>NC_138879.1:48597520-51022520 GCF_965194805.1 Balaenoptera borealis | reverse complement strand
ACTCGCTCAAATGGACATGATCTTGGTTCTGACCTCTGGATCTATGCATCTTGACTGGGGCTAAAAGCCACCCCTTTGCTCCTGCTATGTGGGGTCCGATACCGGCCAGGACTCTTCACCAGCCCCAGCAGTACCCTCTCGCACCACCACCATCTGTCTATTCTACTTCCCTGATATCTCTTGAGTTTGCTCGTTTCTCTCAGCCCAGTACCACTACTCTGGTCCAAACCATCACCTTCTCTCACCTGGACGGTTACCTGGGACCCTACCTGGGCTCTCTGCCTCCAGGTTTGGCTCTTTCGACCCGTTCTCTAACAGCAACCAGAGGATTCTCTTCAAAGGTGAACCTGACCATGATAACTCTGTTCGGAATCCTTCAATGGATCACCCTGATTTCTGGACAAAGCCTGGGCGCCGGGCGCTTCACGATTTGGTCTCTGTTCCTTCCTCCAGCCTCATGGCTCTGCAGACCCCCACCTACCAGCCCATGCTCTAGCTAAACTGGTCTATTTGCATCGTCCCTCGTTCTCTCTGAAATTTGGACTTTTGTACACGTTATTCCCTTTGGTTGGAACCTGCTTCTGCCCCACCCCTTTCACCTGGGTACCTCACCTTTCACATGTCAGTGTGGGTGCCACTCCCTCCCCACACACCCCCAGGCTGAGCTCCCCAGCCCAGTACTGCTAGGAGATCTTGCCCTCCTGTCGTGGCACTTGCCACCCTCAATGGTTATTGCTTCCCAAGTTTTCTGTTTTCCCCACCAGGCTGTAAACTCCATTAAGTCAGGGACCATGTCTGTTGTGCCCTCCGTGATATTTCCACCACCTGACCTAAGCCCAGGACATAGCAGGTGCTTGATGTGTACTATATCGAATGAAGGAATGAATGAATGATGATGAGGACAGAGCCAAGAGCAGGGAAAATCCATGTGGGTAAATAGAGACCTTCCTCTATGTTGATCCAAAGTCATCTTTAATTGACACTCTCTGGGCAGCACCCTGGAAGGGAGTTCTCCAGGTGAGGGGGGAGGGCCGAGGAGCAGGTCATAGGAATCTTCTCAACTGTAGTAACACCTTGTCCCCGCTTTTCCACCTTGTCCGTGGAGGGAGCACAGGGGATGTTGACAGCTGCCTTGTGGAATCAAGTGACATTTCCACTCATCAAAACAGGAAATGAGCTCAACTGGCGTAACTACTGTCAGGAAGAACCGAGAATTCCAGAGCTCAGCTTTCTTAACCACTGTGCCATCCTACCTGAAATCAGGCTGGGGCTCACTTCCTGTAGGATGGGCTAAAGAGCAGTGAGGGAATAGGTAAAAATCTGAGCTCCACCATGTGCAGCTGTGTGACTTGGGGCAAATTTCTTACCCTCTCTGGGTTTTCGTTTCATGTTACCTAATCCCCAGGGCTGTTGTAAGGACTCATCTCTCATTACTTTGAAGCTCCTAAGGGGCAGGGACCAGGCTTCTCCATGGGGGGTTGCTGGCTGCTCAACACCGGCCTGGCCCATCCTTAATAGCCCTAAAAGCGTGATCATTGAATTGAAAAGCTCTTTGCAGACCTCCCAGATTCCAGACTTTCTAAAATCCTTCATGAGTTAGGCACTTGAGCAGAGCAGTGAAATCCACTCTATCCTCGCGAACTGGACAGTTGCCTCACGTCACTGATGTGTATTATTATTTCCTCTGCTATAATGCATGTCTTTTTAAAAGAAAATTAGTATCTGTCAAGCATCATTACACAATGAACCCTGCAAAAGGGCAGCCAACGGCCGTACATCAAGCATCTGTCCCAGCAGAGGCAGCAGTGGTGAGGGTTGGTCTGGGGCCAGGTCATCACGGATGCTCTGGTGAACAGCTCCAAACCAAGGTTTCTCCTCTCTGGGGTGTCTCGCCCACTCCCCCAGGTCCCTGGCAGCTGTCCTAGGCTGTGGAGTGGGAAGGATTCCATATGACTATCTGACCTGAGGAGTGAAATCCACTTCTGAAAGCGCTCAGAATCCGCACAGCTGCAGAAACTTGTGCAAATGAGAAAGATGGAAGAACAGGTGGGGCACCGTGCTGGAAACGACTCCTTCCAAGGGTCCCGTAATTTTATGCCTGGTGATGCTACGGCCTCATCACTCAACCTTTAAGAGGGGAGCCCCTTTCAGAGACGAGGAAACTGAGGCTTGGAAAGAGTCCAGCCTGGAACTGCTCTGACCCCAAAGCTCCATAGGCTGTGCTGCCTCCCTGCCTTCTGAAGGTCTGTGAAATGTGCATGGGGGAAGGCCAGCGGTGCAGGGGTGTTTGGGCTTTAATCTACGTAGGGTGGAGGCCAGCCTAGGACTCCCGTGGGATCGGCCAGCCACTCAGACATATTTTTGATTTCTCACTGTGCTGGCTGGTTGCTGGCAAGGGCCACCCTTTCCTTGGCCTGAATGGAAGTGACATAGGACAGCCCTCTGGTGGTGGGTAAAAGATGGTGGTTTAGGTGCTTTGTCCCATTGGGCCTCCTAAGTGGCCAAGAGATCCCATAAAACCCCACTGTGGTCCAGGCTGGGCCCTGCCCTCCACTCTGCTCTTCCTCCCCCAACTTGTCCTCCTTCATCTTCATCTCCCCTCCCTTCCCTCCCTCCTCCTCCTCCTCCACTTTCCCCCCAGACAGCCCTCACAGCTTCTCACCAGCCAGCCCATGGAACTGGGAGAAAAAAGAGCCAGCCTCACATGTGAGGGAATAAATGCTGAGCTGTGACAATCCTGTCTGCCTCAGAAAGAGAGGTTTTATGTAGTTTTTGGCATTTACAAATCCTTTGTGAAAAGGTCACCCTGTTCTTGGAATCTTTTATTAATGCTGAAGACTGGCCCCGGAAATGTCATGTCTTTTTACCATGATATTTACTCAAAAAAGTCTGACTAAGCATCTGAAATTCTATCAGCAGCTCGACCTGGACCAGGCTGAGGAATCTGCATGGGACAAATGGGTGCTGATCTCGCGGGAGCAGCTGGTCTCCCCGCCCAGAGCCCAGGTGGAGGGAAGGAGGGATGGACGAAGGCCACACCCCCTGGGCGTCCGCTGTCACTTCTCCCTGTTGTCTGAGCTCCGTAGCGTCTCCTGAGTGTCACAGCTGGAAAGGGTCTTGCTGTGTGTGCAGTTCAGCACCCTCAGTTTACAGATGTGGAGACTGAGGCCCAGAGAGGAGAAGGTACCTGCAGGGACCCCCCCCCCCCCAGGAAGTCAGGGGCAAAGCGGAGACCTAAGACCAGGTGTCCCGACTCCTGGGTCACTGCTCTCTCTCCCACACTGAGCTGTCGTCCAGTCTCACCCTCGCACTGAGCCTGGGAAGGGGGAAGAAAGTGAGCTTCTCTCGCTGGGTCTGAGGTTCCAGTTCCTGCATCCAGGGTCCAAGGCAATGCGGTGTGGGGGGAGATAGGGGCAAGGATGGCCCTACCCAGTGCCCTTTTTCTCCTCCCTGCGACACACGAGGACAAGATGTGTAGACCAGTTGTTCTCACGTGTCAGTAGGCATCAGAATCACTGAGGGGGCTTGTGAAACTGTGGATGGCTGGACCCCACGCCCGGAGGTTCTGACTCAGTAGGTCTGGGATAGGACCCGACAACCAGTGCTTCTAAGTCACTCCTGCTGCTGCTTGGAGGGACACACCTTGACATCCGTCGGCTTAACCATGGCCTGCTGCTGTTGCCCACCCTGTAGATACTCACTCTAAGTCTTCAGCCACAGCTACGTCCACCTGCGTTCTACATGGATTTGGTCTGAGGATGATGGATGGAGAGTATCAGTGGGGGTTGGGTGGTTGGTTGGAGCGGAATCCCCCAGATTTGGACCAGGCACGCCCATGTGGCCAATTCTCCCACTCCCCCAGGTGGCAAGGGACACCCCTTCGAAGATGGGAAGAAGGAGTCTTGCTATACGGTAGTAACCCAAGAATGCCTGCACCAAGGGTGCTGAGGTTTGGGGAGGGGTGTCAGAGTGGAGAGCAGCCCGGCGATAGAGCCTTCTTTTTTTTATTTTTATTTTTATTTATTTTTATTTTTTATAAGTTTTTATTTTTAATTTTTATTTATTTATTTATTTATTTACGGCTGTGTTGGGTCTTCATTTCTGTGCAAGGGCCTTCCCCAGTTGCGGCAAGTGGGGGCCACTCTTCATCGCGGTGCGCGGGTCTCTCACCGTCGCGGCCTCTCTTGTTGCGGGGCACAGGCTCCAGACGCGCAGGCTCAGTAGTTGTGGCTCACGGGCCTAGTTGCTCCGCGGCATGTGGGATCCTCCCAGACCAGGGCTCGAACCCGCGTCCCCCGCATTGGCAGGCAGACTCCCAACCACTGCGCCACCAGGGAAGCCCGATAGAGCCTTCTTGATCTGGAGCTTGGTATCGAAGCTAAAGTTCACATCCTGCCTTACCTTCCTCCGCTGTGTGACCTTGGGGAGCACTTTACCTATGAAGCCCTGGTCTTCTCATCTGTAAAATGGGATTGAAGAAAATGCCTTCCCTACCACCACTGGGATTGTTTTGGAAGGAGGAGGCAGTGGATGTGAAATCAATAGGTAAACTGTAAGTTGGGTACATATGCATATTAGTTCTAACTATTATTTTAACTTTGAAAGGAAGCCAGGGGAGAAAGGTGGAACCATAGAGAGTTACTGCCTTCCATGGGGTTGGTTTAGGTTTCTTTTCTTTTCATCCTTGTGTTCAGAGAACTCAGATCAAAAAAAAAAAAATGAATTACAGGAGACAAAGTCCAAACTTCACTTGTCACACCAACTTTGTTTATTTGGGATTATTTATTTTGTCCAGCTTAACTGAGGTATATATGACAAATGAAAATTGTCTATGTTTATGGTGTACAACATGATGTTTTGATATACATATATATTGTGAAATGTTTACCACAATGAAGCTAATTAACATATCCATCACCTCACATAGTTACTTTTTTTTTTTGGTAAAAACAATCAAGATCTACTCTCCTAGCAAACATCAAGTATACAATACAGTATCGTGAACTATGGTGACCATGTTGTACGTTAGATCTCCAGAACTTATCCATCCTACATATCTGAAACTTTGGATCCTTTGACCAACATCTTCCCCATTTCCCCGGCCTCTTAGCCCTTGTAACCACCATTCTACTCTCTGCTTCTAAGAGTTGAACTTTTTTTAGATTCCATGTATAAGTGAGATCATGCCGTATTTGTCTTTCTGTGTCTGGCTTATTTCACTTAGCATAAAAGGTCTATCCATGTTGTCACAAATGGCAAGATTTCCTTCTTTGTTAAGGCCAGATGATATTCTATTGTATATGTACACCACGTTTCTTTATTCATCTGCTAATGGACACTTAGGTTTTTTCCATGTCTTGGCTATTATGAATAAAACTGCAGTGAACATGGGAGTACAGATATCTTTTTGAGACAGTGATTTTATTTCCTTTGGATATATGCCCAGAAGTGGAATTGCTGGATCAACATGGAAGTTGTATTTTTAGTGTTTTGAGGACCCCATACTGTCTTCCATAAAGACTATACCAATTTACATTCCCACCCACAGTACACAAGGGTTTCCTTTTCTCCATGTCCTGGTCAACACTTGCTTTTCTTTGTCTTTTTGATAAAAGTCATTCTAACAGGTGTCACACCAACTTTAGCCAAGACTCCAATCAACACGAAAGATGGGGGTTAATTCATTATTTTAGGTTTTAGAAATGTTGACATTTACTGCTTTGGGACAATGCAGCCCACATTCCCATTTCTGGGGCTGAACGTTAATCGATAATTTCTCGTGCATGTTTTACATTCATCAGAGCTGGACTTTGTAAACCTTGCTCAAATGCACAATTAACTGGCACAGTATTAACTGCACTTTATTGCATGCCTTCTGTGTCATGGGAGCTTCATTAGCAGGATTCTAACTTTCAAGGCAGGCATCCTTGTTCCTTTGGAGGTGAGGAAACTGAGGCCCACAGATGCTAAGTTACTTGATGAGGGATGGGATCTAGTAAGTGGCAGAGTCCTTGCCTTTTGACTGTACCCTTGGCTTCTTATAAGGGCTGTGAAAAGACATTGTAAGCTTTGCAGCGTTGAACAGCTGTAAGGGACTATTATTACATTATCCCACCATCGATTTTTAGCGCTCAGAGTAATTTTCTTGAGATTTTAATTTCCCTAGTTGAACAAACATCTAGCCACTTGTTCATGCCGACAGCAGCAGTATTGCCTACGTGGCCCCTGCAGCATCCTGCAGTGCTGATAACAGATCCTCCCCACCAGCGACCACAGGCAAGTCGGGGACAAAGAAAAGGGGGTTTCATGAGCCTCCTCCATCCTTTTTCCATTAGCCTATTGCC
Organism: Balaenoptera borealis; assembly: GCF_965194805.1. Classification (NCBI taxonomy): domain Eukaryota; kingdom Metazoa; phylum Chordata; class Mammalia; order Artiodactyla; family Balaenopteridae; genus Balaenoptera; species Balaenoptera borealis. The sequence continues at coordinate 51,016,176 of NC_138879.1, read as the reverse complement.
TGGGAAAATTCCAAGCTTGTTTCCCCCCCACCCCCCAACTCCAAACCACTTTGTTGCACCAGCATAATTTCTTACAACAACATTAACATATCATTGGCTCTCATTACCTTTGGTGTAATAGTTCCCTATTGGACTGTGTCAGACTAATTATGTCAGTTCCTTTTCATTCCAGTTTAGTGCTTCTCCAGAGAGTCGCAGCGCAGCACCGGTAATAATGATTAAACTGCTGTCTAATGCTCCACTGGACATCCAAACCAAACAGGGGAAAATTCCTTGCTGAAGATGGGACTCGCAGCAGCCCTTGTACTTGATGCAATTTGATGTTTTAAGAGCCATTACCCGGTGGACATTTCCACAGGACGGTGGAGGGCTGGTAGTGTTTCTTGGGGGTGGTGGAAGAAAATGCAAATCAGGGAAGGAAATAGCTCAGCAAGGCCAGGCAAGGCAAGCAGCGGCAGAGAGGCAACCCAGGAGCTTCCCACTCCCTGCTGAGCCCTTAAGTTCTGATTGGGTCCAACTGGAGCCCAGCTTTGCCACTCAGCTGGCAGAAGTGGGTGTGCAGAGAGAGCCCAGGGTAATGAATCAGGACAAGCCAATATCAAAGGCTTAAAGCTCTGTTGCCAGTGTCAGACGAAAGAGCCCAGGGAAGATGAATGAAAATGAAGTCACTTTCACCTTCCCGCCGTCGTCTCATACAGAGCTCTTTGCTCCAGCCAAAATCGAACGTGCCTTTGTCTTTTTGCACAGCGGGCAGGAAGGCAGTCTCCTGCTCCCACAAGAACGGAGGAAGAGGTTGATGCTCCTCATTGCTTAATGGGATGTGAACTTGTTCTGTTCTGAGCACCCATTCTTTTTTTAAAAAAAATTTATTGAAGTGTCGTTAACTTACAGTGTTGTGTTAATTTCTGCCGTACAGCCAAGTGATTCAGTTATACGTGTATATACTTCATCATATTCTGTCCCATTATGGTTTATCACAGGATATCGAATAGAGTTCCCTTTGAGTACCTGTTCTTGATGATTCTTAATGATCCTAATAATAATAACCAGCCACCAGCTGAACGATTACTTTATGCCAGGCATTGTGTTAAGGGTTTCACATCTGCTGGCTCGTTTAATCTGTAAAATAACCCTATGAGATGAGAAACCGGGGTGCAAGGAGAATAAGTAACTTGCTTAAGGTCACTCACCAGAACCCCCATAACTGACTCCAAAGCCTGTGCATTCAGTCAACCCCTATGATTAGGGTTGACTCCAGCCTTCAACTGTGTCCCTCAGACATGTTTTGAACATCATCGAAGGTCTTGGCTTTCTTGGGGCTGAGAGGTCAAGGTTCAATTTCAGTCCAGGGTGATCGGTTCTATGACTGGGCAAAGGCAGAGGGCTGTGAGAACACCTTCATTCACTGGCTCACAAGTATTCATTTGAGTGCCTTTATGTGCCAGGCTCTGCTGGGTACTAGGATGCCAGGGTCCACAAAGTGCTACAGACCCTGCTTTCATGGAGGCTTCAGTCCAGAAGGGAAAATGTAATCTTGATTTAGCATTTATTAAGCTCTTCCTATGGGCCAAACTCTGTGCTAAGTGCTTTTAAATAACTCAGTTTATTTAATCCTCATAGTAGCCCTCTTTCACTCCTAGAGATGAGAAAATGAAGCCTTAGAGAGTTATGCAATTGGGTCAAGGTCAGAGCTACTAACCACCACGTTCAACCATAGGCGGACCTGACTTATTCTTGGGGATTAGTATAATGGGGTGTATAGAATTTTCCCCTTGAGCGCACCTTATCCCAAGAGGAACAGGCCCTTGAGACTGTCAAGCCTGGCTCTACACCCCTCCTATGGGCCTATTGGCCTGGAGCCAGCTGGGCACATTATATCCATATGGGCCGTGCTGCCAAATTGGCTGAAGATGGAGGGAAGACACAGAAGCTCTGGCTCAGCCATCATGAGAGGACAGCAGAGGGACCTGTGGTGTCTGCCCAGCGTGGCTTTGGCTTGAGGAAGGGCACACATGCCATGCCCTGTCCCAGTGGGCCATGTGGCATGCCACTGCTGCTCGAGAAATACCAGCCGGTGCTCACGGACCTTTGGGGATGTGGGTGCAATGGGATGCTTGAGCAGCCAGCTCTGCCCCCCGAGCGTGCACACAACTTCTTGCTGGACACTTAGACAAAAGCTGTCTCTTTTGATCTTGACATCAGCCAGCAAGGTAGGTATTACTATCAGTATTTGTGGATGAGGAAACTGAGGCTGGAGAAGTTAGCAGCTTGACCAAAAGTCAAAGAACCAGTAAGTGGCAGAGTACAGATTTGAACTTGGGTCTGACTTCAAAGCTCAAACTAAGCCCTGTCCCCTCCCTCACGATGCTGTCTCACGAAGCAAGGCCTCCATACTTGGTGCTGTGTCTCCAGCCATCTTTACATTTCCATCCTTCAAATCCCAATGCTGCCCTGATTATTCATTCATATCTACTCAAGAAAAATGAAAACATACATCCACAAAAAGACTTGCATGCGAAAGTTCACAGCAGCATTGTTCATAATGGTCAAACGTATGGAAACAACCCCAATGTCCGTCAACTCGTAAATGGATAAGCAAAATGTGGTGTATCCATGCGCTAGCCTACCATGACAATAAAAAGAAATAAAGCACTGATACATGCTATAACATGCATGAACTTCAAACATGTTTTGCTAAGTGAAAGAAACCAGACAGAAAACCCTACTTACTGTATGATACTATTTACATAAAATGTTCAGAATAGGCAAATCCACAGAGTTAGAAAGTAGATCAGTGGTTGTCTAGGATGGAAGGGACATGGGAATGACTGATAATTCACACAGTTGTTTATCTTTGCAGTGATGGCAATAGTCTAAAATTAGATTTTGATGATGGCTGCACAACTCTGTAAATAAACTAATAGTCAGTGAATCGTACCCTTAGAAAGGTGAATTTTTAAAAATGTTTTATTCATATACTCCACAGTTAGGCTTACCCATAACTTTTTTGAAAAAAAATTTTTAATTGAAGTGCAGTTGATTTACAGTGTTGTGTTAGTTTCAGGTATACAGCAAAGTGACTCAGTTTTATATATATATATATACAAATTTTCAGATTCTTTTCCATGATAGGTTATTACAAAATATTGAATATAGTTCCCTGTGCTATACAGTAGGACCTTGTTGTTTATCTATTTTAGATATAGTAGTTTGTATTTATTAATTCCAAACTCCTAATTTATCCCTCCCTCTGCTTTCCCCTTTGGTAACCATAAGCTTGTTTTCTATGTCTGTGAGTCTGTTTCTGTTTTGTAAATAAGTTCATTTGTATCATTTTTTAGATTCTACATATAAGTTATATCATATGTTATTTGTCAGAAAGGTGAATTTTCTGGTATGTATGTTATACCTCCATAAAGCTTAAAAAATGAAAGAGAAATATACCTTGAAATTTCTGGACAAGATGAGCTGAAGGGCCCATCCAGTGCTCACTGACTGAGCTTCCCGGGGCAAGGCCCTCTCCCTCCTGACTCCCTGGTGGGTGTTCTTCCCACGAAGAGAGGCCCCAGACCCTGAGCTGACCTGTTTTCTTTTTCTCCCCGGATCTAAGTGAGCCATTTGCAGAGCTTCAGTCTCTGGGGGTGAAGTCCAGCTTCTTATTCACCATCAAAGGCACAGAATCTGGGTCAGCAGAAAATGCGCTTTTTTTCCAAGGAGCAGGGTCAAGGAGCAGGTGTCAGGCTGGCAAACTAGAAAGGAGGTCGGGAGGGGCCATGACACAACATCTGCCTCCAGGCTTGGGGCTGGGAAGGCGCTCCTGTTCAGAACCTGTGCAGGTCAAGTAGGTGAGCACTTACTGAGAACAGGTGAGAGGGCTGAGCTGGGAGCAGGAGCATTTGCAAACCTGGGGCAGTGGAGGTGACCCCGAGATGGGGGCTGAGGGAAGCTGAGCCCAGGTCAGGGCTGGGGCTGCCGAGGGTTGGGGCAAGGCAGAGCAGAACCTGGGGCGGGGCTGTCAGAAGGCAGAAGAGAGGAGAGTCACTGATTTTACCTAGATTGGTTGAGGAAGACTTTGTTTTCTCCCAGAAGGAATTATTCCCCTACCGCCCACTCCCTGAAAATGTTTAATTTCAGCATAACTTACGGAAAGTTGTGCAAACTATTGGTATAGAGCTCCATGGAGTCCACACAATGACTTAGTCAGCTTGGGCTGCCAAAGTACCGCAGACTGGGTGACTTAAACAACAGACATTGATTTCTCACAGTCTGGAGGCTGGAAATCTGAGATCAGGGTGCTAACATGGTTGGATGCTGGTGAGATCCTCTTCCTGGCTTGTAGATGGCCACCTTCTCATGGTGTCCTTATATGGCAGAGAGACACCGAGAGCAAACTCCTAGCTGTCTCTTCTTATAAGGGCACTAATCCCATTATGGGGCCCCCACCCACACGACCTCATCTAAACCTAATTACGTCCCAATGGCCCCATCTCCAAATATCATCACATTGGGGGTTAGGACTTCAACGTATGAATTTGGGATTGGGGTTATACAATTAGTCCATAGTACATAGGTACAATCAGCTCCCAGATCAAGAAATGGAACATTTCCAGCACCCAGAAGGCCCTGTACATTGTCCCCTTTTGGTCCCTACCCACCCCCCCCACCAAGGGTATACACTGTCTGGACTTCTGGTGCCATGTGTATCCATTCCTGAATTTTGCCTATTTGTAAGCCTTGTATACACTAAATAAAAAGCATGTGTTTTTCTGGGTCCAGCTTCTTTTGCTCAATGTTATGTTTGTGAATTTCACAAGGTTGTTGTGTCCCTTCATTCTCACTGCAGTGGACTGTTCCATTGCATGAAAACAGCACATATTATTTATCTATTCAACTGTTGGTGGGTGATTGGGTAGCTCTCAGATTGTGGCTATGATGAACAGTGCTGCCATGAACATGCTGGTACCTGTCTTTGGGCGAACATGTGGATGCGTATCTGGTGGGGGTGGAATTGCTGCATCATAAGGTATGTGCCTGTTCCTCTTGAGTAGATGTTGTCAAATAATGCCCCAAAATGGTTGGACAAGTTTGCATCCCCATTGGCAGTGTGTGAGAGAGAGAGTTCCACTCCAGCTCTCCCTATAAGAACTAATATGTATTGACTAAGGTTATGGGCTCAAGTATGACCACCCCCCTGACAGTTCATAAGTTGAAACCCTAACCCTCAGGATCTCAGAATGTGACTGTCTTTGGAGATAGTGTCTTTAAAAATGTAATTAAGTTAAAAGGAGGCCATATGGGTGGGCCCTGATCCAATCTGGCTGGTGTTCTTAAAAGAAGAGGAGATTAGGACCTACAGAGAGATACCAGGTGTGCAGAGAGGGGAGATGGAGTGAGGACAGTGAGAAGGGAGCCACCTGTCTGCCACGGAGAGAGGTCTCAGGAGAAACCAAACCCTGCTGACACCTTGATCTCAGCCTCCCAGCCTCCAGAACTGTGAGCAAATACATTTCTGTTGTTTAATCCACTCAGGCCATGGATTTTGTTATGGTAGCCAGAGCAAACTGATACAATTACTTTCTTGTGCTCACTTCTCGCATTATCTCACTTAATCCCCACATCAACCCTGCAGACTAGGAGCAATTATGGCCTCCATGTCACAGATGAAGGACTGGGGCTTGGAGATTAATGACTTCTCCCAGGTTGTAACACAGGTGTTTACCTGAGCTTTTCCCATTTTCTGAAGATGCTCAGAGAGGCAGGTTTTGCTATTATACCCCATGGGGAGACTCAAGCTCAGAGACTTGCCCAAAGTCGCTTAACCTGCAAGTTTTAGGACCCAGGACTGAAATGGAAGGCCTCTGGCTTAGGCACTGTTGATTGCACTGCATCAGTCTGGATAGGCCAGGTTAAACCACAGTAATAACAATGAAACCCAGACCTTTGTGGCTCATGGCAACAAAAGTTTTTTTCTTGCTCATCCTATATGTTCATCATGGGTGTCTAGCAATGCTGCTCTTGCCCCTTCACTCTGAATCCAGGAGGGATTGCTGGAATTCTGGAGGGTCTCTCATTGGCAGTTAAATGTCTAACCCCAAAGTGACATTCATCATTTCTGCTCAAACTCATTGGCCAGAATTAGTCACATGGTCCCTACCAAATACAAGGCCAGGGTGTTCATCCTACATGAGCCCGGAAGACAGAGAGGGGGAAGAGATTACTGAACAGCACAAAATGAGGGAATGAACGAATGCATGCATGCAATTAGAATTCCCATCTGAGACTGGCGGATGTTGATGGGCCTGGGAAAGAACAGATACATACTTGAAACCAGCCCCGCATAAGGGCACTGGGGCTCTTTGGGCGCTAATGATACATTTAAAAATTGTGAAAATGTACTAGCATTCTGTCCCTCTCCATCGTTTACAGCCCCCCATGCCTACATGTTCTTTCTTTCATCAAATCTCTTTGCCTTTGACTGTGGGCAGCCGTTCCACCCTACCCACACAGGCCCCATTCCGGGGGTGATTGATCACCACTGGACACACACAGATGGATACAGAAAGAAATTTCTACTTCTTCCACGAGCCTTGGGCAGCTGTGCAGACAGCAATTTTTCATGTGAGTGTTAGCTCGGAGTCTTTCTCAGGCTCTCAAGCATAACCAAGCCCAGACAGGCTCTGTGAGATGAAAAGTAAAGCGTTGTTTTTATGATGTTATGAAAATCCTTCTTTTTCCCCCTAAAAAAGAAACTTGTTTATTTTCGTGCGTGTATGGGTTTGTAGTGGGTGTGGAAGAATTAAGCCTTTGAAACTGTCGATTTACAGCCATGAGTGATGTGAAGTCTTTGTCTTGGGGAGGAGAGAGCCTTCCAAATCGGGAAAGAAAAAGTCAGGCCCCTTCGCTCATGCACTTAGTGGCTCATTTGTTAAAGCGTTACTGAGCACCTATTGCCCGGGGTTTGGGGTCAGGGGACCCAGCTTCAAGGCTGTGCTGGATCACTTTTTAGCTGTGTGCCCTGGACACTTCACTTAATATCTCTGAGTCTATTTCCTTCCCTGTAAAGTGGGGTTTCACACGAGGACAAAGATATGAAATGTATTCATTCAAGCCTAAAATTGAGTGACCACACGGCCAGTGCTGTTCTAAGCACTGGGGATTACTCCAGAGTGTAAGGAAAGCAAAGGCCCCCTCAGGCATGAGAGACACAGATATAAGTGCTATGAAGGAAAATCAAGCAGGGTAGGGGATTACTCCAGAGTGTAAGGAAAGTAAAGGCCCCCTCAGGCATGAGAGACACACATATAAGTGCTATGAAGGAAAATCAAGCAGGGTAGGGGCTAAAGTGTGGCAGGGTGCACTGGGGTGGGGGGTATATTGGAGAGTCATGGAAGGCTTCTCAGAGGCAGTGACATTTGAGCAACTGATACAAGGGAGCAAGCTGTGTGGGATGCAAGGGAAATAATCATTACAGACGATCTTTCTGTAGATGTACTAAGTGTCAGGCAGTGTTCTAAGGGCTTTGTCTGGATTCATTCATTTAATCCTCACTGCACCCTGAGAGATGAGCCCTATCGTCATCACACCCCATTTACAGAAGGCAAAACTGAGGCACAGAATTAAGTGAGTTGCTCAGGTCCCAGCATTTGAACCCAGGTGGCCATCCTAATCACCACATCACATCCCAGGCAGGGAGCTCAAGCTGGGATGAGCATTAATTTGGGGCAAAGTGCTTCGCAGATTGCAGAAGCAAACTTGAAAAGTCGTTACTAGTATTTTCTTTGGGATGTGAAGGGAAATCTATCAGTACTCCTGGAACCCGTGGCCTGCGTCCCACTTCTGCCAATTTCTTCAAGAACAAGCAGGCACTGGGGAGGCCTGTGGCCTCAGTTCCCTGCATGATTCTTGTCAGGCTGCAGGAAAACGTAATGTGCTGAGGGGTGGAGAAAAGCTGAGAAACAAAAGGAACATCTGCATTTGCTCTTTGTAAAAGTAATATATCCACATGCTGAAAATATGGAAAATGGAGAAAAGAAGAGAAGTTATCCATATAGTCACCATTTAAATACAAGCACTGTTAGTATTTTGGAATATTTCCTTTTATCCCTTTTCAAAAAGATGGGTGTTTTAGTTGTATGCAGCAGAAAATAAAGAACTCAGATAGCTTGGAATATGTAGATGATAATACAGTATTATTGTGTAACAGAAAATATACAATAATGCACTATCTATTTAACTTCTATGTTCTCCAAAGTATCAGCTTTCCCAAACAACTCAGGGCAACATTTAGAGGCCTGTGGCAGATCACTAGAGACTGGGTTTCAGGTCAGTCAGTTGTCTCTGGGATTATCTGCTTACCAGCCTGATGGCCACCTAACTATGCTGTCACCTGTTTCCACGGTCACCAAGCATTTGTTTTTTTTTTTTAATTTTATTTATTTATTTATTTATTTATGGCTGTGTTGGGTCTTCGTTTCTGTGCGAGGGCTTCCTCTAGTTGTGGCGAGCGGGGGTCACTCTTCATCGCGGTGTGCGGGCCTCTCACTATTGCGGCCTCTCTTGTTGCGGAGCACAGGCTCCAGGCGCGCAGGCTCAGTAGTTGTGGCTCACAGGCCCAGTTGCTCCGCGGCATGTGGGATCTTCCCAGACCAGGGCTTGAACCCGTGTCCCCTGCATTGGCAGGCAGATTCCCAACCACTGCGCCACCAGGGAAGCCCCACCGAGCATTTTGATTGTACACTCCCCTTAGGAAGGAATATTTTAGCATCTACTCTCATTATAGGCATATTTACTTATAAATTGAACTACTACCAACCTTCAGATTAAATATTAGTATGATATTACAGTTGACCCTTGAACAATATGGGGGTTAGGGGCGCTGACCCTCCTTGAAGTCGAAAATTTAAGGATAATGTTATAATTGGCCCTCTGCACCTGTGGTTCTGCATTTGCGGTTCAACCAGCTGAGGATCGTGTAGCACTGTATAGTACTTACTATTGAAAAAAAAATCCGTGTATAAGTGGACCTGCACAGTTCAAACCCATGTTGTTCAAGCGTCAACTGTACTTAAATACTAGTATAATATTTAACACAGTTTAATTTCTTTTTAAAAAAAAATTTATTTTTGTCTGTGTTGGGTCTTCGTTGCTGCACGCGGGCTTTCTCTAGTTGCAGCAAGTGGGGGATACTCTTCGTTGTGGTGCAGGGGCTTCTCATTGCGGTGGCTTCTCTTGCTGCGGAGCACGGGCTCTAGGTGCGGGGGCTTCAGTAGTTGCAGCACATGCGCTCAGTAGTTGTGGCTTGCGGGCTCTAGAGCGCAGGCTCAGTAGTTGGGCTTAGTTGCTCCCTGGCATGTGCGATCTTCCCGGACCAGGGCTCGAACCCGTGTGCCCTGCATTGGCAGGCGGATTCTTAACCACTGCGCCACCAGGGAAGTCCCTTAATTTCTTATTTTTATATAAAAATATAGTTGTTCTCATATTTTCTTCCCACACTATTTCTTGGGTTGCTCACATCCCATTGATTTAATCCTTTCTTTCCACCCTCCCACCCACCCCTCGCCCCGTCTCTGATCCAGAGACAGTTTTGTACACAGATATGGTATGCTTTTGCAGTGTGAAAAGATGCGTTACTTAAGACCAAAACTCACTGTAGGAACTTTTGCCTTTAAATGGGGGTTGGCACAGTCAATATCAATGGGGAAATAAATCCTGGCGCTTCCATTTAGAGAGAGGGGTCTGGGAGGAGAAGAGTGGAATTTCAAGGCCTCTGCCAGGCCCTCTGTTGGAGCATGCCCCATAGAGCCCACAGTCATGCACTTTTTTTGCCTTTTGACTGGAGGGTAAGCCAGGATCCAGATGAGGGTGGGGCTGAACGCTCTGAATAGTACGAGGCGGGGAGTGTCCTGGGGAAGGAAGCTAACCACAGGCTAGAGCTGGCTTACTTGCCAGGGCAAGTCCCAGGGGCAGGGAGGACAACGCCTTCTTAAAAAATTGTGGTAAAATACACGTAACAAAACTTACCATCGCAACCGTTTTTAAGTGTCCAGTTCAATAGCGTCAAGTTCATTCACACTGTTGTGCAACCAATCTCAGGAACTCTCTGCATCTTGTAGAACTGAAACTCTGTACCCTTTAAACAGTAACTCCCCATTCTTCCCAACCCCTGCCCCTGACAACCACTATTCTACTTTTTGTCTCTACGGATTTGACTGCTCTAGGTGCCTCATAGAAGTGGAATCATACAGTAGTATTTGCCCTTTTGTGTCTGGCTTATTTCCTTTAGCATTATGTCCTGCAAAGTTCACCCCCTGTTGTAGCATGCGTCAGAATTTCCTTCTTGTTTAAGATTAAATGACATTCCATTGTATGCGTATACCAAGTTTTGTTTATCCATTCGTCTGTTGATGGACACTTGGGTTGCTTCCACATTTTGGCTGTTGTGAATAATGCTGCTATAAACATGGGTATGCAAATATCTCTTTCAGCCCTTGCTTTCAATTCTTTTGGGTATCGTGATATAATAGAAAATACAGATAGTGATCTCTGTCTGTGGTTCCTGGCGTGGAAGCCCTAAAACCTTTCAAGTGTCCTAAGTGATAAGAGAGCTAGGGCATCTTTTAGTCTAATATTTGGTCTTTGAGGCCAGTTCCTGACACAGAGCCCCTAAATCCCTTGGAAACACCTGGGTGACAGCAGGGTGTTTTGTTCTTTTGAGATGAGTCTTGGTAGGTTCCTGGGTGGGGGATGGTCACCAGGGAGACCAAGCCATGATTAGAAGCTTAGAATTTTCAGCCCACCCCCCCACCCTCCAGAGAGAGGGGACACGCTGGAAATGGAGTTAATACTTGGTGATGTCACGTGAGGAAGCTCCATAAAAATCCCAATAGTATGGGGTCTGGAGAGCTTCTGTGTTGGTGAACACATCTGCGTGCCGGGAGGGTGGTGCCCCCCAACTCCATGGGGACAGAAATGCCTGTGCTTGGGACCCTTCCAGACCCACCCCCCGCAATGTATCTCTTCATCTATATCCTCTACCATATCCTTCATTATAAACTGGTAAATGTAAGTGTTTCCCTGAGTTCTGTGAACTGTTTAAGCAAATCACTGACTCCAAGGGGGGGTGGTGTCATGGGAACCTCTGATTTGTAGCCAAGTTGGACAAAAGTTGTGGGTAACCTGGGGACCTACTATTTGTGATTGATATCTGAAGTGGGGGACAATCTCATGGGACTGAATCCTTAACCTGAGGGGTCTGCGCCAACTCCGGTTAGTGTCAGAATTGAACTGAATTGTAGGACACCCAGCTGGTGTTGTGGAGGAAAAAAGCCCACACATCCGGTGTCAGAAGTGATGTGAGTGTGGTAGTTGTGTGAGAGAAAAGGAGAAACACACAGGAATAGGAGACATGTGTTTTTTTTTTTTCCCATACTCAGGCATATACCCAGAAGTGGAATTGCTGGATCATTTGGTAATTCTATTTTTAATTTTTAGAGGACCTGTCATACTGTTGCTACAGTGGCTGGGCCATTTTACATTTCCATTGCCAATGACTTGCACAGAGAGTGAGGTCCAACATTGATGTTACACGGCTTTAGGAACATGAAAGCTCTCCATCACCAGCAAACCTTCTGACAGTCTCCTGCTCTGAATGCAGGATTTGGGGGTCAAATCAGGCAGAGTTCCACATCTGAGTCAGATGGGAGGAGAAGGAAGGGAGTGTGCATGGGAGCTGAAACGTTGATGAGATGAGGCACCAGAGGTTAGGAGCGTGGGCTCTGGGGCATGACTGCCTCAGTTAGAATCCTAGCTCTGTGTTCTTGGACCAGTCACTTAACCTCTCTGTGCCCCAGTTCCATCAAAATGGGGCTAATAATAATTCCTATCTCACAGGGGGTTGTGAGAAGCAAATGGTCTAATATGCATCACTTTGAACCCAATGTTAGCTGTTATTTTTGCGATTAACGACAGCCCGGATTTGAAGCTACGGTGTGGAATTAAAGGGACCAGGAGAGCCTGAGCCCAGAGAACTCAGGGATTCTGTGTCAGGGCCAATTTTATTCAAGTCTGAAAGGACAGGATGACCCCAGCTGACCAGCCAAATCCCTGCGGTGACTGGGATTTGGCTCCAACCTCCCCAGCCCGAGTCTTCTTTTCAAACATGATGGAGCCCCAAACTACCATGTGGAGCGTGGATGAGAGGGCTTTGCTATTCTGGCTGGGAGGGAGTAAGGCTTCGCCTCCGCATGCAACTCCCCAGGGACTCCTCCATAAAAGGGAATATTTGTAAAGTGCTTTACAGACGACAAAGCCCCCATACGGCCACTATCTGATTTGATTATCACGACACTGACCCTTTTAGAGTGAGAACAAGAGTGGGAAAGAATGAGAGGGAGAGAGGAGAAAAAAGTAGGAGTAAGCAAAGCTGAAATGCTGAGACAGGTTCTCTTATTTTTATTTTATCCGTTTTTGTTTTTACTAAGAGCCTGAGTCTTTTGGACACAGATAGCTCTGTGTTTCCTGCACCACCAGCCAGCAGTCAGGTGGGAAAAGCAGGCCTCCTTACGCTCAGACTAGGGACAGCCATGGACCCAGTTCCCAGCAGAGACAGGTGGCCCCAGGGGCGCTCGCCGCCCTGACCCTGAACAACACAGAGATGCAGATCTGAGGCCCAGGTCTTGGCCAAGAGTGGAGGCTGAGGGGCCCTGCCTGGCCTCAGCTAGGTTAGCCGTGATAGTACCAGCCACAGGGAGCTGACCATGCCTTCTTCTCAGAGGTTATTGAATAATCAATCACTTTCTGAGGCAGATGTTAATCTTGTGCCCATTTTACGGATGAGGAAACTGAATCTCAGAGAAGTTCGCACCTGTTAGTAAAGCATCAGAGCCAGGTCTGCCCGACCTCAAAATGTAACGCCTACCCTCCACTCAGTGAAGAAGATGCTTAGGGAAGCACAGCTTACAGGAAAGGATTATGGAAAACTACTCATTTGCCATCAATCAGACCAAAAGAGCACGAGAAAGAGATAAATTTAAAAACACTCCAAAATTTGCCATTTGCTTGGGTTTATCCTGTTTTAAACAGTAACTGAAATGAAGCCTGAAAGACTATATCCCCAAAAGGGGAAGCCATATTCTGATTATTCAGGGATCTCGCAGAAGCCAAGGACTGTTGTTTGGGGGGAGCAGTTTTCAGACTCCCAAATGTCGGGCGTCAAGCTGAGGAGGTGAAGGGGAGAGAGAGGCAGAGCGGGACGATAGAGGGTGGGGGCCGGCTGCGCACACCCCCAGATAACTCTTCCCGAGGGGCCAACGCCAGACTCCCCCCCATCCTCCTCCTCCCAAGCTGCCCTGCGGCCCAATTAAGTGCTTTAAGTGGCAGCTCTGAAAATGGCCATTTCCCGCCAAGACTATAAAGTGGAGAAATGGAGAGGCCGTATTCACGGCAAAGAATCAAATGTGCAGAGCCTCCCGCGGAATTTATAAATCAGTTACCAGGAACATTAAAACGCCTCTTGCTGCACTTAATCTACGGCTTCCTTTCTTCTCTTCCTCCAAATACCAAACACTTCGTTCTTTTTTATGGGCTCTGGTGGCCTCGTCAGTGAAGTCTGTTCCTATTTCAGAATAAATATATGTGTGTTCTCTTCTCTGACTGTTCTCGACTGCAAAACAAACAGCGAAGCACGCTCACTCCGGTTCTCCAGAAAAATAGGAGGGCAGGCGGTTTTGCTTGTCTTGGGCTGGGCTCTTCCCCGGCGCAGGGAGCACGGCTGGGCTGAGCACGGTGTCGTCTGGAGCACCCACAGGATCGCTCGGGAAGTGTGGTCTAGACAGAGTCAAGGCTGGCCCCATGAAGACAGGTCCACCAAACTGGACTCTAAGGTCTCCCTCAGACGGTTGTATCAACACAAGCAGTGCTCACATAGGCCCTCCCTGGGCCAAGCACTGTTCTAAGCCCATTACATTAACTGCCTCAGTTTAAGCCTCCCAATAACCCCAGTCCTGTTATGATCTCCATATTATACACGAGGAAATGGAGGGACAGAGAAATTAGCTTTCTAATTTAGCCCTTTTCAGCAGGGCTCATAAATGCCACGCTCCGCGGTCCTCTGCAGGTGAATTTCCCCATTTACCATATTTCTGGGAGCTTCAGGAATGCTGCTTGTAATGAGAGGACAGAGCTGGTGCAAGCTACCAGTCTGCTTATTCCCCAAACGTCTGTTTGCTGGGGTGGTATGTTGTGGGCTGTTTTTGTAATGGAGGAATCTCCACCCTTTAAAACACCTTTGATCGGGTCATAGGTGAGGTTTCTGCTGGCTGGGAGGGTTTCAAGCACCGACAGCTGAGGCAAGCTCCGCCCGCCCCCAACTCCCTGGAAGGCTGCCCTGGGGAGAAGCCTGCGTCTGGGGATCCAGACGAGAGAGATTTCCCCGGGGAGGCTTTGGGAAAGCTTGGCTGGGAGAAGAGGAGGTGAGGTGGTCTGAACACAGAGCGGGGGCTGAGGTACGTATCTAAGAGGCCTGTGACACACGTGGGGTGATGAGGACGTGCTTCAGAACGTGGATACTCGGCAACACCCCAGCAGCGTCCCCGCCTGAATGTCAGCTTGTCTTCCTTGAAGGGTCCTTTGCATCTCCTGGGGAACATCTGTGTGTGATCCTCGCCAGACATCCAGACACTGCTGGCCTTGGCCACTCACCCTACGGGTAGGTTCTCTCTCTCTCCCGCACCTCCCTGAAATTGGTGCAAGTGGGGATCTTGCTAGCTCCCTTCTGTCCCACACCCTCACCCTCACCCACACGCCTCCCCAGGCTCTTGGACTATTAAGCCAAGTGTCCAGAGGGGGCAGTGGGCAGTCCTGGTCAGCACCCCTAGTGGGGTTGCCCGACCTCTCTGAGCTGGGTTGGAGCTGGCACCTGGGCTCCCCTCATCTCCTAAAGGCGGAGCCGTGAGACCCAAGAAAAATGTCACCGGGAGATGGCAGGAAGTATTCCGTGTGGCCAGTGAGGGAGGCGTGGTGTAGAGACCCATTAGGAGCTCGCATGACCTCACCTGTAGGGTCTCTTCCTGCCCTGAAATCCCACGATCCTAAGTGGGAATCTAAGGGGAAATGTAGATTAAAGATGGCAGGTTATTGAGTTGGATGATGACCTCTAACTAAACAGCTGAGTTGTAAGGAAAAAAGGAAAATAGTCAAGCCTGGAAGCCAGGGTGGTTTCACCAGAAACAAATCACACTGAAGAATTTCCCTGGGAGAATAAGCAACCCATTCTAGTCTGAAATCATGTAAAATGATCTCACAGTTGGACAACACTTCCCAGTTTTGGGGCACTTCCTTTTACCGCTCTCTCTTTTCCCCTCTCCTCTCACAAGAGTCCTGGGAAGTAGATCCAGGGGTATAACACCCTCATTTTACAGATGAGAACACTGAGAGAGGGGATGGGATTTGCCCAGGCTCACACAGCCGAGTGATGGGGTGTAGACACAAACTCTGCTCTTCCATCTCTGCTTCAGGGCCCTTTCCATGACCCTGCGTAGTACATCTTGGTTTTAGCAAAACATGTGACAATTTGTACGATATCCTTGAGGACCAATTAGAGCAGTGTCACCAGTGTGATGGGAAGTGTGGCGGCTTGAACATCACGTCCCTTGGCTCTTTAATGGCTGAGTGTGGGGATCTGGAGCATACCCGCCACAGGCCTTTTGTACAGGGACCATGTCCATGAGACAGAGCAGTGATTACCAGGCCTCTTGATGCCGCCATGCTGGGAGGGGCAGCTAATAATAATACTAGCTGCAAGATCATGGGCAGGTTATGCAATCTCTCAGTGCCCCTCCTGTGAAATGAAGATCACAGCAGTGTCCATCTCATAGGACTCCTGGTAGAAAGCACTTACGATGGCAGCCAGCACACAGCTCATGCACTGGGTCCTTTCCATGGTTGTTACTGTTCCGTGGCCCCAAAAGGTAGAGAGGAGCTCAATGTTATTACTTATAAGGAATCAGATTTGTAGTCTGTGTAGGTGAGAACTGTTCACCACCCTCTCCTGCTGAACACCTTTCAATTCCACGTTATTGCCCTTAGGAGAAAGACAGACATCCTGAACTTGGCCTCTGTGGCTCTGCTCATGTGGCCTTTGACTTGTGGCAGACTCGTCTCGCATCCCGGGTTCCATTGCTCACTGGGTTCCATCTGGACCAACCTTCTAAAATGTCTTGTATGCACAATGCCCCCTGCCTCAGGGCCTTTGCACATGCATTTCTTCTGCCGGGAACACTCTTCTCTCCTTTTTCTGGCCAATCTCTACTGATTCTTCAGTTTTTAGCTTAAGAATCATTTCCTCAGGCAAACCTTTCCAGATCCTCCAAGCAAAGTCTGTCCTCCTTATTACACACTCTCACGGAACTCTATTCTCCTCTGTAACAATTATCACAGTAGTAATTTTTAATACAATTATTTAATTTAATGTCTATCTCTCATGAGAGCAGGTGCAATCTTTATTTTACTCTTTGCTGTATCTGCAGCTCCTAGCACAGTGCCTGGCATATGGCAGACACTCAGGAAACATTTGTGGGTTGAATGGATGCACTTTCTCACTGGCATAGCTGCACAGGGCTGCCTTTGGGGACCGTGAGATCCATCAGTGGAGGTGTGGGACCAAAGCCAGGGACACCAAGGGCTGAAGAAGCTCTGAGGTGAGCTGAGACCTCCCTGCTTCCTCCAGGGAGAACTCATTGCCTTGTGATGTAAAATTCCACCAACCTGTAAGCTCTGAGGCTGCCAAATTTGCAAGACACCAGCTGAGATGGATGGAGGGCTGAGATTTGATGATTTATGCAGGGAGGGGTGTCAGCTCCTTGGGAAAAGGGAAGGGGTGGACACACCCTAGTGGGGAAGGGTAAAGGAAGATGGTTCCAATGGGGCCGACACGCAGGCCTGACTTAGCAGCTGCTGGGTGGGACATCCCTGGGTTTCCACCAGTCTGAGACCCTTCCCTCTCCCCTCCACTGGCCTCTGAACCCTGCTCTTGTAAGATCTTGGAGCAATCTCCCAATCCTCACAGTAAAATATTCACAGGGGCACAAGGCAAGGAAGGAGACTGAGGCAGTGTCTGGAGAGGTGTGGTGGGGTCTCCTGGCCGAGGGCTTGGGGAACATCCTCAATGGGCAGCGGGAGGCAGGGTCTCTCCTCTGGAGCTGCAAGAGGGTCTCTGCTTGGGCATAGCCAAACTCCCCAGCTCAGGCACACATGTTTAGCACTCCACCAACATGTTGCTTCTGGGGACTCTCACATACTTATTTATTTCTGTACTAGCTCAGCCTCAACCCTAACCCGTCCATGGCATGGGGACTAGAACCCCAGTCCCCTCCGCTGCCCCCCTCCTGCAGCCCAGGCGGAGTTCTGAGTCTGGGACTGCACTTCTCACCCTGGGGCCTGGAATCGCATTCCAGATCAGGATGATCTTCTACCTCACCAACAAACAAATCCCACTTCGGAGCGCCTGGTTATTTTTGAGTCTTCTGCGCTCGATCTTATCCGTTCATTTCCAGGAATTGCATTGACACCCGAGGCTCTTGAAAGCAGCAATTTACTAGAACAAAACCAAATCTCTAGTCAGATTCAAAAAGCAATGAAATAAATAGAACTGCATTTTTCATTCGATGTCAGGACGGTAGAGACACACCCCTGCATGGGCTTGAAAGCACCTTGTTTGCTGTCCTTTTAAAGAGACACCGCTGATCAATCAATCAGCCGCTTTCATTTAAACCCTGGAGCACAGGGGAAAATACAGAGAACAAAAGCTGCTTTTCTCCTTCCAGGAGTCTCTGAAACCAGCTGTTCCTATTTCTTAAATCTGCAGAACCCCACTCCCATCCTCTGAACCTTCCTCCTGCTTCTTCTCCTCAGGAAATTTTCAGCAGGGAAGGAGCATCTGGAAACACAGGTTTCCATGGAAAAAACAGCAGGCTGGGCTTTGTTCCTATCTCCAGCTGATGGAGACAGCCCTTGTGAAGGTGACAGGGAGGCACTGTTGGGGTCACCAGGTGGCGGGAGCCTCCTCTGCCCTCCAGCTCATTCTCTTTATGCCGCACTGTCCCGCACGCCGACTTTCCCCAGACCTGGCTTGATTCTAGCAGGACACAGAGAGCCGGTCCCGGAGCTTTCCTGATTGTTTCCAGTATCTCCGGCCTCTGCGCCATCCCACGCTGTACTGCCTCTCTCTACATGACCAGGAATGTGATTTCAGCTCTGTCCATTTATGGCTCTGGGGTGACCAGTCAGTGGGACTGAGATGACCATTTCCTCATCTGGGACCCAGAGTAAGGGGGGAGGTGGACATTGTAGATAGTAGAGTCCAGCTCCCTCCTTTAGAGATGAAGACCCACAGGCCCAGAGAGACTCATAGCTGGCCCAGGGTCACACAGCAAGTGAGACACTGCATCTCCCGGCCCTGGTTTGGGGCTCTGTCCATTGATCCATGGAGCTCAAGATTTGAGCCGGCCCTTCCAAGCCATGTCCTTGGTAGGGGAAGGGGAACGAGATGTCTGGCAGAGCTGAGCTCTGTGGCAGAATGACAAATGGCCCCCTTGCATTGCTAGGAAGTGGGTTCTGGGAACAAGGGCAGACAACGGGGCCATTTATCTATCTCGCAGTCAGCCATCAGCCAGCAGTGGAGGGGAGTAAGAGAGAGCAGGGCCGTGTAAAGGCTGTAGGCTCTCCAGCTCATTACGGGCAGAGACCGCCATCGCGGGGTGGACCAGTGCTTCAGACGTGAGGTCTGTCTGTCCTAAAGGTCAGGGCTAGGCCAAGAACATCCTTTTAATTTAAACTGCATTTAAAATCAGAGCTTTAAAATTTATGTTAATTGCAACTCTGAGCCTTGAAATTTCATGTGTATGTGTATAAAATATATATAATTTTTTAATTCTATAGGATACAGCCTGTGGTAAGATAGGAATTCTCAAACATAGGTGATGAAAGAATAATTTTTTAGAGGACATTTGGCAAGTGTCTATGAAAGCCTTAAAATATTTATACTCTTTGTCTTAGGAATTCCATTTCTAGAATACATCCTAAGAAAATGATCATAGATAGAGACCAAGATGTTTATAGCAGCATTAAATTAGATTCAATCTTAATACTTGGCCATTAAAATACAACAGTAAACTATGGTATATCCATTTGGTAAATTGTTATGAATCATTTTTAAATGATATAAAGAATTCTAATGATGTAAGAAATGTTTATGATACAATGTCAAATGAAGAAAGCAGAGCAATGTAGTGTAAGCCCTGACCTGTTTTTTTTTTTTTAAATGTTTTGTAATACAAGCGCCTGACTTAAGCTTTGATTGTGGAGGCATCCATTTAAAGATGCATCCACTTCAAAGCTGGCTATGGAGGCTAAACACCTGCCAGGCCACCTGCCCCCACGGAAACGCCTTTGTTTTAGAGATCTTGGTTGATTTCAATAACTGACCATTTGGGATGCTTCTTTTTTTCTCTTCTCACTTCAAATTCCCACTCTTCTGATTTAAATTCACCAATGAAGAGTGAGCCGAAGAAACCCTAGGCCCCCACCCTTAACCCCAATAAAGGCAGAACCCCAGACTCTCAGGGAGAGAGAGAGGCGCTCTCTCTCTCCCTGCGATCTTGTTCCGTGGCCCCAGGTAGGCTGTGTAATTTCCAGGTCTTATAAGTAACAAACCTTTATTTTTTTCAAAGTTTCCTGGTGGTTATTGCCGAGGAGCGTCTTGCAATCATAGTAAGAACCACAAGGGCTGGTCCAGCAACAACATTGGTTATTGATAGGTTAAGACCACACAAAATAGGCAGGCAACTGTCTATCTATCTATCTATCTATCATCTATCTATCTATCTATCTATCTATCTATCTATCTATCTATCTATCTATCTATCTGTCATCTATCTTTTCAGTCTGTTTTTTGGCTGCACCGCTTGGCTTGAGGGGTCTTGGGTCCCCAACCAGGGATTGAATCTGTGCCCCCTGCAGTGGAAGCATCGAGTCCTACCCACTGGACGGCCAAGGAATTCCCTCTTTCGGCCTCTTTTAAAAATCTCTACATAATCTTAGAAAGATGGGCAAGAAGGAGCCAGGCCAGATGTTTACAGCAGTTTTTCTCTGGAAGGAGGGGATTTGGGATGATTTTAAACACTTTCCTAAATTTTTTATGCTGGTCTTAATGACCCCAAGTTTGTGCTCCCGGTGCACAGTTAGGCCAAACAAACTGAAACTTCAGAGTTTGGAGCAGAGAAAGGTTTATTGCAGGGCCAAGCAAGGAGAGGGGCGTCTTGTGTCCCGGCACTCCCTAACCCCAAACTCCCTGAAGAGTTTCAGCAAAGCATTTTTAAAATTAATTTTTATTGGAATATAGTTTTTTTAAATCTTTATTGGAGTATAATTGCTTTACAATGGTGTGTTAGTTTCTGCTTTCTAACAAAGTGGATCAGCCATACATATACATATATCCCCATATCTCCTCCCTCTTGTGTCTCCCTCCCACCCTCCCTATCCCGCCCCTCTAGGTGGTCACAAAGCACTGAGCTGATCTCCCTGTGCTATGCGGCTGCTTCCCACTAGCTATCGATTTTACATTTGGTAGTGTATATATGTCCATGCCACTCTCTCACTTCGTCCTAGCTTACCTTTCCCCACCCCCCCGTGTCCTCAAGTATTGGAGTATAGTTGTTTTACAATGTTTTGATAGTTTCTGCTGTATAGCAAAGTGAATCAGCTATGCGTATACACATATGCCCTCTTTTCTGGATTTCCTTCCCATTAAGGTCACCACAGAGCGTTGAGTAGAGTTCCCTGTGCTACACAGCAGATTCTCATTAGTTATCTATTGTATACGTAGTAGTGTATATGTGTCAATCCCAATCTCCCAATTCATCCCACCCTCCCCCTTCTCTACATCTGTGTCTCTATTTCTCAGCAAAGCACTTTTAAAGCCCAGGTGAGGGAAGGGTGTTGCAGGGTATGTGATCAGCTTGGGTACAGTTCTCTGACTGGTTGGTGGTGAGGTAACAGGGCAGTGTCACGGGGGTTAATGTTATCAATCCTTAGGCTTCAGGAGGCCTGGGGACCGTGTGCTCATGGTCATCAAGTAGTTAACATTTTCCGTTTGGTGGTGATGGTGGGGGTTTGCATCTGTAAAACAACTCAGGTAATGTGCATTATTACTATTTTTAAAAAATTTTTATTGGAGTATAGTTGATTTACAGTGTTGTGTTAGTTTCAGGTGTACAGCAAAGTGAATCAGTTTATACATATACATATTTCCACTCTTTTGCAGATTCTTTTCCCATAGAGACCATTACAGAGTATTGAGTAGAGTTCCCTGTGCTGTACAATTGGTCCTTATTGGTTATCTATTTTATATAGAGTAGTGTGTATATGTCAATCTCAGTCTTCCAGTTTATCCCTCTCCCCCCCTTATTCCCGGTAACCGTAAGTTTGTTTTCTACATCTGTAACTCTATTTCGGTTTTGTAGATAAGTTCATTTGTATCCTTTCAGGTAATGTGCATTAGATACAGTTACCTAGGTACTTCAGAGAGGAGGTAAAGCAGAGGATGTAGGGAAGGGCCTACCCCAGGAAGGCCCCATGGGGTCCTGCTGGGTTACAGTCTTGTGTTACTATTGTTATTCTCTTTTGGTGTAAACATGTAGCAGAGGTTGCAGCTGGGCTGGGCCTGAGGTTTGGGTATCTCTGACAGATGGAGATAAGTGACAATCTCTTTCCGCCTCTCCCAGGTATCAGTTTACCTCCACTGATCTCCAGCAGGCCTGTGGTCCTTTGACTGGCGTTCACATATGGAGTGTTGGGACCCCAACAATCCCTCTTCCCCCAGATGGCAAGAGGCCCCAGGAGAAGTCTAGCAGAGTGAACGATTCTCAGCAAGAGGGAGGCTGTTCTGAGAAACGGTGTGGGCTGTTACATGAAGGTCCGCCCTCCCCTCCACCTGTTGACCCAGTCACCATGGCAACCTGTGGGCACACTGGGAAGAAAGATGCTATTGTCAGGAAGTGTGGTAACTCCCAGGGGCCCAAGTAGCCCAGCTATGGAGCCTATTTGGGTGTATGACGGTCAGTGGAGGGAGAGCGTGTCTTAGCCACTCTGCAGTGGTGACGATGAAGCAAGAATGGAGGGGCCTCAAGGGGGACCTGGGTCTGGGGGGAGGGGAGGAGTTGGTGCCAGCAGAGAGGGTGGGAAGAGCAGGGCACTGAGCTGGAGACCAGGATCCAGTGCAGGAAAGACTGTGAGAACAAGATGGAGGGAGGGAACTTGGGAAGAGGTCTTGGAGCGTGATGCTGTGCCCAGGGAGGGGAACATGCAGAGGGGGTGCCCAGCCGGCCATGACCTGTCTTTGTCTAGTGAAAGGATCAGACTAGAGCAGGAGTTACAAGTTCAATGTGCAGACATATTTCACGGGGTCAAAAAAAATTTGATACCTTTAGGCAGGTCCTACCCTCTAGTTGCCACACACCCCATCCCTCCCTACCATCTCCCACCTGCTCACTTCACTTATTTACATCACCTGCCAGAGCCCTGAAGCCATCTGAGTTTGCAGCCCCTGGGTGGATGCTGTCTAAGGACCTAGCCAGCTGTCATATTACAAAGTGCTTTCACAGCCCTTGTCTCTCTCCTGCTCCCCATCCCACCCCCTCACACCTGAGCTCCACTGAGAACCACTTGCCATTCTCCCAACGTGCCTGCTTCATGCTTGCCTTTGCTCAGGCTGCCCCACCTTCCTGGGCACTCTTTCCACACTGACGACCTCCGACTTGTCTTCCAAGTCTCTGCTCAGGGCTTCTCAGCCTCATGGTGACTTTCCTGACTCCCTCCACACAGTACGAGCACTCCTGTGTCCCACTTTGGGCACTTTTGTCCTTGTCTCCCTCCTTCGCCAGCCGTGGAGCAATGCATGGCCCACGCTCAGTGCTGTCGGAGTGAAGGTATTATATCCCATGATGTTGCTGAGAAATCACAGGCTCAGAGAGGCTCAGCGAGTCCTCCGAGGTCACACAGCTCATCAGAGAAGCGGAGCTGGCACCAGAACTCAGGTCTTCTTCCTTCAGACGTCCACTGTTCTTTCTTTGCACCAGTTATCATAACCGATAGGGAAAACCCAGGATGTTTAAATTGCTTGAAAGGGACAGGGCAATAAATTAGTGATGGCAAATAACGGAGATGGCTGATAGATATTATTTTCCATAGAGATGACTGAGACAGTGCTATTCAGAAAATGCATCTGTGTTAGTTCTTTTCCCTTAAAGTTGACTTCCTCCCTTGAGCATCCTCTTCCGCAGCAGGAAGGTCCCCTGTTGAGTCAGGAGTTGGCTGAGGACACTGGCATTGCTCTGTGTCAGGGCTGGGGGAGGGATTCTAGCTTAGTTGCATGGGCACAGGCCCTGCAGCCGACTGTATGGCTCTAATCCCAGCTCCTGCTGTGGGTTTGACAAATGACTCAACCATTCTGTGCCTCAGTTTCTTTGTTTGTAAAATGCACATGACAACAGTTCCAGGTCTGTGGGGTCGTTGAGAGAGTTAAGTGAGTTAATCCACATAAAGTGCTTAGAATGGCCCCCGACACGTGGCAATCCCTTAATAAGTGCTTGTGCCATTGTTCTTGTCGTTTTGTCATGTGATGTGGGTGAAAGGGCACACAGCACCAGGACTCAGGAGACCTGGCTCTGCCCTCAGCTGCCCCTTCCTCTCTCTGCACCTGACTCCCCACGGGGTGGGGGGCGGGATGGGTGGGATCCGGGTTCGCGGGGACTCTTCCAGTGTGTTCGCCCGTGGTTCTCTTCTTGCTGCTTTTGTGACTGCTTTGGGGCTATAAGCTTCTTGTGAGGATGGAAGAATGAGGGAAGTTGAGGGTCACGCCCACCCACCTCGCATTTCTTCTTGATGAGCCCCAGCTCTCTCTGTGGGTGTGGAGCCGCCCGGGCCCCGTCCGGCCTGGGGGCTGGTACCCATCCTGTTCTCCAGGCACCAACTCATCTCCGGTGAGCGAGTGTTTCCCACGTGCCAACTCTGGGCCAGGCCCGTCTCCTGGGGGCGCTTAGGAGGTGAACTGGGCCAGGCTCCTGTCCTCAGGGAACTCAAAGGCAGTTTATACTTCAGGGCACTAAATGCAGTGTGGGCCAGGCACGGGGTAAGGGTGGGGGGACTTGTGGCGCCAGCCGGGGGTGGTGGTCGGGGAGACATTCGGAAGTTGTGGCACTGAATCCTGCCCGCCCAGTAGAAGGCAGTTGGAAGAGGGGAAGGGATGAGCGTTCCAGGAATGGAACGGTGAGGAGTGAGCTGGAAGCGTCCAGCGGTCCACTGGGCGGGGTGTAAAGTGCCCTGACCACCACCTCCCGGGTAGGGAGGATGGCTCCAGGGGAGGGAGTTAACCTGGCCGGGACCCATTGGTCAGGCTGGGGCGAGGGAGGTGGGAAGCTGAGCCCGTGCCTCCCTGGTCTGAAGCCCTGTCCAGCCCGTCTTAGGAAACCAAAGGTAATCATGTTCAGTATCCCCTCCCTGGGGGTGGGCTTAAAAGAGGCAGTAAGCATCTTATTCCCAAAGCCCTGGAATGTCGACCACGGGAGTCCCCATGGGGCTGCTGTGGGTTGCCTCCTCCGTACCAGACACCTGGACTTGGTATTGCCCAAAGGAGGCTCCACAAGCTCAGCTTTGTTCAGCTGCAAAGCCACTGGGGGCCCGGGAGGCCGGCTGGGCCTGTGCAGAGAGCTATCTTTGCAGATCCTGGGCCTGCGAGCTGCCCCGCTCTGAGCTGAGCAAGGGGGGACGAGGCCCTGCATTTCTGAGCCTTGAGATTTCCTACCATCTGCTTAGTCGGACCCCCTGTTTAAATTCTCCACTTGTCTCGCCTTCCACAAAATAATTAGCATCCATTTGTTCCTAGAGCTCGCTTGGCGACATTAGTCATTGTAGGAGCTTTCAGCACCGCTCACAGAAATTTCCTTTTGATGCAAAGTTGAAAATGGCTTTCGTGGGACTCTGCCGTCCCCCCCCCCCCACACTTCTGCTCTCTCACCAGCATCTGGCGCCTCCGTTTGTTCCCTCCCACCCGTTTCTTTGTTGCCATCTGAATGAAGATGACAGGGAGAGGAGGACACTGTGGTGAGAGGGGATGCTGTCCCCTGGGGGCCCCGTGGGGAAGGAGACTCACTCGGGGTGGTGGGGGGAACCTGCCAGGAGTGGGAGGGGGCCGGAGCTTCGGTAAGGGAGCGGTTTACGTGGTGGGTTGCGGAGGAGCTCAGTCCAGCTCAGGCACGCAATCTGCTGCAGAACAGCTCTCAGACATATTTGCTATACAAAAAGCAGAACAACCTGCTCCCTGCCTGAGTGGCTCAACGTCCTTTGGCTTTTCTTGAGAGCGGTCGCTTTCCCTTTCTGAGAACTCGGCTACTCTAGAGTGGGTTAATTTCTATATTCCTGGGCCAGTGTCCTGGCTCTCCTGTGGGGACTGAACGCTGGGCAAGTAAGTCCCCGAAATCAGGCCTCACGCTCTCTGGACTGCAAAGCCCACTCATATACATGGTTTTCTTTGATTCCTCAAACAACCTGTCAGGTGGGCATTAAGGTCCCATCTGAGACACAGGGAGATGGAGAGAGCTGCTTTGTGATTCCGGGCCTCTCTTTCCCCATCTGTAAAATGGCCAGGTTGGGCAAGATGCTCTCCGAGGGGCTGTCCACATTCAGCCTCTCCCACGTGGCATGCATTGGGACTGAAGGGTTTCGTCCTGTGTGGGTCCACAGGATGGACTCTTCACTGGATAGCGCTGGTGGGCACTGGACCACAGCAAGCTGCAAGGCATGGTGGGATGCTTTGGTCTGAGGTGTAAGACAGATTTGGCTTCAATCCCTGGCTCAGTCCTTTTTTAGCTCTCTGGCCCTGGGTAAGTCACTTGATTTGGCTGGCTCTCAGCTTCCTTCTCATCCACAAAGTGGGGGGTCACAATCCCTTTTCTGCCTGTCTCACTCTAGTGTGAGCATCAGATTGATATGAGAATGCCTTGTGGACTAGACAGATGTAAAGGTGGTGTTTGTTTCTTCTGTGGAAACAATACACGCAAATTGTACAAAATTTAAACATTGTGAAAGGATGATGAAAGATAAGCTTCACCCTCATCCTGATTCTTAGTTTCCCAGTTCTGCTCCCTGGGAACCCATTCTCTCTCTCTCTCCCTCTTTTTTTTTTTTGGCCACACCACGCAGCATGCGGGATCTTAGTTCCTCAACCAGGGATCGAACCCTTGCCCCTGCAGTGGAAGCACAGAGTCTTAACCGCTGGACCCCCAGGGAAGTCCCAACCCATTCTTAATTTCTTGTGTGCTCTTCCTCAGAGATTCTCTACATGTCAAGTGAATAAACATGTATCTCATATGTAGAGGATTTTTAGGATTTTAAGGAATATTTGTCCCCAAATATTCCCTCCCCTCCTCCTCCCAGGAGCATACTTCCTGGCCCTATTGATGTTGGGCTTGGCCATGACTTGCTCAGGCTAGTGGGATGTTAGTAGGTGTGACATGAGTAAAGATTTGAAATACGCTTACTTGGTGGAGCACTCCTCTTGTGCTTCTGTTCTGACCATGAGAGAAACACACCCCAAGTAGATGGCTGGTCTTAGATGAATGAGAAACATGTGGCTCACAGCTGTTCCAGCCTCTCCTTAGGCTCCCAGTCTGAAGAAGTAAAGTTGCCCCAACTGACTGCACACCTTTGAGGCTGATAATAAATGCTTATTGTTGTATGGCACTGGGTTTGGGGGTTGTTTGTTATGCAGCAATAGCTGACTGATACAATGTATATGTCTGCTTAAAAAAACCCAAATCAAGGAGATATATATATATATATATATATATATATATATATATATATATATATATGTATATATGTATATATATATATGTGTGTATATATATATATATATATATATATATATACATATATATATATATATATATATATATTCACACACACATTATTAAGGACCTTGCTTTCTTCCAACATAATATATGTTGGAAGAAATATGTGTTGGAAATTGTTCTATACTGAGACATGTTCATGTCTCCCATTCTTTGCAATGGCTGTATAATATTCCATTGTCCATTGTGGAGCATGTTCCTTACTGATGGACATTTAGGTTGTTTCTGTCTTTTCCTATTACCAAAAATACTGTAACAACTCACAATTATATTTGTAGGACAAATACCTAGAAGGAGAAATTGCTAGATCAAAGGGTATGTTCAAAGAAGTTGAACCAATTTTTGCTCCTACCGTCAGTATATGACAGCTGCTATTTCCCCACACCAGGGATAATATTGGGAGGATGACTCTTTACGCCAGCAGTAAGCCTTTTGACTTTCCATCTACAGCCCCATGGTCTTCAAACCTCACCACAAGGTTTCAAAAAAGCAGTGTTTTCCCAAAATGGTATATGATTTTAGGTGACACCAGAGATAATTTTTAAAAGGTACACAGACCAGGCACTCACTAACGCTGAATCATGCGGTAAGAAAATTTTTCCCTTTTCAAATCTCACTCCTCTGATTACATTAAGGAGAAAGCCCCAATTGGATGCTGATATATTTTAACACTAGTTAATGGTTGCGAATTTCCCTTTCATCAAAAAGGGAAGAGGTCTTGAGCTCAGAGCCTTCAATGGGCAGCAGTACCTGACTTTCACTGTATTCATTTTTACCAGTTAATTTTACTGTGGCTAATGACCCTCGTTTTTCATTTTGGGCAATGATAGCAAGTTTCCCTTGAAAAGAAGAATTTATTTCAAAAGAGCTACTTTTGAAAAGTTATAAAATATATCATACATACAAGTGTATATGTAGCTTATACAGTTTAAGAATAACAAAACCAAACCCATGTTCCTAAAACAGTATCTTGAAGCTACCTGTGGCACAGGACATTTTCTATCAGAAGGATGGCCACCGCTTCCCCCCACCCCCCACCCTCCAAAGCAGGAATCACTGGGGCAGCACTGATGCTTGTGCTGTGACAGCTTCTGGCTCCCCTGTCAATTGCACCAGCTTCTGATTTAAAAAAATGACAAAAGCAAACATTACTGACCACTCTTTGGTTTTTTTTGTACCAAGCCCCATACTGAGTACTTTACAAAGAGTGTCTCACTTAACTCTCACAGCAACTGTGAGGTGGTAGTAACAAAAGAAAAAAATTCAGTGCAAAATAAAAGTCTGTGGTCAGATTCTTTTTCTTTTTTTGGAACTGATTTTAGCCTTACACAAGAGTGGTAAGGATAGTATGAGCATCCCTGTATACCTTTCACCCAACTTCCCCTAATGCTAAAGTCTTATGAAACCGTAGTACAATGATTGAAACCAGAAAAGTAACATTGATTCGAAGCTATTGACTAATCTACAGATCTCATTCAAATTTTGCCAGTTTTTCCACTAAGATTCTTTCTCTGGTCCAGGATCTAATCCAGGATCCCACATTGCTTTCCGTAGTCCTATCTATCTAATCTACTTCAATCTGGGATAGTTCCTCAGGCTTTCTTTACCTTTTGTAATCTTGATACTTTTGCAAGAACTGGCCAGTTATTTTGTAAAATGTCTCTCAGTTTGGGTTTGCCTAATGTTTTCTCATGAATACCACGGAAGTGATGTTTTGCCCTACTCATTGCATTATACGAGGCGGTATCTGTTTGTTTTCAATGGTATTTTATTTTTCAAAAATAATAGCAAGTAATATTAGTATGTCTATAAACAGATTGCAAAGTTTCATTTTTTTAAATTGAAATATAGTTGTACAATATTGTGTCAATCTCTGCTGTACAGCAAAGTGACTCAGTTTTACTCATGTATACATTTTTAAAAAATATTCTTTTCCATTATGGTTTATCCCAGGAGATTGGATATAGTTGCCTGTGCTATACAGTAGGACCTTGTTGTTTATCTATTCTAAATATAATAGTTTGCATCTACCAACCCCAAATTGCGTTATACCAGAAGGTATCTGACGTCAATATGTCTTGGGGACGTATGTGTGGTTGAGGTCTGGGAAACCCTTCCACAGGCAGAGGTAGTTGGCGGCTGTCCCTGGTGGCATTTGCGACGTGGATTCACGTCTGCACGACAGTTCCCCCATCCTGGCCTCCTGCGCAAGGCTGACCATCCTCGGCCCGTGTCGTAAGTCATGGCCCAGCTCCATAGTGGCCCTTATGGAAGCCAGTGTCTGCATCCCACCGCCCTGCTCCCCGCAACTCTTCCTGAATGGTGACTGGGCTAAGGCTCTGCTTAGCTTTGATCCCCACGCTTTCTCAGAAACGCTCCTGCTAGTTCAGATGAACGGTGTGAGACAGCTCTTTGGATTTGATCTTCCCTCGGATGAAGCTTTTTCGGTTAGAAAATACAGACGTCCCAAGCAGGTGGGAGCCACGACGCCCTCGACAGAGGCACCTCTGCCGTTGTTCCTTTCATCCCCCAAAGCGATTTTCCCAACTGATCTTGTTCACCATCTGTTGCCAAACTGTTGCTTTGTTTGACTTTCTTTCCCTTCATGCTCAGGAAAATGTACTGTAAAATTACAACCTCTCTTCCCTCTGTGATCTGAAGAAACACTCTCTTTTGGCCTCTTACCCACCTGGATTCTCCCTGGAGCTCGGGGGAAGCTGCTGGGGGCTTGGATCTGCTGCCGGCCCCTGGGCAGCCTGCATTGGTTCAGGTCTCCGATAATATTGTCCTGAGGAGAAAAGCCAATTACCCAAAGCTATGACTAATTAACTACCACAGAGGGCTGAATCTCAGGAGAAAATACCTGACTCTCCCCAGGCCCTGTTTAATGAGATGGTGGCTCCACAGGGAGGCCTTGGGCAATTTCAAGGCCTGAAATGGATCCCACCGCTCAGCTCTCCACGAATCTGGCCCCCCCCAACGTCACCTCTGCTTAACTTCTGTCTCATACACAGACTGGTTTCATATGCGGTCAAAGCTGACAGATGAAGATGAGAAATAAGTTAGCTACAATTTTTTGTCAACATGAGTCATTCCCTCATTTTTCTCTCTTGCGTGCAAAGTCCTGGTTTAGGCACCAGAAAATGCACAGGAGACTTTGAAGAGCCTCCATCAAGTAGAAGGAGTCAGGGAGGTCGAGTGGGCACAGTAGAATATGACTGGCTGCTCCAGTAGAGTGATTGATTAACTCAACAACTACTTATTGAGTAATTACTATGTGTGGGGCATTGTAGTTGCTGCTGGGGAGACAGTAGTGAATGGGCCATAAATGTGATCCCTGCCCTCTTGGGGCCTGGAGTTTAGTTCGGAATTCCAGATAACATCAATGAAGAAGGATGAGGCTTAAGACACATGCTATGGGAATGAGGAGGAAGAGACCTAACCCAGTGTGAGGGTGAAGATTAAATTTCCAGTCGGGACTTGAATGGTGGGTAGGGATTATGCTAGAAGAGCCAGAGGTAGATGGGTAGGTGTGTTTCAGGCAGGAACAACAGGCCCTGCTGCTCAGAGGTGAGAAAGCATGGTGCATGTGAGAAGCTGTTGGAAGGTCAAAGTGGAACGAAGAATTCAAGGAGAAGAGTGGAGAGAAGTGAGGCTGGGGAGGGACGCAGGGAGGGCTTTGTAAGCTCAGGGGTTTTGACTCTTTCTAAGAGCAATGGGGAATGATTTCAGGGTCTCATATGAGGGTGATGGGATCAGATTTTCATTTTAGAACTGTCAACCTGGCTGCATTGTGCAGGATGGAAAAGAGAAGGCAGGAACGGGGGCAGGGAGAACAGTAGGGCAGATATTGCAGAAGACCTGGGAAGAGATGATGGTGGCTTGGACTTGGGTAGGATGGAGAGAAATGCATGGATGGAGAAGAGGTCTTTAATACCACCCCAACCCCAGGAATAACAGCATGGGAAATTCACTGAGTCTGAGTCCTGCTAGGCCCTACACTTTTTTTTTTTTTTTAAATAGTCATATTTCTCTGTGAAGTCAGAATTTACTCTTCGTGGCAAAACCACTGTTATTGTTTAACACACAATGAGTCATAACCAATGGAGTGTGAGCTGAAGTGATGTAAGCTGCTTCCAGGACTGGTTTAAACACATCCCACATAACCCTGTAGTCATACCCAAGAGGGTGATTTTATAAGATGGAAAGAGCCTGGATCCCTGAGTCCCCACTTGGAGGAGAGCCCCAAGGGCAACTTCCTAGCTTGCTTTGGCTGTGACATGAACAAGAAACCAACCTGTATTTTGTTAAGTCACTGAGATTTTTTTAAAAATTCAAGTATAGTTTTACAATGCTGTGCTAGTTTCTGGTGTGCAGCAAAGTGACTCAGTTATATATATGTATACATGTATATATTCTTTTTCAGATTCTTTTCTGTAATAGGTTATCACAAGATATTGTATATAGTTCCCTGTGCTATACAGTAGGACCTTGTTTTTTATCTGTTTTATATATAAGAGTGTGTATCTGCTAAGCCCAAACTCCTGATTTATCCCTCCCCCTCCTTTCCCCTCTGGTAACGGTAAGTTTTTTTTCTTCTCTGTCTGTGAGTCTGTTTCTGTTTTGTAAATAAGTTTATTTGTATCGTTTTTTAGATTCTACATGTAAGTTATATCATATGATATTTGTCTTTCTCTGTTTGACTTACTTCACTTAGTATGATCATCTCTAGGTCCATCCATGTTACTGCAAAGGGCATTATTTCATTCTTTTTTATGGCTGAGTAATATTCCACTGTATATATATGTGCCCCATCTTCTTTATCCATTCATCTGTCAATAGACATTTAGGTTGTTTCCATGTCTTGGCTATTGTAAATAGTGCTGCAATGAACACTGGGATGCATGTATCTTTTCAAATGAGAGATTTATCCTTATATATGCCCAGGAGTGGGATATATGGATCATATGTTAACTCTATTTTTAGTTTTTTAAGGAACCTTCATACTGTTTTCCATACTGGCTGCACCAATTTACATTTACCACCAACAGTGTAGGAGGGTTCCTTTTTCTCCACACCATCTCCAGCATTTGTTTTTTTGTAGACTTTTTGATGATGTCCATTCTGACCGGTATGAGGTGATACCTCATTGTAGTTTTGATTTGCATTTCCCTGGTAATTAGCCGTGTTGAGCATCTTTTCATGGAGTCACTGAGATTTTGAAGTTGTTAATTACAGAAGCTGATGTTAATTACCAGGCCTACCATAAACCAGCTGGACTCATAGTTTTCCTACCTCTTCCATGGCACTTCAATGGCTCCCAACTCTCTTCAGCCAGGGAAGAGGGAAGAATCACATTTCAGACACAGATGGAACAGGACTTGGATGTCAATGAGGTGGGGAAAGAAGTAAAGGCAGTCACACAGATACAGAAATGTATATACACACAGAGATGTGAGGCCCTATCAACCAAGCTCCCTACACAGGTCTGGAAAATCACTTAGCAATAATGATAAAGATAATAATCAAATTGAAATTCCCTTGGTGTCAAGGACTGTACTAATATTTCATTAAACCCCACAACAATGCACCAGATGGATACTCTTATGATCCTTTTTTTTTTTTCACATGAGAAAACTGAGGCCTAGTGAGGGTGGGTAACTTTCCCGAGGCCATACAGGGTTTGAGCCCAGACATCCTGACTCAGGAATCTGCCCTCTTAGTCACAACACAAAGACAAAGACACAACGACAGAGTGCTGGGGATGGGAACACGCACGCACACATGACAGAGACAGAGAGAGTCTTGACTGTTCATGTCCCGAGAGTGGATACCATTCCATTTTCAGGAAAGAGATGGCCCGATTGCAGTGGTGACATGCACAGAGTATTACTTTTAACAAAGACTTACTTTAATGAAATTCTCAGCTGGCTCAGGACATTTTGTTTCTCTCTAGATAACTTCCTGATGCTATCATTTTTGCATACCCTGTTTATTTCACCTGCTCTGTCTTTCCCTGGCCCATAAAGGTTTGTTTGATGTTCCTCAGATACAAATGCTCCTTCCCCGAATAACAAATAGGATGCACCCTTCAGAGGAATTTATGATTTCCCTCTTGTTCTTCCAGTTTCTAAATGGGATACTTCCCTAGAAGGTGCTTCTTCTCTGTCTGGTCCTGAAATTTCTTAGCAAATGGGTTGTCTGCTGAGTACATGGGCTTGGTTTTTCAGACCCTGGGCTTAAGGTGTCACTCAGACTCTGGCCTCTGAAGCACTGGGGTCCTCAGAGTGGAGAGGTCATTAGCAATGAGCAGCCCTGCCTTGGTATATTTGTGGGTGTGGGGAGCAGTTCCTATGGGAAGTGGCTGGACTAAGAGTTTCCAGGTTGGTCGTGACGCTAAAGGTCACCTCTTCCAACGCCCTTCGGTTCCAGTCGCTAATGCTGCAAAACTGAATGGTACAATGCAACCATTTTATTATGCTTAAAGATTCTGTGGGTCAGGAATTTGGACAGGACCCAGCAGGGATAGTGTATGTCTCCTCCACGATGTCTGGGGCCTCAGCCGGGCAGACTTGAAGGCTGGTGGAGGTAGGGGATTGCACCTTGATGGCTTTGGAGATGTCTTCATTCATATCTGAGGCTGACACAGGCCGTCATCCGCGCTGTGTGCCAGAGCACCTGTACTTGGCGTCCCCATGTGGTCTCTCTGCATAGGCTGCTTTGGGATTGCACACAGCGTGGTGACTGGGTTCCAGAGGAAGCATCCCAAGAGAGGCAAGGCAACGTGCGTGGCACTTTGTGATCTAGCCTTGGAGGTCACATAATGTTACTTCTATCGTGCTCCATTGGCTGAGGCAGTCACAAATGTCAGTGGAGAAGAGGCGAGATTCTAGAAGAGGGTGTGGGGCAGCAGACATCATTTGAGCCAACTTTGGAAAATACAGTGTCGCACCATTTTATATGTGAAACCCTCCCTTGTAGCTTACCCTGTGTCCACGTGGCCTCCACGTCTCTGACGGGGAATTAACTACCCTGAGTTCTTTGATTTTAAGCAACAGAAGCCAATTCTGGGTAACTTAAGCTACAGGGGATTCACTGGCACAAGGCGGGGGATATTGAAGGCCTGACATAAAAAAGCACCACTGCAGCACCAGAGGCAGAAGAGCAGGAACGTCTTATCTAGGCTCTGTCTGGGGAGATACATGAATCCCAACTCACATTTGATTCTCTTAGTCACTCTGTTTACAATTTAAGTAATGGGGAGGGAAGATCTGAATGGACTTGCTTGTGCCATGGACTGAACCACTTACTACCTGCTTAACTTTGAGCAAGTCACTTAGCTGTTTCGTGGCTCAGTTTCCTCACCCGTAAAATGAGGACACTAATAGTAGCTATTTCCTAGGGTATGTGAAATTAAATAAGACGATGCTTACAAAGTGCTCAGCCCAAGGTCCAGCACATGATAAGTGTTCAGTATTAACTAACAACGACTACTACTGTTATTACTGCAACAACTATTTATTATCCATATTTTGGCTGGTTGGCTCCCGTGTCTAGTGCAGAATTAGGCACAGAGCGGATGCTCAAAAAACAGTATTGAATGAATGAACGAACAAAGAAATGAATGGCTCTGCTATAATACATGGCAATCAGGTTATTCAAAGCCATCTTTGGACACTTTTTATAGCTAGATCAGAACAAGAAAAATCAACCTACAAGAATCTCAGTGCATTTAAATACCGGATCCACCCTCCTTAGTCACTGATTTCTACCTCTCCTGTCCTCATTCTGAAAAATAATCCCTGGATTGCTCCTTGCCGGAGTCCTTGACAAATGCTGCAAACAGTAAACAAAGAACTCCATCCCGAGGAGGTGAATAATATACCAACAGGATTGCATTCCACATCAATTCTTGTGTCATATTTGATTAATTTTATATCTAGCTTCATTGCATCTCATCCCTCATTTCAAAGGTGTCCTTCAGATGGGACACTGACGGAGGCAGAGAGGGGAGACTGAACAGGGGACAAACAGATGCAGAGAAGTCATGCACGCACCAAAAGAGGAGTGACTGAGAAATTTAGCACTCTCAGAGTCTCCCTGGTGCTCACAGAATGAGCTCATTGCTGGCGCAGTGGCATCTCCCAGGCTTGAGTCAGGGTGCCCCAGCCACTGCAAGAGAGATGGCCACTTTACACACTATTAATCAGCAGAGTGGCCGGGAAATGCTGACCCACTTAGCTGTGATACCTAAGCAGGTGACAGCTCCTGGATCTAACAGAATCTGGCCCGGGGAGCACACGTCTCCAGGCGGGCTGTCTGGGGCTCTGTGATCTCTGCTTGGGTGACCGTGCAGCCAAAGGTAACTAATCCAGCTCCTTGGCCAAGAAGTTGTTTAAATGGGTCAGGGCAAGATTTAACTCTTTCTGGTATACCTGAATTCTGGACCCTTCTTCATCAGGGCTGATGACATCCTCCTTCCCATCTCCTCTCCCTCCGGCTTCTCCCCATGTCCCACCTCATCTTGGAACTCTGAGGAATCATCTAGCATTTATTTAATTCATTTCAATAATTATTTATTGAGGAGTGTGGCAGACACCTCAGGTGTTGGTGTCAGGTCTGTCCCATTGGTTCACCTCTAATTTCAGCTGCAACTGCATAGATGTGTGACCATAGCTGTGACTATGGGTGGAGGCTGAGCTTGGGTCTTGGCCCTAGACTGAGCCCTGATCCTGGTCACAGGCTGAACCCCAACTCTCAGCATAGGCTGAGCTCTGATCACAAGAGAACATGGTGGAAGAAGGATTGAGAATGGCTCGGCTCAGGTCACCCCCACTTCTGTAGTCACAGGTGGGATCCATGCCCTGTCAGTGAGACACAAGGAGAGGAAGAATCAGGGTAAAGGCCTCCTGCTCATGTCCAAGGATAGTGACAATTACGGCAGCTTGCATTTTCAAGTTTCTAACTCAGAAAAAGCCACTGCAGTTTCAGGCAGAGCCTAATGAGGGTTTTAGAGCTGCATCTTTCCTTTAGCTTACAGAGATTATTGTGTTTTGCAGGAAAATTAACTGGCAATTAAATTTCTGAGGAAGTGTTTGAAACTCCTACAAGCTGTGCCTCATTGTTTTGCAAGATTGGGTACACAATGTAATAATTCCATCTGCAAATTAATTTTCTCTCACTCACAGCTTCCGATGTAACTGCAGTGCCATTCATTTAGTTATTCATTCATCCTTTCATTCTGTGCACATTTACTGTGTATCTCGTGTGAACCGGGCAGTCTGGGGAAGACAGAGGTTGGTCAGATACAGCCTCTGTCCTGCAGGCAGCTCCCTGTCTGGAAGGAAGGCAGAATTTTCTCAGAAATAAAGGTCACAGGAGACAGAATGTGACCATTCCTTTCGAAGGAGATGGATAGGGCTTTGGACTTCCAGATAGGGGAAGGATAACTCCTGACTTTGTTTCTGTGGACAAAGAATAGAAAGAAAGCTGAAGATGATAGGAACTAACACTTTTTTCTCCTTTTTTATTGAAATATAGTTGCTGTACAACATTATATAAGTTACAATATAGCCATTCACAATTTTTAAAGGTTATACTCCATTTATAGTTATTATAAAATATTGGCCGTATTCCCCTGTTGTACAATGTATCCTTGTAGCTTATATCCTAATAGTTTGTACCTCTTAATCTCCTACCCCTATATCGTCCTTCCCCCCTTCCCTCTCTCCACTGGTGACCACTAGTTTGTTCTCTATATCTGTGAGTCTGCTTCTTTTTTGTTATATTCACTAGTTTGTTGTATTTTCTAGATTCCACATATAAGTGATAGCAGTATTTGTCTTTTTGTCTTTTCTTTTTTTTTGAACAGGCATAGTTATATTTTAATAGCAGCTCTCTTTCAAATACAGTATTTGTCTTTCTCTGTCTGACATTTCACTTAGCATAATATGTTCCAAGTCCATCCATGTTACTGCAAATGGCAAAATTTCTTTCTTTTTTACGTCCAAGTAGTATTCTAGTGTGTGTGTGTGTGTGTGTGTGTGTGTGTATGTGTGTGTGTGTGTGTGTGTGTGTGCACGTATATATATATATACCACATCTTTATCCATCCATTTGTTGAAGGACACAGGTTGCTTCCATATCTAGGCAATTGTGAATAGTGCTGCAATGAACATTGGGGTGCATGTATCTTTTTGAATTAGTGTTTTTGTTTTTTTTCAGGTATATATCCAGGAGTGGAATTGCTGGGTCATATGGTAGTAGCTAACATTTATTGAGCACATGCCGTACGCCAGACCCTGCCATGGGTGTTTTGCATATGGGACCTCATTCAATCCTTAGAACAGTCCTGTGAGGTAAGGTTGTTACCCCCACTTACAGATGGGGGAACTAAGGCTCAGACTGGTGAGATGATTTTCTTGGGATTATGTAGCTAGCAAGCATCAGAGTCTGTATTGGAACTCGAACTGTCTGATTAAAACATTTCCCACTAAACGTGCTACTTCTCTAAGGATGATTTCTTTGCCATGTGGTTTGTAGTCTTCCTGCTTCCCATCAGCACAAATGAAGCAGCTGGTGAGGGTCTAGGTGGCAGATATTCCAAGAATGAAGTGACTTCAAATGTGCTCTGAAGAAAGAAGCTGCTGAGATTGGAGGAGAGATGGATAATCTATGGTTTTTTGAGTATCTGCTCTGGGTCTACTTGGTGCTTCCCATACATTTGTTCATTTAATCCTCACATCCACTCTGTGAGTTAGGCATTATTATCTGCATTTTTTTAAAAAAAGAAATGGAGACTTAGATAAAATGGCCTATCCAAGGTCACACGACTGGTAGATGGTGGAGCCGTGATTCAAGCTCAGGTCTGTCTGATTCTGAAATCTGACTTTTTTCATCTCACCGTGTTACCTTTTATGTGGTGTGGTGTACATTCAGCCTCAGAGTGTGATGGGCTGTCACAGGGTGTACGATGGAAGTTGTTCTTATGGTTAGTTTCTGTGGTTAGGAATAAAGAAGAAGGGATGATTTATTCTGACCCTATGCCCTGATAGAGTCAGGATTCATCCTGATTCTATGTTGCTGTCCCTACCTGGATCCTCAGACAGAGCCAATCATCTTGTCTACCTCTTTCTGAGAGGTCCTACTCTATCCCATGGTAACTACTAATGCCTGGACAGAGACGATACTCTATCCTACCTGGATTCTTCCCCTGAGCTTCAGACCTACATGTTTGTCTCCTGGACACCTCCTTCCACATGACCTAGGAATGTAAACCCAGCCCAGGAATGCAAACATGGCATGCCCAAATGAAATCACCTTCTCCTGCCCATCCTCCCACGTTTCCCCATCTCAGTGAATGGCATCACCTGAGAGTCTTCCTTTTCAATTCCCTTTCTCTCTCACTCCTACAAATAGCAGCTTGTGTTGTTAGTCCTTGATCGGACTGCATCCTATCGTTCTTTCAGAGATCTCCCTTTTTCCAATCCCACACCACTGCTCTGGTTCAGGCATCATCCCTTCTCCCTCGATTGTTCTGCCTCCGCTTTTTCTTTTTTTCACACACACACACTGTATTTTATTTTTACAAGAGATAAATAGACTGACACCAAGCATTGTACATGGATGACCACAACAGAAGCAACAATGATTGCAATGACCAAACACGAAACACACTCATACTATGTCATAATATTGACATTCTGCTCTTTTTTTTCACATCTTTACTGGAGTATAATTGCTTTCCAATGTTGTGTTAGTTTCTGCTGTACAACAAAGTGAGTCAGCTATGTGTATACATATGTCCCCATATCCCCTCCCTCTTGAGCCTCCCTCCCACCCTCCCTATCCCACCCCTCTAGGTGGTCACAAAGCACCGAGCTGATCTCCCTGTGCCATGCGGCTGCTTCCCACTAGCTATCTGTTTTACATTTGGTAGTGTATATATGTCAATGCTACTCTCTCAGTTCGTCCCAGCTTCCCCTTTCCCCCTGTGTCCTCAAGTCCGTTCTCTACGTCTGCGTCTTTATTCCTGCCCTGCCACTACGTTCATCAGTACCGTTTTTTTAGATTCCATATATATGTGTTAGCATACGGTATTTGTTTTTCTCTCTCTGACTTACTTCACTCTGTATGACAGACTCTAGGTCCATCCACCTCACTACAAATAACTCAATTTCGTTTCTTTTTATGGCCGAGTAATATTCCACTGTATATGTGTGCCACATTTTCTTTATCCATTCATCTGTCGATGGACACTTAGGTTGCTTCCATGTCCTGGCTATTGTAAATAGTGCTGCAATGAACTTTGGGGTACATGTGTTTTTGAATTATGGTTTTCTCAGGGTATATGCCCAGTAGTGGGATTGCTGGATCGTATGGTAGTTCTATTTGTAGTTTTTTAAGGAACCTCCATACTGTTCTCCATAGTGGCTGTATCAATTTACATTCCCACCAACAGGGCGGGAGGGTTCCCTTTTCTCCTCACCCTCTCCAGCACTTATTGTTTCTAGATTTTTTAATGATGGCCATTCTGACTGGTGTGAGGTGATACCTCATTGCGGTTTTGACTTGCGTTTCTCTAATGATTAGTGATGTTGAGCATCTTTTCCTGTGTTTGTTTCTGCCTCTGCTCTTGATCGAAGCAGTCCTCATACTGTAGCCAGAGCAGTGGTACTGGGGACATGAGTTCTGAACTAATTATGTGCTGTCGCCTATGGCACACTACTTTATCTCTGTGTCTCATTTTCCTTGTAAGTGAATTGAAGATAACAGAATCTACCTAGTAAGGTTGTTGTGTGAATTTTCAGAATGGTAAGTGGGAAGCATGTAGAAAAGGATCTGGCTCATAATAAACATTCAATAACTGTTAGCTAATGAATGCTATTATTATTTAGGTAAATTTGGTGATGCCTACTGCTGCTCACATTTTCTTTCTTCTTTGCTTTTTTGATCGTTTCTCATTTCCTCCAGAATGAAATCTAAGCTTCTTATCAGGCCTTTTTTTATCAGGCCTCTGACTATCTATCTAGCGTCATGTCCTGGTGTCATGGAACTCATCCCTAGCCCCTGTCTCTAACTCCCATCTTTCCCCACTTTTAATTCCATCCATATTGATTGGGTTTCCAGGCTTCAGCACAGGGAGGGGAACCAAGGCAGAGCCCAACAGATTTCCTGAGTTGAGGAACTGGTACTGAGAGTTCAGGAGATGTGGAGAGGAGAGAGCTGCACAGACAGAGAACTCTGGAGATCTCCAGAGGGTCCCACTCAAGTATTCAACTGAGAACTGACCAGGGCCTGCATTTGAGGAAACTACCTGAGACCAGGGTAAGAACCATCCAACGGATTAGAAGTAACAACGTCCCGTGCTCACACAGGGCTGAGAATGCCTATTCCCACCAGCCAGATTAGAAACCCTGTGATTCGCAAGGTGTGTTGAGCGGAGCATTAAGGCTCCAGCCTCAGCAGGAGGGAATGGTGAATACTGCTCTGGTCCTGCCTGACACATCTGAGAAGCAAAACCTGAAAGGATTAAACTGTTTTCAAGTAACGTGACTGTATCCCAGAACATGGCTCAAGAATATTGATAGGAATACACAAATATCCAGCACCCAACAAGGTAAAATTTACAAAATCTGGTATCCAATAAAAAGTTATCAGGCATGCAAAGAATCAGGAAAATACGACCATAATGTTCGTACATTTAGACCAACCACTATCCACAGACTCTCTGGGCTTAAGAAAAACTATTCCTTAGGGAGATTACAAGAAGGAAATTGCAAACTTTTGTCAAAATATTTGGCTGCCAAAACGTTCCTGTTTGCTTAACAGAGACAAATGCATGAATGCCACAGTACTATCTGTTCTTTGTTTCTTGATCCTCCCCCAAATAACAGCCTCTGTTGATATGCGCTGGCAATTTGAGAATAAGAAACTTTAAAAAGTAACTAGATCACCAATTCAAGATGGTAGACAATGAACATGGGGGCATCCCCATCCCCCCAAGCTAACTTCCGACACGGTTAACTCTTTGTGTGTGTTGAGAATGCTTAAGATTTACCCTCAGCAATTTTCAAGTATATAATACCATATTATCAACTCTAGTCACCATGCTGTAAATTAGCTACTCTGAACTTATTCTTATAACTGGAAGTTTGTACCCTTTGATCAACACCTTCCCATTTCCCCTTCCATCCATTCCCTACAACCACTATTCTACTCTCACTTTCTATGAAGTTGGCTTTTTAAAAAGTTCCACATATAAGTGATACCGTACAGTGTTTGTCTTTCTCTGTCTGGCTTATTTCACTTAGCATAATGCCCTTAAGTTCCATTTATGTTGTCACAGAAAGCAGGATTTCCTGTTGTTTTTTTTTCTTGATGGCTGAATAATATTCTAGTGTGTGTGTGTGTGTGTGTGTGTGTGTGTGTGTGTGTGTGTGTGCATTGTGAATAACGCTGCATTGAACATGGTGTGCAGATATTGCTTTGAGATACTGTTTTCATTTTCTTTGGGTAGAGGCCCAGAAATGGGATTGCTAGATCAGATGGTAGTTCTATTTAAAAATTTTTGAAGAACTGACATACTGTTTTCCCGTAGTGGCTGCACAAATTTATGTTTCCACCGACTGTGCACAAGGGTTCCCTTTCTCCACATCCTCACCAACACTTTTTATCTCTTGTCTTTTCGATAGTAGCCATTCTAACAGGTGGGAGGTGATATCGCAAGGTTTTGATTTGCATTTCCTGATGATTAGTGATTTTGAGCACATGTTCATATTCTTATTGGCCATTTGTATGTTCTTCTTTGGAAAAAATGTCTATTGCGGTCCTTTGCCCATTGTAAAGTTGGATTATTTGCTTTTTTTGCTATTGAGTTGTATGAGTTCTTTATTTATTTTGGATATTAACCTCTTATTGGATATATAATTTACAAATGTTTTCTCCCACTCTGTAGGTTGCCTTTTCAATTTATTGTTTCCTTTGCTGTGCAGAAGCACTTAGGTTTGTTTATTTTAGCTTTTAGCTTGTTTATTTTAGCTTTTGTTGCCTGGGCTTTTGGTGTCTTACCCAAGAAATCATTGCCAAGACCAATGTCAAGGATAGTTTTCTCTATGTTTTCTTCTTTTACATAATGTTAATGAATAGTATTAGAAAAAAGTAAGTTTTTATAAAACCACTTTATTGAGGTATGATTTACCTGTAAAAAGCTGTCATATTTGTACATATCTAATGTACACAACTTATGAGTTTGGGGATAAGTATACCCCCATGAAATCATCACTAGTATCAAGGCCATAAACATATCTATCACCTCCCAAAATTTCCTCTCACTCCCTTTAGTATTGTTATTATTAAAAAAATGTAAGTTAAGTATGTGTGATTAAAAGCTAAGAATACCAGTGGGAGAATACATAAAATATGTAAATTCCAAACCTAGAAGAAAGATGAAACAAAGCAGATTTCGTCAATTCAACCAAAGCCAGAAAGGGAAAAATAAGAACAACAAGAAAGTGTGGAAAACACAAAATCATTTGACATGAGTAAGTCTAAGTAACCATAACAATGTGTTAAGTCGACTTATTAAAAGACAGAGACTCACAGAATGAGTAAAAAACCTAAAATCCAGATAGATGCTGTTTACATGAGAAATTCTTAACAAAATGACAAAGGAATGTTGAAAATAAAGAAAAATATAAAGAAATATTAGCAAATAAATCTGGAACAGTGATATTAATATCAGGAAGAATGGAATTTATGTAAAAAGCATTATAAAGGGTAAATTGAAGCCCTATTTATAGAAAAAAGGAATAATCCATCAAAGAATGATCACTAGTATGAACTATTACATGCCAACAACATAGATTTGAAATATTAAAGCAAAACCAGGTAGAAATACAAGGAGAAATGTACAAAGCCACAATCATATATAAAACTAAAATGTGAATGCAAGAAAAAATGGACAAATCCTCATACTTTACTCATAAATTGACATAGCAAATAAATTTAAGAAATTAAGAAAAAAGAAAACTTGAATAGAAAACAAAAACTTTGATTTTGTTAGTTTTGTGACTAACAGACAATATAGTTTTCTTTTCAACTATATTACTTGTAATTATGTTTCAGATTAAAAATCAACCCAAGTAAGGCCACAAAGGAAATTTCAGTAAATTCTGGAAGGCAGAAGCAGGCCATTTTCATATAGGCAGATTTAAACAGGCCATTTCCATATGCAAAATGCAATAGAATTAGATATTAACAACAAAAAGATAACCAAAGAATCCTACATAGGTGAAAGTTTTAGAAAATCACATACACGTTTTGAACTTGGGTTAAAGAGGAAATCAGAAGGGATATTAAAATCTCTTTATATATTGATAAAAATAATATTGTGGAGCAAAATTTGTGAGTTATAGACAAAATAGTATTCTGGGGAAAATTTGTAACCATAAATACTTTTATAAAAATAAAAGAGCTTAAGATCAAATTAATCTTTCAGCCCAAGAAGCTAGATGAAGCACAAATAAAAAATAAGACCCCATTCCCTATTAAAAGTAATCTCCTCAAACTATATATAGTAAAAAACTTCCTTCATTTGCTAAAGGATATTTACAAGAGACCTACAAAATAAGTCAGGAACAGGGTAAAGATACTGCCTATCATCTCCACTTAATGCTGTACCTGCGCTCCAGGTTCAGTCGTCCTCAATCCAGGTTGTCTATCAGGATCACATGGGAGTAAAAATAGCACACACACACACACACACACACACACACCCCAAAACACAAAAGAAGGATTTGTATACTTTGATACTATATTCATTATGTATGTATCTGTATATATATCTATATATACAGTTCTGGAAGTATAGTCACCGAAAAGACACCA
This sequence comes from Balaenoptera borealis, assembly GCF_965194805.1. Taxonomy (NCBI): domain Eukaryota; kingdom Metazoa; phylum Chordata; class Mammalia; order Artiodactyla; family Balaenopteridae; genus Balaenoptera; species Balaenoptera borealis. The sequence continues at coordinate 50,972,329 of NC_138879.1, read as the reverse complement.
GTGGTACCTTTGGGGAAAGGGCTTGGAATTAAGGGATATGGTAGAGGGAAGTTTGCTTTACTTTATTTGTAATGATTGAAATTTGTATTTTTCACTGATAATTATTTTAAATTACTTGTGAAATTAAGAAGATATAAAAAGAATGTAAGAAGGTAACTAGGGTCTTGTTGGAGCTGAGGCTACAGACAAGTGATACCAATGGCCTGCGTTTGGCATCTGGAGTCAGGATAAGTAGAAATGGTTTCCAGTTCCATTCCTGAGTGGGCACTTATGTTCTCTGAGACAGAGTTGGATGGTGATACCCACCCACAGAAGAGTTGTTGAGATCATGTGGGACAATGTATGGACAAATGCTTTGTACAGTCTATTGGTGCACACAAATTATGATATACTATAATTATGTCTATTTATATTACATTGTATATAATTTATTATATAATTGTATTACAATGTACCACTATGTAATTATATTGTATTGTGTAGCACTTTGGAGAGAAAGCGAAAGAAGTAGAAGATAAAGAAATATCAATGAACTTTATGTGAAAGTGCCAAGTAAAGGACTAGGTATTTAAAAGCTCGAACTCAAAGTCACAAAGTTGAATTTTAAACAGAGGTCACCCTACTCTAAGCCCAGATCTCTTTCCATGTAACTTAAAAATTTTATCTAGCCCACCCCCTTTTCAGTCTAATTATTATATCACAAGTTCTCTGACTTGTTTTGCTTTTTCTTTAGATTCTATTTACCCTTATGACATGTTATTTCAACACTGGAATTTCTTAGATGGCCAGTAAATTGCCATTCATTTAGTACAACACAAAGCTGTTGATTAGTTCTATCGAGCCTAGGACCAACACATCTTTCCTGAACTAGGAGGGTAGAGTACTTATTTTATAGAGTTGTTAGTATCTAGGAAAAATATGAATGTTCATTTTGAAAGGTTTAATACATTCTTTGCGTTGGACATAATTATCAATAGTTTTACTATGAAGTTGATATTTAAAAAGTTCTCTGGAAATAACGTGGATTCTATGAGCTTCCAGGATCCATCTTGAAGGGAAGGTAGGGATCAGAGTCTGTGACTAGTGGCTGGAAACTGATGCATAAAATCATGGGGATTGTAGAGGAACTTCAAATACACTCATTCACCAAACATCTGGATGCATGAGCTAAGGCCTGTGTCTGGAGAATTAAGCCTGGTAGCAAGGAACTTCCATGTTGAAAATTTATTAATCATTATTTACTCCACTTTCAAAAATTGCAATTGTCTCACTCTTAGTATTCACAACAGAGCAATACAGTAAATTAAATGCATCTTCAATTCTTCAGAGCTGCTCCTACAGAATTATTATACCTAAATATTGTGTTTTAATGAACTGTACTTAATTTCAACCCAATCAAGTGATGGTCTGGGCTGCATCTTCCTCCCAGGGGTCTGAGACAGTCTGTCTGGCGCTGCCTTTGACGTGTGCTTTCAAATGTCATTCTCGAAACCCCCTCCTGCTAAGCCAGGTTCAGCAACGCTCTTCTTCTTTACTGTGTAAGTTTCTAGGAGGTGCCTAGGGGCAGGGAGGGGATGTGGCTAGTAATTACCAAATTGGGAGATCCTTATCTTGGAGAGAATAAATGAAAGACTGGAAACGGTGAATGCCAGTGTATGCTCTTAGGCTGCAGAAAAGGGAAGCAACAACAGATTTCACGCCACCGCCCCCTCCCCAGGGATTAAAGTCTGGAGACCATGAGATCCAAGCTCAGGAATGGGAAGAAAGTAAGGAGATAAAAACGGCGCAGTTCAAAGTCAGCGTACTTTCATAGTCCATCTTTCTGTCCCAGGTACAAGGCAAATTCATGGCAGACATACTGGGACGGAAAACCTCCCTTCCTCTGCTCAGCTAAAGCTCTATCTGGCCTGGATGTCCCCCTCATTCAATATCCATGAAACGGACTCGTTCTCAGAAGCCAGAGCTGCAAAATTCACTGATGGCCTTGAAGCCTCCTTCATCTTTGCTCTCAGGGTTTCATGCAGGGAAGGGAGGTTCTCCCAGCCAGGCCAAGAGAGGCCATGACCTTAGCCCAGATTTGGTTCTTAGGGCCCCTTCTGCCCATTTTCTGTTAAGTTCTAACCATACAACTATTGTTAGCCAGGGTTACAGTTAAGATACCTCATTTTTTTCCATAACACAGATCCTCTTCCAATATACTCTTTATTTAATTTTGTTTATTGTTTGTCTCTCCCCAACTAGAATGGAAGCTCCATAGGACCAGCATTTTGATCATTTTGTTCACTAATGAATCCCTAGTACCTGCCTCATAAAAATCTGTTGGATAAATGGACAGAATGAATGAAGTCCTCCCTATACTCGTTTATCACCACGTGTACTCACCACTCAGACACCCATCCTCCCCAAACCACTGCATGAACCAGGACAGGTTAGGTCATGTTGCAGGAAAATGAACTCTGAAATCTCAGTGGTTTAATACAACCACAGTTTATTTCTCATTCATGCTGCCTTGGTTGGCAGGGGTCAGGGCTGAACTCACACGGTCACACAGGGATACAAAGTGATGAAGTTCTGCCATCTGGAATGTTGCGGTCACTGCAGCACAAGAAGAGACACCTAGAGGGTCACAAATGGGCGCTTCCGTGCTTTAGCCGAGAGGAGGCACAAGTCATTTCTGCCCACAGCCTATTGAATGGTCACGTGGGTCCTGCCTAACTGCGAGAAGTGGCTGGGAGGTGTGGGGAGAGGATGGACTACTGGGGGAACATCATTGTCTCTGCCCACTCAAGCCCATTCATACTCATTTATATACACGCACACTCACCCACACCCACTCACACCCACTCATGCTCACTCTGACCCAGAGCTGCTCCTATCCACCCGTACACCAGGCCCAACCATCATACACCCGTGTGCAGCGTCTAACTCATGCCTCTCCTGTTCTCCCCTCTCATTATACCCACCATACCTCTCATGTCTCTTCATAGCCAACCATATCTAATGCCCCAGTCTATATCTAATTCCTCTTGTTTCTTCCAAAACAAATTGCTCTTTGGCATAGGGGGACCTCTCTGGGTAGAGCACTGGATGCCATCTTTTGAAATACGGGGATTCCTTTGTTTTGTTAAAAAATGTTATGGGCTCACATGTTAGCAGCAATATTTGTAGTAATTCTTTTTTTAAATTTTTATTTATTTTTTTAATTGGAGTAAAATTGCTTCATAATGTTGTGTTAGTTTCTGCTGTACAGTGAAGTGAATCAGCTATATGCATACCTATATCCCCTCCCTCTTAGACCTCGCTCCCCCCCTTCCCCCACAAACTAGGCCATCACAGAGCACCGAACTGAGCTCCCCGTGCTCTACAGCAGGTTCCCACTAGCTCTCTGTTTTACACATGGTAATACATTTATGTCAAACGTAATCTCCCAATTCGTCCCACCCTCCCCTTTCCCCGCCATGTCCACATGTCTGTTCTCTACGTCTACATCTCTATTCCTGCCCTACAAATAGGTTCATCTTGTTGATTGAACAAACAATGTTAAAAAAATCTGCCATGAATTCAGCAACTCTGAAGCATCGGTACCGGCTAGAAAATCAATTGTGCATTGATACAGAAGCGTACAATTTATCGAGGTTGCAGACAACGCTTCGAGAACATACGGATTCAAGAGTCCTTTGCAGTATGCCATGGCCCTTGAGTTGGAAGCTGCTGAGGTAGAAGAGTGCTAATGAGCTTGCTGGCCAGTGAAGCCGACCTCAGGGTGTGAATCTGTGTCGCTCCAGGAGTGGCTCGTGGTTGGCTGTAATCCTCAGTCAGTAGCCGAACGTCACTTTAACCACATGGCTTGCTCTCTCCTCAAGCACAAACCCCATTTGCAATACAGACCTCGGCTTGCCGTGAGTAGAAACTGCTATCTAGAACGTGATCCATTATCTCCCCTGCTGTGGTCCACTCACCTCCAGGGTTTCATTTCGCATTTGACGGCCCCTGAAGATGCTAACATTATGTCAAGAATTTTCTGCAAATGAAAAGGATTCATTTAGGGAGCTCTGCCTGAGCTGAGGAGAGATTCCAGGACGTGTGGGTGTGAAGTGTCCAGAGAACGAAGCCTAGACCTCTGGGCTCCCATAGTCTAGTGCTGATTTCATCACTTTCTCCCACTTTCCCACCCATCCTCCCTGTATCACCCAGACCACCTGTCTCTTCAGTCTTAAGGACTTCCAGCCTAGGGTCAGCTTCTGCCAAGGTCAGTGAAGGATGGTTCTAGAAGCATAGCTGCTTCTTAGAAGTTCCTGAATTCTCAGTCTGCCCAAGGTTCTTTTGACCTCCAAGGGTGAAATCAAATTGGTTCACGGCCCTTCTCGAGTATGGTGAATCTCGACTATGCACCCATCTTCATAGCTGAGATTTCCTCTTAGACTGTTGTGCAGCCCATATGGGGTTGAGTAGGGAGCTGGCTCTTTTTAGTGAGCACTGAGGATGGTGGGATGGGTTATGCCACGGGGCAGGGTACCTCAGTGGCTGGTTTTCTGGAGGTGAGTGGTCCCCATTCTTCCAAGGTACGGCCAGCTTCCCTGGCCACTGCTCTCTGCCCCCCAAGTCCTCACATTCACTGCACTGACTAGAGACGGTCCACGTCCCCGTCTTCCTCTTGTGTTACAATTTCTCCCGCGTGCTCCTGTATACCAGCAGCCTGTGGTTCCCTCTTCAGCTTGGAAATGAAGATCCCTTCTACATCTTTCCTTCTCGTACAAAGTCTTCTCAGTTTCCAGGTCTCTAACAAGTCCCTCCCCAGTTTTCAAGCATGGCTGTGTATGTACATACTTATTTTTATTTTGTATTTATTCTTCTTTTTCACTTTTTAATTGGAATTTATTTTTTAGAGCAGTTTTAGGTTCGCAGCAAAATTGGGCAGAAAGCACAGAGAGTTCCCATGGACTCCTCACCCCCACACACTCACAGCATGTCTGTTTTTATAGCATCTACAGAATTTCTATGGATTTGGGTGTGTGGGGTTGGCTGCAGCCTGGGCTACCATCTTGAGACCAGAAGTGCATCCCATGTGCAGGAGGAAACCCAGCATCTCTCTTAACACCTCAAGGATGTGCTAAGCCCTAGCCTCTGCTGAATTCTCAATCACCCTATGGCACTCCTGAATGTTCTGTGCCTTTTCTCCGCTGAATCGCCCCTCTGGGGATCACATCACCTCACTGGGCACTTCCCCATCATCTTCACTGCCCCAGAGTGCCAGAGCGTCAAGGTGTGTGTGAAGCACAACTTAGGAAAGTGCTGGGACATTGGGGAAATTTCTTTCTCAGACCGGCACAGTAAAGGATGTAATATGGATATTAGGAATCCTTGGGCACAGAAGCCGCTGGGCCGTTCCTGGTTACTAAGTAACTTTTCTGGTATTCTTGTCTCTTTGGGCTCCAGCCTCTACTGTCTTCCTTCCTTCTTCTCTCTGGCTCCATCCCCCAGCCCCCCATTTTCCCCATAGTTAACACAGAGCTGGTCAGCTGCATCTTTATCCAGGTCCTGACCTTCCAGGCTATGCACAGAGGGTCTTGTTTTCAAAACCCAACACCCACGGAGGTGTGTTTCTGCACAAAGACGCTTCTCTTTGTGAGGCGAGCTCGTGATCTGCCCTCTGTCCTTCTTTCCCTTTGCCTGTGATACTTTCAGCCATAGATTCACAGAAGCTAGGGCTGAGTGAGACCTCAGAGTCCCTCTGATTAAACACCCCCATTTGATGCTTGACAGGCAGACCCTGCTTGCACCCCTCCCGCCTCCAGGGTGAGTGGTGGTCCACCTTATTTTGCCACGTGGACAGTTTATGCTTCTTCTTGAGCTTTTGCTCGCTAATCTGTAAAAGGGAGACAATAGACTAAAATCTGCCTCCAGGGTTGTCCCGAGGATGGACTGAGGTGTCGGAGCCTGGTATAGACTCAGTGCTGGGTACGTGTGCACTGTTGCTGTCCCGTCTTGGAGCAGATCTGATGGATCGAAGGAAGCGGTCTCACACAGTGAGCAGATCTGTCCTTGACCCTGTTTGTTTTTAGCCAGAGCCACTGTGGAAGATGTCTGCCATGGCATGGCACACTGGGCAACCAGAGATAAGAGTGCCCCTTCTTGGAACTTCTGTGGGTGACAGTGCCTGCCATTGGGCAGATTTGATTTTCATAAAACTACAGAATTTCTGGGAGATTGGTGGCAGAAGGAGATGCAGCGGCTGGGAGGAGGAGCTCTCTGGAAGGTCCGGGGCTGGCGATGTAAGCCTGACGGCGTGTAGGCTTGCGTATCAGCTTTGATGGGACCTCAGCTATGTGGGATAATGGGGAGGTGATGTAGGCTAGGCCAGGGCAGGACTCCTGTAGGAATCTTTGTGCCCTCATGACTTGACCTTAGAGAGTGGACTCTGCCTGACAAATGACATTGGCCACAGACAAAGCTGCTACAGTCACAGGCTGAACCCTGACCTGGCCCCTCTGTCAGGCCAGGCACATACTGGTTTTCACCTCTGGGTGAAAGCTTGTCATCACTCAGGGTCCCTTCCCACGCCCTCCCCTCCAGGGGCCTCTATCACTGCCTGTTGGCGGCAGCTCTGAAGCTGGCAGATGGCATGTGTCTGCCTCAGAAGGGTTCCCAGTTCCGTTTGCAGCTCCCCTAGGATACCACCGATGTTCTCCAGAGGGGCTGTGAAATTCTCAGATAATTCTCAAAATAAAAGTAATTTTAATACATTTTCATTTAAAAATAATAAGTGCTAGACAGAATCAGAAAGTCGGTTGCAGAAGGAAGTCAAGAAATGAAGCCAGCCACCATCACCACCTCCCCTGGGAGAGCAGGCAAGCTTCCTATGCTCACAGCCACCCCCCGTAGGTGTCAGATCCCCAGATCCAGCTGCGGGGGGGTCCACACACTCCATCAGCACTCCTACTACATGGGAGCCTGAGCCCCAAACTCCTTGAAAGCAGAGCTCATCCTTTGGCGCTGCTGAGACAGGTTTATTACAGATCAGGGAGTCCCAGGGACCCCAAGACAAATACACTGACTTTCCCCACCTGCCCCCGGCACTCTCTCCCTTCTCCCTGCTCCAAGTTAATGTGCTGACATCCTCCCTCTTCTCACCTCCTCATTTATCCCCACAGCTCCTTAATTTCTCAGACTTCCCCTTCCCTCTTCTCTCTTCCCCTCATCTGTCTCTCTACCCTTTTCTTCTGTCTTCTTTCTCCTCCTTTGGAGTCAGAGAAACAAGGACTCGAAGGCTGGATAGAAAAGTGTGGATAACCTGGTCCAAACTCACCCTTCTTTCAGAGTATTTCTGTCCCCTCCCATCACTGTATTTCATTCTCATGGTCTTTGACCTTCATCTACTTTGACTTCTCCCTGTTTCTGACCCTGTCACTATTGCTGGGTCTTATCTTGCCCCTTCTCCTTTCTCCATTCTTGCCCTCCCCTCTCCCCTCCATCTCTGTCCCTATCATGACCCTGTCTTTGTCCCCACATCTCAGAGGCTCTAATGCTTTATTTGTCCCTTCCCCCTGCTGCCACCTCCTGTGTCTCTATCCACACCACCTTTGCTCTCCCTGTCTCCTTTCTCTGTCTCTCCTTGTTCTGTCTATCTCTGTCTGTGTCTTTGTCTTGTCCCCGTCTCTCTTTCATGGCCTTTCTTACTGGAAGGCCTATTGGGGGTCATGGCTTCAGCCCTTGCTTCTTAGTCATTTGGGAGACGTTGAAGACTGGGGGTTTCAGTGACATCTGACAGGGTGACGAGTCAGGTCCTGGGACTTTGGTTCGGTCCTACAGGTGACTTTTCTTCATTCTCCCCCATCCCTCCCCCTTCTAGTGCCCCAGGATGGGACCTGCCCTTACCAAGGAGCCCTCACACTTGAGCCCTGGGTCTGAGCTGCTTAGAAGCTGGGGAAGGACAGGCTTCCTTTATCCTTGGGGCATCGGCTCTGAGGTGGACATTTGTTGGTTTGGAGATTATCTCCTGGCTGCCACTCTTCAAGTGGATTATCTGGAGAAGGGCAGTGAGCTGTTCCTCATCTGATCTGAAGGCGATTCTCGAGCTCAGACTCCTTTGTATTACAGTCTCCTGAAATTTGTCGTGGTCTTGAGAGATGGAAGAACACCTGGGTGGAAGAGACAGGGGGAGGTGGGGCTGGAGAGGGAGACACACACACACACACACATACACACAGGCTATTTTTCAGTATGTATGTGTGTGTTTCCTCTCTCTTGAGCCTGACGTGACTGCCTTACTATTTCCTTCCACCTGTCAGAATCGTTTTCTTCAAGTCTTCCTGATTTGTCTTTCTCTTCTCTCGGCATCCCTGCCCCCTGTAGTAACTTCTCCTTCTGATCCAACTTGGGACACATGACTTCTCCCTCTTCTCTTATGACCCATATCCTGCCAATTTCCTACCTCCCTTTCCATTTTTTTAGGGAGTGACTAATAGTAGGGGTTCAACAATAGTTGAATTGGTTTCTTCTCTGTACAGTTGGCCATTTGCCTCCATCAGCCCTGCTCAGCACCTGCTCACAGGTGAGGGAGACGGGCTGGTCAGGCTTTTCCTCATCTGCCATCTCCTACCAACTCCTTATGTTACCAAGTGCTCATCCCCTGAGTCTACCCAAGTTCTACATTCCCATGGGGCCACTCTATCCTTTTTTAGTAAAAAGAGGGGCTCATTCTCCATCCCATGTGCAGTGAGAAACCCAAAAGTCATGCCCCCAGATCTCTGGGAATTTTCCCAAATCTTACATCTCTCCTGGTCCTAACTCTCAACCTCACTTTCATGCCTATTTGTCAGACCACACTTCACTTCCCCAAAGGACCACTAGCACAGGAATTGGGTGTCATTTTATTAAAGGTTTGGGAGGGATAGAGGGATGTTATTAGATTGCAACCCTGAATAGCAAACAAGTTTGACTAATAGACATTTCTGATCTTTTGGGGGGGAAGTTTCTTTTTAAAATTTTAAAAGCTCTTCATTTTGGAACAAATTCAGACTTAGAAAAATACTGCAAAAGTAGTACAAAATATTTCCATGAACCTTTAATCCAGATTTCCCAAGTGTTAACATCATACACACAGTACAATGATAAAAATCAGGTAATTAATATTGATACAGTGTTATTATTCAAATCGTAGACCTTATTTGAATTTTCCCAATTGTTCCAGAATGTCTTTGGTGTGGCCCAGAATCCAACCCAGGATCACATGTTGCATTTAGTTGTCACATCTCCTTAGGCTCTTTTAAGTAGTCTTTCTTTGTCTGGTGAGCTGTACTGTAGAATGTCCCTCGATTTGGATTTATCTGATGTTTCTTCATGATTAATTCAGGTTATATATTTTTGGCAAGAAGACCACAGAAGTGATACTGCGTCCTTCTCAGTGCTTCCTATCAGGAGGCACATGGTGTTGAGATGTTCCATCACGGCTGATGTTAACTTTGATCCTTTGGGTTCAGGTGGTGTCTACCAGGCTTCTCTGATGTAAAGTTATCAGTTTCCACTTGTTGCTTAATAAATGTCCTTTGGGAGGATACTTTGAGACTGTAAATATCCTGTTTCTTATCATATTTTTTGCCCACTAATTTTATTTTATTTATTTTATTTATTTTTTAACATCTTTATTGGAGTATAATTGCTTTACAATAGTGTGTTAGTTTCTGCTTTATAACAAATTGAATTAGTTATACATACACGTATGTCCCCATATCTCTTCCCTCTTGTGTCTCCCTCCCTCCCACCCTCCCTATCCCACCCCTCTAGGTGGTCACAAAGCACTGAACTGATCTCCCTGTGCTATGCAGCTGCTTCCCACTAGCTAGCTATTTTACATTTTGTCCACTGATTTTAGCATCCATTAATGATTCTTGACAGAAACATTACTACTATGGTGTTTGCCAAACGGTGATTTTCTATTTCCATCAATCTTTCTATTTTTTAAAAAAATAATTAATTAATTAATTTTTGGCTGCGTTGGGTCTTCATTGCTGTGCGCAGGTTTTCTCTAGTTGTGGCGAGGGGGGGCTACTTTTTGTTGCGGTGCGCGGGCTTCTCATTGCGGTGGCTTCTCTTGTTGCGGAGCATGGGCTCTAGGCACTAGGGCTTCAGTAGTTGTGGTTCGCGGACTCTAGAGCGCAGGCTCAGTAGTTGTGGCACGTGGGCTTAGTTGCTCCGCGGCATGTGGGATCTTCCCGGACCAGGGCTTGAACCCGTGTCCCCTGCATTGGCAGGCGGATTCTTAACCACTGCGCCACCAGGGAAGTCCAATCCATCTATTTTTATTAGTTGGAATTCCAATGTAAGAAAGGGTTTTCCTTTATTCATTCATTCATTTTATTCATACTGGTATTGGCTCATGGACACTTGTTTTATTCTATAGATTATAATCCATTATGATCATTATTTATCTTGTTCAAGTTATCTTAGGTTTGGCCATTGTGAGCCTTGTTAAGTTAACACTTATATCCTATACATGCTCCATCAGTTTTATTTAGCATTTCCTTACTTTCCGATGACCCCAGGATCATCTTGTACTTTCCCTGTCCAGCTCTGGAATCAACCATTCTTCAAAGAGCCATGGTTTCCTTATGCTAAGTGAAATAAGCCAGGCACAGAAAACAAATACCATATGATCTCACTTATATGTGGAATCTAAAAAAGTTGAACTCGTAGAACTAGAGAGTAGAACAGTGGTTGCTAGACATGGGGGGGCGGTGAGGGAGATGGGGAGATGTTGGTCAAAGGGTAAAACTTTCAGTTATAAGATGAATAAGTTCTGGGGACCTAATATATAGCATGGCAATTATAGTTAATAATAATGTATTGTATACTTGAAATTTTCTAAGAGAGTAAATCTTAAGTGTTCTTACCACCCACCCCCCACATGCAATGGTAACTATGTGAGGTTATGTATGTGTTAATTAACTTGATAGTGGTCATCATTTAACTATGTATCCATATCTAAAATCATCATGTTGCACATCTTAAGAAAACTGATAGCTTAAAAAAAAGGAGCTATGGTTCCAGTTAATGGAGAATGATATTTAGAAGCAAATATCTGTTTTTTAGGTGTGCTTATTGATGCTGGGGTGTCATTCCTTCTAGGCCCTCTCTGCAGACAGAACTAGGAAACTTATGTTGTGAGATAATAAATGTTTGTTGTTTTGAACTGCCAAGTTTTGTGTCAGTGATAATAGTTTTTAGGTAGCAACAGATAACTAATAAGAAGGTTTTGGATGGAAAGGTCTTTTCAAAAATTTTTTAAATTAGAAATTTTTCTAACTTCTAATTTTATTGCACTGTGGTCAGAGAGTGTTGTTAACAATATCTCTACTTTAAGGAACTCACTGATGTTTTCTTTGTGACCTAATATATGTTTGATTTTTGTGAGGTTCTGTGTGTGCCTGAGAAGAAAGCATATTGACTCCCATCAGAGTAGTATAAAGTTTGATATATATATATATATATATATATATATATATTCATAAGGTCTACTTTCTTGATTATGCTAATTAATTCAACACTTTTGCTGAGTGCCTACTATGTGCGAGGCTGTATACTGGGCTCTAGGGATAGAGATGAAGAACTCGGTTCCTGCTCTCATGGAGCTGATGGGTTTATAGAAATAGATAATCTGGATTGCAGGAATCATTCATTCCTGTAGGGCCCTCTGCCTTTCCTCAAAGAAACACCACTGCATCCAGATCCCCATTCTCTCTCTCTGATGGGCCATTCTATATCCTGATCTTAGAGGGGCCTTGCCCCTATCACATGGAGGGGAGTGACTTTTCTGGAGCCGGCTGTATATCTGAAGGCTCCCACATATCTTTGTCCTTACTCTGCCTCTCATTACATGCAGCTGTACTGGCTGACCTTCTCAAGCAGGTTTCATGTCACAGCCATGTTTTCCAACCTCCTGACCCCCAGTCTGGCTCCAAACAGAACCTGGTCTGCTTGGTGCCTATGCTGGACCTGGTGCTTCTCTCCCCCAGATTTCCTCCATCCCTCATGCATGGGTGAGGTGACTACATGCAGTGACCGTGTTGTTTTTAGAGCATTGACACAACTCTAGTTCCAAGAGTTTATTCTGATTTCTTTTTACCCAGTCAGGTTCTTAATCTCACCCCCCTTGCTACAGTGTCTTGTTCAGTTAACCCAGGCTTAAGTCAGTCAGTACAAGGCCTTCCCCTGGCCAAAGAGATTAGCTCAGGGAGGGGCATATGACCCAAACGGTGCCATCTGGATGTGAGGAGAAGTTTCCCAGGGGGTTGTAGGAGAGAAGGTTCTTTACTGGCCTGAGGGATCCATTGAACGCTAACCCTCCTCTCTCCAGATGGTGGAATATAGAAGGGATACCTGGAACTTCTGCAGCCATGTTGCCACCATGAGGGAAGCTGACACTAAAGAAGGCAGAAAGGAGAAATAAAAAGTACCAGGGTCCTTGACGATATTGTTTAGCCACTGAATCCAACCATCTCTGAAGACTGCCTTTCCTCAAGAACGTCCAAGTCCTGAGTGGATAAATCCTTATATTGTTTAGACTGGTTTGAGTTGGGTTTCTGAACTTGCAACAAAGATTCCTGATAGGATCAGGGTCTGTAAAGATTTCTACTGGCTGGCTCTTCCATCCCTGCTCCCTGCATGACTCTTCTCAGTCCCATCAGGGAGATGCACAAGGTTCTACTCTGCTGACAAGGCTTCTTGTCTGGTGCAGCATCGACCTGCACATGTAGGGGCTTTGGGTCAGATGCACATGGGTGTTCAAATTCCATCAGTGGCCTTGGACAAGTTACTTAACCTCTCAGTGTTTAAGTTTTCTTCTCTGTAAAATGGACCCCCCCCCCCAAATGAATGCCAGTCTTCTTAGGGTTCTTGTGAATGGGGCGATGCGTATAAAACCTGGCACACAGTAGGACCACAGCCAATGTTGCTTCCATTTCACTCTGTTCCTGCCTCTTCATCATAGAGCATGCTTTCCTGTGCATCAGGCCTTAGAGGAGACGCTGGTCCTCCAGATGTAGGCATCTCTGACTTAGAACCTCAGTGATTTCCTGAGAAGAAAACAAATCTCCTTTGCCAGAGAAGATGAACAGCTCAGCCATTTGCTAAAACAAATATTAGCTCAGTGTTGTCCGGGGAAAGCAAATGGCTTCAAGAACTGTTTGTGTTTGTATCCTTCAAGGAGCTGATGAATATGCCGTTGAGGACAAAAATCTTGGGGGGCGGTGGGAGGAGGGGCAGCCATTCTGGGAGCTCCCACCTCACCTCCTGTTCCTCCTGCAGGCGTCATTTATCTGGGGCTGGGGCATTTATCCATCACTGCCCTCCCTGTGTCTTAGGGCTGGTCTTCTGGCCGCATGGCCACTCACACCTGGGGCCTAGAGCTGGCTTCACCAGTCAGACTGGCTGTGCATTCAGATAAATCCTGAGAGTTTCAGGGGGAATTCAGCCCCCTGCTTATGGTGTTTATGGCACACATGTCAACCCAGGACTCATCCACACTGGCACCGTTGATACTATGGGTCTGGTAATTCTTTGTCGTGAGAGGCTATCTTGTACATTGAAGGATGTTGACAGTACCCCTGGTCTCTCCCCACCAGAGACCTGTAGCACATCTCCCCCAGTTCTGACAACCAAAAATGTTGCTAAACATCCTTGGGGAAAGGCATCGCCTTTGTTTGAGAACCACTGTTCTACCCGAAGGCAGGGAAGAACTCTGGAATTAGCTATGTCTTGGTTCAAATTCTGGTCCTATCACTCACCAGCTGTAATGTTTGGCTGGTTAACTTAACTTCTCTGAGCCTCGATTTGCACACCTGTAAAATGGGAAGCACCATAGTACCTGTTTCATAGGATGGTTGTGAGAGGATGAAGTGAGATCATTTATAGGGAGGTGCCTGGCATTCAGTCTCCTTAATACGTTAGCCTGTTCCTGGTAGATTATAAACTGCATGAGGGCAGGGATCCTGCCTGTATTGTTCACCACTATGTCTCCCTCACCAGCACAGGGCCTGGCAGACAGATGGTGCTCAGGAAATAAATTTTGTTCTTGGGGCTGCTCTGGACCCCACTGAACTTTCCCTTTACTGCTACTTCATCCTCTTGGCAAATCCTGGCCTCCCGGGGTGTGGGGAGGAAATCTTTTCTCCTTCCCATCTGGGTTTTATATACTTATCCTAAGCTCACACTTGCCTCCCTTGCCCTCCCCAGGACACCCTGAAGAAAGGTTCTAGAAAACCCACTTTAGCCCTGGCTCATTCTCACCACTGCTGTCTCAGTTTCATGGTACCCAGGAGCATCTCTCTCTGAGCTCCTATTGCTGACTCCCAGAGCATCCTCCAGATCATGGCTCATTGGCAGAGCAGAGATGACTGACCTATATCTGTGTCTAATGATCAAATCCTTTCCTGCTCAAGTGACCAGTTCTGCCCACCTTACCAGGTTCCCTGGATGACTCATACCTAAGTACTCGCATTGGTGGACTTTTTGTCATTTCTGTAATCTGAAGGCTAGTTTGAGAAGCATAACTAGGTTCCCAGAATTATTTCTGTCAAAGGAAGAAGGGCATCTCACTCTGGTAATATGTGTCTAGATCTGTACTAGACTTCTGAGGACTCTGGAGAACAAGATAGGCTTCTCCCTGAAGGGACTGACAATTAAGTAGGGAAGCCAAGACTAATAAGGTGACAAGTAAAGAACATATAAGCTCTAAACTGATGACAAAAGGTTGTAAGTGGAGATGCAGAAGCCTCTCAGGAGGCTAGTTTTTCTAATCTCTATCCCCCACCCGCTTCACCTCTACCGCCAACTCTACCGCCAATCCTCTACCGTGGGATTTAAGCTTCGTCATCTCTGACCTGGAATGTGTCAACCAGCTCCAACTGGTCTTGCTGCTCCCATTTTCCTTGAATCTGCCTCCAGAGAGCTGCCAAGGCAATTTTTCTAAAATGCTACTATGATTATATCACAGAACGCCTAGAATCTGTTTAAAGTTAATCACGGTGTTATCTGTAATCATGGAACATTGGAAACAATTGGGGAATGGTAGATAAGGAAATATTTCATAGCCATGAAAACCCACGTTTTAAAGACTAATTAGAGTCATGGAAAAAGATTTGTACCATTACAAGAAAAAGAAATCTGGATTCAAAACTATATGGCACAATACAGATTTAGTAACTAGATATGTATATAATTGCATGGAATCACAAGATTGGAATTATCGGTATCTGGAGAAAAGAACAATGGCTCTTTCTAGTTTGTAAGATACAGAAGATTTTTAATTTCTTCTAGACTATAAATTTTATGAGGTTTAGATATGGTCTATCTGGCTTGGCATTAATTTCCAATGCCTAGCAGAGTACCTGGCATACAGTAAGCACTCAAAACATTTGTTGAGTGGAATTGAGTATAGTTTTTATCATTTCTAAATTTTGTCCAAAAACATGGGCTTAGGTTGCATTTCTCCAGAAGCCGATGCTGAGACAAGGGTTTGAGTGCAAGTAATTTGTCTGGGAGGGGGTCTCAGGTAGGGGGTGGGGAGGTGAGACAGGGAAGGGAGAGGAGCCACATGGAGTGGTTATCAAGTAGGGTACCACCGTGGGCAATGTTAGTTTGGTCTTGCTGGGCAGCTCTGGAGACTGTGTAGAACACACTTTTTAAAAAAAATTTATTTATTTATTTATTTATTTTTGGCTGTGTTGGGTCTTCGTTTCTGTATGCGAGGGCTTTCTCCAATTGTGGCGAGCAGGGGCCACTCTTCATCGCGGTGCGCGGGCCTCTCACTGTCGCGGCCTCTCCCATTGCGGAGCACAGGCTCCAGTTGTGTAGGCTCAGTAGTTGTGGATCACGGGCCTAATTGCTCCATGGCATGTGGGATCTTCCCAGACCAGGGCTCGAACCCGTGTCCCCTGCATTGGCAGGCAGATTCCTAACCACTGCGCCACCAGGGAAGCCCTAGAACACACTTTTAAAGTTATGTTATCAGAGGGGCCAGGAAGCTGCAGTATCGATCCTCCAGTTCCCATCCTCCATGGCTGAGGGCAGCACTTGGGGGAGATGAACCCCCAGGTGACTGCAGCGGGACACACCCACCTCACACCGGAATGGCATGTGCTGAGGGGATGGGGCAGGGCACTGAGAGGTCTATTACATGATGATTTAGAGATAATAAGAGAAATGTTTTTAAAAGATTAATGTGTAATTAATAATGGTCTTGGGTAAGTTGCTGAAACTCTCTGAGCCTCAGTTATCTCATGTCCAAAATGGGAACAGTAGCACCCGCCTGGCCTTGCTCTTGAGGCTCAGTGGGAGAGGGTTCTGTGTGTGTGCGTGTGATGGACTAAATGTCTGTGTCTCCTTTGAATTCATATGTTGACGCCCTAACTCCCACTGTGACTGTATTTGGAGGTAGAACCTGTGAGGAGGTGATAAAGGCTAAACGAGGTCATAAGGGTGGGGCTCTAGTCTAATAGGGTCGGTGCCCTTATAAGAAGAGGAAGAGACACAAGAGCTCTCTCTCCACCATGTAAGGACACAGCAAGAAGATGACTCTCTGCAAGTCAGGAAGAGAGTCCTCACCAGGAACTGAATCTTTGGGCACCTTGCTCTTGGGCTTTCAGCCTCCACCGAACTGTGAGAAATAAATGTCTGTTGTTTAAGCCACCCAGTCTCTGTGGTGTTTTGTCATGGCAGCCTGAGCTGACTAGTACTGGGTATGTATTTAAAGCAAGAAAATGATATAAATGTAGCTCATGTTTTCCTGGGTCTGGTTCTGCAGAAGGTGAAAATGAGATCCCTGTAAGAGTCCGTTCTCACTTTGGGTGCAGGAACTGCTGCAGGTCTGGGCTCAGTTCCTCCTAGAGAATTCTGTGAGTGCCCAGGGGGTGGATTCCGGGTGCTCTGTAATGAGTCCCTTCAGGGACCCCATGGAGCTGTGTTTCTCTCTCTTCTGCGCTGCTCACAGTGGTGATGTCTTGTGGCCCTGTCCGCCCAGAGGGAGAAGCAACAATGCAGACGCCTGTGCCGCCTGGGTCAGGACTGCCAGCGTGTGGTGGCGATGTTGGTACTGAGGGTGTGGTCCTTTCTTTACCTTGTTTTCTCCGAGGCTGTGGGAACCACTCCTGGGATGCCTGGGGCTCTGGATGCAGAAATGCTCCCAGTGTTTTGTTACTCTTGCATCTCTCTCTCATTCTCTGAGTCACTGAATGGCATGACCCATACTCAGAATCACTCCTCCTGAACCTGGGCCCTTGGTCTTTGAATTATGCATGTGGGTCTGACTCTTTTGTCAGAGTGAGCTCTTCCACAGGAAGTTCCTCCATCTCTTGTGTACATAGATGCACAAGACCTTCAGACCGGCCCAGATATCACTGGGCTGTTCTAGGCTGACTCTAAGTTAGGCTGAGACTGGGCATCTCCTGCTGCCTGCATCCTGGTTAAGCCTGTGTGCTCTCCAGTTACCTGCTATGTGGCTTTGGCAAAGTTAACCTTACTTAACCTCTCTAAGCCTTCAACTTTCTTATCTGTAAAATGGGGGTAATAATAGCACTTTTCTCATTGGGTTGTGAGGATTAGAAGCAATATTGCATGCAAAGTGCTTACCATGTGCCTGGCAGATGCTAGGGACTGAATTGCGTTTTCCCCCAAATTCATAGGTTGCAGCCCAAAACCCCAGTGTGATGGTATTTAGAGATGGGCATTTGAGAGGTAATTAGGTTTAGGTGAAATCATATAGATGGGGCCTTTTTGATGGGATTAGTCATTATAAGAAAAGACCCTGGAGAGCTTGCTTGTTCTCTCTCTCCAAGAACATGTACCACGTGAATACATAGTGAGAAGGTGGCCGTCTGCAAGGCAGGAAGAGAGCTCTCACCAGGAGCCAAATCAGCCGACACGTTGATCTTGGACTTCCTAGTTTCCAGAGCTGTGAGAAATAAATTTCTGCTCTTTAAGCCACCCAGTCTATGGTATTTTGTTATGGCAGCCTGAGGTGACTAAGACAACGGTTAGTAAGCTTTCAATATATTTTAACTGTTGTTAAACAGCAATAGCAATTGTTATTGTTTACTACTTTTATTAGGGAGAGAATACAGGTTTCCTGACAAGAGGCCGAAGTGATCAGAATTATTGCTGATCTAGTGTTGCTAAGATCAATAGTATTTTCAGATGAAAATCAATCTGGAAAGAACCCTAAATACCACCTGGGTCCAGATATAAGACCTGCTTCCAAGCTTACCTGGCAATTTACAAACCGTCAATGATCTAAATTCCTTTTCTTGCCCTTCTGTCCCGCCCCCTCCCCGAGTCCAGGCGTTCTGCTTGGCCCGTCTTTCTGTTCCCTTATCTGCGACTCATGGTTGAGAGGATCAGGATGGTCCTGGATCCCAGGGACGAGATGAACTGATGTTCCCAGGAATCTCGGGTGACCAACCCTCCTGATTTGCCTGGGACTGTCCCAGTTTTAGCACTGAAAGTCCGATATCCCCGGAAACCTCTCAGTCTCAGGCAAACGTGGAGGGCTGGTCACAGTACCGGGAATGCATGTGATATCCGTTCGCTTCCAGGCTGGCCACCCCACGGCAGGACTCACCAGAACCTGCATCTTGACAGTGTTGAGCAAAGCATCAACTCTTTCCCTAGTATCTTTCTGGTTGGAGTCACCAGGACCCTATTTCTGGAAAGAATTCTTGGAGCCGTGGTGGGAAGACCACTGCGGGGTGGCATGGGGTGGGTCCATCACTGACATTTAAGCTGAGCGGAGCCACCATATGATCAGAATTCTTCTCTACTAATCTCCTCGGTGCTTTGATGAGGAGCACAGGGAGGTGAGAGCCCTGTTGGGAGCCTGTGCTCAGGGACACGGGGCCAGAGGAGGGGGCGTTCCCCAGTGTGAATGACACCACCTGCCCTCCTGCCTTTCCCTGGTGATGACTCCAAAGAGGGTCGAAACATGCCCTGAGGATGTCATAGTGATGGAGTAGTTTTAGTGTCTGTTTCAAAGTTTCTTAAGAGGTCTCTTTATACAGTCAAAGGCTGCAAGGTCAATCTCAAACTCTTCTTGTGTCTGCAGCAAGAAATGAGAAATACACAGGAGAAAAGATTCTGCCCAGGAGCCTGAGAAGGGAGGCAGGGAGGTGCAGCAGATAAGACGGAGAAACAGACGGATCCTCCGTCTCTCACCCCAGGCTTGGAACAACTCAGTCCCCCATCCTGGACGTGGGCCAATCACCTCTGATTGGCCACCTACTGACCTCTAACCCTGACCACCAACTGAGCTCTGACTCTCATCAAAGACCCAGGCTCTGGCTACACACTGACCCTTGATCCCTGAGCCCCAGGCAGCTACTGGGAGAGTTGTCCATGGGTCTTGTTTGCAAATCTTCTCCAACATAGTTTAGTTTATTGTAACTGAGTTTTCTGCTCCTTTATTCATCGTATATTAAAGGACTTAAGTATTATAACTAATTTGCTAAAATTTGGTAACATATGAAATCTGCCATTATGAAGGGAAACATACATGGACAAAATAATAGATTTTATAAGATCCTTGAATAGCAAGCAATATAGTTATAGTTGTCACCATTTTGATGTCAAGATAGTTTACCAGCCTATAGTCGTAGCAAAGTTAGGTCTGGTTTAAGCTAGAAGTATAAAATAGCTCTTTATTTTAGGGTCACCTATATTTTAAGTTGAACATTTATTTATTTAGAATTTTAATGTATGGTTTTGGAAAGAGAAAAGGTGTGCCTTGATCCTGGGCACAGATACTTGTCAGCCCTGCCTGTACTGTTAGTAAGAAGAGGCGTTGCAAGCAAAGCATATGAGTGGTTTCTGGGTCGGTTGGTCCCTGGCTACCAATGATGCTGTCAGAGGAGGAAACTCAGAGGTGACCCCAGGTTAGGCTGGAGGGGGCCCCAAGTCTTGGACCCCTTAGCCCAAGTCCCCGCCTCTGTCCTGTCCTGAAGTCTCACAACCTGTTCAGCTCCTCTGAAGGCTCCAGGATGGTTCCTGGGTCCAGCCAGAAGGGGTCTTAAAGCTTCTGTCCTCTGTAAGAGCAGACAGCGCAGCTCCGTGTTCACGCACTGCCTTGCTGCTTTCCTTCAGCCTCCATCAATGCCCCAATTACCAGCAAACTGCAAACCCTCGAAGCCACTCTCTCTGCATATTAATTCAGCAAGAGCGTGTGCATTAGGTAGCCCGGGCCCCCGCGTGCCCGCTGCTGTTATTTGCTCGGCAGAACCAGGTAATTTCCTTGCTGGACCTTGGTGGGAAGTTGAAAAGCGGTGTCAGCTTCTCCCACTCTTAATTAGGGCTGGGCTTTCTCCAGTAAATCACTGATCATTATCAGTGAGCTTGTAATTTTATGTCCCAGAATTAGAGGCCGATGATGAAAGAGAAAAACTGAGAGGCTGCAATACAGGGCCAGCCTCCGTAGATCTGGGCATTCTTTTAATCTACATCATTTATTCCACGGTCACCTTTCCCTACAGTTTTGCCTGGACTTCCCAGAGTTGCAATATCCCCTTCTCTTTGGGAAGGGGAGGGCTGTTTCCTCTTGACCTTCGGCAGCGGCCAGCCACCCTGGCTTGTGAGGAGTCAGCTGGTGGCATGTCTGGCCTTTGTACAAAGAGGAGACACAAGGGGCTGGCCCGGGAGCTCTCTCCTCTCTGCCTCGCTTCCTCTTGGTCCTGGGCGAGCCTAGGGCTGCCTCTGAGTCCACTGCTGGGGCGGTTGTATGTAGTGCAGACAGAGCTCATGGGGCTCCATCCACACCACACCAGAAGGGCAGAGGCCCCAGCCTCTCTGGGCTCTGATGCGCCATCAGGACTCTGAAGCCCATGCCCCTCTGTGGGGCAGAGCTGGTAGCTTTACCTGTATCCGCTCCCCTTTCTTCCACCATGACATCTCACTTCACCTCCTCTTCTCTCAGTCTAGTGGTCAGGGTGACATCTCCCCCACTTTCAGAGATGGTCTTGGGTCTCAGCCCCACCGTCCACTCAGGAATGGGCCCGTGATCTGAGTAGTTTCAATGAGACTCAGTCCTGTTGGAATGGTTGGAAAAGGAAGCTCTCTTTTGGCTTCAGTTGCTGACCTGGGACAGAGTAAGCGTGGAGCTTCCAGAGTGCTCTGTCTGATGACTGCATTTAAAGACCATGCCAGGATGACATTTACAGGTGGGTATTGAATGCCTACCATGTACTTAGTCTTGAGAGAATATGGGGGACAGAGAAAGGGCTTCAAATATCCTTGAGAAGAAAGGAAGGATAGAATTTATAGAGGAAACCAAAGAAGAAACATCAGTAAATCTTTAATGAACAAATCTGTAAATTAGTGTATTGACTAGATCACCCAGGGAGATCCATCAGGATGGAGGCTGCTGGCTTGTTCAAGCTTGTGGCAGGTTGCCACTGCCCACCTGGCTCTCGGTGAACACAGAGGGGTCATCTTGGCGCCACAGATAGGTCTTTTTTTTTTTTTTATCATGAATTTGCCTGTCTGCACAAGGCAAGTGTTTTTATTTCTTTTTCTTTTTTTAATTTTTGAATTTTATTTAATTAATTTTTTTATACAGCAGGTTCTTATTAGTCATCCATTTTATACACATCAGTGTATACATGTCAATCCCAATCTCCCAATTCATCACACCACCACCCCACCCCCTGCCACTTTCCCCCCTTGGTGCCCATATGTTTGTTCTCTACATCTGTGTCTCAATTTCTGCCCTGCAAACAGGTTCATCTGTACCATTTTTCTAGGTTCCACATATATGCGTTAATATACGATATTTGTTTTTCTCTTTCTGACTTACTTCACTTGGTATGACAGTCTCTAGATCCATCCACGTCTCTGCAAATGACCCAAGTTCGTTCCTTTTTATGGCTGAGTAATATTCCATCGTATATATGTACCACATCTTCTTTATCCATTCGTCTGGCGATGGGCATTTAGGTTGCTTCCATGACCTGGCTATTGTAAATAGTGCTGCAGTGAACATTGGGGTGCATGTGTCTTTTTGAATTACGGTTTTCTCTGGGTATATGCCCAGTAGTGGGATTGCTGGGTCATATGGTAATTCTATTTTTAGTTTTTTAAGGAACCTCCATACTGTTCTCCATAGTGGCTTTATCAGTTTACATTCCCACCAACAGTGCAAGAGGGTTCCCTTCTCTCCATACCTTCTCCAGCATTTGTTATTTGTAGATTTTCTGATGATGCCCGTTCTAACTGGTGTGAGGTGATACCTCATTGTAGTTTTGATTTGCATTTCTCTAATAATTAGTGATGTTGAGCAGCTTTTCATGTGCTTCTTGGCCATCTGTATGTCTTCCTTGGAGAAATGTCTATTTAGGTCTTCTGCCCATTTTTGGATTGGGTTGTTGTTTTTTTAATATTGAGCTGCCTGAGCTGTTTATATATTTTGGAGATTAATCCTTTGTCCGTTGATTCGTTTGCAAATATTTTCTCCCATTCTGAGGGTTGTCTTTTCATCTTGTTTATGGTTTCCTTTGCTGTGCAAAAGCTTTGAAGTTTCATTAGGTCCCATTTGTTTATTTTTATTTTTATTTCCATTACTCTAGGAGGTGGATCAAAAAAGATCTTGCTGTGATTTATGTCAAAGAGTGTTCTTCCATGTTTTCCTCTAAGAGTTTTATAGTGTCCGGTCTTACATTTAGATCTCGAATCCATTTTGAGTTTATTTTTGTGTATGGTGTTAAGGAGTGTTCTAATTTCATTCTTTTACATGTAGCTGTCCAGTTTTCCCAGCACCACTTATTGAAGAAACTGTCTTTTCTCCATTGTATATCCTTGCCTCCTTTGTCATAGATTAGTTGACCATAGGTGCGTGGGTTTATCTCTGGGCTTTCTGTCTTGTTCCATTGATCTATGTTTCTGTTTTTGTGCCAGTACCATATCGTCTTGATTACTGTAGCTTTGTAGTGTAGTCTGAAGTCAGGGAGTCTGATTCCTCCAGCTCCGTTTTTATCCCTCAAGACTGCTTTGGCTCTTCTGGGTCTTTTGTGTCTCCCTACAAATTTTAAGATTTTTTGTTCTAGTTCTGTAAAAAATGCCATTGGTAATTTGATAGGGATTGCATTGAATCTGTAGATTGCTTTGGGTAGTATAGTCATTTTCACAATATTGATTCTTCCAATCCAAGAACATGGTATATCTCTCCATCTGTTTGTATCATCTTTAATTTCTTTCATCAGTGTCATAGTTTTCTGCATACAGGTCTTTTGTCTCCTTAGGTAGGTTTATTCCTAGGTATTTTATTCTTTTTGTTGCAATGGTAAATGGGAGGGTTTCCTTAATTTCTCTTTCAGATTTTTCATTATTAGTGTATAAGGATGCAAGAGATTTCTGTGTATTAATTTTGTATCCTGCAACTTTACCAAATTCATTGATTAGCTCTAGTAGTTTTCTGGTAGCATCTTTAGGTTTCTCTATGTATAGTATCATGTCATCTGCAAACAGTGACAGTTTTAATTCTTCTTTTCCAATTTGTATTCCTTTTATTTCTTTTTCTTCTCTGATTACCATGGCTAGGGCTTCCAAAACTATGTTGAATAAGAGTGGTGAGAGTGGACATCCTTGTCTTATTCCTGATCTTAGAGGAAATGCTTTCAGTTTTTCACCATTGAGAATGATGTTTGCTGTGGGTTTGTCGTATATGGCCTTTATTATGTTGAGGTAGGTTCCCTCTATGCCCACTTTCTGGAGAGTTTTTATCATAAATGGGTGTTGAATTTTGTCAAAAGCTTTTTCTGCACCTATTGAGATGATCATCTGGTTTTTCTTCTTCAATTTGTTAATATAGTGTATCACATTGATTGATTTGCATGTATTGAAGAATCCTTGCATCTCTGGGATAAATCCCACTTGATCATGGTGTATGATCCTTTCAATGTGTTGTTGGATTCTGTTTGCTAGTATTTTGTTGAGGATTTTTGCATCTATATTCATCAGTGATATTGGTCTGTAATTTTCTTTTATTGTAGTATCTTTGTCTGGTTTTGGTATCAGGGTGATGGTGGCCTCATAGAATGAGTTTGGGAGTGTTCCTTCCTCCGCAATTTTTTGGAAGAGTTTGAGAAGGATGGGTGTTAGATCTTCTCTAAATGTTTGATAGAATTCACCTGTGAAGCCATTTGGTCCTGGACTTTTGTTTGTTGGAAGATTTTTAATCACAGTTTCAATTTCATTATTTGTGATTGGTCTGTACATATTTTCTATTTCTTCCTGGTTCAGTCTTGGAAGGTTATATCTTTCTAAAAATTTGTCCATTTCTTCCAGGTTGTCCATTTTATTGGCATAGAGTTGCTTGTAGTAGTCTCTTAGGATGCTTTGTATTGCTACGGTGTCTGTTGTAACTTCTCCTTTTTCATTTCTAATTTTATTGATTTGAGTCCTCTCCCTCTTTTTCTTGATGAGTCTGGCTAATGGCTTATCAATTTTGTTTATCTTCTCAAAGAATCAGCTTTTAGTTTTATTGATCTTTACTATTGCTTTCTTTGTTTCTATTTCATTTATTTCTGCTCTGATCTTTATGATTTCTTTCCTTCTGCTAACTTTGGGTTTTGTTTGTTCTTCTTTCTCTAGTTCCTTTAGGTGTAAGTTTAGATTGTTTATTTGAGATTTTTCTTGTTTCTTGAGGTAGGCTTGTATAGCTATAAACTTCCCTCTTAGAACTGCTTTTGCTGCATCCCATAGATTTTGGATCTTCATGTTTTCATTGTCATCTGTCTCTAGGTATTTTCTGACTTCCTCTTTGATTTCTTCAGTGATCTCTTGGTTATCTAGTAACGTATTGTTTAGCCTCCATGTGTTTGTGTTTTTTACATTTTTTTCCCCTGTAATTGATTTCTAAACTCATAGCGTTGTGGTCAGAAAAGATGCTTGATATGATTTCAATTTTCTTAAATTTACTGAGGCTTGATTTGTGACCCAAGATGTGATCTATCCTGGAGAATGTTCTGTGTGCACTTGAGAAGAAAGTGTAACCTGCTGTTTTTAGATGGAATGTCCTATAAATATCAATTAAATCTATCTGGTCTATTGTGTCATTTAAAGCTTCTGTTTCCTTATTTATATTCATTTTGGATGATCTGTCCATTGGTGTAAGTGAGGTGTTAAAGTCCCTCACTAGTATTGTGTTACCGTCGATTTCCTCTTTTATAGCTGTTAGCAGTTGCCTTATGTATTGAGGTGCTCCTATGTTGGGTGCATATATATTTATAATTGTTATATCTTCTTCTTGGATTGATCCCTTAATCATTATGTAGTGTCCTTCCTTGTCTCTTGTAACATTCTTTATTTTAAAGCCTATTTTATCTGATATGAGTATTGCTACTCCAGATTTCTTTTGATTTCCATTTGCATGGAATATCTTTTTCAATCCCCTCACTTTCAGTCTGTATGTGTCCCTAGGTCTGAAGTGGGTCTCTTGTAGACAGCATATATAGGGGTCTTGTTTTTGTATCCATTCAGCAAGCCTGTGTCTTTTGGTTGGAGCATTTAATCCATTCACGTTTAAGGTAATTGTCAATATGTATGTTCCTATGACCATTTTCTTAATTGTTTTGGGTTTGTTTTTGTAGGTCCTTTTCTTCTCTTGTGTTTCCCACTTAGAGAAGGTCCTTTAGCATTTGTTGTAGAGCTGGTTTGGTGGTGCTGAATTCTCTTAGCTTTTGCTTGTCTGTAAAGCTTCTGATTTCTCCATCAAATCTGAACGAGATCCTTGCTGGGTAGAGTAATCTTGGTTGTAGGTTCTTCCCTTTCATCACTTTAAGTATATCATGCCACTCCCTTCTGGCTTATAGAGTTTCTGCTGAGAAATCAGCTGTTAACCTTATGGGAGTTCCCTTGTATGTTATTTGTCATTTTTCCCTTGCTGCTTTCAATAATTTTTGCCAATTTGATTACTATGTGTCACGGCGTGTTTCTCCTTGGGTTTATCCTGTATGGGACTCGCTGCGCTTCCTGGACTTGGGTGGCTATTTCCTTTCCCATGTTAGGGAAGTTTTCGACTATAATCTCTTCAAATATTTTCTCTGGGGACTTCCCTGGTGGCGCAGTGGTTGGGAATCCGCCTGCTAGTGCACGGGACATTGGTTCGATCCCTGGTCCGGGAGAATCCCACATGCCGCAGAGCAGCTGGGCCCGTGTGCCGCAACTACTGAGCCCGCGTGCCTAGAGCCCGCACACTGCAGAGAGGGGTGGCCCCCTCTCGCCGCAACTAGAGAGGGCCTGTGTGCAGCAACGAAGACCCAACGCAGCCAAAAATAAATAAATAAATTTATTAAAAATATATATATATTTTCTCTGGTCCTTTCTCTCTCTCTTCTCCTTCTGGGACCCCTATAATGCAAATGTTGTTGCGTTTAATGTTGTCCCAGAGGTCTCTTAGGCTGTCTTCATTTCTTTTCATTCTTTTTTCTTTAGTCTGTTCCGTAGCAGTGAATTCCACCATTCTGTCTTCCAGGTCACTTATCTGTTCTTCTGCCTCAGTTATTCTGCTATTGATTCCTTCTAATGGAGTCTTCATTTCAGTTATTGTATTGTTCATCTCTGTTTGTTTGTTCTTTAATTCTTCTAGGTCTTTGTTAAACATTTCTTGCATCTTCTCGATCTTTGCCTCCATTGTTTTTCCAAGGTCCTGGATCATCTTCACTATCATTATTCTGAATTCTTTTTCTGGAAGGTTGCCTATCTCCACTTCATTTAGTTGTTTTTTGGGGGTTTTATCTTGTTCCTTCATCTGGTACATAGCCATCTGCCTTTTCATCTTGTCTGTCTTTCTGTGAATGTGGTTTTTGTTCCACAGGCTGCAGGATTGTACTTCTTCTTGCTTCTGCTGTCTGCCCTCTGGTGGATGAGGCTAAGAGGCTTGTGCAAGTTTCCTGATGGGACGGACTCCACGGATAGGTTTGATGTCCATCCGCTTCTAGCTCTGATCTCCTGCACTACCTTCTAGTAACTAGAGTCCTGTTTGATCTCTGCTCACATCTGTCCCCAGGGGGTGGCATGATGCAGTGGTCAGAGCAGTGAGGCTGGAGTCGGGAGAACTGCGTCTCCGTCTGGTGGGGTCACTCATAACTAAATGACTTTGGGCAAGTGGCATAAGCAATACAAACTTGCATTCCCTGAACTGGCTCTCCTTCCCTCCCTGCGTTGTGGGGAACATCCAGGGAACCATGGAAACAAATGTAGAAGTTCCAGTGGACTTGGTGCCTGGTGGCCTAATCCTTCTGAACTCAAGGCCTGCCTGTCAAATACCCGCCCCAGGGAGGCTGTGATACTTGCGAGTATATCTCCTTCCCAAATACTCTGGCAAGTTGCTCTGAACTCTGAACACCATTTGGAACTTACTTAGGAACTCAGGAACTCAGGAATTGCCCCTGTTCTCCCGATCATCACATCACTTCAGGAAGGAGATTTCCCTTTGGATACTGAGATCAATAACAGGTTTAGATCACCAAGGGCCTACCTCTTCGGTTTTTGACTTATTAAATCTTGAGGAAACTGAGGCTGAGAACTTGGGCACTGCTTTCTGTCAGCTCTGCCTGTAGAGTAAGTAAGAAGAGGCTTCGCAAGCAAAGCATTTGAACGACTTCTGAGCCAGTGTTGGTCTCTGGCTGCCACAGTGATGCAGCCAGAGGAGGAAGCTCAGAGGTGACCACAGATTAGGCTGGAGGGGGTCCCAAGGGTTGAGCCCCTTAACCCAAGTCCCTGCCTCTGTCCTGTCCTGAAGTCTCAGAATCTCTCTACTGGGCTCAGTCCTCACCCCACCAGTGGGCTCAGCTCCTCTGAAGCTCCAGGATCGATCCTGGGCCCAGCCAGAAGGGGTCTTAAAGCCTTCATCCCCTGTTCTGGGATGCAGTCTAGTTCTGACCTCGTGTACCACTTTCCATCAGGGTCTTCTGCTGTGTTTTGTTCCCCATGGCGTGGTCCCATGTGAAATCTGACTTTATTTCCTCTATGACTCCAGGCATTGTAGGTTTCGTCTGATCTCAAATTTCATGTGTATTTTAGCTCCTCTGGGAGTCTGGGGGCTCCTTGTCCCCTGGACCTAGTCTATTCATATTGTGATCTTCCAATCAATCTTCTCTTAAGTTAAGGCATTGTTACCAGACAGAGTGGGTGCTTGGTAAATAGTAATTGGATGGATGGGTGGAAAATGAGTTGGAGGAAGAATGGTTGGCTGGCTGGGTGGGTATATGAAGTGATGCAGTGATGATGGATGGATGAACTGGAGGATGGACATCCACATTGGTGGATGGATGCATAGGTGGGGTTCATTTTGGCAACGATGAGCTTGGCTTGCAGCCCCAGATCCCTTCACTGTCACACTCCAATGCCTCATCCTGGCACCTCTGGCCACAGCCAGCCTGTCTCCGGCTCCTGCCCACCTGCCTGTACCTTTGCCTGGTGCCCCCATTCAGCTGTATGGGATGTGCTGGCAGGTCTGGTTGGTTTCTGGTCCCTGCCATCCTCAAATTTGACCTGCCATGTGCCAGGTCCCTCCAGCAGTGCCACTCATGATCAAAGCCATGCATGAGGGCCAGCCTGGGCGAGGAGGTGTGGAGCAATGTCTTAAAACGCTGGGAGAGTCAGCCCAGGGCCCACTCGCCATTCTCCATTCTTCTCTCCAGAGGGGCAGGAGCTTGCTTCTGTCAGGAGTTGTTTCTGACAGCTAGCCCTGTTTTTTCCTTTATGAAAAAATAATCAAAGCCCAAATGCAGCTGGCAGAGTTTCTGAAAGTCAATAGAAAAAAGCAAAGGAAAGGAGCCAGCTGAGCTGGAGATAACGTTCAATGCCTCTGACTAAGGCAGACCTAATTTAAACAAATCTTTAAAGCACAGAACTTGGAAGTTGGCCCCAGAGGGAACGGAAATCTCTGAGACGGACACTCCTCCTGGGGTGAGCAGCTAGTGATGCTGGGGTACACAGCCTTGCTCCAACTCCCCCGGCTCCTCCTAGAGCAGCTTGGCTACTAAGCAAAGGGCCCAGGTCTCAGGATGCTGATCTTCACTCCCCACCACCCAACACTGCCCCCCCCCGCCTCCCCGCCCACCAGGAACCTGGAACCAGGGCTTTGGGGAGACACAGTGTACAGCCTGCCACGACCTCCCTGAAGCAGGCAGCCCAGGGACAGGACCTTGCCTTCCCAAGGCTTCTGAGGGGCTTTCTGAGTCCAAGAACATTTGGTGCCTGTCCTTCAAATGTGCCTGTGACCCACCCATCTTTTTAACTCTTACTTAAAACACTCGCATCTGGCATCAGCCTCCTGATGGGTTTTGCTGCCTCTCCTGCACTCCTCCTGGCCCTTCCTATTTGCAACCCCAGGAAATGTCCTGAAGTACCTGAAGTGATGTCACTCCTCTGGTTGAATGTTCTAAGACTGGGTTGAGGTCCTCAAGAGCCCCTCATCACCCATGAGACAGAGGCAGCAGCATTGAAGGCCCTTGGTTATTTGGCCCTGCCCAACTCCCACTCGTAGGCTAAACCTCAGCTGTGGTTTCTCTACTTTTATTTTTATTTGATTTTATTGAGGTAAACATTGTATAATCTAAAATTAACCACTATCCCTTTAAAGATGTACAATTCAGTGGCATCTAGTACTTCACAATGTTGTGCAACCATCACCTCTATCCAGTTCCAAGACATTTCCATCACCCCAAGGGGAAACCCTGTACCCACTAGCAGTCACTCCCCCTGCCCCCTCCCCTGGCAACCACTAGTCTGCTTTCTGCTTCTATGGATTTGCCTGTTTTGGACATTTCGTACGAATGGAATCACTCAATATGTGACCTTTTGTGTCTGGCTTCTTTCACGTAGAATAATGTTTTTGAGATTCATCCATGTTGTAGCGTGTGTCAGCACTTCATTCTTTCTTTGGTGGTTGAGTAACATTCTATCGTATGTATACATCACACTATTTTTTCTCCGTGCTTCCATTGATGGACATTTGGGTTGTTTCCACCTTTTGGCTCTTGGGAGTAGTGTTACTGTGAACGTTTGTGTACAAGTATCTGAGTCCCTGTTTTCAGTTCTTTTGGGTCTATATCTAGGAGTGGAATTGCTGCGTCATATGGTAGTTCTATGTTTAACTTTTTGAGGAACCACCCTGGCTGTGGTTTCCTGATGTTGTTTGGACCCACCGTGCCCTTTCACCTCTGTGTGCCTTCCAACATGGCGTCCCTCATTCTCCCTTCTTCACCTGACGAACTTCTATTCATCTTTCCAGACTCTGCCCAAATGTCACCTCTGTGAACCATGCCCCCTTCTGCACCCCAGGTGCAGAAGCTCTGGGCTCCATGGTGCCGGGTGCTAGAACTCTTGTATTATATTATAGTTTTATTTTTGCTCTCCCCTCCTGCCCAGACTGGGTGTTCTTTGCATACAGGTATCCTGTCTGGGTCAAGTTTACCTCCTTAGTGCCCAGCCAGGTGCTTATGAGAATGTTTTCTGGAGAATGAGTGAATGGGGGGGTCCATGTGCGGGGCCCGGGGTGGACATCTCTGAAGTCTCCATCACAGAGGTTCTGGGAGGCTGCGGCTGGGCTCTTGGGGGCCCAAGGTGCCCCAGAATGGCCTCACTTGGCTCCTGGCAGCTGTAATATTTGTTTGCCTTCCTCTTGCATGCAGTGGTCAGCTGCCGGCTTTGCGCCAAGCAGACATTGTCATGCTTCATTAGGATTGCTTTTGTTGCTACGAGCTGAGGTTTCCACTGTTGCTAGGTTGTCTTTTGTTTTATATATATCTCAACATTTTTTTTCTCCCACTTGCAAATAATCAGCACCCAATTAATTCTGAATTTCTCATTGTTTGTTCCAGCAGTCGAGCTCCTTGCATGAGCAAAGAATGATCATTCAATGTTTTCCCTGCAACGAACTGGGAGAGTCGGCAGGGTCACACTTGGTCTTGAGGAGAAGAGCGAGTGAGAGAGAGACAGAGACAGACACAGAGACAGAGAGGTTTGAGAGAGACAGAGAGGGGGATAGAGACAGAGACACAGAGGAAGGAAGACAGAGATACAGAACAAGAGAGAGGCAGAGACACAAACAAACATAGAGACAAAAAGATTTGGAAACAGACCACAGATACATCAGAGCCATAGTCACAGATGATGGACAAAGATAAACACACTTGCAAAGAGAGAGACAGAGACAGAGACAGAGATAGAGAGACGGGGCAGCTGGCTAGGAGGAGAAATGTCAGAGGCTCGGCCCTCCTCCTCCAACACGGAGACAGCGCTCTGTGAAGAGACATAGCGGGAACTCCGCTCTCCTCTTCTGACAGAGGGACAGAGCTCTGCGAGGAGAGAGGTGGGTCGCCAGCGCTCCTCCTCAGACAGAGAGAGAACGAGCGCTCTAGGAGGAGAAATGCCGCAGGCTCGGACCTCCTTTTCAGTCAGAGACGGCGCCCTGTGAGGAGACCTTCGGGACGGCCAGCTGACTTTCTCAGACAGAGGGACGGAGCTCTGTGCGGAGGAATGCTGGATGCCAGGCCCTCCACCTCAGACAGGGTCAGCAGTGTACGGGGAACGATTCAGGAGGGAAAGCCCACTTTTCAGACAGAGACAGCGCTCAGTGAATGAAGACAAAGGCTGAATGGCCGGCCTTTTTCAGGCAGAGAGAAAGCCCTCTGAGGAGAAATGCCGGATGTCCGGCTCTCTTTTTCAGACAGGGAGGCAGGTCTTCATAAGGACAAATGCCTGCCCTCCCCTCCCCCCTCCTCCCTTCCCTCCCCCCTCCTCCTTCACCCTTTTCCTCTCCCTCCCCCTCCCCTCTCTCCCCTCCCCTCCCTCCCCTCCCCTCTCCCTCCCCTCTCCCCTCCCCTCCCTCCCCTCCCCTCTCCCTCCCCCCTCCCCTACCCCTCCCCTCTCCCCCCTCCCTCTCCCCCTCCCCCTCCCTCTCCCTCCCCTCTCCCTCCCCCCTCCCCTCCCTCCCCTCCCCCTCCCCTCCCCTCCCCTCTCCCTCACCCCTCCCCTCCCCCTCCCCTCTCCCCCCTCCCTCTCCCCCTCTCCCCCTCCCTCTCCCCCTCCCTCTCCCCCTCCCTCTCCCCTCCCCTCCCCCTCCCCTCTCCCTCCCCCCTCCCTCCCCTCCCCTCCCTCCCCTCCTCTCCCCTCCCCCTCCCCTCCCCTCCCCTCCCCCTCCCCTCCCCTCCCCTCCCCTCTCCCTCCCCTCTCCCTCCCCCCTCCCTCCCCCCTCCCCCTCCCTCCCCTCCCCTACCCCTCCCCTCTCCCCCCTCCCTCGCCCCCTCTCCCCCCTCCCTCTCCCCCTCTCCCCCCTCCCTCTCCCCCTCCCCTCCCCCTCCCCTCCCCCCTCCCCTCCCCCTCCCCTCCCCCCTCCCCTCCCCTCCCCCCTCCCCTCCCCCCTCCCCTCCCCTCCCCCCTCCCCTCCCCCTCCCCTCCCCTCCCCCTCCCCCTCCCCTCCTCTCTCCTCCAACACAGAGACACAGAGCTCTGTGAAGAGAAATAAGGTAGCGTGGTGGGTCGGCCCCTCTTTTCTGGACAAAGAGACAGCGCTCTCTGAGGGGAAATGCCAGATGGCCGGCTCTCTATTTTAAACTGGCAGATAGCTCCCTCTAAGGAGAAATGCCAGAGGGTCGGCCCTCCTCCTTCAACAGAGAGACAGCCCTCTAGGAGGAGGAGACATGCCTAATGGCCAGCCTTTCCTGTCATACAGAGAAACAGGGCAGAGCTCTAGGAGGGGAAAGGCAGGAGGGTCGGAACTTGCCTTCCGTCAGAGACAGTGCTCTAGGAGGAAGCGTGCTGTTGCTTCCTCAGACAGGTGCAGTGAGTGCACTCTGAGGAGAAATTTGGGATGACGGCCAGCTCACTTTCTCAGACTGAGAGACAGAGCTCTGGGACAAGAAGTGGCCGGTTCTCCACCTCAGACAGACAGATCGCACTCTGAGGAGAAACGCCAGATTGCCAGCGCTCCACCTCAGGCAGGGAGACAGCACTGTATGAGGAGAAATCCCTAATGGCCGGCCTTCTTTCCAGACAGAGAAGGCGCTCTGAGGAGAAAAGACAGATGCCAGCCTTCCCTAGTGCCGTAGTGGTTGAGATCCGCCTGCCAATGCAGGGGACACGGGTTCGAGCCCTGGTCCGGGAAGATCCCACATGCTGTGGAGCAACTAAGCCCGTGCGCCACAACTACTGAGCCTGCGCTCTAGAGCCCGCAAGTCACAACTACTGAGCCCGAGTGCCATAACTACTGAAACCCACACGCCTAGAGCCCATGCTCCGCAACAAGAGAAGCCACCGCAATGAGAAGCCCGCGCACCGCAATGAAGAGTAACCCCAGCTCGCCGCAGCTAGAGAAAGCCTGCGCGCAACAATAATGACCCAACACAGCCAAATAAATAAATAAATAAATTTTAAAAAAGAAAAGAAAAAAAAAGAAAAGACAGATGCCTAGCTCTCTTTTTCAGACAGGCAGACAGCTCTCTATAATGTGAAATGCCAGAGGCTCGGCCCCCGTCCTCCTTCAACAGAGAGACAGCGCTGACAGAGGAGAAACGCTGGACGGTCTGTATGCTTTATCAAAGAGAAAGACAGCCCTCCATCAGGAGAAATGCCCGATGGCCAGCCCGGCACCCCTGACAGGCACAGAGCGCTCTATGAGGAGAAATGCCCGATGGCCGGCACTGAGAGAGAGAGAGAGAGAGAGAAAGAGAAAGAGAAAGAGAGAGAGGCACAGGCAGAAGTGCTCCTGAGGCGATTATGCCGATGCCCAGGTCTCCTTGGCCTACATGGTGTCAGAGCTCTGTGAGGAGAAGTGCCCTGGGATTGACCCTCCTTTTTTGACACAGGGACGGAACACAATGAGGAGAAATGTCAAATGCTGGCCTTTTATTTCAGAGAAACAGCGCTCTGTGAGGAGATGTGCCCCAGTGTCTGCCCTCCTTTATAAGACAGAGACAGCTCTCTGTGGAGAGAAATGCTGAATGTCCGACTCTCTTTTTCAGACAGGGAGGCAGCTCTTCATAAGGACAAATGCTGCTGGGTGGGGTGGGCCCTCCCTCCCCTCCCCTCCCCTCCCCTCCCCTCCCTCCCCTCCCCTCCCCGCCCCTCCCCTCCCTCCCCTCCCCTCCCCGCCCCTCCCCTCCCTCCCCCTCCCTCCCCCTCCCTCCCCCTCCCTCCCCCTCCCTCCCCCTCCCCCTCCCTCCCCCTCCCCCTCCCCTCCCTCCCCCTCCCCCTCCCCTCCCCTCCCTCCCCTCCCCTCCCCCTCCCTCCCCCTCCCCTCCCCTCCCTCCCCTCCCCTCCCCCTCCCCTCCCCCCTCCCCCTCCCCATCTAACACAGAGACAGAGAGAGAGCTCTGTGAAGAGAATAAGGTGGTGTGGTAGGTCAGCCCTCTTTTTTGGACAGAGAGACAGAGCTCTATCAGGAGAAATGCCAGCTGACCCACTCTCTTTTTTAAACTGGCAGATAGCTCCCTCTAAGGAGAAATGCCGGAGGGTTTCATATTACGTGTATTTTACCACAATTAAAAAAAAAAAAAGACCTGTAGAAGTCCAATTTAAAAAAAGCAGGAAGTGGCAGGATGGATGGATGTAGGCCTGGCCAGTGGGTAGAGAGGAAGGAGGGAAAAGTTTTGGGGACACCAGGTGGGCGACCCTCTACAGAGGGCGGGGGCTCTGAATGCACAGAGCGAATAAGGAAGGCAAGTCTAGACCGAAGCCGAGTTCATAGCCCTAACGGTGAACCCTGAGGTGCAATTTTAAAAAATGCTTAGATGAAAATGACTCTTCCTCAGAAGAAAGAAAAAGCAAGAACCACAGATATTTCCTTCCCCAGCTGAGGATCTATGGCATGAAACTGTGAACAGTATATAAACACTTTTTTTAGGGAAAAATAGACTTCTAAGTATGTTTCTTAGTGAATCAAGCAATAAAAATCAACCACCACCTTCTCCCCTGTAGGAATTCTTGCCTGTAGGTTGGGCCCTCTTCCGAGGTGCCCCACCCTGAGATAGTCTTTAATCTGGGGCCTTGTCCCTATGGTCTGGCTTGGGTTCTCACGGGGAGGCAGATAGTCAATATTTAGGATTTATTTGCCTTCATCAATGTGGCTTATACCCTGCGGATTTCCTCCAGTGATGGCCACGTTTTGCTGTTTGGTCGCCCAGAGGTTTCATTTAAAGATTAAAAAAGAAAGTACCTTGGTAATGAAGCTTGTTCCTGAAGCACTGTGTCCACCTTCCCCCGACTCCCCCAGCAAGCGTGTAGGAGAGGTGAGCAGAGAGAGGGGAAGAGAACCAGAATCTGCTAAATACCTACTATGTGCTGAGACCCTGGTAGGTGCTTAGTCTTGTGAGTTAGGAAATGTTCGTCTCATCAAATTGTGGAAACCGAGGCCCACAGTGTAAACTGTTCATTAGTTGGCGAGTGAGGGTTTGGATTTAGTCTGGATGACTCCATGCTCAGCGATCTGCTTGCTCCGTCTGATTCGTGCTGCTTCTGCCCTGGAATTTATTTAACCTGTGAGCCACAGCCAGCCACCAAGGGTTCTGAGCAGGGTGACATGGTCAGAAACGAGTTTTAAGAAGTTTCTGGCAGTGGGGTGGCTGATGGATGGGAAGAGGAGTGTCCAGAGGCAGAGAGATCAGTTCTGAGATTGTTGCCGTTGATTTGGT
This sequence comes from Balaenoptera borealis, assembly GCF_965194805.1. NCBI lineage: Eukaryota > Metazoa > Chordata > Mammalia > Artiodactyla > Balaenopteridae > Balaenoptera > Balaenoptera borealis. The sequence continues at coordinate 50,936,663 of NC_138879.1, read as the reverse complement.
AAAAAATGACGCCTGCACTAGGGCAGAGGCAGCAGGAAAGGGACGGGGGAGAATGTATTAACCATATTTGCATATTATGTAATTTAGCTCTTAAAAAATGATTCTTGGGAATTTCCTGGTGGTCCAGTGGTTAGGACTCCTCGCTTTCTCTGCCGAGGGCGCAGGTTTGATCCCTGGTCAGGGAACTAAGATCCCACAAGCTGTGTAGTGCTACCGGCGTCCCCCGCCCTCCCCCCCCCCACCACAAAAAAAGACTCTTGGTGGTAGGAATTATCATTGCCATTTTATGGATAAGGACATTGAAGTAACCTGTCCCAAGTTCACAGCCAGCATCTGAACTCGGGTTCATATGACTCCAAAGCTCCTGCAATTTCCTCTAAAGCACACTGCCGTAGCTCTTGCATGGGTGGTGTCGGTTGGCACTGGATCAGACTCAGGAGAAAGAGAAGATGGAGGAGATTCAGAGGTTTCAGCCTCGGTGGTGGGGTCTTACTCTGAGAAGGGGGAGTCTGCGGGAGCAGGTTTGGACCCAGCAGGGCATCCCAGTGGTGACCTTGGGGGTCCTGGAGCCTGGAGATCACGTTGGGGAGGCTGGTTTGAGAGTCTTCAGGGTAGATGTGATCTCTGGAACAGCGGGAGTGAAGGGAAGGGAGGAGAGACGAGGGAAGGAAAAGGAAAGAGAACAGAGGAGGGAGGAGGGGAAGAGAGACGCTGTGAGGACATCAGGGAGGCCAGTGTCCAGGGGTAAAAGGGGGGAGGAGGGAGACTGCAAAGGAGACTGAGGGTGGAGGCGAGGCGGGGAGAAGGGCAACAGGGCAGTCGGGCCAGGAAAGGGGAGACGATGATCACAGTCAGATGCTGCCCAGAGGGGCGGAGGAGGAGGCAGAAAGGACGTCTCTCGATTGACCCTCATTGGCGGGGGGCCAGCGGCCGCGGAGAGCTGGGGAGGCAGGTGTCTGGATGGGGGCTGCACTGGAGCATCCCCTGAGGGTGACTCGAATCAGACGAAGTCTTTCTGTGCAAGTTATTTTTGCTGTTAACCCACGTGGTCGTGCCTGGTAATTATAGGGTAAAAGGAATTAAGAAAGACATAATTTCTCCCCATCAAAGCCTGACTGTTTTACATCTCCACCTCGCACTGGCAGCCAGGCTTTCTGCCTTCACAGGTGCCACTTTGATTTCAGTCACGTAGGAAGGGAATTTGAAACACTTTCAAAGTGATTAAAGAGAGGAAGCTATTGCAAATTTGGGATAAATGCAATAATCACGTTAACTCTTTGTGGCCATGGGGCTTTCAGGAGGGGAGTCCTTGCGTTAGCGGGCAGTGGGGCTGGGGCAGGTCAGAGCGGTGGCGGCAGATGTGGCGGTGGCATTGCCGATGCAAGTGGGGGTGGCCTCACTAATCAGAACGTTAATTCCTCTTCTTATCGCAGCTTCTGTTTACCGAGCATTTACCCCTCATCCCATGTTCTCCCCATTAACCTTCACCAAAGCCCCATGAGCAGGGCGTTATGATCTTTATAGTAAGGACACCGAGGTCCAGGGAAGTTCGGTCTCTTGTTCTAGATACACAGCTGGAAAGTGGCCGAGTATGGATATAGAGTCATTCCTGCCCAGTTACTGAAACCGCTCAGCCTTCCACCTCACTGTGTGGGGTCTGTCTGTCCTCTGCGGTGTCCCAAGGTGTCCCTTCTTCATGTTTAGCAAAACAGACCCGGACTGAGTGGGTGGGATCCTGGCTGATTATTTCCCTGATGCCCCCGGACTTGAGGGAATTCATGTGGCTCACCCCGTCCATGGGGGAGGCAGCTCCGAAAGCTCAGGAAGGGTGGTAAGAGGCTGAAAGCACCATCTAGAGGAAGGATGAAGTGAGGTCACAGAATGAAGAGCCAGGTGACCAGGTCCATGAGGAGGGTCCAGAAGAGCTGATGTGAGGAAGCAACATCTTCTTCTCCCATGGGACCCTGCTGTGGCCACAGTGACGGCATCTCTGAGCTCTGGCTGTGGGTCCCAGGAGCCCTTCCATTACCCCCACGTCCTCTCCACACTGGGATCAAATCCACACATCTCTCTCCTTCATTGAATGTCCAAGCACCAATATTTTCTGGAATGAGCAGGAGTCTTGGACGTCTTCAGAAAGCAACTTCAGTTTTTCCCCTTTAAACCGTCACTGTAGGCCTGACTGCCCCCTGCTCTGATGAGATCTCCAGGAACCCCACACTTCTCTGCTTACACTTGGATCATAAAATATCCTCTGATCACCTTAGCCCCCAAGACAGTTTCAGTTCAGTAATTAAAATGTCCTGTCTGGAGTAATACCCAAAGCTCCAAACTGTGTTTCAAGCTTGCAGTCGGAAAAGGGAGTAGCGAGAGATTTGTCTCTTTACCCCTCTGTATTAGTTTCCTACTGCTGCTGTAACAAGTGGCCATGAATTTGTATTATGTATTATTTTACAGTTCTGGATGTATTATCTTACAGTTCTGGATTTATGTATTAAATGCAAATACATAAATGTATTATCTTACAGTTCTGGATGTATTATCTTACAGTTCTGGATTTATGTATTAAATGCAAATACATAAATGTATTATCTTACAGTTCTGGATTTATGGTATTACAGTTCAGGAGTCTAAAATGGGTCGGCAGGACTGCATTCCTGGTAGAGGCTCTAGGGGAGAATCCATTTCCTTGCCTTTTCTACTTTCTAGAGGCTGCCCATCCTTGGCTTGTGTTCCCACATCACTCCAATCTCTGTCTCCATGGTCACATCTCCTTCTCTCCAGGACGTGCTATCCCCACAGCGAATCCCCTAATTTTATCATGTGCAATGTGAATAGGCTGAGATTTTCCCAAATCATTTCTCCAAAGAGTTCTTTTCCTCAATTTCTCTCTTTCCTCTTGCATTTTACTAGAAGCAGCCAGAAGAAACTAGCCTGCACCTTCAACGCTTTGCCTGGAAATTTCAGCTCCAATTCCAAGCTCATCGCTTACTAGTTCTGCTTTCCACACACTGTAGGACACAATTCAGCTAAGCTGTCTGCCACTAGACAGCAAAGATCCCCTTTCCTGCAGTTTCCAATCACGTGTGCCTCATTTCCTTCTGAGCCTTCACTAGAAGCATCCTTACCATCCGTATTTCTGCCAATAGTCTGTTAGCGATGATTTAAGTGTTCTCTAAGAAGATATAGGTTTTCTTACCATGCTCCTCACTTCCCGCTAGACCCTGACTGGCAGAGTCTTTAACACCCATATTTCTACTAACAGTCTGTTCCAGACAGTCTTGGCTTTTTCTATCGTGCTCCTCAATTTTCTTCCACCCTCTGTCCACTGTTCCGTTTCAAAGCCACTTCAACGCTTTTGGGTGTTTGCTACAGTGGCACCTCACTTCCAGGTACCAAAATCTGTATCAGTCAGAGTTCAACCGGAGAAACAGAACCAGTATTAGATTTGTATTAAGAGGCTTACTGAGCAGAACTGGCTCACGGAATTGTGGGACTGGCTAGGCAAAGCTGACATCTGTAGGGCAGGCCATCAGGGAGAGCAGGGTGAGCTCCTTGGCATGAGCTCCCTGCTCTCTGGAGGTGGAATTTCTTCTCCTTCAGGGAAGTTTTAGCACTGCTCATAGGACTTTCAACTGATGGAATCAGGCCCGTTCAGATTTTCTAGGACAGAATCCCTGAAAGTCAACTGGTTATGGACTTTAATCACATCTATGAAATACCTTCAGAACAACCCCTTCATTAGTATCTGGTTGAATAACTGGGGATTGCAGTCTAGCCAAGCTGCTCTATAACCCTGACCACCGCACTCTCCCACTCTCCCCTCCTCATCCAGCTAGCTATTGAGGCACCTGAGGGGGTGGGCTGGGGCAAGAGGAGAGGTCAGAGGGCAGGAATGGTCCTTATAACCGGTGCGGAATCTGGCAATTATCTCCTCTAGTGTTGGCTGCTGTTTACAACTGACCCTTTCTCTCCTGGGTGCTTTTGAGAGCTTTCAGATCCCTGGTACATCAACATTTGCTGGATAATGCTGCATAACAAATGGCTCCAAAACTCAGTGGCTTAAAAACCAGCATTTATTCTCATGGTCATGAGTCTGCAGGTCGACTGTGATTCTGTTAACTGACACTGTGCTGGGCTGGGGGGTTAGCTCCAGGTTGTGGGTCTGGTTCATGGCTCTTTCATATTCATTCTGGGGTCTGGGTTCAGGGCCACCTGGGGAAACTTCTTCCCGTGGTGGATCACTGGAGGGCAAGAGGGCAGGCCTAACCAAGCAGGCACATCTGTGGCCCCTGCTCCAGTAGCACACTTTGGGCCGCAGCAAGTCATTGGCCCAGCTCAAGCCGAGGGGTGTGACAGTGGGCTGTGCCCCCATGAGGCCACAGCCAGGGAGTGATGACTGGGGTCTCTCTCACCAGCTCCTGTCTGGTGGGCAGTTATGGCATTCCCTTGGCCTCTGATTTCTGCTGATCTTCCTCGCAGACTATCTTTTGAGCTCCCATTCCTCCTCTAGGTGGCTCTCCCAAAATGTCTTTCAAGACCCCTCTGAGCTGCCTCCCCTCAGCTCTCTGCAGTGCTCCCGTGGGCCAATTCCATCAAGCTTCTGCCCTTTAGATTCTTCAGACGTGAGTCAGACGCCCACCCACTCTCTCCCCCAAGTTCCACAGGGACGTGTAGCAAGTAGTCTTGGGGCCCTTTCCCTAGCAACTCCCATCCCTCTCCCAAGACATCTCCTGGGTCCCCATGCCCGGCTTGGGTTCTGTTTGTGCAGGAAGGATCAATTGCCGAGTTTGGGGTCATTGGGCTTTCTCCTCTGGTCACGGGCGTTTTTCTCTTTCTCAGTCAAGCGTGTCCCCCATGCTACTTGCTTTCCGCTGGACACTGCATTTGTGTTTGGAGATGAGACATTTCCTGTAAGGTCCACTGTGCTCCACTGAGCTGGGCGTTGTGTGAACTGTTCATTAGGACTGCCCTTTAGCTCTGATTCCCTTCAGCGACTGAGAACAGTTTATTCTGCTGAAGGACCAGAATCTTGGCTCCTCCCAAACCTCAACCCCAGAGGTTTTTGGCCACCTGGGAGCCATAAGATTAGGGTAAACAGTCCTGGCTGGGGGCTGGATGTGTGTTTTACACCATGTGACACAGAGACTTCGTTTGGGCAATGACAGGGTTGAGTGTGAACACTGATTACATCTGCAGGTACCAGCCAAAGGAAATGAAGTGTAACTATATAATGTTAGGCAAATTTAAAAGATGGTTATTTCTGCTGGGCCAGACGGATACTTCCCGGCGTCGAAGAGTCACCTCTGAGGTCAAATCCAGATTGCTTGGTTTATGCTTCTGTGAATCCAAGTACAATGCGAGAACGCTTTCGGCTAAAGAAGCGGGTCCTGCTAGCCAGCCATCTGTGCCTCTGTACTGTTCCCCACTGTTAAGCCCCCTCTGAGTGGTGGCCTGGCGTGGCCCAGCTGGGTAAGTTGCATCTTTCCTCTGTGAGAGGACGAGAGGCCGGCTGTCCCCCAGAGGAGGGGAGAGCGCTCATGTGGCCTCCCGCCCTGCTTCTGAGGTTGGAAAGTTCCAGGGCTCAGCAAGGCCTCAGCAGTCTGCTAATGGCCGCACCTTGCCCGAATTGGCCGGCCATCCTTCAAGTCCCAGTGGGACTCAATCCTTGCTGAAGACTCCACGCTGACGTGGATGTGTCTTCCTCCCACTGCCCCAGTGTCTGCTCACCTGTGTGCCGTGACACGGTCCACATGGCATTGTAGTCACTTGTGGATTTATTCTGTCTCTCCTAAGCTGTGGGCCACTGCAGGCCTGGCTCGGGAGTATCTCTGGGGCCCCTGACAGGCAGCAGAAGCTCACTGGGGGCCAGCTGAAGACGTGGAGACAAGAGGGGAGGCAAGGAAACATCTCTCCCCCTCAGTATCCAAGGGACCCAAACTGGGCTTCTGGGTGAGGCTGAAATGCAGCCGCGTTGCAGGGTTTCGGTGGAGATGCCGGGTGGCTTGGTGTTTGGCCATGACTTTGAGGTGATGACCTGAACATTGCTCTTCTCTGTCTGGGGCTGCTGAGACCTCAGCCCATCTCATCCCAGCTTCACTCGCCTGGTGGCAAAGCAGACATGTCTAGCAGAGTCCACGGGTCCCTGACTGCTTGCTAGGCAACATGGACCACTGGATGGAACATTCTGGCAGAAAAGAACTATTAAGTCATCCAAATGATGAGGTGACTATTAGAAAAATTGTTTCCACTCCCTCAGGAACTTCACAGCTTTTTAGCAGTGAGACCTGGGGAAAGGTACTTCTTCTGCAAAATGGGGTCAATAATAAATCTACTTGATAGGGTAGTAGTGAGAGTTAAATGAACTAATATATATACAAAGTACTTAGAAGCCAGCCTGGTACATGGTGAGTGCTACGTAAATGTCTGTGATAGGTCTCTTCTTTATTATCATCATCGTCATCATCACCATCATCATTAGACTAGGTTATTAGTCCCAAACATGGATCTCTAGTCTGTGGCTGGTCTGGGAGGGAAGCTTTCACCAGCTAGTCAAAGTGAGAACTAAATGCCCGTGTATTATATGTATAGTGTTGCCAACTTTTCTTTTTGTGGAAGGTTATCTATTTTTTTCTGCAATGAGGTCCTTCTTACTCTCTTAGTGCTAACATGTGATTCTTCAATAAAATATTAATAACTGCAGATTTTTAAAAAGTCCCATCTGAAAACAAGAAGCTGCCCATGCTGAGGGTCTGAGACATCACGGAGTCCAGCTTACTTGTTCTTTGGGTGAGGAGGCCCTGCTCAGAAGGGAAGTGACTTGGCCAAGGTCACGAGCCAGAATCCCAACCCACCAAGAATCTGGGGAGTAAACTTGCTCTCTGTTGGGTTTAAAGTGGTTCCCTCCAAAGGAAAGGAAGAGACCCTGAAAGCCAGGTGAAATTCTCCTCAATCATCAGTAAGTCAGAAAGTATAACTAGGAGAAGTTGTAAACATTTAGGTCAATTCCACGGAACTTTACTGAGCACCAGGTAAGGCCATGTTGCATCCTAACAAATGCCTGTCCAACCCCTGCTGCCACCTCCCTGCCCCACAAGGCCAGCACTGGTTGTGCCCCTAGGAAGCACCAGACTTCACAGGGAGGGATGCATGATTAGCCCCATTTGACAGGGGAAGAAACTGAGACTTGGAGAAGTACCATAACTTACCCAGGGTCACACAGGCAGAGGCAGAGCCGAGAGGAGCCCAGGTTTGCCACCACTGCGGGCACTGAGCGTGCCCTCGGCTGTACCCAAAGTCTGTAACTGAGTGCACATTTGTGTATGTGATTATTCGATTCATGTCCATCCCCTAGTGGCTCTCTGGGGGAACAGAGAGTGAATGCCTTTTGCTCACCTCTTCTCCCCAGCACCCAGGACAGTGCCTGGCGCAGAGTAAGAATTCACTGAATACTTAGCGAATGAATGAATGAATGACTGTGTTGAGAATCACCCAGGGAAGCTGGTTAAACATCAGAATCCAGCCCCTACTCCACCCCAAGATTCGAATCCAGGAAGCTGGGAGGGGGTGTATGCATCTGCCTTTTAAGCAAGTGCCTGGGCAGTTCTGGTGCCCACGACCCACAAACTGTCCTTTGAGAAATCCAGCAATTGGGAAGTGAATTTTTCTGATCATCAGATGGGGGGAGTTGGTATTTTATTCTGCAGGCAATGGGGGACCACTAGAGGTATTTGAGGAGGGGAAGGGAAGCCATCCAGAGTTGTGCTTTATAGAAATTCCTTGATGGCTGTGCTTGTCTCCTTGCCTGATAACTGATGTCCACTCCCCCACCTCCCCCTGCCTTTTTTTGACAACCAGACTGATTCTGAACCAGAGAGATTCATGACAAACATCATCAGGCAGCAGCACGGAGAGGCCTGTTCACTCCCAGCCTTTTCCTGCCTCTCTGACAGCAGGCAGGCCATTAGGGGCTCCCTGGCCTTCCGAAATGCCTTGTTAGCGCGTTTAAGCCCTTTGTATGAGGCTCTCCTCTGCCATAATTGGGGCTTCACTCTGCTGCACTTCCTGGCCGCAGAGCTTGTTAGCTGCCAGGCAAAGCTGTGAACTCATGGAATGGCCAGCGAGGCTCATTTTCCATAGGCAGCCCCTCGACGTGAGCACCCACGGGACTCCAATGAGCCAGGAGGGTGTCCCACTGCAGGGGAGGAGAGAGGAGTTAGGGTTCATGTTGGGAACGGGGTGCATGACAGAATGGAGGTCTCAGCTCTGGGGTTTCTACAGGTCTCAGTTCAGTTCTGTGCATGTTTGCTGAATGTCTGTGTCTAAGGCTGCTGTGTTGGGTTTGCTGCCAACCCAGTTACCACAAGGGAACAATGACAGCGTCTTCTGACTCTAGGCTGCGTTTCCTTGGATGTTTTTGAGAAGGAGTCTCATTTGGGCTGTGTGTCAGCATGAGGGGAGTAGCCCCCCTGGATGGAAGGAGAATGGCGGCAGTGCTGGACTTAGAACCCAGCTTATTGGAAGAAGCTTCCACGGCCCTGGTTCCACTGCAGAGCGGACCCTGTGAAGCCCTGTGTCTATCCAGGGCTCCTAGATCCCGAAATTTTGGAGTGGATCTCATGTGTTTTTTCTTCTGCTTCTTTGTTGACATTGCCGAAGTGCCTCTAGGCTCCGCAAAGCTGCCTTGGACTAGGGACTTAGGTAAACCGTGTATGCAAGGGAATGAGAGGAATCTTTGTCAAAAGAGAGTAGAAAGGGATTTGTAAAGAGAGGAAGAGAGGACGGGAAGATTCTGCATCCTCAGGTTTGAGTCTGCAAGTGGCCTTGTAGACTCAAGCTGGGGCAGATGGGCAGGATTGCAGAAGCAGGACAAAGAGGGAGAAGTGTCTTCGCAGCACAACTTACACCAAATCCAGTAGGAGGTGTGGGAATTACCTTCAAAGTACTGTCTTTGAGTCACATCTCATTCTTCTCTTCTCTAATAATTTTTTTCTCTAATAAGGAACAATCCTTCCCACCTTTGAATCTTATGCTTTAAACCCCCTCCCAGTCCAACTCGCTGATTCTCAACAAAACCCTGAGAACTGGGTATTATCATTCCTATTTTACAGGGGAAGCTAAGGGTCAGAGGCGCAAAGCCATGTTCCCCGAAGTATTATATTGGTTACAAAGCGACTGCCTCTCCCCTCCAGACCTGCCCTTCTATACTCTCCTTTGCAAAGCTGGGGCTGAGACCACATTCTCACTTGGCCAATTGGTTTCCTATTGGGTTTTGCCTATAGGGGGTGCTAGAAGGGTTCTGGAAGGCAGGAGAAGGGAGAAGAGACACAGTCCTTGTCTTGCCTGAAATCTCTTCCTTTATGGTGTGGTCATCTTTTGGCCCAGCTGTCACAGACGCTAAACGTCCCCTGGGCTGGTTCTCTGGTTCCTGGGATCCTCTCCAAAGAATCAGGGGGGACTCCTCTCCTCCCACAGCTGCCTGCAAATTCACTCGTTCTCTTAATTTGTGTAACCTCCTCAACTTGTCTGTGAAGAGCTCCTCAGAAACACCCTTCTCATTACAGTGTTAGATGAAAATTTAGTAGACAAGGCACATAGCAGAATAAACTTTCAATTAAAATATACAGACTGCAATGGTGAAGGGAGGCTGGAGAGAACTTGCAGACATCTTTGCAGCGGATGTGCTCGAGATTTAATTTTACTATGACATCTCCTTGGAATTACACTGCTAATTGATCACATTGTGTCGGTCTGTTATTTAAACTTTCAATAAAACGGAGATTAATGGAAGGTGTAATCCTCCCGGGCAGAACAAATATTCCCATTCCTCATGTCAGGTACAGAAATGGAAATGCTCGGCTAACAGCTTTTTGCATTCAATCTGTGAACATGAAGTTAATCATGAAAAATGCAGTGATTCTTTAATTGCTTAAATGAAATTTTTTCTGCCTGCCCCATTTCTCACCCAAAATAACCACCCTTGTCGGAGACTGGAGTGAAGTGGCAGAGAGGCAGGGGCAGTTTTCAGAGGCTGGGGCTCTGGGAGGGGCTGGCTAGGGTGGCCGGCGTCGGTCTCCGAGGGCAGATTCCACCACCCCTGAAGAGCGGTGTGGCTGTCAGATGGGATTGGAGCTGGGAAGGGACAAAACCCAGCTACTGCAGGGGCCAAGGGCACCCCCTGCCCATTTGTGACTTGGACAAGAGTGTGTAGGGAGCCATGGGGAAAGGTGTGTCTGTATCTGAGACTTCTAAGAAGGGAGTCACAGATGCTGGAATCTAGAAGGCCACTTAGATAGAGACCCTTGAGTCCTAGTTCAGGTCGGGGGCAGGGAGGGGGGCAGTGTAGCGGTTAGGAGCACTCCGGCTCCACCACTTACTAATCAGTGACCTTGGACAAATGGCTTAAGTTCTCCATGCTCTGTTTCCCCTCCTGTAGGTGGGAATAATAGTCGCTGTCTCCAAGAGTTGTTGAAATAAGTGTTGTGATATATGTAAAACACTCAGAATCCGAAAAAGAATATATATACATATATCTGTATATATAAAACCAAATCACCTTCCTGTACACCTGAAACTAACACGGTATTGTAAATCAACTATACATCAATTAAAAAAAAAATTGGGCCCATCCCATCCTATGTGCCATGCAGGTGTTGGCTATCACCGTTATGATTCTCTCAGCTGATGCTTCTGTCTTTTTCTGTGGTACCTCTGCCTAGTTCAGTAGCATTAAGCACATAATTTGGGGTCAGAGGATAGGGTCTTGATTCCCAGCTCTTCCGCCATCTGGTTGCTTAACCTCTCCAAACCTCAGTTTCCTTCACTGTAAATGGGACCTAGCCCCTGGGGTTGCTGTAAAGATGAAATATATGTAGAGTGCTTATTTCGTATCAGTGTGCAGAAAGCACTCGATGAGTGGGAGCTGTTATGATTATGAGCAATGCTTCTGTCCAGGCCCTGCAGAATCCATCCAGCCCCCTTCCTTTTAAGGCAGCTTAAGCCATGAGTACGGGAAACAGAGACTCAGGATTAGCTGTGATCCATGTCTCAGTATATTCCACCGGTTTGGATTCCTTGAACTAGGTGTGGATAACGAGAACCCACAGTGGAAGGCCGTTCGTTCTGACCCATGACAGCCCTTCAGATCCTTGAAGCTGGTCTCCTGTGCCCCTCTGTCTTCTCTTCTCCAGGAGGAGCACTCCCAGCTCCTCCAAATATTCCTCCAACACAGTGGATTCTGGTCCTTGATATTATCTTAAGCCACTTTCATTTGGTCAAGCCCAGTTTGCTCATGTCCCTCTGAGAGTGTCAGAGGCTCAGTACTTCAGGTGAGTCTGGAGTGGTATAAAGGAGAGTGACATGGCCACCTCCCATATTCTGGACTCCATGTTTCCATTGATGTGACCCAGATGGCATTTATTTCTTGGTAGCCATCTCACACTTCTAATTCAGTGAAATAAAACTTAACTTGTCTTTTCCCCGAGTTCTTTTCTGTGCCTGTTGATGCAGAGTCAAATTCTTGCATCCTGTGCTAACACAGCCGGATTTCTGGACTCAGATGTAGGTCTTTACTTTGTCCTTCAGGGACTTTCTTACATTCTTGCCTGCTGGTATTACTTGGGCTCCTAATTCTGACATCCATCATGTGAATGTCATGTTTTTTAAATATTTCAAAGCATGACATCAAATCTCTTTCTATACAGATGAGAAAAACAAGACCTAGATTGAAAGAAAAGGTTTGCTTAGGAGGAGACAGGTTCTCTAGAAAACTGAACCTGAGACGAAAACTTATGTGTCATTGGAAAATACGACCTCAGGAAGCAGGCGTGAGGGAAAGGGCGTGAGTAGGGTTGAGGGAGGGCACCTGGAGGAGAGTGGGTAAACTGCCACAGCTTCCGACAAGCTGATTCCTTGGTACTGTGGGTCATCTCAGAGAGGCCATACGAAACTACAGCATCTCCAAAGAGTCTGTCTAGACAGTGGTTCTCTCCGGGGGTGATTTTATCCCCCAGGGAACATTTGACAGTGTCTGCAGATATTCTTGATTGTCATGACTAAGGGGAGTGCAATTACCTCTAGCGGGTGGAAGCCAGAGATGACGCTAAACATCCTACAATGCCCAGGACCCCTGCCCCCCAAACAAAGAATCATCCAGCCCAAAGCGTCCACAGTGCTGAGGTTGAGAAACATTGATCTAGGCTAGATGCGAAGGGGAGGACAGATTGATCTGTGGGCTCCCATAGCCCTTTGGTTAAAATTCGCCCACCCCAAGGGTGTTAATTCCTGACATTTCTGGGTTGTTCGTTTGGGAAATCCAGTTGGGTCTGGTGGTGTCTCTTGTCTCAGCAGCAACGAGGAAGTCCTAAGTCGGGAGGCAAGAGGCCTGTGGAGCAGGCATGAGGGGGGGAAGCCATCGCAGTGCGCCCCTGAGGGATTTAGGCAAGTCCCTCATCCGCCCCAGTGGTGGAGGCAAGGGCAACCTGAGACCACAGGAGCAGGATAAGCCACCGCTACAGCCGTTCCGGCTAGAAATCAAGGCAATTTGCATGTCTCCAGTGGCACATCCGCTGAACCCTCTCTAGGCTCATTATTTTGAGTCAACATCTCCAAGACACGGTTTTCTGGCCAGTGAATAGATTGGCATCATGTCAAGTGCCCAGCCCAGGGCAGTTAGCCGTGGCTGTATGTGGGGAAGAATGGGTCAGGGTCATGGGCACATGAGGTATAATACACAACTACTTATTCAGCAGAAACTGTGGGTAGAAAAAGTTCCATTAGAAGTAGAAGTAAGTGGGACTGGCAGTGATTAACATCCTTGAGACTCTAAACTTTGTAAAATCCACCTGAAATTCTTGGTGGAAGGAGGTGGATGTAAGCGGTGGTGTGCTAGCAAATGTTTAACAACCGGCTCTGTGGAGGGGGGAGGTGTGCCCCCATTTGCAGTGCTGGCCGCTTTTTGTGATGTAAATACTTTTACCATGGCTGATTTCAAGTTATGAATGGATTAACAGTCAGCTTGTAGATTCCCTGAAAATGGAACAATTAGCTCTTAGAGCCAGTGTGAGCTGCTATAGCATGCAACTGCATAAGTAAATCAATTAATTAACAGAGGAAGAGCTTAGCATGGCAGGAAAGTAGTTGTAAAACGTTACGGACCTTTCTTTACCTCCTTTAGTATAACCTTCCCTCCAATTCTAAGCAGCCCCAGCATTCTATGTGCCTTACTTCAGAGAAGGGGCATGTATGGCAGAAAGGAAACAGTTGTGAGTTTCTTCCTGGAGGTTATGTTATAGAAAGCTCTTTTGGACATTTAGACAAAAATGTTTAAGTCTAGGAGGTTGAGAGAAGTAGCTGCCATCTGGTCTCTGGAACTGAAAAAATTCCAAATGCTGGGAGAAGGAAAAAAAAAAAAAATGGTGGGGGAAAAGGCTGAGAGTATAGCTGTACGCGGGTCCCGGGTAGAGCACCTCCGGCCCTCCTGGAATAGCCCTGAGGAGGCAGCACGACCTGAGAGGTCCATGGGATCTGGGAGCGGAGATCTGTGCCCCATTCTCTGGGTGGACCCAATGGAAGCCCAGAGAAAGAAGGTCCAGCTATGATGGAATTCCTGCTGTGCCGTGGCGTGGAAGTGGCTGACTGGTTCCTGGGTTCTCAGCGACTCACCCATCCTGGCAGGGCCCACCGGTACCTGGGAAGGGCATGGGAGGGGAGACACCTGCAGCCTGCAGGTTGCTGAGCAAGTGGGGCTACCTCTCGAGCCAGGTGGGAGAGCAACCCAGCTGAGGGTCTTGGCAAGGTCATGGCGCCGGCAAAGCTTTCCCAGAAAGCTGATCTCGGGTCTCATTCTAATGCTCCCTGAAAACAGCCAGCCGCCTAGTGGCTGTTGGGAAAAAGTGGCCTAGTAATCCTTTTCAATTATACTTCTTCTACATGGCAAGCAGAGCATTTGCTCCTAACTTCAAACAGCCGCATTATAATCAAGTTGCATCAACCTGTTTTATGGTTTTTGTTTTAAACTTTTTAATTTTTACTTTTTAATTGAAGTATAGTTGAGGTACAGTATTATATAAGTTACAGGTGTAGAATATAATGCTTCACAATTTTTAAGGGTTATACTTCATTTGTAGTTATCATAAAATATTGGCTATATTCCCTGTGTTGTACAACATATCCTTGTAGCTTACTTTATACATAATAGTTTGTACTTCTTAATCCCCTCCCCCTAGATTCCCTCCCCACCCCTTGCCCCCACTGGTAACCGCTAGTTTGTTCTCTATATCTGTGAGTCTGCTTTCTTTAAAAATAATCAATAGTTGTATTTTTTAGATTCCACATATAAGTGATATCATACAGTATTTGTCTTTCTCTGTCTGACTTATTTCACTTAGCATAATGCCCTCCAACGCCATCCATGTTGCTGCCAATGGCAAAATTTCATTCTTTTTTTTTTTATCAGCCTGTTTTATGTTTAAGGCCAGTAAGTTTCATCTAACTTGGAGGACGGTCTTCAAGCAAAAGGAAAGTACCTGGTTACAAAATGCTGTATTTAGGGCACTCGTATCCCCCAAAGAGGACTTTTCTGGGGACTTCTACCAACACATGGGTTCACACTTTGGCCCTATCACTTCCTACCTATGTGATCTTAAGCAAATTTGCCTTGGTAAACTTATTTTCTCTCCTGTAAAGCGAAGATAGTAATTGTGTCTACTTCAAAGACTTTTTGTGAAAATTAAGTGCATAAAATTAATTTATTAAATTTATAAATTTAATTATAAATTAAATTTATATGCATATAAAGCACTTAGCACCACACTTGGACACATAGGAAGCACTCGGTGAATATTCACTACTACTGTTACTAGTTTGCACTGTGGTGCTGCGGTCAGTCGGTCAGTCAGTGTAGTGGCAGCAGAGGGTCAGGACCAGGGCAGAAAGCAGCTTCTTGGAATTCTTCCAACAGCCCAGTTTGTCGATGTCCTGTTAAATTAAGACCCATTAATTCATTGTGAAAACAAGCCTTCAAAAGGGCCTGGAATTTGCAGCTCCTTGTCCTGAATTAATGCTGCACAACACTGCCTTATTTTAAGAGTAATAAATGCTAACTCAACGGTGGAGAAGAGCTTGGCTGCTGTGTTCACTGGATGGCCAAGCTGGCGGCTCCTGGTGTCATCCGTTCGCTGGCTGGAAGCGGCCAGGTTTTCCCGGCAGTGAGTCAGCCCAAGGCCACGGCCCCCAGCACACATTGTGGATGTGAAGTGGGTACAGATGCCTTGCCAGTGGTGAACAGGTGGTGGAGACAAGGCTGGTGCCTGATTGAGCTGGTTCTGTGCTGTTGCAGGGAATGTACTCGGCTGCTCTGTGAGGATGCAGAGGGAGTGCTGGCGAGGGCGGGGCTAGGAGAGTCCCCAGCGGGGGCAGGAGCTGCCCTTGACCGGCCAGGTTCAGGGGTCCATCTGGGGTAGGAGTTGGGGGGAGTCTGCGGAAAGCTGATCTGCCTCCAAATCTCGTCCGTCCTGTGTTTTACCATCGAATCACATGGCTCAGGACAGCCATGCCAAGATGAACCCAAAAACCAAGCACACAGAGAAATGAGAATCTGATCTATTTGCTGACTTAAGGGGGTCATTTCACAATCGACAAGTGACCCTGAAAGCCCTCAAGTTCAAGAAAGCTGCTTATTGTGATTCCTAAAAAAGTAACTTCGAGTTACGGACGGTTATAGCTGAAAGAGACTTCATAAATCCTTCTGTTCAAATGCCCAATATAAAAAATGTACAATTTGTTTTTATTTTTATCGAAGTTATACCTAATTTAAAGAGCCTAATATGTCTATGAAGCTTGTTACTAGAAAGAGTCCCTCTCCCTTTTTTCTATCCCCAGTGGCAAAAACTTTCAACTTTTCTGTCCATTATTTTGGTATTTATCTTTTATCTTTTAAATATGGAGCTTGTAGCAACTTCTTGATTTTTCAGTTTTAGGCACTAAGGTTTCCTTCTGTAGATGACAATGATTTTCCTCTGTCACCACCCCCGCCCCCGGCCACCCCATTCCCTCTCCTCCCAGGAGATGGTAATGGTTTTGGTGAGATCACCCTGCAATGTTCACATTATAATGCCTCTGTAAGTCCCTTGACAGCAGGATCATCTAATCCCTTAGGCTTACTTTTCCTTTGTTGCCCAGTCTTCCATGCAGTTCATTATTGTCTTGGCTTTTTTATTTCATTGATTTTCTATGGACTTATCACCAACCCAACACCAAACTCTCTACCAATTGTCTAAGTCTCTTCTCAAGGTGTTCAGACATACCGGGAATTCTGTAATTTCCATTTCTTTGACCAGTTCTGGTCTGAGCTGTGCGTCCTCTCAGCCTGAGGCTTGGTTGTTATCTGGGACCTCCTGGCCCAGCATCCTGGACATTCCCTCTGCCTTTCTCCCCTGTTGGAGCTCCTGTTTCGTCTGTTCCATGTTTCTCTTTCTCTGTTTACTCCCCTTGTTTGCTGAAACACATCTCCAGTGTCTTCATGAGAAATACACCTGGGTGGTAGATTTATTTTTGACATCTTACATGTCTGAAAGTACTTTTATTTAATCTTTACACATAATAGATAGCTTGGCTGGGTAAAGACTTACAAGTTGGAAATCATTTCCTTCAGAATATTAAAGGCATCGCTTCCTTGTTGTCTAGTTTTCCAGTGTTGCTGTTAAGTTTTAAGCCATTCTACTTCTTGATCCTTCGTATGAAATCTGGAAGCTTGTGGAAACTTCCTCTTGTTCCCAGTGCTCTGATGCTTTGGGACCATGTGCCTTCGTATGGGCTTATTTTATCCACATTGTTGGGCACCTGATGGCCCCTTTCAACTTGAGTCCTGCAGTTTTGAAAATTTTTATTCAGTTTTTCCTTTCATGATTTTCTCTCTTCCCACCCCACTTCTGAAACGCCTACCTTTTTTTTTTTTTTGGCCACGTGGTTTGTGGGATCTTAGTTCCCTGACCAGGGATTGAACCGGAGCCCTCCGCAGTAAAAGTGCAGAGTCCTAACCACTGGACCACCAGGGAATTCCCTGAAACTCCTATTGTGTGCGTGTTGGACCTTTTGGACTTGTCCTCCAAGATCTTATATTTTTTTCTCCTATTTTCCTCACATCTTTGTCTTTTGTTTTACTTTCTGGAAGATTTCACTCAACTTTATTTTCTGCCTTTCTATTTTCATTTCTGCATAATTTTAGCTTTCAAGAGCTATTTGTTATTTTTTTTGTTTCATTCCTTTTTTGATGACAATCTTCTCCTCCCTGCTATGATTGATAGCTTCCCCCCCCCCTCCTTGCATGGTTTCTGCTTCCTCCAAGTTGCTTTTGCTCGCATGTTTGTTTAAGTTTCTGCCTTTCACATCAAAGTTTTCTTCAACTATCTGGGGGCCTTGGTTGTGGCGTGCATTTAATATCTGACTAGAAGCTATGCTTGCGGAGGAGCTGGTAGATTATAGGCTTTACTGTAGTGGTCTTTGGGGACCCCCCCAATGTTAGCATTTTTAGGTTTTTCCTTTTGGGATTGTCAGATGACCTAGTGAAGGTCTTCCCCTGTCCTGCTTGACTTTCTGGGAGGTGAGGGAGGGAAGAGGCTGGCAGTGGGGCAACATCAAACATGTGAACTTTTATTAACCCCCTCTGCTCTCAGTTGTTCTTGGTGTTCTCCAGTCCCTATGCTTTTTTGTTTCCCCAGAGAATAGACCTTCCAGAGGCTAAGCCTTCAGTCCTTCAGTGGGAGTGAAGAAAGGGTCTTGGGATCTAGCTATTACTACTTCAATAGACTTTCAACCAATGGCATTGATTTAGTCACATTTTAACCCCCATTTGCAGGGGCACAGGGTAGTAGTGGTGGGTGGTCTGAGATGTAAACCAGGTTACTTGTTAGCTTTCCTTACTCCTAATTGAGAATTCAGATTTCAGTTATAACTCCTCCAACTTCTTTCCAGTTTCCAACATTTTGTTGCAACTGTATCCTTTCACTTAAAAAAACAAAACCAAAAAACCTTATGGGCTTATCCCTTAAAAGAAAATAATTTTATTGCTCTTTTAGTGGGGTTTGAGATAGAACAGAACAAAGGTATGTGTTTCATCCACCACCTTTCATGGGAAGTTTCTTTTTAAAGTCACAAATAATACATGTTTACTGTAGAAAAACTAGAAAATAAAGTTAGGAAAAAAAGAAGAAAATATAATCAGAATAATAATGCCTTTACTCCAGGAGGACCAATGTTAATATTGCAGAGGTATATCCTTCCATTTTTTCACATATATCAATTATATATAAATATATTATGCATATATACAATGATTAGGAATCAATAAACATGTTTTTTTAACTTGTTTCCTCACTTACCAATATATTATGAACACCTTTCCAAGTCACTAAATATATTTCTAAAATTATTTTAATGGTTTATAATATTTCACCAAATATCTCATAATGCAGTATATTTTGGTCCAGTTCTGTATTATTGGACATTTCAGTTTTGTTTACCAATTTTTTAGGATCATAATAATAAAAACTCTAACGAACAAGTCCGTTCCCAAAGTTTTCTGTAATCCTTGATTATTTCCTTAGGTGAAATTTTTAGAATGGTTGCACCAAAAGTGTACTCATTGTAATTCTGTTAATTCTCATTACCCAGGTGTCCCTACGAAAGAGGACATGCATTTCATCATCAATATAACAGAGGCTGGTTTCTTTGCCTTTGCCAACACAGGTATTAGATTTTAAAACACCTCCCATCCAGGGGCCCAACTGGTGTATTACTGGTGTTTTGATTTGTGTTTCTTGGATTACTGCTGAGGCCCAGCATCTCTTCCTGTTCACTGGTGGTGTATATTTCTTCTTTTCTGGATGGACCTCACAGTGGGTTTAAGATTTACAGTTACACTCAGATGTGGAGAAATGTAACTTTCTTAATTTTTTATAACTAAGCCTCACTTGTTCCTGGGTGCCCCCATTTCCACTCAGCAGAAACAAACCAACTTTTGATTCAAAGTAACTCACTGCTCAGTCACCTCTAGGCGAAGGCATCTTGCCTTCTGGTCTTCTCTCTCATCCCTTCGTGGGAAGGGTGCTTGGTCCCTTTACTACTCTCAGGCAGCCTCTGTTCCTACTGCTGGTGTCCCCTGCTCTCCAGACCCCTCCCCAAGCTGGAGCAGGAGCTGCAGAAGCCCATGAGGTTTGGGTACAATAATAGTCTTTAGACGCAGACAGGGGACAGGTCTCTGGGCCGCATGGGAGGACAGCTCAGAAGGAGGGCTCTTTCTGCCACCACTTCTATCCTACTGATGTCATCCCCCCAAATCCTCCAGGTAGCTGCCAAGGTTCCAGGTCGAAAACATAGAGAAGATCCTCTGCTCTCCACCTTATCTGGCGGCGAGGGAAATTCACCTCTGTCTCCCTTGCTTGATCTCCTTTCTAATCGCTCGTTTCTCCTAAGAGAATTTAATTGCCTTTGGAGTGGAAAGACCGCTCTCACCTCCTGTCCAGCATCCTTCCAACTGTTTTCTTGGACCTCCAGGCTTTGATCTTTTTTTTTTTTTTTTGGTGGCATTTAAAAAGAAAGCTGTTTCTCTTGCAAATCAAAAATGCTCTATTGTTCCATGGAAGTCTTTAAAATCTCCTTTTTGAAAGTTAAATCTGAGCAAGAACTGTTTTTTCTAAGCCAGTGGTTCTCACCCCTGGGTGCTCATGTACTCATTAGGATCATCCCGGAGCTTTTAAAAATCCTGATGCCTAGGCAGCACCCCAGAATTCAGAACACCTGGAGGGGTGTCCCAGGCATCTGTATACTTTTAAAGCCCCCCAGGTGACTCCAGTGTGTAATCAGGACAGAGAATAGCTGTTCCAGGCTGTGACCGCCCTCCCCATCCCCGGGGCAATGGATTTGACCTCCCCGTCCTTGAAGGGAGAAGGGCTCCAGGCACCTGGGTGACAAAGCTGGGCTCTGCCGCTGAGGACATGAAGGGGTGTCCACACCTGGGGCTCACACCTGTATCTGGGGGCACTGGAGGCAGAAGAGGTCCTCAGCTGGGCGTGGAGTCCTCCTCAGCCGGTTTGACAGGCCTGAGACTGAGGCTCTGCAGATGTATCCCCGCAGGGGCCGGAGAGGACGACTCCGCCCCCCAGGCAGGAGGTGGAACAGGTTCTCATTAACTCGGCCTCAGCCAGTGCAGAAGGAAAGGGTTTCCTTGTTGCTAGAGCCTGTCAGGGACCAATATGTTACAACATATGTTTTACAGCTTCCTGGGGTCTCTGATAAATCTTTGGAGACTCCTTTATTTGCCTTTTTTCCCCCAAGGTTATGAAGCCAACTGTTTCCCTCCGCTTACAGATGTTCTGAGGCTGAGAGCTCATTTCCGTCGGAAATTAGCCTCAGAGGAGGGAAGCTTCTGGGGGCGGCTGGCGCTCCTCCCACAGGATGAGGTTGCAGGCAGTGGTGGGGGTGGGATGACCCCCTCCCTGGCCATGATTTTCTGCACATATGCTCGGAACGCAGGAGAGAAGGGTCTCACAAGAGCGAACCACCCCCCAACCCCGCAAATCTTGATAAAAACTACTGTGTTCTTTCCTTCCCAGCTGCGTACTTTTGCTTTCTCTGTGTAAGGCATTTCAATTAGGCACATACCCTGCCCTCAGGACCCTGGTAGCCGGGGAGATAACATGTAATGATACTAGCTACCATTATTTCCAGCATTTACTGCATGCCAAGCACAGGTGATAGAGATAATAATAGTACTAAAAAAGCTTCCAACTTATTGAGCCCCTAATGTGGGCAGGCCCTTTAGAACACTCTGTACTCCTCACTGGAACTGAATATATCACGTCTTGCTACTGGAAGGGTGGTCCTGAACCCGTAGCAATGGCATCACCCGAGACCCCGTTAGAAATACGGAATATCAGGCTAATCCCAGACCCACTGAATCTGAATCTGCATTCTAACAAGATGCCCAAGGGGTTTCTGGACAGATTGCTACCCCTGTTTTACAGATGAGGAGTCAGAGGCTCAGTGGAAATTGAGTGACTTGAAGAAGGCCACAGGGTAACCAGAAGCTAAGTAGGGATATAAACCTGCTTCACAGGACTCAAGTGATATTGGTAAAGGCTAGACTGCAGCACAGCTGGGGAGCTGAGGACTGGAGAAAGAGCACTCCCTAGATTTCAGATGGAGGAACAGCCAGAAGGGCTTCCTGGAAGAGGGGGCATTTGAATCAGACCTAGAAAGGTGAGCAGGACCTGCCAAGAAGGGAGCTAGTCTATCTGAGGTGGAGGAAACAGCAGGAGCACAGACACGTTGGTAGAAGAGTGAGTATCATTCCCCAGAACCTTCCCTTGGTGGCTGCTGGTACGTTAATTAAACATGAGTCCACCAGGCTGGGGTGGTTCCCAGTCTGGCAACCACCTTGGCATATATACCTTGGCAGCATATATAAGTAAACCACAACAGAAGCCTGTATGTGCCTCAAGGTTAGGAAATAAAAACCTGAGGACAACCAATCACAAACAGCCAACCAGGCTTTCCCAAATCAGACAACCACTTAAACTATAACCAAGTCGTTTTCTTGCTTTGCTTCTGTGTCTTTTCAAAAAAGTCTTGCCTCTAGCTCCTGTTGGTGGTACACTGCTAACCACTTTCAGTTTGAAACTGTCGGGTTTGAATTGATTTTTGCTCAAATAAACTCTTAAACATTTAAATACATCTCAATTTATCTTTTGACACTGTGATCTTCTATGTCTAGAAGCAACAAAGCATTTGAGGCAGGATGGCGGTGATTCAGGAAAACTTTGTTTTCCCCTTAATCTGTGGCTGCCAGAAGGGGCCGCCACACAGCTCCTGCCTGGGCTGCAGGATGCTGAGATGGACCTGCCTTGAGATGTTCCGGGCCCTTGGTCCCTGCTTTTTGGGTCTGGTGACCCCTTTCCTCCCCTGATTTCCTGCTGTAGCATGCTCCCTCAATGGCCCATGCTCAGAGAAGGGCTCACAGAGCCCCTGGCCCTTGGACACAGAACCCCTCTTCTGGGCAATAACCAATGGTCCAACTGGAACCCATGTTGTAACCTTGTCTCCTGTCCCTGTTCTCACTTCCAGGTCTCTCCATCAGCCCAGAATATGCCCTTGACTTTCCCCTGACTGTCACATCCTTCTTAGCCCGACTCAAGGTCACCATCTTGGAAAGCATTCCCTGATCTTCCCAGGCTGGGTTGGGAGCTCCCGCTCTGTGATTCCACAGCCCCTGTCCTGCCCACTCTGCTCAATGGTGCTTATCACATCGTACTGCAAGTATCCACTCTGCCTCCTCATGAGACTCTGGCCCCTCCTCAGTGGCAGGTTCTGGGTCTTTCTCCTGTGCTCCCAGCATCTGGGGGAGCAGCTGATATAGGAAGTGCTGGGTGAGTAACTGTTAGACAAGCCAGGGTAGGTTTCTCTGCCTCTAGTGTCCGGGCACGGAGCGCTGATGGGAGCAGCAATGTGGCAGCTTCCATCACGGTGGCTGTCCCTCTCGGGATACTCTCCTCCCAGCTCCTGACCTCCCACCCACCTCCCAGCCTCTTCATTGTCTCGCCTTTGGCTTTAATGCTTGTGAGACCATCCAGGATAATTAAGAGAAAGAAGTTTTATGCTGTTTATGGGGTTTCGATCAAAGATTTTAATTAACCTACCTTGCTTTAAGCCTTTGAATGTTCAGTCCCCAGGGCTGACCATTTGATAATGGAATTAATGCTTCTAGGCAGAGTTGGGGGAGGGGGAGGCTTCAACAAGGAGGGCCTAGTGCTTGTCTCATTAACTCTTCCCAAGATGGATAGATTTCAGCTCAGCATAAGCGATTGATCTCAGTCTGAGCTGTTCATGGACGAACGAGGTGTTGGGAGTGGTGGGGAGAAGCCCGTCACTGGAGGTATGCTAGCAGATGTTAGACAAGCTCCTGGGAGGGATCTTAAAGCCGTGAGTCGGTCATCGCATCACTGATCAGTCTAGGTCACCTTTAGGGAATTGCAAGCCCTGGGAGTCATTCTTTCTGTCCCCATGCCATGCTGGGGCAGGGCAGGGCAGACTCAGCCTGACTCACAGAGACACATACCTGCGGCTCTGGTTTGAGGCCAATCTCGCATTTCTGCTAGAAAGACGCAGATCAAAGGTAGCAAACCCATGGAGCCAAAACCCCTGCAAAAATCACCCTTCCAACCAGCCTCCATCAAAGCTGCAGTAAATACTGTATGTGCAGATACCACTTCAGGGATTGGAAGCCCCAAACTGATCGTCACTGGGGAGGCAGTTGCCTGCAGGTAGAGGGACCTGAGCAGATATGCACTAGGGACCCCTCAAGACAACCCACCAGAACAGGCCCCGGCTGGTCTCAGATGCTGGCCCCTCCCAGGCACCAGCATCTCATTTAATGCAAATGAGGATCTTGGTGGGACAATCCGATGCCCTAACCTTGGAGGGAAAAGAAAGTGCATTTGGGAATGTCTGGGGTGGGTGGGGTGCATGGGGTGGGGAGGAAGATGGGATGTCATGATCAGCTAAGATCTGCTGAGCTCACTATCTTCCGGGCACTATGCTAAGTGCCCTACATGTATCACCTCGTGTAAGTCTGCCTGGTATTATTATTTTCCCCATCCTACAGATGCAGAAACCGAGGTCGCTTGAAATATGGCTTCCCAGGAAGTCTGGGAAGTCTGCAGGAAGAAGGCCATGGAGTTTCTGGCTCTTCCTGGTCTGGACTCCATCACTCTTTTCCTCAACATCCAGCACCTTCCCACCTGCAAGAGCTTACTCATTTCTTCCTCTATTATCCTTCAAGGTTTGGCTGAAATGTAGGTGACCAGCATCCCCCATCCCCCAGCATCCCCAGCTCCCACCCTGCACCCTGGCTGGACTTTTCCCTGGATTTCTAAAAGGCTCCCTTGGATTTTTATCTTGCCAGTTATTTCCTTCTTCCTGGCATGATAAACACCTGATTTAATGTCCAACTTCACCCTGTAGGCAGAGACTGTTTCCAGGTGGGAGCATATTTGATTAAGCTGTGTCCTGCGTGTGCTGACCACAGCAATAACACCAGGTTCACGAGTGGATACTGGGTGAAGTGAGAGAGGAAAAGCGCTCCTCTCCGCCCCACTGGGTTCCATGAAGACAGAAGTGGTAAAGTCTTAACCAGCAAGTATTTCCCAAGTCTCTACAGTGTGCCATGGGTGTTGGGGATAAGGTGGGTGCTTCTCATCATAAGCCCTTCTGAGTCGCTTGTGTTTTTAACATACGTGCGTATATTAACTTGACTTTAAAATGTATGTTAAACAAATGAACTAATGGCGTTTCCTTTCCTCTCCCACGGAAATCACCTACCAGAGGGCAGAGAGACAGACTCCAGTTGGCTAAGCTAAGCGTGAGCCTGGTAGGGGTGCCCTCAGCTCCCCATTTGGGTGGCCTAGATCTTGAGAGAAACCCCTGGGTATCCCAATTATGTCTAAATGCCTTTAATTATTTGGAGAAAAACAGCAACATTTCTATAGGAAGCCGTTTCTGGGAGAGTTGTGTGATGGGTATAACATGCCAGGTTGAACAAGGGGACCCCTTCCAGGCCTGCACGTGGGGAGGGCGAGGGTGGCCCAGGAGGGGGCCTTGGAGAGGAATGCTGCAGAGAGCAAGGTTCCTGAGGCAGGGGAGGGCTGGCACCCACCGAAGATGCATGAGAAGACGTGCCCAGGCATCTCTTTCCACATCCAGAAATTGGGTGCAAGGCCTGAAGTTTCCCTACACCTTCCAGAAGTTCAGATGAAGAAAAAGCGCAGGTTCTCTGCTATAAAGATAGGACACATTTAGAAATTGATTAAGCAATAAAGGAGAACAAGGGCTGGAGTTATTTGGGACAGTACTTATTATATTGTTCACTTTATTAATGTGTGGGTTCTGAGACCTCCCTCCCAGAGCTGACATCCTCCTTGGCTAAGGGGACTTCAGAGATCCCGGGGTTCTAATCAGGGTCCCCAATACCCTGACTCTCAGCTAAGCCCCAACCAGGAACATAACTGAGTCTTTTCTCTGGTCACAGAATGAGCCACAGGCTGAGCCCTGACCTTGGCCGTATACTTATCCCTAATCCTTACCACATACTGACCTCAGCCCGTGACGTCAGCCTCAATCGTGACTGCGGTCACTGATTAAGCCCTGACTTCACAGACTAACCCTTGCCTGTGACCCTTCTTAAGGCACAGCCCCAGACAGCTCAGCCGCTGGCTCTCACATCAAGGGGGATGAGTGGGAGGACGTGATGGAGCTGGGCAGGTGTCCGCCTCCCCCACCACGGGAGGCTCGGATGAGAGCTCCCAGCCCCCCCTGGGGGCCCCTGGGTCGGGGCCGGTGGAGGGCTCGGGAACTTAGGGGCTGTGTGGGGTTTTCCAGGCCCTGTCCTGGCTTCACATGCAGGGCTGATTAGCATGCACCATTCTTCCCTCTGTCCCCAAGTGCCTTCTCCACATCATTGCTTCACTGATTAATTCCTCAGAACAAAGCACCCGGCACTTATGTGCAGATTGAATGGAAGATCCCAGAGGCCCTTCCCAGTGCCGGCTGCCCGGTCCTTTCCCGAGCGATTGCTCTGTTGAAGTGTCTAAGGAGCCAGGAGGCCATTAACTGGACCAGAAAACAGCGTTCTGCCTCCAGGATGCTGGGTTTGCTGGTTGCTGGGAGATAGTTTCACCCTAGAGCCAGCTTAAGAGAGTCACATTTGACATCCTGACTAACTGATGTATTGGGTTAAAATCTGTCAGTATGTGAAAGTGGTCCTTCTTTACAAACACAAGATAAATGTAGAAGTTATCTTACCACCAACACGACTATCGTTACCATCACCAGCACCATCATCACCATCATCATCATTATCATTATATCATCATCATGGCTCTCTATGGGAGATGCTTTACCTGCGTTATTTAATCTTTAAATATCAGGAGTAACTGTTTAAATATTAAAGAGTAAATTTGATACTCTTGTTGAGTATCACTACAACGAGAGGCCATGGCACTCCATTGAGTTCAAGACCAGGAAAGCAAATTCCTCAGTGAATTTGTAGGTTTCCCATTACCAGCCTCAGAAGCATGTGAAATCCATATAATTTTCCTTGTTTCCTTGGCTGCAAGGAAATTCCAGAATTTCTTTCAGTTGCTGAAGCTTTCCTCAGCTGGAAGTTTCTCAATATACCTTTCCTCTACCCATCTGCCTTTATTTTTTGGTCCCCTCCTCCCAGTCTCCAAATCTTGTTTTTATGGCATCTGAATCTATACTACAAATGTGTGTGTATAAACAAACTGATATATCAAATATTATTCTAAAGTCAATGTGTACATCATGTTTGGGTTTCTCTTCCAGTGTTATGGAGTAAGTGCCTAACAGACTGACCCTCCTTTGGAT
The DNA here is from genome assembly GCF_965194805.1 of Balaenoptera borealis. NCBI lineage: Eukaryota > Metazoa > Chordata > Mammalia > Artiodactyla > Balaenopteridae > Balaenoptera > Balaenoptera borealis. The sequence goes on along the minus strand of NC_138879.1, from coordinate 50,910,227 downwards.
AATAATTATAAACTACAGATAAAATATAAAAATCCTGAAGGCTCTGAGGAATGAACAAAAGCAGGCAGATTTTGTATGGTTTTTGAAACTTGGAAGGGACAGGCATGTGGTGAGTTTCCCATTTTCATGATTTTTCATCTGAGGGAAACTGTAGCCATGATACAGCATAAAGCAGTGAAAACTCTGACTGAAAACCATTTCTGCAACTGGATGAACAGGACAGAGCCAGAGGACAGCTGCTGGAAAGTGAGGGAAGAATTCTAGAAAGGAGAAAATCAGCGAGGGGAGCCCCAATTCCGTAAATAAATTCTGCTCCAAGTCTCTGGCTGATGAGAGTAGCTTGCAGCTAAGGCTAAAAGAACTGAAATCAAATTTGATCTGTCCACTGCACATTAGACAGTTTGTGGTTTGAGTCTAACCGAGTTAGATGCCTGTTAAACAGACACTAACACTTTTCAGAGTAACATGAAGTACACAGAGTCTTCAGAACATAATCTGCAAAATTCAGATACAATGCAAAATTATCTGACATATGAAGAGCCAGGAAAATGGGACCAATGCCTTTATTTGGAATTACCAAATAAAGTTGGTAATTTAATAAAATAGTTGCTTTAATAAAAATTAAAGCAACTATTACAATCATGGCAAACATGCTTATAATGAGTAAAAAAGGGGAAATCTTGGCAGATATATAGAAGCTACAAAAAAGTACCAAATGCAAATTCTAGAACCAAGAAGTAAATATCTAAAATAAAAAATTCACTGGGTGGGCTTCACAGTGGAGTAGAGAGGACAGAAGAGTGAGTGACCTTGAAGATAGATAAATAGAAATGACTCAGTCTGAAGAAGGGAGAGAAAGAAGATTGGGAAAGAAAGAACAGACCTTCAGGGATGGATGCGGGCAATATCAAAATCTCTAACATACAAATAATTGGCATCCTGGAAGTGAAAGAGGGAGAAAATGGGATAAAAATTATTTGAAGAAATCATGGCCCAAACTTCCCAAAATTTGGTGTAAAGACATACAGATTCATGAATTTCAGCAAGTCCAAATCAGAATAAATAAGAAACAAACCATGCCTAGGCATATTGGAATTTAACTGCTAAAAACAATGAATCAAGCAAAAGGGGTTTTACTACAAAGGAGTGGTTTTTTTATTCAAGATTTATTGAGCATATACAGTGTATCAGGCACGGTTTGGGTGCTGTGAGCATAACCTAGGGCTGGAATCTTCTTTAGGGAAGGAAAGGGTGGTACTGGAATTGGCCTGAGATGGAGTTTTGTTCAGTAAAACCAAATTTACATGAAGAATACAAGCAGAGCACACCCAGAGTCCAGGACATAGAGGCAATTCAAGAACACTGGACAGTGTTGAACTGAGTCTTTTAGAAAAAGAGCATCACGGACTTTTGGGGGGAAGGGATTGAAATCTCATGGTGGAGGAGACTTTAAAAGACCAAAAACTCAGGAGATGAGGACCAGGGGCTGGGGGCATGTGTTAGCATTAAACACAAGTAACTCTTTTCTTTTCCTCTTAAAGGCTTGAGTCTACCTAGTGGGGAACATAGCCCTGGAGAAGGAGGCCTCAGGGAATCTAACACTGAGATGAAAACTGAGAATTGGCATCCTGGGGGCTTGGTGTTAGTAACGTCTCAGGTGAAGAAGGATGGCTTTCTGGTTCCGCAGAACGTGGGCGATGCCTGCTGCTCTGTGTGTGTGCGTGTGTGTCCAAATGCAGGGTGCTGGGGTGTGTGTAGATCAGCAGTCTCGGCTCGTTCTTTCATCTCTTCACTATTTTTTGAGCCTCGAGGATGTGCGGGAGCTGACAACACAGTGATGAGCAAGACAGACAAGGCCCCAGCCTCCTCTAGGGTCTGCTGGGAGAGACAGAAAACCTGCAAGAATACACAGCCCTACGACAAGGACGTAGGTGCTGGTGCTTTACATGGGAGACGACCTCGAGAGGCAGTTAGGAGGTGGGGAAATTGAGGCAGGGAAGGGGGGAAAGTTGACAATCTGTGTGTTAATGAAGGGGTACCACTGGGGGCACCTGGATCTCCATCAGGCGGGTATGCTCCGAGCACAGTGATGTCCCAGGTGGAGATGGGAGCTGGGGATTCACCTGCTCTCTTCCTTCTCTCGCTGGTTGAGGTCTTTCTTCAGGGGAGTTAACGTCTCCAGCTCCTGGGTGGTGTCTGGTGCAGCCGGGGTGGAGGACCCCTTAGGCTGAGAAGCGGGGAGCCTCGCAGAGGGGCTGGACCTGTCCTCTGCTGCTGAAGGTGATCTGGAGGTGGGGGGGCAAGAGCCCACTACCCGGCCACCCACGGCCAGGACTTTGGATGTTCTTTTAAAGTGCAAAGGGAGCCACAGAAGCTTTTAAACAGAGGAGTGAAATGACCTGAGTTAATTGTAAAATTCGAGAGAGGCGCAGACTCCCGGAGAAGGTGAGGGAGGATGGAGTCCAGGGCACATTGGCCCCTGAGAGGAGCAGAGACATTCTTCACTGAGGCAGGAATGAGGGTCTGAGTGTGGGGATCCAGCAGCAGGTTTGGCGAGAAGAGGAGGGAGTTTCTGTCGATGGTTTCCTTTTTGTCCTCCGTGAAGAGTGAGGTGCCCTCCTGGGCTGAAATGGGAGCGGGAGGAGGTTAAAGGGGACAAAATGTAGAGGACCATTTTCTGCAGGGCTCACCTCCCCGTCTCTGCTCCTGTTTGAATTTTGTCGGCGGCGTGAATCTAAATTGTAACTAATCAGTTCATTTAATGTGATTTTCTCTGGCAGCATTTAGCTGCCCCACTGCTGGCGGTCAGAAATGAAATAATTGGGTTCAAGCAGGCTGGGGTTTTGCCAGGAGAGCACAGCCCGGGCGGAGGGAAGGGTGCTGGGGGCCACTCTGCAAGGAAGACCTGTGATTTGCAGGCCCCTGGAATCGGTGGTGGCTGGCGCCCCAAGTCTCACGTCTGTGTGCTCAGGGCATTGGAAGGATGTGCATCTCAGGGTGAGTCAGGCTTTGGGGATGGTCCTTCCCTTTCTTGGACTTACGCTCTACAACTGAAAATTTGTTTATTTCCACACCATCCCCTTTCCACTGTACTCCCTTTCAGCCACTAGAAGCGTAGTGAAAAACACATACGTGAACTAGCCCAGTGTACATTGTTGAATTGCAAACGCCTATTTTTGACATCAAAATGTTTTCTGAACGTCCAGATGAGAGAGTTATTTAATAGCTGTGATTAAGAAGATACCTAATAAGAGGCTATACTTTGGGGACATTTATTTATCTAATTGCATATTTCATAGGTATTATGTTAATACATTCTTACTTTTATAAGGTTTAAGCAGTACAGAGCAAACCACGGTAAGTTAAAATTTCCAGACGCGAGTCAAGGTTTATCGTGTGTTAATGAAAAATCTAGTGTGGCTAGTAGAGGGAATGAGCTGGGTCCAAATATCCTGGGGAGAGACTGACCTTTCTGAGCCAGACACAGACCTCTTCCTCCTCTCATGCCGACTAGCTGGGCATCGCTTGCTGTTTGACTTCACGTGGTCCTAAGAAATCATATTCCTCTCAGTGGTGGGTTAGATTTGTGGCATGGATAATTTGGAACCATCATCAGACATGATTCATTAATCACAAATATCAAGTCATATAGCTGAGAAGTAAAGGATGACAAATCGATCTGGGGCTATTAACTGGATGTTCCCAAGCAACAGGGTTTCATCTCTGACAAGGAGCCCCTTCACCCAGGGGTGTCAGCTCTCAGAGACCCATGGCCCTGCCTTCCCTCAAACCTCACAGAAAAGGTCTCCAGCTCACCCTCAAAGATGCTGAACACACAGTTGGCTTCAATCTGAGTTTTGGGCAAAACATTTCTTCCACACATGAAAGTCATCCTTTCTTGGCTCACTACTCATCCCCCTTCCCTACAGATAACCACTGTCAATACCTTGACGTGTGTTCTAATATCCCTGTTGTTCTTTATGTAGGGGTGTGTGTGTGTAAACAAGTGGTATCATACTGTACAAATTATTTTCAACTTGATTTTACTCGATGATATATCTTGAACATCTTTCTGCATCAGTACATGAAAGTCTACTGCATGATTTTAACATCTGCAGAGAATTCTGTTGTTTCAGAATTTATTTAGCCACTCTCCTATTGATGTACATTTACAAATTCCCCAACCCCCTGTGGTTTTGCTATTACCAACCAGGCTACAGCAACTATTGTTGTATGTATAATTTTTGCACATAGGCCAGTATTTCTTCAGGCTGGGTTTCTAGAAGTGAAATTGCTGGGGTAAAAGGAATGAATATTTAAACATTCGTTGATGATGCCTGATGGCTTCCACATGACCTCAGGGTTCACACTGCTTCCAGCAAGTATCTGAAAGCACCCGTTTCTCCATATTCTTGCTAACATTTGTTACTATCAATCTTTTTAATTTTTGGCAATATAATGAGTGCAAAATCATCTCTCATTATTGCTTTAAATTCCATTTCCCTGGTTCCTAGTGGAAGCTGTGTATTTTCTCATATGGTTATTGACATTTGTATTTTTCTTCAGTGAATTGCCTATTCCATATACTTTGTCCAATTTTTACTGTGTTGTGTGTCTTTTTAAAAAATTGCTTTGTATAAGATCTTGATGTATTCCAGCTATAAATTCTTTGTGTGTCAAATGTGTTACATATAATGTCTCCTCATTTGCTGTTTGTAATTTAACTTTGTACATAAGGTATCATTTTTCAAGAAAGTGTTCTAAATTTTATGAGATTAAATATGCTAATCTTTTATTGTGTGACTTCAGGGTTATGTGTCTTGTTTTGGGAAAGTTTTTCCAACACCTAGATTATAAGAATTACTTCAAAGTTTTATTCCAACCCTTTTATAGTTTCTTTTATTTTTTTATGTTCAGCTTTTTAATCTGACTGGAATATATGTTTATGGTATAAATTATGTATCTAACTTATTTTTTTTCAAACAGATATACAGTTTTCTTTAAACTATTTCTTGAATAGTTGTTTCTGTCCTAGGGATTCAAAATGCTGTCCTTATTGCAAATAATATTTTGAAACTAATTATAAATGTATGTATTAAATTATTTACAGTAGAGCACTTTGAATAGCTCCTACTTCTTTTATTATTTTCGTTATAGATGAAATTGCCATATAGACACAAGATATATGTATATATATACACACACAAGAGTATTTGTAGATTCTTTTCCATTCCTGTGATCAGTTTCAGTCAGTTCATGATGCTAGAACAGAAGACCGCAGACTGGGTGCATTAGGAACAGAAATTCATTTCTCATAGATCTGGAGGCTGGGAAGTTTGAGATCAGGATGCCAGTATGGTCGGGTTCTGATGAGCACCCTCTTCCTGGTTCACAGATTGGCTGTCTTCTTGCTGTGTCCTCACATGGGGGAGAGCAGAGAGAGAGAGGAAGCAAGCTCTTTTGTGTCTGTCTCTTCTTAAAATGGCACTAATCCCGTAATGAGGGCCCCACCTGCATGACCTAATTACCTCCCAAAGGACCCATCTCCAAACAACATCACACTGGGAATTAGGGTTTCAACACATGAATTTCAGTGAGAGAGGAGAGGGAGGAACACAAATATTTAGTCCATAGCACTGTTCCTATGCTTGCACCACATCATTTAAATAAATATAACTTTAATAGTTTTTCTCATCTTTGTTCAGACAAATTTCCCATCATTTTTATTTTTCAGAATTGTCTTAGATATATTCATACATAAATTAATCCAACTCCATTCTTCCATTGGTTGGAAATAATATACTCTCTTACTATTCATTAGTGATCTTTAGATTACAACATGCTTCTTTGCTTATCAAAGTCTAATGTTGATCAGAACTTTTATTTCCCTCCTGCACAATGTAAGGACCTCAGAACAGTTTTATTCCATTTATTCTTCTTTCATGTGCTGTTGTTGTGTATTTTAATTCTATACATATTTCAAATCTCACAAGGCAATATTATTAGTGTTTTATATAATTGATATTCATTTTTTAAAATTAATTAATTAATTAATTGATTTATTTTTGGCTGTGTTTGGTCTTCGTTGCTGCGCGCAGGCTTCCTCTAGTGGCGGCGAGCGGGGGCTACTCTTTGCTGCGGTGCACAGGCTTCTTATTGCGGTGTATTCTCTTGCTGCAGAGCACAGGCTCCAGGTGTGCAGGCTTCAGTGGTTGTGGCATGTGGGCTCAGTAGCTGTGGCTCACGGGCTCTAGAGTGCTGACTCAGTAGTTGTGGTGCACGGGTTTGTTGCTCCGCGGCATATGGGATCCTCCCGGACTAGGGCTCGAACCCATTTCCCCTGCATTGGCAGGTGGACTCCTAACCAGTGTGCCACCAGGGAAGCCCTTGATATTCATTTTGATTTATCTACATATTCACCTTTTTTTTCTCTTCATTCTTTACTTCTGGTGTTGCATCTGGAATCATTTTTCTTTTAGTATTTTCTTTAGTGCAAATTGGTTAGTGGTGAAGTCTCTTCATTTTTGCTTTTCTAAAATTGTCTCTATTTCTTTGTTCTTGAAAGGTGTTTTCACTGGGGTTAGAATTCTAGATTGGCAGTTCTTTTCTCTCAGTACACTGAAAATACCATCCTTCTGTCTTCTGTTATTGCTGTTGAGAAGTCAGCTGTAGGTCTTAACTGTTCCTTCTTAGACGTAATTTGATTTCACTCCCACTCCTAGCTGTGTTTAAGATTTTCTCTGTCTTTTTGGTTTTCTGCAGTTTCACTATGATGTGTATGAATGTATATTTATTTTAATTTATTTTGCTAAAGTGTCATTGGGTCTTAAATCCATGGATTGGTTTCTTTCATTAATTTTTGAGATTTTAAAACCATTTTATTTGTTCAAATATTGCTTCTGACCTATTCTCTACTCTCCTTCTGGGACTCCAGTTAAACCTATGTTAGTCATTATCACTGTATCTATGTCTCCTACCCTCTGTTCTGTAATTTCCATCTTGCTGTCTTTCTGGGCTTCATTCTAAATATTTTCTTCTGACATATATTTCAGTTCATTAATTCTCACTTCAGCTGTGCCTTGAGTTCTGAATTTTAAACATTATCTTTTTCAGTCTAGATTTTCTGGTTGGCTCTTTTTCAAATCTGCTCTGACACGTTATATGTTGTCAGGTCCTTTTCATTTGGTTCTGCCAGGTGCTAGCAATCTTGGATCACCTTAATCCAATTTCAGGGCTTAAAATATTCTGGAACACCTAGTGATTTGAAACTGAGAGGCAGTCTGTGTGATGGTTAATTTACTTCAGGTTCACCTAAGAATGTAACTCTTTGGCATCTCAAACTTCAGTGTGAGTGGTTCATTAGGGTCCCTGACCAAGCTTTCACAAGTGTTCCTTAGCTTATAAATCACCTCTTCTAGATTTGAAATTGAGGTGGCCTCCATTTCCAGGTTCATCTCTTTGTATTTCTGTCTTCTTTCAGATTTTGGTGTGATAATTCCTCACTATTTTGTTTACTCTTCGATGCATCTAGAAACCTGCTTTTAAATACTATGTCCAGATTTTTTTTGTTTATCTTTGAGGTGTGTGTGTGTGTGGGTATGTTGGTTTGAATCAACATGGTTTGCTATTATCAGAAGTGGAAATCCTACATTTTCTCTTTCATTTACATTTTGGATGCAGTTTGTCAAGTTCTAACACATTCTTGTTGGGATTTTGAATGAGACTACTCTATTTATAGAGTCACTGGAGGAGAATAGACATGTTTACAATATTGAGTCTTGCCATTCAGGAGTATAATATATATGTTAAAAGTTCTCTTATGCCTTAGAAAAGCTTTATACTTTTCTTAATAGATAAGTTGTCCATTCACTCATGAATTAATTTCTAAATATTTTATGGATTTCACTATTAATGAGAATGGGATGCTCTATTCCATGGCTTGGCAATCTTTGTCTGTAAAGGGCTAGATGGTAAATATTTTAGGCTTTGTATCTCTGTTGTAAATAATCAACTCTGCCTCTGTGATGTCAAAGCAGCCACAGGCAATATGTAAACAAATTGGCATAGCTATGTTATAATAAAGCTTTATTTACAAAAACAGGTGGTGGGTGGGTTTGGTTCACATGCCAACTCCTGCTCTAGTCCATTACATTTTTTAAATTGTTATTTCTGTGTATTTTAAAGCTATTGATTTAAAAATTTTGATCTTATAGTTAACAAACTTAATGAACTCTCACATTAGTTCTAGTGCCTTCTCATTTGATTTTCCAGAGAGATGATTATATGATCTGCAAACACTTACAAATCCCCCTCTTCTTTCCCAATGATTACACTTCCCATGTAATTTTCTTGTCTTGTTACACTCCCTAGAACTTCCAGTACAAGGCTGTATAATTATGGTGATAGCAGTCATCTTTGTATTTTTAATCTCTTTTTTGGAAGAAATATTTCAGATGTTCTCATCATTAATTGTGGTGTTTATTGTAGGTCACTAAGAGATGGGCTTTGTAAGATTAAGAAAGTTTTCTTCTATTCTGAGAATATGAGGGCTTTAAGAATGTTGAATGAATTAAATGGGTAAAGATGGCCAAAGGTACAAACTTCCAGTTATAAGTAAGTCCTGGGGATATAATGTACAGCATGGTGGCTATAGTTAACAATACTGTATTGTATATTTGAAATTACTAAGAGAGTAGATCTTAACATTTCTCACCACAATAAAAAAATTTTTGTAACTATGCGTGGTGATGGATAACTAGATTTATTGTGGGGATCATTTTGTAATATATATATATAACCAATCATTATGTTGTATGCCTGAAACATGTCATATATGTCAATTATACCTCAAAAAAAAGAAAGTTGAATTTGATCAAATGTTTTTCCACCCTCAATTGAAATAATTTTTTGTTTCTAGTCATTTACTTTGTTAATGTGGTGATTTACAAGTATAGATTTCATAATATTGAATTGTTCTTCTTGGTGATAATGTATTATTCTTTTAATACAGTGACACATTTGGTATGCTAATGAATTCTTTAAAAATTTCCCATTTAAGAACTTAAGTGAGATTGGCTTGCAGAATATTTTTTTGTGTTACCCTTACTTGGTTTTGGTATCATGGTTATGCTAAATTTTACGGAATAAAAAGGGGTGATTTCTGTATACTTTGGAATATTTTGTATAGTTAGGTATTTTCTGTTCATTCAAGATTTTAGTATAACTGTCCCCCACATCCTGATGGAGTGGTACCTATTTGCGAGGTAATTGTTAACTATTATTTCAATTTCTTCCACAATTAGAAGAATTTCTAATTCTTCTAATTTCTAATTAGAAATTCTAATTCTAGGTTCAATTTCTTCCACATTCAGAATTTCTATCTCTACTTGAGTACATTTAGGTAATTTTCCTAGGAAAGTATCTATTTTATCTAGATTTTAAAATTTGTTGAATAAAGTGATTAGTGTTCTCTTATAGTTTTAAAAGTCTTTTCCATATCTGTAATTAGGTGTAATTTCTCATTTTGAATGTTGTTTATTATGCCTTTTCTCTTATTTCTTCATTGCCACTGGAAATTTGTATATTTTACTGGTATTTTTAAAGACAGCTTTGATTTTACTGATGAGGTCTAATTTTTTGTTTTGGTTGTGCTTTCATATTTTATGGTGTTTATTTACTATGTCCAGGGAGAAAATATTTTAGTTTATTATTTTTGGGTTTCTTATTTTGATGCTCAAAATTTTAACTTTCAAGCTATTCAATCAGTTTTAAAGAGATACCTTTATTCCTCTTTGAAAGCATGTTCTGAGTTTGTTGAGTTTGATTTCTTTCTTTCATAGAGTTGGTTTTCCATAAATACTTAATGAACTTTTGATGTGTCCCCATAACCTAAAACACAAGCCTATTGTGCCTGCCTGTGGTGCTTTGAAGGAGGGGTGGCAAGTACTCGTTGAGGAGGGATTGACTGGTGGTGTTTTCTGGGTATATAGGTTCCCATCCTTCCTGATGGTCAGTATTGTCTGGGGCCTCACTGAATATGCAGGACAGGGCTTCATTTCTTGGGAGAGGGAAGGGGCTGACCAGTCTGGCTGTCCTGAGTGCTGCTGCCCAAATAACCTTCCTCTGAATAACCAGGGTCCACTGTCTCTTCTTCCACCTTATACCTCTGAGTTTAGAGTTCCATGGGACAGCTTCTCCCTTCAAAATTGTCTTTCTTTTTGGCAGTTTTCCTCTGATTTACTTTTTTTCAGATCAAATCTTGTTTATTTATATTCTTCTAAATTTCTTCACCATTTCTGAAATGCTAGCATCCCTTTTTTGTTTTCCTGGGCTATTATAGATTTTTTAAATCGTTTTATTTCATTTTGTAGAATTGTATATTGCCACCTTCACTACTCCAAATGCAATTGTACTTTTAAATAAATTCATGTTTTATTAACCTCAAGCACCCATATGTATTTCAAAAATAGTTGTATTTCTATATAAGATATAAGAGTTATGAGATATATATTATTTATCACATAGGTAAGAGTTTTTCTATGTACAGAGAATATTTAGTACCTCTATGAATTCAAGACTTCCCAATGTCTGTGGTCCAAAAGTTGAGAATAATGCACTTGACAGCCAGGACAAATAGTGTGGCCACTGATTAGAATAGTAAGATAGGTAAATATGGAAATGAATATAATCTATTTGTCACTGTAATTTTCTCTTCTGAGATTTACCAATATAAAAATTAACTTTTGGATACTCACGTGGATTATATAAATTTCTGTATGGGTGGTGGTAAAAGTGATGATGTGTATTGATTAAGATAAGAAAAGAATATGTTTGCTGAATTGGGGTTTGGTTGTTTTAAGCCTGTTTGTATAATGAATGTTAAATATGACACTTCTGTCGGGAGTCTCCAAGATCATCTCCAGGTCCGATTTGCTAGAAGGACTCACAGGTTTCAGCATATAGTTGTACTCACAGCTGTGGTTTAGTCCAGCAAAAGTATACAAAGAGAAGTCAACAGAGGAAAAGGCACATGGGGCAGAGTCTGGAGGAAAAAGGGTGCAAGCTTCCAAAAGTCATCTCCCAGTGGAATCACACGGGATTCACTTAATTCCTCCAGCAAAAAGTTGTGACAACATGTGTGAAGCTTGTTAGAGATCAGGGTTTTTATTGGGAGAACCCCCTGCCTAGCACGTACCAAAGTTCCAGCCTCCTAGAAGGAAAGTAGGTGTTCATCATAAATCATATTATTTATGCAAACGATTTAGGCACAAGGAGTCCCTCTTCTCTTTTAGGGAAAAGCTTTATTTCAGTATAAGGAAATGTTTACCATTCAAGTTTCCAGATGCCAGCCAAGGGCTAACCTTGTAAGCAGGCCTTTCTAAGGATAGGGGTCTCAGCCCTACCATGCAATCTCCTTTCTACACAACTCCTAACCTCTGCTTTTGAATAGACGTGATGGAACAAATAATATGTTACTGACTAAATCTGCAAGAAGTTTTTTTTTTCCCCTTTCTTTTTCCTACTTGCAAGCCAAATACATGTCAGTTAATAGCATATGAGAGTCCTGGGATGTACTTTTACAAACATTTCTTAAGTATCTACTATGTGCCAGGCACTCTGCTAAATGCTGGGGCTGCAGAGACCATGGGACTCACAAACTGAAGAACATAATCCTTCGCTGAGACACGCATGGCCAATCCTGCTGGCCTGCCCCAGGACTGCCATGAACCTGACAGTTTTTATTCTGGGAAGGACTGGATTTTCAGTTGAGGCTTTTATTGATCCTGATGATCTAGGCTCAGAACGATGTGATCTCAGGAAGGACACACGGAAACTGTCCAGTCTGAACTATTTGGGTGAAATTCACCTGCCAGGAGTGGCAGGTTCACGTCTCCCGACAATCTTTCATGTTTCATTTGGTGTTATTTCCCTGTTTGGGGAAGATTATCCCCGGATTTGTTTATTTTTATCTGCTGAGGTGTTGGTGGCAATACTAAATGGCATGAAAGGAATGTACGCAGGGGCTTTGAGGAAACCAAGGGCCTGGAAGAGCCCTTTTGTCTTGGTTTGTCTCCGAGGGCATCACCGGAGCCCATGTAGCGCTGCTCTGAGCTTAGAAACCTTCTCTGGGCCAGTGACTGGCGTCTTGGACTTCATGACCATCAAGGAACAGCTCTCTCTGAGCTCCTCTGGGTCCTGGGTTTCTTATTAAGGGGATTTTGGAGTTTGGAGGGTGATGGAGCATCTTAGGACCCAGGGTGGAGAGGAGGTCAGGCCCAGGCGTGCCCGATGCTGCCACTGAGGCTTGGAAACGGGTTTTCAGTGGGAGATGGAGGAGCAACCCAGTGACTGACGCCAGAAAAAGAGGTCAAGTTTCAACCAAAGATGAGAAGGAAGTGCAGTGGGACCAGGGCCAGGAGACCTGAACAAAGAGGAAGCAAGGTGCTTGGGTTGCGTTTCCCCAACACACTTGGCGGGAAGGATCAAAAGGAACTTAAAGGACTCAAGTCAGTGTTTCTGTGCTTCTGGAGCTTCTCCGTTGATCTGTATTAGGAACGTGGCGGGGGGCGCTCTTTGATAATCCTAGGTGAGGTGTGTGGGGGGCGACTCAGCGCCCCTCTATGTCTTTTCCTGGGACAGGCTGGTAGATTTCATTCCAAGTGTGCAATTGTGTGGTGTCTGTTTAATGCTGCTGGTGGGGAGAGTCCAAGCCTGGTCGTGATGGAGACAACGGCAGGGCATGTGGCTCAAGGCCCTTCGGGGGGCTCTCTCTGTGGGTTTTGTATGTTACAGGTTTCATGTGTGCATTTTGGTTTATTTCTGAATTGCTGCAGCCCCTTTAGTGGCCATGGAACATGACGCTGTAGGGAATTTGTAATGAACTTTCCATCTGAGGAAGTCTTGGTTGTAAGAGGCAGCCTGTAATTTCAGAGTCAAAGGTGAGGAGACGGGGCCTGATGTGCTGACAGGTTCAGAGAAGTATCCCGAGGCTCTTCAATGTCAGCGAGTCCACTGAGATCAGCTGGTTCTATTTATGTTAAATACAACGTTGAGGTACAGAAAAGAGGATATTGGATATTGGGGAATTAGTGGTTGAGGGGGGGAGGTGATGGTTTGCAGACCAGCCAGAGAGAGAGAGAGAGAGAGAGAGAAATAGAGGCAATGGGGCAAAGCACACCTGGGTTCTGCTCCGCCCAGGGTGCTCCGTGCAAGCTGACTGATCACCCCTCGGAGCCTCTTCTTTAGCTGCACGTGGGGGGATAATCATTGCCCCTACTTCCCACAGTCATTATGAGCATTGAGAAAAAGCATGCACAGGAAGTCACTGGATTAGTGCCCGGTGTAGAGTAATTACATTTCATTGCAGACTTGTGTTACGCCTGTTGCTATTACTGGTACTCCGGCAGGCTCTTACCCAGGACGAGGCTGGCGCAGTAGAGTCAGGATATTGGGGCCATCCCTGGGAAAGTGAGGGGCTTAGAACTCTGTCTGCGGGGGAGAGGGCTTGGATCCTTTGTTGGGGCAGCTGGGGAGACACCTGCCCAAGGAGAGAGGAATATATCCACGCATTTGATCTCCAGAGTCTAGATCAGTCTGGGACTCCTGGGCCACGGAGGTCCTTCCTTTTCCTGTCAATCTGGGGGCGTGGCTTTCTCTCAGTCAATCACCCACTGGCTTATAAGCATTGAGATAAAGCAAATGTAAAGTGGGAACAAAACTGCCCAACTGTGGCTATGATTACACTTTTCTAATGTGTCTGTGAATTGGTCACTAAGTCAGCAGGTGCCTGTCCTAAATGGGCCTCCACCCTGCTCCACAAAATATCCCAACCTATAACACAGAAGTCGGTGGTTGTTTTTGCTTTAACTTTGACTTTGAGAGGTGCATCTCCCACAATAAATGAAATATTGTGTGACTCGTGTGCAGGGTGCTTACTCAGAGTCAGGTGAACAGTGGTGCCCTTGCCTCTTGTAACCTGTTCTGAAAACAGCTGCTAGAAGGGATTCTGTTAAAACAAGAATCAGATCAGATGTCTTCTCTGGTCAAAATCAACCTCCCCTCCCCCATCAAACGCTCCACTCCAACACCTCTTATTCCCCCTCCTAAATTATATTTCCACTAGCACTTATCACTGTCTAACGTCACAGTTATCCTTCGGTATCCACGGGAATTGGTTCCAGGACCCATTGCGGATACCAAAATCCGCAGATGCTCAAGTCCCATAGTCGACCCGCCATATCCACGGGGTCCACATCCACGGATTCAACCAACCATGGATTGTGTATTAAGTCTGTGATGCTTAAGTCAGGTCACAAGCCAGTCACTATAAGAACCAAATGTGTTTGGTCAACAGATGACTTTTGTTATGAACTCCAGGTCCTGAGGAACTTATCACTTGGGAACTAAGAGATTCTTTAAAATTGAAGAATTGAGACCAAATGCACAACTGTGCAAAATAAGCAGGGATGCCGTCTAGAAACTTCTGCTAGTAAAATGAAAAATCTTCCAGTGATGCCAGGTGGTGCTATTAGGAAGCCCACATACGCATCAGATTCCTTAAATCAACAGCTTGAGCAATTTAGATTTTCTTTAGTGTACTTTCAACTTCTGGGCCCAACGATTTCTTCAGTAATTTTGGGAGAGTTTGTTATACCATCTCCTCCCCAAGTAAAGTCAACCCCTTCAGAACTCAGTTTCCCCAGGGAGTAAATGGGAAGTTGAATACGATGACCCCTCGGCTTCCTCAGCCCAGATTTTCTGTGATTCTGTGACAAGAGTCCCAGCTTAGGTGAAGCAGAACTGAATAAAAGCTTTCATGGCCGAAGATGGTGAGGAACCTCATGCAGCTGGAACTATGCCTCTCTTTTGTCCATTTCATGCTCATGCTTCTTAGCTTTTCAAACCATCCTTGAGCCAGAAGACCTGTAGGGGTCTTCTGCAGGGTCTCCTTTTTCCAAATCACCTTTCCCTGGGCATCTTCTGTTCATATGGGTTCGCTGCTTGGATGTTTGACTCAACCGATGTTGATTAGCACAGAGGTTGCAACCTGGGAGGGTTGAGAGAAGAGGTCCAGAGGGAAAGGCCTCCTGGTGCTGCTGCTGGCCTCTGTTGTGGGCGAGACTACGTCCAACTTGTCAGGATCTTGTAGGACCAAAAATTACTTTTACATATCCTAAGAGCGAGAATGATCTAAAAATTACTGGAACGCCGGAAATAAAGTCAGTGTTCTATAATCAGAAGGATCTTTAGAGTAAGTTAGTCCAACTTCCCCATCCAGGCTAGGAATTTCTTCTCCATCCTCCCCAAGAGGTGGTCAGTGAACTTCTGCTTGCACAGCCCAAGTGATGGGGAGCTCATTACCACCTGAAACAGCTCATTCAATTTCTGGACATCTCCAACGGTATCCATTTGTTCCATCCACAAAGCTGAGATTGGTTTCCCTTAGGGGGCACCCATTTGAAGATGAATCTTGGGTCACCAGTTGGACCCCACAGAGAATGTGTAACCCATTCATCAGAATCTTCTTGTCTCCAGGATCAACTGCTCTTTTCAGCACATGGAGTTCCATTCTATCCTCCTCTCGGAGGGCCCTTGAAGAACTCTATTCTTCAGTCCTGGACTGATTCACACAAAATAAGTAGTGGGGGATCTGAAAGGTCTTTAGAGAGCTGTCCACGCACAAGTACTTGCCAAGGAGGGAGAGGGTGTGTTTCAGCCACCTGGGTCCTGGGCAGGGGCATCTGGATCAAATAACCTGTTGAGAACACCTGGCCTGGCTCTGAACCTCTGGGCCAGAACCAATGCCCATTTGCCATCATACCTTTCCAGGGCACTTCTTAGAGAATATTGGAGCAAATATAACCCTCAGAGATAATCTGCTTCAACCTTTTATTCCATTTGACACATGGGGAAGACTGAGTCCCAGAGAGGGGAACAGCTTTGGCAAACATCATCCAGCAGAAGAAAAAACTGAAGCCCAGATCTTGTGCTTCTTGATTTCAGTGAGATTGCATTTCATTTAAAAGAGAAACACTGAAGATCTCAATGTGTCTTTGGTTCCGGGAGTCCTCAGAGAGCTTTGTCCTCCAGAAATTACCTTTTCTTCCCATTGTCTGTGGTTTCCCCATGCTGATCCTGTGTCTGTGTCCTGAGCTCAGGGGGCACTGCCCCAGCCTTGAGCTTCCTCCCCCATCCCTGAAAGTCTGGAACCCAGCACCTTCCTAATTCATGACCCCCCAGCGCTTATCATCGCAAAGGTATGATGAAAAGAAAATCTGTTAATATTCAAGCAACTCTGCTAAACAAGCAACTCTTTCAGGGTGACTATTTATTGCTCTTTATGATGACAGATTATCTTTCTGATTTCCCCCAGCACATGTCTCCAGAGGAAATTAGATACAGTACTTTCCTTAAGCAGGACCAGGAGAGGATGTTTCTATAAATACTTAACAACTTGTCAGGGGAGATTACAAATATTGGCATGTCCTTCACAATGTCATGTTGGTTATTGAAGCTGTTGTAAGAAATCAGGATAGTTTATTTTTCTTCCTGTTTGAAGGTAGTGCTACATTTTCTGAGGCCAGAGGAGGTGCTTCTAGAGGCATAAGCTCCAGGACCAGACTCAAGGCCAGGGGCCCAGCACCCCCCAGTCTTCTCACGGGATTACCAAGAGCTCGGGCTTTGGGGTCAGATGTCTGAGTCCACTGGCTCCACTATTTCCCAGCTCAGGGACCTTGGGCAAACCCCTGAGCTTCTCAGAGCCTCAGTTTTCTCCGCTGAATGATGACTGTATCATGACTCATCTCAAGGTGTTGCAAAGATTAAATGAGGCAACGTGTGAAAATTCCCTGTCCTGTCGTGGGTGATCCACAATACAGATCTCCTTCTCTCCTCTTTCCAGTCCATTGAGAAGACCTCCCTCATCAGCAGACATGGGTGGCCCTAAGTCCTACTGTCTTCTGACTTCCTGTGTTGCTTAGGAGAAATTTGACAATGATGAGAATAATAAATACAGTTAATGAATGCTAACACTTCTCCATCTCGTACCATGTGTCAAGAATTGTTCTAAGGGCTTCACATGGATTCAGTCATTTAGTCCTCCTAGCAACCTTATGAGGGAGGTACTAGTAGTATCCCTCTTTTACAGAGGAGGAAACTGAGGCAGAATGATGTGCTCAAGGCCACACAGGTAGAGGGAATGGAGCTGAGATTGGTCTCAGGCACTCAACTACCCAGCTTTGTGATGTCTGAAGGAAGGATGGCCCTCACTCCTTTTTTAGCAATCTCTCTCCTCAGTACCCTTAAGAATTTTCTCTTTATCCTGTATGTTCTGAGTTTTACCATCATGAGTGTAGGTATGGATTTTTTATTTATCCTTCGTAACACTTGGTAGCATTTTTAGATCCAGGGACTCATGGCTTATTTAAGTTCGGTGAAATTCTCAGCTGTTAGCTCTTCAAGCACCGACTTCTCTGGTAGCTCCCATCAGACCTATTTTGGAGTCTTGGAGTCGCGTTTCCTGCCTTTCAACTTCTTCTTTCATATTTTTAAATCTCTTATCTCTGTTTGGCTCTGTTCTGTTTGATCTCTGTGTTCTCAATTTCCTCTCTTCCGCTCTGTCCACCATTCTGGTCAAATTCTCCATTGAGTTTTAAAATTTCATGAACTCTCTTTCATTTCTAAGATCTCTAATTGGTTCCTTTTCATAGCCACTTCCTTTTTATTTCATCATTTTATTTCTCGTGTCACGGTTGTGGTTCCTTTCTTGACCCCTGTAAGTCTATTACGGTGCTTGTTATGTACGTAATCCTTCTCGGAGGGTTCTGTTTGATCCCTTTTCCTTCAGAGGTAAGTGATTTCCTTTGTGGAGTTTGTGGTGGTGATTTTCCTCGGCTGCTTTGTGCCTCCTGTTTTTGAATTCACCTGCTGGATTTCTCAGCAGCCTCCACCCGGTCCCTAGGTCCTGTCCTCTCGGTCACTGGGTGCAGGAAACCTCAGTGTAGTTGTGGGTGGACGGGAAGTGGGTTTCTGACCCTTGGCCTCTTGGGGAGGCATCCATCTGGGCTGCAGCCTGGGGCAGGCTGTGTAGTTTTAGTTCCATTTATTGCTGCTAGGTACGCGCCAATGTTTCTTTTAGGAGTCTTGCTTTAAGATCTACAGGGATCTCTCTTTCTTATTTTTGAGCACGCTTGTGTGTTTTTCCTTGGCACTAGGAGTTTGGGGCAGAAAGGAGGGGTTTTAGCATTGTCTTATTCCAACATCTTGAACCAGAAACCCTCCCTCATTATTATTCTTTGTTAAAATGAAATAATCGACATATACAAAAAATATATATAATATTGACTATGACGCATAATAATAAATGTAATAAGACATACACCAGTGAAACGGCTCCCTGCTTAAGTATTAGAACCTGACCAGTGCTGTTGAAGCCACTGTATGTTCCTTCTCGACCCATCTCTTTGTCTCCTCCACCCGCAGGTAACCACTCTTGGGTATTTTTATGTTTATCTTTCTCTTGTTTCCCCCTCCATTTTTTTTTCTGCAGGGAAGTGCCATTAACATTGGCTTCTTAGAATTGTGCTATGAAGTTGCAAAAATAATTAAAACACATTTGCACATAAATGAACCCACAAATCAATGGAACAGAACAGAGAATTTAGGAACAGACTCAAGTTTGTAAGGGAATGTATTAGGCAATAAAGGAGGTAGTCTAAATCAAGAGCAAAAAGGGTGATCTATTCAATAAATTGGTGTTGGGCAATTTGTTACCTATTTGGAACAGAACACATTTTAGATTCTTATCTCACACCTTACATAAAAGTGAACCCCTAATTGATTAAAACAAATCTAAATTACAAAAAAAGACCCAAATCATAATAGAACTAAAATAAAATTTAGGAGAATGATTTTATAATCTTGGGGTAGAAATGCCTTTCTAAGCAATACACAAAACCTCAAAGCTATGAAGGAAGAGATTTATACAGTTAACTACATCAACATTTAAACCTTTGACATAGCGAACGATGCAAATAAAATCCAAACACCAGAATGAGCGAGAATATTTGCAACACATGTAATAGATGCAAACACACATGTATGTGTGTTTATATATGTTTTAAATGCATCTAACGGATTAAAAAGTTACTAAGCCATAAAAAACAGAAGTCACCTGTAATTCTGCCCCTTAGGACCACTATTTACATTTTAGTATATACTGTTTCAGACTATTTTTTCCCTCATGCATTTTTTTCTTAAGCACATTGGTTCCATATCTGGGATTATGCTGTATAGGTTTTTTTTCCCATGACTTTGAACTTGGTGCAGTGTAAATGTTTTTTCACATAAGTAAATACACGCAAACGATAATTTCTTCCGCAAAAATCATAATGTCTATTTATTGTATAAAGTTACTAAAACTTGTTTAATAAATTAATTAATTTTCTAAAGTTAATATGCCTAATATAGGAGGGACTCCTACAAATCAATAAGTAAAAAACAAACATACAGTGAAGCAAAAGAAATGAACAGACCATCAATCCACAGAAGACTGAAGAAGAAAAACGGCAATGGCCAACAAACACAAAATGCCATTTACCTCACTAATAATTAAAAACACTCAAGTAAAACATTTCTGATTTATAGCACTGGGAAAATTTTTTTAAATGTAGACAATGCTTAGGCTTGGCAAGGATGTAGGGAAACAGACAGGCTTATAAACCTCTTGGTAAACTGATGTAGTATTTCTCAGGTAACTTGGCAGTATCTTTAAAAATTAAAAAAAAAAAAAAAAGGGCATACCTGGGTTCTGGCTCAGCAATCCCACTGAAATCAGAGCTGGATAGATGGTCACTGAGGTGTTGTCAAGGACAGAGGGGCGGATGGTATGTGGGATGGAGGGAGAGGTTTATAATTGTGATTGAGTATACTTAAAAATGCTCTTGGATTGTGAGTCTTTTTTTTTTTTTTTTTGACTTTTTGTACATTTTCAGTCTTCCTAAATTTTTCTTAATAAATATATTGCTATCATAATCAGAAAGTCAACATTTTTAAAGGAAAGTTTTTAATGGGAACTAATTCGGTGTTTGAAGTGCTTACATTGTATGTGCATTCAGTATAAGGTCCCCACAAAAATAATAGCAATGACAAAAAAAAAAATCACAAAACGATACAAGAGACAGACAGCGGTCACCTCAGGCCTCATTATTTTCAGAAAAAAACCCCAATTCCTTAGAATGAGATACAAAAAGGGTCTGGGTCTGCAGCCTCCTGTAGCTTCCCAGTTCATCTTTCTTCCATGCTCCGAGTGTTACCGAACCCAGGTCCGGCTGCTCGCCGCTCAAAAGCCAGTAAAGAGGCCAGGCTGGCGGAAAGGAAAGTTTGCTTTATTTTGGACACTGGCAATGGGGGTGGGAGGGCAGACGCCTGTCCAAAGGCCGTCTCCCTCCCCCACCCCCCGACAATCAGGGAGCAAGCTTTTATAGACAGAGGGAGGGGGTACATGCAGAAACAATACAGTCAGCTCTGACAGTCACCTTGAAATTGGTCATCGGTGGTCTGACCAGCGTCATCTTGATTGTTCAGTTCCAGGGTCGGTTTGTTCCCATTTCCTTGAGACCAGTTCTCAGAATTGCAGCAGCTTATGTCATGGCTACAGTCTGGTCACCATGTGGTTAACTTCTTCCACCTGCTGGGTGTTTCAGTACCTACAAGACAGCTCACAGGCTACGGCTCAGAATATTATCTACAGCCCTTGAGGAGGAACTAAAGGTCCTGGACTATGCTTAATGACTAAACTATTATTATTTGGTCTCCTTTGACTTTTCCTCTGTTTCTGTATTTTCTCACTTCTCTGATTAAACTTATTCTTTGGCTAAAGTTTTTCCACAGACAAAAGGCAGGCTGAGGACATGGGGGACAAGGACCATGGGGTCCTGCTCCGTTTCATGAGCACTTAGGTCCAAGCAACCCCCAGCAGTTCCCTGGATGTGAAACGCCCTTTATCGACTGGGTTCAATGCACATGCTTTCCTTGCTGCCTGACAGACCACCCTTCCCATCGGGGCATCACCCTTGGAGAGCAGACGCTAGCCTGGTCCATCACTGTGTTCTTAGGACCCAGCAGAGGGACTTACAGACAGCAGTCATAGTAAATATGTGCTTTATGAATGAATGAATAAAGGAATGAAGTGAAGGCTCAGAGTTTCGGCCAGAGACAGACCCAAGACCCCAGTGAGACAGTGGTGGAGGCAGGGCTACCTCTGGCTCTCTGCTAACATGTGCTATTTCCCCCACATCTGATCCCTGCTGCTTCACAGTTACCGTGGGGAGAAAGTGGCAAGAGCAGAGGAGCAGTCTATTCTCTGAGAGCAGAAAACGGCAATGCAAGTTCACAGTGACTCACTAGCTGCTAGATCCCCATTATGTTGCGAAAGCCCTGCCAGCTAGGGGCCCCCAAGCTGTGGAGCACTCCTTCTCTAAGGAAGTCAGACCTGCTGGGGGTCCTAATTAAACACAGACTGAGACAGAGACTGCAGGACGCCTTTGATGGAGGGGAGGGCTGGGACGAGGCAAACCCGGCCGTGCATCAAATGTACACAGGTGCATCGCTCAGCGGGTTTGGGGGTCACGTGAATAAATCAGTTTTTTATTTGACAGCAGCTCCACCCACACGGAAGAGCCACTTGGGTCATCTGTCTGTCCAGGACTTGGCATCCGCAGGGCCCTTCTGACTAGCTCAGTTATTCTTTAGCTGCTATGAAAATCATAACATCCAGTGACGTGGACCCCATTTTTGCCAACTGATGCACAAATAGTTTTTTTCTTAATTATCAAACTGGCTATAAAAACTTTTTAATTTGGGGGTATCTCCAGCGTTCAAGGTGGAAGGCACTCTAACGTTCATGCAGGATGACAGGTAGTCAATGAGGAAGGAAAAAGCCCCATGCTGGCTCTGGCAGCCCCTCTGTTCTCGCTGCACTAAATTACAGAATTAATAGGCTCTTAGAAAAGACTGACACGCAGTTACCGTGAGAAAGACAATTAAATGTGGAAACCCACTTTTCTCACTGCATTGAATTTTAACGGGAGGCTTTGAGACTCAGTAAATCTCTTTCCTATTTCTTCTCCCCTGTCCCATAAGTTCTTCAAAAAAGCATCTGGAACACCGAAGGGGCTCCTCTCTCTTGATCCTCTCAAACTCCTCGTTATGGCCGTGTTTCCTTCCAGAAAGTTTCTTTTGAGATCAAGGAGAATGCTAAATCCCCATATAGTTCAGTCGTTTCCTGGATGGTCTTCTTGTTCGTCTTCACCGCTTCCAAACAATCTAGGCCAGATTCATTCATTCATTCACTTGCTTATTCACTTGACAAACAACCCTTAGATCTTGCATTCTCTAGGCGCTAAAGGTCTGATCTTGATTTGATTCAGTCTAAGGGAGAGAGAGAGATGTGAGTGGGTGATTATATGCCTGGGGTAAGAGCCTCGGAGATGGATGTAGAAGGTGCAGGAGTCCCCAGAGGAAGAGTTAGTCTTCACACAGGTGCCTTCCTGCCCCCCTGCATCTGGACGCTCTAGCATCACGGCCTCTGTCTGCAGGTTCTCGGCCCTCCCCTGGCACGAAATTGGCGCTTGCTAAATGTGTCCTGAATTGACTCGACTTGTTAACCTTTCACTTGAGTCCTCCCAAGGTTATGCATCCAACTCAAATGAGTCTGCACTCTGCCCCAGAGGCTCTCATGATTAATTGCGAAGAAAAATTCTTTTTGAGGGGAAGAGGAGGAATTTTTTTTTAAATCCCACTTTTCTCCCAGCCTCAGCTGTTCATCAGTCAAACATTTGTCATATTGTAGTCCTTTAACCACTAGTCATTTCTGACTAATACCCGGCAGGCCGACATGGGGTACGATTTCCAAGATGATAAATGCTTCCCTTCTTATCTTTTGATATCTGGAAGTAGAAAATTTCAAGGAAAAACGGTTTTACACTAAGACGACCATAAATCTCATTGTGTTCACAACAGAAGGCTGACCAGAGAAGTTTATTAAATCCGTAAGGGATTTGATGTATATCAAACTGTTACATAAAGTCAATACTTTGGAGAGAAGCAGACAATAAATACTCAGCAAGAGACAATATTTCTATCAGGGAGAAGGCAATCGCATAAAGATTAGGGGAGCAATTTCAATATTGCCCGCCTCTCTGCTGTAGGAAGACATGTCTTGTTTTCCAGAATGATCACAGGGGAAGGAGCCGGGGTGGGGCAGGCAGCCTTCGAGACTTGGCTAATCTCACCATCAAGCCCCAGCTAGATGTGAAGCACTGAATGTTTGCGTCTCCTGCCCCCAACATTTATGTGTTGAAGCCCTACCCCCCCAGCGTGGCTGTATTTGGAGATGGGACCTCTGAGGAGGTAAGTCAGGTTAACTGAGGTCAAAAGGGAGGGGCCCTGATCAATAGGATTGGTGTCCTTATAAGAAGAGACACCAGAGCACTAGCTATCCCTTTCCTCCACCTCCACACAAAGTAGAGGCTATGTAAGCACACAGGAATACTGAAGGGCCACTGTCCCCAGAGTGAGCGCTTGGCTTCTGGAATCGTCATGTCCTCTTGCTTTTGTGTGGCATGTTCCATCTTTCCACCTGGTCTGTGAGTGACTTGGGGTGGGCATGGCTTGGTGTCCCATTTCCGCCTCCCTCTGGATGCTCGGTGAAGGGCTGAGACAGGCCTTCCTTCCTGATGCTGCGTTCAAGGTCGCTGCCTTGCCGGCGGGGCTGGCAGACCCACGATGGGAACGCACGGTGCTTTGGGGCTTGGAAGCTCCTTGCTGCTTCCAGGTCCCACTTGGGAAAGAGACACAGCTGTTCCTCCCTGGAATCTTGCCGCTGCCATCCAGGTCAGTGCCAGGCAGAGGAGCCCAGGACCCCGAGGAGCCCAGGAACCCACTGCGCCAGGGCCACAGGGCTCTCCTCTCCTTCCAATTCAGGAGACTCTTTCTAATTTGCATGAGGAGTCCTGCTAGCCCCCAGTTCCACACTACAATCCCCAGACCACACCCAGGGATAGGAGATGAGTGTGGGTGTAACTGACCTGAGGGCTGAGCAGGGGAACAGGGTGCAGCCCCCCTAACATCCACTCCCAGATGTGCTGGCAGAGAAGGGTGACACCTGCCTGCTCTTGCCTTTCCAACCGTCATCCTGCCTCACCTGTTCCCTTTCGGGTCCGGTACCGTCCTCCCCCAACGTCATTGCTGTTAGAATGTGAACTTCAAAAGCAACCTCAGAAGTGACCTGCCAGCTAGTTCAGAAGTTGGAACGTGGTGCTAATGAGGGCACAGCCACTGGGTCAGTTCTGACCTGGACGAAGGGACTGTCAGCAAGCAAAGCAAACAAAACAGCGCTCTCTCCCAGGCTGACTTGGCCATGGCCCTAGACTGGGACCCAACTGCTGCCACAGCCCGGGTGTCCCAAGAGCCAGATCCCTCGTCCCTCCTGCACCACTGCCAGCTCTCAGGGGTAGATGGCCATGTGGTTGCTGACACCAAGTGAGCAGATGGGGAGACTGGAAACACACAGAGAAGTCTGGGATTCCTCCAGAGTTACTGACCTGGCACCGGACCCCAGGCATGGGCGTTGTTTGGCATGCGCCCATTGCATGGATTGGTAAGTTGAGGTCAGTTAACTCAACAAACAGGTATTGGGCCCCTTGAAGTACAAAAAGTCAAGGTGGACTTGCTCCCATATGCATCATGCACAACTGCAGGTGAGAAGTGTTTGTGTACCTGGATGGAGAGGAAAGACCACTGCAACCAGAGAATGAACCTTTGGAGGGACCCTGAGTGTGTGTGGAGTGTACAGGTCACAAAGCAGAGTTGTCATGAGGTCAAGTTTCTCCTTAAGCATCTGACTACACAAGACCCTGGTCTGCTTCTCCCTTCTGAGATCCCCTCTGGCACGGCAGCTTGCTGGTGGAGAACAGAGACCCTGTCTCCCTTGTCTGCCCATCGGGGCAGATGGTCCTCAGAGGGGCAGGCAGGGTATTGAGGTTGTTGGTTCTGCATCTGCAGAGCCTGCAAGGTAACAATACGGTATTGTGCACATTAAAATATGTTAAGAATATAGATTTCATGTGAAGTGTTCTTACCACCAAAAAAACCCCCCAAATCCCCAAACCAAAACCAAAACACAAAAAGAAAACAACGACAGCAACAGCAACAAAAAACCACACAAAGAACACAAGGATGTTTTCGGAGGGGATGGGTATGTTTAATGCCTTGATCATGGTGATGATATCACAGGTGTATTTATATGTCCAAACTCAGCAAAATGTGCACATAAAATATGTGCATTTTTTGGTAAATCAGTTATATCTGAATCAAGCTTCAAAAATAAAAAATAAATAAAACTACGAGGGAGAAAGGACAGCACTGCCCACGCTTGTGAGGACACGCAACAGTACTTTCAAAGGGAGGTTCTCTGTGCCAGAAAACGGGAAGGTGTCCCTGAATTACTCCAGACTGTCGGGGTTTCTGGAGGCCATCTGTGCCCACTTGGATTTTTTGAATGCAAGTAAAAGAAAATCCAGCTGGTTAAAGATAATGCCTTGGCTCGTGATAGGGTGAGTCTTCAGGGGGGTCTTGACGATAATATGACCAAGACCCAGGTTCTCTTTTCTGTCCCCTCCTCCTCCTCCGTGATGGTTCCTTTTTCATAGGTGTCTCCCCTCGTGACTCCAAGATGCCTGCCAGTTTGGAAGACTGTTGGCGCCCTGGTTCATATTCCCTGGGGAGGAGGGTACTTTTGCCCCCAACCAGCAAACAAAATCCTCAGGCTTCAGTTGTTGGATCCACTTAGGTGACAAATCTCCAAGGGGATGGAGCACACAGATTAGTTTCGGGCTGGCACACGGCCCCAGTTGGGGGAGGGAATGAGAGCTGGGGGATGAAGTCAGCTTCCTCTGAAGCACCCAGGATGTGTGAGGGAGAGTAGATGCCTGCCTTAAAACCCCGGGTTGTCAACCAAGAGATGGGAGGATCGTGCTGGGAAGCTGCAAACAGCACATGCTGAGAACAGAGACGTCCCTCTTTGCAGAATTGTCAGTGGTGGACCAAACCCAGAGACAGAGATGAGGAAGAAGGCAGACCAGGATGTCAGAGGTTACCAGGCCCGACACTCTGATTTTACAGATGGGAAAGTAAAAGGTCAGAGAGGGGATGAAAGGGCCCCTGGACTGCACAACAGGCCATGGCGGAGCTGGGATCAAAATTCCTTCTCCTGAGGCTAATTTTCCCCCCACGGTAAAGCGCAGGTGAGAGAGAGAGAAGGAAGGAGGAGAATAGGGTAGGGGGTGGTGCTCTCTCAGATTTCTGGCTTTTCCCTCCTTGGTGGGTAGGAAGACTTCAGCACAGCTGCCCGTGAGGCGTGGCCAGCTCGGTGGTTCGTGCTTGCTGTGAAATTTGCCTTGTGGAGTCAAGGGTGTAAAGAGCAGAGAATGACAGAAAACACACACACACACACACACACACAAACACACACACAAAAACCAAACACACACACACCAAACACACACACACACACACACACACCAAACAACACTCCAACTGGAAAATAGGCCAAACACATGAATAGACATTTCACTGAAGGAGATATACAGATGGCAAATAAACCCAAGACACTCAACACCAGTAACTGTTAGGGAAATGCCAGTTAAAACCACAAAGGGATATCACTATGCTCCTATCGGAATGGCTAAAATAAAAAATAGTGGCAACACCAAATGCCAGTGAGGGTGCTGAGAAACTGGATCATTCAGGCATTGCTGGTGGGAATGTAAAATGGTCCAGCCACTATGAAAAACAGTTTGGCAGTTTCCTGACCAACTAAACTTGGAGCTACCGTACAACCCAGCAAATTGCACTCCTAGGTGTTTATCCCAGAGAAACGAAAATGTATGTTCACACAAAAATCTGTACATAAAATTTCATGGCTATTTTATTTGCAAGAGTTGAAAACTGGAAATCATCCCAGATGCCCTTTGACGGGTAAATGGTTAAACAAACAGGTGCATCCATACCATGGACTAATTGCTACTCAGCCATGAAAAGGAATATACTGTTGATTCAACTTGGCTGAATATCCAGAGAGCTGTGCTGAATGGAAAAAGCCAATCCCCAAAGGTTACATACTGTATGATTTCATTTACGTAACATTTTTGAAACAGCAAAGCTATAGAAATGGAGAACAAATTAGTGGTTGCCAGGGATTAGGGGTGGTGGTGAGTGGAACATGGTGAGTATGGTTTTAAAAAGACGAGAGAAGGGTCAGTATCTTGAGTGTGGAGTTGTATACAAGGTGATACAGCGACCGCTACTAAAATTATCACTAGCAGGAGATAAGATTGTACAGAACCTAGTACATACACACAAAATGAGTACAAGGAAAACTGAGGGAATCTGAACAAGATCAGTGGATTGTATCAGCGCTCTGCATCCGGGTGGTGATGTTACAGCACAGTTTTGCAAACTGAGCAAAGTGGACGGGGCTGTCTCTGTGTTACTTCTTACAGCAGCATGTGAATCTACAGTTATCTTAGAAGATTTTTCTAAAGAGCAGAGGACTTTGCAGCAGACATTTTCACCTTTTCGTTTGCTAGGAATGTCCCATCATCCCCAAAGCTGCTAATGCATTTGCTTTAGGGACTTTGAGACAGGAAATCAGCTCTTGGTCTGGGCTCTCAGAAGGGGCCAGGGTGGACCTCTGATAACTGTCTCCGTGCTCCCCATGGCCAGAAGTGGGAGGATGGAGGTTCACTAATGATGGGTCTCTGCACCATTAGGACACCTGTTGCCAATGATAAACTCATCCTGAAAGGCCCCTGCACTGCCCAGGAGGCTGAAATAAACAGCAAGCACAGGTTTGAAGAAACCAAAGCCTTTCATGAAAGAGACTTGGGATGGAAAGTTGTTTTGCCAGAATCCTCGGGAAAAACACCCTGACATAATCACTCCCAGGTCCAGGATAAATGAACACAGAAAGTGCTTCAAGGATGCAGTGAGTCTGATGGATTTTATTGATCGGCTCTTCCCTGGGTTTCTTCGGGAAACACTCTGGCTCCCTCGTCTCGGGCCCGGCGGCACGGACACGACTATTTTCATTACAGGAGGGCATTTCCTTGGAATGAAATATGAAGTGGGGTGCGTTCCACTCTCACCTCAGGCTGGTATGGTGCCCGGGCTCCGATAGACGTTTCATTATTTCCAGACACATATCGCCTTCCATCAAGTATTGGTTTTATATGAAACCAGAGTGATCAGAGTGCTTTTTGTTACCAAAGTAAAAGAACAATGAGCAGCCCAGGAGTCATTAATTTCTTCACAGAGAAGCAGTCGTGTGTGTGTGTGTGTGTGTGTGTGTGTGTGTGTGTGTGTCTGATTCAAAGAGCAAGGGGAGAGAGTTAGACCAGAAGAGCAGTCACCTTTTCATTCTGACTCTTGATGTTTCTGTTTTTCTCTCTCCAGGTGGGGTCACAGCCCTTGCTGAGTTTGTCCTCCTATCTGGAGGGAAACAGAAATGCAGGGGGTGCGGGGTAACAGCTCTAAACAGACCTGCTGTGTGTCCCCACCACACACCTGCCCTCTCTGAATCTCCGTCCTCTTTGGTAACAAGAGGATTGGAGCCAAGTGGCCTCAAGGGTCCTCTGGCTCTTGTGTTCTAAGGCGTTTACAACAGCTTGTGGGATTTTTCCCATCTGCACTTTCCTTTGGTGAAACCCACTGGGCGTGAGGGCTGGCCCAGGCTGTAGGAACTTCAGGAAAGGCCTCTGGGGCCACTGAAGTTTCTGACCCCCATCAGTCACGTGCTTATTGTATTTCTGCCACATCCTGATTTTTTTTTTCCCACCTTCTTTCAACCTCCTTCTTCATATCAGACAACCGCAGCTCTGACTTAGGCTTGAATATCTCCAGGGACGGGGCACTCCCCACATTACAGGCAGGCTTGTGTATTGTTGGGAAATTTCACTCTTGCAGAGTCTTATGCAGAATAAAGAGATGGTTTCCCAGTACTCTTCATCCAGCTCTCTGTCTTCACACGGAGCAAGGCTCGTTTTTCTCACAAAAGACAGCTCTCATGTGCTGAAGGATGGTGATCAAGACCCCCTTTGTCTGTCCATCTCCAGACTAAGTAGTACTCCCAGATCCTGAATCATTTATGGATTGTAGTCATGAGAATCTTTATCATGCTGGTTTGGTTCTTATAAATATGTTATACAGCTGAAAATGTCCCTTCTTATGTATATAAAAATTGATCATAGAGGGAATTTAATATCACTATAGAAAATTTGTTTACTAGGGGATAAGAAAAAAGTCACCAAAGTTCTCATTTTTAACCTAATTATTATTCATATTTTGGTATATTCCTTTCTGTCTTTTTCTCTGTCAAATTTCTAAATTTGAACGCTTTTTATCCCTTTCTCCGCTTCGCATCACATCAGAATTGTTTTTCATATTTCCTCCTAGTCTTTATAAGCATCATTTTGAAAGGATGTGGATCCTTCCATCTATTGATGTATTATAATTTATTTAACCAAACTCATACTGTTGGACATTTAGCTTTTTTCTATTTCTATGCAATTATAATGAATGCTGTGATGGACATTTTCAGGTGTGGCTTCTTCGAGAAAAATGTCAATGAGATGCATCATTGGGTCTGAAGGTTTGAATATTTATGGCTTACTAGGTATGGCCTCAGTGCTTTGCAGGAGGGTTGCCAGGTGCCCACTGTAGGAGATCCAGCATCTGGGCTGAGCTCTGGAGAGAATGTTCTGAGTTGGCAGGACAGTGCTGGGCAGTGGAGGATGACCAGCTCCCTGATGCTGGACCCTGGGTGTCTACTGATGGAGACGGTGTCAGATAATGGGTAAGGGTTTGGGCTTCAGAACCTGGCAGGACTGGGTTGAGCCCCGGCCCTGTTATTGGCCTGCTGTGTGATCCCGGGGGATTTACAGAGACTTGATTTTCTCATCTGTAAAATGGGAACAATACTTACCTTAATACCTTCACTTAGCATGATCACCAATGGCCTGTGTACTAGATTCTGCTCTAACAAATATCCACAAACTTGATGGCTTTAAGCAAAAGAAATATATTCTCTCACAATTCTGGAGGCCAGAATTTGGTGGTGTTAGCGTTCCAGATTTTGGCCATTCGAAAAGATGTGTAGTGATATCTCATTGTTTAATTTACATTTTCCTGATGACATAGTCTGTGGAGCATCTTTTTATATGTTTATTTGCCACCTGTGTACCGTCTCTGGGGAGGTGTGTACTAAGGTCTTTGGCCCATATGTTAATTGGGCTGCTTGTTATCTTGTTGAATTTTAAGAGTTCTTTATATATTTTGGATAGCAGTCTTTTATCAGATGTGTCTTTTGCAAATATTTTCTCCCAGTCTGTGGCTTATCTTCTCATTCTCTTGACATTGTCTTTCACAGTTCATTCTATTTTTTGATGTTATGAAGTGAACCGTCAATATAACTGAAAATAAGGCTATAGTCTCAACTACTGAAGGAGAAAGGGAAAGACGAAGTGTGTGATAATTTTCTCATCTTTTAGAGCAGAAGTAAGCACATGAAGGCCCATGGGCCAGATTCTACTTGTCATCTGGTTTTGTAAATAAAGTTCTATTAGAGCACAGACCTGCTCATTCAATTACTTATTGTCTGTGGCTGCTTTCATGCTACCACAGAAGTGAGTAACTGTGACAGAGACCATATGGCCTGCAAGGCCTAAAATATTTACTCTTTTACCCTTTATATAAAAAAATTTGGTGACCAAAGTTTTAGAGCAAGACCTCAAGACATCCAAGAAGCAGGGATTACATGTCATGAAAAAAATTATGAAGACAACTACTGGAGGGTTAGAACATATTTTGTGTACTTTGCAACTCACAAGAAAGAAAACTTATACTCAAGACACGTAAGACAATTCGTGTAGGAAATAATGGGTATCGAGAAAGCATTTAAAGCAACAAAAATGAGGATAAAATAAGACCCAGAAGTATCTATTATTTACATAAAATAAAGGAGACAAGCTTACTAATTAAAATAAGCAAGTTGAATGTTAAGTTGTATTTAAGAGATGGATTAAAAATAAAATGATGCAAAAATTAAGAGTTAAAGAAAAGGACTTGTGGTTAAAATGACTAGATACTATCTTCCCCCAGAGACCTACTAAAATGATAGCAAGAGAAAAAAAAAAAAGTATAATTAACCATGTCAAAGAGAGTGAGTGAAAGCTCAGCCATGGAGAGATGACTTCAACAAATTTCTTTAAGACAGAAGAGAGGTAACTCACAATGCAGGGTAGAGAAAGTGCAGGGGAGAGCTAAAGTAGACAAGGATAGAGATTAAGAAGACTCTCCTTCGCCCTCTATAACCCAGAGAGACTTGGGATCCTGAAACCCTAGTAAACTGAGTGAGAGAACAGGCTGAAAGTAGGGACTAACTGAACATCTACACAGTGTCACATCTCCTGCTCCTTTTCCCTCCACAGAAACCCCAGCCGTCCGGCATCCACCTCCTTCCCTGGGAAACAAATCAGTGTCTTCTTTTATTTTTATTTATTTATTTTTGGCTGTGTTGGGTCTTCGTTTCTGTGCGAGGGCTTTCTCTAGTTGCGGCGATTGGGGGCCGCTCTTCATCGCGGTGCGCGGGCCTCTCACTATCACGGCCTCTCTTGTTGCGGAGCACAGGCTCCAGACGCGCAGGCTCAGTAGCTGTGGCTCACGGGCCCAGCTGCTCTGCGGCATGTGGGATCTTCCCAGACCAGGGCTCGAACCCGTGTCCCCTACATTAGCAGACAGATTCTCAACCACTGCGCCACCAGGGAAGCCCAGTGCCTTCTTTTAAATACAGTGAAAGATCCCAGAGAAAAGGCCACCTGCTCTTTCTATCATTTAGGGACTTGCCATTGTTTTGGCCACCTCCCTACCTGAGTACCCGAAAGCAGCACCTGTAAGTTGAGAAACTATGTGGGCAGGAGGTCTCCGTTCATTGCTGGCTGATGGCAGGAGGCTTTAGTCCCTCACCACGTGGACCTCTCTACTCAAGGGCTGTTTGAGGGTCCTCATGACATAGCAGCTGGCTTCTTCCAGACTGATGGATCGAAGAGAGAGAGAGCAAGCCCTGGGAGGAAGGCTTTTACAACCTAATCTTGGATTGTACACCACCGGTTCCATTTTCGTCTATCATTAGAAACAAGTCACTGAATCCACATTCATGGGGAGGGGAATTAGGCTTCACCTTTTGAAGGAAGGAGTACCAAAGTATTTGTGAACATATTTTAAAACAACCGCAGACTCTTAACAAAAAGAAGAGATGAAAATAAATAAATATCTAAAAATAATTTTAGAGAAAACTGAGATACTACAAAAGAGAATAAAAGAATTTAATGAGTATCCTCAGAGGTATTTGAGAGACTCTTACATTCATTAAATAAATGACAAAATGGATGTTATGGAAAACAAAATGAGAAGAACCAGATAGAGATCCTGGGAATTAAAAGTTGCTGCTTTCTTTTCTTCTTCACTTGCTTTTCTGAAAAATTTGCTTTATTTTTTTTTAACGGAGGTGAAATTTACATAATATGAAACAAACGATTTAAAATATACCAGTGGCATTTAGAACATTCGCAGTGTTGTGCAACTCTTCCCTCTGTCTAGCTCCAAACATTGTCCTCGTCCCAAAAGTAGACCCTGTACCCATGAAGCAGGTGTTCCCCAGCCCCTCCCCAGCCCCAGGCAATCACCAGTCTGCTTTCTGTCTCTATGGATTTGCCTATTTTAGACAGTTTGTATAAATGGAATCACACAATATGTGGCCTTTTTTTGTCTGGCTTCTTTCACTTAGCGTAATGTTTCCAATTGCTGACTTCTTTTTTATTTCAAATTAGTAGAAGGACTGGAGGCTAGATTAGAAGAAATGTCTAAGAAAGGAGAACATAAAGGGAAAATGAGGGAAATACTAGTGCAGAGCAGTATTAGGAGATCAATCCAGGTGGTCTGGGATCTAATATATGTTCCAGAATGAACAGAGAAAATGGAGAGGAGAAACTTATGAAAGAAATAATATAAGAAAATTCCCCAGAAATAAGGGACACAAATGTCTAAAGGGCCAGCATAATAAATAACAACAGACCCACATTAGCACAAACTATTGTGACATTTCAAATCACGGGGGATAGAGAGAAGATATTAAAGGTATCCAGAGGATGGGGGAAAAACGAAGTCTAGCTAATCAACTACCTGGAAATTAAAAAAAAAAAAAGAAAAAGCTCTCTCAAAAATAACTCCTGGTCAAAGAATAAATTAAAACTGACATTGAAGAATATCTAGAAAATAAGAATATATGAGAATGAAAACACTAAGTAATGATGCTTAGAAATAGTGCCGGGAGGAAAATTTTACTCTTAAAACACTTTATATAACCAAACAAGTGTAACCAGTATGTTGAACAAGCAGAACTCATTTAATTCTAATTTAATTAGAAAAACGTCTTTATTTTTGAGCATCCCTTTAGTCTGTTTGGTTGGGTTGTTCTTTCCCTAACACCTAATGGATACTTGAGCGTACTCAGTACTTTTCTGATAACTCTCAGGTAGTTAAAATTGTATATAATCACTTGAGAGCACAATGACAGGCTTAAGTAATTCAAAGTGTTTCTGACACCTCCCTTCCCACCCCGACCCCCGGCCCATTTTGCTGTGAAGCTCAGGGAAAGGAGGAGAAGGAATGGGGTACAGAAAACCCTTACTTGGTCAGTACTGTCCTAAGATGGGTTCACATGCTTTGTACCTGGGATGTGGTTAAAGTGAACTCTTTGCCTTACGAGCACTTTCCTCATTTCTTAAGAGGTTCCTCTGCTGCATCCTTTGGCTACAACTCTTGTTTCTTGGGCAAGGTCTCTTTGTCTGGTCCTGCTGGCCTCCCTCAGCCTCATCTGATGGCAATGCTGTGACTTTCTAGGTGCAGCCGTCTGTGCTTTCTCAGGGGTGGGTCAGACATCAGTTCTCTGTGTCCCCAACTGCAGAGAACCCACAAACTCCCCTCTAACCCGTCCACCAGCTCAGGCTCAGGAGATTGCATTGTCCATGCCACCCCTTGGAATGGGGTCTGACTTAAAGTATAGCTCTCTCCAAATAAATGCTCTCCATGTTCTACGTGATGCTGCATCTCTTATCTCACTTTTAGTATATTTTGGTGGAATATCTTGTTTACTCAGCCAAACCCTGCAATTTAGGAACATGTTACACAAGGAAGAATTAAAGAATTAAAACAAACAGATTAAGTATGCAATTCAAAAAGTTAGGAAAGATCAACTAAGTTAATCCAAGGTTAGGGAAAAAAAGTATTAATGAATTAGAAAACAAAAATGACAGAGCTGATAAATAAATTTAAGAAATAGTATGTAGGGCTTCCCTGGTGGTGCAGTGGTTAAGAATCCACCTGCCAATGCAGGGGACACAGGTTTGAGCCCTGGTCCAGGAAGATCCCATATGCTGCAGAGCAACTAAGCCCATGTGCCACAACTACTGAGCCTGCGCTCTAGAGCCCGCGAGCCACAACTACTGAGCCTGAGTGCCATAACTGCTGAAGCCCACATGCCTAGAGCCCGTGCTCTGCAACAAGAGAAGCCACCGCAATGAGAAGCCCACGCACTGCAATGAAGAGAGTAGTCCCTGCTTGCCACAACTAGAGAAAGCCCGCGTGCAGCAACGAAGACCCAATGCTGCCAAAATAAATAAAATTTTAAATTTAAAAAAAAAATTAAGAAAAAAAAGGAAGTAGTACGTATGGGGGAACACACAATAAAACTGATAAATCATTGGGAGCTAGCTCAAAAGCACTACATTAGAAACAAACAAGAGAAAATACCACTGATCTAAAAGAAATTGAAAAAAAAGATTTTTTGCAAAAAATTCAGTGGAACTAAATTTGAAAAGATGAGTGAAATAAGATATTTTCCAGGAACTATAAATTATCAAGATTGACTTCATGAGAGATGGAAACCTAAATAGACTAAAAACAATGGAAGAAATTGAGAACATTATTAAAAAGCAACCTCTCCACAAAAGCACCAGATCCAGATGGTTTCAAAGGTAAGTTCTTTCAAATATTCAAGTAACAGATGAATCTGATACTATTTAAACTCTTCCAGAACCTAGAGAAATAAGGACAGCTCCCAAATTCTTTTTATAAAACTATCATAACATGGATTCCAAAATCTGACAAAGTTAGCACAAAAATAGAGAACTTTAGACCAATCTCACTCAGCACAACCATAAAAAAAATAATGGCAGAAATTTCCACAGCCTATTAAAAGAATAAAATACCACCTTCAAGTGGGATTCTTCCTACAATTCAAAGGCCTTTCAAAATTATGAAATCTATTAATATGATATATTATGTATCAAAGGGAAAAACACCATAGGACCAACTCAATTAGATACCAAAAAGGAATTTTAACTGAATTCAATATTCACTCCTAATTTAAAACACAAACTAACTAACTTCGCATATGGGAGTAGATGGTACACTTCCCCAGTGTCCATCCACCCTTCCCCTATTGGGGCAGCCAAGGGTTTGAGTTGTACTGACCTCCACCCTGTGCTAAGGGAGGCTCCTTAACCCCAAGTTGGTTAGAATAATTTCACTGCCTCAAGGAATAGTTAAGGATGGACATTAACTCAGCAAGTCATTTCTTGACCATAATGATTGCTCCAAATATGAATAAAGAGTCCTGGATGGTGCAGGGTAAACCTCGGGACTTCTTATTTCTTTAAAAGTTGAAGGAACAGAAGCTTTCTCTCCTTCTGGGCTATATGGTGTGCAAATGTCAGATCTTAAACTGGGCAGTCATTTTTTTTTTCCCCCAAAAGGAAAGCCAACTAGACAACAAAGCCAGAGTGTAGAGGAGGGTAGAGCTCAGAGAGTCACAGTGAAACTGGAGCCCTGATCAAACTGCACCTGAAGCATACTTTACCACTGGGCTATTTTTTACCCAAGCTGATAAATTCTCTTTATTGTTTTAGACAGCTTGAGTGAGTTTTCTATGACCTGCAGCCAAAAGCACTCTGATTCAGACTGACATTTTCTTAGCATAATTTAAAAAGTTGAGCTCAAATCAATCTAATGGTGAGAGACTAGAAGCATTCTCATTAAACCCAGGGCATATGAAATGAAAACAGCACCTGCCGAAGATGGCCTGGGGGAAATCCTGGATTTCTGGGAGTATGAGGTCAAAGAGG
Source organism: Balaenoptera borealis (assembly GCF_965194805.1). NCBI lineage: Eukaryota > Metazoa > Chordata > Mammalia > Artiodactyla > Balaenopteridae > Balaenoptera > Balaenoptera borealis. Next base: position 50,873,931 of record NC_138879.1, on the reverse strand, counting down.
GGTGGATAAAGATGAGGCTGAAAGGTCCTGACAGAGCTGGGGACTCTGAAATGGAGAGCTCACAGAAGACAGATGCCTTTTGCTGATTTGCTCAAAATCAGCTCCAGGGTCAGGGGACTCTAGCTACTTTCCCTTAGACCCGTGGTTCTCAACTTTTTTGATTTTTACCTCCCAGAGGACATTTGGCAGTGTTTGGAGACATCTATGGTTGATATTGACTTCCAGTGGGTGGAGGTCAGAGATGCTCCCAAACATCTTACAATGTACAGGGACCCCTCCCAGTCCCCACCCCCACTAAGGAATTATCCAGCCCAAGATGTCCCTCGTGCCGAGATTGGGAAATCCTGCCTTTACCCTCTCAGTTTCGCTGGTTTGTGTCCGCAGTTCCTCCCGTGGCCGCGTGGGTGACCTCACGTTGTGGCTAACATGCTCTCACAGCACAAGTCAATGAGATTAGCAGGGAGACAGGAGTACTGAAAAGGGGAAGCCAAACGTCATCATTCACAAATGATGCCACTCTGTACCTGCTGATTCCAAGCTAGCCCACTGAAAAACTCTTAGAAACAACAGGAGAATTCAGCGAAGTGGTGGATTCCAACATAAATAGTCAAGACTCATAGTTTTGCTCTATGCTAAAAATATCCCCTTGAAGAATATTATAAAAAATTATATTATATATAAATATTATAAAAAATCTAGAAAAGTGCAAAACATTTGGCTATATATTTACCCTGAGTCGATCAGTATCCCTGTGAAAAAGACTCTAACCTCTGTTGAGAGACATACAGAAGGTCACATCAAATCAGAAGCAAGTCTTTGCTGTTGGGTAGTAATAATATTCAACATCGCAGGGGAGCATGATCTCAAAGTAAATTGATCAGTGAAATTCCAGCTAAACTTTTGCAGGATTTTTTTTAATCCAGTGAAATAAAACCAAAGTTTATCTGGGAAAAAAACCTGCAAAACTAACTGGGAAAATTCTGAGAAAAAAAGACTGCTGAAGTGGGACCAGCTTGATTAGATACTAAAACATCTGAAACTCGGCAATTAAAGCGGTTTGATACTGGAGAAGGAGTAGGCAGGTGGATGAGACAATAGAGAATCCAGAAATAGACTCAAGTACACCAGAGAATTTCGTTTATGGGAAAGGTAGAATTTCATGGGACAATCCTCTGGGATAAAAGAAAATCTTCTCAACCCTCCTATCGGTAATTTATATTTCCAACAAAGGATTCATTTTCAGAATATATAAATGACTCATCCAAATCAATAAGAAAAATGCAAATGAACAAAATGGACAGAATACTTAAACAGCTGCTGGATCAAAGAGGCTGTCCCAATGGCCAATAAGCATTTGAAAAGGAGCTCAGCCTTATTAATCAGGGAATTGCAAATTAAAATCACAATGAGATGCCATTACACACCCATCAGCAAGTCTGAAATTTAAGAGACAGTACAAAGTGTTGGTGAAGACACAGAGCAAGCAAAACTCTTATACTATGGTTGGAGTGTCCATTTATGTAGCTACTCTGGAAAGCTACTTTCTAAACTACTTGCAAAACTGAATTTAAACAGAGTCCACTACACCATGACACAGAAATTCCACTCCTAGATGTATAACCAACGTAAACCACTCAAATGTCCATCAACAAGGGAAAGGATCAATTTTTGTGATGTTCAGACAATGGAGTACACAGCAGTGGAAATGAATGAACTCTAGCCACATGTAACAAACATAATGTTGAGGGGAAGAATGGTCCTGAACGATTGCATTTATAGAATGTGAAGGCATAGGCAGAACTAGTCTATGATGACAGATGCCAGGTTACCTTTGGGGAAAAGGAGGGTGTGACTGGGGAGAAACAGGCAGAGTTGCTGGCAGTGTTCTATTCCTGATGCAGCTGTGTTTCCTTAGTGAAAATTCATTATATATTTGGGCGTGTAGGGGAGGAAGAAGTTTTCTTTGAACCTCTTAGGGTCCCTGGCTGGTCTGAAAATTAAACTGACAAGAACAGATTAACAGAAGAAAAGCATACACATTTATTTAACGTAAGTTTTACCTGACATGAGAGGCTTCACGAGGAAATGAAAACTCAGAGAGAACTGAGTATTATGCTGGTTTTGATGAAGAATGGGCAGTCAGGGAGCCTATGGTAAGGTTAGGAGCATGAGGTTAGAGTAGGCAACTGGGGGCAACTTAGCAAGGTCTGTCTGTCAGGATGCTTCTCCGCATCCCTCTGTAAGAATAAGGATGCTGCTTTCCTCCAGGTATTGGGAGGGCACCTCTCGCATGCAGGCTTCATGACCTGTTTCAGAGAAGAAACAGGTGGGGGAGAAGGTCAGAGTGACCTTCTCTGGCTTCTGCCATTTTTCTCAAACTCCTTCAGCTTAAAATATCCCATATGCCAACGTGCCACGTTTGGGGGTAGCGCGTCCTGAACCCCATCAGGCACTTTTCTGTGTGTATGCCATGCATCAATAAAAAGGTTAAAAAGAAGTACAGAAACGTAAAGCTTATCGTGAACCGGCTAATGAAGACTCCGTGCTGTGTCGAAGGCCATTTCAGCAGCATGTCTGTGACTCCCGGTCGCCCGGTGGGTGATACACAGAGCGAATAATGCTGATCTCAGATGGTTTTTACGAGAATTAAATGAGACAATGGATATGGAAGCGTTTTGTAATCTGTAAAGGGCGTTGTAGTGGTTTTTATCACTACGGCGTGTTCGCATCGCTGAGAAGGGCACACATGGAACTATGACGACCAGCGCTGTCTGGGCCCACAGCCCTGTTCAGTTATTTTATGGAGAATTCTCTCTTCAACATTTAAATCTGCCCCGGCTTTCCTCTCTTCACTGCCTCACCGCCACACTCCTGAGATGAATTCTTCGCTTAAACAACGGAAGATGTATGACCTTCGTGTTCCTTCAGCTGATTAAAATCATTTCCTCTCTGTGGAGAGTCCATTCACGTGAAACTGTGCTTCTGAACGCCGGCCTTAGAATCCAGCCCCGTGCACTGGAGTTACAGCCTGTGATGCCTGAGAATTCCCCTTCCTTCCAGGCCGCATTTCAGGGACCTTGCAGATGCCCGGTCCACAACCCCCTCTCTGGGCACAGGTGGAGGGTGGCCAGCTGCGCCCGCACGGCCTCCTCCGCGGAGAGCTGGCTGCGGATGTAGCTGCATCCGCGTGGCATCCTGACCACGCGGGTATTAACACACAGTCGTCATAACAACAGGAGCTGCCATTCATTCCCTGCACTGTCCCACTGGGTCCTCACAACAACCCTGTGGTGCTAGATAACACAATCCCCATTTTACAGCTGTGGAAACTGAGGTGTAGAGGCAAGAAGTGACTAAAGCAAAGTCACAGAGTCACAAGTCGCAGACAGAAGATCTGAACCTAAGTTTGTTTAACTCTAGAGCCCAGGTTGGTTCATTTATCCAACAAATATTTATGAAGTGCCTGCCATGTGCCAGGCACTTGGATATGTCAGTGAGAAGGCTTCCTGCTCCCCTGAGCGTATGTTCTATTGGAGGAGATAGACAGCTGATAAACATAATGAATCAATCAGTCACGCAGTATGCTGGAAGGACAGACGCTGTGGGAAGAAAGAGAGTTGAGCTGAGTAAGGGGGGGTCAGGAGTGCCTGGAGGTTGGGAAGGGGGGTGTCTTGGCTTGCAGCTGAAGTATAGTGGTCAGGGGAGACTTCCCTGAGAAGGTAACATTTGGACAAAGTCTTAAAGAAGGTGAAGGAATTAGCCATGTGGCTACCTGGAGAGAGAGAGTGAGCCAGGCTGAAGGAAAGCCCTGTACACAGGCCCTACTGAGTAGAGGCTTGGCATGTCTTGGGAGACAGAAAGGAGGCCAGAGTTAGGGAGGAGTTAGTGGTAGTAGGTGAGGTCAGCCTGTAAGTGAGGGCCAGGTGCCACAGAGCCTTGCAGACCACTGCAAAGACCTTGACCTTCACTCTGAGCAAAATGGGGGCCTAGTGGAGTTGGGGCAGAGGAACATGGCTGTCTGACTCGAGTTTAGTGCCATGTTACTCCCAAACCTGGCTGGGATGCAGGTATCACTGGGGTGCTTGTTATTAGTGCAGGTGCCAGGCCTACTGCAGAATCCCACATCCCTAGGATCATGGCCAAGGTCCTGGATACCCCTCTTCCTGTCCTCGGCTTGCTCTCCCTCTAATCCTATTTCTGTCCAGCTGCCAGGCCTGGCTTGGGGACCTACTTGGGTTCCGGCCTCTCTTCCCTGAGTTCCTGCTTTTGGCCCCCCTGGTAGCACCCTGTACCCTGAGCTTGATCGTCCCTTGACCCAACGGCAGTTGGACCAAGGAGAAACGTGCTTCCTCTCCAGACCCCGCACCCGGGAGGACTTGAGCCAGCCCTGCCAGCCCACAAGCAGATGTTTGGGTTGGAGAGTCCAGACCACAAAGGCCCAGTGGTCAGCCAGCCTGGCCCTGGCGATGGCGGCTAGGATCCTGAGCTCGGCCAGCAGGACGCAAAGGAACATCTGGTATGTGACTCTCCCTGGCAGGGAGAAAGGCATGAAGTCAGCGGGGATGTTCAGAAGGGCTTGGGGTCAGTGTCGGGCAGAAGCAGGAGGCAGTGGAGGTGGAATCACAAATTGTAACCCAGGGGCAGTGACCAAATCTGGAGAAGCAGACCCAGAATGGCATCTCCGCAAAGTGACCTGAAGGGTCCTCTGTGGCTGGGGAATCTCCAGGAACACTGGGAGGTACTCGCTGGAAGGGGTAAAACAGGACCAAATCCACCAGAAGCCCGTGGATTCTGATTGCTGGGCTGCAGGCCTGGGTCTACCGTCCTCTCTCCGATGGGCTGATATTTTTTCACTTTAATTGGGAACATAAGTAAACGGCAATGAAATCTGTATTCCTGTGAAAGGAGATGGAAGCGACTAAGGTGGGGGACATCATTGCCAACACTCCCCACTTCCGGCCCGTGGGAGGTGGGACAGGACTTCCTGGTTTTGAAAATGTTTGTATCTATGCCTCCTCCGACCCCACGACAAGAAATGGGCTTCATAGAATCGTCTGCAGTCTCACCCAGGCCCCTTGGGGCCAGAGCAGGTTTTGGGAGAAGGATGGGAAGACACAGAATTGTGTCCACAGCCAGGATCAGGGCTCAGTTGTGCCGAAGGTCAGATGTCAATCCAAGGTCAACATTGGGAACAGGGTCGGAGCTCAGTGTATGAGGGGGCAAGGTTGGGTCTAGGCCTATGCCCAGGTCGGGGCTTTGTCAGGGTTGGGATATGACTCCTTTGTTTCCAGGGGACACTCAGCCAGCCTCCTGTCTGCTTTGGTCTCCTGGTTTGCCTCTGAGCAAACCCAAAACATGGTGACTTGACAGCAAGTGCCCCGCCCCCCAGATCCAGGTGCAGCAGGCGTCAGCCTCCTGGAGAAAGGCTGATTTCCAGCTGGAAACAAACTTGCTTCTGGGTCCTTCCCAGACCCACATGGCCCTGCTCATCTTCTGTAAGGCCCACACTGTGTCCCACACTTTCATAGGTGGGCTCTCTAGATCTTGAGAACAGTCACTCGAGAGGGGAGGGTAAGAAATATTATCCCCATTTTATGGGCAAGGAAAACTGAGGCCCAGTTCTTTACTGCATCCAGGGGTTTGCGTATTCCTTATCGTTTGAAGTTGTTTCTACTCTCTTTTGCTTCTGGATCTAGGACACATTTCTTCTTTCACCTGAGTGCTCCCAGGTGGGAAACCTGATACAGAGGCCGGGGGATCAGGCCTGATCTCATCTCTACTCAGCCTGGGCCAGCCTGGGAGTCCTTTCCTCAACAGGATTCCATATGGAGAAAAAACAAACAAACAAACAAAGAAACGGGCAAAGCAGATTTTCTGCCTGTGCGGGGAAGCCCCCAGGCAGCTCACCCCAGGGAGGTTTGGGCCTGGGCGGGGGGGTGGGGGGACGGTTTTCTTGCTTGCAGAGGGCCGGGATGACCCTTGGTGAAAGCAGCAGATCCTCGCGCCATGGCTCCAGCACCCTCGCCAGGTTCTCAGGGCGTCAGTGGGGCGCGGGGAGGAGTGGTGATTAGGGGCAATCCCTGGGCCGGCGGTGCCCACCTCTGAAGGGTGCACAAGGGGGGCCAGCTGCTTGCTTTCCCCCCCCCCCCCGTTGCTCCCCTGCCTCCACCTCGCTCCAGGGGCTGGGGGAGGGGGCGCAGGCTGCTCCCTTCCTGTTGGGGTGGGGGGCGGCTGTGAGAAGGCGAGTGGACCCTTTTGCAGCTTAAGTGAGAGAGTACCAGCGTCCCGGGGACTTCTCATCGCTGCCTTCCCGCTCTGCAAAGCCTCCTTCTGTCGCCAAGTCTGCAGGCCCCTCCCCTTTCGGAAGCCCCTGCCCTCTTTCTTCACCTAAAGACCCCCGCCTGGCTTTGCAGAACGACTTCCCCCTTGCTGGCAGGAGAAGGAGGCAGCTGGGTCCTCCACGTGCGTACAGAACAAAGAGACCCGTTGTAACTCCCGTTCCACCGACGAGAGCTCCCGTCAGGGCCTGACAAATGAGCGTGGGCACCCCCAGTGACAGAGATGGATGGGGGTCCCTGTGCTCGAGCCCGGCGCGCACTGCCCGTCCGTGTATCCCTCCCCGTGGGAGCAGGCTAATCAGATGGTCGTTTATGGGGCCATTACTCAGTCATTTAGTTATGCTTGGACAGGGTGGGGGGAGGGGAACGTGAGGTTTCACCAAGAAGACAATTAGGACCCCTTCCTGGTGTCTGCCAGAGGGGGCCACACGAGTCCCGTTAAGGGGCGATGATGGTGACGATCCACTGGCTCCAATCATACTGGAGGCCCCCCTGTTCCTCCCCAGGGCAGGGCCTGCACTCACTCCATCCACAGTCAGCCCCACCGGGGTGGGACCCAAACAAGCAGACCTCTGCTGTGGTCCAGGTGGGCTTTCTGAGCCCCACGACACTGGCCCCAGAGAAAGGGAACCTGGATGCTTTCTTGAACACTTGCTGCCATTGTTTTAAACTGGGAATCCGAGGGGGGCACAGCACTTGGTATGCAGGCAATGCCCTGGGAAGAGATTCTTTTACATTTGTGCGGTAATATATCCTCTGTCCCAGGACCTGCTATTGTACAATAAAACAAGAAGGCTGGGAATCAATACAGAAATGTTAAAAAAGAAATGCTCTGAATCATTTTCGTAACCAGCAAATATGGTTTTCAGCTGAGAAACATTTTCTTTTCTATTCTGAAATGGTGGAGCAGTTTTCAAGCCTGGGCTCTGGGACTGAAGCTTTTAGCTGCTTAAAGGTAAATATTACCCAGAGGAGAGGCCACAATAGACCGGGCTGTGATGAGCTGAGTTTGGCTGTAATAATAATGGTATATGTTATTGCCTGCTTTGCAAGCATCTGTCGTGTGCTAGCTCTGTGATGGGTACTTTCGTGTTGAATAAGTTATATGTTTGAACAAATCCTTAGGGCTCATCTGCTCTAGCCCTCTCAACATGTAGAAATTCCCCTCTGTGACACTCCCAACAGATGGGCCTAGAAGTTTTCCTTAAACACTTGCAGTGGGAGCAACTCACTACTTCCAAAAGCCCATGCCATTTTCTTTTAATAGCTGTAAGTATTTTAAACATGCTTTTGACTTTTGGTCACGGTGCTGGAATCAGCACACACTGGAGCCTTCCTGAGCCACTCTTTTTTTTTTTTTTTTTAATACATTTATTTATTTATTTATTTATTTATGGCTGCGTTGGGTCTTTGTTGCTGTGAGTGGGCTTTCTCTAGTTGCAGCGAGCGGGAGCTACTCTTCGTTGCGGTGCGCAGGCTTCTCATTGCAGTGGCTTCTCTTGTTGCAGAGCACAGGCTCTAGGCACGCGAGCTTCAGTAGTTGTGACATGCAGGCTCAGTAGTTGTGTCTCGCAGGCTCAGCAGCTGTGGCACACGGGCTTAGTTGCTCCGCGACATGTGGGATCTTCCCAGACCAGGGATCGAACCCGTGTCTCCTGATTGGCAGGCGTTTTCTTAACCACTGCGCCACCAGAGAAGTGCCCTCCACTTTTTAAACATACGCAAAGAGTTAAAATATAAACGCCATGTAAGTACAAATGGAATTTTGTCTTGTTTTTGATAGGACCAGCATTATTAAAAACACTGTAATAATTTCTATAGGCTAGAAATTAAATGGAGATACCAGTGTGTAGGGGATGGACCTCTGTGACCTGCAGGGCACTGAGACTGGAGATGGCCTGTGGGCCAGGAATTCACTCACACACACAAAAAAAACAACAACAGGAAAATGGGACCTATAGTCAAGAAAAAACTCAACTAATAGAAACTTACTCTGAGAGGTCCCGGTATTAGATGTAAATATCTTTAAAATATTAGCAAAATCTTTAAATCAGCTGTATAAATACGTTCAAAAGACTAAAGGAAAATGAGCCTTAATGAGTCAACAGATAGAGAATTTCATCAGAGAAATGGAAATTAAAAAGAACTAAATGAAAATTCTAGAAATTCTAAAAATTATAGTAATTGAAGTAAAATATTCATTGGATGGGTTTAATAGCAGGCTAGAGGTGATGGACGAATAAATATGTGAGTCTGAAGACAGATCACTAGAAATGATCCAGTTGGAGAGAGCAGACAGGAGAATGAAGAAAAATGAACAGAGCCTTGAAAGGGCACAGGACAATTTCAAATAATCTAACACACTGGTGATAGAAGTTCTAGAAGGAGACTATAATGATAATTGGTCAGGAATAATATATGAAGAAATAAATAGCTGAAAGTTTCCCAAATTTGATTTAAAAAAGAGAAAAGTATAGACTTACAGGATCAAAAAGTTTAGAGACTCCTAAGAAAAATAAATTCACACTTACCCATATCATAGTCAGACCACTCAAAACTAAATGTAGAGAAAATCTTGAGAGGAGCCAGAGGAAAAAAGACACATTCCATATAGGGTAACAATAATTAGAACTACCACGGACTTCTCAGAAAGAGTGGAGGCCAAAAGACAAAGGAACAATATCATTAAAGTGATTAAAGAAAAGAAAAAAAGACCCAACCTGTCAACCCAGGCAGTTTTACTATCTATATTCAGTGAAATATCCTTTAAAAATGAGGATGAAATGGAGTCATTTTTAGACAAATGAAAGCTGAGAGAAGGTTTTGCCGGCAGACATACAGAAGATCTGATAAAGGGTGTTCTCCAGGCTGAAAAGAAATGATGGGAAGTTACCTGATGGAAACTTGCGTCGCCAGGAGGGAAAGAGCACAGCTAATGTTTTACTCTCATAATTCTGAGAAAAGACAACTGACTGTTTAAAACAAAATGATAACATTTTAAGCATCGTTTAAAACATATGTAAAAAGTTAAAGATATGACAACAAAAGCAGAAAGAAGGGAAGGTGTTAATACACTTATTATTCTTGCGAAGTGGGAAATGGGAAAGAGGGGTGTGGGAAGGACCATGTGGGAGGTGGAAGGTGGTTCAGAATTGACTAAGGAGGCTTATGGTGAGCCCTAGACATTCTCCTTGTCGGGTCCTGGGAATCCCCCTCCTGGACCCTCCCCGAGGTCTGCCCCTTGAGGCTGGACCAGCCATTTCCTGAAAGAGCTCGCTGGCTGAGACCTGGCCTGGGCCTGTGAGCATTCGGCTCAGAGGATGGGCAGGAAGGAGAAGAAAAGCAGGGTGGCAGGAAGAAAAACCTCTCAATAGGGCTGGGAGGAATGGGATGAGAAAGAGGAGGAGGAACGGGGGACACACGTGCTGCTCTCAGCTGTCTGCCTGTGGGTGAAGCAATGAATTGCGCTCAGTCATAAGGCCATGAATGGAGAGACCACTTGGGACCAGTCACTTTACATCCGTTAGCTCACTTCATCCTCAGATCATCCAGCCAGGCTGATTGTATTTCCCCATTTTACAGAGGAGGGCACTGGGGGCTCAGAGAAGTTAAATAACTCAAGTCTACCCAGTTAGTGAAAGGATCTAAGTAGAGCAAAGGCCACTCTACCTGCATACAGCTGGAAATCTGTCAGATGCAAGGGCCCTGAGAGACACGTCTAACTGGACTCTATCAGCCTGGCACGGGCGAGGTATGTGCCACAAGGGGAACCACCACTTAGTGAGTCTCTGCCCCGAGCCTTGGAGAGATGGGGAGACAGTGAGCCCCAGAGACTCAGGAAGGCACTGGCTCTGAGCTGGGCTGGCACACCTGCTTGGGACAAGCTCGTTATGTGGCAGGTCAGCAGGCCATAGGCACAGAGCAGGTAGCGCTGGGAGCTAACGTGAGGTCCCTTCAAGTCAGCACCACACAGGAAGGAACCCTGAGGACCTGCCTAGTGCTGGCTTTTTTATACACCTTGTCTAACCCTTTCTGTCATCTTGCACAATTATCTCCTAAGGTAACTGTTTTCAGCCCGATCGGACAGATGAGGAAACTGAGGCTTAAAGAGGTTAAATTCACTTACCCTTCATCGACCACAGTGTCTGGATTCTCACTGTTTCAGTCCTGTATGTCTGCCCACTCCTCATAGCAGGCTGTTTCACGCCCCAGAACCTTTGTGTATGGGATTCCTTGGGCGCATGAGACTCAAGGCCTGGCCAGCTCCTATATTTTCAGGGGTGCCCTCTGTGCTGGTCTCTGGATTCCCAAGTTTCTCATTCCCAGGCCAGAGAGGAGGGTCTTCCAGAGGGGAGGAGTGCTATTCAACCCCAGGCCTTGGGAGGGTGCTATATTGCCAAGAGGGTCAGAGGCCTGGCTCTTGGCCGCAGCTCTGCTTCAATCCAGCTGTGACCTTGGGAGAGCCATTTCTCATCTCTGCTCAAGATTACGTCCCACCTGTACAGCGACGGGCTGGATGTGTCTCATCCTGGACCAGGGGTGGGCAAGCATTTTCAGTTAGGTCCAGATTGCAAATATTTTTCGGTTTTGCAGGCCATGCAACTACTAAACTCTGCCTTTGTGGTGAGAAAGCAGCTGTACAGAGCATGTAAACAAAGTATGCGGCCATGTCCCAGTAAAATGTTATTTACAAAAACAGGAGGCAGGTTGGATTATGGTTCTTTGTCTGGGACAATCTCAGATTTCTGGGTGCTAGAGAGTCGGAGATATATCTTAGTCTAGTGGCGGAGGCATGCAGGCAAACCCCAAATTAACAGTGTGGTGTGAAAAGTAGAAATGGTTTAGAGAAGAGCACAGGCACAGCAATAACTCGGGGGGCCGTGGGGGCTTTGATGGTTAAGCTGAGCGTCAGTGGGTGACACATTAGAGGGTCTGGCAGATGAAGGAAAGAGCATTCTAGGCAGATGGGACAGCATGTGCAAACACCCAGAGGCATGACAGCGCGTGGTGTCTTGGCAAAAACTGTGGATGGAATTCGATGGCTAAAGCCAGAGGCACAAATGAAATCAAGGAGAATCTTAATTGCTGTACTGAGGAGCATACACTTTTCAGCAAATAATTCTCAGTTATTTAACTCCTCTTCAATGACTAACATTTTTCTTGGAAAGCGTCCACCCTACTAATAACTACTAATCTCAGTAAGGGGTATTGGATATGCAGTTTCTTCTAATTACATGGAAATACTGGTTGTTTCTTCTCTGTGGGCGCTGAGGCCCCGGGGACAGTGATGGATGGCCAGGGTAGGTAAAAGGGACGAGCTGAGCGTGGCTGATTTGCACCACAGTGGAGCCCGGGGCTCTGATTTCACACTCTGCCTCAGGCCAGAGGGATTCTGCCTGTGTCATCATTACGCTCAGCAAGGGATGCTTTGTCTTCCCCTGATCGGCCTAATTGCTCTCCTCATTTGGACAGCCCTGGAGTCATTTAGTAATGAAAATCGCCACACGCTAATATGGCATCAGGAGCTCACCTGCTTGTTGGCATTTGGAGCAGTATGGAGAAAGGAAAAGGCTCAGCTTGTCATTATAGGTGCAGAGCCTCGCCGAGCTGCTCGTGTGCAATTACCGCCCAACAGTCTGGAAATTACAGTCCGGTTACAGTGGCTGCTGACGAGGGCTAATTGCACCACCACAGAGCTGTCCTGGACGCTTAAAACAAATGGCCCCCGTGGGAACTTGGCGATGGGTCGGGAAAATCCCATCTATTCTTGGAACAGAGGGAAAGGCTAGTTGAGGTTGGGAAGGGATCAGCTGGGGGCTTCTGGGCATTAAAGATTGGTTTCTCAATCAGTGTAATCAAACTGGAGTTTCATGAAGACATTCACCCATCCATCTATCTACCCATCCATCCCCCACCATCCATCCACCATCCATCTATGCATTCATCTATCCATGCGTTCATCCATCCATCTTCCCCCATCCAGCCACCTATCCACCCTCCATCCATCCATCCTCTGTCCATCTTCCTCTGTATGTTTTCTGAACTGTTAACCCAGACGTGCATCCATGATGTACCCATCCATCATTCATCCACCCACCCACCCATTTATCCATCCACCCAACCATCCATCCAACCACCCAACCATCCATTCATCTATCCTACCATACATCCGTCTAGCATGCAACTATCTATCTCTCCATCCATCCAACAAATTTCTACCAAACTCTTGCTTAGTACAAGGCCTACTTTTGATGCTGCGAGTCAAGGATGAGTCAGGAGTGATTCTGCACACAAGAAAACATAATAGACACTCAATAAATATTTTTGAATAAATTTTAAAAAAGAAGAAATATTTTCTCAATGAAGAGGAGACCATTTTAAGGACTCAGCTAAGTGGGAGGATAAAGAAAAGGGCATAATAAGTGTGAGGACAGAGAAGGTGTAAAGTGTTCTCAGTCATACATGCATGTGAGCCTGTGTTTGAGCGTGGTAAGATACTTCATCTCCTTGAGCCTCAGTTTTCCTACCCATAAAATGGGGATAAAAATAGCTGCTAGCTCATAGGGTTATTATGTGGATTACCTAAAATATTGCATGTAAAGTTCTTAGAACAATGTCTAGTACATAGGAGGCACATAAAAGTTTGGACTTTCCATAATTATTAGATGTCTGTGCTGCTTTCCTTGACTCCTCTAGGGTACTACTCCCTACTATGGATTCTCCCATCTCTCTGCCCACCCTACTCTGCCTCGAAAGAGAAAAAGACCATCCTAGGAATTAGAACCTGATGTAGATGTTTGTAACACAAGGGAGGTCTTGGAGTTTGGGGAATGTTAATTCTTTCCCTTGTGATTGGAGCCCAGGGAGTGAGGGGCAGTGACCAGGGCAGGACAGTAGGTAGGGTCAAGGCCATATCAGTCTGGGAAGAGCTGAGGGGTTTGGGATTTGCTGTGGGGAAGACAGGGGATTGCAAGTGATTTGAATTTGTAAATTGTTACTCTGGCATGGGGAATTGATTACTGTTAATGGATTATTACTCTGTGGGTAATTGATTGGAAGATCATCTGGTCATAGTGATTCAAGGGCAGAGGCTGGATGAAAACTGGTCCAGTGCCCTTTCCTGGTCCCAGCTGCTAGATCTCTGGTCCGTGGGCTCCCCCGCTATAGTTTTCTGGCCTGGAGCTCAGGGCTGGGGAAGGAATTTTAGAGCTACGGGTTCCTCTGCCCTGTCAGGATCTGTGCAGGGATCTACAGGTCCCCACGTTCTCTCCCGACCCCGCACACACTCATAGAACTCTGCTAAGTGGCCATTTCAACTGTCCTTACATACCTCCTGTGACAAGGACATCACTCCTTCCTGAGGTAGCCTGTTTCCTCTCTGGCCACCTCTGACAAAGTCCTTTGTGAGATTAAAGTTCCCCCTATCTTTTCTTGGATTCTCATTGTTCACGCTCGCCCTACTCCTGAGGGACTGGGCAGAGCAGGTCTCAATGGCAGCCGTGGACCCGGTTCATCTGGGGGCCAGGACACAGGCTCAGTTTGTGGTCAGGGGTCGGTGGGCGGCCAGGTCAGTGCTTGGGCTGCAGCTGGCCTCAGGGTGGGGCATTTCCCAGGAGGGGCGGGGGTGGGCTGACTGTTGAACTGGCAGCCCCTGTACCCCCTGCCTCCTGGTAGGCTCCCTCTGGTATAGTCTCCACCCACATGGATGCTGGGTTTCCCATGGGATCTCCACCAACAGCAAGTGTTGGAAGTGATGCTACGCTAGTTCAACACTTGCCTTTACAGGCCTGGCGGCTTCTGCTTCTGCCTGATGAATGAGGAGAGGCCCCACGGAGGAGGTGGAGAAGCCACCTCGGACATTCCAGCCCCACGTGAGCTCTCCTCCGAATGCAGCCGTGGGAGTGGCCTCGGCTAAACCACATGGAGTAGAATGGCCCAGCTGGGCCCATCTGCCCTCAGCATTAGAAGAAATAATACCAATGTAATACTGGTATTGCTTTAAGCCACCAAGTGTTTGGATGGTTGGAATGCGTCAATAGATAACAGGTACTGGGATCCTAGGTAGCACTCCCTATCCACTCCCAGGGCACAGTCAAGTCCCAGCCGTAGCCAGAGTCTGAGCTCAGATCAGGCCCTCAGCACTGATTCCTGCACGACCCCAAGTACATCACAGATGTCATGGGCCTCGGTTTCACTGTCTATAAAGTGAAGAGATTTCATTGTAATGATTTCATCTCTTCCAGCTTTTCTTTGATGAGGCCACAGGGTTCTGGGTGAGGCAACGGCGCCTTCATTCCCAAAGGCCCCTTGTCAGGGGAGGTTTCCCACACCCGTGGCCTCACTGCCCACAGAACAACCTGGTACCAGTCTCCTGGCCAGGCCACTTGGAATTACACACCTCTGCTTCAGCTGTGTTAAATTCACCCTGATGGTCCATGTGGCACCTGGAAGAGGGCTGTGCCCTGCGGTGGACACTTGGCTAACTGGGCATGGGTTGGTTTTGTGCAAACAGTGCAAAACCAACCCCTCTCCCTCTGCTTCCTTGCTCCTCGTTAGATTTTGGCAACAAGTGATTCACTTAAAAGGCGAGATGGGAACAGGCAGTGATGTTTGAAGCATTTCTCCCTTGATCACTTAGCAGCCCTCTACCTGTTTTATTATGCTATTGGCAAAAATTATGATGTTTATGCAAATTATGTTTGGATAATCATGTCTGAAGGAGCCTGTGGTTCAAACTTTCCAGCCAATTTCTCTAAATGGGAGCTTTTAAGTTTTTCCTTTTTACGGTCTTCAGAAGATGCTTGTAGAGACGGTACTATGTCAACTTTGGAGGCGGCCAAGGAGGGGGGAGTGGAATCAGCGCAGTGGAGGCTGGGGGCTCAGAGGGTCAGAAACCTGGGCCCCACCTGTGAAACCCCTCACAGGGCTCTCTCTGGGTTGAGAAAGCAGACGTCATTGAGCCCTGAAGGTGGCCGTGGCAAGGTAAAGAGTCGGCAGACAGAGGCCAGCACAGTCAAGCAGAAGTTTTTAGAAGTCTGAGCTGCCGTAGGAGGCTCGCAGTCCCCAGGAGAAGAGGACACCAAGATCCAGGTAGGAGAAGCGTCTTCCCAAGGTCCCCCAGCTGGGCAGCTGAGGTGCTGGGATTGGCAGCTGGAACCGGACACAGCTGCTGAGAGCCCAGGAAAGGGGCAGAAAGGGCATCCTTTCCCAGCCAGCGTGTGTGCCAGGCAGGGCGGTGGGAAAGACTCCCTTCCCCTCTGATGCCTTTTCCTCGATGGTGAAAGGACATAGGGCTTGAATTCGAAGCTAGCGAGCGGAACACATCTGATGAGCCGCTTCAATATTTATTTTCCCAATAGACTCGAACAATTCTGAAGAGACATAATATTACGTTTCTTAGAAATTTCCCTGAATACATATTTATTGAGGGAAACCTGAATAAGCTGAGAAGGGCTCAGACCTACTTATTTATGTATTCAGTCATCTCCAGGGTGCGGGCTATGCCGGCCTTAACGAGGAGAAGAGACAGTAATTAGATTGCACTTGGGCTGAGCCCCCTGCTCCAGGGACAGGATTAGGGCCCAGCTGCCAGTGTTCCGTGGTCCCCACCCTCAGGATGCGCGTCCTTCAAGTTTGCGCCTCTGGGGATCCGTGGATCTCAAACTTGCTGCATATCGGAATCATCTGGGAAGTTTAAAAAAAAATACTGATGCTTGTGCCCTTTTCACAGAGATTCTGATTTAATTTTTCCAGGGGCAACCTTGGCATTTGGGACTTCTACAAGCTCCCCAGGCGATCTATCATGTAGCAAAATTTGAGAACCACTAATTTTGACCGTGAACCTGTGGGGCTGGCTACATTCACGTGTCATGCTTTCTCCCTCCCTAGTTTTTACCAAAGGTGAGCAGTGCTGGTGGAAGGGGAGAGTCCAGGGCTGGGGGTTAGGGGCGGGGCCAACGTCATGGACCTGTGACCTGAGCAGAGGCAGAGAGGGCCATGTTTGCTTAAATGCCCTACTGTAGCCATCTTGAAATTCTTAATCATTTTTTAACAAGGGGGACTTGCATTTCATTTTGCATTGGGCCCTGCAAATTATGCGGCTGGTCCTAAGCAGGGGACCCGGTTCTAGCGCCATCTCTGGTTGTATAACTGACTTGCTGTGCAACATTGGGTACATCTTTCTTTGTCTCTGGATCTCCATTTTCCTCTCCTAGAATAAAAATCAATCAGCTCCAAGGACTTTCTAGTACCTTCTCTGTCTGTGTCAGCACATACATTCACACAAGGCCACCTAAGAAAATAATTGGGCTGCCTTCCGTCAAACACGGTAATAGCATGTAATGACTGGCTGTTTCCAAAATCACACGTTGTTTGATTGAATTCCGCACCATTCCAAACAGGTTTGTGTACTTAGAACCTACTAAGGGACAAAAATGACTAATGTGTGGACGTTCGAGTTCTCACTCCCTTCTTTCTATAGCTGAAGAGCTATCTATAGCTAGCTTGTATATATATATAGTATATAGCTAGTATCTATAGCCTTGCCCATTCAGTTTCCTGGCAACCCCGCCTACTAAGCAGGGTTCTGCCTTTCCAGCTAGATCCTCAGCTTTTCTAAGGCAGAATTGGACCCAGGTAGAAAGGCTGGGGACTGTGGAGGGGAAGGCAGGAGATTTGCATCAGAAAGGAAAGAGCTGTTCCCTGGAGCAAAGAATAGAAGGGGCGAGAAGGAGAGGCTGGGAAGGGAAGGGAATAGGGAGAATTTTGCATTGGGATTGAGAGGTGGGGGAAAGAAAAAGGTATTTGAAGCATGGCTGCCAGATACGTGGATATTGAGAGTGGCAGCTGGAGGAGAAAAGAACTGTTAAGATCTTTTGCTGTGCATTGAGCATATATTCTGACCTCCCCAAATACATCTGCACACTTTCCCTTCAGAGTTTTCTCAAGAGCGTAAGCCTACTTTGCAATTGCTTTCAGGTGTATTTTTCTATCTGAATGCGGATTCCTTGAACTGATCCTGTGCAGAGACTAGCCCATCTGGGACACCAGTTATCTTTGGAACACACTGTTAAGCCAGGGGGGAGTGGAAGTGACGGCAGATGTGAGCTGGGACATCCTTCATCTAGTGCAGGCATTTCATAGACTCATGAGCTCTTGGAGTGGGGAGAGATCTTAAAAATGGTCTAGTTCAGCCCCTTCCCCCCTTTGAACTTTCTAGAGCATCTCTACCAAGCCTATTCTTTGCTTATATACTTCCTGTGAAAAGGAATACAGGAATGCACTACCTCCAGGGAAAGCTTACTCTGTGTGTAGATAGATCTACTCATTAGAACGATCTGTCTACACTCGCAGAAACTATTATTCATGATGTGCGTTGTTACAGTCTCACTGGACATCACCCTGCTGGGTCTGACCACAATTTAAAATGTTCTAATTCTTTGAAGGAGCAATTCCACTTCTAGGAAATCTGCAGAAACTCATAAGCAAAAATAGATATCAAAGGATGTTTACATTGAAGCATTAATTGTGATGGTGAAAATTTGAAGCAGCTTAAATGTATAGTCACAAGGGAGTGCTTAAAAATTATGATATATCCGTACTGTGGAGTAATATGGATGTGTGTTACTAATGTGGAAAGATTTCCATGGCATATTAAGGAGAAAAGTAAGTTGCAGACAATAAGGGATGAATGAACTCAAGTGTATACAGATTTCCCCTGCTACCCCAAAGTACAGTGTTCCTATGGAAACTTCCGTAAGCCAAAATGACGTAAATTGAAGAAGCAATTACCTTAGGACATATCTTGCTAATGGATGCACAAAATAAATCAAGATAAAGCATAGATGCTCACAGACATAGTTCGAAGTTATGCTGGCTTGATGCTGAGTGTCGTTACCAGGGAAGGAGCTTGATGGTGTAGGTCTCGCTGCTCTGAGTGAGCTGCCTCTATAACAGCTGGCTGCAAAATAAACCCTGAATGCTGTTGTGGCTTTTCACCTTTTTTTGTTTTGGTAAAAGCTAAAATCCTCTTCAGATTTCTTTCCATTTCCAGTTACTAATATAGGTCTTTCCTAAAAGAAAAGTGGTGTAAAGCAAACCTTCAAAAAGTGGGGCATACCAGCATATTTTTTTAAAAAAAACAACAAAGCTTCATACATAGACATGACCATGAATTAAAGATATCAAAATTTATAGAAAAATGATACACACAAAATTGCATTAGGGAAATGCAAATCAAAACCACAATGAGATAGATACTAGTTCACATCCATGACAATGGCTATTATTGAAAAAATGGAAAATAACAAGTGTTGGTGAAGATGTGGAGAAACTGGAACCCTTGTTCACTGCTAGTGGGAGTGTAAAATGGTGCAGTCGCTTTGGAAAACAGTTTGGCAGTTCCTCAAAAAGTAAAACATAGAGCTACTATATGATCCAGCAATTCCACTCCTAGGTGTGTACCCACGCAAAATGAAAACATACACCAAAACTTGTACAGGAACGTTCATAGCAGTAGCATTGACAATACTCCCAAAGTGGAAGCAACCCAAATGTTCATCAGCTGATGAATCTACGAATAAAACGTGGTATCTACACAGCGGCATATTATTTAGCAATAAATAGAATAGAAGTACTCATTCATGTTGCAATATGAATGAACTTTGAAAACATTATGCTAAGTTGAAGAAGCCAGTCCCAAAGGACCACATATTGTACACTTATATGAAATATCCAGGATGAGCAAATCTATAGGGACAGAAATTAGATCAGGATTGCTTAGGGCTATGGTTGGAGGGGAAGGTGGATTGGGGAGTGACTGCTAATGGTCACATGAGAACGTTCTAAAATTAGATTGTAGTGATGGTTGCACGACTCTATGAATGTAATAAAAACGCCTGAATTATACACTTTAAATGGTGTATTATGTTGCATGTGAATTATATGTCAATAAACTCTTTTGTAAAAATTGCTAACAGTGTTTCGATCTGGGGGAGGGCACTGGGTTAGGAGGGGGCAGTGAAGCACTTGCCTTGTCCTGGTGATTTATTTCCAGTAGCAAAACATGGCCATCCACAGGCACTTGTGGCGGCTTTTAAGTAGATGGCTGCTGGACGCCCAGCCCTCTGACAAAGCAGGCAACATCAGTTCTGTCCCTTCTCCACCTCTGGGGCCAATGGCTGTTCCTCCACGGGCCATCTGAGGCCCAGGCATGGCTGTAAACACACAGAGTAATGCCACTGCTCATGCTGGCCTCTGGTGGCCAGGAGCGGGCCAGGTGCTTGGGTGCCTTTCCTGATGCGGGGGACCTTCACAGACTCTCCAGTGACTGAAGGCAGAGGGTGAGCTCTGTTTAGCCTACCCCCATCCCTCCACCCGCAGGAACCCAGGTCCACCTGGCCTCATCGGCCTGACTCAGGACTGCAGAACCCACGGCACAGCACCCCCGTACACACACACTCACATGACCTCGAAACCACAAAAGTGCAAAGGCACCCAGGTCCACACCCAAAGGCACGGGCGGGACCACCACACATCAAATGCACATAGACAACAGATGCACAGACGCACAGGCACACAAACAGAACAATGCACACACTGGGACATTACACAGCACCAGAAGCCGATGGATAGACATAAGCAGGAAAGTCCTTCCAGTTTGTTCAACTGGCTGTCAAAGGCCCATGCAGAGCAGCCGAGGCACCCTTTTCAACCCCCAGTCTGGGTCCGGTGCTCTCCTCCGTGCCACCTGCCTGGTCCCTCCTCTTCCCGGACAGTCCCTGGGCCTCTCTGTAGCACATGATCCATCCTACTGCGCTGGGACAGTGGGTTTACTCGTTTGCTTTCCTCACTGGATGCATGATCCCTGAAGGTAGGAACAGTGTTGATGTATCTCTGAGTCCTCAGCACCTGGCAAGTGTCTGGCGTGTAGTTAACAGGGTTAATGCGCAATGCTTTAAATGAAGGAATAAATGAATGGAGTAATCCAAGTGTATATTTATTAGGGAAAGTGTTCAATCTCCATAACTATCAAAGAAATGCAAATTAAAACGAGGTTCAATTTTACACCTATTAAATTAGTACAAATTAAGAAACATAATTATCACACCCAAGACTGACCCAGTTGCGGTATAACCACGGCGCACACGGTGCTGGTGGCAGTGTGTCACCTGGGTGCCCCTCTTTGGAAAGCAATTTGACACTACGTATCGAGTCCTCTAAAGGCTCACACCCTTAGGGCAGTGATGCCACTCCTGGGAATTTATTCAGAGGAAATTTCGAGAAAGAAGAAGGATATTTATGACCACGAAGCCCCGATTTCAGAACCAAAAACTGGGACACACGTTCTGACACATTCCATTTAAGGACCGGTGGGAAGAATATTCCAGAAAACTGAGGACAAAGCTGACCATGACTGAATTGGGAACAGCAATGGTGGGAATGTACATTCCCTGAGGGCAGGGACCTTGTATGTGTCCCTCACTGTTGTGTCTCCCGTTCCTAACAGGGTACCTGGTACACGGTAAGGTAATATTGTCGAATAAAATAATAAATAATGGTTGAGTAATATAATAATAATATATTTAACCATACTATATTTAACCATTAGAGATGCCATACTATATTTAACCATTACAGATGTTATTTATTTAGCCACACACATATTAAATACATATGTATATATATTTCACCATTACGCACATGCACTCTGGATAGAATGCTCTGTAGCCATTAAAAGTGATTAATATGCAGACGTGTTTAAGATACAATATGTTAAAGAAGTAATTTCCTATTCTGCATGAGAAGGACTTATGTGCTAGGGAAGGTGATTCACTCAGAGACAGGACTGCACGTGGCCTAGACCAGGGGTTGGCAAACTTGGCCGTGGGCCAAATCTGGCCTGCCAGCTGTTTCTTCGAATACAATTGTTTTGTGACATAGCCACACCCATTCATTTATGTATCACGTGGGGCTGCTTTTGTGCTGCAGAATTGGGTAGTGGTGATGGAGATTACCTGGCCCTCAAAGCTTAAAATATTTACTTTCTGACTCTTTACAGGAAGGGTTTGCTGACCCTTGGCCTAAGTAAAAAAAGAACAGGAAGGTGTGGGCAATCGCCCTTCCTAGACCGTGAGGCTCTTTAGATAAAGAACCGGAAAAATAACAGCAGTGACAGTAGCTGCCTTTTATGGAGTGTTATCTAGGCGTCAGGCACGGTGTCAAGGACTCACAGCCGTGCTCCTCTAATCCTCACAGCCACACGTGAAGTAGGCATATTTGTCATCCCTGTTTTGGGAGGGGACATGGAGGCCTAGGAGCTCAGGTGACCTGCTCAGAGCCCACAGCCGTAAGAGGGGCAGCTGCACTCAAGCCCCGGCCTGCGGACTTCACCCCTGTGCTCTGCTGCTGTCAGAAAGCCAAGAGTTATTTTACAGACGTGGTGTCTGGAGCTCAGAGGTTGACCCACTTGCTCAAAGATGCACAGTGTTAAGGGATAGAGCCGGGATTCAAATTCAGGTCTGAGTGAGCGGACTCTGATTCCTCCAGTTAAACGTGGAGCCAGTCTGGGGGCAAGGTGGTGTGATTAGGGGTGATCCTCACGTGAGTGCTATTCTAATCGCCTTTGGGGCCTGTGGCCGACAGTGGAGGTCACGTTCTGGGCCGGCTGTCTGAGCTCTGGACTTTACTCCCGATTCTCTCTTGGACTTTGGATAAGCTCCTTACCTCTCGGGGCCTCAGTTTCCCCATCTGCATGACAAGGTGCCTGGGAACGGACAGGTTTTCTGGATCTTTCAGCCGGAAAGCAGAACTTCAGACCTCCCCAGGGTGGATGAAATGCAGCCTCTTCTTTCGAGAACACGGGCAGGCTTGGGATAAAGGTCACCTGATGATGGTGATGGGAGAAGATCTCCTCTGTTCTCACAGGATCCTGGAATGGAATTAAGGATCCGTGGGGCCTGCAGACGTTTCTGGAAGGGATGGGGGCCTGGGCAGAGTCTGAAGAGGAAGGTGAGGGAGAAACTCTGCAGCCAACTACCAGGAGAGTTTTTTTTTTTTTTTCCCACTCCAACCATTAGTAAAATCCAACACCTAGGAGAATATAGAACATCCAGTGGCAGAGATGGAGCAAGTGTGGGGTGGGCGTCGGGGGCTGGCCAGGGGGGGGACCAGGACGTGGCCATTAAGGCATACACAGCCAGAGCAGAACTTAAGAGGACACCAAAAAACCCGATAATCAAGATAAGCAATATTTTAATGCCATTTAAAGAATCCAAATGAATGCAAAAAATCCATAATGAACAAAACATCAAAATTTTAAATAGAAACAGGCTGTTTGTTTTGTGACCATACATTATTGTGCAACCAGAAGAGTTGATTCTGATCAGCTCACCTGGCCTACGCTCCCTTACCCTGGGTTTATGAAGATTGGTAATGGTGCCCAAATGAATTGGGCCACACAGAGCTTTATATACAGTCGTGTTATTTGACCGTAGAGATTTTACTAGCTTTTTCCACTTAGTTTGAAGTATGGGAGGATAGTTTGATAAGTGTATGTAAGGGTGAACATTTTTTCTTTGCTTCAGACTTCAGTGTGACTGGGCTTAGACCAAGGCTGGAGTCCTGAGGTCCCGAGGCTCTGGAGGTGTGAAGAGCCCAGGTGGGATGGGGCGGGTGGGGGGAGGAGGCTAGTTGAATAGAGATGGATTCCCACGAAAGTTTCTCCATGAGTCCATAGGAGCCCAAGCTTAAACACAACATGTTTCCCCAGACGTGTATATATTTTGTTGTGATGAGTACGACAGCATTTTGTTTTTAAAAGGTCAAAATGCATCTGCTTTTATTTTTTGCAGGTATGTATTTTCTCAGAGGATGGATACTAAATGATTGACTACAATTCTATGAGTCTAAGAGATTATTTTGTTGGTATAAAAGAGTCTTGTAGTGAAAATATCGAGTGCTGGGAATTGAACTCCAAGGGCAGGGCATACCACCCACCTGAGGAGGGCTCAGAGTCTGGGACTGGGCCCTGGGGACTCAGGCCCTTCTGCCCTGGTGTGCCTGTAGCCTGGAGTCCCACATGTCCTGGTGGGAGGGTGGGAAAGGCAGTCACATTAGACCAGATTTTCTGTTTTCTGCTTCTGTCTGCATCTCTTGGGAAGACTTACGTGTGGCTCATGGTGACTGGGGTTGACTTACCTACAGCTCATGGGGTAAAAATAGGACTCCTGGGGTGTCTGGGGGTTGGGAGGGTTTAGGTCCTGATTTGGAAAGAAAGCAGGAATCTTCTCCATGACCCCAAGCCTCTCAGGGTTATGAAGGGAGACAGTTTTGGGCGTGGTAACTACAGATCGTCAGAGGCGTGAGCGGCCTCTCGTTTCCCTTTACTTGAATCTCTCTCTCTCTCTCTCTTAACTTTAAAATAGTTTAAAAATGTGAAAAAAAACTTCAGATTTGCAAAATAAGTTGCAAAAATATTACAGAATTCCCTTATACCTTCACCTAGCTTCCTCAAATACTAACATCTATGCCCGTGGTATCATGATCCAAACCAGGAAATTAGCATCGATGGGATGCTATTAACTAATCCACTGCCTTATTCATGTTTTCAGTCGTCTACTAAAGCTCCTCATTGCACTTTGTTGTCATACCATTTTTGCCTCCTCCAATCTGGGGCAATTAATCCTCAGCCTGTTTTTCATGATTTGGAGACTTTTGAAGCATACTGGCTAGTTGTTGTGTGGACTGTCCCTCAGTTTGGGTTTGTCTGATGTTTCCTCACAGTCAGTTTTCATTTTTGGCAAAAAAGCCTGCAGAAGTAATGCTATGTCCTTCTCAGTGCCTCCTATCAGGTGGTACATGAGTCAGTGTATCTTGGCCAAGGTGCCGTCTGCCAGGTTTCTGTGCTCGTCTCCTTTTCCTTTACATGATTAAAGGATTAATGACTGCAACAGTCCTTGTCTTACTCTGTTCGGGCTGCTGTAATACAATCCCATAAACTGGCTTATAAACAACAAACACTTCTCACAGTTCTGGAGGCTGGGAAGTCCAAGTTCAAGGTGCTGGCAGATTCGATGTCTAGTGAGATCCTGTTTCCTCATTCACAGATAACCATCCTCTTGCTGTGTCCTCACTTGTTGGAAGGGGCGAGGGAGCTCTCTGGGGTCTCTTTAGTAAGAGCACTAATCCCATTCATGGGGGCTCCACCGTCGTGACCTGATCACCTCCGGAGACCATCACCTTGGGGGGAGGTTAGGTTTCAACATGTGAATTTGTGGGGGGACTTATACACCCATATAGCATTTCTCATATGCACATCCGTCACTTCCAGCTAAAAATCATGCTTTGTCTGTTACCTCCTTCGAGCTCACATAGCTGAGAGGCTGGGCATAACTCCATTTTTATGGCTAGTTCATCCAGTCTTTTAAGTTTACTGGTAGAAATGGGAGCCTATCAGGGAAAGAAGAGGAGAATTCATACTTTTGGGGTTTCTTCTGTCAACAATGTGCCAGACATTTTTACACACTGCCCATGTCATGTTTAATCCTTTCAGCAACCATTGATTATCCTCATTTTATGGAGGACGACAGGGTCTTGGAAAGATCAGGAAAGCTCTCTAAGGTCACATAGCCAGGAAACAGTCTGTGCCAAAGTCCAGGCTCTGTCCTTTCCCTTTTGCTATGTCTCCAGGGAAGGGCTTTGCTCAGTGTCGCTCAGTGATTCTGTAACCCTGCTGGGACACAAACCCAAATTCTTGGGTAACTTCTCTAGAGGAAGTTGGGAATCAATGAAAGAATGCTTTTTCATCATCTTCGCCACCAGATGGGCGGAACAGGTGTCATTTCCCATGGAAATGTCATCTCCACTTTGTAGAAGATGAAACTGAGGGTCAGGGAGTTTGTGTGTCACACCCAAAGCCTCAGCCAGGAAGGGGCAGCCCTGGAATTTTAACCCATGTCATTCCTCTCCTTAGGAAAGGAATGTGCCGGTACCTGGGCAGGGAAGGGGCTCCGAGCCCACGAGGTGGTAAACATTTATCTGTTTGAGAATAATCCACCTCTCTCAGGGGGTTGCCTGCAACCACAGTTGGTGTCCTACAGGTGATTTTCATGCTTCATAAAAACAGAATTTATATGATTTATAAAATTTTATGTGATTTATAACACCTGTTAAATATGTGAGGGAGCTGGCAGGGCTCATAGATCTCTCTGCTCTCTCCAGTTTGGATAGTTGGCAGTTAGCCCTTTATCGAAGACAGTTCTGCACCCAACCCTGGAGCCTGGGGCTCTGGTGGCCCCGACCTCATGCTGATGATCGAGCTCCTGCTCCCAGGCTCCCAGCTCAGACATGGCCCCACTGGCTCCTAAGCCAGAAATATGGGCATTTTCCCAGACCTCCTTTCTCCCTCATCCCCCAAATTTGATCCCCAAGCTCTGTTCTTTGCCCCACCAAACATCTCTGGAATCCTCCCCTTTTCTGTCCACCATCACTAGTAGCCACAACATTTCTTGCCTTGACCATCACTTATGTTTCTTGCCCACATAAAACTCTTCAGTTCCTCCCAGGTCACCTACAGCATCAAGTCCAAGTCTCCAGGGCTGGCATTCAATGGCATTCAGTGATGGCCCTGATGCTCTCAGCAGTTCTGTTTTCCATCCGTCCTCCCCAGTTGCCTGTTCTACACCAATCATACATCAGATGTACTTGCCTAATAACCCCACGTTGTTTCATAAACTTTGGCTTTTCCAGATGTAGTTGCCTCTTTCTAGAAATGACATTCCAATTTCTGGAGAACTCCTCTTCATCTTTCAAAACCCATTCTTATGACACCACTTCTATGAAGTACTCCTTGACTGCTGCTTGGGCATCAGCATTCTGCCCTTTTTGCCGTGTACCTTGGCACATAGTGTACCACACCTTGATTGTTTGTTTGCACATCTGTCCCCTCCATAGTCCATGAGGCCTTTGAGAATAGGGGCCAAGTTTCTCTCTCTCTCTTTCCCTTTTCTTTCTTCCTTCTTTCCCTTTCCTTCTCTCTCCTTTTCCCTTTCTCCCCTTCTTTCCTCTCTCCCTCTTTGCCCCTTCCTCTCCCTGCCCCTCATCTTCACCTTCCATCCATCAAATCTTTCTTGACTGCTCACAGATGTGCCACGTTCTGTTCTAGGTTTGTACATCCTCCCAGAGGTGATATCCCAGACAAGCTCTTCCTCCAGTGGAGCTCACACTTTCCTGGGGCTACAGAATATACCTGGTAGTCAAGTAAAGAAGGACAACTATGGGGAGGAAGAGGTGCTCTGGAGAGAACAGAGTAGAGTATTGGCATCAAGAGTGATGTTTGGGGCGGGGTGGGGCTACTGATTGGGTGGTCAGTGACGTCTTTCCTGAAGAAGAGACATTTGAGCTGACCCTTGAATGACGAGAGGTATTCAGTTATGCCAGGAGGGCAGGAGGGAGAAACTCCAGGCAGGGGGAACAGCTTGCTCAAAGCCCCTGAGGTAGGAATGCACTTGGGACACTGAAGGAATAGTGGCTGACATGGCTGGAGAGAAGTGAGCAGGAGAGGTGGGCGGGGCTTTGTGAGGGTGCAGGTAGCAGGGGCCCAGTGAATAGATACTGGATAAAATTAAAAGGTAAGATAAGTTCTAGGCTCACTGTGGAGAATTTGGGCTGCTTGCCCAACCTCACCAGCGCTCTGGTCTCTAATCTGTGCCTCACAGGGTCCCTCATACAGCTCAAGGATGGTCCGGGAGTCACTCACTCTGTGCCAGGCACCATGGCAGTGTAGATGAAATAGGAATGAACCAGACCACATCCCTACCCCCACCAGGCTCCTACAGTCCACTAGGGGGTCATGGTCCCTGCGTGGCCAACAGTGACACAGGGAAGCAGGGTCCTACGACTCAACTTCTCCCTGACAAGGCTGTTCTCAGCCACACATGCCCTTCCTCTGTCCTCTCTTCTCTGCAGCTGGGGTCCTCTGTGCTCACGGAATGCCCCGACCATAGGTTTCTTGGGTGCCCTGGGGTTCTCACCTCTGGAGACTTCTGCCCTGCTGGCAAGGGAAGATGCTGATGCAGGCACATTCCCATCTCCGGTGTGTGCCTCACTCTTTCCCTGTGCCCCCAGGACCCTTTCTGCAGCTGCCTGCTTGGTTGCTTCCGCTTGTCATTTAGGCTTTGGCTCAAATGTCACCTCTTCCAAGAGAATTTCCCGATTGCACTTATGAAAGTAGCGATACCGACCATTCTTCATGTTGTTTCTTCCATGACTTTTGATCCATGCTCATCAGCAGGATCCACCACCAGAAGGCAAACTCCTTGAGGCCAGGGACTTGCCTCTTCCGTTTTCCTCTGTCTGATCTTCAGTGCCTAGCACAGAGCAGTGCTTTGAGTGAACGATGGTGGTTTGCTATGCTTTTTCCTTTCTAGTGATTAATATGCATGGATTTGTCTTCAAAGAGCACACTGTGTCAAACTCGCAGAGCGCCGGACTCTGGCGTGGCTCAGAACTCATTATCTTCCAGCTGCAAGTGGAGAGATTCTTGGACAGAGATTTAACCAAACGCTCAAGCTCCCACTTTGACCTAGCTAACCTTCCGGTGAGTTCAGAGTCATAAACCGTTATTGTGTCTGCAGGTGGGGAGCACCTCGGCTGCCTCTTGGCACCTGGCACTTCCCCCTGGATTAGTAGCTCCGTCCCCAGATCTGATGCTGGGCCAGGACTGAGGGAGCTGACTCTTCTCTTTGTGAGGCTGCTCTTGGCATCTGTAAGGGTGTTCTGTGACCATAGACACACACTCTGAATCAGAGTTTGTTTGCTTTTAGAACCCCAAAGAAGCAGTGAATGAAAGGGACTGGCCCAGGGTCACCCTGAGGGTCAGATGGCAGAGCCTGGCTCACAGCCCGGCCCCTAGGCTCCTGGCCCAGTGCTGTCCCATCACTCTGGCCTGTCCCTGGCCGTCCGGAGACTATTTCCCATCCTTCCCATCCTTAGTGATTCAGTGCCCCTCCCGGACACTTGATAGCTGTGAAGCCTTGTGAAATTAACTCATGAAAAATCCTCCCCCTCCTTTTTTTAAGTTGTGGCAAATAACCCAGAACAAAATTTATCATCTTAGCCATTTTTAAGTGTAAAGTTCAGGAGCATTAAGTACCCTCATATTGTTGTGCAACCATTACCGCCATCCATCTCCCCACCTTTTTCATCTTGCAAAACTGAAACTCTGAAAATTTTACTCATTGCTTCCTCCAATGTTAAATGAGAATAATGATGACGGTGATGACAGTGATGGTGATGGTGATGATGTTGGTGATGATGATGGCAATGGTGATGATGTTGGTGATGGTGATGGTGATGGTGATGGTGATGGTGATGATGTTGGTGATGGTGATGGTGATGGTGATGATGTTGGTGATGGTGATGGTGATGGTGATGGTGATGATGATGGTGATGATGTTGGTGATGGTGATGATGTTGGTGATGGTGATGATGTTGGTGATGGTGATGGTGATGGTGATGGTGATGATGATGGTGACGGTGATGATGTTGGTGATGGTGATGGTGGTGGTGATGATGTTGGTGATGGTGATGGTGATGGTGATGATGATGGTGATGGTGATGGTGATGATGATGGTGACGGTGATGATGTTGGTGATGGTGATGGTGGTGGTGATGGCTGCCACACATACTAGTGAGAGTGAGTAGGGCAACCAATGCGGAGTTCAAATCCAGAAGCTGTTCAGAACAGAAGCTCTATAAATGTTTTTTAAATTTGAGTCTGATGAATTCAAGTGTCAGCGTTGGTTTGGATGCAGCTTATTAAGTAAATAAATCAAATTCTACAGATTTTTCCTGAAATTGTTTTGAAGGAAGTTGTTTTAAAGGCTTACTCTACATAACAACAAAACATGGAACAAAAACAGGGGGAAAAAAGCAGACCTGATGTTTTCAAGGTTCACTCACATTGTAGCATTTATCAGTTCCCCATTCCTTTTCTTATATCATGGTAAAATACGAATAACAAAATTTACCTCGTAAATTTTTAAGTGAACATTTCAGTGGCATTAAATACATTCACACTGTTGTGCAACCATCACCACCATGACACCATCATCACTCTCTCCAGAACGTTATCATCTTCCCCAACTGCAATTCTGTCCCGATTAACCAATAACTTCCCCCCCGCCAGCCCCTGGCAACTACCTTTCTACTTTCTGTCTCTATGAAACTTCAGCCCTTTTATGGCTGAGTAATATTCCATTGCACGGATATACTACATTTTGTGTATCTGTTCATGCACTGATGGACATTTGGGTTGTTTCCACCTTTTGGCTACTGTGACTCGTGCTGCTATGAACATGGGTGTACAAATGTTCGTTTGATGCCACAACATGGATGAACCTCAATAACATTATGTTACATGAAAGAAGCCAGACACAAAAGGTCACATATTGTATGAATCAATTTGTACGCAATATCCAGAATAAGTAAATCTATAGAGACATAGTGGTTGCCAGATGCTGCGAGAGGGGAGAGTAGAGAGTGACTGCTTATGGGGTCTCTTTTGGGGGGTGACAGAAATATTTTGGAACTAGATAGAGGTGGTAGTTGCACAATATTGTGAATGTACTAAATGCCACGGAATTGTATACTTTAAATGATTACTTTCATGTTTTGTAAATCACACCTTAAAACGGGGGGAGAGCAGTCAATGCCTCAAGATATTTTCACTGTGATGCCAACCCCCTAGATTTGCCCAGGTAGTGAAGACCTGAGACATCAAAAGCTTTGAAGAATATTTCTTCAGCTTTTACAATGAGGTATCACCTCACACCAGTCAGAATGGCCAACATTAAAAAGTCTACAAATAATAGATGCTGGAGAGGGTGTGGAGAAAAGGGAGTCCTCCTACACTGTTGGTGGGAATGTAAATTGATACAGCCACTATGGAGAACAGTATGGAGGTTCCTTAAAAAACTAAAAATACAGTTACCATGTGATCCTGCAATCCCACTCCTGGGCATATATCTGGAGAAAACTCTAATTTGAAAAGATACATGCACCCCAATGTTCACAGCAGCACTATTTACAATATTCAAGACATGGAAGCAACCTAAGTGTCCATTGACAGATGAATGGATAAAGAAGATGAGGTACATATATACAATGGAATATTACTCTGCCATAAAAAAGAATGAAATAATGCTATTTGCAGCAACATGGATGGACCTAGAGATTATCATACTAAGTGAAGTAAGTCAGACAGAGAAAGACAATATCATATGATATCACTTATATGTGGAATCCAAAAAACAATACAAATGTTATTTACAAAACAGAAATAGACTCACAGGCATAGAAAACAAACTTATGGTTACCAAAGGGGATAGCGGGGGTGGGGAGGGAGATAAATTAGGAGTTTGGGATTAACATATACACACTACTACATATAAAACAGATAAACAACAAGGACCTATTGTATAGCACAGGTAATTATATTCAATATCTTGTAATAAACTATAATGGAAAAGAATACACACACACACACACACATATCTGAATCACTTTGCTGTGTACCTGAAACTAACACAACATTGTAAATTAACTATACTTCAATTTACAAATGGTTACAAATAAATAAATACATAAATATTAAATGAATAGATGAAAAAAATACTGTCTTCCTTTAGCTTTGTCCTTAAATGCTTGGGAGGATTTGTGCTCTGCCTGCCATATACCTGGGGCCTGATGGGGACCGAGTGCTGTCTGGTGCTTTCTCCCTTGCCACTGAGCATAGAGCCCTGGCATTCAGAGGAGAGAGTGGGAGGGCTGGAGGAATCAGGAGGGAGGGCATGGTCCTCCCGGGCTGGGGTGACCTGCACGTGGAGGCATGAGCTCTTGAGAGCTCATCTCGTGGCTCTGAGCTGCCTCTTCCATCATCCAACTAGCCGACCTAAGGGAGCGGCAGTGAGGACTCAGAAAAGACCTTCATCTCCTGAGACACGAATATTGGAGAGGCAGCCTTGAGTTTCAACCTGGGGCCAGGGTCGTGGCTCAGCCGAACGCTGGGGCCAGCTTTCCACGTAAGGATTTATCCACTGTAGGCTTAGCCCTTGAAAGCGTAGAATTGCCTCCGGCAAAGAAGATGAAAGCTGGAGGACAGAGACGGCCTTGTTTTTTCTTCCGCGTGTCTCAGAGGATGGAGAGGGCCAGGATAAGAAAGCAGTGACCCACTAAGAAGTCAGTGCGATGGCAGGTGATGGGAGGCTGCCCTGCTGGGGGTTCAGTACTTTATTTGCTGTCAAACACTTCAGGGGCATTAATGACTTCTAGATGTTAAGTACTTGCTAATTAACAGCCAGCAAGCTACCTTCTCAGCTGGGGAATTGGCACCTGTGCCGGGATGCTCTCAGTCCCAGGAGACAGGGGAGCCTTTGAGAAATCCACAGGCTGATGTGGGAACCCTGCAGGGGAACAGCGCCCTGGTGAGGACAGTGAGACGTCCTGCAGTATCAGGGTGC
Source organism: Balaenoptera borealis (assembly GCF_965194805.1). Taxonomy (NCBI): domain Eukaryota; kingdom Metazoa; phylum Chordata; class Mammalia; order Artiodactyla; family Balaenopteridae; genus Balaenoptera; species Balaenoptera borealis. The sequence continues at coordinate 50,842,076 of NC_138879.1, read as the reverse complement.
AGCAACGGGGCGGGGGGTGGTGCCATTTACTAGCTGTGATCCTGGGCAAGTGCCTTCTCTCTGAAACTTTCTCATCTCTGTTATGGGCCTGATATCTCCCAGGGCTGTTGTAAAAGAGCTCAGTGCAGCGCTGCCTGGCTTGTTGAAATCCTCCAGGCTGAGCAGTGCGTTTGAGGGAGCCGCGACGGAGTAGCGAATCAGGTGCTCCTGAGTGCAGGTCAGTTACTCCCGGGGACCTCCTTTGGATTAGCTGATGGCTGCACTAAGGCCAGTCTTGCCCTGGTGTCTTAGCCAGCCCTGGCTGTGTCTTTTGGTCCCACCAGTTTGAAGAGTGCTGGGCTGGAATAAATAGTTCTCTGGTCAGTAGACCAAATATCCGGGGCGCTGGGAAACCTATCCTGTGGCTCCGTGGGGATGGGGAGGGTACATGTGCAGGGAAGGAGCCATGTGAGTCTGGTGGGGCTTCTTGGAAAAGGTGAGCTCTGGGCCTGGGTCTGAATTCCCAAGGTCTATCCACATACATGGGAAAGAACTGCTCAAATAGGCCTTGGATAAGGGATCCATGAAGGCTCGGAGAGAGGCTGGCAATGGGTTCAACAATATGGGTCAAAGTTGTCCTGGAAATCACCGCAGATGAATCTGATTTGCCAGCAACAGCAACTGACTTTAAGCTTCCGGTTGCCCAGGACTCTGAAAGGTCTGAGATTTTGCCTTGTTTGAAAGCTCACAATTTAGTTTGTTATCATTTCATGGATGCTCCCAGAAGACACACGAGGCTCCTGGGTCGTAGACCAAAGACTTTATGACTCACAGCCCAGCAGGGAGCCTGAGTTTCATATATATATATATATATATATATATGTATGTATATGTATATTTAAGGGTTACAATGGTTTTTTAATAAATATTTATTTATTTATTTATTTATTTTTATTTGGTAGCACCAGGTCTTAGTTGTGGCAGGCGGGCTCCTTAGTTGCAGCTCACTGGCTCCTTAGTTGCAGCACACAGACTCCTTAGTTGTGGCATGCGAACTCTTAGTTGCGACATGGAATGTGGGACCTAGTTCCCTGACCAGGGATCAAACCTGCACCCCCTTGCATTGGGAGCACAGAATCTTAACCACTGAACCACCAGAGAAGTCCTCTGAGTTTCGTATTTGCATCGATTCCCCTTAACCCCCAAGTTCCATGGTATGATGTAGAGCAGCCCAGGTAGATGCTGCATGTAGAGTGCATTTGTGTCACTCTTGAAGAATCTGAGTTTGGGAAACTCCAGTGTTTTATAACCTGCTCGACATTTGCCCCAGAGGGAAACATTTTCATTATTATTCTGGACAGCAATCAAATCGGCCCTCTGCCTGGGAAACAGACACTATATCTTCCGAGGCTGTTTGCTATTCAGACATGCTAGCAAAGACAGTCCAAGACGAAAGCTGTCAAGTGTCTATTTGGAAGACCTGCAGAAACATGGGAGAATGATGGAGAACGCTCTCCCGAAATGGCTTTGGTCACAGTAATAGGAATGTAGAACACCTTCAAAATCCACTAGTGCCAGGCACCGTTCTTAGTGCTTTACACACATTCACTCATTTAATCCTTAGTGGATTCTATTTTTGTCCCCATTTTACAGATGAAAAAAAGGAAGGTCAGAGAAATGGACCCACAAATGACAGATCTGGGAGCCCCAGGGTCTGGTCTCTATACTGTAGCATATTCTGCAGGGATCAGCCAGCCACTTAAGTGGCAGCCTGGACTTACTGAATGGCTTTTATAGAACATGACATCTAACACAGCATCGGCTTCTATTAAGAAAGTCCTATTACAGCAGAAGAAATGGAGCAATGTACTGATGCACATGAGTCTCACTGGTTTTGTGCTGTACCCCAATTTCAACAAGTAGCTGCCTTTAAAAACATTCCAATGGTCTATGGAAAAATCAGCTGGTCTAGGCAGCCCACTGAGGCCAGAGAGAAATGCCACAGATGCAGCTGGAGCCCAGCATCCCATTCCGAGGTGGCCAGCTTGGGCTGAGTGTGATCGAGTTGAACGAGACATTCTGCATTAATGTTTTATGCAGTTTCTAGTCACCTTCTAGAAATTAAGACGATAAGCCCTTTCTGAATCAGAATAACAGGTGAAGGTCAGCTTCATTCCCTGATCATTTTAAATATCAGAAAATTCCTTAAGAAATGTAGTCTCAGTCACTATGGAAAACAGTATGATAGTTTCTCAAAAAGGTAAAAAATAGAATTACCAAATGATCTAGCAGTCCCACTTTCGTGTACATACCCCGTCAAAATTGGAAGCAGGGTCTTGAAGAGATATTGGTACATCTACGTTCATAGCAGCATTATTCACAGTAGCCAAAAAGGTAAAAGCAACCCAAGTGTCCATCAATAGATGAATGGATAAATCAAACATGGTAGATGCATGTGACGGAATGTTACTCAGTCAGAAAAAGGAAGGGCATTCTGACACATGTTACAACATGGATGAACCTTGAAGACATTTTGCTAAGTGAAATAAGCCAGGTACAAAATGACCAATTTTGTATATAAGGTACCACTTATATAGGTACCTAGAGTAAGTCAAATCCATAGAGACAAAAAAGTACACTAGTGGTTGCCAGGGAATGGGGAAAGGGAAAAGGGGAGTTGGTGTTTAATGGGTACAGAGTTTCAGTTTTGCAAAATGAAAAGAGTTCTGGAGATGACTGGTGGTGATGGTTGCATAAAAATGTGAATGAACTTAACGTCACAAAACTATACGCTTAGAAATGATTAAGGTGGTAGATTTTATGTTATGTGTATTTCACCACCATTTGAAATAAATAAATAAATAAGAAATGCTGTTTTGTAATTTTCTAAGTTCTCCAGTACTACGGAGAGACAGTTTTTAAAGGGTAGAAGGACATATCTTAAGAAACAGGTGTTCTAGACATTTTTAATTGGCACAGGTTTTTAAACAGATGATGCTTGGTCAGTTTTAAACACCTTATGAAATCTGAGAATAGGGTGTGAGCTTGGACCCCGTGCAGGGAGGCCGACCTTTGTAGTGAGCGCTTGGCCATCTTCTGCTGGCTTCCTGCCCCACAGTCACACATACTGAACTGGGACCTGTTAAAGTATTTAAACAAGAGGCCATTAGACTGGGGCAGGCCATTAGACTGTGGCTCTGATGGCTCGGTAGCCGACCAAACAAACCTAAACCTCAGCCAGGGTCAGTGCACTCAAATCCGAGACACCGAAACTTGAGAGCAAGCGATCACACACAGCCAGAGAGGCTTTCCCCAGTGAAGCAACCACTTAACCTCTTACCCATCAAATACTTGCTTTGCTTCTGCTTCTCCCTGTGAAAGCCTCCCCTAACTCTTGTTGGTGGAGGGCTCCTAACCACCTCTGGTTTGGCGCTGCCAGATTCGCATCGATCGATGTATGCTCAAAATAAACTCTTGAAAATACTTCATGTGCCTCCCTTTACCTTTCAACAGACCTTGAATGAACTCTGCCCTTCAGCCTGCCCACAACACTGGAGTCCTTGGACCACCTTTCCATCTAACAGGGCAGCCCAGGCCAAGCCCCTCTGCTCTGCAGGGCACCGTGAGGGTGGATGCAGGCCATTTGCCCTCTGACCTGTTGTGTCCATAAGGCCCCTGCTGGGACTGTCTGGGAGCCTCCGTGAGCAGCGCCAGCTTTTCACCCCAAGGGTTTTTCCCTTTATGGGGTGTTTCTCTCACTCCCAGGGTAACCCCCGCCCCCAGTGGGCTATGGTGGAAGCTGGATTTGGAGACCCAGTTCACCTATTAGCTCACTGAGTGACCGTACCAAGTCCTTTATCCACTGTGGGCCGTCTTTCTGTCTGGAAAATGGGGTGAGCCTCTGTGAACTAGACAGTGGCAATGGGGATGGAAGGGAGGATGCAGAGAGGGAAAGAGTGGAAATAGAAGTAAGGTATGATGGATATGAATCTTATTTCACGAACCCAGGAGTAAAGGAAATATGACGTCTTAGTTCTATTCTAAATCAACTTAAGTCTGACGGAGTCTGCATCCCAGCAAGATGGTGGGAGAGTCCGCCTCATTAATTGGTAGGCAACTCATCCTCCCCGTTTCTTGGGCTCCGTGAGAATTTCAGGGGTCTAAGGGGGCACCTGCAAATAGGGCCAGGTGATTAATTTCCAGGTGGTTATGGAATGGTCGCAGGTATCCCCCTTTCTCAGTGAGGTGCCTTGTAGTGGAGCAGCCTTCCAATTCCTTGCAATGCTGGGGCATGAAAATTTTTGCCACAGCTGGGAAGTTTTAGAGTCCAGACTTGCAGAGAGGCCACGCACCCACCCGTCATCCTGGGGATCTTGCCACTTTGCCAAGTCACGGTTCCAGCTACTCCAAAATCCGCACAATTGTTCCTATTTCCAGTCTGGTGGAAATCAGTTTCTAACCTCCTGTCACCCTCCAAAGCCATTTCTTTCTTTCCCCCTCAGGGACATCAAGCATAATCTCATCAAAGAGTTTAGGTTTTTACAAAAGTCTGGAAAATCCTTTGACTTCAGGCAGTGTCTGCAGTCTGCCTTGCAAAAAAATCCCTGAAGCAAGGAATTGCAAAGAACTGGGTTATGGGCCTGAAAGTGGAAGAAGAAGAAATACAGACAGAATGACACAAACTAATATCTCAAATGAGTGTTTTCCAATCTGCGTGAGCTCTTAGCAGATCATGATTGTCATTAAACGAAAAAAGAATAGTATAGGAAACATTAGAATACCTCCCACATAGCAACGGTATGGGCTTCTTTTCATACATTTAGATGTAAGTGTTCTGGACTATGATATAAAATGTATTTCTTCCTATGGGTCACGGTGGGAAGAAGGTTAAACTCTCCTGCCAGACATGAATGGAGTCCAGGCATCTGTACCCAAGACAAAACAAAACAAAAAAACAAAACAAATCACAGGTGACGCTAATGTGCCGCTAAGTCTGAGAACCGCTGGTTTCGAGACTGATCAGATGAGAAGGGGAGAAATAAAAATGTTGATATTCGTAGCCTGCCTAAAGCCATTAACTAAAAAAGAGAGAATATATGGAAGGTGGGGGAAGGGGAGGTGGTGGAGGCAGATAATGAGTTCGAAGGAGGGAATACATCTGAGCACAATGTAAATGAGTAAAAAGCTTCCTTCTCCCTGTGAACACAGATGATGGCTGGGCTGTACTCACGGAGGAGCCATCAGAAGCTTTGACATCTGAGAGGACAGGACTCGCTCTGTTTATCTGCAATCGGAACTGCTGGATTTGGGATTTGAGTTTCTCTACTTGGCTTTGACGACCTAAATTTCGGACATTAGAAGCAGCCACGCCGCTGTCATTCGTTCCCACCACTCACCTGGAAGCTTATTTTTGCTCCCGTATGGATTTCCCCGGCTCTGGCCGGGACCTCAGTCAGCTCATTGTGAAGATGCGTGCTCGGCGGCATCCAGCTTTGGGTGTTCTTTGCAGGTGTTCTGCCCGATGGCTCCCTGGAGGGGCTGTATCTGGTTCAGATAAGATAAGCTTCCTGATTCAGTACAGGAAGGAAAGCAACAGTGTGATGATTGGGAAGGAGCCTGGGATGGGGGTGGAGGTGATTCACCTGGAAAATAAATGATTATTTCTTAAGATGAGTATGAACTTGCTAATTTGTCCAGAACTGGTGGGGTGGAGATACCAGGAATAGATGGACCATTCGATCTTTGCAGGAGTTCTGTTCTTAGGGAGTCCAGAGAAGCTCGCCTTCTGAAAACAGACCAACTGTGCTAATAGTGATTGCGGTCTCCTTTAGGGAAACCTAGACTAAACTCATTAAACAAAAAGCAAAGGTGTGTTGTCATATGACTGCAGCGTCTGGAGTAAGCGTTGGGCACCACTGATCATGTTAGGGGTCCCCGCTCGGGGCGTCTGAGACAGTCTCCATGATGGACCTCTAGCAGGCTGCACAGAGGCTGTAGCTATTGGAAGCACAGGCTGAGGAGTCCCAGTTTGAAATCCTGCCTTTGCCACTCATGAGCTGGGGTAACACGGGGTAAATTCTTTCACTGCACTGATGCTGTTTTGTCGTCTGTAAAATATGGATGTGGTGTTGAGAGGATAAATGAAATAATGGCATGGAAAGCCCCTGCACACAGCTGGAGCGCATTAAATGTTAGTAATTGTAAAGGACAATGGCTGTTTCCGCTTGCATCCACATCTCCCTCTCCGGTCTCCCAGCAACAGCTCCAACTGTGTTTATGGATGGCATTCCCCTCAGTCTCAGCTATGTGTCAGGCTGGAGCATACAACCCAGGCTCAAAACAGTTGGTATACTGCATTCTCTAGATGTCAATGATTGAGTCATGGCTGTCTCCTGGTGGAGCTAGTGTAATCAGAAAGACCGTCATGATTTTCATGGCTGTGAATGTCAGGACAAAGATCTCTTCCTCTTTTCCTTGCCCATTGAATTTGAACCTGGAAGTATATGGCCCCAGAAGCTCCTGGTGGTCAATTTTCAGCCATGAGGGAAGAGATTAAATAAGAAAGGAGTCAACACAGAGAGAGCAAAACCAAGACACTGAGAGAGCTTGCTGGTGATATCATTTGAACCCTGGATCAGCCTATGCCTGATGCTTGATTCAGATTCTTCTGTTCTATGGAAAGCACTTTTCTTTTTTGTCTTAATGAGTCTCTTCTGGGTTTTCTGTCACTTGCAAGTGAAAGTTATAGACTTGAGATGGGTTTTCTGGAAGCCATAAAAAAAGATTCTTCAAAAAGCCTGAGCCTCTTTTCCTAATTCCTGTCTGGTTGCTAAAGAATTGGGTCCCAATTGTTGCATTCAACTAATTCCTTCCTTCTGTGCATGGGTCTTCTCGTACCTTATGTGGGTTTGCTGAAAGTCAAAGAAACTGGTCCAGCCCCCTGTCACTTCAAGAAGAGATTAATTACTTTTGACTAAAAGAGCCTCTGTTACAACAGGAAAATTATACTTATAAGCCATAGGCAGAGTCCCAGCTGCTCATTTTCTATCTCAGGTCACTCCCTCACGACAACTCCTGAACAAACAAAGCTCCTTTGCTGCTCAGGGATCCTGGATACCTTGAAGCGTAGCCAGGAAAGAGACTTCGAGGCTGGGAGGTAAAGGGGCTTCCATCCTCGGTGTTGATCCTGACCTGGTCTCTTTGTGGCTTGGCCTGATATTTTCTGAGTGCAGGCGGCTGACATCCCCAGTGGCCCCTTGTTCTTCAGCCATTGTTCAGTCCAAAGAGGCGATTCCATTGCTCTTCCAAAGTGCAGAGGGACAGTGCCCCCAAGCTGCCTGCTGGACTTCGAGTGGACAAGGAAGATTGGAGTTGGCCACCGCCGGGATGCATCTCTGTGTCACCAAAGGAATAGAAGTGAGGGCTGAGAGTCAAGGGCTGTCCAAGGGGCTCTGGGGGACCAGCAGCCTCCTCCTTCTCTGAGAGGCTGCCCCTTAAGCTGTGGACTGAGAAGCAGAGAGTTTGCCGAGACCTTTCTGGTTAAGGCAAAAGGAAGGGTGGAAATGCTCTGTTGGCCGTTCAGAAGGTGAGGGCCAGGCTGGGGGTGCGTGAGCAGGTATGGGGGTGCTCACAGTGCACACTGGGAGAGGCTTTCGGGGTTGCTACTCGCCTCATTAGAAATCACTGTTCAGAGCCCCACTCCCTGTACCAGAGCTTGTGAGTTCGCGTCCTTATTTTGGGGGTGCTAAAAACAAAGGTAAAATGTCACTAAGGCACATGGAAATATATATATATGTATGTATATTTGGTGTATATATATCTATACTTGGTATATATATCTCTATATATTTGGTCTATGTATATATATTTGGTCTGTCTATCTCTCTCTCTCTCTCTGGTATACATATGCACCAAAAAAGGACCGAGTTACAGCAGAAATGTGATGGCTATAATCAGAGCATTCTCGATGGCTCCTTGGCTGTATTGACCTTCTTAACACTTTCTCCTTACTGTTATTCAACTTGCCGTGAGTCCCCATTTGTCCGTATTCCAATAGCACAGCCAGGTGTCTGCCGGTTAGGGTTATAGCCTCCCAAATGGATGATTCATTCTGGAATCTGTATAATGGGGAATATTGTTCACCATTAACCATTGTATTTTTGTCCTCAGTAATTCTTTTTTTTTTTTTTTTAATTTACTTATTTATTTATTTATATATTTTTGGCTGTGTTGGGTCTTCGTTTCTGTGCGAGGACTTTCTCTAGTTGTGGCGAGCGGGGGGTCACTCTTCATCGCGGTGCGCGGGCCTCTCACTATCGCGGCCTCTCTTGTTGCGGAGCACAGGCTCCAGATGCGCAGGCTCAGTAGTTGTGGCTCACGGGCCTAGTTGCTCCGTGGCATGTGGGATCCTCCCAGACCAGGGCTCGAACCCGTGTCCCCTGCATTGGCAGGCAGATTCTCAACCACTGCGCCACCAGGGAAGCCCTGTCCTCAGTAATTCTTAATTTGGGTTTCCCCAGAGCTCACCTATGAGATGAACCAGGCCTGGTGGCTTAGCTTATAGTTTCTTGGGTATAGAGAGTATATTAATTTGCCAGGGTGGCCATAACAAAGAACCATGATGGAGTGGCTTAAATAATAGAAATATTTTTTTTTTCACAATTATAGAGGCTGAAATTCTGAGATCAAGGTGTGGGCAAGGTTGGTTTCTTCTGAGGTTAGCAGTTGGCCTCTTTCTCCTTGTGTCTTCACATGGCCCTCCTTCTGTGCGTGTTCTAATCTCCTCTTCTTCCAAGGACACCAGTCAGATTGGATCAGGGCCCACCCTAGTGACCTCATTTTAACTTAATTACCTCTTCAAAGGCCCTGTCTCCAAATACAGTCACATTCTAAGGTACCGGGGATTAGGTCTTCAACACATGAATTTCAGCCCATAACAGAGGGGATTCCTCTCCTGTGCTAAGGCTGAAAGACCCGAAAAGAAGATTTGTTATAGGGAAGCCCTTGTGAGGAAAGGAAGCTGGAGCTTCCTCTGTCTGGGAGATGGGCCACCATGGAACAGGACCAGGGGGGCACAGCCTTGGCTGAGGGTGAGGCCTGATAGGTGAGCCCCTGGGCGGCACCCCTGGTCTCCGTGGCTTGTGCGTGCTGTGCAGGGATCCAGAATTTCTGGAGATACAGAGCACATGCCAGTGATGTAAGGAGGACGCAGGCCCAGAGGTTCCTATGGCTGGGACCTGGATTTCAGGGAGGGGGCAAGACTCCCCCAAAGACCAGGTGGTGTGGCTGGCCACTGAGACAGAGACCAGGACCACCCGAAGGATCCTATTAGGCTCGAAGCCCCCTTCTCCTCTTACCTGAGGGCATAAAAGCCTCTCTTTCACAGAGGAACAGAGGCAGAAGGAAGAAATCTGAGAGAGGAAGATGGTATCAGAAAGGGACTGGTTATTCAGCAGAGACCATCAAGCTGTCAGAGACCAAGACACTATTGACTGGAAAGTTTACTGTTCGTCCGTTTCCCCTGTGCCTGCCCTTCCATCAGCCAGAGGGATGCAGGATGGCCAGGGAGATTAGATCAGCCTTAAAGAAACAAAAAAGCTGTGTCTTCTTGACACATGTGAGCAAAGTTGGGTCAACCTGTGGCCCTAATACATTTGTCAAAAATTGTATGAATTATTTTAAATTTATTTTAATCATGCAATACATTCATTTATTGGTAAAAATTCTAACAATACAGTTAAGTGAAGGTCTGTCTGTTCTATCCAGTGCCACTGTCCTCTCTAGCAGTAGCTACCGTTATCTGTTTGGTATATCATTTTCTATGTGTTCACATATATAAATATACATTTTGCAAACTAATTTATAGATAAGGTTTTTGCCCCAAAGCTTTTAACCGCTCCCCATTTCTACAAGATGATTTCCGCTCTAGCTTTGAGACCCTTCACAGCCCAGCTCCTGTCTGCCTCTCCTTCTCATCTCCCCATCACTCTCCAGGCAAACTGGGCTATTTGCTATTCTGAGAACGTGTCTTGTTCTTTTAACTCTCTTCCCCTTTGCACGTGCTGTTCATTCTTCCCGGAACGAGCTTATCCCCTTTGAGATGTCAAACTTCTTCAAAGTCTAGTTGAAACACCACCTTCTCCTGAAGCTCTTCCATGCCACCCACTTCTTTCACTGTGAGTTATCTGGTAAAAACTATGCAGATGAAGGTATCTGCCTGAACCATAGCGGCAACCTGCTGGCTTAACTGGGTTAACGCTAATTAAAATCACAGGACAGCTAAATTTAATTTTTGACACTTGATAAATGCCAAACATCAATGGATTTTTCATTAACATACTGAATAGCAATGTCTTTATGTCACTGTCATGAAGACACTTTCCTCATTTCTTTGAGGTGGTTAATCTTCTGTGCAGACATCAGAAGGGATTGAATTTCCTGTCTCTTTTGGCTCTTATCATGTCAGTGGTGTAAAATGATTTGAAAAGAAGTCATTGCCCCGGGCAGTGATGTCCGTTTCACCTTATTCAGGAGATGCATAAATGAGATGGTGCAGATGTCATGGGCAGGGTGGGTCACTACCCCAACCCCCTATTCTTTCCTAAACAGATCTAAAGGAAAGTGTTTGCTTGGGATGTTGGACTCCATTCCATGATTGGATTTGGGACCCTCCTGAGTTTCCTCAGAGGTAGATGTTGAATTTGTCAGGTCGTATTTTTGCAGCAATAAAGGGCCATCTTGTTGAATTCAACTCAGCCCCTACAGACCCTATATTTATGACATCCCAGGCTGAGAATAACATGTGAACAGAAGCCCACAAAGTAATAAGAAACAGAGCCCTGAATGTGCAAAACCCACTCCTGATGCTGATTCTGGTCATCTACCATTGCCACGTTCCTTCCCAGATCTGTGCTCAGCCAGCTGATGCATATCACATCAGATGCTTCCTCTAAAGAGGCAGGGGAAGTAAGTTGGAATATGGGGTGCCCTCAGAGTGCACACACTGAGAGAAAAGCAATCAGAGCTTTGGCAGCCCGTTCAGAACAAGCCAAGCGGGTTCAGCACAAACCTGAGGGTGGCTTGGGGTTATGTTAACAGATGGTGGAGAAAAGGCAGAACGCTTCACCTCCCATTTGGCGCCTGTCACCTGGCTCAGAAGACTAATTTTCCCTAGTAAAAGAGTAGTGCAATCACTTTGTTCAGAGGAAATTGCAGATTGGGATGTGAGAGGAGTTTGGACGAGAGCCTAGTCTCTGGGTGTTGTGCTGAAGGATGGGGTAATTTAAAGTCTTCCAGGCAGCAAGGGGTTAATCCATTTTTGGTCCAAGGGGAGAGGGTGAGAGTGCTTGGTGCCTGTGGTTGTTGGCATGTTCATGCGTCCATTCCATATGCTTCTTTTTGGTCTGTAAGATCCAAGGGTGGTGCAGTGGGGAGAACACTGATCTTGGAACAAGATGACCTGAATTTAAATCTGTGGGCAAGTCACAAACCCTCTCTGTTATGGTCAAAGACCTTTTGGTTGCAAGGACCTGAGATTCACTTAGGCTAAGTCAGGAAGATGGGTGAGGCAGTCAGGACAACAGAAGTCACACTAGGTATTTCAAATGGAGGGGATTTAATATAAGAAATTGATTAATTTGTTATGGGAAGAATGAAAGAGCAAAAGGACGGATATGGAGGTGGCCCAGAGATTAGTTCCTGCAGGAAGCAGTGACCTCCCCTTGGGCTAGAGAAATAAAAGGGAGGAGGGGGTGTTGACAGAAGCTAGGAGAAGGGTTGCAGAGGGGCTGGGTCTCAGGACTGCTGAGGTGGCAGATTCACATGTGCTTCCAGACCCATTGCTTGTCATCAAATGGGCTTGTCCCTTTGGTTACATTTCTGACCACGGATACTTTCGTATGGAATGAAAAATAATAGAGTCATTAGATGAAGGGTTATGGCGTTAGGGTAGTGCCAGGGGGTGGGGAGCTTTTGTGGCAGAACCTGGAGAGGATTGCTGAATTTGGATCACTCGTGAGTTTGCTATAAACTCAAGAAGGACAAAAGTAAAGCAGGATGGGAGTTAGATGACCATGGCAGAAATCTGGGGGTTGAAGTGTTCTATTGCTGCATGATAAATGACACACATTTAGCAACATAAAACAACATACATTTATTCTCTCACAGTTCCTGTGGGTCAGGAGCTGGGCATGGCTTCCCTGGGTCCTCTGCTCAGGGTCTCACAGATTTGATCAAGGTGTCATTTGGGGCTGGGATCTCATCTGAGGCCCAGGTCATCTTTCAAATTCATGTAGTTGTTGGCAGTATTTCTTTCCTTACCTCTATGGAACTTGTGACACTCCTTCAAGGCCAGAAGAAGAGAGTCTCTGACTTTTGGACCCTCTTTTCCAGGGCTCATCTGGTTAACTCTGGACCACCCTGTTATTATCCCTCTGTGACTGCCTCCACCGAAAAAGTCCAGCAGAAGTGATGCTGGGTGGTTTTAGAAGCTAGCTCATGGACATGCCACACATTCCCTCCTCGTTTTCCTGGGATACTCACTCTTGGAACTTTACCCATGTTGCCACAAGGAAGCCCAAACATCTCACACAAAGGCCCACAGGGACAGCACCTGGGGTCTCTGGCCCATAGGCTCCCGGAACTAACTCCCAGTCTTCAGCCGGCAACCACCTGCCAGCCAGGTGAGTGAGCTATTTTAAAAATCGATTCTCTGTCCCTCATCCACACAGAACCAGGAGGCCATCCCCACTGAGCCCTGCCCTAATTTCAGATTCCTGAGCTAAACTATTATTGTTTGAAGCCTTTACGTTTTGAGGTAGTTTGAAAACCAGTAGCAGATAATTGATAACATGCCCAGGACCACAAAGCTAGTCATTTCCAGAGCTGGGACTCAGACCCATGTCTTTCTGGCCCCAAATCTGTGCCCTCACCACTCTGCTCAATTAGAAAATGCTCATCTGTATCTGGATCATAAGAAATGATCAGTAAAATCTTTCCTTCCCTCTCTCCTTTCTCCCCTAGAGGCTCATAGGAGGACACGGTCCTGTGATCCAGTCAGTGTGGCAGGCAGACTACATTCCAGCTTAGGTGCTCCCTCCTGTAAAACCCACGTCATCTTAGGTGAGACTGTATCTTCCTGAGTGTGGCGAGCAGATCATCCCAAGTCAAACAATGCTGCTTTTTTTTTTTATATATATAGAGGATGAATCCTAGAAATCCAACATTTGATTCATAGGTATTCTTTTTTTTTTTAATTTATTTATTTCGTTTTATTTATTTTTGGCTGCGTTGGGTCTTCGTTGCTGCGCGCGGGCTTTCTCTAGTTGCAGCGAGCAGGGGTTCCCCTTCCTTGCGGTGCGCGGGCTTCTCACTGCGGTGGCTTCTCTTGTTGCAGAGCACGGGCTCTCGGCTCACGGGCTTCAGTAGTTGTGGCTCGCGGGCTCTAGAGCGCAGGCTCAGTAGTTGTGGCACACGGGCTTAGTTGCTCCGCGGCATGTGGGATCTTCCTGGACCAGGGCTCGAACCCGTGGCAGGCGGCTTCTTAACCACTGCGCCACCAGGGAAGTCCCCAGTGCTGCTTCTATATCCCAACATTACTGAGCTGGGAAAGTATGTGCCAACATGCATTTGGTGCCCAGCTGCCCTCTGAAGGGCCACCAGGTATCCGCAGCAGCGGTCAGAGGAAAGCGGAATTGCAGGCACTGTTGGTGGGTTTGGGGCAGTGTGGATGTTCCAAGGGGCCTGTCATTGCTTTTGCATCTGCGTAGGAATCTCCAGCAAAGGATTTTCTTCCACTTTTTGCTGCAGGGCCTACTGAGTTAGGATGATATTTAGCAACAGCAGAAGGACGGTTGGGGATGCAGGCTGAACTGATGCTTGAGAGCAGGTGTGATCTACGGGGGCTGTTCAGAGCAACCCTGCCTGAGCCCCTACCCTCTGCACCTTTCTCTGGTGCCTGGACTTCCGCTTTCAAGGGCTTGGCTGGGACAATGGGCAGAGTTGATGCATCAGATGGACGTGTGTGCAGACACGTTTCCCCTGACCCTCATCTGCATCAGCTACAAGCCAGCCCTTAGCAGATTGCTTCCCTAAACTTCTGCAGATGCCTTTAGCCAGGACAACCTGGATGTAAGGCACCAGTGTATTCATTTCGTCGTTCACTTACCTGTCCGCACATCCACCCATTATTTATTTATCCATTTACTAAGGACAATATAGCAAAGTGGTTTATGTCATGGGCTCTGGTTTATATTGTCTGGGTTCTGATCCTGTCTTCACAGCTTACTAGCTGTCTATGCCTCGGGTCTTCACCGAAAAATTGGGAAAACACAGGACCGATACTCGCCTTACAGTGTTGTTATGAGAATCTAGTGGATAAATATGCAAAGCACTTGCCCTGGCACCTTGTAATTACCCTGTAGCTGTCATAGTTTTGTTATTGTTTGTCGGTGGTGGTTGTTAGTGTGTGTTGGGGGAAGCTTAGCAGATGGTCTTTGTCAGTTTTAAGCAAAGGTGCTAAGAAAACACAAAGTTTACTTTTCTATTTCCAGAGGGCTCAAGTTCCCAAGGGAAACAAGATGCTTCCTTCACTGCTGTTTCAATATTGGTTTACGACGTATTACGTACAATCTGTGTGCTCGTAAACATGACATTATTTACTTAATCTCCCCAAATTCATTTGCGGTATGCTCTGAATAGTCCTACTCCACAGAGGAAGAACCTCGGGCTCAGAGAGGGCAATATCTTTGCCAAGTTTGCACAGCTGAAGTTGGGGGGTGGGTCACACTTGGGGCTACCCATGTCTATGCCATCTCAAGTGACCCCAGGACCACCCGGGAGGCCACAAAGCCGGCTCAAGTCTGAGGACATCTCACAAGGGCCTGACCAGGACTCCGCCAGCTTTGAAAACGGCTTCAAAGCCCAGGCTAAGACACACACTCTCCGGGATGCCTTTCAAACAAGGGCCTTCTTCCCATGAATCCAAACAGCAGGGCTGAGGACAACCACAGGCTTGATTAGCTTCGAAGAACACACTTGAAGCCATTTCCTCTCCTTGTTTGAACCATCTAAAGGAACTTTCAGGTTTGAATAGCAACTGCAACTCTCTGCCTTAGTCTGTAAGAAAGAACAGCATTCATTCAGATGTCGGATGATTTCACCCGCATTTTTCAATTTCAAATGAGTTTCCCAGAGCTGGTGGTCAGAGTGCATTTGATGTCCAGGAGCTGTAAGGGCTGCTTCAGACTCACTGAGACAGGAAGAGCCTTGGTTTCTGAGGGCCCAAGGACAGTTTCCTGCTTCCTGATAAGAGAGGATGATGGGCAGCTTTGGGCCAGGGTGGGCGGGGCCTCTGGGCACATGGACTAACCAGTTTCTGAAACTTCCGTCCTTCATGGGTGACCTTGTCAAGGTGAGAGTCTCTTAACCAGGTCCTAGGCTTGGCAGAAACCTCACCAAGGGTGAGTGTGGGAATCTGTCCTCGTGAAAAAAGCAGAAGCAGGTCTCACTGTGGTTTATTCTGCCACAGTGAGCTGTCCCTGGTGGAGTCAGAGACAGAGAAAGGTCACCGATTATGTCTGACTTCTCCGAGCAGAGCCAAGTTTAAAGATCTAGAGCGGGGGTTAGCAAACATTTTCTGTAAAGGGCCAGAGAACAAATATTTCCAGTTTTGCAGGTCAGAAGGCATCTACTGCAACTGCTGAGCTTTGCCTTTGCAGCAGGAAAGCAGACTCGGGTAATATGTCACTGAACGAGCATAGCTGTATTCCAATAAGACTTTAGCAGACCCTTTACAGGTGCCCAAATTTTAGTTTCATGTAATTTTCACTTGTCATGAAATAGCATTCTTCTTTTGATTTTATTTGGCCAACCATTTAAAAGTGTGAAAACTATTTTCATGGGTCACACGAAAGCAAGTGGCAGGCTAGATTTCACCCACAGGTGGTAGCTTGCCGACCCCTGAGCCAGATGATGAAGGAGGCTTCCCGTGCCCTGGGCTGGAAGGTGCCAACAGACTGTGGCCAGAGCAGCTTTCATGGGGTGGAGCAGGAGGGAAGCTCAGAGTGGCAGTGGAGGGCAGCCTGTAGCCCAGAGACAGGGAGAGATAGAGGTAGACAGAGAGAGAGAGAGAGAGAGAGAGGTTGACTTCCGGCATGGAAATGTTTTCTGAAATGAGACATATTTCTGCTCAAAAAACATTTTCTGGTGTCCCTGTGTGGTAGGAAATCTCCAGATGCTTAGAATGGGGCATTTTTTTAAAAAGGGGGCACAGTTCCTTTTTTTATTAAAAGATAACCCAAATGTCAGGTGTCTAAATACCCCTATCTATCTCCCATCTTTTAAGACGTGAAGGACCAACTCCCAGAAGTCCTGCATGTATGGTGGAAATCCCGGTGCCCCTCTCTGAATCTCCAGGGACCCCTGAAGGGATGGTGTCTCCTCCTTTCCTTTATTCCTTGACTCTCTTTGTTGCTACCCTCCTCCCATCCATCATCAGTTCGCCTGTAGGACACAGCTCCCTTCCCTGCGTTTCTCCCCAATGCTCATCACCAGAAGAGTTCCAATATCTTTTGGCCATCCTTATCACTGGGACTTTTTCGTGGTCACTGACCTTCCACACCCCCTCCCTCATCCCAGCCCCTCGCCCCCCAGCTTATTATGGTCTGCAGGGTAATGGACAGGAGCACAGCACCCCATAATAAATGTAGTAAGTACGGGCTGAGGGCATGGGAGAGAACCATGGATTCCACTAAGTGGAGAGAAGGTCAGGAAGGCTTCCCAGGGGAGGGCACATGAGAGGACCATGGACATTTGAGAAGGAATGTTTAGCAGAGAAGGAAGGGGAAGGGCATTTGGGGAGAGGGGAGAACTTGCTTAAAGGCTGATAAGATCCCAAGGAAGGAGTCTCTCCTCGTGGATGGATTTCATGGGTCTATTGATTGAACTCTTCTGTTCTTCCCCAAAAGAAAAGCTATAATTAGGTTTCTAATCTTTCTTTCCTTAGGCCACTGAAATATTTTGAATCAATGTTCTTTAAACCATTAATTTCCCTGAAGTGCCAGAAACAATGAAACATTAAAATATAGTATTTAACTGGATTTGGAAATTAATGGTAAATGTTTGCTGAATAAAATCCTAGAGTTGAACAGCCATAAATATTCCTGTAGTTGATACTTGCAAAGCAACCCTTAGGTATTCTCCCAAAAGGAATGTCAAAGAACAATTTTCCCATGGTGGACACTTGTGGTAACTGCAGGCATTCGTTTTCTACTTTCTAGAGGTCCTGATTTCTGCTTGGGGGGTGTCCATGTGATTCTGGTGGAACTGACTACCCCCGCCCCAACTCTGGTTCAGGCACTTGATAGTTTAAGATGATCAATGCGTTTCGCACCTCTGGTCACAGTTCAGAGGTGAGCGCCTGGGCGGAGCTGCTCAGGCAGAGCAAATCTCAGCATTCCTGCCGGGGAGGTTGGGACAATGGCACCCTCCCTTCTGAATGGGGCCCTGTGGCTAGAGGCCCACCTGCCTGGATCGCTGCAGCACCAAGGGAAACCAGATTGAAGATGAAACTGAGCCAAGGAAACAGTAGAGAAAACAGCACCAGGGCCCTGAGGCCACCATGGACCACTGGATCAAACTGGGCCTGAAGTCTCTGGGCTTTCTGTTTCGATGAAGCAATAGATTCCCTTTATTGTTTAAGCCAATTTGGATTTTCTTTTCCATTCTGAACTGAGACAATTCTCAAGACTGAACTGGATTTATGTCCCCCGCCTCTGTAGAGACTTGTGAGTACTTGAACTCAGAGTTTGGGAACTCAGTTGATGGTGCCTATATTATCCGGATCTTGGGTTACGTCAGTAATAATCTGGATCCATTAAAGTATATTTAGTATTTGCATGAAAAGAGATATTGGCAGTGCAGCAGAGAATCAAAAGCGTAGGGGAAGCTTTCGGTTCTGCAGTGATGAGAATTCAGAAGAAAAGCAGCTGTGATGTTTTTATTGGGATTTGGAATTAGAGCCAAACACACAACTTTCCCGCTGGGCTGTGCCAGGCAGGGTCTGACAGGGAGCGCGTGGGGACGGCTTTGTAAACCTCAGCGGGGTTAATGAGGGACACGGGTTTCAGGAAACAAACTCTTTACGGGCCCGAAGAAGGCGACAATTTTTTCTCTTCTTCTAATTCTAAAAGTAGTGTGTGATCATTGTGGAAATTTTAGAAAATGTAGAAAAGTATAACAAAAAAAAAGTAGCAAATATCCACAACCCCCAACTCAGGTATTCTTTTTTTTTTAATGTAATTTTATATCATGGGCATTTTGCCCCCTCAAAGAGTGTCCTTGTAATTACTTTCAGTTGCTGTATTGTATTTCACCATAGGGATTTTTCTATACACAACCATTTTCCTTTTGTGGAACATTTAAGCAACTTCTTGTTTGTTGTTTTCTATTCAAAATTATGTTGTGATGAACTTCTTTGAGCAAAATCCTTGTCCGCATCTCTAATGATACCCTTAGGCTAGATTCCCAGAAGGACAAATACCAGGTCAAAAGTTTTCAATATTTTGGAGGTTATTAATACATTTTGCCAAATTGCTCCCATTAGCCAAGTGCAAGTGCTTTATAATGGCAAACATTCTTAATCCTCTGGACTTGCCAACAGCTCTTGTTTCCTTGGTTGTGGCCCCCAGTAATCTCTGGGACCTTGTTCGTGGCTCTGCCTATTTCTGTTTGCCCAAGATGCCTACCTAACCCAACCCAGGTATGACCCAGGATCCCTCCACCCCAGCCTACCCTCTGAGCTTGCCCTGCTTCCTTGAAATGCAACAGGACGCATCCCAGACCCATCGTGAGTCTAAGGGACCCAGCCTCAAGATGCTTGGAGCTGTAGCCCCAGCCAGCATGGATGGCCCATGCCACCAGTGGGCACCAGCAGGAGGAAAACAGGCGACATGAGGCATCTCTTGGTCCTTATACCTGTAGGCTCTGTTGCCTGGGTCACAGCCTTGAGGGGCAATGATGTGCTCCTGACTGCAGCGCCTCCTTCCACCATCTGGGAAGCCAACAGTGGTGGCTGGATCTTTCTCACACTACCGTTTCTCTGGTTCTCTCTTCCAATTCCCTCATCTACCTTTAAGGACACTTTTGATTACATTGGACCATCCTGGATCATCCAGAATAATCTCCCTATTATAAATTCAGGTTAGCTTCCTTAATTCCCCTTTGCTATGTAAGTTAGCATATTCACAGGTTCTAGAGATTAGGATGTGGGCATCTTTGGGGGGCCATGATTCTGCCCACCACAGAGGGTAACTACAGGACGGAAGGAAAGAACAACAAGTTGAGCTAATAAGTCAGGTGGAAACCCTAGTCAACCAGCCCAGACAGGAAGACTTTACGGAGTTTGGGAGGGATGGTTCCCCAAAGGATGCTGTCCTTAGGAAGAAGAATGCCTGTACATGGGGTCACTTTAGCTGACACCCCCAGGGTTCCAGGGACTTGGTTCATCTCTCTCCAACCCCGGTCAAGTCACTGCAAGTCACAGATCATGCAGAGGCTTCCTCACCTTACCTCTTCTGTAATTCTTCTCGACATTGCTGCTTGGAAGGAAATCCCCAGGACCAGTCACCAGGGACAGGGAACAGGGGTGGCCGTGAGAAGGGGAGGGATGTTCCTGGTGCCCCAGGTAAGAATTCATCAGTCCAGCACCCCTGGGGCTTCACTCACGCTCCCCATCCATGTGGTCCCCAGGGAGGCTTGGGCAGGAGTAGAAGACAAGACAGTGGCAGAGGTCACAAGGGGATCTTAGTACAAGATGCTCCAGCTCAGAAAGAAGGTGCCCCCTGGTTCTGGTCCTTGGGCAGCCATCCCTTGCCTGGTGCCAGCCTCTCTCCCAAGTGATGGCTTAAATCCCCATCTATTAATTTACCAAATCATTATAGGACCCTTCTTCTGTGCCATGGTGCAGGGCATTTGACAGTGAGTAAGACAGTCTCCTGGCCTCAGAGAGCTCACAGTCTAGGGGGTTACGGGTGAGTAAATTTACCGACATGTTGCTGCAGAAACAGGCACTGTGAGGGCCCGTGGGCCCAAGGTGCATCTCTGGGAGCTAAATAAAGGGAGCTTGTGTCTGTGTCTATGAAATGTTGTACTCCAAATCCTCCCTCGGGGCCCTTTGTCTCCAGTTACAGCTTTGTTCCTGCCTGAGTGACAAGTCGGAGGCCACTCACAGTATTTTGACGTGTGGCCCCTTTTCCAGGAGTTCAAGGACTGATCCAGCCACTGGGTGGGTTCAGTAACCGGAGAGGCAGCATCTACAAAACAAAGCACACACTGCGGGATGGAGCCGGGCGTCCTCACCAAGGTGCCCGGGCTACAGGGTGGCATCAGAGACCCAAGGCAGGATCAGAATTTACAGGCAGCAGCTCCGGCGGGAGCCCTGCTGGGATTCAGCAGGAGAACAGAATAACTTTGCATAATGAGTGTAAGAGCCGTAAAGAGTAAACTGTAAAGTGCTCTCAAATGGTAGCTCTTGTGCCTTTTCCTGCCCTGACCTCACCTGTCAGGTTGGCCGAAGCCCTCGAACCCAGGTGGGGTGAGCTGGTCGGAGGTGGCTGGAGTCCGGGGCGGGGGGGGCCCAGGAGCCTCTGACCTTGGGCTGTTTCATCTTCCCTCGGGACCACCCTCACCCACTCATTTGGGGGCAGAGAATTCAGGCCCAGCCAGAAAGAAAGGAGCAGAAACAGGCCACAGAAATCAGTTCTCTACTCGTCCTCAGGAAAACCGATTCACAGGGGGGCTCCTTCCTCAGAGCAGACAAGCCTTACTGCTCCGACAGCCCCAAACCCTTCAGAGGAGCTGAAAGTCAGAGGGAAACTGGGCCTCAGCCCCGCAGTGGGAACAGCCCGCTTGCTTTATGCCCTCTGTATGGTTTAATAATTTGAGATTTCTTACACGTCTCAAGAGAAGGCTGGAGGGGTTTTCATGCTCTTCCTGTGGTTTTTCCAGCGTGTGTCTCTTCTCATCAATAAAAGATTGGGTTTACTCACTGTGGTAAGCCTAAAGAGAAAAACAGGTGCCGTGATATAACATTTCTCTTTAATTACTGTTTGAGAGAGAAAAGCACATGCATGTGGATATTAATTATTCCGTATTGTTAGACCAGGATTAACTACTTACTAATTTTAACTGTGGCTTTTATGTAGAGGCTGTTGCTCAACATCTTATTAATTTGAGTAAATATTAACAAACCGTTCCCACTCCTTCCCCACTGCCCTCTACCTTCCCAGCTCCCGCCTGGCCTCCAGCCCTTAGAGTACAGCCTCTCGGGCGGGGGAGGGTGTGGGGTTTCTTTTTTCCTTCATTGTGTGGTGTTGAGCCTGAGTGTAACAATGCATCCTCTCAAGAAGAAAAGCTTTTTGATTTCAGGGCTGTGTTCCTCCCACCACTGTCAGTCAGGGTGCCTTGAGACTCACGTTGTAACGCAAAGAAATGCTTTTCTTTTTTTTTTTTTAATAAATTTATTTAATTTATTTATTTTTGGCGGCATTGGGTCTTTGTTGCTGCACGCGGGGTTTCTCTAGTTGCGGTGAGTGGGGGCTACTTTTCATTGCAGTGTCTGGTCTTCTCATTGCAGTGGCTTCTCTTATTGCAGAGCCCGGGCTCTAGGCGCGTGGGCTTCAGTAGTTGTGGCATGTGGGCTCAGTAGTTGTGGCTCGCGGGCTTAGTTTCTCCAGGGCATGTGGGATCTTCCCGGACCAGGGCTCGAACCCGTGTGCCCTGCATTGGCAGGCGGATTCTTAACCACTGCACCACTAGGGAAGCCCTAAGAAATGCTTTTCTATTCTTTACACCTATTTCCATGCCTGGCACAATCGCCCTCTCAATTGGTAACCTCCTTCTCTCTGGTCTCCCCACCGCCCCCCAGTGAAAGGCACCTACAGGTGACCAGTGGCCCACTGGGCAGGTTAGCGTATATGAGATGGGGGCCTGGAAGCCCCCAAAGTTCCCACTGATCGCATCCTCCTGGCTTGTAAAGTCGAGATTCTGCCCCTAAGTCATGGGTCCCCAGCAGCAGAGGAGGGGAGAGAAGATGTGCTGGCCTGGCGCGTTCTCAGCAGAATCCATGTGGTGGGGTGGAGCCTTGCTCAACTCATCTTCAGTTGCAGGGAGAAGAGGCAGGGCATCCCAAGAGCCTGGAAGCTGGAAGCTGATGGTGGTTTGGAGCTCTTGGAACTCACTCTCTATTGTGTCGTACAACATATCCAACACTTACTGACTCAAGACAGCAACCAATTTATTATATCTCACCCTTGTGTGGTCAGGGCAGGGCTCAGCTGGGAGATTCTTTATCTCCACGTGGGTTAGTCTGGTGTGGCGAAGGCAGCTTCACTCCCAGGTCTGGCTCCTTGCTTAAGGGTGGGGAGTGGGAGGTACAAACTATTGGTTATAAGCTAGGCTCAAGGATGTATTGTACAACATGGGGAATATAGCCAATATTTTGTGATAACTGTAAGTAGAAAGTAACCTTTAAAAATTGTATTAAAATTTTATTTAATTAATAAAATAAAATGTCCATAAGGATCAATGATTTAAAAAAAAAAAGCCCAGGCCAGGGCCTGGCATCCAGAAGGGACACTATCTATGAAACTTCTGCTCTAAAACTTTTGCTGTTCAATGAGGCCAATGATGTGTGAAGACTCAGTGAGGTTGTGCGTGTTTATTACCAACATGCAGGTTCAGTCTCACCTCTGGGTCACGAAAAAATTTTAGTGGCATTATAGAAATAGAATAGAAAAGGAAAGAACAGGGGTTTCCCTGGTGGCGCAGTGGTTGAGAATCTGCCTGCCAATGCAGGGGACATGGGTTCGAGCCCTGGTCTGGGAGGATCCCACATACCGCAGAGCAACTAGGCCCGTGAGCCACAATTACTGAGCCTGCACGTCTGGAGCCTGTGCCCCGCAACAAGAGAGGCCACAACAGTGAGAGGCCCGCGCACCGCGATGAGGAGTGGCCCCCGCTTGCCGCAACTAGAGAAAGCCCTCGCACAGAAACGAAGACCCAACACAGCCAAAAATAAATAAATAAATAAAAATAAAAAATGACTAATACTCTAAAAAAGAAAAAAGAATAGGAAAGAACAGAGTAAAAACCATCAAATTGCATCATGTGTAATAGAGGCAAATAGAGTTTTTCAAAACTTGTTTCAGTTTGTGTGTGTGTGTGTGTGCGTGTGTGTGTATTTGTATGTACTGGATCATGATGCGAAGTGTATTGTTTCATTTCAAAAATATATTTTTTACTGAGGTTCATGGTCAAAAACGTTTGAAAAGCTACTGGGAGAGTGATTGTGATGTGTTTTTGTCACCTGCAGTACACTGTCATTCAAAAGTGTAACCCTTATTATGCCGTGTGTATCTGAGTACCTAGGGCTGGTACAGATGAGAAGTGGCTTAGTAAATATGCAAAGTCCGCCAGGATCCTGGCCTCAGGGATACTTAACTGTCAAAATCAACAAAGTAAAAGTGCTTGGCAAGCCCAGGATTTGTCCTGGTGTCAGTTCTGAATGTCACATGTAGCCCTGAAAATTGGATGGGTGGTAAAATTGGACTTTACCAGCATCGTAAAAT
Source organism: Balaenoptera borealis (assembly GCF_965194805.1). NCBI lineage: Eukaryota > Metazoa > Chordata > Mammalia > Artiodactyla > Balaenopteridae > Balaenoptera > Balaenoptera borealis. The sequence goes on along the minus strand of NC_138879.1, from coordinate 50,818,473 downwards.
CCCACCCATCCTCCCTGCTCTTATTCCCTGAGTGTCTTCAGGGATATGAACGGTCTCTGGACCTTCTCCCAGTAGAGAGGAGAAGAAGCTGAGTTGGATATGGGTTTGGGGGGAAGTAAGGACCAAAGACCATTAGAGTGGACATGTGCATTCCTGTCTACTGAGGACTCTGACTTTTACCCAAGAAACGTCCTCTCTGGTTCCAGCCATGGGATCCCCATGGGAGCTGCCTTAGGTGACTCCATGGCTTATGCCATAGCTGAGTGTGTCAGTTGGCTTACAATGGCCAATCAGAGCTCTTTCCCGGGCGTTTTTGTTTTTTTCAGTTTGGGGCCAGAAAAGGCTTACGTCAACCCCTTTCCAGGGGCGGAAACCCTGAGAGGTAAAACTTGAGGGCTGTCATCTCCAAATTTCCCACCGATGGAGGAAGCCTGTCTATAGGGAGAGGGGACAAAGCCAGCAGACAGAGGGAAGCATGGAGAGGAAGCAGAGGCATCTGGGTCATGTTTGAGTTCCCAGAGGTTCTTGTTCGTGAAGCTCAACTGCTTCCCACCTTGTTTGCAGCATAAATGTCCAACCTCAGAGCCCATGAGTCCATACAAACCCTTTTGCCTAAACTCATTTGGAATGGGTCTTCTGTCCCTTGCACCCAAGAGTCTTTCCTAAAAAAAAATCCTAAAAGGAAACAAGTTGGTGGAACCAGAAGGGATGACTCTGAAAACAGTCCTTTTACCTGGGCCTGCATCCTGCTGCCAACAGAGGCTGCCACCCCTGTCTCTCTCTTCCTGCCCAGGCATCTGCAGGGTGCACAGACCCAGAAGCAGATGCGCATCAGGGAGAGACGCACCAGCCAACACGCACACTGGGTTTGCCAGCTCACACACTTTGTCCTGACAAGAACCGTCAAGGGCAGCCAGCCCTCCCCCTTCGGGGGTCCTCCAGGCCCTTTCTGTAGTTAAATGCCACGATCGCTACTGTGCCAGGGGCTGCCACATCAGGAGCCTTGGATTAAGTGATCTGTCTCCCTCCAACACAGCTGCTCTCTGGTTCCGGTCTGACAAATGCGGTTCATTAGGGCTGACAAAGATGAACGTCCTTGTTTATGGAAGTCGGCTAAGTGCTGTTCTCAGGGAGCTGATGGACCTGGATAGGAAACCAGGTGTGCATGGGTTGCCTCCCCGACATTCCCTCTCAACCACATGCTACGGGGGCACAGACACCAAGGCCAAGTCTATGCTACTTGCCAAAGGTAGACCCCCAGGAGTTTCACACTTGGGGTACAGTAAAGTTCGGCAGCCAATGGCAACTTCTATCACCGCCCCCCCCCCCCCAGTTGAAGAGTCAGCCCAATTTTTCAAGATGGTTGCCCTGTGATGTGCCTGCAGGACACAGACACCCATCTGGGCCACTGGCATCCACTAAGCAATTCTTATAAGCTGGGTGAGGGGAGAGTGAGGAACTTGGGCGCTGTCTCAGTCAGCTTGGGGCGCTCAGACAAACTCCCATAGACTGGCTGGCTTAAACAGCACACATTTATTTCTCACACTTCTGAAGGCTGGGAAGTCCAAGATCAAGGTGCCAGCAGATCCGGTGTGATGAGAACATTCTTCCTTGCTGATGAACATCTTCTTGTGTCCTCCTGTGGCAGAAAGAGCACAAGCTCTAGTCTCTTTTCTCATAAGGACGCTATTCCCACCATGGGGCTCTACCCTCATAATCTCATCTAAACCTAATCTCTGAACACCATCCCATTTAGGGTTAGGATTTCAACATGTGAACTTTGGGAGGACACACACATGGAGCGGATAACAGGGGTGATCGCTGTCTAGGGAGGAAGAAGATGCAGAAGCATAATCTGGGCATAGTGGCAACTCCTACAGAGAAGCTGAAATGATGTTAGCAGCTCTTTCCTTCCTGTCCTCTGACCGTGTATTTCAGTCAACAATTCCATGACTCTAAGAGCCTCAAAGAACTGAAGCAATGACCCTCAGCCTGGCTGGAGAGCAGAGTCATCGACTGTCATGGCTTTCAAAGTTTTGGACCATCATCCACAGGAAGAAACACGTTTTACATCACAGCCCAGGTGCACATGTGAGCGCACACATGCACACGCACACATACACACACGTGCACACAATTTCAACAAAGTTTCATCAAATAAGACTTACTTTTACTGAGTGGAGTTCACGCTGATGTTTTCTGTTCTATTCAATTTTATATTTAAAAAAATGCTAGTCAAAACCTGATCAATTGATTCCATGATTGCTAATGGGTCATAACCCTTGGTTAAAACAACAACAACAATATTACCGACTGATGGAGCTTTCTAAAAATCCACGTTAACCTTGTTGGGGCAAGCCTCCTGCAGCAGGACATATAATCATCCTTTAAGTGTAAAAGATGGATAATATTTAGCCAGGCAGAACGGTGTGGAAGAAACAGCATTCTCGGCAGAGGAAACGACACACGCAGATGCTGGGAGGAGAGAGGGAAAGGGAGGGACAAGGCCCACATGGAGAAGCTGAAAGTTCAGCTGAGCTGGGGGCCCAGGGGCTGGGGGAAGAGGGTGAGGGAGGAGGCTGAGAGTCATGTGGACCCAGTCGTGTGGTGTTTATAAGGCTTACACAAGTGTTTGGACTCTACGCTGAGAGCAATGAGAAGTTCTTAAAGGATGTTAAGCCGAGGAGTGACATGGCCAGGTTAAGGCTTTTTGAAAGGCCACACTGCTGTGTAGAGACTGGATTTGGGGTGCAGCAGACAGGGTGGAGGGAGTGCAGACGCCAGGCTGGTAGCAGGGATCCCAGTTGGCAGGGCCATCACGAGCACATGGCATGTGAATGGCGAACAGGCACCTTCTGTGGGAGGACAGGGGAGGAAGGGCGGCCCGCCCCCAGCAGACATGGGGCTCCTCCGGGGCAGCCTTGTGAGGTTGCATCTCAGCCTCCACCCGCTCTCTGGCCTGGTGTCCTTGAGGAAGGCGTGACCCAAACCACTGTGGGGAAGCAGCCCTGCGGGGCTGGGGGAAGCAGCAGAGGTTTAGGAAAGATGATGATGATGGTAATGGAGAGAATGGCACATTCAAGAAATACGGTGGGGAGAGGGGCTGGGTGGCCTTGAGGGTTTCTTGGGCTACAAGGCTCTGGGATTCTGATGACCTGCTGCCCACTTCCACTATGTCCTGGCCTCTTGCTTCAACCTTGCTTGTGCTTGTCCAGAGCTGAGCTGGGGAGAGGGCTTAGGGATGGGGTCTGGAGCCTGAGCCAGAGATGGAGAGGAGACATCTCAGAGGTAGAACCTTCCTCCCCTTGCTCCAAAGGATGGAGGGGAGGGGGTGAAGGAGCAAACCAACCTCCCTCCTAGCTTCAGGTCCCCAGAGTGCTAAACTTGACTGACTGCAGAGGCAGGGGGGAGCTTTGAATCAGACATGAAATGTGAGTTTTCAGCCCAACAGACTTTGAGATGCAGGAAGCCCATGACCACCAAGGTGTGGGCTCTGCTGCAGGGGGCGGGAGGGTTAGGGCGGCCCAGCTGGCCAGTGGCTGGAGAGCGTGCCTGGCTCACATTTGCTGTCCCCCCAAGAGGGGCAGAGTAGTAAACCTGAGCAGCCCCAAGCTCTGAACTTTGCTCCCTCTGGCTTAACCCCAAGTCCTGCGCATCTTGCACCCAGCTTTTCCCTCCCACATAGTGAGCTCATCTGCGGGGGTGGGGAGGCTCCCCCCCCCCCCATTCTAAGCACCTACCACTGTCTGGCGACTCTCCCTGGACCAATTTCATTCAGGGAGAAGGAGAGAAAGACCTCTTTCTCCCTCTGGTCAGAGCCATGTCCTCCAATCCAGCCTTACAACTAAGCCCTGAACTTCAGGCAATAGAGCAGAGACGGTTTTAATGTTGCTTACTTTGATTTCTCAGATTGATCAGAAACCGTAGGGAATGCGGGTGTGGGTAACTCATCAGGCTTCCTGGGCCCCCAAACACAGGTCAGTAGGCCTCTCTAGGCCCCTCCTTCCCCATTTCCTACAACAGGAATTCTAAAACTGGCCAGAGGTTTCGCTATAAAGCCTGTCGCATGCAGAGCACATGTTCCACACGAGGTCCACCTTGACCACTGGATTCCTCTTCTAAATTGCTCAGGCTGGCCTGTGGTTCAAGGCCAGGGTGAGAGACTCAAGAGGAAGAGCCAGGGATGCATCTCAGCAGAGTCCATGGGGAGAGCAGGGTTTGAGAGCCTCGGAAAGCACACATCAACCCCACGGCCACACGGCAACAATGGCTTTGGTGGCTGACACAGTCCTTGGACAGGGAGAAGCACGTCATGTGCACTTCATTCCTACTATGAGGATTGTCGCCCTCGTTACAAAACTGATGCCCAAAGAGAGAAACTTATCCACGGTTAGGCAGCGGGTAAGTGCAGGGACCAGGATGTGAAACCACAGCTGCCTGGTTCCTGGGCACGGGGGGAACAGGGACGCGGAAGGCACTTAGGGGCAGGCGATCCCCAGGAGTCACCCTCAGCTTCAGCGCTGGGGTGTGTGCGGTCAAGCTGGTCCCGGGCCCGCGGAGGTCGCCTGAGGCTCCTCCAAGTTTGAGAAAGTCAATTATTCATCAAAGGCCATGCTGTGTGATCTCAGAAGCAGGCCGGGCCCCACCCAGTGGTCCTCCTCAGAGCTGCCTTCCTGCATGTAAATATCCCTCCCTCCTCATCTTGCACTGGAGGTTTTCTTTTATCTTGCTTGAAAATTTTTTTTTTTTTTGGCTTCTGTTTAAAATTAATTCCACAACACTGAGTAACCTTCCCCCACAAGGTTGGAGTTAATCAGGCTGAATTTATTAAGAACTTTACAATTAAATGAGCTCATAGCAGGAGGAGGAATGTTATCTTATTATCCCATTTAAGAGCTTGAATAATTTTAGCCCCTAACTCACTGTCGACCCCCAATGACTTCCGTCGCGGTCGCCAATGACTTTAGAGGGCATCGGACCAGGGTCTTCTTCGTGTTTCCCATCCCTGATGTGGGGAGAAGCAGGCTCAGACCAGTGAGTTATCGCGGAGGAGAAACCAAGACCACAGAGGGTATGAGTTCAGCATGGAGGGGACCTGTCTTGATTTTATAGGCAGAACTTGGGCTCAGGAGGGGACATCAGGAAGGGATGATTTCCCCCTGAGGGTTCATCACCCCGGGGGGTGCTGTCAGCCTTGCCCTGGATCCCTGCCCCCTCCACCTCCCACCCCCTCCCCAGCTCTTCTCTCCTCCTAGCAGGGGTCTCTTGCCTGCCACCTACAAGATTAGCTGGACCCAGATTGCCGGGGCTCTCAGCAGCCCTGAGGGAGGGACTCAGCCCAGATACGGCCCTGCTGGTGGCCCCAGTCCCACCTAGACCCCCTGCCTCGTTTGTTCCTGAAGGTCCGAACTTGATGGTCCACCCCATACTCTGGGATACATACTCAGGTCTGGGATTTCCCTGCTTTGGTCTTGCCAACCTCACGCACCGGAACCCACAACTCATAATTCATGCAACTGGGGCTGATCGTCATTGGTGGAGCTGACGCTTGTTTAGATTTCTGAACATCACCCTCACTCAGCTGCCTCACGAATAGGCTCTTGCTGCTTTTTGGATTCACACCTCTCTGTGTTTGAGGTCTGTTATGGATTGAACTGTGTCCCCCCCAAAAGATAGGTTCAACCCCCAGTACCTGTGACTATGACCTTGTTTGGAAATAAGGTCTCTGCAGAAGTAATCAAATTAAGATGAGGTCATTAGGGTGGGCCCTAATCCAATATGGCCAGTGTCCTTATAAAATCGCCATGTGATGGAGCAGGGATTGGAGTGACGCGTCTATAAGTCCAGGTGTGCCAAGGATTGCCAGCAACAGCAGAAAAGCATGGGACAGATTCTCCCTCAGAGGCCCCCGGAAGGAACCAACCTTGTTGGCACCTTGATTTTGGACTTCTAACCTCCAGAACTCTGCAAGAATAAGCTTCTGTTACTTTAAGCTACCTAGGAAATTAACACAGGGACAATCTGCCCCCTGCTGCTCCTTACAAGCTTCTGGCTCCTATGCACATGCTCTTGGGTCCCCGTGTTCTGCTACGTTCGAATTCCTTCCTGTTGCTTCTGCGGGCTCTTCCTTTTCCATGCCAACTTCCAGTTACCAGCCCAGCCTCAGGGAGGAGCTTCTCTGGTTCTAGGCGCTGAGCCCCACAGTTAACCCCCAGATGGTACTGCCCTGTCCTAACCTGACATATGCAGGAGGTAGACCCTCATTCCTGTCACTGGGGTACCCCATTGCCCCACACACAGATTTTGTCTGCTAGCCAGCGCTCAAAGCAATCATCCGAAACCCTCAAGACCTCTTCCAATTGCTGGCCCACAGTTTAACCCTCACTAACCCTCTTGAGCCATAGGAAGGACGAAAGGCACGCTCTAGGCAGCTTGCTCAGATGAATGCTTGGATCCTGGGCCAGCTTATGCTGCGCGACATGAAAGTTAGTTTCTGCCATGTCTCCCTTCAAGGTTCCATCCAGGCAGCAATGCTGAGGAGCAGAGATGTAAAACAATGCAGCTACACGAGCACATGCTGGAAGACCTACACTGACTTCAACTGAAGTCGGGGCTGACACCATAGGAACACCCAGGAGCCCTCCCCTAGCTACTCAGCCTCGATTAACCATTGTATGTAACCCACAGTCTTCTCCTTCATAACCTCATTATTTATCTGGTGCGCAACCCCACTCTTTCTGTGGCAATTACCCCCTGGATCTTTCCCCCACATCGAGCCAACTAGACAACATTTACTGTTAACTTCATATATATTGTCCCCTCCCCCATAATAATGTTATTGCCCCAGGGAGTGGCTCCATCCACAGGGCAATCAGGAAGTGGTAGAAAAACAGTGCAGCCCTCTGTGAAATCTTAACCCTCTTTGGTTTTGAATCGATCTTGAATTTCTGGGATAATTCTCATTAGATCATGTCATGTTATCCTTTTTGGATTCAATTGGTAATATTCTGTTAAAGATTTTTGCATCCAAAAAATTGGTATGAAGGACACTGGTCTATAGTTTCCTTTTCTTGAAATTTCTTTAAGTGGCTTAAGTATTAGGGTAATGCTGGTCTCATAAAATAAGTTAGAAAGTCTTCCCTCCTCTTTTCTGGAAGAGAGTTTAGGTTCATGTTCTCTGATTTTGATGTTCAGGTTGTTTATATCCCTACTGATTTTCTGTCTACAGGTGCTATGGATTACTGAGAGAGTGGTGAGGTTTCCAACTATAATTGTGGATTTGTCTATTTCTCCTTACAGTTCTATCAATTTTTGCTTTATTTATTTTGATGTCCTGTTGTTAAGTGCATACACATTAAGAATTGTGTTTTTGGGGCTTCCCTGGTGGCGCAGTGGTTGAGAATCTGCCTGCCAATGCAGGGGACACAGGTTCAAGCCCTCATCTGGGAAGATCCCACATGCCACGGAGCAACTAGGCCCGTGCGCCACAACTACTGAGCCTGCGCGTCTGGAGCCTGTGCTCTGCAACAAGAGAGGCCGCGATAGTGAGAGGCCCGCGCACCGCGATGAAGAGTGGCCCCCGCTCGCCGCAACTAGAGAAAGCCCTCGCACAGAAACGAAGACCCAACACAGCCAAAAATAAATTAATTAAAAAAAAAAAAGAATTGTGTTTTTAAAAATTATGTACTGTCTCTCTTTATTCTTGGTAATATTCCTTGTTCTGAAGTCGACTTGGTTTGATATTAACATAGTCACTCCAACTTTAGTTGATTAGTTTTCATATGATATATATATTCCACTCTTTTTCTTTTACTCTATGATTTTATAATTAAAGTGTGTTTTTCTGGTATGTAGTACAGAGTTGGGTCTTGTCTTTGTTCATCAAACCTGATATTTCTTTCTTTAAGTTGAGTTTCTTAGACTATTTATATTTAATTCAAATATTGATCTAGTTGTCTTTAATGTACATATTTAAATATATAGTTTTGCTAGTTTTCTCTTTTCTTCTTTTGCTTTTTCAAAACACCTGATTGCATCCTAAGAACACCTTACATTTACAATTGCATTTCAGCCTGAAAACAAACGTGCAGGAGCTCTGGGATGAGGAACAGGAGCCAAACATGAAGAGGAGGAAGACATGGAGGTCTTTGTTTCCCAGGCGGTGTTTCACTTGCTAAGTAGCTCTGAACAATCCTATCTTCATACAACAGACTTTACTTTGATCCACCCTTGATAAAGTCAATCAGCTTTTGCAAAGAACCCATAGAGCTTGTAATTTTCTGTGGCTGTGAGCTAACGATGAAGGAGGAAGGATCCATTTCTCCCGCCAATGGCCTTGGCACCTTTAGAAACAATCTGCAGAGTGCTGGGTGCTGATGAAAAAGGCTGAGGCTCACTAAGAATGCTGCACTGTCACTTAAGTATTACATCAGGCTCAGGAGGAAATAAAGCTGTAGGAAAAAAGGCTCTTATTAATCTTTCTGGTTGTTTGTTATTTGTTACATCTATTTTTTTTGTTTACCTTGTTCCCTTTTTTCTGCTTTCTTTTGGATCAGTTGGATATTTTTCATAATTCATCTTTATCTCCTCTATTGGTTTATTTGTTTTATTTCTCTCTCACTTTTTAATGATGGCTTTAGGGTTTGTAATATACGTCTTCAACTTACCACAGTCTCCCTTTGTACGTATTTCCATTTCCTCACTCCCATTTTTGGTTTGCTGCTATAGTTGACATATATTTTACTTCTATTGATATATATGCTATAAACCCCGGATACATTATGACTTCTTTTACCTCAACAGTCAATTATATTTTATTTATATTTACAAGCAAAAAATCTGTTTAAAAATGTCATAAGAGACATTTATCCACATTTTTACACTTTTTGCTGTACTTCATTTCTTTGTATAGATCCAGATTTCTGTCTGGTATTATAGTCCTTATGAAGAATTCCCTTTAAAATTTCTTATAGTGCAAGTCTGCTAGCAATGTATTCTTTCAGCTTTCATTTTTCTGAAAATTTTCTATTTTACCTTCATTTCTTGAAGACATTTTGGCTTGACTTGGAATTCTACGATGACAATTTTTTCTTTTGATACTTTAAAGGTGTCACTCCATTTTCTTCTAGCTTGCATCATTTCTTCCAAGAAGTCTGCCAAATTCTTGTATTTGTTTTTCTGTATGTAATGCTTCTTTTCTTTTTTTTCTATCTTCAGAATTTTCTTTTTATTTTTGATGTTTAGGTTTTCAGCAGTTTGATTATGAAATGTCTAGGTGTGTACTTGAGTGTGTGCTTGAGAGTGTGTGTGTGGTAATTTATTCCACTTGATAGTCTCTGAACTTCTCACATCTATGGTTTACTGTATTTCATTAATGTTGGAAAATCCTTAGCCATTATCCCTTCAAATAATTTCCCCCATTTTTTTCTCTCTCTTTTCCTTCTTGAACTCTAATTACATAGATGTTAGGCTGGTTTATGTTGTTGCACAGCTCTTGGACGCTCTCTTGTTTTTTGCTTTGTGTTTACTTTGGATAGTTTCTGTTGACTTATATCCAGGTTCACCAATTCTCCCTTGGCTGTATCTACTCTACTAATAAGCCCATCAAAGGAATTCTTCAAAACAGTTCCCATTTCTCTGCTGAAATTTTCCATCAGTTCGTATATCTTCTCTACCTTTCCCCACTAGATGCTTTATCATATTAATCATAGTTATTTGAAAGTCCCAGGCTGATATTTCCAACATCAAGGATGGTGTCTCATCCTTCCCCCGCTGCATTCTGGTTCTGTTGATGGCTTTATCTCTTGACAATGGATTATTTATTCTTTCTTTTATCATGTTGTGTCTCACAATGTTTATTGAATATCAGATATTGTGTGTAGAGGAACGCTAGAGGCTGAGGTCAATGATTTTTTTCCCCCGGAAGTGGGAACATTTCTTCTTCTGTCAGAATATTTGGTCAGGGGTTGAGTCGATCTAATGAGGCGTTGATCTGGGTTCAGGATTTTTGTTGCTATCCTTCCTTTCATAGCACTACAAATTTCAAATTCCTCCAGAGGTGGTCTCCTATTATTTTGTGCTTAGCACCAGGCCTGGAGCACCAGGGGTTTTTTTTTGGTCCTCCTGTGTCACTGTTGGCTTTCAGCAGCCCCTGTGGATCTGCGCCACAGAAGGAGTCTTTCTCCAGGCTCTTGCACCTCCTCTAGCAGGAGGTTGCTGCTGCTATACACAACGTGAGGCCCATGATGGCACAGGAGCTTTTCTTACTTCTCGCCCATCTTCAAGTCTTAGGCAGATCTTCTGCACCTGGACCTCGGGGATGGGACTTTGTCAACATTCCTGCTCCTCCCCTCTGTGGCAGCCAAATACTGCCTTGTGTCTAAGCTTGGCACACGACCCTTTCTTCCCCCAGCAGTAGCAGACCTGTGCTTTGTATCAGAGCAAGACCCCGGGCCTGGGAGTGTCTCCTGCCCCCTTCCCCGAGGGCAGAAGGCGTCTGCTTCTGCCCCTCCCCCATGATCAGGTGGTTTGCCTTCTACCTCTTCCCCCAAAGGACGACTGTCTTTGCCTTGGGAGCTGGAGGGTTTTCTTTCACTCCTCCCAGTAGCTTATGACTTTTGCTTTGGAAGAGAAGGGTCTGGGGGAGTGAGAGGGGTTTTGTATCTAGGATCCAGCTGGAGCCAAACATCACCTGTACGCCTGTGCTGCTGATTTGAACCTTCCCACATTTCCTGTTCTGCTTCTAGTTTTTCTCATGAGCACACTGCAGAGGCCTGGGGGGGAAAAGTTTGCCAGTGAGTGCAAACTTCCCTTATGCTGGAGGCGCTCAGTTTTCTATACTGTCACGTAAGCCTACACCAAACCTTTAAGAGTTCATGACAATTTTAGCTGCTTTCTTCTTACCTACTTTTGTGATGGTCTCATCCTTCCCCCCGCTGCATTCTGAAGGTGAAACATTCCACGTGGTCACTCCTCAAAGGAGCTCACTACACTTTGGCATTCAGTTCACTTGGCTGCCTTATGAGTTCAGCTCTCTGATGGGTTCAAAAAAAGTTCTGATTTCGTAGATTATCTGGGTTGTTTGCATAATGAGGATGGTAGTGCCATGTCTGGGGGGATTTCTATGTTCATTTCTATGTTCAAAGTGGAAGTAGAACTCCCTAAGCACATTAAGTCTGAAGTGATTTGGGGACATTCAAATGAACATGTGCAGAAAACCTTTGAATATATGGGTCTGGAAAGCAAAAAAGAGCTTGGAATTTGTTCTGGTTTATCTATGGCTGCATAACAAACCACCCAAAACATAATAGCCTAAAACACTGTTTGTTTAGTTCATGAATATGTAATTTAGACAGAGTTTGGTGAGGAAGGCTTGTCTGTCTTCTGTGTAGCGTCAGCTAGGTTGGCTTGACTGAGGTCTGGAAGAGCCACCTTCAATATGGCTACTCACTCACGTAGCTGGCAGGTGGGCACGGGCTGGTGCCTGGATCTCAGCTACATCTGAAGCCTGGGGGGTCTCGGTTCCTTTCCATGTGAGCTTCGCCTCATGGGTCTTGTCACAGGAATGCCTGTGCTTCCTCACAGCGTGGCGATGAGTTCCAAGAGCGAGCATCTCAAGAGAATCGTGTGGAAGACTTTATGACCTACACTTGGAAGTCACATAGCAATAAACCCTCCTGGATTTAAGGGGAGGAAACATGGAACCCACCACAGAATGGGAAGAGTGTCAAAATCAGATTATAAGAAGGGCGTGTGGCATGTGAGATATTGGACAGACTATTTTTGGAAAACATGATCTGCCTTATGACTAAGATTTAGAAGCAGGCTAGTGAGGAGTGGACATTGTCCACATATTAGAAAATCCACTGGGAAATCTTGAAATCTTCTTTAGCTCACATGGGAGAAAGTTAGAGATAGAATGGAGTAGATTCTGAGACCATCATCTCTCTACTTTCAAAAAGGTCACTTTGCACCCCAAAAGATTGAAATAAATGTGAGGTGGTGGAACACACTGGTGCCGGAGGTAGATTGCATGGGTTTGAATCCCAACTCAACTGTTTATTGCCTGAGTGACTTTGGACAAATTGAATAACCTCCCTGACCTCATTTCTCCTCATCTGTAAAATGGGGATAATAGTTCCTACTTCCTCAAATTGTCACAGCATCAAATGAGATAATTCACATTAAAGGTCTTAGCATAGTACCGGGCATATAGTAAGAGCATAATATGTGTTATTTTTATATAATAACACAGAGTAACACAGAGGAATCCTGATTCAAATGGGATGCCATGATTTCGCGTTGGCTAGTGCTGGAGCTTCCAAATAAAATTTCACAATATTGAGTTTTGAATAAAAGTATCTTGAGTACAGATTTCTTGACTAATGACAATAGAACTTGGCATTTTGTGAGCATTTTCTATGCTTTAGCCTTGAAGTTCATTCTCTCTCACTAAGAGTTAAAGGAACCCATAGGAGAAAATGGATGCTCGGAGAAGAAATATGCCCACAGATCTACGGCCAGGAAGTGGTGGAGCAGGAATTCAAGCTGATGGTCAGAGAGACGGTCTGACTCTGGTAGGCAAACTTTTCCCCTAACCTAGGAGGACCCGCTGGGAAGAACAAAGACAAGACACCCTTGGTGGTTGTCTCTGAAGACTTCCACCTGTCATTAATTATCTATCTTAATGCTTCAGGTTTGCAGCCTCGACTTAGAAAGGCAAGATTATTCCAAGTTATCACTCTTCTTAATAACGATCAAAAGTCTCCTGCAATGTTTAATGAGATTCTTCAGAGAGACAATTACCAAGGCATTGAAAGCTGAGAATAATTCATTACATGCTAATGATAAAAGCAGAGTCGGCCTTAATTAAAAGTTTATAACTTCCAGCTTTAGAATGTTGGACTCTGCCCCCTTTCCTTTCTTGCTGTGAGCTTCTTTCAAAAGCAGAAAAGATGGTGTGGCCCCGCATTTTGGAGTTGGGGGTATGGTGGAGAAGGGAGTAACTGGGGTAGGGGGTATTTACGGTTTCTTGGAAGGCCTCAGATTTTGTTCCTAAAGCATGAAGAGAGAGCCTTCATTCTCTCAGAGCACTTGGAATTTTGAGCACTCACTCTGTGTATAGCTTTTTCATGTCCCACTTGTGCAGAGAGCAATATAACCAGTGGGTAGCATGGGAGGCCAGGAGACCCGGCTGGAATCCCACCTCTGCCAGTAAACCCTCGGGGGTCCCAGTCTCCTGGGCTCCCAGCGTGATGATGAGGACCAATTGTGTCAGCCAATGGGCACCGAGGTGGTCTTGTGAACTGGGATATGCTGTTTAGAAGTTATCCCAGAGAGCGGGGTCTCCCGTGGGGTAGGGAGGGGTAGGCGGTAACGAAGAGATGGGTGCCAGCAGGCACTGAATCTGTGCCCCTCTGCTCTCTCCCATTCCACGTGCACTTGGCATTTTTTATTATCATGCGACTGAGTGGCAGGCCCTGTGTCAGCCAAAAGCCTGCAGGGTGGATGGTGCCCGAGGCGGGGAGGTGGTTCTGTGACAGCTGCTGGGCGCCCGGAACTAGTGAACTGGCAATGGACATTCTCATAGCGACAGTTGTTTTAACACGCAAAGGGGTTTGCAGTGTGTCTTGTAAAAGTCCCGGCCAGAGGAATGGGGGAGCCATATGTGAACACACAAAATTCGGGCCTCTGGCTCCACCACAGTCCAGCTTCAGCCTCAGGCTCATAACCAGGAAGGAGCAGGAAGGGATGCCCTGGCCCGATTGTCACACCAAGATGCACACCCGGGGCTGAGGCCTGGCTTCTCTACCTACTCTGTGTGCCAGCACTGGCTTCCACGGTCGTTTGTCTTCCGTGAACCCATCTTCTCATCTGTAAGTTGGGCTTGACCTCAAATTCTCAAGAATATACTAAGGGGAAAATGTAATCCTGAATGTGAAAGTGTGTTAAAAGACAGAACATACCTTGCAGACCTAAGGGGTTAGTGTGGCATCATTGATTGAGCACCTGGGCCATTGCCCTCACCATGGGGTGGTGAACACCTGTTGGATTATCAGCCCTGCACTTTCTCCTAATTCTCCTTTTTGTATGACTCCCACATTGTTGCCTTGGCCACAGTTGGTGAGCTCCTGATTCAACCCATCCCAGCTACAGTCTTTTCCACAGTGCCCACTACCCTGGTTAACAAGAGTTAGCCTGGCATTGGGCACTGAAGCTGGCCCATTATGGCCCTTCCCTAGGAATTGAAAGATATTCCACCCTTGTTCTGACGATACCCTGAAAAAAGCAGAATCCATCCCAGGAGTTATAGAGATCTATGTGCTGCCTTGTGGCCTGGGGGGCAGAGAAACCAGGCCTCTGGGAGAGAGAAGAATGAAGCCACAGGATGGAGAGAAGTATGGAGGAAAGATGCAGGGAAAGGCCAAGCAGGTGGTATTCCTCTCCCAGCTCCTTTTGGCTCCTGAGACCCAGGCACCCTCTACCCATAGGTTCTGAGAGTTACCCTGTGTCCTCTGATGGGCTCCCTTCTTACTTAGGCCCCAGGGGGTCTTAGTTTAATGCAAGGAAAAACCCTATCCAATTGCTCTAGGGCCAGAGCAAGCATATATCCTATTAATACCTGCTAGCTGCCAGGCCCTGCCTTTCCTTGTAAACTTCTTTTAAACTGTTTAATTAATATTTAACATGTGCATAAAGTATGCAGTGTGCACTAATCCCAAATGCACACCTGCCTAGATTTTTAGGTATGTGTACACCATGCAACCACTGACTAGATCAAGATATAAAAATTTCCAGCCCGCAAGGGTACTCGGTACCGCTTTCTAGTCAATCAGAGTCAATTCCAAAACCTCTTTTCTGAAGTAATCACTATTCTGACTTATCTTAATAGGCATTTTATGTATGTGTCTACATTTTCTTACTGGTGCTTTTTAATTTTAAAAGAAGCTAATTATAAAATATTTTATACATTCAGAAAAACATACAAAATAATATAATCTCCAAGAACCCAGCTGCCAGATTTAATATAGTGTTAATGTTTTGCCCTATTTGCTTTTTCTCTCGTCTTTGAAGTCATGTGTCTAGGTGTAGATTTACTTTTTTTAAAGAATTTTCAACAGTTTCAGAATTCTTCTATCTGAGGATGCATGTATTTCATCAATTATGCAACATTCTTACCCATTCTCTCTATTTCGTGCATTTGTTTTTTCACTAACCTTTGTTGTGACCTATGGCACACATAGAAAAATTCACAAAACAAAAAAGTATAGCTCTATAAGTTATCACAAATGTAACACAAATTTATCACCCATGTACCCACCACCCAGTTTAAGAAATAGAGCATAGCCAGCACCCCCAGAAACTACACTCAGGTCCCTCCCCACCAAACTTAATCACCACCTTGACTTTTATAGTAATGACTTCCTGGATTTTCCTTGCAGTTTTACTACCCAAGGAGGCATTGCTAAATGCCAAGGTTTAATTTTATTTGCTCCGCATATGTGTCATTGTTTTTGTTTTCCTAAACACCATTTTATCCTAACAATCTGTCATTCTATAAGATAAATTAACCCAGAAGCATCTCTTTTTTTTTCTAGTAAGCTTTTCCCCTACTATTAGTATAGCAATTACTTTTTTGAGGGGTATTAAGTTTTTTTACATAGATTTTTTATTTGAGAATAGTTTTAGATTTACAGAACAATTGTGAGGATAGTACAGAGTGTTCCAGTATGCCCTGTACTCAGTGTCTGCTCTTATTAACATCTTACATTATTACGGTACATTTGTCACAATGCTCAAACCAATCGTTATATCTTATTATCCACTCAAGTCCATATGTTATTCAGATTGTATTTGTTTTTACCAAATGTTCTTTTTCTCTTCCAGGATCCTATCCAAGGTACCACTTTACACTTAGTCATTGTAGTTTCTTAGGCTCCTCTAGGCTGTGGTGGTTTCTCAGACTTTTCTAGTTTTTATGATCTTAACAGTTTTGAAGAGTATTGATCAGGTATTTTGGAGAATGTCCCTCAATTCCGACTTGCCTGATGTTTTTCTCATAATTAGACTGGAATTATGGTTTGGGGGGAAGAAGACCACAGAGGTAAATTGTCGTTCTCATCACATCATACCAAGGATACATACTGTCAACATGACATATCTCTTTGATGTTAATCTTGATCACCTGGCTTCAGGCAGTGCTTGTCGGGTTTCTCTGCTGTAAAGTTACTCTTTTTTCCCCTTGATTTCAGTTTTGTACTTTTTTGGGGGGAGGGGAAGTCCCTATGCAGAGTCCAGACTTAAGAACTTAAGGGTAGAGTCTCTACATAAAATATTTGAAATTCTTCTGCTTGAGAGATTTGACTCTTCATCATTTCCTTAATTATTCAATCATTTATTTATATCAGCAGGAACTTGTGAATATTTATTTTATGCTTTGGGTTTCACCCAATACTACTTTACTTATTTTGTGGCTCAAATTGCTCCAGCTTCAGCCATTGGGAGCTCTTTCAGGTGGTTTCTGTGTGTCTTTGACGTATCCCCATCTTTGTGTGTATGTGCGCACATGTGTTTGTGTGTGAATGAGTGTGTGTGTGTGTTTTGAGCACTTCCTTACTCTCTGGCACTATAAGAGGCTCCAGGCTCATCTTATATATTTCCTGCCCCAGTCCTAGATTCAACCATTTCTCCAATGAGTCCTGGTTTCTATTACATGAGAATGTTCACAGAAACCAAGATCTGGGAGCTAGGAGTGTTTGTTGTTATTGGGATGTAGATGCTTCTAGGTCCTCTCAGCTGACAGAAAATAAAATATTTTAATGTATGCTGATTCATGTGTATACACATTTCTATAAATATTTCTATTTATAAACTTCTGTCTGTATATTAAACCAAATGTGAGTTCATACTGATATCTCCACCTCTAATCCATCACCGCATGGATTAGTCTATCCTCTTCCCCTTGCTTATCTTACCTCCTACTGTAACGGTGAGAAACTTGACTCCGACCTTCCACCATCCATTTACTTAATTGTTCAATTTCAATATACAGGTATATTGGTTTCCCAGAATTGATAACCCACACTCTCACGAGAAATGACTTTATGAAATAGAGTCCTTATGTACAGTTTCTTTTGCCTTTAGTCATACAGACTCCACTCACTTCCAAAGTTACTTAGGTCAGCATCTTTTCCCTCTACCTCCTTTAGTGAGATTGTTTCATACATTTGCAATATTAGATTCTCTTGTCACCCTCTGCATTCCATCCCGAATCCCCTGACCTCCTAAATGTTTTGCTTTTTTAATTTGTAGACATTAAAGTTCATTCTCTGTGCTGTAAATTTCTACAGGGTTTTGACACATAGTGTCAGTCACATAGTGTCATATATTCATTATTAAAGTATCATACAGAATAATTTCACCGCCTTAAAAAATCCCTTGTGTTTCGCTTATTCAAACACGACCCCTGCCAAATCCCTGGCAGCCACAGATCCTTTTACTGTCTCTAGTTTTGCCTTTTCCAGAATGTCATATAATTGAAATCATACAGTAGGTAGCCTTTTCAGACTGGCTTCTTCAACTCAGTGATATGCATTTAAGATTCATGCATGTCTTTTGCTGGCTTGATAGTGCATTTCTTTTTATTGATGGATAGTATTTCATTGTATGGATGTACCAAAGTTTGTTTATTTGGTCACCCATGTACTGAAGGACATCTTGGCTGCTTTCAGTTTTAGGTAATTATAGTAAAGTTGCTGTAAAAATTCATGTGCAGGGTTTTGGGTGGCATACATTTTTAAAATCAGTCAGGTAAATAAGGACAGTGATTGCTACATCTATTGATATTGATAATAAATTTTATTCCAGCATAATTTTAGATTTACAGAAAAGATTCAAAGATAGTACAGAGAATTCTCATATATCCTTTGCCCAGTTTCCTCTAATATGCACATTTTTTATAATCATGATACATTTGTTAAAACTAAGAAATTAACATTGGCTCATTGTTATTAACTAAACTCTGGATTCTATTTGGATCTTGCCAGTTTTCCCTCTAAGGTCCTTTTTCTGTTCCAAGATCCCACCCAGGATCTCCTGTTGCATTTACTCATCATGTTTTCTCCGGTGATATGAAGTCTGATCACTTGTTTACGGTAGTGTTTGTAATAGATATATGTATCCAGCACTCCAGAATGGTTGCTTTTATCTCTATTTGAACTTGATATAAAGAGATTCAGATCGTATGTATTCTTTTGTGTCTTGTTTCTTTCATTTAAAATTGTTGTAAACTTCATTCATGCTGTTGTATATAATCATAGTTTCTTTCTATAGTTGTCTACATTGGTCCATTATTTGACTATATCACGATTTATCCATTTTACTTGTGGTGGACATTTGGGATGTTTCCAGTTTGGGGCTATTAATAAAATGCAGCTATGGACATTTCTTGTATATGTCTTCGGCTGAACATGTGGAACCAGAACTGATGTGTCTTTGAGCTCATACATTTACTGTTCTTTTTTCTGGGGGTTTTCCTTTTTTGTGATTTCTGTATTTTAAGTAATTATTTTGTATTTATCTAGCATTTCTAAATATTTGTAGATGGAGGGATTCCATGTTAGCTTAAGTCCATCACCTTCCAGAGCTGTAAGTATCCCATTAATCTTTCTAATATAAATGTATTATTGCTTCCATTTAATCAACTAAGAAATTGAGATTCAGGAAGGGGAATCATGCAAACTTTTATATATAGGATGGATAAACAACAACGTCCTACTGTATAGCACAGGGAACTATATTCAATATCCTGTGATAAAAATTAATGGAAAAGAATATGAAAAATAATATATGCATATGTATAACTGAATCATTTTGCTGTACAGCAGAAATTAACACAGCATTGTAAATCAAGTATACTTCAATAAAATTTAAAAAAAAAAAAGGAAGGGAAATAACTTTGCCTAGGGTCCTTCCGAGTAAGTGGTGCAGCTGAGAGCTAAATCCAGTTAGCTCTGTCTCCCAAATTCAGGTTTTTTCCCCCTCTTTCCAAACTACAAAACCTTCCCCACCACTGACCCAAAGCTGGGACCTAAATTAAAATTTTTCTTTTCCCTCCCTTGTACGCTGTTCATCTTATGACACTGTCTCCCTGGAAATACAGGCTCATGTTAATTCCCTCTGCCACAGGCTTGGCACCCAACAGATTTCTGCCTGACTGCTTGTGGTTTCATGCCTTTGGCAGCCATGCAGGATGGGAGTTAGGCTAATCAAGGAAAGGAAGGAGGAGGAGGAGAGGCAGGGAAAGAGGAAGAAAGAGGGGACATTGGGCCATCATTCCCTTCTTTTTCTAGCCCAGGGGATGAAGTGCCAGGAACCCAGCACCAGCTGCTGTTTCACAAGTGGTCATGAGCGCCATTCCCTCCCCAGCCGAAGGGGTGGAGAATACAAATTCCTCTAATCCCCTCATCAGTGTTGCCCTTTAATGTGCCACTCTACATTACTCTGAAAAGTCTTTGTTGGCAAAGAAGGCAGCTCCACACTATCTCCTGACTTGTGTGCAGTGCAGATCTTGCTCAGGAATGGATGACTTCCTTTTGCATGGATATATCAAAGGATGCGACATTTTTGTCACGGTTTTTACCCTTCCAGGATCCACGTCCTCTCCTGGTCTAAGATTTTAAGTGGGTGGGGATTTTCATTAAAGGTATCTCTGCCCCTCTCCTTCTTGAAAGAGAAAAGTGAGTTTTATCCTTGATGAAACTCAGAAACGCCCATAATCCTCAACTACCGTGCGTGGAAATAGACTGCAAATGCAGTGAAAATTGGACCAGGGGAGGGAGGATGGTGTGTGAGTTGCTTCTGCACATCTCCAAGAGAGTCTGGCAAAGTAGGACCCTCAGGATCAAAATTCATGACCCCTGGCCAGGAAGGGCAAAGGACAGGCTGCAAGAGCTTCCTAAATCCTGGTTTATACCTGGAGTGATCTCCGAGGCAGAGCCCCACGGGGAAAGGGAGAAACCTCACCCCATCAATCAGCAAGTTTCAAAATGGCAGGGAGGCTGTGCAAGGCAAATAGTCCTGAGAAGCTGCAGAGGAATAAAGAATAATCAATCAAGAGACTCCAGAACCAGTTTGTGACCTACCGGGAGGGGCAAGGGGTGAGGGTGTGACTTTGCTGTGAGCCAAGGGGATTTCCTGTTAGCCCAGAGCACAGGTGTACCCTGGGGAGACAATTAGTAAGAAAGTCGAGACAGTGGACCCAAACCAATCTGCCTGACTACACCCAGCTTACTTCCAGACCCCAAACTGTCCTTTCACACAAAGTCAGCTGAGCAGGAACTACATCCCCTGCATTGAAAGAGGAATAATAAAAAAAAATCAAAAAACAAAAACAGAGGAACTTCAGAAATAAGAGAAGCAAAGATGATATAATAATCAAGAGATGGATGGAGAACACCAGAAAGATTATGCCTTGAAGCAGGTAAAAATGATGAGTCGGGAGTTCTCCATACAAAAGCTCAAGGAAGAGAAGATGGCAAGAAGAGGGGATAAAAGTAAGTTGAAAGATATCAGAATATAATATAAATTGATACAGCCACTATGGAGAACAGTATGGAGGTTACTTAAAAAACTAAAAGTAGAAGTACCATATGACCCAGCAATCCCAATACTGGGCATATACCCTGAGAAAACCATAATTCAAAAAGAGTCATGTACCACAATATTCACTGCAGCTCTATTTACAATAGCCAGGACATGGACGCAACCTAAGTGTCCAATGACAGATGAATGGATAAAGAAGATGTGGCACATATATACAATGGAATATTACTTGGCCATAAAAGGAAATGAAATTGAGTTATTTATAGTGAGGTGGATGGACCTAGAGTCTGTCATACAGAGTGAAGTAAATCAGAAAGAGAAAAACAAATACCGTATGCTATATATATGGCATCTAAAAAAAAATGATTCTGATGAACCTAGGGGCAGGACAGGAATAAAGACGCAGACGTAGAGAATGGACTTGAGGACATGGGGAGGGGGAAGGGTAAGCTGGGACAAAGTAAGAGAGTAGCATTGACATATATACACTACCAAAGGTAAAATAGATAGCTAGTGGGAAGCAGCTGCATAGCACAGGGAGATCTGCTCGGTGCTTTGTGTCCACCTAGAGGGGTAGGATAGGGAGGGTGGGAGGGAGGCGCAAGAGGGAGGGGATATGGGGATATATGTATACATATAGCTGATTCACTTTGTTATACAGCAGAAACTAACATGACATGGTAAAGAAGTTATACTCCAATAAAGATGTTAAGATATATATATATAAATTTTTTTAAAAAAGGGAAAAAATCAGTATGGAGGAATAGGAAAAAAGGATGAGTAGAAGAGATTATAAAGGCATGTGCCTGAGCTCACACCTTGCCTCTGCCACTCACTAGCTGTGTGATCTTTAGCAAGTGACTTCACCTCTCTGTGCCTCAGATTCCTCATCTGTAAAATAAGGAGAATTATAACACTCACATCATAAATTAGATGTCAGGATGAATATAATAAATAAATATTTGTAGAAGCATTTAGAATAGTTCCTGGTAAATAGTGAGTGCTCTACAATTGTTGTTGTCATTATAATTATCTTTATTATTACAGAAGCATGTCAAATTAGAATCAGCGATAGGAAGGAGAAAAATTGCCAAAAACATAGGCATGAAGATTTTTTTGGAGAAAATCAAATATAATGAAATGAAAGAAAAATATTTAAAAGGATTAGAAGACCAAACAGTGCAGAAAAAAATTGAATAGAAACCTTTGCAAATATATAAAAAGATTCAAGCATATATACCTTTTATTATAACTAAACTTATTTTTCTGTTCTATTTTTTTTTTCTTTTTCAGCAACATCATTAATGAAAATATATCATCCATATCTATGGAATAAAACTTGCCTAAAATAAAGCCTTGAATAGGCAAATTGAAAGGAAATATTCTGCCCCAGAACAAATAAAGATAAAACAACTGAAATGAAGATGTATCATAGTAATGTTTCTGGACTTCAAAGATAAAAAAATATATGATGGATATTCAGGTCAAAAATACAAAACACCAGTAAAGGAGAAAATCAGACTGCCCTCAGGTTTTTGCACAGCATATTCAGTGCTTGAAGGCAATGGGGCAATGAAGCCTACAAAGCCCTTAGGAAAAGAAATCAGGCAGTTTTTACTAGGAAATGCCATGCTTACAAGGATCTCCACATCTCAAGAGCTTACAACCACGATAGCTGATTTCCTGCTTGTGTTTCATCTTGGCTATGGCAGCTGTGGGTTGGCTGTGGCCTCTTCTCCATGTATTCTGTTCATTATAAGTATTTTCTTCAGCCTAGTATCCAGGCCGAAAAGGCAGCCCCTATATGAGACATTCCATGCTCCTGGAAGAGGTAAAAAAAAAACCCAAAGAACTAGTAGACACACACAAAGGCTCTTCAATCTTCTGCTCAGAGCTGGCTCTTCTACTCATACTTGATTGGCCAAAGTGAGTCACATGACCAATTGGGGGGGGGAATATATCTCGCCTACTTGTCACATGGCAGGAAGCAATGATGTGTAGCCTTCTTCCAAAGAGGGCAACTAATATTTGGCAACTAATACTAATAAAATTTCCCCAGTGTCACCTATGAAGAATTTTATTCCCTGCTAAGGTGTCACTCCAGAAAAGAGCAAGAGATGATTATCATTAAACATGTAATAATTCAGTGACTGTAATTATCATAAGGTCTTCTCAGATGAAAGTGCTTACTAGAAGTCATCTTGCTACAAATAAATCACCGTAAACGGCAAATGTTAAGCAAAGTTTCCATCTAAATTGTGGAGCTGAGAGTAAAGGACCCTGAGAACCAAAGTTAACAGTGTACACTATAAATGTTATAAGCCATGACAATGCAGTAATAATATAAATGCAATAATTTTGACACAGAATGGGAAGCAAAGTGGGAGGTAGGCAGACTTCCTCATCTTTCAAAGCTGGGGCCAAATGATGTGGCTCAGAGAGATAAAGCAAGTGATGGGTATATGAACATGCTAGAGAAGAGTATAAGGATGACTGTATATTCAGCCACAATATGGTCATCAAAATGGGGAAATGAGATGAGATGGGAGGAAATAGGGACATGAACCACATTCATGTTCTCATCACTCATAGTAGAGAACTAAGTGGTACCCTCTAAAGGTGATAACTCCAGGTTTAAATATTGTCTTGGTCTGACCTCCCAGGAAGCACAACCATAGGCAAAGCTTGTGGAATATAATTTAATATATCAATCCCAGGAAGTAGAAGTGAAGGACAAAAAGAATGACACAGGAAGAAGGAAAGCCAATAGGATGTGTAATCAACCTGGCTGCCACTGTGTGCAAATGATTCTTGCATCTCATGGGACAGCACTCAGGGAAGTCATATAAACTGTTATGAGCTGAATTGTCTTCCCACCCCTCTAAATTCATATGCTGAAGTCCTAACCCCCAGTACCTCAGAATACAGCTGTATTTGGAGATAGGGTCTTCAGAGGTAATTAATTTAAAATGAGGTCATATGAGTAGACCCTAATCCAATACGAATGGTGTCCTTATAAGAAGAGGGCATTAGGGCACAGACAGACAGAGGAATGACCAGGTGAGAGCACAGCAAGACCACAGTCATATGCAAGCCAAGGAGAGAGGCCTCCGAAGGAACCAAACCTGCAGACCTCTTGATCTTGGACTTCCAGCCTCCAGAACTGGGGGAAAAAATTTCTATTGTTTAAGCCCCCCAGTCTGAGGTATTTGTTATGGCAGCCTGAGCAAACTAATGAACTGTGTTTCGGGACAGTCCGTCCAGGGAGAGAAAGTGGGAAGAATTTATCTACAAACTCCTATTTCCCACTGGTTAATGGCTTACTCTGTGGGGTGTAAACACCCCTGCACTTGCATGTGGAACGTGTGTGGTATCCTCATGTCCCATGGTACCATCAGGTTGTGCCTGCCTGAAGCTAGTCACTGCAGTGATGCCTGGAAAAAAAGACAGGTGAGGCCAAGAGGACCCAAGGGGTGCATCAGAGATGGTTGATAGGAGTACAGTCTACAAAGTGAAAACTAACACCATTAAGAGAAACAAACACAAGAGCTAAACCTTTCCAATTACCAGGAGGAAAAACATTTGAAAGAAAATAAAGAAAACAGTCCTGTCATCTTTTTTATTTTTAATACTTCTTTTTGTTTATTTTTTAAATGTTTGGTTATATGGCCTAAGAACAAACATGAATGTCTTATTTGTAATTGCAAATGAGATAAACACTCTTATTAAAGAAAAAGCTCTCAGATGTCTTGTAAAAGCAAAGGTAAATTATACGCTGTAGACAAACGCATCTAAAACCAAGGACCAAAGACAGATAAAAAAATAAAGGATAGTTGAGCCCATACCTGGCAAACGCAGCAAAAAGAAAACAGGAATCAAAGTCTCAATATGAGACAGCGTTGAATTTAAGGCAGAAGACAAGTCACAATCTTAAATACTTAATTATTCATTTAAGAGATGAAAATAAATGAATTAAGGGCTCAGCTCCAACAGTTAGGAAGAACAAGAACAAGATAAGCTTAAGAAAAGCAATGGAAGGAACTGCCAAAGATAAAGACAGAAATTAATGAATTAAAAACAGTAGAACTAATAAATGTAAGAGCTGGTACTTCAGGGGGAAAAAAGCAATAAAGTAAGTAAACCATTAGCTAACCTAATTAAGACAATTTTTAAAAAGAGAAAAAATGCCACTATGTTAAATTAGAAACAAGAGTAGGAGAAATCTCCAAAGATAAAGTGAGGATACGGGAACAGCCATGGATATAGAGAAATAAAAGTGACTAATTTCCTTGACCTACTGTCCTGCAACTACATTTCCTCCCCTCACCTCCGCCTCATTTGCATTCAAACTCCCACATTCATAGACCACTATTGTCATCTCCGATGCTGAAAACGGTTTCAAGTGTTCCAGTTCCAGAGCCACACAGAGATCTCCAATTAGAGATGACCCACTTGTTAACTATGCACTCCATTCCCCTCCTGACTTCACTTCCTTCCTGTCTTTGCTTAGATACAATCATAACAACCATCTCCTCCTGGTCTTGCTTCTTTGTCCTCTTGTCTATGGAAACCTGAACCCCCTTTAACCCAGCTCCCGCACGCACATGCACACGTGTATCTTTGGAACTCCTGTGGCCTGTCAAATGTGCCCAAGCAGATTGCAGAAGTCACACATGATTTAGGGAAAAATGGGTTGTTCAGGATGTGATAGCTCACCTCCAAGATGGCGCCCATGATCCCTGCCTCTTGGTGTTCATGCCCTTGTGTAGTCCCCTCCTACATAGTACCGGGGTTAGTCTGTATGACCAATACACTATTTCAGAGGCAATGATGGTATATCACATCTGAAGTTCGATTATAAAAGGACTCATAAAGACCACTATGGCTTCCATCTTGAGCCCCCTCTCTCTCCTGGATTACTCATTCTGGGAGAAGCCAGCTGCCGTGTCATAAGTGTCCCTTTAGAGGGGTCCGCATGAGGAGGAACCGATGCCTCCTTCCCACAGTCTCAGGAGTAAGTTGGAAGCGAATCCCCCAGCCTCAGGGAGGCTCCAGGTGACTGCAATACCAGCTGATGCCTTCGGTGCAGCTTGGTGAGACATTGAGTCAGGACCACCCAGCTAAGCGGCCGCCAGAGTCCTGACTCACAGAAACTGAGAGGAGACAAATATCTGTTGTTTTCAGCCACTAAGTTCTGGAGTAACTATTTCTGTCACAATAGAGAACTAATACACAGGAGTATCGTACAAGGTTTAGGGGTAATTGATGTTCCCTGAGCTACAATACAGCTCAGAAGCCGAAACTCACTTGGGAACATACAGAAGGTTGAATCCAGAAATACGTAGCCATCAACTCTGTTGCAGCATCCCCACATCTGGGCAGTTGTGCGGGGATGAGGAGTCCCCTGTATGTGCTCTGAGGCTGACACCTGGCCCTCAGGTGTTGATGGGTACCACCTGTCTTGCAGCGTCAAGCTCATCCTTGGAGGTAAGCCACGCGGCACCTATGTGATGTGTAAGATAAAGCCTGGACTTAGGAATCCCACAGACCTGGGACCACGAATCTGTCATCGTCATTTATTAGTTGGCAAGTCTTTATTTAAGCTCTATGAGCCCTGTCACCTCATTTGTAAGTTGGGAGTGTTCCAACTGACCTCGTGGGATTGATGGGAAGATTAAATGGTACGACCTAGACCGCAGGAGGTATTCTGCACCAGTTCCACCCTTGTGTGAGGAGGAATAATTGCCCTTCAGAAGATGTACATACACAACCCCCGATTAGATTGACGATTTCTGCAGGTGGTACTGTTTGGAGTGGTGCATAATAGGTGTCCAAGCCAGACATCACAGAACATGGTAATGGGGTGGGGAGGGTTGGGGGCATGGAGGGTGGCGAACCAGAAATGTAGACGATATGGGTGATGACAAGTGGGGGCAACCAAGAGGAGGAGGAGACTAGGAACCTAATTCCAAGTGAAACAGCAGAGGCTGAGGGCTTGCCAGGAACAGAGCTCCACGGGGACAGCAGGGCCACAGTCTCTGTCTACCCATTTCTGATGAGCTCTCTGGGGGAGAAAGGATTCAGGTGTGCACTAGACCTCCAAAGGCAACGTTGAGACCGGATAGTAGACGCTTCAAGATTTCTGCTTCTCCGACAGTACTGACCACAACTGAAAGGGGCTATCAAGGAAGGTAGTGAGCAGCCCGTCAGTAGGAGTGTGCAAGAAGGAACTTGTCTCTGCTTGGTTTTGGGGGTGGGGGTGAATGTTGTTGAGACAATCCCAGTATGACAAGGGTGTTAGGATTGAATGATCTGTAAAGTCCAGCCCAGACTTTTATTCTTGTGAACCTGAGGCTTCCGTTGCTGGTGAGGAAACCAGAGCTGTTGGGATGCCGGTGGGGCTGCTCGTGGCTAGACCTCTCTGCCCGTATTCAGTGGGACAGGAACCCTAGCGCCTCATAGACTTACTGTTCCCAATCTTGCTGCATGGTCCCCAGTTTATTCTGGAGAGCCCAAGAAACTTATCACACATTAAGGTCCATAGCAAGACTATAAAACCCCAGAAAGGGAAATGCAATCCAGTGAAACAAACTTCTAGTCTCCAGAGACTGTGATTCCTCAAGCATTCTCTCAGGATACAGGTAGATCTCTAAGCGAGAAGAGCCATTCAGAGCAGTATGGGGGCCCACCAGGGAGCTTCCAGTGCTGGGGGGCGGGGCTGGTGATGGTGGTCATGGGGCACTAGGTGAAATCCACTCCAGCGCAATGCCACACTCAGATTTCCCCAACTTTCTATTTAGAAAAATTTCAAACCAATAAAAAATGTTGAAAGAATAGTAAAAGAAAGAATATACCCTTCACCTAGATTCAGTCATTTTTAACCCCTCTCTCTCTCTCTCTCCACACACAGACACACACACACACACACACACACACACACACTTTTTCTTGCTGATGTTACATATTTTCCATTGTAGCATATCAGGAGATACATACTGTCGGTTTGTGCCACATTTGATCACTTGGTTGAGGTGGCATCCACCAGCCTTTGCCATTGCAGAAGTACATTTCCCTTTTGTAATTAACAGGTAACTGTGGGATGATACCTGGAGACTGTGTGTATATCCTATTCCCAGATATCATTTCACCCAATGGTTTTAGCATCCATTGATGATTCTTGCCTATATCAGTTATTACACTGTTGGCTGCAAAATGGTGATTTCAAGCATGCAAATTTTGAGAGAAGTGAGATGACGCGGCTAGGGTTCAGAGGGCTTAAGCTAGGACCCAAGCTTGGGCTTTAGGAGTCGATGTCCAGATTCCTTCCCCTTCTCCCTGCCTCATGCGAGGCTGCTCCTGAAGCCATCTACCTGTGAGTGAGGAGGTATGGCAGGGACCCTGCAGGACCAGATGCCAAGGACACCTGGACCTTCCACATCCTGCCTAGCCGGGAGAGGGCTGTGAAGTTACAACTCTCCTCGGAGACTTAGCCTTCTGCAAAGAGACAGTGGGAGAAGGCGGAATGACGGGAGGGCAGACAAATGGTGAGTGATGTCCTTGACTCCCTAGTGCTGTTGGCCATGGACCCTGCAGTCCGGAGACTACAGTCATGGAATCTCCATCTAGGCTGGCAGAACTTACTGTCATGGCCAATACCTGTGTGCAGGGGATGTGCTGTAATTAGGAGAGGGGATGAGGCAGAACTTACTGTCATGGCCAGTACTTTGGGTCACTTGTAACATCTCTGCTGTCACCTGTCCACACACGGCTATCCTCTTACCGCAAGCGACTTGTTTCAGATCTGGTGGTCCTCAAGGAAGTATCTCAGTACACTGGCATGTACACGTGTCATGTTGCTGGTAGTCTGTAACTAATAATAACGACTGACATTTGCGAAAGATTTCATTTTTTAAAAAAATTAAAATTTGAGAGAATTCAAGGTTATCCCTGTAATAGTCTTACTCACTTGCAGGAAAGATGTGCTTTCTTGCGGGGAAAGTGGTGAAGTTTTGGCTGAGAGATGGAAATTATGCATGAGAACTTGTGTCTTAAGTGTCAAGGGGGAAACATAACTAGGAACTGGCATCTTAGTGGATGGTACCCGGACACTGATGATCGGTGGTCAAAAACTCCAAGGTACTGACTGCTTAAAGTTTCTGGGAGAACTCTGGTAACAAAGATCCCCCCGGTCTGCACAGTATCAGGGAAGACAGATGAAAGAAACAGGCAACTTGACTGGTAGAGCCTTATAGGTCTGAAAAGATAAAGGACTATGAAATGAACATAGAAGCTGGGGAACATCCACGGTTCTCCAAATAGATCTTTACTCCTTAAGTGTCTGGGGTCAGGCATTACTCTCATGATGGACTCTTCAGATTTCTTTGGTCCACCAGGTTGCTCAGCTCCATGGAAGCCAAGTTAGAAGTCAGAGTGACCAACCATCTTAGTCTGCCTAAGACTGTCCTGGCTTTTTAGCACTGAAAATCCCTCATCCTGGGAAACCCCTCAGTCCCAGGGCAAACCAAGATGGTTGGTCAGTCTAATTGGCATAGAATCCTGTCCAGATCTGAGAAATCCACTTCTCCTTACCTGGGAATTATATTTCATTTAGTCAACCTGTGCCAATCTCTGACTTGCTAAGGGGAAGTATGGCAGTCACAGTGGGACAGAGGGGGTGATTCTGGCTTTCCTGCGATCCAACCCACACTTCAGCTACATGATATCTGGAAAGTTCTCTGTGCCTGGGTGTTGACACCATGCATGCACACCCCTGTAGCACACAGCAGAATGCCCTCCAGTCTAACTTTGGACTCCTGTTCTCCAAAGAAATAGCTTCTTATTGAGTTTACAGAAGTTCTATTGATTTCCAAACCTATGACCTCTTCTCTGTCATCATCCCTTATCATTCACCAGTCACATAGGAAATCCAAAGGGTTGAATCTGTGGATCAATGATTAGAATTCATAAGTGAACTTTGCCAGGCTGCCGGGTTCAAGACCAATAGAAATCAATTGTATTTCTATATACCAGCAACAATCAACCAGAAAAATACATTTAAAAATAATGTTTATCATAGCATCAAAACCTACCAAATGCTTAGAAAATACCTAGAAATAAATCTAATTAAAGATGTGTGAGAAGACGATCCCTAATGCCAGAGATTCTTAAACTCTAATGGGCATCTGAATTACCTGGAGGGTTTATTAAAACACTGATTTGGTCTCAAGCCCAGAGTTTCTGATTCAGTAGGTCCGGGCTGCGGCCGGGAAATGTGTGTATCTATCAAGTTGTTAGGTGATGTTGATGCGGTTGATCTGTGGACCACAATTCGAGAACCACTGTCTTTGCTGGTTTTCTCACTCTCCCCCCACCACTCAGACTTGGAGCCCCGGAATACTCTGTCCTCAGTTCTCACCTCACTTTGCACACTGTCCGTGGGCATATACCCACCCGTGTGCCCTCATGGCTCTGAAATCTCTACCTTCAGCCGAGGGCTCTCTCGGGAGCCCCAGGTCCTACCTCCATCTGTTTCCTGGAGATCTCCATCTAGAAGTTCCATGGCCTCTTCAGACTGTGTGGCCGAAGTTTAACTCACTTTCGTCTCCCCGAATCTGTTCCTTCCCTTAGCACCTGTTTTTGCCCCAGAGATCAACTTCCACATCCACCTGGTCACCCAGACAAGAAACTGGGGCACCAGCCCTGACACTTCCTATTCCCCGGTTCCTACCCCACTTCTAGGGGAATTGTTTGAGTGAGTGGCTATCCCTGGGCACTGCCACTTGCCCCCATGTTGAGAATGAGGGTGACAGTTAACTATGACTCTGAAAACAGACCCAAGAAGCCATATAGGGATCAAAATACAACATCAACTGTATTATCAGCAGAGGTGGATCGATGAACTCATCTTGGACCGAGCTCAACATATGACAAACAAGTTTCCCCCCTCCCCTGAATTTCATTTACCCACCTAGTGAGGGCTGGAATACCTAGAGAATCTGGGCCCCCCCCCAGGTGGCTGTTTGGTGGGGGGAGGGAATCCCACCCCAGAGCCTACTTCATGGAGGAAGCAGCCGGAGGTGAATACGGTCTATGAGGAAGACTGCGCAGTGCTTGGCCAGTGGTCACAGTAAGCTTTTCCTCTTCTTGGAGGAAGGGGTTGCAGAGGATGGGAAATATTCCTCCAATCCCATCCCATCCTGGTGAGTGGAATGGAAGCTCCTTCTCTCCGTGGAAACATGAGGAGAAAAAAAAAAAAACCCTGTGTATTCTTGAATGAACCACTGTCCTGCTCTGAGCCTCAGTTTCCCCATCTGCAAATACAGGCCTTTGGAGCAAAGGCTATGAAGTTCTTCCAAGCCTTCAGATTTGATTAAATCATATGAATATGGAAAGGCTGTGCTCCTATAGGTTTTCTAGCTGAGAGCCTGCAGGTAATTTGTCATTTAATTACTCCATGAGAAGTTGGCAGCCCAGCCCTCTCCGGGGGCCCAGAGGCTACTCCTGCAAAGATCGGTGTGGCTTGCATCCTACACGACTGAAAAACGAAAGGAGTCAGAGCACAATACAGTGCAGTGTCTGACAAAAACAAAGAGGAAGACTCGCATGTCACTCATGCCTTCATTCCCTGTGTATATATCGGTCATCTCCTGTGGGCCCTTTATTAGGGGTTGGGGTGGCTGGAGTCCACACAGCCCTGGCTGCCAGCAAGGTCATCATATAGCAAGGGATTTAAAGCATGGATACAACCTGCTGTTAACAAAACTACAAAGAGTGGTCAGAGCCAAAAGAAAGACAGGGAGAAAAGCCCCCAAACTATAGGGGTCAATGCTGGAAGGACAGGGTAACTGCCACGAGGGAGGGGTAGAGCAGGGGAGGCTTCTTGGAGAAGGGGAAATTTTAACTAGGTCCTGGAAGATAGAGAGCATCTGGGCCTGCAGACATTGGCTGAGGAAGGGATTTCCTGGAGGAGGGAATGGCGTGAGCCAGAACAGAAGACTGAAAGCATGGGGACAGGAAATCAATCAATCACTGCCTTTAACATGAGGCATGGAGGGGAAGAGATGTGATGGGTCCAGGACAGGACATTTTCATCACTCTGGAAAGTTCCCTTGTGTCCACTCCCAGTCAATCCCCCCACCACAGAGCAACCTCTGATCTGATTTTGATCACCATAGGTGAGTTTGCCTATCCCAGAATTTCACATAAATGGAATCACACTGTATGTATTCTTCAGTATTTGGCTACTTTCATTTAGCATATTATTATTTGAGACTTGCCCATGTTGCAGCATATCTTAATAGATTTAAAAAAATTATTGCTGAGTAATATTCCATTGTATGGCTCTACCACAATTTATCCATTCTCTTGATGATGGACATCTGGGTTGTATCTGGTTTTAGACTATCATGAAAGACCTATGAACATTCTTGTGCAAGGAGTTTTGTGGATATCTGTTTTCATTTCTCTTGGATAAATATCTAGGAGTGAAATATCAGGTCCATAAGGTAGGTGTATGTTTAATGCTTAAAGAAACTGTTTTCCAAAGTGACTCCTGGCCCTTTCTATCTCGGAAGTTCTTTGTGCTTCCAAAGTCACTGGACAGACACACATTTTAAAGAGAGACATTCCCTATTTCTGGGCTCCTCTTATCCCAGGCACCAATGACTAAACCCTGGAAATGTCAAAACAACTCTAAAATTAGGTCTCTTTGCAACCTGCACGTCCAGCTCTTATGCTTGGCACCAAACCTGCCCCCGAATGGATTCGCTCCATGAATATTAAAAATAATTGGTGTTGCATCTTTGAAGACTGCCTCAGCCCAAGCTTCAATCCCTCCAAAGAGATCTGTCAGGGGTGTGAGTTATAAATGGGGTAGTTCAAGTACAGTCAGTCAGCTCTGAGTCTTAACTTTCATTAAGGCCTGAAACCTGAAGCTCTGGTGAATTAGCTGGATTGGAGGAGGACTCTTCTGTCAGCCTGAATTTGCTACAGATCTGATTTTATACTGAATGCTTTTTGGGTTCTTTCCCAGAGACTCAGAGGTGGAAGTGTCTCAGAGGTTATTGCTAGTTTCCAAAGGGAGATTTGCACGTACAGGAAGTGGAGGTTTGGAGAGAAGAATGGCACTGTCCATGGTCTCCCAGAAAGTTTTTGGCCAAGCTAGGGTCTTCTGACCCTCATTCCCTCTCCAAGTTGTCTCTCTCAGGTTGTTCCTGTGCTGTAGACCCCCTTCTCTTTCCAATTTAATAGTCAATGGATTATTAATTGTGCGAGGACTTAAACCCAGATTCTGCCACTAATTACAGCGCATCCCCTGCACACGGGTGCTTCCGTCTGTACCTAGAAGCAAGGTCAGGTGGTTGAGGGAGGACTTGTCCAACGACAGCTTGGAAGTGGGCCCTGCAGGGGGGCTCTGGTGGGAGAGGGTACTTAATACATCTGTGAACCCCAGTTCCACATGGTTCCATGTGACTCAGGTCTTCACTAAAGCCACATGCGTGACTGGTGAAGCTTCCAGCTTTGGGAGGGATCCTCATTGGAGGAAAAGGTGGCCAGAGCGCTCAGTGGTTAGAGCACAGAATGGCTGTTCCCAAGGTCATAGGTTGCAGTCATGAAAGGGCCAATTCAATTGAGGACCGTCACACACTGTGATGAGAAAAAGGGTCCTGACTCTGGCCAGTCTAGCTTCAGTCCTAGAGCCTTGGCCATGGAACTAGCAACTGCAAGTCATAGGGAGGCTGTGCTATCTATGGTCATAAGCACCAGCGACTCACATGAGCTCTCCCTGATCTTCCCAGCCCTGAATGTTCCTGCAGACCAAGTCATATCTATGACTTCCCAGTGTCAGCCTCCCAAGGTAATTTTATTTTATCCTTTAAGTGAAACCTCGTCATGCATTAGAGTCAGGAAATTATACCCTTCGCTGAGCAGCCTCTGTGCTGAAAGGGAGCCAGGTGATGTGATGAAACTGGGGCCAAGAGCAGCATTAATGCAACTGTCATGAAAGTCACATAAATGCTGGCGGCTGCCATCCAGGCCCATCCCTGGGGCTGCCACGGTACCTCAGGCCCCAAGGGGGCTCTACGTCAGCCCCAGGACTGGCCCAGAAAGGGTATACTCTTCAAAGTCTGCCTTCTCTGGTTCCTGGGGCAGAGTGGGGGATTATAAGAAGCTTCTAGCAAAGGTGGCTGCTTGAGCTAGATGACCATGAATGCTGGACTTTCAGTGACCTCAGGGGTCAGGTACTTCCTGACCCAGAGGACACACATTTGGGGTTACTCCTCAAGAGGGCTGTGCAGTCTCTGGCCACGGACATTGCCAAGGAACTTACAAATCTTGATGGTCAGTGGTTAGACACTGATGTACTTTGGGGGCTTTTCAAGCTCTAGGGCTTGTCCCTGTAGTGTGGAATACGTGAATTATAGATGATGAGTGAATGAATGAATGAGTGAATGAAGCAGAAGAGTGGCAGCTAGAAGCAGGAAGACTACTTTGGCAGCCCAGACAGGTGCTGGTGGAGAAGGGGAGAAGCAGAGGTTTCAGAGGTCGGACTGGCCCATTCTGCATCACCTCCTGTGGACAGAGAAACTCCTGACAATGAGTAGAGGATGGAACTAAAACCGCAAGGCCATGCTGGGGCCCAAGCTGATTCTTTGTGCCCCAGAATTCAATTTACTGAATCCTTAACAGGTCCAAAGGGCTTTTGGCATTGTCTTTTTTGTCCTGTGCCCACATGTTTGCTTCCAAAAGAGGCAGGAGGACTCAGAGAACCGGGGTCTAGTTCTGAGTAAGGGGTGGGGGGCAGAGAGATCATCTTATAAACTGAGGCCAACACCATGGCACTCAGCAAAGGGATGTCCAAAGAGGATGCAGGAGGGGACTTCGCTGGCGGTCCAGTGGTTAGGACTCCAAGCTTCCACTGCGGGGGGCAGGGGTTCCATCCCTGGGTGGGGAAATAAGATCGCGCATGTTGTGTGGTACGGCCAAGAAAGAAAAAACTTGAAGGTGTAGGAAATAATGGGAAGAGAGTGGGCTGAGAGCCAGGAAGCCCGTGTGTGTGTGTGTGTGTGTGTGTGTGTGTGTGTGTGTGTGTGTGTGCGCGCGTGCACATGTTTTGTCATAGTGTTGAGAAAGACCAAGCATTTAAACTCATAGGCCGATGGGTCAAAAGTGGAGGCGGGGAAGAAGATATTCCAAAATCTGTATGCACTCAGTGATTTGTTTCACTTTCTGGATCCAATTCTAGAAATTATTTCATGATAGAAAGTCATAAGATCATACCCAATAAACTCAAGTCCTCTATGGATTTTTCTCCTCTTCAACAGGGGCTGTGTTTGGACTACGGTGTGGTGAAGCAGAAAACAAGAAACAATCCCCTCAACTCCCAAGGCAATAAAATCATCATAAATTCACTGGGACGCATATGTTTATTCTCAGCAAAGAACAAGTTATTAAGGATCTGTGGTGAGTATCAAATTGGGTAAGAGCTTGGCTGACAATTTCATCTCCTAGAATTTAAAGGAAAAGATAGGAGAAGCTACAACCTCTTCCCATCATCTTTTCCTTCCTAGTCCAACAGGGGTGTTCCTTACCTAACAGGTGTGTTTTTCATCAACCCCATCGTTAATCTATAAGACTGTCCTTTTCCTACCCTTTGCCTGTTTGCCTTGCCTCCAGAGCAAAGTTAAGTATATTCTTTTAAATATATATTTATAAATATATTTTATATAAATATATATATGTACACCATTTTATTGGAGTACAACATATGTTCTGAAAAGTACACAAATTACAAATCGACAGTTTGTTAAAATTTCTCACAGTGACCACATCCATATAAGCTCTATCCAGATCAAGAAATAAAACATTACCAGCCCCCTAGAAATTCACTTGTGTCCCCCCCACCCCGCCCAGTCAATCTTTCCCAGTGGGAATCAGTATCCTGACTCCCAGCACCAATGGGCTAATTTTGCCTAATTTAGAATTTTACATGAATGGGACCATAGGGTATGTGTTTTCCTGTGCCTGGCTTTTTGTTCAACACTGTGAGATTCACGCACATTATTGTGACTCTCAGTTGCTTGGTTATTTTTGTTTAATATTTCACGCTATGAATATACTATAATTTATTTACCCATTCCTCTTTAATGGGCTTTGGAATTGTTTCCAGTTTTTGCCTAGCACAGGTAACATTGCTATGGACACTCTAATACATATCTTTTACAGACATAGATGGGCATTTCTGTTGGTCCTACGTCCAGGACTGGGTTGCTGGTTATAGGGTATGCATCTTTTCACCTTTGGTAGGTGCTGCCACTCTTTTATAAAATGGTTGTGCAAAACTACATTCCCAGAAGCAGTGTAAGAACATTGTAGTTATTCCACATTTTTGTCAGTACTTAAAGTCTTTTTCATTTAATTTTTTAAAAATATTTTTAAATTTTTTTTTGGTGGCGCCGCACGGCTTGTGGGATCTTAGTTCCCCAACCAGGGATCAAACCTGTGCCCCCTGCAGTGGAAGCACAGTCCTAACTACTGGACCACCAGGGAATTCCCAAATCTTTTTCATTTTAGACTGTCTCATGGACAGTGGTTTTAAAGTGTGTTTCCCCCATAACCAAACATTT
Source organism: Balaenoptera borealis (assembly GCF_965194805.1). NCBI lineage: Eukaryota > Metazoa > Chordata > Mammalia > Artiodactyla > Balaenopteridae > Balaenoptera > Balaenoptera borealis. Next base: position 50,782,246 of record NC_138879.1, on the reverse strand, counting down.
TGAACATATTTTTAGTTTATTGGCTGTTTCAATATCCTCTTTTGTAAAGCACCTGTTCAACTATTTAGACTGGTTTTCTATTACCCTTTCTTTTATTTATTTGCAGGTGTTCTAAACATAGTCTCTATTAGTCCTTTGTTGGTTATATGTGTTGAAAATATCTTTTCCCACCTTGGCTTGTCTTTTTACTCTCTTAATGGGTCATTTGATGAATGAATTTTAATGTAGTCCAACTGTCAATCATTTCATTTAAGGGTATTGCTTTGGTGTCCTGTTTGAGAAATCCTTGCCTGCTCCAAGGTTATGAAGATAGTTCCCTTTATTGTGTCCTAGAAGCTTTATTGTTTTAGCTTTTCTATTTGAGTCTATGCTCTATCTGGAATTAGTTTTTGTATATGTTGTGAGGTAGGGGTCAACATTCATTTTCCCATATGGATATCCAGTAGTTGACCTATCACTATTTAATGAGACAACTGTTCTTTCCGCACTGTTGTGCAGTGCCACTGTTGTCATAAAACAGTAGGGTGTGTACACATACACACAATCATCCACACATATAGGTGGGCCATTTTATACGTTCTCTATGTGCTTATCTTTGTGCCATATGATGTTAATTACTGTCCCTTTATTTTAAAAATCTTGATAGCTGATAGTGTCAAGATTGTCTTGAATGTTCTTAGCCCTTTTAATTTTATATAAATTTCAGAATTGTCTTATCAGTTTCTATAAACTCACAGCACCTGCTGGGATTTGTATCCGTATTATTTGAAATCTGTAAATCAATCTGGAGAAAATTGACATCTTTATAACATTGAGTCTCCTAGTCTATAAACTTATAAACTACACATATATAAACATATATGTATAAATATATATCCCCTCATTTATTTAGGTCTTCTTTAATTTCTCTAATAATATTTTATAGTTTATAGTTTTTATAGTCGAGGTCTCTGAAATCTTTTATTAGATTTATATGTAAGTATTTGATTTTTTATGCTATTATAAGTGGTAGACTTTAAATATTTTCATTTTCCGACTGTTTGTGGCTAGCATATAAAGACATGATTGATTTCTGTATATTGATCTTATACTCAGTGACCTGGCTAAATTAATGTATTTACTGTAAGAATTGTCTGTAAATTCTTTTGGATTTTCTATGTATTGCAATCATGTCAGTGGTAAAAAATGACAACTTAATATTTTTCTTTCTCACCCAATACACTCAAAAATATTTTCTTTCCTCATTGCACTGGCTAGGACCACTAATACAAGGCAGAATAGAATTTCTGATAGTAAACTATTCCCAAACTCTAGGGAAAAGCTTCTCATATTTTGCTATTAAGTATAAAATTTGCTGTAGATTTATCAGGTTAAGGAAGTCTCTTTTTTTTTTTTCTTTTTTTTTTTACACACACACACACACACTGTATTTTATTTTTACAAGAGATAAATAGACTGACACCAAGCATTGTACATGGATGACCACAACAAAAGCAACAATGATTGCAATTACCAAACATGAAACACACTCATACTATGTCATAATATTGACATTCAGTCCAGTAATCCTCCACTGTAACAGCTCCTTTACTTTGCAGTGAAAATTGATTTGTATGTTCTTTGCCTCTGAGTCCTTGTAGGATTTTTTTTTTTAATTCAGACAGAAAGTCACAAAAATTATAATCCTCCTCATCAGTTCACTCAGTCCCATGTAATTAATTTTTTTTTATCTTGATCTTTTGTTAGCACTTTTATGAGTTCATCAGTTTTTCATTAGAGTTCTGAAATGCTTATTCATTCAGTTCAGCAGTACAGTCAGTTACCAGAAACCTGTACTTGTCAGAGTCTTTTCCATGAATTTCTTAAAGATGAAACCCTTTTATAGGAACATATTTGCAAAAGCATCAGAGTACACCCAGAACTGTCTGTAAATGACAAAAGACTTAAAAATGACCACGGTTAAAGATTTGATGAAAGTTCATAATAATGCAGTTGACAAGACAATTAGTTATTTCTGAGATATACATTTTAAAATAATAACTAGGATTATGACTTATAACATTATACCAGAACATATAAGATTTTTAGAAATTTCATGTAATGTCTGAAACATTTATATTAACATATTTCCATACAAATAACCCAATGAAAGTTTAGTATTAGTTGTTTTGTTTGTTTGTTTGTTTTATACTGCATGTTCTTATTAGGCATCAATTTTATACACAACAGTGTATACATGTCAATCCCAATCGCCCAATTCAGCACACCACCATCCCCACCTCACCGCAGTTTTCCCCCCTTGGTGTCCATATGTCCGTTCTCTACATCTGTGTCTCAACTTCTGCCCTGCAAACCGGCTCATCTGTACCATTTTTCTAGGTTCCACATACATGCATTAATATACGATATTTGTTTTTCTCTTTCTGACTTACTTCACTCTGTATGACAGTCTCTAGATCCATCCACGTCTCAACAAATGACTCAATTTCGTTCCTTTTTATGGCTGAGTAATATTCCATTGTATATATGTACCACAACTTCTTTATCCATTCGTCTGTTGATGGGCATTTAGGTTGCTTCCATGACCTGGCTATTGTAAATAGTGCTGCAATGAACATTCGGGTGCATGTGTCTTTTTGACTTATGGTTTTCTCTGGGTAAATGCCCAGTAGTGGGATTGCTGGGTCATATGGTAATTCTATTTTAAGTTTTTTAAGGAACCTCCATATTGTTCTCCATAGTGGCTGTATCAATTTACATTCCCACCAACAGTGCAAGAGGGTTCCCTTTTCTCCACACCCTCAAGGAAGTCTCTTTTTATTCTTCATCTTCTGTAAGTTTTTAATCTTAAAAGTGTATTGAATTTTGTATATTTTTTTGCATTATTGAGATAATTATATTAATTTTCTCCTGTATTCCATTTATGTGGCGATTTGAGCCTGGCCTTTAATTGTTAAAAGCCTGGTCAGTCTCTGGTTAGCCATCAGTGCTTCAATGTGACCCCTCAGAGGTCCCAACCAAAAGCCTAGGATATTAATGAGGGCCCCTCCTTTTTGGTGTAACCCGAATTCCAATTATCGTTCCCCAGACTCTGTGAAACCACTGAAAGCTCTCACTCTCATTTGTTATTTTATACAATGCTTTGATTTCTTTTGCCTTTAATCTTATATAAAAAAAGAACTTTATTTTTTTTTAGAACAGGTTTAGGTTCACAGCAAAATTAAGACCAAGGTACAGAGACTCCCTATATATGCCCCCCCACACACACATGCACAGCCTCTTCCATCATCAACGTCCCCACCAGAGGCAGAGGATACATTTGTTACAACTGATGAACCTTCACTGACACACCATAATCACCCCAAATCCATAGTTAACATTAGGGTTCACCCTTGGTGTTGTACATTCTATAGGTTTGAACAAATGTATAATGGCATGCACCCATCATTATAGTATCATACAGAGTGTTTGCACTTCCCTAAGAATCCTATGTGCTCCGCCTATTAATCCCTCCCCCACCCCAAGCCCTGGAACCATACCTTTATCTTTCTGAACATGTCACGTATCTCTTTAGGATAAACTCCCAAATGTGAGATCTGCTGACTCCAAGTACAACTCTCTGGAAAGTCTCAATTTTCTCTAACCAACAGTTTATGGAAGTACTCTTGGATGGACCACAAGCAAGATTCCAGAACATTCTACTAACAGGACTCCAGAGAACCCAGTGCCTGGGTTAAAGGGTAGGAATTCAGGCTTTAGGGAAATGCTAATTAGCATTGCTCAGAGTCACAGGGATAAGCCACAGCGATAAGCAGGCCCACCACTTGGGTCAGCACGGTAGAGGGTTAAATAGCAACAGAATGTAGACCGCCCCCTCCTTCCTTTCATCACAAGCTCCCAAAGTCTAGCTGAGATACCTAAAACAGAATAAATTCATTCATAGAATAATCAGTTGTCAAATTCAGTTTTGGTGTTTCTGACAGGGCAATTTTTCCTAACTGTATCAGCGTATTTAATTTTTAGATGGCTGCCTGGACGCAAACATTTGATCTTGTGTTGATGAATAATTTAAAAGGAAAATCCAGCTTGGTTAGCAGTAATCAGCATCTCATCAGATTCCCTAATGATGGTTCCTCCTTTCGCATGCCCTTCCCAGACTCAAGAGAGGTCATCTGCATTTGGACTTCGGCCTCAGTAAGTGATGAGAATCTGAAACTCTCAGTGACTCACGGAGGTAAAATGGAGTCACTTCAGCTGGTATTTTCTGCTGATGACCTTCCATCAGAATCCTTGAGACCCCAGGATTGACTCAGTGGGACACCGCCCCCCCCCCCAGTCATATGGAGGTCTCCTAGCTTAATGCTAGCCTGGTCTTTGTTTATGGAAAGATCTCTGCCCAGAGGGTGAGATTGTAGGGCTGCCATATGTGTTGCTCCAATGGGCACCATTTACACATATAGTACAACGGAGCTGTGCAACCTAATGCAAGACCCTAGAATATGAGTCCTCAACCGAGCTGCTGGGAATTTCTTGTGACCTTCTGGGCATGGAAATACTAACTGCATCAACAGCTTGGAGGTGATAAAATGGGCAGAATCTCAACCCAAGCTAGGCACAGTTTTGGGGAATGGGATAAGGGTTGGAGAAATGCCCAACTGTCAGTAAAGGGAGATTTCCAGCCTGACCAGCTGATATTAACCCTGGAGAAGATGGGACCACTCCGACTGCCAATAGGTGTCAAGGCAGTCCAGGTGGAGGTGACAGAGGGTCTTGATAATAGCCACCTAGTAGACTGAATGGATGATGAGATCAGGACTCTAGCCATAGACCACAGCCCAGACCTGATGACACAGTTGATAGAGCCCAAAACTGAAACCCTGGGGGAACCCTTCAAGCAGCATGCAGGCATCAGGGACAAGGTGATCCCTGGGCTGTGGGGTAAGGAGGTGCTGACTCTCAGTAGACACCAGGATCCGAGGTACCAGCTCCAGGGCTCCGGGTCAGAGAAGGACCAGCATCCTCTGAGCTCCTGATTCAGGACCTATGTCAGGGCCAGAGTGTAATGGAACCTGAGTGACCTCAGCCCTGGAGAAGGAGCCAGGTGGCTCCTGAGTGGGGAGGGTCCAGAGAATTAGATACTGGAGGCTGTGTTTGGATGTTCAAATACACATGGAAGACAGGGCTTGCTCAGGTGGACTTCCTGAGTTCTACCTGAAAAGGGAGAAACATGGTTTCATGAAATATCACTGGTCTCGAAGTCACATGGACTAGATTTGAATGTTGGGCTCAGACCTGCTCAAAAAAATGTATCAGTGCCTACCACCAGCCAGTGAGGGGGAAAGACGCAGAACAGTTAAATACATAAATGCTACCAAGTGGGGACACGAGAGGTTAAGACAGGCTTCCACAGACCAAGAGATACTGTGCACACATGAATGTGTGTGTGTGCACATGCATGTGTGCATGGTGGTGATGGTAGTGTAGAATTGCGGTGTTCCAGGCAGCAAGTTCATGACGGACGTGCTGGAGGTCAAGGAGCAGCTCACAGGTGAAGAGGGAAAGTTCAGTCCAGCTGGAGAGAAGAGAAATAGGGGGGCTGAGTGGGATGGGCAGAGGCTGGAAGGTGGCCAGAGCCGGGTCCTGGAGGGCCTCAGGAGCCTTGTGAAGGAAGCACTTTGGACCCAATTGGTTGGGCCATGGGGTATCACTGAAGTGTTTTACATTAGAGAGTCAGATGACCGGACTTGGGTTTTAGAATCCTGCTATTCGAGGTGTGGTCCGAGAACTAGCAGCTTGGCCATCACCCGGAATATGTTGGAAAGGCAGACTCTCTGATCTCGCCCTGGACCTACTGAATTAGAACCTGCATGTTAACAGGGCCCCCATGACTCGTGTGCACCTGCAAGTCTGAGGGGCCCTGCTTTACCAAGTGCCCACTGGCTGCCCGTGGAGCCTGGATGTGAGGGAGCCACTGGGGAGCACAGTGGTGCAGTTAGGAAGCTGTTCTGATAATTCAGGGGAGAGATGATGGGGACTTGAACTAAGTCTGTGGCAGGAGAGATGCAGAGAGGTCGAGGTCTACCTCGGGGGGGTCTGAGCACGTCACTCCCCTGTACCCCTCCTCCTCTGCCTCCCGAGCATTGCATCTCTTCAAATGGGCCTCCCATCTCTCTCTGGTTTGGAAGGTTTGCCCGGCAGAATCCTGCCCTGCCCCCCGTGTCTGCTCCCTTCCCCAGCCCCCCACCACTGCAGCTCAGTCTCCCATCCCAACTCACCCACTGAAATGACCACGTTCCACACTGTTACTGCAGCCAGACTGGTCCATCAGCAGCTCGGCACTGACCCGGAGCTCCCCAGCTCACCGGTCCCTGATGGCTCCCTGTCTCCTTCAAGATCAAGTCTGTGTCTCTCCCGGCATTCAGAACTTTTCAGAGTTGGGCCCATCCTTCTGTTATAGCCACATCTCCCACTGCACCTGAGCAGGTCCTGCCATCCCGCCCAATGGCACCACGTGCTAGTCAAGGATACAGGTGGCATCCCACTGCTTTCACATCCTTCCAGAATCCTAAGGGTCTTCCTAAGTCTTTCCTAACTCTTGAGTATTCTCTTGATACTTTTCTTTACACTACAGATAGAATTTGTTGTTACATTTTCGGGTCATCAAGATAGTATGGGTATATTGTCTATGTTAGGAAGATGTTGAAAAGGATAAGGAAGACAGTTAAACTCTCCTGAAAACCAATCACCCAGAGGTAATCACTGCTCAGACTCTGATGTAACTTCTTCTTGATGACACGCTCTGGAAATGCACCACTCAGAGCCCACAGCCCAGACTGGCAGCCTCCAGCGGAGCTGGGAAAGTCAGGCCTCAGATGGAACATGCAGAGCCGCTGTTTGCATAAAGGGCGTCACATCCTCTGCTCTTAAAGGGCCTCTAAATCACTGTGAGGAAGTGGATAGACCCCAGGGCTCTGGCAAAGGCAACTCAACCCAACTAGAACAGAGCATAGCAATCGTTAATGGCTGGGGAGTCGGGAGGCAGAAGCTGGGCTCCTGGGGTCTGTGGTGTGTGTGTGTCCACCCCTGCCTTCCCCAGCTCTGCGTGGCTTCAGGCTCTAAAGCCTCCAAACTACAGGCTCTCTGTCCTCTGCTCTCTGCACCAACCCCAGCCAGCAAGCCCCATCCCTCCCCTTCTGTTCCACAGATACTCTCATTGTTCGGCTCTGTGCCAGGAGATGCTGGAAGACAGAGCAAAGAGCCAATTTCTGTCCCCTAGGAGCTCACAGCTTAGAGCAGTCATTCTGCCAGGCTCAGACCCTCCAGCAGGAGCTTCTGCAAGGCCAAGGTGCCTTAGCCCTGTTTTGAGGGTGAGCCCTGGGCAGCTGGTACCCAGGCAGCCTCTGTCTCCTCCCAGCTCTCCGTGCCTGCATCCGGTTCCCTGATTTGCTCTCCAGTCTTCTCACTGGGACAGGACCTTGCGCTGACCTCTGTCTCCTTAGCTAGAACCACTAACCTTCTTAGCACCACCTGTACCCCCAAGCCAGGGAATTGCAGAGGACCCCGTGAATGGCAGAGAAAGCTGCTTCCCGGGGAACTTGGGTCATGCTCAAGATACAGAGCGCCTTCCCTCCATCCTCTCACCTCCGCTGGCACCAGAAACGCAGAGAATTCCGCAAACATTGTTCAGGTTCTTGAAGGGCACATGGCAGGGAAGAGAGACACGTCAAAACAAGCTTCTGTAATGTGGCAAGTGTTAAAAGAGACACACGGGAGTTAAGGGAGTAGGCTTCTGTATAGGAAGTTTAGAAAAGAGCTTTAGAGATGAGGTAACATTTAAGCTGGGTTTTGAAGGAAGAATAGGAATTTTCCAAGCGAAAAAGGAGGACAGGGCATTTTCAGACGTGTGCTCCAGAAAGATAGCGGGAAGGATGCACTGGAGTGGGAGCCTGGGGGAGCAAGAACCCTGGCAAAGAGCCAACGTGATGGTCCAGGCTGGAGATGCACCAAGGCCTGGGAAAGGGGCCGTGAAGGAAGCAGCGGGAAACGGCCAATGACCTGGAGCCCCAGAGAAGCGAGGCCTCCTGGAGTCGAGCAAAGGCTGAGCAAACGCCACCCAGAAGACTGTGCGGGCAGCCAGAACTTGAAGCAGAGCCAGGAGGCCTGTGGCTCCAGCTCTGAGCCCCCATGTGGCGATGGGAATGCTTAGGCACTGCAAGGCATCTTAGCTGGCGGGAGGGCACTTCACACGTGACCTTAAGAGATTAAGTGCATCCTTTATTAAGAGCAATGCGGATACCTCTGCCTGCTTGCTGTGAATTTGTTTATCTGAGTCGCCTCTCCTCCCTCAAATGGGACATAACACAGAACCACAATTATTTCTAAAATCCTAACTTGGCTGCTTTTCTCTAGGAAAATGGTCCTTGATTCCATTAATTCCTATCCTGGAGAAGCAGTGAGACATCTGATTGGAAGAGGAGTTGAAGGAGAGATAGCTGCTCCCCTTGATTCTTTTATCGTAATCCAATTAAACCCACATTTATCAAGTGCCCATCATGGGCACAGCTTTGAGCAGGGAGCTGCAGACCCCCTGGTGTGGGAACTCCAACCCTGTGCCCTACAAGAGCTCACAACCTAACGGGAGACGAAAGTGAAGTAACTAATAAATAGCTCTGGGGCTAGACGGGCTGAGCAAAATGCTGAGGGAAGGCCAGGCAAGGGCACAGTGAGCAGAGCGAGGGAGGCCCCCCAGGCAGAGAGAAGGGCTTGATCGAAGGCTCGGGGGTGTGAAAGGAGAAGGAACGTTTGAGAAAGAGGAGGTATATTGGCGTTACATGGTATAACTCCCACTACCCAAGACTTTGCTCTTTGCGAACATTTTCATCAACCTACCATCATTTAATCCTTAGACAAACCCTTGCGTTGGTAACACTGGCTTCATGATACAGATGGACAGACTGAGACTCAGAGACACGAGTGGTAAAAACAGCAGCTGTTGTTTGTCAAGCACTAAGTATACGTCGTGTATTCTGTTTGCATATGCATATCACGTTTAATTCGTACAGGAACCTTGTGTATTAGACTTTTTTTTTTTTGGCTGTGTTGGGTCTTCGTTTCTGTGCGAGGGCTTTCTCCAGTTGTGGCAAGCGGGGGCCACTCTTCATTGCGGTGCGCGGGCCTCTCACTATCGCAGCTTCTCTTGTTGCGGAGCACAGGCTCCAGACGCGCAGGCTCAGTAATTGTGGCTCATGGGCCTAGCTGCTCCGCGGCATGTGGGATCTTCCCAGACCAGGGCTCGAATCCGTGTCCCCTGCATTGGCAGGCAGATTCTCAACCACTGCGCCACCAGGGAAGCCCTGTATTAGACATTTTTATCCCCATTTTGCAGATGGGAAAACGAGGCTCAGAGAGGTGAGTCCATAGTAGAACCAGGGCTCTGACCCAGATCCTCTGGCTCCAAAGTCTGTGTCCCTTTCAAAAGCCCATGTTAGAAGGACCGAGCCTGGGTGGCAGGTCAAGGCAAATGACCAGGGACTTCTGATGCCCCTGGGAGGCTTAGACTTCGCTCGACCTGGAGGTGACCAAGAGCCTTGTTGAAAAGACATTAAAGTGGTCAGAGGTAACTGGATCACAGTGTGGCTTCCAGACCACTGAGCTCCTGCTTCAAGGTCACATCACTGGTGGAAGTACCTGCCCCCCATCTCTCATCCACCCAGCGCTGTGGCTTTCCCAGGCGACTGCTTCTCCTTTCCTTGTCTTCTGCCTGCATCCTAGGTGGTTTCAATGTCTGAGGTGATGAAGCCTCAGAATGGTAGAGACTCTCCTTTCCCAGATCCTCTCCAGCCACCCCTCCTTCCTTGCCTCGTCTCTCCCCAGAAGGGCTCCCCTTTAGGAACAACAAACGCCAGGGGCTCACAATTCCTGACCACAAATTTATTTCTCCCACCTTTCCACCAGACCCTTCTTCTTTCTCCTTGTCTATCAGCCCCAAGTGGCTAGTAAAATCAAATCAAATCCCCACTCTCATGCAGTTTACATTTTAGTGGTGCAAAGAGGCAAGTCTCCAGGTAAGTCCAATATTGAGGATGTTAAATAGTGGCATTTAATTGCATTTAAAAGAAGAATTAAATCAGGGAAAGGGGATCTGAAATATGGTGGGGGAGGAAGGTTGACATTTTTGAGAGGATGTGGCCTCGGGGAGAAGGTGACTTGAGTGAGTCCCTGCGGGGAGTGAGAAGATGAGTCATGAGGATGCCGGGCTGTGGGGCAGCAAATGCAGGGACTTGGAGGTGACAGGTGGGAGTTTCCAGGAACTGCTGGCGGCTGGTATGACCAGAGGGGAGAGGAAAAGGGGGTAAAAGGAAAGGCCGGAGACACAGGGTGCCTTGGATTCTGTCGCCCTGGAGGTTCTCTTCTCCCTTTAAGCCTTGGTCCTTTCCTCTGATTTACTCTGATGGGAGCCCTTGGAGGGTTTTGAGCAGAAAGGTGACATGATCTGACTCGCTTTTAAAGAGTCACTCTGACCACGATGGAAGATAGACTGGTCAGGCAAGGACAAGTTCAGAGCCTACGGCAATGATCCAAGGGCAAGAGAAAGGGGACTGAGCTTGGGCAGGGGCAGGAGCAGAGGGGGGAGGGGAGTGAGCAGATTCTGGACACAGTTTGAAAGTAGACTGGAATGAATTTGCTGATGGGCCAGATGGAAGATGGAAGAGAAAGAGAGGAGTCGAGGAAGACACCCAGACGCTTGGACTGAGCATCTGGAGGAAGGGAGCTGCCGCTGAGGGGGATAAGAATGGCTGTAGCAGGACCGGCTTCAGGGGACACAGCAGGGGCTCAGTTTGGGACGTATTTGGTGTAAGATGATTATTAGTCACACCGGGTGCTCTTGATCCGTCCCTATTACTTCTTCCGATACCCAGGTCAGAACTCTGTCTTACTCAGTGTACCAAAGGCCCCATATGCTGTTCCCTCTGCATAAAATGCCCTTTCGTCCCGTTCACCCTCCAGCAGCCAGCTCCAAGGCCAGTTCCTCAGCCAGGCAGTGAATCTTCTCCAGCTGCCCCAGCCAGTTAAATTCCACCGTCTCTGACAGCATTTCATTCATACTGCAAAGCACCTACCTCATTGTTTGGTACGTGCTCTCTGTGCCTGTCTGTCTCCCCTGAGACTCTGAGCTCCCCTAGGGAGCCGGGCCTCATCCATCTCTGGCTACTCAGCATGGTGCAGAGGTCAAGAATGAGGACGTCAGAGGCAGACAAATCTGGGTTGGAGCCCCAGATCTGCTACTTAGTAGCTGTGGCCCTGAAGCAATGCGCTCCGCTGCCCTGAGCCTTGGTTTTCCCATCTGTAAAATGGGGATGATAATAGTAGCTTTGTCCCAGGGTTGTTCTGAGGAATAAGTGAATTAATATGTGTAAAGTTACTGGGCTTGGCAGATAGATACTATTCCTTTAGTAAATGCTAAACTAATGATGATGATGATGATGATGATGTGTATTCTTTAGGCAGTTTCTCTAGACGCCAGTTTGGGGGGTGGATGGAGGGTATGGGAGCTCAGTGAGGAAGGATGCTGAGCGACCCTCCAGGTGAAAGTGGTGAGGCCAGAACTGGGGCAGGGGTCGGGCGGATGGCACAAGGAGCCGTTCTTGGGGTAGAATGAGCAGGACGAGGTGATATTGGTCCTGGGTGGTTGAAGAAGGGAGGAATCATAGACGATCCAGCCCTGAGCTCTTTCCAGACCAGCTTTACAATTTTAAACAGCTGTGCTTTCTCATTTGGTCGAAGTCACTCAGTGTTGAGATTTCCCCGCCATGGGCTGCGGGAGGCCTGACCTTTCAGCGGTATTTACAGTATCGACCAGCTAATTTTAGACACTCACATCAGTGGGATAACGGGGGAAAGGCATCCTGGCCAGAGCTGCTGCAACGGTGCCTCCCCAAGACGGCGTCGCTCACGGACGAAGCAAGTGTTTATTGGGTGCCTGCTTCGGGTCCAGCCAGGGTGCTGACGCTGTGGGTTTAAATAGCCTGTCCTTGGAGGTCAGCAGAGAGAAAGCACCCCTTCAAAGGCAGTGGCCCTCAGGATTCTGGTCCAGGCTTTCTTCTCGCAGAACATCAGCTCCAGGTGGCCTTACCCACTCCCCTGCCCTCACCTGGCTCCTTCAGCATCTTCTGTCCCAAGGGTGGCCCCACTCTCCCCTCAGCAGCTCCTTCCCTCAGGCTCTGCTAAGGCCAGGCTCTAGGCTTATCAGGGGCTTTCCAGAGGTGGAGAGAGCCAGACGTGGGACTGCAGCACACCTGGGGTACAACCTCCCGGCCGGGTCCAGGTGGAGTGAGTATGAGAGAGACTGATGCTGAGGCCCAGGAGCTGGCTTCTTCCTTCTTTGGGTCTCATCTGTCAACTGTCCCAACAATCTCGGCTGGGCAGGATTTATATTACGGAGAGGGTAGACAGAGCCTAGTGCAGTGCCTGGAACATGCTAGGCACTTGGCAGGTGCTTGTTTTCTTCTGCTTTTTTTTCTTTTCTAGCCACCCTCACCTACTCTTCCTCCCTGCTCTGCAGGCAGCCGCACTGGGTGGGCGGAGCAGGAAGGCAAGTCCTGGGCACCAGACAAATGCCACGGGATGGGCTCAGCTTTGCCGGGCCACATGGTGGGCGGTGGGATGGGGGCCCATTCAGTCCTCTGGCTCAGGGTGTCCTGCAGGCTCTAAGCTTGAGGGGGTGAAGGGTGGCATGGCCATTTCCTGGGAACAGGTTAAATCATGGAATGACCCCCAGGATTTTCTTTCTCCCTCGAGAGTGACAAGATGGAGTGAGTTTGGCATTCACTTTCCCTCCTTCACCCTCCCCGGAAAGAGGTGGCTTTCAGTCTGAATCCTGACCAGCTGGAGCACAGAAGGACACAAAGGGATTCACCTGGAAAGTCAGAGTGGAACCAAACTGTGGGTGTCTTCACTGTCAAGATTGTGCACTTTCCTCCATGAGGAGTGAAGATTTTTGAGACAGGGCATGGAGAAGCCAACCTGAGCCAAGCAGGATGGGCAGGAGGTGATTCTGCCGGCCGTGCCGGCAGTAATTTCATTACTAACCACAATGACAGCAATCCACGTGCTTAAGAACGCTTCGCAGCTTATAATGAACTTCCGTAATCATTCTTTCATTTGAGCCTTGCAAGAGATGCAGCAAGGAATTAATTAATTAGATTGTCCGTTTATTTATCCATCCATCCATTCATTCATTCATTCTGTTATAGAGCACTTATTAGATGCCACACAATATGCTGGGCAGATAGTTTAGTATCATGAGCCCCCGTTACAGTGAGGAACCTTGGACCCAAGAGGGAAAAGGTCTCGCCTACACTCTCATTGCTGGAAAGTTGAACTTCTTCATTTACCCCAGCTTGGTGCCCAGGAGCTCTGCCACACACCTGAATCCGCAGGGTCCCTGCCCTGAGGAGCCCAGCCTCCCGCTCCCTCTGATGGATGGAGCAGCTTGAAGGAGACCAGGGGAAATAAAACTGGTCATCAACATGATTGCCATATCACCTTGCCCTGATTATCATATTCACTGGGGGTAAAAATAGACAGTGGTTGTGAGCGACTTAGGGAAAAAAAGTTGTCATTGGAGCCGATTTCTAGACTCTTTCCTGTCAACTTGCATTACTCAATTGGGGAAGGGTTTCTGCTGCAAAAAGATTTAGCTCCAAGATACAATAGAACCATACTTAAAAATTCACTGAACTTTGGAGTATCTAAAAGCTGAAGGAAAAGAGAACTTTCTGATAAAGTAACAATAATCCCACTCAGGAGGCAGTTGCCATGGTTACCCCCCCCCAAGTCTCTGGGGCTATTTTTCATTTTGGCAAGAGATGTTTGCCCAAGGTGAGCCTGGCTGACCAAAAAAATGGCTGGAGGGGTGGGGTGATCTCTGGGGCCCAAACACCCTTTGTGGCAGCTGGAGCCACTGCCCAAAGGACGCGCCAGGTTGGGGAAGGTCTGAGACTCAAAGGAGGGCTTTCGTCTGCTCCTCAATGGAAGGGGCAGAGCAAACTGAGCCCTACAGTCTGACAATAATTGTACAGAGACCACGAGGACGGCAGTCACAATCACCTTCACTTTCTGGGCACTGGGTAGGCACTACGCTAGATCCTTTATGTCCTTTGACCCTTACAACAGCTTCATGAAGGAGGTATTCTTCCCATGTTACAACGGAGGCTCAGGGTATCTAAGGCACCTGCCAGATCTCACAGCAAATGGTGGGGCTGGAATTCCAACCCAGGTCACTTGGACTCCAAAGTCCAGGGAGGGCACATGGGCTGCATTTTCCAACTAAAAGGCCCTGGAACTTTGATGGCAGCCCCTCCTCTGCCTCGTTCCTCCCTGGTAGCATACTATTAGTGTCCTCCTCTTAAAGGGATGCTGAGTATTATTCTCTAGCCGGTGATGTCTCCTTCCTTTACCTGAGCCACTTGGGCACCTCAAGATGCTTTGCCAAGTGTCTAGCAGATCTCGCTGCTCCAAACCTGATGTTCCCAGACAATGAGCTGCCACCTGGGAAAGGTGTGATCTCCCTGGTTGGCAGCAGAGGGGGGACGTAAGCTCAGCTGCTATTGGCTTTCCTGGCTGCTGGATCACCATGTTTGGCTGCGGGATGATGGGCTAGGATGGACAGATGGGAGTTCTTTCTGGCTGGGCTTACCTGCTCCATCTCACCGGGCCTGGGCATTCCCCACACACGGTATTTTCTGGTCTGTATCCTCTGCATCCTAGGTCTCTGGCACATTAATGCTTTCCAGTCACCTATTTATTCAGAAAACATGTAGCAAGTCCTTAATGGGTGCTGGGCCCCATGCTGGCCCTACCTTCAACGTGCTCAAAGTCTGGAGGGGAAACACACAGGCCATTACAAAACCCTCATGGTTTCTTCTACGATACAGGGAAGCCGCAAAGACCCAGAGACCATGAACTAGCTTTACCCGGGAGGAAAGAAAGGATTTACAAAGAGTGTGGCCTTTGATCTGGGAAAAGAAATCTGCAGAAAAGAATTAACATGGAGGTTGAAGCTGCTATCTTTAGAAGAGCTTGCTTGCAAGATTGGTCCTTGGCTGGTGTCAGGGAACTTGGCTATTGAAATATTCCCTAACTGATAAAGCTGCTTGGTTGTGACTAAACTCTACAAACAATGTGTTTTATGTGGAACCCTCGCTTTCCTTCTGCGAGTCTGACATTTTGGTAGTTGCTAGACTAAGAATGCCCACGTGATCAGCTGCTAATAAAAACCCTGCCCTGGGAGTTTCAAACAGGCTTCCCTGGGCAGAAACATTACACACCTGCGGCTGCATTTTCACCGCTGGGGAAGGCAGCATGTTCAGTGTGGCCCCTCGTGGGAGGGAGAGCAGAGGAAGCCAGACCATATGATGTCCTTCTCCCTTGTTGATCTTGTGCATTCTTTTCATGGTAACGAACTGTAGCCAGGAGGACCACTACACACTGAGTCCCAAGAGTTCCTCCAATGAATCAGTGAGCGGGTGGATGGTCTTAGGGGCCCCTGACACAGGAAAGATGGAGAGAGGGAGAGAGGGCATTCCAGGCATAGGGAACAGCAGATGCAAACTCACAGAAGCATAAAAGGGCATGGCTTGGGCAGAGACTAGTGCGGTCCATGGGAAATTAGAGGGCGATGTGATCAGAGGAAACAGAACATGAGGGGTCTGGGTACCAGGCCAAAGTGCCTTGGTTTTAAGAGCAATGGGAAACTGCTAGGTGCACTTAAAAAGGGAAATAACAGTCAAAGATTTTTCTGCTCACCCATCCCTCCTGCAGCCAGCATGTAGGGGATCGTGAGGGAGAGAGCAGGAGGCTGGGAGGCCCTGGAGGAGGCAACCGCAGTGATGCATATCTCACCTGTGTGACCCAGGTGATCCTTATGGCCTCCTGGCCAGCCCTCCCCATCCCTTTCCATCCTTCCTATTGTCTAAGAACTCTGGACACTTTTCCAGTTCATTCTGATGGGGCCAGCTGGGTACTCTGCTTCTATCCCAGCCTGAAGAAAGCTGGTCCAGCCCAGTCGTATCTTTGTGCCCCCAACCCTTAGGCGATGCCCATGATGGTCTATATGGTCTAGTCCAGTGGGTCTCAAGTGGGGACAGTTTCGCCCCTCCCACCGCCAAAGGATATTAGGCAATGTCTGGAGGTAGTTTGGTTGTCACACTGGGGGTGGGTTACTAGTAGCATCTGGTGGGTACAGGCCAGAGATTCTGCTTAATGCATGAGATTACAGCCCCCTACAACCAAGAGTGAGCAGCCCAAAATGTCAGTAGTGACGATGCTTAGAAAGCCTTCTGTAGATTAGCACCATCCAAGGGAACTGTTTGCAGTGATGGAAACAGCCTATAATTCTGCACTAGCTAATGTAACCACTAACCCCATGTGGCAACCCAGCCCTTGAAATGTGGCTATTCGTGACTGAGGAATCAGATCCAATTTTATTTCTGTTTAATTAATTTAATTTTAATCTTCAATCACCACATGTAGCTAGTGGCCACTGTATTGAACAGAGCAGGTCTACATTCTCAGCAAGCTATAGTGATTCTTCCTCGGTTCCTGAGGATAATCTCCTTAGTTTACACTCTCCAGCTCCATGATTTCCCCCGGAGCACATCCTCTGGGAAGAGTGGCTTAGAAAGAAGGGCTTCGAGCCATAGCCGCAATCTGAGTCAGATGGACCCATGGCTCTGAGGTTGAGCCCAGCTCATGACTTTCCTTCAAGGTGACTTCTCTGGGGTGTTGGTGTCCTTTTCTGCTCACAGACTGAATCAGGACCATCTCAGACTGTATCACTGAACTTCAGATGTGAGGAAGAAGTTGAGCTGTTGAAACATTTTCCCCAAGAGGCCCCTAATGTGCCCACCTTCCTCCCAGTCACCAGCTCTGGAATACTGGGAGGTGCAGCCTTGGGCAAACTTCAGAAAAGACCCCTTCATCCTTCTCTTCTAGGATCGTGAGCACCATATTGGCCCTTGTTCCCTGACTAAGGGGGCTTCCTTCAGGGATTCTTCCCAGGAAGGAGAAAATCTGCTCCAAGATGACTTATTGTCCCTTCATAGACAAGTTGACAAATTCAAACAGTAGCTTCTCTGGCTTTTAAAAATAATAATTTCTGCCTAACCAAGGACAACGCCTAGACAGGGCAGAGTTGATGAGATCTGAATGTAAACCATGATGGTGGCGAGGTACAGATGCACGTGATGGGTATTCATAAGTGACAGTGGACTGAATAAGGCGGGGAAAACCTCCTGACAAAAGCATTATTCCCATTTTAGAAACGAGGAAAGTGAAGCTCAGAGAGGTTGAGTGACTTGCCCAAAGGAACACAGCAAATACGCGGCGGAATCAAGGTTTGGACCCAAACTCCAAATGGTCAGGCTCCACCCCCACTTTTTTAACCACTGCAGCACCTACGGAAAGGTGTGTGCACAGTGAATTGGCAGGGATGGCACAGACCTCCTTAAGTCACTTGTCCAAGAAAGGCTCTCAGATTTTCTGGATAAGACTGGGATGGGGGAGCACAGCAACCCCCCAGCATCCAAGAAGGGAATGAACAGAGGTGCTTTCCCAGTTCTGCATGGGGAGGTAGCCACGCCTCTAATTGGCTTCGGGGATAAAGATGTGGTTGAGCATGGAGACAGGCTATTTACTGCACAGTGGGAAACATCGATTTCTATTTGCATGATCAAAACCCAGTGTGGTGCTCAGGGGAGACTGCAGCTGGCAGGGAACTGGGGAGCTGGCAGGGACAGCCACTGGGCTGGGCTGGCCAGGGAACTGCTTGGCTTTGAAGTGTTTGCAGAACCTCCTAATTAAAGGACAGGCTCACAGAAAAGCAAGTCGAGTGATGTTTAGGAATTGGAATATGGACTGCTTCAAATCTTCGTGTTGAAAATTAATCCTTTTTCTGGCTCTAAGACGATGTACATTGGTATTTTCTTAGATGAATGTGGCTTTACCACTATTAACCACTTGGGCTCTCCAGAGTTCAAATGCACGTCCTGGAGTAAGTTTGGCATATATGTGGCAAATGTCTGCCAGCTACTATCCCGTTCCCAGGACAGACATCACTAATCAATCAAAATACCGTTCCCACCGAGGCTAAACAAAGCTTTAGAATGGGAGAGCACTCCAGGCAGCTACTACCAACTGGATCAAGCTGAAACATAAAATAAAATCTACTTGCCATCCTTACACTTAATGTCAGGTGTGCACTCTAAGCCTCTTAGGTGTGGCTTACAGGACAGGTAAAGTACTTCTTTAAAGTAAGCTTGTTCGACCAAAACCATTGTCTCAAAATCAATTATGATGCTAGGGTGGGTCCAGTACAAGAGTGGGCAAAACCACAGGCAGAGAACCAGAGAGACTCCAGTTCAGTCTGTCCTTTCAGCTCTTTTGTGTAGTCTCTCTTGGCTTAACCAGGTGAGTGACCAAGCCTCTACTTGACCACCTCCAGTGACGGGGAACTCACTATCTTACAAGGCAGCCTACACTTTTTTTTTTTTTGGTCTCCTCTAAGCAGTGTAGGCTATGGAATCAGCTGGTCCTGAGTTTGCATCCTGGTTTATCGTGTTATAACTGTGCGACTTTCAGCGAGTCACATTGTCCTTTGCGTCTAAGCATGGGGAAATCACACCTGGTTTAGGAAGGCGTGAAATGTAACTGAACGCAGGCTAAACAACAACTTGCAGAATGCCTCGTATGTGATTTGTGCACAAAGCATGTAGGTTCTTTTCATTTTTAAATTGTGCCAAAATCTGCCTTATTCACGCTTCCTCCACTGGTTCCTTGGGGATCCCAGAGCACACCCACCTCCTCCTCCCATGACAGCCTGGCAGATGTTTAAAGACATTTGACGACAGACTGTCACATCTCCAGTTCCTTCAACATTTTCAGAAATCTTCTATCTAATGCTCACTTCCTCTGGACTTGCTCTTGGCGTGTGGCCCTAACTCTTGAGTTAGTGCTGACCACCGCTGGGCAGGCGGGACCCTAATCTCCCTCACTCTGCACCATACTTATTCATTCATTCATTCATTCATACATTCATTCACATATTTGTTCTCTTAACAGATACTTCACTGAGTGCCTGCCAGGTATCAGGCACTTTGCTAGGAACAAAGGACACAGTGGATGAACCCAACAATAGACAGGAACCTGGCCTTCACTGATTCATTCATGCATCGCTTTGTTAATTCACTGACTCAGCAAATCTTTGTGTCAATCACCCTGCCCAAAGTTGCAGATGCAACAGAAAACGAGACGGATGTGGTCCCTACCTTTCATTCATTCACCCACTTAATGATTATTTGTTAATTTATTGAGCATCTAATATGTGCAAGGCAGACATGAAGACATAAAATAAGGAGGAAGTACTGGGATAAGTGCTATGAAGGTAAGTGTGTTCGCTGAGCACATGCGACCTTTCTTTACCTCCTTGCACACTGACTCATCTGATGGGTGAACTTGGGAAGATTAACGAGGCAACCTGCTTTCAACTTACTCTTTAAACTTACTCTTGGGGTCAAGTCAGACTTCAAAGGGCAAAAGTTCTCCTCTGATTACAATGGCCAAAATCCAGAACACATATGATACCAAGTACTGGTGAGGACGGGAGCAACAGAAAGTCTCATTCATTGCTGGTGGGCATGCAAAATGGTGCAGCCACTTTGGAAGACAGTTTGGTGGTTTCCTACAAAACTAAACATACACTTAACGTATGATCTAACATTGTGCTCCTTGGTATTTACCCATAGGAGTTGACAATTTATATCTACACAAAAACCTGCACGTGGATGCTTATAGCAACTTTATTCATAATGGCCAAAACCTAGAAGCAACCAAGATGTCCTTCAGTAGGTGAGTGGATAAATCAACTGTGGTACATCCAGACAACAGAATATTATTCAGGACAAAAAAGAAATGATGTAATGTAATGACTATAGTTAAAAATACTGTATTGCATATATGAAAGTTGTTAAACAAGTAGATCTTAAAAGCTCTCATCACGAGGAAAAAAATTTTGTGACTATGTATAGTGACCAATGTTAACTAGACTTACTTTAGTGATCATTTCACAATATATACAATTATCAAATCATTATGCTGTACACATGAAATGAACATAATCTTATATGTTGATTATACCTCAATTTTTTAAAAAGCAGTTTACACAACCAGAAGAAGAAAAGAAAAGAAAAGAAATGAGCTATCAAGTCATGGAAAGACATAGAGGAACCTTAAATGCATATGACTAAGTGAAAGAAGCCAATCTGAAAAGGCTACATACTGTAAGATTCCAACTATATGACATTCCGGAGAGGGCAAAACTATGGAGAAAGTAAAAAAAATCAGTGGTTGTCAGGGGTTGGGGGAAGCGGGAAGTGAGTAAACGGAACACAGAGGACTTTTTAGGATAGTGAAACTACTCTTATGATACTATAATGGTGGAAACATGTCATTATACATTTGTCCAAACCCATAGAATGTACAATACCAAGAGTGAACCCTAATATAAACTATGGACTCTGGGAGATAATAATGCTGTGTCAGTGCAGGTTCCTGCCACTCTGATAGGGCACGTTGATAGTGGGGGGGGGGTTATGCATATGGAGGGGGCAGGGAGTATCAGAAAACTCTCTGTGCCTTCTGTTCAATTATGCTGTGAACCTAAAACTCCTCTAAAAATTAAAGTCTTTTTTTTTTTTAAAAATATGCTCTCCTCTGCTCCTCCAAGACCTAAGCCTCACTTGGGCAGGACCATCCATGTGGGAAGTCTGTCTGATACTGTCTGAGTCCGGGTGGACACAGCTGCCAGATTTGGGAGTTTAGTACCAGCAAGCCACTTGCCTAACTGGCCTAAAGCCACATTTTCTACCTCATCTTAACCAGTAGTAAACCTGATATTTTGGCCCTCTGTCTTTACTTTTTATTTTATTTCTCAGTTTGTTCAAAACCTGGAGGGGTACCATTTATTAGGGGTCCCCTCAAAGATTCTCAATATTTGGTGCAATGGGGAATTATTTTTAAAGAAGACTGGAATTCAGGGACTTCCCTGGTGGCACAGTGCTTAAGAATCCGCCTGCCAATGCAGGCGACACGGGTTCGAGCCCTGGTCGGGGAAGATCCCACATGCCGCGGAGCAACTAAGTCCGTGCGCCACAATTACTGAGCCTGCGCTCTAGAGCCCACGAGCCACAACTACTGAAGCCTGTGTGCCTAGAGTCCGTGCTCTGCAACAAGAGAAGCCACTGCAATGAGAAGCCCGCGCACCGCAACAAAGAGTAGCCCCCGCTCACCGCAAGTAGAGAAAGCCTGCACGCAGCAATGAAGACTCAATGCAACCAAAAGTAAACGAATAAAAAATAATTTATAAAAACAAGAGAATGGAATTCAGAAAGCCAAATGCATACATAGAAAGGGTTTGGGGCAGCCAGAGCCTGCTGTGACCTTGGGCTTCTGTGTATGGACAGGGCATTTTGACCTTGGTGGTTTCTAGAAGCTTAGATTAGGCCAAATGGGTTTGTCTGTTTGTTTGTTTGCTTTTACAGTTGTGTGGCATCTTTTAACAGTTCTGGGGTGAGCAGGAAGGTTGTGTCCCAGGCCAAGTGGCATATTGGCTTTGGAGGGTGACCTGATGCATGCAACAAACACTGGAGGCTCCGGGCCCCCTCTAAGAACTGGCATCACTGTTCCCTACCTAAGTTTTGAACAAGGTGAGCCAACAAAGAATAAAGATGGAGGCCCACAAATCTTTTCTCACTCCTGCATCAGCCAGGCTGAAGGGTATGACTTCCGGTCTGCTGGCTGGACCGATGCAGGCTGTCCCCCTGCAGGGGGAGAGCAGCACAATCCCACCTGCTGGGGCCAGCTCACTCCCAAGAGGACGAAGAGACAAAGAGAGACCAGAAGGGAGTTCTGGAAAAGTCTTCCACATGGACACCAAGCATTCCCATCTGACACCGTTCTTCGAGATGGGGACCCAGGAAGGGGAGCATGAAAGCTGGAGTCGTAGAAGGAGCGTATATTGCACCCTGTGAAAGCTGTGAATTCAACAGTCGGTATGTGGGTTTGCTCAGTCTGGGGACTCCTGCATAGGCGCATTCTTTTCTTTCCTCTGCATCCTCACCAGGCAGGAGTCAGTAAGGGTCAGGGGGTGCGCAGTCCGGAGACACCTTAGGTACTGTGATTCGCTGATCGACACACCCTGAGCTCACGGGCTCACTGGCCGTGGAGCAGATTCTCTGTGATTTGCTTTGATATTAAGACCCCAGTAAATAATTCAGCGGCATTTCTGCTCTTCCAGCACATTCGAATGTGGCAATTAGCGAAGGTTCTGCTGGGATTGCCTTGTTTCCAGTGTTCCCTGACCTCTGAGCCCTGTGAATTTAATTCTGCTCCTTTAATAATTTCTGGGAGTATAGAATCTGTTGAGTGAGCAGGTTCCCTCCTGCAGAAATCAACGTAAATCCTGAAGCTGCACACTGCATATTCAAGAAGACCAAGCCCTGCTTTGTTTCGGGCGCAAGCAGGAGAAGGCGGCAGGAGCTGCTCTGGACGCAGGCTGGGGAACAGGCAAAGCCCTGCCTGGGTGTGTGGGGCCGGAGGGCAGGCTCTGCAGCGCCCCTCGGATGAATTGCCCGCCTGGGATGCTTTTGGTTCTAGGACAGGCTCCTTTACTAAGTCCCTGCAGGGGACAGAATAGCTGTGCGAGTGCATGGTGCTCGAGGCTGGAAATGCAAGCCTCTCCCCTACCATTCGCGCCTTCCTTTACTCAACGACAATTTAGGCTCCAGGCACCAGGCTGGAGGAGAGGCAAAGCTGAGAAACACATGGCCTTTAGGGATCCTTTATGGCCCTTTCAGGAAAGATAGACATGTGTGGTAGACAGGTGTGAAAGGAGTAGGCCACTCTGGAGTGTAAAATCATCCCGTAGTTTGGGCTCCACTCATGAGCCTGACCCTGGAGGGGCCAGCTGGGGCTGTGTCCGCAGAACTGTGAAACTGAATCAGGAACGGCCCAGCCTTCCCATGGCTAGAACCATGGACAGTTTAGATGCTGTCAGGTAATACTTTTCTACCTCATGGCTAAGTTGAGGAAGATGCTGGTCTGCAGAGAGAGAGAGAAAGAGAGAGATAGAGAGGGAGAGAGAGATAGGAGTGAGGCCAATACTGAGATAAAAGCAGAAGTAAAATAGGGAAAATGGGTTCTTGGTATGTTTTCAAGTTTATATTCCAGGACTTCCTGAGGCTTAGCTCCATTCTTGCCCTGGGGGTTCTGTGAGACACCCCCCTATACTTACAACCAGCCCATCTTTTTGCCTAAGCTAGCTTGAGTCAGTTCCTGACGCTTGCAAACAGAAGTGTTTGTAAACTATTGTGACAGATGGCAATCTATTGGCATACTGGTCCTACAGAAGAGAAGAGGCCGCAGGAGCTCGGACATCTCACTCTAGGTGAAGGAGTCAGGCCAGCCAAGGAGGGCTTCACAAGAGGATCAATATTCAATCACAGTCACAAAGGGATGAACACTATACCGGACACTCTTCTAAGTGCTCCGTGATTATCTCTAAGTTAGTTCTCACAGCAACCTGGGAAGTAGGGACAATGGTGATCCCATTTTTCAGAAGGGAAAACTAAGCCTCAGAGAAGCTAAGTTGCTTGCCCAAGGTCGTGTAACCCAGAAGTGGTGGAGCTGAGATTTGTACCCTGGTCTCTGGCTTCGCTAAGCCACTGGGCTGTGCTGCCTCTGATACCCAAGGCATCCGTGCCCAAGGTTAATCCCATGGTCAAGGACCAGGCAGAACTGGGCTGAAGGCTGATGCCTCTGGTAGAGAAAACAGCTTGTACAAAAAAAAGGTAGAGAGGAGTGGGAGAGTGTGGTGAATCTGGGCATGATCTGCTACATAATTTGCAAGGCCCAGCGCAAAATGAGAATATGGGGGCTCCTCGCTCAAAAATTATTAAGAACTTCAAGATGGCAACAGCAAAGCCTTAAAGCAGATGCAGCCCTTCTGGATGCTGGGCCGTGTGTGCCTGCACAGGCCACTCGCTCACCTAGAATTTCCTGCCTGGGGTTCAAAAGGGAGCAGGGTGGGTATAGTGGTGTCAGATGTGGGCAGAGTGGGCCTTTTGTGCAAGACTAGAATCTTTGGATTTAGTCCTGTAGGGGTTGGGGCACCAGTGAAAGATTTTGAGAAACCAGTGATTCCAGCTAAGTTTATGCTTACACCTAGCAGATCACCAATGGCGCTGGAAATCATCATTTCTACAGGTAATTGTGACAGGGGTTTTCTTAACATAGCCTGCTTGGGACCTCTTGACTGTTTGAGGGATCTGGCCAAGGAAGTTCAGAGGCCAAGGTGGGAAAATACTCATCTAGGGGATGTCAAATCCATTAACACAGTATTTTTTTTCTCAGCTGGAGGAAAATATTTAAATAGAAGTCATTAGCGAGCATATTTCCGAAGCCAACAACGCCTAATAAGTCAAAATTGCTTTTCCTAAAAATGCAACGTATTGAAGGTTTTTCAACCCACCCCCCCTTTCTGAAGTGCTCAATTAGGGTGGAAAAAAAAATCCATAGCTCTCCCTGGATTGAAACTGCTGAAAGGCCGGAGTGCTTTCTGGTTAAGCATTGTGCAACCACAGTGATACAAATCAGCCCTTTAAGGTAATTCATATCTCGGAGAGGACTTCGGAAATGGGTCCACTTGGAGCTAAAAGCATCATAAATAAGCTGGGTTGGGTGGCTGTGCCAGCTGTGCTGGGTGCAGCGGGGATTGTGGGCTGGTCTCTCAGCTTCCCCCGACCCCACCTGGTCCCCATGGACCCCTCCCATCGTCCTTGTGGGGAGCCGAGCTTCAGGGAAGGATGGGGACTCATCCACGGTCCCACTAAAGGGCAGTGGCAGAGCCAGTCCCAGGGCCGTGCCTCCCGACCGCCTAGTGTGTTCATTCGTCTCTCACCGGGCGCTGCACTCTCTGCTGCCAGAGGGTCAGGAGCTGACGGTGAGGAGGAGGGACGGTCCAGTACAGGAGGACCCAAACACGCCGTGGAAAGAACCAAGTATCAGCGTTATGATAAAAACAAACACACACACACAAAAGCATTTGTGTGTGTGTGTGTGTGTGTGTGCATGTGCATCTGTGTGTATGCATGTACTTGTGTGTGCACGTGCTGCCGTGCCCACACATGTTCATGTGCGCAGGTGTGCGTTGTTTGCAGGTGTGCGTGTATCTGTGTTCGCACCTGTGTGCGTGGATATGTGTGTGATGCTTGTTGGTGCACACGTGTATCTGTGTGGGGATTGGGGACACCTAACCCCACCTGGGGGAGTCAGAAAATTTAATGCAGGGGCTGAAGGTCAAGTTTGGGGCGAAGGCTGGCAAAATGCTGATGGCACATTTGGCTGGATCCGGACTGGACTGGTAAACGAGCTCCTACCTGATCTCACAGAGCCTTGAAGGATCCTTAGGAGGAGAGCGACTTGGCCAGATTTGCATTTTAGAGCCTGTAAATGCCTGCATGTAAGATGCGATTATTTTTCTCCAGTATTTCCCTCAGAAAAGATTCCTTCCAAAGTCTGTCATCTAACAAACAGGACACTGTCTAGATTGTTTCAAAAAGCAGGGCTGTTTGGGGAAAGACGTGGTAGCCGGAAACCCCTCAATCTGTCTGTACAAATAAAAAAAGACAAAGACATTGAACACAGATGGAATAATTAATTATTCCTGGGAGTCTGGCTCCAGAATTGTTGGATGTTATCGTAAGCAAACCTTTCAAAGCTTATCTTTATTTTATTTTTGCCCCTGCCGCATGGCTTGCGGGATCTCAGTTCCTCAACCAGGGACTGAACCTGGGCCACAGCAGTGAAAGCCCGGAATCCTAACCACTAGGCCACCAGGGAACTCCACGGAGGTTATCTTTAAAAAGTACCGAGGAAGGTCGTTTCTTTTGAGGAGACAGTCCTGATGATGGGTAAAGATAAACCCACCAGCTTGTGGCTGGGTGTGGAGGAGCCAGATCTGTCTGTATAAAAGATGGTTCCGGGCCAGGGCTGGGCTGCGGCTGGACACAGGGGTGCAGGGTCTGGGGCAGGGAGGCCAGTTTGAGGGAGGGGTAGGGTGGCATGGGGTGCGGCCAGGCCTCAGCTCGGCGCAGGCGGCTCCTGCAGGGACAGGGGTGTCTGTGAAGCGCCGCATTTGCTCAGCACCTGCTGCATCTGCCTGGAAATCGAGGTGACAGAGACTTAGTGACTCCTGGCATTTGCTGTCACTTCCCATTTCCCTGCTCCTCAGAGCCTGGTCAGGACTGGGTGGAAGCTGGTCAGACAGCCTGACGCACACCTGAGCCCTGTCATCCCTCAGGTGGTCAGGGAGGGGGGGCCAGGAGGGGCACAGAGGCCACAAGCCAGGCGTTTGCTCGCTGGGACAGTGCTGAAACGCCCTCCTCACCTGGGGGCTCTAAGGGGAGTAGGTGGCCACGGCTATTTGTCTTAGACTCAGCCTGAGATGCTGAGGGTCAAAATCATACATATAGAAACAGGAAGATAGATCCCTCTCACGCGCTCCCCCGCCATTGGTTGCCATGGTAACAGGCAGGCCTGGGGATGATGGTCAGGATGGTCAGGACCCACTATTCCCCTCCCTTCCCCATACCACTGTTTCTACCCATGGGTGGAAAACTTTCCTTGGCTCTCCGTTACCTAGCTCCAGGATAAAGGCCAAATCCCTCAGGCTTTCCTAATACACTTCTAGCCTCCTGCCCCCACCTGCTTGCCAACCACAGAGAATTTCTCACCTTCCCCTGAGCACTCCAGGTATGTTTGCTGCCCTAGTCTCTGCCGACTTGCACCGGCCCCTCCTCATCCTAAAGTATCCTTCCCCTCCACCCACCAACGTTTCTTCTTTGAAGTCTTCTCAATCTCTACTCCTGTTCCTCCAAAGCATATTCCTTGCTCTCCTGAGCTGCCCAAACTGGTGAAAGCAGGGTTGGCAGGGCCCATCTGAATTAGACACACAAGTCTCCGAATCCCCAGGTCCCCACCAGCACCCAGCCCTCACCCACCACCCTCCAGCGCTCTACCCCAGCCCCAGGCACCAGTGCATGCCCCAGCCTCAGGCACAATCCCTGCAGGGGTGGACAAAGCAAGAATGGAGAAGGAGCTCGAAGCATCATTCACTGTTCTCATCTTTCCCAAGCCCCGCCCCATGGCAGCCTCTGTCCTACTCCTGGGGAAGCAGCCTTCATGAACTTTAGAATGACCTCTGCCTTCGGGTTCCAAAGTCTAGTCTCAGAAGCAGACATTAACCCAATAGGTACCCAAAAGAAAACATAACTACAAATTGTGAGAACACATCGGGAGGAAAAGAAATAATTAACTTCGTGCATGTAAGGCGGGAAGCACAGGCCTGAGGCGCCCCCAACACCTTATCTCCTCTCACTCTCATTCTCTCCATTTTTCAGATGAGAAAACTGAGGCTCCGAGAGGTGAAGGGTGCTGCTCAAGGACACACAGTCACGTGATTAGTGAATGGCAGAGTCTGTCTGCTCTGATGAACTTCCAGAGAACAGTGAGTTTCTCGATCCAGTGCATTTCCGCTCCCTCTATCCCTCGGCTCCCCTCAGGTAACACGCATAAAAGGAAGCAGAAGGAACTAGATGAAACATGGGGGAACACTTTACTCATCCAAGTGACTTTGCTCCTCTCGCATGTGTGTCCTGTAATAGAATAGATTTCTCCTGAGGGTGAGCCCGCATGCTTGGGGCACCTGGCACTGGGGTACATGCAGGGCAGGGCTGAGGATTCCTTTCCTCTGCAGCTCTTTTCTCTCCTTCTCCCAAGAGGATCCCTTGATACAGCTCAAGAACCTCTAAGAGAATAACATCTCTCCCTCCCTCCCTCCCATGATCCCCTGGGTTCTGGCAATGACATTGGCCATGTCCTCTGTTAGTAACAACTCAGCAAGCATCCTTTCCATAGAATTCCTTCACAATCTGAGATGGAGGACAAGCATGTGTGTGTTGGCCTTGGGATGACTGTGCAAGGGAAGGAGGCCAGAGGCTGTCCCTGTGTGCCTCACGGGTGGCATGGGGGGGATGGACAGGTGGGTGGACATGAGTGACCAAGTTAGAGCCCACTGGAATGGGTCCCTTTGAGGCCAACCAGATCTGAGCTCCAACTCAGGTTTTCCACTTTCTGGGTGTGTGATTTTGGCTCAGTCACTTAACTCTTCTGAGCCTCAGTTTTCTCGTCTGTAAAATGGAACTAACACAGTACAGACTTCATAGGGTTGGGAGGAGGATTACTTAAATTAACAAACGTAAAATGCCTAGCGTAGGACCCAGCAAACCACGGATTCTTCCTAGGTGACAGCACCTTCTCCTGCCATGCTCCCCTGGGGCAGACAGGTGGTGACATAAGTACTTTCTGGGGCAGTAAAGCTCTGAACAGTTCTACACACCCCCCCCCCCGACACACACACATATATACACACACGCTTTTTCCTCCTACTTGGCTCCTGTGTTTCCCCATCCTGGCTTTTATCCCAAGCACAAAACTGTGGGAACACTGATGGGGGTAGGAGATTAAATTTGGACATGAAATCTGGGAAGACTTCAGGGAGGAGGGAGAGTTTGTCCCAGGCCCTGAAAGAGTGACAGATTGTGAGGCGAGGGGCATTCCAGGCAAAGGAAACAGAATGGGCAAATTCCAGAGATGGAGTGACACAGGCTGATGGAGGGAGATGACAGAGAGCATGGGAACGCCCGGAGGGAGACCTATAGGGGGACGGGCCAGGCAATGTGAGAGGAGGATGGAGAGGGGTGGATGGGAACCTGGGCAAGGTAGGGGAGGGGCTACCATGTGACTGGGCTTCTAGGCAGTAAGGTTATTCAGGGCAGGGGAGAGGAGGGTGCTGGTGACAGCCGTGACCTTGAAGACAAACAAGCTCCCTGCTCTCGCGGAGCTAACCATCTATACATTCAAACCTTCCTACTGAGCATCTGCCCTCTGTCTGCCCACAACTCCTTACGTCCAGCTGCACACCCACAGCCCTTCCACCCGCTTTCCACTCATCCACTTGCTTGTATACCCAACCTTCCAGAAGGCAGAAACTCAAACTCTGTAGGATTTTTAGAGTTCCACTCACTTGGTTAGCAGACTTGGTTATTAGGACTTTGCTGATCCTATGCTGGATATTGAGGGCTCACAATTTGGAGGAAAGAAACCACATAAAAGGGCATAAGTGAGCAGGATTTGTTTCTGTACAAATAGATCTTATTTTTCTAACACGCGTCCAGAGGAAAGGGGGTCCTCCATTGGTTCAGACCCAGGCCTCTTCTGTCTTTGTGCTCTGTCCCACATAGAGGGCTGGCTTGTCATCTCATGGTCCCAAAGTGGCCACTCCACTTTCCAGCACAGCAGCACAGCTGTGTTTAAGGCGCTGTAGTAGAAATCCCTACAAAGGGGAGGGAGAGGAAAGGGATCAGAAAGAACCAAACATGTTGCTCTTTCTTAAAAATACTTCCAAACAAAGGATTAATTTCCCCTGATGAAGATGTTTATGGAGACTTTATTGTGCCCACCGCCATCGGTGTGCTGTTTTCTATCAGGCTGAGGTGAGGGGAGAGGACCAACTGGGTAAGTGGATGAATCTGGGACTCCACGCAGGGTGGGGGACGGAAGGGGTAGGGCTGGAGGTGGGAGTTCCGGGGGAGCAGCGCTCCTTCCCCATTGACCCTTCCTGTGTGGTCAGGATACCGGGGATGAGGAGGAACACAGGTAATGAGCAGACCCTGCATATCAGGTGCGCCTCTGGGAATCGGCCATTATTACATTTGGAACTTGGAACTTGACATTATGTTTCCTCCAGAATTTCATTTCAGCCACTAGCCATCTGACAACCTCTATGCTGTTGGAATTTCTTCCATGGTGGCCTCTCTTTCTTGTCTCCTTTCCTTAGGATGCTGACCAGGTCTCTCTTAATGGATCTTGGTCAGTAGGCTCACACACAGAGACAGCGTCATTAGTCACATGATGTCACCAGGTTTAAAAACTCCTCTAGTTTAGTTGTTTGAAATGAGCCTCCTGGACGTTCCACAGGATACCTGGCCTGTACTTCTCAGGAAAGGCAAGGAAAGAATGAGTAACTGTCACAGAGCAGAAGAGACTGGGGAGGTGGGATAACTGAACGTAATGTGGTAACCTGGACCCTGGAGTGGATCCTGGAACAGAAAGAGGACATGAATGCAAAAACTGGTGACATACAAATGAAGTCTGGAATCTGGTCAATAGCAGTGTGCCTATGTGAATTTCTCAGCTTTGACAAAGGTACCCTGGTCATATAAGATGTTAACAATGGGGAAAACTTGAGTGAGGGGTCCACACGAATGCTCTGCTATCTTTGCAACTTTTCTGGAAATCTAAAGTTCCTCCAAAATAAGAAGTTTATTAAAGTGAACCCATCTCCTCTTTAATCACTGCCATCTGCTTGAGGTGCCCCAGCAGCTTCACTGAAATGACAGCTTGCAAGTTCAAGGTCTTTGATGAACGACTTCCAGGGAAGTTCATAAAAATGGAACAAAGATGAGGTGTTTCTTCTGTTAAGCACACACGTGCACACCAGGCAGGCAGGAGGAGCAGAGCCGGGGTCCACTCTGCCACCTTCTCCACCAGAGTCTACTTGCAGCCCCTGCACCCCTACACCTTCCAGCTGATGACTGAGCCCAGAAGCTCTGTGTCTAACCCAGCACACTTCTGCGCTCGGCTGGCAGTGCCTCAGTGCTTTCTGTTCCTCAGCCCCAGCTCGCTGCTGCCTCTGTGCAGATACGAGGGGTGGCGGGGTCAGGCAGTTCTCATCTGGATCCCACAAACTCTTTGCCAGCACCTGCCACACCAGACCCCACACCAGAGCCAGTTGGAGTTGTCGTCATAACTGCCAGCAGCTGGAAGAATCATCCTTGCGGTCACTTCCTGAATACATACCGTGTGCCAGGAACTCTGTACTGGAAGGAAGACCCTTTCCCCATTTTGCAGACTAAAAAAACTACACCTGGG
Organism: Balaenoptera borealis; assembly: GCF_965194805.1. NCBI lineage: Eukaryota > Metazoa > Chordata > Mammalia > Artiodactyla > Balaenopteridae > Balaenoptera > Balaenoptera borealis. Next base: position 50,751,142 of record NC_138879.1, on the reverse strand, counting down.
GAAAATGATTGAATTTGCCCAACTAGAGAAGCAGAACTGACCTCAAAGCACCCTCATTTCGTTCCCCTGCCTCTCTTAAAGAAAGGCCCTTGAAGATCAATTAGACAACCTGCCCATTTTACAGAAAGGCAAACCAGGACACAGAAAGGTAGGTTTTGCATGAGGCCACACAGCCTCTTCTGGTCTAGTCAGAAAAGAAACTCAGCCTTCCTCCCCGTTCTAATCCCAGTCTCTCTCCGCTACCTCTGAATTCCTGAAACTTTCAGGGCACCTCTGGTCCATGCCTAGGAAGTCCAGATGCTCCTAGACCAGACCAGACCAGTCCTCCCTCCCGGGAAGGTACAGATTCCCGCCCTCCCCCAGCCTGGTCTGGTATCTGCAGGCACAGCTCAGCAGGGGGGACAATTACCATCTGTGCGGCTGGCGTCTTCACAAAGGCATATTTAAGTCTCTGCAGTACTCAGGGGAGACAGCAACTAAATAGGCAGCACAGCAACGTGTTGAAGCCAGCTGCAGGTCTGAGTGCACGGAGGGGGCACCAGTAAGTCACAGCACTACTACAGGGGAAGAAAGCAAAGGAAGAAGGAAGAAACTGCATCCCCTTCTTTTCAGATGTTGCCAGTGGTTCTCTAGGTCTCTGAACGATGCTTGCTCCAATGAAGCAGGGTTCCACCAGGAGTGAAAGGCAACCTTCACAGGCGACTCTGGGACAGTCACGTCCGTGCCACCCTGCCAGCATATTGATGCAGCAGCAGCCAAGAGCTAGGTGGTCAAAGGAGGAGGACGCCGGATGCAGGCGCTCGCGGGTATTGGAGGGGCACCTGCTTCCGTCTCCCACCACAGGCCCCTGGCAGGGGGACGCGGTTCCATGAGCCCTCCACACTCTCCCTCCTGGTCTCCCTGATGGTCAGTAGAACCCGCTGGGCCATTGTAAGATGGCCCAACACAATCATGGATCTGTCTGTGGACCCGAGCAGGAGGAAGCAGTCTCTGAGTTCTCGGGAAGACACATGGTGACCACTGGGAACATGCTTGAGTTCATTAAAAATATGTCATGCTAGGTACATTGCATTTTTTTTAAAAAAACAATTAATTATTTATTTAATAAATATTTAGTGGGCATGCCGATGTGCCCAGAATAAGCTTGGCACGAAGGAAACAGTTCTGAATGAGATAGAAATTCGCGTGGCTTTGTGGGGGCTGAGAGGGGGCTGGGAAGAGAAGACAGACAATAATCAAATAAATCCACAAGGTGAGGGTGGGGCGGTATGCTTTATGCAGCCTGGGAACTGGACAGAGAGGCGGGTGCTTCAGCTGGGACGTCTGGGCAGGCCTCTGAGGAGGTGACATTTGGAGGACAAGGAGTCACCACAAGCCTGTGGATCGAGAGAGCATTGCACAGGTGGTATTTCTGGATTGTAGCAAAGCCTTGGGAGAAAGCTCTTCGTATCATGTTTACTAAAAGGTGTTACTTGTGTACCCTGCGGCAGACAGTGTGCTATGAACTCACCAGGCATTTTATTTGATTGTCACAAAAGCCCAAGAATGGGTGTATTTTCTCTAATTTGCAGATAAAGATGGTGAAGGCACACACCACTTATTGTGAGTTTTAAGTAAGACCACGGGCACGAAAGAGTTAGGGCCAGCTTCACCAGCACAAGAGCTGCGCAGGGCATGGGGCCCGTGCTCAGAAGGGTTCTGCACTGGGTTCAATGTTCTGTTCTTGTTTCTTGAAGTTCTTACTCATTCTTGATCAAAGGGCCCACATTTTCATTTTGCATTGGGTCCCACAAATTATGTAGCTGGTCCTGGAGAGGGCTTCAAAAATCAAAAATGTACAGTGGGTTATTGTTGTTGGTAATAATAGCAACACACCTATTCACACTCTGAAAGGGACATGCATGGGGGCTTTTCCGCAAGCCAGTAACACCCCGCACTCCCTGTGCCCTCTCCCAGTTCCCCCAAGGACTCCAGAGCTCCCCACCTTCGTCCCAGGGAGGGGGGCTGATTCTCCTAATTCCGGCACTTGGCCTGACAAACTTAAGCACATCCCTTTCCCTTCTGGGTGCCACTTGACTGACCTACATAAAGCAGGGCTCCAACTGGTCTCCAGGCTAATCCTCTCCCTGCCCGCCCTCCACCTGTTGAAAATGGGCTCCTCTGAGCCTTGCCAAGCTGCGCTGCCCCTAGCGGGAGTCGGAGGCATGAAACTCCCTTTCAGGAAGCCGGGTTTAGAGCCATGCCATCGCATCCTGCCCGGGCAGCCTCTGCTGGTCCTCAGCCTCCGGAGCAACTCAGCAGCCAGCCCTGGGTGAGGACAGGGGCCACTGATGCACCTGGCAGGGCAGGGGTAGCACTGTGGCTTGGGGGCTTCCGAGGAGCAGGGGTGGGGCGTGGAGGGGAAATCCTCAAGGTTGGATCCAGCCATTATTTTAAGAAGGGGATTGTGTATAGCAGTCTGGTTGTACACCTGTGTGTCTGTATCAGCGCCTGTCCGCCTCAGTGTGTGTGTGTGTCTGTGTGTGTGCCTGCAGGCCAATGCCCAGTATGACTGTCTGTACAACAGTGTGTCTGTCAGTGGATGCCGGTGCATGGGCGGCTATACCTAGGTGTGGATTTGTCACCGTAGGTCTGTGTGGGGCAGTGTAGTAGCTGGTGGTAGAGTCCTGAGTGTGTAGGCATAGGAGACGGTGTCAGTGTATTTGTCTGTGGGGTAGTGATTCTGTGGGCGACTGTCTCAGACAGCGGTGTGTGTGTGCGTTTGTGTGTGCATGCACAAGGATGTGGGTGTCAGTGTCTAGCTCTGCATGGGACAGTGACCCAATGTGTGTCTGCTTCTGTGAGTTGGTATCAGAGCGCTACAAACTGGGTGGCTGGAGGTACAGGTGTGCCTGTCACAGTGCCCCAGCAACACAGAGCCCAGTGTGTGTGTGTGTGTGTGAGTGTAGGTGTCAGGGTGTCTGTGAAGCAGTGATTCAGTGTGTTTGAATCAGTGTGCGTGTGTCCCCGAGGGTTTGAGCGAGTGTGGCGGCGTGCTCCCCTGTGTGGCAGTGCCCTGTGTGTTTGTGTAGACGCGTGTTGGTGTGAGCGCCAATGCATTCGCCCAGTGTGTGTATTTTACTGAGAGCGAGGCTGTGTGTGTGTGTGTGTGTGTGTGTGTGTGTGTGTGTGTATGGGAGTGAGTGTCAGCGTCTCTGTTCCCCAGCAGCGCGAGTGACAGCGCCAGGTGGGCTGGTCCGCAGGACCCGGGCCGGGGGTGGGCGCCGCCCCGCCCCGCCAGCCGCGACCCCTCCCACGGGCGGCGGCAGGACGGTCGCCTCTAGGACCCGGCGGCGGCGGCCGGCCGCTGTCCCCGGGCCGCGCGAGTGAGCATGTGCAGAGCCGGGCGCCCGCTCGCCCGCCGCCCGTCGCCCGCCGCCCGCTCGGCGCCCGCTTGCTCCGCCGCCGCGGCTCAGCCCGGACGTCCGCAGCCCAGAGAGCCAGGTGGCGGCGCCCTGTGCCCGGGGCGCGTCGGGCCGCTCCTCGCCGCGGGCCGCCCGGGGGCGTGCGGGCACCGAGGGCGCCAAGGCTCCGGGCACTGCGGGGTTGCGGGCTCGGCGCCCCTGGGAGGCGGGCGCGTGGCCGCCGGAGCGGCCGCCCCAGCTGGCCGCGATCGCGGGGTGAGTGCGATCTCCGGGTGCCCCAGCCGGGACCCCCGCGCGGGCTGCGGGCAGGGTTCCCCCAGCCGCGGGCCAACAAGTTTGTGTAGACGCGGCCGGGAGCGCGGCGGGGCTGCACCTGCTCCGGCTCCGGGGCGCGCTGGCGGGGGGCGCCTCTCGCGGGGCCACGGCGGCTTCGCCCGGGAGTGTGTGCGCGTGGAGCCGGGGTGGGGGCAGCTTCGGCACGAGCGGGATGGGGCGGGGGTGCGCAAAGCAGTTTCCCAAGCCGCGCCCGCCTCCTGGAATCCTCAGAGACCGTCCGTCTCCCCGGAGGGAGCCGTGGATCCGGGGAGGGGGCGAGGGCAGGCTTTGGGGGTGCACACTGCCTCTTCTAAGAGGAGACGTTTACCAGCGGCAGCTCCCTCTCGTTCCGCCACCACGCCAGGCTTCCGGTCAGCGGAGGGTTTTCTCTGTCTCTTGGTGAACTTGAGGCACGGGCAAAGGCGAAACGCACGTATTTCGTCCAGAAAATTACTCCAGGTGGAGCTCTGCATTTTCCTAAGAGTAGACGGGAACTCACGACTGGAGGCTACTAATTGCGTTTTTCGTTTCTCATGGGAAGCCTCCAGGGGGTCTTCTGCCTCAGGGTGACCAACCTCCCGGGTGTCTGTTTTCCTGAGCATCTGTGCCCACGGCTGATGCCTGCTGGGTGCTGGCTTGCCCGTGGGGAGGCGGGGGCGGAGAGAGAGACCTCTGACCCTTCTCTGAGCAGTGGGAGGGCTGGTTGTAAGGGTTTCAGCCCCCCCACCCCCGTCCTGCCCTGGGATCCCGCTGCTGCCCACGCTCGCCTGCTCCCCACCTGCTCCCGAGATGGACAGACTCGGAACTCTTCTCTACTTTTCTAACAGTGGTAGACGCTGTCCTCCCTCTTGCCGCTGGAAGGGCATGCTTCAGTTTATGGAGTGCTTGGGTTATCCCATGTTGGGACGCCGTGGTTGGGATCAGGAGTTGGGGGGGGGTGCTTTTCTTTACTCCTCTGAATAGCCTAGGTTATCGGGCACAGAGAGTGAGGGCTAGTGGCGAGTGGAATACAGGAGGCAGAAAGCTGGCTGGCTCCGCTCTGCCTGCAGCCGCCCCTGCCTGCTGGTTGCAAGGGCTGGAGAGAGGGCAGCGGGGAGGTTTCCCTCGAGTATTCCCCTCACTACCCACACGCCATACCCTTAGCTCTGGCCTCACCAGTCCCTTGGAGAAGGTGCCCCGGTGGGCCATCAGAGCCCAGCAGTTCCATGGGGAGGAGTAGCCGTGTTCATCTCTGATGCACACTTGCTGAAGGAAGAGTGGCAGGCAGCGGGGCTGGTGCGCCGAGCCCGGCAGCCTCATCTCCCCCCAGGAGAGGCCCCCTGGCCCTCACCTGCAGCTGCATCCCCCTGTCTTCAGCAGGACCATTACCGCAGCTCCTCTGGAAGAATGCCTTATTTTGGGGGGAGGGGATCCCTTATTCAGTGGGCGCTGGAGCCCTGTGGGGCACTGTCCTGTGGCCTACAGCATGTCTGGCTAGGAGTGAAGCGATGCTAGGATTAGGCAGAAGGCCAGACCCCTGCCCCTTGCCTCCTGTCTGCCTAACCAGGCAGAAGTGGATATCGTGGGCCACCAGTTGGTCGGCTGCTAAAGCTTGAGCCTCTGAGCGCTGGGCAGTGAGTTGCAGAGCCGCTTCCCTGTAGAGTCTGCCTGAACAGGCAACCCAGAGCCTCTAGACCAGGACTGAACCATGTCTGAGCAGCGCCTCTCAGGAGGGCGTGTTTCTCTTTGTAGACACGCCCAGCTTGCGATCCTATCCGGCTCAGACCCCAGTCAGCCGTAGTGAGACCAGTGCCCCGGACTCTCCCTCCGGAGCTACACAGAGGCCAGGGCAAAGCTCAGTGTTTAGACCTTCGGGGTCTTTATCCATAGGATGTGAGTGATGATCAGACCCACCAGCAGGGGCAGAACTGGGTTGGAGGCAAGCCCTGCTCATCTGAGGAGTGAGTGCTTGAACGTGGCTTTGGACTACCTTCTCCCTGGGCCTCTTTTCACACTGCGGCTTTTAATCTCTCTTCCTCGTGGTTTTAATAAACAGCATGTTGACGTATCACCTGGAAAGTTGTTGGAAGAGTGGCACTTTTGGAGAACGTATTTAGGGAGGAACTCTATCTCCCAATGCGGACGTGAGAGTAGTTGGAAGAATGGGGTGAATTAATTGTGTACATCATAGAACACTGTGTGCCTCTTGGTAGCTGTTAAGGCTTTCCTCCTCCACTTTGATTCTCTTTTTCTTGCTCCTGGAAACTCATGAGGGAGCCAGGAGGGTACTGAGGACAGGAAGGCCCACCCCGGCGTAAGTCCCCCATCCCAGTGACCTGAGGCACGGCGGGCACAGAGCCAGAGAAGGGCGAGGTTCACTTTGGCTGGGTACTCCACCCACTTGCCCAGATTTATCCAAATCACTCAGTGGGGTTTGGACCAACCTCGAGAGTTTGCCACTCAATGGGAGAAACATACGAACACATGAACAAAATCAGGTTCTACTAAAGAGGTGGCCCAGAGATAGCTTAAAAGTGTCTGTGATTGGCTCTTGCAAGAGTGGGTTGGGCTCCAGATCAACCAACTAAAACGGCAAAATGCCTTTTAGTGCATTTGGTGGTATTCTGTCTTTCTTTGCAGCCCCGGCCCCTAGAGGGGTGCCTGGAGGAATCTCCACCCCTGGAGTTGAACAGATGAAGACCATGTGATATGGTAGATGATGCCACAGACCTGGAATCCGAAAACTTGAGTTCAGTCTAGCAATAGCTGTCTTTGGTCAAGTATATTTGCCCTCTGTCTGCCTCAAATTCTGCATCTCCACGATGGAGATGATAATGATTTGACTTCACGAGTTTATGGGAAGATCAGTTATTCATTTGATTATCTGTTGATGCATTCAGCACACTTGAGAGTGTGTGAAAGTACCTTGCAATCTCTAATGTGGTACATAAAGATTTATTCTTATTTATATGAACCCCAGCACTGGGTTTGCTGGAGGATTCCCCCCTCACCCCACCTCCTTTGCACTGAATGGAGTTTCAACCTTACTATTATGTTTTATACCGTTTTAGCAATATTTCTTATTTTGGACCTTTAAAGTTCTGAAGTTCAGAAGATCAAAAATTTGCCTCCTCAAAGGCAGGGACCCCACCCCATTCCCATTTCCCAGAACTTGTCCCACCCCAGGGCCCAGCAGATCTATATTTAGTGGGCCCTTTGCTCTCTTTCTGAATCTCCAAGACCCAGAGGCGTGGGACCCTGGGATGAGGGCAGCATGGCCCTGAGCCTTGGAGGGTAGCCAGTGGGCACAGATTTCTGGGGTCTGCCCTGTGCCCCACCCAGAGGTGGACAGAGGCACTGCCTGTGTCTGTGAGGGGCTCATAGGCTGGGAGGAGAAGTGGGCAGCGTAGCCGGGACTCAAGGCAGGACACGTCGCCCAGAGCATCCAGCCTCGCCGTCGAGCGCTGGGGAGTGGCTCTGCTCCGGGGATCAGGAAGGCTTCTTGGAGGGGGTGGCATTAGACCTGAGCCTTGGTAGCCACAAAGCCTTTCAGAACCACAAGATGGGGCCCACGTTGGCATCCCTGGCCGACGGAAGAGTATGTGTAAGGGGGCATGAAGCATCGCACGCTGGCCAGTGGGGCGTCGAGTTCTGGAAGGAATATTGAAAGGAAGTTGCTGGGAGACTGAACCAGGAAGGGCCACTGAATGCCAGGCCGAGGCACTTGAACTTGGTCATCTGAGTCCTGGGGAGCCATTGCAGGCTATAGCATTGCTAGTTCTTGGTGTTAGAAAGATCTCTTTGTTAGGATGCTGGGAGGGGACAGCGTCTCGGAGAGGGGGCGGGGTCCAGATGACAGGCACTGAGCCTGAGCAGGGCAGAGGCAGGGGTTGAGGGTGGGAAGAGACAGGGGAGGGCTAATTCAGAGCACTGAGCCCAGCTGGAGGCTCCCCGGTGTGGCTTTGCCGAGGTCCTGAGGCTGAGACCCCCGCCTGCCCCGACCGCAGCTGCCGATCATGCAGGCTGGGGCTCCGAACTGCTAGACCACGAATGCCCGTCTCCTTGCCTGGGGAGCAACATGTCGGTCCCCGTTCCTTGAGCCTAGGGCTCTCACCCTGCTAAGAGCGCACGCTCTGGATCCCCAGAGGTTTGCAGCCCTCCCTGCACTGGCCGCAGTGGCCGGAATGCTTCTGGGGCAGCTGGTGTTGTTCTCCCCTCACCTGCCTGTTCTCTCTGGCGGGGGGTGGGGGAGTGATAGAGTCACATGACTGAACCCCAGTGGCCACTGGTCCGGCCGAGGCCGTCTCTGACCTCTTTCTCCAGCCCCCAGGCCCTAGGGTCTGCCTTCTCTCCTCTCCCAGCTGTCGCCACCCCTCTCCTGTTCAGTCCCTTGGAAACCCCAGCCTGGTGCCATCTGCCCAACCCTCGCCCCCTCAGGCTGAGCCACAGCTGCCACCCGGGGCCCAGATAACAACAAAGTAACAGCCAAGGGCTCAAGTTGTCTAAGTCCCCACCTGAGACCCCCAGAAGCCCCTCTGTCCCAATATTCTCGTCTCATTCCTGGGAAGAAACTGAGGGGCTCCCTCCCCTGGGCCCTGGTCTCCTCTGGGGTGACACTTGGGCCTCTGGAAGGCCACCAGGCAGGGCAGCTGGTGTCCACCTTTGTCCAGCCTGAGGCCCAGTGCCTCCCTGGTGCCGCCTCCCTCCCGACAAGGCCGGAGCCTCAGGTAAGGGTGGGCCCCCTGCCCCCCATCGTTCCCCTGAAGCACTTTGCATGATTCCCAGACAGGAGGTGTCACATGGGAAGCATGCCTTGGGGAAAAATGGTCCAGACCTGCAAGGAGGGGAGGGGCCCAGGAGGCTGGTACACTAACCGCATGGCAGCATCTGGGAGGTCTGACAGGGGCGGGGGGTGGGGGGGGTGGTGACACTGTGTGAGGCGCCATGTCTGGGAGCTTCATCCTGGCATGTTTTCAAAAAGGTGGTGATGGAGGCACACTAAACCCCTTTCAGGAATCAACCTTGCCTCATGTGAAGCTGGTGTGGGGAGAGAGGCGGGAAGCTTAGTGGGCATGGGGTGGGCTCTGGGAGCAGGGAGCCAGGTCTGAATTCTAGTCCTGGTTTGTCTGGCCTTGGCCAAGGCACTTCACCCAGCTGAGCTTTAGAGACCTGGGCCCTCAGATGGGGGTGATCAGGGCATCTGCCTCGGCGGGATATGGGAGTAAATGACATGGTGCAGGTGAAATACACAACCCAGTCTAGCCGGATTATTCAACGCTGCAAGTGCTTTGTAAATGGTGGCATTGAAAAAGCAAGCAATTGCTGACAGCTGTCTTAGCATGGGGGCAGCTTCAAGTAAGACTGGGATAGTGCGCCCACCCCAGGGAGTTGGAGGCTGAGAGGAGGTGTGGGTGGCTGATTCCCCCCACAGCTCAGCTGCTGCAGGCCTCTCCTCCAGCGTCTCCATGTTGGCCTCTTTTGCACTTGTAAGCTGAAGGCTGTAGGTAACAGAAGGTTTACTCCCTGATTCGATCCCACGACAATGCCTATTTACCCCCATTTAACAGATGAGGAGCCCGAGGCTCTGCCCTGTGCAGTGACTTGCTCAAGGTGGATTTGCTCTCATGGAGGGCCTCGTGGCTTTGGGGTACAGCCGGCACAGCTGACGGGCAGCGGCTACATACGCCCCCCAGGTGCTGGCTGTTTCTGCTGCGCAGCTGCCTTGTGGCTTGGCTGTGAGCCTTGTGCAGATTCTGCACGTGGCCCAGCCCCCCACCCCCACCCCAGGCCTCTTTCAGGTTCAGTCACTCAACAAACATTTTTACGGGCACTGCCCTGCCGGATGTGTGCTAGGATCTGGGGATGTGGTGAGAAATCGGGTGTCATCTGTGCCCTGGGGGAGGGCGTGGCAGAGAGTGGGGGACGACTGACAAATGTAATATCAGTGGGAAGTGGGGTGGAAGTCTGGGCAGGGGGACGGGTTCCTGATGTGGCAGGTGTTCCGGGCTGGGAATCGGCTTCGCGATGTTAGAAGTTCAGAGTGGCGGCCTGCCTTATAGGAGGCCAGGGTCGTTGAGCGCTGGCGTGAAAGTAGCTGCCCCCTGCCCCCACGTCCAGTGCCCACCTCCCCAGACCAGGAGAGGCCCCTCTGGGAAGGGGTGGCTCTAGAGAGGACTTGGAGGGGGCGCTTGGGGAACCTGGGTGCGATCAGCCCTGACAGTGCCCCATCCCACCGTGTCCTTTGTAGTGTGCTCCCAGAGCCTGTATACAAATGCGTATGGAATTCTGGCTGGGTCTTGGCTTCAAAATTCTGAACTTCTGATCCATTGCCCACCTTTTGGCTCCATCTCATCAGAACCTTCTTCCCACAGCAGGCATCCTCTCTCCCCTTATATTTTAGTTTTATAGGATTTTTCACTGATAGAATCCCGATCTTGTAACCAGAAGCCTTTTGCAAGCAGATTCAGAAACCTCTTTTCCTAGAATGACGACACAGGAAGGATAACATATAAAGCTCAGGCACCCTTATTAATTTCCATGTATCTGTACGACCTGAAGTGGTGAAGCTGTGTCCTTTGTGCTTACGTATTACTCCATCTCCCGTGTTTCCGGCGAGGCTCCCACAGCTCTGGATAACGGGAATTTGAGATTTCATTGCCCTGACCCCCACAGGAGGCGGTTTCTGATATCATGATTCGCCTATCAATGTATCTTCTCGTTCATTTTTAAAAAATGTGTTCAGAAACAGAGATGGCTGAGCATCTATGCTTCTGGGGCTCATGCTGGGGGCCAGGGTTACTAAGATGCATAGGGCATGACCTCTAGTCTTGAGTCAGTCGCAGTCCTGCAAGGATGATTGACAAGTACAGGGACAATTAAAATCATCTCGGCGTGGTGAATGCTGGGATGGGGGTCAGCACGGGCTGTGGGAAGACAGAGAAATCTACACCAGTGGGTGGGTGGTGGTCAGGGAGAGCTTCTCGGAGGAAGTGGCACCTGGGCTGATTCTTGGAAGATTCACAAGGATTCACCAGGCAAAGAGGGAGAAAAAGACATCAGATGCATTGTGTACAAAGGCACCAGGGCAGATGCGCTGTGTGGTTGCTCTGCTGGACTCTGTGTGTGTGTGTGTGTGTGTGTGTGTGTGTACATGCACATGTGCACACGTCATGGGGAAGCAGAAGGAAAGGGCCTGGCGAGAGATGAGCTGGTTGGACTGGATCAGGAAGGGGGCCTTGTATGTCATGCTAAGGAGCTTGGAGTTTATCCCAAAGCCATGGGGAGCTATTGAAAAGGGTTTTAAGCAGGGGAGAGCCATGATCAGATTTGTGTGTTAGTAGGATCACCCTGGCAGCCTTGCAGAGGATGGATTGGAGGGGCCAAAGCTAGAGGCAGGGAGATCAGTCAGGATTTCTTGGGATTTTCTCTGCGGTTCTACAAATCTGACGAGGCTGGCTGGGGTGGGCCTGGCACACATCAGCTTAGAGAGGAAATAAAAGCTCTGGAGACCCGTCTGGAAGGGCTCCCAGACTCAGGGTTTAATTCCACCTTCATTTGCTGATTCCCTAGCCAGCCACCCCTGCCCCAGCCTAAAGGACCCACCGGACCCCCATATTCCCAGATCCTGCCCTCCCCCGAAGCCTCAGAACCTGGCAGCTCTCAGCGTTGAATCAGAAAGGGCCATGCTGGTCTGGGCCCCTCCCAGGACCCGGAATGCCAGGCCACAAGAGCCCAAACGTTGTCTTTCCTCTCACACCCAGCCGCCGTCCGTAGGGCACAGAGCAGCCATTGAGGGGCCGTGGGGCCCTGGCGGGGGTACCGGGCCTTGTTACAGGCAGCGGCTTAGTCACGCTCCTAGGAGTCTTTCTCCCCGGGACAAGCCTGTCCTTGTGTTAAGGGCCGTCCTCACCCAGCAGCCCGGCTCACAGCAGCTGCGGGACCCTCTGCGAACCCCTGACAGTGGACTTCAGAGGCGCCGCCAAAGGAAACCAAAGCCCAGCGTGAGAGCTGAGTCCTGGGGAGCAGAGGGGCACCCGGGAAGGCTGCTCTGAGAGCCCTCCCCCCTTCACCTCACCAGGTGCCCAGCCCCGTTTGGCAGGTGCATGGCCTGGGGCACTCTCCTGCCCTGGCCTCCTGCCTTCAGGAAGCCTGGAAAGACTATGCAAGCCCACTCTCTCCCCGTGTGCCCTCTCCTGTGTTAAAACCGACCCACGTCTGCAGAAGCATTTCCAAAAGACAGTTTGCAGCCCCTAGGCACCTGGGGAGTCAGCAGATTGCACGCATGTATTGAGCACCTGCTGTATACTCATACCTTGGTCTGGGTGCACATGTAGGTGGTGGGGTCTCATTATAGGCTGGGCCACGTGTCAGTTCAGAGTCCAGGCTCTGAATACAGACTGTTCCAAACCTTGGCTCCTCTGCTCACCAGCTGTGTGACTTTGGGAAAGTTACGTTGCCTCCTTTTGCCCCAGTTTCCTCATCTGTAAAATGGGGATAGTACTGTACAGTATCTACCTCGCTGGGTTGGTGTGAGGATTAAATGAGATGATGCATAAAGCGTTTAGCTCAGTGCCTGGCGTGAAGTAAGGATTCAGTACAAAGACACTGCTGTGGGTTTTTCTGGGTTTTTTTTTTGTTTGTTTTTTTGGATGGGAGTGGAAGGTGTTTCTTTCTTTCTTTTTTTCTCCCCCCAGACTCCCCTCCCATCCAGGCTGCCACATAACACTGAGCAGAGTTCCCCATGCTATACGGTAGACCCTTGTTGGTTATATCCTTTTTAAACCTACCTCTGCTGCTGTTTTTCCTCCTTACTGCTATCGTTATTGGATCTTCCTACCGCTCCAGGAAAGAGTGTTAGTCCCCTTTTACAGAGGAGGAAGCTGAGGCCCAGTGAGGTGAAGTAACCCACCTGATGTCACACGGTCGTGCAGTGGCAGACCCGTGTGCTCTTGCAACACAGCTGCTCCCTTTGGTAAACAGAGCCCAGGAGTGCAGGGCGCCTGACCCTGGGGCAGTGGGAGAAGTGGACCCTCCTATTGCATCTAAGTGCCCTTTCTCTTCTTTTCCAGATTTATAAGCTGGAGACGAGGGTCGCTAGAGCCCAGGGATGGCAGAGTTTGTGACACTTGGGCAGAAGCTGCAGCTGCAGGGTCCGGGCCGGAGTTAAGTGATGGTGCCATCTGAGCACCTGCTGAAAACCAGGCAGGAGGAAGAGTAACCCCGGGAGAGAGCACAGGCTGGTGCCGGGATGCAAGGATGACGCCTCCGCAGGCCCCGGCCTCCCTCCCGCCTGGGTGCTAGGAGCCGTCCCTGGGCTCCAGCCGGGAGCCCTGCCGCCCAGGGGCATGGCCAAACCTTTCTTCCGACTGCAGAAGTTTCTCCGCCGGACGCAGTTCCTGCTCTTCTTCCTCACAGCCGCCTACCTGATGACCGGCAGCCTGCTGCTGCTGCAGCGGGCCCGCGTGGGCCTCCCGCCGGGCCCCCGCGCCCCCGGCCCCCTGCAGGCCCTGCCCGTGGCCGCCGTGGCCCTGGGCGTGGGCCTGCTGGACAGCAGAGCCCTGCACGACCCCCGGGTCAGCCCAGAGCTGCTGCTCGGCGTGGACGTGCTGCGGGGCCCCCTGGCCCGGCCCCGGCCCGGCCCCCGCTGGCTCCGCAGCCGCAACTCAGAGCTGCGCCAGCTGCGGCGCCGCTGGTTCCACCACTTCATGGGGGACCCCCAGGGGCCGCCCGCCCTGGGCCCCGAGGCCCCCAGGCCAGCCGCCAGCAGCCAAGGTAGGTGCTCAGCCCTGGGTCCCCTTGCCTATATGGGAGCTACGCCCAGGAGCCCCATTCGGGGGCACAGGACTGGTGTCCCCTCTCCCTGGCCCTGGCGGCAGCCCAAGAAGTAGGCACCGAGAGCCCATGGCCTGCCCACACTGCCCCTTCACCCGGCTCCTAGGCAGACAGGAGGGGCCTGGGAGGGGAAGCCCTTTGGAGTTTTGCTCGCTCCCCAGCTGGGCTCGCATGTGGCTGGAGGTTGAGATGTGCGAGCATCTTAGAGCTGAGACAGACCTCGGCTTGAATCCTGGCTCAGCCCCAGGTTTATTGGGTGACCACGTCTCTTAATTTCTCTGGGTTCCTTGGAAATGGAGGTTGAGATACCTGCCCCAGGGTTATGGTGAGGATTAAATGTGATAATACAGAGCAGCGGTTTGCGAAGCAGAGTCCCAGACCAGCAGCCTCAGGATCACCTGGGAGCTTGTTGCAAGTGCAGCTTCTCAGGTTTTCTCAGGCTTACCAAGTCCCAGACTCTGGGGCGGGGCCGGCAGCCTGGAGCAGCGCGGTCTCCAGGTGGTTCTCATGCACGCAAAAGCTGAGGACCGCTGGGCTAGGGGTCCTGATGTATTCACCGGCACTCAGGAACTGGCAGCTGTTATTACTTAAATTCCCCAAGGTCATTCTCTTAGTTTGGGTTTCCCGGAAGCAAACCCTGAAACCAGGATTCAAATGGACTTGGTTAATTTGGGATGTGACCCCAGGAACACTGGTAGGGAGTGGGAAGCGAGACAGGGAGGGTGGTCAGTAAACGGTACGTTATGGAGCAGGTGGGGGCTTGGAGCGAGGGTAGAACATGCATCTTAGGGTGCAGCCTGGAGGCAGCAAGGCCGCGGGGACACGGGCGGGGCACTGATCAGACCGCCAGAGTCATGCAGCTGGGACTCCATCATGGGGTCAGCCTGGTTCCAGGTCGGGACTCTTTACACCAAGTTATCCAGACTATGCAGGGCCCAGTTAACTGAGCCTGTGTGAAGTGGGCACCCAGGGAGTGTCATAGCTATCGTTGGGCGGCGACTGACCTCAGTCAGTGTCTCAGCGTCCCTGTCACCACCCCATTTGGTCCTGTACCACAAATCACAGGAGAAATGCTATCCTGAGCATAAGAAGTGTGGTTGGAGCTTAGAGTCCTCAGTGGCAGGATATAGAAGAAGATGAGGCAAGAGCCTTAGGAGGATGAGTCTGGCGGCCCAGTACAATGAAGACTGGAGGACTCTGCCTTCTACAAGAAAGAAACTTCCTTGGAATGAAGTTTCATCTGAAATCCTCTAGGTCATAGCCCTTGTGTGGGATGCCTCAGCAAGGCTTCCATGTAAGAATGAGGGAGAATTGAGGAACGGGTTCTGTAGCTCATTTCATATAGATACAATTTCTGTAAACTCTCCCCCAACACATCTAGAAGCTGGGTGTCTATGCAGGCTACACCAGTGTAACTCATTTAGACTAAAGTGGAAGTGACTAAACAAAGTTGCCATGGATTTCTTGGAAAGAAGGCATGGAAAGAGCACAAGTTTTGAAAACAGACCTGGGTTTCTCTCTTGGTGTTGCCAGTTATTGGCTCTATGACCTTGGGCAAATTAACCATGATTCCTCTTTTTATTTCTCTCAATCCACACTTCCTGAGGACCCACGTATGAGTCTCCATGTGTGCTATTCACTGTACACTTGAGGAGCTCAGTCTGGTGGTGGAATCAGATATGCACCCAAATGATTACCCCACATTGTGACCAAGGCATCATAGAGGCACGTGCAAAGGGCTTGGGGCTCATTAGACAGAAGTGACAAGTTCTTTGTAACCTGGCTTCAGGGTGACTGGGCAGCAGAGGGGAGGACTCAGGGTGACCTGGTTATAGCCCTGTGTATAGAATACGTATATCCAGCAGAACCAGTGGGTACCCCTTAAGTCATCATTTAGAGAGGCGATGGAAGAGGCCGCGGTGAACGCCGAGGAGATCATGGTGAGATGTAAACAGGACCGATCGTCACCCATTATACACCGCCAGTTTCTGCCCTGAGCCCCTGAGTGCCCTCCACACTCGGATGCTCTAGCTGACCCTCCCTGGTGACCCCCAAACCTAGCAAGTGAAGGGTTAATGCCTGGTACAGCGGGAACAGTCAGGTTCTGGTGTTGAATGGTGATAATTCTGACAGGTTGGTGCCCCGCCCCAATAGGTTATTCAGTATTTTGAATATCCCCCAGGATTGGAGGAAGAATCTGCCCCCTGGGAGAGGCCGTGGTATCCTGGCTGGAGATCTTCAGAGAAAGTGGGGAGAGGCGGGCACTGGCCTGAGGACCCTCTGGGGGCCCCCCTTCCCTTCTTGGGGCTCTGTGGGCCCCGCACAGCCAGGCGGGCCTCCCTGGGGGAGAGTAGCTCACAGGCCAGCCCTCGGGACAGCTGCTGGGGTTGCAGACAAAGAGAGCGTCTCTTCGCGGCCCGGGCAGCGCGCCATCCCCCTGTAAGGGGATCCGGCAGGCAGGGCTTGGAAGCCGCAGGAGGCCCCATCAATCACTCAGCATTTCATTATACCTTGGACAACATCCATAATGGAATAAAATGTCAGTAAGTTTACTAGGGGAAAAATAGTAACTTCTCCATAGCCAGTTTGTTTTTTATTGATAGTAATTTGCAAAGACATTGCAATATCTCCAAAGCCATCGTTAATAGCCTCACGGCATGTCCATTTTGATGTGCAAATGAGCAGATGCGGAGTCACAGACAATAATATATCGCCTCCGTTTCACCCGAAAGCACTAAATCCGTCTCAGAATGTGCCCCAGTGCATCCCTGGGAAGTCCTTTCTTTTTGCACATTCTCTCTTTCTAACTGTCAGGGAGTTAGAGAAGCCATTCATTATTCTTCCAGGAGCGGGGGCTCCCCTCCTCCTCACAAGCAGAGGGGGAGGCGCCTGCGTCTCAGGCCTTTGCTACAAACTGAGAGGGGACCAGCGGGGCATGAGCGTCCCCTACAGACCGGTCAGTTCCACCCGATGGCCAGCTGGTAGCTGGTTAGCCTCTTCTTTTTTTTTTTTTTTTTTAATATTTTATTTATTTATTTATTTATTTTTGGCTGTGTTGGGTCTTCGTTTCTGTGCGAGGGCTTTCTCTAGTTGCGGCGAGCGGGGGCCACTCTTCATCGCGGTGCGCGGGCCCCTCACCATCGCGGCCTCTCTTGTTGGCGGAGCACAGGCTCCAGACGCGCAGGCTCAGTAGTTGTGGCTCACGGGCCCAGCTGCTCCGCGGCATGTGGGATCTTCCCAGACCAGGGCCCGAACCCGTGTGCCCTGCACTGGCAGGCAGACTCTCAACCACTGTGCCACCAGGGAAGCCCCGCCTCTTCTTGTTTTTGAAGAACCCAAGCCTGACTGCTCAAAACCATTTCTTTCTCTCTTATTAATGTGTTCCGCTAATATTTACAGAGCCGGGACTTCCCTGGTGGCACAGTGGTTGAGAATCTGCCTGCCAATTCAGGGGACACGGGTTCGAGCCCTGGTCCGGGAAGATCCCACGTGCCGCGGAGCAACTAAGCCCGTGAGCCACAACTACTGAGCCTTCACTCTAGAGCCTGGGAGCCACAACTACTGAGCCCACATGCCTAGAGCCTGTGCTCTGCAGCAAGAGAAGCCACCGCAATAAGAAGCCCGTGCACTGCAATGAAGAGTAGCCCCCGCTCACCTCAACTAGAGAAAGCCCGCGCGCAGCAACAAAGACCCAACACAGCCAAAAATAAATAAATTAAAAAGAAAAAATTTACGGAGCCATCGTCACACTCGGCCCCCAGGTTAAAGTGTAGGATCAGAATAATAATAGCTGTTACTTATCCGAGCATCTGTGACGTGCCTAGATGTACATCTGTTATTTCATTTAATTTAATCTTTGAACAGCCTTATGATGTCAGCGGTGCTATCACCATTTTCATGACGAAGGATTTTGCATTTCAGGGAAGTAAAGTCATGTAAAAATGTTTATTGTTAATAATGACATATAAACAATAAAAACAGTCACCCCTGAGCCCTTACTACATGCCATGCCTGCATTAGATACTTTCTATGTTATCTCGTGGAATTCTCACAACCACCCCATGAATTCCATGAGACCATGTCCCTGTTTTACAGATGGGGAAGTGGAGGCTCAGGAAGGGGAAGCTACACATGCCAGGTCACGCAGTCAGATAGTAGTGGAGCCTGGATTTGAATCTAAGGCAGCCCGTTCCCGAAGGCTGTTTCCCCACTCTCCCCGCAAAATGTGTGTGCGCCGGTCTCAGCCTTCAGGGGTCTTGAGCCCAGGCACCTTTAGAACCTTCTGGTTAATTTCCCATCACCGGTGATAAATGATTAGCAACCCCTGGGCTTGTTTTGGATGTTTACTTGAAAGCTATAATAGAATTTCTTCTCTGCTGAGCAACACACATCAGAAATTTCTCAAATACTAGTTTTTTTTTTTTACTAAGTAGGCAGGCTAAGGAGAGCAATTGATTCTCACTGACCTGGGTGAAGGCTTTCTGGTCTTGGTAGTCCTGAGATTTATATAAACAGAGAGAAGCTCGTGGGGACTGGGTGTCTGGGGTCCCGAGTAGAGGAGTGGAGCCTGTGTCCACGGACAGACGCTGGGTGTGGCCACGTGTGTGCCGACGGGCATCTGCGATGAAGGCGACCTCAAGAGGTTCAGAGCCTGGAAGGGGGAGAGGCCCTTTGGCAGACATTAAGGAGGTGACTGTTGCTCTCTCCTCAGCCCCAGGTCCTCTAACCTGAGGTCTCTGGGTCTTCAACCATTCCTGGCATGGCAGAGAGTCCCACCTTCCGCCATCTTGGTCATGTTCCTCTTGCCTTGCCTTTCTTAACCTGGGGCCCTGGGAATCGCACATTGGTGCAGCCAGTGGGACCAGCCCCTCCTTGCATTGGGGCTCTCTGCTCCCCCTTTCGCACCCTCACAGGATGTCAGTGTGGGTTTTAGGAGCTCTAACCCACCGTTGGCATCGTGCCTGACCCTGCCTGGTGAGTCACCAGCTAAGGGGAAGGTGTGGTCCCTGCCCTCAATGAGCCTTAAGTCATGGTACAGAGACAGGATACACAGGTGTACACGATTTTTAACAACAACAGTTAATGATAAGGATATGAGTTTTTCAGACGCTCAATGTGACAATTCAGAGAAAGGAGAGGCCATAGTGGGCTGGAGTGGTCAGGGCTGTAGGTTGTCAAGGACGGGTAGGAAGTCAAGTGTGGACATGCGGGAGGGAGCAGGGACATGTCCACATGTGGCAAGAGAAATGAGCTTGGGTGGGGTGGTGGGTTGCATTTATCCATTTGAAAGTTGAGGAAACTGAGGCACAGAATGTTGAAGTGATTTAGTCAAGGTCAGAGATGGATTTAAGTGTGGTATTCACACCCAGGAAAATCACTCCCTCCCTGATTTGGTCCCCAGGAATGAAGGCTGGCAGACCCACTCCTCCAAACCACTCAGCAGGCGGCCCTGAGCTTCTGCTTTGGGCCAGGTTCTTGGCAGCAGTAAAAACCAGTCTTGCCGGATCAGGGAGCTCCTGGACTGGTGGATGAGATCGTTACTCCTCCCCGCAAAGCCACTTGGGAGCTGGCAGGCTGTTGGGAGGCCTTGGGCGTGCTGCTTCCCAGAGAAAGCCTAATTTCCGGAGGCTGCAGTGTACTGCTCAGGCGCCACTTGAGACATCCTGGAACTGAGTGTAGACGTTCCCCTGGAGACGAGCAGCATCTTTATCACGGGTGCCTGATCCAGATCTCAGCACAGCTATTGTGGGTGTGCATTCACAGCTCGGACTATGTGATGGCGTGTTTGCAAACTCCCAACGCACAGTTCCTTCGACGCGCTGCGATGCACATGACATTTACACACCTGACACACTTGCTTAGTGCTCGAGTTCTCCAGGCTTCGCTGTGCATTTCTGGGAGGCAGCTCCCTCTCTTGGGGTGACAGGTCAGGGCTGTTTCCCATTGACGTGTGCACGGTTGGGTCAACTCTGTCACTGCTTTGTGGAGTCTTGTCCCCTAGTGTCCCTTTGCGGGGATGTGCCAGAGATGCCCGGACTGGGGAGGGCTCAGCTGTCCCTTGGTCCTAATGATTCCCACACAGGACAGCTCTCTTACATGTTAACAGCTGCTGCGTACACACCTGCTGTGATGGGGGCTTACTCCCTCCTGGGGTGGCAGATTTTCTTCTTGAAATAACTCTCCCTGTTTGCAAGATCTTTATGTTAGCTAAGATCAGACTTTCCATAACTCATTTCTTCCCTCTGGATCACAAGGAGGTGACAGAACCTGCCTATCGAGACATTTGTGGAGGCAGAGAGGCCTTTTCCAGCCTAGGAAGGGAAGGGATGGAGAGGAGAGGGGTCCAGGGGAAGCAATTAAACCAGCCAGACTCGGTGGGTGAGGGTCAGTGGAAGAAAGTTGTGTTCTGGCTGATGCCAGGCTCCCGGCAGGGTGTCTGGAGGGACAGTGGGCCATTAACTACGGAAAGGGGGAGGAAGAGAATAATGTGGGAGTGTCCAGAGGCGCTTCAGGGAGGCTTGGACCACAGCCTCATCCCCTGGGCTTCTCTGCGAAGAGCCTTAGGCAGGAAGGGCAATGCCAAGGGTCATCTTCCCTCTCCCCGGGGCCTCTGAGTCTCCGCTCTTCTTCCCCGCCTGCAGGCACATACATGGGATGCTTCAGTGACGACGGCCAGGAGAGAACTCTGAAGGGGGCTGTGTTTTTTGACTTGAGAAAGATGACCGTCTCCCACTGCCAGAATGCGTGCGCTGAGCGGTAAGTGTGGGACCCTGACCATCAGCTCCACTGGAAATAAGGTCCAGAAAGTGGAAGTGGTGTCCCTGAGGTGATGCGTCGGCTTCCAGTTGGCTGTCATAGTGTAAGCAGAGCTCGACCGATCAGATCCCAGTTGTCTGGAACAAAGAACGTTTACTGACAGGACGGCAGGGGGTTATGGAAAGAGCTCTGGGCTCAGTGTCAGGAGACCCGGGGTTCACTTCCTGCAATGCCAGGACTCACCCTTAGCCTGGCCCCAGACCCAGCCGCCATTCCTGGATCCAGACCTCAGTGCCCTGGGCCAAGGTCGGGACTCACCCCAGGCCCCGCTCTGCCTGCAGGTCCTACGTCTATGCCGGCTTGGAGGCCGGGGCCGAATGCTACTGTGGAAACCGGCTCCCAGCAGTGAGCATGGGGCCAGAAGAGTGTAACCACGAGTGCAAAGGGGAGAAGAGCTCCGTGTGCGGGGGCGTGGGCCGTCTCTCCGTGTACCGCGTGGAGCAGCTGCAGCCCGGCTCCAGGAAGCGTGAGTGTGCCCGTCTGTCCCCTGCTCTGCCGCCACCCCCGCATCTGCAGCCCCTCATCCAAACCACGTGGGGCCGAACCTGTGCTCTCCCTTCCTCACCGCCTTCCCCAGACAGGCTCGCGGCAGGGGTGTGGGGTTATAGCCAAAGTTCACGCGAGTTCGTGACCGACGCACATCTTTCCTTATCCTCTACAGGAGAGAGAAACTGATCAGGAGGCCCAGGGCCTAGGTCTAGGTGTGTCTCAGACATGCTGTGTGGCCTCAGGCAGTTTGCTTCCCCTCTCTGGGTTCCAGTCTAGTTTGTGAAGTGCAGAGGCAGACTTTGATTTCTAGCAATGGGGCAGACCAGGTAGTCTGAATGTCTCCTAGCTATGAAACACCTAGAAATGCTGGGTAAAACTGTTTTAAAGGCACAGCTGAACTAACAAGAAAGTAAGGAAATCCCTGGCTCCAGGAAAGAAGTGGGAACTAGGAATCACAGTGGTGAGATGAAGGTAATCAAGGATGCTGTGTAGCTCTGGGTCTCCGCCAGGGGAAGTTGCTGGTCTTGGTGATCACACGGCTTAGGTTTTCATGTCCACAGAGGACAGAAAAGGAGGCTTTGAGCCTGTCAGGGTAGGGAGTTGGATTGAAACTTCTGTGTATAGTTGGATCCAATTTCACTGAAGTATAAATCAGTGAAATTTTAGATTTCAAAAAAAAAAAAAACACCTAGCAGAAATAGAAAAACTTGTCTGTTTTGACCTGAGCTTCGGGTGAAAAAAAATTTTCCTAAGAATTTATAACCTAAGAGTTTATAATTGCAGGCCTGCCTTTGTCTGAGTTTTGAGGTTCAGATTTCTGCTGTCTGCCTGGTCCTGAAAGCTCCAACATGAAATTTGGCTCTGGGCCATCTGGAGGTACCAACAGAGGCAAATGCAAAATTCTCTCTTGGGAGCTGTGCCACCAACCCAGGTGTAAAGAGTTCCTGTAGATAAATTCTCACTGAAGATGAGTTTACAATTCAAAATTATAGAACTCAGGAGGAAATAATCAACCAGGAGGGAGACTAAGCTGATGCATCAAACAGCAAGACTGAACCTCCCAGGATTTCACCTGAAAGTGCTATCAAACAGAGATGACAACTGAGGGGGCCCAGCTAGATGTTTGTGAAACTCAGATCTGTCCTCATTGCAAGATGAGCTGCAGATCCACTTGATGTAACTATAAAAGGCCCTTTTATAAAATAATACGGCTGTGTACATTTGCACATGTGGGGAGCCATCCTCTTCCTGACTGGGAGGGGCCAGGCTGGGATGAAGTCAGAGCATGGGAGACCTCCCCCCACCACTGGCAAGTGTGACACTGCAGATGATGGAGGCACAGCCCAGCATCCAGGAACGTCAGCTCATGAGCTCAGCCACCTCTGGCCATGGACCAGGGCTCCGGGAGAGCTGATGGATTAGTTCAAGATCTGGACAGGGCCCAGAGAAAGGTGTCAGGTCAGAAGCGAAGACTGCAGAGGGGTTTCTGGGAGAGCTTTCCTAGTGACGAAGGAGTTTGCTAAGCAGTCCAGAAGGCCAGCTCAGAGAAGCATGGGTGAGCTTCAAAGCCAACACTGGCTACCATCTATGGGGTCAGAGTGATGGGGAGAGAGTGGCTCAGTGCTCAGACCCGGCCAGCTAGGCTATTCTGGTGCTTCCTATATTCAGACAGGATTGTCTGGGAACCAGGGCTCCAGATGGGGGAATGGGGACAGGGGTGGAGACCCTGATAACACACTCTACGGATCCACTAATGAGCCATTAACTCAACAGATACTCATTGACACCTACTCTGTGCCAGGCCCTGTCCGGGCTCAGCAGTTTGCCATGGTACCTGGATGTATCAAGTCCTGCCCTGTCATCTGGGCATCCACATGGGCTTCCCGAGGACCAAACTGCTCCAGGAGGGCTTCTTGGACCTTTGACTTTCCTGGGTTCAAACAACGTTAGCCCCCCTGACTCCTCAGCCCTGCCCGCCAGGAGGATCAGGCCTGTATGTGGGCTTTGGGCTGCCCCGGCAGCTCGTCCTGCCTGCTCAGCCACCGACTCTTAGAGATCAGTATTTGGCTCTAGGTTGCCCACTGGTTAAGGGTCAGATGGTCCAGTCATTCAAGCCAGCCTGAGATCTCAAGTCGGCTAGACCTGTTGTCGTAGTTAATGTTGAAACGGTTTAACAGCCTCCCCTTCTGGCAGGCTGTGGAGGCTGCACGGCTGACCTTTGCCTGCCTGCTCCCTTCTCGAGGGCATGAACCGACAGGATCTCTGTCGAGAGGTGACCAGGTGACCGGCCATCTGAGATTTGAGCTTCTCACTGGCAAGGAGCTCTCCCAGGGGTCAGACCCGTGAAGGTGCTCCGCGGGCTGGGATCAGAGGGAGGTGCAGAGCAAGTCATCAGTGGCTGCATCTCGGGGGTGTCCTTCTGCCCTAAGTGCCCCTGGAGCTGTCACCTGGGGAGCGGGGGAGAAGGGAGTGGAATGGGCTGCCCTGGGTGACAGCCTCTTCCCCGACAGTCACGGCGGTGAAGTCTAGAGGCAGCTGACGCTGCACTTCTAGCAGCGTCTTGTATCACTGACCTGTTACAGCTTGTGCCGCGCCCTCACCTGCCCTGTCGTGTCCAATTCCTTATTCTGTCAGCACATATTGGGCACCTGCTGTGTGTCAGGGTCAGGGCTGGGTGTGGGGAGCATTGGGGTGACCCAGGCCACAGGGAGGTACTCACCGGGACACTATCACCCCACTCGCCCTGCCTGTCCTGCTCACCTCCCTTGCCGTGTGCCCCGGAACCTGTCTCCCTGGAGTCTGTCCCACCCCAGTGCAGCTGACCGAGGACCACGGCCCAGTCCATCTAGATATTTTGTCCTTTGGGGGCCCGGTCATGCCACAGGGCAGGACAGAGTTCTGTGGGTCCTGCACAAGTCATCACCCCAGGCCCTTGCACCAAAATCCAGGGCAGGAAGGTGGCTCTGGGAGATGCAGCCCCATGGGGGCTGGCGTGTGGGTGCATGTCATTCCTCAGAACAACTCTAGCTGCCAGGTGTTACTTAGGTGAGAAAATGGAGAGTCTCTGAGTCCATGACACGCCCAGATTGCTGACTGAGTCCCTGGCAGTGCCGGGGCTTGATCCCAGGCCGTTAGGCTGCTCCGCCTGGACTGTTTTCCCAGCACCAGGCTGCTTTCCCTCATCTGTGCCCTGATAGGTCCGTGCCCTGACGCCCAGACCACTGGTGCCATGGTCGATAGGATGGGCTTCCGGGCCCAGAGTTTGGTCCTGCTTTGCAGTTTTGCGTGGAGAGAGCCTCCCGCCATGGTGCCGGCTGGCGAGAGGGTTTCTGCTCTCTCCACGAGGTGTGGCAGGCGGAGAGAACCGGGAGAGATGCTGAGCCCCAGGAGATGTTGTGCTAAAAGGAGCATGGGATGAGAATCAGGACGCCATCCAGAGAAACTCTGAGGAGTCTGGAGGAAATAGGAACAGTTGGTGCCGGAACATTCCAGAAGGTTTGTCCCCACACCAAGGAAGCCAACTAGGGAACTAAACTTCTCCACCAGAAGGTCTGTAGAACAACCTGGCAGCCTGTGTACCACGGGCTTGAGGAGTATTCCTAGAATCTGGCGGGAGTTCAAGATCAGAGAGAAAGCAAAGTAGTGGTGTGACTCGACGGCACAGCAAGAGGGAGTGTGGCAGGATTTCAGGTTTCCAAATCGACTTTTCTTTTCGTGTGTACGTGGGTAGGACAGAGTTTTCCAGAGTGACGATCTCTTGGGTCACCTAGTGCAGAATCTAGCACAGAATGGATGCACAATCCCGATTTGTGGAAAGAAGGAGGGAAGGGAGAGAGGGAAGGAGGAGGAGAGGATGCACTGTCCCCCGAGGACTGGCAGGAGAAGCAAGACATGAGTTCAGAAGCTTCAGCCAAATGGTCCCTTGTCGGTGACCCTGGTGACCAAGGCTAACGAAAGCTCTGGTGCCTGGTTTCTCTCGGGAGCTTGGCTTGACCACAGCCTCTACGGGCAGTTTGCCCTCTCTGATTGGAAATCTGCCTTTCCTGAGTGTATTTCCACCTGTTTCGGCATCTGAAGCCACCGTTTTCCTCTGTGACAGGCACCAAGAACGGTGGGCACCATTTCTCACCGGAACCCCATTTCCTTCCCCGCAGGAAGGACCGTCACGTACCGTGGCTGCTTCCGACTGCTGGAGAACGTCACACACGCCTTCCCCGACTCCCTGGTACAGGCCAACGTGACCGTGGAGACGTGTTCGGGATTTTGTTCCCAGAAAGTAAGAGCAATTATGATCTCACAGCCCTGCCCTTTAACCATCCAGCCGGAGTGGTGGTCTCAGGGAGGGGCAGGCGCCCGTGTGGGGCTGCGGCTGTCCGTCCTCGGCGCCTGGGTGGGAGCTGAGGAGGGGGGTCCGGGAGGGCGGCGGGCGATGATGCAGCAGAGTCGCCGAGGACGCCAGCAGGGAGCCCGCTAACGAGGTGATCCGGGGCTGGGTGGGGAGTTGTCAGAGAAGGTTGTAAAGCTGAAAGAATCGTGCCTTTCCCGACGTGAGCTCTTGGCACAAGTGTCAGATGTTAAATTGACTTGGTTTGGAAGCAGGAAGATGCTGGCTCGGGACTTGGGGAGTGCAGATTTTCTGTTATTTGCGCTGACAGCGTTGGGCCATGAATGTGACTTCGGGGGCTGTAGTCACTCATGTACCTTTGGTTCAGCCTGGGCTGAGGAGTGGAGTGTGGTTCTGTGCAGGGGCCGGGCTGGGCACCAAAGGCCACTGTCCCTGCATTGCATGCCAGCTCCAGGGTGGGAAATGTTGATCAAGGCCACGTGGGGCTTGCACAAAGCAGGACCGGGGATGGGGTGTGAAGCGAGGCTGGCGGGACCGGCGGGCCGCCCAAAGAGCTTTGAGAGCTGGGGCTGGAGAACCGTGGTCTCCAGATTGGGCTGGATGCTGTGGCCCTGGAAATGGCCCCGGGTGGCAGTAGGCTGGGATTTGGGGCTGCTCCGATGTGCTGGGGTTCAGTAGCCTTGATGGGACTGTGGTACGTGGCAGTGTAACAGAGTAGGGCTAGGAGAGAGGAGGGCCTTGGCAACGATGATGATATTTATCAACAGAAGCTAACAGGTATTGATCATTTATTCCAGGTTCTGTTCCAACTTTACATGTGTTAACCCATTTAATCCTCTTGACAACCATAGGTGCTCTGCTTAACTGCATTTTGCAGGTGAGGAAACAGAGAGCTTGGGCATTCTGCCCGAGGTCACACAGCCAGGAAGGGGGAGATCCAGGATTTGAACTCTGCTTAGCTCCGTAGCCTGCTGGTTGTTAGACGGGTATAGGACGTGGGCCTCAGCGAAAGCACATGTAGTTGGACACAAAGAAGCACTCCCTCCATGGGGCCCCGACCTACAGGGAGCTGCCGTGCTCTCAGCCCTCTTGAGATGCTTCCCTTGGAGGCGGGGGGAGACAAAGCCTTTCTCCTACTCGCTTCCCTCTTGCACAGTCGCGGCCTTTGAAGTGGCTCTCCGGCATTTCCAAAGCCACTGCCAAGGATGTCTTAGGCATCAGGGCTCATGAGACACAATTCTGGGAGCCGAAAAGACTGTTTGTTGATTCACAGACATCTGGCCTGGGGACCCCTTCCTCCCCTCTCCCCCTGGTGGGAGCAGAGCCAGTAGAGATGGCAGGGACACCTGCTTGCCCAGCAGGGAAGCAAGCCGCCCGGTCTGGGCTTCCTTCACACCTGCAGTTCCGAGCGGCTCCCTGGAGAGCCGCCCGCTGGAATCAGAGGAACTCAGCTGGTCCGGGCCTGCTGAAGGCCAGCCTCCCGGTCGGCAGACACAGAGGCATATTCCTGCGTGCCGGGCGCTGGGTTGCAGCCTTCCCGCTGGTGGTCGGCTCTGATCCTCCCAGCGCTCCGTGAGCGGGGATAGTCTGACCCTTGCTTTGCTGCGGAGCCGGTGCACGCCCCGTGCTTTTCATGCTGCTGCCTCTCGGTGTGACATCGGCGGGGGAAGGGGACAGGCGAGTTAGCCGGAGGAGACAGGAGACAGGAAAAGAAACAAGAGGAAAGGGAGCGGACAGCATCACGGCTCTGCCTCTTTGATGCTTTAAATTATTTTCAATAGATAACATGCTCACGTGGAACACAGTAAAAAGACACCAAAGGGGGTCGAGGGGAAAGTCTTCCTCTCACCCCTGTGTGTCGTCCCCTCAGTGTCCTTCCTTGGACGCAGCTGACGGACCTGACCTCGGCCAGCCACTCTCAGAGAGGTTCTGTGAATATTCAAGTGGTTGTTCCTTTACAGAGTCACGATGCCTTTACAAACCCCACGGATGGTAACGAGCCACACGCACTGCTCTGCCCCACAATCCCCTCCTCTCTCTCCACAACGTTGCTCCACATTGGCACAGAAAGCGCTTTCCCACTCTTTTATTCAATTACATGGATGTCCTATGACCAACGCCCCGCTGTTAAGCATTTAGGTTGTCTTTTGCTTTTACAAACAAGGCTGTGATGACTGTCTTTGTGGGTGGGTCGTTCTGTGTCGGTGGCGGACCTGCCAGATCAAATTCTTAGGAGGTGCCAGGTCACAGGCCGTCTGTCCTTGTCCTGTGGGTAAACTTCGCCATGCTGCCCTCGGCAAAGGTTGTGTTAATTTTACGCCCCGCCAGCTCTGCATGAGAGGGGAGCAAGGCATCCTCGTGCCTCTTCTTTTGGAGAGGATGACTTCAAAGCAGCGTCCCAGGTAGACGGGCCGGTATTCTGGGGAGGCCTCCCCTGGGGCAGCCCACAAGGGCCCAGAGAATTCTGCCTTGTGGTTACAGACACAGAACTTGAAGACTTTAAACTCTTCAACTCCTATTTCCAGCCATTCTTCATATTTACTGACAGAAATCCAGGTCGCCGCAATCTCACACTGCAGCGTGTGCCAGAAGATACCTGAGGGTTGTTGGTAGCTTATGCCGTTCTGCACCTTTGCATTTTGTACGTCTCCCCTCGAGATGCGTTTCAAGGACAGGTTCCTTGCTTGGCTCTGGGCAGTGATGCTGCGAACTGTTGAGGTCAGAACAAGGATGAAAGGGTGTCCAGGGTTCTCAGAAATGGCCTTTGCCCTACAGGCGTCAGGATCCGTGCTGACAGCTTGGCTCCTATCCTGGCCTCCCCTGTATTGTCAGGTGGGGCAGGGACAGTGGCTGTTTCCTCGAATCCCATTGTTCAGATCCACAGAACGTTGCAGCTGTGAGGAGTAGAGTCACTATTTCCAGCTTTCAAGTTGAAAGCAGGTCTTGGCAGGACATACTTGTGGGACGGGGGCCAAACACATGCACTGACACTTATGGGGGGGGGTGCCAGCTCCCCCATGAGATAGAGCTCACCCCTGAAGAAGGGCTAAGACAGGAATTGGGTGATTCTGACATACAGCAGAGGAAGGTCAGTGCCTGATGGGGATGAAGGAGGCTTGGAGGGAGGCTTCGGTAGGAGGGCTGCAACGTTTTGGAAGGGTTAGAGCTGGAGGATGTGGGGCCGTGTCAGCGGGCAGAGGAGGGGCGTGAGGAGTGCATCGTAAAACTAGGCAGTGGCTGGGCAGGGGTGAGGTAGTGGGAAGGCAGCCAGCCCGCCCAGAGTGCAGGGCTCCGCGGTGCCATGTGAAAGGTAGGACGGGGACAAACTGCAACAGGCCTTGGATGCCCCCCTCCAAGTCCAGATGTTTTTCGGCGGGTAAGAGGGAGCTACTGATGGTGTGGCAGGGAGGGAGCGTATGACTGGCGTGGGGCTTCATAGCTGTGCGTAGGATGCTCTGGGGTGAGGGGTGTTCTCTGTGGATCCCTTTGGGAGACAGCAGTCCTCAGGGCCACCCCCAGAGACACCTTGGCAAAACTGTGACTGAAGTCCACCTGTGACCTGGCTCTGGAATTAGGAATTCCAGGTAGGGCAAGGATGGTGCCCCAGATGTCATGCTTGTAAGTAAGACCACCGTCTGCCTGACAGAGTGAGCCTTTGGTTCCCAGAATGTCTGTTCCTCCCTTATCTCTCGTCCTGCTCTGCGGTTGTTGGTATGACTTGGACTCAAGCCTTCTGGATGATCCCCATCAGCTCTCAGGTTCCCAGTGGGAGCTGGGCTGGGACCCTGATCTCACTCTAGGGCAGGGTTGCTCATCCTTGCAACGGTTGACATTTCGGGTTGGATAATTGTTTGGGGATCTGTCTGTACATTGTAGGATATTTAGCAGTATCCCTGGCCTCTACCCACTACATACCAATAGTACTCCCCACTTAGCTGTGACAACCCAGACTGTCTCCAGACATAGCCGGGGGTCCCCTGCAGGAGAACCACTGTCCCAGAGGGCCACCTGGAATGTGTGGGCTCAGCCATACCCAGGCCCGGTTCACGTTCCCCACGCATCTGAATCCTGGTGATCGATTGTCTTTTACAACTATTTAGGGAAGATGAAGAAGCAAATTCCGCCTCCAGCGTTGAGGTCTGGTGGATACAGGATCAGTTGGAAGTTCAGCTGACCCAGGCCTGCAGAGGCCAGGGATCTATTTGCAGGAAGGGTCTTCTCTCTCCTCTCCTGGATGTTGAGGGTGAGTGAGAGAGGTGAATTTGGAGATTTCTGGCTGTACTTTCCTGACCGACGTGCCAAGCACTTCCTCTCTGGAAAGGCTGGTGGCACCGAGGCTGCACAGACGTCCCAGTGGCAGCTTCATCTCATCCTAATTTGGCTGCAAGACAAGCTCAGATGTCCCACGATGTGGGAATGGTTACATTATGCCGTGGCCATACAGTGGACTATAATACAGCCACTGAAAATGTTTTCAACGACTTTTATGATGGAAAATGCTCACAGCAGACTGTTAAATGGGGCAGAGCTAAACCTGAGGGTGGGGACAACAGGCTTAATTAGGGCTGGCTGGGCAGGGGGGCCGGGAGACAGCAGATGCCAGAGGTGGGGCATGCAAGCAGGAAAAGAGGGAGAGCCTTCTTTGTGCCATGCCCCAATTTCGAGCGCCATCTGAGATTTATTTGTGGCTCCCGATAAAAATCTCTACTGTTCTTTGCTAGTGAGTTACAATGGATTTGGGGAGCTCCCAGAGTGTAGTTTGACAGGGAAAGAACATTTTGGGCCACATCAGCATCTTAATGATCTGACTCTCTGCCAGCAAGGGCGACTTGACCTATGTAATGTGTTTTTAAACACAGTAAAATGATCTTGTCTAATTTTCTGCGATCGTGTTGGGGATGGAAGAAAACCCGCTCATTCTCAGGCCTCTAGATGTTATCACCTCCTTCACTGGAACAGAAGGTGAAAATGATCTTAGGTGTTTGCATTGCTACCCATTCGGATGTGGGGTCGTTAATTTTGAAGCCCCGTATTAGTGTTTGAGTAGATAGGCCATTTGTGGGAGTGTGCGTTCCTGCGGTGGGACTGATGGGTGAAACCTGGCACCATCTGCAAATAGGTTACTAACATGTGACGCTTCGGCTATTGCACCTTGTGATCTGAGGTTTTTTCTCCCAGCAACTGCTAGTGGTCCTACTGAGAAAGGCATCTCAGGGAGAGAGGTGTTATCCTTTCTGCCTGCCCTCTTTTAGCCTCTTTGGGGTGTATAAGTTCTTCATACAGAATAGTGATCACCTGGATGTTTTCCCATCGACATTTCTTCTGAGGTTTCCCCTTTGTCCGTTTAAAGGAGGCGCTAACCCAGCTGCCTGCGGGATGGAAAGGCACGCGTTAACGCGGAGCCGGCTTGTTCTCCGCTGGGCGGTGGCTCTGGCCACGTCCCCTTGGATCTCGATAGAGGCAGTCCATCCTGCGTGGGTCTGGGTTTTGTGAATTACTACCTCTGTCTGCTGTCTGGGGCTCCAGTCTGCGGAGAGCCATCGCCCAAGGGGACATCCCCTAGGGGCCCCTGGAGACACTCTGACATTTAGCTCAAAGTTATCCTGAGGCAGCACCTTTGAGGCTGGACACGTGGAAGAGGGCTGGTGAGTTGGCTGTTCCTGTGGAGAAGAGTGAATACAGAGAGATGGCCTAATGCCCCCACCCCATGCCTTTGGCCTCCTCCGGACTCGGACCAGCCAACTTGCTGAGGGTCTGCTCTCTGAAAGGCCCCTTAATAGTATAGGTGTTCCTTGAAGAACACAGGTTTGAACTGCACTTGTCCACTTATGTGTGGATTTTTTTCAATAAATTCGTACCACAGTATACATCATCAGCCATTGGTTGAATCCACGAACACGGAACCACAGACTTGAGGATCCGCAGATTTGGGTATCTGTGCCAGGTCCTGGAACCCATCCCCTGCAGATACCAAGAGATGACCGTATTTCATTGCATCCTAAAATCCCCCTTACAGCTGAAGAAATCAAGACTCAAGCCGTCTAAATTTAAACTCACACCAGAGCCCTTAATCATTAAGCTATGCCCCTTTTACAGATGATAAAACCAAGGCTCACAGCTGCCCGGTAGCTTGTCGACAATCACACAAATGAGATTCAAAGCCCGGGATTCCTGACGACAGGTCTCAAACTGGGTCCACCTCCCGTAGCTGCCCCTCCAAACCGCACAGCCCCGCACCTGCAGTCAGATCACAGGGAAACGTGCTCTCAGTTACAGGGTCAGCGGACGGGTTTGCATTCAAACTGACATTTGCCGGAAAGCAAGAGTCGGTCCTTTCATCCCCATCCCCACATCCCCCTTCGTGGGCCTCGCCTCTCCTTTCTGTGTCTTGAATGTTCCCCAGTTCTGCCTCTGGAGGCAAGAGACTGGTCAGAGGCAACCTCCATGCCGGTTCCTGAATTTCGTCACAAACCCACCGCATTCACGTTTTTGCCTCCCAGGGGCTGAGTGTGGTGTGTGGCAAAGCCCCGGACTGGGAGTCCCGAAGGCTGGCGTCTGCTGCCACACACCCTGATGGCCTGAGGTCGTGGGCTGCTTGCCGCCGGCCTCCAAGCCTCAGCTTCGCCTTCTGAAACCGGAAGTTCTCATCTCTGAAGTTTTGGTAATTCTGTGTAATCCTGGAGATCCTGAGAAAGGTGCCCAAGGAGGAGCGAGGATGGAGAAGAGGAGACCCCAGAGGGGGTCCTTCTTGAGCTCTCACTCCTCGCCTGTTGGAATGTCCGCTCCTTGACCCCTTGGCCATGGCCAGGCCTTGGCGTGTGGATCCCCGCCGCCCAGAGAGCCCAGCCCTGGCTGTATCGTGACCCGGCTCCAGGCTGAATGCCCAGACGTACTGCAGACCCAGTCCCCGCCTGAGCCCCCATCCTGGACACCCAGGCTCGGGCTGTAGAGAAAGTACTGGGATCAGGGCGTGCACCCACCCTGCCCTCGGAACTCCTCACCTGTTTGAAGCGGTATCACATCTGTGTTCCTGTTTTTCTGCCTTGTCTTGGTTCATTTTCTCCTCTTCTCTCTCTCTCCCTGCAGCTTGAGGTGGAGGTACCGGGGAGCAGCAAGGTTGGCAGAGAGATAAGACTCATCAATATTTAATTTTTATGGAAATCATGTCTTAGAAATCCCCAAGGGGCTGAAAATTGTTCTGTGTTTTCAGAATCCAATGATGTTGCTGAAGAGGTTATGTTGTAAAGAAAACCACATTACTGTCTGCAGCTCTCCCGTTGCTCTGCAGACACCTGGGAACTTGACAGTTTAATCCACTCAAGGAAGCAAAAAGGTTCAGGTCACTGGTGGGGGCAGCCTGGCCCCAGCCCTGGGATACAGGATCGTGAGGCATCAGCCGTTACCACCGGGGAGGGAGACAGACCCAGCCTGCCCTGAGCAGACTTTTTTTTTTTGTAACTGTGTTCGTAAAACATTCTTGTCTGAACAGGAACCTCAGGATGGCAGAGTCCCCTGGGGTTCCTGTTGTCAGGGAGGGTTGGTTAGATGGAACAGGCTTTCTTCTCTTTACTCATGGCTGGGCACAAGTGACCAACGGAAGACTCATGTCCAAGTCTGTTGCCAACAACTCTGGGGGGAGTTGGGATCTGGAAAGGACATTCATTCATTCATTCATTCATTCGTTGGTGCATCCATCCAAGATTCATTAAGCATCCACCATGTTCTAGACTTTGTTCTAGGTACTGAGAATGCAGCAAAGCACACCAGACACACAAAAATCCCGGCTTATATTCTTGTGGGTAAAGGCAGACAGTAAACCAGGGAAAATAAGTAAAATATATAGTATGTTGAATGGTGACAAGCACCGTGGAGAAAAATGAAGCAGGAACCTTACATATTTCCCCATTGGAAATGAAGATGTGTATCCACTGAAAGTCTTACCCAAGAAATGTTCATAGCAGCGTTATTCGTAATAGGTAAAAACGGGAAACAGCCCAGGGATCCATCAAGTGAAGGAGTCCGCAAATTGTTGTGTCCACACACGGAATGATACTCAGCGATAAAAAGCAACAATCCACTGCCAGATAAAACAACATGGGTGGACTTAACAAATATTTTTCTGAAAGAAACCAGACTCACAAAAATATGTGCTGAGTGATTCTATTTATAGGCCGTTCTAGAATAGACAAAACTCATCTGTGGTGATGGAAGTCAGACTAGGGGTTGCTTTGGGGGAGGGGGGTATGAGTGGGAAGGGGCCGAGGAAACTGGTGTGAGGAAAATGCTGTGTGTCCTGATAGGCATTCATCAGAACAGACTGGGTGGCACATTCAGGGTCAGAGTGTTCCATCGAGGTAAGTTATACCACTGAAACAGAAGTAGAAAACACAGCAAGGGATTGGGTGTATCGGTGATAGCGGGAGGGATGTTGCAACTCGAAATGGGGTGGCCAGGGAAGGCCTCACGGAAGAGGTCTTGCAGAAAGTGAGGGAGAAAACCATGAGGGTATCTGGGGGGGCTTCCCTGGTGGCACAGTGGTTAAAAATCCGCCTGCCAATGCAAGGGACACGGGTTTGAGCCCTGGTCCGGGAAGATCCCACATGCTCCGGAGCAACTAAGCCCGTGCACCACAACTGCTGAGCCTGTGTTCTAGAGCCCGCGAGCCACAACTACGGAGCCCGTGTGCCTAGAGCCCGTGCTCTGCAACAAGAGAAGACACCGCAATGAGAAGCCCACACTCCGCAATGAAGAGTAGCCCCCGCTCACCGCAACTGGAGAAAGCCCGCGCGCAGCAATGAAGACCCAACGCAGCAAAAATAAATAAATAAAATTAATTAATTAAAAAAAAGAAAGCCGTGAGGGTATCTGGGAAAGGACATTCCAGGCAGAAGGCACAGCAAGTGCAAAGGCCCTGAGGTGGGAGCGAGACTGCAGTGGCCAAGGACTGGTAAGAAAGCTAGTGTTAGTTTGCTCGGCCTGTCATAACAAATTCCCACAGACTGACTGCTGGGTGGCTTAAACAATAGAAATTTATTTTCTCTCAGTTATGGAGGCTAGAAGTCCAAGATCGAAGTGTTGGCACGGTTGGTTTCTTCTGAGGCCTGTCTCTCTGGCTTGCCAATGGCCTTCTCCTCCATCTCTGTGTGTCTGGGTCCTAATCTCTTCTTATAATGACATCAGTCAGATTTGATGGGGGCCCATCCTAATGGCCCCAGTTTAACTTAATTGCCTCTTTAAAGGCCCTGTCTCCAAATACAGTCATATTCTGAAGTGCTGGGGGTTAAGGCATCAACATATGAATTTTAGGGGACACAGTTCAGCCCATAAGAGCCAGTGTGGATGGAAGTGTGGGGGACACAGACGCAGACAGCTGCGTGCTCTCTGCTGCCGCCGTGGTACCCAGGCTGCTTGTTCCCGCCGCTCGCTGTGATGAAGGTATTGATCTGGGACGAGGCGGGATGAGGGCTTTTCGGGAGAGGATGGATAGCAGTGGGAGAGGCCAGAGGTTGCAGTTCTTGTGATGGCTTTTCACTAACTCACATCAGCAGGAGAACTTGCTTCCAGAAAGCCAACGGCATTCTGATTGAGGGTCAGGACACAGATTCGCTTTCTGTTGAGCAATGACATGGGGGCCCCAGGGTGGGTGGAGTCTAGCCAGAGGTACTGATGGGGTTTGTCCAGCCTTTTGTCCCCTCACTCCAGGCCCAGCGGCCCCAGCTGCCGGTGCTGGACGTCACCGCAGCTCTGACAGTGACGGCAGCCGTGGCTGAGTGGGTCCTGGTTCCAGGGTTAGGGCCCCATTGTGGCCACTGAGCCCTCAAAGCAATTCTTTTCTTTTTCTTAATATTTTTTTAAAATTTATTTTTTGGCTGCATTGGGTCTTCGTTGCTGTGCACAGGCTTTCTCTAGTTGCGGTGAGCAGGGGCTACTCTTCGTTGCGGTGCACGGGCTTCTCATGGCGGTGGCTTC
Source organism: Balaenoptera borealis (assembly GCF_965194805.1). NCBI lineage: Eukaryota > Metazoa > Chordata > Mammalia > Artiodactyla > Balaenopteridae > Balaenoptera > Balaenoptera borealis. The sequence goes on along the minus strand of NC_138879.1, from coordinate 50,715,994 downwards.
TCTTGTTGCAGAGCACGTGGACTTCATTAGTTGTGGCGCATGGGCTTAGTTGCTCCGCGACATGTGGGATCTTCCCGGACCAGGGATCAAACCCGTGTCCCCTGCATTGGCAGGCGGATTCTCAACCACTGTGCCACCAGGGAAGTCCCAGCGATTCTTTTCTCTATGTGTCTGATCGAGGTTAAGGATCACAAGTGCTGCTTGGGGGAGGGACTTCCAACCTTTGCTTGATCCTGAGCTTTTGGGGCCTTGGAGGGGAAGCCAAAAAGAGGAATTTTAGGAACCAAACTCTCAGGTACTCTGAGTGTCAGGTGGGTGGTCTGGGGCCCGCCTCTAGTACAATTTAAGATCTTAAGAGTTAAGAGTAAGGGAGCCCTTACTATGTGCTGGGTCCTTTTCATGCGTCATCCTCCCTTCATTCTCCCAGCACTCTATGGTGTGAATGTTATTGCCCCCAGATGACAGATGAGACAGCCGAGACTTGGGGGGCAGGTAGTGGTTGGTCCAAGGTCATACAGATATTCAACCGTGGCCCTGGGATTCGAGTCCAGGTCTGTTGGATTGTAAACCTGGTGCTTTTTCTCCTACCGGGTGCTTCCTCCCTGGTGCCTCTGGACATGAGCCCGTGGACACCCAGAATGACTGCCTACCCCTAGCCCCCTGTCCTGGGAGAAATTTGCAACTCAAGCCTCATCCAGGAAAGGCATGGAGATAAATGTCCTAGTCTCACTGGCCCTCACGGTGGATCAGAGGGAGAGAAATGAGATCCTCCGACTCTTCCAGGCAGGACAACTCAAGGAATATGTCCATTTTACAGATGGAGAAACTAAGGTTCCAAAAGGGGAGGTGATTTGCTTATGGTCCCATAAAATGTTTAAGGGCATTTCTAATGCCAAAGTGAGCACTGAGCTCTGGAAGCAGATTGTGTGTGTGTGTGTGTGTGTGTGTGTGTGTGTGTGTGTGTGTGTGTAGGGGTGTGTAGTGTAAGAATAGTGAAAACATCCTCTCTCCTGTCCCCACATGGCAGCTCAGCCCTGAGAGAGGGACGTGGGGCTGGCAGAGGCAAAACTGCCCCTGAGCCTTGACGAAGGAGGAGGGAGGTGGGTAGAGGCCTTCGTGGGGGCTGTGAGGTCTCTGGGAGAGCATCCCACCTACACTTAGGAGAACAGCCCTCCACTGGGGGCAGCCTCCCCTCCAACCTCCTAAGGGACCACCCGGCCCCAGGCTCTGCATCGCCCTCCCCTGGCTGGGACACCATCCACTGTCTTTTCTGAGTGCCGAGATCCTGCGCTCTGCCAAGCCACGCTCAGAAGACGCTATTGATTTTCCTTTATTTTTTTTATGAGATTTTTGCTGTGGGCAAAAACCAAAAAGGTTTGTTCAGCGTTTCCCTTAGCAGCGAGAAGTTTTCTCTGCCCACTGCTTCCCTCGCCCCCAAGCACACACTCAATTGACTCCTCTCCTCTCTCGGTGCTCCAGAGGGCCTCGCATCTCCTGTTTGCAAGATGCACAGAGAGGCAGAGTGGAAATGGGGCTGAGTGTCCTACCTGGTGCCTGGTACATAGTAGGTGCTCAGGTAAAATGTGTGGGAGCGGTGAGTGGAGGAATTGCCCACCAGGGAAAGGAGGCCGAGGATGGCCTGTTCCTCTGTGAAGAAAGCACCTACTGTGTGCCGGGCCCAGGACTGGGCAATTTGGACCTTTCTCATCTAGTTTTCACAACCGATGTGCAAGGTGGGTTTTATTCCCTTTGTTCAATGGTGAAATTCAGAAAGGTTCAAGGTCACCCAGGCTGTGAACCTGAATTCACATTCAGGCCTTCCCAATGCCAGCGCCCCAGCTGTCGCTGCTGTGCGGTGGGTGCAACCTTCTCCCCAGAGGGAACCAAGAAAACATATGTAAAAAACTGCCAGGAGTTGGCTTGGCCTTCTAACCCTGGCAGGGCCCCTCCGATCTAAGGAAGCCCCCATCAGCCTGAGCACCTCGGAGCGGCCAAGGCCTGGCCGTGCCCACCCGTCCTGTCCTGGAGAGATGCTGTGTGAGAATCTGTCACCAGCCCTGCACCCCACCCTGCAGCAGGACTGCAGAAGCAGGGGTTAGGTCTGTCTCTTTCCAGGGAGGGCTGGCGGGAATTCCAGGCCTCACTGGGGGCTCACAGTCTGTTGATTAAAGATGTTGAATGCTGAGCTGCCCTGGGTGGGCCTTTCTGTCCCATTCTAACCCAGACACGTGTGGTTTCCCCACCTGGAATGCCGTTCCCTCCCTGGCACTCCTGACAACCCCCTAGATGTCTCCAAAATCCAGGTCCAGTCCCCCCAGTGGAGTCACCCCTCTGTAATAGCACCGGTGCTATTAACAGTGGACTTTTCTGGACTTCGCTGGTGGTCCAGTGGTTAAGACTCCACTGCAGGGGGCACGGGTTCGATCCCTGGTCAGGGAAGTTCTGCATGCCATGTGGTGTGGCAAAAAAAAAAAAAAATTTATACACACACACACACATATATAAAGAATGGGTAATAGAAGAAGGTAGTTATAAATACCAACTATGACTATGTGACCAGTTACATAAATAAAGACTGTAATTATCATAAAAAACAAAACCAAACAGACAAACAAACAAAAGACCGTGGGCTCGTCACCGGCCAGCAGTGAGCTGCCAGAGGGCAGAGGTCCCGTCTCATTGAGCTTTGTCTCCCCTGGGTTTGGGCCCAGAGCCCAGCGCTGGAAGGACGGACAGACACCCCTGTAGATCCCAGGCAGCTGGCAGGACATCCCCCGCGCTCACCCTGGTCCCTGAGTGGCGGGGGCGTGGCCCCTGCATTCACCCAGGATGCTTCTCTTCCTCTCCTTCCCTGGCAGGAGTTCCCCTTGGCCATCCTCAGGGGCTGGGAGTGCTACTGTGCTTACCCCACGCCCCAGTTCAACCTGCGGGATGCTGTGGACAGCTCGCTGTGTGGCCAGGAGTCTGAGGCCCGAAGCCTAGCGGAGTACTGCGAGGTCTACCAGACGCCCGTGCAGGGTGAGTTCTGCCCCGGAGGTGGACAGGTGTGCGGGGCCCTCCTCCTGTGTCTACCGCTGGTTGTGGCACTTGGTCTGGGGGTTTGGACTGAGTATGCGGTCCTGGGGCGGGGAAGGCGTCTTGGTGGGTGGTCCTATCTTGGGCTAACGGGAACAGGAGGCCTCCACCATCCCTGGAGACTGGACACAGGATGCAGGGCTCGGCTTGAAGAGCACCTGACCTTCATCTGAGTCTCTCTGGGGATGAAGGTGGTTTGAGGACGAGCAGAGAGGCAGGGTCCAGAGGGATAGCAGTGGCAGGGTGGTGGGGCGGGGTGACATGGCAGCCCAGTGGCCACGGGGGCCTCCCTGAGCCAGTCCAGGACCTGGGGACCAGTAAGTCACCCAGGCTGTGTGCTCAGGCTCCAGCATCTGCCTTGTGTGAGAAGCAGATCTGCCCCAGCTGACCTTGGGAGTCTGCAGGATGCTGATTCCCACCAGACTCTTACACTGGGAGGTCTCGTCATCACTGGGGCTTTCTTTGGCCAGCCGCGGACCCGTGCAGCCAAGGTCCAGGTGGCAAATCCCTTCCCCTTTTTGGGCCTCAGTTTTCCCATTCATCTCCCAGTGGGAGTCTTGGGTTGGCATTTCCTATCTAGGGAAGTGTGAGAGAGAGTCTGGGAGTCGCAGTGGAGGTGGGTAACCCTGAGACGACTTCTGGACTTTCAGATACCCGGTGCACGGACCGGAGGTTCCTGCCCACCAAATCCAAAGTGTTCGTGGCTCTGTCGAGCTTCCCGGGAGCCGGGAACACATGGGCGCGGCACCTCATCGAGCACGCCACCGGCTTCTACACAGGGAGCTACTACTTTGATGGCACTCTCTACAACAAAGGTTAGTGAAGGCTGCAGGACAGGGAGGAGGGCAGTTCCCAGCGCCCAGACTGCAGCTTCTCCAGCCCAGCTCCTCCCCGGAGCTCTAGTGCTGAGCTTCTCAAACTTGAACGTGCATAAGCGTCACCTTGAGGGCTTATTAATTCAACATAGCTTCCTGGTTTGCACGCCCCCCTCCACCAAGAGAGTGTGATTTAGTCGATCTGAGATGGGGCCTAGGAATTGGCATTTCTAACAAGCTCCTAGGTGGTGCTGACACAGCCAGCCCTAGGACCACACTTTGAGAGAAAATTCACAAGATCTGTTCTGGATTCAAAGGGAAAGCCTAGTAGCTTAGATTCCCTCTCTGTAAACATTTCTTGAATTTTCCTTAATTTTTAGAACCCTCAATAATTAGGGGAAACTGACTTCATGTGTTCATTTCTTTTTTCGTTTTTCTTTTTCTTTGAGGCAAGTGTAGCTTATCAAAATACGATTTTTTAAAACGAGGTCCAAAAATCTTCAAGAGTTTAATGATTTTTTTTTTAATTTTTTATTTATTTATTTATTATTTATTTATGGCTGTGTTGGGTCTTCGTTTCTGTGCGAGGGCTTTCTCTAGTTGTGGCAAGTGGGGACCACTCTTCATCGCGGTGCGCAGGCCTCTCACTATCGCGGCCTCTCTTGTTGCGGAGCACGGGCTCCAGACGCGCAGGCTCAGTAATTGTGGCTCACGGGCCTAGTTGCTCTGCGGCATGTGGGATCTTCCCAGACCAGGGCTCGAACCCGTGTTCGAACCTGCATTGGCAGGCAGATTCTCAACCACTGCGCCACCAGGGAAGCCCGAGTTTAATGATTTCTAATATTTCTCTTGTAGAAATAAGAGGCCTCATTATGTCAAGTAAATGAACTTTAAAATGGCTCAAATCTGTGCACTGTTTAAGACTAAGAACCTCAGATAAGCCAAGTGGGATCTATATTTGGTGAAATATATTTCTCTGTTGTCAAGTGTTACAACAGTTTCTCTGGGATTCTTAGTTTGGTTGAGGAAAAGAGGATACTATCAGTAACATCCTAGAGAAAACACAAACTTCCTGAGGTGGCAGCGGGTTCTAGAATCACCCACAGCAATCTTGGTCTGGTTGGGAAAAAGCCAAGGGTGTCCATATAACCCAGTTTCATCACCCCTGGGAGTCTTGAGTGTTATAGCAGCTACAGGTGAAGTGGCCAGATGAAGCACATGGACCTGCCCACTCTGGCCTGGTCCCCTGGGAACCACCTAATGTGTACAGGCTGCAGCTACCCACCGTGTTCATCTAGAAAGAAGGCCTTTACCTTATTCAAACAGCTGGCTGTCTCAGTCTACAAATGGCTAAGTGGCCCAATGGCTCGATAGCTGGGCATAATAAGGATTGGGTTGCCACTGCCTCAGAATGGCTTTAGAGATCCCCGATGCATCTTTGAACCTTACGAGACTGGTTAGATGTAGCCGCTGGCCTCAGAGCACTGTCAGAGCAGTCACACACACACACACACACACACACACGTGCACTCACGTGAAATTCGCAAGGAATCTCCGATGCCAAAATGCCAAACCGTCATGGGTGAGCGTGGTCTGAGCTATAAGGAAAAGTGGTGCCTGTTGAAATAGGCCAAGGCAGTACAAAAGGCACCCTGGGCCTCAGGGTGTCAAAGACCAGATCTCATGTTTACTTAGCTCATGGTTTGACTCATTCTTTCCTGGAACTTCCCAGCTGTTTGACACAATGAATCAAAGCAAAGACTTTTGGTGTTTGGCCCATGGCAGAGATGAATTTGAAACGTGTTGAGTTTCAGCTGGTGACCCCAGACTTACAGACTCAAAGGACACTTGCATTTTCTAGGCATCAAAGACCTGCTGTAGATACAAATACTTCCCAACCATTCATGAAGGGGGGTGGGGGGATGGGACTCATTTATGTTTCCAAGAGCCCGAGGCAAGCTCATGGGCAATTTTGGAGCTTGTCGCCAGAGCTGGATGGCATGGGCTATGTTGAGATGTGGCCAGGAGACCAGGCTCAGGGGACATCTTTCCAGGAAGCCTTCTGTGACATCCCACTACACTCCCAAACTAGTCCCCCTTACTCTTTGTTCCCATAAGCCCCTATGCTCTTTATTACACTTGGGCTATCCCCCCACTAGACTGTAAGCTTAAAGACAGGGTCTGAGTCTTACCCCTTTATCCCCAGTGTAAAGTCCAACACAGAACGGGCACACAATGATATTTGTTGGTAAATGTGTGACTCTGTGTAGGGATGGGTAGAGTCTCCACAGGTGCAAGGCTGGAGCCCAGTTATAGGACTGTGGCATAAGGACAGAGGGTGGGGCTACAGCTGCTGACTGCCCTTGAGCTTGATGATGGGGATCCTGCCCCTTCTGTGGGGAGGTGAGTAGAAGACAGAGGCCTCACAGGGACACACAAAGCCACGTGGAGAGAGCCCTGGCTCTGATGCTGTGGTGCTGTGTGATCTTGAGCAAGTCACATACCCACTCTGAGCCTCAGTCTCTTCATCTGGCTATGCCTGCCGCTGTGGTCAACTCACAGGGTTATCTGCAATGCTCATGTGACATAGCCATGCAGATGCCCAAATGGATGCAGCTACAGCGTCTAGAGAGAGGGCATGGTCGGGCTCTGCCTCCTGACTTCTGGGATCTACAGGAGGTGCCGTATCTTCTTTCTCTTGCAGACGCCATCTTTCCCCACTTAAGATGCCTCCTGCTCTCACTGTCTCTTGGGCAGGGTCAGGCCCTATCAGCCATCCATAGGCCATCCCAGTGCCCTCTGCTGTGCCCCCAATGTCAGCTCTCCCTCAGGGGTGCAGGTTGGCGTTCAGACCTGTCTGCTGCCGTGGCAGCGGGGGCTCCACAATGCCTTTCTCCCGGGCAGGGTTCAAGGGCGAGAAGGACCACTGGAGGAGCCGGCGCACCATCTGCGTGAAGACCCACGAGAGTGGCAGGAGGGAGATTGAGATGTTCGACTCGGCCATCCTGCTGATCCGGAACCCGTACAGGTCCCTGGTGGCCGAGTTCAACAGGAAATGCGCCGGGCACCTGGGCTACGCAGCTGACCGCAACTGGAAGAGCAAAGGTGAGCACAAGGGGCCGGCAGGGTGGGGGAACGGTTGCAACTTCATTCGTGGGGTCAGTCTGCTGATACACACTTACTGAAGTCCTACTATGTGCCAGGCACTGGGCAAGGCGCCAGGAGCCCAGGCTACAGGGGTCACAGTCTCTGCCCTCATGGCACACACAGTCTAGCCTTTGGGCGATGAATTAAAGAGACACAAGTCAGGATAGTGAGTGATATAAAATGAAGCCATCAGAAATACAGCTGTGTCCAGCAGAGTGGGTGGCATGATGAGATGCGGGGCCTGAGGCTGGGCAGGCTTGTGCTTCCGTCCCTGTGTGACTACGGATCAGCTGAGGCTGGTGGGTGTCCCCCCCTTTCCCTATCACCCTCCCTCTAGACCAGCCCCCATCAGCCATCCCTGCCCTCCTGCTGACTCCCCTTGAGGATGCAGGCAGGCTGAGCTCTGACCCCTCCTGGGTCTCTTACCAGCCCAGTGACCCGAGGCAAGCTGCAGACCTTGTCTTCTGAGCCTCGGTTTTCTCACCTTAAAAACAAGGGTGGTCCCATCTCATAGGGTTGTTGTGAAGCTTAGAGAAAGCAGATGCTTCCCACAGCATTTGAGGTGTCTTAATAGCCCAATTATGGAAACTGTTTTTGTTGGGGTGATTCTTGACATTTGCACCCTTCTCCCCACTTAAAAAAAAGACCCACCAAATTTCTAAATTTGCTGAAAAAAAACCTCATGGAGCAGATCACCTGCCAGAGATCGCAGCTGCCCCGCCTGTGGCCTCATTGTGCGTCACTGGTTAAACCGGCGATCGCACCCACAAGACACAAGAAGCATCAGTGAGGCACCCCGTTCACGTAGCTGTGTAGGAGGCCCCGGGACAGGAAATCCGGCCTGCACAGCGTCTTCTTCTGACTAGGAGGCACAGCAGCTGCCCCCCACACACTGCTCGGCCCCCATTACCCAGACTGGACGTGCAGAGCTGCCAGGGCAACATCAAGGTGAACCGAGGGTCATCTCGACAGAGAGGCCCCGCCTTGGTTGTCTTTAACTCCACCATGTCCCATAGGCCCGAGACCCTGGGCTCTCGCCATGCAGGGACAGTCCCAGAGGTCAAGGTCCACCCGAGAGAGAACCAGTTCTTGGAACACACAGTCCCCATTTGTCTTAACTTGGTGTGTTTCCAAGGAAACCGCTGGGGGAAGGTGGACCTGGGGTCACAGCTCCCAGGCGGGCTGGCAGCTCTTCAGAGCCCAGCCTGCTATAACCCTCCCCAACACGAGGTCGCCAAGAGGGTCTCCCTCCGGGGGAGATCGGGTAGGTCGGCCCCGGGCGGTGGACGACGGAGTATCCTGGCCCCCAGGAGGCCAGCAGCCCCCCCGGGGCCGGGCCCTGACACGGCGCCCCTTCTCGCCCACCCAGAGTGGCCGGACTTCGTCAACAGCTACGCGTCATGGTGGTCCTCGCACGTGCTGGACTGGCTCAAGTACGGCAAGCGGCTGCTGGTGGTTCACTACGAGGAGCTGCGGCGCAGCCTGGTGCCCACGCTGCGGGAGGTGGTGGCCTTCCTCAACGTGTCCGTGAGCGAGGAGCGCCTGCTCTGCGTGGAGAACAACAAGGAGGGCAGCTTCCGGCGGCGCGGCCGGCGCCCGCACGACCTCGAGCCCTTCACCCCCGCGATGAAGGACCTGATCAACGGCTACATCCGGACGGTGGACCGGGCCCTGCGTGACCACAACTGGGCCGGGCTGCCCCGGGAGTACGTGCCCAGATGATAGGCCCCGGCCCGCTCGGCCCACCCCGCTGGGAGCCGGCTGCCCCCGCGGGGCTACGCACGTGCTCAAACGCTCGGGTGCCCCCCTGGGATGCTCGGGCGCCTACGCCACCTGCAGGGAGGTCCCCCACCCCGGGGCTGCCTGCCTCCCGCACGGGGAGACTGGACGTGAGCCCCGGCCAGGCGGACCCGATGTCACAGGATGGACGCAAAGGGACACGCACTCCTAGCCAGACCCGCTTAGACCTGCCGCTCGCTGCTCACGGTGCCCTAACGCGCCTGCGCCACCACCCGGCTGTGGCAGACACGCCCAGACTTGCAGACGCGAACGTTGATGCAGGCGTGCAGACGCCAGGTTGTGCGTTCCTAGGGGCTGCCTGTCCGTCTCCCCCACGCACTGACACACGCGTGCACCCTGGGCTCTCGGAGGCCCCGGGCTTCCTGTCTCCAGCCCAGTGCAGGCTTGCTGGTCAGGGGCTTTGACTGGGGGACACTGGGCTGGGTGTCTGAGGGGCCAGGACCCCGGCCTGGAGGCGGGCTCACAGCCTGTGTCCGCCGGGCCAGGCGGCCCTGACCGCGCGCCTGCATCCCACAGCGTGTGTGGTGTGATGGCCCGGCGCCGCCAGCTCTGCAGCCCTGCCTCTCCCTTCGCCGGCGGTGGGCTGGTGGCGCCACGGGTAGAGCGGAGCTGCCCACACAAACCCCGCACCTCAGGACCGGCCACGAGTTCTGTGCACCCCGACCCCCCGTCCAATATCAGCACTCCTTGGAGTGGGCGCCTCCTTGCCTGGCTTCTTTCTCCGACTGTCCCCGTAAAGCTGGGGGTTCGTGCCATGTCCCAGAAGCAGGGTGTGGGGGTGAGGAGACAGCAGGGCAGGGAAGGGGCCGGGCCTCCAGGGGAGCCCTAGACCTGAGGGGCCTGTACGCCAGCAATGCCAGCAGGAGGGGGCTTGGAGTGGGCATGGGCAGAACCGGGAGGGATGAGTCTTGGGTGCCAGTGGGGCTGGTGGTCCCCCCTGTCTTGACGGGCCCCTGCTCTCCACGGGGTCGCCCCTGGGTTCATGTGGAAGGGGGGTGGCATGGCCTGTCAGCAAGGCTGCAGCTTCTGTCTGACCCCCACTGACCCAGCCCTCTCTGTCTCTCTGTTATTCACCCACCACTTCCTGTCACTGGGCCTCTTTGTCACACCCTCTGTCTCTGTTTTCTGTGAGGCTGACATCTTTCCCACTCGTTCATCCAAGAAGGGGAAGGGAACTCCCGGGCGCTGACGCCTGCTGCTGTGTACAAGCCTACGGGCCTCCTGAGAAGGTGCATTCATAAGGTCCCCTCCCCTCACTGTCCAGTGGGGACTGGGGAGGGGTTGTCACAAACGGGAGTGAGAAACCCAGTGACAGAGGAGCGTGTGTGCCGTGCGGGCTCTCAGGGGGTCAGGGAAAGCATCGCAGCGGCTTTGAACTGGTCTTGAGGAACCTGTAGGAATTCTTCCAGCCACGCAGAGGGGAAGGGTAATTGAGGCGGAGGGAACAGCACGTACAAAAGCTCAGAGGCTTGGAAAACCCTTGTATGTTTTGCAGAAGAGGTGAGTGGGTGTGGGGCGTGTGTCTCTCTGAGTCTGTGCAGCAGGAGGATGGGAGTGGGTGGGTGAGGACAGAGGAGGGGACACAGAAAGGGACTCTCCTTACAGCCACTTAGTGCTCAGCCTGGGAGGGGCAGAGGTGCCGATGCTAATTACCTTCTTGGGTCGCCCTCTGCTACATGTTTTGGGCTCAGAAATGAGGCTGCGGAGAGCAGGGGCTCAGGTCTGGAGGGTGGGGTTGAGCCCAGGAGCACAGCCCAGGACAGCTGAGACCCAAGGCGGGCTGTGGAGAGCTCGGCTGCACACTGACCCCTGCGAGGGAGGAACGTGGGCGGGCCTGAACTTGGGCAGCCCCTGAGCCCCTCTGCAACTTCTCCAGGCCTGCGCTGGGCCTGCTGGTCTGACCTGTGCATCAGGAGGAGAAAAGGGGGTGAGGGGTTTGGGAAAGCCGGGCATGGGTATGGCAGACCCTCTGCTCCCTGGCTGGCAGTGGGAGCTGAGGGCCACTCCCAGTGGGGAAGGCAGGGCCCAGAGGCCTGGCGGAGCTGCCCTTCCTCAGAGGGAAGCCTCCCACGCCTTCGGTTTTGCCAGTGAATGGCCTCGAGTATCTGTTCCTGGTGGCCTCCAAGTTCTTCCTGAGGCTTCCCCCAGACCCACACTGATGCCGACGCTGTTTTAGACCCTCCTAAAGCAACACTCGGCTCAGCTCAAAGCTGGAAACGCCAGGGTCTTTATAAACAATTACTGATACAGCATGGCTCTGTGGCCAAGTCTGTGACGGCCCCTGACGAGGCCAGTTCTCCTGAGTTGTAGGTGTAACTGAAATCCACCAGGAGCTTCCACACTGCCTTGGAAGGGGGCCCAGGGGATACCTGCATCCCAGAGCAAACCTGAAGTCTCGTAGGAGACCGTAGCACTGAGTGATGGAGAATAGGGAAGCTGGCCTCCTCCGGAGACCGGCTTCCTGGCTCTGGCCCTCACTGTCCTGGCCACCCAGATGACCTCCAGGGAGAAGACTCATATACCAGGGAGTCTGTGAAGGGCAGTGGAGCAGCTGAAGGACCGACCAGGACTGCAGCCAGGGCCTGGCCCCCTGGGCTTCCCCCATCACCCCAGGGGTCAGGAGAACAGCGGCACCGGCTCGTTCTTCCTGGTAGATGCGTGAGTCCGTTCCCGGCTGCCAGGTACCCGGAAACCTCCCCTCCTTCCAGGTGGAGGGTCACCTGCTCAAACGGCCTTGTAGTTTCCTTTGCACCTTAGCCAGGCACGCAGATGAGTGGAGTGATGGGATCAGGGGGCATCCAGATCGTGTTGAGTCACTCCACCCAGCAAGGCCCCTGACCCCTGGGCACGTGCTCCCAGACGCTGGGTAAGGAGGTGCTAAGACCCCGTGTGTGGATGGTTCTCAGTAGCCGTCGCCCAGCTCCTGAGAAGCACAGGAAGGGAATTTGTCCGTCCTTTTGGGAAAGTCCACTTGTCTCTCTCCACGTTAGGTCTCATCTATAGCTCTCAGCTTCTCCATAAAGAGGATACTGTCCCAACCAGCCACAGAGTAAAAGAGGCTCTGTATTTAGAAGCGTGACAAATGCATCAGGAACCAATCAGACCAGAACAGGGAAACCCTGACTGTCTGCAGATTCCAACTTTAATAGTAAGGCTGTGGAGTTAACACAAACCTGTGTTAAAACATAATTCTCATGGATTTCACCTCCCGTTGTGGATCAATTTGGAAAAGCCAAAATATATAATTTTAAAAAACTAAAACTCATTCTGATAATCCCAGTGATGTGTAAATGAGAGAGAAGAATAGACAGGCTTCCAAACCCTGGGAAGAAAGCTGCTTAATTATGTGAGCATATTATAATGAAGTCTCTTACAGCTAAAATTAGATTTTGAGTGCATGAGTATGCGGTAATGTTTGCATACCAGAATGCATTTTTTTCCCCTTAAAAGTAGCAGGAGCTACTTGGTTCTTAGGGGGTCCCAAGAGGGGAGATGGAAGTGCTGGGATTGATCTTTGTGGTTGCAAGAATTCTTGGGGCTGAAGTTTGATTTCTTTTGGCTGGAAATTTGTTGGAGGTATTTAAAATGTGATGCCTCCGAAGTAGTTCATTAGCGTTTAGGGAGAAATTGATTGGTCTGAACCCACCTTGATGACCACTCAGTGTTTGCCGAGTTGGCCTGAACAAGGTTGTTGGTTGCATTCCCAATGTTCATTCCCCCATTGCCTTTCCCAGCAGACCCTGATGTCTGTTGGCAGGGGCGGGTTAGGATCTGCTGGAGCTGTCTCTACCGTCACTTCTGGGGTGGGACGCATGACCTAGACTAAGCCCACACCACACCCCATCTCTCTGGCTACAGTGATTTGTTCAGGTATGGTCATATGAGCTAAGGCAATGGAACCAGATGGAATTTCAAGACTTTTTCTGGGAATGTTTTTATGCACTCTGCTGGATGTGAACGAGGAAGTAGGTAATCCTGGGTCTTGATGGCAGCCGTCTTACGATCCTGGGGCAGGAACCACTCCCAGCATGAAGCTGATAACTGAAGGGACAGTCAGGAGGGAAGGAAACCAGGTCCTTGGTGACACTGTTAAGTACAGGATCTAGCTTTGCCTGTGATTGGCCCTGCCCGTGGATGGTTTTGTTACATGAGCCAATATAGTCCCTTTATTGTTTAAGTTGGGTTGAGTCTGGTTTCCGTTACTTACAACCCAGAGCTGTGTACAAAGGGCTTGGGTTGAGAGGCCCTGGGGTTCTGACATTCTCCGTCTCTATGGCTGAATTTGATAAAGACGGAGGCTCGGACAAGAATGAGCTGTCAGATTAGGAAGTTGCTTTTTACGGGAATGGGGGTGGGTGTGAAATCCTCAGTAGGAAGCTGTGCTCTGTCAGCCAGGACAAGTAGCATTTTTAAGTCAGTACATTATAAGGTCACCTGCATATCCCGAGAAAATCATTCCTCTTGATTGCCCAGCCCACACTAGAAGTTGTCTCCTTTAATCCTTAACCAATGCTATGTGATTATCTCCACTTGACAGATGAGAGGACTGGGATAGTATCTGTGATGATTATAAAACTGTGGTCCTGTTCTATTTACCATAACTCCTTTCATGGAGAATATGATGTCGTGTTGGAAGGAATGCTTTGACAAGTTACTTGGATTGAGTGTGAGACCCCCTTCGAGGGACATGTTCAGGTAACAGCTGATGGGCAGTAAACTGCCTTCAAAGGAGGGTAGGTATGCTTTGCCCTACCACTTTGGTTTTGCTGAGTGGGACATGCAAGCCTGGGGCAAAGCAGAATCGCTGCCATTGGCAGAGAGGTGGGATGATGCCACTGAGAGTTCCCCTCCTCTGTCTTAACCTCTTCAACCCTACTGTGTGCTAAAAATTGGAGGGACAAAGGGAGTTATATGTGGCCCTTATCTTCAAACTCTCCTTGGAAAGTCTGACCATAATACAGTGTGCAGGACAGAGGTCCAGAAAATATGTAGAGGGAGTCAAGAGTCCCAGGAAATCGATGTGAGTATATTTGTCCCCGGTGCTCCCTTTTGTGACTGAAGATAGATTTGGGGCCCTCCTGAGAACTTCTACTATGCAAAAACATTGCAGAAATCTGGGTCCCTGCCATGGGAAATACGAGCATATCTACCCAAATAACAAACATAATTGCTCATATAAAATGAGGAATCTTGATAACAAAAATAAAAACAATTCCAGTTTTGAGGTTTTTTAAAAAACATATGAAAACAATTCCAGTTGATGCTGGAAGCATAAGCATGAGCTGAATGAATGAACTTTCCAAGGCGTCTTCGGTACCCGCAATATTCTTTTCAGGTTGAGACAGATCCATGGCTTGATGATGTAGCCAATGATGATCAATAACAGAAAATAGTGTTCTTACAGGTCAGAAAATGTCACAGATGTCACCCCACATGTGCCTCAGTGAGGTGGACATTATTTCCATTTGCGGGGAAGAAAACTTTAGTTTCTGAGACTGAGTTGCCCGAAGTTCAAATCCTTTATTTTACAGATAAGAAAAATGAGACTGCGAATGGGAACGGGTTTCCTACGAGGTTAGGCTGTGAGAATGGGTGGGGGAACTAGGGCCGGAATGTGGGCTCCTTCCCCAAAACCACCTGCCTGCCCCTGTACTGCATCCCTATAACTCTTCAACGAGTTGCTGAAAATGAGGCAAGTGTGCACACTCAGCTCCTTTGGAAGCGACTCCATTCATTTCACTGCTAATTCTTTGCCAAGATACTTTTTGGCAGGCACCTGAGTTCAATATTAAGGGCCATTTATCAAGCATCCCCAGTACTTGAAAATCCGCTCCGAGGGAGCAGGTCTTTCCAAAGGACTGGGGTTAAAGAGAGGGACCGTAATTGGCACAAGATAGGAGCCCAGAGTTTTCATCCTAAGCTACAAGCCTCTGAGGCAACAGAAAGGCCCTGCTCCTCCAAGATATTAATAGATAAGCATCTTTGGCGGACCTGAGCCCAGCAGTCTGTGTGTTTAGGTGTATGTGTTCGTGCAGGTGTGCGCTCCAGTTGCTGACAGACAGCTGCCCCTTGGAATCACATGCCAGCCATCCTGACCACGACAAGTGACAAGAGCCTGGATACTTGAGAATCCAATCTTCGTCAGGTCTCCTCCAAAATGGCAAAGAGGAAAAAATAAAATCCTCTTAATATAAAATAATTTTTGTTTATTCCTTCCATTCTTCTTTTTTTTTAATTTGATAATCAATTCACCAACATTTTTTCATTCACTTGAAGGGCTCTATTTATGTATTTTTTTTCACTGGCTTTTAAACCAGTGAAGACAGGAACAGTATCTATCTTTGTAACCTCAGCCCTTAGCCCAGGACCTGATATGCAAGAGGCACAGGAAACATTAGTGGAAGGAAGGAGAATGCATGAAAATCTTAAATCACTTGGCTTGTAAAGTTTCCAGGAAAATAACATCTTCCGGGAAAATCATACCTCGTTCTTCCTATTTGTGAGCTAAGGAGATGTTGCTGAGACACTTGTTGAATTTTTCCATCCCCCGTCTGTTGAGATGCTTGGGGACTGGATTGATCTATAAGCATTCAGTGCTACAGGTAAAAAAAGGTGAAGAAATAGGGCAGCCCCCAAATTCCACTGGAGAGTTGTTTTGAACTGTTACGTAAGTTCTCGGTCAACCATCTACTCCTGACTCATAGAGAAGAACAGGAGACAAATTGGCAGGATTCTTGTCAAAAGCTCTTCCCTGCATGTTCAGGTGAACGGTCTAATGGCGTCATCCCCACCTTTGCTCCCCATGGGAGTCTCCACTGCCAATGGACGCCATTCTTGTTTGCCTTGGGACAGGTAGCTTCTTTACCTCCTCCAGATCTGCAGCTCATTCCTTAATTATTAAACCTCTAGCAAAACATTTTTCTTCTAAATAAAAACCTCCTTTCTATTGGAGGCTCCGAGGTATAGCACAAAGAATACCCCCTTACCCTGCCTTTTTCTCCTGAGAGCAATAGAAGAGGAAAAGTGTGTTTGGATGGGTGGCAAGAGAGGGAAGGATGGAGGGGATATCCTCCCTGGACTGACTCCCATGCCCTGGCTCAGGCAGGAAATGATGAAGGTTTCTCTCCCAGCCCCACTTCCCAGGTTAGGTGAGGTAGAGCCTTTCTCCCTATGAGACGGCGCAAGGGTGAGAAATGCAGAGACAGAGCAAGGAGAGTCTGCCTCCTAGGCAGCCTGGAGGTCCTTGGCCCAGAAGCCTTGTAGAGTCTAAAGCTCACTGTATCCATTATCTATCAGCATGTGACAAATTACCCCCAAATTTAGGCATAGCTTAGAGCCACAACTTTAAAGAAACATTCATTAACTAAGAGTTCCTCTGGGTCAGGAATCCAGGCACAGCTTAACGGGGTCCTCCAGCTCAAGGACTCTCATGAGGCTGCAACCAAGAAGTTGGCTGGGCTGCAGTCTTACCTGAGGGTTCAGCTGGGAGAGGACTCAATTCCAAGCTCCTTCATGTCGTCATTGGCAGAATTCAGTTTCCCACGGGCTGTTGGACCGAGGACCTCGGTTTCTGGCTGGCTGTTGGCCAGAGGCCACACTTGGTTCCTTGCCATGTGAGCTTCTCCGTAAGGCTTGATTCATCAGAGTGAGAAAGTGAGAAGACCTAAAGAGAGTGTGAACAAGATAGAAGTCACAGTTTTCTGTAACCTAATCTTGGAAATCACATCCCATCACTTTTACTGTATTGTATTTGTTAGAAGCAAGTCGGTAGGTTCAGCCTACATCCAGGGGAGGGGAGTATATAGGGGCATGAATACCAAAAGGTGAGATCATCTGGGAGCCGTTTCGTAGCTGCCCGCCAACTCCAGTGGAGGACCTTCTACCGTTGAGCCAGTCCCCTCACAGTCAGTCCCGCTGCTGCTTCCGCTGGGTGTCTCCCCAGCACAGAGCCACACCACAGCCCTCAACATCCTCAGCAATGCTTCCCTAGACCCACAGGCTGGCGGGGCTCCTGCCTACATCACTGTTAACGGTGAGGGCTCGTTTCCTGCCGTCTCCTCCCTTATAATCACAGGCATCACTTCTTGATACCAAGGAGAACTGTCCTGGTCCCCACATTCAGCCTGGCAGGAAACCACCAAGTCAGGAAAACTCTGGCCAGACATCCTAATGGGATGGTCCACTCCATGGGCTCAACCATTACTCCCTGTTCCGCCCAGGCTTCCCCTGTTCCGTGGCCACATTAACCTCCATCAGATAATTAAGGGCTTGGCTTTCCATGAGAGGCCTTAAATGTCACCTTTCTGCCACCCGATACGTCTTTGAACGACACAGACGCTAATGAGATGTTCAAATATAGAAAACGGAATGACTCCTTGCCTTCATCGTGACATTTATTCAGCCGGAGTGATCTGACTACACCACTACATTACTTATAATTTCCACCTGACCTTGGGTGGTGGAGTGTAATCTTTAAGGAAACTATCCATTTATTCTCCCTCACCTTATTAGCATTTAATTACTATGACAAATTTTCAGATGTACCAAGCATGTTAGGATTGTAATTCAATTTTCCCTTCAAACGGCCCAGTAGCCAAGGACAGTGAGACCATCTCGGACACCACTGAGTTCTCATTGAGGAAGCATCCTGGACCTGACTTCGTCTCCTGCCCCTCAGAGCACCAAGCAGGGCTTATCCAACCATGGCTGCCCCGTCCAAGGACCCTCTGCCCAAATCTTCTCTCTCTGTCTTTCTCATCACTGGGCTGAGGGTTTTTTTGCTGCTCAGGGTCAGGCCAAGTCATGGGGCCAGGAAGAGGCTGTTTGATGCAAAGGATGCCAGCAAACCCTCAGCTCTGACAGCTGCACTGGACAGTGGATTCCATAAGTGAAACATTTTACGCAGATTTTTGATTGCAGAAGAACAACAGATGGAAATAATCCAGAGACACACTCATGTATTCTCACTCCTTTAAACACCCACATTCTGTTTTTGTGAATTACTCTGCTGTTTTTCCACAGAAATGCCCTGTTTGATACCTCTTGCATGTCCTAACCCCATAAATCACTGAGCTAGTCCTCGGCTGTGGAGAATAAGACAACTCTGGGGAGGGGAAAGCTCACCAGACCTGGGATCTGCAGGATTTGGGCTCCAGAACTGTCTGGGCCACTAACCATGCATCCATCTGTGGAAGATTCTGTCCCCTTCTCTATCACTCAAACATGGCGGTAGAGGTGACATCTGGGTTTAACCTCATGACCTTGTCTTCCCAGCCAGAGTTCATTGGGACTCTCTAACCCTAGCTGGGGTGATCCGATTCTCTCTTTTGGTCACTTGGACTTGGGCCTGAGAGACACAAGCCTGTCTGCCAGGTGTGTGAAACGACACCACGGGAGCGTGGGGTCCATGGAGCATGGGCGCCGGCATGCACAAGGTCTCTGCAGAGAGAACAATGGGTGATGTCATTGTCCTGGGAGAAGGAGAACCTAGGAGTAAATACCCCAGAGGGAGACGAGACAGTAGCTGTTAATATTAAGGTTAAATGAAAACCGAAACACAAGACAAAAGTTATGTACCTAATCCAATCACTACCCTCATTTGTCCATATAGTTTTCTCGTCCCTTATCATATGCTAATTTAATGTTTTACCTATGTGAACTAATGTAGACTTTTACTTTCCTTTTTATTTAGCATTATGTTACGAACATTTTCCCATTTTGCTATAGTCTTTTTTATATCTTCCCCCCCACCAATTTCCTTTCTTTTCAAACTTTCCTGTCCTGCCCCCAATATAGTCCCAATAGTGACAGCCTGGTGTAATCCATTCACACTCTTCTCTGTATTCCTATGAATATGTAAAAGCATGTGTGTGTGTGTCTCTATACCTATATCCATATATCTATATCCGTGAATATAGTGCATCATTTGGTGGAAGATAAAAAGGAAGAACAATCTGCATTGTATAATCACATTTTTGCAAAATCAAAGGATGGCCCCCAAAATTCAATTTCACTCTTTTAGGAAGGTAGCATAATATTCTCTAGTAAGGATCTCCAAAACAGGGTGCATACACCCCACTGGCACAAGGAAAAAGTATTCAAAGTTATATCTCTCTTTATTTTTATCTCATCTTTTTAAAATTTCTATTTTGTATTTGTTTATCCTACACTTAAGATATTCATACATGCAAATAAATATCCATATTTGGGAGGTGCATGCTATCATTAAATGAGCAATCAAAAATACTTAGAGACCACCGGTCTACAGAATCAGAGAACACTTTATTCACACATTGCCCTTTTGATGGATATCCAGGCATTTTCTAGTTAGGGCCACTACAAACTATGCTGAAAAAAGCATCACTCTACATATGCATTTCTATTCGAGTGCTTTTAGATCCATAGGACAGATTCCCAAAAGTGAAATTGCTGATTCAAAGGTTTTTTTTAATCAATACTGGTGGCCTGCTCTCAAAAAAGTCTGTAACGATTCATATTCCCATCAGCAATGTATAAAATGCTTATTCCCCTGCGTCTTCATGGACTTTGGGGATTATCACTCTTTCTCATGTTTGCCAGACCAGTGGATGGGTTGAGAAATGGCATCCAATCTTTAAGGGCCCATTATGTATAGGTGAGGGCATTGGGACAGGTGACCTCTACGCTCCTTCCAGCTCAAGTGTCCATGCTTCTCTAATTGTCTGTTTTCAGAGCTTACCTGCTCCAGGTGTGTCTCTTGTCACCATTGACTAGCCGTTTGTGAATCCCAGAGACACCTATGGAACAGTTGCTAGAAACCAACGAATCAAGGACTAGAAGGAAAGCTAGCTGAATGCCGTCCAGAGGATCATCTTGACAATACTGTTCAGCTTGTAAAAACCCACTAGGCTAAATCCCTGCAATTTCATCCAGAACAAATAATAAAAAGCAGTGTGTAATATTTCTAGGATGAGCATATTCATAGTAAATATTTTAAGATCAATGGCTGCACAAAATGCGTTTTCCTTGGAGTTTCACTTTTCAAATGGCTTTGTATTAAAAGTGAAATTTCAATAAATATTCATGGGGAAATTCATTGATGTGTTTTACCATTTATAGCTAAAATTTGTAAGGTTCTGGGGGGGGAAAAAAGATGTATGATGTGTATTTTACCCTCTTAGGAGAAAAGTGGTGAAAAAATGCATGATATGCTTTTGTTTTCTCTGACCATATACCCTCCAAGGCAGAGAGTTGTGCTTTCCCACTCCTGCTCCTCTCCAGCCAGCCCTGGGGCAGTTTGCAGCCTGGGCAGAGGGTTAACTGCAAGAAGACCTGACAGAGGAAGGGGTGGTGGGAAGTGGGGAAGGCCTGTGTGCTGAGTCTTTTCAAAGTTCCCAAAGCCCCTTTTAACATCTACCAGTTGATGAGCACTTACTGCATACCTGGCGCTGTGCTTAAAACTTCCCGTACATTCTCCCACTGAGTCCTTACCACGACCGTGTGAAACGGTCACCATGATTCCCATTTTACAGATGAGGAAACTGAGTCTCGGCAAAGTTAAGCAATTGGTCCCCACGGTCACACTGGCAGAATGAGGATTCAGACTCAGGTCCATCTGGCTCTAATGTGCTTTGTCCCTCAGTGTCCCATCTATAATTTCCCCAGATTGCCAGGAGCCCACTGGGGCCGCAGGGATTGGAGGAAGCTCGGTGTCGTGCTAAATGCCTTCCTGTTTACCTCCCCTGCCTCACGGTGCCTGGTAGGCGTCATTTGGCTGCCTGTTCTGAACACGAGGCATCCCACAGCCTCCGTGACATCATTCTTCTTGGCCCCCTTGCCTGTGGCAGGAAGCTAGCTCACACAGGCAAAGCGCTGAAAATCTGGCTGCTTATTCCGGCCCGTTTTCTCAGAGTCTCAGGTGAACGTATTTATTTTTATAATGGCAAGTTGTACCCTTGGCAAAGATCAGATCCCATTGTTCCTTTGCTTAAGATGCTGGAATCACTTCCCATGGCCAACAGAATAAAACCCAAATGCCCCCCGCCCCCGCCTTGGCTTGGCATTCAAGGCTTTCTGTAACCTGGCCACATGACCATCCTCTTCCCTGTTGTCATCTTCATTTGATGCTCAGCTACCCTAGATGGTTAGCTGTCCTTTGCCCATGTTCATGGTCTTCCATTTGCCTGGAATGTCATTCGTTCACCTCTTTGACTGTTAGCATCTTAAATACCCTTCAAGGCCCACTTGAATGGACTTGCCTCCCCCGAGTGGCCTTCTCTGTGTCCCCAGGCAGAGTTCACAGGTCTCTCCTCTGCAATCTCCACAGTCCCCTTCAATCATTCTGCCACTGACCCTCACTGGCACTTTTCATATCAGCCTTTGCAGCTGGGCTGTGAGCTTTTGGGGGGCAGGGGCCATGCTATTTATCTCTGTTTTCCCAGCATCCCACTCGACATTTGGCTAAAAGTAATAGTGACAATGACAACATCAATGACAGTAATAGTAGCTAACATTTATGGAGGATTTAAAACGTGATCTTACTGAATCCCTCAGAACAACCTCATGACGCAGATACTATATTTACTCCTATTTAGCAGATAAGGAATGGGGGGCTTGAAAAACCTGTGTGGAAATGAGGGAGCTGGCATTTGAACCTAGGGTGCCCAGTTCCCGAGCTAACTTCTCTGACCCACTGGCTTCATTAGGTGTTTGTGAAATGTTTGTTGAATGAATAATCAAACACATCAATGAGCAAATGAGTAATGAGGGGAAAAATCACACAAATATAGAAAAATTATCCACTCCACTGACTAAAGCAAGGCATTTCCTAGCATCTAAGCAAAGATCATAAGCATTTTCCTCCATCATCCAATGGTGGCCCTCCTGCCACTTGGGAAAATTCCATCAACACACTTATTATAGAAGCCACACCAGTGGGTGTCATTCCAGACATATTCCTAAGGGATATAGAGAAGAATGGCTCATCTTTTTGGGTAGAGGACAATGTTGTGATGATCCCCGGGAGGACAGGAACTTAGAGCTGCACCCAGGACAGGAGGGGTGGGTGACTCTGGCTCATTCACAGCCCCTCCCATGATCCTCCGGGGACAAACAGTGGTTCGAAGACTGCTACATAGTGTCAGAGAGTGGTACAGGCAGAAAGTGTTTGCAGAGCCCAAGAAAGCCAAATGGGATGTAGGAAACAAAAGGAAGGGCAGATGGAGAGCCGCCAGGGCACAGCAGACCCCAGGCTGCAGCTGGGGCTTTGCTTGTGGGGAACCACAGGTGCCAGCAAAATGGAGGTCATGGTGCAGGAATGTGGGAAGGATACTCTGTGTCTTGGTCTCAGAGACACCTTGGGTGCTGGGTGGGCACATGGCAGACAAGCTTAGCTCAGGGAGGAGCCATATTCACCTGGGGTTCAGCCAGGAGCAAACACACGGACTGGGGTGTGGCCCACCGGCCTGCTGGCGGCCACCCAGCCCTGCCTGATGCTCAGAAAGAGGGGGGCAAGCCCTAGAGCGTTCTCCATCCTCCCTTCTCCCACCTTCCCCCCCACAGGAAGAATTCTGGAGACATGGGGGCACACAGACTTTCACTCACACATACACACACACACACAAACACACATGCTGAGAAGCCTGGTCAGGCTTCCTGCACTTCACAGCATGAGTCAATTGGTGGATCTTGTTTCTGGAGAGAAACCAGCATGTCTGGAAGGTCGCTGAACTGGTTTCCTCCCTCTGAGAGGCTGCCAATTGGATTTTCAATCTCCATTTTCATCCATGGCGACTTTCTGGCCTTGCACATGATAGGAAAGTGAACCTAGAGGCCAAGGATCTGACAGGGGCCGGAAAACAAAGTTGCACAGCCAAAAGGAACAAGAAGGAAAAGAAAACACATTTCATACAGAGGACTGAATTTCTACTTAGGAAGACTGAAACAATTTCCTAAGGTGGTTTTGGAAACACCTGAAAGCGTTTTCCTTTCTGAACCTGCGAGGTGGATCCAGAGGCTGTAACTAGTTCCCTGGGAGCTCAAGATTCTGGTTCTCTTTCCATAAGAGCTGGGAACCAATGGCAGTGAGATATATATATAGTCTGCAAGAACCACAAGGAATGGGATATGGGAAGTCCCATCCAATTCAGTGGAATCCATCCATCCATCCATCCATCTGACATTCATTCATCCAGCCAGCCAGCCAGCCTAGGGTCATTCGCTCATATAGTTAACACTTATTATCACCTGTTTCGGGTCTACCTTTGGCCTGGCCCTGGAGTCCAGTTACCCTGAAAGGACCTGGAGTCCCCTCTTGATTATCTATGGAAAGGAAGGGATACTAGTGACAAGGACTCTTCTAGTTCTAATTCAAAGGCAAAACAGACGATAAACCCTCTCAGGTGTGAAAAGTCCCTTGGCTTGAGGACAATGCAGTAGTTCATCTGGGGCCTGGCCCAAGCCAGATTCTCGGGAAAGACCTGCTAATTCAGGGTAACTTGTACCACTTGTTTAATGCCCTTGCTGAACTCTACACTTTCCATCTTTGAAAATCTTTCATTAAGGTTTCATGATGGGAGAAGGCTGAACGATTATGTAAGAGTGGGGTTTTTTTTTGCAACAATTTTATGGATATATTTTGAAGGAAGCAAACATATGCCTATTAAACAGGGGGAGAATTATCAGTGAATGTTTTTAAATGACCAATAAAAATGGAATTATCATTGCTCATTGTTTTTTATGGATCATAATGTGTTTTTGTTTTTTTCTGATGGAAATAACAAACTCCCCTCCTAGACGCCGGCCGCTAATTACACAGTTACCACACAGTAATCCAGGCAAGTGGGTTCTCGCCTGTCGTAATTCATCTTCATAAAGATAATTGGCCCAGTGAATGAGACCACAAAATAATTGTGCAAACAGGAGACAGATTCAATAAAAACTGATTTTACTCTTCTCTCTTCCAAAACTACAAGCCTGAGAGAGGAGTTTTCAAGAACATATCAGATTTCTCCCCAGATTGCCGCCCCCACCCCCATTTGTTTATTACCGAAAGATTTACTGAGGACCCACTCTTTTCGAATCATTAGCTAAATACTGGGGAAAAGCAAAACTTGGACCAAATTCCCCATGACAAGGAATGGGCAATCAGGTAAGGAAATACATAAGCAGCAGACAGAAGTAACATGACACACAGTGGACAGACAAAAAATGCTCCAGAAGAGATGCAGAGAGAGGGCTACTGGAGTTCAGAGGCAAAGCGGTTGCTTCTGGCTGGAAAATCAGTGACGGCTTCATGGAAGAAGCGGCATTTGAGCTGAATGCTGAAGGGGTGGGAGAGGGTGGGGAGGTGAATGGCCATTCGGACAAAACACGGGAGCAATTTCAGTGGAGCACAGACAGGTGACGGGAGGAGAGATGGAGTGGAAAGATAGGTTGAAGGTTGTCGTGAAGTGGGAGAAGCTGATTTTTAACTTTTTAACTCATGGCTGTGCCCCTTCCCCTCTGCATATGTGATAGGTATTAACTTGACACAATCAGTAGAACACACCGCTACGTGCCAGGCCCCGTGCTAGGGCTATGTGGGAGACCCAGATGATTTAGCTACAAAACCTCCCCTCAGAAACTCAGAAGGGGGTCAGAAACGTTAATGTGGCCAATACTGGCTGAGCTCGTGTCTGAATTTATTTCTGGAGGCGGCGGGAGGTGAGGGTGGGGGTCACTGTTCAAATGAGGCAGGAGGCCCCACATGAGCCTACCGTCCATCCAATTCCACATCACAGCAGGCATCGTTAGCATCAGGCTCTAGCTGTTTCCAAGGCAAAACATTGTTGGACTATTTACTGCCAACTACTTCTTTTCTCTATCTCTGTCGCCAACATTTCCCTCCTTGAAAATTTGAAAGAGCCAGGAAAAGACAGTGAGAAAAAAATGTCCAGGGAGATAGGAGAGCAATGCAAATGAGAATCACAAAGCAGAATCCCAGGAAAGGGAATTTCAGGAAGGGAATTGTTGACAGTGTCACATGGTGTAGAGAATTAAAAGGGGAGCTGGCAGTTGTCCGTTGGGCTTAGCATGGAGAAAATCATTGATGAGCTGGTGAGAGTCACATCAGAAAAGTGGGGGCTGGGGAGCAGAGGCCAGGTGGCAGGGGCGTGAGGACAGAGCCGGCTGGTCTGGGGAAGGAGTCACACAGCTGATACAGGGTGGGCTATCTACCTGACCACCATCTTACCTCCACTTTGCTTTTTGGTCTCTACTCTCATCAACAGACCTAATAACTCTTAGGAAATTACAATTTTACAGAATAAGTTATGTGCCACTATGACATTTTTACATTGGAAGGTCTTTGAGATGCCTTAGGAAGTGTCCCGAGCTAGGGAATGCCCAGCCTACTGTAGTAGTTCTTACCCTTTCATGGTCCTAAAATCTTGACTCAGTAACCTAGATGAATCATAGACTTTCCCCCTGCTCTCCCCACTTACATCCCATCTGCTCCCAACTTCTATTTATTCTTTCTGCCTATCACCTCATTTATCCATTCCCTCCTCTTTACTCCTATAGCTTCCATTGTGGTAGACTGAATTTTTGGTTCTAACTCTTCACTGCTTTGTAATAAATTTTACTTGCATGCCCTTTCCATGGCCTCATGTTCTTCCTCACTCCTTGACCTTTGGGTGGACCATATGACTTGTCAATAAGATGTTAGTAATGTGACACAATCAGAGGCCTGAAATGTTCTTGTGTAATTGAGTTTGCTTTTTTGTACTCCAGTGATACACCTGAGAAGATTATGTGCCAGATAGATGCTGCCACTTCTGACTGGGTCCCAGAAGAATCACATGTGAAAAAGACCTGAGTCTACCCTGTAGCCTGGAGCTGAGTCCACCCTAGATCAGCCATACTATAATCAATCTGCAGATCCAAGATTGTGAAAATAAATTCCTACTGTTTTAAACCACTGAGTTTTGGGGTGGTTTGTTATGCAGCATTACCATACCATTAGCTACTGATACAACCTCATTAGTTCAAGTCCTCTACTCTCACTCCTTAAGTCCAACTGCCATATAGACTGTTAGACAACCTCAAACACTACAAGCAATAAAATCTCCCCCTTCAGGGTTTTCAGTTTTTCTTCCAGAAGGTTTATTCCTTTATTCATTTTGTTCATACACTCAATAAATGGAGACTTGTGCTAAGCCTTAGCAAGGGCAATGAGGGGCAAGTAAGGGGAGGTTATAAATTGGAATGAGATGCATTCCATTTCTTTAAGTGAGAGAAACAGACATGAAAGCAAATAATTACATCCCAAGGTGTCGGCCATATTTCTTATCCTAAAACAAACCAAGTGGAGATAAAGTAATCATTGTTGCAAATGCCCTTTTTATACTTAAAAGCAATTATCTGTGGGTATTTTAAAAAATAAAATCTATAGTAATTATGAGTTTGCCTTTTTGTTTTTCACATATCACATGAGCCAGTGAGGAAGTGGAATGCAAGATAGTCTGACCATATGTCAATACCAAATACATTTCCTTTAAAGTTTGCTTTGCACATCTGTTCTGGAAGATGGGGAATGAAATGTACTTGTAAACAGACACAAATGATTCACAGGATCATGATTGCTTTCCATCATCTGCATCAATTATATACAGCAATGGGACTTGGTGAAATACATTTACGACTTGTTAAAAACACTCCTCGAAACAATTCAGACCTCATTAAGCCCTGGTGTGCTCAGCCAAGCATGGGCTGGCAGTCGGCAGACCTTAGTCCTTGTACCAAATCTGAGCTGACCTTGGCCAAGAGGAAAGCATGTCACGATGGAGTTTCTTTCTGATCTCTCTTTCCATTGTCATGAGATGGAAGACAGGGAAGCCAGCTATGAAATGAGTACAGACTTTTATTAGGTTGTCAATAAAGCACTCAATCAGTCATCAAACCAATTAATACTCTGTCAGGTGATGGGGATAAAGTAATGCAAGTAAAAGAATAAATACATGGTCCTGTCCTCAGGTCACTTACAGTCTCATAGGAGTTTACCATTTCCAGCTCCTCCTACTAACTATGTAATCTTAAAAAAAATTCACCTAACTTCCCAGTCCCTCAACTTCCTCATCCATAAAATTACAAAAATAATAAAAATAATAATTAAAAATAATAAAATTACAACAAGTACATCATGGGATTATTGTGAGAATTAAAGAAATTAGTACATGGTATGGCAGACACAGCCAGTTGCTACCCAATATTCATGATCCCCTTCTTTTTTTACTAAGAGAACCCTGATTTTGTTGGAATGACAAGGCATCCTGCCAAAATACTCAACTTTCCAGCCTCCCTTGCAGCTATGGTAGCATGTGCCTCAGTTCTAGCCAGTGAGAAGTAGATAGAAGTCTTGGCAAGGTCATTCCTTCCTGAATAAAAGGACAAAGTTTCATGAGAGACACTTTTCATTCATCTTCTTGTCAGAAACACATATATGGAACACCCAACCACTCTGAGACTCTGAGGATGAAACTACATGCTTGGGATGGTGGAGCAGAAAACTGGAAGGAACTTGACTTCCAAACGATATCCTTGGACACCTGCATAAACCCTATTCCACTTACTTCCAGACTCATCATAGGAGGAATAGTTCTTGCTTAGGTCACTTGCTTGCTGAAGTCACTCTTTGTGTATGTGTGTGTGAAGGGGTTCTGTTCTACACGGGTGAACAAATTCCTAACTGAAAACAAGTAATATGCCTGCCATGTGCGAAGCATTCAATAAATGCCATTAGTCTTGTTAATGTTACGACCGCACCGTGTGATGGTGGCATGGTGAGAACACAGGGAGCTGTCAGACCACTTAGGAGGGCTTCTAATCCAGACCCAGATGGAACATTCTTGGAGAAAGAGACATCCAAGTCAGACCTGAAAGGCTGGATAGGAGTGCTGTCAACTCTAAGTCTGCAAGGTCTTTTCAAGTGGACCCCTCTTCTCATTCCCACTCTCCTCCTACTCCCCGAAGCCTCTACTTTGGACATTCCAGCAGGCTCTCAACAGGACTCCTGCTTTCG
Organism: Balaenoptera borealis; assembly: GCF_965194805.1. NCBI lineage: Eukaryota > Metazoa > Chordata > Mammalia > Artiodactyla > Balaenopteridae > Balaenoptera > Balaenoptera borealis. The sequence goes on along the minus strand of NC_138879.1, from coordinate 50,688,121 downwards.
ATCTTGCCCAGACCATCTTCCCCAGTTGTTTCCAGAGAAATCTTTCTAAATGGGTCTGGCTATATCACACCCCCAGATGAAAATCTCTTGAGTGCAACCCCTCTCCTACACGGAGCTTCTCAAAGTTTCCATCAAAGGGCCCCTAAGCAGCCTGTAACCTCCCTGGAGGTTTCAGCAAGTCCTGAAAAGGTACGAAATTTATTTGAACTTTTCTAATTCAATCCTTAAAAAAATCATGTAGCTTTTGCATTTTTAGTTTGTAATATATTCTTGTTGGTTTTAATATGAAAATGTTTTAACTTACTTCCTAAAGGGCTTAATTCATATTCTAGGAAGATGCACTATATTTAACCAGTGGTTCCGAGTAGCCCCTCGTATACTGCTCTACACGTCAGAGGGCGTGCTGGAGCTACCCATCCTGGCATCAAGACAGCACCTGATTGGCCTCCTGTGATGCCTCCTTGCCTTTCCACATGCCATCCCTTCCTCACTGAATGGCCTTCCTCCCTGTCTGGCAAGCTCCGATGTGTGCTCCTGTGTTAAAGCACCCGCCATGTCATAGTTTGGGCAGTGATTACAGAGTCCCCGATCTCTGATGAAGTTGTGAAGCTGTCAAGCACAAGGGTTGAGTTTTATTCATCCTTGAAAGTTTTCCACTGACCATTGCATAATGAATGATTCCCAAACCTAGAGACTCACAACAATCGTTTTATTTTGCCCCCAGTTTTGTGGGTCAAAAATTCCAGAACGGCTCAGCTGGGCAGTTCTTGCTTGGAGTCTCTCAGGCAGTTTGCGGTCACATAGCAGCTGGGGCCGCAGTCATCTATCTGAAGGCTAGACTGGGCTGGAAAGTCCAAGATGGCCCCCTCCTGTGGCTGGCAGTTCGTGCTGGCTGTTTGCTGGGTGCTCGGATGGTGCTGTTGACTGGAGGCTCTGTGTGTAGCCTCTCCAGTCCGACGTCCTAAGGTGGCTGGCCTCCCCCAGAGCAAGTGTCCCGAGAGACCAGGAGTAAGCTGTATATGACCTCACAAATCATGCAATGTTCATGTCCAACCACATCATACTGGTTTACAAGTGAGTCACAGGCCAGCAGATATTCAAAGAGGGGACTTAGACTACACCTCTTGATGAGGTCGCATCATAGAAGAACGAGTGGGATGGAAGCTATTGGAGCAGCTGTCTTTGGAAAACACTGTCTAGCATAATAAGCGTCTCAGCTCTGAGCCCAATTTATGGCGAATGAATGAATGAATGGATTTTAAGTATTCTGTGAACGGCCACCATTCCCAGGATAAGATTTTGACATAGAGGGGAAGTGAAATCTCTCTCTACTTTCCTGTTCAAACCTTCTTTTCTCTAGGACCCCCTGTGCCCCTCCCTACCTGAGGATGAGCGTTGAGGCCAGGAGATGTAGAAAGAGGAACAGAGGGAGGGAGAAAGAGAGAGAGAGAGAGAAAGAGGGAAGGGAGGGGAGAGAGAGGGAGAAAAGAAGGGAGGGAAGGAAGTGGGTGAGAGATTTCCAGCACTTGGGAAGGTGAGAAATAGATTCCCCTCCCTTGGTATTTCCTGCTCCCACAGCTTCCGTTTTTCTTGCCCTCCCCAAATAGGAAATGGAGTGATTGGGATTCATCCCGAACATAAATCAACGGTTGGGAAAAGCTTGAAAATAAATCAAACTTGATATTCCATTCGTCCCCGTTGGAATCACTTCTGCCCTCCTCCCTCCGGGCCTCAGCTTCCTCGCCTTCCCATTAGAACAAGGAGGGCTTTGGACCAGCTCACCTCCTAAAATTCCTCCAGCTTAAACCCTGTGGTTTCACATCAACCACCCACACCCATCCTAGCAGGGCATCAACCTCCCGGGGAGAGGCAGCCTGTCATTCAGAGAACTCTCCTTCTCCAAATCTAATAGCCCCTCGTCTCCCATTGCGAGCTCAGTTATGGGAGCCGTCACAGCAGCATAGCAGGTGTCATTAAATAGACATTAAGACCCAACAGGGCATGTTTTATGGGACCATTACCACATGCCTGATGTTCGCTGTGACAAATGGAGATCCAGCCGACCACACCATGTGATAATGGGCAGGAAACACCCCCCGGGGTGAGGTAATGTGACTAGGAGATGATGCACTCATTGTTTAATGCCACACATCCCATCGGAAGAGGGCTGCTTCCTCTTGGCTGACTCGGTCTGGAAGTCAGGCTTCATCCTTGTCTTCCTGGGTCCATCAGGCACTTGGGCCAGGAGAGATGGAGCCCACCGTCAGGCCAGCGTGGCCAGCCTGAACATGTCCCAAGGAGATCTGCCTCCTGATTTAAAGACAAAGGGCTACCCTGCCTCAGTTTCCCCCAAGCTGATTGGTCTTTGGAAAGCAGGAGCCCGACAGTAAAAGTGAGATGAGCTAATTGATCCCTCTGCTAATCGGAGTAGGAAGGCAAGCCTCTCGGAGCACGGAGAACTCACCTGGATCTAAACATCACCTCATTACAGGCATAATGTTTCTACAGTGTGGGGAGTGCACGTGAGCTTTGGATTCTGACCTCCCTGGGCTTGAACTCAGCTCTGCCGTTTGGTCTCAGAAAGACTCCTCTTTCCCATCTCCTGTGCAGAGATGTGATGAGGGTAACCTGGGAAGACTCACAGAAGCATTCAGGGCCTCATTTAGCAAACGTAGTTTTCCTAGCCCTCCACATGTCTTTTTAGCGTGGCTGTCCCATTCTCGGTCTTTCAGAGAATTAAAGGTCTGGGATCCCAGGGTCTAAGACCTGCTTGTGCCTGCTGCTCCCTGGGGAGTTGGAGGTACCCAAAGCCAGACGCCCTCAGCTGCCGACGTACAACCTCATACCCCACGCTCTGCAGACTCTCCACTGCCTGCCCCCCTCTGGATCACACCTCAGTGACACAGCGTTGCTGGGGACAGTTCGCAAACCTACCAACCCGCTGACTGATCAGGCCTCTCACTCCCCCCACTAACATGTCCACCTCCCGGCCAGAGCCTGGGGATACTCCCCGGAGATGCCCTTCCTGCCCCCAAAGCCCTTGACCCTTTGACAGAAGTTCATTCGATATCCCAATGCCCACAGTGTGTCCAGCCCCTCCCTCCACACCTCCTTGGCACCCTGCCCTCATGCCTGCTCTACCATCTTCTCCCCTCCTTTATCCTCACCCCACCCACACCCCTACTCTAGCTCCTCCTCTCAGAGACCATCACACTCAGATTTCCTCCATCCCAAGGAGAGCCTTTCTCAACCACCTGCCATCCTATCCTGCGGAATCTCTACCCTCACCACCTCCACTTCCACTCACCACATTTCCTCCTCAACCCCTTGAAATCTCCATTCCAATGCCACCAATGCGCTAAAATTACCATCTCCATCTTGTGTTCCAATATTCCCTAGCAAGTCTAACTGCACCCTCGTGCCTGGACAATGTCTGAGAACAGCAGTCACCTCCACTGCCTTTGGATTCTGGGTCACTGATGACTGGTCCTCTTCTTACCTCTCTTCACGCACTGCCTCTCTTTCCTTCACCAGCTCCCCTTCCTCCCCAGGCACCTGAGCCTAGGTGCTCGCCAAATTGCTATTTCAGAGCTTCCCCCCCCCTTTCTCTAAACTCCCTCTCTCTCTTCTCCCTTACCTCCGTCCCCAAGGCCTCGCCATAGTTCTAGGTTGCTGACTTCTCCACTCTCGTGCCATCCTTGACTTCTTTCTCTAACTCCAATCTCATATTCCCAGTGGCCTGCGGGACCAGGTAGGTGCCTCACTGGTATCCCAGAGTCTGAATGTCCCACACTGAGGTCATCTCGTTTCTTCTCCACAATCTGTTCCTCCTCCTGGACCTCCTCTGCACAGATGATGTCTCCTGTCCCACCAAGGCGGAGATGCCAAGATGGCTTCTTGGCCTCCCCATCTCTCCTTTCCTCTCCCTTATTCTTCCACTGAGGCCTCTATTATAAAGCGTCTCTCTCCTGGGCCCCGTCCTGAGCCCCCACGTGGTGATGACGGTGCAGGGGAACCAGCACCTGCCAGGAGGATGAACTCAGGTGCTCTGGGCTACCTTCAGGCATCTTCCCAGTTCCTTCAGTCTCATCTTTCCGAACTATGTCATAGGCCAGCACTTTCTGCTGGAACAAAGAGTATCCCAGTGCCTCACCTCGGCCCCTCAGACTCTGAGGATCTGGCCTCTGCCTGCCTCATCAGCCTTATCTTCGCTTTCTTATTCTGGAACTTTCCAGGTCCAGCCATACCATTCATCCAGGGCCTCAAAGAGCCAAGTAGGTGCCCATCTTGGGGCTTTCTCCCAGGCTGTTCTCTCTCTTGAAATCCTCCCCCAGCTACCCACTGTGCATCTGGCTGACCCCTACTCCCCTTCCTTTGCTGGGGTCTCTCCATCTAAATCAGGTCACCTCCATCATGTTCCACTGTGGAACCAGATTTCTTCCTTCGTTGAATGTGTTACAACTTAACATTACACGCTCAGTGTTTATTTATTGTCCATCTCCCCCACTCGACTATAAGCTCCACAAGGTCAGGGACAAGGTCACATTCTTGCTGGAACCCCAGTGTCTACCTGTCATAGTGCCTGACACATAGTAGGCATTCAAAAAGTGCTCGATGAATTAATGAGGCAGTGAATGAGAAACTAGCATTGGTTGACCCAACTGGTTCTAGGAGGAGGAATTTTATCCCCATGGACGGTGTCTGTGGACTCTCCCTGCAGTATTTAACCCATAGGCTCTGGAGTGAGATGACTTAGGTTCAAATCTCAGCTCTCATAGCACAGGGAGATCAGCTCGGTGCTTTGTGACCACCTAGAGGGGTGGGATAGGGAGGGTGGGAGGGAGGGAGATGCAAGAGGGAAGAGATATGGGGACATATGTATATGTATAACTGATTCACTCTGTTATAAAGCAGAAACTGACACACCATTGTAGAGCAATTATACTCTAACAAAGATGTTAAAACAAAAAAAAAACAAATCTCAGCTCTCCTCCTTACCACCCGGGTGACCTGAAGGAGCTTAACCTTTCCAACTCTCTGTTTCTACAGTCACAAGATGAGATAACAATAGTACAGGCATACCTCATTCTATTGCACTTTGCTTTTTTGTGCTTTGCAGATATCGCATTTTTTACGAATTGAAATTTTGTGGCAACCCTCTGTCAAGCAACTCTATGGGTACCATTTTTCCAACAGCCTTTGCTCACTTCATGTCTCTGTGTCACATTTTGGTAATTCTCAGAATATTTCAAACGTTTGCATTATTACTATATTTGTGCTGGTGATCTGTGATCAGCGATCTTTACAGTCACTATTACAAAAAGATTATGATTCGCTGAAGGCTCAGATGATGCTCACCATTTTTTAGCGATGAAGTATTTTTTAAATTAAGGTACATACATTGTTTCTTAAAGACATAATGCTATTGCGTACATCATAGATTATGGTATAGTATAAATATAACTTCTTTATGCACTGGGAAACCAAAAAATTCATGACTTGCAATATCCGCTTTATTGCTGTGGTCTGGAACCGAACCTGCAATATCTAGAAGGTCTGTCTGTATTTAACATACAGGGCTGTTCATGAAATCAGCTGATATATGTATTGATGGTACTAAGCCTCATGAACTGTTTGTAAATTTTGGAGACTAATCCCTTGTCGGTCACATCATTTGCAAATATTTTCTCCCAATCTGTGGGTCATCTTTTAGTTTTGTTTATGGTTTCCTTTGCTGTGCAAAAGCTTTTGAGTTTACTTGGGTCCCATTTGTTTATTTTTGTTTTTATTTCCATTATTCTGGGAGACAGATCAAAAAAGATATTGTTGCAATTTATGTCAGAGAGTGTTCTGCCTATGTTTTCCTCTAGGAGTTTTATGGTGTCCGGTCTCACACTTAGGTCTTTAATCCATTTTGAGCTTATTTTTGTGTATGGTGTTAGGGAGTGTTCTAATTTCATTCTTTTACATGTAGCTGTCCAGTTGTCCCCACACCACTTATTGAAGAGGCTGTCTTTCCACCATTGTGTAGTCTTGCCTCCTTTGTAGAGGAGATTACTTGACCATAGGTGCGTGGGAGCTGATACATGTAAAGAGCTTAACGCCATGACTGGTGTGTGGTGAGTGTAGTCATTATTATTATTACTGCTACTATTTTTCTCTCTCTGTGAGAAGAACCAATAGACATGCAGATAGGACTTGCTGGGAGTGTAGAGGAGCCAGGAGGAGGCAGTATGGGAAGGCTTCTGGACCATGGCTTAGGAGTGGATATGGAAAGAGGGAGGGAGGAGATGGTACTTGGGAGAACAGACCAAAGAAGGTGATGGAAAAGACGGAAGTTTGGAGCTATCCTTAAGTCTGAGGCTTTATACAGACCCCAAACACCTATGGTATTAATTACTGCTCTATTATTGTTTTCCTTCCTATGAGTTTTTTTTTTAAATTGAGGCAAAATTCACATAACATAAAATTAACCATTTTGGAGTACAATTCACTTGCATTTAGTACATTTCCCAGTATTGCACAACCAACACCTCTATCTAGTTCTAAAACATTTTCATTATTCCCAGAAGAATCAATTAAGCAGCAAGAGATTATTTTCACAATTTTTATTTGGGTGTAATTTTAGATTTACAGAAGAGTTGCAAAGATGGCACAGAGAGTTCCCTTCGCTCAGCTTCCCCGATGTTAAAAGCAACTTGTGGGGGCTTCCCTGGTGGCGCAGTGGTTGAGAACCTGCCTGCCAGTGCAGGGGACACGGGTTCGAGACCTGGTCTGGGAGGATCCCACATGCCACGGAGCAACTGGGCCCGTGAGCCACAATTACTGAGCCTGCGCGTCTGGAGCCTGTGCTCCGCAACAAGAGAGGCTGTGATAGTGAGAGACCCGTGCACCGCAATGAAGAGTGGTCCCCGCTTGCCACAACTAGAGAAAGCCCTCACACAGAAACGAAGACCCAACACAGCCATAAATAAATAAAATAAATAAATAAATAAATTAAAAAAAAAAAAAGAACATGAATTTCTTAAAAAAAAAGCACCTTGTGGAATCTGGGTACATTTATCAAAACTGAGACATTAACATCGGTACAAAACTGAACTACAGACATTTATTTGGATCTCTCCAGGGTCTCCACGAATGCCCTTTTTCCGTTTCACGATCAAACCCAGGATAGCAGCACACTGCATTTGGAGAGATTATTTTTGAAACCCAAAGAATCAAAATCAAGTCCACGACTCCTTGGGCTTGGAATCGTTCCTTAGTGACGTTTTGCATCATTCCCTCCCTGAGGGCCCCTGAGACTCACCTCGATTCAAAGGACAGGTTTCCATCGGGCCCACGGGCTATGAACCCATCACATACCACCAAGGGCCGGCAGGGGAGCAGAACGCAGTGCGTCCTCTAAGAACCACGTCTCATTCAGGGTCCCTAATATGGTCAGCGTTTCCCCTGCACTGATTCCGGGGCACCTTCCAGCCCACACTCTCTCCCTTCCTCGGGATGTCACTCTGGGAAGAGGCCAGGTCATGCTGCAGCTACAAGCAACCTGGGAATCTCAGTGGCTTAGGCCACCAAGGTACGTATCTCACCTGCACGTCCTGTACGTCAGGACCATCTAGACACTGTGCTCCATACCCTCCTCCTCGAGACCTAAGCTGATGGGTAACCACTTTCTGGAGCTTTGCATGTATGAGAAGGACCCCTCGTGGGTTTTGCACCAGCATTTAAATGTCCCATCCCCAAATTGAGACACATCACACCCATTCCAACTCATTGGTTGGAACTAGTCACACAGCTGCATCCAACCAAAGGGAGCCCAGAAGTGTGACCCCACCACGTGCCCGGAAGCGTGGAGGGTAGACTGGTGGGCAAACAGCACCAAAAACCATCACTCCCAAAGACGGCACTGAAAGGCGGGTCTGCAAACCTGCCTCCCCAAATTCAGGGTGACTCTGGGGTCTGGGGAGTCTGTGTGTCCCCTTTGGGGTCTTGGAACCACTCACAGGGCGGGTGGGGGACCGGGCTGAGGCGGACACGAGTAGGCAGAAGGAAGGAGGCAGGGCTGCGGCAAAGATGAAGAAACCATACTTCTGATCTCAGACCCTCAGCCTGATGCAAGAGACCACAAACAGAATCAAATAATCAGGGTCCAAAGCACTGAATAAACTAGGAGGACTCCTGCCACTCCCTTAGGACAGGGTGTAACGGTACCATTCGCGCAATTTCTTCCGCAGATAACTACCAAGTCCCGACCACACACCAATCCCCACCTCCTAGAGTCATCTAAGACTAACCAACTATCTCCAGGGCTTGGCGCTTTTACATTTATAATCCATTTCAATGATGTGGGCATCAGACCGGTAGTGAGTTGACTAGTGGCCCCCAAAAGATGTGTTTATGTCCTAACCTCCAGAACCTGTGAATGTAACCTTACTTGGCGGAGGGAAGGGTCTTGGCAGATGTAATTAAATTAAGAATCTCAACATGAGATCATCCTGGATTATCCCTAAATCCAATGACAAGTGTCCTTATAAGAGACAGAAGAGGAGACACAGACACACAAAGGACAAGTCCATGGAAGACAAAGGCAGAGATTGGAGCGATGCAGCCACAAGCCAAGGAACGCCTAGAGACACCAGAAGCTGAAAGAGACAAATGGGGATGCTAAAAATAATCCTTTCCTCCCAGGTTGTTTTGAGAGTGAAAGGAGTGGGTGAGCGGGCCTATGAAAAGTACTCAGAGGGCTTCCCTGGTGGCGCAGTGGTTGAGAGTCTGCCTGCCAATGCAGGGGACACGGGTTCGAGCCCTGGTCTGGGAAGATCCCACATGCCGCGGAGCAACTAGGCCCGTGAGCCACAATTACTGAGCCTGCGCGTCTGGAGCCTGTGCTCCGCAACAAGAGAGGCCGCGACAGTGAGAGGCCCGCGCACCGCGATGAAGAGTGGCCCCCGCTTGCCACAATTAGAGAAAGCCCTCGCACAGAAACGAAGACCCAACACAGCCATAAGTAAATAAATAAAAAAAAAAAAAAAAAAAAAAAAAGTACTCAGCGTCCTGCCTAGAACACAGTGAGCACGAGGAAAGCACCTGTTATAACTGTGTGTCTGCAGAATATTTGGTTGCCCCTGTTCTCCTAATCACACACTCTGTCTCCATCCCTGCGCCACCCCTGTAAGGCTCTCCAACTGCAACACTACTGACATTTTGGAATCTGTGGTTCCTTGCTGTGAGGGCTGCCCTGTGCTCTGTGGGACCCGAGCAGCTTCCCTGGCCTCTACCCACCAGATGCCATAGCACCACCCCCCTCCAAGCCCAAGACATAAACAACAAAATTGTCTCCCTCTTACCAAATTTGGGAGACAAAAATCATCCCTGGTGGAGAACCACTGCCTTTCGACTTGGGCCTCTTGATGGGCACCCACTGCTTGCAGCTGGGCTTCGGATACAGGTCTGGGTTTCGGATACAGGTCTGGGTTTCGGATACAGGTCTGGTCTGTGGGTCTGTCAGGCAGGTGACCCTCAGTGAAGGGCTCTGAGACCCCCAATCCCCAGGGCAAGAGAGGCAGCATATTAAACAAACGGACATTTGGTGTTGGAGAGACCACCCTGGAGCCCTGGCTCTATCATTGAACTTTTCTGAGCTTCTATTTCCACACCTATAAAATGGGAATAACAATAATATCAGCCTCACATAGTGATTATACGCATGAAATGAAATATTAGATATAAAGAGATTAGCAGCGTGCTGGGCATGGAGTTGGCATTTGGTCAATATCAGTTATTACTATTTTCACTATTAATATTATCCCAGGCTGGGAGCTGACCCATAAAGGGATAAAAGAGGAAAGCTTCTATGCTTAATGGCTGCAAAGGCCCCAAATCAAATCAGAGCATTTGGTGGCCGCTGTCAAATAAAATATGCATGCCCAGGATGAGGGTGGGAGCTGGGTGTGTAATGTAATTTAAAGCAATGTCTTTCCAGGGCAGAAGGAAACTGTGAGAGATGTACATTGATGTGACAAAGGTTTCCAAAAGCAGTAGTTCTCCCACGGCCTGAAATGATGATATTTGCTGCTAGCAGATGTAGCTGAATTGGGAAAAGAGAGACTGCGCCCGCTGATTGTCACTTCATTTTATTCTCCCATGGCTGTTGTCCAAAGAGCTAAAGTGGGAGCCCCTCCATGAGGGCGCCTCCCAGGATCTTTCCCTACCTGCTTTTCCCTTATAAATTGTGATTTATAAGAAATATATATTTGGGGACTTCCCTGGTGGCGCAGTGGTTAAGAATCCGCCTGCCAATACAGGGGACACGGGTTTGATCCCTGGTCCAGGAAGATCTCACATGCCGTGGAGCAACAAAGCCTGTGCGCCACAACTACTGAGCCTGCACTCCAGAGCCCGTGTGCCAACAACTACTGAGCTCGCATACCACAACTACCGAAGCCCGCACGCCTAGAGCCAGTGCTCCGCAACAAGAGAAGCCACCGCAGTGAGAAGCCCACACACTGCAACGAAGAATAGCCCCCCTCGCTGCAACTAGAGAGAAAGCCTGCACGCAGCAAGCAAGACCCAACGCAGCCAAAATTAAAAATTAATTAATTAATTAATGGAAAAAAAAAAAGAAATATGTATTTGGTCACTTCGATGTCTAAAGTGAATTTCTCATTTATATTTGGTCTTCAGCCACAGTTCCTGGCTCACAGCTCCAGAACTCTTGGAATTTCCTAAGTGAGGAGAGTGATAAAGGTTTCTTTTGTTATGTTAATGGAGTGGCTTTTGGAACTCACCTAAGCCATGGGAGCCAACCATCTATTTAGTCTCACCTCTTGACCTCCTGGGAGAGGAGAGAGGCTGGAGGTTGAATCAATCACCAATGGCCAATGATTTAATCAATTACGCCCCTGTAATGGAGCCTCCGTAAAAATTTTAGAGCTTCTGGACTGGTGAACATGTGGCGACCTGGAAAGAGTGGTGCCTGTTCCCCATACCTTGCCCTGTGCCTCTCTTCCGTCTGGCTGTTCCTGAGTTATAGCCTTTTATCATAAACTGGTTATCTAGTGAGTAAAATGTTTCTCTGAGTTCTGGGAACTGCTCTAGCAAATCAGTCAAACCCAAGGAGTAGGTCATGGGAGCCTCGGATTTATAGCCAGTCCATCAGAAGCACAGGTAACAGCCTGGACCTGCATGTCAGAAGCTGGGGGTGGGGGGGGTGGGGATGGGCGCCAGCAGTCTTGCAGGAATAAGCTCTTAACCTCAGGAGCCCTTAACCTGTGGGATCTGATTCCACCTCCAGGTACGCAGTGTCTGAATTGAGTTGAATTCTCGGACACCAGTGGGGTGTTAATGGTGTGTAGCCGTCCCCCACATTGGAAGTTGAGTCTCAGAAAACCGAAAGACCTCCTCTTATGCATAAAAACCTACGGAAGATATGCAGGAAAGGGCTCAAGAGTCAAGAGGTCTGAGTGTGAACTGTGGCCCTGCACCTTGCCAGCTGTGTGACAACAGCTCAGAAAATGCCGTTCGCCACCTGGTTCTATGAGAATGAAGTCACTAGCCATGCAGTCGCTGAACTTTCACACACCCTGAAAGAAGTACAAGGAGGAAACCAGGAATGAGGCCCTCTGTGCTCGGGGAAAACTGGCAGAACAGGCCTTCAGAGAGTTAGATGTTTTCAGGAGGCATTTTTATGAACCTGGATTCTTGCATCTTCCCATACTTGGAAAAGCACTACAACCATTACCTCAGACACCGGTTCCTCATGAGTAGCAGCAACTTTCTACTGAGATGTGTGCTTGGTTGCAAGTAGCCCCTTCACCAAAATCACAAATATACTGCCCTCCCCACTGTGAAGCAGTTCCTTGGAGCTATCTGAGAGGCTGTCTCCTGGGCTAGAGTCCTCAGTAAGTCCCCAAATAAAACTGAAACTCACAGCTCTCACATTGTGCAGTTTGTTTTGTTTTCTCAGTCGACAGTGACCTCGGGCAAGCCTCTTCCCTCGTCTGTTGAAAAGGCAGTAAACTCGTGCCGCTTACCTAATACTGCTCTTATTTTCCTGGGCTTCTAACTCTCCTTCCCAAAGCCTGCCTGCTGCCCGCTACCCCCGCCCTGGTCCCAGGGTTGATTACAAGTTGTGGTCTCCCCAGTAAAGTTCCAGGTTTGCAGCTTCATCTTGGAGGGGGAAGAAAACTTAGGCCTATAATGTCCAACTAGCAGCTTTGGATACTAAGGGCTAAGTAACTGGGCAATAATGTTGAAAAGCTGGGCTCCATGAAGGTGCCTGTGCCACCTTTATGGAAATAATAGTACCAGCAACAACAGGCACCATTACCATTTATTAAGTATTTATTCCAGAACCCACATGAATTACCAAATCCTCAGGTAAGGGAGGTGCTCTGAGAGAGGTGCTCGGATGATTCCCATTTTACAGAGGAAACAAAGGCTTAGAGAAGGAAGATGATTTGCCATCAGGTCCACCCTGTACAGTTGTTCAGGTTGTGTACTGCATAAGGGGGCTACACCTAAGAGGATGACATTTACATTGCAGACAAATACTAACTTGCATGACAGCATATAGTGGGCACTGGGTGTCCATGCTTCCTAGGTACATCCTAGAATGACCAGTCATTCATATACCCACCCAGACACCCACGACCAGGCCTCCACTCAGGAGCACAGGCACTCACACATTCACTGGTGCAGGGGTATAGCTGCACCAGGTCCTGACTATGCCCCAAGCATCCCCCTGAGGTTGCTTCTCCCACTGCCCTGGCTCTCAGTGGCTCGATTCCTGTCCCATAGCAGACTCTGAGTCAGCTATGATTGCCTCGTTGAGGGGATGGGGCAGGTGCGAAACAGTATCTATGAACTGTGAGCCTAAGAGAGCGGGGCTGTCTGTGTACATAAAGCTGGGGCCTGATTCCTAATCGGATGATGTCTTGCCCGGGGTTCCTAAGAAGAGGCTTACGTGTGAGCACATTTTTGAGGAATGGGCTGACAGCACAGTGAGGGATTGTTTGGCTGCTGTAACAAACTACCACAAACTTGGTGGCTTAAGATAACACACATTTGTTCTCTTACAGTCCTGGAAGTCGGAAGTCTGAAGTCAGTTTCACAGGCCAAAATCCAGGTGTCGGCAGGGCCACACTCCCTCTGGTGTACCCTCTTTCCCATCCTGCTCTGTCTCCTTTATCCCTGATTCTATCTATCTTGGGACCTTCTATCTATCTTCAGACCTTCAGCCGGCATCTCAATCCTCCACAGCGAGGATCTCTGGGTACTTTCAGCAAGTTCTACTTAGACAAGATTCTAAACCTTTCAGGACAGGCTGAGCCTTCACCCCACCAGTCTCAGGCCCAACCCTGACCCTGGCCTTGATCTTCACCTTGACCTTTGAGTCTCAGTCTTGCTTCAGACTTAGTCCAACACTCATCCCAGGCTAAACCCTCAACTCTGCCCCAAATGTGCCTTCACCCCAGACCGAGTTCCATCCCCTATCAGACCGAGTTCCAAGCCCAGACATGATCCCAATGGTCTCCCAACCTAATCCAGCCCATAAATGTAAATTACTGGTTTAAAGAGGAAAACTGACAGAGAAAGTGAATAGCGTGGATCAGCCCCTTCACTTCGGGAGTTCAGCTTCCATGTCATGTGCTTGGTGGGTCAGCTTATCAAGAGCGTCAGGGTCACAGTAGAAAGGCCACCTTGCTTGGGTCTGAGTCTAAGCTTTCTCATCAGCTAAGTCACCTTAGGCAAAGTTCTAGGAGGCAATTTTCTGGCCTCTGTTTCCTCTTCTCCTCAAGAACGGATATTGAAAGGTCTCTGCACCCTCTTGCCTGGGTGTCTTTTGTAAATTGCAGAGGAACACAGGGATTTGCATTTTCTTTGTCCCCGATTCAGGAGTTCTCTGGAACTGATATTTACACCCCTCCCCAGCCAGAAAGACCAGTCCTTCTCCCAGCAGGGCAGGCAGGCACGCTGGGCCTTCCACCAACCCCCGACCTGCCGACAGTATGTTTAAACAAGGCTCCTACAAGCCCTGGCCCTGCTGCCAGCAGCCGACCTAGTTTCATTTCACCTCCCTTAAAAGAAATTGTTATCCCAGCTCACCCTGTGTAGTCTGACAAATGTGTCTCTTTATTAGGGTGAACTGGGCCCTTGGAAGCATAGGAGCAGGTCACGTGCTGGCAAGGTTGCCATGGAAATTATTCACTTTTATTGAATTATTCATTTGTGCAGTCCACCTAGAACATCCCCCCAGGCTCATAGCTGTGACAGACAGACACCTAGACAGAGAGGTGGGTGCCCCCACCCCGAGCCCCTCCACGTGTTGTCACTGCCCGAGAGCTGCCTAATGACAGGACAAAGCAGAAAACTGGGGTCGGAGGCCCTGGCTTCCCTCCCCGCTCAGTTCCAGGGGACAGCCATCCTACAGTGATTTCACAGGCAGACTCTCCCTCCAGACTGCCAGGGTTCAAGTCCCCTTTCTCCTCTCCCCCTGTTTTTGCAACTGGAAAAATGGGACTAGAAAAATGCCTACCTCCCAGGGTTGTTGTTAGATTTTAGACTTAAGATACATATAAAATTCTAAGAACAACTTCAGCTTTTATTATTTTCTTCCAAATTGTGTGATCATGGACTTCAATTTTCCCATCTGTAAAATGCAGACAGACCAAATAATCTTTAAGGAGCCTTCCAGCTCTGATATGCCCTGCAACTGGCAATGGAAACCACATGGTGATTTCTTGCCTGAATTGGTAAGTTTCTCAGGGACACAGAAGCTATTTCCCCCAGTAGACTTTGTCCTCTTCCCAGCGGTAGCCACAGGTCAGAGCTGTGAAGTGAGACTGTGCTGAAGACCCAGACGGGCCCAGTTCCAATGTCAAAACCAGGGGAAGAAGAGTTGGTTCTGCATCCCTTTGACTCGCCCAAGCTAAGCGGTGCTGTCTAAAAGGCTGTTATACCATCACCAGCTTAATGAACCAGGTCATTTTTTCTAACATCACCACCGCCTTCTGCAACCTGCAGAGATCATCTGGGCATGTTAGTAATGCCTTCAAATAACTGATTCTCAGTAGACTGAAAAAAAAAAAACTCAACAACGTGATATTTGTTTTTTGGTATTCTAAACTGAGACCATTTTTTAAAGCAGCCACCGCAACGTATGCGTAAAGATGAAAATTGAGGAATGTTATCACAGAAGTATTGGAAATCACCTAAATGCTGATCAATAAGAGAGTGACTACATACACTGCTAGTTTCTCTCCAATAATTTGCCATCTAGACATTAAAAAGAGTGAGTTAGATACATACTTATTGGCAAGCCATGATGCATAAGACACAGGACTGAGTTTGAAAAAAGATACAAAACAGCAGGTGCAAAAATAATCCCATTTAAATAAAACCCATAAACATAAATATATATCCCAGATGTCTAGGACCAGCCTACAGCTTCATATCTAGAGAAGGTTGGCTGGAACCCCCATCCACAAACTGGAGAAGCCCTGATGCCAATATTTCTGTGAATTCCTGAAGGACTTTCGTTCACATGGTCACACAGGGATTCTCCATCACTCCCTTCCCCCTCCCACCCTCATCCTTCTGCTGAATTAGCTCAAGGTTGGGGTTGTCTTACTGTCCCATGTCCCAGTTTTGGTTCCACACCATGACAACTCAGATGTGGATTCAACCCCCTCCTTAATGCCCCCCCCTCCCCCGGCCAATCAATCACACTAGAACCGTTTCTGTAGCTAAGGCTTGTGGAAGCTCCTTGAAGGCTTTTCACAGCAAGAAAGCAAGCAACTGAAATTCAGTAATTAGGTGTCCCTGTTTTTCAAAAGTACCTTGACTACTCCCAGACTCAGGGCTCCAGCCTCCTGCTGGGCTGGGCTTTGCTCCTTTTTTTTCTATTTTCAGCTGCACTGCTCTCTCTAACTCTTGATTGGCTCTGGGAGTGCCAAGCTCTTCTCACTTTAGGAAGCGGAGCAGTTCAGTCCTTTGCTGCCTCCCCCCCCAAATTCAGATCTAGGCCACCCTTGCACGTATCCAAACCCATCAAGAGGCTCAGGGTCAACTCACAGCGGACCTTTCACTAAACAAAACCCACCGTCCTTAGAAAGCAGTTGGGGCTGTAGACAGCAAAGTTACACACACACACACACACACACACACCCACACACACACACATGCACGAATAAAGATCAGCCTGGAACCATGTTCACCCAAATGTTAACAGTGGTCATTTTGGGGTAATTTTACTGGCCGCCTATTCTTCTATACATATTTTTGTATTATTTTAATTTCCTAAAATGAGCATATATGAGTTTCGTAGTCTGAGCAGGGAACAGGAAAGGAAATTTTCCTTTGGGGGAAAACCACGTCCTCTGTGACGCAGAAGGCCTGTCCCCCAGTCCCCCGTACATTCCTTTAGCATCTCACCGCCCGAAGCCCTGGACGTTATCTAGCCGCTACCCAGACCTCACTCCCGACACCTGATCAGACTTCTCTCAGCCCCCTCCTACCCGTCCCAGCCTGTGGCACCACGGCATCAACCAGCCAACCCCAGACCTGCCAGGAGGCCAGGAGTTCAGTAGCAACTGCCTCCCCGCCCCCGGAAGCATTCCAGGAACAACCATAGCAAGGGCCCCAGTGTGCCAGTGACAGCACCGGCCCCTCCATTTCTGCAGAAACTCTTGAACTGAGCCACGCACAGAACAACTGAATTTCCCAGGAGCAGGGCTCATCGTGGGACACCTCAGGAGCAGAGCCCCAGCCCCCAGGGAAGGGGTGGGGATCTGGAGGGACACCCCAGCAGGAAAGGGGAAGGGCATCTGGGAGGTCTGGAGAGCACGCTGGGTCTCCAATATCATATCCCTGATGATACATGTGGAATTGCCGCTGTTACTAGGGTCCTATAGATGAAATGTCACAACTGCTCTCTTGCTGAAGCCACAGGAGATTGGGAACGTTGCCAAGAAACTCAAGAAAGGAAAAGTCAACCCATGGTCAAGAAGGGAAGATGTAGGTTTGAAGATTAAGTGTGAAGTTTGAGATCTAGAGGAAGAGGTTTCAGACTCCTCTCTGCCCCATCCCTAACCTGGCTAGGATTTCTGCCCAAAGACCTATCTGAGACTGGATGAATCATGTAAGAAAAATAGGATTTAAAAATCCATCCCCCACGATGCCCAGCTCTGAGCCATCAGCAGTGGGCACTCAATACCCTTCTGTTGAACCAAGCTCTTACAGAATGACCCTTCCCTCTTTTGAAAATCACCATTTATCCAGAGCCTTCTATGGATCAGGCACTATGCCATGTGCTTTACCTATGTCATAACCCAGTAAAACATCACACAAAGCAAGTGTTATTGCTCTTTTTTTTTTTTTATAGACGAGGAAACGGCATCCCACAGAAATTAACGTAACTAGCCAAAGGTCCCATAGCCCATTAGTCAGCTATTATGGCAATAATGCTACATAACAAATAATCCCAAAACTCAATCAACAAGCATTTACTTCTCCCTGACAGATGTGGCTCTGCTGGGCTTCGCTCCAGCTTGTGGGTTGGTCTGTTTCTGGAGTCTTCTCATTCTCCTGGGATCCATGGTTACCCACAACACATGCCCCTCATGGCAGATGGTAGCAAAGTGACATGCCAGGATGAGACATACAAATGCCTAACAGCCTGTTGGCAAAACGAAGTCTCATGGCCAAGCCCCACATAGATGGGAAAGGGAAATGTATTTCACCTCTTCTGCTGGGAACTAGTGCAAGGTCTCATTGCAAAGAGTGTGGATACACAGTTTTAGTGGCAAGAATAAAGGAATGGAAACAATAATAAAATCTACCTACATAGCTAGTTGAGAGGTGAAGCCAGGATCAAACCCAGATCCTTCTGATGCCAAAATCCATAGTCACCCCACTTCTGTCCTCTGTCCCTCCACAGATGTGGGCGGTATAGAGGGAGGGGCCTGAAAGAGTTAGCAGCGCTCAGGAGGAACGTGAGCACAGTGCCTGGTGCATCTTGCTGTGCAATCAGTTGCCCTGGAGGAAGAGGGTGCTGGACCTTGGACTTGACCAGCTGCGGAGCCAGGGAGTGGGAGGCAGTGCCCCACACCAGGGTCAGGTTCAGCAGCAGCACTTGTTCCCTGCCCACCAGGGGCCACTGAAACTGTTCACTCATCCCCAGCTTCTGGGTAAGAGTGTACCCCGACACCTGGGACAGTGCCCCTTCTACATTTGGAAGCAACATCCCCCATAATATTTCATGCAGTATTCCAACATCTGGAACATTACTGGGGGGACAACACCACTAATATCTGGAGCAATTAACTTCCAACATCTAGAGCTCAAGATACCCTCAAATGGACATGAGAGTCATAGGGGATAGCCAGGGTCCTGGGTGTGGGGTCTGATGTCCTGGGTTCCAGTCTCAGCCCTGATGCTGATTTGCACATCTCTGGGCCTCCAATTCCTTATTTGTAAAAAGGGCGAGAGGTAGGTTACTGTGTGTGTCTGAGAGCCTTCCCAGGTCGCAACTTTCTGGGTCCCGAGAGGCCAGTGTACTGGTGGTGGTATTCCAGACTCCGTGCTTGACTCTGTGTGACAAGTGGGCTCCATCTGCCTTTTTGTCTCTATCCCTGTCACTCGATATCCAAGCAACCTAAGTGTGCATTAACAGATGAATGGATAAAGAAGATGTGGTATATATATATATACAATGGAATATTACTCAGCCATAAAAAAGAATGAAACCATGCCATTTGTAGCAACGTGGATGGACCTAGAGAATATCAAACTAAGTGAAGCGTCAGACAAAGAAAGACAAATATCATATGATATCGCTTATATCTGGAATCTAAAAAAAGTGATACAAATGAACTTATTTACAAAACAGAAATAGATTCGCAGATGTGGAAGACAAACTTATGGTTACCAAAGGGAAAGGAAGGGAGGGATAAATTAGGAGTTTGGGATTAACAGATACACACTACTATATATAAAATAGACAACCAACAAGGATCTACTGTAGAGCACAGGGAACTATACTCAATATCTTGTATCAACCTATAATGGAAGAGAATCTAAAAAGGAATATACATATTTATATATAAATATAAATAGGTATATATAACTGAATCACTCTGCTATACATCTGAAACTAACACTACATTGTAAATCAACTGTATTGCAATAAAAATTAATTTAAAAAACCTACTTACCACCTACAAATAAAAAAAAAAATATATATATATATCTATCTCCAAAGCTCCAGGTCTTCAATTCTAGAAGAATACAGGGCAATTGGGAGGAGCAGTGGCTCTGGGGAGGGGGCCTGGCCATCACTGTCCTCCTGGCTGAAGCAGGGCTGAGGCTGGACTGCTCGGTCTGAATGGGGCTCAGAGCCCTCCAGGCCTGGGGCTTCCTCAAGAACCCCACGTCCTTCTTGGATGGCAGGCAGCATCGGTGTAGCTCTTGTCACTCCAAGCGGGAGCCACAGAGCAGCAACGGCAGCCTCACCTGAACGCAAGATAAAAACGTGGAATCTCAGACCCCACCCCGGAACTCCTGAACCAGAATCTGCATTTAACAAGATCCCCAGGTGATTCGTGTGCACGTTACAGTTTGAGAAGCTCCAGTGTAGCAGAACTCAGACCTGCTCTTATCTGCTCAGGTCCCTTTACCATTACTCACTGGCTCCTCCGGTGCCTGCATCCCAGCAGCCCACACCTGTGTCTTTGCTGGAGGGCTGCCCTGGAGGATGCTCCAGGCCCCTTTGCCTGCAGCCCAGAGAGCTGGAAGGGCCTCGAAATTTACATCCTCCCAGGAGTAGCCCCTTAACCCAGAGGTTCTGGAACTTTCACAGTTCCTGGAGCCCTTGATGTCTCAGTAATTTTTTCACAGCACTTACTCCAAGGCCAAAAGACTACCTAACAGTTCCATTCATTAAATAGTGAGATCCAAACAACAAGTATTTATATCCTAACAGTTTGGTAGCTATTTAAAAATACAATGTACGCAAATTCAAACAAAAAATATTCTTGTTTCATTCATCAATAATCACAAGTTCATATTAATGGGACAAGGATGCCTGTTGGGCACTGCACAACTTTTCAATTCTTGGAATCAGATTGGACACCACCCTCGTTTCCTTTCCCACGTTGATTTTCCCACAGTACGTGCTTTTTATCACAGCTGCCGGTTTCACCTAACAGCCAGTTTCACAAAGATATGACATCATCCAAAAGAATGTAGGGCAATCTAATATTGAAACCGTGAACTATGTCAAGTGTGGTGTCTGGCAGCTGTAGCTGTGTTGTCCTCAAAATTAAAATATCCCAAGGCACCCTGGGTGCCTTGGCACAGTTTGGGAACCATGGCCTAACCTTTGATGGAGGGTGTTGGGGTATAAATGCCCCAGCTCCCTCGCTCTGACAGGGCTGACTCTGAGGAGTGACCTGCATTGTCTTCTGCTAGACTGAACCAACTTAGCGTCTGCAGAACTTGGTCTTCTTCCCTTTCTTTCTCTTCCCTTCCCAGTCTCACCTTGGCACTCCACTGTTTTTTCTTGCGAACGCTTAAGTAAATCTCTTTCGCACGAATCTTCATCTTGAGACCTGATTCTGGAGTACCCAGGCTAAGAAAAAGGTGACCAGGAAGAAGCAAGCCTGGGGTGGGGTGGGGACAGCCGGTGGCAATTAGGAAATATTGTCAGCAGGGGAGAATGTGGGTACCTCACCTTCCTCTGTGGCAGTGAGGCAGGGAGATCAAGTCAAAGAAAGCTAATGAGGTGGAATTAGTAGCCTTGGTCACTGACCGGATAGGGATGGTGAGAAAATCTCAGGCCGCTCTGGGTTTGCCCTCACATGGATATGCCATTAACAGCCATCTGGAGACTGAGGGCTGGGGTGGGTTAGGGGCACGCTAGCAAGTGTATTTTTCTACACGTTGAGTTCAAACCCTGAAATCCCAGTTCTAAAAAAAGGAGAAAGTGGAGCAGGCAAACCTCTCCACCCACTTTTTAAAAAGGCTCTGTTTAAACGTGCACTTGATGTGCCGTTCCCAGCTTCATTAACCCCCTAATAATTATACTAATTACTGCGCACTCTCTGTGTAAGGATGTGTTCAGAAGCTCCAGCTCACGCTTGGCTTCAGAAGCAGACAATGTGTTCCTCCCGCGCGCGGCGTGTTGCCGGTACACCCTGCACTGTTGTCGGCAAACACAAGGCAAACACAAGCCGCACCTGTTGAATGTCATCCCTGGGGAGGGGGGAGGGCGCAGCTTGAGCGGCTGGCAAGCGATCACAGTGGCAGAGCCACACACGCAACTGAGCCCAGATATCCAAGACCGGGGTCCTCAAAGCTTTTGTTCTCTAAGGCGGCCGGTGAGCGGGTAGGAGGTCATCTGCCAACAGCGCATTTGGGGACAGAAGCTGTGCTAACTGCCCTCCAGCTAACAACTCACTTATTCCTCCCAACAATCTTGAGATGCGGCCATTGTTGACCCCATTTTACAGGCAAGAAATCTGAGGCTCTGCTACATCTTTTTATTCATTCCACTCGTCTATACTCGTATATGGCATTGACTCTGTGTCATCACCCAGTCACCTTTATAAATTCAGACCCGAACACAGAACACAGCTCCTTTTACTCTGGAAGGAAAACAGCAGAGATTGCTCCTCTGCAAAAGGGCCAAGAGTCCCATATGGAAAGGGGCAAAGGGTGACCTCCTGGCAGAAGGGGACCCCCCAAGGAAGACAGAGCAGACACAAGCTGTGATTCACGGGCAAGGCCGGGCCAGTGTTTGGGCTAGAACTGGATCCACAGATGTGACGGACTAAGGGGCATGGTGCGGGCGGGGCGGTGGGGGGGCGGTGTGCGGGGCTCCTGCACACAAGGGGCTGGTGGGGCAAACTGAGAGCCACGTGGTGTGAGCTTTCTGATTCTTCCCTGTGTCTGGGCCAAGCCAATTTAAACAGGGCCTTGCTCCTGCCAGCCACATAAGCCAGGGGAGCCCCAGACAGGACAGGACAGGGGATTCTAATGAGCTGGGTGAAAGTGCCTGTATCTGGGCTCGGCAGGAAGGCCCTGGTCTTGGAGATGGCTGCCTGCACCCAGAAACACCCCTGGGGTCGGGGTGAGGAGGTGTTCTTGGCTGAGGCAAACTAGGGCAGGTAAGGGCAGGGTGCCTTTGTCAATTGGAATAAAGGACAGATTAGAAAAAGCTGTCCCTCTGGGCAGACACAGCCTCTTCAGGGCAATATTTGCCAAGTGCTTTAGGGCAAAGAACACGGCATCCCATCCTCCCCTGCAGACACACAGCTCTGCTGTAGGGCAGGGCGGGCACCTGACAACAGCTTCCTCTGGGCACCTCTAAGATGTTGACAGCACGACTGCCAGGGCCAGCCTATTTCTACTCTCAGGGAATTGGCACCCCATGGACTGAGGCGGAAAACAAAAAACTGGCTATGGGCGCATAGATGAGAGACAGCATCTCAGAAAAGGAGCTTAGCTAAGTCTTGGCAAACGAGGAAGGGTCTGACAGGCTGACGGGGAAAGGGCGCTCCTGGCCAAGGGAACTGCTAGAGCAAAGGCTCAGAGGTGGGCAAGTGTGTGGCACATCTGGAAATCTGGAGTAGCCTGTGGCAGGGTCTGGGGAGGGGTGGGCCGGAAAGCTCTTCTCAGGCCTTCAGTACATTGCCCTCTTCCCCTATTTTGGAGTGAAGTTCATCTCCCTCATCAGAATTAAAGCTCCCAGGGATCAGGGCCCCACCTCCAAAAGAAGCTGTTATACTGCACCCCTCCACTGAGGCGCCCCAACCCTGAGGAGTCAGGAAATAGGCCCGGGCAATAGGCAGGCCCTGAGTCAGTTTCAATTCCAGAATCTGCCTCCATCTCTAGTTCCCCAGCTCCCTTTCTGCAGGAAACCATCCAGGACCCAAACTTCAAGCTGTTGATGAACTGTGGAAAACACTCGAGAAACTTCCAGCAAATTCTGGAACTGCATGCCATTCCTCAGCAAAATGTGGAGCGCTGGGGGCGGGGTGAGGAGACCAGCTGGCTCCCTCCCCCTCCACAATGCCCTTGATGATGAATTCGACACCAGAAAAAATAAATCAATCAGTGGGCGTGTTTTCCCTCGAGGCTCGGCAACGACAAAATCGTAATGAATGTGAATGTTTCTGGGTTATGTGTTGGAAAATTAGCGCGGGCTTGCATTAATTGAAATTCAGTTCTTTATGTATATCAATTCCCTTTTATCCTTCTGGGATTTGCAGCCACGACAAAGATGCTGAGCAACAGATTAATCCAAGTGTTGTCAGTGACAATGATAAATGGAGATTTAAAAGCCTACACTGAGATAAATTACCATTAAAACTCAGGCCTCCCCTCTCCTGTTAGGTCTGCAGAAGCAAGAATGTGTGAAAACGCTAGGTTGCCTCTCATTATACTCCTAGACTTTGGATGGTGGTGTCTCCATCAGTGGAGGGTTTTTCTTTGCCTTAAGTGTTATTATTCCTTCCAGACTGATCTGGCTTCCTCCTGCTCTCTGCACTCCCTTGGGCCAGTGGATACCTTTTTCTCACATGGCTTCAACAACTAACCACCTGCACACCTGTGCCCGTCCTCTGAGCATCTGTGCCCTGAACCCAGCTGCCCTGGGCACCTCCCAGGACCTCAGACAGCACAGCTGAGAATGAACATGCTGTTTCCACCCCTAGACTTGCTTTTTTTTTTTTTTTTTTTCCTTTTGGCCGTGTCGTGCGGCATGTGGGATCTTAGTTCCCCGACCAGGGATCGAACCCGTGCCCCCTGCCGTGGAAGCACGGTATCTTAACCATTGGACCACCAGGGAAGTCCCGCCTTAGATTTGCTTCTAAGTCCGTGTTCCCCGTCCTTGACTTGGACCACCACCCACTCGGCTACCCAAGTCGGAAACATCATCCGACTCCTTTCTCCCTCTCAATCCCCTGCCCAGTCAGTCACTCCTTCCTCCATCCCAGCCCTCTTCTCCCCATCCCATCCCACTTCCCTGGATCAGGTCCTCAGCAGCTCACCCTGGGGTGTGCTAAGTGCCTTCTCTGTGGTCTCCCGGGCTGGAGTCCCCATCCAACAGCCTCTCCAACCTCCAAGCCCATGCTCGGCCTGTCACACCCCTCTGCCCCGTTTCTCCCTGCTGTGGTCTCTCCGGAGACGCCCCCATGGTGCTCAGGGCGAAGTCTAAACTCTGAGGCTCTTCCTGATCCAGCCCCAGCCTCATGCCTCCTCCTGGGAGTCCACCTGGCGTCCATCAAGATCCTCGATGTCTCAGGAACACACCGCACTGTTTCTTGTGCCCTCAACTTTGTACCTTTTCCTAGGGATATCTTATCCACCCCTCTCTGCCAGCTGACCTCATGCTAGTCCTGAAAGCCCACACTCAACTGGGGTGGGGCTCTGGTTCTCGCCTTGGAGCGCTTGGCCCAGTTCTTCTGCCGCGTGTGTCACACTGGCTTGTGTGTTCGCCATCACTTTCCTAATTGTCTCACCCAACTGTGAGCCTTGGGCATCAGGGCGTAGGTACCAGAGGTGTGTGCGTGGGCAGTCTGTGCCCAGCCCTGTCTGCGTTTGAGGCATGAAGGAGAGGAGAGCATCCGCTTGCAGTCAGAAAGACACACGGGCGACAGAGGAGGAACGCTGACCTCCCAGACACTCGGGGGCTTGCCTGTGGCCACCTCGTGACAGCCGAGAACAGGAGAGCCCTGAGGCCCTCAAGCCCCAAGCCCTCCCGTCTCAGCTCCACCAGAGTTCCCAGGATCCCACTCTCTCCCTCAGAAGGCACAGGATTCCCCAAACAGCATCAGGAGCCCCTTCTAATAGTACCTCACGGCTGCTGTGGGGAGGGAGATGCCGCGGAGAGGAATGAATTCATATTAGTTTATTCCCAAGATTAACATACCTAAAGCTTCCTTCATTAAAATTGCAGCACTGCAAACACGTCCTGGTAAACTTGGACAGGAAAGCTTCTCTCCGAGGGATAAGAAGTTGTTTCGAGATGAAGGCGTTATCTGGCTTGTCGCATCTGATTTTTCAGGCAAAAAAAAAAAAAAAAAGCACCTCTATCCCTTTTTCTGTCTCCTGTCTCATTCTCCTTCTCTTTTTCTTCCACTCTCTGTCCCCCTCTTCTCCCCCCTCCCCCTCTTGCCTCCTCCCCCTCTTCCACCGCGTCCCAATCCCAGCTGCAATTTCCCAGATAAAAACCAAAGACGTGGGTTTATAAGTAATCAGCCGCTGCGGTCTGGGGGTGAATATTCAATTAGTTCCAGGCCAGGGATTCCTGATCAATATTGCCTTCTCGAGGCAAAACAGTGTAACAAACCCTCTTATTAAGCAATTCTAAGGCCTTGTGCTGATACCCATGACTGGCAGCTAATCTGAGCTTTAATTAATACCTGCCCCTTGGTTAGCTAGAGCCATGGCTCACTCAGGGATGGTTTTCAGCCCCCCACTCCCCCTGCTGTGAAGCTGGTAGGAGCGTGGCTCTTGTATGAGGTTGTGACCACGTCGGAAACCCAGCCTTTATCTAGCCCTTTGGTGCCCAGCCCCAGGGGCTGAGAAGTAGAATAACAGACCCTCAGGAATGGAGGGGCCCACGAAACCCAGATTCAGGGAAGAAAACTGCCCCAAAACACACCCATTCACACACTCACGTTTCACATCTCTACCAAGTGACTGTTCATCATCTACTTGCACACCTTCAGTGATGGGGAGCTCACTACCCCACAAGAGACCCTGTTCTCCGGCCAGCTATGATTATGAGTTAACTCCTCCTGAGACAGACTCTGCCTCCATTGGTCCTGGCTTTGGACTTCAGTCCTGCCAGGCTCCCTCTCCCTTCAGAGAGGCCTGCCACTCCCTGTCCCAGCGCTTCCAATGGCTTCCTTGGCCTATGGAAGATCCCGTAGCAGTTGGCATTAAAAGGCCTCTATAGTAAGAGCAGTAACATCGACAATCATAATTTGTTGAGTGTTCACTCTGTGCCAGCCTTGTGCCGAGTACTTTATAGGTGTTTTTTAATCCTTGTAATAGCACCATGAGGAACATGCTGTTGTTATTCCCTGTTTTACAGCCAGGGAAACTGAGGCAAGGCAGACTTAGGTAACTTGTTCAAGGCCAAGCCACAGATCTAACAAGGCTCCTGGGCAAGGCTTCCCTGACTCTGTCTAAACAGTGTGTCTACCCCCACCCTGGGCTCCTGCCACACCTCATATGGGAACTGTCACTGCCCTCATTTCTGGGTGTTCACTTGGATGTAAATCTTTTGCATGTTTGTCTCAGGTACCTCTCTCAGGCAGGGGCTGGCTGCACCTCATTCATTTTGGAATACCCCACACTTAGAATGGAGCTCAGCTCTTAGATTGTGCTTGTGTCTATGGAAGGAATGAGTGAGCTAAACTTCTATGGAGGCTGCTGGGGCCCAGACTGAAATGCCCCCAGCTAAGATACCAATCAAAGAAGAAGCTAAATGTCAGGGGAGCTCCACAAAGACTACTTGGATATACGTGCAGAGAAAAAGGCAAAGCAGAGTGGCAGAAAGAGCCTCAGACCAGGGGAATCAGGAGCCCTGGGTTCTCGGCCCAGTTCTGCCAGACTCTTTATGGTATGTGGGCAAGTTCCTTCTTCTTTCTGGGCCTGGGTTCCCCATCCACAAGCTCTGGTTTGCACTGACGGCTTCTAGACCCTCGGCACTATCAGCCAGAGGGTGGCGCTTTGACCAGGGCTCCCCAGCTGTGGCTTGGGTGGAGTCTGGTCAGCAACTCCCCAGCTGGCCCCACTGCTACCGCTCCAGACTGCTGGGCGCTGCCTGCCCGCCTGCCTGCCGCGCCCTCACCACTTCCCCGTCTCCTGGCTGAAGGATGCCCAGAGAAGCAGTAGCAGCAACAGTAGTAGCAACCGTGGCCACAGCCAATCCTCAGACAGCACTCACCGCGCATCAGGCACGGTCCTAAGCACGTCACAAGTCCAGCTCCCAAAGGTGGGATGTCCTGGAGGACCTTTCCAGGGCGGACAGTCAGCCCGAGGCTGGGACTCCCTCTGCCCCCCGTCTGGGCCCAGAACCCACGGCCAGGTCCAGAGGACAATCCCCTCTCTCAGCTGACGATCTTGCTGTCTGATTCGCTGAGAAAATACAAGCAACCGGACAAGACTTCAACCCTCCCTCTCCCTCCCAAACCTTTTAACCCATCTGCCTTTACACCCACGCTACGAAAGCTGTAAATCGGATCGTGTCCTGTGGCTACGGCTCTCAGCCATGGCATGGCAGTGGGCAGTGATGGCGAGAATGGAAACTGGACCCTGAAGGGTGCATGAGAGAGTTAACGAGAGACTCTCCGAAACACACCAGGCACAGGGTCTGGCCCAGAGGAGGAGTGGGTGGTGGGCTAGCATAGTGGGAATGACACTCCAATGACAGCCATCAGTACGCGTTTGCCACTTGCGCCGTGCAAGGCGCTGAAGTAAGTGCTTTCTGGACGCTTACTTCCCAACAACTTTGCACGTGAGCAAACAGAGCTCAGAGACATCAAGTCAGTCGGTGAGGAGGCGACCAGTTATCTGACACCAGAACCGCCATGTAAGCCCCCCCCCCCCAGCCTGCCGCCGACTGGGGCTGCCCTTCCCTCTCTGACCCACGTCAGCGCCCACTGGTTTACTGACGGAGAAATCAGGTCTCCTCACTCCTAAGCCATCACTCTTGCCCCTGTTACCCCATTACCCTTTTCTGCCTTGTTTCTCCTCAGTATTCAGGCATCATTAACATCTGACACCAAGCATTCAGGCATTCCCTTGGTGACTGAGGCTCAGACTAATGATTGTAACGTGACTCTTTTACAAGAGTAAAAGCCCCAGGGTGGGAGACCGATCCCAGTGGAACATGCCACGTGCAAAGAAGCCTCTGCTGGTGACTCAGACGGGGACAGAAGAGGACATCTGGGTCATTTACTGCCTCTGTGGGTCATCCAGCTGGATGGGTGTGAGTTACCTTGGAAACGGAATCTCCAGCCTCCAGAATGGCTTCCAATGACCCCGGCCATCTGGCTTCATGCCCTTATGTATGTATGTATGTATATGCGCATGTATGTTGTATCAGGACTGGTCTGTGTAACCAGCAGAACATGCAGAAGTAGTGGTGTGTGACCTCTAAGCCTAAGTCACAAAAGACATTGCTTCCGCCTTCCTCTCTACCATCACTCTGGTGGTGGCGAGGGAGGGGGGAGCTGCCATGTTGTGAGGACACTCAAGCAGTTCTGTGGCGAGACCCCCATGAAAAGCAACAGAAGCCTCCTGCCAACAGCCAGCATCAACCTGCCAACCGCGGGGGGTGAGTCACCTTGGAAATGGGACCTCCAGCTCCAGCTGAGCCTTCAGATGTGAGACCCTGATCCAGGACCACCCAGCTAAGCTGCTCCCAAGCCCTGACCCACAGAAACTGTGACAGATCATAAGCGCTTATTGTGGTAAGCCATTACTTTGGGGGTAGTTTGTTATACAGCAGCTGGCAAAGGACTTGGTGGGGGACATCTCCCCACCTGCACCCCCAGATCTACCCTGTAAACAGATCTAAGTGGCATTCGTGTTCTGAAGAATTGCTCATCCAAGCACATGCTTGCAGGAGCGACCATTTTCTTCGGTACCACCCTGCCCACCAGGAAGGAAGCTCCTTAATGACCAAGATTTGAGGGCACCACCTTCAATGAACCATTTTCATGGCACAGGAGGTCAGGTAATGCTCCAGTTGTGAAAGGGGATTTTGGATTTATCTTGGATCTGGGGCTAAGAAAAACCAAACCTTGATCATGACAAGCCTCTCCATGTATACATAGATCAGTAAGTATAGGCAGCGCTTCTTAGTGTGGGATGTAACGACCGTTTGAGGGGAGGTTTGCTTCGAATAAACATTAACAAATTTAGCAGAGCAGAGGTTCACCTACTTTTTCAAGAAATCAGCTCCAGGATGGGGCCAGCTGGTGTCAGACCCTCTGCAGAAGGAGTGCATTGAGATCTGGCCTGACTTTGGACTTCAAATTCTGGCTGCTGAGGCCCCTGCCTGTGAGTGGGAGAAGCAGCCTCCAGAAACAGGCCGAAAGGTGCTCTGGCTTCTGAGACCTCCCAGTCTTGGATCCCATACAATTCTTCGGTTGCCTTACGTTCATCAAATCCCACACTGCATTTTGCCAAGTACAACAAGTGTATATTTTTAAGAGGAAATTAATGCATATGTTTCTGATTCATCTTATGTGGAAACGATCAAAATATTGTGTCTGAAGTAAAGTCATATCCAGAAGAGGCTTTGGGTAGTTTTGCCAGGTTTTGATGAATCTCTTTTCAGGATTGGGTTCTGGCCTCAGTGTCTGCCAAAGTCTCACAAGTCGGTGCAAACACCATCTCCTCCAGGAAGTCACCCCTGGGGCCCGAGCCGCCTAGAGCTGCCTTTTCTCGGCGCACAGGGGGCTCCAAATCAGGGCCACAGCCTATGGAACTGTTCTTTTTGCCCGGGCCACAGTCCTCCCAACCAGACTGTGAGTTGCCCCAGGGCAGGGGCCAGGAATGCTCTTCCCTGGGATTTGCCAAGACGCACCTGCGCAGGCTCACGAGGTGCGTGTCAGGAGATGAGGCCACACAAGGGAGGCTGGACCAGGAGGTGAGGCGAGGAGGCAGCCAGGGCTTTCGGGCTTTCCTGCTCTCAGGCAACCCCACCCAGGGTCTCAGTGGGTCGTCTTACAGTTTCTGCCGACCTTGGTGGGGCTGGTCATTACGGTCCTGCCTCTTTCCTTCTTCTGAGGCGCCTTCCTGTTATTCCTCTACAGCAAAAAAGAAACAAAAAACAAAAAACAGGGTCATTTCCTGAGTGACAAGGGCCCACAATCAGAGTCCTGTGTTTTCCTTCCAAAGTCCATGGGAGGTGTGTTCCAGTTAAGCACTTAAAGTGAGCCTTCCGTGCTGGGATGACTGGGGGTGGGGTTAGGGGGTTAATGTCTGGGCAAGAGGAAAACACCCTCGAATGTCCTCTCCGGAAACAGAGAAACGTTGCTTCCAAAAACCTAGCGGGAGTTTTGGGAGAAGCGGCAGCCTGGGACATCAGGGAGAGAACATTCAGGAAGGTTCCTCAGCCAGGCTGCCGCCTTCCACATAACCACGAGGAACCTTAGAGAGCCAGCATCCTGCTTGGAAAGACTGAGGAAGCTACTCTTGCAGAAACATCTCGCAACTCACGCTACGCTCTGGGAACCACAGACCCCTTGGCTGCATCAGAGAGCTCAGATGGAGGACGGCACGTGGATTTCCTTCTTCCTGTGTAACTGCGTGTGCGTGTGTGTTGGGGGGAGGGGAGTAGGCTACACATGTTTACAATAGGAGACACAGAAAACACAGAAAAAAATTTAGAAGGGCTCGTAACCATCACACACAGTCCACCCAATCTTTCCCCTCCACATTTCCAGAGCCGGCATCACAGGCTCGAGACGCTTCTCTTCTGCTTTTGTCACTTCACGTGATCATATCATCATCATTTCCTGCCGTCACAAAGTGCTCATTGGAAATACCATTTTATGGCTACGTAACATTCCATGGGCTGGCTATACCACTGCCAACTTTAGTTTTTCCCTGGTAATGAGCAAGAGTTGCTCTTCTTTTTTTTTTCTTTTTAATTTATTTTTTTTAATTAATTAATTAATTTATTTATGGCTGTGTTGGGTCTTCGTTTCTGTGCGAGGGCTTTCTCTAGTTGCGGCAAGCGGGGTCCACTCTTCATCGCGGTGCGCGGGCCTCTCACTATCGCGGCCTCTCTTGTTGCGGAGCACAGGCTCCAGACGCG
Organism: Balaenoptera borealis; assembly: GCF_965194805.1. Lineage (NCBI taxonomy): Eukaryota > Metazoa > Chordata > Mammalia > Artiodactyla > Balaenopteridae > Balaenoptera > Balaenoptera borealis. The sequence goes on along the minus strand of NC_138879.1, from coordinate 50,657,277 downwards.
CAGGCTCAGTAGTTGTGGCTCACGGGCCTAGCTGCTCTGCAGCATGTGGGATCTTCCCAGACCAGGGCTCGAACCCGTGTCCCCTGCATTAGCAGGCAGATTCTCAACCACTGCGCCACCAGGGAAGCCCGAGTTGCTCTTCCTAATGCTGGAATTCATCTTTGTATGGAAGTCTTTGTTTAGATCTCAGATTACTTTCTTGTTCAAACCCTAAAGTGATATTATCAATTATGAATATCTTAAGGCTTCTGAATCCTATTTCTGAATTCTACTCCAAAATGCCAATTTGGACCCCTATTCAAATCTCCTATCCACTGACTCTTCAGGCAAACTTAAAGGTTATGCAGACCAGCCCTTTATTTGGCAGATGGGGAAACTGAGTCCTGCGGAAGAGAGGGCCGAAACCTCACTCTGGCTAATCAGAGCCTGGTCTCTCCTGAGCACCTGTGTGCGGCCGTGCCTTGGAGGAGGAAGAAGCAGGAGTAATAGGAAGATGTCACGGGGGCTCTCCTCCTGGAACCCTCACTCCTCCTGTAGCACAAGACATGCACTGACAAAGCACAAGCCATAAAAAACAGGCTGTGGGCAGCTGGGCGAGTGTGAGGAGAGACTGTGCGCACACAAAAAGGGGTCAGCCAGAGCCTCCGCTTACCCACATCCCCAGTGGCATCTCCAGGGAAGATCTGAGCACCTAGGAGTCTGGGCTGTGGGATCCTGTCTCTTGCTCAGCTCTGATCTCTGAGGGGTGGTAGGCAGGGGTCTGCTCAGGGAACATAGCCAACAGAGGAAGGGAATGAAGATCCATCCTTTGGGAGAGCCTAAAGAGGCTGTGCAGGCTTGGTCCAGGGACAGCAGTGCAGACTGGTGCAATCCAAGAAGGCTTCAGGGAGGAGGTGGTACATGGGCCAGGCCTTTTAGGAGCTGGGACTGGAGACTGGAGGAAAGTTTCAGAGGAGGGTATTTGGGGTTCAGGCTGTAAATTTTTAAATGCAATTCTGGATTTATATAAGTTTATAAAATAAACTTCTTTATATTTAAATGGCACAGTGCTGAAGCCAGTCTAATAAACAGAATCAAAGATATACCACTGCAAGGTAATTCAATGGGTTGCTTTTTTAACATTTTATACAGCAAAAAATTCCTTGATCACAATCTATGCCACACAATCACCCTGTCTAGTATGTAGGATGCCAGGGGAGCCCCTGCCAAGAGGAGAGCAGGGGTGCAGGCCCGGTGTGGGAGGGGGGATCCTGGGCGATGAAGGACAGGGTGGGGGTCAGGAGATATGAGACCTGCAACCACAGGTTGCTTCCCAGCCTCCAGCTCAGCCTCTGACTCAGTCACTGGGACCCCCCTTCTCTCCCAGACTGGCCTGGAACTGTTGCCTCTTGTGTCACTCTTTTCTCTCTTTTCTCGGTGGTGCCAGCAGCCTTTATTGTTGAAAACGGCTGTATTTGGCTTTAATCAGAGCCCTTGTCAAGCACTCTTCCCCTCCTTTTGTACTTCATTGTCCTCAGAGGGGAAAAATTTATTACGAGCATCATTTTACACAAACTTCTCGGACATGCCAGGATTCCACAATTCCTGACGCCACCAACTTGTTTTCTGCTTACCACCCAGAGTCACAAAAGACAGACAGGAAGAATACCCACTTCTCCCCTAACTGCTGCTTCAGGTCCTGGTCGGCTAACAACTTGCTGTGTGATCTTGAGCCTGTTGCTACTCCTCTCTGGGCCTCGAGTTACCATCTCCGCAACCAGTGGGCTGGAGATGGTCTCCAAGGGTCATTTCATTCCAACCTGCTATAATTCTCAGGTTCATAAGAATAAATGGAATCATCCGGATGTAGGCATCGGGTCCCGGCCTCTGGCCATCTTTACCTTCTAATGCTGATTGGGCTTCCTTACTGCACATCCGAGAACAGCATTCCTCAGCTCTAAACCTCTGCCGGCCCCTCGTCTCCTGACCTGGCAATCAAAGCCCTTCCTAGCTTGGCCTCCACTTCCCCTTCCTGCCTCATCTCCTGTCCCTGTCACCCCACCCCATCGCTGCCACCAGAAAGCAGCCCGCACTTAAAGTTTTCTTCATGCTTCTCTGATTTGGCGTGGAAGTCTTTATTTAGATCTCAGATTACTTTCTTATTCAAACCCTAAAGTGATATTATCAATTATGAATAGTTTAAGGCTTCTGATACCTATTTCTGAATTGTAATCCAAAATGCCAATTTGGACCCCTATTCAAATCTCCTTTTACCTGGAGTGACTTTTCCCCTCTTTCCTTTACCTGTCTGACTCCTAACTTTGCCTTCGAAACCTAGTTCAAATACCAAAGCCTCAGGAAGGTGCCAGGGGGAATCGGTCTGCCCCTCCTTTGGGCTTCCTTGGCTCCTGGACACCCCCCAAGCCCAGAACTCCCCTCTGTGTGGCCAGTACCTCTCAACTCCAGACCACAGACTCTTCCAGGGCAGAGACCATGGTCATGGTCATCTCTGTGTTCCCGGTGCTCAGCTTGGGTCCTGGCACGGAGGATATATAGGTGCCGGTTGGCTGCATCACTGGGACACACAGGGAAGGCCAGAATTCAACTAGACAGGGCTGGTGAATCCACCTTAGCTCTCGTCTTGCAAGAGCGGTGTGGCCTAGTGGGAAGGACACAGTCCTGGAGATACTTGTTTCAGGGTTCAAATGCCGGTGCTGTCACTCTCTGGGAACGTGCACTTAGGCAAGTCACGTAACTGCACTTTTCTGTCTATAAAATGGGAATAATAAAGGCAACTTTGCAGGTTTGCTGTTAAGATACAGGTAAGAGACATATGCAGAGTCCAGCACGTAGTAGGTACTCAATAAACGGAAACCCTAGGGCCCACCCATCCATCCATCCATCCATCCGTCCATCCAGTATTGATGGGGTGTCTTCCGTGTGCTGGGTGCAGTGCTAGGCTGGGGATGTACAGTGAGCAAGCAGGATGAAATGGCTCTGATGTATTCTCCCCCCGTCCCTTGCCTGCTCTGGCGTTTCAGGTTGTGCCCTTGGTTTCCTTCCGGCCTGACCTGGTGCCGCTCTGAGCTAGTGGGACGGACACCCTGGCCTGGCTCAGGCCACCTGGAGGAGGAGCACCGGCTGCCTCTGCACCTGCCTGCCTGGGCCGCCCTGAGGAGGGCCTCGGGGACGGCTGAGAAGGCCCCAGAGGGTGCCGGGGCCCAGGGGTCAGTGCGGACCGCTGTGGCACACGGAGGCTCCGGCAGCATCCTGCAGGGCCCTGCCGCCCTCTGGCCCCCGCTAGCCTGACCAAATGCCACCCAGCCCCCACCCCCAGGCTCCTACTCAGCCATCTCTTCACTCTTCCACCCACCCTCCCCTAGGGCTGTTATGAGGATTCAATGAACGGATGTGGGTGAGGTTCTGGAAAGTTCCTGCACGTAGTGAGCACTGCAGGAGCATTTGCTTTCACTGTTTTATCGTTTAATGCTCAAGGCAACTTGTGCAGGGGAATCATCGCCCTCTGTGTACAGTTGAGGAGACAGGCTGAGGAAGAGGACAGGAGCAGCCTGAGGCCAGGGGCTGGGAAGAGGGGAGGAGCCGGGGGCCAAGTCCGGGGGGCTGGCAGGTCCTCACCCTCTCCGGCACCGCAGGGAAGGGTCTCCAGGTCAGGCACTGTCGATAAAAACGCGTTACTACTGCCCTGAGCTGTCTAGAGCTCCTCCATCTGGGGGCAGGGCCAGCGTGGGGAGCGGGAGTGGGGCTGGAGACAGTGGCATGGCCCCTTTGTGCGGGACTGAGTCTAAAACACACGCACACACACACACACGCTCCTGAGAGATCCTCCCCAGGCAGCTCCTAGACAGACCCCCGCCGGGACGTGGGCCCTAACTCAGCCATCAGCCACAGCCGTGCTCAGGCAGCTCCCGGATGGGGGTCCTCTCAGAAACGCATCGCAGCAGCCCAGGCGGTTCACACGCCCGGGTGCCTCGGTCCCAGACACCAAGTGAGAGGATTTACAAACATTTCCCGCCCCCGCAGCTCAGGGTTCGGTGTCACTCTGCCCATTTCCCAGACAAGGGGACCGTGGCTCAGAGACGGGGCTTGCTTAAGGCGCAAGTGGCCCAGCCAGGATGAGAGCCAAGTGTCCTGGGCTCGGTCCCCTTTCCCAGTCCTCGGGGACTCAGCGGTCTTGGGAACTCCCTGCAGCCATGGTCCCTAAATACCAATAACGAGCAAGACCAGCCACCCCAGGGCTCTTCCCGCTGGACTGTTTCCTCCACCGCAGCCCCTCTGGGGACTCACTCCACCCTCGCGTCACGTGTTCCTTCACTCAGGGTCCTCGGCAGCCTCTTTCCTGATGTATCTGTCAGCACCGGGCACACAGCCCCGCCTGGCAGCCCTGGGCATCTTCCCAGCTGGCTGAGACCTCCCCTTTCCCATGCTTATTATTCCCTCCAAAGGTGACTCGATGACACTGTTCAGTGAGGACCCACCTGAAGCTTCAGTTATCTGTGATTTAATGAGGAGTCTTTTAATGACAACATCTGTTGTTTTAATTACCAGAGGAATTACAAATGAGGCTCCCAGAGGAAACTGCTGCCGGGGCAGAAGCTGGAGAAGAATTCTCAACGTCGGAGGCCCCGCTGGGTCCTTGGCACAGTGACTGCCACGGAGCGTGACCTGTCACAGAGAGCACTTCATCTTCATTTTAATTAAGCACTAAGGGTGAGGCGGGCAGCCTCCAGATCCAAGGGGGCTGAGCAGCCCAGGTCCTGGAAGATACTCTGTGTGAGTAAGGCTTCGGCTCTGTGCACGGGAAGAAAGCAAAGGACAAACCAGCCATTTTTGCTGATGCTGTCGAGGTACATATCTGTCACCCAAAACTGGGGTAGGGAAAGGGGCTGGTCCTCCCCCCAGCCCAGCTGTGCGGCCTTCGCCAGATGAGCTGACCTCTCTGGATTCCAGTTTCTTCCTGTAGGAAGCGAAAGGGATGCCTTTCCTTCTTCTCTCAAGGAAATGGTTCGTCCCTGACATTGGATTCTGGGTGTAGAGCTGGTGAGACGTGTTCACACCCACCCGAGAAGAAGAACTCGGTGGGGTGTAGGATGAACGCCACATGGACGGAGGGTTCGAGACGGAGGAAGGGGTGCTGGTGACGGTGACAATGATGACGGAGTTCGTGACGGTGGTGACAGTGATAATAATCCTGCCGTTCCCCCAGTTTCCTACCCCTCCCGTATCCATGCCTTTTCCAGTCCTCTCCATATAGAGGGTGAGTCTCTTTGCCCCACTGAATCCGGACAAGCCTTGTGATTTGCTGAGTTCGGTAGACTGCAGCACGAACGACATGCCTATTCCAAACCTAGGTCTCTGACAACCTTGCATGGTGCTGTCCTCTCTCTTGCTCCTCCACCATGACCGAGAGAACGTGCCTGGACTTGGCTACAGAGGATAAGAGTCACATGAAGGAGAGCCAAGTCACCCTAGTGCCCCAGCCAAGGCCATTCGAGATCGGCCAACAGCCCACCAGTTCCCACTGCCCTTCCTGCATCCCCCAGCCAGAGTACTCATCACACTCTACTGACATCTGGTCTACCCACCTTCTTCTCCAGACACTTGAGGGCTAAGAATACATCTCACCCATCAATGGATTATTCATGCTCCGCATAGGAACTGGACCGTAGTATGTGTTTCATAAGTGCCTGTTGTATTGGCTCAGCCCCTACTTGACCAAGCATGGATGGAAGAGGAAGGGGGTGACCTCCTAGGAGCGGCTCCAGGTGTGAATGTGGAGGTCAGTGAGGTCCGGAATACGGATAAAGTCGTGGGTCAGGGGCTCAGTGACACTGATGCGTCAACCAGCCCTTGTATTTGTCTAAGAATTAGGTTCTTTTAAACAAAGAGGTATTTTAACATAAAGAAGCAGGCAGGAGACTGACTTCCTGTAGCCCATTTTATTAAGACTCATCAAGACTGATGTTCTCTGCATCATCTGAGCGGGCAGTGTGTTCAGGAGGTAGAGTGATAGGGAAATTAAACACAGCAGCTACATCCTTTGAAGCTTTTTTGAGCAGCAAGGCCAGCCAATTCCACAGTGTACGTGTCTGGAAGAATACCAGATTTGCTCCCATCCGAGCTTTCCATCCAAGCAGGGAGATAGCTCTTCTAATTAGCCCAGATAAATATTCTTCCACCCAAGCTCCTGTTTAGAGAAAACAGATGGATGCTCGCAAACACGGTCATGGGGTGAATTTGTGTAAAACCACCCTTCTGCTTGAAGTGGCTTCCAGTATTTAAACACATATATGTACACATGTGCACAAGCGCACACACACAGAGCTCTGATGCCATACAACAGGGCAAATTAAAAAGGGCTTAATATAGCCAAAAAAAAAAAAGGGAGAGATTTCAGGTGGTAGTAAGACCCATGACATAATGGGAGATCAGTACCTACAAATGTTTTCTTCCCTGGGGATTGTCCCTCCCCCAAGGTTGACCCTCGCACACCCCTCCCTTTGACTAGATGATGCCCCATTTTATTCAGCAAGTCCCAACTCAAAGGCCTTTGATATCTCCTTGCCATGGCTAGAATGAAGTCCACTTTTTGGGGTAACATTGAAGGCTCTTTCCAAGCTGACTCGACCCTGCCATTCATCTTCGTCTTCCAACCTTCCTCTTCCACCCCATCACCGTGTGCTGCCGTCCTGCTGTAATTAATACTGATAAGTGTCACCGTCCTCACCACCCCCACTTGCATTTATTGAGTGCTAACTCTCTGACAAGCCGTGGACCAGGCGCTTTACATCCCTTATCTTATTTCCTCTTTGCAGTTTATCAGGTAGGCACAGTGACGATCCTCAGCTCGAAGACGAGGAAATGTGGGCTCAGACTGGTTAAGAGGCTTGCTCCAAGTTGCACAGCTAATAAGAGGCCAACAGCCGCCATACCGACCTCTTTGCCTTGGCGAATGCTGGATCCTCATCGGTGGATTCCCTCCTCCAGCTTCTTCATCTGACGATCACCTGCTTCAGCCCTGGGAAATGTTTTGCTCTCTGACTTCTGACCGCTTCTTCTCCCATCAAAACTTCCCCGGCTCCATGAATCACATCAGAACAAACGCCGCCTGGTGGAATGCCATTTCTCAAAATTTAGTAAAAAGAGTCTTAACATAATGACATGTTCTTCTCCTGGTTTTCATTCATCTCTGCAGGTCAGCCAGTCTCTAAGAGCCTGCACTGTCCCAGGTTCTGTGCCCTGCACTGTGGGAATGTAAGTGGCATCAAGAAGCATCCTCCAGTATTTCCCTCCGACTGGCACATGGTGGTTCACGGTGTACTTCCAAGGTCAAAATCTCTATCTGTGCACCTTTTCCTCTTTTCATTCTGAATGTTGTTCATTTATGCCTTCTTATTTTCTGGGTCAGTCTTGACGACGTTTGTTAAAGTATCGACCTTTTCAAGCAACGCACTTTTAGTTTGTTGATGCCTTTATTTTTGTGGATGTTCTATTTGCTTTATCATTTATTCATTTCTATCATTACCTGTATTATTTCCTTCTTTCTAGTTTCCCTTATTCTCTTTCTAGATTCTTGAACTGATTGCTTGGGTTGTAAGTTATGTGCAGCTGTTCTAATTTCCTAATAAATGCATTCAAGAGTATAAATCACCCCTCTAAGAATCAGTTAAACTACATCAGACAAGCTTGATTATGTAGTGTCTTCCTTATTTTCAATTCAAAATACTTCTTAATTTCTGTTGTAAATTTCTTTTGAACCCATGGATAACTTAGAAGTGTGTTTTTAGTTTCCAAACATATACACAGATCATCTCTTTGTTGTTGATTACTAATTTTATTGCATGCTGGATAGAGGATCTGTTGATAATGAAGATTTTTTGAAATTTATGGAGACTTTTTTTGTGGTCTAATACATAGCCTTTTTCCACATGTATTCGCTGTTTCTTTACATTTACATTTATATACATACATGAGCATACATGGTTTTTTTAATCTATCAGCTTCTGAGAAAGATGTGCTAAATTCACCCACTATGCTTGTTGTTTTGTCAACCTTTTGTAAATTATTTCAGATTTTGCTTTATATCTTTCAGGACTAATGTTGGAATCACAGCATGAAATGCCTGTCCTTGATACGTTTAATACCTTTCACCTTGAATTCAATTTTATCTGATAGTAATTTCTTTTACAGATCTATTATTGTTTTCTCTCTTTATTTTTAATATTTTAATATCTTTTGGTTTTAGCCATTTTGCTCTTAAATAGCATGCAGCTGGCTTTTTCAAAACCAAATTTAAGAATCTCTTAATTGGTTAGTTTAATATGCTCATAATTACCGTAATTGATGATACATTTACACTTATTTCTGCTGTCTTATTTTGTTTTCTATTTTCCCAGCCTCTTCTTTTTTCTTTATTTTCCTTTCCCAGTTTCCATTGGCTCGACCAAGTTTTTTGTTGTTATTGTAGAGATTTCTCCTCTACTGGATTGGAGGTCATGTATTCTATTTTTAGCTTCTGTATCTTTAAATTAGTATATTTCAGCAACTCCTAACATTAATCCGTAAATACATCCCTCTGCTCGACTGAGACAAAACCTTAGCACCTTTATTCCCTCTAGGTGTCCACTCTCTCTCTCCCCACCTAGACGATATCACTTAGAATTTTCATTTCAAATTGTCAGCCCTGCTCCACCTCTGTGTCAGCCCTCCTGAGCGTAGGGATGTAACCACAGCAAAAGGCAGGAAGAAATTGACCAAGTTCCCACTAATCAGCTGAATGAAGGTTTGAAAGAGAAATGAGGTTGAGTTTTAGAAAAATTAAGTTTCTTTTGTTTGCACAGCCAAGTCTGTGAACTGAGGCTGCTCGCTAGTGATTGGGTGGGTCCCCATTCCAGGACCGGGGGTCTGGAGATGAAACAGTCTCAGTTACCCCCAGGGAGGTTCCCCTGGTGTTCTGCTCTTCCACAATTACACAGGACATCAACAATAGACAAGGAGACTGTGTTGACTTCAGGACAAAACCCAAACTCCTTATAATCATGTCGGAACACAGACCACACATGAACATTAACCAAACCACGAAAGTCACCAAATATCCCCCCATCCCAGCTAATGTGTGTGACTGCTGTTGTCCTCTCCCTTCCTCTCACCTTAGAGAAAAGAATTATCAAGATACCAAACAAACCCAGAATTATCCTCACTTCCTGACAGCATCCAACCCAGAACTAAGCTCTACTTCCTTGAACCCTGTCCAAATCCTCTAAGTCCCTTCTAACACCCTCTAACTGGGAGGCCTCATGGTTCCGGGTAGTGGGGACTCCCCCTGGCACCTGACACATGTGGCCTAGTACAACTATGATCTTCTTATAAAGAGGCCTAGTACAACTATGATCTTCTTATAAAGATGCCTGAGTCCCCTGATTAGGTCTGGACTCAAAATACAGACTAAACATATATAACTGAGACCCTGGAAGTGGGGGCCAGCGTGTGAGGTGCCCTGATCCCAGTTTTCCAGACGAGACTCCCAGAGAAGTTAAGCAACCTAACCAAGGCTGCACAGCTGCTGAGTGGCAGGTCTGGGACTCAAGACAACCCCAGAGCAGTCTGACCCCCAAGTCTACCCTGTGAACCCTGTTCTCACATCATTATGTGCAAACCTGGTCCGGAGAGACATCCCCGGAGCCAGGGGGCAGGCTTGGGCCTCTACTGCTGTCATCTGTGACCTCTCTGAGGGCAAGGATGGTGACACTTCTCTTACCCCCCAAACCCCCAGCACAGAGCAGCACAGACGGGGCTCCAGGAAGTCACCCTGATGATGCCAAGTCGATCCCCAGACGCCTCTGCTAATTCCCTCCTCCCGCGTAGGCCCCCTCCAGACAGGTCCAAGGCATCTGCTCTCTCGGGTGACGCTCTGACTCCCTCCCCTCTTTAGGGAATTCACAGAAAGTGTATCCACGTGGAAAGGGGGAAGCTTTAGCTTCCTTCACTGCAACCTGACAGCCAGCCAGCTTCAGGGTCCTGCCACCCCAGAAGGTCCCCAGTTTCCTTTGGCTGGGTCCTTTTGACATTTTCAATGGTAAAATAAACCTGATTTACAGAAGCCATGAAGGAACCAGGGCGATGTGATTTGCAAAAGGCACAGTGCTATTGGATATGATAAAAGACTGAATGAGTCAGTAAATGTAGCAGTTTAGTAACTGTTAAAAAAAATCAATGCCCATGCAGTCTGTGGAGGAGGAGAAAGCTGTAATGATGGCCTGGAGGAGGGAGAATTCATGCCTGAACTCACGAATCCACAGCCCCCCCAACTCCCTCCCCGACACACACAGACATACGACTCACGCTTCCCACTCCTGCACAGATACTCACAGACACACCAACATAAGCTGTGTGCACAGATAAGCACACAACATATATGCACGCGTCCAGGCATGTCCACTAACAGGAATAATAATAGGTACCATTTATTGACTAGTAAAAATGAGCCAGGCACTGGCATAAGTGCTTTGCATATCCTTATTTCATTACCATCTTATACAACTCTATGAGGTAAGCAGATAACCATTCCCATTTTACAGATGAAGAAACTGAAGCACAGAGCTCTTAAGCAACTTGCCCACAGTCATTCCAGCTAGGAAGCCGGGAAGCCAGAATTAGAACCCAGACTGACTTCAGAAGTCTTATTCTTTTTTTTGGCCACTTTTCATGCTTCTTTTTTTTTTTTTTCGGCCGTACCATGCAGCATGCGGGATCTTAGTTCCCCGACCAAGGATCAAACCCGCGCCCCACCCCCCCGCTGTGGAAATGAGGAGTCCCAACCACTGGACCGCCAGGGAAGTCCCTACTTTTTTTTTCATTCATTTTTTAGCAGATATAATTGATTTCTAGTAAACTTCACAGTTAAAAGTGCACAGTTTGATGCATTTCGATACCTGTATACACCCATAGAATCACCACACAATCAAGATCACACATGAGCACATCCATCACCCCCGGAAGTTTCCCTGGGCCACCTTGCAGCGTCTCCCTTCTGGCCCTCCCTGCCCCGCATCCCCCAGCATCCACCGTTCTGCTTTCTGTCACGACTGGTTAGTCTGCATCGTCTAGAACTGTATATAAATGGACTCAGGCAGTATGCTCTCTCTTTTGCCTACAGAAACAATGTTCAAAACGACCACAATAGGGGCCTTCCCACAAAGACGAGACAGACACGCGTGGGCACACTCAGGCTTGCACACACAGTGTCCCAATCCTCACAAACACTTCCACACCCATGCCCCCCACAGGCCGCGCCTCCGCCCACGCACAAGGACACCCTCGCTCTCACCCAGCTCTCACCACATCTGTCCATCCATGCCGCTCCTCTGGGATAACTGCACCTCATTCAGTAGCCAAGTGGACTCCTCACGGGTTCCCAGCAAAGCAACGTAGTTTCTTTCTCCTGTCAAAGCCCACGTGACAGGTGTCTATTCTCTAAAGCTTTGCTCACTTATGCAGTGTCCACCACTCCGCTGGGCACTGCAGATCCCACGGTGACCACGCAGTCACAACCCCTACCTCAGGGAAGCTGACCCGCCTCCCAAGCCAGTGTGGCCACTGCCCTGCCGTGGGGCTGGCCAGAGAAGGGACCCCCACCTCCGCCAGGCACTGCCAGGCTGGGGGCAGAGTCGAACTCGAAGGGGGAAGAATAGGAGCGTAAGCGAGAAGACAGGAGGCGAGGGTGGGGTGGGAGAGGAAGAGGTTGGGGCCACAGACCAAGCTCAGGTGGGCTTGGCTGCCGGGTAGAGGAGGGAGTCATCCTTCCAGAGTGGACACTGAACGACGGTCACACAAAGCTGGGTCGAGCCAGTGGGCTGAGGAAGGACTGGGCAGAACTGCACTGCAGGAGCCCGGCCCAGGTGTCCCACGGCCACACAGGGCTAGAGCTCATGGCTGACCAGCAGCCTTTAAGGGACAGGACAGGGGACCCATCACCCATGCCCACAATCCACCTGGTACCTCAAGTCGGATTCACCTCGGCTCTCAGTCTGGTTGGATGCACACTGGAATCACTCTGGGAGTTTAAAAAACACTGAGCCCATCCCACTACTGGGCATATACCCTGAGAAAACCATCATTCAAAAAGAGTCATGTACCACAATGTTCATTGCAGCTCTATTTACAATCGCCAGGACATGGAAGCAACCTAAGTGTCCATCGACCAATGAATGGATAAAGAAGATGGGGCACATATATACAATGGAATATTACTCAGCCATAAAAAGAAACAAAATCAAGTTATTTGTAGTAGTGAGGTGGATGGACTTAGAGACTGTCATACAGAGTGAAGTAAGTCAGAAGGAGAAAAACAAATACCGTACGCTAACACATATATATGGAATCTAAAAAAAAAAAAAAAAAAAAAAAGGTTCTGAAGAACCTAGGGGCAGGACAGGAATAAAGACACAGACATAGAGAATGGACTTGAGGACACGGGGAGGGGGAAGGGTAAGCTCAGACGAAGTGAGAGAGTGGCATGGACTTATATATAGTACCAAATGTAAAATAGATAGCTAGTGGGAAGCAGCCGCATAGCACAGGGAGACCAGCTCCATGCTTTGTGACCACCTAGAGGGGTGGGATAGGGAGGGTGGGAGGGAGATGCAAGAGGGAGGAGATATGGGGATATATCTATATTTATAGCTGATTCACTTTGTTATAAAGCAGAAACACACCATTGTTAAGCAATTATACTCCAATAAAGATTAAAAAAAAACCCACAACACTGCGCCCTGTGGTTTCACTCCCAGAGAGTCTGATTTGTTTTGTTTTGTTTTGTTTGGGGAGGGCGGGAGTGGCCTAGGCATGAGAATTTTTAGAAGCTCCTCAAGTGATTATCTCATATTCAGTAATTCATCATGCACTTTCAACCTTAGGATAGATATACCTCCCCAAAGGACCCCAGGATACAGGAAAGCCAGAAATGCAGCTGGAGTTTCCTGGAATTGGAGTTCCATGTACTCCAATTTTATCTCCCTACACGCGCCCTAATAGGAATTCAACAAGATAACCTTGTTGATTTAGATATCAATTAATTGTTAGAAGAGGACCGAAGTTTTCATAGGAAATAAACTTCATTGTCATGTTATTAACTGAAATTGGTACAAGTTATAAGTAACTGCTGAGTGATAATGACTTCCTTATCAATATCGGATATTTATAGCCTTTCAGGTTTTACTGGTAAGTCAGTATCAAGATAATTAGACATCAAGTAGACACATTAAATATTATTTACGTTGCTGTTGTTTCTTAAACCTGCAATAAGATGGTGTTATAGAGTCTCCACCCCTTCCTTCTGTCGTAATGGCTTATGTGGGACAACACATCTTATATGTGACAAGTATTGGATGGGATGAAATCTGAAGTATGAATTGCCATTGAAAGTAGAGAAAGCTGAGTTTATTTCTGCCTCACCCTCTAGTAGCAGAAGCAGAAGTCTGGTCTAATATATCATCTCGGCTAAGCTGGGCTATGGAGGAGAGACTGCTGCAAAATCTTTTTCACTTTAATTACGTTTTACTTTTAATTAATTGAATTACTTTATAATTATCTTGATGCCAACCCATATGAAGCAGGTTATTTGGACCACGTTGAACCTCTACTGCCTTGCCACTGTTTTGACGTGTGGAAATCGCGATGGGGCTAGAGGCACTCATGAGTCCCACGTGGAGGAAAAGTCATTGATTCTGGCCGTCAAGGTTTAATTAACGTGTCTTTATGAAGGCAGGGTCCGAGCGAGTTTAGAAGAGATTTTTATCACGAAAGTAAAAGACGTAGGCAGCAGAGTGGCCGTGATGAATGAGATGGAATCATTCCATTGAAAACAAATCAACTGGTGATATTTTGGAAATTGTTAAAAATGTTAAAATGGGTTATATCACCCAAAGACCACATAATATCAGTGGGGTTGGCTCCACACCAGGTGCTGGCCCTGGGGAAAAGGTCGTGTCTTGCTCCAGTGAAGTGAGGGGGAAGGAGGGGTTCTGGTTAAGAGCATGGCTTCCAACTTTGAGACCTTGGGCCAGCTGCTTAAACTCTCTAAGCCTCAGTTTGTGCATCTATAAAATGGGGATAATGATTTACCTACCTTACTGGGCTGCGGCGAGGGTTACATGGTATCGTTCTTTAACGCCCATAGCCCTGTGTGCCTGGCAAGAGTTCCATGAACGATACTTATTGCTATTATTCATTCTGCTTCTGTTTTATCATGCTCTTGATCCCATGTAACATCTTCTACCTTGAACTCCACTTCGATATTACTGTTGTCTCCATTTCTTGTTGTGGTTGGTTGTTGTTAGGGGTGAGGCATTTTCTTGGTGTCTTTTTGCCCACCACTTAATTTTTAACCTTTCTTAATCACTTTATTTTAGGTGAGATTCTTTTTTTTAATTGAAGTATAGTTGGTTTACAATGTTGTGTTAGTTTCTTGTGTACAGCAAAGTGATTCCGTTATATGGAGATTATATATATATATATATATATATACACATACATATATATGTGTATATATATATTCTTTTTCGGATTCTTTTCCATTATAGATTATTACAAGATATTGAATATAGTTCCCTGTACTATAGAGTAGGACCTTGTTGTTTATCTATTTCGTACATAGTAGTGTGTATCTGTTAATCCCAAGTTCCTAATTTATCCCTTTCCCCTTTGGTAACCATAAATTTGTTTTCTATGCCTGTGAGTCTATCTCTGTTTCGTAAATAAGTTCATTTGTATCATTTTTTAGATTCCACATGTAGGTGATAACATATGATATTTGTCCTTCTCTGTTTGACTTCACTTAGTATGATGATCTCTAAGTTCATCCATGTTGCTGCAAACAGCATTATTTCATTTTTTATGGCTGAGTAATATTCCATTATATATATGTGTGTGTGTGTGTGTGTGTGTATATATATATATATATATAAATGTATATGTACCACATCTTCTTTACACATCTGTCGATGGGCACTTAGGTTGCTTCCATGTCTTGGCTATTGTATTATATTGCTGCTATGAACACTGGGGTGCACGTATCTTTTTAAATTAGAGTTTTCTCCAGATATGTGCCCAGGAGTGGGAATACTGGATCATACGGTAACTCTATTTTCAGTTTTTTAAAGAACCTCCTTTCTGTTCTCCATAGTGGCTGCACCAATTTACATTCCTTAGGTGAGATTCTTTAAGCCATATAAAGCCAAGCTTGTGTTTCTGAATACAATCCGCCATTTCTACCTTTGAATCGGGGAACTCAGCCAATCCACTCTCATGGAAACAACTGACACTTGTCTCATTTCTTCCCTCTTACATTATGGTTACTGTTTACCTTGCTATTTTCTTTTTCCTTTTCCTTAATTTATCTGGCTTTGTCAAGTAAATATGTACTCCTACCTCCCCCCTCCATTATTTTGACAATTCTCTCTTGATTTTCATTCTATTAATGGTGACTGTTAATCATCACATGCACAAAACACTCCGTATTCTTCTGTTGCTATATTAAGAGATCAGTGATTACTCTGCCCCATCCCAGTGCACCCAAGCTCTCTTTGCCAGTTACAAATTTCCCTCTCTTTCTCTCTCCCTGATTTCTCTTTGTATTGACGCTCTGTGTTTTGAGATACTTCTACACTTGATCTTGTAAGCCATTATGATTATAATTCTCAAAAGAGACAATCTTCTAATTCATGTATATAGTGTGAAGTTCAAGAACTACTTTTTTTAAGTTTCAGAAAATCTTTTACTTTTTTCCTATTGGCTCACCTTAGAAGTTCTTATTCCTTTTTTGTTGTCTCCTGGCTCTTGCCCAGATCTATCTCAGGAAGAGACACCTGTCCCAGGTCTTCCCCTGCATCTACCTCCCTCTGGTTTCTGTTCCACCGTAGCTGCGGTGACCTTCTTTGCTCACAGCTCTGTAGCCAGGTCCGGTTGTCACAGCCTGACTGGAGTGAGGGGCATAGGCGACTGAACTGGCAGACCTCTGCTGAGACACGAGAGGACGCCTCTCTGCTCCCGGGAGAACTGTGTGCCAGGGGAAGCCCCCTCCCAAACTCAACACCTGCAAGCAGCTCAGACTCAAATGGCAAAAAAGGGCAACATCGCTGGAGCAAAACTCAATTTTAAAAAATAGTTTGCAAATTGGTCATTGGCCAAATTGATCATGTAAATTGGTCCCTGGTAAATTGGTTGGCTTCCCCACAAAAGCATTGGCAGTGGGAACACGATATGCTCCCCAATATGCCACATTTGGCACATTGACTATTTTGAATTATAGTTACTCAAGAAACAGCAGGTGCAGGAAGGACACTCTGACCTTCCTTTATCCCCCTGGAAGCGGGAAATAAATCTCCTGTGTGCAAGGTAACTTCCCTGTACCAGGAGGCAGAGAGACATCCTAATCACCAGAGATGGAGAATTCACGGCTAAGAAGGCTACTAAACAAACCTTGTCACTTCTTGACTAATTAGCTACCCCAAGCCCAAACCCCTTTGTTTTGTCAATTCTTCACAGATGTATTGTTTCTTTGTCTAAAAGGCATAAAAGCTGTCTGCTTTGGTCACCTCTTTCAGTCTCATATCTTTGGGGGTCCCATACATATGAAATGAAATTTGTTTTTTCTCCTGTTAATCTGTCTTAGGTCAATTTCATTATTAGACCAGCCAAAGAAGCAAGAAGGGAAGAAGGGAAGAGTTTTCCTCCCCGACAAATCACTCTGCTTCCATTCAGACAAGGTGAATTGTACTTGGATACTCAAAGGCATGAGTGCAAATGTGTCGTGATGCTTACGGCTGTGTCGGTCACCTCTCAGGTCTGTCGGAGCCAGCCCATAACACAAGTGCCAGAAATTGCTAATGAGAAATAAGGTTGCCTGAATTTCAAGCGTATTCGCCAGAACTGGGGCAGCAGCCTTGTCCCCATTGGGCAGGTGATGGGGAGGAGCCAGCAGATGGGCCATGTCCCCAGGAGAAGGCCAGAGTGGGGAAAGAGCTGAAGACCTCATGTAACAGAAAACTGTGGACCTGGGCTTTGGGGGCTGGCGCGAGGGAAGGTGGGGATGGAAATCGGGACACTCAGCCTCAGCCTGGAGAAGATCAGATCAAAGACTATGTGCTCTGTGGGCACATCCATGGGGTCATGTCCCAGGAAGAGCAGTTGATTTCTGTGTAGCCCCGGGGGCTGGGACTGAGCCAGCTGCAGAAGTTGAGGCAGGCAATGCCACCGTCAGAGCTGGCCAGGGATGGACCAGTCTGGGAGGGAGGGAGTTCCCTGCTGTGAAAGGCATGTCAGCCAGACCTGAGAGGTCATCTGATCTGTTCATAGGAGGTCTCCCGATTCCCAGGGATAGACTGGGTAATTGGCAGGGTTCTACCTCCCTGGAGTCTGTAATTCTCCAGGTGGCTCCGATGTAATGGAGGGAGGAACCTGCTTCCTGCCACTGGATACTCAGATTCACGAAAACTTAGCACGTTGAGCTGGGAAGTAGGGGAGCCCTGGTGTTGAAAAAGTCGCAGCATCTTGATATTTGCTCCCAAGAATCTTGCATTCATCTTTAAGGAGTAAACTTCTCCCTTATTTTAAGAAAATCACCATGATGTGCTTTTTAGTTACACAAATACTCGCTGGTTGTTCTTGGGGAAAACCATGAAATCGCCAGTAAGCTGAATACAAATCTTTTAACCTAAGAATTTAAGGGTTCTGTTTGGCAGCTGAGACTTCCTTGCCCCCTCCCCATTAGGGGGGAGGGGCAGGAGGGGGAGGGGCAGAAGCTATAATAAATACTTTTTGCTTCTGTATGAACTCTGCTGCAAAGCGGTGCTCGTTCCTAGGGAAACGTGGACACTTTTCTGGGCAGCTCTTTGTGGGAGAGGAAGCCTGACTTCAGAGACAGGATGCTGATGTTACCTGCTTCATCTCTTGCTGGAGGAAAGACTGGACGGGACAGTCAGTGTCCTTGGAATGAAGTTATTTACGATGAATCAATCTGAGCTGCTCCCATGCCCCGTGGAGTGGGGCTTCCCTTGAAGCGAGTGGATATTCCACTGTCAGTCGTTCTGGGAAAGAGCTGGTCCCAGGGCAGGAAGTGGGGAAGAGGAAGGGAGACAGTAGATGGAGAGAGAAGCATCCCAGCCTCTTTCGGAGCTGAGCTGCCCTCTGTCCTGTGGAGAACACTGGAAGTGAAGCAGTCACTGGTCTGTAGGGTCCCCAGGGAGGGGTTGAGCCTCTGGCATCTGAGTGCAGCCCCCTCTACAGAAGTTATAAGTTCATCTGTGTAATGTTCTAACCTTCTATGAACCTAGAACCTTTAGGAATGTGTTATCTGAAGTTGAAGTTTCTTCTTATCTGAAGTTGAAGTTTCTTCTAGACTGAGCTGTAGAGAATTAAGCGAGAAGGGCTGCCCTGTGCTTGGGTTTGGGTTTGGAGTGGAGCATAGGTAGTAGTTGAGGGTGTCCCTGGTAGAAAACAGTGGTGCCCGTGGACACCAAAAGCCCCGTGAGCCATCACAGGCAAGACAGTGGAGGGAGCGCTGGGCACAGCGTTTAAGACACACAAGCGAGCATCACAGGGTCTCCCAGACACAGAGGGGTCCAGCAGGTAGGGGTCTGCAGTCGGTGGTAACTGTTAATCAAGGTGTGACTCTGCATCGTCACCAAGGACAGATGCAGTACTTTTACACGGGTACGTCACAGCAGCCCTGTAAAGTTAGCTATTACAGCTAAAACCGAGACTGAGGAAATATAGAAGTAGCATATACGAATGATGAGGAAGGTGACAAGGACAAGAAAGGGAGATAAGGTGACCCAGGGACCTTGTAGGCACACAGAGGGCAGAGGAGGTGAGGTGTGGATGCTGACTCCTCCTTGCCCCCTCGGGCCCCCCATCACGGAACTTACACACAGGACTGATTATGAGTCCGTGTCCTGCTCCAGACTCTGAGCTGTCCAAGGGCGGGAATGCTCTCTGGTTACTATGCTTGTCCCTCGCCACAGGAAAGGGACAGTCATGTACGAGGTACATCGTGAGAAAACCACAAGCAGGGCATGCGTGGTGGGCAGGGGTGATGGGAGAGAGGGCTACGGAGGTGGCATGGGCTCCATCTAGGGGGTCCTACAATTCCAGGCTTAGGAGCTGGGCTGTATCCAGCAGGTGGCAGGGGCCACCAGAGCAGGCATCAAGATTGAGGGCATGGTGTGAGGCAGCTGCGGGGCAGTGAGCTCTGCCCATATCCATCACCCTGGTGGGCCATCTCGCAAAGAACTAGCAGGACAGTAGTGGCCCCAGAGCTGTCCCACCCGAAGTGTCCCCTGGAGTGGGAGAGGAACCCGTGGGAAAGGCAAGCCAATATAAATCAGAGCTAACCTGTGCTGATCACCGGCTCCCTAAATCAAGAATCTGGCAGATTTTCCGGGTGAGAATCAATCTTCCTGTCCCCACAGTAAATACCATAATCCTTTTTCCAGTGTGGTTTAGAGAATTTAACTGCCACGCTCATGATTTATTCGAAAATATCCTGCCAGTTTATGTGGATGAACGGGGAAGTCAACGTGCTTTTAGACAGGAGGTCAGAGCACTTACCGTGGGGCCAGGGCCTTCGCCCCGCGGCGGCTCTCCAGCAGACTGCCACCTTCCACACCTGCCCCACAAAGGAGCACCCTGTGGCGGGCCACCTGGACAAACAGGGACGAGGGACGTGGGAACTGAGGGTGAGCAGCCCAGGACACCAGAAGGACCATTCCCTAGCCAGGAGGGACAGAGCAGAGGTGGCCGAGACCGCCAGCAGTTGGCCATTCCCTCTGGCCTTCTATCTATGGAAACCAAGTCGGGATTTCTCTTTTTTTATAATTTTTCATTACACAGCTAATACAAGAATACCTTTTTGTCATGCATGATTCAAACAATGTAGAAGTTTCTAGAACAAAGCACAAAATCTCCCTTCAACACCCCATCCCCCCATCCCTACTTCCTCCCTCAGAGAAACCACGGTCAAACCCTTAGTGACCACCATTCTCTATTCATAAACACATGTACCTTTTTTTACATAAATAGTGCACATTGTATATGATATGTTTATGGATGTATATTACTTCCAGATTTTTTAACTTTTATTAAAAACTACTGCAATAAACTTCTTTATAATTCAACGCATTTTGATGCACACATGAGTTTTCTTTTAATGTAGACTCTAAATGAGACGTTCCTGGTTAGAGTTTTGACAGGTTCTACCAAATTGCCCTCCAAACATACTTTGCCAGTAGGATATGGTGTCTCTCTCCTCATAGTGCTAGTAATACCCTCAGCTAATTTTTGCCAAATTAATGGACAAAACACCTTCATTGCTGATTTACTGGTCCTTAAGAACGTGGACCACAATGTCCATTCTGTTCATTCCTTCGTTTAGTTTTCTCTTAGATTGTCTTTCTCTTCATGGAATTTAGAGATTTTTATCTTTGTCTTTTGAATATATTGCAAATATTGCATTTCAATCTATTGCTTGTCTTTTAACTTTGTTGTGTCTTCTTTGTCCAGAGATTTTACATTTTTTAAAGAATTCAGATCTGACTGTCTCATTTATGGTTCTGGGTTTTGTGACTTGGAAGGCTTTCCTCCCCCAGGATTATATGTTCAATTTTTTCCCTGTATTTTCTTCTAATATTTTTCTATGTTTCGCATTCATTCCTTGCCTCTACCATCTCTGCTCTGTCGCTCTTCTCTTCTGACACTACACTCCCTCCCCAGGTGATCATATTCATGTTATGGCTTCAATCACCACCCTTGGGATCATAATTCCCTCACGTGTGTCTGCAGCCCTTGCTCTGGGCTCTAGACTTGCGTATCCACCTGCCTACCTGACATCACAAAAGTGCCACAAACTTGGCAAATCCAAAACTGCACTCATGATTTTTCTTCCCAAACCTTGACTTCCCGTCTATCCTGCGGAATGGCCCAGAAACCTGGGCCTTGCTCTTTGCACTGCACTGTCCTTCACCCTCCATATCCATATCCTGCCAAGAGTGTGGATGGGGTCTCATCATTTCTACATCCTAAACTCTCTGCCCACTGCTCTCTTTCTCCACCCTCATCTCCCCAGCCTAGGCTGCCTTCATCTCTTGCCAGGGCTTCTGCATTAGCCTGCTAACTCATCTCTACAGCTCCACTCTTACTTGCTGTAATCCTTTCTCCACACAGCAGTCAGACAGACCCCTTCAAGACACAAATATGACCATGTCACCCTCTTCTTCTCAAAACCATTAGGATGAAGAAAATCCTCCTTTGGACAACAAGGCTTCAATGATCTAGTCCCTGCCTATTTGTCTGGTCTCAAGCCTGCTCTCTGTGCACTAACCATGCAGTCCTCTTCTGTTTCTCCAACCACAGGGCCTTTGCACATGCTGTTCCCTCTACTTGGTATGCTCTCTCCTCTTCCACACCCAACCTGTTCCCCAATTATATTCTATTTCCCTTTTCTCTTCTCAGTTCAAATGTCACTTCCATGACCCCATAGATTACATCAGACCCCCATGTTAAGTTTTCTCATAGCATCATGGACATTTTTCTCATAACACTCACCCTAGTTTGTGTAGCTTATGTTTATGTATTTGATTATTCGATGTAAATCTGTCTCCCCCATAAGACAACCAGATCCATGGAGGCAGTGACTGGGTCTGTTTGGCTCAGCACAACGTGTGGCATTTGGTGAGTGCTCAGTGAACCTCTGTTGACAGAACAACTCACTCTGGCCTTCAGCGTCTGCCTGCTCCCTCGGCACCAATGGCAGGGCAAGGCCAGGGATGCCCGCTCTTCTCAGTTGCAGCAAGGAGGAGAGGCCTCATTTATCTTTGCCAAGAACCCAGTGAGTCGCTGGTGCCTGTCTCAGGGACACTTGGGAGACAGTGAGAAAAGGGAGAAGGCTGGGAGGAGGCATGATGATGGTTTCTTCAGGGAGAGGTTGGAGCAGAGCAATGAAGTTTTGGGATGCAGCTCATCTCCTATCTCAAGATGAAATCAGTGGAGGAAATTGTGAGTGCATAGCTGTCAGGGTGGCTAGGGAAGGAAGAAAGCATCCGTGAGAGGTCCTGGCAGTTTGTGCTTAAGGATCAGGCAGAAGCCTCACGGCTCAGTTCAGCTGGACTGAGCTGAAATGTATGCTTATTCCAGCCTCATGAGATGGCTACATGAACAGCTAAAATGCATCATGCTTTCAAGTTGGAATGAGTAGAGTGAATTAATTAATAAGTAAAGGAAAGGAAGGAGAGAATAAATACATGTATGCATTCATTTTCACTTATTTAACAAACCTTTGTTGAGTTTCTACTTGGGGCCAGGCACTGTTCTAGAGCTGGGGCTACAGGTGGGGGCAAAGTCAGGCTGGCCCCTGCATGAAGGAGCTTATATTCTAACAGAGAGAGGGAGATAGTCAATAAACAAGTAAGCAAGGACGTACATTATATAATGCCAGGTAGCAATAAGAGTTATGAAGATGAATAAATAATAGCAGCCAACATGGATTAAGAGCTTGTTACAAGCCCCATTCATGTATTAATACATTGAACTCTCCCAACAATACCATAAAGTAGGTATTATTATTATCTCTACTTAGTAATGAAGACACAGAAGCATGGAGAAGTTAAATAACTTGCCCAAGTTCTCACAGCTGGTAAATTATTGTATTAGGGTATAAAATGAGCTGTTGTAACAACATATAGTGGCCCAAATAAAACGGATGTCTATTTCTGTCATAACAGCTCAGAGGTAGGCGGGTAGTCCAGAGTCAGTGGAAAGTTCTGTTCCAAGTATCATTCAGGAACCCTGGATCTTCCTACTTCGTTTCTCTGCCACACCGCAGGACGTAGTCCTCTCTGTAGGGTCAAAGCTAGCTCAGCTTCATGGCCACATTACAGTTTGTGAGATGAGAAAAGAGAATGCAAAAGACCAGGGCAAGTGGATACACCAGAGCTGCACACATCACTTCCACACACAGCCCATCAGCCCAAGCTTTGCCTTAAGGGCTCACCTAGCTGCAAGGGAGTCAGAGAAATGTAGTCTTTACCTGAGTGGCCATGTGGCCAGATTAAATTTGAGAGAGAACTCAGTTTCTAAAAGAAATAAGGGGAAATGAATAACGGAATGAGGGAAGGGGAGAAATGAACATTTCCTTCCCAGTGGATATGCTGAAAGTGAAACCCAGGTACTCAAGCCTCAGAATAAGGGAAAAGGGAATGAATAATGTACTATTTAATAAGATGGGAAGGGAAAGGCTCTCTAAGGAGGTAACATTTGATCAGAGACTTGAAAGAAGTGAAGGTCTAAGTAAGCGTGTTCCAGGAGAGAGAATAGAAGGCACAAAGGCCCTTAAGCATGTGCTAGGAATTACATGGAGGTCAGTGGGCCCGAGATTTAAAAAGGAGAAAGAGTGTGGTCAGAGTTGAGGCCAGACAATGGAGGGTCATGTAGTCCATGATATGGAGTCTGGGAAGCCATGGGAGGGTCTTTGAGAAAGAAAGTGATGGAGTTTGATTTATTTTTTTTCAAAGTTCACGCTCAAACAGAGCCAGGGAGGGTATAGTGCTTCCATTAGAATGGAAGCATGGGTACCATTTAGGAGGCTATAAACAAGAGATGATGGTGTTTAGGACTAACACAGTTGCCCTGGCACCACCCACAGAGGGGATCAATGGGGAAGCCTGCTGACAATAAGTGGCCGGACAAGTGCTCTCTTTCCCCATTAGGCCAGGGACTCTGCTCTCCTGCCGACAGATATTGGGGCAGCCAGCAGCACTGGCCAAGAAGTCCCCACCATAACAAGTGGCCTGGACCAGGAAGCCTCTTTCACCCTGTGGGCATGAGACTCCCCTCTCCAAGCCAGAGCCACTGCGGTGGCCAAGGGACACTGGCAAGAGGACCCCACCATGGCAAGCATCCAGCCCAGGAAGTTACTTTGTCCCCATGGGCCTAAAACTCCCTTCTCCACTGAGACACACTCAGCAGTCAGACCTTGGGAAAACCCTCTTGTCCCCTCAAGCAGCAATAGCAAAACCCAGTGACACCACTGGGAGCAAGAGTGACACCAGACAAACTAAGCAGACCAAAATAACACAACAAAAGCTCCTAACGTTAAACTGCCGTTAGAACCACAGCCCACAAAAGTCACAAAAGTAAACAGGGTGACTGCCTGAAAATTAAATATGACTCAATGTCTTCTAACATAATAGATGAAATATCCAGTACACAATCAAATATCACCTGTCATACCGAGAACTAAGAAAGTCACAATTCAAATGAGAAAAGACAATCAACTAATGCTAACAGTGAGACAAATGAGAAGGTGGGATTATCTGACAAGAGTTTTAAAGCAGCTTCAACAAACAATTAGCAGTTCTCTTGAAACAAATGAGAAGATAGAAAGTCTAAGCAAAAAAAGAAAAGAAAAAAGAAGTTATAAAAAAGAACCGAATGGCAATTATAGAACTGAAAAACACAATAACAAATAAAAAATTCTCTGGATGGGCTCAACACTTGATACAGTCAGTGAGCTTGAGGATGGATGATGAAAATTCACCCAATCTGAACAACAGAGAAAAAGACCAGGGTCTGAAGCCCAGGACCTTTAATTCCCCTTCCATGGGCTCCTGGATTAATTGGTACTTCCTGAGAAAGGCTGCTAAAGTGTCCTCTTAGCCCTGAAAGCTGCTGCAACAGCATATAAATCAGAGCAGGAAAAGGGGCAGTAAAAGTACCCCATTCCCCCCCAGCACAGGACGGCAGCTCCAGGGGATGGCGGCCAGGGAACGTGGATGTGAACATCTTCCAAAAGATCCCAGCCCCTTTCCCCACGACTATCCTGTGCTGAGATGCAGGAACACCGGCCAGTGAGGTTACATACAACTTAGGAACATGAGTGCGGAGGAGAGGATTCCAGGACAAGAGGAGAATGAGTAGAGTAAATGAAAGGGGCACCACGGGTGCGGGGGCAGCAGGAAGGGGAGATGTGAGGGAGGATCGTGGGCAGGGAGATGACCGCTGGGCGGGAGCAGCTGGGAGAGAGTAACTGGAGAATAGGAGGGAGACGGCCAGGACAGGGGAGCAGGACACAGGAGGTCCCCCTTCCTAAAGCCGTGTAGATGACAAACTTCCAGCATCACTTAGACGTACCTGCCAGGCTGCGCCCCCCCAACCCATCTCCGCCCGGTGCTTGCAGGGATCCGGAGGGGACAGCGCAGCCCAGCCTGGGGAGGGAATCCTGGCCTCACTGAATAGCAGGCCTCCCTCTGTGTGATAGCTGAGAATGGCGATTTCCCTACGAAATGCTAATTCATCCAGAACTCCCTACTCATTGCAAGGAGCTGTCTTCTTGTTTGATGTCACCTTCCGAGTAGGTAGGGAATGACACAGTAGAAGTGCCCGGAGCAGGGGCCGAGCCACAGCCGGGGTTTGTGCTGGCCTAGCATCCAGGTCTCCTCTGTAAGCTCACATGGCCAGAGGATTCTGGAATGCTGAGCCACAGGGCAGGGAACTGACGTGCTCCTCAGTCTTGGCTGGGCCTCTGGGGGCCTCTGGGGGCCTACGAGGGCAGGTGAGGCCTCCCTGAGGTCCTGCCCATTCAGGGACCCAGCCGAGACTGATCATTGCCTCTGCCTGGTTCCACTTCCTGGGAGAGGATTGACTGGTCCAGCCTTGGTCAGAGAACTTCATGTGCTTCCTCTCCACCCCAGACCTCCAGCACCTGGAATGGATCTACCCATCAATGGCGCACCAAGGACCAAGTCATATTACAAGAATTCATTGGTTCAGGGACCCTGAAGCAGGAAGGGTCCCATCTCCTGCTGGAATCCACTGTCAAGCCTCCAGTCTCAGGAATTCCAGCCCCCAAAGCAGCCCTCTCCTCCCAGGACACACCTGACCTGACCCAGAAAGATTTCCTTACCTAGATCCCAAACTCTCTCTCTGAACCTTCCATGGCCACGTCTTCCCATGAAGCCCTTCAGATACAAAGAGACACTGGCCATGTACCCTGATGCCCTGAGCCTGGGTCACTCTTCCTTCAACCGAAAAGCAAAACAAAACAGTCAGCGCCCCCTGGTCCCCCTGGTGCCTTCTTCACCTCCTCTCCGGGTCTGAGGGGTGTGGGTTCGCTCCGCGTTCCTGGTCTCCGATGCGCACTGCCAGCCCGAGGGCTGAATCCCAAGGAAGACAACTTAGAGATCATATGTCTTAGTCAGGGTTCTTCTGGGTGCAGGTAGCAAAAATGCACTGGAACTAGTTTACACAAATAAAAAGCCGGGGGGGGGGAGAGTTGGGAAAAATAAAGGGGTGTCTCCTAGAATACAAGATGAGGATCACACAGGCCCGAGAGAGCTGTCAGGAATCGAGATCACCTTCCCCATCTCACCAGGGCCGCACGGCCTCTGCTTCCTTCTGCCCTTCTGATGTCTCTCTCTGCCCTCCTCTCCTCTCCTCTTTTATCCTCTCCCTCTCCCTCTCCCCCTCCCCCACCCCACTCTCTCTCTCAACTTGACTCTGCCCCAGCCCTGGGTTTATATTACTTCCCATTCAGGGGTCCAGCTGAAACTGACCATTGTCTCTGCACAGTTCCCTTTCCTGGGAGAGAATCTGACTGGCCCAGCCTAAGTCAGCTGTCGACTCCTCGTGTCCTCAGCTATGACTGGGCTTGTGGGGCAGCCACAGGGGACAGGACTGCCCAGGGCCCGTACCTGTGGGTACTGGGAGGAGGGCAGGTCCCAAGAAGGGGAATGGGCTGAGCCTTCACACCAAGAGGTACTCACTCCCACGAGGATGCCTCACCTGGAGACCATCCACACCCACATCCCAGTTTTGAGAATAGAGCAGCCCCCTCCTGTCTGCTGGCCTTGGGACAATAATGCTGGATCCTGGACTCCTATTTCTTTATTCAGCCTGTATATTATGTCCTGCTGCATGAGTGGGATATGAAATAACTTTTTATTTCCCTTAAGATGACCTACCCAGAGACAGAGGCTGTCTCAGGGAAAGCCTTTGCTGGCAGAGTCTGCAGTTTTAAAGAAGCCCTGAGCAGAGCAATGTAAACCATGGGTTTGGGAGGCCGCGGGGCACGGTGGGAAGATCCCTGGCTTTGGAGTTAGGCCGTCCCGTGTTTAACTGCCAGGGCACTTCACAAGTTCACCTAACCTCTCTGGGCTTCCCAGAACAAATCCTTCCTATGTCGCAAAGATAAACCCAATGCTGTAGGTCAAGGGCCAATCACCATGCCTGGCTCATTGGAGCCCGCTAGACCCGCTAGACATCGAAAGGGATGAAAAAACTGTGGGTATCATAAATAATCTCCCTGAGGAAGGATGTCACCGAGCAAGGTATGGACCCCACACACATTGCTGAAGCTTTGTGTCCCAGCCCCTTGGTGATACGAGAATGAAGGACATGTGACCTCAGACCTTGGTGACCTCACGTCTAAGGGAAATAAGTAGGATAATGGTTATCTTGGAGGCATAGTGGTTGCAAACCCAGACCCAGAAGCCAGGCTGCCAGGGTTCAAGCTGAGGCTCTGCCACTTCCTCACCGTGTGATCTTATCTGTGAAAGAGGGCATCATAATAATACCTACCTCCCTAGGGTTGTTATAAGATTAAGTAATAAAGTGCTCCAGAGTGTGATGGACACTCAGTCCATGTGATAATGTCACTTTCAAAAATAGAAAGAGAGGTACATACAGGGTCCAAGAGAACACAGGGAAGGCAGCAGTGAATGCCAGGGTTGAAGTGTTTGCAGAGGGAGCTGGTGAGTGAACTGAGTAGAGGAACGGTGGGCAGGGGTGGGCAGGGGGGGTTCAATTCTGGGCGGAGGCCACAGCCTGGGCGAGGCTGTCAAGGTGGGTGTGCAGAGCACAGCGGGTCCTTCGAGAAGTAGGAACAGGAGTCGAGGGTGACATGGTGCTTGGTTTCCAGACTGAGCCACCCCTATGGGTGGTGGTCTCATTTGGGGGGATGAGGGGAGTTCCTTTTGAGACAGGAGTGGATCACAAGGAAGGTGCTACATGAAGTTCATGGGTAGAGAGATGCCTGGTCCTCTGCTCCTTCCCCTAGACTGCCTCTGTGCTGGTCTGGCGCCTCTGACTGCCCCCTTGGGAGATCTTCCTCCCTCCCAGCCAGGACCACCGAGGGCCCTCGGGAGGTCCTTGAATGTGCGACTTGTTATGGTTCACATTTATGCTGCTGGGGAAATCAGCTCTCGACCGCGGCAGTGCCCAGGCATGAATCATGATGTCCACGGTGTGGACAAAATGCAGCAAGTCAGCACTTGTGGGTGGGACCCCAGGGTTTTCATTCACAAAGAGATTTTTCAATCTTATTAAAATCAATAAGAGATTATTACAGTATAAATGAAATGAGAGCCCCCAGCTTCTGGGATAACAATAACTATACCACCCCAGCTGCTGACCTGAGAACCCGCTACCAGGAGAGGCCCTCCTTGGAAAGGAAGGGGCTTTGAATCACACGCAGGGTGGAGGCCAAAGAAACACGACCACCACAAAATTTCCAGCAAAATGCCCCACACTGTGTGGCCTCTCCCTATGTTCTCAAATCTTTGGGAAACCTGTAAAAATCATGACATAATAGGTGGGGTGAAACTTTTTTGTGGAAACCAGGGATGAGTCAATTTCAGAATTAAGGTCAGCTCGGCGCTGGGATTATCCTTCTGCAAGAAGATGATAAGTGTGTGTGGAAGCATTCTGTAAACTGTAAAGTGCTGTCCACCTGCTGGTGGTTATTCCTTTATCCTTATTATTACTCATAACAGTAAGCTCAGGCCCTATAAACAGAGTCTTGGAGAAGGAGTGACAGGGGCTACAAGCTCTTGAGTTAATGGTTGAGGCCCAGAGGGCAGGCCCCACAGAAACCAGGACAGAGGAGGCGATCGATAAATGCACATAGCATGAAGGAGAGACGACATAAGAAGAATCCAATCACACATGCGCACACACACTTAAGCAGCTCTTGGAGTGGGAGGGCCAAGGCGGGGTCTCAGAGCCCAGCCTGGAGCTCCCAGGCCTACAGACATGGGGTGGGAGGGGTGGGATCTAGAAAGCTTGGCTCTCAGGGGTGGCCTGATTCCCCCTGATGGCTGTGGGCCGTGGGCTCCTGGCTCCCTGCACAAGCTCTGCTTACCTGTCCCTGCCCGGGACTTGGAAGGGGCTGAGTTTGGGGCAGAAGGTCTAGGTTGGGCCCCAGAAGCTCCTGTGCTGGTTCTAGAGTCGGAGGCTCTGGCCTCGTGGCTGAGATGCTCTAGTAGCCCCGGTCACCAGGCCCAAGCTGGTCAATTTGGGAACCGCAGTCATAATTTGGTAGGACAGACAGGTCCTACCACGTGGGGGCTGGTGCTGCAGAGGTGGCAGGTCTCCCAGGCCTCAAAGCTGCCATGAGTAGGAAGCTGCTGGCCTGGCTGTCCACATCCAGGGGGTATAGACACACTCCCGTTGCAGAGAAGCAAAGCCTGGCCCAGACTTAAGGAACCGGGCAGCCAGGTTGTCCCGGGGGGGCACAGACTCCAGCCAGAGAATGGGCCGTGGTTGGGAGAGAGCACGTGATGTGGCTCCCACAAGACTGGGAGGGGTCCCCCAATTTTTAAAACTTAAAACAACAGTAACAACCAAGGCACATGAAAATCTCCACCCTAACAAAGCTATTTTCAGGGGCCTGTATCTCCTTCAGGCCCCTGTTCATAAAGACACACACTTTTCCTTCACTGCAATTATAATATGCGTGTAATTTTGTGTACAAGAGGGGTTTCGGTCCACTTAACAATACATAATGAGCATTTTTCATGTTTCCACACAGCTTTTATAATTGAATAACTGCATAAAATGAAATACTATAGATTCCCCCTGATTTAAATAATTCCCCTATTACTGGGTATATAGGTTACTTCCAAATTTTTACTGAATAATGCCACATTGAACATCTTCAAAGGGGTAATTTTTCTCTTTCCAGGGGCAAACTCATAGAGCAGTAGGACATAAACATTTTTGACTCATTCTACACTGTTCTCTTAAAGAGTGGTGGCATCTACACTACTTCTGAGGGTCACCAAGTTTGTATCCCCACCCATATCCTATACCCTGACCCCAACCTCACCATGGCGGCTTGTTATAAGTGTGCATTTGAAGGGGGGGCTGTTTTTTGCTAGTTTAATATTAGGTAAGTAGGTAACATATTTAAGCAGAGTCATAATATTTTTTCTCATATAAATTTTAATGAACTGTTTATGTGGCGTAGTTATCCTATGTGTATTGGAGTTGGTGCAAACTACCTGTCATCAAGCATCTTCTCATTTTGTTGCATTTTTTTAATGTAGAGGAGTGTTTATTCTGTTCTTGCTGTCATCAGTCAGTCTTTTCCTTCCCAGTTTCTTCTATTGCTTCAAAGCTGAGAGTGGTCTTTCTTCGTAAAGAAAATAAATATTTCATTTTGTGCTAACTTATCTATTTTTTTAAAGATAGTACTTTAATCCATCTGTAGTCTATTTTGGTATAAGGGGGAGCTCTAAATTAAAATTCTTCAGTGCTATCCAGTTTCCCAATGTCATTCATTTTTAATTATTTTTTAAATTATTATTTTATAAAGCGTTCTAATGATGAACAGGCTAGTCTTGTTATTTGCTTTTTTTTTTTTTTTTTTAGAATATCCTTTGAAATCCTCCTCTGTTTGTTTTTCCAGAATCTGTTGCATTCAGAAAAATACTGTTGGGGTTGATTTGAGGTAGGTTATGTTTGTCAATTAACCTAAGGTGATAAGACATTTTCACAATAGCCAGTGTGCTCATCTTGAAATATATGATACCTCTCACCCTGTCCCCATCCCACAGAGTTTGCAATTTTCTTTATAAAGGTCAGGCATATATTATGTTTACTCCTAAGTATGTTAGATCCCTTGTTTCTGTTATAAACGGATGTTTTCATTGTATTTTCTAGCTATTGCTAGTGTTCAGGAAAACCATCATTCTTATGCATGTAGTCTGCATTCATCTTCCTCCTTAAACTTACTTCATAAATTTTTACCAATCTTTTTGAATCCACTATCCGTACAAATGTTCTTGTGTTGTCTCTTTTTTTCCCCAGTTTATTTTCTCTTCCCTTACTGCATTGACGAGGACGTCCAAACAAGATCAAGTGGAACTTCTCTAAATCTTTTGAGGAACTTGGTAGGTTGTCAGTTAACTTGTTCATTAATTATCAGTGTGATGATAACAAGAATTCATTTCTGTCTCTAATTTTGAACTTACTTTACCAGTGCTGATTTTTGGTTCAAAATAGGTATGCTTTATCCTACTGAAGAATCCTTTAATTCTTAAATTATACTTTTTAAAAAGTGTTCGAATGTTATCCAATTATTTGGGGGGTAACTATTAAGATGACTTTACGCCTTTCATTTTGGTTTTCATGTTGAGTGAATAATGAAATTTTCCCCTGGTGACAGAGCTGGAATTCCAGCCCAGGTCTTTCACTTTTGACTTCCGTGTTATTTGACCAAGTCGTCATTTTAGGAAGGTATGTTCTAGTTTACAAAGGCTTGAGCATTGCTTCTAACTGTGTAATGACCAGCAAACACAGGCAGATAAAAGATGCTTTCAGACAGAATTCCTTCTGCCTTTCCGGGCACCTGGGTTTCAATGACAGTCATGAAAGAGGCAGTACCAAGCATCTGTGAGAGTAATTCTGAAATTTTAAAAACTTGTAAAGACCGGAGGAGTAATAGAAAATGATAGGGATCTCTCACTGATATCCGATGTCCATTTCCAGTCCTCCCTCCCTCTGCAGACGTGACAATGCCGCCAGAGGCTGTTCCAGTCCTTTCTAGACTCCCTGTCTGCTCCCCTGACACCCACCCCCCTCCCCCTTGCATCCACAGCAGTCTGCCCCCATGGCACTCTCTCCGGTTGCTTTCTTTCTGCTGCGCTGGGGGAGACTTTTGTTCTGCTCCAATTAGCCAGAACAGTTACCACTTCACCAGAATCCAGGCTGAAAGTGGGGCCCTGCACAGCACCGTGACACCTCCTGGGTAAACACCTCTCAATCCCTCACCCCACCACCCACAGGCCACGCTTTCCCAGAACAGTCCCACAGACCCCTCACTTGAATTTCATGCCAAACCTATGAGGCAGGTAGACAGGAGTTATTGCTAATATCCCCATTTTACAGATGGAAACTGAGGCACAGAGAAGATGAAGGAATTGCCTAAAACTCATGCAGCTAGGAAATGGAAGGACACAAATTCCAAAGTAAACTCCCCTGTGATTCCAAATCCCATGTTTCTTTTACCACATCACACTGTCTTCCTGCCACATAATCTCTCCTCTCAAGCTTGAAATAGAGAATTCAGACATCTACAATTGAGACAGTTAACTGTGCATTTGTTTTAAGTAACTGGAAGCTTCCGGGCATGTGGAATTTGCGGGGACTGTCCCCTGTCTCAGACTGGGTGGGGGGCAAGGTATCCTTTGCTGCCCCTCACTGTTTTATTTCTCACATATTGAATTGAATGTTCCTACCCTTTGGTGACCCAAATGCTGAGCAGAGCCGAGGGTGGGTGGGTGTAGGAGGAAGGGGCAGAGAGGCCCAGGCTCCCCCCTGGAAAAGGCTTTGGTTCTGCAGGTGGAAAATTTGTTGGCTCTGCCCCTCGGACACTCAGGGGAAGCCAGGAGTTCCTGGAGCTTCACTTGTACGCAGGTCCCCATTCCTGTGGAACGTAAGGAAAAGACTCTGGGTCTACCTCCTGCTCCAGGGGCCCTTGGAGGGAGACTGGGCCTCACTCTGCCTTGACAGGGGAGGAGGGGCTGGCGGTGGGAGGAGAGCCTCGCTGATCTCATTCTGAGCCGAGGGAAGGCACAGGCTTGGGCACCCTAGGATGCTGTCAAGGGAGGCTTTGGGGGGCGGTGACCTAAGCTGAGCAAGGGGAAGGATGGGGCGGTGGGGAAATCAGGGAGAAGAGCATGAAAACTGCACAGAAGAAGGCTGGGGGGGCTGTCGACATCCGGGGTCACACTGTTGGTGGGGAGGCTGGAGCAGCAAGAGGTGGGCCCTGAAGAGGGCTAGTTCACACCTCGGCAGAGTGGAGAAGCGACCAGCTCAGGGTCGCACAGTTAGCTAGCAGCATAACCGGGAAGAGAACCCAGCGCTCCTGCCTCCGGGCCCAGGGCTCTTGTGATCAACTGCCCCACAGTGGCTGCAGCATCTGCGTCCGTGGTTCCCCTGTGGCAGGTTCAGCAGGCCAGGGCTCTGAGCCGCCGCGCCCCCCAGGGAGTCCTGCAGGCTGTTCCCCATCCTGGGGCGGGTGCTGTCCGGGGTGGTGAGAGGCAACCAGGACCCCAAAGGCAGAGGAAATACACCTGGAGGTAATCGTAATAGAGAGAAAGGAACAAGCAGAGACTGCAGCCGGCGCACCACAGCCCTGCCCCCTGGCGAATCACTACAACATTAAGATGTGCTCCATGATTTCCCATCTGAAAAAAAACCCACCATCGGGCTTCCCTGGTGGCGCAGTGGTTGAGAATCTGCCTGCCAATGCAGGGGACACGGGTTCGAGCCCTGGTCTGGGAAGATCCCACATGCCACGGAGCAACTAGGCCCGTGAGCCACAATTACTGAGCCTGCGCGTCTGGAGCCTGTGCTCCGCAACAAGAGAGGCCCGCACACCGCAACTAGAGAAAGCCCTCGCACAGAAACGAAGACTCAACACAGCCAAAAATAAATAAATAAAACTATAAAAAAACAAAAACAAACAAAAAAAAAACACCATCGTTCTTTGGTCCCACCTCTCCCTCGAGCTCCCACCCCACCTCTCTGCTCCCACCCCACCTCTCTGCTCGCTCTCACAATAAAGCTTATCAGAGCTCTCCCCACCCACTGCCCTCACTTCCGCACTTCCTGCTCACCCATTAGCCCACGCTGGTCTGGCTCCCATACCATCACCATTGAAACTGGCTTTGACCTTGACCCAGTGTCCACAGCTGCCCGTTGCTTACCCTCTGCTTTGTCCTGACCACACTTCAGGCAGACTTCTCTCCTTCCCTTATCTCTGCTTGGCCCCGAGCCTGAGCAAGCACCAAAAAAAGTAGAATGTTCCCTCCCCCGAGGCCACCGGAAGTCCACCACCTTATCAGTTTCTCCTGGGAATCGCTGACCACAGCAGGACACTTTCCTGTCACACCTCGTTTGTCCAGCTTCCCCTCCAAAGAGTCTGCTTATCTCGGCTTGCTCCCCCTTCACCCTATAAAAGAAAAACCTTCTGCTATGTGATTTTTGAGCTGCTTGCAGATTTCTGAGCTCAGAGCCTTTCCTATTGCAATAGTCTTTCTTGGCAATAAAGTCTCCCCTCTCTAAGTCCAGCTTTGTTTTTATTTGACATCATAGTCACCAACTGGACAGAACTGGGCATCCAGTAGAGGGAGAGGCCTCACAGAAGATGCTGTGAGCCTGCAGAGACAGGGACCAGTAGCAAAGTAGACATTGTCCTTGGCTAGCAATGGAAATGTAGATCCAGTTAGACCAAACCCCTTAAGTCAGACCCAGAAGACACTGGGGAGCAGATGCTCCCACCATTATACAGATGGGAAGACTGAGGCCCTGAGGCCGAGAGGGCAGAAACTCCCCTAAGGGCACTTGGCTTGTCGGTGACAGAGTCAGGGCTGGATCTCCTGTTTCCTGATCCTCCCTGGACATATTTACCAATGAGAGCACAGAGGCGCCAAGGGCAGCCTGGGAAGATTCCAGGCACAGATGACTCTTCTGGGCAGAGACAATTCCGCCTCTGCAGGGAAGAGCCTCAGAGGAACAAGCTCGAGGCTTCCTTGTCTCTCCTGCAGCCCCCATCCCTGCTTAATTCGTGCATTTAGCCACTCTAATTAATGAGCAAACATTCTTTGCAAAACAATGTTTAAATACCTTAGGATTAATTTAATCAAATATTTAATGGCCCTGTAATTAATCATCTAAGCTTAATGAACTGAACCTCCGTCTCTGTGAGATAGGTTTATCCCAGTGACTTCTGAAAATAAACATGTGACAGGGCCTTTTGCAATCAGACTTCCTCCTCCCATTTGGAGCTGCTGGGGGGAGGGGACCCCGCTGTGGCCCTTGGGGGTTTCCTGCTCCCTGTCCCCAGCGAGCAACCTGAGCTCAGCCTTCACTGAGCTTGGTGGGCTAAGAGGCAACACGGGGGACCACGTCACTCTGGGACTGGGGAGGCTGAATAAGCTGGACGGCTGCAAGATGGCCCCACTGCCTTAGGTATGTGTCTTTGGGCAAGCTGAATCCCTCTGCAAGCCTCAACATCTCCATCTATGAAATGGGGAGAGTTACTAACCTACCAGACTCCCTGAGCTCTGAACAGGTTCAAAAGAGATCTCAAAAAGGGATAAAAAAGGCTTTGTAGACTGTAAAGTCTTATGCACCAGTGAGGGGGGCACTGTGTCCTCTGGTGCTTGAACCCCCTCTCCACTGTCCTCTGAGGCCCCCAAGCATGGAGCTTAGCAGGCAGCTTGCGAGGTGATCCAGCCCAGAAGATTCGATCCACTGCCTGCAGCAACGCAGGATGGTGATGGCCACCATCAGAGAGCATCTGAGGAGCTGAGGGTTGACCCCCTGCCTGTGCTGAGACCTGGAAAATTCCCAGCTGAGCTGGCAGAAGCCTCAGAGCCCGAGAAGCGAGGGCCCTAACTCTCAGCTTTGCCTTTCTCCTAGGATGCTGGGTGGAAGACCAGGGCTTCCATGGGCTGCCAAGGATACTTCGCAACAAACCAGGACAGATGAAGTCCCCAAGGATAGAGATCTAATAGTAGCTAAGAATGAGCACTTCTGATGTGCCAAGACCTGGTCTAAGACTTTACATGTGGTCAGTCATTAAGTCCTTATAATAAGCCCTGTGGTTGGGTAGGGTCAGGCTAGATCACTGCTGTTATTATTCCCCACCGATCTTACAAATGAGGAAATAGGGAATCAGAGGGGTTAAGGAACTTGTTCAAAGTCTCAGAGCAAGAGATGGAGCCAAGATCTGGCTTCAGGGGCGTGTCCTAAACCCTGTACCATCCTGGGACAGATGAAGGGTCTCGTAGGGCTGGATGCGGTAAGCCGTCGATTGGGGATCCATGCAGACAGCAGACAGACAGGGAGTCTTGGTACTTCTCTGGCAGGACCCCTCCTCCTGGCTGTGGGAGGATGAGCCAGTCTCTCCTGGGAGACTGGCAAGACCATGGGAGGGACAGCCAGCCAGCTGCCCTAGCTCACTCCATGAGCTGGCTGAGTTTCCGTCTGTCTCTGTGCCAAGGAGAACATCAGAGGCTAGATTCCTAACTTCCCAGGGCTGCCTTCCTCTGACCAGAGGGCATCCAGACTCTCTGGAGTGGCATCTATTAGGAGGGAATTAGCCTTCGACAGGGACAACCTCTGACCCAACACTGGAACTTCAGCTACACGTCAGCAGAGGATTGATTAACTCCAGCCTGACTTGGGAGCTGCCAGGCCAAACGTTTCCCCTGGCGTTATTTATGCCACCCCATTAGCTCAGGAAAGGCGGGACTCATAGAGCCATCACGGCCTAAGAACTCAGTGAAATTAATATACCTGTGACTGAAATACACATGAAGGCTGAGCCTCCTCCATTTAACTGGGAAGAAAGCAGGGGAGGAGAATTCCAGGCTCCTGATTAGAAGAAGGATATCCAGAATGCAGCCCTTCCTCTCCATCCACACAGCCCACATCCTGGGCTTGTTCTCCACATCTCATTAAGCCATTGCCACGGTGCACGGTGCCCTCCCTGGTCTCCCAGCCTCTGAGCTCACCCCACCCAGTCACCCTGCATGAAGTTTCAGAACCTGGGACAGAGCAAAGAGCAACAAGGCTCCGCTCCTTGATGACTGACGGCTGGAGCCAAGCTCTCTGTTCTAGGGAGTGCTTTGAAAACCCTTTTCTGATAGGTACCTTAAGAGCAGAACAATATGAGCTTGGTGTTGTGATCAAGAGCCCTGGCTATAGAATCAAATGCAGCTGCGTTCAAGTCTGAGCCCCCTAGTAGCTGTAACAGCAAAACACAAAGCAATTTAAATAGAGGGACTGGGGGAAAAACTATCATTTATCCACACTGCAGAATACTATGCAACTATGAAAGAATGAGGGTTACCTCTATTTACTGCTACGGAGTGATCTTCAGGATATATTCTTAAGTTTAAAAAAAAACCAGAGGGAGAATGCAAGGTGTTAAGCTAAAAAGTAAAACATAAGGTAAAATATATATGGTTTATAGGAAAAATGAAGAAAGTGAAAATATATATTTGCTTTTTTAAGGGAGGGATAAACCACAAAACATTTTAAAGTGCTCCCAAGGGCTGGAAAAGGATAGAGCGGGGGAGGAGAGGAGAGATAAAGGTCAGTTTCTTTGAATCTGACTTGTTTTGTTGTTTTTGCTTTGGAACCATATGAAATTTTACATAACTATACAAAAAAAATGATAAAAATAAAATTAAATCTTAAAAAGGAATCCCTAAAAGTAAAAAACAGTGAACCATGAGAGTCTGGCTGTTTGTCCCATCAGTTACACATCCACCTGCAGAGGAAGTTACCCCGTGACTTTGATTTACAAGGATCCGACCCCATGAGTGGGATGTAACCTGCAGACTGATAGAAATGCAAACAAACAGCAAGCCCCCAAAACCCTGTTTTCAGTGATCATGTTATTGTGGTAGCATTGGTATTGGTTATACAAGGATTGTTGTGTGTGTGGCAGGACAAATAAGATGACAACGTGCAGTGCAGGCCGGAAACTGTGGTCAAGGCAGCAAACTGGGGTGATGGTGTGGTCCCTTGGTTACTACCCATCTTTCAGGGATTGATGTCCTTAATTTCTTGATATTCAGTATCTTAGAAATCATTGTTTCATACATTTTGTCTTTTTGTTGTTGCTGCTATTATTTCAGGCAGGAGGATAAATCTGGTCCCTTCCATTCCCTCTAGAAGCTGAAGTTGAGGAATTGCATTTTTTATTTTATTCAACTTTAACTTACATTTAAACAGCTACCTGTAGCTAGTGGTACCATACTGCAGAGCTCATATCACACCATCCAACTGAAGAGAAAGGAAACAAATTCACTTCTGTTCAAGTCCTAGAAGCCACCCTCCTCCCCCATCATCTCTTTCTTATTTAGAAGTAGAGAGGAAGAGGAGACCTCATACTGGTCCAGGCCTAAGAGGTATGCTCCATCGTTGCCAGAGAGCTGCCCCAGCTACAGGACAGGAGCTGCTTGTGCGGCCACTTTAAAAGCAAGGGCTTTCTATCAGTTTCCTGGGGCTGCTTTAACAAAGTACTGCAGACTGAGGGGCCTAAACAACCAAAATTTATTTATGTGTCTCACAGTTCTGGAGGCTAGAAGTCCAAAGTCAAGGTGTCAGCAGGCTTAGTTCCTCCTGAGGATGTGAGGGAAGATCTATTCCAGGCCTCTCTCCTTGGCCTCTCTCTCCTTGACTGTCTTCTCTTTCTATCTCTTCACACAGATCTTCCCTCTGTGTGTGTGTCTCTTTGTCCAAATTTTCTCTTTGTTTAAATAAGGACACCAGTCATCTTGGATTAGGACCCACCCTGATGACCTCACTTTAACTTGATTATTCATAAAAACCCTATTTCCTAATAAGGTACTGGGGGTTAGGACTCGTGTGTGTGTGTGTGTGTGTGTGTGTGTGTGTGTATATGTGTATACATATATATATATATATATATATATATATATGTATGTATGCATTCCAACAAATATATACATACTTGGCGTGGGTAGGGAGGACACAATTTAACCCATATAGACTGTAGTTCTTACTCTGGTCATATCCCTTGTCTGTATGGCTCCATCTGGATAGGAGGGGTGAATGTCAGGACAGCATCAAGTCTCCTGGTCTTTGGCCATAATGAATCGAAATGGCACCAAAGCCTTAACTCCCCTCCAAAAAACCTAGGTAAGGGTGTTTTGGGTGAAGGACGTTTTAGCCAGCAGACCTGCTGATTTTCCATCCACAGGTGTCACTTGTGCACCAACTTGGCCCTCTTCCAACCAAAAGGTTGAACTCTGGCTCCTCTAGGCTCCTCATTTCCCTGCCAGAACTCATTAACTCATTCATTCATTTATTTATTCATTTACTCAACCATTGTCTGAGCATGTGCCCTGTAACAGGCCCAGTGTGAGAGCCAGGGACACGGCAACAAATAAGATGTGGACTCTGCCTGCAAGGGACCCCAGCCCAGCAGCGGAGGTAAACAGAAAAATGGGAAATTCCAAGGTGGGGTGATAAGCTCTAAGATCTGGGAAGCCCAGGGGCTCTGGGGACACAGAGGGGGTTCCTGGCCAGCAGGTGTGCAAGCAGAGAAGCCCTGTACTGCTCTTATTCACACCAAATCCCTGGGGTTTCGGATCACTGGAAGGACTAAATGAGATGACGGATGAGCGTAGAGCACATAAAACACTCTCCAAAATATTATAATTAACCTGCCTTCACAGTTGCACAGACATTCATCATTTGCAGCATTCTCACATAGACTAACTCATTGGATA
Source organism: Balaenoptera borealis (assembly GCF_965194805.1). Classification (NCBI taxonomy): domain Eukaryota; kingdom Metazoa; phylum Chordata; class Mammalia; order Artiodactyla; family Balaenopteridae; genus Balaenoptera; species Balaenoptera borealis. The sequence continues at coordinate 50,617,678 of NC_138879.1, read as the reverse complement.
GATAAGAAATGAGAGCCCAGGGACTCCCCTGGTGGTCCAGTGGTAAAGAATTCGCCTTCCAGTGCAGGCGACGCGGGTTCGATCCCTGGTCAGGGAACTAAGACCCCCACATGCCAAGGGACAACTAAGCCCACACACCGCAACTACTGAGCCCACACGCCACAACTAAAGGGGTGCCTGCATGCAGCAACGAAAGATCTCGCATGCCGCAACTAAGACCCAATGCAGCCAAACATTAATTAATAAATAAATTAATTAATTTTTAAAAAAAGAAAAGAAAAGAAATGAGAGTCCAGAGAAGCTCAATGACTTATCCGAGGACACGCAGACAGTAAGTGGCCAAGTTGAGACGCAAACCCAAAGCTTCTGATTGTCCTTTCAACGTTCTCTCCCCCTCAACGTGCTGCCCTTCCTCCTGTTAATTTTGTTTATGTGTCTCCACCATCCTCAGTGACTGGTTATAGCGGTGCTCACTGAACCCATGCAGATGGAGAAATGAGTTATAGCTCTTCCCGCTCCTCCCTGGAGAGAGGTCCCCCTCCCTCCTCCTGCCTCCCCAGGGCCACGGCACCACTAATTCCATCTCCATCTTCCAGGCCCTTTGACCTCCTGAGCTTCGCCCTCATCCACCCAGAGGCTTCCCTGGCAGGGATGGGCGCTGCCTGAACTGAGGGGAGGAGGGGAGGGGGGCAGTGAGGGGAGGGAGTCGCAAGGACTGCGTTCCTGCAAAGTTACCCCGCACCCCCCCGTACACACAGGTGACAAACATTTAAAGGAAGGCTCTCATAATGTGGTGTGAAGGCGTAAGAACCCCACAAGAAGTGACCTCCTCCCTCCTAGCCCTGATCTCCACCAGGATAAAGGCACACCTCATCTTATTGCACTTTGCTTTATTTTCCTTCCCAGATGTTGCGTTTTTCACAAATTGAAGGTTTGTGGCAACCCTGTATCGAGCAAGTCTATCGGCACCATTTTTCCAACAGCGTTTGCTCAGCTCTGTGTCACATTTTGGTGAGTCTCATAATATTTCAAACTTTTCCATTATTATTATATTTCTTATGGTGATCTGTGATCAGTGACCTTTGATGTTACTATGGCAAAAAGATTACGACTCACTGAAGGCTCAAATGGTGGTTAGCACTTTTTAGCAATAAAGTATTTTTAATTAAGGTATGTACATTGGGGTTTTTTAGACATAACACTATTGCACACTTTATAGGCCACAGTATAATGTAAGCATAGCTATTTTTCAATTTTTTAATTGAAGTATATTTGATTTACAATGTTGTGTTAGTTTCAGGTGTACAGCCAAGTGATTCAGTTATACATATATTCTTTTTCAGATTCTTTTCCATTATAGGTTATTACAAGATATTGAATATTGTTCCTTGTGCTATACAGTAGGTCCCTGTCATTTATCTATTTTATATACAGTAGTGTGTATTATTAATCCCAAACTCCTAATTTATCCCTCCCCCACCTTTCCCCTTTGGTAACCATAAGATTGTTCTCTAGAAACATAACTTTTATATGCACTGGGAAACTGAAAAATTCGTATTACTCCCTTTATTGTGATACCTGCTTTATTGTGGTGGTCTGGAACTGAACCTCAGTGTCTTCGAGGTATGCCTGCATGTTCCCTCTAGACTGGCCCAGAGCAGATATTTCCTGGGGCCGGGAAGAGGAAGCAGAGGGGAGAATAACAGAGCCTTCTGGGTGCTGTGGACACAGGACACACTGAGCAGGCAGTACCCACGGTGTGGAGTCCATGGCACCCTGGGCACAGCCAACCCTGTGGGGACAAGGCCACTGTCCTGCCTGGAGCTCCCAGAGGGAGGGGTGCGGCATGGCAATGAGGTGCAGTGCTCAGAAACAGAGGGGAACTGTGGGGTCTTGGAGCAAAGTTCCCGTGTTCTTTCCACCTGTCCTTTTGTCCCGAACACTAAAGATTCAGAGAAGAGTGAGACAAAGTCTCACAGTCTAACGGGAAGGCAGAGGCAAAGCCCCAAACTCATCATTTACAAGGTAAAGCAAGAGAGACCAGGCCATGGCTACACTATGAATCAAGCCTGAAGGAAAATAAAGCTGCTTGGAACACATGGGGTCTCAGTAAATGTGACCTGCTGTGCATCTTTTCTGAGAAAGTTGCTTGAAGGTATACTTCAGTAAAACGAGGAAAGAATAAAAACAAACAAGGAAGGGGAAGATATAGAGTAAAATGATATAACAAACCCAGGGGTCAAATGGGAAAAAAAAAAGAAATTCAAGAGTCATGCAGCACACCTGGGCAGCAGCCAATTTAATGTAGAGCAGAAATGTATGAGTTCCCAGAAAACAAGATGGCAAGAAGAGAAAAGACATCCTAGGCAATGTTTGTCACATGTGCAACAGACAAAGAATGTAAAGACCTAGAATAAATGAAGAACCCCAATAAATCAATAAGGAAAAGAGAACTAGGCAGAGGTTATGAAAAGGCAATCAACATACAGTATGGGAAGCCATAAATGGCCAAGAGCACAGGATAAGTTGCTCAATCTTGTTCGCAGTCAAAGAAATGCAACCTAAAGCAACAATAAGGTTCCATTACTTGCCTATTTTAAAAGTAACAAAAAGCGCTGGTTGGAACAAGGTTCTACTGCAGAGCACAGGGAAGTATATTCAATATCCTATAACAAACCCTAATGGAAAAGAATATATACATGGGTTAAGAAATAGAGACACAGATGTAGAGAACAAACGTATGGACACCAAAGGTGGAAAGGGTGGTGATGGTGGTGGGATGAATTGGGAGATTGGGGTTGACATATATACACTAATATGTATAAAACAGATAACTAATAAGAACCTGCCGTGTAAAAAATAAATAAATAAGTAATAAGGAAAAAAATTATGTATATACATGTATAACTAAATCACTTTGCTGTACACCAGAAACTAACACAACATTGTAAATCAACTATACGTCAATTAAAATTTTTTTCAAAAAAGCACAGGTTGGGGGCTTCCCTGGTGGCGCAGTGGTTGAGAGTCTGCCTGCCAATGCAGGGTACACGGGTTTGAGCCCTGGTCTGGGAAGATCCCACATGCCGCGGAGCGACTGGGCCCGTGAGCCACAACTACTGAGCCTGTGCGTCTGGAGCCTGTGCTCCGCAACAAGAGAGGCCGCGATAGTGAGAGGCCCGCGCACCGCGATGAGGAGTGGCCCCCGCGTGCCGCGACTGGAGAAAGCCCTCACACAGGAACTAAGACCCAACACAGCCATAAATAAATAAATAAAATTTTTAAAAAAAAGAGAAAAAAAAGCACAGGTTGGGGTGTGGAGAAATGGGCACTCCTCTCTGCAATGGTGGCAGGATAAACGGGTGCAGGCTTCTTTAAGGACAATCCGTCAGCATCTAATAAAACTGTGAATGGCTTGGCCCCATCTTCCTCTCACACCCGCATCTCTGGCCAATGGCCCAACTTAGCTGGATGCCCATTGCAAGGATGTCTGGGAAACCAGTGTGCAGGGGTCAGCCACCCTGCCACGCAGAACAGGCCAGGGATCGGGGACAGATATGACAGCGGACCAGCAAACGACCAGCTCAGTTGTTTTCACTTGTTTTTGTTTTCACGGATACCGCTCATTTGAACTGCTGGGCAGTAGTCGAGCATAGGAATGGTTATCCATTTTCCTGTGGGCGAACATTTAGATCGGTTTCTAGCTTGATGCTATTTCAAGCAGTGTTGTGAAAAACCTGCTGTGTGTGATTCCCCGTGCACACATACACATTTCTCTCTCTCGAAGAGATGCCTAGAAATGGAATTGCTGGGCTGAGAAGATTGGAAAGGGAGAAAAAGGAAAAAGCGATGATATTTCTTCTTCACACTCTACTGTGGGTGGAATCTCCAGAAAACGGCTGATCTCCTCTGCTTCGAGGCTCCAGCTTCTTCTACCAGGCTCGTCCACAGCCCCTGCTCCCGCCGGGCGGCCCTGCCTCCTGGGCTCCGGTCCCACGGCCTCCTCCCTCTGTCCCTGCAGCTCCAGGGCTGGCGGTGGCTCCAAGCAGTGACTCATCTCTGGGTCACCTCACCTCTCCCTGCCGCCCTGCCAGCTCTTCCTCCGCCTTCAGACCTCATTCCCTGTATTGAGGTCCCCTTCTTAATATGCATCTGGCATGGATTTTGTTTTCCTGGCTGAACCCTAACTGATCTATAGACCGCAGACAGGAGTTTGGATTTTAGTCCAAGTGTCACGAATTTTATGCAGAGGAGCGTCGTGATCTAGTGTCTGACCTAAAACCGTTAAGTTGGCCACTGTGCGGAGGTTAACTTGGAGGAGGGCAGGGGTGGAAACATGGCGCTCCAGTGGCAGGCTGACCCGCTGGTGGCTTGCACCGGGTGGAGGAGGGGCATGGGGAGAAACGCAGGTCCCTGCAGAACATTTTAGTGGTAGATGTATGAGAGAGAGAAGGAGAGGGGTCAGGAATAAAGCCCAGATTTCTGGCTTTACTAACTGGATGCCAATGCTGCCAGTTACCATGGTGGGAAAAATAGGGTTTCCTTACCCATGGAGTCTTAAGACTATGAGAATCTTCCTTCACTAAGCACGTACCCTTCATTAGGTGCCCTCCTGCCTTATCTGTAGGGAGGTATTAATACTGCATCAGAAGGCACCTTTGTAAACCTCACGGAGCTTTTCTTTTCTTTTTTTTTTTTTTTAACATCTTTATTGGAATATAATTGCTTTACAATGGTGTGTTAGTTTCTGCTTTATAACAAAGTGAATCAGTTATACATATACATATGTTCCCATATCTCTTCCCTCTTGCATCTCCCTCCCTCCTGCCCTCCCTATCCCACCCCTCTAGGTGGTCACAAAGCACCGAGCTGATCTCCCTGTGCTATGCGGTTGCTTCCCACTAGCTAGCTATTTTATTGTTTGGTAGTGTATATATGTCCAGGCCACTCTCTCTCTTTGTCACATCTTACCCTTCCCCCTCCCCATATCATAAAGACACAGACCTACTAGAGAATGGACTTGAGGATTTGCGGAGCTTTTCTTAAAAGAAATAATGACAACAAAGGGGAGCAGGAACCACAGCAAGGGCATTTCTGGGGTCCAGCATCTCCCTTCTCTGCTGCTCAAAGGGCAGGATTTCCAACACTAGCTGGCTCGGCTGCATGACAGCAAAGACAATAGCAGCCACCCCACTGCATGCCTACTGTGTATCAGGCCCTATGCCGGGTATTTTATATCCATTCCTTCACAGTTTCACCAAAGGCCAATCTGTCAGCAGGGCTGGAAGGGCTGAGTGACATCCTAGAGACAGTTAATGATCGGCCTATGGTTCACACCATGGCATTCCCTGTGACTTGGTTGGTGCCAAATCATGGTGTCACTGGGCAGAGACAGAAAGCAGTTTGTCATGTATAAATTTAACAGGCAATAATGCCGGCTACTAAACAGTATGTCATTCCTAATGATGCTGTCAGCCCCTAATCAGTCTAATTTATATTGTCAACATGATATAATAGTCCCACCCAGTGTGGGCCTTCAGAGAGGCAGGATCCAACAACGTGCGAGGCCAAAGTGGATTTCCACCGGTTCTGACTCTGGAAATCAAATGAAGATGGTTGATTCCCACTTCAGAGGATCACAAGGCTGGGAGCTACATAGCAACAGCCAACAATATTTACAGAGACCTTTACAGGTAACCAAATGCTTTTATAGATGCAATTCATTTTTCATCTCTAAATAGCCCTTCATCATGCCCATTTTACAGATAAGGAAACTGAGGCTCAGAGAGCCTCAGGCGACATGACCTAAGTCACACAATAGGGGGTGAGAAACCTGGGATTTGAACATTGACCTTCCCGATTTCAGAGCTCAACTAGCTCAACCCTCCCTTCCCTCACTCTGTGGACGGGTCTTCTGCTGACCACATCCTGGTTCTGCCTGACTCTACAGCAACCCCCCCCTAATGTAATGTCAGGCCCATGTGATGGCCTGGCCACATCCACGATGGTTTAATTTCTGCCATTTATGTGAACAGAAATTACTCCCTAAAATTTAATTTGGTAAATTTCAATCTTTGTAAGCAGCTAATTCAACGAAGACACAGCCCAGCCAGTCAGCAGTTACTCTGGCTATTTCCGTGCGGCCAGCCCCCCAGATAACAAAGAACGCTCCAGCATCCCAGGCTGTTTTAAATTCACATTCCTTCATTATTATGTCAAGGAAAGTCATTATGTGACTGAAGAAGATGCTTCCTGTCTAGAAAAATAAAATGAAATCTTGTGCGGCAGATGAGCATTTTCTGTCGGGTATTAAATGGGGAGCTTTTAAGCAGCATGATTTCTGAATTATGTGGTTTGATGATTATTTAACCATGTAGGCTGGGGATAACTATTTATTGAGCCCGCAGCAATGCAGTTCAACAGACCCATCCTTATGTCCCATGGATCCCCTCGAGGCTTTTGCCAAGAACCGGACCCCTGGAATCCTCTGGGGCAGGGCAGAGAGTCAGGGGAGATGGAGGTAAGTTTCTTGAGTCAGCAGTGATGCCCAGAACATGCACAGATTGGCACGTATGGATCAGAAGTTCGCAGACTTCCTGAAACTGATGTGCGTATGTGTGTGTGAAAGAGAGACAGGTAGACTCAATACAAACCTATTAACCAGTTTGTTTAAGCCACTGGGGCCATGAACTTTCGGGGGCAGGAACAACGCTTATTCATCTTTGCATCCCCAGCACCTAGCACAGTGACTGGAACTCACACATAACCACAGTTTTGAGACTGGTTGTCACAAACACTGGTAAGGGAGCAGAGCCATACAATGGTAGATGCAGTGGACCAGTGGGATGTAGACTCTATCCGGATTAGTGTCTGTTGTATTCTTAGTTCCTGGACCACTGCCTGGAACAGAGATGGTACTCAACAAATACTTATTGAACCTTCTGAATCTTCATTGAGGTGTAGGGGTAAAGAGTCTCTAGGACAAAGAAACTAGGACCCAGCTTGGGGAGGAGGCCAGGACAAAGGAGGTACCCTGGGATGATACAGAGAGTGGGAAAGTTGATGTTTAGCCTGAAGAGGAGCAGGCTTGGCGTCAAGATCATTGCCTTTGCCCCCCTGAATGGCCACCCTGCGGCAGGATTGGCCCTATCCTGGGTAGCTTCGGGGGAAGGAAGGTTATGGCTGGTAGGAAGTTATTGCTGGTAGGTAAATTTTGAGGGAGAAAGGGAAAGAAATTCTTAAAGTATCTGTCCAAGGAAGGAATGACTTTTCCTAAGAGTTGGTGAGCCCTCATGTGTCAGAAGAGACTCAAGTTTGGGGAGAATATTGGAGAAGAACGAATAACATCAGACAGAAGGTTGAAGTAAAGGAGAGTCATAGACTCTCCTTTAAGGCCCCAGGAGAGTCTATGACTCATAATACATATTTGATTGATTTGCTTCTTCTGGTTCAGAGAAAGCTGAATCACATCTCCTGAGTTAAGGAGAGATGTTGAATTTGACCTTGAAGACCCTGAGAGGGAGGTAACTACAGTCAGAACAGTTAAGATGGGGGACCAAGTGTGAAGAATCACATGCTGCATTGCATGGTAGAGTAATATGTCAAAGGCACACAGTGCGGGGTTCAGGGGACGAGGTCAAGGTGACTGTAGCTTGGAGAAGTGCAGAGCAATCAGGGAGACGTCCCTGGAAGTGGTCAGGTTGAAAAGCTGAAGCATTCAGGAGGCACTAGGGAGGCAAGACCCACGGGCCATGAATAACAGAGCTGATGGGGTGGAACTGGGAGACTGGGGCTCTGACCAGCAGGGAAGGGGTTAAGGACAGTCCAGGAGGAGAAAAACCCAAGCTAGCCAGGTCGTTAGGAAGGGTAAGAACTGAGACTGGGGATGAGAGAGCAAGACAGCTATCCCAGGATAAAGCAGGACCTGGTGGCATCATTTTAGCTGTGATGGAGGCAACCATGAATTCTGACTGAGGTAGAAGGCGGGAATCAAGGTTTTAGAAGCAGACAGTCCTGGCCTGAAGTCCTGACTCTACCACGTCCTGCCCTGAAATCCTGACTCTACCACGTCCTGGATATGCGGTCTTGGACAAACGAACCTCTGGGCCTTAGTTTCTTTGGCTATAAAACTGGGCTAGGAAAAAATCTCTCCAGCCCTCTGAGGACTGGTATGAGTATTAGTTGGGGTCATGGATGTCAGCCCGATTTGTAAACTCTCAAGTGCTCGGCACTCACAGGGGCAGCTGCTAATGCCACGGTATTGCAGAGTCTCAGAACTGGAGAGTGACAGGGGCTGCCTTCTGAGGCCGGGGCTCTGAGTCCGGCCTTGAACTTACCACCAAATTGGAGCAAACTTAATTCTTCACTTGAGGGGTTGGTCTGATGGGCCTGGCCATGGTCCCACATGTGAGTGACTGTCCTGGGGGCAAATTCATGCTAGGATGTTGACTTCCTTTCCGTTCTACAAGTCGGTATCGGACAAGTGTTGACAAGTGCTGACCTGCAGCCTGACCACAGCTCGCTGGCAAACCCTCCCCCCACGGCTGCCACTTGGATGGTGCTTCTAACTCTCCCTGGACCCTGTCCCCAGCCTTCCCTGGCATCTCATGGTGACATCACACCAATTCAGTGATTCCCCCAGGAGATAGCCACCTATCTGCCAATGACTTCTGGATGTGTACCTTCAGCCCTAACCCCACCCCTAAATTCCAAACTGATACATTATATTCAAAGGTTTACTTTGCTATTGCCATGTAGATAAGGATCTCACACAGATACGACCCACATGTAATTTCTGGATGCCCCCCTTCCCCAAACCTGTTTTTCCTCTAGTCATTTCCTGCAACTGCCACCCCACCCCCAGCGTCTCTGGCCAACCCTCTAGACGTCTTCTGTCAGTCTGCTCTCCTTCCTTCACCCCCTTCATCCAATCCATCTGAACCCCCTGCCGGCTCTATCTCCCAAACATATGCCCTATCTGTCCCCCTTTCACCAAGTCCCCACGTCAGCATCCTCTCAGCTGGTAGCGCAGTGGGCTCCGGACTGGCCGTCCTGCTTCCTTTCCTGGCTTTTTCAAACCCCTTCCCTTCAAAGTAGCCAGAGGGATCTTTCTAAAGCATAAATCAAGTTATGTTCATCTTCTAAAGACCCTCTGGTGGCTCCCAGCGCAGGCAGAATAAAAACAAAACTCCTGAGTGGAAGCCAGATTACACGGGGTCGAGGTGTGAATAGCATTCTAGGATGTGAAGGCAGAGCACAGAAACACTTGCAAGAAGCGTGGCCGGGAAAGGAAAGAGAGAGACAGAGCTGCAAACGGGCAGGCTGTCAAGAAAGTGCTTTTGGTACTTGAGAAGGGATCACTTCAGCATGCTAAAAGCTAAAGGGAAGAGGGGAAGGGTGAGTGATTTCTTTAGGTAACTGATGGCTCCTGTACTCACGAGAAGAGATTCGTCTCAGAGCTAACATATCATCCATGATGGCATTTCTGCCCCCAGATAAACCGACTTTTGTCAACTCTTTTCGAAACTAAAATAAAATTGAGCTTCCTTAGTAAAGCCTACGAGACCCTCCAGGGCTCGGCCCCGCCCACCTCTCCAGCGGATGCCGCGGTGCTCACCAAACATTAGGCTGGGGCCGCGTGCAGACTTCAGCACGCATGCGTACAAGGCACCGGGAGAGCTCGTTGAAACAGGTTCCTGGTCCTCTTCCTCCTGCGTCCCTCCTCCTCTGCCCTTCCTTCCTGAGGTTCAGTCCTAAAGCCAAGAGGTGCAGCACAGCAAGGCAGGCACGTGCAGGAAGGGGAGGGCAGAGGGGAGCTGGGGGAGAAGGGTGATGGCACCGGATGGCTGCCCCACGCAGGGCACCAGAGCCCTAACGGGGTGAGGAGGGAGGCAACACAGGATACCAGTAGCCAAGCAAGTGAGGAGGATGCCACCCCAGAGGGGCCATCCTGGCACGAGGTGCCCGAACCACACTGACTGAGAAAGACATCTAAGCAAGGGATGAGTGACTTGGCAAGGGGTGGAGTGATGGGGCAACCATGGAGAGGACGGCCTGGTGTGGGATGTCTGGGTCCAAGCAAAGCAAGAGGGGCATCCCCACAGACGGGTGACCGGCATGGGGTGTCAGAGCCCATGTGGGGTGGATGGCATCCACACAGGGGTAGAGATGATAGCCTGGAATGAGGATTCAGAGCCCAAGCAGGATAAGAGGGCGCTGTGTAAGGGACAAGGTGGTAGCTGAGATGGGAGGTTGGTCACATTCAGCAGGATTGATCAAGAAAATATTCAGGACGATGGAAGCCAGGTGTCATGGGTTGAATTGTGTCCCACGAAAAGCCATATGTTGAAGTGCTAAATAACCCCCAGTCCGCAGAACATGACCTTGCTTGGAAATAGGGTTGTTGCAGATATAATTAGTTAATGAGGTTATACTGGAGTAGGGTGGGCCCTAATCCAATATGACTGATATCCTGACAAGAATGGGAGATCTGAACAAAGACATGCATGCAGGGAGAACCGATGTGAACATGAAGACAGAGGTCGGGGTGAAGCATCTGCAAGCCAAGGAACACCAAAGATTGCCAGCAAACCACCAGAAGCCAGGAGAGAAGCCTGGAGCAAAGTCTCCCTCACAGCCAACAGGTGGAACCAACCCTGCCGACACCTTGATCTTGGCCTTCCAGCCCCCAGAACTGTGAGACAATAAATTTCTGTTGTTTAAGCCACTCAGTTTGGGTAGTTTGTTACAACAGCCCTAAGAAACAACTACACCATGTTTGCCATGACTGGGGAGGGAGTTATGAACACCAAAGGGGAGAAAACTAGAATGAACCCTGTGATTTTGAATTTGAATTGGATGTATTGATGTGAACTCATGGTTTCCTATATTTAGAGGTAGACATAGAGGTAGAAATAAAGAATTTATTGAAATAATATTTATTAACTATTTAAAGGTAGAAATAAATGTAAGTGTAGTGTATGGGGGTGTATGTAATATATATATACATATATATATAATCTAAAATCTTACATATATTTCTTAGCTTTGTCCTCTGAGAAACCCTTAAAGCAGTGACACTCCAGCAGCAATGAACATATCTAGCATCTTGTGCTCAACATCACTAATTATTAGAGAAATGCAAATCAAAACTACAGTGAGGTACCACCTCACACTGGTCGGAATGGCCATCATTAAAAAGTCTATAAATAACAAATGCCGGAGAGGGTGTGGAGAAAAGGCAACCCTCCTATACTGTTGGTGGGAATGTAAGTTGGTGCAGCCACTATGGAAAACAGTATGGAGGTTTCTCAGAAAACTAAAAATAGAATTATCATATGATATAGCAATCCCACTCCTGGGAATATACCCGGACGAAACTGTAATTCAAAAAGATACATGCACCCCTATGTTCATAGCAGCACCGCTCACAATAGCCAAAACATGGAAACAACCTAAATGTCCACCGACAGATGAATGGATAAAGAAGATGTGGCACATAATATACAATGAAATACTACTCAGCCATAAAAAAAGAACGAAATACTGCCATTTGCAGCAACATGGATGCAACTAGAGATTATCATACTAAGTGAAGTAAGTCAGAAAGAAAGACAAATACCATATGATATCACTTATGTGTGGAATCAAAAATACGGCGCAAATGAACCTATCTACAAAACAGAAACCGACTCATAGACATAGAGAGCAGACTTGTGGTTGCCAAGAGGGATGGGGGGGAGGGAGAGGAATGGACTGGGAGTTTGGGGTTGGTAGATGCAAACTATTGCATTTAGAATGGATAACCAACAAGGTCCTACTGTATAGCACAGGTAATTATATTCAGTATCCTGTGGTAAACCATAATGGAAAAGAATATAAAAGAAGAATGTATACATGTGTATAACTGAGTCACTTTGCTGTACAGCAGAGACTGGCACAACATTGTAAATCAACTATACTTCAATAAAAATAAATAAATAAATAAATATTAAATAAACAAAAACATATCTAGCATCTTGGTTTCTAAATACTATTTTCCACTAATTTAAAAAAAAAAAAAAAAAACTCCTTAGAGAAATGGCTGATGCCAGGTCTGGGGCAGGGAAGGTACAAGATGAACCTGAATCTTGTTGTACCTGAAAGCAGGGAAGTGCTCAAAGAATGATGGGGACATGTCAAAAGGACCCAAAGGCAGTTTGCATGGGTTCCCACTGGTCAAATATGAGATAATCTGAGTACTAATTAAACAATGGTGGTAATGGATTATAATCCACTGAATAAAATGGGAAACCATGAGTTCATATAGAGATATACAGATAAATGAATACATTGAAAATGTGATGAGGAATAAAATAATGACATAATTTCAAAATGCCACCCTGCAAAACACTTATTTATTACAAAGAAGAAAAGAGTAACTTTATAGTGGAGAAGCCCAGCAGACACCATCTTAAGTCATCAAAGTGATCGTCTCCACTAATGGGACAAATTGAAATCACATGCCACCAGATAGGATGCAAGATGAAGACTGCAGTGTCACTTCTGTGCTATTCCTGCCAACGACGCATAAACTGAATATAATCATGAGGAAGCATCAGACAGACCTAAAATAACTGTCCTGTAATCTTCAGAAGTGTCAAGGTCTTGAAAGTCAAGGAAAAATTGAGGACCTTTTCCAGACTCAAGGGACATGAGCACTAAATGCAGCACATGATTCTGCAATAAATCTTTTTGCTTTGAAATACATTATTGGAACAACTGGAGAAATTTGAATGGGCTCTCAGAATTAGATGCATCTGTGCCTATCATTGTTAATCTCCTGATTTTGATGGCTGTATTGTGACTGTGTGGGAGAGTGTCCTTATTTGTAGAAAATATACATTAAAGTATTGAGGGTGATGGGGCATCAGGTCATCAGTTTGCTTTCAAGTGGTTCAATAGAAACTTTGATGTTATACTTTCTTTTCTGTAAGTGTGCTTAGGCAAGAAAAAACAATAAGGTTTACCAAAAACAGATTCCTGGACTCTGCCCCTAGGGATTCTGATTTAGCAGGTCTGGGATGGGACCCGGGCATCTGCATTTTAACCATTTCTCAGGTGATACTGATATTACTGGTGCACAACCCTATGCTGACCTTCTCTCTGTTCCTGAAGTCACCAACTCATCATCATCACAGGTCCTTTGCTCCATACCTTTTACCTGGAGAGCCCTTCCCTCAGCTTCTTTGAGTCATTTAGGTCTGAACTCCAATGCCGTGTTCTTGGGGTGGTGGTGGGGCTTTTCTTCTGGAAGCTCTAGAGGAGAATTTGTTTCCTTGCCCTTTCTGGATTCTACAGGCTGTGAAATCTGCCCTGTGCACATTCCTTGGCTCGTAGCCCCTTCCCTCCATCTCCAAAGGCATCAGTGATGCGTCTCTCTGTGCCTTTCTACACACCATCCTCTAATGAACACTCCTATCTCCCTTCTCCACTTTTTAAAAAAAATAAATTTATTTATTTAATTTATTTATTTTTGGCTGCGTTGGGTCTTCGTTGCTGCGTGTGGGCTTTCTCTAGTTGCGGTGAGTGGGGGCTACTCTTTGTTGCGGTGCGCGGGCTTCTCACTGCACTGGCTTCTCTTGTTGCGGAGCACAGGCTCTAGGCGCATGGGCTTCAGTAGTTGTGGCTCACGAGCCCTAGAGCGCAGGCTCAGTAGTTGTGGCGCACGGGCTTAGCTGCTCCACGGCATGTGGGATCTTCCCGGACCAGGGATCAAACCCGTGTCCCCTGCATTAGCAGGCGGATTCTTAACCACTGCGCCACCAGGGAGGTCCCATCCTCCACTTTTAAGGATCCTTGTGGCTACACTGGGCACACCCAGATATCCAGGATAAGCTCTTATCTCCAGGTCAGCTGATTAAGAGCTTTAATTCCATCTGCAACCTTAATTGTCCTTCGCTACATAACAATATATTCACAGATTCTGGGGATTAGGATCTGGATCTTTAGGGGCCCGTTATTCTGCCTACCACACCATCTAAAGATCTATTACCACCTGAAACTGTTACTTGCTGGAATTACCTTACTACGCCTACTTGTATGGTTGTTTATCAAACAAGTGTCTAGATGCACCAGCAGGCCACACTTCCTGGGCTTAAATCCTGGCTTTCATACAGGCTAAGGGTGTCACGTGGGATAGTCACCACCTCTGAGGCTCGGTTTCCTCACCTATAGAATGAGAATAGTAATTGTGTCTTCCTTGTAGGGTTTCCTTGAGGATTAAAGGAAAGCATACTTTAGCATACTATCTGATACATGGGATGTGCTAACTAAATGTTAATTAATATATTATTGACCTGGCTGAAATCCCTCTCATAGTAAAGGAGTGAGGTAGCGTTGTCTCATTTGGCGACTGAGGGTTCTCCTGTCACCGGTGACCTCCCTCTTTACTGAAAGAGGTTTTCTTCTAAAGATTAATCTCATACTTGACTGCTTCTGTGTTAGTTTCCCAGGGCTTCTGTAACAAACTGCAACAAACTTAGTGGCTTAAAAGAACACAAATTTATTCTCTTACAGTTCTGGAGGTCAGATCAGAAGTCTAAAATGAGCCTTTAGGGGCTAAAATCAAGGTCTCAGCAGGGCTGGTTCCATGTAAAGGCTCTGAGACAAAATCTGTGGCTTGCCTCTTCCAGCTTCTATGGGCTGCCTTGACTCCTGGCCATATCACACCAATCTGCTTCCATCTCCACATCACTTCCTTCCCCTGCTCAGTCTGATCTCCTGTCTCTCTCTTAGAAGGACCCTTGAGATTACATTGGTCCCACCCATCTAATCCAGGGTCATCTCCTCATCTCAAAATCCTTAACCTAATCCCGTCTGCAAATTCCCTTTTGCCATAGAAAATGACCTACTCACACGTTCCAGGGATTAGTATGTGGGCATCTTTGGAGAAAGGGAGGGGGCATTATTCAGCACCTTCCTTGAACCAGTCTTTCATGCATGGGAAGAAACTGGCATCTGGTTCAGCACAGCTCCTGGTATCTCTCTCCTAACTCTGAAATGAGCTGTTTGTGGAAGAGCACGTACCTTCATCCCTTCCGTCTAAGTTTCCTCATCTCTAAAATGGATAGAGCAGCATCTACCCTGCAGCATTCTTTGGGACAAATGACAGAAGCAGTGGATGCAAAGCGTATATGGCAAGGGCTAGAACACAGGGGAAGCACAGTACGTGTTCACGCTTGCCCCTCGCTCCCTTGTGCTGTTAGGGGTCCAATGCCCCAGGCAGGGCTGGGCGTGGCCTCTTCACAGGCAGAGCCCTGGCCACCCACTGCTCCTCCTCATCCCCTCTCCCCGTGGCCTCCATGACAGTGAGGTTCTATCCTCAGCTTCTCCGAGACACCTTGACCAAGAGAATATGACGGGGCTTCCCTGGCGGCGCAGTGGTTGAGAATCTGCCTGCCAATGCAGGGGACACGGGTTCGAGCCCTGGTCTGGGAGGATCCCACATGCAGCGGAGCAACTGGGCCCGTGTGCCACAGTTGCTGAGCCTGCGCGTCTGGAGCCTGTGCTCCGCAACAAGAGAGGCCGCGATAGTGAGAGGCCCGCGCACCACGATGAAGAGTGACCCCCGCTCGCCGCAACTAGAGAAAGCCCTCGCACAGAAACGAAGACCCAGCACAGCCATAAATAAAATAAATAAATAAAAATAAAAAAAAATAAACAGGAGCTGTTGTTAAAAAAAAAAAGAGAGAGAGAATATGACGGACTCGATAACCATGCTCAGCTCTCACCCACCCCCAACTGGTCCACCTCCACATCCCACTACACACACAGAGACACACATTCATATCCTTCCGGGTCATCCCACTCAGGCGACCGGCTGTGATGGATGTGAGCTTTCCTTTGGAAAGGAGCATGTGGAGGAAGCCTCTTCTTTCTGGAGCTCCAGAAAAGAGCTGACCTATTTGAGCAGAAGACCTGTGAATAAATCACGCATCAACACTCCTCCGCTCCACCACAACTACTTTTCTTCCTTTTGGATCTTATCCTAAGGGCCTTACCTATCTCCCGGTATGTGAGGGAAAATCAAACTAAGTATTATGTGAATGCTTTGCACTGCTGGGGTTCCAAGTATGTCAGCCTCACCATCACCATTATTATCTGATCCAAACCAGGCCCTGTGCCCTCCTGGTCAGAAGCAAGCCCCACTGGATGGCTTGGGGCTGCACCAGAGTGGCTCTGGACTCTATAGCCCTTGGATATCTTGGTTTTCCTCCTCTTTTCCTGCATGGGAATCCCTGAGCACCAGTTAGCCACCCACACCCTACCAATCAAACCCATTCTTTTGTGCAAAGATATGCTACAAGCCGGGCGCAATTCTAGGTTCTAGGCATATAACAGTAGATAACGTAAACAGTCTTTTCCCTCATATGGCTCACAGTGGAGCCCACCTCTTTGGCTTTTAAGGGGGGAAGCAGGGTGGGAATATGGGTAGCAACTTTGGCCAGGGATGGCTGAATTCTCTAAGTCTGTTCTCCTCTCTCTATCCTGTAGCTCTTAACTCATTTGAAAGAGTCACAGGACTGTCAAAGCGTCTGAACGAAGTTATGTGCTTGCCCTCCTGAAACATGAAAATGCACATTCACCCTTACACACACACACACACACACACACACGCACACACACACACATACACACACACATACACACACACACACACACACACACCCCATTTTGCAAATAATCTCTGGGCATTGAGGAGCCACTGAAGCCCCTTGTGAATCTCAGGTCAGAAACCACTTCTCTCCACAGTTCTGTTCAATCCAGGCAAAACCCTAGCCTCTTTGAAAGAGTCCGACTTTCCCAGAAGCCATAGAATTGATTACTTAAGAATTTTAGAGATTGCTGAATAACGGTTTTGTTTCACATCCAGCCCTATGGATGCTCACAGGTGAAAAGGAAAAGGACAAATGCTAACTCAGGCAGCCCAAAGGGAAAGAATGCCTCTTTAGATTTGCCAGAGAAAGAAGGGTTGTAAAGCAAAGGCTGTTGGAAATAGCTATTATTTCTACTTCATGTAAAAAAAAATTAATGTTCAAATGAGTTATAATCTCAGTGAGTTGAGAATTTTCAACTGTACTTTCTGACTTTTAGACTGTAATGAGCAGCTTCCTTTTGTGAGGCCCCAGCTCCAAGCTGAGCCCAAGGGCTCTAGTCTCTGAGCTGGTGCATATACCCAAAATGATAATTAAAGCACATCATGGAAGAGAACATTTTCATCATATGATACAATTGGGGCCCAAGGTTTGGCTCTTCTGTGCTTCAGAAACAATGACGTCTTTATGTTCAGGAAAAAAATGCCTGCTAATTCTACCCAACTCTGAATCCCAGAGTCAACTTCTTAACAGCACCCTCATGCACTAATCCATGAATAATTGAACACACAAACACTCTTCATTATAACCAGGTTCTGAAGGTCAGATCTCCAGCCACTTCCCACTTTTTATCCGTTAGTGCCTTGGGATCTTACGGCAGCTCAAAATCAGCAGCAGAAGTGGGTTAGCTGCTGGCCGTGGTGCTGAAAGAAGACCTGTTCTCCAGAGCTGCTTGTCTGCTTTTCTCATTTCTGAATATTGTCTCCTTCACAGAATTACACTAGGTTGCACAAGGTGACTTATTCCCTGAAAGCAGATGTTTCCCAGGATATTCCCTTGGACTCCTGACTTACCCAGTCCTCTTCTCACTCTCCAACCCCCTTTCTAGCCACTCTCCAACAAGAATCGCATGTTCCAGCCACACTGCACAACTTGTAGTTTCTCTCACACATCAAGCTGCCCCATGTATGCTATTTATTTAAATAGTACACACACACACACACACACACACCATCCCTTCACTTTGCATAACTCCTACGGACTACTGATTCTTCAAGACTCAGCCTAAGTGTCACCTTTAGGAAGCCTTCCCTGATTACACATGAGTTGAGTTTCCTTTACCTGCAAAATTCTTACCTCTACTACTTCAAATGAAATTAATCATCCTCAACTCTACATCCCCACAGTGTCTTGTGCTTCCCTCCATTACATTGTGTACCACTCTCAATTATGATTTTCTTTTCCACATTGCTTTCTCCACTAGACTCTGATTTTCTTGAAGTCATGGATCCTGTTGATATAGCTTCCATACAAGTGCAGTGTCTGCCACATATCAAGAACTTACTGCTTGAGAAAAGTGTGGTATAACTCTGCATCTCCCCCTAGAATTACAGAAACTGAGGCCTCTGGGTATATTTCTGCCAAGGTTACACATTATTTTCAAGAAGGGTAAAATGGAGGGAAGAAACAATAAAAACGATGATATATGTGAGAGAAGGGAGGATAAATGAAAAAAATTTTTACTGAAAGCCTGACTTGGAAATGGCGAGTGGGTTCTCAGATAAGGTAGAAAATAAAAGACGCTTAAAGAGAAAAAATCCAAGGTATTTACAGTTACAGGGGAAAGACTTTTCCTGTCTCCTGATTCCCAGGTAGAGGGACTTTCTCTAAATGCACTTGGCCTCTTGAAAAGTCTTAACTCCACCCCCATGAAGGTACAGTGAACCACCAGTTTGGTGGCAGCTTTCATGTTCCACTGTTTCTCAGTTAAATAAATCAAATACCTTGGAGGAGGAATTAACTCCCTTTTATCTTTGCTCCTCAACCCACACTAGCAGGAGACGGTGACCTGGTCTGCAGATTTGATTTTTGCTCTCAGTTGGGTGGTCCCAAGTTCTAAACTGGAGGTAGGGATTAACAAGCCCTCTTGACTTTACTAGATTATGATCCTCTAACTTGGCCCCTTTGGGTGATATTTTGATGCTCCTTGTTCCAACTCTGTCCATTCTCTTTTAGTTCTGAACTCAGCTGAGGGAGAGAGGTACTATTTACCAGATTCCTCTCCAAAGTCCCAACAGGTACCAACAAGTTTAGTCATTCATCCCATGAAAATGGGATGAGCACCTCTGTGCCAGCAACAGTGTTACACCCAGGACTGAGAATTCCAGAGTAAGATGTAATATGTCCCCAACTCCTCAAGGAGCTAGCAGACCTAGCTGAGAGCGACAGAATGAAGGGCAAACTACTGAAATACAAGGTGAAAACTGTTATAATTCAGTCTGAGCAAAGTGTTATGAAAACACAGAGATGAGATAGATTGATTCTGCCTGGAGGAGTACGGGAGGGCTTTGACGGAGAGGGAACATTTGTGTCAGGTCTTGAAGAATAATTAGGGGTTTTCCATACAAATTAAAGGCTGAAGGCTATTCCAAGCAGTGCAAAAGTTCAGCCATTTTAAAGTGCACGGCATTTTGAAGGCATAACCAATATTTTGTGCAACTTCCTGGAATGCAGGGAAAGGGAGAAATGGTTAGAGATAAACATAGACAAGAGGTTGGAACCCGATGAAAGGAGTCTTCAATGCCAGGGTAAGTGACCTGGAATTTACCCTAGCATCTGCATGCAAAATGGGCAAAGCCCAGGGGCAAGGAAGGCTCTGTAATTTATAAAGATGCCACCTTCTCAGCATCTGACCCGTTGCCCCAGCAATCAACTCCTCGTGGTCTCTCTGAGCTCCTCCTGTCACAAAAAGGAAAGGAGGAAAAACAGAAAGGTCTGAGAAGGCTGGTGACCCTGTACAATTATCCTTTTGACAGTGATTTTTCTCAGAAGTGTTCCCTTAGCTGTGGCATGATTAATCTTTCTGCAACCATAATCTAGTATTTCATCAAAGCACAGATGGAGTGACAAGGGCCATGTACACTTCCCGGATCATAGGAACATGCTTAGGATGTTGAATACACCCCCATTAGATTTGGAGAAGATAGGATAGAAATGAGAGAAAAGATAACCTAATTGGCTAGAGAATATCATCTCTAAGAGGTTATCAATTCCTGCAACTAAAACTGAAGTCCTTCCAATTCAAATGACCTGAAAGATGTCTTGTCTGTGTGGTGGGGACACCCAATCTTGGCCCCAGCTTTTTTTTTTTTTTTTTTTTTTTTTATTTATTTTTGGCTGCGTTGGGTCTTCGTTGCTGTACGAGGGCTTTCTCTAGTTGTGGCAAGCAGGGGCCACTCCTCATCGCGGTGCACGGGCCTCTCACTATCGCGGCCTCTCTTGTTGCGGAGCACAGGCTCCAGGCGCGCAGGCTCAATAGTTGTGGCTCATGGGCCCAGTTGCTCCACGGCATGTGGGATCCTCCCAGACCAGGGCTCGAACCCGTGTCCCCTGCATTGGCAGGCAGATTCTCAACCACTGCGCCACCAGGGAAGCCCCTGGCCCCAGCTTTTGACGCTGGCCTCAGGCAGAGAGGAAGATAAAGAGAAGGAATGAAGGGCTGCCCCAGGCATCTACCCCAACCAACTTGCTCATGTCCCCAGGACCCAGGACCCCCTCCTAGAGCTAGTTACCAGCAGGAAATGTCAGCTCCAGATAAAGGGAATATCCTTCCCTTGACTTCAGTGAGTGAGGGCTGCCCGGGCTTGACCAAAATCACCCTCTCTGTCCGTCATCCAAAACCCCACATCCTTGAAGATGCAGTACAGTGTGCCCTACATCAGGGCCAGCTGTCAGAGGAAAACCAGGGAAAAACTCCAGGCCCAGCCTTGGGGAATTAAGAACAGAGACGAAGACCAAGGTCATGATCTTAAAGTACTATTAGCCTACAAGAGCTGTCCTTGGGTAGAAGAGCAAAGAGACAGAGCAGAAGACAGCGTTCTTATCCCCAGGGAACTCAGTCTAGGCAGTGAGGAAGGGTCAAAGGTGAAACTAAGAGAGGCATGGGCCAGCCTGTTGCAATGGAGAATAACAAGCTGTGTGTATGACGCACAGTGTCCAGTTCCCTGCCCTGGTCATCTCTACCCAGTGGGAAAGCTCAGCTCTTCCCTGAAAATCCTTATGCCAGAAACAACTTTTCCCTCCTCCGCTCCTATAGACTTGTTTGAGCCTATTTTCGTGGCCTGAGTTGCTTATGGGTCAGCCTCTTTTATTAAACAGCAATGTCCTTGAAGGCAATGACTATGTCAAGTGCCATACCTGGCACATGGTAGATACCCAATAATGAATGCTAAGACTGCAGAATGGTGCATATATGCTTGATCCCTGAATCAGGCCCACTCAGCAGCTTTAGCAACAGGTGCTCCAATCCTTTCTTCCCAGCTCAGCCTTAAACACATCATCACTTTCTGTGTTACTATGGAGATGCCACCTCAACTACATTTATGCATCAGAGAACTGAAGTCCCGAGAACATCAGTGATATTACCCGTGACCCAAGAACATTTCCTCCAATGAGCACAGGACTTCTTCTATCAGAGAGGGAAAGAACCACAGCAGATTTGCCTGCGCCACGTAGCCGGTGGGAGTTGTTAAATGCCAGGGAAAGCAGCTGTTTGTTTAATTTTGTTATCTACTTTTCATTCCAAGAAACTGAAACTGGATACGCACAATAGGAAGATATTTTTAAATATTCAGATCGAACAGTGGTATTTGAATGAAAACTTTCCCTTGGAGACTTTACCAATTCCATTTTGTGCCAAAAGAGACACTTGAGTTGTTTTTTTTTTTTTTTCTTTAGCTACTTTTATTCTTTAACTGCTGATTGATTTGGATACCCGAAAAGTATGTGAGCCAGTCCTTTGGGCACCAAGAAGACCACTGTGTCCACTTGGAGACACATCCCCAGGTCATTATCTCATTGTCATCACCACAATCATCACCATCATCCTTGAGGTCATCACCACCATCATACTATCATCCTTGAGGTCATCACCACTATCATCATCATCCTTGAGGTCATCACCACCATCAAGATCCACCACTTACCAAGAACTTCTCCAAGCCAGGCATTGTGACAGGTAACCTCTAATTCCTGCAACAGCCCTACAGTCTAAGTACTGGCTTCTCCATTTTACAGGTGAGCACATGGGACTTGTGCTATTCAATGACTTGCCCAGGGTCACAGAGCTTGTAAGTGGTAACACTTGGGATTTGAACCACTGCTTCTCCATATGACGTGTATTGAGGACAATGCTGGTTTGCTTTACAGGGGCCATTCTTATTTGGGGTGGGCTATCCTTCCTCCTCACCCCACCTCCCAACTTCTGATCACAGCCTTGAATTTTCATCTGGCACCCACCATTCCCTCCCTCTCAGTTCCTGCGGTGGCTCTAGCTCCAGCAGTGATGTGTGACATGGTCATGACTAATTGGAGCTCAAATCCCATGAGATTATAGCTGAGGCTTCTGGGAGGAAAAAAAAAATGTCCTTTTGTCCCAAAATTTCAAGATGGGAGGAAATAAAGTCTGGAGCTGCTGTCCTGGTCTTGCTGCCACTGAAGCCTATGGCTAAAAACAGCCCAGGAGAAGGCAGAGCTGAGCGCTGGGAAGGAACCAAGCCCTGAATGCAGCCATGCCTGAAGCCATATCCACCCTGGGTTGTGCAGTTACACGAGCCAGTGAATCCCCTCCCCTGTCCCTTTTCTTTGGTTTGGAACAATTTGGGTTAGCTTTTTGGTCACACACAACAGAAGAAGTCCTGCTGATGCCCTCTCCCTCTCAATCCTAAAGTTCTGGTTTCGTGCCCTACATTGTTTCCTATTGCTGTTGTAACAAATTACCACTCTCAGTGGCTTAAAATGACACAAACTTATTCTCTCACAGCTCTGGGAGCCAGAAGCCCTAAAATCAAGGTGTCAGCAGGGCTGTATTCCTTCTGGAGGCTCTAGGGGAAAATCCGTTTCCTTGCCTTTTCTGTCTGAAGGCCACCTGCATTCCTTGGCTCATGGCCCCCTTTCTCCATCTTCAAAGCCAGCAGCGCAACATATCCAAATCTCTCCCTCTCTCTCCCTCTCTCTGTCTCTCGCTCTCGCTCTCTCTCTCTCTCTCACACACACACACACCCCTCTGCTTCCTTTGTCATATTTCCTTCTCTGACTCGGACCCCCTGCCTTCTTCCCTCTTATAAGGACCCTTGTGATAACCTGGGGCCCATCTGCATAATTCAAGAAAATCCCCCTTTATTAAGATCTTTAACTTAATCATATCTGCAAAGTCTCTTTTGCCATATGAGGTAACCTATTCCCAGATTTTGGGGCATTAGGATGTAGACAACTCTGGGAGGGCCATGATTCCGCCTATCATGTGCCCCAATCCAGCATCTCAGTGTGTGTGTGGCGGGTGGGGGGGGGGGTTGCTATTGAAGTCTCTCAAGACGAGAGCTGTCCCCAGGCCTTGAAGTCCAGCCCTTTGTCCCTTACAGAGTCCAAGCAGAGGTTCTTAGTCACTGGACCTCACACTTGTCAGGACAGGCCCCTAGGAGATGCCACAATCATCAGGGTTGTCAGCTCCATCTATGTGACCCTGAGCAGTTCACTGCCCCCCTCTGGCCCTCAATCTCCCTTTTGTTCCAGGAGGGACATGAACTTTGATGGTCTCAGAGACACATCCAGTTCAGACCTCCTACTTCCTAAGATCATTTAACTAACAGGCAGACAAAGGAAGGTCCAACCTGACCCTCACCTGTTAGTGGTGAGAACAGCACACAGTTTCCAGAGACAAGTCGTGTGCCCAGGACCCACTAGCAGGAACGATCAAGAAATCCCTCAGCTTCCATATTCTGATTAAATCAGCACAAATTTAATTTGGATGTAATTTTTAAAACATGACCCATAAAAATATCCACAAGTACTACTCTACTGGGCCTCCTGGAAGGAAAGACACCTTTGGGGGCCAACGAGAGGCCTGTTTTGTGCTCTAATCAATAGGCTCCGCCAGGACACAACTGAAGGATTTGCAGTGAACTGTGTAGCTCAGGGAGGTGATTCTATGAAAGGTCACAGGACAAGGTGAAGTCGAGAAAATGCCATGCTTTCCTCCTTGACATTTCAAGGCAAAGGAAGGAAGGAGACAATGGTGGGAAAGGTCAACCTAAAGTATGTAAGGATGACAATTCAAGGGGACCACAAGGTCGAGAGGACGCGTGGCGGGCGGGGTCAAGGAGCCAGGCCTTGGGTCTGAGGTCCCTTTAGCCACTTGCATAGGGCAAGTCTTTAACCCAACTAAGTCTCAGTTTTCTTGTCTCTAGAATGGGAATTCAGACACCAGCCTCATGCACTCACAGAGTGGTTCTATGACAAGGTTGGATGAAAGCCCCTTGGAAACCATGAAGCCCACTTCACAGGTGAGACAGCATCAGGGCACCATCAGCTTTTTATTAGTGGGTCTTTTTTCAAAGAGGGCTTCATTCATGCCAGAAGCAGCCTACCGCAGTGGCCCAGGGTTGGCTTGGAATGGAGACTGCCTGGGTCAAAAGCCTGGCTCTGCTGTTTACCAGTGGAGGGGCCTGAGGCAAGTTAGTTAACTTCTCTTTGCCTCAGTTTCCTCATCTGTAAAATGGAGATGACAGAAACGATACCTACCCCCTTGGGCTGTTGGGAGGATTTTACAAAGTAACGTGTGTAAAGCGCTGAGCTCCAGGCTCCATATTCTACAACGAGAAGATAGGAATAGGCCATGTGGGAGGCTCCTTCTGCCTTTCTGGGCTTCTGGGGTTCTGATGTGCCCCTGCTCTGAGAAGGGGGGCCTCCAGAGCTCTCTGTGGGGTTGGCAGAGGAAGACAGCACTGCGGCTGTCCCTCTGCCCCATCCCACCTCCTTCTCCTCCCTTCCCTAGACGGAGATTCCCTAAAACCCCTCCTAATTAACAGTGTGCATGCTCAGGGCCCCCTTCCTGGGGAACTCAGCCTGCTACAGCCCCTCCCAGAAGCACCGTGTATTGCCGGAGCTGTCCCCCGAAGGAAAATGTCCCGTCTGACTGGTGGCACCTGCCTGAGCTCAACTCTTAGCCCCTGAAGCTGAGAAATGAGCGATGGGTTTGAGGCAGCTGGTCCCACCTCCCCCTCTCACCAGCTGTGAGGCCCAGGCCAGTCAACACCCACCTTGCCTTTCCTATCTGGCGGCACCCTCCCTGCGCATCTCCCAGGGCTCTCGCCAGGATCTGCCGAGGAGGCAACAGAACACCTTGCAGGCTGGAAAAGGCTGAGCCAACGGGAAAGGCTGTTGGAATGAATTAACACCAGCTCCGCCGCCAAGCCGGTCCTGTGTTCCCTCCTCTGCCTCCAATTTCTTTCCCCATCACGTTGCCAGAAGCCCTGCATGCCTATTTTCACCCCAAAACACCAGCTGCCTGGCAAAGCCCTATTCCTGACTGCAGGGGAAGTGGCCAGGATTCTCAAATGCAGCAGGAATTTGGTCCTGAGTAGCCTGTGACTTAATGCTGGAGCTCAGCTGGCTCTCAGCAGAGACCTGCCCCCTCCCTCTCCCTGCCCACAGCGACCCCCAAGCCAGCTCCCCATCATTCCCGACAGACTCCTGTTAACAGCCTGTCCAGTGGAGACAGTGTGGCCCAGACTTGGGTTCTTACCTGGTGGCTGGAAAGCTCAGTTCTTAGATGCTGCACTTAATTTCCTGTAACAGGCGACCACACACTTGGTGGCTTAAAACAAGAAATGTACTCTCTTACAACTCTGGAGTCTAAAATCAAGGCATCAGCAGGGCCACACTCCCTCTGAGGGCTCTAGAAGCTGACCTGTTCCTTGTCTCTTCCAACTTCTGGTGGCTTCCCCGGAGTTCCTGGACCTGTGACTACATCACTCCAATCTCCACCTCCATCTTCACAGCACCTTCTCTGTGCGTCTGTATAAAATCTCTCTCTGCATCTCTTTTATATGCATCCGTGTGATGGCATTTAGGGTCCCCCAGATAATCCAAGATAGACTCCTCCTTTCAAGACCCTTAACTTTGCCTTATCAGGTAATATTCACAGATTCTTGGCATTAGGACACGGCATATCTTTTGGGGGGCAACCATTCGACCTACTGCAGGTGCTCTTAGCAGATCCTAGAGGACTGAAAGGGAGAAGTCATGCAGGCAGCCTCTCTGTAGGGAGGACCGTGGTCTGGGCTGTTTTGAGATCTGTTAAAGGTTAGCGGCCCATGGAGGTCACTGCACAGGCAAGGTAGCAGGATACAAGATTAACATACAGAAATCTGTTGCATTTCTTTACACTAACAATGAAATATCAGAAAGGGAAATTTTTTAAAATCCCTTTTAAAATCACGTCAAAAAAACAAAATACTTAGGAATAAACCTGACCAAGGAGGTGAAAGACTTACATGCTAAGAACTATAAAACATTGGTAAAGGAAACTGAAGATGATTCAAAGAAATGGAAGATATCCCATGCTCTTGGATTGGAAGAATTAATATTGTTAAAATGGCCATACAACCCGAAGCAATCTACAAATTTAATGCAATCTCTATCAAATTACCCATGACATTTTTCACAGAACTAGAACAAATAATCCTAAAATTTATATGGAACTATTGACATAAAAAGACTCAGAATTGCTAAAGCAATCCTGAGGAAAAAGAACAAAGCTGGAGGCATAACTCTCCCAGACTTCAGAAAATACTACAAAGCTACAGTAATCAAAACAACATGGTATTGGCACAAAAACTGACATATGGATCAATGGAACAGAATAGCCCAAAAATAAACCTACACACCTACTGCCAATTAATCTTTGACAAAGGAAGCAAGAATATATAATGGAGAAAAGATAGTCTTTTCAGCAAGTGGTGTTGGGAAAGCTGGACAGCCACATGTAAATCAATGAAGTTAGAAGATTCCCTCACACCATACACAAAAATAAGCTCAAAATGGCTTCAAGACTTAAATATAAGACGTGACACCATAAAACTCCTAGAAGAGAACATAGGCAAACATTCTCTGACATAAATCATACCAATGTCTTCTTATGTCACTCTTCCAAGGCAATAGAAATAAAAGCAAAAATAACCCATTGGGACCTAATCAAACTTATAAGCTTTTGCACAGCAAAGGAAGCCATAAACAAAACAAAAAGACAACCTACGGAATGGGAGAAAATATTTGCAAACGATGTGACCAACAAGCGCTTAATTTCCAAAATATACAAACAGCTCATACAATTCAATAACAAAACCCAACCAAAAAATTGGCAGAAGGCCTAAATAAACATTTTTCCCCTGTGCTTTTACTGCCCTGTTTGTAATTAAACACACATATGTATAATCATGTGTTTAAGCATATGACTTCCTCACTAGACTCTTGAGACTGACGAAGGTAGAGACCATACCTATCTTATTCACCACTCTATCCTGAGTGAATAAATAGAAGATGGTCTTCTGATATTTGCTTAAATCCTTCTGGGAATGAAGAACTCACTACCTCATGAAAAAGCCCATCCATCTGTGCTCAGCTCTGACTATGGAGAAAGTCACCCCAATTCCATTTTTCTAAGCTGCCCTAGTCTGGCCATAGTCCTATCTTTTCATCTGTATGTCTGAAGTAGCACCAGCTACTACCAGGAGCCCTCATGTGGCCTGGAGAATGATCTAGAAGACATGCCCAATCTTCCGCAAGCTCTTTGACCTTCTGGAAGGTCTTCACCTTCTGTCTTCACATGCAACCCCAACTCAAGTCATCTGCAAAAACAATGCATCAATGCAAAGATAATAGAGCACAATTTAGGACTAAAGCAAAAGCTCATTAATTTTCAGGGAAATGCAAATGAAAACAAAAATGTGATCCTACTTCTCAGCCTCCAAATTAACAAAGTTTGATAACATCTAATGCTGGCAAGGGTGTGAGGAAAAGGGCGCTCACAAACCCTGCTGGAACTGTAAATTATTTCAACCGTTTTAGAAATTAGTCTAGCAGGATTTATTAAAGTTAAAGATATGGACTCCCTCTGACCCAAGAGCAATGCTGCTTCTGGGAATCTCTCCAACGGAAAGAAAAGCACCCGTCCAAAAGCTGTGTAAGCAAGAATGTTTATTGTAGAACTGTTCATCATAGAAAAAGGAAACTGGAAACTTCATATTCTGTGGAATACTACACAGCTATTACAAAGAATGAAGCTGATCTGTATGTATGGACTTGCAAAGAGATGTACAAAATACTGAATAGGGAAAAATAATATGGAGAATAATGTATATAGCATGTTTCTGTCCTATTTTTTAAAAGCAATTATAAATGGAGCCACATAAGTCTGTCACATTTGGAGGCAAGGGTAAGGCTGGGACCTCAGCACCACAGTTGGCTTTGGGGTACATGTTGATGACTTGTCACACCAAGCCCACCGGCTGCTAACCGCTACCTGTGGGCAGAGCTCACCCGTCTCAGCCTCCAATCAAGGAGATTAAAGCTGAGATTAAATCTCATGTTGGCTGAGATTAAAGCTCACCTCCTCACAAGAGCCCCCCCAAAAGGCATGGAGGTCTCCCCGCAGGACAAGCTGTTCTTATTCTTTAGGCTGAGGGGTTTTAGTCACCACAAAGTTCATTCCAGACTCTGTGGACATGGCCCTTCGGCACATCTTGGATGAAAGCCAGTTGCAGCCCAAGAGAAGAAGTTCTTTCCCAAAATTCTACCTCAGTCGATTGCGCACACACACACACACACACACACACATGCACACACGCACACACGCACACCAAAAACCTAAGTCAACCAGTCACAGGTCATAAGCAGATAAAATGAGGTGAATAGACAGAATTTCTTTAGCAAACTGTGCAAGAGCCTGAGGCCAGGATGAAAAGATCTGAAGCTTAATTAACATGCAAATACAATTTCCAGCCTAATGGCTTGTAACTCACAATCAGTGTCTTTGTGAAAGGGAATGTGTCAGGCACTTTCCGGTCCCCCCACCCAGCCCGCAGCCTTTGTCACTCGTGCCCCTAACACAGCCCAGAGGCTCCAGGCTCTGCGCGGCTGACTCACATCTGCATAGAACTGTACAGACCAGTCAGTGGCTTTGAAGTCTGAATTCGGAGTCAACCTAGTCTTCTAGTGTTTAAATTCTGGAGTTCACTGGTAAAGTTCACAATTTTTAAAATGGAGTTATTATAATAAAAGCTATGGAGGGGACATCCCCAAAGTGTTTGCAGTTGTTGCCCCTGGGATACAGAATCAGAAGAAAAGGGGCTTTGTGTTCTGCATACTTCTGTGTCCACTGATATTTATAATAAGCATGTATTACTTTTGTAATTTAAAAAATTATGAAAAGCCTAGATGTTCTCTGGATATGATGATTTGGGTTGTTTTTGTTTTACTGTATCTTGATATTTAAAGAATCACAGACTAGTGAAAACAGGGAGGGCACGTAAAAGCTCATCTGGCCTCATTTCCTCACAATTCAGGAAAAGCCCAGGGATGGGAGAGCGGGGAGGAAAGCAGTTTTGACCAGTTTCAAAGCAAGTTACTGTTAGCTCTGGGGCAGATTGCCCTGGTCTCCTGATACCCAGACACTGTTGTTTCCCTGCAAGAACTGCAGGCCCCAGCTCTGGCTCTCTCACCCACCGCCCCCTCTGCACACTTAGGAAATGCAGAAGGACTAAACCCAGCATGCACCATCCTGAGGGTCAGCTCTGGTTCAGAACTTGACCTACATCTCAGCCACCTGTGCTTTCCAGCTACCACCTTAACTCCTGCTACTATCCAGACACACCCTGTCTTCTCCAGGACAGGAATAATAATCACAGTGATCTGGTTACTGTCCCTCTGTCATCAGTTCTTCCCCAAGATACAGAGAAGATGTGGGCTACGAGAGGAGACCCCTCTTGGGAACCACTGCAGCTGGGTCTGCAGAGTGCCAGCCCCACCGTGACTTGGCCAGTGTCACCAGCATCAGCCCTCACCCCTCCTTGCTTTGCAGCCAGCATTTCGGACATAGGGCATAACTAATAGAACAAACACCTATCCCATGGTACTAGCACAGTGCTTCTCAACTGGAATTAAAAAAAAAAATACAAGTGTCTGGGCTCAGGCACCAGCATTTCTTAAACCTCCTCAAGTGGTTCTGATGTGCATTTCATGCCTATGTGTTCATTATGTGGATGCTGGGATTCTCCGTTTGCCTGAACTACCTGACTTTCCTCAAACTATGCTTCTGGAGCAGGGCCTTGCCTGTAATGGACAACAGTGAATTATACTCAGGTGCACCTCTGTCGGATTGAATTGCTTCAAGGCGGCTAGCGTGGGAAGGGTGTGCGGGCCCCTGCTTCCTTCTGGCAAAAGCTCCAGAGTCTGCGGTGAGAAGGCCCTGGTGTGCATTGGATGTGGAGGTGGGTGATTGATTGGTTTGGGCAGAAGGAAAACACCACGCATCGATTCAACTACGTCACTCAAACCAACAGCCAATTCCAATCATGAGCAGCCGACCCTGCAAAAGGATTGAAGGCAAGAGGTTCAAACTCCTTAACATTTCTCTGATAATGTCGAACTGGCCGCGTTCCAAACGCCAGGCCACTCTGACCAGCCATTCCCCCTCCTCTAGGCTTCTGGAATGGCTCCTCCCTGGTAAACCTTTAGCGGAAGTTCATAGTGAATGGAAACTTGGCCACAGTTGACTTTCCAGCACCCGGGACAGCGTCTGGCACGAGGTGCTGCTCTCGCTCAATGTGGCTGGTTGTCCTATGGAGCTGTGGGGTGGAGGACTTAGCTCCAGCACCCTCCAGCAACGGGGAGCTCAACCTTCGGCTTCCAGAGCTGCACGCGGAAGGCCACCAAACTCACCCAGACCCCAGAAGCCAGGGCCAAGAATTGTGGAAGGAGATTCCTTTAGAACCACCTTTGGCCTTGGACATTCATTTAGACCAGGGCACTGTGCAAGCAAGGCCCTAGTAATCAGAGCAGACTGAGGACACCCCAGTCAGTTCCCTCCACTCAGGATGGCCCATCAGTACAGATCAGCATAAAGTGAATACAGACAGACTTATGCTATGCTGTCCCCACTGCCTGCAGATACAGGTAGGAAGAAAGATTCAAAATTAACATATTTTTCATACTATCCTTATCTATTTTATTGTATTTTCAATGACAACAATAATGCATACTAAAATCAAACAGTAAAGAAGTATAGAAAGAAAAAGTGAATATCCCTCCCTAACCCAGTACCACCTCCACAGCTACCATTGCCATCCCTCAGGATGACCATCAACAACTTGCTGTATATCCCTCTTCACATCCTCCTCTAAGCTCATAAACACAAAGACACACATAAACATGTACACAAATATGTGTTCCAGTTTTCTTTTTCTCTGAAAATATAACCATGTACTTAGTAAAATTTGTTTTTTAATGAATATCTTTCTTGGTCAAAATACACAGTTCTGAATTGTTCTTTTTACGAATTGCATATTATTCCATATGGATGAACCATATATTACTAAAACAGCCTCCTATGCATAGGTGTTTTAGTCAGGGTTCCTCAGTGAAGCAGCCAACAAGATGTGTAGAGACAGAAAAAGAGAGAGAGAGTGAGAAGTTTATATTAAGGAATGGGTTTGTGCAATTGTGGAGGCTGGTGAGTCCAAAGTCTGGCAGGTTAGGCCGGCAGGCAGGAGACCCAGGAAAAGTTTCAGTTTGAATCTGAAAGCCATCTGCTAGCAGAATTTCTTCTTCTTCTGGGAAGGTTGGTCTTTTTCTGCTAAGGCCTTCAACTGATTGGACAAGGCCCACCCTCATCATGGAAGGCAATCAATCTGTTTCACTTAAAGTTTATTGACTTAAATGTCAATACCTTCAAAAATACCTTCGCAGAAACATCTAGAAGAATTTCGATCAAATATCAGGGTGCCATGGCCTAGCCAAGTTGACATATAAAATTAACCATCACAATAGGTATTCAAACATGTACTGAATTATTACTAAATGGCAAATTCTAAGCTGGTAGATTTTTGTTCACATAATTTTATTTAATCTTCATAATAAACCTATGAGGTACGTAGAATTACCCGAATCTACCCATGATGAACTGAGGGTCAGAATTCAGGGTTGGCTAGCTATAAGTCTTGAATGCTGACTCACCCTCACCAGCTATGTGAGCCTAAGCTATTTAGTTAACCTCTGCCCTCAGCATTCCTCTCTGTAAAATGGGTTTAATAACCACATCTACGTACAGGGTTGTTATGAAGATTGGATGGGAATGCATGGTGCCTGGCAGATTATAAATGTTCAATGAAGACGTATTATTTCCACCATGATTCTGGCAAAGGAGGCTGGGACCCCCTTGGACGAAGTCCACAGTACATGGACACAGCAGGTGCCTAAACCATTTACAAACCACTCCCGTCACCCGCAAGCTTCAGAGGCTCTTTAATTAAGCAGCAGCCTGTCCCACCACCTGGCGGTGTGTTCCCATTTCCTGGCCTGAGCTACAGTGTTGCCACGGTTGGCGCTTCACAGAGGAGATCTGAGAAACATTAACACTCTCCGAGGCCCACGCTCCAGACCCACTGGGGAGTCCACCTCTCCGTCTGCCGTGGGCCCCAAACCAAGCACGCAACAAACAGCCCCGGCGCAGGAGTAATTAAAATGCCGTGTTTAGAACACGCTTTCAGTGACCGAGGCGAGGCCGCTCAGCTCCAGATGGAGCACGTTCCCGGTGAAAACCTCTTGGTCAGGGCCCCAGGCCACTTTTGGGCAGCAGGATAGAGCCTTCGTGACAGGATCATCTGGTGGGCGCTCTGCCCCTGCTCTCCCTGTGGCTGGACTCGCCTCAGGGACCCAGGATGGTGAGAAGCCACTGCCATCTGTTCAAACCTGCTACTTGCAAGCCACCGAGGGCTGGAGGATGATGTGTGTGGAGTAAAAGCCTGGGACAGCAAATAGGACAAACTGCCCTGTTGTCCTCAACCCCACACGCACACCAAGACCACCCTCATTTAGACATGAGAACTGAAGTCACAGTTTGCTTCGAAGTGTGGATGGCTGGGACCAGCAAAGTCACCAATTTCTCTCTGGACTTCTGAGAGAGAGAGACAATGGGATGTGAGTCTTGAGAGTTGATGGATTCAGGCAGAACTGGTTTACCAGCCACCTGTTCTTCCCCTGTGCTATGTAAAAAGGCTCCACGCTAATGGAAGGGAGAAGAGTTGGAGGGGAAAGAAGTGAATCTGACAGACGGCAGCTAAGTCTACTGCCCCTCCCCCCCAGGGCAGGAAGAGGGAATGGAAAGATACAGGAGGGTTCCAGCTGAAATGGGGGGGGGGCAGCATTTGAGAAGAGAGGAGCCTTATGCACTGCTAGCTGGATAAAGTTTTGGGGTTGGAAACCCACAGATGCTTCCTGCACCCGCCCGCCAGGGAAGGCATGGATGAGAGGCTTGAGAAGGAGCCAGGTTCTCAGGGATGCAGGAGACAGGACCAAACATCCCCGGGTCCCCAAGTCAGAGACTCAGAGAGTGGCTGACAGTGGGGACCCAGAGGATGAAATAGGGCTCACTGGAGAAATGTAGAGTACCAAAGGAAAGAGGAGCCACTGGCAATACCAAGCGCACTGAACAAGGAGCCCAAGACTGGCCTGGTACCCCCAGCGACAGCCAGCCACAAAGCAGGCACCTCAAGGAAGTCACATCCCCACACCCTCCACCATACTGCCATCCTAAGCAGGCCTTGTCTCATCTCTCCTTGGGGCCAGAGGAGGAGAAGGAAGGGCTGGAGTAAGTATAATTGAGCTAGCCATCCCAAATACAACCCCCAAATAAATGGATAGGCTAAGAAACTTTGGACTGGAAGAAATGAAGTCACCTGCACTTTATCAGCTGGGTGCTTGGAGTCAGAAAATATATCCAGTTCTAGAAATCAGTAACATCACACTTTTCCCACAACCAATCCTGTCACCATTAAAATTCCATACCCATTACATATACAAATACCAAAACTAACTACATGACTCCTCGTGATAGATTTTTCTCGATGGAGCATTGAGAGCAACACTTTCCCTATGGCTGGGAAAGGCAGCAGCCTATTTCTTTTTAAAATTATTTATTTACTTTTGGTTGTGTTGGGACTTCGTTGCTGCACATGGGCTTTCTCTAGTTGTGGTGAGCAGGGGCTACTCTTCATTGCAGTGCACGGGCTTCTCATTGCGGTGGCTTCTCTTGTTGTGGAGCACAGGCTCTGGGTGTGCGGGCTTGGCAGTTGTGGCTCGCAGGCTCTAGAGAACAGACTCAGTAGTTGTGGCTCATGGGCTTAGTTGCTCCGCGGCATGTGGGATCTTCCCGGACCAGGGCTCGAACCCGTGTCCCCTGCATTGGCAGGCGGATTCTTAACCACTGCGCCACCAGGGAAGTCCCAGCAGCCTATTTTAGAATTGTCAGAATGCCCATGGGACCATCATGCTAAGAATTTCTGTTTGGAAGCAGCAGTATTACTTGCAGGAAAAATCTTAGCTCCTCTCATACCCAGTCATGGAGGGGTTTATTTCCCCCATAAGCCTTCTGTGGTTATCTTAGTCTGGGTTCCCCCAGAAGCAGATTCTGAGATAAAGGTTTGAGAGCAGGTGGTCTATTTGGGAAGTGAT
The DNA here is from genome assembly GCF_965194805.1 of Balaenoptera borealis. NCBI lineage: Eukaryota > Metazoa > Chordata > Mammalia > Artiodactyla > Balaenopteridae > Balaenoptera > Balaenoptera borealis. Next base: position 50,583,260 of record NC_138879.1, on the reverse strand, counting down.
ATTAGGAAGCTCTGTAGGGAGTGGGGAAGTGAGCAAGCGAAGGCAAAAAATTCAATACGAGATGCTTTAATGAGCAGGTCAGCACTCTGGGCAGCTGGTCTGGAGCAGCCTCCCATCACCACCAGGGGTGAGGAAAGTGGGTTATTTGCCCACTTCTTTTTGTCATTGGCCAAGGGCTGCTCTTGATAGCATTAACTTCGGGCATGCAGCCTGGTCTGCACCTAGGCTGAGCAGAGCATCACAGATGCCTGCAATGGCACACTGGCCTGTGCAGAAATGGTGAGGGCTGAGGGGGCACGTGCAGGACACACATCTGCTACACTGGGCATGCTTGTGTCTTGCTATAGCAAAAGCCTTGTCTAATCTCCTAAATCATAAACCAAATAACTAAAATGTCATGCCTAAGCAGTCTATGAAATAAAAGTGATAGTCTTAAAATTGGGAAGGACCATCTATGCCATTTGGTCGGACATCCCACCCAACACAGGAAATCCTGCTGAACCATCATTCCAAGCAAAAATCATCCTCCTCTCAACTGATCCAAAGAGAGCAGGACCACTCCCTCCTAAGCCCACCTCTCTTGCTGTAGAAAGTCCAGACTATGAGACAGTGTTACTTCGTCTTAGTTCAAAGTGTCTCCCCTTGTAACTTACACCTATTAGCCCAGGTTCTGTCCTCTGTAGCCACACAGAAGAAAATAAAACCAAACAAAACACTTGGCCATCTGTGGTAAGCAGATTAATAACCCCCCAAAGATATCCACAACCTAATCCCCAGAACCTGTGAATGTTACCTTACATGGCAAAAGGAACTTTGCAGGAGTGATTAAATTAAGGACCTTGAGATGGGGAAATGACCCTGGGTTATTCAGAAATGCCCAATGTCATCACGAGGAAGCTTATAAGGGAAAGAAGAAAGCAGGAGGGTGAGAAAAGATGTGAAGATGACAGCAGAGGTCAGAGGGTTAAGATTGCTGCTTTGCATGGTAAATATATACAATGGAATATTACTCAGCCATAAAAAAGAATGAAATAATGCCATCTGCAGCAACATGGAAAGACCTAGAGATTATCATACTGAGTGAAATAAGTCAGACAAAGGCAAATACATATTATATCACTTATATGTGGAATCTAAATTTTAAAAATGAAACAGAAACAGACTCACAGACTTCGAAAACAAACTTATGGTTAACAAAGGGGAAACGTGGGAGGGGAGGGATAAATTAGGAGTTTGGGATTAGCATATACACACCACACACACCACTGTATATAAAATAGATAATCAACCTACTGTATAGCACAGGGAACTCTACTCAATATTCTGTAATAACCTATATGAGAAAAGAATCTGGGACTTCCCTGGAGGCGCAGTGGTTAAGAATCCACCTGCCAATGCAGGGGACACGGGTTCGAGCCCTGGTCCGGGAAGATCCCACATACCGCGGAGCCACTAGGCCCATGCACCTCAACTACTGAGCCTGCGCTCTAGAGCCCACGAGCCACAACTACTGAAGCCCGGGCGCCTAGAGCCCGTGCTCTGCAACAAGAGAAGCCACCGCAATGAAAAGGCCGCGCACTGCAACAAAGACCCAACGCAGCCAAAAAGAAATTAAATAAATAAATAAATAAAAGAATCTGAAAAAGAATGGATATATGTATATGTATGACTGAATCACTTAGCTGTACACCTGAAACTAACACAACATTGTAAATCAACTATACTCCAATATAAAATAAAAATTAAATGAAAAAAATAAAATGTTACTTCCCCCTCAAAAAAAAAAAAAAATAGATTGTCGCTTTGCAGACAGAATAGGGAAGAAGCCAATGAAAGCCCTTAGAAGCTGGAAAAGATGGGAACAGATTCTCCCCTAGAGCCTCCAAAAGCAGCACCACTCTGCCGACTGACCCCTTGATTTTAGCCCAGTGAAGCTTCTGACCTCTAGAACTGAATGAAAAACTGATGTTGTTATAAGCCTTTGGGGCTTATAAGGCTTGGGGTCATTTGTTATAGCAGCAATAGGAAGCTAATACACCATCTTCATGGCGGTCCCTGATGGAGGTAAAGCCAATGGCTATGCACCCTCCCCCCCACCCTCCCCACCCTGGCAACTATTCTCCTTTCCAAACGAAATACTGTTTTCAACCACCTCTCACAAGACATGATTTCCAGGTTTTTTCCATCCTTGCCATCCTGCTCTGTAATCTTTCTAGTGCCCTATGTCTAATACGTGCCTTTACATGGTGGCCCCAAGTAATGGATATATGACTCCATGTGAGACCAGCTCAAGCCCAGAAAGGACAAGGATCCCGGCCTCCCTTGATCTGGATAATCTGCCTCTCCACGACATTCAAGTGTCGACAGCTTTATCATGCCAACAAGCAAAACCCTGAGTCCTCTTCATGTGAAATGTTTCAAGCTTGTTCTCCCTCATATACGTAGGCAGTTGAGTTTTATGATGCAAGTGTAGGAGTTTACATTTCTTCTTCTCACCCCTTGAACTTTTACTTTTCTTCCTTAATTTCAACCCACTGTTCCAACCCATCTAAGTTAATCAGAGTACCAGTTAAGGAACCAAAACACAGTCCCCTGCAGTAACCCCACCCTGTTGTTTCCTTCCAGGCTCTCCCTCAGCCTGCTGCAGCCGGAGAACCAGCCTCGACAGCTACCCCTTTCCTTGATATCCCCAAAGACAGGCACAGGTCCTTTGCATTTCAAGAGTTTTGCTAGTGATCACTGAGAGGAAACCGAGAGGGAGTAAGAAAGCAATGAATATGGGAAAATTAAAGTGGTTCCAGAATCTTACGAAGTCCTTCATCTTCCCAGAATTGCACTGAAATGACCAAAGAAATAGAAAAATTAGAGATTGTCTTAGCTCAGGCTGCTATAACGAAAATGCCATAGACTGGGTAGCTAATAAACAGCAGGAATTTATTTGTCACAACTCTGGAGGCTGAGAAGTCCAAGACCAAGGCATCGGCAGATTTGGAGTCTGATAAAAGCCTGCTTCCTGGTTCATTGTCGGCTATCTTATCATTGTGTCCTCACATGGCAGAAGGTTTGAGGGAGCTCTCTGGGGTCTCTTTTATAAGAGCACTAATGCCATTCATGATGGCACAGCCCTCATGACCTAAGCACCCCCCAAAGGCCCGATCTCCAAATACCATCACACTGGGGTTAGGTTTCAACATATGGATTTGGGGGGGAACATAAGCATTCAGGCTCTAGCAGAGCTTTGCAACAGACAGTGATGCCAGCAGTAGACAGAAACGTGGAAGAATACCTGGGAGGTGTGGAGCCTCCTCTTGGAATGGATGGAGGGGGAAATGGTCAGTAAAAGAATAGATCATGATCCATACAAGAAAAAGATTGGCCCATCTGAGAAGTAGGCGATAATTTTTCTCAACAGAGCCCTGGAAAATCTCTAAGCTCAGGAAAATCTCTAAGCTCAAAGCAACAGAGACCTGGAGCAAGGAAGTGGCGTGAACAGGAGGTGGCATGCCAGCTGGCAGCCGGGGAAAGTGCATGTGTGAGCTGCAGGCAGAACAAGTGTCCGGGATTGTTCCAACAATCGCTTGGCATGGCCTGAACTGGGTGAGTGGAGAGGGGGGTTTACTGAAACAGGATACTGGTGTGGCAATAAGACTAGATAGAGGAAGGCCAACTGTATGTCACCTCACCAAGCATGATTTCAAAAGTCAGAGCCCCAAACCCTTAGCCCAATACCAGTAGCCCTAATTCACTGGATTTCAATTATTTTTATAAAACCCAAAGTAAGAAATACATTTTCAGCATGACCCAGCATGTGCATATATACATGTTCCATTTTAAAAAATACTTATTCTTACTACTTGTGTTGCATTTTGATATTTTCTATTCTGGTCTAGTCTGTTTTATTTAAAAAAAAAAAAAAAAAAAAGATGCGGGCCACAGCCCACTAATGTGATTTAATGTAGCTTAGGTCTCCATGGTAACTCCACCACTCTCCATACACAGATACCCCTAAGATGCTAAGACACTCCTAAGAGGCTAGAAGAGGGGATAGAGGCAGGGAAGAGTCAGAAAGAAGAAAATGTATAGGTTTCAGGGAACTCTTCCAGAGCCCTAAGAATTCCTGGCACCCCTCAGTGGAGAAGACATGACACGGACATGGGCTTTGTCACACATCTGCTAAGGGGGAGGTGCCTACCTGATGTGGTCCCAACAGGTGTGTAAAGAGCTTTGTGCAAATCAAAAAGAAAAACACAAATGCCACAATCAGAATAAGGGCCAGAGGCATGAACTGGCAATTCACAAAAAAAGTGAACTATGTGTGACAAGGACATAGCTTATTAACTTAAGAATATTGCCCCACTTCCAGCCCTCTAGAATCACTTCTGTCTGCAGGGGTGAAAGAAGTAGGGAGGAAATAGCTTTTGAGCAGAGTCTTTTTAAGTTATGAATTAGATCCCCTTTTATGTTCTTTGAGAGATACAAGTAAAGCCTGATTCCTTTTTAATTACTTTGGGCTACTTGTCTGTCTGTGCTTCTCTGATTAAGCTCCCCTCTGCTGGGCCACAAGACCTTGGCTTTCACATGGGTTACACAGATGAAGCGATGTTTAACCTCCCCTGAGATCAAAGGAATGCAGAATAACAGGACAGCATGAAGTCATTTGAACCCACCAGACTGGAAAAGATTTATCATCATGCCAGGGTGGCAGGGTTGTAAATGGCACCAACTTTCCAAAGTATGACCTGTTGCTATACATCAAAATTTAAATTGCACATGCTCCCTGATTCAGCAGTTCCACACATACGTATTTATTGAAGGAAATAATTGGAAAAGTGTGAACATATACTTACCAGAAGGTAGAAAGCTGAAAACAAGCTAAATGGCCACCACTAACATTTACCTACCACTCACCGAGTACCAGACACAAACAGATCATTTGAAGGCTTCATTTTAGTTAATCCTTTTGTCAACTCTATAGGATATGTGTTGTTACCGACATTGTAGAGCTGAAAAAATTAAGACTCAGGAAGTTTAAACAACATGTCCAAAGCTTGTTTTTTTTTGTTACAGAGCATAACCCTACAATGACCTACTATAGAGATGTTTAAAAGCATTCGTTTAAGCAACAAGTCTTTACTGAGTTCCTACTATGTTCCAGGTGCTGTTGTAGATGCTGAGGACACAAAGGGAAATCCTTGCCCTCAAGTTGCTTGCAGCTATCTGCACTCACCTGGGAGGATGGCTACAAAACCGTGATAAATGGGAAAGCAGGTTAAATAGTAGTACTGTTGTGTATAATACGATCTATTCATTCTTTCATTCAGCCATTAATTTCTGAGCAGCTCTTCTTTGCCAGGCATTTGCTGGGCCTTTCCCTGGACTGTAAGACTCTCACTGCCAGCAACTGGTTCTTTCAGTCTCCTTATTCATAGTCGAGCCCAGGGCAGACACAGAGCAGGTACATTAGTAACATTTGTTGACTGAATGAGTGAACAAAAGAAAGTAGGGGACATAAAAGGCACCAGGCTTCGGAACAAGATACTTCCTTTTTCCCAAAAATGGGAGTATTCTTTTAATTTTTATTACAAAAGTAATATTCTTGAAAGAAAAACTGAAACAATTTAGTAGTATACAAAGTGAAACTCCTCCTACCAAATAATCCCATCCTTTAGAACAAATTCTTGATTCTTTCACGTACAATTTTCAGACTCCCAGTGTTGCCCCCCCACAAAAGGTTTCCCTCGTTATTCTCTGTCATAGCACCCTATCGATTCACTTTATACACTTATCAAATTGTACAATTACTTTATTTTTTATTGGATTACTTGTTCACGGTCTGTATTACCCCACACTGAATATATAAGAGCAAAGGAAAAATAACCTTCACACTGAAACTAAAGAACAAAAAAAAAATGAGCTTCACTCCATATAGTTAACAACTAAGTTTGGAGACAACTATAGATTTTTTTTTCAACTAAGAAGTAACAAGGACTTCCCTGGTGGCGCAGTGGTTAAGACCCTGTGCTCCCAATGCAGGGGGCCCAGGTTCGATCCCTGGTCAGGGAACTAGATCCCACATGCATGCCGCAACTGAGAGTTCACATGCCACAACTAGGGAGCCTGCGAGCCACAACTAAGGAGCCCACCTGCCGCAACTAAGACCCAGCGCAACCAAATAAATAAATAAAATTTTTTAAAAAAAGAAGTAACAAAAGGTATTTCTAGCTCCATCCTTCCTCCCCGCCTCCCCCAAGTCTGCTCCTTAAAAACTCTGGATCTTTTGTGTTCTTGGTTTTTTTTTAAGTTCTGGCCCAGGAGACCCCATTTTTTTAAGTAACTCAAGAGTCCATGGATCAGACTTTCTGTCCCTAGAATTGCAGGGTGGTCTGAAGGTTAGCAAAAGGATTCATGGAAGACTGGGGTCTTTGCCCTGCAGCATCCCTGTCTAAGACATTCCCCAGAGTGCCAGAGTTGCAGATAACAGATAACTGTGACTCCATGAGATGCGGGGATATGTGTTTGCTAAAGATGTGAGAGCAAAAGCAATTAAAAAGGCATTAGTTGTGCTTTTTTGTCGACTTATGTTCTTAAAACTAATTATTTGTTCATTAAGTTTCCCAGTCTTCATCAAAGGTTTTGTCACGTGGAAGTAGCTGGCAAACTTGACTTGTAGGTATGAAATAAAAGGCTTAGCAGAAACAAACTATGCCATGGTTTCTGAGGTAATCAGGACCAACCCTCTTATTAAGACCTGTAAACTCTGGGGTTAGAAATGAAAACATACATAATTCATGGTTTTATTATCAGCTCTTTGTGATGTGAGAATTAGCCAGGAGCCTTATCATCTTGATTTTTACATGAATCTTCTTGATATGCTTCCAATTTTAAAGCTTTGAGTAGTCTAGAAAGGTGGCATCAAAAATTGTATATTGGGACTTACCTGGTGGCGCAGTGGTTAAGAATTCGCCTGCCAATGCAGGGGACACAGGTTCGAGCCCTGGTCTGGGAAGATCCCACATGCCGCGGAGCAACTAAGCCCGTGCACCACAACTACTCTAGAGCCCGTGAGCCACAACTACTGAAGCCCACGTGCACAGAGCCTGTGCTCTGCAACAAGAGAAGCCACCGCAATGAGAAGCCCACGCACCGCAACAAAAAGTAGCCCCTGCTCGCCGCAACCAGAGAAAGCCCGTGTGCAGTAACGAAGACCCAATGCAGCCAGAAAAAAATAAATAAATAAATTTATTTTTAAAAATTGTATATTAATCACAGTCGTTCATTTCCATTAAAATTAAAGTGGAAAATCTATAAAAGGTATAAATCCACATCAATAAAGACAACAGGAGGTGAGCAGCAGGAGACATGAGATAAAAATAAATTTCTGGAATCTGGAAAGTGGGAAGACGTGGGTAACAGGTGAAGCAATGTGGAAGACCCCACACCTAAGGGTACGCATGGAAATGGACACAGCCCAGGAAACAATCTGCCCTCCAGAACCCTGTAGTTGGGACTCAGAAATTTCACATATAAATGGAAATGAGATATGGAACCAAAAGCAGGGTGGATGAGTTGATTATCTATATAGAGAAAATCTGAACTCACTCTTGAAACAAAACTTAGCAGCCAGGTACATATATCTAAGTAAAATATTGGAGAGTCAATCTCAAGGAAAACTGATAGTCCGTGTATTGGTTATCTATTGCTGCATAACAAATTACCCCAAAGCTTAGCCACTTATAGCAACAAATATTTATTATCTTTCAGTATCTTCAGATTAGGAATTTAAGAGTAGCTTAGCAGTTCTGGCTTAGGGTCTCTCATAAGGTTGCCGTTGAGATGATACCAGGGCCATAGTCACCTCAAGCCTTAACTGGGGCTGAAGGATCTGCTTCCAAGATGACTCACTCTCCTGGCTATTGGTTGGAAGCCTCAGTTCCTCACCACCTGGACCTCTCCATAGGCTGCTTGAGTGTCCTCATGACATGGCAGCTGGTTTCCCCGAACAGAGAGAACAAAGAGGAAACTGAAATGCCTTTTATGACCTAACATTAAAAGTCACATGTAGTCACTTTTGCCATATTCTATTCATTAGAATCAATTCACTAGGCCCAACCCTCACTCAAGGAGAATGGAATTAAGCTCCAACTTTTGAAGCATGGCATGCCAAAAAATTTGTAGACATATTGTAAGGCCACCACACCCCAGGAAAATAGACCTCCACATCTGGCATTTAGGGTGTCTCCCAGCTCCAAAGCCAACTCCTTGGTCAATATATTTAAAGCAAATTCCAGGGACTTCTCTGGTGGTCCAGTGGTTAAGAATCCGCCTTCCAGTGCAGGAGACGCGGGTTCGATCCCTGGTCAGGGAACTAAGATTCCACTTGCCTCAGGGCAACTAAGCCCACGCACCACAGCTACTGGGCCCGCACGCTCTGGCGCCCACGCACCACAACTACAGAGAAGCCCGCACGCTGCAACAAAGACCCGCCGCAGCCAAAATCAGTAAATAAATATTTAAAAAATAATAATAATTTCATAAAAAAAGCAAATTCCACCATTTAACATGCCTTCCTCATATTTATAGAGCACCTAAGCAACTGTATATAGCTTATTAACTGTATATAGCCTCTAAATATAAATTGTCTAATTATAAATCTAAATTGTCAACCAGAACACCAGATACTTAAGGAAAAAAACTTGTAAAAGAGAAGGATTCAACAATATTAAAAAGAAAAACTGATCCCTAGGGATTATAAATAATTCAGGAAATAGAAGATAAATTAAAAAACAAAACTCTAGTACATTCAGGGAGAATACAGAAGATTGCATCTATTATAAAATAAAATGATTCTACAAAATTTAAACAATCAGAAAACAAGAAAGAACACTTTGAAATTTAAAATATATCACCAAAGTATTTTTTAAATATGTAAAAGGACTGTTTTTAAAAGTCAAATCCGATAACCCTGAAAATATAACCTTAAAAAGAGACAGAAAAGATGAAAGAAAAAATAATGGCATACTGAAGAAATCTGGGAAGTCCAACAGATATTGGGAAAACTAGGGAATTTATCAGATCTGAAGGATATGAATATCAAAATTAAAATATTCACCAGATGGTCAAGCATAATCAATGAAAAAAAGAAGTCTATAGATAGTTCATTAGGAAATTTCAAAATGTCAAGGATAAAAAGAACGCTTTTTTGACCTTCTAAAGCAGAAACTGGCAAACTACAGCTCATGTACCAAATCTGACCCACCATTTGTTTTTGTAAATAAAGTTTTATTGGAACATAGCCATGCCCGTTCATTTGTGTATTGTCTGTGGTTGCTTTCATGCTACAACAGCAGAACTGAGCAATTGCAACAGAAACCATATGGCCCACAGTCTAAAATATTTACTATCTGGCCCTTAACAGAAAAAAATTTTTTTACTAACCTTTGTTCTGGAGAGAAAGGTTCCAGAAAAAGAGAAAGAGAGGGACAAAAGTTCACTCACAAAAGAACAAAATCAACCTGGCATCAGAAACTTTTTATCAGCATCATCAAACGTGAGAAGACAATGGGGAAAATGCCATCAAGGTGCTGAAGGGAAATAATTTATATCCTAAAATTCAACACTCAGCTAAAATATCTATCAGATGCAAGAAGAGTGTAAAGATCTCTTCAGATATTCAAGGACTCAGAAGATTTACCTCCCATGTATCCTTTCTTAGGAAGTTATTTGAGGATGTGCTCAGGATAAATGAGGGAGTAAATCATGAAACAGGAAGAGATCCAGGAGACAGTCCTTGGATGGCAGCTGTGCAGTATGCCTTGAAAGCATTAGTCAAGGTTGGGGCAAGAAGGTGGAAATGTGGGGAGGGGGAAGAATTGAAAAATTTCCTTCTAGCTTTGAGAATTAGGGAAAAAATTAAGGAGGTAATATGGTGGGGGGATGGGGGTGGAAAAGGCAGAGGCAACTGCTGTCTGTGGAATTTATGGATCCAAGAGGCCTTGACCCTAAGCTTGTCTGCTGCTGAGGGGACTTGAGACCCCTCGAGTTATGGACTGAAAAAGAAGTCCACTTCTCCAGGAGGGAGGACCCCTGACAGAGTTTGGAATGTTCTTTTACCAGGAAAATTTGGTGGTCCAACCACCAAAGGGACTTGCCTCTTGGCTAAAGTTCATTTCTCTTCACTAAAGGGGCTAGGCTTGGCCCATCTAGGACTGGAAACTTGCCAAGGATGGTGCAGCTAAGGCTGAAGGCTTCTGCTTTCCTGGCAAAGGCCCAACCTAGAACCACCCTATCTGTGCTTGAGATAAAAGGATGTGCAAATATTACTAGAGCTGGTGGCTTCTAGGTTCTGGGTTCTGAGCTCTGTGAGGGCAACATTAGAGAAAGAAATCGGAAAATGCTCTTCAGAAGCCCCAGCTGGCCCCGTCTTCCGCAGCTCCTCTCCCCTCGTTCCCATGAGCCTCCCCCTCCCCTAAGCCCATGCCTTCTAGAAACGCTAATATTCTCAGCTCATGAAGCAAGACAAAGCAATTCTCCTTCTCTTGGTCTGTGAACGTCTGGTCATATCCTCAAGCATATGTTTTCAAAACCTATGACTTCATCAATATTTTTTAGCCAACATCTATTTATCCTAGAGACAAATTTCACAACCAGCAAGAGTGGCCTATGACAGTTGTTGAAATAACAGGTTTTTTTCTCTTTACCAAATTTCCACTTTCCAGGTGAGGAAACTGAAATCAGAGAGGTTATGTCACACGCTCAAGGTCACAAAGTTGGGATCAGACCCAGGAGTCAGAGCCAGGATTCAAACCCAGAAATGTGTGGCTCCAAAGTCTGGTTCCAAGTTTTCCCCTCTCCTCCTTTTATTCCAGAAAAGAGGGGCCCATCACTGGACTGTCCTCCCCAAGTGCCATTCAAGGCCAAGGGCTCCTAATTTCTGCATGCCTTGGTTCACAAGTCCCAATTTCTGGTAAAGAGAATCTCATTGGCCAGATCAACTGTACCTTCTTGGACCAACCAGCTCTGTCCAGGGGCAGCAGAGGCTGCGGGGGAACCACTGAGTCAGGAGGGCAGCTCCTAGGGAAGACGAAAAATGTGGGAGCGGGAAGGCCATCCCAAGGGGGGCATGCTTCTGATGAGTAAATTTTTTTTTAATAAATTTATTTATTTATTTGTCTATTTATTTATGGCTGTGTTGGGTCTTCGTTGCTGCGCGCGGGCTTTCATTTTAGTTGCAGTGAGGGGGGGCTACTCTTCATTGCGGTGCGTGGGCTTCTCATTGAGGTGGCTTCTCTTGTTGTGGAGCACGGGCTCCAGGCGCGTGGGCTTCAGTAGTTGTGGCACGCGGGGTCAGCACTTGTGGCTCGCGGGCTCTAGAGCGCAGGCTCAGTAGTTGTGGCGCACGGGCTTAGTTGCTCTGTGGCATGTGGGATCTTCCCGGACCAGGGCTCGAACCCTGCATTGTGTCCCCTGCATTGGCAGGTGGATTCTTAACCACTGCGCCACCAGGGAAGCCCATGAGTAAATTTTATTAGGCAGAATTGGTTGCCTTCCTATCTCTGTGTACACTAACATCTATAGCCATACAGAATTGTCATCATTTTTCACCAAATGCACTCTGCTCCCCCACCCTGAACAAGCTCCTCTGGCTCAAGAGCAGAAAATAGAAATGCATTTCCTCTTTCTCTGGGCTCCGGCATGGGGTGATTACTTGGCAAATAGCCCCGTCACTTTTGGTCATCTGGTACATTTTTTCTACCCAGCAGCTCCTCTTCCCAAACAGACCCAGAGACATTTCTCAAAATGTTCTGCTCAAACAAGCATGTGACAAAACACCTTGTCAGTTTGTCTCTTTCTTGCCGAAATGAGACCATGATGTCAAAACCCAGTCCTTTATTCATTTAGAAACGATCAGATAATGGAGCACTGGTTTAATTTTCCAGGGAAAATAAGATGCTTCTTGACTAGCGAAGCTCCCTATAACCCTGGGAAGAGGCGTAATTATCTTCTTCAGAGTCAATCCCTTGTGGATCTCCTAATTAATTGTAAAATATAGACGAGGGCTGTTCAAAAAGTAAGTTTACAGGGTTAATTACTGGTGTATTATGCATGATATGATCATTGTGTTGGTTGGACAATTTTGTTGGGCACATCTAATAGAATAACTGATGACAGTTTCCAAGTCCCTCCTCTGTCAAGTGCACGAGTTGAGAGGAGAGACTGGAAATTCCTTCCACCTTTGACAGACTAGTTTTCGAGGTGCACCAGTGTTATCAAGGGAAATCAGCCCTGTCTGTGGCAGGCCCTTGGCTGAAAATGACTAACTATGCACTCCTATACCTACAAGGCCATGCACACACACACAATCACGCTTGCATGTATGCACACATACAAGTGTCTGTATACACATGCATGTGCACACACACACGTGCATACATGCACTCCGGCATGTGTGCACACACGTGCATGCATATGCATCACACACACACACACACACACACACACACGCAGATGTTACACAAAGAACATCAGCACCAAAGTCCAGAAAACTGGTTTTGAATCTCAGACCTCATACCTTGGGCATTTTCTTACTTGAAGACAGAGCCACCTGAGGACATTCTACATATTTACAGCCTCCTATTGGGGTCAGGAACATTAATGTGGGTAGATCCTTCAATGTTCATCTTTGTGGCAAAGACAGACGTACTTACTTGGAGGTTGTCTTGTCCTCGCGTCGGGGTGAATGCACGTGGGAAGACATAAGGACTGGTTTGCTGTTAACAGTCAGATGTTTTATCACAAATTTGCCAGGAGCCTATCAGAACACAAGGGCACCAGATAGGATTCCAAAAGAAAACCTTACTTTTCCTTCCTTTCCTGATAAAGACCCTAATGGCTTGGTGAGGAATGAGGGTTGCTATGAGAACGAGCTGTAACCAAATCAGGCAGATAAAGGCAAGGGTATTGCAACTCGAGAGAAAAGGGAAAAGTTTGCTTCTTGGCTTGGGCTTGAACTATTAGGCTACTGCTAAAGAGGAGGGACATTTTCTCCTCCTTTTCCCAAATTCCTGCCTCTGCATGCCCACTTCCTAGACCTCTCCAAGCACGGAGATGCTGGCCTGGCTGATCAGAGCCCACGTTTCACTAGCGGGCAGGGCTGCTGCACCTGAAGAGTAAAACAGCAGCCCCTCTGCTCCCTCTTCCCCTTCCTGCCTCACACTGCGGGAAACACAGCTGGATAACTACACCCCCGAGGGCGTGTCTGAACCACTAGGTATGGACGGAGTCCATGTGAAGAACACAGGAGAAAAAGTCTGTGCCTCTGTCCATGGTGGTCCAGAAGGGCTTACACAGAGCTGCCCCTGAGAGTAAGAGTTGCTGCCCCGGAAGAAGAACAGAAAGTTGCAGACAGGTCAGAGCGTGAGCAGATGTGGAAGCATTAAAGACGGCATGTCGGGGACTGCTGAGTCGTTTGACAGGGCTGGGCAGCACTGGGGCTGGACAGTTAAGAAGGACTGCAAGTGTCAAGGTGAAGAATTTGGACTTTACCCTGTAGGCAATGGAAGGTTTTCAAGCATAGGAGTGATGTAATTTGTGCTTTGGGGATTTCAGACCGGTAACAAGTGTGGGAAAAGACTGGGGCAGGGAGTTCTACGTGGAGACTGAGGCAGCGATCGGCAACGGTGGTGTCCTGTCTAAGGCAATGACAGCGAGGGTGGAGAACAGGAGATGACTCAGGGAAAAGGAATGAGGAACAGAGATGTTCCAGGGCTCGGCGGGAACTGACTGTTCATGAAGAGGGATGGAGAGCAAGAGGTTGAGATGGCTCTGGGTGCGACTAGTGAGGCCTGGGTGGATGGTGATGCATCTACAGGAGGGGACACAGATAGGGGTGTGCAAGGGCACACACGCACTCCTCAACCAATGGTTATCAGACCCCCATTCTCTGGAGTTCTCTCCCTTTACACCTCCCATCTATGACAACTAACAAAGTAATGAAAATATTAAATAGGGGCGCACACTATTTATAAACATTTAATAAGAAATTTCCATACCTAAACAGCTCCATGAGGTAGGCCAACGGAGGCTCAGAGAGGGCAAGCCACTAGCCTAATGTCACACAGCCAAAAAGTGAGAAAGTGCAGTCTTGACCTCTGACTCACAGTCTCGCGCTCCTGCTATGCCCCAGTCAGGCTAGAAAGAAACTTGGAGATCAGTTTGTCCAGCCCTCTCATTACCGTTCTTTATGACACTTTGTGCTGTAGTAAGGAAACTCCTTTTAGTCTTTCTTTTTGCCACCACTGTCCTATTTCCTCCAGAAAGGAGCGCAGCCAGAGAGGTTATTTTGACACATTTCCTGAAGATGCTGTTTCTAGAGCGCTTGCCTGATAAAAATGATATATTTATTTGGGACGGCCAAGAGCTTGCTGAAATGAGGAATTTATCTGCATAGCTTTTGTTATTAAAGTGATTCTTCTTGTTTATTTCCTTCTAAGCTACTGATTCCATCTATAATACATGAATTTCAGGTAATAGAAATTTTTCATGCAAGTAAATATTTTAATAACAACATTATGGTCTTGATTTGGAGTGTTCCAGGCAATAGCTTGGAGTATTGAACAGGCGCTGCACTGGTGCCCAGGGACCTGGGTTCTTGTCCCTGCTCAGCATCTCTGACCTTGGACAAAATCCAGCCCTCTCTGGGCCTCAGTTTCCCTATCTGCAAAGTGTGGTGCTGCCACGTGCCCTCCCTGACTCACAGGGCCACTGTTAAGATCAGATGAGAGGACAGCTCCGAAGGTTCTTGTGGGGAGGCTGCAGGCTTCACCGTGTACCGGCAGCGGGAGCATGGGGTACTCACTAGGGTACAGACTTGCCACGATAACAAAGACACTCGGCGATGCGGTAGCTTAAATAAAGTACTTTATTTCTCTCACAAAGGCAGGTGGGAGTCCAGAAAGGATAAATGGCTCCACCCTCCAGGGTCATTCAGGCACTCAGGTAGGGTGTTCAGTGCCACCATTCTCAACATGGAGCTTCCATCTCTGCATCCAAGGTGTCTGCTCCCACCGCTGTCATCTTCTAACAAGCAAAATGTGGCAAAAGGGAAGCCAGGTCAGGTGGCTCTGCCTTTAAGGCAATGACCTAGACACCTAGACGGTACACCCAGCACTTCCACTCACATCCTATTGGCCCAAAGTTAGTCACATAGGTCACTTGGCTTCCCCAGCCGCAAGGAAGGCTGAGAAATGTAGTTTCTAGCTTGGTGGCTGTGTTCCCAGCTACTACTTGGAAGGAGAGAATGGATACAAGGGGACACTCAGCATTATGGAGCATGTGACCACGCAGGAAAATGGTCACAGGTATGAAACAGCCCACGGGATCTTCAGGAAAAGCAAACAAATGAACAGGTGCACGATGGGCCTGCCTTGTATACTCATTTATGCGTGTACTCATACATGCACACCTGCAAACAGAGACTGGCTCAGCTGAGCAAAAGAATGAGTGAAAAGCAGCATATCTCCTGGTTTTCAAGATATGCAGTGATCCAAGAGAGAGGTGATGGTGATGTGGTTGAAGGTGGGGTAATCAAGTTGGAGAGAGGTGATGAGTTCAACATCAGTTTTGCCTTCCCTACCCTGGAAGAGGAAGGCCATGCTGAGGACAGTCTGAGGCTCACAGAGCAGGAGAACTCTAGCAGGCTGGACCTGGGAGGGTCACAGACTTGAGGACAGACCTCACATCAGACACAGTGCAAATCTTCCCTGCTCCATCAAGCTGGCAGTCATTCACTGGTCTTTCCCCAAACAGGGCTGTCTTCCCTTCCTTGACCCCCACCAAAGTATGCTAACACATTCTTTGGCTGAAGGCTGTACCCTCCAGCCACATGCATGTCTGGGCTATGACTTATGTCCCAAACAAGCTGACCTTTGGTCCAGACTAAGTTCCAAGCTCTGACACACCCAGGAGTCTCCCAAATATTCTCCAGGATCTCTGCTAGGAACCCAGAAGAGAGCGTGGCTTGTTGGTGCAGCACACATCACACTCCTGCCCTAACCCCAGCCCCAGCCCCCAGCCCATGGCAGGGGTCAGAAGACCCCCCAGGGTAGCAAGAAATGTCTAGTCTGAAGCGATCACATGGGGGAGAGTTCACTAATGTGAGTGTCACAGTAGACAAGACAGGCTGTGCCTTCAACAGACAGGAGACCATCAGAAGAGCCTCACTATTTACCCTTCACATACTCCTCAACTTACAGTAACAGTTCCTGTGTATTCATATCAGTTCATCCATAATTGTTTGTCAAAACCACTTTTCCCCTCATTATTTCCTGCTGAGGGTGTGAGATTATACAAATGTCTGTTGTAGCTGTCACAGAACCCAACACCATCACAAAGGAAGAGAAATTAACCCCCTACTTATTAGGAAATTTTTAGTTTGACTCTCTAGGAGGAAGTAAGTTATTAGATTATTTTTTTGAAATTGCATGAAGACATTGGTCTTGTGACATGCCATACCAGAGTGGCATTATCTGCTGTTTTACTACAGGGGACCTGGTACCAACAGCCAGATTAACTTCTAGTTAAAATATATTTGCTGATTAACTTCTAGTTAAAATTCAGGTGTCAAGCTGACTGATTCTGGCCAGAGCCAGAGCCTGGGACCCACATTTCTGTTGCCTGGGAGACTTGGGTTCTTGGTAAATAATAACATTTATTGAGCACTTTCAGTTCCAGGTGACAGGTGCTGTGCTCAGAAACTTACGTACAAGCAAGCATCATTCCTCACCTGGATTGTGGTCATTCTTTCCTTCATCTCTACCAGTCCCATCCCACCCCACCTGTCTTTCATGGTACACCCAGAATGATCCTTCAAAACCCAGATCTGATCTTGCCCTTCTCTCCCACCACAGGGCCTTTGCACAAGCTCTTCACTCTGCCTGGAATTCTCTTTCTACCCCTCTTCACCTTCCTACTAATCCTTTAGCTCAAGCCCTATTTCACTCTGAGCAAAAACCAAAGTCCTACAATGGTCCAAGTGTAGAGTGACCATATAATATGTATCGTCCAAACAGGTACACTCTTGAGAGTGAGATGGGGTGCTATTAATAATTACGGCAGACCAACAGGTATGGATACCACTAACCTGGGAGACCAGGACATGGTCACCCTCTCTATAAGGCCATCATGACTTGGCCCTTTCCTACCTCTCTGACTCTCTTGCCTACCACCTGCTCCCTTAGTTGCTCAGCTCAAGTCCTCTGGCCTCCTTGCTGTTCGTCAACCATGCCAGGTCCATGGCCACCTTAAGGCTTTGTGCTGGCTCTTCCCATTGTCTTCTCCCAGGAGTGAGCTGAACAAACTCCTTCACCTCTTTCAAGCCACTGCTCAAAAGGCACCTGTTCAAAGAGGTTCACCCTGACTGTCCTGATGATGACCTCCATCATCATCTTCCCCAGAGCCATGGAGAACAGAGTTGGGTCATAGTGACATTATAAGTATCATCAAACTCATTTCCCAGACATCTGAAATACTTGCATGGTCATCAATTTGACACACTGATTCATTAATATAACTTTTGTGCCAGACATGTAACATGTAGGGCAGCTCTGTAGACCCCAAAGTAGACCCGAGACCAAGTGGCTTAGTACAGAATTCCTGATCTGTCCTTGTCGGTCCCCACCATGCTGGGAAAGTAATGCCCCAAGTCACAGAGATGCCACTTCAAGTATCTGCCTCCACAGGTGACAACCTGAGCAACTCAGCCAGGTAGTAAGAGGAGCCAGGTGGCCCCATGGGGACGGAGAGTCCTCCAGCTTGGGAGAAGCCCTGGAGTCCTCCATGCCCAAATGAACTGACCCCTTTGTAGTAATCAGAATTATTTCCATTAGAAGCATCAGAAACCCAACTCAAACAAGTATAAATCAAAAAAGCAAGGCTGGGGTAGGAATCTATGACGCATGTATCTGGAAGTTCCAGGATTTTCACCTGGTTGCAGGCATGGCTGAGCCCAAGGCATCCAACATTCTCATGGGATATTTTCACCCTGTGTTCACTGTGCTCCCAGTGCCAGCACTAGACTTATGTCGTCCTCAGTGGTAGACATACTAGGGAGAGGAGAGAATCTCTTTTTCAAGAGCTTCAGCAAAAATCCCAGAGAAGGACCTCATTCACCCAGCTTAGGTCACATGTCCATATCTGAACCAATCACTGAGGTGCAGGACATGAAATACTCTGATTGGTCAGCTTGGGTCACATGCTCAGTCTTGGATCTCAGGTGATGGAATCACCCAAATCATAAGGTCATCCAAAGCAATGTTGAGTAGTCAAAAAATTATACATGTGTTTGGGACATTAATCCAATAGGAGGACTCTGTGTTGCACTACCCGACATCAGCTCTACAGAGCTCTGAAGTAGGTATCTAGGACTTGATGTTGTCACTGTTTCTATGTGACCATGAACAAGACATTTTCCTTCACAGAGGCTTAGACTTCTCAAATGTGATAGGAGGATAAAGAGCCCTGCCAGACCCCAGAGAGTACTGTGGGGATGAAATGAGATCGTGGAGGGACTGTTCTCTGCCAGAGAGGGTCAAGGTGTCCATCACTGGGAGAAGAAGGGGGCAGGGCTTTCCATCTTTCTGAACCACATCTCCAAGCTCCAGCTGGATCTGTGCTGGAGTATGGGTTTCTTTTCCACTTATCACTCAATGAAAAACAACTTCACTTCCCATTTATTTGGCCTTTGGATGCTGCCTCTCTCCCTCCCACTACCTCCACCCCACAGCCGAGAGGCACCTTCTCTGAGCCCAGAGGAGGGGAGATTCATCACTCCCATACAGAGTTCACACCATGCAGCCATGACCTGAACACCACAACCACAATTAGCTAATGTGGATCATCTTCAGCAGAAAATGAAGCATGAAATATGCAAAAATAATGAGCCCTTCACTGAAATTCCAGTAGCTGCTACAGGGTAACCAATTTGAAAAGCTGTTGCAATTCCTAGGGAGAAAAGCCATTAATAAGGACAGTGTTGAAATCATTATGGATGGACGCCGGAACTCACTCGATAATTAATTCGGTCGATAAATACGGTATTAATCCTCCCACAGTGTGTAACTTAAATGAGGCTTTTTTGAAATATTGGGTCCAGTTTTAGACTTTGAAGCTAAAGCAAATGGGGACATTGGCAATGGCAGGGAGGCCAACACAAGAGCCAAGCTGAATGGCAAGACATAGCAGAAAGAGCCTGCCTCATGGCCCAGAGAAGATGCCATATCACCAGGGATCTCAATGTGAGTCCCAGTATCGGACACTGGCTCAGATGGCCTGTGCCAAGCATGTGCCAAGCTTCCAAATGGTTCTCCTTACAGGTCATGCGCTAGTTCTTGACCTTCCCAAACTTACCTGTGGGCAAGCAGTGGCAATGCCACATGTGCTTTCAGAGCCTATTCTGCATTTTCCTCCCAGCTTGCCTGAGACCTCCTTTAGATGGAAGAAGGAAGAGATGGAAAGCATCAATCTTTGGGGTCAGACCCAGGTCCAAATCTAGGCTCAGCCACTTACCAGCTCTTTGACCTTCAATTTCCCTTTCCTAGCCTGTAAATAATAAAAGTGCCTACCTTTTAGGGTTTTCGTGAAGAATAACACATAATGGGTTGTAGACATAAGAATTTATAAGAACAAATAACATAGTGTGTCAGGGTGTTAAGTACTCTACCATGTGTCTAGTTCAGAATGAGAGCTCACTAAATGGGACCTCTTGTTATTCATTTCTTTCATCAAGGCTGGATCCCCTGGCTCTCAGAGACATGCCTCCCATGCAGGTAATCAGTTGCTCTGCACACAAGTCAGTTTCTCATGCACTCTTCAACATCAAGGCTGGGGTTTACTCCTCGGGGATACCAGGGGGACCCTGGATCCCAGGAATTATTAAGCCTCCTGAGATCCCATGCCCATTGCATTCAGGTTGTACTAAAAGATCCATCTTATGAGATACTGCCCATGCGTTTACTACTGTTGAAGATGAGTGATGGGTACACAGGGGTTCGTTCTACCGTCCTCTCTAGTTTTGTATATGATTTCATTGGTTTGGTTTTTTTTAAAAGACCTATGTAAAATGGGCTGAATCGGGTTTCTAAATTCCATAGCTAGGAGCAAAACTGTCAGGCTCACAAACTGGCATTCCTCTCGCCCTCCTGCGGGGAGGCTACTCATCTTCTGGTTTAAGGCACCAACACTCTTGGTGTCTTGGTGCCTTAATCAACTTGTATTGATTAATGCCCAGGGGAAGCATAGGTCCCTATTGTGACTGGTAATAAGATAAAGGAGACCCAAACACCCTTATTTTTTAAGAGCACTGAGGATCATAAGTAATCCAAGCAGAACTTCTTAAATCAAAGAAACAAATTATTAACTGTGACAGCTGAAATGTAATCAGATTCTAACTGACACATTTCCTAATTGTTCATAGGCAGAGTAAGTGATATAATTAGGAATAAAACTCAAGTTTTCTTCTTCTAAACCTGGTACTTTTTCTACTAAAACCATGCATGACAACAATAATAACAATTACTGCAGCAAAAAGAATAGTAGCTAACACTTATTAGGGTTCCCTCTCTGCCATGACCTCCACTAAGCCCTCTCATTTAATTCTATCAATCAACCAGACTTTTGAGGAAGGTAATATTATTATCCCCATTTTACAGATGAGGGAAGTTAGGCTTAGAGTCATTATGTAACTTGCCTAAGGACATCTAGCCTGGGAATGGCAGGGCTTGGATTCAACCTGGATTTATCTCATATACATCTACAGGTGCCTGCTTGCTACCACGATTCCGTAGTTTAGTAATCTCTATTGTCAGGCATTTGGGTTCTTTTCCAATTTTTTCATTCTCACAAATGATGCTGCATTGGACATCTTTGTACCGGGCTTTGCTCTTACACCTGTCTTACTCTGTTCAAATAAAACAGCTGCCCAAGGGAGTTTTGCCCATTTTGTTTACTTCTGTATCTCCAGTGCCTCGAACAGAGATTGGCACAATGTAGGCTCAATAAATATTTATTGAGTGAATGATGGATGGAAGGAGGAATGGATGGATGGATGGATGGATGGATGGATGGACAGGCAGGTGGACAGATGGCTGGATGGGTGTGGGAATACTTCTCTAGCATAGAGGAACACTGAAATATCCAGAAGTCTCCAGTTGTCTCCCCCCAAAACCATACAGTTTAAGACTGTGGTTCTCAACTGTGGCTACATATTAGAATCTCCTGGAGAACCTTTTTAAAATACTGATGCCTGAATCCCACCTGTAGACATTCAGATGTGAATGGGATGTGGCCTGGGCATTGAAACATTTAAAATCTCCCCAAATAATTCGAATGAGCAGCACACTAGTTTAGGCAAAGTCTGAGGACCACCCTCATCAGAATTGCAGGGAGCACTTGTTAAAAATGCCAACTATTGTGCCCCACCCCCCAGACCTAAGGAATCCGAATCTCTGGGGACAGAACCCAGAAATCTGCATCTTTAGTAAGCATTCCCAGGGATTCTGATGCACAGTAAAGTTAGGAGAACACTAATCTGTGTAAATAAGGGAAGAGAGATTAATTCTGACACAGTGAGTCAATCTGAACTTTCATTCATAACTCAAGTGTCCAAGAAATATCACATTTCTTTATTTTCTTTAAATCTAATTAAATCCCACTTCATGACCCCACCCCACCACTGTAGCAGAAATGCCATAGGTCATTATTGGGGCTATCCTCCCAGGGCCTAAAGGTCCCTCTGCCAACCTCCGCCCCCTTCCAGGTTGGGGCACTCACTCCCCCCTCCCCTCAGGGACACCACCCAGACACCACAAATGACAGAGAGAAGAGTGGTCTCCAGGCAGCTTCTGCTTTCAGTACTACAGAAGCTCTAAATCCAAGAAATCAAATGGCCTGGTGGCCTTCTTGGAATGAGAAGAGGGGAAATCTTAGTTATCTTGCCTACGTAACTTGCCATTTTTCAGACCAGTCACGTAGTGTGAATTCAGGCTTCCCAAGAAGAGTCAACTTGTATTGATTAATGCCCAGGGGAAAGTTTTTTTCCTCCTCCACTTAGTGCCAGATTTAAAGATAGGTGAGTTTCCTTACAGTAAGGATCCCTTACGACGAGAATGAGGGTTTCCTAGCAGACCCCACCTGGCCCCGGTCTTTGCCTCCTATTCTAAATCCAAGGCCAGGTTTATTCAGATCAGCAAGTGCCCTCAGGGAAAAAGTCCAAAGAATTGGAGGGGCACCTGCCTTCACTAAGCTTTTGACCTCATTGTTTCTTTCTTCCCAGTTTATTAATGCATTTAGGAGAAAAAAATTGTATTTTCTCTAGCACTGTTTTCAGAGGGAGGAGAGGTCACAGTATTTAGTGTGCCAGACTGGAGAAGCAGAAATCTGGGTTGTATAATTTCTATCTTTTGGAATTTGTTGAGATTTCCACTGTAGCTCATACATGTCAGTTTTTGTGAATATTTAATGTTTCATGGGTGCTTGAAAATAGTATCTATTCATTGACTAAAACTTTATATATATGCACAAATATATATGATCAGCTAATAACTTTGTTATTAAAATTTTCTATATGCTTATTTTTATCTCCTTGTTCTGTTGATTTCAGAGATAAGGAGCTCCATGCTGATTATAGATGTATCAACTTTGTCCTGTATTTTCACCCATCAGTTTTGTTTACTGTATTTTGAAGCCATGGTATTAGGTAACTGAAGGTTCATGATTGCTATATCTTCTTCAGTTGATTGTACCTCCTATCAATACCACCCTTCTTTATCCCTTTAGTACTTTTTATCTTGAATTATATGTTATCTAATGGCAACATA
The DNA here is from genome assembly GCF_965194805.1 of Balaenoptera borealis. Classification (NCBI taxonomy): domain Eukaryota; kingdom Metazoa; phylum Chordata; class Mammalia; order Artiodactyla; family Balaenopteridae; genus Balaenoptera; species Balaenoptera borealis. The sequence goes on along the minus strand of NC_138879.1, from coordinate 50,560,392 downwards.
GAAACATCTGCTTTTTGTCATTGTTAGTATTTTCCCAGCATATCTACTCATATCTTTTTATTTTCCACATCCCCCTGTCATTTTTGTTCTATATGTGCATCTTGGAAATAGCACAGAGCTAAATTTTGAGACCTAACCTGATGTTTCTCTTGGTAGGTATATCTGGGTCACTCACAGTGACTTTGGACTGATGCTTGCCATTTTATTTTGTGTTTTCTATTTACTCTGCTTTTTCCTTCCTTCACCCACACCCCACTTCCTACCTGTTATCGAATGAACCAAGTATCTTTATCACATTGTCCCTGCCTAATGTATAATATTTCCCTTTCTAACATTGTTTTTCTATTCTTCCACAGAATACCCTTAAATACTGTGTCCGTATTTAAACTTATATTAACTATCAACGTCTAGAAGGAATGTCTGTACACCTTCCCCTTGAACAGAAAAAAAAAATTGAGTACTCTTTGCTCCCTTCTACCCCCTCCCTACCCCTTTCCTACCCCTTCCCTGTCTCTTCCCACATTTATACACTCTGGGATTTCAATTCTAGATTGCCATTATTTTTTAACAATCAAAGATTTTTTATCTTTCACTCTAAGTCTTACTAGCTTTCCACCTACCATTACATCTTTCATCCCAACATTGCCTTCAACTCACCTTTCATTTCTCTATTAACTTTTTCAGATGGATTATGAAAGGCAATCTTTCTAGATCCTTGCCTAACTGAAAATATCTTTACCTACTAGGGCATTTTAGGCAAGGTATGTAATTCTGCCTTTAAATTATTTTCCCTTGGAGCTTGGCATACATGGCTCCGTGTAGGCTTGTATCCACGTGACCCATCCTTGTTATTTTACAGAGACTCGGTTTCTCTTTTGATCTTTTGCTCTTTCTGAAAGGTTTTATGATATTTCTCTTTATCCCTGGTGTTAGGAAATTTTTCTATGACTATCTAGAGTTTCAAGCATTTTTTTTTTTTTTTGGTTGCACCGGGTCTTAGTTGCAATAGGTGGGCTCCTTAGTTGTGGCATGCGAACTCTTAGTTGCGACATGCATGTGGGATCCAGTTTCCCGACCAGGGATCGAACCCAGGCCCCCTGCACTGGGAGCGTGTAGTCTTATCCACTTCGCCACCAGGAAAGTCCCTCAAACATTTTTTATTCAACATGCTTGGCCCTTTGGCATCTTTCAGCAATGATAATAACAATTACAGTGTTAATAGCTGGCATGGAGTTTTACCACATGGTCGGCCTGGTAATACTTTCCACAACCCCATGCTAGATAGTATCATTATACCCATTTTACAGAAGAGGAAATTGAGCCACACACACACACACAAACTCTTTCTCCAGCCCTGGAAATTATTTTACTGTTACTTCTTTTAGAAGTTCCTCCATTTTTTTCTGCCAACTCCTGTTTGTCAGGTATTGGGATCTAGAGTCAATCTCAATGTCTGATTCTTTGTCCTGGGCACCATGTTTTGGGAGATTTCCTCAGTTTGATTGCTGGCCTCACTGAACCCCACTTCAGCTGTGCCCCTTCCGAGACTGAGCCCATCTATTGAGGTCCTGCCTCTTAAGTCCAAACAACCTCACCACCACTCCCCACCTGGAGACGGGTGATCAAGGGAGGGCCAAACCACCTATCCACTCTGCACCCAATATTCATGCTGATGGTTGCCCCGCCCCATCAGGGGTGGTCTCCTGACCCAAGCTGAGCTAATCAAATTCACTCTCCTCTCCTGGGAATTTGAAACTTAGAAGAAAATCCTTAACTAATACAGACTTGGTCACAGGACTAAGCCCCGACCTGGTCAGAGATTGCTCTATGCCCAGATCGAAGCTGAACTCTGACCCCAGCAGCATACCTGACCCCCCCTCTGGTCATCTCAGGAACACATGCTATTGTCACAGTGGTCCTGGCATGAGAGCAGATGGTCTCCCTCCACACGACGGGGGGACACGTCTTGTTTCCCATCACAGCAGCCAGCTCAGGCCTCCTCCCCATGCACTGAGCGGGGCTAATCCCTGGCACTGTTGGTTTCACCAACACCTGGGCCCAAAGCCTACCCGTGGAGTGCCATCCTGGGCACATTCTCTCACCGTGGGACCCAATGCCCAGAACAACTGCCACAATCTGTTCTTTGACCTGAAGGAATCAGGCACTGCTCCAACTCACACAGTCTCTCTGCACGAAAATCTAAGCAGATGCCACTGGTCAGAATCTCCTAAAAAAGACCTGATGGTTATTTGGTCAGCTGGAAGCCCCTCAGGGTCATCCTCTCTTCCGAATACCAACATGCTGTCAAGATCTGTTGACTCAGGCCCCCAAGTGTGTCTGCTGTGAATTCCTTCTCTCCATCCTCCCTTCACGCAAGCCCGTACCCACAGCCTCCTTCCTGCCTGGGATTCCCACCCCCAGGCTCATCGTCTCCCACCCCACCCCCAATCCATCACTCTCTGACAACCAGAGCGAACTTTCAAAAGATCAAATACGACCACATCCCTTCCTGCTTACAACTCAGCCATGGCTTCCCATAGCCCCCCAGATAAAGCCCAACCTCCTGACATGGCATTCCAGGCCCTACGTGATCTGGCCTGACCAGGCTTCACCGATGGAGGAAGAGAATTTATTTCTCATGTAGACGATTTCCCCCAACTTCTCATGGGCCTCCATTCAAACCCTTCTGTGGGGGAAACGATGGCTTTATTTCTTTAGAGATTGTCATTTCATACAGTGGAGAGTTGGGGGGGGGGTTATAATTATATATTGCAAATTGAAGCTGTTATTAATCAAAGCATCCCTGAAAATATCCAAAAACTTAATGTGACATCTTAGAGCTCCTCTCCCGCTGCCTCCAATGCACATCCAAAAGGAAGCTGACCTTTTCCACAGCCAAATTATAAATGTCAGAATTGCATGGCGTCATCCTTCAATTACTGTCCCCTTGAAAGGGAAGAATGCTGGAGGCCTCACACTTAAGTATTTTCAATCACAGATATATTTCAAACACTCTGTCTCCTCGAGAGAGGAGTGCTGGGTTCTGAAAAGCTGGTGTAGCCCTCACTGTGGTTTCTGCGCCATGTGTAGTGACCCAGAAAGTCAGCAACTTAAAAGATGATTTGGGGGTTGATCAGAACTACACATCTGATCTCCTCCTGTTCCAACAAACTAAAGATTTAATTTTTCTTCAATTGCTATTTCCAGAAGCACCATAGTACAAAGATGCTTCCATTGCCTATCTCCTAAATACAGGTAATTGTAGTTTGATTTTCCTTTTACTAAATCATGTTTTTATTCTGCAGCTTTAAATGAGAAATTGAAAAAAAAAAAACTTTCCTTCTGGTCATATATCTATTCTTCATTCAAAGTCTCCATTCAATAAGAAGACAGAAAGGGTTGAGTCCAAAAAGTAGAGAAAAGCTATTCCACATTCTAGGCTGATGGGATGCTATGGTATTTATAGTACAAACACGTTGAATTAGTATCTTTACATGTTACAATATAATTTCTTCCTCTGTCTCCTGTAACCATATTTACAGTGGGGATTTTTTTTCCTTCTGCACTAAATTAACAAGGTATATTATTGGATTTTAGTTATTATAAAACATGGGCAATCGATATCATTCTCTCTCTTTTTCACAGAACATCCTGGGTCTGATTTGAGCTGGGAAGTCTGGGCCCATCACAAAGAGGAGAGTTATGAATTCAGTGGGCTTTGCCAGGGAGCTTTGCTTCACTGTGTCTGTTCTCTGCAGACATCCCGTCTGCTTCCAGGTTCAGTGGCGCCAGAACCTTGTGGTCAACAGGGTGGTCAGAGCCAAGGGCAGCTGACCCCTGAGCCTCACCAGCTGGTGGCTGGCCTATACACTGGCCCATTACACGTGGACACGTGGCAGAACTTGTCCCCTCCTTGGGATCCCAGTGTCTCTGATTCTCCACCTCCACCCCAGAAAGTGGGGCACAAGTGTAGCTGGATAAGAGGACGGTTTTTAGGTGAAGCAGTCACTGATCCTAAACCAACATTTCAAAAGTAATACGTTGATGTAGCAATTGCCCAGAGTGCAATGAAAAAACTTTATAGGAAACAAGACCATGAACCACAGAGGTGGGCAGAAGGCAGGGTGACCCAACTGTCCCACTTTACCTAAGAAGGAGGAATTTCTCAGGACGTGAGGCTCTCAGGTTTAAAACCAGGACAATCCCAGGTGAACCAGGGTGGCTGGTCACTCCAGAAGATGGTAAAGTCTTTCTTATGTGCCCCTCCCTAGTCCCACTCGCCCAGATGTTAGAACCAGGCCAAGCCTTTGAGTGGGGGGCCAGAAGAATGCCCAGGGCCTATCGATGGAACACCAGCAACACCCCTGGGAAGATAAGCTTTGGTGGGACACCCACACTGCCCCAAGAGCGGGTACAGGGTGGAATCACTAGACACACTATGCCAGTAGAGGTTTCACCATAGCCCGCTCCAAAACTCAGCTCGGGAGCCAAACCAGGGTCAGTCTCAGAGACCAGCAAAACAAGGATTTGGAAGACCGGGCTGGACCTTGTGTCTCTTCTGGGGCTTGGCCCCAACTGGTGGCCCAGGCTGTAACTGGAGGCCACTTTCTTCCCCCCCCAACTCTGTGTAGCTCTGGATCCCCCCCACTCTCTGTCTCCCCTGGCCCCACCCTGCCCCCCATTACCAATGAACTACAGCAACGTTCCTCCCCCGTCCCCATCTCCTTCACTCTTCCTCCTCCATCTCCCCATCCCAAGGAACAGCAACGCTACCAGTTACTCAACCCAAAACCTCGGAGTCACCTTGACTCTTCTTCTCTCCCACCTCACGTCCATGCTACAAGCAAATTCTGTTGGTCCTACCTTGGTAATGTACCAAGAATCCAACCACATCTAAACACCTTCCTGAGAGACTACCCAGCTCTGAGTACAGAAACCACATGAGACTGCATCTCCGGATGGCACTGCTGCCCCAAGGCCCCTGTGTGCCCGGGCAGCATTTCAGCTTCCTAACCAGCCCATTTCAGGGAACCCACAAGTGTTGGGGTGCATGTGACCCACCCAACACAGTGGCAAAGCCAAGAAGGCATGTTGGAAGGGGGTTTACCACCCCCTCTAATGACCATCAGCCCTCCCACCCTCCCCAAATATAAACCATAATCATTTTTGTCTTTTTTTGAGATAGACGGCTGATATTTTCTCAATCTTATGCAAAGCATGAATGAAAACATTTGAAAAATTATTCTTATTTATCTCAATTATATACTATCTTTTTTTAAGTGTGTCTGTTTTGCAAAGAAATCCATACGATGAGTCCCAGCACTACCTTCCCACCAGAAGGGCGGGAGGCACCACACACAGCAGCGGACAGGACGCGGTTAAAGAGCAAACGTTTCCCTACACGCGCACACGCGCGCACGCGCACACACATGCATGCTGCTGCCCTAGGAGAGCATGTTCACTGTGATAAACGGGAGGGGACCGCATCATATGTCTGTGGATTCAATGAGAAACTGGAGCAGCACAAAGCCCCTTCAATCACAGCTAAAATCCAGGTCAGGGAAATGCAGACCCAGAACAGAACAGAGAAATGTGTGGCCAAAGCAGCGCAGACCACTAAGGTCCAGGAAAGTGAGGAGAGCTCGTCCAGGGGTAAAATGGGTGGCAGGGGCTTTGCAGAGGGGAGGGTGTGAGAGGCAGAGGGATGCGCCTGGGGGCTGCCCTGATGAGAGCAGAGATGCTGAACCACGGAAACACAACCGATGCAAGCTGTGCCTGGAGCCCGGACTTGAAACCATCGCCGACACACTAAGAATTTCAGTTCAGTTCAGTTCAACGAATATTTATTGGGCATCTACTCCGTGCCAGGCGCTAGGGGCAGCCCACCAACATACCTGTGAATGTCTCCAATCTCCAATAGCTCCTGGTGGAGAACACAAGGCAACAGTGCAGTGGGGCTGGGCTCTGATGGACCCGGTACACAGGGGTGCTTACTGCCTCTCCAGGGCAGTCTGGAGTAGGGCATGGGAAGAGGATTAGCAAACACAGTGGCAGCTGGGTGCCTGAGATGGCCCCGAGGAGCCCCCTTTCTCAGGAAGGGGTTCTTCTAACTTCTTATCGACAATGGCAGACCTCGGGGTCTATGACTTGTAGCTGAATCTGTGGACGAGTACGCTAGCTGTCGAGTAAACTGTTTCCTGGCATGGATTCAGGGCTTCAGTCAATCTCTGGTAATCCTTTTGTCTACCAAGCCAGTGTTGGGCAGGGTAGGCCCATCAGACAGCAGCCAACCAGGCTGGGACTGGGAGCTGGCAGAATGCATCAGAATTTCTAGGAGGGAGGAGATGGGGTTAGAGGTGGCAAATGGTGATGATAACGAGCGTCCTCCAAGACCCCTCTCTTTGAAACCCCTGCCCAGGGGCAGGGAGGTCACATCTCCAGCACCCAAGGCCAGCGGAGGAAGTTCTTCTGAGTGCGTTCCTCGGTGGACCAGGAACTAGCGGGGATGGGGAAGCCCGTCCCTTCTGCCCCTTCCGTCCATCCCCGCTGCCGCCCCCTTGGTCCACGGCCTTGACCCCTCTATTAGACAGCTGCCTTCGCCTCCTGCCTCTTATCCTGCAGTCCTCTCCCCATACTCCCAGAGAGATGGAACTGGCCCACTGATCAGATGGGGTCAGTCCTGGCTTAGAAAACTGAGGGGCTCTGCCTTGACTGTCAGAGACACCCCTAGTCCCTCGGCCTGGCCGTCGCCGTCCTCCATGGCTCAGCTCTATTACCAGTTCTATTGCCCCTGTGCCCTTCCACGCCTGACCTCTCCCTCCTAAGCCAGACTCCAGCCCCTACCTTCTCAGGATTTCTTGCGGCCACCTCATCTAGGCTCTCCTCTACCATCTCCACCCAACCCCCCAGATCCTACCCACCCCTCAGAGGCCACCTCCTCTTAGAAGTCTGCCTAGATTCTGTCCCTAGTTGAGCTGGAGTAACCCCCTCCCTCTTGTAGAGGACCTGTCACATTTTCCTCTTGTACTGCAGTGGTCTGTACACAGGATTTCTCTTTCTCCTTGGATTCCTTGATATTGTTTACACTCCACACCTCATACAGGGACATGGTATATAAATTCTTGTTAATTAAATAAACCTTTTGTTGTAGTTGTTGCTTTGGCTGTGATGCTACTGGTGCAGGCTGAACTCTCTGGGCTTCACCTTCCCTGAGAAGCGACCTGGTCTGAAAGCCACCCCACTGCATTCTGGGGAAAGGACCCAGGAGTGCGTGAGCGCAGCAGGCCGGAGTCCCGCAGGGCAGGCCGCCCCTCCGCCTCCGGGCAGCATCCTCTTCCCGTCTCTCCTCCAGCGCCAGAGCCCCGGAGGGAGGTGCATCGTCTTGGATGCAGCCAGAGTTCCCAACCCCAGTGCCACACAGTCTACACCCCACGAGTCCTCCATGGCCAGCTCTGTCCTCAAAGACCTCCTGTTGGCTCCTTGATCGTCCGTGTCTCTCTGACCTCTCCTTCTCAGGCCAGGGGTCAGCACTCCTGTGCTGCAGCCCAGATCACATCACGTGGTTTGCCGTTCTGTTGGCAGATGGTTCCATGAGTGAGTCTGGTTTTCTCCATTAGCTCCGTAAGGCCAGGATCGGCCTGTTTCTGGTGTTCGTTACTTCCTCCTGAGTACTTGGGGCTGGGGGGTGTGTGGCTTAAAAATAGCTTTCCAGCTTTCAGGGACCACATTAGATTTTATTTTTGTTAATTATGACCGGCTAAGAAGAAAATGACGGAAGTGTGCGTGCTCTTTAGATGATGCATTTGGGACAAGGCCAAAGATGTCCTTTCCATGGAGCTGTAACAGAGGAGAGTGGAGAACATCTCCCGCAAGCCTGTCAGGCTCCCAAGAGCTGCACCACCCACTCACCCCCTGCTCACAGGGAGCGTGGTGATTTAGGTTTGATGAAACTACATCCCATTAAATTAACGTTGTTAATTTGAATTTTATTGATTTCGTAGTTTGCTGTTCTATAATTTGCCCATTTGTTTTGTTTTTATAGTCATATGAGAGCCATAAGCAGGAGGCTTTTACTCCTGCCTTCATGTTGGTACATATTTAAGTAACATTATGATAGAAACTGCTTGAGTCAACCAAAGTGGGGGAGAGTTCTTTTGAAAATATTTTTATTTTAAAAGGGGATCCAGGGGCTTCCCTGGTGGCACAGTGGTTAAGAATCCACCTGCCAATGCAGGGGACACGGGTTCGAGCCCTGGCCCGGGAGGATCCCACATGCCGCGGAGCAACTAAGCCCGCGAGCCGCAACTACTAGAGCCCGCGGGCCTACAGCCAGTGCTCCGCAGCAAAGACAAGCAAGCCACCGCAATGGGAAGCCCGCGCACCACAACGAGGAGCGGCTCCTATTCGCCGCAACTAGAGAGAGACCGTGGGCAGCAACAAAGACCCAACGCAACCAAAAATAAATAAATAAATAAATAAATAAATAAATAAATAAATAAATTTATTTAAAAAAAATAGTGGGATCCAAGCATTGCTTGGGTGTGACAAATATTTTATTTGACGTCTCTAAATCCCTCCCAAGCCCAGGTGATTTCTTCGTGTGAAATCTGGGGCGGGGGCGGATTTTCTCAGGAGGCATCTCTGCCTCCATGTACAATTCAGAGATTACAAAGGAGCACGTAGTGGGTTCCAGGGGGCAGAGAATGTTGCTCTCTGAATTGTCCAACCAGAAATATCTGGGCCCCAGTTACAAATCTGAGAGAGAGACACACTTTGAGGCCATCTTTATGTTCATCACTCTGGGAAAAGATGAGATGTGAAATATCACAGGACAGACCCCTTCATGCAGAGAAGCCGCCCCTAACTGACTGATCCTGAAGGGTACCTGATGGTAAAAAATGCAACCATGACAAGAGATGGTTTTTTCTTTCTTTTCCCCCCAGAAGATATTGAGACACTGTGAATTTATTAAATCTCTAAGCAAAGCAGCCAGTTCATAAGCAAATACCCCACATCGCATTTATTTTGCACTTTGGTAGATTTTTTTATATTCTAATTGGCATACAGGGCAGAGTGTAAAGCCGACAGGAAAATCACAGCAAATTATATACACTACTGCAAGCTGCGAGCCTAGAAAGTCAGGTAACCTTGAGCCACAATGCATACCCGAGAATCTGTTTCCCACACCTCCCTCTGCAGCCTCATCTCTGGCTTCTCCCAGCTCACATCCTACATCCCAGGTCCAATCCCGAGCTCGCTGAGAGGCTTCTGTGCTGCTGCCCTTTCTGCTCAAAACTTTAGCCACCTGCTGTGGACTGGGTGAATTAAGCTTGTCCTCTCACGCCCAGCTGAGAAGTTGCTTCCTCCAGGAAGCCTTCCCTGACCCACGCCAAGACAGGAGTTAATTAACACCCCTCCTCCATGCCCCACTGCACCCTGCATGTGCCCCTACTCAGCAGTCACCACACGACAGTGCCCTGTGGCCTGAATGTCTGTCTCCCCACTAGACTGTGGGCTCCTGGGGGCAGGGCCTCAGGCCCTTCATATCCCCAGGGCCTGGAAAAATGGCAGTACATGGAGGTACTCCATTTGGGATTTTGAATGAGTGGATGGATGAGGTTTCAGAGGAAACCCACTATCACTAGAGAAAGAAAACAACAGTGACCCTGTGGTGGCAGCTGTCCCCTTCCTTCCCCACCTCTTCTCCCCGATTCCCAACTGCTGGGTACTCTCAGCTTCCTGCTGTGGGTTTTGGCTCCTCATTCCCCGAGCAAGTGGGACCTTCAGGCAACAGGCACTAAAGCAGGTTCCCTCTCCCGACCTGTCAGACCCCCTATCACAGACCCCAGACCCTCCCCATTGACCTAACGCAAGATCCAGAGCAAACCGCTGAGCCTCTACCTCTACCCACGGGCTCTCGATCGATCTGGATGGTGGGGGGTTGTGGGGTGCTCGGGAGGAGGGCCTGGGGCCCAGGTCCACTGCCAAGTGCCACCAAGTCTGCAGAGGTGGCCTTCTTGGCTCCTTCTCTGATCACTAGCCATTTACACCCCAGTGTCTCAGGAATGGGGCCTAAACATGGTTTTGTCTGCCCCAGTTCTGCCAAGACCCACCTGGAGAACCTGGCAGACTCATAGACAGCTACCAGGAAGGCCGGACCTTGCTGTCCCCAGATTCCATACCACCCTCCCCACTCCAGCTGCCCCCTCCTACATCTTGGAATCTTATCTGGTGAAATAAGAAATTCTCCCATCCTTCCGCTACCAAGCCCTCTGAGGCTAGCTGAACTCCAAAGATAAATCCTTAAGGCTATCAGTCAGCAAAACCCACACTGCCCAAGGGGCAGGTGGAGGCCAGGTCAGGGCCTCACTGACTAGCCTTTTCCTCCCCATTGTTTTTCCGTGTATGCCCAGCCCTGCCTCCCAGGTCCCAATCTATGATAGTGTAGATAACCATCAATTCAAACTATGAAAGTTGGTTTTTCTCTGCCTCTAACATTCTGCTAGAAAATGAACCATAATTTGAAACACACAGTAAAATGTAATCTTTCCTTTTTAGCACTCAAGCTCCTTCATTTTCAAAGAAAGCCAACGGCTGGCGGTGGATTGGATTTTGTTTTTTGCCAATTATACATTTTGCCCCAAAAGCTGCCTAAAGTACAAAAAAGAAGTGAGGGCGTTCACACTCTGAAGATGAATCATCTTCAAAGCTGGCATCAGAACCCCCCATGTTCATAACCCCAGTCTTGAGACAAAGGCTCTAGTCATTAACAAGAGTGTATACGAGAGGCTAAAGTTATGACCAGCATTTGCAAATTCACTGCAGTAAAGAATGTCTTCTATTAATGACAACAGCTGTCGGTTTAATAACCCCAGAAAAGATCACTAAATTCCTTCACATTTCGCAGAAACAGATGGAAGAATTGCAGAAAGGTTCAAACATATGGGAAAACATATTGGATTGCAGGAGCTCCACAGAGCGGCCAGAAATCCGATACTCTGATGGACTGTTCTGCACGTTATTGCCTGCAGGTACCCATTGGGAGCAGGTGTGCTCCAGGCCTTGTGGGGGGCATGGAAACATGGTGAGGAGTGGTGTTGAAACAGGCAAGCCCTTGGTGTGCTAGGCTGGACTGGAAAGATGGCTGCCTGAGTTGGCAGGTTCTTGTGAAGGCTGAGAGGGTAGCTAGTGTCAGCGGCCCTCATCCCCACTTTGCTGCCTCAGTGATTGCTGGAAGTACCATCCATTCGTCGAGTATGACACACTCAGTTTCCCATGCATGCTCCCTCTGATCACTGCACACTTACTCCAACATACATAGCTGTATCTGGGTCAGCAACAGCCAGGCCAGTGCCTTTGCAGGTGAACTCCTGATACCTTGCATCAACAAACTTATTCTGCTGAGGGAACTGCCCACATCAGGGCCCATCAGCTTGATCTCAAGTCCGTTCTCTGAGTTCAGGGTCAGAGGTACCTGTGCACCTCTTGTGTGTCCAGGTGCAGGAGGGCATTTTAAGAGTTCTGAGTCTGGTGTTCTAATGACTCAGATCTGAATCTGTCTACTTTGAGAGAAGGAGAAGTAGCCATGTAGGAATTGTAGAGTTGCCAAAAAATTATCTACCAAAAAAAAGGCCACAGGACCTGGTGGTTTTATTGGTGAATTCTTTCAGACTTTCCAGGAAGCATTAATTCCCATGCTATATAAACTGCTCTCACCATGTAGACAAATATGGAAAAAAAAGTTATTCATTCTATGGAGGAAGCACAGTCTTGATAACACTTAACATAGCATAAAAAGAAAGAAAACTAAAGACTGAGCTTGCTTAGGAAAGTAGATATAAATTCCTATGGAAATAGTGGCAAGACAAATTTAAAATTATATTGGTGGGCACAGCAAAGGAAACCATAAACAAGACGAAAAGACAACCTTCAGAATGGGAGAAAATATTTGCAAATGAAGCAACTGACAAAGGATTAATCTCCAAAATATACAAACAGCTCATGCAGCTCAGTATCAAAAAAACAAACAACCCAATCAGAAAATGGGCGGAAGACCTGAATAGACATTTCTCCAAAGAAGACATACAGATGGCCAACAAACACATGAAAAGATGCTCAACATCACTAATTATTAGAGAAATGCAAATCAAAACTACAATGAGGGCTTCCCTGGTGGCGCAGTGGTTAAGAATCCACCTGACAATGCAGGGGACACGGGTTCGAGCCCTGTTCCGGGAAGATCCCACATGCCGCGTTGCAACTAAGCCCGTGTGCCACAACTACTGAGCCTGCGCTCTAGAGCCTGCATGCTACAACTACTGAAGCCCACGCACCTAGAGCCCATGCTCTGCCACAAGAGAAGGCATCTCAATGAGAAGCTCGCGCACTGCAACGAAGAGTAGCCCCTGCTCGCCACAACTAGAGAAAGCCCGCATGCAGCAACGAAGACCCAATGCAGCCAAAAATAAATAAATAAAAATAAATAAATAAATTTATTTAAAAAAATAACTACAATAAGATATCAACTCACACCCGTCAGAATGGCCATCATTAAAAAATCTACAAACAATAAATGCTGGAGAGGGTGTGGAGAAAAGGGAACCCTCTTGCACTGTTGGTGGGAATGTAAATTGATACAGCCACTATGGAGAACAGTATGGAGGTTCCTTAAAAAACCAAAAATAGAGCTATCATATGACCCAGCAATCTCACTACTGGGCATATACCCAGAGAAAACCATAATTCGAAAAGACACATGCACCCCCCAATGTTCACTGCAGCACTATTTACAATAGGCAGAACATGGAAGCAACCTAAATGTCCATCAACAGAGGAATGGATAAAGAAGATGTGGTGTATATATATACAATGGAATATTACTCAGCCATTAAAAGGAACGAAATTGGGTCATTTATAGAGACATGGATGGACCTAGAGACTGTCATACAGAGTGAAGTTAAGTCAGAAAGGGAAAAACAAATATTGTATATAAACACATATATGTGGACTCTAGAAAAATGGTATAGATGATCTTATTTGCAAAACAGAAATAGGGACACAGACATAGAGAACAAACGTATGGACACCAAGGGGGGAAGAGGGGGTGGGATGAATTGGGAGATTGGGATTGATATATATACACTACTGACACTGTGTATAAAATAGATAACTAATGAGAACCCACTGTATAGCTCAGGGAACTCTACTCGGTGCTCTGGGGTGACCTAAATGGGAAGGAAATCTAAAAAAGGAGGGGATATATGTATATGAATAGCTGATTCACTTTGCTGTACAGTAGAAACTAACACAACATTGTAAAGCAACTATATTCCAATAAAAGTTAAGTATAAAAAATTATATTGATGGATATAGAGGGATTAACCAGGTTTACAAGGATAATTTGATGTTACAAAATTAATTAATATAGAACACATATATAATATTGTTGGATGGAAATATCCAATATTGAAAAGATTTCTATTTCTCATCTATTCAGTGCTCCCAGGTGGTCTAGCAGTTAGGATTTGGCGCTCTCTATTTCTAGTCTATTTAATTTGTACTCGTCTCAAATTTATTTACTTGTGTTATGGGTTGAATTGTGTCCTGCCTAAAAAGACATGATGAAGTCCTAACCTCAGAACCTCAGAATGGGACCTTATTTGGAAGAAGGGATGTTGAAGATATAATTAGTTAAGATGAGGTCATATTGGTCACTAATCCAATCAGACTAGGGTCCTTATAAGAAGACAGCCGTGTGAAGACAGAGACACACAGGAAAGATGCCACGTGACAACAGAAGCAGAGATCGGAGTCATGCAGCTACAAGCTAAGGAACACCAAAGATTGCCTGCAAAACACCAGAAGCCAGGAAGAGGCAAAGAAGGACTGACTTACAAGTTTTGGAGGGAGCACAGGCCTGCCGACACACTAATTTCAGACTTCTATCATCTAAACTGTAGGACAATAAATTCCTGTTGTTTTAAGCCACCCAATTCATGGTACTTTGTTACAGCAGCCGTAGCAAACTCATCCAATTGGTTTAAATCAGGAGTCAGCAAACTATATAGCGTGCAGGCCAAATCCGGCCCACAGCCTGTTTTTCTACAGCCCTTGAATTGTTGTTTTTGTATTTCACATTTGTAAAAAAAAATTAATTTAAAAAAAAATAAAGAGGAAGAAGAGGAACTATAGATTATATGTGGCCCACAAAGCCTAAAATATTTAGTATTTGGTCCATTACAAACAAACAAAAAAAAAAGTGTGCTAACTCCTGGTTTAATGCAACCCTAATAAAAAAAATTCCCAGTGGATAAACAAGCTTATCTGAAAGAAGAAACCAGTGAAATTTTTAGCTAAGAAAACTTTGGTTGAGAAAGAGTACGGAGAGATTGCACTCTGAGATATTTAAGTATCTAAAGTATATAAATCTACAATAACTGAAATAGGGAAAATACTGGCATAGAGATCAATGAAATAGTATATGTCAACCTTAAATGGGCCTAGCTGATAATAAGAAGAGATTAATACATGCTATGGGAAATATCAGAAGCTTATTTATAGGCATACATATAATTTTTAAATATTGGGGATAACTGAGACATGGGGGAAATTAATTATTAGATCATCACATCACACTGTTCATCAAAATACATTCAAGACTAATTTTTAAGTTAAATATAAAAAAGGAAACTAGAAGAGAATAAAGATCTGGAAGGTAATATTCATAAATATTTAAATGATTGTGGAACAGGGAAGAATTTCCCAAGCATAAAGCAATGGAAGAAACAGTAAAAGAAGAGAGCTACAGATTTCACGACAACATTTGCAAACTTTTGTACCTCAAAAGAATCATAAACAAAACTGAAAAGCAAATGATAAGCTGAGAAAAATATTTGACATAATTATGACAGAAAAAGGATTAAAAATCTTCATATATATAGAAAGATCAATACGAAAAATACGAACACCCTGATAGAAAAATGGGAATCAGGTCCTCACAATTCACAGAGGACATACAATTGGCTAAGGAACACATGAAAATAGTCCATTTTTCTGGTAATTAAAAAATGCACATTTTAAAATGAGATCCCACGTTTAATCTATCAAATTGGCAAAATTTAAAAGGGCCCAAATACTCAGTGTTGGGTAGACTCCAATTAAGGACTTTTACACACTAACAGTGGATGTATATTGTACAACCTTTCTGGGCTGCAATTTTGCAGTCCAGCCTGTTTGCTGCAGCATATGCTTCTGTAATGAGAATAAGGTCAGATGCAATTGGCAGAAAAAGTAAGGGTGTGAAAAGAAGTCAGAGGTTGCATTGGTTCATATGCAATTCTTCCCAGAAGGTTATGTCTTAAGCCACCAAGAACCAGCAGCTGAACCCAAAGGACGTTATCACAGCTGAGCTCAGGAAGCCTTAGTGGGGTGTAGTTCATGCCCACTCACCCGTGCTCTTCCTCGTAGCTGGGTCTGGCTTCTTGTTCTGCCTTGAAAGTGCTTATTATGTGGTGATGCTGCGTCTTTATGCATTTTGTCCTTGTCCCCTTAATTTATCATCTCATCTCCCATCCATCCTTACACCCCTTTCCAGCCAGCAACTTTTCAAGGTAACACCATTGTTGCTCTATTTATTGGAAACTTAATTAATTTTTAAAGAACATTTTTATTAAGACTGTTATTTTTTGTTAGTGTTGCAGTTACAATGTAACATAAATTTTGAGTGATCTGCCTTAGCCATGGTTTTCCCAGAAGTCATGTCATTTTTAGGGCACGATTTTGCAGAACACAATATTTTCTGGCATTTGATGTCACATATGTACAAATAAATATCACGTTATTGTACAACAGCCTGCATGATTATCAAAAGCCTCAAAAAAATTAACTGGCAACTCCATTTACAGCAATATATGCATAGGAAAAAAATCAGAGATACACATAAAAATTTATGCACAAGGGGGTCCCTCAAGGAATTATTTACAAAACTGAAAAATTAGAAAACATTCAAATGCAGAATACTTGATTAATGGGTCATTCAAAATAATCTTGTCAAAGAATGCTTGGAGTGATACAATTTTTCATAATAGAGCATGTGGGGAAAAAAGCAGTCTATAAAATAATGCTGCAGAGTATCATCTAATTTTATAACATAAATTTAAATTTTATAATATAAATTTTTAAATTATGTATTTATTATTTATATGTGGTAAATATATACAGCAAAGTATAAATAACAGTTGGGGGTAAACATTAATTACCTCCTTGTACTTTTCTACATTTTCCAAGTTTTCTATAATGAACATATATTACTTTTTTTTTTTTTTTTTGGCTATGCCGTGTGGCATGCAGGACCATAGTTCACCGACCAGAGATCGAACCAGTGGAAGCATGGAGTACCAACCACTGGACCACCAGGGAATTCCCCATATATTACTTTTATAAAAAAAAAAAAAAAAAAAAAAGAACATGATTTTTAAGTAAATAAAACTTCAATGGATGTTTTAAGATAAAGGAAGGTAGCAAGGAAAGGACAGAGAGAAGGGGAGAGAAGGGGAAAGCGGAACGAGGGTGAGGAGAATGAGGCCACCCAAAATTTGAATCCTGGGTCCATCTTTGAAGAGACCCAGAGAATGATAGAAGGAGCCTCCTCCCCAAGCCTGCAAACATCCCCAGTTACTGCAGGCTCCGTGCTCACTTTCCTGAGCCAGCAACACCTGATTCTTCGGAACAGCCCCCCTCCGTTGCCCCAGGCCACAGGTTGGACTCTCTGATCCCCAGACTTGCCCTCTCACCAGGTTCCTGGACCTTCACGTCAAGCCCTAAACCCTTCAAAACCTGTCTCAGCTCAGCTGCAGGCCCACAGCCAAGACTGTCCCCATCCACGTCATGCCCTAGAATCCAGGTGATCAGGGCCGGGCCCTGTATCAGTCACTAGACGAGCAACCCCAAACTGCACTCCTGCCGCCCACCCTGCCGCACCGGAATGAGTGCTTTTCTGTGACTCCGGGCCCTGGCGGGGTGCTGGTACAGACCCCTAGAGAGACACAAAACTACCGGCAAGGGTCACCAGACCTGAAATTGCCCTGTGGCCTGAGGGATCGCTCAGTGGTCATTCAGGCGGACCGTGTTCCCCTGTGTCTATCTGGGGAAAGGAGATTGGGATCAGGTACACCCTGCCCCACACCCACACGCTGGTGCCACCGAGCCCTTCCCTCCCACCCAAGGGGGAAAAGAAAAAGGGAAACCTGAAGTGACAAAGTCGATGGTGGTTTTAATCAGAAATTAACTTGAGTTGACAATGAATAACCTGGTGGCTTGTTTCCAACAGCAGTACAGATCTGATTCCCCTGAAGCACCCTCCCAAGTGAAACTACTAAATGGGTGGGAAAAAAAATTTAATCCATTTAAATGCATTACTGAGCTGGCACAAAAGTAAGTAATCTGCAAAGCCCTAAAACAAAGGGAAATAAGAAGTCCGGAAAGAAAATGAGTGTTAAAATCAGCTTTCTCCCTGAGGGTTTCTGCTAAACCCAGGAGACTTTGAAGTTTTTCACTGAAGACCACAGGAGGTTGGAGGGGAGAGGAGATAAAACCCAACCACAGGCCAAGGCAGGAGTTCTGATTTGAAAGCCCTACTTAAAGCTGAGATCCCAAAGGGCTACACACTCAGAAAGTGAGTAAGAAATACAGCAGGATCTCCACAAAGAGACAGCAAGGAAACTCATCTATCTTGACCCTGGCACTGGTTGAAGAGGAAAAACTTCTTATTAACACAAGCTACCTCTTCCACAACTTTGAGATCCAAAATTACTACCTGTGAGGTCCCAGAAACCTCAAGAAGTGCTCCCAGGTACTGTAAAAGCAAACACAAATCCTCTCCAGAGAAACTTAACCTCAAACGAGGACTCAAGAATCCTCACAAATAAATGTTGATGGACAGTGGAGGTCCCTTGCCTGGTGGAGCTCATGTTGTATCAGGGACCCCTGATATAGCTATTAAACCTACATACAAAAAGCTACGTAAAAAGAACTGTAGGGTGTAGTAAGTGCCAAGAAGGAACTAAACATCAGAGAGAAAAATGTGGAGATCCAATTAGAGAAGGTGGTCTGGAAAGTCACATATAAACTCAAACTCTAAGAGAGAGACCCCACTGCCACCAGCACCCATAGAGCAAATTCATGGGAGTAAGCTTGCCAGACTTTTTTTTAATTACAGAATGCCCAACGAACTGAATTTCAGATAAACAATAAGCTGTTTTCTAGTATAAATATGCCCCATGCACTATTTGTGACATACTTATTTTAAAAGAATTATTTGTTTCTCGTGTGAAATTCAAAGTTCATTGGGCATATTGTATTTTATCTGGCAATCCCATATAGGAGATATCTGATTGGTCCTGCTTCAGTCACATGCCCTCCCTTTGGACCAATTCCTATGGGCAGAGTTGTACAGGAAGCACTGGCATTGACAGTCCCACCAGAACTGCATGGGACACAGGTAGAGCAGTTCCCCAGTGAAGATGAAAGTCTTTGGCAGATTAAAAACAAGAGACTCCTACTCCAG
The DNA here is from genome assembly GCF_965194805.1 of Balaenoptera borealis. NCBI lineage: Eukaryota > Metazoa > Chordata > Mammalia > Artiodactyla > Balaenopteridae > Balaenoptera > Balaenoptera borealis. Next base: position 50,541,830 of record NC_138879.1, on the reverse strand, counting down.
TAAAGGATGGTGGTAGCAGTGGTGGTGGCGTCATATATTTATCATGATTTTACTTGCTTCCCTCTTTTGCTGCCACTAGATTCCCCCCAGGTACCTGGTGGGCCTGGTCATGCTAAGTCCATCCAGTACAATGAGTCTGAGAACAACACAACAGGTGAGGAACTTCACTGGCCAACAGGGCCAGCGTGGCAAGGAGTGTTTCAGTCTAACTTAGGGGGTCCCATCCTTGGCCGCACATTAGGCTCACCTGGGGAACATCACTGATGCCTGGGTACCACCCAGAATTTCTGATTTAATCGGTATGAGTGGGTCCTGGACTTTTTAAAGCCTCCCAGGGGAGTGTACTCTGCAGCCTAGGATGAAACTTCCTGGTCTAAGGGAATGAATCATAAATAGAGGCATACCAGGCATTGAGGGCATCTCCTGAGGGCACATAATTGGAGACAAAGTAGTTTAAATGATCAATAACATGGAAGAGGGTATGGGACATTTGGGTAGAATAAAAAAAAGGATATAAAATTGTATATGTAATACGAATTCAAGAATGTGAAAACTCTACAGAAAAAAAGACAAAGGAAACAAAAGGCTAACAAAGTGGCTTCTGGATGGCAAAATAATGGGTTACTTATTTCTACTTTGTTTCTGAAGTTTCAAAATTTTCTATGATAGACATGTATTATTTTCATAATTCAAAAAATTAAAGTTAAAAAAACGGGGGGAAAGTTACAAATCCCTTAGATTACATCCAAGGCTTCTATGATGGGGCCCCTACCCGTACCCCGACTATTCCTTTGCCCCCTGCACCCAACGATCCTGCCCTTGACATTTCCAAACTTCACATTGGCTGATCCCGGTGCCACCAGATAGAATCTCCCCGTAGCTGCGGAAATGGTTTCTGATCTTCACACTAGGTCATGCCTCCTCTCCGATGAAGCCTTCCCGTAAGCCCAGACAGAAGTCTCCTTATTATACCCTCTATCAGCTTACAGGCTGCTAAAAGTGATCCCCACAGAGAAACGACACGCCCCCATCCCAGAGGCAAAGGTCTTGTCAAGGGCCCTGAGTGAAAAGCCATTGTCCATCCCCCACGCGGGGCATCATCCCCTCTGAGCAGAGCACATGGGCACCTTCCTTACCTGCTGGACCTCACCCTGCCAGAGGCAGCAGGAAGTCTGAGCGTTTGCACCAGTCCATTTAGATCTTAGCAGAGCATAAAATGAACTCTCTGGGAAATTATAAAAACATGCAATCTGCAGATCTATCCATAATAAACAGTGTCTGCCTCTCAACGCAGAAGCCCCTGAGTATCAATGTGCAGGCAGTGGCTCCCAGACCTCTTCTCCCTGGTTTGTATAAGGGTCTCTGGAGCGACTCACAACCAGGGGAGCCTTTGAGACCAGCAGAAGTGAGGGGCACACCAGATTCGGGCAGGAACGACTCTTCCTCCAGAAATAATGCACCTTAATTAAAACAGGGAAAACAAGGAATGGCATCTCCAGACCCCGGCTAAGATGGGACCAGCTGCAGCTTTCCAGGGCCATCTTCAACCAGGTAACAGGAGCCTGTGTCTCCTTTCCACCTGGACACTCGCCTACAGGTGCCCACCTCACGCTGGCATCTTGGGGGCGCAGAGGCAGATCCTGGGCTCTTCTGCTCAGCTCAGACACAGCTCAGTTTCCTGAGCAAAGCAGCCATTATTTGCTTAAGGTTTGTTCCTCTGCTGGACTGTCAGCTCCATGAAGGCAGGGCCCATAACCGTCTCACTCATCTCAGTGTCTTAAATACCTAGCCTGGAGTCTTAACACCAAGTGGACACTCTAAATACTTGTTGGGTGGTTGGATAAAATGCTGCCAGCAGGACTGGCCGAAGCTCCCAGTCTAACTTCACCACTGTGTCCTGCTGCCACGCACGTGAATCGTACCTACTCCTGCCTCACTCCACTTCCTCCAAGACTGGGAGAGATGAAGACAAACAACAAGCTCAGAAGAACTGACTAGGTGCCGGGGCAGCTGGAAAGGATGGAGGCCTTCAAGATCTCGGAGACTGATTCCTTCTACCCACAGGGAGGACTTCCTCAAGAAGGCACATTTGGGGTGAGCCTCAAGGGATGAATAGAGGTTCTCCAATCGCAAAGGGGGGGAGGGGAGCACCTTGCAGACAGAGGAAGCGGAAGTAGGAGAAAGTGCTGAAGGGCGAGAAAGAGGGAGGACCAGGTATCCCGGCTGAGGAGCTCGGACTTCTTGCTGTGGAAAAGGGGGGCTGCTGGCACACTGGGAACAGGGGAGTGCCCCAGCCAGCTCTGTGCTTTACAAAGACATTGCTGGTGGCCACTGTGGACAGATGTCACCAGAGGCAGTGAGCCTGGGGGCTGCGGCAGTTTCCAGCTGTGAGATGATGAGGCCGAGTTGAGCAGAGAAACAGGAGAAAGGGGCCCATGGGACCTTGCTTCCCAGAATGGAAGGAGGAAGCCACAACACCCGGGGGACACAGCAGTGCCTGGTAATGCAAGGTCCAGGGTGGGAGACAAGCTGCTGTTTCATGGCTCCGGGCAACGTCCCTTCTCCTGGGCGTCCAGGCTGTCCCGTGACCTGGCCCCCTTGACAGGGGTCTTACTGCCAGCTACCTCCACGTGGGACCTCCCCTCCCTCACCCCCACATACCCACGTGCCACACTCCATCCGGGTTCTCTGCTCCTCGGGGCTTCCTCCTGCTAAGAATGGTGAGAGAAGCACTGGATTCAGACTCGCGGCCTTTGGAGTCTCCCAGTATTGCGTGCGCATCCTGGCTCTGCCCCTCACTCACTGTGCAATGCCAGGGAGGTGCCTTCGCCTCTCTGAGCCTCAGTTTTCTTATCCACAAAGAGGGGATAACAACACCCACCTTACGGGGCTGTGAGATGGAGTAGCAAGAACATATAAAAAGCTCCTAGCGTGATGCCTGGTGTTCAATAAGCAGTATCCTTGCTTGGGATTATCCACAAGCTTCTCATTTCCCAAGGCCCAGCTGTAGCCCCCTCCTCCAGGAAGCATCCCCTGACCACCCAGCCCAGCACATCAATTCTCCCTCTCCTGGTTCTGACAGTCCTTTGCCGTTTGCTCCCACCAATCTAACGCCAGACTCCTTGCTCTCTTGTGAGGGCACTGATTCCGCTCCGTAAGCTGCTCTTGTCTCCCTTAATGCCCAGAAAATTCTCTGAGAGCAGAGATACCTCCCCTCCCTCTCCTGCCTCCCCCACAGCGCAGGGCTAGGCACACAGTAGGTGCTCCAGGTAGGCCGGTAGGATGGAGCCAGTTCACTGAGAGGTGGAAGTTCGGCTTTCACGACAAAGGCAATAGGGAGCTAGTGAAGGCTCTGGAGGAAGGGAGATGACGGAAGGGGTCACTTGGGTGAGGCGCTGAGCAGCAGATCCACAGTATTCCCAATCTGTTGCCTTCCTTCCTTCCCGGCAGAGGCCACCGGCAGAGTGATGAATATGCCAGGGGCTGCGCATTATTAATCACCTTAAAAGCAAACATTCATCTTGGTGCAGGATTTTTACTTTTCTCCTCTAATAACGGATTAAAGCACCCGAATGTTAATGGGCCCGATAATTTACGTTTTGCTTAAGCAGAAAAAACAAACCGTCAGGCCCTCACGGCAACACCGCTTTCCGACAGATTGAGAGACAGGCTGAATAAACTGCTGGGACTAAAACATGCACGTACACACGCTCTCCGCCAATACGTGACAGTTTGTAAATATTTTGCAACAAGAACAATATGATTTCTGTACACAGACAACTACCCGTTCCCCCTAAAGGATTTTCCTCTCCTCCTTGCCTTCTCAATCACTTGAGGCAATTAAGCCAAAAATCTCTGGGTAGCATTCCCCTCTGCTCCTGTTCCCAAACTGTGACCTCAGCCCTCAATAAATCAGTCCTGAGAGGAAACAGTTCATGGGGGTTCTAGCACCACCAAGAGACAGCAAGATGATCATGGCCATTCCCCTCTCTTCCCACCTGCTCTCCTAATGGGGATCTTGGGAAAAAAGAGAGAAGGTTTCCTGAAAAGAGAAACCAGAGGAAAACTGCATCTTGATCCTCTTTGTTCAAACACACACAGAAAATCAGCCATGGTGGATTGTCTCAGGTTCCAGCCCATGGCCGAAATATTGCAGTAGACCATGCCCTGGAGAGGAGACAAGAAATCTGAATACTTATTCCTGCACTGGCACCAACTTACAGTGTGACCTTCACCAATTCCCCGTCATTCTTTGGTCTTCAGGTTCCCCATCTGAACAATGAATGCTTGGTGTTGATAAATCTAAACTCTGCCATTTTGTGGCAACAAAATTTTAACAACTCCTAGACTCCAACAATCACACAGGACAAGAACATCAAGTATTAGAGCCTAACAGTTTTTTAAAAAGCAGGCACGCTCACTGCCCACTGAGCATGCTCAGTCCCCAGGTGAACTGCCCACTGAGCATGCTCAGTGCCAAGGCAATCAAGTCCCTCATCTAAGAGCAGATCCCGCCCCACTGAGCATGCTCAGTTCTAAAACAAGGGGACACTGGGTTGCTTAATCAAAGGGCAGTCTTGACTCTTGATGAAAGCTTACCCTGTCTCCCTGAGCTCCCCAAAGATAGGATAGACGTACAACGTAGCAAGTAGTTGAATTAAACAAATCAAGCCCTCTCAGCCAAGGCTCACTCTGTTCATCTGCTGGTTTAGATTAACTCTGATTGTGACATATATGAGTTTTGAGTAAGAGTGTTACACCAAAACTCAATTCCTTGCAGATAAATCCTTATCAGCTAATCCCCCCAAAACAGAGCATGTCCTCCTCATCCATCCTCACACTCATCATACCTGTAAGAATACAGATTTGAACAATAACCAACTCGACCTCATTGACATTTAGAGATCACTCCATCTAACAACACAATTCACGTGCTTTTCAAGTATACAAGAAATATCCGGAGATGGGCCACATACTTGGCCATAAAGCATGGCTCAAAATTTTTTTAAAGATTGAAAGCCTGAAAGTTTATTCTCTGATGTGATGAAATTGAATTTAAAAGTAGTAACAGTAAGCCATCTAGAAAACCACCAAATATTGGTAAATTAAACAAAACACTTTTAAATAACCATAGGTCAATGAAGAAATAACAATTTCAAACTGAATGATAATGAAAGCAAACTCTTCAAAATTTGGGGGATACAGCTAAGGCAGAGGTTAAGCAGAGCAGAAGAAAAGTTAGACCTTTAAATGCCTATATTAATAAAGAAAAAAGGCACAAAATCAGTGATCTAAGCTTCTATAGATGCAAAAAAAGAAGAGCAAATGAAACCCAACGTAAGCAGAAAACAGGAAACCACAAGAAGACAGAAAATCAATGATACAAAAATTGGACAATAGTGAAAATAAGCAGAGCCAAACCTCCCAGAGAAGACTAATAAAAAAAAAAAGAGAAGAGAAAACACATATTATCAATATCAGGAATTAAAGAGGGGATATCACCACAGATTCTCTTGAATCTGTGATCTGTAAAAGAACCATAGGGAATATTATGAACAACTTTATGACAATAAATTTACAGGTGAAATAGACAAACTTCTTGAAAAAGATACTCACCAAAACTAACATAACATGAAAGCATAAATCTAAAAAACCCTATATATACTAAGTAAGTTTAACTTATATCAAAAACTTTCCCACAAAGAAACTCCAAGTCCAAATACATTTACCAGTGAACTTTATCAAACAATTAAGGAAGGAATAATAACAATATTAAGCAAACTCCTTCAGAAAATCAAGGAGAAGAGAATATTTTCAACTCATTTAAGGAAGCCAGAATAGTCCTAGCACCAGAAATTGGCAAAGATATTATTTTAAAAAAGAATTGCTATAGATGACCAATATTTCTCATGCTTAGGGAGAATAAAACCCTTATAAAACTATTAAATATATACATAAACTATATATATATAAATATACATCAAACTATTAAAGGGACTTCCCTGGTGGCACAGTGGTTAACAATCCGCTGCTGATGCAGGGGACACAGGTTCGATCCCTGGTCTGGGAAGATCCCACATGCCTCAGAGCAACTAAGCCCGTGCGCCACAACTACTGAGCCTGTGCTCTAGAGCCAGCAAGCCACAACTACTGAGCCCACGTGCCACAACCACTGAAGCCCACATGCCTAGAGCCTGTGATCTGCAACAAGAGAAGCAACCACAGTGAGAAGCCTGCACACCACAGGGAGAAGTAGCCCCCGCTCACTGCAACTAGAGAAAGCCTACGCGCAGCAAGGAAGACCCAACGCAGCCAAAAAAAAGAAAGTAAGAAAAAAGAAGTAATCTTTAAGAAAAAACTATTAAAAAAAAAAAAATATATATATATGTAGTGTGTGTGTGTAACACATCACAACCAAGTAGTGTTTATCACAGGAATGCAAGGTTAATTTAACATTTGAAAAACGTCTGAAAAAAATCAAGTTGAAAAAAAGTCAATGAAATTCACAAAATTAACAGAATAAAGGAGAAAAATATAATTCACAGCATTGATCATACAAAGGGGAAAAATCATATGCTATATGGTTCACATAAAGTATTAGACAAAATTCAACACCCATTATGTTATTTTTTTAAAGGAAACAATGAAAGAATTTCCTTAATCTGAGAAAGGCATTTTTTAAATTATAGCTAACTACATTCTACCTAATAGCGAAACACTGAATGTTTTTCCTGTAAGATCAATAGCAAAGTTATTAGATAATTATCTTCAACATTGTACTGGAAACTTTAGATAGTGTAATAGGAAAGGAAAATAAACAAAAACCATAAACCATAAATATTGGAAATTAAGAAGTAAAATTAGCATTATTCAGAAAGGCTGTGTGTATACATAGAATATACTACAGAATCTACCAAAAAATACTAGAATAATTGAGTTTCTTGACATTGCAGCATATAATGTCACTATATAAAAAGTCAATTATTGTTCTATGTACTAGCAACAAAAAATGGAAAATGAGAACGTTTTAAAATACCATTTGCAATAGAATGAATAAAAGCAAATACCTAGGAATGAATCTAATGATCAAGGTGCAACCACTATACTGAAAACCACAAAACACTGCTGAGAGAAATTAAAGATCTAAATAAATGTAAAGATATGCCATGTTCATGGACTGGACAATTTGATGTTATTAAGATGTCAGCTCTCCCCAAACTGATCTATAGATCCCAATCCTAAATTCCAAGAGGAGTTTTTGAAGAAACTGACAGGTTGATTCTAAAATTTATATGACAATTCAAGGTACCTAGAATAACCAAAATAGTACTGAAAAAGAACAAAGTTGGAGGATATAAACTAATTTCAAGACATTCTATTAAGCAACAGTGATCAATTCAGTATGGTTTTGGTTTAAGGACAAACGAATAGGTGAATAGAACAGGATAGGAAGCCCAAAAAAACAGACCCACATTTATGGTCAGTTAACTTTTGATCAAGTCAATTCAATAAGGGAAAGGAAACTCTTTTTTTAATGGTGTGAGAATAACTGACTATCCATATTAAAAAAAAAAAAAGAATCTCAACTCCTACCTCACTCCATATGCAAAACTGAGTTAACAATAGATCAGAGACTTAAATATAGTGCTAGAACCATGAAGCTTCCAGAGAAAACATAAGACGATATCTTTGAGACTTGGGTAGACAAAGTGTGAGATAATAGAAAAAATATATTTATTGGTGTCTGCCTCCTGGCTCAGAGTTCCTAAATTCCTTGGAATTTCCTGGGCCATAGGAATATCTTTTGTTCTAATGAGGTGACTCTTGGTGGACTCCTAGATGGGGGCTGGTCACCAGAAAGACCAAGCCATGATTAGAAGCTTAGAACTTTCAGCCCTAACCCCTATTCTCTGGAAGGGGTCTGGAAATTGAGTTAATTATCAATCATGCTTACTTGATGAAGCCTTTATAAGAATCCCCAAAGTACAGGATCCTGGGAGCTTTGTGGGTTGATGAACACGTGGAGGTGATGGGAGAGTCATGCCCGAAGGGAGTATGGAAGCTGTGCACCCCTTTCCCACATGCCTTGCCCTATGCATCTCTTCCCTCTGGCTATCCCTGAGTTGTATCTTTTTATAATAAACCAGTAATCTAGTAAGTAAACTGTTTTCCTGGTTCTGTGAGCTGCTCTAGCAAATTAAAACCAAGGAGAAGGTCATGGAAGCCTCCAGTTGATAGCAGTCATCAGAAGCACAGGTGACAACCTGGACTTTCAATTGGCATCTGAAGTGGGGGAGGGAAGCCTTGGAGGACTAAACCCTTAACCTGCAGGACCTGACAGTATCTCCAGGTAGACAGTGTCAGAAATGAGTTAAATTACAGGACACCCAGCTGATGTCACAGAGAATTGCTTGGTGGGGGGAAAACCCCACACATTTGTTAACCAGGAGTGTCAGAAGTGCAGTCTTCTGTGTGAGGAGTAAAGGAGAGGCACCCAGGAAGAGTGACTTTTTCCTACTCACAAAGATTTCTTAGGACACAAAAAATAATAATCATAAGAGAAAAAATTAACAAATCAAATTAATCAAAAGTTAAATGTCTGCTTATCAAAATACACTATTAACCAAATGAATAAATAGGCTACAAACTGAGAAAAATATTCATGGTACATAACTCCAACAAGGGACTCATATACAGAATATACATGGAATCCTACTAATCAGTAACAAAAAGACAAGTAACACAACTTTATAAATGGGCAAAAGACTTGAAAAGACATTGCACAGAAGAAGACAGATGAATAGTCACTGACATGAAACATGCTCAATACTCATCAGGAAATGCAAATTAAAACCACAATGAGATACATTTCATACCCACTGGAGTGTAGTTTTTTGAATGATAGCAAATGGGCATTAGGAATCTTTTTGGAGAGGTGGAAATATTCCAAAACTGGATGTGGGGATGGTTGCACAACTTTATAAATTTACCCCAAAAAATCAATGGATTATACCATCACAATAGGTGGATTTTATGATATGTAAATTAGTCCTCATTAAGCTCATACATTGCTGATGAAAGTGTCAGCCATATATTACAATTTAAAGACACAAGCATGTGGTGAAATTATAAAGAAAAGCTGGAGAATGATAAACATAAAATTCTGGAGAGTGATTACTGGGAAGGGAGGGAGGGGAATGGGAAGCAATAAGCACAAAGAGGGAACTTCAAAGGTATTTGTAATTTTTTTCCCGATATTGGGTGGTGGTACACAGGTGTTCATTGTATCAATGGTTTTTATAGCTTACATGTAGCTTATAGATGTTATTTTGTTTCTATCCTATAGTTAATAAGAACTACTTCAAATAAATAAAATAAGGCATAAAAGAGATTGCGGGCAGACCTGATAAGAACACATGATACAATAACACACTGTCCAGTGGGCAGTAAGATGCAACCCCACCTAAGAAACTTGATAATAGCACAGAAGGCAGAGTTGGAAGACAGTCCCCAGAGATGAGAGCCAATGGGCATCCACACGGACTCCAGGGAGAACAGCTGGGAATGGGGGACCAGACGGTGAGGAAGAGGATGACGGGTTGGGTGAAGGCCACGGCGTCTCCACTTTGGGTGCACAAGACAGTGAAGGAACACAACACCCGATCTGTCCCCACCCCTCTCAGCTCAATACCATTTAGGTACCACACCCTAACGCTTCAGTGAAGATGTGTGCAAATCTTCCTTTGAGTTCATCATCTGGCCTGTCTGGAGAGGTAAATGAGGACATTTAGGAACAGAGAGGAGTGTTGAGTGCTGGTGGCCCTTTCATCATTGGCAGTACCTTCACTGGGGATTGCTTGGCTAAGCACCATATCTGCACAGCTGGAGAAATATAAGTTCCTGGCAGGCAGACCTACCATAACAAATAGATTCACAATGTTAACGGTGCAAACACAACAGGCATTCCCTTCTGCCTTCTGTGCCCAGTCCGAGGAAGGTGGTCCCGCTGGGGACTCTCCTTCATGCAGTGATTAGATCCCAAACTCTTTTCATCTCACGGCTTCTCCATCTTCCTAGGTCCTTGTTGTCATCTGCTTCCAGGAAAGGGAAGAGGAGGAAGGAGGCAGGAAAGACACATCTATTTTTTTTAAGTTCTTGGTCCAGCGACCTTGGGACAAAGATTTCTTAGATAGGATACGTAAAGAACAAACCATCAAAGAAAAAAACTGACAAACCAATTAATTGGTCTGCATTAAAATGAAAATTTTCTCCTTTTCAAACGACGCTATTAACAAAATGAAAAGACAAGCCACAAAGAGATCATTTTTGTAACCCACATATCTGACAGAGGGTTTGCATCCAGACTATACAAAGGACACTCAGAATTCAATAAGAAGAAGACATTTGTAAATGGGGAAAAGTTTTTAAAACATTCACAAAAGGAGATATACAAGTGACCAAGAAGTACATCAAAAGGATGCTTGATAGCTTTAGTCAAGGAAATGCAAATTAAAACTACAGTGAGATACCATGACACACCCACCAGAATGTTTAAAATTAACGGGACTGGGCTTCCCTGGTGGCGCAGTGGTTAAGAATCCGCCTGCCAACGCAGGGGACACGGGTTTGAGCCCTGGTCCGGGAAGATCCCACATGCCACGGAGCAACTAAGCCCGTGCGCCACAACTACCGAGCCTGTGCTCTAGAGCCTGCGAGCCACAACTACTGAGCCCACGTGCCACAACTACTGAAGCCCGCGCACCTAGAGCCCGTGCTCTGCAACAAGAGAAGCCACTGCAATAAGAAGCCCGCGCACCGCAACGAGAGAGAAAGCCCGTGCACAGCAACGAAAATGCAGCTAAAAATAAATAAATAAATGTTTTAAATAAAATTAACGGGACTGACAGTATCAAGTGTTGGTGAAGGTGTGGAATAGCAGGAGCTCTCATATACAGTATTGCCGAATGTGGAATGGTACAACCACAGCGGAAAACAGTTTGGCGGTTTCTGGTAGTTAAACAAGTAGTCATATGACTCAGCAATTCCACTACTAGTCATGTAGCCAAGAGAACAGAAAACATGTTTACCTGGAGACTGATACAAACGTGCATAGCAGCCAGATTCACAATAGCCCTAAACTACAAACAACCCAAATGCCCACAAGCAGGTGAATGGGTAAACAAATTGTGGCAGATTCATACAATGGAAACCTACTCAGCATAAAAACAAAAAACAAACAAACAAAAACACCACACACACACACACTATTGCTACACGCAACATGGATGGATTTCAGAACATTACGTTAAGCAAAAGTAGCCAGCCCAGACGATTTCATGTTGTGTGATTCCATTTATATGAAATCTTAGACTATGCGACCAATCGAGGGTAATGTAAAGCAGATCTGTGGTTGGGCGGGGGCGGGGGGGGTGGGTAGCGAGGGGCATCCTACCACAAAGGCGCACGAAAAAACCTCTGGGATGATGGAAATGTTCTATAACTTGATGGTGGTGATGGTGGTCTACATCAATCTGGGAGTGGGGGCATCCATAAAATGGCATACTTTTAAAGGGTGCATTTCCTTGTATGTAAACTATGCCTTCATAACACTGATTAAAAAAAGAAAGTCTTAGTCCAGAAAATGCACACATATCTCCTGTCACATTCAGTGGTCAGAACAATCGATCGTCAGGGCAATGCAGCCTCAAGGGAAGCGGGGAACTGTAGTCCAGCTGTGCGGCCAGGAGAAAGAGGAAAATTAGTCTGGGTGAACGGCAACACAACGCACAGTCTGTGGCCCAGAAGGTTCCTAGAGACCTCTTCCAAGGCAGATAAGGCGGGGCTGGCCGAAGTTCACCACAAGACAGTAGATGAAGCCTGGGACAGAGACCTGAGCATGGACCTACCGGGGCAAAGAGGAAAAGGATGTCTTCCCAGAGAAGAGGGGATGGTCAACAGCCTGACCCCAGAAGAACAAAGCAAGAGGAAAAGGAATAAACAACAGCATGGGAACAGGAAAGCAGATGCTGGAGAACTGGTGAGAAGTTCTACGCAGCTGGGCAGCGTGTCTGGGGAAGAGGAGTGGGTGGTGGGGCTTCCTGGGTCTATGGTGAGGGGCTAAGCAGTGCGGGTTCCATCGTGCACACCGTGAAAAGCCTGGAAGGGTCTGAGGGAAGCTGTGGCTCTGACAGCCCCCAGGCTGTTCCCATCCTTCACCCCGGAGCTGCTGCGCTCAGAGCACAGGGCAGCTGCACAGCCCTCTCCCACGCAGTCCCAGCACCTAGCAGTGGGGGCAGGTCCCCGCGTGGGACACAGGCCCCAAGCAAGACGGGCTGCAGGCGGCCCCCTCCGCTGGAGGAGAAGTTCCGGCTGTGACTCAGGCTGCTCGCCTCGAATCCGGAGTCAGCGTCACAGGCAGGAAGTCCTGTGTGGCCGGAGCCCACTCGCAAAGCCCACACCCATCTGAGTCACCGCACAGAGAAGGCACCCGTTGCTCAGGCAACCGAGGCCCCAGCTCTGGGCATGGATTCCGGCCTGGTTAACCCCTCACCTGCCAAGTAGGGGGTATCTGGCCCCCAGCTGCTTTAAGTCAAAACTCTAGACTCACCTGGATTGGCTCTACCTGCCATCCAGCCTGTCCCCCAAAAGGCAGCTCAGGATGGAGGCTGCAGAGTCTGCCACACCCTGCTCCTCGCTGTCCCACTGGGGAAAGGAAGGCTCAGAGGGGCCAGGCCCTCGCCCACGGTGACCGGCTAACCAGCGGCAGAACTGAGATGGGAACCCCAGGTGTCCTGGCTTCTGCCTACGAGGTCATCTTATCCACTAGGTGTGATGGGGGAGAGCCTAGGAGCCTATGAAAATACTTAAGGCCAAGAAAAGAATTACTGGTTCCAAAATACAAAAAGAAAACCGCGGAATCAAATTTAATAAAATGTTTAAAGTTTATAGAATAGAACTTGGAGGTCAGCTTCATTAATGGCTACATTTAGAATGTGTAAAATGTTTCCTTACATTTGAAAACAATGTCTAGATTAGCTTCCGTCACCTTGCAAGAATTCCCAAGTATTCAAGAGGATGTCTGAAAAAGCTTGACCAACACTGAATTAGTCACCTGTGACCCGATAATTTCAAAAGCAAAATTGTAAATGTCTTTTCAATTTATTTACAGTAAGAAAAAAAATCTGTATTTCATATGTGATCTGTGTTATTTATGAGGAGAGAAGCTTCCAGAAAGAAGGAGGCAAAAGCCCAATGGAACCTCTATGTGCCTCTGACTGTACCACCTTCCCTACCTAAGGATAAAAGTGGGGAAGAAAGAGGGCCCAGCCTGGGGATGCAGCTCCCGCCCTCACCTCCAGGCACAGTGGAGCAGGATGGGAAGGTGCCCTGCCTCAGAGTGAAATGGACCTGGAGGATTTTCCCTTCCTGAACAGCAAAGCTTCTCCTCTTCCAGTGGGGCTGGCAGCTGGCTGAGCTGCCAGCCACAGTGACAACATCCTCCCAGCCACGCTGGGTGTGCACACCGCGGCTCCCCACACCCACTGAAAGGACCGATCCTATGAGACAAGGTGCCGGGGAGAAGTCTGATTTCATGTTCCAAGTAAGTTATGCTGATGGAAACAAGATAAAGGCTTCGTGCCTGGTTCTTAGTTGTATCAGGAGTGCTGGGAAATGCTTTCCTCCAGTAAATGGTACAATATTTGCTCTCTGGGGTAATTAGAGATTCACAGACCTGCCGTCTCTCCTGTGAGGATCCACAGATGATTCTGAAGTGGCTGGCCAGGGAGTCAGCCCTCCCAGGGCATGGGAGGTAGGCACGGGGAAGAGAGCAGAGCTCAGGACCTGAAGACATGGGCTCAAATCGTGACTACAGTTACTAACTAGCCAATCCTTCGCCATTCCTGGTGGTTCACCATTGCTGGCCTCAGTTTCTTCATCTGTAGGATGTAAGGAGGGGACGAGACTTTCATCTCAAAGTTTCCCTTCAGCTCCAAAAGTTCAAGAGCTTTAGCTTTTCTCTGTGGCCATGTGGCTCCTGCCCTGAGTCTTTCAGTCCTAGTGACTCCAAAGGTCTACCCTAAGCCCAAGGACCACCTCGGTCCCAAGCAGAACATCTGCTATAGGGGCCTCCTGGACCCCTGCCCTCTCTTCCCTCTCCCTCCACAGATGGGGCTGCCTGCCCTGTGCTGGTCCCCATCACTCAGACTGGGACACCAGCAAACCTGGGGTACCCAAAGTATTTTTTTAATGTAAGCACCTTACAACAATAAAATTACATCTGCCCACCCCATCTTTTGTGCTGTTGTCATTTTTTTCCATTTTCATACATTACAAACCCTATGATACAATGCTATACTTTTTCCTTGAAGCAGTCATTTGTCTTTTAAAAACAACAAAAGAAGGAAAAATATTGTTTTTTTATATTTACTGACATTTCGCCATTATCAGTGCTTTTCATCCTTTCTTTTATATCTGAGTTTCCATCTGGTGCCATTTCCCTTCATTTGAAAAACTTCCTCTAGCATTTTGTGAAATGCAGGTCTGCTCATCTTTGGTTTAGCTGAAAATGACTTTCTATTGCCTTCATTTTTTGAAAAGGATATTTTTCACTGGATATAGAATTTTCAGTTGACTTTAAAGATGCATTCCATCATAATATGATCCCCATTGTTTTTGATGAGAAGTTTGTTCTCATTTGTATCATTGTTTCCCAGGATGTAAAGTAGTTTTTGTCTCTGATTTCAAGTTTTTTCCCTTTCTTTGGTTCTCAGTAGTTTGATAACATGCCTAGGTAGCAGTTTTCTTTGTATTTATCCAGCTGTGGGGTTAGCTGAGTTTCCTCGATCTGTAAGTTTATGTTTTCACAAAATTTGTGGAAATCTACAACATTGTTTTTTCCATATGTTATTTTCTGCCCAAGCTTCTCTTTCTCCTCCTTCTAGGACTCCAATCACACATAAAATAGGCCACTCAATATTGTCTCACAGGCCAAGGAGACCATGTTCAATTTTACTTCAGTTAATTTTTTTTCTCTATTCTTCAGATTGGGTAATTTCTTTTGATCTATCTTCAGTTTCACTCACCCTTTCTTCTGGCATCTCCAATTTGCTATTAAGTCCATTAATAAATTTTTCGTTTCAGATATTTTAGTTCTCAATTCTGGAATTTCCATTTGGTTCTTATTTTTATTTTCTTTCTCCCATCTGCTCATCATTATGATCGAGTCTTTGTATATTTTAATAGCTTCTTTTTTAAAGACCTGTCAGCTACTTGCAACATCTGGGTCATTCTGAAGTCTGTTTCTATTGACTGTTTTTCTTTTGACTATTGATCACGTTTTATGATTCTCTGTGTCTAGCAAATTTTAAGTGTCTACTGGTCATTGCATACAATATGTTGTAGAGACTCTGGATTCTGAATTTTTTTTCCATGATGGCTTTACTCACATGTCTGGCAATTGGACTGGCTGTCAGCTAGGACACCTCAGTTCACCTCCATCCTCTTGTAGGCTACACCAGCTTCCTGGCCTAGTGGTCTCAGGATGGTATTCCAAGAGGCTGACACCAGAAACTGCAAAGCAACTTAAGGTCTAGCCTTGAAAGTCATATAATATCCCTTCTACATAGTCTGTTGATCAAAGCAAGTCTCAAGGCCAGCCCCGATTCCAGGAAATGGGGAAATAGACTTCTTCTGTGAAGAGTGGCAGAGTCTCATTGCAAGGGGACATACATACTTGGATGCAGGAGTTTTGTGGCCATAAACAGTCTACCATAGCACCCTTTACTATCCTTAGAATGAAAGCACAGAAAATAGAACCAACCTCAAATTTTTTAAAACTCAAAATAATTCAGTAACCATAGTATAAGGGAGGTATGAGAGGAAATGAAATTATAATAAAACAATATATATTTCAATATGTAAATGTTGGGCATAATTGCCCTAGAAGACATAATGAAGTAATCAGCATCTTATATTTGTATGCAGATCTACACATGCAGAGGCACACAGGAGTATTATATTGGTGACTCAGATATTATGAGCATCATTACCAACACTAATGATTTCCAAAATGGTGAACAATTGTTGGTAATGTTCAGAACAAAACAAAAGACAAAATTCCCTTGATTTACACCACAGTTGCATTCCTGGACTATTCGGCGTCGATTGAAAGCCACGCGAAGAAGTACTTATGTTCTAGGTTCAGATACATGTGAACAAGTTTGGCCCCTACAGGAATGTCTACAGAACATTCAAAGTCCAACAGGACAAGAGACAATTTGTTGAGATCATTACAGGATAACTAGGTACCTCCTTTATCTTTGGTCCAACCAAAACCGCACTCTAGAGTTTGAGGTGTCCCCTGGGGAGTGGTACTGCTGGTTGAAAACCATCAGATTGGGGGCTATTATAACAGGGCTATGGACCAGAAATGCACACTATGGAAAGTCTCCTGGTGCACTATCAGAGGCAAAGCAATGCCCAAGAGGACTACCAGTGAGGTTCTGGAGAGAAAAGGAAGAAAAACAGAAGAGGTGCCCAGGAGGGTGTGATCAAAGCAGCTACAGCTCCCACCAGATCATGAAGTAAGTAGCTCTGTGTTTCCCACCCACATCAGAATCAGGAAAGACCCAGTGATGCAGCCCCTCTGGGGGAGGGCAGGCCGAGCAGCCCACCATTCCCGTCTGGCTCGTAGCCTCCATCCTGAGCGCAGGAAGGTGGTGGACCGGCAGTCATCTGCCCTGCTCCAACATCTGAAGCTGACCCTACGGACTTACTTCTGTTGAACTTTAGAGAGGAACAGGGACTTCCCTGGTGGTCCAGTGGTTAAGACTCCATGCTCCCAATGCAGGGGGCCCGGGTTCGATCCCTGGTCTGAGAACTAGATCCTGCACGTCGCAAGTAAGCGTTCGCATGCTGCAACAAAGATGCCGCGTGCTGCAACTAAGACCCAGCACAGCCAAATAAATAAATAAATATTTTTTAAAAATAAAGAGGAACAAATTCAGTGCCTCTGGGCAGGGATTCTGGCGGAGGGGGATACCTCAAGATTTTGTGTTTAAGGCTGTGCCTCCACCCTGCCAAAGTTTTTCTTGAGGAATGAGGGAAGATCACAGCTTGATTTGAGAGCAGTGGGTGAGTCCCCAGAGGCAGAGGGAGCAAGCCAAGAGCTTCCGTGTGTCTGCATGTGGCACACGCTGAGAGTGTGATCTATGGGTTATGGAGTCATTTCTGTTAATTAAACTCCCTAATGTAATTTTGAGGTAAGAGTGCTTGGCCTGTATTTCCGACAGTCTCTGGAGGACCAGGAAAGTGGGAGAATATGCCATCTGGCAGAGCACCATGAAACTTAATCACCGGGGTGGTGGGGGGGGGAATTCGTGGAAAACTGTACTGATGGGGGAGAGATACATAGATGGACAAATTGACACACAGAATCTGTACTCCTTTACCAATGATCAAGGTTGACAGCAGGGTTTTGTTTCCCCTCCATGGCCAACCCACCCACCCACCCAGCCTCCAGTAGCATCTGCATCCCCCCCAGAGGCCAGCCCACTCCCTCCTCCAAAGTCCTGTGGTGGCTGTTCTCACTCCTGTGTCGTGACAGGCCCTCCCCTCCCCACCCCAGAATCAGGATCCTCTGATTTCCCCTCAAAATCAAACCCTCCTGCTCCTCAGATTGTGTTTACGTAGGGCCACAAAAGTGCCGTGTTAACTCAAGGCCGTGCATCTTTGGAAGGAAATCAATACATAATTATGTGTTCTGTCTGGGCAGCAATGGCCCAGAACCAGGCTGACTGGGAATTAGATAAAGTAGAAAACAGAATGGTCAAGGCTGGCCAAGCTGACCGGGGATGCACGTTGGCTGGGAAGGGTGTGGAGGCTCTGGCCACCTCTTGGGTCTCAGAGCCTTTCCTCATGAAGCTGCCGTGTCCTGGGATGAGTTCAGACCAGCAGGTGGTGGTCTGCGGCGGGGGTGGGGGGGGGGCTGGCTCCTTGGCTTCTCCCTGTGGAGGATTCACTGCTGCGTCTACGGAGGGCAGGACTCTGGGGCAGCCTCCAGGCCTCCACGCTCTCCCTCTCAAATCCACCCCACATGGGTGCCCGCAGCCCAGATGATCTTCCTAAAGTGTAGATATGACCACTTCATTTCTCTGCTTAAAGCCGTTCTTGGGAAGCAGCATGGGGGTTAAATCATCCTCCATGAAATCAGAAAGGCCTAAGTTTGCATCTTTCCTGGGCCCCCATAAGTCACAGAACCCCTCTGTCAAACAGACAAGGATATGGAGCCTACAGAGTTGTTTGCAAGGGTTCTATGAAGTCACACGGGCAAAACATGTAACCCAGTGCCCAGCACATAGTAATTACTGGCCTTCATCATCATCATCATCGTTGTCATCACTTTTTTATGGCTTCCCAGAGGCAGTGCCTGATGATCTAAGCCAAATGAAGAGCCTGTAGCCAAGAAGGGGTGGGTGAGGGGTCTTAGTCCGTTAGGGCTGCTGCAATAAGGTGCCATAGAGACCAGTGGCTGAAACAACAAACATTGATTTCTCCCAGTTCTGGAGGCTGGGTAGTCCCAGATCCAGGTCCCTGCGGATTAAGTGCCTGGTGAGAGCCCTCTTCCTGGTTTGCAGATGGCTGCCTGCTTGCTGTGTCCTCATGTGGTGAAGAGAGAGAGAGCTCTGTGTCTTGTCCTCTTTTTAGAAGGGCACTAATCCCATCCTGAGGGCCCCACCCTCATGACCTCATCTAACTCTAATCACCTCCCAAAGGTCCCACCTCCAAATACCATCACACTGAGAATGAGAATTTCAACATATGAATTTGGGGTGGGGGGACACACATTAGGTCCACAGTGGGGGGGAGGTGAGAGGAAGCTGTGGCATCTTCAAAGGGACAGTTGCTGAGCAGATGGTGGGTCCAGCTGGTGTTTGGGTAAAATGCTCACTTTCTTCATCTTCCCCAGGCCTCCTTCCACGTGTTTGGGCAACAGCACTTATGATTTGGAAGAGCTTCAGTCATCTTTCCTCCACTTGTGGGAGGTTCCGAGCCTTGTGGGTGCAGGATCTGGATGAAAGTCACGTCCCAACGGGCTTCCCTGTGATGTCGGCATGTGCTTGTGACAATGGAGGGGCTGCGCTTGGCTATGGCTGGCTCACAGCACTGACCACGCAAAGATCCAAGCTCATTCTGGGACTAGTGTTCAGACCTCAGTCTTGGGCTGGGGCCAGAGCTCAGTCTGGAATTGGGGTCAGAACTCAGCCCAGGGCTGGGATCAGTCCTCAGCCTGTAGCCAGAATCAGGGCTCACATGAGCTACAGGTGAGACTCAGCCTGAGGACAAGGAACAGAATTTCTTGCCGTGAAGCTTAAAGATTTCTATGAACATAACCCACGGCCAAAGCTTTGTGGGCGTCAGGCTCTAACCACACCATTGATGTTCCAGGGGCTGAAATGCATCATTTCCCTCCATGGCTTTAATGCATCTTCCAGCCCACATGCAACATTAATGCAGACATTTTTAAAAACAAAAATATCAACATTGGTGATTTATCTTCTGCAGCCAACACGCCTGCCATAACCATTCTGCCTCTTGATACCAAAAAGGACCCTCAACAGGCAGAAGAAAAGCAAAAGTAAACCTCCCTTGAATATTTCCAAAGACCCAGGTGTTCGGGCCCTCTGTAGTCAATACCCCTCCCATGGCAAGAAGGGAGCCCACCGGGCCAGAAGGACAGAGTGTATGGTGCTAGTGGCCGCGGCGCATGGGCTGGAGAGCGTCCACCAGGAGAAGAGGGGAGTTGGACATAGACCAGAGAGCAGAGAAGAGGAGCCGGGGATCCCTGAGTGAGAAGAGGCCTGAGGACAAGGTGATGGGAAGGGACTTAGCAGGGGGGCCAGCGTCTGTGCCTTGGATTCCATACTGCCCTTCACCAGCAACAGAAGCCCCTGAGGGGAGCCCGTCCTCTCTCCCTCAGGATAAGGAGCACGTGGGTACAGCACCCATGGTCCCCACTCCATGTGGCCCAGATGCCACGTCCTCCCTCCAAGCTCTTTCCCTATGGGGACAGCAGACCTGCCCACGTCCAGCCTTCTCTGTATCTCCCTCCCCAGCCTTGATGTCCCCCAGCCCTCTATAGACTCAAATCTCTATTTCATCCCAATTCCTCAACTGAGATGGTTCCAGAAGGCAAACTCTTCCACAGCATTAAAAAATAATTTACAGAAATAATGTTCCTTTAATAAAAGCCACCTAGAATGATACAATTTTTATAGTGCATGCCAGAATAAGAAAGGTCCGAGCTCTCGGAGAAAAATGAATCTCTCCCACTCCAGTATACTCCAAACGATACAACCTCCTCGGGTGAACATAATATATTGACTTGGAAAGTTTAACTTGTAAGGTAATTGGGCCAAGACGGCCACTTATTCTACTCCAGAGCCCTCCAAAGACAAGCTCTTTCAGCCCAGCTCATAAATATGAGGACAGGAAGAACAAACTCGCTACTGCTGCTTCTTTGTCTTTTTTTTTTTTTAATATAATTAAACAGTTAGTGGCTAAATTGCATTGTAATTGATCACAAAATTGCTTTTTTAATGAGATTTAGACACTAGGAAATAGCTTTTTTTTTCTTCAATACACCCAAAGTGAACTTGGTCATTTTGACAACAACTTGTCTCCCTGGTTGTCTCCTCGGCTGGTGAGACCCTGAGATTTAGCGGAGAGGAAGGTACGGAGCGAAGCCAGCAGACCCTCCTGCCTCCAGCAAGGATGGTACTTTTATAATACCCTCCTCCCAGGACCCTCAGAGCAACTTCAGGCCCTTCCCCGCTCCACCCAATATTCCTGGAGTGTCAGAGCTGGGGTCCCGAGATTATCCTGTCTGCCCTCCTCATTTTCCAGTGCCCTTTTTTTTTTTTTTTTTTTTGCATGCTGCCAGTGGAAGGAGCAGGATGTGCAAGGGCCCTGGAGGAAGGCGGGGGAGGGGGGTCACGGCACTCCCACAGAACTGAGGGAATTCAGGGATCAGAAGGATGGAGACAGAGGAAGGCAGAGCCGGTGGCCATCGGGAAGCAGCTTTGTCTGCATCGGGAAGGGCCTTAAGATGGTAATAACATGAACAGGTCTGCACCTAGAAGAGACCTCACTCTGGCTTTTGTCAAGAGAAGAGATCTGAGGGAGGCCATGGGATGTCGTGAAGACAGGCAGGAGAGTTTACCAAGCGTCCAGACAGGAAGTGATAGCAGCTGCGACCAGGTGGAGGTGATGGAGGCGGCAGAGAGAAATGGACAGATCTGAGAGATATTTTGGAGGTAAAATGGACAGGACACAACATGATTAGATAAGGGCGGGTGACGAACAGGAGGGAGTGAAGCATGGATCTGCCTTGGGCCATTGGAGGCACCACCGGCTGGGCAGTGGTCCCCCCTCCTCCAGACTCCGTGTCCCACACCTAGGGCCCACCCCCAGCACTAGCACCCTAACCATGCCAAGCTCCTTAGCAGCAGAAGTCATTTATTCCTCATAACAACTCCAGGAGTTAGGTCTGTTATTACTCCCATTTAAGAGACGGGGATACAGGCTCAGAGAGATGAAGGAACTTGCCAAGGTCACCCAGCCAGTAAGTGGCAGGCGCAGGGTTCAAACCCGGGCCGTCTCAATCTGCAGCCCACGTTGTCACCCACCTCACACACTGTCCTGGGTTCAGTTCCAGGTCCCAGGAGGCCTCCCCCTTCTGCCCGTCTTGTCCCTGGGTTGCTGTATGACGCCTGTCTCTCCTGTGCACGTGGGCATCCTTTCAATGACCCTCCCCACAACAGTTGAGGCAAGTTAGTTTTGTCTCTGTCCCTTGCCACTCTGTGGCTGCGTCAGTGACCTTGGGAAATCAATTCTGCACAGATTCAAATACAAATTCATCAAGAAGTCTGGAAGCAGTCGCCCACCCAGCACACTTCTGATATGGCCTGGGGATCAATTAGAATAATGCTAGTTCCTGCTGGATAAACATCAGAAATTTAAGACCTTGACACAATGAAAGATCACCTCTCACTTACCTAAGAGTCCAGGGTGAGTGGGTGTTCCTGGCTGGCAAACAAATTTCCTCCACTTAAGGATTCAGAGACACTGGTTCTCTCCATCTTGTGTCCACACCATCCTCCAGGGCAAGGCTCTGCAAACTTTTTCTGTAAAGGGCCAGACGGTAAACATTTTAGGCTTTGTGGGCCAGACCACATCTGTCACAACTACTGAACTCTGCCATTGTAGAGAGAAAGTGGGCATTGATGACATTAAACGAATGGGCATGGCTGTGTTCTAATAAAACTTTATTTACAAAAACAAGTAGCAAATTTCAATAAAACTTTATTTACAAGAACACGCAGCAGGCCAGATTTGGCCCATGGGCTATAGCTTGACTCCTACTTCCAACTGGCAAAGGGGATAAGGGGCTGATAAAGGAATACCTACTTCCTAAGCTCCTTCAGCCAGAAGTGTCACCCATCACTTTCAGGTACATTCATGTGTCCCTACCTAGATGGAAATGTAGTCCCTGGCTGGGCAATCACTTCCCAGCAACAATGCTACACTGCGGGAGGGAAAGCGTGCATGGGTCTTCGGCAACTGGCTAGGCAGCCATCTCTGGGAATTTAGTTACATTCAACTAATACCGAGCCTCTACTACGTGGCAGGCTCTGTGCTCCATGTGGGGACACAGGGGGGTCCACAAGACATGGCTCCAGTCCTAGAAGGATCAGAGTCTAGTTTAAACTGAAAATGCAGCTGTTTTTAAGATAAGACTTCACATCTCTTTCTGAGGCTTTCTAAAAGGCACCCCAGGGCTTCCCTGGTGGCGCAGTGGTTAAGAATCCACCTGGCAATGCAGGGGACACGGGTTCGAGCCCTGATCCGGGAAGATCCCACATGCTGCGGAGCAACTAAGCCCGTGCACCACAACTACTGAGCCTGCGCTCTAGAGCCTGCGAGCCACAACTACTGAGCCCATGTGCCACAACTACTGAAGCCCGCTCACCTAGAGCCCGTGCTCCACAACAGGAGAAGCCACCGCAATGAGAAGCCCACACACCGCAACAAAGAGTAGCCCCCGCTCGCTGCAACTAGAGAAAGCCCAGGCACAGCAATGAAGGCTCTACACAGCCAAAAACAAATATAAATAAAATAAATAAATTAAAAAAAAAAAAAAGCCGGAAGAAATGCCAGGTCATTAAAAAAAAAAAAGGTACCCCAAATACCAGGCTGAAAACCGTGGTCCTACCAGGGAGCTGATGGGAAAGGCAGAGAATTGATGGAAGCTTCACAAAGCAGGGACCATTGTATGTATTTACCATTGACTCCTGGAGCTCAGCACAGGGCCTGGCACATAGTACTTGTTGAATGAATGAATGAATGAACACCTAGATCATCTGTAGAGTTAGACCCTGGAGGTTTGGAGGTGGGTGGGCAACTTGAACATGCTTGATTGGTTTATCATCTACACCATAGAATCTTAGATTAATGCAATGTCAAAATATCAAAGGGGAATAATTTTCATCCAAACAAAAAGAGTAACAACTTAGATTCACCACGTAGACATTTGGCCTAGAAAAGAAATTCTAGTCCTAGTGAAACCAGGAGACCTAACTCTAAGAATCTGTAACAATAACAGCCATAGGGGATGTATGTATATGTATAGCTGATTCACTTTGTTATAAAGCAGAAACTAACACACCATTGTAAAGCAATTATACTCCAATAAAGATGTTTAAAAAAAAGAAAATTAATTGTAGAAAAATAAAAAATAAAAAAAATAACAGCCACAATTCAATACAATTCTTTACACCTGATAAAATGCATCCATATCCATGAACTCATGGGAAGCCTCATAAATAACGTGAGGTCAACAAGGCAAGCTCCATTCTCCCCATTTTACAGAAAAGGATACAGAGGGCCCAAGAGGTGAAGTGGATCCCCCAAGGTCACACAGCTAGGAGATTCCCAGAACCAGGCCTGGAGGTCAAGGCTGATTTTGAAATCAGTGAGGATCTATCCCTTCCCCTAGCCTGTGGCTCTGGGTTGAGAACATAATATCAACAAAGTACCAATTTCTAGAATTAAACTCATTTTTTAAAAAATGTTATTCCAACTTGCATCTTACCTAAGAAAAGTGATCTAAAGTATGTATGTATTTCAAATACAAAGTAGTTTTAATTTTGTAAAGTTTATGAAATAAGAGTACCCTGGGGGCATGCCTCCCAAATGAGATTGGATTTACACAGAACCAAGAGACAGGAGCTGGGAGACCCTCTCTTATTACGTGACCTCTGGCAAGTCACTTCCTCACTCGGAGTTTATTCTCAGTTGTCACCACGGGGTGGGATCAGACATTCTCCGGAGTCTTTCCCTACTCAAAGAAAAATGCTATAATCAATTATCTCCAGGCATTAGGCCAACATTTTCACAATCTCCCCATAACCCATTCTGTAAGCATAAGGGGGAGACAAAGGCATTGGGGGTTCACTTGAAGGAGGCTGGGGTGATGTCCCTCCAGGCAGCCTCTGGATTTGAGCATCCAGACAAAGAGATTTGGGGGACTGGGGAAGGCGGGTTGGGTGCAGCTGAGTCCCCGCAGGCACCCATGAGCCGGGACATGTCATAAACCTCTCAGATGCAGATGCAAGCAACCTGCTCTTCCCCACCCATCACTCTGCAAGGACTCTGACCTTGGACAACATCTCTCTCTTCATCTTCAGAAAGTGGTAAGTAAGGTGATTATGAGCCATTGACATAACAATAATGAGTTTGGAATGGAGTGCCACAGGCAGCGGTGAGGGAAGCCAGGTGGCAAATCTTCACCCAGACTCCTCTGGGCGGCGGGTGACGGTCCTCTGCACACATCCTCTGCAGATCCACCTGGCTGAGAGGGGCAGAAAGGAAGCAGGCCGGGAGCTGGGCTGCTGGGAATTTCCAAACCAGAGCCTGTGCACCGGGAAGGAAGCGTTTGACAGAACTTCTCAGGGGTTTGTTCTGAATAGTAATGAGTGGCATGCCGAAGTCAGGATTTGTATTTCTTATTTTTCAAAAGCCATATTGATGGGAGCGAGCTCACAATACAAACAGCGGTGATTGCAATCACTTGCCGTTCCCATGGCAACAGACCAGATTAAAAGGGCAAACAACGGAGCTGGAACTCTTCAGATTACTCTTCCGATTTTAACTGCCAGGCAGCACGCTAACACATGGAGTCCCCGGCTCACTGTTTAACAGAATGAAAACCTCTCCTCAGTAACTGACTGGGGACCCTCCAGACCAACCACCCTGGCCCTCACTACTCCCATCCAGGGCATAAAGCCCAACGAAAGTCATCTGGTAGCTTCTTGATTACCTCCAGTGATGGGGAGCTCATTCCACCACTGGCTGGATATGGTGCCCTTTATTGGGCACCCTCTTAGCAGCCAAAGGCCTGGGCTCAGGCCATTGAAACAAGTATGAAAACAACAGTCGACAATAGCATCAATTTTAATCAAAGCCAACATTACACACTGTGCTCATCACTCCTTATTTGTGACCCCCTCTAATCCTCACAACGGTCTGCAACGAGCATTATTATCATTCCTACTTTGCGGATAAGGAGACTATGGCTTGGGGAGATGAAGGCCAAGGTCACACAACTAGAAGGAGCAAAGCCAAGACTGAAGCTCAGACCCATCTGACCCCAGAGACCATGCCTTTTCCCCCACTGTGCCCTGGAAGGAAGGAATCAGCTGGATGTGGAGACAGTTGCCTGGCAGGGGTAGGCAGGGCTGAGAAAGTGAGGACTCAGGGACAGCTGGGGTAGAAGGCACCAGCCCCACTTGCACTGCCAAGCGGCTGTCTCTGAGCCCCAGGCGCCTCCTGAGAGAGGAACGCGGTCCTGGGGCTGCGGGCTCAGCCGTCTCTCTGGCTGTGGTGTCATGACTGTTGCATTCTTTGGGGTTTGGTCTGTGGTTTCCAGGGCTCCAGCTTTGCCTATCTCCAGCTTCCTTCTCCCCCGGCCCTGTGTTCCCTCCTCACACAGCTGCCCAGCATTTGATCGGCCTGGTTCAAAGCAATCTCTGCAGGCCCAGGGAGAAGCAGATTTTTGGAAAAACAAAAACAACACTGAAATAAAAACAATAATGAATTCACAAAGAAAATGACAATTAAATAAGCCACCCCAGGGCATCTGGTGTTGAGTCACAGATAAACAAGGTCTGTTCCCAAACTCAGGCATTCCATCATTGATTTACCTCTCAACTGTTTATTGTGTACCTACTATGTGCCGGGCACTGCTCGAGGTGCTGGAGATTCAAAAGGGTCGAGACCTGGGTCATCCAGAGAGAGATCAGGGTGGGGAGAGCTGGCAGGCATGGCCACAAACCACAGAGAGCAAGGTAAAAAGAGACAAATGCGGGCTTCCCTGGTGGCGCAGTGGTTAAGAATCCGCCTGCCAATGCAGGGGACACGGGTTCGAGCCCTGGTCCGGGAAGATCCCACATGCCGCGGAGCAGCTAAGCCCATGCGCCACAACTACTGAGCCTGCGCGCTAGGGCCCACGAGCCACAACTACTGAAGCCTGCACGCCTAGAGCCCGTGCTCCACAATAAGAGAAGCCGTCACAATGAGAAGCCCGCGCACCGCAACAAAGAGTAGCCCCCACTCGCCACAACTAGAGAAAGCCAGTGCGCGGCAACAAAGACCCAACACAGCCAAAAATAAATTAAATAAATAAATAAAAAGAGACAAATGCTACAAGAGTGGCATGGGCCATTGCCACTGATGCTGAGACAGAAGAGAGGCTGCTCTCCTGGAAGACCCTGGAAGGCCTCTTGGAGGAGAGGGTCTTTTCAGTCATTCATTCACTCCATCATTGAAGCAATGTTTCCAGGGTCCCCACAGACCCTCTGCTAGGGTCTGGGGATAAGAGGATGGGCACTAGACCCATCCCTGAAGATGGAACCAGAGTCTAGCAAAAAAGAAGACAGCAAATGATTAAACTCATCAAAAAGTGCCCCGGGGCTTCCCTGGTGGCGCAGTGGTTAAGAATCCGCCTGCCAATGCAGGGGACATGGGTTCGAGCCCTGGTTCGGGAAGATCCCACATGTCACGGAGCAACTAAGCCCGTGCGCCACAACTACTGATCCTCCGCTCTAGAGCCCGCGAGCCACAACTACTGAAGCCCGTGTGCCACAGCTACTGAAGCCCGCATGCCTAGAGTCTGTGCTCTGCAACAAGAGAAGCCACCGCAATGAGAAGCCTGTGCCCCGCAACAAAGAGTAGCCCCCGCTCACTGCAACTAGAGAAAGCCCGCGTGCAGCAGCGAAGACCCAATGCAGCCAAAAATTAAATAAATGAATAAATAAATAAATTTATAAAAAAAATGTAATTAGAAATATTTAAAAAAAAAAAAAAAAAAGTGCCCCGAAGGATAAAGAGAGGGCTCTAGGTATGAGTAAGACATTACACTGTTCAGGTGAAGCTTCCTAAAGGGAGTGACATTTGGGCTGAGATCAGAATGAGGAGGCACTGGAAGGATGGGGTGCAGGAGGCTGATCGGTGGGGGTCTCAGCAAGAAACACACGGTCCTCTCACTGGAACAGCGGAGGAGCCCGTGATGAGAGCACCATTTACAAACGTGTGCGCAGGGTTAAGGGAAATCAAGAGGTAGAGAGTGGTACCCAGGGCTGGTAACAGTGAGGGGCCCTGACTATCTCTGGACCTGAAGGGGAGGAAACAGTCACCAGCATCTGGAGAGAGTAACTGCAGAGAGGGCTTCATGATAGGACCTGCCACCTTCAGCCACGACACAACCAACCCCCTGACCTCACTCTTCTCCTACCATTTGATCTCCTGCCAAGGCCTCCCACTGGCCAAACCCAACCAGAAGCCAGAAAGCAAGGGATCCTCTTGATTTGGCCCCTGTGGTCAACCTCCGAGGGCATGGAGAGAACCAGACAAGAGCCAGAGTGGATCCAAAGGGACAATGGGAACATCTTATCTTTTAAAAGAATCACTCCAAACGCTGTGTTGAAATAGATGGTCAGAGAACAATGGTGGAAGTAGAGAGACCAATGATGGGGCATACTGTAAAAATCTGAGTGGGAGGGGCTAATGATGGCTCGGACTACGACGATGGCAGACAGAGGTGGTGAGAAACAGATTCTGGGTGTATTTTGCAGGTACAGGTAACAGAATTTGCTGAGATTGGATGTGGAGTATGAGAGAAAGAGCATCAGAAGGGGTCCAAAGTTCTTAGCCTGAGCTATTGGAAGGAGAGTGGCTGCTCACCAGGATAGGGAAGAATACAGGTGAATGTGGGGGGAAGGAAGGGGAGGAGGAAAGATAAGGGGTTGTGTTTTAGACACATTAAGGTTGAGAGTTTATTGGACATCCAAGTGGAGATGTTGAGAAAGTGACTGGATATAGAGGTCTGGAGTTCAAGGTGGAGGTCTGGGCTAGGGACAGGAATGTGACAGTCATCGCTATATTCCGGACGGTCAAAGCCATGGAGACCAGATGAGATACAACGAAAGCAAAAAGCCAAACAAGGACGTGAAAGGAAGCATCATCGTGTCATACCTCTGGCTTGGCAGTGAAAACATTTATACAGTCATAATAATACAAATACAAAACACTGACTTAGCCAAAATTGTGATTTAACTGTGTTGGGAAGATGGAAGAAGTAAAGAAAGAGCTGGCAAGTGGGATCTACAAGTGCTTAAGCCTAGGATTCCTAATAGGACAAAGATAACGTTTGAAATCTAGAAATTCAGACTTGGTCATAAAAGATATCCCTGGTTCAGAGTAGTCTGGAAATTGCCCTAAAAGAAGTGCCATTCTCCCTCCCCACAGCAGCCCTGTTCAGACGCTTGTTTGGCCAGAGCCTGGGGAAGGAAGGGCAGGAGAGCTCCAACTTAATAAACGGCACATTTCTGGAAATGTGACTGTGTATGCCCAGTAATCACTCAACAAAGGCAGCTTTCAGCATCCACGTCAAGATGCTGTGTTTGTTCAATAACCTGGTATCACTCTTGGACACATAGCTTAAGTAATTAAACTGGAATGAAGGTTTGAGTAGGCGTTTTAAAGGATACTTTTATTTTAAACATGCTCTTTCTTCCATTACATGCTGATTGCCAGGAAGTTCATTCCTGAAAGCAGCACAGTTCCCCCCCCTCCCCCGACCCCACCCCACCCCACCCCACCGCTGGTAATTTGGTGCTTTTTCAAGGCTACAATGCTTCAGCCAACAAACAATTCTGGGGGTGGGGAACTTCAGAACTGATACAAAATGTTATTATGAATTGGACTCTCATTAAGATGAAAGGATGATGTGTGGTTTCAGGTTTTATTATTTTAAACCATTTGTTGGATGATTCTTTTTTCCCTTGGAAGACACAAAGCTGTGACTCGGTAAGCTCACAGCAATAATGAACAAGCGACAGATAACTCAATTCCTTCAGATCTGTCTTCCAGCTTCATGTGTCTCTTTAGATAGTTTGTGTTTTATTTAGTAATTTCACTTTTTCTTTACTCAAAACCAGGGTGGGTGTTTCTTTCCTGAGAAGATTTTCATGCAGCAGCTGAAGGTTGCAGAAAAAAAAAAAGCCCCACTGGTGAAAGATGCTCCATTAAAGTAAGATTGAAGCCAAAATTGAAAATTGAGAGCTAATCTTTGCGTATCTTTCAAATGGAAGTATTTTTAAATTGGCAATTTAAAAAAGAATAGGGCTTCCCTGGTGGCGCAGTGGTTGAGAATCCGCCTGCCAGTGCAGGGGACACGGGTTCGAGCCCTGGTCCGGGAAGATCCCACATGCCGCGGAGCAACTAGGCCCGTGAGCCACAACTACTGAGCCTGCGCTCTACAGCCCGCGACCCACAACTACCGAGCCCTCGTGCCACAACTACTGAAGCCCCCGTGCCTAGAGCTCATTCTCTGCAACAAGAGAAGCCACAGCAATGAGAAGCCTGCGCACTGCAACGAAGAGTAGACCCCGCTCACTGCAACGAAGAGTAGACCCCGCTCACTGCAACTAGAGAAAGCCTGCACACAGCAACGAAGACCCAACGCAGCCAAAAAATAATAAATAAATAAATAAATAAATAAATAAAAAAGAATAAAATTGGTTGGAATACTACAGTGCAAGTTGGGCAGTATCATTATAATTCTAATTAGATGCATTCCCCTGTTTGAGATTTACTTACAGAACGATCTCAGTTTTAGCGGGAAGAAATCCTTACTGACAAATCTGATGACTATGGAATTTTACTTGCCTTGTGGTGGGCTACAAGGGCAAGCCCCATAAAATGTGGACTTGGAGATGAAGGCATAGTCATCCTTCCATGCTAGTGACTTGAACTCTTGCGCCCAGAACACAATGGAATTTACTGAGAGATATTAAGTATCTGTGCTTCTGTTTCTTTATTTCAAAGATCACCAGGAATTCATTTTTCACAATACTGAGGAACCATCTGGATTTGCAGCTAGAGGCAGCGTTATCAGCTCCCCCGTAACTTCATCTCCATCCTAGGAGAATGGGTCCTCCGTGTGGAATTTTACTGGCTTTGCTGATCCCATTCTTGGCAGCGTGGGTAGGAATATGCGGATTCCCCAGAAAGTGTCAGTACTGAATAGTTTGAAAGTCAGGAATCTCATACATAATGGGTAAAATATTTTACAGGAGGCAACTGAGAAGTGGAAGGCCAAGGATAATGAAAGAGAAAGGAAGGATGAGAGGAGAAGACAAAGTGAACAGAAGCATCCTGGTTACATGGTCCACGAAGCAAGCGGCTTCAGTGACACTTGGGCATCATCTTTCGGCAGCTAGGAAGGCGATCGAGCAAGGGATTTAGGTGCCAAGCTCAGAAGTGGTGTCCATCACCTCCACCCCCATTCCGCTGGCCAGAGCTCAGGCACATGGACCCATCTAACTGCAGGCGGAACTGGGAAGCAGGCCAGTCATGTGCCCAGGGATAGAAGGAAAAGGCTTTGGTGACCACCCATCTGGTCTGTCACAAGACTCCTTCTATCATAGTTCTAGGCTCTCCAGCTGCCTCTAACTCCCCTCAGGAATAACCAAGTTACTCATCCTGCACGATGGGGGCTCCTCACGAAGGGAAGAAAGCATGTAAGTGGCACACTCTGATGATCCCTGGCTCTAAATCCCCAGCTAACCTGCCGATCCCATGCCAGCAGCCTTCCTGGGAAGCTGGCTTCTGCACACCGCCAGAAATTGGTTCCCACTGAGGGCAGCTGTTCTTAAATTAACCAAAACAAGGCACAGAGGGGAAGGAGCATTTGGAGAGACAGCTGATGGCTTCACTGAATCAGAGGAAGCCGCTCTGCTGCTGCCACCCCACTGCCAAGCTTCCCCTCCCGGTGGGCCAGAGAATGTTTTTCATGTTCCTTCCTCAGATCTGAACTCAGGGCCATTTACAAGCCCCGGACGAAGATGAGGCCTTCTGATGCCAGCCCCAGGAGCTGACAGGGCAGCCGTGAGGGGCCAGCCAGAGATGCAAAGTCCCAGGAAAAGAAAAGGCATTTCTAAGAGACACATGCAAAGCAGTCAGCAGGATGAATACAAAGTTTTGAGATTGGTGTCACTTTTCTTCCCAAGAATTCCCCAAAGGGGTCCTGAAAAGTAGCTGTGAAAGAACTGAAGATTCAGTGTTGGCCGTTTGCAATATTTATTACAAAAAAGGGATGTCCGTGAAAGGCTGCACCATTCACATTGGCACAAGACATGCAGCAGTCTCCCCGAGGCTGGGTATCCCTCATTACCCCACTGGCAGGCGCTGTCAGGGCTACAGGATGGCTGTGAAAATTCACTCTCACCTAGAGCCAGGCAGTGGGGGTCCTGCCAAAATACAGAGGGCACCTGAACAAAGGGCCTTCTGAAGGCAAACGTAAGGCTGGGACTGCTAGGGTGCGGCCGCCGTGCGTGTAGGGGTGACCCTGAGGTGACAGCATGCAGAGTGATCGTAATAATAACAGCAGCCGACATGGTCACTCACTGTCATGGTCAGCGAGTACATTTCTAAGTACTTCAGAATGCACATTAACAAATTCAGTCCTCCCAACTACCCCATAAAGTAGCCACAATCATAACCTCCATTGTACAAGTGAGGAAACTACGGCTCAGAGAGGTTAAGTAACTTGCACAACATCACACAGCTGGTAAGTGGTCACACTGGGTTAGGAATCCAAGCCTGTCCAATTCCAGAGCCCTTGCTCTTAACCTTCATTCTATGCTGACCTCTGATGTGGCCCTGGAGATAGCGGGACGGGTGTCACTGAGATGATCTCTGAAGGACCCCAGGGAATCATTACGGCAAGTGGACAGTAGTCATGGTCAGCTTTAATTGGACAACCAAACTGATAGCAGCAATGTCCCAATGTTCCAATGCAAGGGGACAGCCAAGAGGACCACCGAGGAACAGTCACCTGTATCTTATGAAAATCACTACAATGTCAGCAGTCAGAGAGTGAATGCCTAATGGATGGAAAAATTCCAGTCCAGGCTATAAGAGTCAGTGACAGCAGGAGGGAGAGCTCTGCTCTGGGGTCAGAGTTAGTTCTGGTTCAAATCCCAGCTCTGCCGTGACCTACCCATGCAACTTTGGACAAGTTACATAACCTCTCCAGCCCCCAAACTCCTCAAAGATAAAATGGGCCTTTGGGGAGGAAGGGGGAGAGTGAAAAATCCACGTCAAAGATTGTTGGAAAGACTGTATTAACTGGGTAGGTGTATCAGCCAAGCTTTAGCAGGAATCCGAATAGCAGGGATCCAATAGCACTGTCGCTTTGGGTAATTTGAGGCAAGTTTTGAAAGGGGACTTTATAGAAGCGAGGGCAGGATACAGTGAAACCTGTATTAGGACCTGTCCAGGTCCTAATAAATCCCAAAGCCTGGGAATGAGTTACCCTATGTGGAAAAAGGGGACTTTGCAAACGTGATCTTGAGGTGGGGAGATGATCCAGAGTGATTGGGGTGGGCCCAGTGTAATCACAAAGGTCCTTATAAGAGAGAGAAGAGAATCGGAGAAGATGTGATGACAGAAGCAGGGGTGGAGGGCTGTGGAGCCACGAGCCAAGGAAGGCAGGCAGGCGGAGAAGCTGGAAGAGGGAAGGAAGGAATTCTGCCCCCAGAGCTTCCGGAAGGAACACAACCCTGCTGACACCTTGACTTTAGTTCCCTGAGACTCATTTCGGACTTCTGACCTCTAGAACTGTACGATTTGTGTTGTTTTAAGCCACCAAATGTGTGGCGATTTCCTACAGCAGCCATGGGCGACTAATACAGTGGGGGATGGGGGCGGAGGTCTGCCCTGAAGAAGGTGTGACCTTTAATCAGCCCGGCCAGGAAATCCCCCCCCAAGAAAGCAAGCAGAGGAAACAAAACCCTGACCTCTCTCTCCTCTGGAGAAGAAGTTGCCAAGAACCCAACTGAACCCAGAGGGAGACATGTCCATACAGATCAGCTTCCGGGGCGGAGCGCGGGGAGCAGAGGGGGGGACAGATGGGAAGAGACAGAGAGGCTCTCCAGCACCACAGGGAGACCTGGAGGAAATCGACGTCGGCTCGCACACCGTACACGAGGCGGGGGCCGCGCGTGAGTCCTGAGAAAGAGCAGGACGCCCGCAGTGCGGCGGGAAAATGAGACTCACCCTTAACCCTCAGATCAGAACCCCAGCAAGACAGACTCGGATCTGGGGCATGGAGGGTGGAAATCCTTCCAGAGCTTCCTGGCGGTGGGGGTGGGGGGTGGGGGTGGGGGAATGCCTTGAATGATCTAATAGGAGCCAGTGTGCAGAGGCGATCAACTCAGAGGCCACCACCCCTCCTCCTGTCTTAACCACCAATCCCAGCCCTGGCTACGTGCCCCACACACACCACACCCTTCAAGGATGAGATTGTGCTGGATGGAGAAGAAAGCCCAGGGTCCCAGGCATCGGCTGCCCCTCCTAGCCTGGCTCTGGCCAACTGCTACTGCCCATAGTACCAGCTGGGGGCATGCTCAGGCCCTGCCCTCAGAAACTAACATTCACAGGCCAACTTAGCTGAAACATGCAGCCTGGCACTAGCCAAGAAGGCAACTGTGCAGATTAAGAAAAGCTACCCTTGGGGCTTCCCTGGTGGCGCAGTGGTTGAGAGTCTGCCTGCCAATGCAGGGGACACGGGTTCGAGCCCTGGTCTGGGAGGATCCCACATGCTGCGGAGCAACTAGGCCCGTGAGCCACAACTACTGAGCCTGCGCGTCTGGAGCCTGTGCTCCGCAACAAGAGAGGCCGCGATAGTGAGAGGCCCGCGCACCGCAATGAAGAGTAGCCCCCGCTCGCCGCAACTAGAGAAAGCCCTCGCACAGAAACGAAGACCCAACACAGCCATAAATAAATAAATAAACAAAAAAAAAACAAAAAAAGAAAAGCTACCCTTTCCTTAAGACATTTTCCTGCCATCTACTGGGGATCTACAATAACTGCACATATCCAAGATGACAGTGAGGAAAACGGGGGCCCCCTGGAATTGTGCAATGCACAACCTGCACAACTGTGAGTGGCAGCCCCCCAGCCTGTCACAGAGCCCTCATCACAACTGGATGATAGTGATTGTGGCCTTTTTTGGTTTGTTGTCTGTCTCCCCAGCCCCCACCGAAACTACCGTCGGTGCCCCCGGCCAAAACCTCCCGGAACACGCCGCTAGATGAACGCACTGGGCAGTGCACTGTTGCAGTGAGAGAACACAGGGGAGAATACTGTTGGGTCATGTTTCTATGAAGCTCAAGAATGAGTAAAATGAATTTACGGTGTCCAGGGTCAGAACAGGAGGTGGTATATATTCACTGTCAATACAGTAGCCACTATCCCCTGTGATGACTGAGCACCTGGAGTTCAGCTGGTCTGAACTGGGACGTGCTGGAAGCATCAACTATACTTCAAAGACTTAGTGTGAGAATCAGAGTGCAAAGTGTCTCATGAATGATAATATGATAACATTCTTGACAGATGGGGTTAAAATTAACGCCACCTATTTCCTTTTTTATTTTTTTTAACATGGCTACTAGAAAATCGTAAGCTACCTTCGTGACCTGTATTATCTTCCTATTGGACAGAGCTACTCTCACCCCCTCCTGCCTGCGCTCAGAGGGGAAGGGAAGCCTGTGTCTCAGACTCAAGGTCATTCTGCAGCAGACCTCAGTGAACTGGGCATTTGTCTGCCGCCTGATCCCATCCAACTCTTCCTTTAGGAGGGTCTAGTTAAGGCGTTTTGACAGCTTCTGCAGAAGGTCTGACTTATTATTAGGATACACGGGTGTTGCACACAGGGAATCAGATCTTAAAAATTCTCTCTTCTTCCTCCTTTTTTCTCCCTCTTCCTCTCCCTCTGATCTTCCTACTCTTCCTTTCTCCCCCTCTCTCTCCTCTCTATACATCTGTCTCATTCCTCTCTCCCTCACCAACTTGCTTCCCTACTTCTCAGGCCACAAGGGGGGCAACAGGCTGCCAACTGGTCCCCAGTTATGCTGCTAACCTGTAACCACCTGGAGAGAGATCCCTCTGCTTCTGTCTCTGGGCGTCTCTCTCCTAACTCATCAAGGAACTGGCAGCCTGGCTGTGGTCGCAGCCTGCCCTGGGCAACCAGCTCTGCAGAACGTAGGTCTCCGTCCTTCCTTCGTAATGCAGGCTGGGGAGGTGAGACCCACGGGCAGCCCCAGCTGGGGGCCTGGGATCGCTGAGCCTGTCAGCCAGGAGGCAGGCAAACCAGGGGCCTCGTAAGACATTCAGGAGAAGAACAGAGTGTGGGTGGAGGTTTAAAAAGAGGGGGGAATCCCATCATGCCACCAAAGAGTAGAGAAAAAAAAAATTGGTGAGGCAGAAAGAAAATGCTGGGATGCAAATAGAGCCACAAATTGTAAGTGGTGGAGAAAATGCTGGCAACGCATTTCAGCCCAGCCCTGGATCCGTCATAGACTCACTGTTGTGACTTTGGGTGTGTCCCTTCTCATCTCTGGCCCTTAGTTTCTCCATCTGCAAAATAAGCTGTTAGATACTTTCTGAGGGTCCTTACACATGTAGGAATCAAGATGTGTTTTTCATAAAGAAATGGACTATGTTGGCTCATGACCAGCAGGTATTTCTGAACCCGTGGTATGGGGCAGGCATTATTCTAGCTACTGGGGATGTGGCAGAGAACAAAGCAGGAGAAATTTCTCTGCCCTCCAGAGACCGTCACACTCAGTAAAAGCTGCCAGCCTCAAGACCGCTGAGGAGAGACAAATGCTCCATTACATCTTCAAATGATATTTTTATTGGAGGCAGGAGGAAAGGTGAGATTCTTCGTTCGTCGGATTCTCACACTAATGAGAATACCTGAAGTAATGGGGCAATTGTAATTAGGCCAGGAGCTCTGCACACGCGAAATGGCCATACGTAAGAATGGGGCCATACCTAACCTTTCCTTGAAAGCCCTGAGAGCGGAGGGATGGGGGAAAAGGCTGTGCAGGGGGCAGCCTCCCCCCAAACAGCAGGTACTTGGAGGCCGCCAAGGTGGTCCCTCATTCGCAGGCCGATCAATCAAGGTGAAGTTCAAGACAGAGTCTCTGGTACAAGACATGGGAAACCCAGGGAGGAAGAGGGGAAGACAGGCAACCAGATGGTGGCTATCCGAGGACTCAAACCTGGGCTGCCAGGCTGTCATCACGCAGACGGTGGTCATGGGGAAGCCAGGGCTCCAGCACTTTCCATGAAGCATCTATTATTCAGGGGAAATCAGGAGCCAGGGAAGGCCCAGGTGGCCCCTCACTCCCCAGCTCTCTCCACGCTCACCTGCTGCCTGGGCCCCACAGGAGCAACAGCCTTGCAGGAAATTAAAAGAAATGCCAGCTCCGCTCTTCAGTTTGGGTTATCCGCACCGCTGCCACTTACTGAGCCCAGCTGTGTGACCCGGGCAAGCGGCATCCTCCCCAGAGCTGAGGCTCGTCTGCCAAGTGGCACCTACACTGCCCACCGTGAAGCAAGGGAAAAGGCACTCAAAAAGGGGCGCTGATTCGTCCCCAGGCTCACGCCAAGCCTCCAGCAGAGCCCGCGCTGTTGAAGGTTGAACTCTTGGCTAAATGCATCTGACTGAGGTTGCCTGGCCATTTCTCATGGACGAGGAGGTGGCTTGGCCTGTGACAAGCGGTAACTGAGCATGCGCTATAGCCCTTTGCCATGCCACCAACTTCGGGACACGCACCAAACTCTTAGATGCCCCGTCTAGCTGAGCCCCTCTCATGGCGAGGGTTCTGCCACTGAAGGGGTCCTCACCTCCTGAGAGGGGGCCGTGCCCAGTGGGGCAGGAAAATGCTGACTCTAGCCCCCATTCATCTGGGTCGGAGTTCAAATTCCGCCCCTGCCCCTGACTAGCTGGGTGACACATGCTTCTCTACCTCTTAGCTTTCCTTCCCTCCTTCCAGTCTGGAGGAGACTTGATGCCTGACCAGCAGCATCCTGGCAGAGAACAGGGGGCCCAGCTGAAGGTGCCACTGCAGAGAGCTGAATGAAGGTGCAGATGGGGTTGGGGGAACCAGCAAAGAATGAGGGGCACCTTGGGGGACGAGTGGGGGTGAAGGACCAGGGGAGGGGCTGCTGCTCTGGGGAGCAGGGAGAGCTGTGGCCTAGAAGGGCTCCCTGACCCCAATTGTGACCACAGGACAAAGAGCACAGACACGGCAAAACCACAGCCCAGCGAGAAGGGAGTGGGAGAAACAGAGACTCAGCCTTACTCTCCTCCCACACTGATCTCCTGCTGGTACCTCCTGTTGGCCAAACCCAACTGGAGGCTGGAGGGCCTGGGAGCTGGGACACATCAGCATGTTGAGCCTCTCAGGGGACAGAGCAGGCCAGAGAACAGATCTGGGGACAAAAAGAAACCAGCTGGCTGTGGTAGGCTCTATAATGGCCCCCGAAGGTACCCACATTCTACTCTGCAGAACCTGTGAATAGGTTACCTTCGTGGTAGCAGGGACTTTGCACGTGTGCTTAACTTAAGGGTCTGGAGATGGGGAGATCATCTTGCATTATCCAGGTGGGCCCAATGTATCCACAAGGGTGCTTATAAGAGGGAGGCAAGGGGGTCACCACAGAGGGGATGTGATGACGGAAGGCGAGGAACACAGACGGAGTGGAAGATGCTGCTCCGCTGGCTTTGGAGACAGAGGATGGGGCCACAAGCCAAGGCATGCAAGGGCTTCTAGAAGCTGGAATAAGTAAGGAAACGGATTCTCTCCTGGAGCCTCCAAAAAGGAAACAAGCCTAGTGACCCATTTGGGGACTTCTGACCTCCAGAATTGTAATGGAATAAATTTGTGCTGTTTTAAGCCATTAAGTTTGTGGTAATTAGCTACAGCAGCACTAGAAGCCTAATACACCTGCATAGTACCCAAGGGGGTCCCTCTGTCTGGTCCCCAGCCCCCTGCCACCCTCCCAAATCACTCTCTGGTGTTGTGTCACGTAAACCCCACTAGACAGAGGTCAGGAGGGTGGCTCAGACATGGGAACAAATTCCTTGGTTAAGCAGTAATGATTCTCAGAGGGGGCAGGCCAGAGGGGGAGTAATAGGGAAGAACAATTGGTACTAGATGTTTCTTTCACTTTAACCTTTGTGTTCTATTGCTTTTGCTTCCAGCTAAGAATGTTGCCTATAGCCTGAAATATACAGGATAGCCCATTCTCAAGGCTCTGACCTTTAAGGGTATAACACTTTTCCATTCATATAGAGATAAAAAGTTGCAGAACAGAGAATAACAGTCATCTTGTTGGAGGTTTACAGGAACATCGCAACCTGACCTAAGGAGACAGCTGCAACAACAGAGGATTCTGGCACCGAGAAGTTTGCAGCGAGCAACAACACCCCTCTGTCACCTTGCTTTGCTGAAACCCTCTGGGGAGTTCGGGGTTTTTTGGGAGCACGAGCCACCCGACTCCTTCCATGGCTCTGCAATAAATCTTTCTCTGCTCCAAACTCCCAACGTTTCGGTTTGTTTGGCCTCCCTGTGTGTCGGGCACAAGAACTTGTCCAGTAATAGGGGCTGTGAGGCCCACACAAGCCTGGCTCACGTTTACCCCTCTAACTGCTCCCAAACTAAGCCTATAGACATGCTCTGGGTTGCTCTCTAATAGGAGTTTCATATTTTTCTCCTTTTGTTTTTTAAAAAAACATCATACCCCTGTTTGGACTGTCTGGTGACGGAGGCAACACAATGTAGAACAAAAAGGCCCAGCCCAGAATCCTGGAAACCTGGATGCTAATCCCCGTCTACCCCAGCTTTGGAGTGGCATCTAGAAAGTTACTGGCCTTCTCTGAGCCTCAGTTTCCCCATCTGTACAAGGGGATGAGACTGAGGCCCTAGTCTGCTGGCATGCTGATTCCATGGTTCTAAACACCTCCCCCCTGTCGCCAGTCAGCCTGACCCTGTAGGAGTCGGGGTGGTCAGGGCCCCTGGAGGGCCGTCACCTCCAGAGCCCAAAGCTTTCCCGGCCAAGTCCAGCTCCTGGACCAGGAACTACAATCTGCTTGTTCTCTGCTGCCCCCTGCTGGCCGCTCAAAAACAAAGGCTTCCTGCTAGATAGATCCCTTGGAAACAGTCAAAAGGGACCCTCAGGAGATGCCCCTGCTACTTCCTGCATGCACCGGCCTAGACCTGGCCAGCCAAGACCTCCTTGGAGACACAAGGAAGCCAGTGCAAGGACCAGAGGCCTGGCTGGGGAGGCTGCCTGCTGTGGGGCCCGGAGTCAGCTCTCCCCATCTCTGCTTTCCACCTCCCCCGGCACTAGTGAGATGAAGTATGAGATGCCGTGAATTCTGAAAAGTGGTGATGTCCCATTCGCTGCCTTTGGATGACAGTAACAAGAGGATGGTGTGTCCTTGTTCTCTCTCTCTCTCTCTCACACACACACGCACACGCACGCACACACACGAATTCACACGAGAAGCACACAAAGAGCGTGCTTGACAAGGCAAAAATTAGCAGGAGGGAGTCCACTGAGAAGACCAAGAGGGCTGGACCAGGAAGGAAAAGAGAGACCGTGCAAAAACCATGATTAAGAAGCTGAGGGTATGTCAAAGGCACATTATGATTTGTGTCCCCCATTTAAAAAGAAAAGACAGGCAATTAGAAATGCTGGGTGCACATGAGGTTGGGGGAAAGCTGGCCTAGAAAGCCATGAACCAAAATGTGGCTTTATTTTAATCCACTGGATGCCATGTGAGAAAGAATTCCCAGGGCTTTTGTAATAGAAATGTCTCAAATGGCTGCTGCAGTTTGGCGGGGGTGGGATGGGGGGGGTCTCCAGTTGTTTGAGTTCAACACCTCCACAACTACTAATGCCAGGGTGTCTCCCACCACACTTCACGGGGGTCCGGGCCCCTACCCCTCTTTGTTCTTGGGCTTGCAAATGTCCTGGGGCCTCAGGAGGGGAGCCTTCCACCCAGGATGCACTGGACAGGACCACACAGGGTCCTGGGATACATTCAGGCATCAATCCCGCCTGGGGGACCACAAATGAAGTGAGATCTTCACTGTCCCCAGGAAAAGGGGAAGTAGTGGGGACGCTGCACACAGAATACGGACAGTGGAGGCTGGGAAGCTTGCAGACCACAGTTCCTGTCCTCAAATAATGCCATTTGCCGGGCTCTTCATCTGCTTCTGAGCTGCCCCTGAGACTCTGGCTGTCCAGACACCACCCAGGCCTGTTTTCAGCGCAGCCAGGAGCAGGTGAAGGTCCCCTCTGCTCTCATCCCACAGCCTCCACCCTGCTCCTCCTTCTCTAGCTCAGAGCCTTCTTTCCGGCCTCAGGACATTCCTCCCTTCCGTCTTCTGCAGGTCATAATGTCCCTTTCCTTGGACTTCCTTTAAAATCTCCACCTGGTTCTCTGACAGTATACCTGGCAGCCCATCAGACACCGAGCCTGAGTCAACCAAAAATTAACTCTCTTTCCTCCACGGTCGGAGGACTTAAACCTCAAATCTCCTAGTGCCACAAAAGGGAAGAAGAAGGGGGAAAAAAAATCCCATGTTAAAATAGACGCTGCCACTCCAGTAGCCAGGAATATCCTCATCCTGGTGGTCCAGGGGTCATGAATTTGGAACCACAGAAAATTGCAATCACACTACATGGCCATATTCAGGTAAATGATGTCTATTGATTTTTCAATTTTAGAGTCAACCGATGGACAAAGCATAGAAGACTTCA
The DNA here is from genome assembly GCF_965194805.1 of Balaenoptera borealis. Lineage (NCBI taxonomy): Eukaryota > Metazoa > Chordata > Mammalia > Artiodactyla > Balaenopteridae > Balaenoptera > Balaenoptera borealis. The sequence continues at coordinate 50,500,586 of NC_138879.1, read as the reverse complement.
TTTTGGTGACAGACAGAACACAGACGGTAACAGCTGGGATGATGGGAGAGTAAAGGTACATCAAACCGGTTAGGGAGGAAGAAGTGGGAGATGAGAGGGGAGGTCCCAATGCTGCCACCCTCATCCTACACAGAAGAGACTCCCTGCGGCCCAGCAGAGAGCTCTAGGTGAAGAATAAATACCAAGTTACAAAAATAACCAAGCAAAGAACCAGCAATGTAACTATCTGAAATTAGGAGAAGGGGAGGGAAGGAAGGGATCAGAAAGCATCAAAGCATTCAATTCTCACTTTTCAATGACGTGGGGTAAAAAGCACACGTGGGGAAGCTGATTTAAATATATGGAGATAGAGAAAACTACCAAAAGAGTAAAAAACAGGGTCCATTAAAACTGCTAGCTCTAGGCTAAGGGATGGGAGAGGTAGGGCAGGAAACTTCATTTTTATCCATAAGCTCTTCTGTGCCCTTTGGGGTTTTGGGGGGGGGGGGGTTTGTTAACCCTGGCATGTATCAATAAAAAATGTTGCTTGCCACGTTAGTAAACAAAGGATGTTGCAGCCACCCACAATGTGCACCCTGAGAGGATTCAGGATACAGAAAAGCAGGATGTTGAGCCTACATATAATAGTTAGGGTGTATCTCAAAGGAATGTTTTCAAGGAGCCCAGACTCTTGCATCTTTCCATACCAAGAAAAGTGCTAATAAAATCATTAACTTGAGGTGTCTGATTTTCTTTCATTAACGGTAACCTTTTGAAGTTCCGACTATCTGGTCTTTGTTACAAGAACTCCTGTACATCCTGGCTCCTTCCTTACCTCTTCGGAGCAGTCCCTCAGGGCTATCTGACAGGCTGTCTTCTGGGGCGGGAGTCCTCATAAAAGTCCGCTGAATAAAACATAATTCTCAACCTCTAGGTTGTGCATTACTTTTTCAGTCGACACATGCATTATTTTGACTTTTAAAATTAAAAGTTTAAAAAGTGACACCAAACTCCTGGCCAACTGAACCAGAAACGGCCAGGCCATCTGCTAGCTGCCCAGTGCCCTGCTGTCCGGCTGGGGCGGAGGGGTCAGTGCGCGGCCAAGGGGCGGCGGGCTGGGGAGGGTGGGGGAGGGGCCGATGGCGGCGGGGGCCGGAAGCGGGAGGCCTGGCGCCTGCGCACTAGCCCAGCATGCTCCGGCAGCGCAGGCGCTCTTCCTCGCGTTTCTCCTCCAGGCGGTTCTCCAGCAGCCTCAGCTCCCTGCGCACCACCTTCCGCATGGACGGCTCCAGCTCCAGCACTTTCTCCAGGTCCGCCTTGGCCTCTGCCTCATTCCACACCTCGGCGTGAGCCCGGGCCCGCACGTAGTAGGCCTTCGCGATGCCTGCGGGGAAGATCCAGCTGGACCCGCCACCCAGCCCCAGAGGCAGCCCCGACCTCGTGCCCGGCGGGGCTTGACCAGCTGACACAACCCTTAACCTTGACCCTGATCCTTAACCTCTCTGTGCCTCCAGAGCCCGTCTCCTCCACTATAAAATACGGACGATAATAATCGCAGTACCTACTTCCCTCCCTTCCGCGGACCCTTCCAAGGCCCTGCTACTAATTTTACATTCACAACTTTCTATTCTTTTCTTACAGAAGCGCCCCTAATGGTGCAAGCTCCAGGCCCAATCCCTGCACCTGTCCCTTACGGTCACTATAAAGATTAAATGAAATGATAAATGCAGAGAATTTAGCGTGTGACGCAGAGTAAGTGATGTTGTAACGTTCTTCAAACATCGTCTTCACAAGTATCGCCATATCCGCGCATCACGGATCCTAGAATGTACTTAATATTGTTCTCTGTATTGATTGCCCCCATTTTTAAAACCCGTTTACCGCTGCACACAGGTTTGGTGAACTGCTTATATTTTGCCCTAATGCACCTTAAAATAAAATACCTCCCACAATAAGTACAGCTCATTCATTACCTGTGGTATCGTTATAGGCTTGGGAAAACCCTGCTGCGTGGAGGCGAGTTTTGATGCCCTGACAGGGTCAGAAGAGAAGGCCGCGGAGATCTGTGCACGTGACTCCGGCCCCCTGGGCGAGATTGGGCGCCCCTCCCCGCCCCAGCCCAGGACCCGCTTCACGCCGCCCACCTGGGTGGTGCCGGAGGATGTCACTGGTGTGCTCCAGCACCTCGTAGTACTCCCCCTTCTTCAGCAGACATTGGCAGTAGTTCAGGATCAGGGTGTTGATCATCTTCTCCAGCTTCAGCCACTGCACCTCCCAGGGTTTCTCCTGCCCGGTGAAGAAAGGTCTGCGGCTGCCCTGCCCCCACCCCTCTCCCCCCGCGCGCAGGGCCAGTGCTGGGCTGCTCCCCCCACATGCACCCCGCTTCCCAACCCCCTGGCGGGCAGCCTCGCACCTTGGTCTGCAGGTTCCTCAGGCAGACGATGGCTTCCTGGTACTTGGTAGAAGCCTCCTCGTAGCGGCCCAGCTTGAAGAGCCGGTTTCCTTCTCCATGGAGGATGGGCACCGCCTGCATCTTCTCATCTTTACTCAGGTTCCAGGTCTCCCTCTGGTACTGGCTGGGGGCCTCCACCTGCCCCAAGAGCTGCAGGTCAGTAAGGCAGGGACCCCGAGTGCTCGAAGCCCAGCAGGGCAGGCCCTTTCCCTTGCAGGGGACCAGAGAAAGTGGACCAGAGAAAGTGGACCCAGCACATCTTGCTGAAGTCATTTCTTCATTTTCCACAGTGGAGATCGCGGGCAGAATCATGCTTGCTGGCCGAACACATACAAACGGGGGAAGGAAGCAAGAAGCCCCCCACCCAGGGCCTTACCCTAGATCAGAGCCTTTGTGCAAATTAAGAAAAGGTACTCCTTTGTCAACACACTTTACTTCTAATATTCAGAAAATTGCCATGATACTCATTTCATTAGAACAGGACACTTTATTGCCTGTTGGAATCTGCTGGAATCTGTTGGAAAAATATTATTATAAAAGCACAAATATATAATGTCTCTAATGAGCACCTTAGAGGGGATGCCCTCTTGCAGTGCACAAGCCGCACAACTGTTCAAGCAGGCCCCTTGGTGACACAGTTCTTATTTATTTGCACTCACCCATGTAACCCTCAGGCTGAGCCTCAGCCTTGGCCATTAGCTGAGTCCTGCCCTGGTTTGACCCTCTCCCACCACCCCACAGACAAGGGCCACCAGTCATTCTGGGGTCTGGGGGGGACACTGTGGGCGGTTCCGTGCAGCCTCTCCCACTACTGGAGAATGAGATCGGAACCCACAGACCATAGGGACTGGGGCTGAGGATGTAATTCTAGACTTTTGGAAAAAAAGGGAAGTAGATAACCAATAGAAATAAAATGCCTCCAAGAAGAAAATAACATTTTTAAAAATTAGTCCCAAAAGGGCTTTTCCCTTGGAAAAGGCAAAGTACCGTTTTTGGGGGGCGGGGAGGGGTCCAATTCCAGTTCCCCTGTGGTTTATGAACCCTTTATCGTTCTCTAAAGAGGAACTGGGTGATGTCCAGTGACCCGTGGGGCTGGGCTCCCCTTGATGCCCACTGACCCCTGTTGCTCTTCGATGCTGGTACAGTACCTACCCCGCCTCCCATGCCCCAGGGTCACACCTGCAGCAGCTCTATTACGAAGATCAGTGGCTGCGGCTCCTTCTGCAGTTCATCCAGGTCCTCGTAGCCCAGTGTGTGGTAGGCGAACATGTTGGCCAACCCACACGTGTGCACGTGCCACTCAGTGGGGTCCTTGCCCTCCGCCATCTGCCGCAGGCTCCGGGACAAGATGGGGTAGACCCCTGTGTGCTGTGGGGAAAATTGGGCGGATGGCATCAGGCTGTCTGCTCAGAGCCAGCTGGACCACAGAGAGCCCCACTCTGGGGCCCCCCCAGAGCAGGACTCCTGCTCTCTCCCTACACCTGCCCCATGGCTGTTACTACTCATCACCCCAGCGTACCCCACTAATCACTGTGGTTACCTGTGTGCCAGGGAGAGCGCGCTACACCTATTAGCTCCTTTAATCCTTAAGGTGACCCAACGAGGGAGGCACTACTATTCTCCCCATTTTAGAGATGTGGGAACTAGAGCCCAGAGAGGTTAAGTGATTTGCTTAAGGTCACACAGCTAGGAAACGAGAGTCAGGTTTCAAACCCAGCTCCGGGGACCATGCTTTAGCCGCAATGCTATGCTACCTCTTGCTGGCCCTTGTGGTCGACTCTAACGGGTTTCTCTCCCAAGGAGACCCTCAGTCCATGAAGCCTGTGACCCGCAGGGATGGGAGCATGGAGAGCTGTGGAAGGAGCAGGGCTCTGGGCCCACGAGGGCCGGGTTGGTGTCCTGATGGTGCTGCTGACTGGCAGTGAGTCCAGGTCACTGCAGCTCCCTGAACTCCCATCCCCTGGGTTGCACCTATCTGATAGTGAGGCTGGTGTAGGGGTTAAATAAATGAGATGGCACAGATATAGGGCCAGCTCATCACAGCTTCCCCCAGCACCAGGAGCTGGGATGGCCACCCTCAGGGTGGAAGAAGGCTAGGAAAATCAGCTGCTTGGCATCAGGCAAGGCCTGTAGCATTTTAGGCCTCAGCTGCCCCATCTGAGCTGGGATGCCCCACAGACGAGCTCTGAGAACCGCTCTCCAGGGGCTGGGTTCTGAGATGGCCCATCTCAGGCTCCTGTGCCGCAACTCCAGTAAAGACACACCACTGGGAAAGTGAAGGGGCAGGAATGGTTCAGCTTGGCCTCCAAGTCACCAGCAAGGGGATGAAGGTCACCCCCTCCCTGCCTCCACCAGCCAGGATTAGCCGGGAGTACCTTCGGCTTCTTTGTGAGCTGGGTGACCAGATGGCAGTTAAGCCTGTTGAGATTAAAGCTGGATGAAGAGAGGGAGGGGCCCCCCCGGGAACAGCTTGCTGGGGGGAGGGCGCACTCCTGGCCCTCACGTAGCAGCCCCAGCTCGCAGCCCCCTGCCTCCCAGAAAGTCAGTGCTGAGCTGCTGACCCCAGGAATGGGAGGCTGCTTGGACATGACCTCAGACCAATGCCTTGTCCCATTAGCCACCTGCCACCCTAGCGCTACCAGGGATGCTGGTTGGCACGGTGGACTGTAGGATGCCACCAGGAGTGGGCAGAAGTCCCAAGAAGAAGGATACAGGCCAGAAGAAGGAGCAGAACTCCAGGGCCCCGCACCCACCTCTGCAGCACCTCCGCTGAGACTGGGCAGGGGACCCCAGGACCACTGCCCCTCTCTGGGGCTTCAAGACCACAGCCTGTTTCTGTCTGAGGGGCTCTATCTATCTGGAAATCGCAAACTGGCATCCTGGAGGCCACATTCAGCTCCCATATTCGTTTCGTTTTATCCTTCACATGGTGGGGTTTTTGTGTTAATTAGTTGCCAACACTTAAGCACTGAGAGAATTCATGGACTAATGAAAATCTCTGGTTTGTCTCTAAAACTCAGACTATCCAGCCACACCGGACCTGCCCCTTTCACACAGCAGCCATCCCGTTGGAGCTGAGGAGCAGCTGCCCCCTGCGGATGGAGCAGATGACCTTCAGTCACCCAGGGGCCCTGGCCCTTGTGGTATTTGAGTTTGCAACCCCTGGCCTCACTAGACTGGGCACCAACAGAAAATTCCTCGTAGAGACCAGTGTGCTCCCTGGGTAGAGGGGGTGGTAGTGCATTTCAGGGCAGAAGCTCCCAGAGCCCCTGACGGCCCCTGCCTCTTCATACTCCCTGGCCTGGATGCTACCTCTCTTCCCACTTCTAGGCCTGGTGAACTCCTATTCATCCTTCAACACCCAGCTCAATGTCATCTTCTTGAAAAAATTCCAGTGTGCTCCCCTCCTGTGGCTCTATACCAATCTGTCCTCACTCATTTATATCGTGGTGCTACCTGCCCTGCATTGTAATTGCTTAGGTGTCTGCTCCTCCTCCAGAATTCAAGTTCCTTCAGGGATGGGGACTTTGCCTGTTTAGCCTCTAACACCTAGCACAGGCCAAACCTGGTGCACTGAATGTTTTCAGATAGATAGACCTACAGATAGATGACAGGTGGATGCTTAGTGGTGGAAGAATGGATTATGAATAATTCTGGTTGAAGGGAAGGATGGATGAATTGATGCCTAAGTGTGTGGATAGAAGGATGGATAAAACATGGATGCATAGGTGGGTAAATGACTCTGGAAAGTGTGTGTATGTGTGTGTGTGTGTGTGTGTGTGTGTGTGTGTGTGTGTGCATGCGCAATCATAGCAGCTGTGAGCTGGGGGGAGATGAGGGGGACTATTGGAAAAACCAGTAATCATCGTGGCATAAAAATTACCAGCCTGTGAGATGGGCAGTGCACTCATGTGACCACTAATGTGATCAAAAGAACACAGAGTCCACAGGAAACCAAGAACCATGCCCACATTACGGGAATAACCGCAGCTTATGGTTTTGCAAACAACAAATCAATCAACCCATCAAAGAATTTGACAGCCTTTTATGCACTCAGCACTCCTACATTAGCAAATATGCATCCTATGGAGAAGGGGCCCTTGTTGGTGACCAAGCTTTGTCTAACATATGGCCTAAATTACGGGCACATCTGGGTCTGAAAAAGTACAGGAGCACTATAAGCAAAGTCAATAGATACCATTTTAAACTAATTGAAACCACAAAGAAGCCGATTTTCTGAAGACTCGACTTGTTCAAAATAAAACATCTTTTAAAAAATTAAAACATCAGGATAAAGAGTAACATAAGGACTGGTACAAAGAAAAGATGCTCAACTAATATTTGCTAAGTGAATGAAGAAATGAATAACACGTTGGCTAGGATCCCCTAGGGGTAGAGGATGGCATTGCAGCCTGGCTCTATTAGACATTGTAACCGGAAACAGTGCATAAGGAGGGGACCAGGGATCCATCCTTGATCCTATCCCTTAGCTTGTTTGACCCAGAGCAAGTTTCCTTCTCTGAGTCTTTTTTTAAAAATATTTATTTATTTATTTGGTTGCACTGGGTCTTAGTTGCAGCACGTGAGAACTTTAGTTGTGGCATGTGGCATCTAGTTCCCTGACCAGGGATTGAACGCAGGCACCCCCCTGCATTGGGAGTGCAGAGCCTTAGCCACCGGACCACCAGGGAAGTCCTCCTTCTCTGAGTCTTATACTTCCTCATCAGTAAATCAAGGAAGTTAGTCTCTAGAATGCTTCTAGCTCAAAATAATAAGCTCCCACTTCTCAATTGCCCTGTCCCATGATTTGCCCTAGTATACATCAGATCAGGTAATCCCCACAACAGCCCCTTAACACGGGGATTTGTTAATTTATAGATGAGGAAATGGAACGCTAGTAGGGAAAAGGGACTTCCCCAGGGTCACACAGCTAATAAATGAGCAGAGTTCAAATTCCGGTCTCTCTTTCGCTCTCAAATTGCTTTTTCAAAAAGTCAGTGGCTCCTGGTGAAATAATGAATCTGGGCATCCACCCAGAATCCAATAATCCTTCCCAAAAGTGAGGGCTGTGAGGTGGGCCCTGCACCCACATCACCAGCCAGCCTTGACATCGATTGTCACTTTAGCAGCACCTATTCTTTTGGGGGAATCCATCTTCATCGCTACCGTAGCTGAGAAGGAGCAGGCAGGGTTCTCTCTCCAGAGTTTTGTTTTACCCTCTCTTTCCTGAAACACAGCAGCCCTGCAAAGCGGATGGGCGGGGCCTACTTACGATGGTGTCACACCAGAACTCGGCCACCTCGCTGACCCGCATGGACGTCAGCAGGATCTCCCAGACCTCCAGCTTGAACATGTTCCCGATGATGATGTGCATGGGATGGCCCACCTGCTTGCTGTCATCTATCACCGTCCGCTCCTCATCACATTTCAGGGTTCGGAAATGAAAGGTCACCTGGTCACCAAGAGAGCAGACCCTGGTCTAGACATACCTCCCGAGGCCCAGCAGAAGCCACCCCTATCACCGACTCCCTGGGCTGTCCTCTCCCAGCCCCAATCAGACCTTAGAGCATCCCCCGCCAGCCTGCACTCCCCCACTCCCTCCTAAAGGACCCCATCCCACTCTCGACAGCTCTGCAGGTCAGGAAGTCCTTCCTTAAACACGCCCTAGATCTGAGGCCGCAGACCCAGACACATCCATCATCCATCTAGGAGCCCACCAGAGATTCCCGGACAAACACCCTGAGCCCTGAAGGCCCTTCCTTCTCCCACAGCATTTGGGACTTCAGAAAATTCCCAAAGCCCCACCCGCACTCCACGCTGAAGTTTAATTGAAGTTTAATTTGCAAAGTATCAAAAACACCCCGTGAATGGGCACCACTTCAGAGCTACCCAGATGCCTGGGGCAGAGGGAAGGGGAGGGGCGGTTGATAATTCCAGCAAGGACCTCCTGGCCATTTGTTGGCAAAGCTGACGAAGGCTGTTTGCAGTGCCCTGTGGCCAAGCTGGAATGCAGAAGGCTGCCATGGGGGCTTTTAACTGGTCTGGGGCGGGGGGGGCGGGCCCCACTCACTCGGGCTCCGGTGATGAAGTTTGGGAGCTCCCCCGTGCCCCCATGCAGAATGGTTTTCTTGATCCCTTCCACGTTGAGGAGCAGAGCGGCGTCCATGGCTCCAGGTGCGGGGTGACGTCCAGCCCAGCTGAGATAATCTGCCTAGAGGAAGGCACTTAGGTGGCTGAGCGGGGGAAGGGCGGGGGCGGGGCGGAGCGGGGGTTGGGTGTGAATGCGAGGGATAAGGTGAGGCCACTCCCGGCAGGCTGGCCGCTGCCCCGTCCTCTGCTTCTAGCAGTGACGCAGGGACCCTGCCTGACATCCACTGTTACTGCCTCAGCTTCGGTTCTAGCCCACCCTAAGGAGGAGGGAAGACAGCCGGAGCTTTCTTAAAGTAGACAGGAGGGGACTTCCCTGGTGGTCCAGTGGTTAAGACTCCGGGATCCCAATGCAGGGGGCCTGGGTTCAATCCCTGGTCAAGGAACTAGATCACGAACACAGCAAAGATCCGCGTGCTGCAACTAAGACCCCGCGCAGCCAAATAAATAAATATTGGAAAAAAAAAAAAAAAGAAGAAGAGGAAGACAGGGGATGAGGAGTAGCAGCAGGAGAGAGGCCTCTGGCCACTGAAGGAGGAAAGGAGGGGGCATCGGAAGCCCCCTTTGCCCTGCCTGGTCCTGGGGCGCTGGTCCTGGTCTCAGACTCTTAGTCCCTTTGGAGCCCAGGCCGGGGTGCAGTCCTGCTTCCCTCTTTTCTGTGTCCCGCTATCTCCTCCCCAAGATCTGCCCGCAGGTTTCTGGCTTGGGAGAGCACTAAGACGGAGTAAGAGAAGAGGAGCACGTTTGGAGAAAGCTGAGGAACCCCACCAGCCCTGCTCCTGTCTCCCCTACAAGGTCTGGCTGAGGACAGTGAGCTCTCCCGTCCCCTTTGCGGGCTCTCATCCCTGTGCCCTGGCACCCAGGCAGAGCTTATTCTGGGCATTTGGGGTTTTAAAGTGAAAAATGACGTGAAGATGTGGTGTTTGGCGCCACCTTGTGGCCAATTCAAGTTCTCATGCCTCGGCTCCCCCAGGCCTTGAGGGTGAGAAGGATTCTGAGCAGCACAAAACGTGCTCTTCTTGACCAGAGGCTGTGTTACAGGGAGCAGGGACACAGGACCCTGCCACAGGGAGAGACGGGAACACGGCACTAGGAGCCCAGGAGAGCTGCGTTCAAAGGGCTGAGCCCACCTCTTATTTCCTGACCTTGTGGCTTTGGGTATCTCTCACCCTATCTCCACTTTCCCAACTGAAATGGGAAAATCGACCTCTCCTGCCTCCCTCTCTGTGAAATTGAGAAGTTTCCCTGAAAACTGAGTGGGACCCCCAAACCCAGCATCCCTAAAAGTTTTGACTCCCATGAGGAACCACTGGCATACAGCAGGGCCAAGCCTGGGCCAACTGGTCTGGGCCACAAACCCAGACTGGAGCAGCTCAATCACCCCTCCAAGACCCCTCCCTGAGTGCTCAGAACCTCCCCACTGTGGGCCCAGCTCCATCTCTCTCTGGGGACAGGGGATAAGGTGGAGGGGGGTTACAGAGGTCCTCCTTTTCTGTTCCATTCTTTCTGCAGCCACATAGCAACCTAGAGCAGTCTGCATGCGTAGGCGGTAAGATGGATACTTAGATGGTAAAACTACAAAGAAAAATCAGAGCGATTCCCATAAAAGTCAAGGGAGAGAGGACCAGAGCAGGGGCAGTGGTTGCTTCTGGGGTCCTGGCAATATTCTGTTTCTTCACCCAGGTGATGGTTACATGGGTGTTGGCTTTATAAGTATTCATGCTACTAGCCTTTACGTTTTAGGCATTTTTCTGTCCGTGATATCATTCACAATGGAAGAAAAAGTTCTAATTGGGTCTCACCTTGCTCAAAACTCTCCCTCTGTTTCAATTGCTTCCCTTTGCAGAGAGTCGAAAGGCACACATGGGGACTTCCCTGCGGTCCAGTGGTTAGGACCCCACGCTCCCACTGTAGGGGAGGGACGTGGGTTCAATCCCTGGTCAGGGATGTAAGATCCCACATGCCACATGGTGTGGCCAAAAAAAAAGAAAAAAAAAAAAAACGAAAGGCGCACATGGATTGCAGAAATACCTAGGGGTTGAACTGACAAATTTGGCCCATGGTTGGCAAGGGTGAGGGGTACAAGCAGAAGGGGGTGTTGAAGCTGAGGCCGGAAGTTTCAGTTTCACTGCTGAGAAAAATGAGGTGCTCAGGCCACAGCCTCCAGAGGGACCCCCAGCCACTGTTTGGCCCACAAACTAACCTCCTAATGGACTTCATAAAAATGCAATTCTAATAACCTCAGTCCCCTCCGAAAATTCAACAAAGGCTTCCCACCGCCATCAGGATACATTCTAAGCTCCTTCCCTGGCTGATGGGGTCCTTCAAGCCCTGCCTCTTGCCATCCGGCTCCTGGCCTCTCCATCTCGCTCAGCCTTCCTCTGCTCCTGGAACTTGATGGAGCTCTGGCCTCCCAACATCGGCCTTTGCAGATCCCTCTATTGGAAATCCTCTTCGGCTTTGTCCCCCTAACTCATCAGCTAAAACATCATATGCTAAGGGAAGCCTGCCCCGACCCCCCAGCTCCAGTGGGTTCCCCATTCCTTTTACACCCTCTCATCGTCCCCTAGCACCTCACATTCATGACATTTTGCACAGTTTAATGTCTGCTTCTTGCATCACACTGGCAGTTCCATGAGGTCAAGGTAACTGGTGGAAGTTTCCTGTTAGACAGGGAGCCTTCAGGGCAGGGCAGGGCTGGAGCTCCTTCTCCTCCTCCAACCTCCTCCCCAACAGAGGCAAGGATGGAGCTGGACCCAGAAAGCCTCAGCCTGGAACCACGGACTGGTTTTTCCTCCTTACAAGGAGGACCAGGAGCCCCTGTACCCACCACCCCTCCGCTGGGAGCCTGCTCACCTCCGTACATTTTCCTTCCCACAACCTTGCTCCACCCTCCACAGGAGGCCAATAGAGAGGCTCCTCGTTCAGAAGAAATTGTTTCTTCCTCCTCTTGTTGCCATGGAGACCGCTCTCCTTCACCTGCCCTTCCAGTCACAGAGCTGAGGGAGGCGGGCTGAAAGCTTCAAGCAGGGAGGGCCTCAGCGTGCATTCAACCCCTCGTTCCTGATGCTTGATGAGGCCGTGGAATCTAAGGGTAAGAATTCAGGTTTCAGAGTCAGACCTTCAGGGTTTAAGTTCCAGCTCCGACCCTCTGTTCCATCTTGGGCGAGACACCTCACCTGTCTGAATCTCAGTTTTGTCATCTGTAATGGGAATAAAAATAGTACCTGCTTCATAGCGTTGCTGTGAAGATTAAGGAAGATTAAAGAAAGGAAATGCACTTAGCAGACACATGGTAAGGGCTTCATGCATATAAGCTATTGTATAGATGCCCGTGATGTACGACCCAGGCACTGCGACAGGCAGACAGGCACGGATGGACAATGGCAACACGACAACCAATTTGGGAGGATTTGTTTCTACATGTGTCATCTTCCCTGAGTCTTTCCCACATGTTCAACTTAGTTTCCAGAAAAATAATAACTCTTGCTTTCCCCCCTCGTATTTCATTGGTAGAGGACACGAATTAAATTCCCTAATTACAATAATAAATCCAACAAGCATACAAAAAGTGTGGGAACAAACGCTTGGGAAACAACTCAGCTAGGGGAAGAAGTTGAGCAGGCAAAACCGAGCAGCGTTTTTCAAACCGCAGCTCACAACTCTTAGAGAGCCATTGTAACATAAACTTAGCGAGCTGTCACCAGGATTTTTTTTTTTTTTTTTAATGAAATAGAAAATATGTCAAAGCACCTCACACATAGTCAAGTATCGTTTCAGGAAACTTTTGTTTTAGTTACACATATGTGTGTGTGCTGGGGGTCTCACCTGGGTCCTGGGCCCCCAGACATGATGTTCCTTGTGCAAGAAGAACCCCCCCTCCCCTGCCTCCCACCTCCCCGCATACACACTCAAACACACACAAACACACACATTCTTTGCTTGGTGAACTCATTTTCTAGGTCTCAGCTTTAAGTGACATACTTTTTGTGTCATAATTTTCTTTGATGAATCGATTACTGGTTATTTAATTTATTCATGTCCGTTTCTCCCCACACACTAGAGCTGAGCTCCTGGAGGTAAGGAATGCATCCGTTTTGTTGACCTTTGTGGACCATTGTTAGCACAGTGCTGAATCTATCAAGACACAAGTAGGTATTTGGAAAGACACATGAGGGGACATGGGGAAGGAGAAGGGGGGCCGGGAGAGACCAGGGTTGGATACACCTGCCGGGGAGAGGTGCAGGCTGAGGAGATGCAGTGTGGTACGCTGGTGAGGCTCATGGACCCTGGTCCCAGACTGAGTTTGAATCCTTGCTGCATACTAACCGGGGGAAATTGGGGCCCCACCTGACCTCCCTATGCCTCCGTTTCCTCATCTAGTCCTTGGCTGCAATGAGGGGCTCATGAGTTCCTCCTGTAAAGTGCTTGGAACACCAGTACCTGGTGTATAGTAAGTGCCTCGTATTAATCGTTCTCCTCCATGGGGAGGGTCCCTTCGCAAGGGTGTGGGTGAGATCACCCAGAGGTGAAGAATAGGGTTAAGGACTGAGCTTCAAGGGGCCCATCAGTCGAAACTTGGGGTGGGGGGTGGAGGGTTTTAGGTGAGGACGGCAGCAAGGAAACGGAAAGGGGAGCATGGCTAATACTGCTTTGAGGTGGAGGGGGGACGAGGCTTTCTAAACGGTGGATTTTTTAGTTTGGATGCTTAAGGGAGGGAGGGAGGCACTCAGCTGGATAGAGGGGACGGGGCGGGGAGCGTACTTGGAGGAGGAGGGGAGGTGAACCCAATCTGTCCCCTCTTCCAGGATGGACTTTCCTGGGGGTCAGCGCGGGTGGCAAGTTTGGGGGACAGAGGGTCAGTCTCCGGAAGGCACAGGGTCACGAGGGAAGTTTGAAACAAAACTTCCACAGGAACCCAAGGCTCCGAGCTCCCCCAGCCCAGGCTCTTTCTTACCAAACCACTGAGACCTCCAAGCAGGATGGGAGGGGCCCCTAGGAGCTCGGGACCCCGCCTCCGCCCCGCCGGGTCAGACCAGCCAGAACCCTTTGTAGTTAAGGAGGGAGCCCAGCGACCGGGGGCCGAGCGTCAGGAGGTGGCGCCGGGGCTGAGCCGGCGCGGGGGAAGGATTCCTCAAGCTGAGCGGGCGGGACCCCAGAATACAAAGAGGCCTCAACGCGCGGCTCCCGGCCCGCCAGACATCCAGAGGCATGAATGGGGAAAGCCGGGCCAATCCGAGGCAAGATTCACAGCCGCGGACGCAGGGGCCAATGGGATCCCCGACGAGGCAGCGAGGCGGGGACGGAGCCAATCAGCTGTGAGGACAGGGCCAGGGGGCGGATCCACGCGATGTTTCAAATCGTCTGGATGGGTGAGGAGCAGCTGTGCTTGGCGTCTGGTTAGAGTTGGGCGCTGTTGGGTGAGTGCGGGCCGGGGCGTGGTAGGGCCTCTGTTCAGAAGGGACGGGAGGTGGGGAGAGGGGACCTCCCGTTAGGACGGACACGGTATGTGGGGCTTCTGGGTATAGCCGGATGGACATTGGGGTGTCTGGTCAGCCCGCCAGAGCGCGTGGGGTCAGGGCGAACCCGTGAAAGAGCCGCTGGTCCTGCCCTGGACCAAGGGCTGAGGCTCGGTGGCGGCCGGCCAGTCCTGACTGCCTCCCTCTCCGCCTGAGGCAGATAACGGAAAGGAGGCTGGGATGAAAAGACAGCTTGTTTCAGACACTTGCAGCCCGGGACACCTTGCTGACCGGCCTTGTTCAGCCTCTACCCTCTTCTGGGCCTCGCTGACCCCTCTTCCAGGAAGCATCCTCCTTCCTGCACCCACAGTTGCCAAGTGCCCCACCCCACGGGCCCCCATCCCATCTCTTCCCCCGGTACTCAGGGTGTCTTCGAAGCCTGGGAATGGGACTGCGAGGGGACGCCTTGCTGACCTCCCTTTGATCTCCAGGGTCTGCTGGGCAGAACAGACTCTCGGCCAGGCAGATGGCTTCTCGGTGGCCGGCCGTGGGGACCTCCATGCGTCGGAGGTCCCTACAGAGCCAGGAGCAGCTGGAGGAGAGCGAGGCCCTACAGCCTGCAGCTGGCCACGCAGACAGCTCCAGCGGGGCCCTGGACTCCCTGTGCAGACAGTTCCAAAGGAGGCTGCCCCTGAGAGCAGTCAGCCTGAACCTCAGGGCGGGCCCCTCCTGGAAACGCCTGGAAACCCCAGAGCCAGGACAGCCCGGCCTCCAGGCTGCAGCTCGCTCAGCTAAGAGCGCCCTGGGTGCCGTGTCCCAGGTAATGTCGAACGTGTCCAGGTATGGAGGGCTTTCTTGATGCTGGATAATAGCTGCCCCCAAGGAGCCCCCAAGAATATAGACTCTGTGAAGACAGGGCCTTTGATTTGTTCATTGCTGTGTCCCCAGCACTCCAAATAGTTCCTGGCACGTAGCGGGTGCTCAACAGATAGCTGAATGAGTGAATGAAAGCAGTGTTGTGAGGAAACAGAGCCTCATAAGACAAGATGATAGAGCTGTATTGTGATAGGAAATTACATTCAAGGGGCTAATGGTGGGGGAACACCAAAAAGAAGCTTAGTCAGTGAAGGCTTCCTGGAGGAGGTGATTCCGTGGAATTCGCCCAGGAAAGGGTGAAGTATGAGGAGTGTACAAGGCAGGTGAAATAGTCCAGACCCAGGGCTGAGGGAGGGCAAGATGCTGAAGAGAACTGGCAGGAACTTAGTCTATGTGTGGCCGGAGGACAGCGAGCAACGTGGGACGTGAGAGGGGGTTCGGTGTGCCGAACATGTTTAGATGCTCCCAAGAGCGATTGGGAGCCCTGGGAACCAGTGGGAAGAATTTGCACCATGGTGGGAATTGGGTCCAATTAGCATCTTAGAACTTGTTCTTTAGCTACTTGATGAAAAGGGGGTTAGAAGAAGATTCGCCCCTGAGGGGGTCTGGGGGTCTGGCCTTGCAGAGGAGTGAGCAACTCCAAGAACTGCTCAGAAGGTAGCTTTGAGAGGATCTGGTATCAGATGAGAGGTGTGGGCAGGAAGAGGCCATGTGTGCTGGGGGTGACGGGTCCCTGGGCCTCCCAAGTGGCTGTGTCTCCAAACCTAGAGCTGGAGGTGTGGGGAGGCGTCACCTAGGAAGGACAGGAGCTGTGAGAGTGGACAGGCCTCCAAGGAGAGAACTGGGGGTGGGCAGGGCATCTCCTTGCTGTCTGAGTGGGAATCTGAAGGTTTGGGAGAGGGAAGCATTTCTGGACCCTTTGAGGAGAAGTCTCTGAGCCAAATGTCAGTCCCTGAGAAGGGTCTCTGTGCAACAGTGTGGACGGTAGATTAGAGTGAGGGAGACCAGAAGCCGGGAGAGAAATTACTTCACGGTATCCTGTGGGTAGGCCTGGTCTCCTCTGGGCCTCCCCTTTGAGTCTGGGTCAGTCTGTCCCGAAAGAGGGTTTGGGCTTAGACCAAACGCAGACTCCATGAGCCAGCGTGGTTCTGCTGCTGACCACGCACTCACCCCCGGGGGCCCTGAGCTGGGTGCTTGCCGTGGACCCATTCCACGTGGACTCATCTGCAACCCTCACCCTGAGACTAAAAGCTGCCTGGATTTGTAGGACCAGCTGGTGGGCTGAAGTGTTGGGGGCATGGCCTGGCCTCTCGGGGGTAGCTCACTCTTGGCTTGTCCGTGCTGACCTTTCCGTGTACCTGTCGCAGAGAATCCAGGAGTCCTGCCAAAGTGGCACCAAGTGGCTGGTGGAAACCCAGGTGAAAGCCAGGAGGAGGAAGAGAGGGGCACAGAAGGGCAGCGGCCCCCCCGGTCGCAGCCTGAGCCAGAGGAGCGCCTGGCTATCAGTGGCTGCCCCTGCCCGCCCAGCCCTGGACCCCCGCGAGAGGGAGCAGCACCGCCTCTCCACCCCGATGGGCCCGCATGCCCACCCTCGGCGGCGGTCCAGGAGGGAGGCTGCCTTCCGGAGCCCCTACTCCTCAGCAGAGCCTCTCTGCTCCCCCAGGTACGTGCGGTAGTGTCTGCCCCGCAAACACTAACTGGGCCCTGGGGGCTGCTGAGCCCCTCCTGGGGCTACCTGGAGCCAGGGACACCCTGAGCAGAGTCACATCCGTGCTGTGGCCCAGCTCTGCGCCCTGCTAGTGGGGGATCTGGGGAGGTCCTTCAGGGCCTTAGTTTCCCCGTCTGCCAAAGGAAGAGACGAGCTTAACTCTGGGAGGATCACAGTCGCCCGAGCCTCCGGGGAGCCCAAAAGCAAGTTCTGAAGCCATCCGGAGGGCTGAGGCTCACCTGTCTACAAGATCACCTGCCCTTGACCTTGTGGGCCTTGATCCAGCTTTTCTCTGCCATCTGCTCGAAGCTGCTCTGATGTCACTTCCTGGAATGGGGGTCTGCGGTGACACGTTCCCAGCCCGTGTGGGTCATCTGGGCCCATACACCAGGCCCGGTGCTGGATGGGAAGGGCTCCTATCACAGGTTTCCAACTAGTGACTGATATGTGTGGCTTTTCCTTCCGTTCAGTGAGTCTGACAGTGACCTAGAGCCCGTGGGGGCAGGAATCCAGCATCTCCAGAAGCTGTCCCAAGAGCTGGATGAGGCCATCATAGCCGAGGAGAGGTGAGCTGGCATACCATGCTTCAAAGGGACATGGCCAGGAGGGTCCGCCTTGAGCCAGCCACTTTTTTTTAGGCAGGCTCTGGCTCTGCCCTGCTGTGTGACCCTGGTCGGCCCTCTCCCTCTCTGAGCCTCTGTCTCCTCTGCAACATGCCTTGGTCTCCTCCTTGATGAAAGACCTAGACTGGGGTGGTGGTTAAGGACATACCCTGCATGTATGTGGCCCCCTGGGCCTTGGTCCCCCACATTTGTCCATCACGTGTGGCCAGGTCCCTGGTTCCTGAAAGACCCGCCCTTCCTCTGCCACTCCCCATGGCTCCTCTCAGCCCTGCCCGCCCATGGAACTGGGGAAAGCATCCTGGCTGCTGTGAAATGCCTGGTCTGTCTGCTTAGGACACCATCCCGGGGGCAGGGCCTGGGCCTGGAGCTGCCCTAACTGGGGGCCGTTTGTACGTGGCTGTGACGGCCTCTGAGGCGGGGCCTGCCGGCTCTGACTACATGCTGAGTGGGCCACGTCCCGCCACGTTGCCAGGTCTGCTCTTGTCTAGCTCAGGCGGGGAGGGTCCCTCAAAGCCTGCGGCACCCAGTGGCATCTGTCCCTCCTGTTTTCCCACCTCTAGTGGCGACATGACTGCTTCTCTCATTCATGACTGAGGACAGCATCCTGCAGGTAATGCCCTCCTCCTAAGCAGCTTTCTCTGTGTCTTCCCCCTCCTCCTCCTCCTCCTCCTCCTCCTCCTGCACGAGCCCGTAGACATACTTGGAGGCATGTTAAAGAACTGAGTCTTTTCTGGAAAAAGCCACAGAGCCGATGGGCCCCACAGAGCAGGAAGGTGCAAGTCTTCTGAGCTGCTCGGAGCCGGAGCTGCTGACCTCACTGGGCCCATCACTGATGGAGCAGAGCATACCGGGGCCCCAGGCAGCCGCAGCCACCTTCCAGCACCTCATTTCGGGGGGCAGTCTATGGTGTCCCCGCCTCCCCTGGCTTCAGCACTGTGAGGGGCATGAAGGGAGCTCTGTCTTGCAGGAAGCAAGCCACAGCTGACCACCATGCCCGCACACCCAGGATTCCTGGAGGACCCGGGAGCCGGCAGTGCCCCTGGGCCGCTGCAAACAAGGACCAGACTAACAAGGGCCTGCTTGTTAGCTTGGAGGCTGCTCGGGGGTCTCTGCTCTCCTGCTCCAGCCACGTCCCCGCCCACCAGTGACCACTTGCCGCAGTCTGCGACTGACTCGGGGAGACCTCGGAGAGGTGGGGGGAACTGTTCATTCTACTCCCCTTTGGGGCTTAGAAACTCATCCCACACGTGAGCTTTACAGTTGCTTCACTTGTAACGTGAAGTGCAAGCACAAGGTAATATCTGAGAGCTCTGAGCTGTGTACCCAGGAGTAGGGTCTGCAAAGAGTCATCTCCTGTGTCACCAGCGCAGTGGCTCTTGGGAACCCAGATTCTAGCCCTGCTGCCCACAGCAGAGCCCCGGAAGAAGGGATGGGAGAGAGTTCCAGGCCCCAAGACCCTGAGTCCACAGGTACCTATTTACATTCTCAGCACAGGGCACCGTGGGCGTTCAGGGAGAGGTAGCCCCGTTCAATAGCAATTTCTGCCCTTTGTAAATTATTTAAGAAATCTGCTTTGTCATTTTATTCGAAACAAACCAGTGTATGACTTTCCTAGATAACACTGCTTTTTCATAATAAAGACACTCTTTCTGTATCTGACATCTCTTCGTTGTCACCCTACCCCCTGCACCGCTCTGAGCAATAGGTCTGTGGTCCAGGGCCCGGCTTTGTCCCCCTCATCCACCCCGACTCCAAGCCAGCCTGCCCCCAGCTCAGGCAGAACATGAGCAACGGGAAAGGTCTCTCGGCTTAGTTCAGAGCAAAGCACATTTTAAAGGCAAATAAGGTTTTTATTTAAGTGACAACATTTGAGAGTTAAAAACCAACTCACATCAAAATCAAGACCAGTTGTAAAAATCTTTTAACTCTGTAAGCTGTTTTTTTCTTGTTAGAAATCTGATATTTTACATTTTCTTTTCTAACGGATTTTGTACAAGGCAGCCATGAGAAATAGAATAAACCTTTTTCACCACAGAACCGTCCACCACAAATAATACTGAGAGTTACATACTTAGGAACAGTCAGACGGACAAGATCAGACCGGCTGCCACCGCCGAGTAAACAAACAGAAAAGGACAGCGGGGTCCGAGGGTGGGAGTCCCTGTGAGCGAGCCACCCTACCGTCCCACCCCTCCTTGGTGTCACCTGCCTCTCCTTGTGCCAGTGAGGGTGGCGGTCAAATTCCTGATTTTTTTTTCCCATCCACCCTGTTGATTTCTCAGCAAGGAGACAAGGACCCAGGCCAGGCCTCGCTGCTTGGACTTAACCCTACTCAGGGGGGTGGGGTGGGAGGGGAGGTTTCTTTTGGCTGAGCCAAAGAGAATAGGTTTCCAGAGCACTGGGCACCCAAACCCCCAGGGATTCGGCAGGAAAGTTGGTTATTTAAGGCGGGGTCAAGCTGAGGCTCCGCAGGCAGGGTTCTCCTCCCGTGCAGGGCTGCACCTGGGCTGGGTGGGCGAGTGTCCCCCACAAAACCGGCGCCACCTCGGGACCCATTTCCACCTGCCTCGGGGTCCGCCTTTCATTTAACAATCGGCGCCACGTTTTGTTGGCAGGGCACTTCCGGGGCGTGGGTCTGGGCTCCAAAGCCGTCAAAGTACAGTTTAAAACCCATGAGATCCAGCCTCCTCCCTTTCAGGGAGCCCACCCCACCCCAGTAATGTCTGGAATCCTGGGGTTCAAATATGTTGGTTTTCTGTGGCCCAGCACCCAGACTGGAGGGCCATTTTTCCAAATGCATGAGTCTTACTTTTTTCTTTTTTTTTTTTTTTAATGTATCTGTTGCGGAGCCTAAGAGAGGAGTTGAGATCTTTAGAAAAATGCCATGAGGCCGGAAGAGCAGGCCCTGGCTACAGATGCACCCTGAACCCCCAACAGGGCGAAGGCAGGGGAGGCTGCGGGCAGGCCCTCTGTCGGGACAGCCGCCCCCCACCCCAAACTAGGAAGAACAAACATGCCACGCAGGGAACAAGGAGCTTTGGTCAGGCGGGAAGATCTGTCTTCCAGCTCCTGGGGAGCAGGCACACCGGGAGCTGGACGGATTCTCTAGAAAACAGCCAGACTGGGGGTCACAGAACTGCTCCAGGAGAGGCAGTGGCACCCCCTCCTGAGAACGACACAAGGTGGTTCTTTGTTTTCCTCCAACTTAACTGGAAGGACAAAATCAAACAAACCACTAGCAGAGAAAGTGCACGTTGGTTACAGAGTTGCCGTGAAGGCAGTACTGAAACAAGTCGAGTCTGATCACTATACAGAGCTCCAAGTACACACGTTCACACACACCGACCGACGCTCCCAGAACGCTGTGTTCACCACATCTCACTGTACACCTTCAGCATCTGAGGTGCAAGTCGTCAGAGCCCCAAACCGGAGCTCCAGGAGGGAAGGGGTGCGGACCCTCCTGCTGGGGCCCATGTCCCGGCTCCGATCCCCACACGCACAGAACCCTGCTCCCGCGGACTCCAAATTCCTCAGGGTCGCTGCCCTCTCCTGCTCCCAGCCTGGGGTTCTCAGAAAAAAGGGCAGAGGGACTCTAGCTGGGGGAGAAGTATCTCACGCTAATTATTTCATCACTTGAGAGCAACACATCAGTGGCTTCTGCAAAAAGGAGATGGAATTTCAGAGAAGCAGACCAACTCCGCCCGAGTTTAATTCAGCGTCTGTTTTGGAAAGGAGGGGAAGGATTGGAGTTGAGGTGGCTATGCCATATGAGCTGGTGCTCGACGGAGAGCCAACAAGGATGAAATGTTAAAGGAGGGATGGGCCCACTGCGAACCACCAGGAGGCAGGACCAGAGAGGAATCTGGGGGTGATCACCCCTCCCCAGCAGACTTGTCAGCAGCTCTGGGCGCAGATGCGGCGCTGGAAGTGGAGCAGGAGCTGGCAGGCTGGAGAAGACACAGTTCCAGTGGAGAGCAGGGGTCGGGGCTGGGAGCCCGGAGCCGTCCAGCCCCAGCGGCGCATCAAGTTTACCGGGTGATTCACAACAGCGGTGCCAGCTGCCCCCACCAGCAGCTGCCACTGGGGAGGACACTGGCCACATGGGACCTGCAAGAGGTAGACAGCAGAAGCGACACTGAGCTGACACAGGTGCCTGCTGGGTATACAGACGTCTGGGCCTAGGCAGCCCGGCCCGTGACACAGAACCTCGGCTGCAAGAGCTGGATCAGCCTCAGTGACAGCCCGAAGGGCTCAGAGGCAGCCCGGATAGCCCAACACAGCAGGTGTGGGTCTGGGCCAGGGAGCGGGGGAAGTGCAGGAGACCAACGCCTGGGCCAGGGGCTCAGCAGGAGGAAGGCCTGGGCAGAATTTGAGGGGCCCCAGGAGAGCCAAGCCCTGCCAACCTCAGGGGATGACCCAAGAGGAGGTTATGGGCACCAAACCAAGCTGAGTGGCAGGGGGAAGGGAAGAGAACACAACAGTTTGAGCCAAAATTACATGAACCCCCGGAGCTCTGGGACCTCAGCTGTTATGCCTTCCAGGAGTCAAAGGGAGAAATTGCTCTGAGCAGAGCTGGGGAGGGGGAGCCCGACCAGTGCTCTTTGGGGAATGTCTGTGTCCCTGGGACACCAGGTTTGGACATCAGTGCAAAGCAAACCTCTCTATGGAGCAGGGACCCCTTCCCAGCAACCCCACAGAAGGGCTTCCTTTGAAGTGACGGGGCAACGGCGGCTCCCTCCCGCCCCCCCTCTCTGCCCCAGCCCCTCTCTTAGTCTGCAAGGAAGGTATAGATCATTGGGCACTCTGAGGGGCTCTTAGGCCTGAAAAGCCTCAGAAGGCAGAAGTGCAGGACAGCCTAGGAGTCAAAATCTCCCACCAATCTCAGCTGGGGAGACCCCTCCAATTACAGAAGGAAGGCAGGGCCCAGAGAGGGCAAGCAACAGGCTCAAGGGCTCACAGCCTGCCCAGCTAGGCCAGAACCCAGGGCCACAGCCTCACAGGGGAGGGCACCAGGCAGGACTCCGGGAAGAGGCATAACTGTCCTCAAGGGCCACGGGAGGAAAGGTGAGAATACGGAGGACAAGAAAGAGGGGACAGCTGCAGGAGGACAGACCGTCAGCACCAGACCCCGCCCCCCAAGGGCCGTGGGCAAACGACTCAAACATGGGATGAGCCTAGGGGACATCCTCCCACTCCCAGAACGTGGCCACTTTGCCACGGGAGAGCCAGGCCCAAGATGGTGACCTGGGATGTCACACGGAGGGCGGGCACAAATGCCACGCGACCCTCCAGCAGGCAGCCAAGAAGCTGTACCTGCCAGCGGCTGTTGGTCCCTGGCCTGGGGGCTCCTCCCGTTAGGGCCTGCCTAGCATCGCTGCGGAAGCCTCAGGAACTCAGAAAGATGGTCGACTTTGTCAAACACTCCGGCTCCGGGCAGGCCTGCCCCCGGGATTACACAAACATCCACCCTCGCTGGGGCTTGCGTTGCAGGCGTGGGGGAGCCGCAGCGACTGCACTGAGACCCCTGGATCTCACCCCTTCGCAGCCCAGGGAGCCCCCCAAGGCCAGGCAGGGTCCTGCCCCCCTCGCTGGTCGGACACTGCTGGACAGACACGGGAGGGAAAAAGCAGGAAAAGGCCTGTGTCTGCCGGGGAGAAGGCAGCCCGCCGGGGCCCCCCTGCTCTGCGCACAGCCTGGCCCTCAGGGCACCGACTCGAACTTGGGGGGCCCGCGCGCCCAGCTGAGCGCGGACAGGGGCCGCTCGTGGTCCTTGTCGGACTCGGGCTGGCTCTGGGCCCGCTCGGGCTTGGGGTTGGCGGGCGGGTCGGGCTGCTGCACCGACATGGTCCGGCGCAGGTGGTTGCGCTTCCGCAGGAACTCGGGCTGCGCGTGGAGGCCGAAGCTGCCCTTGCGCAGGATCATCCGCGAGCTGTTCTTCTTGGGGCGCGAGCGGTGGCCGGCCTCCAGCGCGGCCAAGTGCGCGGCGTAGCCCTCGCTCAGGAACTGCGGAGGGGACGGGCGTCAGGCCAGAGGGGCAGGCGGGCCGTGGTCCTGCCCTTCCCCACACCCCAACACCGCCCTCTCCCCGGAACACCCAGCTGCCCCGGGACCTGGGGAGCTCACGACCGGTCAAGGCTCCCTGCCCGGCTCTGGGCAACTGAGCGCTTCTGTCTGTACCCGCGGGTCACGCCAGAGTTCCCTGGATTCCGGACGGGGTGAAGCTCCCATCCTTGTCACTTTCACTAAAATCCCCCAAAGGTAAGTCTCTCTCTCCCCTCCTCCAGTCTCTACCGCATGGAACCTCGTTATTTTCTGGCCTCCGCAGGTGCCCTTCTTGCCAATCCCTCTCCCTAGGTCCTCAGAACCTTTGCTACTCAAAGTGTGGGCCGCGGATCAACAGCATCAGCACGACCTGGACCCTTGACGGGTAGAATGTCAGGCCCCAGCCCAGGCCTAGGAATCCGAATCTGCATTGAAACGAGGCCCCCAGGTGATCTGTGTGCACCTTAGAGTTGACAAGCCCTGCTCTAACGGTCCCCACTCTGAGGTCCCACCATCTCTGCCCCTCCACCTGCTGGTCACTTTCAGGCACCTCCCACTCAACGTGGCCCAAAGAGATCATTGCCTTCCATTCAGTCGCCTGCTTTTCAATCCCAGTAATGGTACCACCTACCCGGTCACCCAGGTCAGAAACCGGGCGCCATCCTTGACTTTCCCTTTCTCTCGACCCATGCGTCTGATCCCTTCGTTACCAAATCCAATCCATCCTGCCTTAGAAGTGCCTCTCAGACCCTTGGCCTTCTCTGTCCTGCCACGGCCCTGCCACAGCTTCCCTCCTCTCTCCCCTTCCTCTAATCCGCCTTCCACCTGCAGCCTGACGGATCTCTCTGAATCACAAACTCACTGGAGAGCCGTAGAGTCCCAGCTTGGCAAGACACACAGGCCATCCAGGACCCGCTGCCCCAGCCCCCTCTCCCCTTCCCTCGCACATCACACTCAGCCAAGCTGAGTCACTTGCAGTTCCCATAATATACATGTGCTCTGCCGTCTCCTGACCTTTGCTTTTGCTGCTGCCTCTGTCACAAAGGCTCCTCCAACCTCAGGCCCTTCCTGGACAATTCCTTCAAACTCCCAAAAACCAGCCTTGTCCCTGAGTCCGGCTTAGCTGCTCCTCTCTGGGACCCCACAGTTCTCTGCGCTCCCTGTCATTCATTGGGGCTCCTGCCACACTGCACTGTCATTGTCTGCTCATTTTTCCATCTCCCCCACTAGACTGGATGACAAGACATCCGATTCCACCGTGGATCTCCCCTGCACCCAACGCAGGGCCTGGCCCAAAGCAAGCACCCAGTCGTGTTTGTTGAAGGAAGGAAGGAAGGAAGGAAGGAAGGAACAAATGACTGAACGAGCAAACCATGGAATAAACCTCCTCCTCCCCTCTCCCCTTTTGTTGGTTCCACCCCCTCACCCCTCAACCCCCAGCCCCACCTCTACCCACCTGGCACTGGGTTTGATACTTCTTGGTGGGCCGGCCCACAATGAAGATCTGGGAGGGTGGCAGGCCTAGCACGCTGTAGACGGAGATGTCCTTCGTGGAGCCATAGGCCGCGCTGATTTTGATGAAGCACTGAAACACAGGGCAGCTGATGGAGGGAGAGGGGGCCCAGCGCATCCCCACAAAGGATTCCTAGATGCCCCCCCAGGGAGCACTGCTGGGGGACCCTTTATCTGCACACTGATAGACTCCAAGTCATGGGTCCACCCTGCATCAGGAACCACCCCCTGCAGTGGCCTCCCCTCCCGCCCCACCCCCTGCACCGAAAGCCTGATACGGGCTCCACCCGTGAATCACAGCCCCACCATTTGCTGACCCCACGTGAGGAACACGATCCGTAGGTTACGAACAGTGGGGCAAAGTGCTCCTCTGTGGACGGGAACTTGAGTGCCAAGTTGACACAATCCAGGGCCAGGACTGGAGGCTGGTTCTGTCCTGACAATTCTGCTCTCTGGTTCTCCTGCCTGTCCGTGCCTTTCTCTCCATTCCGTGACTACCACCTGGATTCTGGTCCTTCTGTCTCTTGCTTGGGCAGCAGCCTCCCAACTGGCCTTCCTGCCCCTCGTTTCTCCCGCCAATCTGTTCTCCATACAGCTGCCAAAATGATCTTTCTACCACGCAAATTAGACACTGCCACTCCCCTGCCTTAAGCTTTTCCATGGCTCACCATCACCCTCAGCAGAGAGTCCATGGTCTTGCCCAGTTTCTAAGGTTTTCACGGCCTGCCCAGCCCAGGCCCCTGATCACTTCTGGGACCTCAGCTCCCACCTGACCTGAATCTGATCCAGCACATACCCCCATCCTGAATACCTGCAGCTCTGAGAACATCCCAGGCTCTTTCCTACCTCAGTGCCTTTGCACATGCTGTTTCTTTGGCCACAGGACAAACTCATACTCATGCTTCAAGACTCAGCTCAAAAGTTACCACCTCCTAGAAGCCTTCCCTGGCCTCTCCAGACAAAGCTAGGTCCTTTCTCCTCTATTTTCCCAAAGGGTCTTTTCTAATCACCCACTAGTAAACTGTCAATTTCCATGTTTTTCTTCCTGTAGATCAGGGATTGGCAGACTCTTTTGGTGAAAGACCAGATACTAAATATTTTAGGCTTTGCACTCTGTTGCAACTACTCAACTATTCCACTGTAGCTCAAAAGCAGCCATAAACAACCCGTAAGCAAATGAGCATGGCTGTGTTCCAGTAATACTTTATTTATGGACATGGAAATTGGAGTTTCATATAATTTTCACATGTCATGAAACCTTATTCTTCTCTTGATTTTTTCCCCCCAACCATGTAAGAGAATTAAAACCATTCTTAGCTCACAAGTCATATAAAAACCATGGGCCGGATTCAGCCCCTGGGCCATGATTTGTCAACCCCGGCTCTAGATCAGCAGTTCTCAAAATTTTGTAAGCATCAGAATCCCCTGGCGGGCTTGTTAAAATACAGATTGCTGGGCCCCCTTCCCAGAGTTTCAGATTCAGTAGGTCTCCAAGGGGGGCCAGAGACTCTGCATGTCTAATGAGGTCCCAGGGAACCCAGTGCCACGGGGCTCACAGTGAAAATCACGGCTCTAGGACATCCCGAGTTCTGTTTGCCTCTGTGCATCCCCAACACCCAGGACAGGGGAGGGAACACACTAGGCACTTAAATGTCTGTTGAAGGGATAACCAGATGCAGAGACAAGAGTTTAGGCTTTCGGGTCAGAAGATAAAGGATGAAAGGGTGACTCTGAGATCCTGGGCACATCCCTAAGCCTCACCTTTCTCACTCGCCCGTGGGGATAATAAGACACACCTCGCTGGGCAGTAAAAGGACCAGTGAGGTGCACGTGAATGTGCTTTGCAAACTGGGCATCCGCTTGGACAATCGGAGGATATGGGGTCAAGGAGGAGGCCTCCCCCACCCCGGGTTGAGGGAGGAGGGGAGGGGTGAGGAAGAGGGCGGTGGAGGAAGCCCTGCCCAGCCGGGACACTCACCTCCTGCATGAGGTTGCGCAGGAAGATGGCCTTCTGCCGCAGCGGGTCGTGCACCAGCCCGTCCGAGAAGAAGATCATGCCCTGTGGGAAGTTGTGCTGGGACAGCCACGACACCACCCGCTGCTTCTGCATGTCCGGCCGCCCCGTGATGTAGAGGATCATGTAGCCCAGGTCCTGCCAGTGCCTGGCGAGACGGCATTGCAGGGTCCAGCCCCGCCCCGTGCGGGCCACCCCCTGCCCAGCAGCCCGCCCCACTCCCCACTTTCCCCTGCCCCGAGAAGCCGGACAGGCTGTTCCCAGGAGCACTAGGGGAAAACAAGGGGGCACCCTGAAATCCGCACCCCCAGTTGAGCCCCGCAGGTCCTGGCCATCTCCCCCGGATGGCCCACAGGCACCAACCGCATGCCCACAACACGAATGATCCCCCCACTCCTGCCCCCTCTGGTTGGGTCCCCTTCTCCGTGATGCACCATCATCACTCAAGTTTCTGGAGCCAGAGAAAAGCCCCTTTGATTCCTCCCTTTCCTTCAGTCTCCCCTCCTTCCTCCTCCAATCAAGGAGCCTTTGATTCTACCCGGCAGGATCTTCACTCCATCCTCTCACTTTAACTCCACTTCTTAGCCTTAGCTCAGGACCCATCGCTCTCCTGGGTCACTACAAAAGCCTCCTGGGAGGCCCCTTTCCCTCCAGTGCCCCCAATTCCAAATCCAACCTGGGCCGTGCAACTTCAAGCAGGTTACTTAACGCCCCCAGGATTTCAGTTTCCCCATCTGTAAAATGGGTATAATAACAACAATTACCACCTAGGGTTTTCTGAAGGATGAAATAAATTCATCCCAAACAAGCCTGGCAGTGACTTTATTGTTATCCTTGGTACTGTTTCCATGGTGATTTCTGTAAATTGCACATCTAACCCCACTACTCCTTTGCCTAAAGCCATTCCTGGCTCCCCGGTGCCCTGAGGTCGCAAGGCCCCCCTGCACTGGTGGTCCTCCACACTCTGCCCTTGAGCATGGCAGCTCCCCAGCCACACGGAGCTGCTTTGCTGCCCCAGACAAGCCCTGTGCTCTTCTGCTGCACACCCCTGCCCTAGAGAGGCTTCATGGCTCCATCTCCTTATGTTCCCATCCCACCATCTTTCAAGGCCACCTCCTCCAGGAAGCCTTCCCTGCTTTCCAAGCAGGATCTGCCTGTCTCTTCTCTGTGCTCTCACAGTGGGCAAGTACTCTCTGTTGACATGGAATCCTGTCTGCAAGATGTCAGATGAGCCCAGGCCTGATTGCAGGCTTTTGTGGCCCTAGCCACTGACTGGCCACCATAGATTGGGGGTTTCCAAACCTGGAAGATGCTCTGAGAGATTTGGGGAGGTTTTGTAAGAATGCACAGGCTCAGGTGTCACCTCCAGAGTTCTGGTTAATTCTGAGGAGGTACCCAGTGATCTGTGATTATAAAAAGCAGCTTCTGATGCTTAGCAAGGTTTGGAGAGCATCGCAGCGACCCCAGGAGCCCATGTGAAGAGGTGAGAGCACCAGATGGACTGCCCCCCAGAGAGGAAGGACCACAGCCTCCCCTTCCCAGGTGTGGGAGGGGGACACTGACTTGGGAGGGGCTTGGAGAAGATACAATGGGAATAAAGGACGCACGCTTATAAGGAGGAGGTCGACCCCTGAAGTGAGCAGGTCCAGGGCCTGTTTCCACAAGGCCAGTGGGCATCTTGAGGTGGGCAGTCTCGTAGGAGTCCTTGAGCCAGACTAGTTTTCTCTCCCCACAGTGACCACTGCTGCTGGGGTGATGCAGGGCAGTCCCCTGACCCAGTCCCCAAGAACTCCCAGGGCCCGGGATCGGTCCCACTCTTGGCGTTCTGGTCACTTGGAGTCCTGGAGTACGGTTTCTCATGCCCATGGCTTGTTTTCTCCACTGGACTGTGAATTTCCTCTAACTAGGATCTCTTTCTGCATCACTGCCCAGCCTAGAGCCTGGCCCAGAGCCAGCCTCAGAAAAGAGTGGAAGGAGGGAGGCAGGGAGGGAGGGAGAGACTAAAGTGGTACCTCTCTTGCTTTTCTATTGGCAAACTCCGTTTGCACCTCTCTCAGCAGTACGATAGCCCTAGGAAGCTGTTCTTCCTGCCACACCTCCTGCCCTGTCCCAATCTGGCCTCCAACATCCAATGGCCCTAAACTTGCCCCACCTCTTCCCCACACATGGTCGTCCCTGTCCTTGCCACCTTCTTGGCCTATCAAAACCAGTTTTGTATTTTCTTCTTTTTGTCTTTCTGCATGTGCTAATATTTGTACAATGGCATGGATGGCAATATATATATATATATATAGCCGTCCTTCAGGAGTTGCCTCAAATGTCACCTGCCCCAGGAAGTCTGCTCTGCTTTCTCCAATCAGCTGTAATAGCTGCAATCTCTCGATTAGCACTGTGTGTTAGCTAGTCTCGAAAGATGGCCTCCCAGTGAGCCATGTGTCCCAGTATTCACACCTTTATGTGGTCCCTTCCCCTTGAATCTGGGCTGACCCTGCGACTCACTTAGAACCAATAGAACGTAGTGGAAAGGACACTGAGTTCCGAGGCTGGGTCCTCAGAACGCTTGTAGCCTCCAGCTGGGTCTCTAGGAACCAGAGGAGGCCGGTCACCATGGTGGAAGTCAGCCACCAGGTACAAAGTCTGGCTTGTCTGAGACCACCTGGCTGGCCACATGGAGCATCCACATGGAGAGAGAGAAAGAGGGACCCCAGCCGAGGAACAAGACACATGAGTTCATCATCCATCTTGAACATCTTGAACCTCCAGCTCAGTGGAGCCCTTAGATGACCCCCAGCCTGGACCACCACCTGACTGCCATTGCTGGAGAGACCCCCCATGAGAAACTCCCGGCAGAACCCAGTCAACGATGTGACAGAATAATAAAGTATGATCTTCAGTTGCTAAGTATGGAGCCATTTGCTACACAGCAACCGGTAATCAGAACACACCAATTTTATCCTGATTGGGATCTGAATGCAAGAGACCAGGCCTGATTCACTGCACAGAATGCTCAGACAGTGTTAGAATAAACAGAGGGAGGGAGGGAGGGAGGGCATCCGAGTTTCTCAAGGGCCCTCAGTAAATTACTCCTGGAGGTGAAGCCAGGACTCCTGGCTCCTGGCCCAGAGACCAGTGGAATTCCTAGCGGAAACTAGAAAAACACAGCCCATATCCCCCAGGGCTGCTGGCCCCTGCCCCGGGGGGACACATCCCCTGCAGGGAGGGAGCACTCACCGGACAACGTCCACTGCCCCCGGCCGGACCTTGGGGTCGCTCCCCATGATGGACACGCTGGCCGCAAAGGAGCCGTCGATGCTGAAGACCACGCACTCCATGCCCCGGGGCAGCACCGTGAGGTAGCTCATCGCGCAGGTCTGGTCGCCCCTGAAAGGTATGGCCAGCCGTGCGCTCAAGGTCAGGTGTCAGCCTGAGGCCAAGGTCAGCCCACAGCCGGGGTCAGAGCTCAGTTGGGGCCAGGTTGAAAGAGAACCTGGGCAGCATCTCCTGATGCTACAGCTGTGACCACATCTCATTTTCCTCTCTCCCTGCAGACAAGGACAGGGTCCAAAAGACAGTACCTCGAGGACCCCATCTTCTGGACAGGCCTGGCTGGCAGGGCCATGGAATTGGGTGAAACCACCACGAGAATGTCCCCTGGGTCTTACCTGACGACCATCTTCACGGGGTAGACGCCGACCCCCAGGCGCCGGGGCCGCGGCACGCTGTACGTGATTCGGCCGCTGCTGTTGGTGATCTCCGTGTCCAAGTGCACCCAGCGGCCGGAGGAAGGCTCTGCCATCACCAGGATGTCCACCTGCAGGCAGTGAGGGGACCAGGGGAATCGCTGAAGGCCGGGGGGCTGGGGCTGGGCTTGGGAGCTCTTCTCTGCCAAGACAGCAGGGCTTGGGGTCCTGTCCGATGCTAGTTCCTGGCTCCCACCACCTTTCCTCTTTCCACTGCAGCCGCACCAGCTTCTCCGAGGCACCCGGTCCATCCCTCACTCCCGCTATCCCTCCCTGACCTGCGTGAGCGTCTCCCACCTCGTGCAGCCAGGCCTTCCGCGGCCCTCACCCCACGTGCCACGTGGTACCCAGGAGGGGATGGCCCAGCCTCTGTACCTTCTCCCCGGTCAGGGCCACCATGTCGAGGGGCCCGTACATGAACCGCCCCACCAGGACCTGGGGGCCGTCTTCGGCGGCAATCACGTCGTTGGCCCGGTGGTTGGCGGTGACATTCTGGAAGGACAGAAACCAGCTCAACCTCTGCAAGGGGACTTGACCTGGCTTTTTCCTTCCATCAGCCACAGGATCAGCTGGAGGGTTGCGCACCTGCCGGATATTGCCTTCCTTCCTATTAACCTCATCAGAGTTTCTGAGATGTGTCCCCATGGAATCCACGAGGGAAACAGACCCTTAGACCCTCACGTTGTCTCCAAGGGGCCCTGGGCTCCTGCAGACCAGCATTCTCCGCTCTTGATCGTCCCCATGGCCCGGAGGTAACGCCAGTCCTCAGAGCCTGGCATCCTTCTAGACCCCCAGGCTGGAAACTGAGGCTCACCTTCACTTCTTCCTTCCTCATCACGGCTCACATCCAGTAGCCGTTTACCATCCGTCTTTGCTTCGTGGGCGATTTAAATGTCAAGGGTAGAGAAAACAGTGTAGGAAATCTCGTGTGGCCGGAAACCAGTCACGGCCATTCTGGTTCTGTTCTTCCCTGGCTGGATTCCCCCACCCGGCTCCAGATCATCCTGGAGCAATGCTGGACGTCGTGTCACTTGTCTGTAACTATCCCAGCATCCCCTTCCTTCTTCACGTCTGGTTTCAATTCATTCCGTAGCTCAAAGGCCTCCATTGGCCCCATCTGCCCACCACTCCCAGCCTGGCTTCAAGACCCAAACCACTCTATCTTCACAGAACCACCCACATCTGTGTCTTTTCCCACACCCAGGTACCTCTCACCTGGGCTCTGCTAGTAGCATCTTAAAGGAGCCCCCTTATTCAAAAACATTCCCCGTGGCAGATCAACCATCTTTATAAAGCACAGATCTTTTAAACCCCCGGGCCCTCGGGATGAAGTCCAAACCCTGAGCCTGGCATCAAAACTTTGCTGGGCAATCTTTTCAGTCCCATGTCCTGCTGCTGCCCTTCGAAGCCCCACTGGTTCTTTCAGGTCAGGCTCTGCAGAGGCCTCTGGGCCTTTGCTCACGCTGGTCCCCCCACTTTCCACGGCATCCCTGGTCCCCTGCCTCCTTCTTCCAGCCCATCCACTAAGACCTGACTCAACTTCGTCCTCTCCAGGAGGCATTGGTGGACTCCCCAGAGATGGTCTCTACCTCCGCTCAATTCCCATGGTATTTTAATTCACTTCAACAAACGTTTGCAGGCATCTCATCTGCACTGGTCCCAGAGCCGGGCTCTGGGGATGCAGAGTGGAACCAGTCATGGACCCTGACCTGGAAACCCTCAGTCAAGTGGGAGATGCAGGCCTGCTTACAAGAATACTGATAAGGGAAGAGCTCATTCATGGAAATGAACACATGGAAAGATGCCATAAAAAGGAATGAAGTACTGACACAAACCACAACGTGGGTGAACCTTGAAAAAGGTGCTCAGTGAAAGAAGCCAGACACAAAGAACCTCATATTGTATGATTCCATTATATGAAATGTCCAGAACAGGCAAATCTATAGAGACAGAAAGTAGATTAGTGGTTGCTTAAGGTTAGGGGTGGGGGTAGGGGGCTGGGGGAGGGGGATGGTAGCTAAAGGGTAAGGGGTTTCTTTTGGAGGTGATGAAAACGATCTAAAATTAACCGTGATGATGGTTGCACACATCTGTGAATATACTAAGATACATTGAATTGCACACTTTAAGTGGGTGAATTGTATAAAATGTGGTTATAGCTCAATAAATATGTTTACCAAAAAAAGAGTTGATTCGTGGATCACTGATCACCTTCTACCATTTAGGACTGTTCTTGGGGTCCATGTCTGATGTTCCCACAGGACTGGAAGTGCCCACCACAGAGGTGGCTGTGCTTGTAAATCCCTGTGCCCCACTGCTTGGCAAAGGGTCTGGGACACAGTGGGCGTTGACGATCACTTGCTAAGTAAATGAATGTATGCTTACTGAACTCCTATTCATACGTCAATACCTTGCAGAGATGATGCTTCTTCAGGGAAACGCTGCACGGCCTGCCCTGACAATCCTTCTCTACATCTTCTTCCTAATCTGCGCCTCCCTCTATATGATGGCAAATGCCACACCAGGCTGTGAGCCCCGTGGTTGTGTGTAGGACTCTTTCGGACCCCTGTGTACA
This sequence comes from Balaenoptera borealis, assembly GCF_965194805.1. NCBI lineage: Eukaryota > Metazoa > Chordata > Mammalia > Artiodactyla > Balaenopteridae > Balaenoptera > Balaenoptera borealis. The sequence continues at coordinate 50,467,459 of NC_138879.1, read as the reverse complement.
TCTACAGAGGCCTGGCGTATAGCAGTCGCTCCATAATTGGCATCTCCTCACCGTCCCCAGTGCCCTGGACCCCCTCCCGAGGTGCTCCTGTGGAGCCAGGCCACGGGGAACCAGCTCCCCCATCTCACCTACTCCCCCCACCCCTCCACTGCAGCCCTGGGGGCCTCGTCTAAGCCTGAATCCCAGCATGTATGAGCACGGAGATCTGAGGAGCAAACCAAAGCCCTTCCCCGCCGTGTGGATGCCCCAGCCCCCGGGGGCAGCCCCACCTCCCGGAGACCACAGCCTCGACCCGTAGGCACCTCCAACAAGCACATACCCGCAGCTTGACCTGGGTCCTCTTACGAAGCCACTTCTCGCGGGGGTTGGTGGGGCTCAGTGCTGCGGGGTCCAAGCCAGCGCTCTCCTTGACGTTCACGCTCTCGTAGCGCATCACCTGATCAGCGGCCCAGCAGGACTCCGGGTCAGGCCATCTGGACCCCTCTCCCTCCTCCCCATGGTGTCAGGTCCTCCCCCAGGTCTCCCCACCTCCCAGCCTGGGACCCTCAGGAGGCCGGGAGCCCCCAGCACCTACCACTCTGCCCACCTGTCCTGAGAGCTGGGGCCAGACCACTGTCTCACAAGTGCTCTGGCCTGGGAGCAGCCTCTGCTCTCGACACCCAAACCTAGCAGCCACCTGCGTCTGTACCCATTCTCTGCCTCCCCCCATTACGGTGGGTGACCCTTATCGAAGGCCGGCTGGAGCCCTGGTCCCACCCAGCCCCACCCACCTCCTCAGGGACACAATGGAGCCAGCTCCCCTCTCACCCCGACATCGCTGGCTAGTCCCTCACTACTGGGTCATTCTCCTTGGCATCTAAATATGCCGTCATAGTGCCTCTCCCTGGGACCCCTCTCAACAACTATCACATGCTCCTGTTCTCCCTGACAGCAAAAGTCCACAGACGACTCGCCCTGCACTGTCTCCACTTCCCCCCTGCCTTCTCCCCTCCCTCACTCCAGGCAGGCTTCCGACCCTGTGTCTCCCCTGAAGCCATTCTTGCCAAGGCCCCGTGACCTCCATCCTGCCCAACTCAGCGGCCCCCTCCCGTCTATCCGCTCTGGTCCTCCTCCGACCTCAAGGGATGTCCTCCTCCGTTTCCTTCGGTGGCTCTTCCTCTCTCCCCAGAGGAGCTCCAGGACCCCTCCCCGAACTTCTCCATCTACAGTAACTCCCTCGGTATCTGTGATATTGTGATTTATAATAAGAAGTATATATTTGGTCTTTGTCCAATTTCTGGCACAAAGCTCCTCAAATCCTTGGAATTTCCTAAGTGAGAGGGACAAAGGTGTCTTTTGTTATGTTAATGAGGTGACTTGAACCGCATCTAAGGATGGGGCTGGTTGCCAGGAGAACCAACCTTGTGAACAGAGGGTTGGAACTTTCAGTCCCACCCCAGCCCCACATCACCACCTCCAGAGAGGGGAGAGGGGCTGGAGGGTGGAGTTCAATCACCGATGGCCAGTGATTTAATCCATCATGTCAATGTAATGAAGCCTCCACACAACCCCAAAAGGATGGGGTTTGGAGATCTTCCAGGTTGGTAAACACATGGGAATTTGGGGACAGTGGTGCCCTCAGAGAGGGCATGGAAGCTCCAGCTCCTTTCCCCATACCCTGGCCTTTGCATCTCTTCCATCTGGCTGCTCCTTTTATAAAATCCTTTTATAATTAACCAGTAATCTAGTAAATAAACTGAGTTCTGTGAGCCACTCTAGCAAATTAACTGAATCCAAGGAGAGGATCTTTGGAACCTCCATTCTATAGCCCGTGGGTCAAAAAACCCAGGTGAGGGACTTCCCTGGTGGTCCAGTGGTAGAGAATCCACCTTCCAATGCAGAGGACGTGGGTTCAATCCCTGGTCGGGGAACTAAGATCCCACATGCTGCGGGGCAACTAAAACCCACGCGCCACAACTACTGAGCTCACACGCCTCAACAAGAGAGCCCATGTGCCGCAAACTACAGAGCCCGTGCGCCACAACTAGAGAGAGAAAAACCTGCATGCCACAACTAGAGAGAAGCCCATGCGCTGCAACGGAGAGCCCACGCGCTGCAACAAAAGGACCCACATGCCTCAATGAAGATCTCATGTGCGCCAACTAAGACCCGACGCAGCCAAAAAAAATAAAGAAAAAAATTTTTCATGATGTTTAAAAAAAAAAAGAGAGAGAGAGAAAAACCCAGGTGATGACCTGAAGATTGACATCTGATGGGGGAGGGGCGGGCAGTTGTAGGGCTGAGCCCTCAACCTGTGGGATCTGACCCTATCTCTAGGTAGATAATGTCAAAACTGAGTGAAATTATAGGACACCCAGCTGAGGTCAGAGACTTGCTTGGTGTGGGGAAAAAACACACACATGGGAATTGGTGTGAGAAGCAGGGTAATCCATCACTGGCTTTAAATGCCATCCAAGCTCTGATGACTCCACATTTTTATCTCCAAGCCAGCTAAGCTCCAGACTCTCCACTCACCTTCTTTCCCAACATCTAACAGGCATCTCATCTTCCCAGGTCCAGACCCATGACTCAGTATCCCCTCCCACCCAGCCCCCCTCTTCCCCAGCCCTAGGGCATGGTGTCACCATAGCTAATCGAGTGGAAACCAGGATTCGAGGGACTCCCCTCCTTCCCTCGCAGCCCGAATGTCAGCAGGTCCTGTCACCACACCTCAAACCCGGCGGCTCCTCGGCACCTCCGCCACCAGCTCCCTAGCCCAAGCCGCCACCTCAAAGTTGGGGTCCCACACTTACCTCATAGCGGGGCCTCACGCTTGCTCTCCTGCCCTCCAAACAGCAGCCACAGGACTTCCTTCTAAAATATCAGTATCTCTCCCTTGCTCAAAACCCTGCAGTGGCTTCTCATTGGACCCAGTATAAAATCTCCCTCTGACCTTGGCCGTGGAGGGTGCATGTGATCCGACCCTCACCTCCCAGCCTCTACCCCCCCAGGCTCTCCCTCAGTCATTGGCCTCTCTCTCCACCTATTTTAGAGATGAGGACCTTGAGACCCACAGGGGAACAGGCATGATGACTCCAGTCTCCAAGTTGAAACATAGGTACATTCTCCTACGTGGTGTCTATTTAATTTTCTAGAAAGTACCACGCCATTGGCCAGAAGCCAGTGTTCCATAGGAAAACCGTTGTCTGTCCAGGTCACCCCACCAATCACCGCGCTTCGGTGCCTTCCCAGCGTCCAACGTGGCCCGCGAGGTCAGCCTCTTCCCCCCAGAAGGATGCGCCCTCCCGAGAAGGGACGGCAGTACCTGTCTGAGGATGAAGGCCACCACGTCCGTGGACTCCCAGTAGCTGGCGTGGAAGAGGTGCGGCAGGGCCACGGCGGGGAAGGCGGTGAGGACGTCGGGGCAGTACAGGGCGTAGTCGATGCGCTTGCTGCCCCACCACTTGGCTGTGACTGCGGCTCCAAGAGGGAGGCAAGGTCAGAGCGGCCTGCCCGGGGCTTTGACCCAAGGGGCAGCGTGGGACCCCGGGGCCCGGATCCAGGGGTGGATGTGCCACTCGGGGCACAAGTTGGGGGCCAGAGCGCTCGGCTCAGAATGAGCTCTGGGAAATGTGCCGCTCCTCCTCCACCTTCGACCACCCCCAGCCCCATCGCATACCCACCCCTCCCCCAGGACGTGTACTGCAAACTGGTCCCCGGGATGGGGGCCTGACCCACGGAGACGGGCACAGACTCAACCCAGGGCTGTTGGTCACAGGGACTCCCAGGGGGAAAACTGAACGTTCGGATTAAGTCGAGGCCTGGCAAGGTCACGGCTCAGTCCACAGTCAGAGGTCAGGGCCCCTGTCCAGGGTCAGAGGTCACAGTTCTCTCTGAGGTCAGAGCTCGGTCTGGATTCCCTTTTCCCCTCCTCCCCCGCCCTCAGCAGCCCCGGCAGTGGGCCAGCGGCCACCCGGAGGAGGGTTCCCCCTCCCGCGGATCCAAGCAAGGCCCGGGAGCCCCTCACTCACTGCGGGAGGTGCCCACGGGGGCCAGGCTGTCCGAGGACTCCGAGCTCTCACTGTGGGAGCTGCCCTGGCTTATCCTCCGCCCCGGGCGCTGGGACCTCGGGGCCCGAGGGGGTGAGGCAGGCGCCTCCAGAAGCGGCGGGCTGCCCCGGGAGCTGCCCTCCAGGAAGAGGGAGCTGTGGGCGTGCAGGGCGTCAGCTGGAGGGGGAATTTCACAGTCAAGGCCGAGTGGTGGGCCTCAGATGAAGCTGCCCGTGTGCGCCAGCCCCGTGCTGGGCGAGAGGCTGGGCGCCCAGGGAGGAGCCAGGCCGGCCTGCTGCCTCACCCGCCCAACGGGCGGCCCGCACCTCTTGCCCCAGGGCCTGACGGGACCCCCTCACCATAGCATGCAGTCAGATTTCACCTCCTCCAAGCCATGGGTTAGGCAGGCACGAGTCAGGGTCCCAGCCATCACGTCCAGCCCCGGTAGAGCTGCCGAGGGCGCGTCTGGGACACTGCCCCAGAAGCACCAGCTGAGGTCACAGGTGGCACACCACCATGTGCTCTTGTATCAGACCCCTCCCTGGGCCACAGAGGATTGTGGCTGAGCTTGGAAATGAAGGGGGCTTCCAGCCTGGGAGCGAGGGCGCCCCCTGGGGGCAGGGGGATGCCCTGAGCAGAGAGTGACACATTTTAAGATGTGGGAAGGTTTTAGAGCCCCTTCTATCTACGGAAACGCCTGACAAAAGAGGACTTTGGAAATTAAGTTTCCTTTGAAATGGGGGCGAGGGGGGTAAATTGGATTTTAATCCTGAACGAGCCACGTGCACAGCAACCCCCGCCCCCAATCTAGCCCAAATCTCTGAACAGGCTTGGCTAAACTTCCTGAACTGTGGTACGGAGCCAAGGCTCTGATCTCCGAGCCCCTGACTGTCCAATAGAGGCCTCGCCTTGACCTCACCCCAGTCCATGCCTGGCTCACCCCACTTAAGCCCTGGAGGCCACTGGCCCTCCCCCAAACCCACCTGCCCTTTCTCCTGCTGTTCCCTCCACCCAGCAGTTCTCTCCAACCCCCATCCTCCAGCTCTTCTCCACCTGTCCAAATGCCTTGGTTGAAGGCCCCCTCTTCCATGAAGCCCTCCAGGGTGACCCACTCCCTGCCCTGCCCCTCCAGAGTCCAGGCTGGGCTCTAGGAATAGCACTCAGCATGGATCACCGGACTTGCAATCAGGTCTGACAACTCAAGTATTATGCTGGTCCTGGCCATGGGAGCTGGTCACGGGGCAGAGCCCAAAGATGCCTCCTGCAGAACAGGTGCTCACACAGGTGGGCTGTTCGGAAGGCAGGTGAGTCAGCTGTCTTCCTGTGCCCCCCCCGCACAGAGCACAGAGACCTTGTTCAGGTGAGTCTAGTCACTCTGACAGCTGACTAGCTTGGAGGGGCTGGACCAGAGAGGGTGGCCCTGGGGCGCCTCCTAGCTGGGGCCCAGCCTCTGGCTCAGCACACTCTTACACCCCCGAGGGCCTACCAAGGAGGAGGGACTGTCCGTCACCCAGCGGGAACCTCTGGTAGCGGGGCACGCTGACGGGCGACACCAGGTGGAACTTGGGCTCCAGCAGTGGTTCAAGCCGGGAGGCAGAGGGGTCTGCGCAGTGGAAAAAGCTGTAGACCTGACTGCAGGCAGGACGTACCTGGAAACCTGGGTGGGGGTGGGGAGTGGGAGGATACATGGGGGAAGCCCCTTGAGCACCTGCTCCCTTGGCCCTAGGAGGCTCCCTTGACTGCAGCTTTGAGTAGCCTACTCCTCTGCTCAAGAACCTGCCGTGGCTCCCTGCTACCAACAGGATCAAAGCCATTAGGTTCAGCTTGGCCTTCAATGCCTTGCCAACCTGCCCCACCTAGAAGCACCGCTGTAGGCGCCCAGCACTACAGCCATGGTGGACGTCGGTGACCCCAGCCAGGCTTGCTGCTTTCCTTTCTCTGTGCTTCTGCTCAAGCTGCCCCTCCTCCTAGCAGGACGCCCTCCACTATTTCCACTGGTCAAACTCCTTTAAATTCTTCTAGCTGTCACTTAGTTGCTCCCTGATCTATGAAGCGGACCTAGGATCTTTCAGTCAGGATCAGCACCCCTTCCTTCAGCCCGCTCAATTCCCAGGTCCAGTAGTAAGTAGACTTAGTTTGCCAGAGCTGACAGAACACTTCTCCCATTGACCAGCAGGTGTCTCCACTGAGGCTTCAGCTCATCAACGTGCCTCCCTGTCCCTCACAGGGCACTGGATGGTCCAGCATACAGGGAGCCCTAGGTTTCCTTAGCAACGTCAAGGGTGGCCGTGGGATTCTGCCTCCTTCCCCGACTTCTAGCAGACCCCCCCCCCACTTCTTATCTGTTCCATAGTGCAGGCTGTTGGTAAGCTTTGGTGCTAAGGAAATTCGAGAATCCCTGATCCATTGTTCTCCGAGGTGCCTCCAGCCTCTTATATACTCAGAGTCATTGCTAAGCCATCTGCTGGTGCAAATCACCTCCGTGTGTACTTTAGAGGAATGGGGAGAAGGCACTGAAGGCTGCAGGGACTGCGAGAGCAAAGGCACTGAGGTGAGCGGGGCATCTGCAGGGGGCAGTAAGACCAACCTCGCTGCAGAGGGCCTGCCTGGGCGCTGGGGATGGAGGGGGTGGGTGCAATAGGGCTTCTCTTCCCTGACAGCATGACAACTGGACAATGGGGGCACAAATCACTCTGGGCCATGTGACAGGGACAGCGAAATCCACCAGGAGCTGCCTCACCTTTGCCCATCTAGGGAAACTGCCCCACTCTCCCTCCCCCCCCACCCCTCCTTCTTCTTCCTCGCCTCTCGCTTCATCTACCCCAACTCCGTGGCCCTCCCCGCCCCCACTCTCCCCAGTTCCAGGCCCTCACACAGTGGCCTAGTGACCCAAAGGCATCTTTGACCCCAGCCCGCGCCACACCCACCATCCAGTCCGGGCAGCACCGTCCTCCGCATGGCCAGGACCAGGCCCAGGGGCGAGCCAAAGAGGAAGAAGTCGGACACCTCAAAATCCAAGCGGCCCAGGCTGACCTCGGGGAGCTGGGGCCCCCCGGCCGCAGGGGGCTCAGCCTCATCCTTCAGCACGCTCGAGTGGATGCTGGCCGAGGGAGGAAGACAGGGGAGCGCAGGTTAGGGGAGGACCAAGCACGGGGAGTGAGCACTTAGCAGAGCAGCCTGAGGTCCGCGGTGCAGCGCCCAGCCCTCCATCTCTGGGGCGGGGCTCAGACCCGGAGTCCACTTGATGGATCACCGACACGAGTTGGCGACCATCTCAGCATCCAACACCAAGGCCTGGCCAACATTTGGGTAAGGCAGCAGTCAGCCAACTTTTCCTGTAAAGGGCCAGATGGTAAATATTTCAGACTTCGGGGGCCATGTGGCCTCCATCACATCTACGTAACTCAACTCTGCCGCGTGGCACACCGGCAGCCACAGGCGCTACTTGAACAAACACGCGTGGCCATGATCCAGTCAAACTTTCTTCACTAAAATGGACTGAGCACCTGAAAACCCAAGCCCCCTGCGCATTGGCAGGTCTGCCCCATCGTACTGGTCTTGTGATGGCCACACGATGAATTCCTGCCCTGTCCAGAAGAGAAGCCCGGCCTGGCCAGACAGCTGGGTGACATCAGTTCTGCCAGGATGAGGGCTTTCATGGTAACTCATGTTCCAGGCAACTCACAGACACAGATGCAAACAGCTTGGTCTTCCCTCCCCTCCAGCCCACAAAGGAAGCTGAGCTTAAAGAGAAAAACATGAGACACACAGAATTCCAGCCGTTCCCATCCCAGGTGCCCGTTGCCCCAAAGACCTCAAGTTGATGTTTAGCCACAGACCCAGAGTGGGCTGCTGAGAATGGGCAGAAAACTGGGGACCTCCCTGACCTTCCAGCTGCATTTAGGTACTGCTCGGGGTTTAAGAAAGTCCAGCGGGATCGCATGATCTATGAATCCATTAGCGGAATGCAAATTCTACTAAAATACTCAAGTTGGAGGAGAAAGGGAATCTTAGAAATAACAATCGAAATAGTGTGTGCCAGTCCCCCATCCCCTGTGGGCGAGGGTCTGGGCAGTTGAATCTGCATCCCCACACGCCCCCCGCCTCTCGCAGTGTGAGCATCTTGCAGTGAGGATGACCACCTGGTGTTTAACAATTCGTGTCTCATGTACAGCGTGGTCCCGAAACACACACCAGCTACGTAACTGCCAGAGAAACAGCCATCTGTCCCTACACCAGAAGGAAGAGCTGGCTTTGTTGGACCAGCTATCGAGAGCCTCCAACTTCACATCACTCTCCAAATTTGGGGCTTCCTTAAAGGATTTTTCAAGGATGAACCAGAAATGGTATGATTTTACCTTGCAACCTGACTTGAAATGTAGCTGCTTTTCTAAAGAATAATCTTTCAGAGGGGCTTTAAATATGATTTGAATATGCGGAGCCTTTGACCTAATAATTCTTCCTCCAAGAATCCATCTGAATGAAATAACCCCTATATATATATATATATAAATATTTATGCACAAAGATGTTTCTGGAGTGCTGTTTATAATTGCAAAGAACTGGAAAAAGCCAAAGTGTCCAGTTACTGGGACTAAGTAAGATGTCATCCATTCACTCAAAAAAATATTTTTAAGAATATTTACCAAGTATTTTTAATTATATGGGGAAAAGACCACAATATAAGAGGGGTTTTTAAAGTAAAACTATAGGCAAAGCATGTAAAAAATATACTGCAAGGAAATACTCCAAAGTCAGCAGTGGTGAGAGGATACATTTTCCAAATGTTGTGATGACCTCCTGCTACTTACCATTTGGGTAGAAAAGAAGGAGGGAGGATGGAAGGAGAGAATTGAGGAGAGAGGGAAGAAGAAAAGAGGCGTTCCTTCCCATTTGGATCTATGTTCAATACCCATTTGAATCCCGAATAAATGTACAGATAATTCATTTAGCCAGTGTCTGTTAACATGCCTCTTCTAGGAAGTTAAAGGGTGGGCAGTTCCATGGAGGGACCCGGCTGGCCTTTGAATGAGAGTGCATTGGGTGCTGGGCACTGGGAGACCAAAATGCTGACCCCAACTCTCCAGTAACTGGCTGTGTGATCCCTGGAAAGTTCCTAACCTCCTTGGCCTCTGCTGCCCCATCTGAGAAATACCAAGAACACAATACTAAGAGATACAAAACACACCTACATCTGTTCTTTCACCAGATTCTTAAGACCATCAGTGAAGTAGGCTGAAGCGCAGCATCTACTCTCTTGGTGAGACCGGCTGCCCCCATCTCTCTGCAAGCTGGGGAGTGGGGCGGGCACAGCGTGCAGAGTCCCGGGTCTGGGCGCAGGGTCCGTGGGGAATGGCCTTGGTCCCAGCATTTCAGTGCTGGTCCCTTCCCCCCACCCCGATGCAAGGGCCGGGGAGTCACGGGACTCCCAGATGACTGTGGGCCGAGGCCCTGTCCGCCTGGGCGCTTTGCTGGAAGGCGGCACAGGGAGCGGTTTTACCTTGAGAGGAAGACGTGATGCTGGGCGACGGCCTCGCGGTCACAGGTGGAGGAGTCGCTCTGTTTCCGTGGCAATGGCCGCTTGGGTTCTTCATCCTCCAGCGCGCTGGGGACATCAATGCTGCTCTTGCTGAGCCGCTTGCTGCTGGCCAGGCTGCACTCCTCCTCCACCACCGCCGGGGTGTCCTTTGGGGCCGAGCAGAGGACAGGAGGACACTGCAGTCACCGGAGACTCTGGGGCCCCGCCTCCTCCCCCAGCACAAATGAACCCCTTTCTCCTACGGTGTGAGAGGCAGTACGTCTTCCAAAAGGGGCATGGGAGCCACAGCACAGTAACGGTGGGATTTCAGGCACAGGGCTGTCCCCCAAGTCCAAAGGGCTCGGCAATCCAGCGGGACTCTGGACAGCCGTCTAGGGACCGGCATGAGCCCTCTCTGGGCTTCAGTTTCTTCACCTGTATTAATAACCTCCCACTACTCTTGCAGGACTGTGATACGATACCTTGTAACGTGGATGTCACAGCACAAACATGAAAAGCTAACACTGCTCCCCCAAGAGAGGCCCTGTTCCCCTGGGGCCGGGGCTGGGGCTCCCAAGGACAGACCCTCCCCCATTCCCACTCTCTGGCCCGCACCTGGGTGCTGCTGACGCTCCCCTTCCGGCTGCTGCTGCCAGGGCTGTCACCTGAGGGCCCCGCGCTGTAGCAGATGGCATCGAAGGCCAGGAGGCCCCCCACACAGTCCCCGATGAGACACACCTGGAGAAGGCAGAGCTGGGACCGCAGGCCTGCCCACTGCCACCCCCCCACTCCACACCCAGCCAGAGCGTGGGTCGCCTGTCCGCGGGGGAACAAGGAGCCTGTCCCAGGGAGGCACTGAGAGTCCCAACAGGGGGATGGGAGGGTCAGCCTGAGGACGGGAAGCAGGCTACAGTCAGGGGTCAGACTTGGGCCACAGATCGGCTTGGGCTGAAAATCAGAACTCAGATGTTGGCCTCAGTTTTTCTATCTGTAAAATGAGGATAAACCCAAAGATCTCAAAAGCCTCTTTGGATCTCAGAAGCTAGGGCTCCAGGGCACCCTGGTCTAGATCCTTCTGGACGACCCCAGCCTCTCTCCAGGCAGGGACCAGGACGGGGAGGCGAGGGCAGGCTGTCCTACCTGCCCACTGAAGCCAATCCCATCGGGGGATTTGAGGAACTCCGTGTACACCTGGTTGGCTCGCTCGATGACGGTGGCAACTGCATCCTGGTACTGCGGGGAGGAGATGGCCAACAGGGGCAGGGCGGCCAGAGGGACGTGGTCCTGGCTGTTGCTGAGACAGCCCTCATCGTGGCTGTAGGGATTCAGGCTGCAGACAGGGGGCCAAGGTAAGCCCAGCCGGGCAAAAGAGAGCACATGCTGGCCAGGAATTGGGCATTCGGCTCGGGGGCTCTTCAGGAGGACCCAGGCAGGAGCCGGACGAGACAAAGCACAGGCAATGGGGTGGGGGTGGAGGGAGGGGCAAGCCTCTGCTGAATCCCCTGTATGTCCATCCCGTGCCAGCCATGATGTGGGCCCTGTGTCTCTTATGACAGCAGTGCTCTCTGCCCTTTTCTGTGTGGCCTCAAAGGACACCCCAGTTATGGAGGAAGCCTCTGGTGTGGATCAGGGTGGGGACATGTCACCATGGCGGACTTCCTGGAGGAGGTGAGGTTTGAACTAGGCCTCAAGAAAGGCTTTAGGGAAGCTAGAAGGGAGGTGATAGGGCGTGCCAGGCATGGGTATCACACATTGGCCACAGCTTGGAGGTGGGCACGCAGCTGCACGCATGATATCGTGTCCATCTTTCTGGGGAGAGGATCCAGAGCCATCAAGGGCTTTGCAGAAAGGTCTGTGACCCCAGAAAGGACTAAGAGAGCCTGTCCTACAGCACCCCCCCCTACCAGTGGATTGATCCTCAGCCGCTGTGTGGGCCCCTCACTTCCTGCCTCCCTCTCTCTGGGCAGCTCAGCCCCATCAGGGACCAGCTCCCAGCTGCCTGTGCCTGCCCGCACCCCACCCGTCCTACCTCTGTCCCCTGGGGCATCGGACCCAGCTGGCCGGGAGGGACAACAGAGGGAGGGACTGTACGTCCCCTCCCCAGAGCCTTCCCCCGTAGTCCAAGCTCAGGTTGACCCAGGGCCCAACAGGGACCTGACAGAAACTGGGGAAGGTGACAGGGCTCAGGGCACCCTGGACAGGAGGCAGGGACCTCATGGTGTGCCAGGCGGGCCCAACAGCCATTCCTCATCTCCAAAAGAAACACAAATTAGAGGAAACAGCCCTCAATTGCAGCCGGAGAGATTTTAATTAGCTGAGAAAGACCTCCTTCCCAGCAGTGATTAGGGGTGATCGATGGCCCGGGTAAGGAGCTGCCTGGGGGAGAGCTAGGCTCCCTCCCGCTGTCCCCTCCAGCGGATGCCGGGCCATTCGTCTTCCTGGAGATCAGGCCTGGGCTGGGTGACCCAGCTCTGGAGGTCAGATGTCCTGGGGGAGAGGGGGTAGGGGTGGGGAGTCCTGAGATTGATGATGAAGGAACACAATTAACTCCGACTATTGGCAGTGACGGACAGAGCCTTCTTTCAGCTCTGCTTCCCAAACCCGCTGCAGAGCAAAAGCCTGGAGGAAGTCAGGATGCAGATTCTAGGGCTCCTCCCCTCTGGACTCAGCCGACCCAGGGGGAGGCCCCACCGCCTAGCAGTTTAACAAAAATCACACCCGGGATCTGGGCCATTAACCAGGCTGGGGAACTACTCTCCTTCCTGACCGAATCTCCTTCCTTCCAACTCTGGTTGGGATCTGCCCAGCCCGTGTCCTGGGAACACGGATAAATCTAGAAGGCAGAGGAGACTTTCCTTTCTCTCTCAGAGGGGAGAACTGAGACCCCCACATACCCTCCCCGTGTTCCCCCTGAAGCAGCCGGACGCTGAGCCCCTCTCCTCAGAGCCACACCTGATCCAGAGCACCCACTCCATCCCCCGGGGGAGCTGGCACCAGGCTGGGGATCCCTCTCCACTCTCCCCAAACCCCACATGGATGGGGGCTCCTCTGCAGAAGCTATGAAAGGGGGTGAGGGGCGAGACCGAGGTGCCACTGGCCTCCCTTTCACCCCAGCTGCAGAAAGTTCCCGGCTCCAGGCTCGAGAGCCAGCCGTTTGCCACACGGGTGCTCAGGGTCTTGTTTGCCTATATCACCGCTGAGCAGCCAGGGCTCCCAGCTGGCTCCAGGCGCCACCTTCAGCTGGTTCAACAGGGCAGGCATCTGGGGAGCCCCTGAGGGAGCCCCCGGGGCCTGGAGCAGTGGGCAGGATCTCCCAAAGCCCCCCAGGTTCTGAGGGCCCCCGGTTTCACTATCTGTCCCGCACTGGTTCCAGGGCAGGTTCGTGAAGAACTAAGCCCTGCAAGCACACTGCCTTATTCCCAGCCAGCAGGGTCCTCTTCTCCTGCCCCGGCCCACTGTCCACCAGCAAGGACAATACCTTCTCTCCTACCAGGACGGTGTCGTGAGTCTCAGCTAATCCCCGTGCCCTGCCACGTGCTTCACACGCACTAGCACACAGAATCCTCACAAAAACTCTAGGAGGTGGTTAATACCATGATCATCCCCATTTTACAGATAAGGAAACACACAGGGAGAGGTTAAACAACTTCCCCCAGGTTACACAACCGGAACTCAAATCCAGGCTGACCGGAGAGCCCACACCCTTAACAGGTTACGCTACTCTCAAAGCACACCCAAAAGTCACCTCCTCCAGGAAGCCTCCCTGGCCCTCTCTCTGAGTGTCCGCAGTGCCCTGTGCCACCTCCATCATAGCACACATCTCTACTGGCTCTTAATTGTGTGGCTCGAGAGTGGGGCTGCCTGAGTTTGACTCCTGGGTCCACGGGCTGCGTAACCCTGGGGACATTGCTTAACCTCTCAATGCCTCAGCTTCCTTGTCTGGGCCAACGAGACCAGGGCCTGTTGAGCACAGGAAGTGGGTCTGAGCGCCACCCAGCCCCGGGCAGAGGAGGATTCGGTGCGCGAGTGTTAATCACTGTGGACTCTAGCTGACCACTTCCCACCGATGATGCTCGTGGTTGATCGGGACCTGACACCCCAGAGAGGCCTAGGCAGGCACCCACCTGCCCACCACGTACCCACGTGGCAGGGGCAGCCCCTCCGCTTCGGCCCCCCACCAACCCCAGCCAGTCCAAACAAGAAGAAAGGGACTCACTTGGAGACGAGTGAGAAAGCCTCAGAGCAGATGGCGGGACAGGGGACGAACTTGATGAGGATGTGGCCCAGGGCTGCGGGGAAGTGGGCGCGCGTGACCTTCTCCAGCACGGAGCTGAAGGTGTGGATGTCGGCCACCTTGCAGGATGGGTCCCCCGAGCCCGTGTCCAGGATGTTCCCCCCATGCAGCACCAGCAGGAGGACGTGCGTCTTGCAGGAGCGCTGCAGGCAGCCTTCCTAAGAGGGACATCAGTCAGGATAGAGAGAGACAGGCAGTGGGGAGGTGGGGGCAGCGGGCACACAGAGAATCACACACACACAGGGGGACTCTGACGGCGCCTCCTGTGCATTCAGAGTGAGGGGCACAGGCTGCCAGGAGGGCAAGCCCCTCCGTGTTGGGGTGGGAAGAGTCCCAAGAGACTCTTTTTGTTCATACGGGACCCAGAAGCCCAGAGAAGGACAGGGACCAGCACGACGTCACACAGCAAGTCAGATGAAGAGCTGAGTGAAAACTGGGTGGCCTGTCTACCAGCTCGGGGCTCTTCCTGACATCCTGACCACAGAGGTGGCCCAGACACCCTCAGAAACCCACCTCATTGTCTTCGTGGATCTCGATGCTTCCCTGGGCTGGGAACCTCTGTCTTCTCAAGGAAACCCGGTACAGTTCTCCTGTGGGGGGGACAGAGGACTCAGCATCTCCAGGCCTCCCTCACGGTGACTGGATGTTCCCTGGGCCCAGCTGGCATGAGGCCTGGGCTCCCAGGTGAGCTGGAATGACAGCGTCCCCAGCTCGGGAGGGTCACGCTGCCCAGCCCCTGCCGCCGACAGATACACAACCTGAAACCTTTCTCCTCCTGAGGAAAGGGAGGCCGGGGACTTCCCTGGTGGTGCAGTGGTCAAGAATCTGCCTCCCAATGCAGGGGACACAGGTTCGAGCCCTGGTCCGGGAAGATCCCACATGTCACAGAGCAACTAAGCCCGTGCGCCACAACTACTGAGCCTGCGTGCTGCAACTACTGAAGCCCGCGCACATAGAGCCCGTGCTCCACAACAAGAGAAGCCACCGCAATGAGAAGCCCACGCACCCCTATGAAGAGTAGCCCCTGCTCGCCGCAACTAGAGAAAGCCCGCGCGCAGCAACGAAGACCCAACGCAGCCAAAAATAAATAAATTTATTTAAAAAAAAAAAAAAAAGGAAGAAAAAGAAAGGGAAGCCGGCAGTGTGAGGCCATCATGGATGCTGTCTGTCCCTGAGGCCAGGAGGGGTGTCCCAGAAAGGAACTATTCTGCTCTTCCTCACCAGTAATGAGAGAGCAACAGGACAAATGCCATCTGGTGACTACCAGTTACGGAGGGAAATTGGGCCAAGCATCCCTCTGAAAACAACCAGAGGAGCTGGGTAAAGTATTTTTTAAAAGATCTGTTTGAAGCTCTCGGAGTGACAGCAAGGCCTTAAATTATGGGACCCCGGTCCAGGGAAGGTGGATCCTCCGAGAGGCAAGGCCAGCATCCAGGAGCACACTCACCGTCACACACGAGATTTGGGGTGAAGCCAGCCACTGCCAGGAATGCTTTTCTTGCTTCTCTCGGCTGCCATGTCCTCCTCCAGGAAGCGCTCCTCGGCATCCAGCCCTGGCTGAGCTCTCATTCCTCTAACATGTAAACTACAGCCGTGGACCAAATCTGGCCCGCCGTCTGTTTTTGTAAATAAAGTTTTATTGGGACACAACTGACTTTTTCATTTATGTATTGTCTATGGCTGCTTTTGTGCCACAGCAGCAGAGTTAAGTAATTGCCACAGAGTTCTTACAGCTGGCAAAGCCGAAACTATGGACTATCTGTCTCCTTACAGAACAGTTTATCTGATCTAACACCCGCATTTCTGAATGTCACTGCACTGGACTCTCCGGTGGAGGGGCGCCTCCAAGACATCCAACGGCCCCCTCAAGGCCCACCCGGTGATTCCAGCCACACTGAGGAATCCTCACCACCTCTTCTTTCTCCCCATGAGAAGGATACTATTTTCTCTGTGTTGCTGAACCACAAAGCTAGACTGTGAACCACTTGTTTGCCTTCAAGCGGTTCATCTCTAAAGCAGCCGGTTCTAGACAGGATGGCCCTTTCTCCTTCCCACTCCACCCCACCCCCTTCCATGAGCCTGCAGCACCCACTAGGAGTCACATCTGGGGAGGGGCCTTCCCAGGGGCTTTACAGGCAACCCTGCGGTAGGGTAGGCATGGGTGAGAGCCCTGGCCAACGTGTTTCTAAGTCAACATCTTCTCAGCCACTACTGGCCCCAGGGGAGGGTGCGTGCAAAGAATTCCAAGTGAGAAGCTTTTCTCAGTCAGCAAGTGCCTTTCTGAAATATTCTGTCCTCACAGACACAACCCTGGTCTAAGGGTAACTGCTTTATGAGCTCGGAGCTGCTGCCCACACAGACAGGAAATCGTTTCCCAAATGATGGAGAGGTTTGGCTTGGAGGAGGACGAGAAAAAACTTGTTTTGAGGCCGGACTCTGCCCTGCACTTACTAAGACTCCTTCAGTGGCTCAGACTCTTCTGCCTTAATTCGAACATCCTGTAGACCTTGCCCTGGGCTTGGCTAGAAGAGGTCTGGGCCCTGCTTTCAGGACAGGATTATGCTAAAGACACCAGTAAATGGCTCAGTTTTATTGAGCACTTATTACATCCAAGGCACAATGAGCTTTACAGGTACCATCTCATCTAGTCCCCACAGTTATCCTCTGAGCTGTGGTACTCTTATTATTAGCCCCATTTGACAGATGAGAAAACTGAGGCTCAAACAACCAAGGTCACTTGCCCCAAACCGCACAACTAATAAGACTGAGGGAGCTGCCCCACACTCAGCAGAAGACGATGCTTGACAAAGTGACTCCCCTCCCATCCCCCTGATCTCCACAGCTTCCCAGTGAGGTAGACACGACAATCCCCATTCTGCAGGAGAAAAAAACAGGAGCACAAATTGATGTGACACCCTGAAGACTAAAGCCCCCGAGACTTCTTCCCACCGCACGTGAAAGTTCGCTAGTAGGAAACCCCGAGAGTGTCCAGGAGGGAAGCTGAGTGTTGCTTCCCCAGGATGAAGCAACCATACTTCGTGATGTGTGCAGCTCTGGGGCAGCTGGACCAGGAGGAACCAGGAGCTGGGCAGAGCTGAGGTCATGGGCGGGGAGCCTGGGAGACCCCTCACTTCTGGGGCTGGGAGAAACCTAGTTGGGACCATGGACTTTGGAGCCAGAATGCCTGAGTACAAATCTACGCTCTTACCAGCTGTGTGCCCTGTGTCTCAGTTTCCTCATCTGGAATATGGGCATAATAATAGTAGCTACCTCACAGAGTGGTGATGAGGATAAATGAGCCCATATATACAAAGTGCTTAGGACAGGGCCTGGAACATGGTAAGTGCTATATGTGTTAGTAGTTTATTATTATTATTATTATTACTATTATCCAGGGTGCATCGGGGGGCACGGAGCCAGGGCCACAGCTGACACAATGGGGCCGGAGGCTGATGGGGACATCACCGCCTCCACACTCCTGCCCTGCCCCCAAGTCCCTCCCTAAGCCCTGGCAGCCTCCCCAGCCTCACTGGGCTGGATGTCTGCTTGCAGTGTGATTACAGAATTAAATGCTGTGATTGCCACAAATTACCATAGCGAGGCTATAAATAAGTCGCAGGGAAGACATGATGGTCCTGCCATCTCCTGGGCACCATGTCCTCCAGCAGGTGGGGACTGTATCCTGCACCCTCAGTGATTACACAGACTGAGAGCACCCGCATCCTTGATCTTCCCGTGGCCAGCTCCCTTGGGGCCCACGTGATGCCCTGGGCATCAAATCCGCGCTGCGTCCTGGCCACAAATGATGCTGAGGCAGCTCCAGGCTCAGTGGAGATGGGAGACCAGCAGGGCTGTCCTCAGCATGGCTCACGCCTTCCCTAGCCAAGGGGAAGAGTCCGGCCTCCCATGCTGTTTGAAGACGGAGACTTGCTTCCTTTTAATGCACAAAAGCCAGAAATGCTTTGCTCTGGAAGATGGAGGAGGGGAGACCTCGCCTGCCAGATCTGGATTCTGGCCCCTTGAGAGCTGACCAACAGGACCAGAGTTTCCCCATCTTCAGTCTTAGAAGAGGTCTCTGTAGACCAACAGAAAGGCAGCCTAGAACCCATCTGCCAGTACCTTGCCCACAAGGGTTCTGCTCTTCTAAGAACCAGACATTTCCACCACAATGATTGAGGCCACTGGCTCTGACTCACCCACAAGACAAAACTCTCTCACTCTTCCATGCCTTTGCTCATGCTGAGCCCTCTGCCTGGGAAGCCCTTCCTCCCTCTGCAGACCAGCAAACTCCTACCTAACCTACGAACCTGCTCAATTGTCACCACCTCTGGAAAGCTTTCTCAGATCTACTCAGGCAGAGATGGTTATCTCACAGCGTGCCTGGCTGGGCCTGGCTTGCTGCCGTGAGATTACTTGTCTAATTTCCTCATCAGACTGTGGACCCCATGAGAGCAAGGCTTACCAGTCAGTGGTCAGGACCTAGCATGACATTTCTGTGAAAACCTATTGCAAGTGAAGATCCCAGGGTACACGTGACCTATGAGACATCTCTATGCCGTCAAACCCCCAGGAGAAATTGGGACCAGGGGAGCATCGTCCACCACGAGGCACATTTCTTGAAAGTCCCCAGGGAAAGTGGTATCAGGGAACCTGTGGGAATTCTAGAGCATCCTGGCCGGGGCCTTATCACTCTGCCCCTAGAGGCTTCCCCAGAGCCTCTGGTGACAAGAACTGCTGGCAGGGGTTCCTGGGTGGTGAGGAGCCGCATTCCAGGGGCCCCAGGACCTCATACCAGGCTGCCTGTTTCTTCCCACTTCCTGTTCATTTCTGTTTGCATGGCGCTATTCAGGCTGGGTCCCTGCCGTGCCCAGATCTGGGGCGGGGTGAGACCACAACTGTTTTTGTGACAATGTTTTGTGACAAGCTCTGAGGCAGGCCAGCTACTGCAACGCCTGCTCCCAGCACCCCTGCCAGCCCTGGCACCAGGACACCCAGCTCACCGTGCCTCCTCCTGCCGGCTGAAGAATAGAGGCTATTTTTGCTTAATCACATCCTTGGAAAGGCGCAAATCATGATCATCCCTTCTAATTACCGATGTGCTACACTCCTCTCAAGACAAAAGCCAAGGTCGTCACCCACGCACTCGGCACCCTAAGCAAAGCATCACCCAGTTTGGCCAAAGACTCCATCTCCCTTGCCATCCGCCACTGGGACCCACAAGGAGTGGATGCTGGGGGTGCCCCCGGGCTAAAGCTGACCCCTCAATTTTACCCTCCATTCTACCAGCCCTGGCAGTCGCCCCACCTCTCTTAGTCACTCCTGGGGTCAACTGAGCAGAGCTGGGCCCAGCTTGAGGCCACATGGCACGTCCTGAGACGTAGCTGCAGAAGTATCTAATCCTTTAGAGCACATGGAAGCACATGCATGGGCAAACACACACACACGTGTGTGTCTGCATAAGCCCAATGGCTTGGCTATCTTGCTCTGATGTGAGATGCACGGCATATACCTAGAAATGTCTGGGAAGATCTAGAGCTTCATTCAGCTGCAAGCAGGAGGCTCAGATCACGGCCCCAATCCCCCAGGTAGACGCCCATGGAGAAGGACACATACACGGGAGACAGGCATGGACAGAGTCCTGGGATGGGAAATGAGTACCCTAGTCAGAGGGTGACCTCGGGCACTCTCCCCACGACCGCAAAATGAGGGGGTCAGACCTCATTCCCTCTTAGGAAGTCAGGCAGTCGGAGATTCCATGAGTCCAAGCATGCTGTGTGAGTTCAAGCCTCCATGCCCAGCAGAATTAGACTCTTAGACCTAATGGGACCTGCAGGCATGATGGGTGAGTTGCTTTGAGGGATGCCAGAGGGAGGAAGAGGAACCAAGAGATGGCAGGTGGCAAATGTCACCTGGATTTTCAAAGTGGTTGATTCTATCTAGGGAGCTTCATGTCAATTTCCAGGCAAGCCCTGTTGCAAATTAACAAACAAGTGTTTGGGGACCCTTAGAAAAGGAAGCAATGGGCCCCCAGAGACCTGATAGGCTCACTCGGACATCTCTGGCCAACCCCACTTCATTGCTTGTTGGGTAGGGTCACTGGGCTGGGAGCCCAAGGTAGCGCCAAGGGCTTAGGGCATCTGGGGAGGAGGGGACACTGGCAGAAAGACAAACCAGGTTGGAACCCACAGCTCTCATAGCGGCTCAAGGAGTGCAGGTTCATGAATGGGGCCACGATGCGAATGGGGCACTGTGAAGCAAGGGAAAGAATGGGCCCGCGCTGTATGGTTTTAAAACTTTTTTAAAATGGTGAAATCTTTTGCCCAGTGAAATTTTCCTTAGAAACCCAATTTGCAGAACAGGTGAAAGTGGACGGCTCTGACTGAAAAAGGTTGGGGGGCCCAGAGCCCCGCTTCCTTACTCCCCCCAACCCTTGACCTAGGCAGCCACTGAGGGCTCCAGAGAACAATTAAAAAGTCACCAACTTTGTTCACCAGCCAGACTCCAGGCCACCCTCCTCCACGGTGCTCCAGCCCCTGGCTTTATGCAAAAACAGCAGTCTAGGTGGAGGGGTGGGAGGATGGGTTGGAGGCCTGATATTGGAAGAAAGCACACCAAAATGTTTATAAGTGGTTTTCTCTGGATGGTGGAACAATGGGTGATTTTTTTTAACTTTCTGCTTTTCTCTATTTTCCAATTTTTCTCTAGCAAACTCATATTTCTTTTAGTTTACAACTATTTATGAATACATCGATTGAATGCACTACAGGCTTGTGTCATGTTTACGATAAGAACATTTTCAACAAGCTACTACCCCTTACTCTGCTAAATGCAAACACCACAGACAAAACAAAGTGAAATGCCCTGCCTTCTGGGAGCTGACAGCAAATGAGGGAATGCAAAAGGAAATGACATGCTTATGGAAGGAAAGAACGAATGTGAAACACAAAGAGTGAATCACCATCCTGCATTTGGGTTAAAAATCCAACTTGACATGACTTGCCAATTCCTCCTCCATTGGTTATTGCCCAAACTTGTGTCAGGGCTGGAAGTACCAAGATGAATCAGATATATAGCAGGTGCCTTCAAGGATCTCTCAAGCCCCTAGGGTCACATGACCAAGGCCTATGTCATGTGACCCAGCCCGGTCACATGACCAAAGGCTGCAAACAGCCTGAGCCAGGGTAATGGGACCCCCAAAGGTAGTCAGCCTCTGAGGTGCACACACTAGAGACTATGGAATGAGGAGGGGACGTCCCCGTCCTGCTCCCTGCAGCTCAGGTCACTTTGAGGGCACATCTGGAGCCCAATAACTGGGCAGGAAAGCTGTGGAAGGGGGCCCAGCCTGGGGAAGAGCAGGCTCTATGGGACATTTGCTGCCTGCAAATCCCAGCCGAGCTGTGTTTGGGTCACAGGAGCAGAAGACAGAGTCGGGATGAATGGGGGCGCGGATAGTTTCTGAAGAGTTCTGAATTTCAGCACAACTAAGGAAATGTTTACAATAGTACAAGAGTGACCCGTGCTGGCCCAGTGGCAGGGCGTTCTCTCCCCTTCAGGAGGTTGTACAAGCAAGGAGTGTAAGTGGTCACTTGGCAGCGTTGCTGGCAGGGGATGTTCATCCAGGGCTGGGGGATCTAGAGGCCGAGGCCCCTCCTATGAATCCTTAAGCCTTTCAGGGTCAGAAGCCAATCAAGTCAGCCTAGATTCATCTGGCTAATGAGGCCAAACCCCAGGGGCCAATTAGCCCCCCACAGAGTTGCTTGTCCCCACTAAGGCCTGTCCCTTGCTAGGGTCTGGGCCCCAGATCCTGCCTCTTGAAAACGCACTTTTGGCCACCCCAAGGGAGCTTGGGGATAGCTCCAAGGAGCCACTCCCCTTGGGGAAACCCAGTGTCCCCATCTTGAATCAGGCCCAGGGAAGGTTTCAGATATACAACCATAAGAACCTCTCCTGCCACTACACAGTGATGCTAGAAGGGCTTGGCGTCCCCTATCTGATGACTCTCTGTAATAAATGCAGTCTTCCTCAGATGGGTCTTGAGTTTCTAGTCCTCGTCCAGCGTCTCAGGCAAACTTCACATTCATCCTGAGAGGGCAGGATGCTGTGCCCATTTTACAGATGAGAAAACTGAGGCTCAGAGAGGTTAAGTGAAGGGGTGGGGATTTGAACCCAGGTCACCCGGCAAGGGCTCTTTCATCCTCCTGAAGCATCACCCCACAAAGGTGGGGGTTAAGAAAGGGGTGTTCTTGTCAGTCTTTTAAATGTCTCCATACTGGCTCTGCCAGCAGAGCCATCCCTGGCAGGGAGGGAAAGAGGAAGAGAGGCGGTTATCAGGAGCAGAAGCCTGCCTGAACCTTTGGGTCCTACCCCCTAAGGAACTTCTGTCAAGCCTGCCCTGGCCCGGCTTGGAAGTCAGCACACAAAGGAACCCCAAAGCACACTCCCCGACGGTAATCCCCTCAAAATGAACATGGGCTCCAGAAAAGGAGCGGGGCAGGGCCCTTAAACATATGAAAAGGTGCTCAACCTTAGAACCCTAAACTGCAGGAACGCTCACTGAAGTCACTCTAAAACGCCTTTTTTTTCACCTTAGCAGTTATCAACACCCAGCCGCCCAAGGTGTGGGAAAGCAGCCTCTCCTCATTCATTGTGGGTAAAAGCGAAAACCAGTACAGCCTCTATGGAGGGCAGTTTGGCAAGGTCATTCCACATACAGAATGCCCTTGACCCAGCAATTCCAAGTCCATGTGCAAAATGACATGGGTACAACACTAACCACTGCCACACTTTCTAAGATATAGACAAGAGACAGAAAGCAACCTATGTGCCCATAAATAGGGGCCTGGTTCAATAAACTAGGCCACCGTGAAATATGACACACCCGTTGCAAAGAATGATGCCCTTCTGAATGTATTAGATAGTAAAATACTCCGGATATATTATTATCTGAGAAAAGCAAGGTACAGAGTGGAAGGCACCGAATGCTCCCATCTGTGTGGGGTAGATATAAAGTTATATATATATAAATGAATATTTAGGGAGATGCTCATATATGCAGAGAATATCTCTGGAATGTTCTAGAAGAACCTAGTCACAATCGTGGCTTCTGGGGAGAGGGAGGCACCCTCATCACCTTCGTTCCTTTAGAATTTTATACCATGTACATGTGCTACCTACTCAAGAGACAGATTAAAAATAAGAATTTTTTCAAAGGGCATGTAGCAGGGTGATTAAAAGCCCTTTTGTCCCCAGGAGAAAGGGATTTGAGGAGACAGAGGTTCCCTGAGACTAAAAAGAGATCCCCACCCCCTGCCCCAGGCTGAGGGGAGGAGACAGAACTAGGTGCGGTGCCCTCACAACTTGGGGGACTCTCGCAAGTCCAGGAGGAGAGAGAATGATTTTCACGGTCTGGTCACCCTGTGCCCCAAGGAGCCTGGCCCCTCGGCAGACCAGGACGGAAGGGAGTACCAGGCTGGGGCCCGGAGCCCCACAGCATCCATGAGTGTGGACGGAGAGCTTTCTGCACACATTCGCGTGTGCACACACTGTTTCCCCACCAGGGTGGCGGGGAAGACCCCTGGGGGCTTTGGAACAAGGGCAGGAAAATGAGGAAAAGGGAAACCCCTGGAATCACGGAGGGGGCTCTGTCACCAGTCCCGCTGGATGGGTATGCAGAGTCGAAATTGCAAAGGGGCTTATAGAAAAATAAAGGAAAAGGTGGTTCGTTCATGTATAAGTCAGTGGACTGTGCAGTATGGTCTCCATTCGCCCCTCCAGATCCACCTCCAACATCCCCAGTGAGGCTCCCTCCCTGCCCACTCACCACAGGCTGTCCCTCTCCTGTCCCTCCCGAAGGCCAAGCTCCTGCACAGGTGGGGCAGGGACAGAGGGGGAGGCTCTCCACGCAGTGACCTTCAGGGCTGGGAGTGGCCCAGGGCATCGTCCTGTGCCTGGCGGGTTTCCTTTACCTGAGATTGAAGAAACCCCTACTGGACTCTCCTCCAGTCATGCTGCTCGAGAGCCTTCCTTTTCCTGCTGGAACCCCCGACCGAATCATGACTAGACTCTAACTGCCCTACAAAAATCTTATCATGTCAGCCTACACTGTCCTTTCCTGCGGCTTCCCCATCCTGACCAAGGCCCGTGTGGTCTGCCCACAGGCCCGACTCTCCACTCACCTCTCCCACCACTTGCCCCACCCTCTCTAAGCTCAACCACGTCGGCCTTTTTGACAGTTGTCAAGGATCCCATGTCCCTCTCGCCACAGGGCCTTTGCACATCCTGTTCCCTATGCCTGGACTCTTCCTCTCACCCTCTGTGCCCAGACAGTCCCTACAGAAACCTCAGGGTTCCTTACTCCTGGGGGCCTTCCCTTCTTACTCTCTTCCTCCCAAAAGCACCATGGCTTTCTGTATCCTAGGACTAATCCTTATACTTTTAGTTTTGTGGTTATTTCATTTGTCTTCCCCTCCACCAACCCCCAGATTGTAAGATCCTTAAAGGCTGGAACTGGATTTGTTTTTGTTCCATTTTATCCCCAGAGACTATTAAGGTGCTGGCATATAAGAGACTCATTAAATATTTTTCAAACAAGCGAATGAACTAATAATTTGTTCCTATTTTGTGCCCCTACACGTGTCAGAAGCTGCACACGTCCCTGGCAATGCAGACGCGGCACAGACTCACACAGATGCACACGGAGCCTTGTGCAGATGACTGCATTGATGCTTGGACACACACGCTAACGCACACACACCAATGCACAGGCACACGTTTCCCTGTGCGCGTGCACACACACGAACGGACCGTGCCAAACATAGGCATACGCGCACGCACGCAAGAAAAGTGCTCCCAAGGCGGACGTCTGCCACCCTGAGCTCATTAAAGCCGCTAAATATAGCCCGTCTGCAGCTGTGCTCAGCAAGCTGCCCACACAGGCCAGGAAAAGACATCAGTTACCAGGCAGAGGAGTGGGGAGGCCAGCCGTGGGCAGGGGGCTTCACGCACCACGCCTGTGTGCGGCTGCTGGGAAGGCCATGGGGCTGAGGGTATGCAGGAGGGGTAGCCCCTCGGTGGCTGGTCCGGATATTCAGAGCTGCTCCTCTGGTCCCTAGTCCCAGACAGTGGGCCTGAGGTCAAGCCACGCCCCCACGAGCATCCCCATCCTCCCCCTCTGCCTCAGTGGGACAACCACACAGGTTTTCCTCACAGTTATTGGGGTCAAGGAGCCAAGCTCAGTCCAGGACCAGGGACTGGAGCCAGGATACAGCCTGGGACAAATCGGGGCTCTGTCGGTGCCTAGGGTAGAGGCTCAGTCTGGGATAAAGATCAAGGGTCCTTCTGGGGCCAGGATTGGGACTCAGTCTGGACCACTGTCGAGGACGAGAGAAAGTTCAGAGACGCACTGCTCACCCCGGTCTAACAAACAGGCATGGCCACGGGCAGACCCTCCCCACACTGGGGGCACCACCTGCTGCCCCGACCCCTGCATCTGAAGCCTGGCACTGGCCCTGAGAAAGCCATCTGACGACCACAAGTGTAAGTCACATGTGCAGGTCAAGTTGTACTCCACACAGACTGGGTCCGACTCAGAGGGCACAATAGCAAGTCCTCCTGTCCTGGAATCTGCACCCTCCTCCCACCCCCCCGACCCACACAGGTGGACATGAGGTAGAGAAAGTCTCTCCAACTCGCACTTTACTGTGCACATCCTGGACCCCAAGTTTTTTGGGGGGTTTGTGGAGCTGGCTCTTGAAGGGGGTACCTGTGGGACACAGGGGACAATGGGGCACCTCCCCAGATACCTGGGGTGACCAGAAAGGAGAAACTTCAGGAAAATGGGAGCTCAGACCAGACATGGGACTGAGCTCTGGAGATGGAGGAGCATGGAGATCTGTGTTTGAGCACCTTCCTTGGAAGGTTATTTACCCCTAGTCTTTATTTTCTCAATGTGACACAGTTGTAATGATTGTGACCTTTCCCAGTATCCAGGTGGCCATGAAGATCAGTGTGCAGCGCCCTGCACACTGCGAAGCTGCTGAGAGGGGAAGGGAGGGGGGATGGAGAGAGTGAGGCAGCCACGGCTCTCCTGGGAGAGTCTGCTCCCCCTGGAGATGGACCCGGGAGACAGAGGAAGGAGAGTTACTACACCCACTGAGCCAACAGCTGTGCCCTCAGCCTCCTCCGTGATGACGGTAGGTCCTGGCAGGAAGGGGTGGACCCAGCTCCCTGATCCAGGAAGCGATGAATGGAGTAGAGGGCAGAGGCCAACAGGGCTGGGTCCCAAGGCAATCGCTCTGGAGCCCCAAGTCCTTCCTACCATCTGCTGTGGAGGGGGCTGCTAGTGTCCCCTCCACGGGGCTGGATGCACTGCTCGAGTTTTCCAACTAGCTTAAGAGAAAACTGTGCTTGGAGTCTGCATGCTCCTTCTAGAAGTCAGTCTGGAAAGGAAGGGGAGGGCTGGTGGGGAAGGTGGGCAGGTAGGTCGTGCGGAGGCTGGTCTCATCCTTTATTGGAGAGGAATCACTAGAGGGCATCAGGAGGCCATGAGGACAAGTCTGCCTCCTGCGAAGGTCTCTCTCACACTCTGGAGGAAGAACCAAAGTGGGAGAGACCGGAGGCAGGGAGGCCAGCATGGGAGGACGGATCCATCCAGAAGAGAGAAGATGGTGGCCTCAGCTGCAGAAGGGATGGGGGATGGAGTGGGTGGAGGCATTGAGAGCTCTGCTGGGGGTAGAATGGATGCTCTCAGGGGTCTGATCTGACTCTGGAAGGTGGCAGAGAAGAGGAAGTTTAGACGGACGCCCAGGTGTCTGGCTTGAGTTTGCGGAAAATGGCGCCATTCACTTTGTACAGAAGAACAGGAGTGAGGTTCACTGAGCAGGTAATCAGCTCCCCGAGTCCTTACACCCAGCACCATGTCAGGTGCCAGAAGTGCTCTGTAAATGTCGGCTCTGCTGTGGAGTAGCGTGAACACGGCAGAACAGCTAGACGTGCGGGCAAAGGAAACCAGGAGACAGAGGCAGCGACGGAAAATCAGAGAGCGCTAGAATGTCAGAGCTAGAAGGGGCTCTACGTACAGACGGGCCAGGAGACCGGCCACAGGC
This sequence comes from Balaenoptera borealis, assembly GCF_965194805.1. Taxonomy (NCBI): domain Eukaryota; kingdom Metazoa; phylum Chordata; class Mammalia; order Artiodactyla; family Balaenopteridae; genus Balaenoptera; species Balaenoptera borealis. The sequence continues at coordinate 50,440,516 of NC_138879.1, read as the reverse complement.
AGGAGCTGAGGCTGCACAGCAAGTTAGCTGGAGGGGTGGGGGGCCCAGGTCTCCTGCACGCTGGTCCGAGCCCCTCTCCCCCCTCCGCCTGCACCCGGCCCCTCCGCACTGGTTCCCTAGGCTTCCTCAAGTCTGGTTCCAAACAGCAAGCACAAGCCAGAGGCAGCAGGCTGCCAGCGCACGTGTGCAGCTGCAGGATGAAGGCTGGGCTGCCTGGCTGAGGAGGGAGGGTTCCAGGACACCCCCGGAGGCCCCCACCCGTGGTCACTGCAGACAAGGCCTTGCAATCCCATGCCTGCACATGAGCTGGGAGGCCCTTGAAGGCCCGTTTCCTGCACTCCCAACCCTTGTGGCCAGATCAGGAGGGCTCCCTGGGGACTCAGACTGTGCCAGTGACAACAGAGGCGGCCACAGGACCAGCAGAGCATGGAAAAGACTGGGCTCTGTAAGACGCTGAGATTCACCCCCGCGCCTCCACCAGGTGTTCCAGGGCTCATCCAAAAGCCAACAATAAGCGAGAACCATGCAATGCTTCCTATCTGTGAGGTGCAGACCTTGGCACCCATGTACATTACCTCTATGCCCTCAGCGACTGTCGAAGTAGACATTACGATCATCTTTCCCCAACTGAGTAAACCGAGGCCCAGAGATGTTAGGTAACTTGCCCAAAGAAGCACAGAGAGTAAATGGAGGAACTGGGCCTCAAGTCCAGGCCTGACACCTTGAAAGCTCAGATGCTATAGCACCAGTCCCAGGATTATCTGACTCCTGGTCCAGGGCAATTTTTACCACTTCCCACCTTGTTTTTAGTGAGGTTTTGAAAACCAAGTGGAAATATCAAATACGATAATACGCACAGAGGTGTAACATAAATGGTGGAGCACATCATAAATGTCAGGCATTGCCATTATTCTATTTTTATTCAGGGCCACAGACTTTTATTTTGCCAGTTTGGGATGACAAACACAAATCACCATCAACTACCACCATCATTTCATAAAAGAAAAAGTATTTGAATGCCATAATGTGTAGACAGGACCAAAGTGCGGAATAAAAAGCTGTTCTCTCAACCGAATGCATTCAATGTTATGGAAAAACACATTACAGGACTGTCGTTTGTCTCGTTGTCAAAAACGCTGGGTTTGTGCTTGGCAATCACTGACCTCAATGACCATTTCAGCTCTGAAATTCTTCCGTGCATCTACTGTTATTCTTTACTAAACAAGAACATCCTTAAGGAGCAGAAGTGGATGACAGCTGCCGGCAGTCTCATTCTGACTAAAATCTATAACCGTGGTGTAAAAAACAGAAAACAAACAAACAAAAAGGCTTTGTTTCTCCTTAAACACGCATTTTTCCCCAACCAGGTCCAGAAGACACCAAACGTCTGATCAATTCATTTGTGTCTGTGGAGAACAGAGCTGCGGTCTGGCGTTTCGGAGACAGCCCCGCAGCAGGTGGCCGTGTTTTTCACTTTGAGGCCGCTGTGGTTTCTTCTTCCTAGGGGCCCAGAAGGAGTGACCTGGGCTTGGTTCCTCTCTCACATTCCTGAGGAATGTGATCCTGTGTTCAGCGTGCTTTTATTTTATTATGTTTGACATCTCTGGGGGCAGCCTAGCTGGCCAGGGAGAGACTGACCCTCCCAGGCCATGCTAATTCCCAGAGATAATAAACAACTCACCCTAGAACGCACCTTTCACATGCAAACCAACCAATCCTGGGTCCTCAGCTCCAACCACCTCCTTTAACTAACTCCCACACGCCAGGCAAATATCCCCCCTGCCCTAAATCACCCTGGGGCCAGGTGCCCGAGAACTAGAGACCGCCCCTGTGGCCCGGAGCCTGCGACATTATTCAATCCAGCCAGGCCTCAGCTGTTTCCCCTGCCCTGATGTGCCTTTCCCACGGAAAACACAATCCAGGCTCTGGGCCAGGCTTTCCCCGTGCCCCTTCTGCCCGCCCCACCCCCGACCAAACCTGGTGCTTCCCCCATGGCCCCTGCCCTGGGGAAGTGTAAATAACAAATTCTTCAGTCAATGGCTTTGATCTCTCCATGGCTTTGATCTCTCCGGGTCTTCACTCAGTCACCTCTATAAATTAAAATCCAGCGGGTACATTTTAACACCCAGCCCCCCTCCTGCTGACCTTGGTGCCTCACATCCTGCGAGGACACAGGCGAGGGACCTGCCCCCTTCTCTGCACTGCCCCTCCCCTTGCCCAGTGCACTTATGGCCTGAGTCTTGTGGGGGGCACACACGCCCCTCTCAGAGACACTCATGGCTCCCAGCCCCTGAGGGGCTTCGTCTATGAACTGCCACCGGATGTGTGAAGCATAGAAATCTTCTCCAAGGCCTGTGCACCTACTCAGGCCGTGGGAAGCTGGCGCTACAGGTACTCCTCCTGTCAGCTGACGGATGGAAGAGCTTGGAGGAAGAACTCAAGAAAGGCTTCAGCCTGGGGAGGGGGTGGGCAGAGTGGGCTGCAACCACAGACCAAAAGAGCAGGAGAGAGAAGGAAGGAAAGTTCTGAGCCCACCCTCCCCCAGATACACACACAGACCCCAGTCCCCAGCCCCGGCCTCGTGTGGAACTCAATACTGCCAACAGCAAAGACGTCCGGCTCAGAGAGTGCCCATCAAGTGCACCCCAAACCTCCAGGGAAGATGGCCTGAGGTCACTTTGCCAGAAATTGACATCTTTACCAAGTCTCTCCTGGGCCTAATCCTGTGCTCGGCCTCTTGAGAAAACACAGGCAGAAGGAAATCTGAGACGCCTGTATCATACGAAGGACACAAGGACTTGGGAGGCCCCGCTCTGCAGACAAGGCCTCTGAGTGATGGGACAGAGGATCATGACCCCTGGCACAGCCTCGGTTACTGTGTCACCAACTGTGGTTCCTGGAAGTTGTGTCACCCGAGAGAGATGGTCTCAACGGCTCAGGAGGGCTTGCTCCCGTTTCCGGTGCCCCCCTCTGCCCACAGGCAGACCACGCAGGAGGCTTTCCGTGGTTCCACCTGCTCTGCTCAGCTCAGCCTCCTGGCCCATCAGCCTCAGGCCCCTCTCTCTGGCCCTGACCCCCCGAGCTGCCCAGCATGTAGGAAGTTGGGAACCCGTGGAGCTCAGCTCCTGGGGCAGAGAGTGGCCCCGGCCCTCCGATCCCGCACGGTAGTGAAGACCCTACCACCTGAGTGGATGAGGGGGCCCCCCGCCCAAGGAGCTTGGGCCCACCCAAGGTGGAGAAAAGACCCCTGGGGGCCAGGTTTAACTCACGTTGCTTCTCCTGGAGGATGCTGGATGTGCACGGCACGTTCCCGTCTCCTGCAGAAGAAGAGAAGAGAGGTGAGCGGACTCCGCATCGCTGTCGGCCAGACGCTGGGAGGCCACCGTGGCCCCATTGGCCCCTCCTGTCCAGCTGCCCCCGCCCGGAGCCAAGAGCCGGAGGTGAGCACCGGGGAACCCCCAGCCCCTCCCGCCCTGCCCTGCCGCTGCCACACCCAGCTCTCCGCACACACGACAAAGCCCCAGCCCTGATGCCATTGCCTGGGGAGGTGTGTCCTAGCCACCCTGCCACCTCCGCCCACCTGCATAAAGCAGCTGCATGTCTGGGGTGGCCCTTTTCTACACTTACTCTCATCTCTGAGGGTCACCGCCGCCCTGCAGACAACTGGAAATCCCTGCCTCTAGGCCAGCCTCTAGTCTCCTAAGTCCTTGACCCACGTCCCCCACCGCCTCCTGGACCTCAGCTCAGCAGGCAGCGCGCGCGCACCACGACCACAGAGAGCGGCCTGGAACTGCCCGTTCCCAAGTCCCCACCTCAATGAAGGCACCACCTTCTCCCCAAGCCTGGGAATCACCCGTGACCCCTTTCCCTGCCTCGTCCCCACTTTCAGTCAGTCACAGAGTGCTGGGGCCGTCTGCCTCATTCTCTCCTCCTTACTCTCTCCTTCTCCACCGGATTTGGACTCCCCAGTGGGAGGGGTTTCTGTGCTGTTCACTGGTGTGTTTCCAGGCCTAAAACAGTGCGTCTCAGTCAATATCTGTTGAATGAATAAATGAAACACACACACAAACACATACACACACACACATACACAAACACACACACACACCACTCCCCAAATACAGAACTCCATCCCGTCTCCCTGGACTATTGCAATAGCTCCTCCTTTTGATGAGAAGCTTTTTTCTATAATTATGAAAAGTAACACAAGTTCCTTATGGAAAATTTGAAAAACACCAACCAGCAGAGAAAAGGGAAAAGATTCCTTATAATCCCATGACTGAGGGAAAACTACTGGTCCCCATTCCATGTCATTCCTTCCAGGCTTCTTTCCATAAACATTTTTTTGGGCCAATTGAGATCATATCATCTCTCTGTGGGCAGGGATTATGTCATTTATCTCTGTATCCCCAACAAATAGATCAATGGGTGGCTCGTGGAAGGTATCATAGATGATAAAGAAGCACAAAATACACTTTCTGTACTTCAAGTTGAAGCATGAATAAATAAATAAAGCTACGAAACCTCTGTAAACATCACTCCAACAGCTATAGAACATTCTATTGAGAGGATACATCATGGTTGACTTTTAAATTATCCTATTGGCAGAAAGTTTCAAAATTTCACCATTATAATTACTGCTGCAAGGAACATCTTTATGGCTGAAGCTCTTTCTGCCTGTTTTATGATTTCCTTAAAATACAGCCACAGAAGGAAAATTCTGGGTCAAAGGGTAAGAACATTTTTAAGGCTCCCGATGTTTATTGCCTGATTGCTTTCCAGAGAGGCCTGATTATGTTCTGATTTACACACCCAGTCGCAGCAGAAGTCAGGGCTGCCCTTAACAGACACTCACCTCCCCAGCATTTACATTGGTCTGTCAAATTTCTCTGCCTCTAGTTTCACCAGATTAATCTTTCGAAAACTGGCCTGCCCAGGCCACTCTTGCTCCAAGCCCTCCAGTGACTCACCGTCATCAATTTCTCAGCCTGTCAAGCAAGCCTCTCTGTAAAGTGGCCCCTGCCCACGTCCCCAGCCTTTGCCCACCCCTTCCTGCCTCATCTCCACCAGCCAAATGACCTGCACACCATTAGGGCTCTTCCATCTTTCTCTGTCGAACCCGCTATATCCTGCGGGCTGGGTGGAGAACCAACCCCGAGGCCACCTCTTCCACGAAGACTTTGATTCTTCCTCAAAGGCCTCAATTCTCAGGACCTTTGTCCTCAAAGGTCAGCTCTGCGTCCCAAGGGACTCACAGGGTCAGGTTCAGCAAAGGCCAGTTCCCTTCCATCGCGAATGCTCCCCTCGAGCCCACCCCACCTAACTGGAAGGCTCAGAAAGGGACCTAAGCCAAACCCCAGGAGCTAGAAAATTCTCTGTGGCCAGAGTGAGGCTGGAATCTGAAAAGTGGAATCCCTGGTCCTCAGCTGACCTCAGCCCACTGAGAGCCCAGTCAGTTAGCAGTTCTGTCTGAGCCCCCCAAAGATCTTCAGCCAGGGGAGCCCCTTGGCATCAGGAGTCCTAGCCCTGGCTCTGTGGCACCATGTTTTGGGCCTCGATTATACACATCTGTTCAATGGAAGGTCTCACTCTACCCTGCTGAAGGGTCCTCCAGCTCTGCCAGGACAGGGGTCCAGGGCCAGGGGGACAGCACAGAAGTGGCCAGACTGGAGTCTAGGGCATGGGCCAAGCAATGTGGAAGTCACGCCTCCAGCCTGAAAACTCTAGCTAGAGGCAGGATCCTGCTGCCCAGGTGGGACCCTCTCTCCTGACCCTGACCATGCCGGCAGAACCTACAGGTACCAGGTCTGGCGTCCCCGGCTTCCTGAGCAAGTCTGAGGTCCCCCCCAAAATGTGTCCACAGCTTCCCCAAGGACCCCAGTTCTCCAAGGAAGGTTCCAGGGCACAGAGAGAAGCCAGCTCCAGGCCTCTGCCGGGGGCCTTGAACGCCCTTCCTCGTGCAAAGCTGCCGGCCCCTCCCCTGCAGACTCAAGGGTGGCTCCAGTGTAGGAAATGCCACCACCTCCCCGCCAACAATCCAGGGGCTGATGGGCGACTCCCTTCCAAGGGAATGAACCATCCCAGATGCCATGCACCGGAATCCATCACCCTGTTTCTGCAGCCTCTGCCTCCTAGGGCTGCCTTCATGGCTCATGTCACCTGAATCCTAATCTGTCTCCCTCCTCCATGGGATCAGGGCCTCTGGGCGCTCTCAAAGGCAGGAGTAGGGGGCTTCCCTGGTGGCGCAGTGGTTGAGAATCTGCCTGCCAATGCAGGGGACACGGGTTCGAGCCCTGGTCTGGGAGGATCCCACATGCCACGGAGCAACTAGGCCCGTGAGCCACAATTACTGAGCCTGCGCGTCTGGAGCCTGTGCTCCACAACAAGAGAGGCCGTGATAATGAGAGGCCTGCGCACCGCGATGAAGAGTGGCCCCCACTTGCCACAACTAGAGAAAGCCCTCGCACAGAAACGAAGACCCAACACAGCCATAAATAAATAAATAAATAAAAATTAAACTTTAAAAAAAAAAAAAAGGCAGGAGTAGGGAATGGAAAGAGCATAGAGTTGGAGTCAGGAGGCTGAGATTCCCTTCCAGGTTCCCATGGACTCAGACTCACTGTGTGACCTGAGGCAAGTCACCTTCCCTCTCTGGGCCTCATTCCCACAATCCAGTGTGGGTCCAGTGCTCTCTAAGGACCCTACAAGTACTGAAAGTCCTTGGTGGTACTGCATTTCGGTTAAACACCTGGACTCAAATCTTGGTAACCGTGTACCCTTGGACAAGTTACTTAACTTCTGCATGCCTCAGTCTTCTAATCTATAAAATGGGGACAGGAGTGCTACCTACCTCAGAGGGTTATTGTGAATATCAAATGATTAATGTGTGTAAAGCCCTTAGCACACAGCCCAGCACACAGTAGCCATTCAAGGTGTGAGGAGTGGTCTTATTGTTGCTTCATTTACTTATTTACTTTTAACAACAGGCTCAAGACCTCATCTCTTTTGTCACCATCACGACTCCAGGTGGAGCCAGGTAGAGAAACTCAATGGTTAGTGCTGGGTGCCAGCTCACAGTGCTCCCCGGGCCCAGGGGTCATGGCAGAGCCTGTGCTCCAGAGAGGCCCAGGTAGAGAACAGAGGCCTGGGCACCCTCGCAGAGTAGCCCCCCGACAGCATGACACGGTGCCCGCAGACCGCTTCCGCGGGTGCCAGAGCAGCACTGATGCAGACAGAGCAAGGGAGATCCCACATCAGATGTCAGATGCGTAGGTCAGGACCGAACACGAGCATCCTGTCTGAGCACCAGCTGAGTCCAGGGGGAAAGTCAGCTCCCGCGACCCAGCAGGGCAGATGCCTCACATCGATATGAAGACACTCACTTATAAAACCCCTTCTATTTATCTATCTGCCAAGCACTGTGCCAGGGGCCGTGGGGGACGCGGAGATGAAAAAGTCAAGGTGAGATGAGAGAGGAGGAGGGAGAGACTCGACCGAGCGACCCTGGGGAGGGTGCGGCAGAGCCACAACTTGAGAGCCTTGGGGCAAACATGGCTTTGACAGGGAGAGGACCGAGCAGGACGTTGCAAGCAGCCAGCGAGACCGCATCCGCAGCACGCGGAACTGAGGAAAGGCAGGTGTAGGGGAGTGGGGCCCAGGGCAGATAAGAAAACTGCAGCTTGGAGAGGCGGAGGGATTCACTAGCTCTTCCAAACTCGAGTCTCCTGCCATTTCTACTGTGCCCCAAACCAACTACATAATGAGCAGGGTCCAGCGCAAAATGAAAAGGCAGGGGCCCTCATTCAAAAAGCAAAAAAAATAAAACCTGGGGATTCCCTGGCGGTCCAGTAGGTAGGACCCGCGCTTTCACTGCCAAGGTTAAACCCAAGGTTTAATCCCGAGTCAGGAACTAAGATCCCACAAGCCATGAGGCTCAGCCAAAAAAAAAAGGAAAAAGAAAAAAATAAAACCGTTAAAGGTACTAAAATACAGTTTTTCCCTTTGTCCTTTCCTGCCCTGTCCTGGTGTTCTTTATTTGCTACCTGATGTTGTGCTCCCTCGTGCACAGGGATACCTGAGGGGTGAGTGTAGACCCTCACAGGTGCCCGGGGGCGGCCGCTTCTCAACGTGGCACCCAGGCACATGGGCCATCAGCTACCACAGTCCCCCTCCCGCCAGCTGCTGGACCCTGGCACCGTGCCGGGACCGAGAGCAGGAAAGCTGGGCCATGCGTCCACCCTTCCCACTGCCCACTGCCCCGACCCCCCAGGCGGGCAGGTGACCCCCAAGGGTACCGCAGCCTCCGCATCAAAACACTCTAGGTCCCCGGACGGGGTGGGTGAGAGGCCTGCCCTCTCCGAGTCACCCACTGAAGGCACCGCAGCACTGCCAGCCCAGGGCGGGAACGGCCGCTCTGTGCTGACACTGGGCTCCGTGCCTCTGACCCCAACCGTCCCGGCACCCAGGCCCCTGCCTGGGGGAGGACAGCAGCTGTCTCTGGGCAGGTGCAGAGAGGAGGAAGCTGGATGGCAGAGGGCAGGAGAGCGGGAGGCCAAGAGCCCATCCTGGGAGGCAGGGAGGCGGGGGGAGGCGGCCCAACGCGTGAACCAAGCTCCCAGCCCCAGCATGTGAGCCACTGTCCCATCAAGCGGCACTTACAAAACACAGATCTGAAGATAAAATCATTCAGAATTGAGATCGTTAAACCCCAAGCCCCAGGCCTTTCAGAGCACTGGTCACAGCCCTGACTACGACACATACACCTCCGGTGCTTCTCTAGTACCTGCTCTGTGCCAGACCCTGGGGGGAAGGGGAGGCGATGGGCCAGGTCTAGCCCATCACCTCCCTGCTCTCAGGCCAGGCCCTAGGAGCGACTCACCTAGGTGGTTTACAGGATGCCGCTACCAAGCAATACTTCATTACCAGAAAGGAAGTAGGATCTGTAGCCCAGGCAGGATTTCAGTGGGCAATAATGCCTGCTGGGGGAGTGGAGCTGGGTCATTAAAGCTGGGGGTAGGGGGGAAGCAGGGGTGCAGAGGTGGAAAGAAGCCAGGAGGGAATGTCCCTGAGAAGCTGGTACACAGGATTCACACCAGTGTCACATGGGTAGAAGGAAGAATGTTGGGGAGGTCAGAGCCGGCCCCACCAGTGCGGGTTCAGCTGTGGAAACCAGAAAGGCTGTCCCTGGGCTGCAGAGCTTGTGGTTTGCCTGGTGCTTTCCCACCTGTTAGACCACTAAGATCTCACACCTGTGCGGAGAAGGGTGCCTTCACAGATGAGGAAGCTGAGGCTCAGAAGGATGAAGTCACTTACCCAATTTTATATCTGGTCCCTTTCAACACCCTCACGTCTGCTGGGGGCTCTTCCCATGACCTCTGCCCCCTATTGGGGGAGGGGCTTTCAGAGCAGGGGCTTCCTGGGCTGGCTCAGGCAGTGTGGGCAGTGCTCCCTGAAGTCGGGGGGTGGTCAGGGGCCGAGAAGTGGGGAGCAGGGAGAATGGAGAAGGGGTTGTTTGTAAGGACTGCTGGGGAAAAGCATCCAGAGGCTGGAGCTGACCAGTGCTTCCTCAAGCTCGGATGCCGGAGCCCGGTGAGGCCACCGACCTGGGCAAGAAGGAGCTCAGTGCGTGACAAGGTAGGTGTGGAGCCCAAGCGGCAGGGAGCTGGTCTCCTCCGCCCAGCCAGCCACTGGCTCCGGCTCCAGCTCCGCCGTCCCACACAGCCACCAGCAGGCGGGCGCAGCGGAGTCGGCGGTGAAGCCGGCTTCCTGATTAGCAGGCTCCCAGGACGAGGGTGATTAACCAGATGTGCCGCTGCTTCAGCCACTGTCTAAATGAGACCCCACTTGGCCTAAGCTTTCCGGGGCCCCTGGGCCCAGTAGGCTCGCCTCAGCTGGAGCTTTCTTCAAATGCAGAAGCTGCCAGTAACTCCCGCAAACACGACGGGCTACACAGAGAGGGCTGGGTACCGGGAGGGCAGGGCCTCTGTTACCTACTAATCCCGCCCGTCCCAACCTCACACCCCCACGCACCTGAGCCGCATCATTTCCTCCAAGAAGATGCTTCCATATCCCGCCCATGGTTTCCTGCGTGATTTTATATTTCCTCTTTCCAATCCCCTTCCAACAAACTGTGAGCTCCCCGAGCGCAAGAGAAGCAAAATGTGTGGCCAAGGACAGAAACACTTTCACCGAACGCCTGAAACAGGAGGATGGGGCGGCTGCTGAGGGAGCGATTCAGGCAGACTGGGCCTCGGGGAAGAAGGAGTCGGGAATCCTCCTCCTGATATGCCAGAAAGGGTCTGAGCAGACCCCACGGAACAGGAATGGGGGCAGTTGAAGCCCTGTGATCTGCCAGGCCTTGGGGGCCCAAACCAGGCTCTGGCCAGCCTGGTAACTCAGCTCACGAAGTGGGGCTGACAAGGAAAAACCCACACACTCCCCCCTGCCCAGGGTGCTCCCCAGACGCTGAGCCTCTGCTGAGTTGCAAGGTCAAGATTCACCCTCATCACCTCTCACCCGGCCCGTCACCACCCCCTCTACACTCATTCCCTGGTCCCTCCTATTATCTTCTACATTGGCTTCCAGAATGATCTCTCTAAAGTGTAGTTTGTCCCTCCCGCTTAAACTATTCCGTGGGTCCCCAGGGGCACTCCTGACGCTCAAGGGCTTCCTCTTCAGCTCCCCCACTCCTACCTCTTCTCCGAGATCTCCCCACCCCTCTGGCCACCCCCCCAGCCCAATGCCTAGCATCCCAACTTCAGTCACGATGAACTCTGAGTAGCTCCCCAAATTTCCCTGCCTTCTCATACCTCCCTCCGTACCTTTGCACCTGCTGTTCCCTCTGCCTGCTGCACGCTCACGGGTCTGTCCAGAGCCCCGAAAGGCCTCCTTCATGCCTCACAACTCAGCTCCAGCTCCGTGTCCTTCTCTGATCCCTCTGGACCTTGTTCCCACTCTTGTTAGAGCAGTTAGCTCACGGGCCTGGAACCGCCCCACCCCCAAGTCTGGGAGCCGGTCAGTTCTGAGTCCATTTCTCAGTCATCAGTGTGTCCCCAGCATTGACCGGCACAGGGTCTGACACAGAGTAAGCACCAGTACGCGTGTCCTGAATGCATAAGTGAGGGAGGGAGGGCACGAATGCGTGATGAACACCTCACTGCTTCGGGTTCAGAAAGGGAGGCAAAGCACCACCACCCAGAAAGGCACAGCTGTAAACAGACGGGCCAGCACTGCAGGGGTGGCCCAAGTAAGCAGTGCTGAGCAAGAGGGAGGTGGTCTGGGAGAGGCTGGGCCATCGGGGAGGCTCCCGGGGGAAGTGCACAGGACTGCGAGAGCTGGAGAGGGAATCAGGGGAAAGGCAGGCGGAAAAGCAGGCAGAGCTCAAGTGGCCTTCAGAGTCAGCAAGCAGCCCCGGGCATTTGGCTGGAACACAGTGTGAATGGAAGCGGGAGGTACAGCCCAGAAGTCATGAATATCAGAGTAGAGGTAACCTTGAGATCGCCAGATTTAGCAATGACCTGACAGCCCCTGTGTAGCACGCCTCATGGCAGTCATTCCAGGGCTGTTTGACTCCTGCAGGGATGGGGAACGTACTAACCCTAGACAATTATAATTGTTAGAAGGAAGGCTAGAACCAGGATGGCCTCACATGCCAGGCTGGGGGGTTTATACTTCCTTCTTTTTTTTTTTTTTTTTTAAATTTTTATTCTTTTTTTTTTTTTGGCTGCGTTGGGTCTTCGTTGCTGCTTGCAGGCTTTCTCTAGTTGCGGTGAGCGGGGGCTACTCTTCGTTGCCGTGCGCAGACTTCTCATTGCAGTGGCTTCTCTTGTTCTGGAGCACAGGCTCTAGGCGCATGGGCTTCAGTAGTTGTGGCGTGCGGGCCCAGTAGTTGTGGCTTGTGGGCTCTAGAGCGCAGGCTCCGTAGTTGTGGCACACGGGCTTAGTTGCTCCGTGGCATGTGGGATCTTCCCGAACCAGGACTCGAACCCGTGTCCCCTGCATTGGCAGGCAGATTCTTAACCACTATGCCACCAGGGAAGTCCCTATACTTCCTTCTGCAGCCAACAAACACCTAGTTGCCAACTCCATAGCAGAATGATATTACTGGATTTATATTTTAGAAGCATCACAGTAGGATCGGATAAAGTTGGCCAACTGGCAACAAGATCCAGCCTTTTTCTCCTGTCCCATACCCCTAGAAAATGGCATTAACTATTTTATATGAAGTAGTCTTTAGTAGCATTGTAGAACAGGAAGGGATGTCCTGGCAGATCAGAAATTCTGAGGTACCCTCAAAAGGCAGAAGGCAGAGAGATCTGACGGAGGGGGATAGGACTGGCTACGTAGTTTGTGGGGCCCCTTGTTCAAAATGACTAAGAATTTCAAGATGGTAACAGCAGAGCATAAACTCGAGTGTGAGACCCTGCTATGCAAGGAGACTTGTGTGACTGCGAAGGTCAAACGCCCATAAAACCAGGCCAGGAGAGAGGAAACCATAACCTCAACCCTGCAAAGGAAGGTCTGGAGCCAAAGGTAGGGGCAGCTCAGGGGGAATGGCAGGGTCATGGGTGGAGAACACAGGAACAGAGGAAGGTTTTGCAACTGTCCGTGCTCCCATGGTAGAGAAGCCCGGTGACTCGGCTCCCCATTCACCCTGCCCACCAACCCCTGCTTGCACCAAGCAGAGGCATCTGCCCCCAGGTGTGAGAAGGGCTGAGTTTGAGGGACAGGACACCCTGCGGGGCTGAAAGTACCCAAGAGGGGCAAAGCAGAAGCTAATGGCTCGAGTCACCCTGCAGCATTTCCTACCCTCCCCAATAATAAGATGACAGCAGCTTGCAGTAAATAGACATATCACATCACTCAGAGAGAGGCTAACTGCAAACACAAAGTGCAGTATGTATCTGAATATTACTAAATGTAAGAGGAAAACCAACAATGTGAAAGAAGGATACCAAACCCAATGCCTGAAGGAGAGTACAGGAAAATGGATCTGTGGGTTCCTTCAACCAACTTAGTATCATAATCATGAGTGGCTCTCAGATTTAGCAAGCACCAGAATCTCCCAAAGGGCTAGTTAAAACACAGATTCTGAGCCCTACTGATTTCTGATTCAGTAAGTCCACAATTCATATTTCTAATTATTTATTTATTTATTTTTGGCTGCGTTGGGTCTTCGTTGCTGCGTGCGGGCTTTCTCTAGTTGCAGCGAGCGGGGGCTACTCTTCATTGCGGTGCGCAGGCTTCTCACTGCGGTGGCTTCTCTTGTTGTGGAGCACAGGCTCTAGGCGCGGGCTTCGGTAGTTGTGACACACGGGCTCAGTAGTTGTGGCTCGCGGACTCTAGAGCGCAGGCTCAGCAGTTGTTGCACATGGGCTTAGTTGCTCCGTGGTATGTGGGATCTTCCCGGACGGACCAGGGCTCGAACCCCTGTCCCCTGCATTGGCAGGCGGATTCTTAACCACTGCACCACCAGGGAAGTCCCACACAGTTCGTATTTCTGATGGTTTCCAAGTGATGCTAATTGTGTTGGTCCAGGGACCACTCTTTAAGAATCACATATCTAGAAATAAGGGTATAAACTAGAGTCAGAGGGTGAGTGGTAGGAAGAAACAGCTCTCTGGAAAGCTTGAGGCAGAGAAATTGATCAGGGACACCTAGGCAGTGACTTTGTCTTCATGAGAATGTGGCCTTGATGACACTAAGTTTGTTTCAAAAACAAGAAGGGTCCTGATTGTAAAGAGTCTCTTAAGTGACAGCTCATAGACTATTAGCACAAATTATTCTGGAAGAGATATGTAAATCCTGAGCATAAAAGATTAGTGACACAGCAAGATCCAAGTGGAATTTATCCCAGGAATGAAAGATTGTTCAATATATGAAAATCCATCAGTGTAATATGCTATATTAACACAATAAAGGACAAAAACCACATGATCATCTCAATAGATGCAGAAAAAGCATTTGGCAAAATCTAACATCCTTTCATAAAAGCTCTCAAGAAACTGGAGGGAATCTCTTCAACCACAGAAGGGACTACAACAAAAAAACCCCACAGCTAACATCATATTTAATGGTGAAAGACTGAAAAGTTTTCCCCTAAGATCAGGAACAAGACAAGATGTTGGTTCTCATCATTTCTATTCAATATTATACTGGAGAGCCTAGCCAGGAAAATTAGACAATGAAAGGAAATAAAAGGCATCCAGTTTGGACAGATTGGACTACCTCCATTTGGAGATTGTATATACAGAAAATCCTAAGGAATCCCCCCAAAATAAAACCAATAAACGAGTTCAGCAAAGTTGAGGTATACAACATCAGTTTACAAAAATAAATTGTATTTCTACACACTTGCAATAAACAATCTATAAATGAAATTAAGAAAACAATTTTGGTTACAATAGCATGGAAAAGAATAAAACGCTTAGGAATGAATTTAACAAAACAAGTGTAAGACTTGTACACTGAAAACTATAAAATGTCATTAAAAGAAATTAAAGAAGACCTAAATAAGTGGAAAGACATTGCATGTTCGTGCATTAGAAAATTAATATTGTTAAGCTAGCAATACTTCCAAAATTGATCTGCAAGATTCAACAACAATCCCTATCAAAATCCCAGCTGGATTTTTTGCAGAAACTGATGAGCTGATTCTAAAATTCATGTGGAAACGCAAGGAACACAGAAGAGCCAAACTTGCAAGAAAAGAACTTGCAAAAAAAAAATGTTGGTGGACTCCCACTTCCTGATTTCAAACTTACTACAAGTGTACAGTAATAAAGACTCTGTGGTACTGGCACAAAGACAGACGTATATACAAGTGGAATAGAATTGAATGTCCAGAAATAAACCCATATGTTTATGATTAATTGATTTTTGACAGGCGTACCAAGATAATTCAATGGAGGAAAGAATAATTTTTTTCAATAAATGGTACTAGTATCACTGGTTACCCACATGCAAAAGAATGAACTTGAATCCCTACCTCACAAGCATATACAAAAATTAACCCGAAGTGGATCCAAGACCTAAATATAAAAGCTAAAACTATAAAACTCTTAAGAGAAAACAGGGGTAAACCTTCATGACCTTGCATTAGGCAATGGTTTTTTAGATATGGCACCAAAAGCACAAACAATAAAATAAAAAATAGATAAATTGGACTTTCTAAAATTTTTTAAAATTTGTGCTGCAAAGGACATTATCAAGGAAGTGAAAGGACAATCTGCAGAATGGGAGAAATATTCGTAAATTATACAACTGATAAGGGTCTAGCATCCAGAATATATACAGAACCCTTACAACTCAACAATAAAAAGACAACCCAATTTTTTTTTTGGCCGTACTGCAAAGCATGTGAGATCTTAGTTCCCTGACCAGTGATCGAACCCATGGCCCCTGCAGTGGAAGCTTGGAATCCTAACTACTGAACCTCCAGGGAATTCCCAAGACAACCCAATTTTTAAATGGGCAAAAGATTTGAATAGACATTTCTTCAAAGAAGATGAACAATGACCGATAAGCACATGAAAAGAAGCTCAACATCATTAGTCATCAGGGAGATGCAAATCAAAACCACAATCATACACCACTTCACACCCTCTAGGATGGCTATAACCAAAAAGACAGACAATAACAGGTGTTGGCAAGAATGTAGAGAAATTTGAACCCATATAAAGTACTGGTAGGAATGTAAAGTGGTACAGCCACTTTGGAAAAGAGTTTGTCAGTTCTTCCAAAAGTTAAACAGTTACCATACGATACGTCAATTCCACTCATAGATATATACACCCAAGAGAAAATATGTCCACACAAAAACTTGTACACAGATACTTTTGACAGCATTATTTATAGTAGTCAAAAAGCGGAAACAACCCAAATGTCCATTGACTGATGAATGGATAACCAATATGTGGTATATCCATACTATAGAATATTATTCAGACACAAAGTGGAATGAAGTACTGATTCATGCTACAACATGAATGAATCTCAAAAACATTATGCTAGACAAAGACAGCAGCCACAAAAGACCACATTGTTTGACTTCATGTATATGAAATTCCAGGGGCTTGGGGAGAGGAAAATGGGGATTGACTGCTCATGGGTATGGGGTGTCTTTGGGGGGAGTGACAAAAATGTTTTAGAGCTAGATAATAGCGATAATTGCACAACTTCAATAATATATTAAAAACCATAAAATTGTACACTTTAAAAGGGTGAATTTTATGATATGTGAATTATGTCTCAATTTAAAAAAGAATTTGGAAAGACCTGCTTTACTTGGACAATGTTAGTGACAGCTGTGTGTTTCCTTAGACAATTAGAACCAAGCTCGATCCTGCTGTGTTATAATCTCACTTATGGATCTTTGGCTAATTAACCCAATCTGAAGTGTGTGTGGGCTATTCCCATCCACATCTGACAGACCAGAAAACTCTGAAACTTAAAAGAACAAGGAGAGGGCTTCCCTGGTGGCGCAGTGGTTGGGAGTCTGCCTGCCAATGCAGGGGACACGGGTTCGAGCCCTGGTCTGGGAAGATCCCACATGCCGCGGAGCAACTGGGCCCGTGAGCCACAACTAATGAGCCTGCGCGTCTGGAGCCTGTGCTCCGCAACAAGAGAGGCCGCGATAGTGAGAGGCCCGCGCACCGCGATGAAGAGGGGCCCCCGCTTGCCACAACTAGAGAAAGCCCTCGCACAGAAACGAAGACCCAACACAGCCAAAAATAAATAATAAATAAATAAATTTTAAAAATTTGTAAAATAAAAAGAACAAGGAGATAGAGACTTTAAAAAGCATGGAAGGAGTCCGTGACATCTATGAATCCGTATCAGATTGTTATGAAAAAGAACCAACCAGAGCACATGAAAATGAAAAGATGATTGTTAAAAAAAAAAAAAAAGAAGAGTTGATCAGAAGAACGGAAACAGCCAAAGAAGAGAAAAATTGGTGAGCTGCTGATTAGTTGGAAGAAAGGACTATTTCCAGAACCCAGCAGGAACAGAGAAATAAGAATAGGCAGGGCAAGTTGAGACATGGTTCCAGCAACTATCTAAGTTTTGGAAGGAGAAAACATAGTGAAAGAAATACTTGAAGAAATAATCAAAAGAAAATGTCACAGTAATAAAAAAAGAGGACACTAGGTTCAGACACAGCAAACAACAAAACCTCATCTGCAAACTTGGCTGTGACTTCAGAATGCAAAGAATAAAGCTTTTAAAAACTGAAAGCTTCAACAAGAGGGAAAAACAGATTATCCACAAATTTGCCTCAGACTTCTCACCAACAACACTAAATGCGAGAAGGCCATGAGGAATGTCTTCAAAGATAGTTTGGAATACTATTCTGAATGCAGGCAAACTTGCATTCAGGTGTAAAGGCAAAATGAACACATGCCGAGAAATGCAAGGACTTGGAAAATGACTATCCCTAACTGACACTCCCTACCTGAAAGAATTACTTGAGGAGATATTCTAATTAACAGAGGAAGTAAATCCAAGAGGAAGTCATGGAATTTAAGAAGCAGCGGTGAAAACTATACACTAAAAAGGGTGAATGCTGGCACTTCCCTAGCAGTCCAGTGGTTAAGACTCCACGCTTCAACTGCAGGGGGCATGCGTTCAATCCCTGGTCTGGGAACTGAGATCCCGCAGGCCAGGCCAAGGCATGGCCCAAAAAAAAAAAAAAAAACAAAACCAGGGTGAATGTTACCTAATGTAAATCTCGTACCTCAATACACTTAACTGAGAAGGGGGAGGAGGAAAGGGGAGGCGGAAGGGTGGGAGGAGAAGGGGGAGGGGATTACAGCGTTACAGTCAGGATCAAATAAGAAAGCCTGGATCACTCTTACCACTCAGCATCTATCTGGAGATCCTGTGCAATGCAATTGAATAAGAAAAATAAGTAAGCTGGGTAAATATTGGCAAGGATATAACTGTTGAGATTTGTAAACAGTGTGACACTCTACCTAAATAAACCCAAGAGATTAACTGACAAACTATTAGAAAATAAGAAAATTCAGCCAAGTGGCAGGAATTCAAGAGACAAAGATTTCAAATACATAGCAGACAGATAATTTATATCCAAAATACAGGTAAAGAACTCCTAAAAACCAATAAGAAAAAGACAGTTCAATAGAAGATGAACAAAAAGCATGATTAAGAAACTCAGAAAAAAAGAAAATAGAGTTGGGCAACACATTTGTGGAAAGATGACCACTCTCACTGGCAATCAAGTAGGGACAAAGCAAAACAAGAAAATGTCTTCACCCGTCAAGTTGACGATATCAAGTCTGGTGACATTGTGAGGAAATGGCTCACCTAATCCACAGCTGGCGTGAATATAAATTTGCACAGTCTTTTTGGAAAACTGTTTAGCAGTATCTATTACAAGTTTCAATGCTTACACTCTTAACCCATGTATCATTGTTTTAATGATGAAAAATTCCAATGTTTATCACTACACAGTGGTTAGATAAATTATGGTACATCTATTGTGGAGAATACTATGGTACAGGTAAAAATAATGAGTCAAATCTATAAATACTCATAGGAAAAGCTCTCCTAGATCTACTATTAAATAGAAAAAATAAGTTAAATTGCAACAATGACATCTAATATCTATCTCTAGAGAGATACCCTCCACGTTGATAAACTTTGAAGTGAGGTCTGCAATTGAAGAAGTAGATAAGGAAGACTGGTTTATTTGTATTGATTATTTGTATTGTTTGTTTGTTTACAACAAGAATGTATTCAAGTGGGAATTCCCTGGCGGTCCAGTGGTTAGGACTCTGCGCTTTCACTGCCGAGGGCACGGGTTCAATCCCTGGTCAGGGAACTAAGATCCCGTAAGCCACAAGGCGCAGCCAAAAAAACAAGAGGAAGAATGTATTCAAGAAATAATATGGTTATTTGTACACCAATGTTCATAGCACCATTATTCACAATAGCTAAAAGGTGAAAACATGTCCATCAATAGATGAATGGATAAACAACACATGGTAGATACATGCAATGGAATATTATTCAGCCTCGAAAAGGAAGAAAATCCTGTCACATGTTACAACATGAATGACCCTTGAAGACATGCTAAGTGAAACAAGCCAGATATAAAAAGACAAATTCTGCTTGATTCTACTTATATGAGGCACCTAGAGTGGTCAAATTCATAGGAACAGAATGTAGAATGGCAGTTCCCAGGGGCTGGGGGAAGGGGGAATGGGGAGTTATTGTTTAATGGGGACAGAGTTTCAGTTTGAGAGGATGAAAAAGTTCTGGAGCTTTTTCATCCTGGTGGTGATGATTGCACAACAGTGTGAATATATTAATGCCACTAAGCTGTACACTTGA
Source organism: Balaenoptera borealis (assembly GCF_965194805.1). Lineage (NCBI taxonomy): Eukaryota > Metazoa > Chordata > Mammalia > Artiodactyla > Balaenopteridae > Balaenoptera > Balaenoptera borealis. Next base: position 50,421,163 of record NC_138879.1, on the reverse strand, counting down.
AAATGGCTAAAATGGTAAGTTTTATATTATATATTTTACCAAATTTTTTAAAACACCACATAAAAATAACAAGACAAGCAATTGTAAAAATAATAATAAGGTGGACTGAGCTGATGCCAAAGGATCCCTTTCCATTAAAATACTGGGCAATAGGGACTTCCCTGGTGGCGCAGTGGGTAAGACTCCGCGCTCCCAATGCAGGGGGCCCGGGTTCGATCCCTGGTCAGGGAACTAGGTCCCACATGCATGCCGCAACTAAGAGTTCGCATGCCACAATTAAGGAGCCCGCCTGCCACAACTGAGACCTGGTGCAACCAAATAAATAAGTAAATATTAAAAAAAAAAAAAATACTGGGCAATAAATATCCAAAAAAAAAAAAAGTAAATATGTAACCAAGCTCAAAATAAAGAATGGATAATATACAAGTGCCAGAAACAAAGAGGGAACTACAATCCAGACACAAAAGCAGCAGCTAATGTAGAGAAGACCCCTGGAAGATTCAGGCGGATAAAGGCTCCAGGGCTAGAGGCTGAGAACAGTATTGCTGTTAACTCCACAGGCTTGGCCTCAGCCTGTGGGAGGTGGGGCGCTAGAGCAGAGCCCCCTGTGTAGTAGGGATCCGTGAAGGGTTGCTCCACCCATAAAGAAACATTAAAAAAAAAAAAAAATCCTCTGGGGAAGCAGCCAAAAAACCATTCACAGACAGTAGGGAAGAAAAAAGTCGCACTTGAGTAATTAAAACCCTAAGCCCTTGCCACCTATGGGTGTAGGGTCTAAATTTACACCACTCAAGTAGAATGGAACCGCAAAGCTGTAAATTTAGCATATAAAATGTCCACGATTAGTGAAACACTCAGGCCCAGCAGAAACACAAGACCAATCACTAGAAGGACGTTTTCAAGACCTGGGGGACACAAGATTCCCATAGAAAAGAAAAGGGTGGGATGTTGACCAAGATGAGTTCACAATAAAAAATGAAGAAGCAAAACCCATGAGGTACAGGTAGCATGTGCGCAGGTACACACACATGCACACACACATACCAGAATCAGCGCCCTCAAGAACTGGAGATACCAGAGCAGCCTGAACATACCCATGCAACACAGGCTCCAAATGACTGAGATTAAAGATGGGCCATAGAACATAATTAAGGTTCAGAAGGAAGCAGCTCAGCTCCATCTGGAACTTGCAGAGCATTAAGTGGTTTTGAGATGTCCAGGCAGAGGCAAGTAGGAGCCTCCTGAGAATATGAGTCTGGAGCCCAGGGGGTAGGTCTTGGCTAGAGATGAACCTGGGGGTCATCACCAGGGGTAGCTGTGATTGGCCAGGGCCTGAACCATGGGGGGGCTGTCTCTGCAGTTAGCCCTGCGTTTAAGGGCAGGAATGTAGAAGGAGGCAGCGGTAGAGCTCGATCTATAACACCAATTTTTATTGCAGCCTTTTCCAGAAAGTGTTTTCAGAACTTCCTCTCCCCGAAGGAGTCCCCAGAGGCTCTCTCCTCAGGCCCCTGACTCAGCCTGTCTTATTGCACTGTAGCCGTGGCCATGATCCTCTTCCTCTCTGCTGTGAGCTCCTACAGGGGTAACAAGGCCAGCCTGCTTGTCTTTATTTCCCCACCATCCTGGGTTGAGCCCATGTCTCGGCTCCAGAAGTGGCTGCTGGAATGAATGAAATCGGCGTGTGTGTTCTGCCGTGTTGTGGGAATTCACATCATGAATCCACAGGGGAATGGGGCTCAGAAGGAGCCAGAAACACGGCTGGTTTCCTCTTCCTCACCCCTCCTTCTCTCTCTCTCCCTCTTGCTCCCCATTTCATACTGGGAGGAAACAGCATCAATTCTTGGACTCAGGCAAGCCACTGCCCCTAATCCAACCTCTCATGACCTCCATGATGCATTTGTTAGAACTGTATTTGTGCAAGATCTTTCACTCTTCTTTCCCCCTTCCCATGTTATAATGACCAGGCACTGAAGGCACTTTGCAAGTATCAGCTCATTTAATGCGTGCAATTTGTGTGCTAGCCCCATTCTGCAGATGAAGAAACTGAGGCTCTGAGAGGTGATGTGACTTTCCTGGCCACAAAGCCATGGGGTGGCAGGGCCAAGGTTCAAACCCAGACCTCTTAGATCCCAAAGCTACGGTTTCAGCCTTGCCCATCGACCTCCATCTGCTCCCCCCTCCCCTGCCCTCCCAGCTCACACTGCTTCTCACTCACCACCTCCTTAGCTCTCACTGTGTCTGAGTCGCACATTCCTTGGCAGACAGGCGCGGGTTGGGATGGGAGGGGATGGCCAGATGGGTGGTGAGTACAAGTCTCGGTTTGTCTTTTCATCACTCCAAGCATTGTCCCGGGGAAGCACTTGGAGTCCATGACCCCTTCTGGGCCCCCTCCGGGTTCCTGGGGTGAAGGAAAGAGTAGACAAAGGGTCCATCTGCAAATGAGTAGCAGGGAAGACTGGGAAATTTCCTCTGGACTGGTCTTGGGTACCAGACTCAGAGCCCACTCGTTCTGTGAATGTGACAGTGGCCCAGGAGGGCCTTGCCTTTAAGACTCTGGGTTGCTCGGACTTGACTTTGCCGGGGCTCAGAACGGTGCTGAGCCTCGGTGCAATTTGGGAAGCAAAGCCCTGGTCTGGGAATCAGGAGGCTGGAGATCTAAGTGTGACGCTGCCCCCAACTTGGAGGACCTTGGGCAAGATGCAGCTCCTCTGAGCCCTGGGTGCTTCAACTTGTAAAATGGAACAGTCACCCCAGGCCTGTCCATTTCTCAGGATGGGCAAGCTGGTACGGGGCGGGCTGTGAGCCAAGGAGGCCGGGATGGGGGAGGGTAAGAAAAGGAACAGATGCTGGGGTAAGACAGCTACCACCAAGATGGTCAACACCAAAATGGTCATTCTCTTGGGCTAGGCCAGGACTGTCTCACTGAGCGTCTCCTGATAGGTAGCCTGGCCCAGACCATGACAGGAAAGATGGGGCCAAGAGAGGAAGGAAAAGAGGCGATGGGGAGGAGGGGAAGTAGGAGGAGTGATATATTGGGTGGGGAGGAGGGATAGAAAAAGCTAACAGAAGCAGAGGCACCCTGGATCCTGGATAGGGTTCTAGCCCCAGCTCTGCTCCTCACTCCTGTGTGACCTTAGTCAACTACAGCCCCTCTCTGAGCCTCAGGTTCCCCATGTGCCATCTCAGATTTTATGAGCTCCTTGGTTCCATCCTCCACTTGCCTTGTGAAGCCTGGGTCCATAGGTTCATTGTCAAGAACGCTTCCTTGAGACCCCCTCTCTTGCCGCCTTCTAAAATTCCTGCCTCTCCCCTCTGGGCCCAACAACCCTCAGCTTAAGGGTTGACCCCCTTATGTTTTGAATTACACTCTGTGACACATCACAAGGCAGAAGCCTTAGTTAAATCACCTTTGGTCCCTCCTACCAAGCACTTATACATAGCAGGTGCTCAACGAACATTCTGTTCGTAATATGAAATGGTCAGATGGACAGAAGGATGGATGCCTAAAAGAATATGCCTGCTTTGTCTGCGGATTAAGCTCCTGGTCAAAACTCCCTTCCTTAAAAAGCCTCTGGACGAATCCCCAGCCATAACCTTCTTCAACAATTCAACCAAAGGAAGTTACAACCCCAGCTGCTGCCCCTCTCCCCTGCCCATTCCCAAAGGCTTTCCAGTTGCTACCCTACCTTAACTAGCAGATTCCAAGGAGCTTGGAACCTGCCACCTGCCCTTAATTACCCATGCTCCTGGGTGGTCATCCAATGAACACAGGAAGCTCTGGTGAAGTATCCTAGAGTTTTTCTGCCACAGAAAACCCTGCAGAAGTCCCCATGAGGATTCCTGCAGGTCATAGAATTCAGGGGTTGTAGGCAAAGTTCCCAGACAGATGACTCTTCATAGAAAACCCAGGTTCTAGCCCCAAATTGCCGTCGCTTCAAACTGCGCACTGCCCGCAACACACATATGTATACATCCAGCCAGGAGAGAAGCAGAATCTTACCTTGATGCTCCTCCAGTTTCCCCATGGTCTCGATCTGCTCCACCAGGTCATTTGAATTCCACTGGCTCATCCCAATGAGGATGGCATTCTTCCCTTCAGCCACTTCCTCTGTGGCAAGAAGCAAAGATGGGCATGAGCTGGCAGGGCTGTGTAGAGTTAGCCCTAACAGGAGCCTATATTTCAGGGAGTATTTATTTCTTCCTTTGAGTTGAGGAAGACGTCAACTATTGAAGGTGTCTATAGTTACAGACAGGTATAAGACATCCAGGAATTTTTCATTGCAAGAAGGCATTGTTGTTATACCCTACTGGGCCTCCACATGTTACAGCAAAAAAAAGTAACAAGGGAACAGTCATGAGAGAGGCTGAAAACTCATAGGAGGCTCCATTCCTAGCAGTAAGAGTGGTATTTCTTGAAAGGCAGTGTGTTTGGGAAGAAAAGGTAAAGCCTTACCACTAGGTAGCAGTTTTTCTTTGGGTGAGTTACTTGGCTTCTCTGAGCCTCAGTTTTCCTATCAGTAAAATGGGACTGGCAATGTCTAATCATAGAGTTGTTGTAAGGGTTAAAGGAGATAATGAATATAAAGGTCTTGGTGCACAGAGGGTGCTTACAGATGGGAGACATTAAGGTTACTTCTTCACATGAGGAGTGAGTTGCCATCCTTATTTGAGCAGATCAGGATTTGAGTGATGTAGGAGCAGCTCTGGAGTAACTGAGAGAGCAGAAGACTTCTGCCTCTAAGCAAGCCTTAAGCTATATGGAACCCTTAGCCCACATCTCAACCTTATGAACCTCTTAATGCTTCCATTCTCCCTTTAGTCCTCCCCTCAACCCTGTCTCCATCCTTGCCCTTTCCCAGTCTGAGCTTAGAGGAATTGGTGAGGTCATATTCCCTAACACACTGAACACAAGCCCCTGGGTCCCACACATCAATTGCACATATCTGGTGCAGTCCCTCATCCCACAAAGGGACATTTCCTCAAGAACAAACCCACAGGAATGCCCCCTCTCTCTCTTTAAAGAGACAGGCCTTCCTGGTGAAGAGCTTTGTGCCTTTTCTCATAGAACAGACATTAAAGGGTAGTGAGGAGAATCCCTAAGCTCATCATAACCGAGAATAAAGAGATAAGACCCATTTCACTGCCAAAGAACTTCACAGAGCCGATGGAACCAATATGGTGAATCTAAAGCTTGGGGATCTGTCCAGAGTTCTGAATCACTCAAGCTCAGTAATCCAGACCCCATCTCTGGCTGGGACACCTCCTCCTGCCTTATTTGATTATTTTATGTGATCTATTTAACACCACTTACCAAATCCTTACTATGCACTGAGGTTGCTATAAGTGTTTTACAAATACAAATTCATTTAATTCTCATAACAACACTAAAAAAGTACAATTATTATTATCTCCATTTTATAGACAAGGAGACTGAAGCATGGAATAGTTCAGTAACTGGCCGAAGGTCACTGGCTAGAGCCAGGATTTAAACCCAGATATGCTATTTCAAGGGTCCTAAAATCCCGCCCTCCTGATGGCCTGCCTGCCCTGGACATCCTCTATCGGCTGCCCAAGCACCACACACAACCAGACAATGTCCTGAACCCGGTGTGTTCCATCTGGGCATGGTTGACGCCTCTAGGCAGCGTCGTGCTCTGGGCAGAGCCCTGCCTGGGTTCCAGTCCTGAGCTGCTACATGTGACCTGTACCTTTACAGATGTCCCTCAACCGTTCCTATTCTCTTATTGCTTAAATGGGAATGACAGCTCTGGTTCCACAACTCTTTCTAGCAAACTTTCATGAGGACAAGTGACATAGTAAATCTGAAAAGGCTACGCAAGCCAAAATGCTGTAAACAAATGTCAGGTAGTAGTATTCTTGGGGAAGCAGGATCACCAGGGGGTTAAGAGCTCCATTCTGGTGTCAGATTGACTCTTTGCAATCCTGGATGCACCATCTGCTAGCTGTCTGACCTCGGACGGTAACTTATGCTGTATGAGCCTCCACTTCCTCATCTATAAAACGATACCATAGTAATGCCCACGTCACAGAATTGCTGTGAGGATTAAATCAGACAATGAGATAATGAAGGTAAAGTGTGTGTAAGCATGACTAGCACACAGTAGGAACACAGATGTGGATAACAGCACAGGAAGATGATGGTACCACCACGACCACCACCACCAGAGCATGTGGAGTTATGCCCCGGTTCCAGTTATGCTGCTGCCTATCCCTATGTCATTTTGTCCCAGCTTCGGGGCGGGGTCGTCAGGGTCAGCCTGTAGCCCACCTTGAGTGCCTATGTCTCCTGGCTCAGTTACCCAAACATGCAGTTTTCTGCTTGTTCGTTTAACATTCGTTCTACAACGCAGGGATTCCTGAGCAGCTGCTGTATGCAGTGTGAGACACGACCTCCATCCTGTAGGAATTCAGCTTTGTGAAAAAACACAATGGGAAATTGACACAGTCAGATGAGTGAGCTGGGGCTCCTGGTCCAGGGCTGGGTATACAGCAGGTGCTTACACGTCCTAGATCCTGGATTTTCTATAATGCGTAATCCCTATCCCACGGTGTATGTGAGGCTTTCAGAACCCCGAGAGGCTTCAGCATCTTCTCCCTCTTCCTTGTATCTGTATGACCCACCTCCATCTCTCCCTCTCTGTCTTCTGTCTATCTCTCTAGGAAATGTATCTCCTCTCAGACTCTCCCCGTGTTCCTCTCTGCTTGATGCCCATCCCTGACCCACTCAGACCAGGTCCCTTTCCATTGATCTCTGTCCCTCTGGGTCCTGGGGTTTCTCTGTCTCTCTGCCGTGTCTGTCCCTCCCTCTGGGCCTCGATCACGATTACTCTTTGCTCTGGCTCTGTCTTTATCCCAGAACCTGTCCCTCTCCTCTCTCTGGGTGGCTGTGTCTCTTTCTTGATCTCTCTCCTTCTCTGGGCTTCTCTTTCTTTCTCTGGGTGCCTGGCCCTCAGGAGCTTTCCATCTCTGCAGGCCTTCTCGGTGTCTCTGATCTCTCTCTCTCCTGGGTCACTGTCTCTCTTTCAGCTCTCTTGGTGTGGCTCTCTTGGCGTCTCTCTTGGCGTGTCTGTGTGTGTGTGCGTGTGTCCCTCTCTCTCCCTCTCTGCTTTCTCGCATTTTCCCTGGCCTCCTTGCACTCTCTGCGGCTCCCCCCGCCCCCGCCCCCGCCTTCAGCCTGCCTGTCTCTGCAGCTGCTCCCCGGCCCCCCACCTCACAGACGAGATTTCTCTCCCCCTCTGGGCCGCTCCTCTGCCCCTGCGCTCAGTACTCAGCCTTAGATCTTCACTCTGGCAACAATGGGCTTGTCCCCTGAGTGGCAACAAGAAACACACACACACACACACACACACGCACGCGCACACACACACACACATACACACACACGGAAGCAGCAGCCGAGAAAGCTCCTTTTGGAGTCACTCAGGAGAACGAGGGAGACGCGTGCCTCAGCTCTGAGCCTCTGCTCTGTTTCCCCTCATTGTAGTACGAGACTCCCATGGAGGCCAAAGGCCGCAAAGGGCTTATCTGAATAAATGTCCTGGTTATTGACTTTGCTTTTCGACTTCTGGTGACTGTTCCCTATGTGCCGATGCTCAACCCCGGTGACCCCTGGTGTGGACAGAGTTTTTGCATCTACTTCGACCCCCCCTGAGCCCCAGTCCTGCCCATTCTAGGTGCCAGGCTCAGCCTCACCCACCAGTATCACGCCCCTGGCCTTGACCTCAGACTGACTCCGACCCTGAACAAAACCTGGATACAGTGAAAGCCTTTCTTCCTACCCTGGGGGCTCTGTGTCTGCTGGACCCACAGGACTTCAAAGCGGGGAACCTCCTTGTCCCGTGCTAGGCAGGCTTCACCTGCAGCTCATGGAGGCGAGAGCTCGGTCACCTTCCGCTGTCAGCCGGTCCAGGTCCCTCCATCACTCCTTGCCTGAGGCCTACAGGCCAGTCTCTCCACGGACCAGATATGTGCTGCTCTGGGGCCTCTGGGACACAAGATTGCTAACCTCCGCGACTGGGGACCGCTCGCCCCATGCCCCACCTACGGCCGTACCACCACCCTCTCTTCATCGCAAGGGGGTCCCCACTCAGCCCATTCCCAGAAGCCTTTGGGGCAGCTCCTTGGCATTTGCTTCTCCACGTCCCCTCCCCTAATGAGAGGGAGGGTCAGGGGTCAGCGACACACCTGTGCTTTGCTTCTCCGAGGGCTCCTTTGCCCAGCTTCCCAAAGCGACATCCTCCACTCCAGCCATGAGACAAACCCTGTACCCCTGCTGTGCTCCAGAGGGGGGACCCGGGGTCCAGAGGCTCAAGACGCGCCTGAGGTCAGACAGTGGCCAGTCACTGCCCCAACCCTGAGGAAAAGCTGGCTGCTCTGACCCCAGATGACCTGCGCCACTGCCCTCTACTCTCAGAGATTCTGAGTTCTGCGTCTCCGGTGTCCTGGAGCAGGAGCAGGGGTCCGCAGGGCCGCTCCAGAGCCTGGGCAGGAAAGCACACCCAGAGGCTACCGGGCCGGGTCTGCCCCCCCCCCCACATCGCTGAGCAGGCGCCCCCTTGCTCACTCTGGCCACGCCTGCCTTCCTATTCACTCCTCCGGGAACAGCTTCGCACTGGCTGCGCCCGCTGTCCGCAACACTACTCCCCCAGATCCTCACCTGCCTCGTTTCTTGCTATGCAGCTCTCAGGTCAAGGCCACATCCGCTGGGGGCCTCCAAATTGCCCGTTCACTCTATCACAGTCCCTTATGTTACACTGCGGGGGGAGTGCCTCTATTTTTTTTTAACGGCATTACTAAAGCTATCACTGACATTCAATACACTACACGTATTTAAAATGTACAATTTGGGAATCCCCTGGCGGTCCAGTGGTTGGACTCGGCGCTCTCACTGCCGAGGGCCCGGGTTCAATCCCTGGTCACGGAACTGAGATCCCGCAAGCTGCGCAGTGCGGCCAAAAAACAAAAGTACAATTTGATAAGTTTTGACCTATGTGCACACCCAGGAAGCCATCACCCTAATCAAGATAGTGGACATATATCCATCACACCCAGAGGTTTTCTCCTGTCCCTTTTGATCCCTCCTCCCCACCCCCAGGCAACCACTGATCTGCTCCTGTTGCCATAGACTCGTTTGCATTTTCTAGAGTTTTCTATAAATGGAATCATAATATGCACTCTTCCTCAGTCTGACTCTTTTTCACTCAGCACAATTATTTTGAGATTCATCCGTATTGTTGTGTGTATCAGTTCATTCCTTCTTATTGCCAAGTGGTATTTCATGAATACTGAATATGTGAATGTACCGCAATTTGTTTATTCATTTACCCATTGATGTACATTTGGGTTGTTTTCACTTTGGGGCGATCATAAATAAAGCTGCTATAAACATTCAGGTACATGTCTTTAGGTGGACATATGTTTGCTTACCTCTTGTGTAAATACCTAGGCGTGGAAAGGTAGTTAACTGTGATTAACTTTTTAAGAAGCTGCAATCTGTTTTCCAAAATAGCTGTCCCATCGTACGTTCCCACCAAGCAGACTTTAAAAGTCCCAATTCCTCCACATCCTGGTCAGTTGTCTTAATTAGTCATTCTAATAAGTATGAGGCAGTATCTCATTGTGGCTTCGGTTTACCTTTTCCTAATAACTAACGATGTTGAGCATATTTTCATTTTTCACCTTTCATTTTTCATTTATCTACCTTCTTTGGTGAGGTGTCTATTCCTCTGCATTATTTTATTTACGGAAACTATCAATAGAACTCACTTGCTTGTACGTTGTCTTCCCACCCGTCACCACTAAACTGTAAGCTCCATGGGGACCAGGACAGTGTCCCCTTGCCCTGCGTCCCCTACACCTGGAATAGGGGGATGGACAGATGCTCAATAAATACTTGAGAGAGTAAATAAATGACTCTGAATTCTAGCCCCTGCTCTGCCTGACCCTTTGTGTGACCCTCGACAAGTTTCCCAGTTCTTTGGCCTCAGTTTTCCAGCCTGTAAAATGAGGTCAGGGCGTTGAACTCAAAGACCTTGAGGGCCCCCTAGCTCTGACACGGGTTTGAGGCATGTCCCCTCTTGGCCACCATGGGTTTCCCTCACTCTGCACTCCAACCTTGCTAGACTGTGGCTCCCCAGATACCCTTTGACTGTATTGACAGGGCGGGGAGTGGTGCTTCTTCTGGGTCTGGGAGCCTGGACCCCATCACCCATCCTGCAGCGTCCAATCACGGGTACCAGCCGCCCTGAGGCCCCATGCCTGCTGCCACAGCCCAGGGAGCTGGCATCCTGCCCAGGGGATTGTTATGGTCCCGGATAGCTCCATACTCCTACCTGACTTCCCCCCAGTCCCTCCCATGCCTTACATGCACAATCAGAGCCCCCAGAGCCTAAGGGTCTTCCTCTGCTACTAGACCATGAGCCATGAAGGTCTCTTGTCCCACCAGCTAAACCCTAGTGCTGGACAAGTGGGATGGAGCTGAAGGAAGAAAGGGAGGGAGGAGGGCCCCATTTTCAGTAATAAGTCGAAGAAAAGGGCCTGACCTGGACACTAAGCTCCTGGGCTCCAGCCCCTCTGCCCCCACCTCGCTGTGTGATCTTGAGAGGTCCCTTCCATGCTCTGGCCTCTGTTCCTGACAATATGGCTCCACCACGGCTGGAGGTGGAACTGCAGAGGCAGCAGGATGCAGGTGGGGGCAGAGACCACACCCAGGCCAGGGTCAGGGCTCAGCCTGGGCTGGAGAACAGAGGCAGGGAGGTGACCCTTCAGAGCACGCCCAGAAAGCCGGACACTCATGGCCTGGCCCCAGATGCTGAGAAAGCTCTTGGGAGCAGAGAAGGAGGATGGCTTTACCTCTTACTGCCCTGAGCAGAGGAAATACGCAAAAGCCTTGCCCAGGGAGACCACAGGGAACAGACAGGAGGTGAGGAGTTGGCAATGCAGAACCAAAGAGGTTCCAGCAGCCTGTGGGCGGATCTTGGGGCTGAGCGCTAGAGATGCTCTGGGAGAGGTGACATAGGAAAGGTTCAGAGACATGAGGTTCAGAGGTCTGGTAGGAAGTGCTGAGAGGTGGAAGACAGGGAAAGAGATGGGAGAGTGTGTGATCCTGGGATAGTGGAGAGAAGGAGAGACGGAGGTGAGGAGAGCGGGGAGGAGATGAAACAAAGGAATAGAAGAGAAGGTGGGGCCACCCATAAGAGAGGAGTGAGAGGTGAGGCCAGTTTAGGAACTGCAGACAGAGCAGTGAGATCATGGGGGCAGAGGACAGAACGCTGAGGGTCCGCAGGGAGGGAAGCAGGTTGGACCCACAGCTGCTCAAAAGGAAAGCAGGTGCATAAGGCCCATGGGGATGGAGATGGAGCTGACCGGCGCCACCCGCAGACGCCTCCCGCAGGGAGCCATCATCGTCATCTGAGCCCTGATGAACTACAAAAATATTTTAAATGAAAGTGTTCTAAGCATCAAAATATTGAAGCCGTTGTTGTCACACTTTGGGTTAGTTGCTATGGAGAAAGTCAGCCCCGGCTGCCACTCCAATCAGACGCCAGTGGGAGACAGGAAAGAAGCCCCAAATGGGCTGGTTTGGGGTTGGCATCAGGGAGGGGGTACTCCATCCAGAGTCAAGAATGGGGGAGGCTCAGGCTGGGGCAGCGTCCCACTGCCCAACCCCACCGTGCCTCCCCGAAAATCACCTGAACTGGATACAGTCTCCATTTCTGGAGGCACCGAGCTGATAGGGAAACTGAGGCCCAGAGAAAGTGAAAGACTTGCCCAAGATCACAGAACGAGTCAATGACACGGCTGAGACCATGTCCCAAGTGTCCTGCTCTGGGTCCTGGGGTCTTGCCAGCACATGCTCTGTTTCTCTTTCAAGACCCCATTCAGCCAGTACTTCAAAGCTGGCCCCATCCCAGAAGTAAGTCAATCCCCCAAATATGGTGACTTCCCAGAATGGAGCTGAGCCAGCCAAGTGAGACTTGGGGATCCTCCTAGCCTGGAGACCCTCCTAGGCTTGTGCGTCTCACCCACCCTGGCACGGCCCAGGCCAGCATGACTGTGAGGGTCCTCTCTCCTGAAGTCCAGGCAGACTCTGCCTTCCACTGGTCCCCTGCCCTGCACGTCCTCATCTCTGAGACCGTGCTCTCTGCCTGAAATGCCCACCCCATCTGGTGCCCTCTTCTCCAATCCTTGTAATGTTTCTTGTTTTCCCATCCTCACTTAGATAGCGCCCCCTGCTATGTCCGGCAGGCAGGCCATGCACCCAGCACTGAAATGCAGAGCTGATGTCCTCCCCTCCCTCGTCTCTCCCCTGAACATCTGCAATAATCTAACTGGTCCGCATCTCCACTCCAGCTCCCCCTCCCGTCTGTGGGCTGACCTTGAGAGTCACCTACTGGGTCACATGCAGCCTCATCTCTCCTTTCCCCCTCCCGCACGGGCCTCCAGTTCCCGGAAGGCCCCCTCTTTCCTGCTTCAGCACCATCATATCTGCTGCGTCTTCTGCCTAAGGCTCTTTCCTCCCACTCTTCTTCTAGCCAGCTCCTATCCTCAGTGCTGCAGAGAGGATATTAAGGACCTCCCCAGCCTAAATCAGGTACCCCCATCATCACTCTTTCTATTAACACTTGGTGCTTTTTACTCAGTGGTATTAGTTCCCATTTGTGACTGTATTTTTCTTTATGTAATTGTTTGACGTTTGCCTCTCCCACTAGACTATCAGCTTGATGAGGGCAGTGGCCACGCCTATCTGTTTACTGCAGTATGGTAAGCGCCTGAAATATTGTAGGAACTCAGCAAATATCTCAAAGAGTGAATGACTGGACGCTGAGCCCCAGCCCTGAGGGGACTCACAGATTGGGTAATAATGAAGCACGGAATTGCAGTGTCTGAGTGGGGAGACATACTAACTCCCAACAGGGATCCCCTTCTTGGAGCTTCTAAAAAGGTCACCCAGACAATGATGGGACAATGAGATTCACTCACCTCTAGCATCAAAGAATTCATCATCAGAGCTCTCCACTGAGTCGCTGAGGACATTTCGAAGGTGCCAGGGGGCACCACCGCCCGGGGGAGGGCCACCTGCCAAAGGAAACACACCTGTTAGCCAAGCTTGAGGCCGTGTCCTGGCATGAAGGAGGTAAACCCAGACTGCCCCTGGACCAAGGTTTAGTCGGCATCCTGCACGTCCCTGCCCTCCTGACTTCAAGTGCACAGCACCTCACAGAGCCCTCCCACTGCTATGCTCTCATTTAAGACCCAAATTCCTTTCTGAGACGGCTCAGTGGGGCAGGAACGAGAGTGCCCATTTTGCACACACCAAAACCGAGAGCAGAGGTAGTTAAGAGATGTTGCCAAGGTGACACGGTGTATCAGGAAGTATCAGGTAGGTTTTGCTGTGTTAATAAATGATCTTAAAACAATAACGGGGGCTTCCCTGGTGGCGCAGTGGTTGAAAGTCTGCCTGCCAATGAAGGGGACACGGGTTCGAGCCCTGGTCTGGGAAGATCCCACATGCCGCGGAGCAACTAGGCCCGTGAGCCACAATTACTGAGCCTGCGCGTCTGGAGCCTGTGCTCCGCAACAAGAGAGGCCGCGATAGTGAGAGGCCCGCGCACCGCGATGAAGAGTGGCCCCCGCTCGCCGCAATTAGAGAAAGCCCTCGCACAGAAACGAAGACCCGACACAGCCATAAATAATAAAATAAATTAATTAATTAAAAACAAAATAACGGTTCATTCCTCACTCACACACAGGTAGGAAGGGGGCTCTGGCCATGGCGGTCACTCAAAGACCCCACCTTATGATGCCAGCATCTCGAATCGAGACTTCAAGTTCTGCAGAAGCTGGGGAGGAGAGCACAGAAAGGCACGCCCAGTCGTAAACGAGTCTTCCCACACGTGACAGACTTCTGCTCCTGTCATTGGCCAAAGCAAGTCACGTGACCAAGCCCAGCTTTAAGAGGGTGGAGGGAGGAGAAGCAGACACCCGGAAGGGCACTAGTGATGTTTGTTGCACACGTGTGCAGGCCAGGGAAGGACTGCAGCCTCCCCTGGGGAAAAAGCCCCACACTAAGAGAAGGGGGACCTGAACTTGAGTTCCACCCCGTCTCTGCCACTTGCAACCTCTGCGGCCATTTCCTCTCCATACCACAGCTTCAGTTTCCCCTTCTACAAAATATCGGCAACAATCAAGCCCGAGCTCAAAGGATCAGAAATAACGCATGCTCAGCGCCTCTATTTCGGGGGGCGCTCAGTGATGGTGACTGCTATGATTATTAATATCTGCAGAGGCCAGGACATGGGGCTGAGAGGTTCTCCAGAGCAGGCAGGAGCAAGTGCACATAGAGAACGTGGCCCCTTGCCCTGAACTCAGCCTCAACCCACCTCCTGCCCCGCGACCAAGGGGAGGAAGGCCAGAGGCAGAGCTGGGTCAGAAGCCTCTTCCCCTGCCCCCCATTCTCACAGCCCCCTTTACTTGCCACTTTGGGGCTCTCATAGAACCAGCTGGCGCCCGGCACATCCAGGAACCCCTCCACCTGCTCCCTGGACACGTGAACTACTGGAGATGGCAGATGAATTCCAATCTAATTGTAAACATTAAAACCATATAAGTGTTAGAAGAAAATTGACCTGGTAATTTTCCTGAGGAAATAATCAGAGAAGTATACAAAGATGGCAATATATAGTTGATCATCTTGGTGTTCTGGTAATTCCAGTAAACTGGAAGAAATCCCAGTGTCCATCCACAGAGGACCAGACATACATTCGTATACAGTCATCAAGGGAATTCTTTGCAACTGGTAGGAAAATCAAGTAGCTCCTTATGTATTGACATAGAAAGATGCCCACGGAGTATGGGTAGAAGAAAAAAAATGTACATTGGTCCCAGAACCGTAGGTATCTTTTGACCCCATTTTTGAAAAATATACTTATACCTGCACACTGAGGATATGTACAGCATGTTAGTTAAGAACTCAGGGTCTGAGGTTGGAAGAGGCCTAGATTCAGGCTCAGGCCCTTGCCTCTTAGAAGCTGTGTGATGTCAAGTGTGTCCCTTCACCTCTCTGTGCCTCATTTTCCTCAGCTATAAAGTGAGGAAAGCTCATACCTGCCCCATGAGCTTATTGTAAAGATGAAATAAAATACATCGAGGTGCTTAGCACAGGGCCTAGCATATAGCAAGTGCTCACAACAGTAATTATTATATAAATATACTCACACATGCATTAAAATGTCTGGAAGGACAGGCACCAAAACATCAATAGAGATTATCTCTACAGAGTAGAATTTGATAAGAAGCAGGGGAAACTCAATTTTTACCCTGCACATATAATTTCATATGACTATTAATTTTATAAATTCATCTTATCGGTTCTAAGACGTACATTTTTTTCACACTTCAACATCTTTAAAATTGGGGTGTGTCTTACATGATGGCATGTCCTCATTTAGTTGGCATTGTTTATTCTTTCCTGGGGTATAGAAAATAATGATGCATCTTACAATTGACTGCATCTTAATTCAATGGAAAACAGTAAAATCGCCATGCACACAAGGTACGTCTTCCTCCATATGGCCCTGGCCATCCAGTACATGTGGGTTCTTGCATCAGCAATGCCCCTACCTCAGTTTCCCCGTCTGTGCAATGAGGAACCTGACAGAGACTTTCCCCTGAAACTTTTCAACTCCGACTGATGTTTGAGGAGCCAGTCTGGCACATAGTAGATGTGGATGAACCAGTGAGAGGTGGGCATTCCCCCCGCCATGGCTAGAATGCCCATCACGATGCAGTCCTCAGAAAATCTGCTGCAGCCTCAGCTCACCCAGTCACCCTGCAGGATGCTGGCACTGTTCCCTGCCCTGAGCTCAGACCTCAGAATGTAAACTGTTCCTGAAGGGAGAGGCCAGCACAGGTCAGCCCAGGGACTCAGCCCTCCTGCCTGTCCCTCCTGCCCCACCCACCACAAACTCCCAAACACACACCCAGCTTGAGCTCCATGGCTTGGAGCCAGGCCAAAAGCACTTTCTGAAACACAGAAAAGGCAGAGGCCACAGGAAACACTGACCTGCGAGTCACTTCTAGGTGTAAAGCTGGATCTGCCCTACACTCCCTGTGGGGACTCTCTAAGCTTTTGATTCTCACCCAACAGTGTGGATGGCATGACAGGCTGATCAGCAATTTCCTGCCCGTGACCCCTGGATTTATTGCAAGGGAGTTTGAAAATCCAGATTCACCATAACTGAGTATTTCTAACGTGGATATGGGACCGTTTCCCAAATGTATGTGGGGGGAAGTTCTAGCTAGTGCAACAAGACAAGAAAAAGAAATAAAAGGTATACATGTTGGAAGAGAAAAAACAAAACTGCTTTTATTCTCAGATGGCATGATTGTCTATCTAGAAAACAAAAACTCTGC
The DNA here is from genome assembly GCF_965194805.1 of Balaenoptera borealis. Lineage (NCBI taxonomy): Eukaryota > Metazoa > Chordata > Mammalia > Artiodactyla > Balaenopteridae > Balaenoptera > Balaenoptera borealis. The sequence continues at coordinate 50,404,729 of NC_138879.1, read as the reverse complement.
AAAATCTACAAAAAAAGAACCTACTGGAACTAATAATTGAGTATAGCAAGATCGCAGGATACAAGGTCAAAATACAAAAGTCAGTTGCAATCCTGTATGTCAGCAATGAACTGGAATTTGAAATCTGAAAAACAATACCATTTACAGTAGTATCAAAATAAAATAAAGAAGTGCTTAGGTATAAATCAAATGTATGTGAAGATTTCTGTGATTCAAAAAATACGATCACTTAAAATTCTTCTTGATTTTACACTAATTTTATATGTTTTCTCCTATAAACCTATCCCTTTTATAGATGCTAAAGGTATAAAAACTATCAGACGTCCTATATCAATGTGCAAATATCCCCTGTTGTCCAAATCGATCCCATTACTAAGAAAGCAAGAATCAGGAGAGTCAGGACAGTCATATCAGCCTCATCTACTTGGTTCCTGAGTTTTGGATGGTGAGCAGCAAGGGTTTAAGTAGCGATGGGTTGGTCTGAAGATGCATCTGAGTCGATTTGGGTCCTGAGTTTGGATAGTGAGGGTTCAGCAAGAAGGTCCTGGTTATGGTGGGTCTCATACCTGTACAGTATATACTCCACCTGAGAATGAAGAAGGGCAAGGATATTCCTGCCAACCTCTCCCTCCTAAATAGAGTGTGTGCTGGAGCCTGAGGAAAAGAGGAGAGCTCTGGAAGTTGTCCCTCCCTCACTCCCACCACCACATCCATCCTTGCAGGCCACCATCGTCTTAGGTCACCGCAACACCCATAACATGTGTGACGGGCCGGCCTTGGTGAGAATCCCAGCGGGGAGAACCCGCCAGCAGGGAAGGTTGCAGGGAGGCCAGTTCAGCTCCATTTGAGGGAGATGTTCTCCCAGCTAGAGGTGGGCAGAGAGGGAAGGGGCTTCTGGGTGTCAAAGGGAGCTGTCCGTCCTGCAAGGCACTGTGTGAGTTGCGAGGGACACTGAGGTGAATAAGAGGGACAGGGCGGGGCCCTGCCATGGGGCCCTCCCAGCGCTTACACTCTGCGGGGTGTGGGTGATGGGTGGCAGTGAGCAGGGAAAGCAGACCTGGAACAAGGAAGCAGCAAAGATCATTTCAGCAGCAGAAAGTGCTGGGAAGAAAATAAAACGGTCCCTTCCTGCCTGCACCGCGTCCTCCTTCCTTGAGTGTCTCCTACGGTGTAATTACAGCCTAGAGAATAGACAGGCGTGAACGCGTGGATCTGTACATCCACCGAGGGATGACGAAAAGGGCGATCGGCCCCGTCATCAAAAGAACTCTGTCACCTGTTCGAGTTATAAACGCGGAACCAGCGCTGTTTCTCCTTCCACATGAACCCTTCACCTGATTGTTGACCCTCCTTTGTGGCCGAAATCTACAGTTGATTTTCTCTTCAAAGGCATCTTTTATCTGGTTTACTTTTATCTTCTTTGTTTTCAAAATGCATACCTGCACTGGTTTTTAAATACACACTATAAGTTTGTTTAAACCTGCTACAGTCCCTCCCTCCTTGCGAACAACCTCTGGAAAGGTAGGTATGTGGAGGGATCTCAGTTATCTACCCTGGTGTAAAAAAGAACCTATAAGAACGGATGATGTTAAGAAGCAGCCATCACCTGGCTTCTGGGTGGAAGATGTTCCCTTCGTCTCTTCCTTCAGGGTGCAGGCTTTTTAGTGAACGGCAAAGATCATACTTCAAAAAAGGAAAACAGTGATAGACAGAGTATCTTGGGAGGGGTGTGAGGGGAAGACTTTTCTGAAAAGGTGTCAGATCAGTGGAGACTTGAATGATGAGAAAGAGCCAGACATGCTAAGCGCGAGTGTGTACGTCTGTATGTGTATGCATGCTCCTGGCACACGCGCGTGGGATGGACAGACAGAGGAGAAGGATGAGAGCCTGTGATAAGAGCTGCAACAAGTGGCGGAGGGGGAGACAGGTGTAAGGGGAGGTGAGAGACGAAATGGAGCCAGACCAGGTAAGATTAGGGTTAAGTTTAGGGTTAGGATAAGGTAGGGGGTTGCCTGCTTGCTGTGGATGGGAGCTCAGAACAGGTGGATTTTAAGGTTCCAACCTCCACCCAGAGTCTATCACCTGCACACTTCAGGAAGAGGGAAACACAGACGCCCAAGAGGGTCAGGAAGTCTCCCAAGAGATAGGGGATACAGGTCAGGTGGCTAAAGGCCACACGTGATCTTGAGAGTCAGAGAAGGTGGGTGCCATGATCCCAGAACAGTGAGGGCAAAGGCCCAGAAGCACAATCTCCTTGAGGTGGGTCCCTGCCCTTCACCTCTCTGCATTTTCTGTGTCCAGTACAGGGTCCCAGGTGGAAGAGGGCCAAGGGGTGTTTGGCAAACAAGCTAATGAACAAAAATGATCTGCTAGTTGCTTCACAGGTATTATCTAAAGTAATCCTAACCAAGCCTCGTGGAGTAGGTGTCATGAATCCCCATCTTACAGCTCAGGAAATAAAGTTCAGAGGTGTGGAGTCATTCGACTGAGGTCATAAAGCTAATAAGTGATGGAAGCAAGATTTGAACCCAGGTCCATATGACTCCAGGGTCTGTGCTCAGGACCACCATGCTGGGTGCTCTGTAGCAGAGCTCAGGGCGCGGGGCCCAGGTCTCTTCTCTTCCCTTCCCAGGCTGCAGAGTCCCTTCCGCAACCCCAAGGCTCAGCCTACTTCTTCCAGCAGACTCTTCTGTCCCACCTTCTCTACCACACTTATTCAAAACTCTAAATCAGGGGACTTCCCTGGGGGTCAAGTGGTTAAGACTCCGCGCTTCCAATGCAGGGGGTGTGGGTTTGATCCCTGGTTGGGGAACTAAGATCCCACATGCCTCGAAGCATGGCCAAATTTTAAAAAAAACCTCTAAATCAGGATAAAAGAGAAAGGGGAATATCCCAATCCTTCCCGGCAATCCAGAGAGAAACAAACGACCCTTCACACCCCACGATGCGCTGGTCCCCCAGCAAAGCTCGGGGTAGGGTGGGGGGCCTGCAGTGGGAGGGGCTGCAAGGAGCCATCCCCGCCCTCTCTCCTGGCGCATCTACCCGCCGCCATCAGGTCCAGTGCGGTCTCCTCGACCTTGTCTCTGGCCTGGGTCTCCCCAGCGTGGGTGCAGCCAGAGGTCACCCACTTCCCCACCTTGGCCCTGGCTCCCAGGGACGCAGGAATAGGCAGACGGACAGATGGACAGGAGCCAGCAGTGGGTACTCTGCCCAGTACCAGGGACCCCAGGGCAGCCCCGGCGTGAGGGTCAGCCCCACCAGAAGGGAGTCACCGCCCTGCTCTCAGGAGCCCAGTCTGAGGGGGAAGACATTTCACGGTGAGGAAAGCCCTGGCACAGTAAAGTGAGGGAGGCGGGTATTGGCTGACTCTTCCTGGGCCAGACCTTGGGCCCGGGGGTGCCCAGGAGGAAGGAGTTGGGGACAGAGCTGAATGGGCTCAATCCTGGCTCCTGGGTGCCAGCCTCGGGGCCCAGCCCTGCACAGCCCCTGCACAGGGCACAGGACAAAGGAGGGGTGGGCAGCCTGGCCTCTGGGCTAAATGCCACCCCTACCTCATCTCAGAGGTGTGGACAGGACCTCCCAGAGGCAGACACCCTGCAGGCTGAAGGGCCCAGAGGCCTTCCTGGGGGAGGAGGCCCAAGCTGAGCCTTAAAGGAAGGGTGGGCAGGGTTGGCCAGGCTGGGGCAGGGTGGGAGGGAGTAGAGACATGGGTCAAAGCAATCGGGCCATTTCCAAGAGACGCTGGATCCAGAACCTTCTCCTCAAGAGTAAGAAGTCTGGCTCATCAGAGCAAGGGAGGGGACATAGGCGTCTGCTGTGACAGCCACGGCCCTGTGGGTGTTCAAGTAACACCTACCAATTTCCAGACCTCCAGGGAGTCACAAGCACCTCTGAGCTGGCCAAGGTGGGCTGCCTGGCACTGAGCCTGCTGCCCGTGACCGTGGCCGCAGCTTCGGTGCCCGGTCCTGCCTGAGGCCACATCTGAAACCACGGCCCGGCAGGCCTGCTGGATTCCAGCAATCTGTGCCTCGGAAGAGGACGGGGCCGAGGGGGAGAAAAGAGCTCGGCTGTGGGCTCATTCAGGCAGGCCCCTCGTCTCCAGTCTGTCTCTGTCTCCTCTGTCTCTCTGTCTCTCACATACACACACACACACACAGGCACGAGGATGGCAGGTTCTACAAGCACAAGCATCTGGGTCTAACTGCTGGCAATCAATGCTGCAGAAACCATCAGGCTGCCACACATCCCGTGGGCAGTGGGAGCCCCGTGGACACGTAGAGTCCAGAGCCTAAATGTGGCCCACACAGCCACACACACACACACACACACACACACACACTTAGAATCACACTTCACAGTTCTGGCCTGGGGTCCCAGGGGTCCATCCACTTGCTGGATGCTGAGTGAGAGATGCAGAGTCCGAGTAAGGCTCCTACTGGCAGGTGGGGGGGACTCTGAAGGCCCCCCTCCTCTCTGCCCCTCCTCCCGTAGCCCTGCCTTCCTCCTCTCACTGTCAACTCTGCCACTTCTCAACTGGTGATCTTAATAAATGTCACTACACCACTCTGTGTTCAGTCTCCTCCTCTGTAAAATGGGGGTAATAATAGTCCTTCCCTAGGGTTGCTATGAAGATTACGTGAATGAATATTCGAAAAAGGTTTGGCATGGTGCCTGGCACTCAGTGCTATAAAAGGGTTTGTTAAATAACATAAATAAATCATGATATCCACGGGCCTTTCTTTGGTCCTTTCACAGGTGGGAGCTCCCAAGAGTGGGCCCCTCTCCTTCTCCTCCAGCCCCTGGAATGGGAGCCCAGAGGGCAGAGCAGGAACTGCCCTCCTCACCCTGAGGCTGGAGGCTCCCAAGCCCCAACACTCTTGGGGCTGCTCCTGGTGCACGGCTGGCCCTTCTCTCCTCTCCACCGGCGCAGCTCCCTGGGGCTGTGTCTTATCTGCTCCCCAAACCTTGAGCTACCTAAGGCCAGGACCTGCTCTGTCTGCAAGCCCCTCCACCCAAAAGTCTGGGTTCCAGTAACACGTCGCCACTGGGAAGGGCCCCCCCCCACCCCCCAGCCCATACCATGTTCTTTCCCTCCAAGACTTTGCTCCTGAACGTCCTGGTACCTGAAATACCCTCCATCCCCACCCTACCCCAGCTGAAAGCCTTCCTTGACCCCAGTGCTGGTCTGGGTGCCTGCCTCTTCCGTACTTCCATAACGTCCTTTACCTGTGCCCATCAGAGCACCAATCTGCAGACCAGGTCCAGGCCTGCCTGTCCCACTGGGCTGTGGGTTCCCCCAGGCAGAAACCCGGTAGGAATCCTCCCCAGGCCCATAGCCTCTCCCAGCCCAGGGCTGGGCACAGAGAAAGCTCTTGTTACACTCAGCATGGCCCAGCACCAGGTAGATCTCAGGAGGGCCCCCTCTCAGGGAAGTATCCCATAGGGAATGTCCTCAGGCCCCCTCTCTGGGTCAGGATGAGTCTGACCAGACCAATCAGGGCCAACCAGCCCATGCTCAGCCTTCAAGGGGCTATGGGGCCACCCAGGGAGAAACAAGAGGCCAGGAGAAGCTGATTCCAGAAAAAGGCATTATTGAAGGAAACCAGTGCTGGTTGGGGGTTGGTTGCTATAGAAACATGTCCTAACTATCTCCCAAACTGCTGTATGCGCCACTGATGAGCTCGTGTGCTGGGCTGTTTCAGGGCACATGCCAGGAGTCCCAGAAGGGCCTGTGTGCTGGGGTTCCCAGCACCTGGAACCCCGATCCTGGAGGACCCTGAAGGAATCCAGCTTCCAGGGGACCCACGTAGCTCCATCAGTCCAGGGGTGGACTCAAGAATTGAGGCTGAGGCTCCGGGATGCAGAATTTTCCTGAGACTAGCCATGGCCCAACCTTGACCTCGACCACAGCCTAACCTCGAGCTGACCACAGATCAAGTCACAACCCCGATCCCAGAACAACTGGGACCTGAACTCAAACCAGGCCATGAAGCTGAGCACAGGCCAAGCCACACACTAAGCCTTGACCCAGTCATGGACCCAGCCACACGTTCGGCAATGACTCAAAAAAAAAGGAATGCCTCTAGCCACCGACTGAGGCCTCACCCCGGCCATAAACAGCACCAGGCACAATCAAGGCACTGTATCCTATAACTTCAAGGCTATTTTCACAGCTAACACTAAATTCTGTACAGCATTTTACACCACTGCCAGGGATTTGCACGGCCTTCACTTCCTATCATCCCCACGACAGCCCAGTGAGGTCAGTTCAGAAGGGCTCCGATCCCTCTTTGCGATGACAAAAGGGAAGCTCAGACGGGACCCGCCTCCCGTCACGCTCCCTGCACCTGGGGGTGGCCTGGGGGTGGGATGACAACCCCAGTCTCCCAGCAGGACACAGTTGGGCCAACCAGTCGCTTTGGGAAAAGATGTGCTTTTTGAAGACCTGCTGGTATCTCATAAATATGCCACTTAAATACCCATTAATTACCTGATTTAGGAGAGGATTAGTGATTAATAGCTTTGGCTATCTATTGTACTTTCATTTGCTCTGCCAGTTCGGCCCCCAACAGTTCAGAGTTGTTTGGAACAATTCTCTCAAGCCCCAGATGTCCCCGCTCTGTCCCACCAGACTCTTGCTCCGTAAGGGAGAGGCTTTCTCCTGCCTCTAAAGGGAGCTCCCAGAGCACCTGCCAATTCACCACTGATGGCTCTGCCACCTGCAGGCTTCTCAGGAGGACGGGGGAGGGGGGAGCCCAAAAGACAGGACAGAGAGGCCCCTTGCGATCACCCCAGGACCCACTGTGGGGAACAGGGAACAGAGACCAGGAGGAACCCAGGCATCCAATCAGGGCATGGGGAGACCAGATTGGGGAGGGTCACAGAGTCAGCGGAGGATGCGGGGGGCTCCTTTAGAGCCGCCACCTCAATGAGCTGGCCGGCTTTTTGGTAAGGTCACCGAAGGCTACCGTCAGCCTGAAGCGAGCGGCAGTAGAGGAGCTGCACCCACCAGCCAGGGCCAAGGTGACTCCGACGGGCCATTTGTGCTACCTGCCACTCTGGAGTTACTACAGAGCAAGGATGGGGCCCAAGGTTGCCTCTGCCCCAGGCGCTGCATTTGGTGCCAAATCACAGCACCGGGAATTGCCAGCCGGGACCCCGGAGGCAGGGCTGCGTAATGCTCTCACCGCTGCTCCAGATTACACTGTACAAGAAGGAAACAAAAAGGCAGCAAAGGGATAAACACCACCCCACCCCACCCCCCACTGGGCAGTAATGGGAAGGCTGAAAATAGCTCCTTTTACCACAAGGGATGATTTCAGAATTGCTCAGCTGAGACCAGCCTCACGGGAGGTGGGAAGTTGGAGGGCCGGCGGCAGGGGGCGGGGGCGGGTATGGCAGGCCAAAGGGAGTTCTAATCAGGAGGGCAGCAAGCTGGACCACGGCCACAGCCGCCCCAAACCCCCCAAAGACAAATTCGTGGAACAGCTGCAGGCCCTCCAGCCCGCAGCCCGGCTCCTGCACACCTAGATCTATCCCCGAGGAGGTCAGGAGCGCAGGACATGACGTGCTCTGCAAATACTGAGCCGAGCAAACACAGCATCGGCGGCAGACAGCTCAGAAGCTGCCTCTCAGATCCACCAGAACTCAACGCCCCTCCCAGACAGAACCCAATGCGTTTCTATTTTTGCTTTCAACCCTTGTTTGGCATCCCCGGCTAACAGACGGCTACTTCCCCTCCCCCCTGAACAGCGGGTCATCTGGGAGGGGGAACACCTCGCTGGCCTTCCCTGCCCCAGGTCTGCAAATTAACAGGCTGACCCTCAAAGCGGAAGGTGAGGCTCCAGACAAGCACACACACATCCCTCCACCAGGACACCTGCAGAGAACAGCTTGACGCCCGAGAACTCCGGTTTCCAGAGGCAGATGCATTAGCACCTGCCCCGCTGCCAGCCCTGACCGCCCCAGAACCACAACGCCCTCCCCCGCAGGTCCTGTAGTCACCCCACACTCAGGTCACAGCCCAAGTCCCTACGTGCCACCCCCAGCCTCAGCCGGGCCCCAGCTTGAGCCGTGACCCCATCTGCGAGTGAACCTCACGAATGCCACCCTGGGGAGAGTCTGGAGGGGGCGGGGTGAGGGCCCCACTGCAGGGACCCAGCGCCCACCCACAGCCGCTGACAGGCAGGGGCACCTCACACGCGTGCCCCCCGGTGGCCACACGGCTGTGCAGGCCTCCGCAGGCAGGCAGACGTGGGGCCCTGGAGGTGGCATTTACCTCCGGAGTGACTCACTAAGGCGCCCATTCGTTTGCGGAAGGCGCTGCAGTGTAGCATTTCCCTCCTCTTTAGAAAACAAGAATTTTAGAAGAGGGAGTATAAAGAGATTTGAGGGAGTGGGTGGGGAGCTCAGATCCCATTTGATTTCCAGACTCATCTGTTATGCATTCTCTCCTCCCCCCTCCCACTCCCAGCCCTTCCCCTGGGGGCCCGGGCTGCCCCCTTCCACGTGGCTCCTGGCTGCAGATCTGGTGATAGGCTGGGGCCCCGGGACCCCCAAGAGGCAGGTGCTCTCCATGTCCTGGTCCTCAGCTCCCCATTTGTCCTCCCATTCCCACCACCCTTGTGAGGGAGGAGAAGGGAGGAGGTGAGGGCCCAAAAGGCACAGTAAAGCCAGTGGGGAGCGAGGCCAAGAAGGAAAAGAGAGCAATGTTTGAGCTGGCGCAAACTCAGAGCTGTCCTGTCCCCCGAACTCATTCCTTCCCATTCCCCTTTTACAAATGAGGAAACTGAGGCCAGAGGGGCAGTTCAAGGGCAACCAGTGACAGAGCCAGGTCTGTTCTTTGTTACACAGTCCAACTCCTAGGAATGCTGAATCCCAGAGAAGACGAGACCTAAGTTCTAATCCCAGCTCTGCCTCTGACTTTATGTGTGACCCTAGAACCAGACACTTAACATTGCCAGGCCTCAGTTTTCTCATCCATAAAATGGGAATAACATCAGCCCTACTTCGTGATAATCCCTGACCCTCTCCCTCCCTCTCCCAAGCCTGGAATCCCAGAGGATTTCTGGGAGGCACCCAGATCCTACTGAGTAGCTCCCAGTCCTCAAAGCCTCACTGGTCTTGGGAGTTCACACCCTCTGTCGTTGAAGACACCAGAGCTCAGAGAAAAACCCTTTGCCTTTCTGGCCTCGGTCTCCCACTTGCATAATTAACAGGTAGGACCAGAAGATCTCCAAGCCTCTTCTAGCCATGAATTACCACTGTATACTAAGATGTATATGAGAAAACATCCCACTTTCTGGCCAGTCCAACACAGACATGGCCCCAGCAAAGGGGGCCTAGCCATGTCCTCATACTCTGTGTTCCACCACTCGAACACCAGCTAGGACTGGGGCTTCATGCACTGGGGGTAGGACTCTGTTTTAACTGTACTGTCTTTGACTCACCACACCACACCACAGCCAGGGCTAAGAGGCAGCAAAGGGTCTCAATCTGGGGCCTGCTGGGGCCTGCCAGGTCGGCTGCTGTGACAGGTAACTCAGCAGAGGAACCAGAGACTGGCCCAAGCTCCAGCACTTCCCCGACTGCACGGAAGGCCCCGAAGGCTTCCTGGAGGCAGAGTTTTCGAAAGGCCTTGAGTTGGGACACGGTCATCTGATATGGCGCTAGCCTTCTCCCTAAGAACCTGAAAAGGTGCATTTGCAATCTCCACGCAGAAACGTGATGCTCTTCCCCAGATACACAGCGAAGCCATCCCAGCACCCTCGGCCTGGGAGTTTCTGAGTCGTGCCTCAAATCTCCTGGCACCTCCCCAAAGTCCTGAGAATCCCAGAGTTGGTCCCTTTCCGAAGCTTCCAAATGTTCTGTCCTCTGAGAGCTCCGGCCACTCCCCACACCACCACCTGGGAGCCGTGAAGCAGGGGGCCCAGAAGAAGGTCTGGCTTTGGGATGGTGAGGGGGCAGCTGACTCAGCAGAACAAGGTCCCAGCCAAAACTCTGGAAACACAGGTTCTGGGCCCAGCTCTGCCACCACCTTTTTCTGTGGCCTTGGGCAAATACCTACACCCCACACCCCAGGCCCCAGTGTCCCCTCATGGTGAGGGCTTTGAACATGAGTTTCTGGAAGCGTCCTCTCAGCTCTGCCACTATAGGATCAGTATTTTACTCACTCGAATTACTGGGTTTGATACAGTCCAGCCCTCTGGCTCCGCCCCTCAGAGCAGAGGCCAACACCTGGGAGCAAATAAACTGGTTCCTCCCTCCAGCCTGGAAGGCCCAGCCCTGTGGCCCCAGCCCAGCCTCTCCAGATGGTCCTGGCCCAGCCTGAGAGGTTCCAAGACCCTCTTGGCTGTTGTCTCTGTTCCTGCCCGGCGGGGCCTTCCACTTGCCCTGCCCCTGGGCGGGCAGACACCCCTGCCAGCATGCTGGGGTGTGGAGGGACGGGTAGAGGGGCCCAGGGAGGAAGGGAGGGGCCGTGCGGCTGGCAAGAACCAGCACAAACTCTTCCCAACTAAGACAGCCCTGCCAGGCTGGCCTCGCTTTGCCCCCCCAGGAGCAGCCAGAGGGATCTGTCAAAACACCCAAGCCTTACACAACCCTCCCATCCTCCATGCTCTCCGGAGCTCCTCTCGGCCTTCTGCACCCCCCTAGGGACGCTTCACCCCAGCCAGACAGATTTCTCCACCCTTGGGCACCTCCTCCCCACCCACCCCCATTCCCACCCGCCATACCTACACCTTTCCCGTCCCACCCTCCTAGCCTCACCTGCCCGTGGAAGCCTGCCCCTTGCCACCTGCCTGTCCAAATTCTGCCAGCCTTTAAGGCCCAACTTCTAGAGAAATTCGGCCTTCGCTGTTTCAAGCCACCACTGGCCTCCTCCCTGTCTGCACCGCACTTGAGGCCTGCCACCGCAGCTCGGTGCATTTCCCGGCCCCTCCCCACTGCCAGCCCTCACCTCCCTACTGCAGACTTTCATCCCCAAGGTAGGCCTCTCTCCTCCTTTGTCCACTAGACGGAGCGCTCCCTCAGGGCAAGACCAATGGCTCTCCTCCTCTTGCCTTTTCTCTCAAGACTGGACACGGGGCACCATAACGATCCTGTTCTGTGTGCTGGAATCTCCCCAGAGATTTGGTAGTCGCCCGTTGGGGATCCACCCTCTGCCTTTTATCCCATCCTTTCTAGGACTTGATTACATTTTCTCTTGTACCTGGGTTCTCCTGGCAGCATGGAAGTCCTTTTCACTGCCTTCCTTCAGCTCCTGTGTGACACAGTTGACATGGCCATGGCTGGCTGCTCAAGCTGTGCCCTGCACAGGTCTGGGACGCATTCACTAGACTACAATGTGATGACCTTGGAGTCATGCCCTATGGTGGCCCTGAGGCCCAAGCCCCTATCTCTAGTCAGTGGCTCCCTGGACCCGTTTTAGACGGAACACCTCACAGGTCAGAGAGCACACTCACTCATTCACAGACCAGATTCTCACAGCCTTCAGCCTCCTTTGGTTCTAATAGCACCCTCTCCTCCCAAGAGTGAAGACCTGATCATTTCTCACTGACCATCAGCCTGTCCATCCACGGTAGATGGTCCTGAATAGCCACTCCTGTCTGAGTTACAGCCCTTCCTTGGGCCTCAGTTTCTCTAGCTGTAAAGAGAGGGACTGGGGCTCCTACCTCCGAGGACTCCCTCTGTTCTAAAGCTCACCAGTCCATCCTACACAGATTTTGACATCCGTGCACACATCACCACAAGTTGTCTTCAAGTCAGCGAGCTTAGAAGCCTTAGGAAGAGAAGGGACCTTTACAAAATGCAAAGGAGCCCGGAAGAGCTAAGAAGAGGAGGAGCGATCCCCTCTTGCTGGGGTCAATCCCAAAGGCTCCTTGGGGCAGCAGCTGAGTGTGGGAGGGAAGAGCCTGGGTGGTTTGATCCACAGAGGAGGGCAGTCCGTGCTGCCCTGAGGGAAAGGGCCAAGCACGAAACTGCAGCAGGAAAGACAAAATGTTAGAACACCAGGCACTGATGCTCGAAGCAGAGCAGTTTTTGACCCGTCACTGGAACGAATTCCCATGGACTCTCAGTCTAGAGACCAAAGGACCCACAGACCAAGGTGGAGGGGCTGGAACCGCATCTTTGTTCTGGGAGGGGGGCAACCTACGAGGGTAGCAATGGAGAAAATCCAGTACTCGGAGTCCTTACAGCCTGGGTCTACATCTAGGCTCTGCCCAGACCCTCTGGGCCACCTGGAGGGAGCTATTTCTCTGACAACCTGTTTCCAGATGTTTTAAAAAGGGAAGAGTAACACTTCCTGCCTCCTGGCATGGCTGTGCACATTGCCTGGTACCTCGGACAAGCAGCAATTGTTAACTGCTGTTGTGATGACAGGGCTCGGGCAGGTGATCTGTGCAAGGGGTGTGCATGTACTTGCACACACACAGGCAGCAGAGGCGCGGGGGCAGTGGGCGGGACACACACCCTGCCATGTGCCCTATGGGAGGAGCGGGGGTGGGTAAGGACCCAGGGAGACAGCCTTTCCCAGCCGCCTGGGGGGGAAAGGGGAGGGAAGTGAGAAAGGGGGTGCTTAGATGTGTTCCGTACTTGCTGTGTCTCACACAACCAGCCCCACCCCAAGGGGACTCCTCAGGGACAGAACGGGAGTGTATTCTCAGGCATCCAAATCACACACCCAGCATATGTACAGGGGCATCGGACCCGGCCCTTGGTCAGGGCAGCATTTGTGGGGTAGCAGTGGATTTACACACAGCCCAGCGGTATCCAGCCCAAGTGTGTGCAGGGGCGAACTCACACTCATGCCATCACTGTCATCGCTGGTGGGTAGAGGGTGGGGTTCATGCCAGACCAATGCCGAGTCCAAGGGGATGGCATGGCACCTGCCAACGTCACAGGCTGGGTGTGAGTTCACGGTGGATTTACACATGCCAGCCTCCCAAGCCAGCCCTGCTGTGTCCAGGCTTGCTGCCACCGTCGTTCCGCCGCCCTCCCAAGGCACCATGGGCCCAGAGAGTGCAAACAGGAGCAGAGTCTCCACCACCTCCTGGTCCCAGTGCCCAGCTCGGGGCCTGGCACAAAGCAGATGTTGGTGAATGAACGTCTGGCTGAATGAATGAACGAATGACTAACGCCCACTCCCTCACATCACGGGCCACACGGCCTGTGTCTGGGGGAGGGCAGAGCCCTGGGGACCCCAGAAGAGGCCCCGCTTCAGACCTCCGCACCTGAGGCTCTGCCTCCCAGGGTCCGGGAGGGGGGAGGGGGGAACGGCTCACTAGCCGGTGCGGAGCGGGGCACCCCTCCTTCCCCAGAAGAAATCTGGGTCTCCTGACTGAGCTGGGGGCGGGGGGGGGCGGGTTGTCGCGTCCTGGATAGAGCGAGCGGCCGGACAAGGGGGCGCGTCCTGGTTGGCGCTGGGGGGCGTGGGATGGCGAGGCGGCCGCGGGACCTCGCCTTCGGTCCCCGCGCCCGGCTCTGCCCAGGGCCTCGGGAGGGCGGCGATCGCTCCCCACCGCCGGGCTGGGCAGAGGCGCCGCAGACCTGGCCCTTTCCGGCGGGGCGGCGGCGAGGGGACGCGGTGTCCCACGAGGTGACCGGGGGCGCAGGAAGGGCGCGGGGCGCGCGGAGCCCCCTCTCCACGCTCCCGGGGACCCGCCGCGCCGCCGCCCCCTCAGCCCGCCCGGAACCTCCGCCCACCTGCGCCGGGGGCTCACCTGGGCCGGCGGCCCCCCCTCGAGACGCGCGGGTCCCTCCCCCCGCCGGCGGCCCAGCCCTCCCGGCGCCCGCCCTCACCTGCACGGCCCGCCTTGGCCATGGCCCGGGCGGCGGGCTCCGGCGGCGCTGCCCGCTCTCCTCGCGGCTCCCAGCCCGGCCCCGGCCGCCCAGCCGCCTCCGGCCGCGAGCGGACTCCGAGCGCCGCGCCCCGCGCCCCCGCCCCGCTCGCCGCGGCCGCCGCCACCGCAGCCGCCGCCGCCTCGCCGCTCCCTCCCGCTCCCTTAAAGGCGCCGAGCGGCGGCCGCGCCGGCCCCCCCGCGCCGCCGGGGAGGGACTGACGGAGGAAGGCGCCCAACGCCGCCCCCGCGGGCCCGCACCCCTGCCCGGGGCCGCGGCCGCCGCTCCGAAACGCTCCGCTCCGAGCCCCGGACGGGCGCAGAGACGCGGAGGCGCTGCGGTCCGGGCGGAGATGCGCACGCGGACCGCGAGTCGGGGGCGAGAGCCACTGAGACTGGGCGCTAGAGACAGCCCTGGGGCCGAAACACCGACGGGGAGAGGGGGAGAGAAATTCGGAGGAGATTCGAGACCCTGGCACCTGGAGAGTGACAGAGAGCAGAGAGGAGAGAGAGAAAGGAAGGGCGGGCACCGGGAGGCTCCCGCGAAGCCAAGAGAGAGGTGTCTCCAGGGGTCAGAGGCAGGAGATGGACCCCTCCATCAGCGCCAACTCCAGGCTGTCATTTCTAGAATCCACAACCTGGACCTGAACTAGCCTCAGAGGAGAAGGGATTTCTGTGCCCTTAGTTCTAAAGGAACTTGTAAAATACACGTAAAGCCCACCTGGGATTCCAGGCTGGAGCAGTCTGGGGAGGCCAGGAGCCTAGCTGTGGGCAGTAGCCCCCTGTGCTTCCCACACCTGGGACGCAGACATCCTGGTGAACAGGCCCAGTGGAGGCTGGGGAGACCGGGGTTGTGGCTTCTGCCTGGTGGAGGCTGGGGATCCACAGCCCAGCCCCAGCAGGGGGCGGGAGAAGGCCAGCCGTTTTGGTGACGCCTGGGTGGTAGCCAGATGGGCGGCCCCAGGGGAGAGCAGTCCTCTCCCTAGCTCAAGGCTGGGCCAGGTCGGTGGGCCCAGCAGATGTCTGCCCAGCCTTTGGCAGCTCCCAACATGCCCAAAGCCGGTTGCTTGGCTCTGCTGCTGGAAAGGGCTAGGGGGTATCTGCTCTCAGATGACCTTTCAATTCCCACCAAACCATCCCTTGAGAAGATGCCCTCTGCTTCCTTCTGAGGAACTGGGAAGGGCTAAAGCCCAGTTGCCATCTGTAGCCAGGCACCCCACACACCCTGTCCCACACCCGCCTTCCAGGGAAAAGGATCATTCCACCCTTAGGGTAGCCAGTGTCCCGACTCCAGGGTCCCATTAGCCCCTCTATGGAAACGGGGCACATATGGTGCTGAAAGGGTCCTCAGTGGGCATTTAGCCCAGCACCCCACCCCCCAGGGCTTTGTCTCCATCCACCAGATCCCCATCAAGTGGCCCTTCAGCTCCTGGTTTATTACATCCAAGGACAGGCAGCTCAGTACCTCAAGCAAGAGTTCTTCCACCTTTGGACACTGCTGACCGTGAGAAGGTTTCCCCTCATTTGAGCTGAAATCTGCACCTCAGATGACCGCCCTGTGGGTCCTTCTGGGGCCTCACTCAACAAAACCAAGGGCCCTCTGTCTAAACTCCCTAGTGTGGCTTCATCAAGAGGGACCAACCATCCTGGTTTGCCAGAGACTCCTGGTTTTAGCACTGAAAGTCCCACATCCCAGGGAACCCCTCAGTCCCCAGAGTTCTGGATCCCAGAACCAGACAGCAGGGCTGACCGATAGACAAAATTTCAGAAGCTCCGAGGTGGAAGCCAGAGTTCTTGGCCGGTGTGTGCCATCCGTCACCAGCTGGGAGTGTGTGAGTGAATCCCTGCAGCCTCTCCCCATTACTCGGGCATGGTGGAGGCAGGGGCGGCAATGAGTGGACCCGCGGTATGCTCGGGGCTTTACATATATCATGTCTTTTAACCCTCAGGCACTCGGTACATAATACCCTCGGATGTCTTGTGTTATCCCCAGTTTACACAAAAGGAAAGGGAGGCTGAGAAAGTTCGGTGCTTGTGGTTATGCAGGATAAATTTAGAGCCTATGTGCTCTCCCTTGGGCCTGGTTCTCACCCTTCCCAGCAGGCAGGGCACAGTCAGAGACCTGACTGCCTGGATAACGTCCAAGTTCGGCCACCTGGTCTGTGGGTGTGAGTTGTCACAGAGGAACCAATAAAGCAGCCTCAGAGGGGACACACCCGGGCCTGAGCACCTCCTGGGGCCCTTGGCTCACAGCGGCAGCAGTGACCACAGTCTGGCAGGGGCCCTACTTCCAGGCAGCACTGCGCGCGCGCGTGCGGTGTGTGTATTTCATAGGCAAACACATCCTGCTCAGGGAAGATGCTCCCGGAGGTGGGCACTGAGACCCCTCCCACCTCTCTGTCCAGTCACCACAAACCCTTGGGAGGGGGTGGGTGGGGCAGGTAAGGGGAGATGCCGAGTTGATGGGAGTTACAGAAATCATCTAGCCAGACCCTCCTCCACGCCCCCATTTCTCAGATGAGAAGACAGTGGGCCAGAGATGGAGGAGGCTTGCCACGTGACAACCCACTTCCGGGATCCATCCGTGGCTTCTCCACTTTGGACGTCCACCGCAGCCCCAGTCCCTGTCTGAAGATCAGTGCTGCCACGTGGATCTGGAGTCCAACGGGGACTATGGGGCCCTGGCCCCCCAGGGCAGCTCCTGAATGCGTGGGCTGTGACCTGCTACCAAGGAAGTTCTGGCCCTGCCTGCAGATAGAGCAAACACATCAGGACTCAAGGCCATTAGATTAACTGCTGGGAGTTAACTTCCTGCGTCAGAAGAATTGTCCTTAATTGAAGAAAGGAATAACTAGCAATTTAGAGACGCTGACCTCAGCTGCCTGCAGGAGAGAGAAGCCAGAGTCAGCCGGTGCTTCCTGGGCCTCCCAGCTCTGTGACTGAGAGACGGGGTCAGGGTTCCAGACAGGATCTTTCCTCTGGGACCCGCTGCCCAGACCCTTTCCTCTGCCCACAGTCTGTTCAGCTTCCGCCTCTGGAGTAGCCCGTTGCCCCCCGGGCCCAGCCAAGCAATCCAGCCTGGAGAACTGGGAAAACAGTGCAGAGGCCAATGCTACCTGTTCCCCAGGAGAGTGTGAACACAGATGTGGATGGAGCGAAGAGGTCCAGGTGGGTGCGGAGAGGGACATGGCTGGGGTGACTCCTCCACATGACAGACCCAAGGCCTGGGTATCCATCCTGGGCAGGTGGTGTCCAGGCACTGGGAGAGGTAAGTGACCGTCATCAGGAGCCAACGTGGCCCCGTGGAAAGGCAGCCACGCCAGGTTACACGCATTTCCTTTTTGGACACGTTGCAACCGGTGGAGTTCGGTATTGCAGTGCCTGCTGGGCCTGGCGTGGCCGCTGTCCAGCCCTCCGATGGTGACTTGCACCGAAGTCAGGAGCAGGACAGTGGGCTGGTTAAGTGACCTACCCCTGTCCTCTGCTGATGGACACCAGCAGGAGGAGGCCTGGGGCAGGACTAGGGCCAGCTCGAGCCCGGCGGCAAAGGTGGCAGTGAGTCCCTCGGCCTCTGCCGGGGTCACGTGGGTCTCTCTCACCCGAGCTGCTGGAAACGCCTCCCCTCCCTGCAGTGTCTCCTGCCCTGGCTCTAGCCTTCTGGGCCCCTCCTCGCTGGTTCCCACACTTTAAAGAAACTTAGGGGTTGTCCACTGCCATGAGGATCGCCCCCAATCACAAAAGCAGCCCTAGGAATAGATGCTTTTCTTTGGAGCCTTCCAGAACAGCTGGGAGTGGCTGGTTTGTTCTCACCATCGCCTTCTCGCACCAGGCTGCCCCCCACTTCTGCCCACCATACGGGACGCTGGGTAGAATGTGCCTTCGCATCTAGAGCTCTTCTTCTTCTCCTTGCTGGGAGCTGTGGCTTATCTAGTCCGTGCTTCCACCTTCAACCTCAAGAAGGGTTAGGACCCTGCCTGTCCCCCTCCCTGCTGGCGAGGGCCCGTTCCCAGCAGTTACACTAATAACCACAGCCTCACGTTCACAGCAGATCCTGTGAAGGAGGCACTGGGTCACCAAGGGTCTCATTTGTGATCTCATGCAGAGGCAGGAAGATTCCCTTAAGATCGACACAAATGACCCCTTAGGTGAATCCTAGACCCCTGTGTAAGAACCCCTGGCCAGGAAAGAACCCCCCCGCCCCAACCTAGTAGACCAAGCTGAATGCTTTACCTTTACATAGACCATGGTCCCCCCCTATGCCCACAAGGGTGGGCCTCAAAATCTAGATGACATTCACATTCCTGCATCCTCAGTATTTTCGAAAAGATGCTTGGAGACATCTTGCAGAACCTGTTGAACAAGACCTCCGCTGATTTTACTTGACTGCTGAGATGACCCGAGGCTCAAGTTTAGATTTTATTTCATCAATTGCTGTTTAGCTGGCTTCGCTGTTCTTCCGAGTGGGGTGTGCTGGTAGATGGGATTTTGGAGAGAGGGTCTGGAGAGGCTGAATGGAGAATTTTTTAAGAAAAGAGGGGGTTGGGTGGAGGCAGCGACATGTGGCCACTGCTCTAAGGGACGAGCTGATTTAAGAGGCTGCCCAGTGGGTTAGCAATTTATCTCCTCCTTCAGCGCTTGCAGTTGGAGCTGTGTTTTGCGTTTGTCTGATGTCAAGACTGTTGAGATTGGCCTCAAGCAAGACGAGTTGTCTTCAAGTTATATTTAGACCAAATACAAATGAGGAACTGGCTGAAAATCTAAAACGCACTGCAAGAGTGGTCCTTGGAGTCTACACTCCTGCAAACATGCATCAGTGCCAGCGGCCCAAAACAAGCATGTACCAAAGCTCCGACCTCAGACTCGTTGCTCCCCTGCCCTGGCCCCCCACACAACATTGTTTGTTTATGACAGATTCCAGAACGCAGAGAAGCAAACACAGGTATAGATGATAAGGCACTAAGGAAACAATAGATCAGCCTGTGGGTCCTGATTACTAATGTAACTGTATTGACGAGGCAGGAAATCACAAGCAGATTATGTAAATAGATTATGTAACAGACTTTATCGGCACCTAGTAGAATATCTACACCTGTTAGGGCTCTTGTACACCTTTCTTCAGATACGGCTTTGCTCAGGCTCCACAACTCGGCATGGTCCTTGCTCTGGACCCCTACAAGGTCCCAGCTCTGGCCATGCTGGCTGAGTACCAGGATGGCAGTGCTGGAAGGTCCTGAGGGAATCATCTAGACCCAAACCATCTTTATCTATTTTGTTTGAACCCGAGATGCACCTAATAGGATATAATAGGATTTGGTATTACCAGCTCATGGCATCTCCGAGCAGTCTCAGCAGAGTCTTTGTTTTTTTTTTTGGTCTCTTTTTGTCCTCACCCCCAGTCCATTCCTCTCTTCCAAATGCTGTGTGCTTTTCCCATCTAACTTGAGAAGCTCTTTCTCCTGTCTGTGTAGCCTAAACATTATATACCTGCATGGAAGCATTTAAAACATTACATAATGGCACCATGGCTAGCCCGTTCTGCTGCTTACTTTCCCCCCTTTAATATTGTTTTCAGATCTATTCATACCGATATTTGTAGATTTGGCGGGTTCCTTTTGATGATAATGTTTCCTAGTGTGATAAGACCTCATCTTGTATTTCCTCATCCCCTCTTGATGGGCATTTAGTTTTCACAGCTCTTCGCTGCTACAGATGCTGCTGCAACAAACATCCCCTGCATTTCCTGGGTTTCTGTGTCAGAGATTCTCTGGGGCACATACACAGCACTGGAACTGTAGGGCTGTTGGGAACACGCAGATTTCCCTAATCACCGCATCAGTAAGCTGCGAGAGAGAGAGAGAGAGAGAGAGAGAGAGAGAGAGAGAGAGAGAGAGAGAGAGTTCTGCCAATACCCTCATTTGATGGATATTAAGACCGAGGCCCAGAGCAGGGAAAGGCCTTGTCCTAGTTTAGAACCCGATTGTTCTGACTTCCAGCCCAGTCTCCATCCGCTCAGAACACTCCACACTCCCTGTCTCCCACGGAGAGAACAGGGCAGCTGCAGCCTCGTTGAGCAGGAAGCTCGGCCTGTGATACAAATTTCCTCTCTCTCCTCCAGGTCCGAGCACAGTGGTACCCACCACATGCCTCCCCAGGAGGGGATGGAGAAGAAGGTGGGCAGTCTGAGCTGAAGTCAGCAGAGAAAGGCCTCCTATTCAACAGGAATAAACCCTGGCAGCCCCCATGGCCCGAGTGTGATATAAGCTCCCCCTGCAGACCTGCCCCACCCTGCCCTCTCCACCGAGGCATCATCTGTACTTGCTGATACAGATCTCAAAGTGTATTAGTCTTAACTCCCCAGAGAGGACCCCACACTGCTGGGGCTCAGGCAGCTGCTGAAGAGAAGCCAAGACAGAGTCATTGGGGGGAGGGAACCCCTGAGAAAGGGTCATTCTGTCCATCCTTCTGCCTCCAGACTTTGCTACAACCTTCAGCTCTCTCTGTTAGGCTAGCTGGGAAGCTCTTCTTCACATCTGCTCTATTTCTCTCCAGCTGTAACAACAACACAATAACAACAATCACAGGAATAGATTTGCTGAGTGACTACTATGTACCTGGAAATGTTTTAAGTACTTTTCATGTGTTACCTCATTTAATCCTTATAGCAACATAATGAGGGAGGCATTATTCTAACCGTCCCCATTTCACAGATAAGAAACTGAGGCTCAGAGAGGCTAGGTATCTTTCTTTAGGTCACACAGCTAGTAAGTGGTTGGACCAAGTATTCCAACCCAAGCCCTAGGATGTCTGTGATTCTCACCTTAACCTCTAGAGAGAAGAAGACAAGAAATAAATAAGACAAAAGCAAGACACAGGAAACTGAGAGGCTGAGGCTCTGCCACTAACTCCAGGCACAGCCTCAGACAGCTCACCGCCCTGCCCTGTCTATACTAGATTCACAGGTTTCCCAGAACCTTTCCGCTGGGCTCTGACCCCGTGGTTTTCCAAAGCCCACATTCAAGATGCTCTGGCAGGTGGAGAAGCTGAGTCAGCAGGAGTCTCCAGGGCACAGATGCTGCGGCCTTGGCCTGGGCAGAGGCCTCCTGGGGTTATCGGCCCGTATCCCCTGGCCGGATCTCATCCCCTGGCCGGATCTCGTGGGTGGGTGCTGCTGGGGCTATCTATTCTTATTGGAATTTGAATGCTTCGGGTCAGAGTGACTAAAAGGCTGAATTTTACAAGGGTTTTGAAAGTGAATTGACTCCACTTATTAAAGATATACTAGATTACTCGCTGAGCGAAAGGACGCTCCGGGGACTCCAGGCCTTTCTCGAAGACAGAACCATCCCTTTCCGAGCCCAGCCGCTCCCAGTAAACCACAGGGGGAGACATTGCACTGGGCAGGTGCCAATTAAATTACCGGCTGAAGGATAGCAGTCCATCAAGGAAACATCCTGGCCTGGAAGGGCTGCAGGTGAATAAAGAGGCAATTGTAGAAATGCCCTCTGGTTATTTTATGCAAATCCATTTCTAAAGGCAGGAAGGCAAAGACTACAAGGAAAGTATTCACAGGAAGACTTGACTTTTGGTCATGAAATGTACAAGGGAGAGAGAGGGATGAAGGGTGTTTTGTGCTCCAGAATGTGACACACAGGACCGATGCCAGGTAGGGGTCAAGACACTGCTTGTTTTCAGACTCAGAGTCCTAGGGGAGTGAGTCCTAGGTGGGCGGGGGCTGGGAGGTTGCTCGTCTATGCCTCTGAGGATGCTGGACAGTTTGAAGGGTATCTGGACTCAGAACTGGAGTTGGAAGGACTTCCAGACCCCACTCACCGCATCCACCTCCAGCTCAGCTGACCCAGCACCTCACTGTACAGATGGGGAAGCTGGGCCCCAGGTACTAGGGGGGGGAAGCGGGGAGTCAAAAACAGGGCACTGGTGGCAGAGGGTCTCCAGGTTCATCTCTCAGGCCTCTCTCCTCACGCTCCTGTGTGGAGGTGGAGGCAGTGTCGCTGGCTTGTGGAAAGGAGTCTTTTCTACTCTCTTTGACCCCCTCCACCCCATCCTGCCAGGAGAAGCGGGGGTGTTGCTGGTGCCCAGGTAGCATTTGCTTGCAGAAGTAACACAAGGTCCAGACGGTGTGCATGCAACACGGATGCTTCCTATTGTAGCAGGCACAGACTCGGGCTCTCTTAAGCCAAAGGGAATTTATTGGCGGGCTGCCGGGGCTGAGGCTGCCGGGGCTGAGGCTGCAGGGACAGGCTTGGAGAGCAGACAGGAACAAAGGCAGCTCAGAGGGCAGAGAACTGTAAAGCCCAACAGCCATCTCGTAGCAGAACAATTTGGCCTGAGGGTCACTCCCTGCACCTTGGACAGCCCCACCACTGAGTGGGTTCTAGAGGAGCCTCATCTTTGCACCACTCCTTCAAGCCAGGCCTGATTGGCCAAGGCTGGGACGTGGGAGCATGCCCCAGGTTCCAGCAGTGGGAGAGGGAGCTCTGAGAATCCCGCCATGGCAGGTGGGCTCCTGCATTCCCAGGACTCTATTCCAAGGGCACTGGGAGTGTCGTACATGAAAGGCTGCATCGTGAGTTCCAAATCACTTGGGTATTGGGGGCTGTGTCATCTCTTGGATGTCATAGCCCCTGCAATCCCCCAAAAACTCAATCCTGAAGACTTGCCAAAGTTAAGGGTTCCAAAAGTCTTCAGGAGAGTGCTGTTGTCTGCTGTTTAGAGTCATCTGGCACTGGCATCCTCCGTGCACGAGGGTCCTGGTGTGTCCCCGGCAGGAAAGTTCTGGGAAGGGGCTGGATTAACCGCACAACCACATGGAGAGGCTGTCAGTTCTTCCATAGTGCTTTTTAGTCCAGGCTGCCGCAGGCTGTATGGTTTTAAATGTTCCAACGTTACAATATTTCATACTTGGGAATTAAGCACAACTATGATGTTCAGAGTTCAAATTATATTTCAAGCTATAGAGAGTAAGATTTAACAACTTGGCCTGAGATTCAGTAGATTTCTGCTCCCCTCCCCACCATGAGTTATTAGAAATTCCTGAGGTGGGGAAATGAGATTTTTTTCTGTGCATCAAAAGGGAGCATGGCCTAAAAGAGTTAGAGGAAACAGTGGTGGAGCTGATGAGCCCCACTTTCACTATTGATTTCCTATCAGACCCGTCCCTGCTCTGCAGAAAAGGGGGTAATAAACCCTCCTCTGTCTACCTCAGAGTAAGAGGTTAGAAAATGCTTTGTGATGGGGGCACAGCTTGTACCTAGACGGCTTCTAGGTACAAGAATTACAGGGGAAGAGGCCGGACCCCAGAATCATTCAGTTCAGGGTTCCTTAACCAGGCAACCAGGCCAGCCTGGATCTGGGGATTGCCAGTCCCGTGACATGACACTGCAGGTGTGTGTATGTGTGTGTAGATACATGCACATATGTGTATGTGTGCATGTGTGTGCGCATGTATATGTATGTGTATGTACATGTGTTCGTGTCTGTGTGTGTGTTTTCTGAGGAAAGGGCCCATAGCTTTTTCCAGATTTTTAAAGGGATTTTTACTAAAACAGCAAGAACTCCTATTTCGTCAATCCCTTTGTGCGGATGGGAGACAGGCCCCCTGAGTTAGTGTGGGGAGTCTGGGGCATGTTCATGTCTAACCTGTGAACAATTATGTGAGTTAATTAGAAGCGTTGGCAGAGCTAAGCCCGCATCCCTGTGATCTCCCACAGCAAGGTGGCCTTCCGCCACGCCTGCCATAGGTCACAGGGCTGCAGCAGTGCCCGCCGCCTGGATCTCAGGCCCCAGCGTGCCCTCCCCAGGCAAGGACGACAGGATCAACACTGACGGGAAGGCCGACACCCTGAGGTCCGGCCTAGATTGTCCTCGCAAAGACCCCACGGCTTAGTGGGCCCTGCATCTGTTCCAAACATGCCTGGAATTTCTTTTTGACACTAAAGTAAACGTTGGCTGGAGAGCCACCTACGTGGCTGACGGAGGCTGCCGGCTTCTCATTGGAGGGCCGGGAGGAAACTCTGCAGGTCTTTGAGGCTTGCCAAGACTCCTCCGTCACACTGAGCAGATATAAAATCCATTACCAAGAGCTAATAAAGGAGAGGAGACCAGGCTGAGGACAAGCCGAGGGCGCAGCGGGCCCAGGCGGGTGGGGCTCAGCGGGCTCCCCTTCTGCTACTCAGCCTTCAATATTTGCCCCTCTTGCAGCACCTCCTTCGGATCCCCATTGTTCTCAGTTCAATAGTTTGGGCAGCAATTCTGTTTCTCATTCACTATAAAAGCCCGTCCCTACAGACCTCTCGGCACATTTATTGTGAGGCTGGAATTTATGACGGATTGGATTTCAGAGGAGGGATTGATTAAATACAGATGGAGCACTTGGCAGGGGCCTGGGGCTCCCAGTAGACTCCCCCCATCTGGAAACAGAATAAAGATTAGGAAGCTTGAGCAAGGGGCAATCTGGGGCAAATCCTGCTTTCAAGGGCAGTGAGGGTGGACGTTCTCCCAGGGAAACTGCTTGTTTCTGTTCAAGGGCATCTTCTCGAAGCCGGACAAAAATTCTTTGTCGGCAGGAGTCATGAGCTGCCAAGGCCACTCCTCACTGCCTCAGATGCACTCAGTCTCAGGCACACAGGCTCCCAGTGCAGGCGTCTCAGCTCTGGCTAAACCCCTCTAGCACCTTAGCCTAATCGCATTATATTCACATATGCCCTCCCCTTTCGAGAGCTCAGTCCTTGCCCTGCTGTTCCCTCTGCCTGGAGGGTCCTTCCCCTACTTCTATAATTACTTTAGTTTCAATTTTCTTTCAAGGTCTCATTCAAATGCCACGTCCTCCATGAAGACCACCAGGATTGCAACCTTCGCTCAATAAAAATGAGTCACTTCTTTGAATGCACAACCATGCTCTGTTGCTTCCCTCTGTTTCACCTTAATTTTCATTCTGCTTAACGAGGGTCTGTGCCTTACTTATCTCTGGATTTCCATAGATGTAGTAAACTTTAAATGACTGTTAGTGAAAATTAAAATGTGTCTTGTGACCTAGTCTTAAGAAGACATGCTATTTTTTGTAGTGCGCACCGGCAGACTCTCTCTCCAGCTTCAGGGAACGCGGCCTCTGTTTTCCTCTGAAGCTGCCGCTTCTCCATGTTCAGTCCATGCGGTTGGGATGCTGCTGATCTATCCTCTTTTCCAGGTGCGCATGTGACTAAGATCTGACCAATCAGAGCACAGGGATTAGGTCGGGGATGGGTCTGTTACGTGGGTTGGGCCCATCAGACCAATGAGCAGTGACCCTGCAGCCTTCGTGGCACTCCTGGGAGAGAAGGGCTTCTCTCTGCTGAGGTTGCCAAGGGGAAAAATGTCCAGCTGGGGCCCCTGGTGCCCCGCGTGACGCTACGTGGGGAGGGGCTGCCTGAGAATGATGCCTTGAGGAGGCGAAGGAGGAAATTAGACCGACGGGCGGGGACACTGGCTTTGCCACTGAGGCTGGCCTGCACGGGGCAGAGGCCGTTTGTGAACAGTGCTTGGGAGGTAGAGCCAAAGCCCAGGTACCGCCCGGACGAGGGCTGTACCAGCATGTGCAATTCGGCACATGCCCCGGGCACAGGAGGCGAGGCCGCAGCTGCGGCTTCGGCTGCCTTCTGAGCGGACGCCCAGCCTCCGGAGGCCGGAGGTTCTGGGGGAGGAGCCTGAGCGGCAGGCAGGATGCCAGGGCCCAGGGGGGGTCCCCTGCGGTACACTGGGAAGAGCTCAAATTTGTAAGCAGACCCAGAGCCACTGTCTCGTTGGGAAAATCTCCTTCTCACTTGGCTTCAGTTTTATCTGTAAAACAGGTTAATAATCTCTAGTTCAGTTTAGTGTGAGAATCAAATGAGATCTTGTAAATAAAGCACCTACCTGGTCAGCACTCAAGCAGTGGATAATTGTCATTACTCTGTGGGCTGAGTTCTGGGGAGGGTTCAGCCCCAGCAGGAGCACAGGGGATGAGGGAGGCAGATGATGGAAACTGAGGCAGCAGCTCAGCTCTGGGCAGTGGGGATGCTGTATCAGGAAGGTGGGAAATGCATCTTAGTCATCTTTGTAGGCCCCAAACTAAGCCTAGTGCCTGGCAGAGTGCAGGACCATAGCAAGTATTTTTAAATGCAGATTCCACTTACAATTACATCTACTAAGACTTTCTAGACCATCTAAGAATCATCTGCTTGAGAGAAAGACCAAATGGTGTCACAGAATGGAAAGGTTACTAGGTCTGAAGTCAAAAGATGCAGATTGAGTTTTGGTTCTGTCACTGTGCGTCCGTATGACCTCTTCATTTCTGTAGACCTCAATTTTTTCATCTGCAAAACAAGGCTAGTGGACTTCCCTGGTGGCGCAGTGGTTAAGAATCCACCTGCCAATGCCGGGGACACGGGTTCGCGCCCTAGTCCGGGAAGATCCCACATGCCACGGAGCAGCTAAGCCCGTGCGCCACAACTACTGAGCCTGCGCTCTAGAGCCTGTGAGCCGCAACTACTGAGCCCGCGCACCTAGAGCCCGTGCTCTGCAACAAGAGAAGCCACCGCAATGAGAAGCCTGTGCACCGCAACGAAGAGTAGCCCCTGCTCACTGCAACTAGAGAAAGCCTGCGCGCAGCAAAGAAGACCCAACGCAGCCAAAAAACAAAACAAAACAACAACAACAACAAAAAAACAAGGCTAGTAATACTTCATCCGCCTGCCCCTTAAGGATGTGGTCCAGTTCAGAAGGTTCTGGTGGCACCGGGAGCCCTAGAGCAAGCGTACAGGACCACTGTCAACGGTGCAGTTTAGTCCCATGGCCAAAAGGGACATCTCTCTGAGGTGGCCCAGGGGGATAAGCTGGAGGGGGAACCAGACACGTGGCTCAGGGCAGCCAAAGGAATGGCTAAGTGTTGCCGAGTGTTTGGCTTCGAGGGCAAGGCAAGAAGAGACACAGGGCTGTAGGCAAGAAGAACACAACAGGAGCAAAGAGGCAAGGAAAGCACTTCAGAAAGAAGGCTGTGAGAACAGCCACAAGCTTCCCCCTCCTAAGTCCTCAGCGACAAACCTAAGAGTGAACACTTGCTGAGCACTTACTATCCGCCAGGTGCTCTTCTCAGTGTTCGCAAGGATTATTTCCCTTAATCCACACAGTAACCCTGGGTGGATACTACTGTTATCCCCATTTCACAGATTAGGAAACTGAGGCATGGAGGTCCCAGGAGATCTTAACTCGTGGCTCACATTCTTAAGCAGTCCGTGTTACTGCTGGTACGCAAAGCAGGGTGGCTACAGTGACTGAAAGAGAGAAGGGAATGTATTGAAAGGCATTTTGTGAATTGTAAAGTGCTGAGTAGATGTGGGACGGGGTTAAACCCCAAATATTCACTTAACCTCTCTCGGCCTCTCAGTAACTCTCCAAGAACGGTGTGTTGGACAATCATGGCTAAGGAGAACCACGTTTCCTCCTGAGCCTGGCCCTGGAGCTCGGTCTGTAGGGGCCATAAAGGCAAGTGGCTGCACAGGTGCTGGTGGCCAGCCTCATCTCCCCAGCTCTCTGGACTCCCAGCCTCCCATGCCATCTCGAGGAATCGTCTGCTGGGGGCCTCCTAGGTAATTCAGCCCAGGCTTAGGGAACCCTGGAGCTGTGGGGTAGATGGCAGAGCCCAAGTGTCCAGGATCTAATGACAGTGTGTCAGAGCCGGACGCTGCTGGAATTCTCCCATTCCCAAATGGGATGCTGGGTGTGGATAGAGACAGAGCAAGCTTCTGGACACAGGCACGGCGACCGCAAGTGGGAGGCCTCAGGCTGACCTCACCCGCACCCAAGGGAAGACAGAGGAACAGGGTGTGGATGGAAGATTCCAGGGAGACAACCGGAGCAGAAGGGAAATGCTTCTGGTCCAGGGAGGGGGCAGTGAGGAAGGCTGGGGAGGGGAGGGCGGGGAAACGGCACAAGGTGCGAAGACACACCCAGAGGGGGTGCCGAGGGGCCCGGGGGAGGGCTGCAATGGAAGCAAAGGGAGACAGAGCCTGGGGAGGCAAAGGCTGTGACAGAGGGGCTCTGGGAGAGGGTGACTTCTCTTGGATCCGGGGCAGAATGGGAGGGGAGCAGCCCCTCAGTCAGCCCCCCGGGGAGAGCTGGGGCTCAGAGAAGGGTAGGAGGCGCAGGTGTCTCACTCATTTCATGGCGGCGGGACATGGAGGAGCCCAACCTCCGGACACCCGCTGGGGCACGGGGGTGGGGGGGTCTGACTCAGTGGCGGGAAGGGATGGACCCAGCCACAGGAAAAGTCCAGCTGGGTGGATGGAAAGTCAGCCAGAAAAAAAGGTGAGAGGCAGCAGGTCTGGTTCAAGAAAAATCGATCAGGGTTACCAGGCGGATGGAGCACAGAAACAGCTAAGGGGACTCGAGGAAGAGCAGCGGGTAGAGGGCGTTCATCAGAGAGGGTGGGGGTAACGTCGGGGCTCCCTGCTCCAGGCTGAGGCCACACTTGAGGCTCTGGGAAGACTGGTGAGAGCAGAGCAGGCCCAGTGTCACAGGAACAGGGCCCTGGGCAGGCTGGCAAGAGGGACCTAGAACCGGAGCCACAAAGCAAAGAGGAGGCCTGGCCACACAGCCAGCCCAGAGTCATTATCAGAGCTGCGAGCCTGGTCAGGGTGGGACCCGCACTGATGGACGAGTTGACTGAGATCACTTGGGCCTGACAGCCAGCCCGGGGCCCAACATGGGATTCCCTGGGGCCCTGACCAAAGACAATAGGAAG
The DNA here is from genome assembly GCF_965194805.1 of Balaenoptera borealis. NCBI lineage: Eukaryota > Metazoa > Chordata > Mammalia > Artiodactyla > Balaenopteridae > Balaenoptera > Balaenoptera borealis. The sequence goes on along the minus strand of NC_138879.1, from coordinate 50,376,118 downwards.
CCCTCAGGTCGTCTGGTGGAAGCCCTTCCAGGCCAGCCGCATTATTAGGTTCAACCAACCAATAAACAGATGCGAGGTCTCTGCTCTTGAACCAGCAGAGCCGAATGGGAGAGGCCACTATTTAGGAAGACAGTGGTCGCACCGCTGCCTTCCTGCTGCTTCTCATGAGCCCCAAGAACCGAGAGCTCTCCAGCCCGCTGGCCCTCCCAGAGGGCGCTCCTGCGGTGACCCGTGTGTGGTGAGCAGACACCCCTGATTTACAGGGTTTGTGGGGAATTCTCATCACTCCCTCAAGTTGCTAAAACAGAGTTCCTCAGAAACATTCAAGAGTTAAGGAAACCTAGAGGGCACCACAGAGAAAACTGGAAGCTTTGTGACCGGGCTTAGAGCCCCTTCCTCTCCTCTGGGCCCTGGGGGCTTCGCTCAGACGCTCACTCTCACCTTCCAGACCCACCAGCGCACAGTTCATGCCGCCTCCAGGCACTGCCTCTGGCTGCCCACTCCCTGCACACACACTCCCCTCAATTTCAGGGAAGCAGGACCTGTGAGCAAAGGGAGGGAGGGAGGAGAGGCAGAAGGGATGCTCCTCACCGTCTCCCCTCCGACCCCCAGCACCAACAGGCAGAGGGGGAAGGGACCCCAGCATCAAGGCAGTCATTCCTGCGGTCCCCCATTCACTCCTCTGCCCTCTGCCCGAGCCCTGGGCGCCCCCCACCCCTCGCCCAAGCCCACTCTGCAGCAGTTCTGGAAGTTCTGAGCTGGAATCCCTGATGCATCGGCACCTTGGAGATGGGATCTACAGCTCCTCACAGGTGACATCCTACATCAGGTCACAAAAGATTCACACAGATTTCTGCGGACTCTGCAGAGATGTGATAGAACCCCCATCCAAAACCAAAATGGACCCCAGGAAAAAGCGTGCCTTCCTTCTTTCATTAACTCAAAAGAATTTACTGAGCACTAACTACCTGCTGGGCAGAGGCCTTGCCCTCAAGGAGCTGTACAGACTAGAGGCAAGTGTGTAAACAGGGAAGACCCCCTAGGGCCAGAGCTGTGAAGCTGGACAGGTCAGGAATTTCAGCATGTCCGTCCACTGGGACAGCCTATGTAACACAGAAATACTACGCTTATGCATTTCTCTGTTTCTGAAAATAACACATGAATAGGTCAGGAGAAAACTGGAGGGGATTAGAGAATAACCTACACAGGATCAGCCTTTGCTCATGAAGAACAAAAATTCTAGAGGTCTGGGATAATTGCAAGGCTATAAACAGGAAAATTTATATTTTAAGGATTCAACTTCCATTTTCAAATGAAAGTTTTTATTTCTTGCAATTTACTTTTGCATCTTTGGAGAATGCTCTGGCCGAGGAGGTTCACTGTGGGCCAGGGCTATAAAGTAGACAGCAGACACGGAGGTAGGTGTAAGCCTCACCCATTGGAGTCAGAGACAGGGAGACCCAGCTGGTGGGAGGAGCAGGAGAGATACTGGAAACATCTGCAAGCAAAGGAGTCTGGACTTGACTCTTCAGCAGACAGGAGGTGCTTAGGAAAGGACTGCTTCAGACAACAGCGTCTAAGACATGTTGAGCGGACACAGGAAGAGGCAGGAGAATGCACTTGAGTGAACTCTCAAAACTTTGACACCTATCTTTATGGGACTAAGTGAATCCATGACCACGGTGCTGCTGAATATAGGCTTATGTGATCAAATTATCTCCCCATTCTGTGCCTCATTTGATTCATCTACATAATGGGAATAATAATGGTATCTACCACACACAGATATGAGGATTAAATAAGTTAATACAGGGAAGGCATTTAGAGCTATGCCTGGTACGTAGTATGTGCTCAATAAAATGTTAGCTTTTTATTATCATTTATTTCTTTCTGGAGGTGGTGAGAGGTGGCAAATAATCCACTACGCTCATATTAAACACAAAAGTATTCTCAGTGGTTTCTGTAAATCACATTTCACTTTGCCTGGAAAAAAAAAAGGAGCTGTAAATTTTTTCAAACCGACATGCACATACTTTAAAATACTGAGTTTATTTAAAAAATGAGCACAGTCAAAACTGCCACACAAATTATCAATAACAGACACTCCTATCAAGTGTACGTATATAATTCCTCAAATAGAGGACCTTTAATTTCCCTTGAAGCCTTTTAAATTCTGAGTTTATATAAAATTAAGCAGGAAAACATTAACATTAAACAAAAATCAATTTTGCACAAATAAGTGTGATCAAGCAGCTTAAATTATCACCTGAAATACTTGTACTTCAGAGAAAAATCCCAGATGACAACACTATATGTGCTATAAAAGGATTCACATTATTCTGTGGGGTATGTCTCACATCACTCGTTCTCCACATTTCTTTCACCAAGCCCCAGGCAAAAAAGTGAGGGAAACTTTTTCAAGGCAGTGGCCTTATCTTATACACATTCCTTTTCTTTTTCTGAATCCAGAGTTTCTGAAAACATAGAGGCTTTTCTCTTGGTAAAATATGACTTATAAGACGTTCGAGGACCAAGCTATTGTGGTTCTTAAAGTTTCTTCCTTTCTTGGGGGAGACCCTGTGGTCTTCACACTATCCAGATCTGTTTTCTCCTCCCACACAGGCTCCTTTTTGGTGTGGAAACACAGCAACTTGTGACCTCAGCAGAGAAGGGGGTGAGCTCTGTACCTCTGACCAGGCCCCAGAAGAAGGCCGGCCTCTCCTGATGTCCTCAAACTTCCTCTGAATTCAGAGTTCTGTATATCAGAATGTGTCAACCCACAGCGACAGAAGACTTGAGGAACTCAAAATGTGAAGAAGCACCTAGTAACTGAGAATTAGAGAAATGTGTGTTTATTGTTGTACACAGATAACTGCTGGGTTCCTATCTTAATGATGGAGCAGAGTTTTGGCAGCATAACTAAGTCCTGTGCTCGACACAAGTCTGTAACCCGGCAGGACAGGTGTCCTGGTAGGAAACTGTCAAAGAAGCAAACACGAGCCAGGTGATGGGACCAGACAGTAATTGCACTTGTGCTGGCATCAAGGCCACCCACAGATCAACAGCAACTTGAATCCCTGTGTGAAACAGACTTATCTGTTATCTTTCAAAACGTTCTGATCACCAAACTGAGCCAGTGTAATGAACATGGTATTTCAATGGGAAAATTATACATTCAGAAAATATTATAGTCATAATTGATTCACGTTTCCTGGGCACTGATATATATAACACATTCCATCATAAACTACCAGAACCATTGCTCTGACAATGAGAAGATGCAAAGTGAGGATGGCCTCACTGGCACTTCCTTCCTTTCAGTGGGCAGCACCTTCTGGGCCTGGATGGACAGCTGAGGACAAAGATTTCCTGTGGCTAGTAGAAAGGGTGGTGCCGTCCCCTCACCAGTGACACTGGGGGCCCCACCTTGGAGAGCCTTTATGTAGCCGCCTCCAAGAATTCTGAGGTGAACACGGCTTCTGCATAATCTTCACACACATCCTGAAGTTCAGCAGCCACGGCCCCCAGAGCTTCATCTACAAGCTCTTCTGCAAAGCTGGAAGACAAACAACACAGCTAAAGGTACATACAGCCAAGTATGGGAGCCATTCTGTTACTCAGCGGAGGAACTTACCAAGTCACTTCTAAGATTTAAATGGAAACTCAAAAGGCCAAGATAATTTTAAAGAAGAAAAACAAGGTGAGAAGCCTGGCTTTCCTAGACAGTAAGTAAGATGGTGGTGCTGAGATCCCAAAGTCAGGCTAGAGGGAGGGGCCTGTCATACACACAAGGCGGACCTCACCCTTGAGATGGCTGAAACCAGAGGTGACTGGAAACTAACTAGCTGCAACCCAGCCCCAATCCAGATCTACCTCCTACAGCTGCCCAACTGCCTGACAGAGGAAAGGGTGTGGGCCTTCTCTGTGGGGCGGGGGGCAGGAAATTCCAGGTTTCTCTCAACACACACATACACACACACCCATACGCACACACATTTTCCCGCCTCCAAACTGTTTGAGAGTAAGTTGCAGACTTGATATCCCTCAGGTACTTCTGGGTACATTTCCTAAAAACAAGGACATTCTCTTAAATAACCCTGATACAATTATAAAAATCTTAACATTAACACGGATACAATACTATTATCTAATCTTACCTACAGACCTTTTTCAAATTTTTGCCAACTGTCCAAAAAATGTCCTTTAAAAGAAAACATTTTCTAGTCTAGGATTCAGTGCAGGATCACATGTTGCATTCAGTGGCCACACCTCTTTAGTCTATTTTCATCTAGAATCACTCTTCAATCTTTGTCTTTCATGACCTTAACATTTTTTGAAGAGTAAAGGCTATTTTTTTTTTGTTTCAGAATGTCCCTCAATTTGGGTTTGTCAGGTTCAGGTTCTACATTTTGGGGACAAATGTCCAGAAGGGTTACTGTGTCCCTCAATACATCTATTTGTCTTACTATGATGAGCGCTAATTTCTATCACACAGTTACGCTGATATCTGCCAGGTTTCTCCCTTGTAAAGTCACTATTTTCCCTTTGTAATTAATACTTATATTGCAGGGAGATACTCTGAGACTATGTAAATATCCTGTTTCTCATCAAACTTGCTGAATCAATTATTACAGGGTTGCCAACACTGATTTTCTAATTCTGTCATTCCCAACTACACGGAAGAGCTTTCACTTCTCTATTACTTATTTATGTGTTTATATCGGCTTGGTCTTACACATTCTTATTTTATTCAACAGTTTGTAATCTGTTTCTATTATTACTTATTTTGATACTCAAAGTGTCCCAGATTGGCCAGTAGGAGCCCCTTCAAGCCAGCTCCCAGGTCCTCTTGACATGTCCCCATCATGCTTTGAACACTTCCTTCCTGCCACAAGATGATGTTTCAGCCTCATCTTACATTTTCCCAGCCCCAATCTTGGAATCGGCCATTTCTCCAAGGAGTCCTGGTACCTTTTCATGGAGAAGAGTATTTAGAAACCAAAATCTGGGTACTAAGTGTGCTCATTGCTACTAAGTGTGCCATTGCTTCTAGGCCCTCTCAGCAGATAGACTCGGACAGACAAACAGACACATAGACACACACCCCATGTCTATTTCTATATCTATCAAAACCCATAAATTCATAATACCTCCAATCCCACTTCAAAACACGGGATTCATTCTAGCCTTCCCCCAGAAACCTGGCTCTCATTATTCACAATATACTTATTTACTTGATCAACCCTAAAATATAGAGAAAGTAGTTTTAGAATTGTTAACCCATGCTGCTGGGTAAAAGAAACCTACTTATTAGAATCTAATATGTGTTTACAGTATTTTTGTCTTTAGCGAGAAGGTACAGAGTCAAAATACTGCATTCAAAAGTAACTCAGACAAGGCCTTATCTGCATGTATCCCTTTAGTATGGTTATTTCTTGGAAATACAGTTAGTGTCATATTTCTTTTTGTATTCCAATTTAGGGTCAACCTCCACTGCCCCCCCATCCTTGATGATTTGGAGGGATGTATAGGAAACATTAACAGTTCCAAAAGTCAGAATTATACAAAAGAGGTAAACGAAGATAAGTGTCCTTCCCCTTCTCTCATCCCTTCTACACCGATTCCTGTCCCAGCTGTTTTATTTTGGCTAATCTGACAATCTTTCGTCTTTTAATTGGTGTGTATAGTTCTTTTTCACTTAATGTAATTCTGATATATTTGAGCTTCTACTACTAAAATACTACATACTTTCTATTTGTCTATTTGTTCTCTCTTCTTTCTTGCCTTTTGTAGGATTTTGTGATTGTTTAAATTACATTCTTTCCTCACTATTAACTTGGATTTTAAACACTCTGACTATTCTTTTAGTGGCCACTCTAGATTACAATAAGCATCCTTGACTTAAAGTCTAACATTAACTGATATTCTTACCATTTTCCCAGACAATGCAAGAACCTTATTAGAATACTAACTCCATTTATCCCCTTCCCAATTCATATGCTATTTTTATCATGTATTTCAGATGTATATATACATACAAACACACACCCATAAGACATCAGTTTTTTGTTTTATACAGTCAATATTCACTTACCTACATGTTGACTTTTTCTTAATTCATGCCTTCCCCTATTTCTGACTTTTCATCTGTGACTGTTTTTGCTCTGCCTGAAAAATATCCTTTTAATGTTTCCTATAGTGACGGTCTACTGGTAATAAATTTTCTCAGCTTTGTTTAGAACCTTTATTGCCTTCCTTCTTGAAATACATTTCACTGGGCTTAGATCCATATTGGTAGCTTTCTCTTTTAGAACTTTAAAAAATACACCAGGTCATCCAGCTTCCATTGTTTCTGTTTCTCCTTTTTCCTTCCTCTGGCTGATTTTAAGATTTTCTCTTTGTCTTTCATTTTCCAACAATACTATGATATGCTACATATGGATTTCTTTTATTTTTCTTGCTTGGGGCATTTAGAGCTTCTTGAATCTACGGCTTGATATCTTTTGTTATTTGGGGAAGTTATCAGCCGTTCTCTCTATGGATGTGGTTTCTGCCCCATTCTCTCTCTCTCCTCTCCTTCTGTGACTCCAGCCACATGGATATTAGACCTCGTCCCTTTATCCTCCATGTCCCTCATCCTCTCTTCTTTATTTTCATCTTTTTGTGTGTCTCCGTGCATCACACTGGATATTTTCTTCTGTCTTATGTCCCAAGTCTCTAATTTTTTTTTCCATAAATAAGATCTTTTATTTGTCACCATTAAAAGTCTGAATTTTCAGCAGATCCTTGGCTCATGTCCATCAGCTTGCTCAACTTGAGCACCTGCCTCGTCCCCAGTAGCTTTTCCAGAACTACTACCTTCACCACGTAGCTCCATGAGTCTTCCCAATTCAAACTTGGGCTTCTTCAGCATTTTTACCTTTCTAACAATGACATCATGGAACAGATAAATAGATTGGCAAGCCTTTTCTATGTCTTTTCCAATGCTGTCTGGAATCCATTTATTGACCACCTCTTTCAAGTCATTTGTCTGCACCTCTCGGGTCATGATTTCCCTCATCTTCTTGCGGATCTGGCAGACCTGCTGGTGCTGGGCATAAAAGGTCTTCCGAATCTGACTGTTGCGTTTTTTAGTAAAACCCACACAGAATAGATGAAGCAAATAGCCATCAGTAGTCTTGACATCCACGTGAGCTTCAATCATGGTCTGACATTTTTGACCATGGAGCACATTTTGTCACGGGTAAGATTCATGCCACGGAAATCAGTCAGGCAGTATTTGCCCTGAACATCCTCAGTAATTAGCTTGAATTTTCTAAATGCAAACTCATCATTCTGCAGATCAGCAAGGCTCACTTCAAAAACACAACACTTGAGGCCATCAGATGCAATTTTGGTTCCCTGAGTTCTCGTGACTAGTGTTTTCCCAAATATTTCTTACATTGAACATAGCTGGTGCTTTCACATCATACCAATCTTCCTTAGAAAATGGGTCAACCACTTTCTTCTTGCTCCCTTTTTGCCGCCTTTCATAAGACTCCTGTTCTTGCTGACGCCATGGTGCTGCTCAGAGAGCCAAAAGGCTCTAATTTTTTCTTTTGATGTGTCTAATTTGCTATTAAGCCCATCCCATGAGTTGCTCATTTCAGAATTTGTATTTTTCAGTTCTAGAACGTCCACGTGGATTTAGTTTAGTTCCCAGTTCTCTAACAAAATTCTAAATTGTGTCCTTTATCTCTATGCACATAGTAGGCACAGTTATTCCAATATCTGTGCCCAGTGGCTCTAATAGGTGGAGCTGCTGTGGGTCTGTTCTTGTTATTGTCATGTCTCTCTGTTGCCTGCTTTTTTTCTTACCATATACCAGACACTGAATTTGAAAATTGCAGAAATGATTTCAATCCTAAGATGATATTATAAATCTTCAGAGAAAAGTTAAGTTTGCTTCTGCTCGGTGCCTGTGGGGCAACAATCTAGAATCACCTCAGTGCAATCTCAGGAAGTGAGACGACGTGGAGCTGAGTGGAGTCCTGAGAGGGCCACCCTTATTCCAGAGTGCCACCCTTCAGGGTCCCAATCAGAAACGAGCAAAGTTCATCAGGCCAGTTCCCCGCCCTTGGCAAGCCCTTAATTTCCACCTCTGTCCTCTGATCTGAAGAGGCCATTGAAAGTGCCATTCATCTTCCTCCAGAACCGACAATCCAGTGCCAGACACGGGCTAACTTCCCTGGGTCTCTGTCTTCTCAGGATCCTGGCCCAGTTATTCTTCATTACCTAGTTAACTTCCTGGTGCCTTCAAGCACATATGTTTTATTTTTAATCTAGCCTTTCTATTAACAGTTATCCTCGGTGGGAGAGGCGGTCCACATTACCACATGTGTCATTACTAGAAGCAGAAGTGATTACTTTGTTTTTATGCTTGCTTTGCTTTCTGTATTCCTATCACTAATTCATCCCCAAACTATGAGAGAAATACAAAGGTGCTCCCAATACATTCAAACACATGAGGTAATGTATCTGTTTCCTTCTTCTTTTTTAACCTTCCTCACGCTGGTTTCCCCCTCTGGAAACTATTCCTCCTGGAGCCCTCTGTCCTCCTGACTCCAATCTAGACTAGCTGCTTTCTATGCTCACTGAAAAATTCTCTTAGAAATAGCTTTTGCCATTTTCCTGGAAGTTCCATGTTGGAGTCTTAAGTTCCCTAAATCCCGTCTTCCTCCTTCTCACTGTGCACCTTGTGCTGGCGGCACACACCCTCTGGTAGCTTACTGAGAAACCGTGCATGGGAACTACATTCTTGGACACTTTGCATACCTTAAACTGTCTTTATTCTACCCTTTTATTTAATCAATAATTTAGCTGAGCACAGAATTCTAGGGTAAATATGGGAAGTATGCTCTAATATCTTCTAGCAGGGTTGCTACTGACAACAATATGCCATTCTCATTTCTGATTATTTGAATGTGCCCAGTTTTAACCCTCTGGAACCTTCTGTCATCTTCTCCTTACACTGGGATGCCCACCTATCCTTTGCACAACAACGTGCCGTGATGTGTTCTGTTCTGTTTATTTATTCAGTTATTCACTCACTCACTCACTCGCAGTGGACAACTGGCGAACCCTTTCAATCCAGAGACTAACAACCTTCTGGGGATTTTTCTTATAGTATTTCCTCAATAATTTTCCATTCCTCCTTTTTCCCTGTTTTCACATTCTGGAACTCCTATTATTCAGATGTTTTCTCTGTTATAATAGCCTATGTAGCTTTCATGGTTTTCAGCAAATGTCTGGATCTCTCAGCAATCTGCTACATTCAAGAATGAGAGTTTCAACTAAGCCTCCTACTTTCTGACTCCCCTGGACCCATGCATCTAGTGCTTCTCATTCCTGAGTCTTACCAAGGTTCTTCTGCACAAATCAGCTAGGGTCTTGGCTCCACCCTCATCAGGCACTTGGCTCTCTCTGGTCTGCTAAGTCACTTGCCATTTGTCTAACTGCTTCATGGCTTCCAAAATTTTCTTGCTATTTCTTATTTGCTGTCATTTATGGTTTCATGCCTTTTATTTAGTCTTTCAGTGGCATAGAGTGGGCTAGGGATATAGAGAGTAGAGATAAATCATATGTTCAATCTGTCCTTTTCAACCAGAAGTCTCCTGATTTGTTTTTCAAACAAGGAATCTTTAAGAGTTTGCTTTCATTAAAAGCATTATCACCTTAAGCCTTTCCTTCCAGAATCACTCTTTTATTTACATCCAGTTTATATCACCTGCCCCATCTGACCACCAGAACAGTGCTTTTCTCCACGTGGAGGGAGGAGTGGAGACATTAAAAGAAAGAGAAAAACTCAGCTTACTTCTCCCTCACCCAACAGGCTATCAGATGAAGTCAATTGTCTTTGGATACTTTTTCAAGATTTGATCAATATACTTCTCATCTTTGGAACACTCAAATAAGAAACAAAACAAGAGAGATCAAAAACAGAGCTAGAATATTTAGATGTGCTGCCACTTGAGGGTCAAGGACAGGAGAGGAGAACGTCCGTGAAGTTCAGGCATATTTTAACAGATCTGACCTCAACATCTTAACCTATCAGTCCTTATAAACTGAGAGAGCTTTTCCTACATCTACAGAACAACTATGAACAAAATGTATCGTTAATCAAGTGGTAACAACATACAAGGAACAGTCTATCTTCCTTAGCTTATTTTGGATTTCCCAAGATGCCAGTTAGCCTAACCAATCCAGACAGGTTCTGTACAAACCAGTGAGTATGCTACAGGACTGCGTGTTAACATACGGAAGCAAGTCAAGTGTACCTACTCTCCTCTCCAGAAACTAAATGCGCATCTCAACAGAACAAAGGGTCTCATATGCTTTGAAGGGTATGTATAATAAGAGAAGTCCCAGGACTTCAGGCTAAACCTGAGAGACAGAACATAAGTGATTATCTCTGATCCCACCCAAAAGCCCACCAAAATAAAAGGAGTTAAATGAACACATAAATCTACAATGAGAAAAAGACAAAACTAGATGAGAAATGTCCAAGATTTTCGGAAGATAAAAAGCACACGGAAGAATCAAAATTGACTCAGCAGTACAGAGGAAAAATACAGAGGAAGCTGAAACCTAAGGGTACATAGAGGGAGACGCCAAGGAAAAGCAAGCTGATCTGTCTCACAAAACACGTCTCACAGAAAGACTCTGGAAGTAAGAGAACCAGGAACCATGAAAGTGGAATGAAGGATCTGGTAGGAAATGAGGCAACTGGCTGAGAATCTGCAGAACAAGCAGTTAGACTGATGGGTCTCCACGTCGGCTCCTGGCAGCTACCTGACAATCCCTGCTTGACCCCCACAAAAAAAGGAAGGTATATTCTTTGGAAAAAATAAACCAGTAATTTGGGACTTTCCTGGTGGTGCAGTGGTTAAGAATCCGCCTGCTAATGCAGGGGACACGGGTTCGAGCCCTGGTCCGGGAAGATCCCACATGCCGCGGAGCAACTAAGCCCGTGAGCCACAACTACTGAGCCTGTGCTCTAGAGCTCGCGAGCCACAACTACTGAGCCCGTGTGCCACAACTACTGAAGCCCGTGCGCCTAGAGTCCACGCTCCGCAACAAGAGAAGCCACCGCAATGAGAAGCCTGCGCACCGCAACAAAGAGTAGCCCCTGCTCGCCGCAACTAGAGAAAGCCCGCGCGCAGCAATGAAGACCCAGCGCAACCAAAAATAAATAAATAAAGTAATAAACCAGTAATTTAAAACCCAGCCAAATCATCAATCAAGTATGAAGATAGACACCTTCAAACATGTTAAGTCTTAAGAAATGTCCTCTAATACACAAAGCAGGATAGGCTCCATCAAAGTAAGAGAGTAAACCAAGAAAGAGGAGGACACGTGCAAACAGAAAACAAGGACCCGAACATGCGAGGGAGAATCCCACACTCAGTGTGGTTCCCAGGACAAGCACCACACTGTAGACCTAGAAAGCGGCTGGGCCAGACTGAGAGAGAAGGAAAGAGGGCCTCAGGACAAAGAGTGGGGGGTGGAGGCGAGAAACAGAGATTAATCAACATATCTGATCATGAGGAAAATTATGTTCAGATGTGTTGGCTAGTATGTGGGGAACGATAATAAATACATAAAAGAATAAGCAAATTAAAAAGAGGCAATTATTAACTCCTGGAATACGTTTGAAACTTGTTCAAGAAAGAAATGTAATCATGGTATACTGCTTGGCTCAATGATGAAGATTATCTGCATGTATGTAATAAAGTGATACTCATGAAGAATTTAAATTTGGGCCCCATTTTAAAAGAAGGAATTTGCACACATCGTTCAATTAACTATTTACGTAAAAGAAGGCTACCCATTCTTCAAATATTTAGTAGCAGTGGGACTGTTTTCTGACTGCACAAAACTCCCCGTCTCAGGGGAGGTGAGAGCCAGAAGGAGAAGGTTAAGTGTAGCAAAGTCTGTAGGCCTGCTGCTCCTAGCGTTAAGTTTGTCCCGACCGAGAAGATTTCATGATCATAACTGTTTCCTGCCCAGTAATAATCTGTGTTCTCTGACGACACGGCCCTCAGTAACAGCAACAGGAAACCCGTCCTGACTTGAATATTGTGCCTCTACCTAAGGAGGGGAGTCTGCAGAACGCTCCTTCGGATGCCATCAGCCATGCCGTTTTCCAATCTCCTCTCCCTGAAGAAAGGCATTTAGCAGAAAAAGCCTGTTCGCTAGCCCCAAAGCAGCCACTGGAACTCCAGGGCACAAAAGCACGGCCTGAGACCCTGGCCAGGCCTTTCTCCAGCCTTTCCGTAAGTTGACACGTGGCACCCAGTTCCTCAACAAAGCACAAACCTTCTACTGACCTTTCAGCTATCAGCCACGGGTTGAAGGCGCCCACAGCCTCGTGCGCAATAACTCGGAGGTACTGCTCGAAGCGGCGGCAGTAGTCGCTGATGCTGCGCCGCATGCCCCGCGGGACAAAGAGGGCAGCTCGGCCTTCCCTCTGCTGAGCACCTTCTGAAAGGGAGAGGGGGGGAGTCTCTCTCTTCTCCGGTCTCTCCTCTGTTCCCACACTTTCATCTAGGGAACTGAGAGCAAATAAAAATGATGAGAGCATTCAAAATCATCTGCAAGCGAGGGTAAACTGTTAATTCACCCTGATGGTTTGACAGCCAAAGGTTTACCTTCATTTCCCTTCCTCACACTGAACAATACGCAACATCTTATCACCACTCCCTGTTTCTCCTTTACACCGGACTAACCCTCCACACAGGAGGAACATGTGTCCCATGGACAAAAGAATTCTTAAAGCAGATCTTGCAGTAATTACCTGCACAATCACCTGTGCCAGTGTGATGCTTTCAATCGTAAAAACCAGCTAAATGTTACTGAAAGGATCCTTAAGATGCAACACACTCAATGCCCATCTTATAAGCACTACTATTTTACTGGGCCATCTTGGAGTTTGTCAAGATCTTGGTCAAAAGAAGAATCTCTCTCTGTCTTGTGGTAACTGAAGAAATGTGAAATCTAACAACATCAAAGGCAACCAACTACAATGAAATCAGACAGTCTCGTTACCACTTACGTGCCATTGCAGGGCCTTTCTAACACGATGTTCACATCTGGGTCTTTGCGAGCTGCTGTCTTTGTGATCCTGATTGGATGAGGAGAAAGACACCTTTCACTTACTGCTGGGATTTTTTGGTCTAGAAAAGGAGAAGCATAAAATGACTGCATATAAAGAAATGCTGGTGTATATATCAGAGCTGTCTTAGTGGCCAATAACCTGTGAGGAAGTCATGGGCACATCTCTTAAGCATAAAGGTTGCATTAGCAGTGCAAAGGGAAAAAAGTGCCCTTGTTTTAAATGAAAAGGGGAATTTAGAAGTCCCCAAGAGGGACTTCCGTGGTGGTCCAGTGGCTGAGGATCTGTCTTGCAATACAGGGGACACCAGTTCGATCCCCGGTCGGGGAACTAAGATCCCACATGCTGCGGGGCAATTCAGCCTGTGCGCCACAAGTGCAGAGCCTGCATGCCACAACGGGAGAGCCTGAGCGCCACAACTACTGAGCCTGTACCCTCTGGAGCTCACGCGCCACAACTAGAGAGCCCACGTGCCACAACTAGAGAGAAGCTTGCGCACCGCAGCAAGGAGCCCACATGCTGCAACAGAAGATCCCGCATGCCGCAACTAAGACCTGATGCAGCCAAAAAATAAATAAATAAGTAATATTAAGGGGACTGTCCTTAACAAAATAAAAGTTACCGAGAAACAAACCAATGAGGAGTCAGTTTTAAGAAATAAAGAACTTGTTTAAAAGCTTCTGTCAGCTCTTTGGAAGACTCTTTGAAGAGGTCTGTGCAAAGCCAGGTTCCATTAGGATCCAGCCCCCATTCCGAGGAGTCTTAAGCCGTTGGGTTTGTTTTTTAACCTTTAAGTGATTTGATTACTGGAGAAGGAAAAAAACCACTCACACCTGAACACTTAATTAGCTGATTTAATTTGTCTCTGGGCTTCACTGGAAAAATCTGCATGATGATAGTCAAAACATTAACTTATTAACTATACCTTGCAGGCTTGACAGCTCTTTTGAGTTTTGGATTATTTATCATTTTAAATGCATTTCAAATGTAGAATTCCACTACTGGGCATATACCCAGAGAAAATGATAATTCAAAAAGACACATGCACCCCAATGTTCATTGCAGCACTATTTACAATAGCCAGGTCATGGAAGCAACCTAAATGCCCATCAACAGATGAATGGATAAAGAAGATGTGGTACATATATACAATGGAATATTACTCAGCCATAGAAAGGAATGAAATTGGGTCATTTGTAGAGATGTGGATGGACCTAGAGACTGTCATATAGACTGAAGTAAGTCAGAAAGAGAAAAACAAATATCATATATTAACGCATTTATGTGGAATCTAGAAAAATGGTACAGATGAACCGGTTTGCAAGGCAGAAATAGAGACACAGATGTAGAGAACAAACGTATGGACACCAAGGGGGGAAAGCGGGGTGGCGGGGATGAATTGGGAGATTGGGATTGACATATATATACTAATATGTATAAAATAGGTAACTAATAAAAAAATGTAGAATCTCTGACTCACATATTTATATGCTTATGATTTTTTACACTCAGAAATACTGCATAAGTCAGTTTTTGTAAAAATATTACTGAGAGTACAATCAATTTTCAATTGATTTCAGAAAAGAGAAGATAAGAGATATAGATTCGACACTGCACAATTCAAAAATCACTTTAAATTTGGTTTTTGTGATGCAACTGAACATACAATCAGAACAATTAGAAACAGAGGGTTCTTATGAGGATTTCATGATTCTGGATTTAACGTGTCCAAAAATTCATTTCAGTTCCTGGTGTTCTACAGAGCTCCTTTTAAATGCATACCTAGACTCTAGCAGAGTCAGAGATAGTGACTAACAGTTTAAATTGTCCTTGAAAAAGAGAACACCGACTCCTTGGTAAGGCTGTCTTCTGCATGATGCAACCTGACTGTGGCCATTGGCCAAACCATCAGTGAAACAGTCGCCCTTCAACATTTCCCTCTCCTCTGCTTCCTTACGAAAAGATGCCCACTGATTCACTAAGCAATGATTAGAAGGGTCCTCCCTGTGCCAGGCCCATGCTAGGTACAGTTGGGACACAACTGAACATGACAAAACTCTCTGGCCTCAAAGATTCTGTGGCTTCTTTGGGAGAGATAAAGAGCTCTAACAGGGTAGGACATGCCAAAAGTCTATGGGAGTTCACAGGAAGGGAGCAAAGTTCCAGCCCAGGAAAACCAGGAAAAGCACTGCCGAGTAGGATCACGCGAGCCGGGGCTCGAAGAATGGTTCAGCTGTCATGTGATGATGAAAATGGAAGCTGGAGTAGGGCTGGGGGAAAGAGAGAACGACATGAACAAAGAATAGCGCTGGAAAAATTACAGAAGACAAAAGGAACAAATTTGTATTGTGTTTAGATGGCTCATCTTTCTGTCAAAATTTGACATGGAGAATACTTTTCCTAAGACAATACCCCAAACTCATATTCTAAAAAAAGTATATATACATAAGCTGCTGTTGTAAACCTTCTATATCCACAATTTCCTTTACTTCTCTTAATACTCATAGTACTGAAATTCCTTTAGAGGTAACGTTTAACCACATTTTATTTTCCTCCTTTCATTGAGTAAAGTAATAACCGATAAGCATGTGTCAAAGAGAATTTGAGTAACACTTCCCAGCTCAAATTGTGATAGTAGCCTAGCAACTGCAGCCAAAACGCATATGTATGAATTTTTTAAAGTGGAAGAGAAAAGTGAAAGTCTTTTCAACAAACAGAGCAAGAACAAGTGGATATCCATTAGTGGAAAAAAAAAAGAACCTCAACCTCTACCTCAAACCATAGGCAAACTTTTATTCAAGATGGATCATAGGCCTACACATAAAAGCTAAAACCATAAAGCTTCTAGAGGAAAACAAGAGCCTCTCTTCTCAACTTGCGAGTAGGCAAAGGTTTATTAGATCAGAGAAAGCAAAAACTATACAATAAAAAATGGATAGCTTAGACTTTATCAAAATTTAAAATGTCTGCTCATAATAAGACACATTTGAGAAAATAAATACGTGAGCTATACATGGGGAAGAATGTTTGCAGATATTCGCTGGAGGAGATTAGTGACTGCTGGGATGAGGGGAGGGAGAATGAGGGGTGATACTACTGGATGCAGGGCTTCTTTTCAGTGATGAAAATGTTCTGGAATTAGCAATGACATCTGCACAATTCTGTAAATATACTAAAAATTACTAAACTCTTTAAAAGGGTGAATTTTATGGTATGTGAATGACATCCAATAAAGCTGTTTTGAAAACAAACAAACTATATATATATATGACAAAGAACTCAAACCCAAAATGCATAAAGAATTCTTACAACCCAAAAATAAAAAGACAATCCAATTTTTTAAAATGTACAAAAGATTTGGACACTTCACAAAGGAAGATATACAAATGACTAATAATTACTTGAAAATGTTCTAAACGTCATTATTCACCAAGGAAATGAAATTAAAGCCATAAAGAGATATTGCTACAGGCCCACCAGAATGGTTACAATGAAAAAGACTGACAATTCAAATACTGGCAAAGATCTCTAGCAACAGGAACTCAATGTAGATGGGAGTGTAAAACGGTACAGCCACTTTGGGGAAAGGTTTAGCGGTTTTTTATAAAGTTAAACATGTACCTATCCCATAACCTGGCAAGTCTACTCAGGTGTTTATCCACGAAAAATGAAAACTTATGTCC
This sequence comes from Balaenoptera borealis, assembly GCF_965194805.1. Taxonomy (NCBI): domain Eukaryota; kingdom Metazoa; phylum Chordata; class Mammalia; order Artiodactyla; family Balaenopteridae; genus Balaenoptera; species Balaenoptera borealis. The sequence goes on along the minus strand of NC_138879.1, from coordinate 50,359,282 downwards.
ATACAAAGACTATACATGAATACACCCATAGCAGATGTATTTCTAATAGCCCCAAACTAGAAACAACCAAATGCAGATCTACAGGCAAATAGATAAACTAGATGTGGTACATGCGTATGATGGAATACTACTCAGCAATAAAAAGGAATGCACACTGATACAAAGTGCGGTAGGCTGCACACTGGCTCCACATCCTATTCCCTGGAACCTGTTAATGTCCCCTCTCTGGCAAGAGGGACTTTAAGGACCTTGAGATGGGGAGAGTGACCTGGATCACTGGGGTGGCCCCTAAATGTAATCAACATGTCCTTACAACAGGCAGGCAGAGGAAGATTTGACTCAGAAGAGGAGAAGGCAATGTGACAACAGAAGCAGTGTGAAGTAATATGGCTGCAAGCCAAGGACTGCAGGCAGCCTTAGAAGCTGGAAGAAGGAACCAGCCCTGCCACCACCTTGATTTTAGCCCTTTAAGACTCACTTCAGACTTCTGACCTCCAGGAACTGTAAGAGAAAAAATTTGTTTTAAACTGCTAAATTTGTGCTTTAACTTGTTACAAACCTGTTACTGTGGCAGTAGGAAACAAGTAATAGATAAATTTATAAAATATCATGCTAAATGAAAGAAGCCTTAGACAAAAGAGTAAATACATGTATGATTCCATTTATACGAAATTCTAAAACAGGCAAAACTAATCTATAGTTAAAAAAAAAAAAGCACAGTGGTTGCCTGGGTGGTGGGGAACTGACTGGGAAGGAGCATAGGGGAACTCTCTGCGGTCATGAGAAGCTCTGTTTTGAAAGGAGTGTTGGGTAACAAAGGTATGCCCACCTGTCTAAACCCATCAAATAACACAGTTAAGATCTGTGCATTTTATTATATGTGAATTTTATCTCAAAAGGAAAAAGAGGGCTTCCCTGGTGGCGCAGTGGTTGAGAATCTGCCTGCCAGTGCAGGAGACACAGGTTCGAGCCCTGGTCTGGGAAGATCCCACATGCCACAGAGCAACTGGGCCCGTGAGCCACAACTACTGAGCCTGCGCGTCTGGAGCCTGTGCTCCGCAACAAGAGAGGCCGTGATAGTGAAGAGGCCCTCGCACCGCGATGAAGAGTGGCCCCCGCTCGCCGCAACTAGAGAAAGCCCTCGCACAGAAACAAAGACCCAACACAGCCAAAAATAGATAAATAAATATATTTAAAAAAAAGGAAAAAGAGCCATAAATAAATATTAAGCTCTAGTTAGTGATACAAATGCTGAAATATTTCAGATAAGATGTATTGATGTCTTCAAATTACTCTGAAATGCATCCAAAAATAAGATGGATTGATGGATGCACAGAGGATAAGTAGACATATGATAAAGCAAACACAGCAACATTTTAATTGTAGAATCTAGAAGATGCATATATGGGTGTCCACTGCAGAATTTTTTCAACTTTTCTGTATGTTTGAAATTTTTCAGAATACAATGTCGAGGGAAAAAGTGGGGAAACACTCACCATTTTTTTCTTCCTGCATCCAAAGATGAGGATCAGTATATACAATTTTATTATATCTTTGGCGAACCATCTCCTGGTATTTCTTTAAAAAAAAAAAAAGAAAGTATAATTTATGAGGAAAAAAATTAGTTTCATTACAAACCAGAGACTAGTACAGCAGACATTTGCTATAGACACATTGCCAGAAACAGGCATCTCCCAGGGCCAGGAAGTGATTAGTTCATGAGATGAAATGTAAAAGAAAATGAAGCAGGGCTTCCCTGGTGGCGCAGTGGTTGAGAATCTGCCTGCCAATGCAGGGGACACGGGTTCAAGCCCTGGTCTGGGAAGATCCCACATGCCACGGAGCAACTAGGCCCGTGAGCCACAACTACTGAGCCTGTGCGTCTGGAGCCTGTGCTCCGCAACAAGAGAGGCCGTGATAGTGAGAGGCCCGCGCACCGTGATGAAGAGTGGCCCCCGCTTGCCACAACTATAGAAAGCCCTTGCACAGAAATGAAGACCCAACACAGCCAAAAATAAATAAAAATTAATTAATTAATTAAAAAAAAAAAAGAAAATGAAGCAGTTAATCTAATTAATCTAATCTAGACCAGCACTGCCCACAAGAACTTGAAGTGGTGATGGAAATGTTCTATTTTTGCCATGTCCAATATACCAGCTACTAACTATTGACCACTTGAAATGTGAGTAATGTATTTAATCTTAATTAATTTACATTTAAATGGCCATCTGTGGCTAGAGACCACCATTTTGGACCCTTCAGGTCTAGACAGTTACAAGGGGAAATCAGTTACAAGACTAGGATAAACTACACATTTTAAAATTTTCAAAAACCAACTAAAAGTTGCCTTCCCTATAATGTTTCTGTTTAGCAGCAAAGCCAAAATGAGATTTCATCACGGTGGAGTTAAAAAGAAAATGCTGGACTAGGATTCAGGAGACCTGGATTCTCAGCCCACCTCTGGTGGGAATTTTTGTGTGACCTTGGCCACGTCACTTACTCCCTTATTGGGTCTCAATTTCCTGCTCAGAACAATCCAGGGGTTGGCTTGAGTAATGTCTGAGGTCTAAAAGTCTCTGAGAAAAGCGTTCTAAAGTAGTATCATGGGAATTAGAGAAGGTAAAGTTAACTGTGATTTGCCAGGATCCCATGCTAGCAGAGCAGAAGAGGCAACTGAACAGCATTTACAAGCCGAGGGATGAAGAAGTTAAGTTGCTGGTCGCATCTGTGGGCCTGGGCTCCAGTCCAGCGTCTTTCGTATCCCATACCAACGATGAGTTATGTGTCAGGTAGGGTGCTGACACTTCATACCTCATTTTGTCCTTAAAAGCACCCTACTTATTAGAGAGGGTACGGGACTTTACCAAGGCCGTACCCTGGGCTGGCGGCCGAGCTGGGATTTAAACTCAGCACCAGGTGACTCTGAAGTTCTAAGCTACAGAGCCATGAGGAGGAGCTGCGCCCGGCAGAAGTCAGCCGCCAGCCGCAGACCAGAGCTGGCAGGCCCGGCCTTACTTCCATTTCCTCCATGCGGAGCATCATGGCCTCCAGACGTGGGCTGTCCTCGCTGTCCCCCCAGGTGGCTAAGGCCTCAGGCTCCGAGATCTTAGAGTGAGTCACAGCCCAGAGCTCGTGAGCGGCATCTTCCAAAAAATCATCCAGCTGATGAATGCTACTGGATTCACAATCAATAGCTGTAGCCTGCAAAACAAGGGAAGGGGATGGAAAGGCAATACAAAGATAACAGAGATCTTAAAGATTAATGCTAATCATAATAAACCAACCACGCAGTGATCCAACACGCAGAGTTTCTACACTAAATCTAACCTCTCCTAAGTCAGTAAACATCAAGAGCAGTGACATCAGGACAATTTCTACCACAGTCATTTAAACAGTAACATCAACTGAGGAGTACCATTACTGTCCATGGGAATTATCTTTACTACCTGTTTTGCCAGTTGGTAAAGCAAATATATTCCTTGTGCTATCTATACTCAGAAGAATGTCCAATATTTCACATGTCACATACTACAGAGGACATACCTACAGTATTCTCTTTTTGGTTCAGTGCTTTGTAAAAACATCTGTTCATGACATCACAAAAGTTCATGATTCTTGTCTTTGCTTGAGACTTTCTACCTATAACCTGGAAGAGCTTTACCAGCCTTTCTTGACCTTGTATTCTTTACATTCACTTTACAGCTTGCAAAGCATTTTTATATGTGTTGTTATTTCTTTTGATTCTAATATACGTCTATAATCTGCTCTGAAAGAGGCTTTTACAAAGAATGTCTGCTGGGGGAATAATCGTATCAGGCTCTGGAATGAGACATTCCTGGGACTAAATCTTGGTTCTGCCTACTGGTATGCCTCCAAGTGTGGGCATGTTTACTTAACCTCTCTGGGCCTCAACCCTCTGGTCTGTAACATGGAAATAATAATCCTATATTTCAGAGTTGTAAGGATTACATGAGCATTTGCACATTGGAACACTTAGAATAGTGGCTGGCACGAAGAACAGTTACCGCCATAGTAATTTTTAAAACCTTTTAACGGTTCATGGAAGAAAATATATTAATGGCCAATCAAGATATAAAGAAATGCTCAACCTTAACCAAAGTTAAAGAAATAAATATCAGTTGAATAACCAATACAATAAAATTAACAAAAAAATCTAGAGACAACTAAACCAGTAATACAGGTCTGGTTAAGATGTGTTTATTTATATTTTCATTCTTAATATTTAAAGAATTGAATATCAAGAATACTATGAGATGAGAGATAAGGAAGTTCCCAATATGCTGGTATGGAAAGATCACCAAAATATAAAGAAAGAAGCTGGATACAGAAGAGCATATGGTATCCGTTTGTGGGGAGCTTTTACTTTTTACATTACACTTTTTCTGAATCGTTTGCATTTTTAGCCATGTGCATATACAACTTTTAATTAAAAAAAAAACACACTTTGGAAAAATGTATTTCACATACAAGTTCAGTTAATGACAATAGCAGCAGCAGGAGACAAATATGTTATGATGGCACCCTTCCAAAAACTTTTTCCTGATATCAGGGATCATCTTGTCTGCAAGTAAAACTACCGAGAGCTTCAGTTTACTTGCAAAGCGCAGCAAACATCTTCTCCATTTGAGAGATGAGAACTCTGGGAATATGTGTTCAAGGTCCCACAGCTCTTTTATAAGTTAGCACAGCAAAATAACTCTTTTTACTTCATCATGCCAACTTCAATGAGTTTGTTTTTATTCAGTTATTTATAAAAACTGACTCCTGATGGTGCTGCCTGGGAAATTCTTTGCAGTGATGCTGATGTTTAACAGCAGCCCAGAATACTGAACACTGGATAGAGTTCCTTTTCTTTTTCAAGAAATTGTATTAAAGCCCATTTAATGTCTACAGAATGATTCTTATATATAAGGCTGATCATTTCTAGTAATATTCAAACATGTCTAACTTCACTGACAGCATTTATGACCACTTCATATTTCTGTCATATTAATATGCTTTATGGAGCTGCCTCCCTAGATGAGAGGCTAGTCTCATTTTTTGCTAGGGAAAAAGGTATTTGGTGGCTCTGCTGCACAAAGCATCCAGCCGTAGCACGCCCAGTCTGTACGAGTCGGAGGTAGGCTTTCAGCTTCCGGTCTCAGAAGCCTCACCTCACGTGAGATTCTGTCACAAAATATTGGTACAATAAAATCACAATTGCAAAAATTATGAAAATACACCAAAACTAAACTATTGCTTAATAAATTAGAACAGGGATACATTCTCAAAATCTACTTTCTTCCCGTTCCTAAGGTTGGGCTGGTGGAACTTCATTCCAACTTCCTTCTAACCTGAGACCTTCACCCTTGCTCTGTCCTTTACTTGCTTTGAGCACGTAAAGCAGTAACTTCTTTCCAACCTCCACAGAGACCCACCAGAGGCAGCCTGCACCTCCCCCTCCCCACGCCAAGGCAGGGTGGGAACATTCCCACAAATGCTGAACACAAGTCCTCCGGAGGCAGAGCCCAAGGGTGGACAACCACATGATATGTCTTCACTGTTCTCAAATGTTATCATTCGTTCCTGAGCCACCTCTTCTCTCGGCCAGGCCAGGTACTGGTCATTATTAGGCACTCAAAACATGCTGGCCTAACAATAAATATTAGGCCCTCAGTATAAAGGAAATTAGGCCAGTAATGAGCAAAACTGGGCTGAATCAGAGGAAATGAGGGCAGCCATTCTTCTGCCGCGGGCCATCAACATTCAGGGTCACGCAGACTACCCACATTCTGTCATCAGGAGGAAAGGAAAAAGTCGCTGACAAAAACCTGTGGCTCAAGAGATTTCTGTGAGCTGTCTGCAAGGCTCATCTAAGTCATAATGCTAAACATACACTGTAAGAATTAATATGCCAAATATGAAAAACAGCCTCCACCCTCTGGAGTGGGGTAGTCTAGTGCTGGCAGGGTAATCCGCGTATCAGTTTTCCTTACAGCCGAGGACATTATCGTGCAGTAATACCAGTATCAGTCCAGAAGGCCAGCCCCACACAGCACACACCTTCTCTGCCGGCCGGGCTGTTGCTGCGATCACTGAGAGCCGATCCTTCAAATGAGCATCTGCTTCCAGAGAAGAATTGACTCTCTATTAAAACAGACAAGCATGCTCATAAATTATGAAAATTTACAACCCATATTAGTACAAATGAATTTTGCTCCCAGAATAACTTCTGTGTGGAACTGTTCATCAGCTTTAGCTATATTAGGCATTTTGCGGGAATTCAAAGCACTCTGTCTTCATGAAAATAAATGCCATGTGCTGATCTTGGCTTTCCGCCCCTTTTCTTCCCTCAACTTTGTAAACACTGTCAGAGTAGCTGTGTGGTTTTGGGCAATTACTCAACTTCTCTGTTCCACAGTTTCCTCACTGATAAAATAAGGAGGTTGGACGGTCTGGCCTCTAAGAACCCTCCCAGTTCTATAGTCCTGAGATTTCCATGGACTCTAATAATGATTTAACATTTCTTAGACCAAGAGATACACAAGTTCAGTGGTCTATTCAGGGTCCCAGAATGTCCTTCATTCTATTTAAGATTCTAGTGCTCTTCTGTGGCCTCATCTATTCACACACACAAGATGATTTCCATTTACGGGTTGGATCTACAGGGTCTGGCCATAGCCTTCAGCTCACTGCTTACGGGAGGATGGCACAACCTACTGGTGATGCTCTATGCAATTTCATCTTGAAGAAAGTACTGGTTTGTGCACAGAAGCTGTTGTCCTAACATCTCTCTCCTTGGGAAAAAGAGAGCAAATCATTCCAAATCACTGAGGTGAAAGAGCACGGGATTAGAGTGGAAGCAGTGAACAGAACACTAGCACCACCAATAGCTCTATTTGGTGAAGAACGTAAATTGCAATAGAAGCTCATTCCCCAAACTAAAATCTCACCTTTCTCAAAAGTGGTACTTTCTCTTCCCCCATCTTGTTCCCTTACTCACAACGGAAGACACATCAACAGTGTGGGTGCCCAGAAGGGGCCCCCGCAGCCCTGCACGCACGCTACGAAGCACGGAGCAGCACTGCAGCTTCCAGCTGCCACACACTCAGCCCTGCAAAGGCTCAGTGTGACCTCCGGAGCAACTCTTTTGATTTGAGAACTTCCAAAAGGCAAGCACATGGGATGAACTAGATTACCTGGGCCTTGACCAGGAGAGGCTTCAAACGCTCCAGAACTGCCTTCTCTACCTTATCCGCTAAGTGGGTGGCAGAAACACTATTTAGAAATAAAACTGAAAATTAAAATCAAAAGCAAGAAAATATCCTATTGTGCATATTTATTTACCACCCCAGGCAAAGGAAAACCAAATGATTATAGAAACTGTAGGGCCTCTCTAATTTTCATGGCCATACGAGATCCCTGGGGATCTTGTTAAATGCAGATTCTGATTCAGTTGGTCTGAGGGAGGCCTGAGAGTCTGCATTTCCAACAAGCTTTCAGGTGATGCAATAATGCTGGTCCTGAACCTAACTTTGAGGACAAGGGCTGAGATAACATCTGAAGAAGTATATTAGGCTCTGAATCCATTTTGAAAGAATAATGGCTGCCTTGAAACAACTAAAGAGGGCAGAAGACTCAACAAATGAAACTAATTTTGTTCCCCCCCAAGTCCGACAATAACAGAATTAGACATAAACTCACAAAGACAAGGGGGGAAAATGGTGCTGGAAACAGAAGGACAAAAGTGGTAAGTAACTTACTGACCTGAGAAAGCTGAATTCTAGGGTCATAATGGGGAAACCTGAGAACTCACACAATTTGCACTGCTGACTTAAAGAGGCACAAGACTGGTAGCACCAGGTATGCCTAGGCCGGGGGGTGAGCTGGGAGGAGGTGGCTTAACTATAAAAGACAAGAGTCAAATGACGTTTGAGAAGTTAGATCCCTAGGTCCCTTTCCCTCCTTCGCACAACTGGACCACTGCCTCTCTCCAACTCTGAGGGAAGTCTGGTTGCTCATTCTCTGGAGGGGCCTCTTGACTAGGGGATGCCAATTACATTGGGACAGTAGGTGCCCTACTGAAAAGAGGGGATTCATGTACGTGAGCTGAATGCCGAGTGGTAAGACTCACCACCCTCCTGCCCAGCTCAGCTCCTAGGACGCTGGCATCCAGGTCCTCACCCTCCAGGCAGAAGATCAAAAGACTCATCTCTGGATAGTCTGACCTACCCCAAAGGAAAGACCTAAAGACCCACATGAGGGTCCTTAGCCAACAGTCCACCATGACCCTAGAGTAAAGCTCAAGGTCAATAATCCTTTCATCAGAGGGTGCTAGAATAGCCAGATATACATAAGGAAAACAATGAACTTTGATGCATGAGCATCTCATCTCATGCACAGAAATTAATAAAAAATGGACTGCAGACATAAAAATAAAACCTAAAACTAGAAAGCATTTAGAAGAAAACAGAATATCTTTGAGATGTTAGCATTGGCAATGATTACTTATTTCACAAAAGAGACTGCAAAATGAAAAAACTGATAAGCTGATCTTAATCAAAATTTAAAACTTCTAGTCATCAAAAGACTCCATTAAGAAAATATATAGGCAAGCCACAGTATTGTGAGAAAATATCTGCTGCACATATTCTGAAAAGGGCCTCAAATCCAGAAAATATGTTCTAAAACTCTTAAAAACCAATAATTAAAAAAACGATAAAAAAATGGGCAAAAGACTTGAATAGACACGTCATAATAAGCACTAAAACAGATCCTCATCATCATTAGACTTCAAGGAAATACAAATTAAAATCCCAACAAGATACCACCACACTCTCACCAGAACGGCTAAAATTTTAAAAAAACACACAAAAAAACCCCAGACATTACCAAATGTCAGCTAGGATGTGGAAAAACTAGAAAGTAACTCCCATATTAACTAAAAATGGAAAATACCCCAAAGGTTAATTCACAGGAGGATGGATAAACAGACTGTGGGATAGTCATGCAATAGAATACTTCTTGGCAATAAAATAGAAAACTATACAAGGCAGCCCGCTGTCCCCCTGACCAGGCTTCTTCCAGAAGTCCACTGCACTTGGTTCACTTCCAGATGCCCCAAATGGGGTAAGCCCTACATTTGCAAGGACTCATTCATGACCTTGCCCACTAACTTCCCAGGATGGGCACCTAAAAACTCCTAGGGAAGTGCAGCCTACTTTCCCTGGGAATCTTCATCTCCTACCAGCAGCATTGCCTTTTCCTTGTTTAGCTAGCTTTGGGCTCGCTTCTCAGCTGTCAGGATGACCGATATATGGCTAGCGATACACACTTAGATAACAGATTTATGAATAAGGGTAATGAAAAGATAACACAGGAATCAGGACAGTGGTGAGCTCTGGGGAGAAAGAAGGGGATGCAACTGAAGAGGGACTCACAGGGAGTTTGAGGGCAGGGGTGCTGACCTATCTCTTGGTTTGGGGTGGTGGTTCACAGTGCTCACCCTCTAAAGAAAGAGCCACAGCCCTTCCAGCCTGGGAGTGAACGTTCTGTCATGACCGGTGACAGCATGCACAGCTGTGTCAACGAGAATTCTGTTCATGTGACTTCAGGGTGAATCATTATCAGAGCTAGAAAAATGAGCCAACTGCAGCAGTATCAACTAAACCTTCTCATGAACTTCTTCGTGCCCGTAGTTAGGTGGTAACACTCTTGGGGGCAAATGGGAAAAGCAACCTCATTCAAAAACCTTAGGCTGCACTCAAGCTAACACGTGAAGCAAAAGTATCCACAAAGCCACGCACAAGAGCAGACTGTACGTCAACCTCCTACCCTACCGAGCCAGGAGAAAAGCACCTCTGAGCGCAGTACAAACAGATAGATAGAATACTGATCTTTCAGATAAAACTCCTCCGAAACTATAGATATCATTCAAACTCCACACCAAAGAAATAATTCCTAGAAAAGATACTGTGTAAAATACACGTAGGCATGTAGATATTCATTCATTCATTCATTTAGTGAGCTTAGGCCCAAATGGTCCAGCTTGGTGGTGAAACTATCTAGACCAATTAGAATAGGCAAGCATTCACTATCCTTCCTCAGAAGCAAACACATACCTCAGTTTTTCCCCCCTTATTAATTAATTAATCAATTTATCTATTTATTTATTTATGGCTGCGTTGGGTCTTCGTTGCTGCGCATGGGCTTTCTCTAGTTGCGGCAAACAGGGGCTACTCTTCGTTGCGGTGGGCGTGCTTCTCATTGTGGTGGCTTCTCTTGTTGAGGAGCATGGGCTCTAGGTACATGGGCTTCAGTAGTTGTGGCACGCGGGCTCAGTAGTTGTGGCTTGTGGGCTCTAGAGCGCAGGCTCAGTAGTTGTGGTGCATGGGCTTAGTTGCTCCACGGCATGTGGGATCTTCCCGGACCAGGGCTCGAACCCGTGTCCCCTGCATTGGCAGGTGGATTCTTAACCACTGTGCCACCAGGGAAGTCCCATGCCTCAGTTTTTGAAGTCTATCCATTTCTTCAGTTTTGAGTTCATTCAATTCCTTTGTTCTTCTGGAAGTTTCAGCATCAAGCCAATTGAGCCTAGAGGATGGTATCAGAGTCACCCCAACTCTCCTCAAACCAGCCAGGACTCCCTGGGGCTCCAGTCTGGGCTCTACTGTTGGCTTCTTAGGTGACTTCAAAGTACTTTAAGCAGGCAGATGGTCAATAAACATGAGAAGTGTGACTACACCACTAAACAATCTCAACTAGTTGTGAAAATGACTAGATGATGTAGAACAGCCCTGCTGCTTTGGTTTTTCTCTACCTCAGAAACACACAGTTACCTCTGTTTTTGCATTTTGTCCATTTCTTCCGCTTTTAATTCTTCTAATTCCTTTAATCTTTTGGAAGTTTCAGCATCAAGCCAAGTGAGTCTAGCAGACAGTACAAAAGACTCAGACCAATTCTGCCTTGACCTGCAGGTATCATTACCACATAAAGAGACCAGGAGTCAGGATCCCCCAGAGCACCAATCCTGGCTCCATTAAAGACTCAGGAGGTAACGCAGCCTCTGGGCCGGTAAAGCTCTCTGTGTAACGTTTCATGTAAAAAGACATTCACCTGCAAAAGCACTCCTAGTGAGTGTGCAGAGCCACAAAAGAAAATACCCAGGAATATTCTCGAGAAAACTAGCCATTGCTGCAATTAGAACTTCTTGCTCAGCTGTAAAACAAAGCTGTTCCTGTATCTTCCAGCTCAGACAAAGAAATGGGCTCCCAGGAGAGCCCTAAAGGCAGAGCAAAGTCAAATAAAAACAGAAAGGAAAAGCTAACTGGGAACAACCTTATTGTACGTGTTAGGGCTTGATGCTTTCAGTTTAGGTTACATGAATAGTATCAAATTATCTAATGGTCCACTTTCCCTTTGGCTTCCCCATAATTGCAAGAACAATTCCAGCCAAATGAATGCAGAACAACCTGTTTTCACTGCTCTCTTGTCATGCAATGGCCTCACCTCATCACCCCCTATTTAAAGCCTATTCTTTAAGTCCTAATTGATTTTCCGTCTCCCTCCACAAAGCCTAGATCTCTGCAGAGGTGTCCTGTCCCCCTCTGAACTCTCTCAGCTCTTAACTCTTCAGTTCTCAGGGGACATACCATGTTCTATCTTTAATTATAGTCAGTGATATGTCCTCTCTACTGACTATAAATAAGCAGGGGCTGGGATTCTGTCTTTTTTGCCCCCCTTTTTAAAAGTCTCCAGAGAGCTCACAACTGTACCATATACATATACAAAACAAGCAATTAGTAGACAACTGACACATATGTAATTTCTGAATGAATTAGACAAGGAATAAAACAGGGGTTCACTGTCTGAGCTGCATAATTTGACAGAAAAGTTTAGTAAATTCCATTTTAAATAGCCAACTTTATACATGGGAAAGAGAAGAGTTCGCTTTAGAATCCTCGTGAAAGGGGGGGACCTTTACTTTTCAAAGACTTGACAAACGCCAGCACAAACCTCACTGCTTCGTGCTCAACAGCACCTCTCAACTGACTTTCCTCTTGAGTATCTTCTTGCTGGAGAGACTGTTCTTTTGCGGCATCTTTGGGGCTAGATTTCACCTTTAGCCAGGCAGCACTGCAAAAAAATGGAAAACTATACCTTTGTAATCATTCACTCCACATCCAATGACTCGTAAAAGGTGCCAGCTCAGAGAAGACAAGAGCGTTAAATTAATGGTGATCTACAGGATGGGGCTCTGAATTGGAAACTGAATGTAAAGCAGAGTGAGATCCTCCAGGGTTCAGGCTCAGTGTCAAAGGAGAGAAGTCCTCCTTTGCTTCATAGAAGCAATCACTATTTTAAATGAAAAAACAACTGTCAATTACAGAATAATGGGTGAACCTCAACAACACCCTGTTTTAATATATAGATTTGGGTCACTAATTACATTCCATGTTACATAGCAACTTTGTGCCTTTATAAGGCCTAATACAGCACTTGGAGCCCGTAAGCCTTATGCCCTCCCCTCCCCCACCGACCACACATAACACTCTAGAAGACAGTCCACTGTATATTTGGTTTGCAATATAAACTCCAACCAACTTCTGTTTTTATGAGCTTACAACTGAATTCACATCTCTATACTAACACATATATAAAAATACATTTTTTTTTTTTTTTTTTTTGGCCACATTGGGTGGCATGCGAGATCCTAGTTCCCCAACCAGGGATCGAACCCATGCCCCCTGCAGTGGAAGCACAGAGTCCTAACCACTGGACTGCCAGGGAATTCCCCAAAAACATAGACTTTAGAGCAGAGAAATAAAAGCAAAAAAGCACATACATTGTGAAATCAGAAGACCTGATTTTAGTCCCAGCTCTGCTATATAAGCAAGACATTAGATTCGCTGGACACTGTTTCTTCAGCTTTAAAGTGAGAGTCGAGGAATAAGCATAACCATCCACTCACAATCATTCAGAGTCTTCGGGGACTCCATCCCACCAGGCTTCTCACCGTGTCTCCTGCCCGCCTCTTAAAAGCTGAACCCTTCAAGTCACCTATCTTCTCACTTGTTCTCCTCCCCCCCATTACTACTTTTGGCTGCCTTCCTTCTACTGTCCTACCTCCTGCCCCTTTCCATTGTGCTTTTGAGAACCACTGTCTCACGGTATACAAGCTCCCCTTCACTTTTATTTTTTTTTCTATATATATATATATATATATATATATATATATTTTATAAATTTATTTATTTATTTTTGGCGGCGTTGGGTCTTCGTTGCTGCACACGGGCTTTCTGTAGTTGTCGCGAGCGAGGCTACTCTTCGTTGCAGCGCGCGGGCTTCTCATTGAGGTGGCTTCTCTTGTTGCAGAGCACGGGCTCTAGGTGCGCGGGCTTCAGCAGTTGTGGCGCACAGGATTAGCTGCTCCGCGGCATGTGGGATCTTCCCTGACCAGGGCTCGAACCCGTGTCCCCTACATTGGCAGGCGGATTCTTAACCACTGCGCCACCAGGGAAGTCCTTCCCTTCGCTTTTAACCAATTCCCCAAAGACTACTCCCACCTAACTGGACTCTGCTGCCCCTGAAGGACAATGCCTTCTCCCCAGCTCCGTGGAATGGCGGGTCCTCATTCTCCATGTGCTGTGAGTGAGGGTGACAAGGCAGTAATGTCAGCATTATCCTAACTGTCCCCTGCGGTCAGGACAGCGTCTATGAGATTTGCATGGTTTTATAATTCATATTGTCTTGACTTGGAATAGGAATTATTTTTAAATATTCATTCACTCAGCAAAAATTTACTAAATGTCTACTAAGATTTACTACATCAGGCACTGTACATTCAGATATAAGGAAGGCACAGTTCCTGGCCTCAAGTAACTAGGATCCACTGGGTGAAGAGACAAGTGAAGGGCAGCCCATGATCCTCCATACGGTGAACATGTCCGCAGGGTACTGGGGTGACCCGTGGGAGTCACTCTACCCGTAGCCAGGTAGGAAAGAGGAACCAATAGGCTTCTAGCAAAAAATGTCTCATGTATATATTACTCATCCAAATAAGCTTTTCTCCTTAATGGGAACTAAAGATGCTGCTTTATTTGCTCTAAGGAGTAGGTCACCTTTGATCTGTGGAGGAAAATAAAGTCACATACCCGAATGGTGCCGTGAATTTTTACATACCATTTAGGAGATGCCAGTGGGGATGTGGGGTTTGGAGGTATCCAAGGAGCCCTATGGTTCTTCACAGGCTGCTGGTTCATTTTTAACCTGGAGGAGACTGTTGTCCGTTGCAACCTGCCTTTGCTGTAACATTGGGGTGGTCTACTTTTTCCAGCTTTGTGGAGTCCCTGCAAGAGATAACTATGAATTATAAAGCCAAACGGGTATCAAAGAAACTGGCTGTAACCTCTGGCTTACTGAAGCTTCAAATGGCCCTATGATGTTCATACACCCATTCAGCAAAAACCTAAGTGGAAAGCAGTGTAGCAGAAATTTGGGGAGGGTACAAATTACACTGAAACAACCTTGGTTGTGGGGAGAGGGGTGGAGGCATAAAACTGGAATCCCTGGCTTGGCCGTCTTTATATATACATATACATATATATATATATATTTTTTTTTTTTTTAATAATTTTTCCTAACTAAACAAAAGAGGTAAATTGTAAAACATTCTTGGTTAAAATACATCTCTGAGTCTTAGGCTTCCCATCTGTAAAACGGGAGCGAATGTCTTCGCGAATTTCTAGAAGATTAAAAGGGCTAATGGAGGAGGAGTACGACGGTGAAGGCAGAAAGGCATACGCCATCTAAATAGAATGACTACTGTAAAACGCTGTAGAGGATGAGGCTGCCTCGGAGAAGAGCACCAGGCTGAATTTATACAGGCTGAATCCTGATTTCCCAATGACCCCCCTTAAGAGTTTGTTTGAAAAGGAATAGAGACGATCTTAATCCATGATCTACCAGTAACAGGTGATAACTGCCAATATCCTTTTTCTGGGGTCACCTGACAATATGCAGGTTTGTTGCATAAGCCTCTGGACAACCCATCAAATGGGAGTAACTACATTAAGGGTATTTAGACTAGGAGGTGGTCTTGTGGCCAGTTCTCCAGTGGTAGGGCCTTAAGTTAAATTTTAGATAGAAGCTTAAAATATAATGTACTTTCGAGCCAGCTGGCTCCCAAAGCCATATTAGAAAGTACTCACCCTAAGATGCCTTTCAATATCAAATATTTATCGATATTTATCTTTAGCAGGCAATCTTAATCCCCTCAAACTTCACACTTCCAAATCAGAAGCAGAAAAAACCTGAATTTTAAAATAGCCTACTCAGTGAAGACCTTGGTATCAAAATAATTAGGCTCTTACTAAACCAGGACAAGAAAGAATGTCCTGCCCTAGTAACAGTATTAAAACTTGTTGTTTTTTGTTAAAAAATAAAAAAGACCTGGAGCTAAGCTAAGTCAGCTTAGTTTAGATAGTTGGACTCAAGGGCTCTGGCATTCAAATGCCTGAGAACTCAAATCCTAGCTCCACCCCTTACCAGCCTGTGTGACCTTGGACAATGTCATATTAATACAAATGGGCCAGAAGAAAGGAGTGATTTCATACTTGCTGTAGTCTTGCTGGTGCCAGAGTATCTTTCTTCCTAAAGGGTGGCACATTCTCAGTCACAAGCTTCTTTTTCCCTGCTCTTGTTTTTGCCAGGGCTAATGCCTCTTCTTTGAAGTTCGCATTTTGGTCTACAATAGATGGAGCTTCTTCTGGAAGGATATCCGCATCTAATACATCAAGCTCGTTTTCCAACCCCTGGGTCACTGGATGCTCTGTATCAGGTTGATACTTATCTACATGGAGATTTCAGAAGGAAAAATTGAAGGAAATGCTGCTCAAATCAAGTGAGAATGATTATCTAGAGACAGATAAGCTCACAATACCCTGTTAAAAACTGAGGTGTTTTGCTGTCAAAGTTGCTCCTAATCCTATGACTCCTACTGCAGTTCTACAAGCAGAAACCTAAGTGCCATGGCTGACTCCCTGAATCTCACCTCCCACATTTACTTATTCACCCGGTCCCTCAGATCCTAATTCTTAAATATCTCTTGTCCTTCCTTCCCTTCTGCCACTACCCAAGGTCAGGCTTGCAATATCCTATGACTGTAACAATAGCATCTTCTAACTGACCCCTTCTTTATCTTCCATCACACCTTCTCCTGGCTACCATAACTATTTTTTCAATGTAAATATTTAAATATCACTTCTCAAAACCTTCAATGGCTCCTAATTTGATACAGAATAAAGTCTGAACTCCATACATGACATACAACCTGCAGT
Organism: Balaenoptera borealis; assembly: GCF_965194805.1. Taxonomy (NCBI): domain Eukaryota; kingdom Metazoa; phylum Chordata; class Mammalia; order Artiodactyla; family Balaenopteridae; genus Balaenoptera; species Balaenoptera borealis. Next base: position 50,342,945 of record NC_138879.1, on the reverse strand, counting down.
GGAAAAGAAAGTAAAACTGTCTTTATTTGAAGATGAGATATTTCCTACATAGAAAAAAAATCCAAGAGAATCTACAGATAAGCAATTACAACTAAGAATAGAGTTCAGCAAGGTTTCTGGATAAAAGAAGAAAAATATACAAAAGTCAATGTCATTCCCACACATCAAAATAACTAATTTGAGAAGATATAAGAGAAAAAATACCCCATTAACATTAGCAACTAAACTGTAAAGCACTAAGGAAGAAATCTAATGAAAGATGTACAAGACTTTTACAGAAAAAATTCAAAGGTATTTTAAAGGACATGAAAGAAAATCTGGATTAATTGTATTCATGAATGAAAAAATACTGTAAAGCTGTCAATTCTCCCCAAAGTGACCTACAATTTCAAATGCAAGTTCAATTAAAATCCCAACAGATTTTTTTGTGGATCTAAACAGGTTAATGCTAAAATTCTTATGAAATGTAAAATCCCAAGATAGCCCAAATAATTCTGAAGAACAATAAAGTGGGGAATAGGGCAGGGGTGGGAGTCTTATTTTCCCAGAGATAAAGTGTTCGTGATAAAGCTGTAATAATTAAGGCAGTGTGGGAGTGATACAGGAACAGGCAGAAACCAATGAAGCAGGATGGATATGACAAAGGCAGTATGACGAATCAGTGGATATGAACTGGATTGTTCAATAAATAGTGCTGAAATTATTAGTATCCATAGGTAACAAAATAAAAATTTAACTGTTCAGCGTGAGGATCCTTGCCTCAAACTGAACACTTATATTCTAAATGGAATAAAAACCTAAATGTGAAAGGAAAACTTTAAAGATTTTAGAAGAAAATATAAGAGAATATGATTATGACATCAGGGTAGAAAAGGCTTTCTTAAAGTCAAATATAATGTTAACATATTTAAACTTAATTACATGAAACTACAACTTCCTTTTGACAAAAAGACACCATAAAGTCACAAACAAGCCAGAGTCTGGAAGTAGATCTCTGTAATGCATATAACTAATATAGGCTTAATATCCAGAATATATAAAGAACGCCTAAGAATCTATAAGAAAAACAAACAATCCAATAGAGAAACAAGCAAAGGATAGAAAACGGCAATTTAGAGAGAAAACATGAACCGTCAATAAAAACATGAAAAGATGATCATCAGTAATCAGAAAAATCGCAATTAAGACAATGAGGTACCATTTCACATCCACCAGATTAGGGGGAAATTTTTAATGTGACAATACCACGTATAAACAAGGATGTAGAAAAACAAGTACTCTTACAAGCTACTAGTGCAGGAGTAAACTGGCACAGCTACTTGAAGACTCACCCACACTGTCACCCAGCAGTTTCACTCCTGGGCACAGACTCAGCCTAGAGGAACCCTCACGCTTACACAGGAAGACATGAACACAGATATTCACTTCATCAGTGTTCGTAACAGCAAAAAAATGGAAACGACCCAAATGCCCATCAATAAGAACTGAGAATAAACTATGGTATATTCATACAAGGGAAACCTATCCAGTGGTTAAATTAATAAATTAGAATTCATGTATAAATATGAACAAGTCTTACAAACGTAAGTGGAGGGGAAAACAAACTGCAAATGTTGCATTTGTAAGATATCACTGACATGAAATGCAGAGCATGTGAAACAATACTTTATATTGTTTATGGATAGAAACATAAGCAGTACAAGTATAAAAACAGGGCAGGTCCATATTATAATAACAAAAGTAACCTCTGATGAGGGAGGGAGGGGTATAGAATGGGGAGAGAAATATAAAAGGCACTTCAACTGTAGCTGTCATATTTTATTTCCAAAAAAAATTCTGAAGCAAATAAAACAAAAATGTTAAAGTTTGTTAAATCTGGCTAGTAGATATACAGGTATTTATTATTTTCATTCTTTTTCTATATGTTTTAAATATTTCATAATAAAAGGAAAACTACATTTAGACTACTTTAACTACTTTAAGAGTAGTCTAAACTACATTTAGACTACTTTAATCTGGCCAAAGGCCAGATTCTCCTTGCATCACTTTTTAAATCTGGTACTTTTCAAGGTCATGGAAGTTACGCAGCAAGGATACATAAATTGGAAGGAAAGAATGCTTAGACGAAATCCTCAGTCTAAAACTTATTTATTAATCCCCAAGTTTACATACAGCAAGGCAACTCTGACCTCTAGGTCCTGATGCCTTTTCAGTTCTGATTTGCATAAATCAACTGCAAATGTAGTACAAGCTCCAGGGGCAGCTGAGTTTGAGGACATTGCTGGTGATGGGGAGGGAACCAGCATCGTTACATCTGACAAGTTATATTAATGCAATCAACCACTGCAAGAACATTTCAGAAGCCGCTAAAGAAACACGCCAGCCAACAATTACATAAATCACAAGATCAAATCAGGCTCACACATATATCCCAACTGAAAAGACGGGGTTTTCCACCCAAGTGGCTCCCTATGACTTTTAGGGGTGGGGGGGGCGTTGGGAAGAGGAGACCTTAGGAACTCAGAATGGAGGAATTAGGTAGAGTGAGATCTAAAACAGAAACAGAAACTGCAACCTTCTGAAATCCAGATTATAAAGACCAAAAAAATACCAATAAAATAAATAAAAATAAGAGGGCTACCATATCCTTCCCCATGAGCAACTGTATTAAATTTGCAAAGTAGCTAACCAAAATACCTCAATTTGTAACGATGATAACGACAGTGATTTTATGATCAGCCCTGACATCTGCACACTTCTTCAGTTTCTAACACAATTCACATTCACATCTGACGCTCACCATGACACACAGAGCAGGTGGGGCAACGATTACTACGATTTTTCAGGTGAGGAAGTAACAGTTAAGTGCTTTACTCAAGGTCACAAGGTCAGCAAGCAGCAGAGTCACATCTGACTCTCTCAGTCCAGGGCCAGGCCCATTCATTCTGCCCTGTCAGGAACTACAGGAGCTGTTCCACATAAACACATTTTCCAGATAACTGAAGCTCACTTAATTCTTGATGAATTATCTAATTTGCTACTTACAACAACTAAGTCAGTTACATCGGATAAGGACCACAGGCGTACCTGAGAGATCTTGCGGGTTCGGTTCCAGACCACCAAAATAGAGCAAATATCACAATAAAGCGAGTCACACAAATGTTTTGGTTTCCCAGTGCACATAAAAGTTATGTTTACACTATGTAGTATGTAGTCGATTAAGTGTGCAATAGCCTTATGTCTTTAAAAAATGTATACACCTTAATTAAAAAATACTGTATCAGTAAAAAATGCTAACCATCACCTGACAATGCAGGGTTGCCACAAACCTTCAATTTGTAAAAAGCACAGTATCTGTGAAGCACAATAAAGTGAAGCACAAAAAAATAAGGTATGCCTGTATTATCCCCAGTCACAGATGAAAAAAATGAAGGTTCAGAGAGATTAAGTCATCAACCCAGGATCACAAACTGGCAGAGCTGGGACTAGAGTGAGGTCTTTCTGGTCCCCGTTTTTCCCACGGTGGTCTGTCTTCCTGCTTTCCCATACTGGTGCCTACAGTGAGTTTTATATTAGCAGGTTTCCCAACTTCTCTCTCTGAATCTGGTCCTCATCTTTCACAACTCAGTTATGGGCGCCTCTCATCTTTTAACTCATTTAGGGAACACATCCCCATGTGCAGGCCTGGAAAGTTCTCCACATTCCCTCCAGAGTATCATAAATGAGTACCCAGAACTCAGGTTACTGTGATTTGCTGTTCAGAGGCCTTTTCTTGTTCTATTTCACTTCTTCACAGTCACTCATTTAAATGCCTAACTATGTGTCGGCCTTGGGGGCTACCACAGAGGATACAGCGGCAAATAGACATCACACCTGTCCTGAGAGAAAGGCTGGCAAAGGCAGCCTTCTGGTTAGAAGTAAGATGCTATATTAGTTCTACCTGCCTACCAATGAAGGGAACAGAATACCACATTAGAGTGAGTAAATATCTAATAGTAACTGAGTAAGTTAGGTTTTGTTACATTCATGATAGAGGCAGTGCATTAAGCTACAGATTTCCACAGAATTAGTTTAGATTGAGAAATAAATGAAAACCAGACTGATAAATAACTTTCAAATCAGTAGAGGAAACAAAATGAAACAAGAACAACTTGATTAACATAGTAAATTACAACAAAGGAAAAAAAAATGGCAAGTGGAAAACAAAAAATAAGGTAGAAAGAAGTTCAAATGTGCTATTAATCTCAGTAAATGTAAGCAGGTTAAATATAGAACTCTACAACAGGGTTAAAAACACCAACAGTAAACTATTTACAAGAGACATTCTTAAAATAAAAGAGCAAAGAAAAACTGAACATAAAGGGATGGAAAATGGTATTCTAGGTAAATGCCAAACAAGTTAGGTAGATGAAACAATATTAATATCAAACAAAACAGAATCCAAAGTGAATGACATTAAAAAGGCAAAGAGAGAAATTTAATAATAACATACAAAATCCACAGAAAAAAGATTTATCAGTAAGGAACGCTTATGCATCTAACAGCACAACTTCAAAATGTACAAAACAAAAATGAATAGAAATACAAAGAGAAATTTTAAAAGTCTCAAGAGACTTTAACATACCTTTATATCAGTAATCTACAGATCAAGTAAATAAAACCAGAAAACCACAGAAGAAAAAGAAATAAAAGGAATAAAGATTGGAACAGGAGGAAATAAACCAATGGTTATATTCATAGATGACATGACTATATACACTGCAAAACACAAATAATCTGCCCATAAATTATTAGAAATAAATTAGCTTAGCAAGGTTGCTAGATATAAGATCAACACATAAAATCGACTATATGTCTGTATATCCACAATATTCATTAAAAATTAAATTTTTAAAAAGACATCATTTACTGAAAGCACTGAGAGCACTGAAAATAGCAATACCAAGAAACAATTCTAAATAAAGATGAACAAACGTACACACACATTATAAGTTACTGAGAGTATTTAAAGACAACCTAAATGAATGGAGGTATATATACCCTGCTGGTGGATTGGGAAATATAATATTGTAAAGATAACAATTCCTCACCAAAATTCCAATAGGTTGTTTGTTGTTGGAGGGGGAGGGGATGAAAATTAACAAATTCTGATCCTAAAATTTCTATGTAAATACCAAGGGTCAAGATTTGCCAAGACATTCTGGAAGAAGAACAGGTGACAAAAGCTGTTCTACTAGATATCAAGACTTAGAATAATTAAGTAAGATAGTGTACACTAGCATAAGAACCAACAAATACATCAGTGGAAGAGAACAGAGGACCCAGAAACTGACCCACACATATGTGGACACAACTTATGACAAAAGTGACACTGTATGCCACTGTGGGGAAAGAATATTTTCAACAAAGAGTGCTAGCTCAACTAGATATCCACCTGGAAGAAAATGAACCTTTTTTAGGAAATAACATAGGAAAGTAGTTTCTTAATTTTGGCATAAGGAAAAGCTTCTTAAACAGGATCCAAAAACAAACCAAAAAAACAAAAAATAACAACAACAACAATAACAAAAAACCTATACAGGAAAAGATTGCTACATTGGAACACAGTGAAATTTAGAATCTGTCCATCAAAAGACACCACGGCAACATTTAAAAGCAAGCTACATCTTATTTCTATGAGGATATTTACAACACAGGTAACTGAGAAAGGGGCCTATGTAGAATACTCCTACAAAGAACTCCTACAAATCAATAAAGAAAAGGAGAGAGAGAGAAAGGAAAAAAGGGAATAGAAAATGAGAGAGAGAGAGAGGGAGGGAGGACTGGTCAAGAGACTTGAACTGGCACTTCACAAAAGAAGACATGTAAATGGCCAATAAATATATGAAGAAGTACTCACCATTAAACATCCAGAAAATGTAACTAAAACCACAATGACAGCCTTACATATCAACCAGGTCGCCAAAATTTTAAAAACTAATAACAAGGGCTGGCAAGGATGTGTAGCAACTGTTCTCATACACGGTTGGTTGGAATATAAAAGGATAAACCTACTTTGAAAAAAATCTTTATTACAGTTGAACAAATACATACCCTGATGACCTAACAATTATACTCCTGGGAATAAACCCAACAGAAACACAGGCACACATGTACCAAGAGACATATATAAAAACGATCACAGTAGTTTCCCTTATAATCACCCCAAACTGGAAAAAACCCAGTGATCAAAACAACAGAATAGATAAATAAATGGCCACATATTCATACAATGGAATACAGCAATGAACATAAACAAATCACAGCTACACAAACAGAACAGATGAATCTCACAAAATGTTAAGTGGAAGAAGCCAGTCACAAGAAAATACCAATTGTGTGATTCTATTTTTTATAAAGTTCCAAATCAGGCAAAACCAAAGTACAGCATTAAAAATCACAGTGATAGTTAATAGAGGGGAAGAAGCAGGGGAAGGAGGTTGGAAGAGGAGAGTCTAGGGGGATTTCTTAGTGCTTGTAATGTTCCATTTCCTGACTTGGGTGGTGGTCATACACAAATGTTTGTTTTCTGATAACTGAGCTGTAAATTTATAGTGCACTTTTCTATCTGTACATTCCACTTCAATTAAAAGAAGGAAAACTAGTTTACTGGATTCATCCATACTCTGATATAAATGGCATATTAAAAAATTCAATATTAAAATCTTAAAACTATTTTAAAATACTATCAATGTATATATGTCAGTTTAAGAAGGAAAAAAAAAGAGGAAAAGAAAATCTCTTAGCAAAACAGGAACAGAAGAAAATTTACTTAACTTCATATGCAGATTTGCCAAAAATCAATAGTCAGCATCACACATGAAAAAACATTCCCTTCAGACTGGTAGGGGGGGCACGCAAGGGGAGTTGATGTCCACCATTACAGCTATTATTCAATATTACCCTGGATTAAAATCCATTCAATAAAGCAGAAAGAGGAAAAAAGAAAGGTATAAAAATTGCAAAGAGAGATGCAAAAAAGTGAGCTCATCTATCTGGAAAAATACATAAAAATTAACAAAACCTCATATTTCATCAAATCTGAAATATCAAGTATAAGACATATCATTATTTTATGTACTGATAGGAAATTTTAAAATATCGTCAAGTAATTGTAAGATATCATCAATTTAAGAATGCATCCCAATTTCAGAAATGTTCAAATGTATACCTTGGAACCAATGAAATACAGTACCATAACAAATTAAAGATTTCAGCAAGGTGTCAGATATAAGAGCAATGTACAAATCCAACAGCTCTCCTATAAGTAGCAATAACCAATTTCAAAATGTAATTTTAAAAAAAGATCCCATTCACAATAGCAATAAAAACTGGAAATAAACCTAACAAGAAATTTAGGAATTCCTATATATTCCTACGTCAGGGATTATCATATGCAGAAAGTTATAAAATTCAACTGAAGGGATGGAAAAGGGGCATGAATAAATTGATAGGATCATATTGTAAAGATGTTATTCCTCTCCTAATTAATTTATGAACTCAATGTAATACCAATCGAACTCCCAATAGCATTTTTTTTTTAATACATTTATTTATTTATTTATTTATGGCTGTGTTGGGTCTTCGTTTCTGTGTGAGGGCTTTCCCTAGTTGTGGCAAGTGGGGGCCACTCTTCATCGCGGTGCGCGCGGGCCTCTCACTGTCACGGCCTCTCATTGCGGAGCACAGGCTCCAGACGCGCAGGCTCAGTAGTTGTGGCTCACGGGCCCAGTTGCTCCGCGGCATATGGGATCTTCCCAGACCAGGGCTCGAACCCGTGTCCCCTGCATTGGCAGGCAGATTCTCAACCACTGCGCCACCAGGGAAGCCCCCCAATAGCATTTTTCATGGAACTTGACAAGCTCATTCTAAATTCCTCTGAAGATAATCACCATCAGCAAAATTTTGAAAAAGCACAACAACAAAGAGGAAAGAACTGCCTCTTAAAATATTAAAATATGTAGGAAAGAATGATGATTTTGCCTACAAAATTAAAATCTTCTGGGAATTCCCTGGCAGTCCAGAGGTTAGGACTTGGTGCTTTCACTGCCAGGGTCCTGGGTCAATCCCTGGTCAGAGAAGTAAGATCCCGCAAGCCTCATGGCACAGACGAGAAAAGTAAATAAAATAAATAATAAAAATAAAATTTTCTGTGCCAGAAAAGATATCATAAACAAAATTCAAAAGTAAATGTCTAAGAGAAAATATTTACAATACATGTAAACCAGAAAAGGATTAAGATCCAAAATATATAAAGAACTTCTAGATACCCATAAGCAAAAGACAGAACCCAGTAGGGAGATGGCAAAGGATATGAACAGATAAATCACAGAAGAGGAAATTAACAAGGCTAAGGAACACATGAAAGAAAAACCTTCCTGACTAGGAATCAGGGAAACACAATATAAAACAGTAAGGTACCATTTTCCACCAAGAGACTGGAAATTTCTTATATTTCATTATATACAGTACTTGGCAAGGATATGGGGAAACACATACTCATGGTCACTGCTAAACAAAACATAATTGTATGCCCATTTTCAAGGGCAAGTTGGCAGTATCTGTTTAAATGTGCACACCACGTAAGCTTGCAACTCTGCTTATTGGAATAACGAGAATTTATTACCTATGTAAAAAAAGATCATATATATCAACCAAACGTGTGTTTGTGTAGATATGTATATATCTATCGTTAAAATATAAATAAAAAAACTTAAAAAAAAAAAGCAGGGCTCTAACTTCCAGCTCTGCAGGGATTTACTTTGGTTAGCCCAAACGCTATGATGCAGGAAACGGGAATTTTACTTTCTCCACCCTCCTCTATGGAAAAATACTCCAGCCTCCAGCCTAAGGAAGCATTTTGGTTGCTATTCCTTTATCCTAGTTCAAGCGCACCTACTGTGGACTAGGCTTTAACTCCTGACCCGGGGCGGTGGGTGGGGAGGGCAACTGTTACAGTCCAGACAATTTCAAAGAATAAAGTATCTTGTAATAAACACTTTAGCACACATACCAGCAAGAAGCTTCTTTGCCACTGAAGGTCCTCTTGTTTCCTGTGGAAATATCTCCTTTGCTACGAAGGGCCTCCTCTCACTCTTTGGTGATGTACTTCGCCATCTCTCTAAGGCCCTTTGGCTACCAATAGGAAATCTGCTCCGAATTTCACTGAAACATTTCTTTGCCTTTTTTGGTGACAGTGTCTTTTCCAGGAGGGATTCCAAAGCCTGCCATGAAACAGTTAATCATTCTCTTAGTTTATCTCACAAAAGTCTGACTTTTCAATTATAAAACTGAAAATGGGAACTCCAGAGAAACTCATTATTAAATGACTATCTCTAATTGTTAATGAAACATCACTTAATTTTAAAACTTGGTTATTTAGGAATCCAATTAATAAAAGAAACTCTGCATGTTCTTTTACATGTTTAGCTCACTAAAACCAATAGCAAAAAAATAAAGAATATGACCACTCTTAAAGGCAACCAAATTCTAAAATTAAGGATTCCTATTTTAAAAACTAACCACAGTCTTCAGAATATAATCCTATACGCTATATAAGCATTTTAATTCTCAATGAAAACCTCATAAACTTAAATTATCCTTTAAGTGGGCACACAGACTGTATTTAATGTACATCTTCATAAACTAAAGGACACTTAGCATGTCCAGTGGCTCTGGTCACTCATCTACCACAACGGGGGGGATCTGTGCCCCTCCACCCCTTCTAAGAGAGGCATGTCCTCTAACAAGTACCCACTCATCACCAGGCAGCAAGGGCCCAGTCTCCCTCCAGTCAGTACAAGTTAAGGACAACTGAACACAGCCAGGGACATTTAGTTCAGATGACAGTAAGGCAATAAGAAAATAATAAGCTATGGGTTGGTGTAGTACACATCAACAAGAAAGAATAAATTTCTTGTGCTATTGGATATTTTCAAATGTAGAGGAGACAAACTTTATATTTAAGAAACATTATGTTAAGGCACTCCTGCTCAAAATTTGGGAAAGGGACTATATCTCTTGAGATCCTTTCTAGGATTAGCAAGATATGTCCTCTAAATGAAATCATTTGGCCAATAAATATTTCTTATGGATAAGTTTAAAAAGCACCACATAACTTGATATGCTACCTAAAGGTCTCCATTTGACAATAACATTCCTGATAGTAAGTTCTATAAACACGAATGTAACCAATGTAAATCGCAAACATATTTGCTGGATAATGAAACTGTAAATGTAGAAGGGGACTTAAAGATCACCAAGGGCTAGTTAATGGTAGAATTGGTCTGTCACTTAGTCTCGAATTCTTCCCACTACAGCCAACAGCTTACTGTGTCACACTAACAGAAAGGCCATCCTTTTATTTGTGGATGAAAATGTGTGGCGCAGTGGAAATAACAGTGGCATGGGAGTCAGAAAACAGGCATTGGATTTCCAGCCATCAAGAGAAGTAACGGTGTCATGTCTCTGACCTTTTTTTTTAATCTGTAAAATAATAGTAATAAAACCTATTGCAAATCACAGCAACACAGTAAGGATGAAATGACAGCACTCCACAAACTTCAAAGAACTACAAAGATTTAAGGACACAGTGTTTTTGCTGTCTTTGTCACCGATAAAACTAAAAACACTATCCATTCCTGACTAGTACATACCGGTTGTGATTTCCAGAAGTCTCTAGCCATAGCACGAGACTTTAGGCTCTGCTTCCATATATTTTTGTGTTTCTTTTTTTCAAAAATCTATCTAGATTGCACACTGATATTCTAATCTAAGCACTAAACTAAACAGTGCTTTACTGTTTTCCTTTTGTATGCTAATAAGTTCTTTTGGTCACAGTATGGAACATTCTGTTTAAGTAATGGACCTGGTTAAGAGTTGTTATATGTTCTAGACTCAAGTCACCAATTCTCAAAGCAGTGAAATACAATACAGACTAGACTGTAAAAACAAAATTAAAATGAAGTGCTTCTTCTGCCCTCTGCAAAGCTTGAATTTATTAGGTACCAGCTTTGTCTTGTATTCTCCACGAATCTCAATGAAATTAGGCAATGGTAAACATTACTTCCCTGCTTAGAAACAATGCACTTTAAACAAAAATCAGAGTCAATCTCATACCTCAGTTTGTTGCAGGATATCTATCACCACATCAGGGACAGAAGAATTGGCCTCCAGCTTGGCAGAACAGAGTGAAAGCTGGCGGATGAGACTGCCCAGTTCCTTGCACCAAGTAGGAACTGGGTGCTCCACCCGGTCAGTAAACTGATTAACAAACATCTGTAAGGCCCGAATGGCTCCTCGATGGGCAGCTGCCAGCCTGGACACTGCCCATGACTGGCAATAAATGAGATACGAGAGTTATTTCAATACTCACAACTTCTAAACATTAACCCAACCCTTACGAACATTTATAGCCAATCTTCTTTCTATGTAAGAACAACTTCTACTGTAAAAACTTTTTCATACTAAAGGGAATTGTAAAGGTTAAAGGTTTTCTAATGACAAAGTCTTTTCCCTTTTATGCTCAGTTTCTTATACCAGGAGCAACAACCTATTTTCAGAACCTGTTTCTTGGAAGGTAAGCCCAAATTCAGAATATGTAAGATGCTCACTCCCTAACAGGTTTCTACAAGCACTGAAAATAATATTAGTGCAGAGAACCCACACATAATACTAACAAAACACTGGAAATGTAGTTTATAAGTAGTAAGTATTAATCATAATTAAATTGCATCATACCTTCTTAGTGTGTTTAATTTTATGTGGACTCAATTTATCCAATTCTTCCTGGATTTCTTTAACCTGTTTTGTAAAGGGGAGAGAAATGAAAACTTCGTACTTTCCACTGATCTTTTCTGTAGAAAAGGATACATTTTCTCTTGTCCAAATATAACCATTATTATTTTCTTTTTTAATAAATTTATTTATTTATTTTTTGGCTGCGTTGGGTCTTCGTTGCTGTGTGCGGGCTTTCTCCAGCTGCGGCGAGCAGGGGCTACTCTGTGTTGCGGTGCGCGGGCTTCTCATTGTGGTGGCTTCTCTTGTTGCGGAGCACGGGCTCTAGGTCCACGGGCTTCAGTAGTTCTGGCTCGTGGGCTCAGTAGTTGTGGCTCGTGGGCTCTAGAGTGCAGGCTCAGTAGTTGTGGTGCACGGCCCTAGTTGCTCCGCGGCATGTGGGATCTTCCTGGACCAGGGCTTGAACCCGTGTCCCCTGCATTGGCAGACGGATTCTTAACCACTGTGCCACCAGGGAAGTCCCAAATATAACCCTTATTAATTCAAGTCACTTGAAAATGAAACAAGGCTCTTCATTCATGCACCCCCAAAGTAGCTATTGGTTTCCAGTTCAAGATGGTGACTAGAACACAGGGTTCACCTTCCATCCCTTGGTCCCCAATGTAAGAGGAATTTAACATGAAGGAGTGAAGGTGAAGATGACTCTGGAAAGGTAGGAGAGCCAGATCAGGATGTGTTCAGTGCTGTGGCTAAAGAATTCAGCTTCCACCCTCTAAGTAACAGCGAGCCAATCAAATCTTTCAAGCACAGCTCTGATTCATGTTTCAGAACAATCTTTATGGCAGCAGCGCAGAGTTAAAAACAAAATGAACCCAACAAGAATACAGAACAAAATCTAACTCAGGCATTATCTTTTAAATGAAAGAGTCCAGTTTTGGGTTCAGCAATAAGGCTAACACGTGAGCTAAGTGGCCAGAAATGAGTTCAAGGCTTACTAATGAGTAAGGCGTTAAAGTTAAAACAAATATTTAAAAATTCTATCCGCAATGTAAAAAATGTAAATGCCTGCTTATCGGCCACTCAATGTGTCCTGAAAGACACTTAACACATTCTTCACTCTTTACTATTTAGTAAAGACAATTAAACTATTTACTATCTACTAAGCTTCTAGTACACAATAAACATGAGACAGATGGGAAACTAACAAGGTCCCTATCCTTCAAGACTATAAGGTGCATTACTGGGGACCACGGGTTTCAGGGTAACTGATCCACTTAAATTTATCTGCAAAAATATGGGCTGTATAAGCATTTTTTTCTGGGGAAAGGACACATAGCTTTTAGTAGATTCTCAAGAGTCTATGACCCCAAAAAGTAAAGAAAAAAACAAAAACAAAAAACCCCCCAGTATTTAAAGAGTTTGGCCAGGGATTCCCTGGTGGTGCAGTAGTTAAGAATCCGCTGGCCAGTGCAGGGGACACGGGTTTGATCCCTGGTCCGGGAAGATCCCACATGCCTCAGAGCAACTAAGCCCATGCGCCACAACTACTGAACCTGCACTCTAGAGCCCACAAGCCACAACTACTGAGCCCGTGCGCCACAACTAGTGAAGCCCATGTGCCTAGAGCCGGTGCTCTGCAAGAAGAGAAGCCACTGCAATGAGAAGCCCGTGCACCACAACGAAGAGTAGCCTGCACTCACCACGACTAGAGAAAGCCCGCACGCAGCAACGAAGACCCAACACAGCCAAAAATTTTTTAAAAGTAAATAAATAAAACAAATAAATTTATTAAAAAAAAAAGAGAAGGCACCGCAATGAGAAGCCTGCGCACCGCAACAAAGAGTAGCCCCTGCTCGCAGCAACTAGCGTAAGCCTGTGCGCAGCAACGAAGACCCAAGGCAGCCAAAAATAAATTTAAAAAATTTTTTAAAAAGATAAAAATAAAATAACGAGTTTGGCCATATACACATAATACACAAACACACATAAAGGCAGAGGACGAGAAGCAGAATTATTTGTCCACGTGTTCAGGAAATTCGGCCTCACAAACACATCAGAATTCATGTAGGATACTCTGGTGCTGATATTCCTGAGACAAAAGGAAAACAGGAATTCCCTGAGAAGGTCCCCGGTCCCTGAGCCTCCACACCTGCTGCTGGAGGACGTAGAGCATTCGGGCAGAACGGACGGCCTGCTCCTGCCTCCTGACACGGATTCTCCGCTCTTCATCTGGATCCAAAGCTTCTTCCATGCGATCTGAAAATATTTTTCCCCCAAAAGTGGATTATAAACCACACATTAAAAACTTATAAAAACTTAAATTACTCAAAGAGATAATGAGGTTGACAATCTCTAGTTTTATTAAGAAAAAAAATGAAGCTGTCATAACCAAAAATTTCAGTTTTCATCAGCCAAAAAACTAGGAACCAGCAAGTGGGCCTGTGTCCTGACTCAGAGATGGAAGAGACACGAAGACTAACTAGATCAAGCTCCCCTCCAGGCAGGAATTCCCTGAACCAGATCCCACTGGACAGCCTACTCCACAGTTATGCATCTCTCACTATTTTTAAATTTTCTATTGAACCCAAATCTATAATGCTTTTTTTTTTTTTTTAATTAAATTTCTTGGTCGCGTCACGTGGCATGCAGGATCTTCGTTCCCCGACCAGGGATGGAACCCATGCCCTCTGCAGTGGAAGTGCAGAGTCTTAACCACTGGACCACCAGGGAAGTCCCGTGCTTTCCATTTTTTAAAAAAACCATTTATTGACCTATTTTTATGTTTAGCAAGATTTCTTTTGCACTCTCTTATCTTGAACCCAGATGAGAAGTCCTTTCTCCAACATATGAAGACACCAAGGGCTAAAATTATTTGCGTGTCCAAAGTCTTCGTTTATCTGTCAGGAAGCACACCCTCGTACACACTGCTGCTCCACATTTTCAAAAGATTCATTCACAGAAACTGTTTCTGGAAGACTGCTTGAGCAGCTCTGCTCTAAAGGTCCCCTGTATGAGGCCCCATCACCAGAGCAGCGGGCCTCGTGGCTCTGCTCCCCTCGTAGCATGGTTTCCACCAAACTATGCCGTGGGGTCATGCCACAGACCGCCACCGAGCAATGTCAGGAGAAACGAGCCACACGCCGCTGCTGTTATTCCGAGGTAGGAACGTTTTCCACTTGTTCATATTACACGACATACTCTTTATGAAGACCCACCAGAGAAATTTTTTTCCAGCCTCAATACGTGGTATAATTTTTTTCCTTAGACAACTGTCTTTTTCTTTGTAAATTCTGCAATTGATCACATTTCCCTGGTTAGCTGACTGTGAGGAAGCTCAGAAACAAATCTGTAACCCATTCCTAATAAATGTTGTTTTTCCTTTCCTTATTTTTTCCTGTGCCAAAATATCCTCATTTACATATTTTTGTTCTATTTTATTCAATCTGTTTTTGTAAGGCACCTTAAATTCCTTACATAACATGCACACGCGCACATATACATATATTACTTGACTTTATAGTGCAAAAGATCATGGTAGACTATGTGTTATCTTAGCACAGTAGCTCCTTTGGATGTTAACTCCCTATTCCTTGCAGTCTGAAAGCTAGGCTTGATCCCCCTACTTGTTAGCTATGGTAACCCCAAATTTTCCATGTGCAATCAATCTTCTACTCCCCAGGGAAATGCAAGGGCATAGGGAACACTGAAAAACTGTAGAGAACAGTATATGAGGATTATACACCTTCCTTTCTACCCTGTGGTCAGATATTTTATACGTATATCCATAACTCCCCATCACTGCTGTGACTCATCCAAACACTGCCTAAGTTAGAACTGGTTTTAGCTATAATATACAGGTATTATGTTCTTTTCTGAACACATTAAAAATAATTTTTCCAGAAGGACTTCTGGATACAGAAGCAACACATTACAGGATAATTTGCACTCAGGTGCTAGAAGACCTAAGCTTCAGACAACAGGTACCGCAATTACTAGGCGGGGCCCTCAGTCAGTCGACTTACCAAGTACAGCCTAAGGAAAAGGGGCTCTTTCAGGTGCCTCTGCTGGAAAGAGGGGCTAGGGCAGGGCAAACTCATCAGAAAAAAAGACACTGGTCAAACTCAAAGTCCACCTGTCTTGTCATGAGTGCTCACTCTAGTGACAGAAGGAGAGAATGGAATGTGACGGGGGCGAGGGTCCTGAAGAATGTATTTGGACTATACCCTCTCATAGCATCTTTTCAAAGTCAAGAGTCCAATTTTTCTCACCTTTTTTAGTTAATTCTTCAATTTTATGGATACAACTGCTCAATTCTTTCTGGAGTCGCTGAACTTCCAGCAGGCTTTTGTGTCCGCATAGGCTTTTGTGGTCACCTATCCTGGCATGTGGCTGAAGTCCTGGATCACGAGTGGGTGGCGAATTTGGCATGGTGAGGTCTGACTGTCCTGGATGAGATGTGTACAGGTATACCTTGGCACCTGAGCTGGAAATTTCTACTTTGGATGGCTGGCGGCTGCCGTGACAGACTTCCCGACTCTTTGATTCCTTCCTTTCCACTCTATGGTCAGATATTTTATGGTTAGAGTGTCCACATTTCTGAAAGATTTGGGGCTGACTTCTGAGATGGTGTTCTTTTATATGTTCTTCAAGTTGTCTTCGTTTTACATCTCTTTTGGCTAGATGGACGGCATAGCTAAGTCTCTCTTCTGATATGACAGAAAATGAAACAGAACTGCTTAGGTCAGGACCGTCTCTAAAACCCGAATCTCTACAATGGTATGACTCATTGTATGAGTGCTTCAGTTTTTCAATTCTAATTCCATGTGGGCAAGAATATCGGATTGCCAAGTTGCTTGAATGTGTAGGAACATTCCTATTAAACTGCAGCTGGTTCTTTAAAAAAAAAAATAAAAGTAAGCACACATTAGAGAAATAACATATTGCAGAGTTAGTATGTATCTATAATCAAGTTTCTAACATTTCACCCACACGATTATTAGTGCTAAGAGGTATTTTCCTGTTGTACTGATAGAATCAGCTACTCTCACACACCCTTGAATTAACCACACACCCCTGGTTCTATCCTACAATCACCCAGTCCCCAGTATTATACTTCTGGTTTACTAGTAGCATACTAGAATCCTCCTCACAAAGTCAACTCAGAAAGCTTCAAACAGAACCAGTAAGTTCCTCAACTCCCCAGTGATGGACTTCTGCCCTGTATCAAAATGTCAGTTTCCAGCAAGTGATCAGTACAATTCATTATGAGTGTTCCTGAAAATTGCTCCACAGATGTGCCACACAGAACCTAAGCCACTGACAATACTCTTCCTGAGATTTTTCGTCTGGTGGTTAGACCACATCTCTTATCCTACACCTAAGTGCATCTTGCTCTAAACAGTCCACTTCACCTTCTTACGCAGGTTTAAGTCTTTGTTAGTTAAAATCATGATAGACACAGGTTTTGTTTTTCACTTAACAAACATAGGCATGTTTCCATACTCCCACAGTTTTCATTATTTTTCACAGTTGCATTTTCCAAAATCCAATGAATGGCCTTTTCATGCTTAACCTAACTATAACCTTATTATTAAACATTTAGATTGTTTCAGCTTTTCCACTAACAGAAATAGTACTTCAACTAATATTCCCATGCATTTAGTTTTTTTGTTTTTAAATTATTTCCTTAGGATAAATTATCTGTTCTGCGATTACTATGTCAAAGGGAGCAAACAATTCTGTGGCTTTGGACCTGTCCATGGCAGGTAAACAGCACTAGGAGAATCCGTGCATGCAAACCCAGTGCCGCCTGTGCTATGATGCCTTATTCTTGAGACGGCTCCCCAACTCTCACAGCACACACAAGAACATGTGTTTATACAATCATGTGTATGAAGAGTTAGTTTAAACTAACCCAGTGTGATAAAACTTCAGGAAAGTATTTTAGGGAAAAAAAGTAGAGATGAGAGAGAAAAAAAATAATTACCATCTGAAAGGTGCACAGAATGAGGAACAATACTTGGAACTTATGGCCTTATTGGAGAAATCTTCCCCAAAAGTAAAAATAACCTAAAATACCTAGGGGATTTCATATAAGTACTAGAAAAAAAAAAAAAAATGAATGAATGAATTCCTCTTTAACCTGGGTGTAGGGAAAGGCTTTCTAACTGTGACTCAAAATCCATATGCAATAAAAGAGTGATAATTTTTACTACATTAAAATAAAAATTTTTTAAACTACTTCTGTTTTTTATGGTTTAAAAACACCATAAACAAAGTCAAAGAACTGAAAAACTGGAAGAAAAATATTTGTAAATTGAGATGAAAGAAGACCAAAACTCAGTAGAAAATGGTGAAAACACATGAACAGACAACTAACAACAACAAAAGAAACATGGCCCTTAAATATATGAAAAGTTCGTCAAGTTCATAAAAACACAAATTAAAAATACACTGAGACAGCAACAGATCAGCAAAAATTAAGAGATATAACAACACATGCTGTTGGCAAGACTGGGAAAACAGGCCTTCTCACAGGATGCTGGTGGGAGCGCAACCCTCAGAGACGGGACTCCGGCAACAGCAAACAAAACCACACATGCGTTTGCCTTTTGACAGAGCAGTCTCACTTCCAGGAATTTATCCTGACGATACACCCCCAACAATACATATGCACAGGGTTACTCAGTGCTCTATTGTAACTGCCAAGTATTGGAATTGACCTAAATGCCTATGTAGAAGAGTGTCTCAAACTGTGCTATATCCTGGACTTCCCTGGTGGCGCAGTAGTTAAGAATCCACCTGCCAATGCAGGGGACACGGGTCCGAGCTCTGGTCCAGGAAGATCCCACATGTCGCAGAGCAACTAGGCCTGTGTGCCACAACTACTGAGCCTGCGCTCTAGAGCCCTCAAGCCACAACTACTGAGCCCGTGTGCCACAACTACTGAAGCCCACGTGCCTAGAGCCTGTGCTCCCCAACAAGAGAAGCCACCGCAATGAGAAGCCTGCGCACCACAACGAAGAGTAGCTCCCACTCGCTGCAACTAAAAGCCCGCACTCAGCAACAAAGACCCAACGCAGCCATAAATAAATAAATAAAATAAAACCAAAGAAACTATGCTACATCCACACAGAGGAGTACTATGAAGATGTTAAGAATGAGGAAGGTGTGTATGAACACATGCGGAGGGATTTCTCAGATATGCTGTTCAGTGAAAAGAGCAAAGTGCAAAAAAGAGTATCTGTAATATTCCACCCTTCAAAAAAGGGGAGAAGTACTTCATGAGAAAGCACACACACATCTGATCATTTGTGCAGAAAGAAACACAGGGAAGAAAAATCAGAGAATAATAAGATTAGGTATCTACAGGGTGTGGGTAGGAATTGGGTGGAAAGGATAGAGGGAATTGGGGTGGGGGGCGCTAATACTTCACTGAATGTTCCTTTTTGCACACGTTTGTTTGGAACCACGTTAATGTTTCCCACATACTAGAGAGACAGGAAGGAAGAGAAGAAGGGAGGGAGAAAGGGAGGAAGATATTAAATAAAATTCATACGGATGAAGGAAAACCCTAAAAATAAATACTAACAGAAACCAACGAACCAAAATGAAGTTCAGATGACTAACATAACCACACTAAAAAGTGAAGGTTAAAAAAAAAAAAAACAATCCAATTAACTTTTGAACATAGCATTTGGACTATATGCCCTCAGGCTAAAGACAAAAAGTTCTCTAAACAAATACTGAACTCTAATTTATAGGGTTCTTTTTTTGTGGAGGCATGGATTGCAATTCTCAAACAGTTTTGTACATTCTAGGATTGAGCAAATGAGTACGCATACTGTGGATAACCAGAGACTGGTTTCACACTGTTGAATATGGGAGTTACAAATGGGAAGTGTTGGATTGGACTGGAGACAGCTGTGTGAACTCATGGGTTTAATATAGACAGATAGGCAGATAGACAAACAGACACATGGAAAGGGAGGAAAGAATGGAGTAAGAGAGAGGAGGGGGGAAGGAAGAAGTGCAGATCTGCATATGAATGTGTGTACAGGCACACAAGTATATACATCTACTTCCCAGTTATGTCCTCTGAGAGGGCATATGAGAGAAACACTGACATCCGAGAACCAATGAGCA
Organism: Balaenoptera borealis; assembly: GCF_965194805.1. Taxonomy (NCBI): domain Eukaryota; kingdom Metazoa; phylum Chordata; class Mammalia; order Artiodactyla; family Balaenopteridae; genus Balaenoptera; species Balaenoptera borealis. The sequence goes on along the minus strand of NC_138879.1, from coordinate 50,323,025 downwards.
TATCAAGTACCCGGACACTGATTCCTAAAATCCATTCTCCACCAAAGGGATGAAGTCTCCTTTGATAAATGGCTGATTCTAGGGCTGGGACAGGGGAAAATTATGTTGAGCCTGGAATATCTTTTTATAGCAAAAAGTGGTCAAAGATAGATGGAAACGTGAAAGGGACACTGGAATCAGCTTGAAGTGACTCTCATTTCACTGGCCAAATCAGAGACCATTTGAATATCATACTGAATTAAGTAACAATCTAAAAGTCTGTTCTGATATAAATAAATAAATAAGTCACCACTTGCCTACCATCATAATAAAAAATTGATTCCGGCAAAAATCATCAATGAGCTCTTCTCCGGTTATCACAGCGCGAGGGACCACGAGCAGCAAAGTCTCCTGAGACACCCTCTACGAGGCGGTGCAGGAAGTCCTGCACGGGAACCAGCTCAAACGCTGGAAGTTTCTGGAGACGGTGGAGCTGCAGATCAGCCTGAAGAACATGACCCTCAGAAGGACAAACGCTTCTCAGGCACCGTCAGGCTTAAGTCCACTCCCCGCCCCAAGTTTTCCGTATGTGTTCTGGGGGGCCAGCAGCACTGTGATGAGGCCAAGGCTGCGGATATCCCCCACGTGGACGTCGAGGCCCTGAAGAAACTCAACAAGAATAAGAAACTGGTCAAGAAGCTGACCAAGAAGTATGATGCCTTTTTGCCTTCAGAGTCTATGATCAAGCAGATCCCACGAATCCTGGGCCCAGGCCTGAATAAGGCTGGCAAGTTCCCTTCCTTGCTGACCCACAATGAGAACATGGTGGCCAAAGTTGATGAAGTGAAGTCCACAATCAAGTTCCAGATGAAGAAGGTGCCGTGTCTGGCAGTGGCTGCTGGCCACATGAAAATGACAGATGATGAGCTTGCATACAACATCCACTTAGCTGTCAACTTCCTGGTGTCATTGCTCAAGAAAAACTGGCAGAACGTTCGGGCTTTGTACATTAAGAGCACCATGGGCAAGCCCCAGCGCCTGTACTAAGGCACAGCTTAGTAAACCATAATCCCACCAGTAAAAAGAAAAAAAAAAAAATCATCAGTGAAAGCTAAACTAGCAAATGAAGTTTGGGGAATAAAAGGATATTAACAGAGTCTCAAAGACAGATACTCCAATTACAAAAGGCAAAAGAGTAACTTTACAATGGAAAACTAGGCAGACACCACCTTAATCAAATAATTAAAGTTAACATTGTCAGTAATGGGACTAAATCGACAGCGTGTACCTCCTGATATGATGCACTGAGAAGAATTCAGCATCACCTTGGTGGTTTTCCCACCGCAAGTGCATAACCTGAACGTAATTATAAGAAAATTTCAGACAAACCCAAAATGAGAGGAAATCCTCAAATAACAAGTCCGTATTTTTCAAAAATGTCAATGTTATGAAATACAAAGACAGACTCAAAAATCGTTCAGATTAAAGGAAACTAAAGAAACATGACAACGAAACTCATGATCTTAGATTTTCTTTCACTATGAAGGACATTATTGGAACAATTAACAAAATCTCAGTGAGGTCTGTAGGTTACATGATAGCATCATTTGATGTTAATTTCCTGATTTTGATCACTGTACCATGATTATACAAGCAAAAGAATCCGCCTGCCAATGCAGGGGACGTGGGTTCGAGCCCTGGTCCGGGAAGATCCCACATGCCGCGGGGTAACTAAGCCCATGAGCCACAACTACTGAGCCTGCGCTCTAGAGCCCACGAGTCACTACTGAAGCCTGTGAGCCTACAGCCCATGCTCCGCAACAGGAGAAGCCACCGCAATGAGAAGCCCGTGCACCGCAAGGAAGAGTAGCCCCCACTCGCCTCAACTAGAGAAAGCCCGCATGCAGCAACGAAGACCCAACACAGTCAAAAAAAAAAAAGAAAAAAAAAAAAAAAAAAGTACTTAGGGGCAAAAGGGCATCATGTTTGTAACTTAACCAGTTTAGAAAATAATTTTGTGTGTGTGTGTGTGTGTGTAGCGAGACAGAGAGAAAAAAAAGGAAGGAGGGAGAGACAGAGGGAGGGAAAATGTAATAAAATGCTAACATTTGGGGAATCTGGGAGAAGAGTATCCAGGAATTCTGTGTACTATTCCTGCAGCTTTTCTGTCAGTCTGAAATTATGTGAAAATTTTAAAAAAGTTTTTCTTTGAGATATGACTATACACCCACCAGAATGGTGTAATTAAAAAATATATATAATTTAAAAACACCAGCAAATTCTGGCAAAGATGTGGAGCAACTGGAGCTCTCATTCATTACTGGTAGGAAAATAAAATGGTACAACCACTTTGGAAAAAGGTCTGTTGGTTTGTTAAAAAACTAAACATACACCTACCCTATGACCCAGCAATTTTACTTCCAGGTATTTACCCAAGAGAAATGAAAACATGTTTACAAAAAGATCTGTACAAGAATGTTCATAGCCGTTTCATTCATAGTGACCCAAACAGCCCAGGTGTCCATCAACTGGAGAATGAATAAACAGTGGTACACATTTACTATGGAACACTACTCAGTATTCAAAAGTAACAAACTACTGATACATGCAGCAAGGTGAATGAATCTCAGAAATATTACACCAAATCTCAGAAACATACCCAGTGAAAGAAGCCTCACACAAAAGAGTACATAGTATATGACTCTGCTTACATGAAGTTCTAGAACAAAGAAAACTAATCTATGTTGAAAAAAATCAGAATAGTGGTTGCCTGTGGAGGCTTGGGGTGGGACTGACTAGGAAGGGGCACAAGAGAACTTTCTGGGGTAATGTAAATGATCTGTATCCTGATAGTGGTATGAGTTATACATGTGTATACACTTGTCAAAACTCAGCAAATGTGACAAGATGTATACATTTCAGTGTATTTGTTGCAGATGTAAAATGTACATCAAAAGAAAAAAATGGTAAACAAAGAATGAATTCTAGGGGGCTTCCCTGGCGGTCCAGTGGTTAAGACTTTGCCTTCCAGTGCAGGGGGTGTGGGTTCAATCCCTGGTCAGGGAGCTAAGATCCCACATGCCTCGGGCCAAAAAACCAAAGCACAGAACAGAAGCAATATTGTAACAAATTCAATAAAGACCATTTAAAAATGATCCACATCAAAAAAAAAAAAAAATCTTTAAAAAAGAATGAATTCTAGTATATGATACGCATGCTCAAGTACTCAGGGTACTCAGGGTCTGCAATTTATTTATTTATTTTATTTTTATTTTATTTATTTATTTTTGGCTGTGTTGGGCGTTTGTTGCTGCACGCGGGCTTTCTGTAGTTGCGGCGAGCAGGGGCTACTCTTCTTTGCAGTGCGCGGGCTTCTCATTGCAGTGGCTTCTCTTGTTGCAAAGCACGGGCTCTAGGCATGTGGGCTTCAGTAGTTGTGGCATGCGGGCTCAGTAGTTGTGGCTCACGGGCTCTAGAGCGCAGGCTCAGTAGTTGTGGCGCACGGGCTTAGTTGCTCCGTGGCATGCAGGATCTTCCCAGGCCAGGGCTGAACCCGTGTCCTCTGCCTTGGCAGGCAGATTCTTATCCACTGCGCCGCCAGGGAAGCCCCTGCAATTTATTTTGATCTGAGTCCAAAAGTATGAGGGATTGATGAATGGATTCTAGAGGGATGGACTGAAGGACAGATATGCAATCGAACAAACACGTGAAATAGTAATGGAATCTACAGGTTCACTGTAAAATTCTGTTTGTTGTATGTTTGAAGATTTGCGTAAATACAGTGCTGAGGGAAAAGACATTTTGGGGACAACTGGGTGAAGCTGAATGAAGACTGGTTATTAGATAATATTAGGGAATTATTTTTTGTCCATTTTCTTAGGTGTGATAATGGTTAAATCTAAAAGGTGATTTAAAACGTGTTCATTGTCCTTTTCTTTGTCTGAAATGTTTCATAACAAAACTCTGAAGAGAAAAATGAAACGAAACTACCTGGGTCTGAAGTTTCCTGGGGTCACTCCTCCCATCCAGTTGGACACTAGATGCTAGATGAACACAGGCTGAGGCTGGTCTGCCTGATCCCATCACGTCAGAAAGTGCAGCACAGTAGTGAAAGCTCAGTCATCAGCCAACAGTTCTCTCCTAAAATCGTTGCCTAAAATAAAAGAAAGTACTTTCAGACCAACTGTATTCAAACAAAAGGAAAGAATAAGTAAAACACAATGCCATGCTAATGTAACAATATTCTAGTAGTCCCCAGCCCCCTCATACTACAGAGTGAATGCTTAAGGACAGGTATATTAGTTTCTTCCACTTACTAAAGCAACTACACTTTTGAAATTCTACCTTCCAAGCGAATAGGGGACACACTAGCTTAATGACTATCTCTTGAGCCCTTTTCATTCCAAATTTCACATCTCAAAGGTTGCCGATAAGACGTTATTCCAAAGACAGAGCTCTGCTATGGCCAACAAGCACTTTCCCACAAGGAAGTTCTATGGATATACAGCATACATTAATAAATCCTAACTACTAACCAAAAAGCAGTACGCTTCACTCTTCTAGGTAGCTCAAAAGGACATAACTCTGAATGACTCTAAGTAAACCTGTGGCATCGGAGTACGTAGACTGACGCCAGGAACTGCCATTAACTAGCTGAATGACCTCTGTACATCTTCAATTTCCCCCAAACTCCCCCCACCCTATATTCACATAGTGTCTAACAGATGAGAGCGTTTGGTAAACTACACACGCACCAGTGCCTCTCCCTATTCTGAATGCCTCCTCATATGCACTACTGCCCCTGCACTCACACACTTGCTCATGTCGTTATTTACCTATTTCACAGGTATCTGTCTCATCTTCCCAGCTAGACAAGGTTCCTGGAGGGTTAGGGCCTTGTCTTGCTCTTCTCTGAGATTCCCCACAACAGTGCTTTGAGCATAGTGGACAATTTAACTCAACATTTGTCGAATTAAGCAGATCTTCCATAAACCAACTAGTGTTAACTGCATGGGGGAGCTTGTCCTCTCAAAGAATCCCATAGGAAATCAACTGGGAAATTCAGGTTTTTTTAAGAGATCCCTAATTTAAGCTTTTGAATAAACTCAAGGATTGTAGACTGGATTTGCTTAAAGACTGACATATCTGTAGAAGTATAAAGATTCCTTATTTCTAAGGCTGTAGAGACATGATCAAAAGCGAAGATGGGAGGAGGCACCCGCGTGAGGCAATCCCAACTGGCTTGACATCTCCACAGCCCAGGGGCCGGAGCCGCAGAATGAAGGAGCCTGCAGAATTGGGGCCTGGGCATCTGCGGCTTGTACGTGGTCAGTACTTTCCCCCTGGATGCCAAAGGCCTAACAGTCCGTTCTCCAACAGGAAGAAGCCAGGTGATCCCCACAGTTCCAGGATACCTCGAGTGACGCTACACACACACACAAGCACATACACACACAAAGTCCAGGGACACCCACCCCGAACCGTTCCCCTATACAAAGTCCTGGGACACCCCTCTCCTTGCAACCTGTCCCTTTCCCATTGTGCCCGGAAACCTCCCAATGTGTTATCCCATATACGGTGAGGCATCTCCACGAAGTATCTCTCTCCCCAATCCTGAGACACCCTTACGGCCTGTGCCTTCATCCATAACCCAGAACAAATCTCCCCCCAACCTGTTCCCTCCCAAAGAGCCCCAGGGTCCCCCAACTTGTTCCCTATATATACTACTGGAATGCACCCCTCAATCTGTCCTCCCCCTCACAATTTTCTCCCAAATTGTTCCCCCTCCCTCTGATTCTAGACCCTCCTGCAGCCTGTCTCCTCCCACCCTGCTGTGCATGATCTCTCAAGTGGCCAACGCCTGTCTCCTCCCTTGAAAACGGAGGCACTTCCTCGGCTTCATTCACCCCCGCAGCCGTGCCTGTCCTGGACACCCCTGGCATGTTCTCAGAGTCCGGTTCTTCCCCCGCAGACCTTGGGCAGCTCCATAACCTGGTCCCATGCCCACAGGTGTAAGACACCCACCCCGGCAGCCCCAGGACACTTCTACCTCCTGTCTCCCGCCCTGGAGCCCCGGGGCCCTCTGCGGACAGCCTCCTCCCCGTCGTGAGGCCGGAGACAGCCGCACTGGGTTCTTCTCCTGCAGACCCAGTCACCCACACTGCGGCAGGCCGGCGCCCCGCCGTGGGAACTCCTACAGCTGCAAGCACCCCCAAAGACAGAGGTACCCTCACAGCCCCAGGGATGGCTCCGTCGGCTCTCCTTCTCCATAGGCCTGCAACGCCTTCAGAGTCAGCCTCCCCGTCCGCAGGTCCTGAAGCCCTGACAGCAGTGGGCACCTCAGTCGCCTGTCCCCTTCCCCATACCCCTAAGCCATCCCCAGAGCTGGCATCACCCACCAGCGGCCCAGGGGCCGAAGCAGCTGTGGACACCCCTGCAGTCAGAGGTACTCCTGCAGTCTGTCCCCTCCCTGGCAAGCGTGAGAAACCCCCAGAGCCAGTCTCCACCCCCAGGGGACCAGGTACCCGAGGAGCCGTGGGCACCTCAGCAGCCACAGGAACCCTAGCACTCTGTCTCTTTCCCCATGATCCTGGGGAAGCCTCACAACCAGTATCCTCTCCCACAGACCACAGCTCCTGGGGAGCCATAGGTACCCCTGAAGCCAAGGGTATCCTGGCAGTACGAACCTCTCCCCACAGGTTCAAGTCATCCCTGGAGCCGCCTTCCTGACACACAGAGCCAGGCACCCACACAGCGGCAGGCACCCTGGCAGGTACGCTTCCAGACCCAGAGGTACACACAGCTGTGGGCACCCCTGCTGGAGCACTCCTGTGCTTGGACACACCTGCTGCCTCTGGCGACCCCACTGCCTCAGAGAGCCCCGCGGCCTGTCTTCTCATGCAGAGACATGAGGCATCCCCACAGACAGCCTCCTGATCCACAGACCCGGGTCCCCCTAAAGCTGCAGGCACCGGAGCCTCTGGCCCCCCCAGAGCCCGCCTCCTTTCCCACAGACTCAAGACATTCCCACCGCAGGTCTCCTCCCTGACAGCCCCTGGCACTGCATCAGCCGGGGGCACCCCCAGAGCCTGCTGCCTAGCCCACAGGCCTGTAACACCACCGCCGCTAGTCCGTTCTCCCACGGCTCCCACTACCACCGGAGCCTGGGACACCCTCACAGGCTGTTCCATTCCCCACGGACCCCGGACACTCCCACAGCCTGCCTCTGGCCCCAGAGCCCTAGGTACTCCCATAGGCTGTCCTATGTCCCACAGGCCTGGAGCGCCCCCAGGACCTGCCTCCTGCTCATCAGGACCAGACACCTCTGCAGGCTGTGCAGCTTCCCGGGACCCGGAGTCGCCCCCAGAGCCTGTCTCCACCCACACAGCCTGCCCCCTCTCCCCAAATCCTGGCTCACCCCGACAACTCATTCCCGCTCCAATCGCACGAGGCACCCCTATGGGCTGTCCGGTGCCCCACAGGCCAGGGAGAAGCCCGGCGTCTGTCTCCTCCACGGCTTGTCTCCTCCGCCACGCGGCTGGGGCACCCACAAAGGGAGTTTCCTCCCGCGCAGCTCTGGGCACCCCTGCGGTCCACCCCCTTCCCCCTAAGCCTGGGGTATCCCCAAAGACAGGCACCTGCGCTGCCTGCTCCCTCCCCCGCAGACCTGGAGCAGCCCCGACGCCGGGCTCTCCCTCCACAGCTCTAGGTACCTCCACAGCCTCAGGCCACCCCACAGTGGCCCCGGGAACCCCCCCAGTCGGCCCTTTTCCCCAAGAGCCCAGGGCAACCCCACAGCCTATCCCCTCCACGGGCCCAGGCACCGCCACGGCTTGTCTTCTCCCCCACTGGTGTGGGGCAATCCCAGAACTTGCCTCCGGAGTCCCAGGCACAGCCACAGGTGGCATCCTCACAGCCTGGCCCTGCCCACACAAACCTGAGGTCCTCTCACAGCCTGCCCCTAGGTCCGGAGCTATGGCTACTCCTGCGGCCCGGGGGACTGTCCTGGCCTGTCCTTTCACCCACGGTCCGGTGAGACCACCACGGCTGGTCTCTACCCACGAAGCCCGTCCAGGAACCCCCCTTTCAACCGGCCCTTCTCCTGCAGGCACGGGATGGAGCTCGACTCTGCTTCCTTCCCCACATCCTGAAGCTGCCCTCATAGCCTGCACCTTCAACCACAGTTCCAGAATGCTCTCATGCCCCGTAGATCCTGGACAACCTTTTCTCTCACAGCCCCGGGGGCTCCTATAAGACGTCTCCTCCTCCTCCCCAGTGCCAGTCACCCACACAGAGCCGACAGGCCCCACCACCTGGGGTTCCCCCACTGCCCCGTTCACCCACACAGTCCCAAGGTCCCTTGCAGCCTCCATCGAACCTGCCGTGCCAGGTGTCCCCCCAGCCTCGTTCGCCCCGGCGGCCTGGGCTGTTCCCGCTGCAGGTCTTCTCCCCCATGGCCGCCGACAGTCCCGCAGCCTTTCCGCACTCACACAGCGCGTCCCTCGAACCGAGGACCTCGCCCGGCGCCTCCCTCCACGGCCTCGGGACGTCCCTGCACCCCGTCTCTTCTCCCACGGCCGCCGGACTCCGCGCCCGGACCTGCTGGGCCCCACGCAGCGGCCCGACGTCTCCGCCGCTAGCTCGCCCCCGCGCAGCCCCGGCAAGACCCCTGGGCCAGCCGCCCCACTCATCGCTCCAGGACGACTCCCGCCTTCCCAGCGCAGCCCCGGGGCACTTTCTGTCTCAGCACCGGCTCCCAGGGCGGCTCCACGCACGCACTCACACACTCAGCTCCAGCCCTCGGAGCCTTCCTGCCTCCCAGCCCCCTACCCCCGCCCAGTCCCGGACGCCCGCCCCCCGGTCCCGGGGCCCCACTAAAGCCTCGGCAGGAGAAAAGGTAATTAGGCCCGACGAGCGGCAGGATCTAAGCTCGGTCAAAGTCTCCTCTCCCGCAGATCCATGACTCCTAACGCGGCTTCCCACAATCCCCCCAGCTCCGGCCAGAGCCCACCTGGTCTGGGGCGCGGCGCGCCTACCAGAAAGCGGGCTGGGGGCCGCAACTAGGCCTCACTTCCGGCCGCTCGCCCAGTCGCCATGGCAACGGGCGCAGGGCGGCTTGGGAGCCGTTAAGGCTCCGGAGCCACCTAAGGGTTCAGGGGCTGCGTGGCGGCAGGTTTTGCAGCCACTACACATGGGGCTGGGGCCGGGACCAGACAGGGGCAGAAGCCGGGGTTTCGGGGTGCAGCGAGCACTGAGAGACCTGACAGGAGAACAGAATGACGGTGCGGAGGAGTTCTGGCCGTCAGAGGCTCCCGTAGCACTTCAGAGCCAGGCTGGCTCCCTCAAGCCCTGCCCAGCTCCCCGCCCACCCGGAAATAGCTTCGCCCCACCCCGCATGGAGCTCCTCCCAGCGGCGGCCGAACCCAAGACACCTCTAGCTTTCCGAGGCACGCTTTCCCGATGGCCCGCTACGAAGAGGTAAGCGTGTACGGCTACGAGGAGTTCACGCAGGCGGTGGAGCAGCACAGTGGCAAGACTATTTTCGCCTACTTTTCTGGTTCTAAGGACGCCGAAGGCAAAAGCTGGTGCCCCGACTGCGTGCAGGGTGAGGCCGGGATTCGGGGGCTGCAGCCCAGAGGAAGTGGCAGGAAGGCCGAGGCTATGGCCAGAGTGGGGTGGAGAGGAAGCGGAGGGAGTCTTGCTCCCGGAGTCCCGCAGGGCGATCTGAGCTCTCATCTTGCCTTTTCCTACCCTGTTCCCTACTCCTGCTATTAAGTCCTTCCCGCCCCGCCAAGAGTGCTCTTCTACCATTCGACCCGGGTAATCTTGGAATCTGGTCCATTAGAACTTTTCACTTCCCCAATGTGATTAGTGTCTTACAGGAGACGTGAATTGGTCTCCTTATGATAAGTCAGCAAATATTTGTCTTTCATTGTTCTGGGCGCTGTGGCCTGGGGACAAATCAGGACTGAGAGTGGGTCCTTACCCTTAAAGTGGCTCTCAAAATCAGAAAAAAACACGTGACTTCTGTTAATCTCCTCAGTTAACTGCAGGATAAAGTCTGAGTACTTACCAAGACTGAGGGGAGAGGAGGGGAGGGGAGAGGGACGCTGTTCATCAGTGCCTGATTGTAAAGTTGGTAATTATTTCTATCAACTTTTTAAAAAGCTGAACCGGTCGTCCGAGAGGGGCTGAAGCATGTTGGTGAAGGATGTGTGTTCATCTACTGCCAAGTAGGAGAAAAACCTTAGTAAGTGGCAATGTGTACTCTATTTCCCAGACATGCACTAGACTCTTGCAAATTTAGGCGGGAAGGGTCTTGTGATTCAGGTTCCCAGTTCTAAGGTACAGTCGGATAAGTCAAGCAACTAGAAGATATTAAATACGAATTAAAAATTTGAATGTTCAGCCATTTGTATTAGGTAAGGGTAATTCAATAATTTGGCCTGATGTTAGTTCAGAACTTAATTGTCTTTATATTTATTTTATATCTTAGTATATATTCACTTCAATGAAAACTTTGCACAGGAGAATATATGTCGTAGACGTCAAGGTTTTTAAAATGTTTACAACGAAAACAGTGTTTACTGAAAGACTGAAAGTGGGAATGTATCAAATACCAAGCAGAATGTAAGAAACCAAGTAAACGTTTTTCATGATCACTTTCTCCTTCTGAAATAGTTGGAAAGATCCAAATAATGACTTCAGGAAAAAGTTGAAATTAACTGCAGTGCCTACACTACTTAAATATGGAACAGTGAGTATCTTTCTTTAACTGTGTTGGGGATACAGTTCACCCTATCAAAACTCTTAACTTGTTCTGGATTCAAATTTGAAAAGATCTTGACATTTCATCCCAAGTATCACATTGCTCTTCAGAATGTATTCAAAATACACATGGCTGTCCATCCCTATGGCCTATCCCAATAAGTCATTAATAATGCAAATATTAGGGTTTTTTTCATGCCTTTTAAAAGCCATTCTTATTTTAAAATTCTGTAAGCACTGTTGAAGAAAGCTGGTTAACATACAATTCCTTAAAACAGTGGCATCAGTAGTTGTTTTCGACTTAATCCATAATTCTGGATGAAAAGAAAGGGCATGTCCTCTAGTTTAGTCATGGCCCTGGGATCCTAAATTACAGAGTTAAAGGGAAGGGCTGACGCTGGGCTTCCTGTCTCCTGTTTTAGTCCACGGAGCCAAGTATTTTAATGACTCGCCTTAAGGTAAATATCTTAACTATTTCATAAAGCTTGTTACAACTAGTTAATAGTTTCTGAATAGCATAATTTCTCTGTTCCAAGACTTGTGTCATTCAAGGTAGAACAACTCATTCCCCTCCTAATAACATTTTTGTAGCTGTGGGTTAAGATATGACTGTTGTTCTCTTACAGCCTCAAAAACTGGTAGAATCTGAGTGTCTTCAGGCCAACCTCGTGGAGATGTTGTTCTCTGAAGATTAAGATTTGATGATGGCAATTGTGTCTTTACTTCCTGATTTGCTCTAGTATAAAAGAATGTGCATACTTGCTTTGAATTCATGTTAGCAATAAGTAAATAAATAAATGATGATGTAAAAAAATTGGTACATGTCTAAACAATAGAGAGTGCTATTAAAATGCTCATGAACCCTCAATTTGCTTTAATATATGGGTATTTTTAAGCTACCATAGGTAAAATAAGTCTTCAGGAGTGGCAGTAATAGCACAAAGGAAGCTATTATTGGAGATGACAGAAATACCTAAAAGCCCCTAATAGTGCAGTAGACAGCTTCCAAATCTCTAAAGGAGTTAGGATCTTTTACCTTAAATTCCACGAATTTACAAAGAACTGTTATTCCTAAAACACCTTCTTTGGCTTTAGAATGTAGAACTTAACCTAACCACTGAAGGGAAGCACAGCACATCTAATCCAGCCTCTGCTTAATGCTGGCAGTTTTGTTACAGCTGTCTGAATATGCCTCACTACTTGGGATGAGGCGGGTGGCAGAGAGGTCAGAGACCATATAACCTAGTGATGGGAAGGACTCTAGCCTGTGAGTCAGTCTCACTGATTATCACTCACTAGCTGTGTAACCATTAACCTGTCTAAACCTCAGTTTCCTCCTTTATGAACATGGATCGTTCTGAGGATAAAATGAGAATGCAGCTAAGCACTTAACATTGTGCCTGGTTTGTGGTATCTGCCAAATAAAATAAAGGTCAGCTTTCCCAAATGAGCACAAGTGTTCGAGGCTCCTCACCTCTGTTCTAGTCTTAAGGTCAAGAGTCCAATTAGTAGTTAACCACCAATCTTCTCCCTGCCATTACCAGGTCAGTGACATACCAATGATTCTTCCTTAAAACTCACTTGCAAAGCAACTGGTGATACAGGTATGTCTCCTGCCCTGCAGAATTTAAGAACCTTTATGCGGTTCCTGCTGTCTGATGTAAAGAGGTCACTTACTCCACACCTCTCACTCTGTAGATGCAGGGCAGGATAGCTGATCTGAGGGACAGCAAGGTTCCAGGAGACAGACTTGTCCCAGGCCCCACTGTACATGAAAACAGAGCTCGGCTTAGTTTGGGATATTCGGTGGCCCTCCCCTTCCCTCGCCCCCCACTGCCTTAAATTGGTCTGAAACACCTAACATTTCGATTCTTACTCAGCTGACTGTGTTAAATACTAATAAAAGCTTACAAATCCACAGGGAAATCAAAGTAGAACAATTCTGGTTTAACAGAAATCATCTATTAACAAGAGAAAGTTAGTTCAATTAAATAGCACACTAATGGTTCTCGGTGCTACCACGGTAAAGGTACACAGGAAGAGTCTTTTTGTCGTCACTGCACAAAAGCAATAGGTACATATCTTAAGAGCCTGGTCCGGATCCAGCCGTTCACTTTCCCGATGCGTTGTTGTGCTGCTGCTGCTCCGCCAGGGCTTGCTGGAGGCGCATGCGCTTCCGAGAATAGTGCTGCCAGTGCAGAATTTGCTGCTCGTCAATAAATTTCGCACACTGAGCATTCACCAGCTCCTTACGGAAGTGTTCGTACTGGAGCAGTTCTAACATGTGTAAACACTGAGGGTACCTGGGGTTAAGTCTGTAAGTTAGTGATCGACATAACGTAATAATACCACGCTCTAGTTCAGTTACTCACCTAAGAACGATCTTGCAGCCTACCATTTCTGTAACATTAATTTAGTATACTTTGGTAGTACAGTTCTTTTTTTTTTCCTGCTTATGCATCAAAAGTCAGCAAAATTTTCAAAAGTGAGAAAACTTAAGTTCAGAAAGATTAAATAACTTGCCTAAGACCACACAGTAACTGGTAAACGGAGTCAACATTGGGGGACAAAGCATGCTATTCTCTTCTGGTGGTTTCCAAGGTGAGGAACACGAACACTTTTTATTTTAGTAATTAATTGTGTGTTTAATTAATACCTACTGGTTTTCCATAAACAATGATAAGACAACTTTTATTTTAAAACTGAGTCAATCTCAGAAAGAACTAAGCACAAATACTGTATTCTAGTTTTCCATAGGGATATAACAATTCTGAAATTAAGTACATATACTCTAAGGTTGAGCAAATACGTAAGTAAATATGCTGTAGATAGAAAGCCAAATTTCTGGCTCTCAGAAAAAGAGTTTCAGATAAGGAAGGGGGAAGGCTAGAATGAATCCTGTTACTGAGTTGGAATTGAAAACAGTATGAACTCATGGCTTTGAATATATATATATATATATATATATATATATATATATATATATATATATATATACATACACACACAGATCTAGAAATAGGTATTTATATACACACACAATTTCTAGCTTTGTGTGTTGAGAGGGCCTAGAAGCAATGACACCAATGCACACACTGAGTGCCCAGATCATGGGTTTTATATAGAATTATCCAAGGTTGGTTGGAGACATGGCTGATTCTAAGGCTAACAGAGGGAAAGTACAAGATGAGCCTGGAATATTATGTAGTGCCAGAAAGAAAAATGCTCAAAAAATTATAGGGATATGTCAACAAAAGTACTCAGGAGCCAATGTGAAGGGGCTCCCACTGGCTATATCTGGGATCAAGAAGATACATAATTATAACCCACAAGATAAAGAATCCAAGAGTCCATGTTGATGTAACTTTTTTAAGTGAATAAATAAATCAGGAACAAGGAAATGTTCCTTCCTTACAACTGAATACCAACTAATAAATGAATAAATAAATCAGGAACAAGGAAATGTTCCTTCCTTACAACTGAATACCAACTAATAAATGAATAAAGAATGATGAAATTAGAAAATCACCACAGTAAAAACTGTTTCAAGCAAGTATCTTCCATAGATGCTAAAGTTAGGTAAAAGAATGAAATATGAAACGATACTTACATAGTCTCAAAGTATTCCCTCACAAAATACGTATTAAATACAAAAGGAAAAATAGTAACTTGATACAGAGAAAAGTGGCAGCCACCACCTCAACCAAGTGGTCAAAATTAATATCACCCGTAGAGGGACAAATTGACATTCTATGACTCCTGATATACCAAGAAGGATATAAGATTACTTCTGTGTCACACTTACGGGGGGGGGGGGGGGGAAGAAGACTGATGAACTCAGATTAATGGAGACTAAGACATGACAACAAAATGCAGCATCTGAGCCTAGACTGGACACTGCCCCAGACACAGGACATTAGTGAGACAGCTGGCAAAATGTGAATGAGGTCTGCTGGTTAGATAACAAGATCAGATGATATATCAATGTTAATGTTCTGATTCTGATCACTGTACTATGATTATGTAAGAGGTTTGCATTTAGAATATCTGGGGGAAGAATATACAGGAATTCTTACTGTTTTTCCATTTGTTTTTAAGTAAAACTATTTCAAATAGAAAAGACATAAAATTTAAATGAGTCAATTAAAAAACAGTAAGTCTTACAGGGAGTACACAGATAGAGCCAAAATTGTACAAGTGGTATACAAATGACTAAAGTTTGGGGACAGTACACTACAGCAGTGCCTCTCAAATTTTAATGCACACATGAATCACTTCTTAAAATGCAGACTCTGATTCAGGAAGTCTGGGGTGGAGCCTGAGGACTGCATTTCTAACAAGCTCCCAAGTGATACCAATGTTGCTGGTCTGAGGACCACATTGAGTAGCAGGGCCCTACACCACGTTGTCCTTATTACACATTTGCTTCCTATACTCCAAAGATATATAGTTGCTTGTAATTGTCAGCAGCTAAGCCTGGAAAGCCCTACTCACACCTAACCTGGCTATTTCCTTTTCATGAGGACATTGTTGGTAGTTAAAAAGACCTAGGTTTGAAACCAGCTCTGCCATTCTCCAGCTGGGTAGCCTCAAACAAAGTACTTAAACTCCCTTAAGGTTTAGTTTCTTCAACTGTAAAATAAGTTAATGTGACGACCAAGAGAATGGTCTTCAAGTAGCGTTTAGTCAGTAACTGGAACTTAGACACACAGCGACCATTTATCAGACTTGTAGAGACAATGCTCAGAATACATTATATGACAAAATAAGGAATTATAAATATGTTAATAGGCTACAATTATAGCATTAACCAACAAGATGAAATAGAAGAGGTACAAAAGGAAAGTTTTGCAATTAGATTTTTTAAAAATAAATAAGAAATAAATGGAGAACTAAACTAATAGCGTTGATGAAAATAAGAACTGAAAGATTTTAGTTGACATAAAGCTCCCAGCAAGTCAACAATATGAATCCTTGCCCCCTCATTCCCTGCCCCCACAAAAAAGGTAATGTAAACTTAAGTTGAACAAATAGAAGTATAATGTCCATATGAAGAAAAAAAAGCTATTTGGTCCACCGTACCCTGACATCTGAAGGCCTGTGTTTAGCTCTTGGCTGAAAAACATAAGGCATAAGTGCAAAATACCCAAAGGTGGGCACATGAGAAACGGCTGAAGGTAGGTGAGAAAAAAAGATGTAAGAGATAAATTATAGTTGCAAGTCGTGGCTATTAGTAAAATAGTGGAAACTGTCTAGAAGAGGCAGCTGCTCCTCTGCTCTAGCCAGTGGTTGACCTGGGAGAACAAAGACCTGGGGTTACCAGATCTTCCAGAATTTTAGAGTAGCTAGAAATCTGGATTAAAATATGAAACTTTCTAATCTTCAAATGTTGGCAACTATTAAACGAAAACCTTGCAGAAATGAAATGGGGGTTAATTTGCAACCTCTCTTGAATTTAAATATCTGAATGGCTGTTCCTCAAGAGGGCATAGATTGGTTCTGGATTAATTCAGGGACAAAACTCAACATGGGTTGAAGTTACATGGAGGTATATCATATTATAATACAAGGAAGAACTTTCTAGCATCTAGCTAACAATGGAATTGGTTGCCCCTGAATGGAGTAGTATGTGCTCACTGGAAACCTCCAGCCAGCATGTAGATGACCATCTCAGCAATGTTGTGGGTGAAACTGAACTTGATGGTGTCTAGGGCTCATTGTCCAACACTGAGTCTCTAAGTCTACATACATACAACATGTTGCAATCTAATAAAAAAAGTCTTTTCTCTGGATTATTAAATGAATAAGTGGTTCTTTATAAAGGGCCAGTAAGGGTGCCAAGGGTCCTGCAAGCTACAGGAGGATGTGGGCTTCGCACATCCTCCTTGTTATAAGACACAGATCAGAAAAGTGGGAGTACAAGTTTGAAACATTTTCCTCTCAAACTTGTGTTTGTTTAGGAAAAAAAAAGACTAAAAGTTTCACCATTGCTTTTTGACTACCTAGTTAAGACAAAGCACAGGTGGGAATTCACGGTTTATTTTTTACCATTAAAAAGGAATACGTTCAGGGACTTCCCTGGCAGTCCAGTGGTTAAGACTCCGCGCTCCCAATGCACGGGGCCCGGGTTCAATCCCTGGTCAGGGAACTAGATCCCGCATGCCGCAACTAAGACCTGGCGCAGCCAAATAAATCAATAAATATATATATATTTTTAATGTAAGCTATAGCACTACTGCAAATTAGCAGAATTAAAAAAAAAAAAAAGGTATAAGTTCGTGATTATAGTATGCTCCTTGCAATTCATAAGCCTTAAAACGAAAGCATCTATTGCACAACTTAAATAATAAATACATATATTTATTATGTAAAATATATAAAATAAAATAAGCAGCTACTAAGACTCGGGTAAGGCTACCTCCTCTAGAAAACCTTCCTTACAAGTAAGTACCCCTTTCTACGGTCTTTCACGTTCAGGCTATGGCTATGTCATTCCATATATAGACTGTGGGTTCCTTGGGGTCAGAAATCCAGTGAGATGGAGTGAGTGGTATAAGATAAGGTCAGACAAGACAGGGCTAGATTATATAGGTCTTTAGCTCAAGAAAAGAGATTAGATTTTCTTCTGCATGCAATGAGAAGCAACTGAAGAGTTCTAATGGAATGCTTTGATTTATATTTTTAAGATACCAAGTTGGCTTCTGTGTAGAAAATAGTTCTGCTTTGTTTGGCCTGGGGGTGGGGGATGGCGGGGAGAAAGCAGGGATACTGGTGAGTATATTACTGAAGTAATCCAAGTAAAGTTAGAGATCAGTGTGTCTCGTGTTAAAATGGAGACAGCTAAAAGAAGTGCAGAGATTCAAAATATATTTTTTCCAATGTGAAACTAAGAAGTCTATTAAATATCAGTGCTTTGGAGTATAATAAAGTACACACATATTTAGGACTATAAAAATTAAACTTACTTTAGATACTTGGCATATTCTGGTTCTTTCCAGTAAAGCAAGTACTTAAGATAATTAACAAAAGCTTTGTCTTTGAAGTAACCTCTTTGGGCAAGAACTGAAAGGCATAAAAAAAAAAAAAATACACCTGTAGAGCAAATCAATCCTTGGACTACTGATTTGTGACTCCTAACATAAAAGTAAAGAATTTACTTACATAACATCCCCACCACCAACACTCGTTGAATTCACGACAGAAGTCCCAGTTTGCTCAATTATATATATACCAATATAAGTGTAGCGATAATTCTGTTCAATTGAGAATGTACAAAAGTAGATACTAAAGTCATCCCTCAAATCCACAGGGGACTGGTTCTAAGAGACCCCACACACACCAAAACCCACAGATGCTCAAGTCTCATATAAAATAACATAGCGCAATGACAATGACAGTATTGTCACCCTCCGAATGGGAAGATTCAACCAACTGCAGCTGAATCCGAGGATACAAAGGGCCAGCTATGAATTGGAACTATGAATTGCAACTCTTCTATCAGAAATTATAAATAGCTACTCAATTCAATGAGGTGCTCAACAACTTACAATTAAGGTAATTTGGGTTGGCTAAACACTGCACAAATTCCAACTCCAACTGAAACCGAAGTCGATTTCCAGCATCATCTAGGAGAGAAGATAGCAAAAATCATCCAAAATAAACGTCACCATATACAATACTGATTTGTAGAAAGAAAACAGCAGTAAAGAAACCTGACTAATGATGAGATACGTTTCTACATAAAGAAGGGCATGTGAATGTTTTCCTAAACTGGGCGAGGGAGGAGAAAAACCTTCCTTAGAAGTCTAAGGAAAGCAAAGCCCTGATTAAAAGGAATGTTTAATCAGGAATGAATGAATTCTCTAATGTTAAAGACAAGTTATCAAAGAAAACAGAATCACACACGGGGCAGAACATTTATCACTCGTGAGCCACTATGTTGGGATTTTAACATTTTAACATTGACCACTGTTGCGGTAAGTTGCGGTAACTGTGCCTTGCCTTATTTTAATAATGCGTTAGAAGTTGTTAAGTGATTAAGCTAAGCAAAAATAAAGCAAACGCTAAACCTATCAAGAAAAGTTCAGAATGCAAGCTGAAAGAGACCACGGCGAGTACGCAAGATCAGGGAACGCGTGCTTCGGTGAGACGCGTCAGTGGCAAAATAATACACGAGTTTGTCGACGATATTTTAAACTTATGCAAGCTCATTTAAGACCCAGAAAACAAATCGAGGAAGCGGTTTATGATCCAAAATCTCTCCTTTAGCCTCGCCGGAAGCCGGTGGGGTCGGTGTCTGAATAACAAGTGAGGAGAAAGGATATACCAACAAAACAAACTCTGAAAAGGCCAAACTACCTTCGCCCTTCCAGACGCTAGAAGAGCCCTAGCCCCTCCCAGGCCGAACAATCACCTTGCGGGGAGTTAGGCCTGGAAGGCGAACCCGGGGAAGCGGGAGCAGGTGTCTGGGCCCGGGATAGTTCTATTTGCCAAAACGCACGGCTCGGAGCGCCACTCACCTGTCTCCATAGCGACGGGTGCTGCCATCACCAGCAAAGAAGCTATGCAGCCAGCTGGCCGACACCGCGAACGCCAGGAGCGGCGGGGGAAGTGCCGGAAGCCGCGGCTCCCCCTTCCTGCCGCGGTGCAGTGTGGGATGCGGGAGGCGGGCAGAGACTCGCGCGTGGGCGGGCGGCTCCGCCCATCCCAGGCCCGCCCCGGCCCGGCCCGCCCCGGCCCGGCCCCGCCTCCCCCCGCGCGGGCTCCTGACAGGCTAGGGGGCGATGCGGGGGCTGACCTATCGCGGGGCCTAACCCAGGGTTTCAGAGGGGCCGTTACCAGCCCCCGCCAGGACCACTGTTCCTGCACGTCCCTGTGTCGTGGGACCCTCGGGTACCGCTGTGCCTGCGTCACAGTGCCGTGTGATGTCACTCCTCACCGAGTGACGTAATCCGTCGAGGAGCGTGGGGCAATGGGGCCTCGCGAGGCCTGCTTGGCTCCGTTACCCCTGTAAGATGGCCTCACCCCTTGGGGGAAAGCCCTCTCCACCCCGGGTGGAGTCCGCCCGCTACGAGGAGGCGGCGACGGTCCGCGTGGAGACCTCGTCCCACCGCGTGGAGACGTCCTCCCGTCAGGTGCGGAGCTCTTCCCGGCAGGTGGAGACTACGCAGCGCCGCAGCTAGGGGCGCTCCGTCTCCCTCTCTGGGAAACGGCTCCCTCGCGTCTTCGAGGTGTCATACCAGCACGTGGAAACCGCCTCGCAGCGCACGGAGACGGCCTCCCGCCGCGTCAGGGCCTCGTCTCTGCGGGTGGAGACGTCTCTGCACCGCGTGGAGAGCCCGCCGCGGCGGGAGCAGCCGGCCGCTCGGCAAAATGTCCAAAAGGCCCGATGAAATGCTTCCTTCCTCGGGGTCACGAGAGGGCCATGGCCCTTGGCCAGGGCAGAATTGCCTCCAGTTCGCAGCCAGCCTGCCGCCAGGTGGACCGATCATCTTTGGTTTCCTGGAAACCGACCACAAATCAATTTAAGAAAGAGCCAAGTTGCGGTTTCGGGACTCAGCCAACATTCACTGACACTGCTGCTCCCTGGACCATCCTTTCCTGCCTTTCACCCAGTAAACTATTTTAACTTGAAGGCAGCACAAAAAGTTTTCGGGCCCTAGATATTGTATATATTGAGATGATGGACAAAGAGGCTGTTTGAACCTCTGAGGCAGGTGAGTTTTGGATTCTTAGCCCCTGAACGACCTTTGCTGCTTCAAATTTAGGGACAGAGCAAACTGAAGTCATGACCAGTGGAATGATTATATGCCTGCAGCAAACCTGAGGGGCAAGGAACAGACTTTCCTTAATTAATTAGTTGGCCTGTGTTTATGTTTCAAAATTGTTATTTTCTTTATGCCAAGCCCTTGTGCATGGTAGCCCGAGCCATACACATTTTAACATAGGTCAAATGTAGTTCAAAGTGAAACTACATCAACAGTCAAGAATAATCTTAGAAAGGAAACCTGACCTGTGATTTGAGGAGGTACAGGGGAGGAATATTTATTGAGCACCTACTCTGTGCCAGGTGTTATTTTAGCATTTGGGCTGTAGCAGTGAACAAGGCAAACAGGGTCCTGGCTCTTGGGGAGCTTACACTCTAGTGAAAAGGCAGACAACAAATGACAATAGAAAGTCTTCTATTGTGATTAGCACTATGAAGGAAATAAACAGGTAATGTGATAGAGAATGTAAGGGGGTTCTTTAGCTGGGATGGTCAGGGAAGGCCTTGCTGATTAGGCAGCATTTGATCTGGGACTTGTATAGTGAACAATGAGTCATGCAAAGGTCTGGGGAGAGTGCGTTTTAGGTAGAGGAATCAGCCAAGTCCAAGGGGTGAAGGGGAGCAAGCTTGGGCTGTTCAAGGAGCAGAAAAAAGACCAGTGTGGCTGGAGCTTAGGGAGGGAGAGCGTTGTATGGAAGAGAGGATGTTAGAGAAGCAGGCAGTGGCCAGTTCATAGAGGGTCTTGAAAGCCACAATAAGGAGCTTGGGTTTTATTCTAAGGTCAATGGGAAGACGCTGGAGGGTTTTCAGCAGGGGAGTGACATGATGCATTTTACATTTAAAAAATATCCTGGTTCCTGTGTGTAGGATTAGGACAGTGGTTCTCAGGGGTGATTTTTATCCCCCAAGGGACAGTTGGCAATGTCTAAAGACTTTTTTTAGTTTGTCACAATGGAGGGGGGGGCAGTTGCTACTGGCATCTAGTGAGTGGAGACCAGTGCCCAAGACAGCCCCCCTCCCCCAAGCAAAGGGAACTACGTTTGGACTAACACACTTAGTCCAAAATGTCAATAGTGTGAGGTTGAGAAACCCTGATGTGTAGGGGACCAGAGAGGAAACAGGAACTAGTTAGGAAGCTAATAGCGTGGTCCAGTAAGAGATGATAGTGGCTCATACTAGGGTGGCAGAAGTGGAACTAGAGAAAAGAGCACAGATTAGGGATGTGTTCTGGAAGCGGAGCTGACATGACTGATGGATATGGAAGGTGAGGGAAAGAGAAATAGAAGAATCAAGGATGACTTCTAAGTTTTGACTTGAGCAGTTTGGTGTATGGTGGTGCCATTTACTAGGCTGAGAAATACTAGGGGAGGATCGGTTTAGGAGGAAAAATCAGTTCCATTTTGGCCGTATTGAGTTTCAGATGCCTATCAAATACCCAAATGGAGTTGACTGCAAGCGGCTGGCTGCCATGAGAAAGGTGAGGACTGGAAATATAAAATGTAGGGTCGTCAGTCCATAGATGGTATTTAAAGCCAGGGGACTGAGTGACAATCATCTGCCGGTCTGTCTCGCTCATTTTATGCCCATGAATGGATTAGAGCTCTTGTTCATCAGGGAGCACCAGCTGGCTAAACACCTCTCCCCCCTCTCACCCCCGCAGGGTCTGGCTTGACCTACCTAACTTGTCCTTGCCTGTAGCCTTTTGGTAGCCACCAATAAGGGAGAAAGTTTGCACTAAAATGTGAGACAAATGCTTCTGAAAACTTGACTTTCACTGGCAACGTTACACTGCTCCTGGGAAGAGGGTTCTTAAAGGTTCAGAAGTTAAACTTTTTCGGGGGTTTTGTGTGGGGGGGGTGTTTTGGAGGTTGTCGCATGGATATCAGTGTCCCAGGTTCTCACGGGATGGCTGAACAACTGAACTGATGTATAACAGTGGTTCTCGACTGGTGGCAGTTTTCCCCGCAGGGGACACTTAGCAACGTGTGGAGGCATTGTTGTCACAGCTGTGGGGGTTGGATGCCAGAGGCATCTAGTGGGTGGAGGGCAGGGATGCCACTACACATCCTAGGGCACGCAGGGTCGTCCCGCCACCCCACCCCCGACGACAAAGATTCACTTGGCCCAAAATGTCTATAGTACCAACAGTGAAAAACTCTGAAGATTCTAGCAGCTTGGAAAGCTAGAGCATGGTCCATTGGGGGAAGCACCCCACTTCATGACAGGTTTGCTATGGGAAAAGGCTTAGAGGTAGTGGTCTCTGTCAAATGTCAGGGCAGGAACTGTGGGAGGGGAGAGATATGTGGCTTTTCGAGGAGACCTTACATCCCTGCTTTCAACCATGTATGATATTTATCCCAGGAGGAAAGGCGGTCCCATCTGGCAAGATGTAAAGACCTGGATTTTGTGGGGCCTCCTTGTGAGGCAGGGTACTCGCTGTTGGCCGGCACTGTGCTCAGTCAGTACCACGTGACCTCATTTAATCACGGGAGTGCACTGGGCCTCCCAGGCGGGTAGGGGCTCAGGCCAGGGGAACGTTAGAAAACCCCCGAGGCTACCCTAATGCTTCTGCCTCATGAAACTTCTGCTGTAGACGAACGGTTAGACTTCGGAAGTTTAGTCTTCCGTGAGCTTACTCATTCTTTTTAATGTGACAGACTGCTTGCATTATATACACTCTCAAGTGTTTTTTAAGTGAACAAAGTAGTTACTTTTCTTTAACAATGTTCCTTATCAATGTTTTTATTACAAAAGCGATAGGTGCTTAATGTTAACAAATTAAATAATTCAAGATGTGTAAAGAAAAATTTAGTAATTTGTCCGTTTCCATTTCCATCCTCTGGAAATAATTCATGTCAGCAACTTGGTGTATAGCCTTCTAGACCTTTCTGCATTAAGTGCTCCTAACCCCCTTCTTAGTCATACCTGGAAAAATGGTTGGAAGGTTACTGTGAAAAAGCCAAAGACTTGGTTTCTAGAGGATTGATTCTCTTGGAAGGATATAGGATTCTGGTAGCTCTTTCTTTTTGTTACACTTGTTTCATAAGAAGGGTTTTTACCTAGGTTTCTTCCTCCCAGTTTCATTTACTCATATTTCCAAACTGAAATCCAAAGGGATATACACAGAGCAAGAAAGTGTCAAAAAAGACAAGAGACATGAAAAAAAAGGATGTGACAAGATACTTGTCACATATACTGTATATCAGATTCCACAGCTTTAAAATGATCCTGTATGTTAAAGGAGCTTATATCTGTCATAATTTTTAAGGTACCTGCTGCATATTGTTAAGTGTGTGCTACCCATACTGTGTGTCATCGTCCTTCCCACTTTGTCATGGAAGCTCCAAAGGAGCACAGGTGCTTTTGTATCTGTGACATGGTATACAATCGCTAGCCCAACGTGTGTGCAATGAAGAACGAAGAGCCGTGCTGTCCCTCTATTCCCAGCCAAGAAGGCGTCGCATGGCTCCGTCTACTAATCCGTTAGACTTACTGGTCTAGGTAGTAGCCGTGACCTGCCTTCAGTTGTTGCCAGCCAGGTTAGTTTGGAAAAACTAAGTACCTGTCAGCACCTGTCATTCTCATAATCCATTCATTTATATGTAAGCTGAGGGCAGCTTACAAAGTTCAGCATATGTATTTTCTGTCAGCTGTGTTGAAAATACTTGAAAGAATTCTGTTACTAGAACACTCTTTCCCCAGATCACATGAGCCATGGAAAGAATCAGGAGCCCAACCAGCAAGGTATTTGGGTCAAGGGCCCATCTAGATCTCCCAGGATTCCGGTTCCTCCCTTCTTACCGCTGCTCCCATCCCAGCATAGCTGGTACTTGACCCAGCCTCTAGGGGGTTCCACAAGCTGTTAGGCTGGAGAAACCGTTCGCCGTTTAAAAACTTTTTTTCCAAACGGTTGATCTTCATGGTACAAATGGAAAAACTGAAGTCCATAGAAGCCAAAAGTAATTTGGCCAGGAGCAGAGGTGCTAGCAACCACTTTTGACTGCCTCCTAGGATGGTTTCTTTTGATAGCCAAATTAAGGTAGGTCTAGTGTCCTTAAATTTAATTTACAATGAGCATAGTGGATCATACTAAAAATAGAAAAGGACGAGAGACAGAAGTAACAATTATACAGAATTCTACAGAGCACTCATTCCTGTGAGACTCCAAAAACATTATTATTTTGAAGCTCTGTTATTAAGTGCAGAAACATTTAGCATCATCATGGCTTCTTGATAAATTGGCCCCTTTATCATTGTGAAATAACCTTATCTCTGGTAATGTTCTTTGCTCTGAAATCTATCTATTTGATACTAATATAGCTGCTCTAGCTTTCTTTTGATTATCGTTAAGATGGTGCATCTTTTTCCAACCTATTTGTGTCTTTTTATTTAAAGTAGATTTGTTGTTAGTATTATAGTTGGATCTTGGTTGGTTTTTTTTTTAATCCTAGTAATTTCTGCCTTTTACTTGGGAAGTTTAGACAATTTATATTTTCTGTAATTATTGATGTGGCTGGGTTTAAATCTACCATCTAGCTGTTTGTTTTATATTTGTTCTCTCTGGTCTTTGTTCCCTTTTTTCCTTTTTTTTTTAAGACTAATTTAGTACTTTTAATTATTGCATTTTATCTCCTTTGTGGGCTTATTCACTCTTTTCATTTTAGTAGTTTCATGAGGGTTTATATATACATTTTTTGACTTTTCATATTCTACCTTAACATGATATTATACTCCTTGACCCATAGTATAAGAATCTTACAAGAGTATGCTTCTGTTTTTCTTGACTTATTTGCTATTGTTGTCATACATTTTACTTATACATGTTACAAATCCCACAGTACATTGTTAGCATATTTGCTTTAAACAGTCGATTGTCTTTCTTTTTTTAATTTTTTTACAGTAGGTCCTTGTTGGTTATCTATTTTAAATATTCAGTTGATTGTCTTTTGAAGAATTTTAAGTGATAACTTTTAAAAGCTCTACTCACATAGTTAGCAGTTTTGATGCTCTCCACTCCTTTGTATAGATCCAGGTTTCCATCTGGTAGCATGTTCCTTCTGCTTAAAGGACTTCCTTAATCATTGCTTCTAGTGCAGCTTTGCTGGTGATGAATTCTTTTAGTTTTTATATGTCCAATAAAGTCTTGATTTTGCCCTCCTTTTTGAAATATATTTTGAAAATCATCAATGTAGTCTAATCCGTTTGTTTTACTTAATAAGGAAACTGAGGCACAGAGTGAGAACGTCTTGCCAGTCACATGGCACTTAGCCTACCTGCAGTGGCACTGCCCCCACCGGTCTCTCAGAACAGCAAAGATTTTGCCACTGAAAACTCATTCATTTAGTTGTCAGTGGCCTGTCCACATTACCCTTTAAAGATACCAGGAGAAAGGGCTAAAGTAATTACATTGCTCCTTAGTGTGTCTTCGTTGATCGGATTCCTTTACTACATCCAGAGCCACTTCATCCATTAGGCATGGCAGGCTATAACCCTAGGGGTTGTGAACTTTGTAAGGGCCTGCCAAAACGGTTGAAGCTTGAAAAATTCATTGACTTCAAAATACAAGAAGAAGCAAATAGCAAAATTGAAATTAATACGTGCCAGTGTGCGCACATTGTAATATATGTGATAAGATACGGATCAGGACCTCCAAAAATAAGAATATCTAAGACCCAGGTCTTAAAATGGTTCTGCCAAGGTAACTATAAACTGATACCTGGATTCTGGTGAGATGACAGGGTAGGGCCTCTCTCCAAAAGTGATAAGACTGATAAGACTTTGGCCAGGGGCAGCCTAGAGATCTCAAGTTTCCTTTATTTTCTTTCTTCCCTCCTTTGACCAGACTGACCTTCCCACTGACTGAAAAACTAGACCTCGGATAAGTGAATTCACCCCTCTGGGCCTCACTGCCCCCACTGAAAATGAGATGTTTGGACCAATCTTTAGATCTGTGATTCCCAAAGTGAGGAATGCAAATGTTGCTGGTGTGCAAGAGGATTTTAGGAGGTATGGAAAAATTTTTTATTTTGATAAGTAAATATTTATTTCAGTGTGTATTAGATAAAAAAATATAACTAACCCTCAAACTTGTTATTTCACCAATATTTTACTTCAGCTATACTAGGCATTTTTAAATGTTTAAATGAATTGATTTAAAGAAAAAATAATCAGAGTCCATAAACAATCGGCCTTGGGTGTGGCCAGAAGTTTGAAAGTAGTGTGGAATACACTGACTGATGTTTGGGAAACAAGGCATTAATTTAGTTCCTTAAGTGAATGTTTTTTGAACTCCCTGAGAAAGCCTGGGGCTGTGACATCAATTTAGTGGATTGTAATCAGCATTTTTCTTATTAATGAAATAAAAATAGAAAAATACAGAATATATCAGAGCGTTCACACATGGTAAAGGTAAGCATTGCTTTGTGAAACTTTTCTGTGTTGTCACGGTGTAAATATGTTAATACTGAGAGTCGCTGTCCAGAAAGTTGGAGAAAAGTGCGTCCTGTGAGTTTGTGCCATGACAGACAGTGGACAGCAGAGGTCAGGCAATCCCCGCACGGCAGCAAAGGCTGATCCTTAGCCCAGCAGAAACCTCAAGGGAATGCCAAGCGGCACAGAGGCCTGAGGCCAGGCCTAAGGTGACAATTGTTAACAGAAAGTCCAGCTCATTGGCCTTCAGGGGTGACCACTACTGAGAGCGACCGGAGCTCCACGAGCACCCTGGTCCCCCCCTACGGCGGGACACTCCAGGTGGCACCGCCGCAGCCACTTCCCGTCTTCCATCCCCAGATTGGATTCTCATCTCTGGACTTTCAAAATACCCTGGGGATGCTTCGGTGTCTAGTGTTTCTCAGACGAAGGCCCTGTGATTCGGGATTGGGCCCTAGCCGTGTTCATCTTGGAAAATCAAAGTATCTTCATGTTATGTGCCCACGCTGATTTAAGGGAACACTCTTCGTGTTTCACATTCCCTTCGCCTTGATTATTGGAGAGCACCCAGCACGTGTTGAGCACTCACTCTCCCCCAGGCACCGTTCAAAGCACTCCTGCTTTCTTCACATCTGCAGGAGGTAGATGAGGACACTGGGGCATAGAAAGGTTAAGTGATTTACCCCAGGTTACCAGCTAGGAAGAAGAGGAGCCAAGACCCACACCCAGGCTGGCTCCCCTACCTGTGCTCTTAACGCTTGCGCTTGTGCTCTTAACCACTAGCTTTTGCTGACGAGAGAGGGCTAGAGAGCCTTCCCAAAGTCTCTTCCTGCTCTTCCCAGTGTCATATCCAGTGGCCTCTTTGGTCCACATCCTCCCTGACCCTTCTGTTGCATTTGACCCCAAGGACCATCCCCTTCTGGAAATTTTCTCCCCCATTGGCTTCCATGAGCTGCACTCTGGCCCAGTCTTCTTTCACTGAGTCCTCTCCCTGCCCCTGAAACCCTGCAAATATCAGTGGTCCCCAGAGTTCTTTCCTCAGCCTTCTTTTCTCACTGTGCCTACCTCACCCCAGCACTCATGGTGCCAACTGCTGCCTGAGTGCTGATGGCCTTCCCACCCAGACCTCTCTCCTGAGCAACTGGCCTGGACATCTTGCTCTTGATGGCCTAGGTTCATCTTCTACTCAAAATGTCCAAAACTGGCCCATCTGCCTCCTGTCCCAACTCCACCCCATAGTTTTGGGCATATTCCCACACACCTCTGCCTGTGTTTCCTCAGTGAATAACGTCATCTGCCCAGCTGCCGGGCAGAAATCTGTTACCTCTGACTTCTCACTATTACAGCCTCATACAAGTCAGTCCAGTGGATCTGTCTGCTTTGTCTCTTGAGACCAGCCATTGCCTTAGTTCAGAGTTTTGTCATCTCTCTGCCTGGTTTTCCTTTTCTCTCTTCTGATCCATCTCCAACATGCTACCAAAATTATGTTTTGTGAAACACATTTCACTCTTTTCGTTCCCCTCTTCCTCAAACACTTTCAGTGCTCCTGCACCTCCTGTGCTACGCCTGGCCTGGCCTTCAGTTCTCTGGCGTCTGTGCCACCAGGTCCCTCTAGGCACTCTGTGCTACAGCCGCTTTGTGCCTGTACTCACTCCTAAAAGCACACTTTCTGGGACCTGTTTCCAACTTATGCTGGGACTCCAGCGCCACTCCCTGAAGGAACAAGAGCGGGAACATAGGAATGGGAGAAGGTGAAACCAAAGCAGCTGCAGGACCTAGTGTTCTGTGAGGACGATACACCAGGTGTGGCTTATCCATTGTCCTTGTGTGACCAAGTGGGCACTTCTGGATGAGGGTGTGTCATGTACCAGCACCCTGTCAAGCACATTCGTGTGCAGGGCCTGCGTCCAATCCTGAGACCTTTAACTCAAGGCAGGAGCCTGGCTGTGATGCAAGAGGTGCTATGATTCCCAGGAAGCAACACCATGACCAGGCCAGGCTCCCCATTGCCTCTCTGATCTCACCTCCTATCACTCCCCTTACCCCCAATTCCTTTTCACTTTATTTGCCTTCATGCTAATCCTTAAATATGCCAAGTTTATTCCTGCCTCAGGGCCTTGGCACTTTCCATGTATGCTGCCTAGAATGCTCTTCCCCAGATTTTTAATGATTTGCCTCTTCACATCATTTAGGTGTTACATAAAACATTGACTTTACTGATTAAATACCCCCAACCCTTATTTCACATTTTTCCGTAGCACTTACCACAATGCGAATTTATTTTATTCGTTGCTTGTTTACTGTCTGTGTTCCCCACTGGAAAGGCAAGGACCCTGACTTGTTTGTCACTAGATCCCCAAAAGCCTGTAATGACACCTAGCACAGATCAGGTGTGTAATACGTGTTTGTGGTAAACATAAGTGAGTGAATGAATGAATGGTCAGGATGAATTTCAGGACCCTCAGCAGTTTGGGCTCAGACTGAGACTGCCACTGCCCTCTGTCAGTCTGGGCAGGATTGGCTGGTGCTGAGCCCAGGTCTTTAGCAGGCTCAAGGGTGAGGAACTGGGGGAGGCCAGGTGAACTCTCACATTTACCCTTGGCCCTCTGATGATCCTTCTGCCAGGTAAAATCCAGCCTGTCCTCAAGGCCCTGCTGCATTTCCACCTCCCCAAGGAGCCTGGCCTGGTCCTCCACCCCACCCTGAGCCCACTTCCTAAGTGTTGTCACTCCCCACTGCAGCTCCCTCTTTTTACGGCACCCACGTGATTGCTCTTTAAATTACTCCTCATTGTTTACTCCTGTCTCTCCCATGAGATTGAAAGCACATCAAGGACAGGGACTATCACAGAGCCTCTTTGTGTTCAGTAACTATGCCTAGACCGAATGGACAAGGTTAGGTGTGTCTGGACACAGGCATGATCACTGAATGTTCTCAGCCCCTGTAAGGCAGGGGCATCCCCTGGCAGTAATCAGGGAGTGTAGCTTCTCTAGAGCACAATTAAGGGCACATTTGGAAAGCCATACAGACTTTGAATAAAGACAGAATTGTTTGGTGACAGACGCTCACTCATATACTACTACATGGTCGTTTCCCCTTCTTTTTATTCACCCATGATTTACTGAAATCCCGCCCAGTGATTCTGAGATGGCCTCCAGGAGCTAGGGGAAGACATAAACGGGAAGATTCAAGTTCAGAATCAGATCTGTGCCTACCGTTGGGGCAAGCCAGGAGGGGTGACCCCACAATCCCTCCCTCCCTTTGCCTTCAGTCTGTTATAAATTGCCTTCACCCCGTGATGCTTCAGCTGGGAGTCCGGACTTGAACTGGCTTAAACAGATTGCTGGGCTTGCAAATAGCAAGGCACTGCAGAGCCTGCAAAATCACTTTATCACTTTTCTTAAATGAAGATCCAACTCTACCATGTCTCTTCTGGTTTGGCTTCTTGGTCATAACCTTGGAGTGACTCAGCGGGCATCACCCAGACTCCCTGGGGCCACCAGAGTGAGCTGGCCAGGTGGGCAGCCTCAGCTGAGACTGTCTCCCAACCAGTCTGAGGTCTGCGGATTAGGCTTCGTGGTTGGAGAGCTCCAGACAGGGAGCGGCAGGGTAGGTCCCTTGGGAAGACAGGAGTGTGTCGGGAGTCAAGGAGCACTGTTCACCAGCTACGGCGGGCCGCCCAAGCATCCAGGTGGCTGTTTTATGTAATTATTACTTTTTATGTACAGATAGTTTTACTTTTGTTTATTTGCACATACCATGGTCTTCGTATTCCCTATTTGCAAAAATATTCACAGCGGCCATACTATAGCATGTTGGACATGTGGATAGCACTGCACTCATCATCTTTTATGTACAAAGCTGTTATTTTTCTGTTGAATTATTTCCTTGCAATCCATTCCCAGGAGTGGAATTACCACGGGAAATGGGATGAACGTTTAAATAGCTCTAGAGCCGTATTGCCCAATTCCTTCCCTAAAAGGCTGTGCTTATTTATGGGGCCACTGACAGTGTGTTTAAGCAGCTTTTTCCACAGCCATGGGAGCATGAGATGTTATCATTTCCTAATGTGTGCTAATTTCGGCGGTGTGGAGTGGCGCATCGCTACTCCAGTGTGCGTTTCCCTGACTGCATCGAGGGTGAGCCTGTCATAGGTACTGGTCCTCTCTTGCGATGGCCTTCCTGCTGCGTCGCCGGCCCTGTGTGTCTGTCTCTCTCCACCTCCCTGCCTCTCACTGACTGTCGGCCTCATTCTCTAAGCCTGTCTGTCTCGTCTTTCAGCCTCTGAATCCTGTCTTTCTCTGGTTTCTAACTGGGCAGACATGTGGCTGATTTGTGAAGGTCCTAGATGAGCCCTGACAAGCTGCTGGCTGGACCTGGACACTGGCCCCTGGCCTCTAAGGCCTCCCTCCCCAGTGAACTCAGACGAGGCCCTTCCTTCGAGCGGGGGCTCATCTGGGCTGACCTCCCGAGAAACGGCTGGTAATGACCAGGCTGTCCGTCAGGGATCTCCTCCAGTGATGTGTTCCAGGCTCTCCAGCCTCAGGACAACTCGCCAAACAGACCTGCATGTCCTGGCAGTTGGGAATATGTGGTCTGACAGAGCCAGTGAGTGGGGCCCCCAGAGTCCAGACGTGTGGACAGCAGAGGGGCCCACAGCGGTGACAGCAGCTTGACCTGCCTTCCTGCTCCAGCGAGCCCCTTGCCTGAAGTGGCAGAAAGAGCTCACCTCTCAGGCAGAAAACCCACTTGGCCCCAAGTGGATAGGGAGCCCCCAGCACTCCATAGTGTGGCAGGGACAGGGGGCTGGCACACTGCTCCACTTCCAATGGCCTTGAAGGTTCATGGGCACTTGGGAAGATTTCAGAAAGGCAGCTGACCTCAAGGGAAGCTGTGCAGGTGCCCTTGATGAACCCCCGTGATTGGTGGGTTGCTGAATCCAGGCTCCGGACCTGCCTGCTGCCACTTGTCACGGAGGCAGACAGGCCTTGAGAGTTTGGGCTCCTGCAGTCACCTCTCAGACTCCATGGATGGTCCTAGCACATTGGAATCCAAGAGATTGTTAAAAGCCAGACAGGAACTCAAACATCAAGTTTTCTACCCTTTCATCTAATATTCTTAACACTCAGCTGTTTCTTTTTTTTTTAATTAATTAATTTATTTTTGGCTGTGTTGGGTCTTCGTTGCTGCGCGCAGGCTTTCTCTAGTTGCAATGAGCGGGGGCTGCTCTTCGTTGTAGTGTGAAGGCTTCTCATTGCGGTGGCTTCTCTTGTTGTGGACCACGGGCTCTAGGCACGTGGGCTTCAGTAGTCATGGCGCACAGGCTTAGTTGCTCCTCGGCATGTGGGATCTTCCTGGACCAGGGCTCAAACCCATGTCCCCTGCATTGGCAGGCGGATTCTTTTCTTTTTCCTTTTTTTTTTTTTTAACATCTTTATTGGAGTATAATTGTTTTACATTGTTGTGTTAGTTTCTGCTGTATAACAAAGTGAATCAGCTATACGTATACATATATTTCCATATCCCCTCTTGTGTCTCCCTCCCACTCTCCCTATCCCACCCCTCTAGGCGGTCACAAAGCACTGAGCTGGTCTCACTGTGCTATGTGGTTGCTTCCCACTAGCTATCTATTTTACATTTGGTAGTGTATATATGTCAATGTCACTCTCTCACTTCGTCCCAGCTTACCCTTCCCCCTCCCTGTGTCCTCAGGTCCATTCTCTACGTCTGCATCTTTATTCCTGTCCTGCCCCTAGGTTGTTCAGAACCTTTTTTTTTTTTTTTAGATTCCATATAGATGTGTTAGCATACAGTATTTGTTTTTCTCTTTCTGGCTTACTTCACTCTGTATGACAGACTCTAGGTCCATCCACCTCACTACAAATAACTCAACTTCGTTTCTTTTTATGAGCTGAGTAATATTCCATTGTATATATGTGCCACATCTTCTTTATCCATTCATCTGTTGATGGACACTTAGGTTGCTTCCATGTCCTGGCTATTGTAAACAGAGCTGCAATGAACGTTGTGGTACATGACTCTTTTTGAATTATGGTTTTCTCAGGGTATATGCCCAGTAGTGGGATTGCTGGGTCATATGGTAGTTGTATTTTTAGTTTTTTAAGGAACCGCCATACTGTTCTCCACAGTGGCTGTATCAATTTACATTCCCACCAACAGTGCAAGAGGGTTCCCTTTTCTCCACACCCTCTCCAGAATTTATTGTTTGTAGATTTTTTGATGATGGCCGTTCTGACCGGTGTGAAGTGATACCTCACCGTAGTTTTGTTTTGGTTTTTTTTTGAATTTTATTTATTTTTTATACAGCAGGTTCTTATTAGTTATCCATTTTATACATATTAGTGTATATATGTCAATCCCAATCTCCCAATTCATCCCACCACCTCACTGTAGTTTTGATTTGCGTTTCTCTAATGATTAGTGATGTTGAGCATTCTTTCATGTGTTTTGTTGACAATCTGTATATCTTCTTTGGAGAAATGTCTATTTAGGTCTTCTGCCCATTTTTGGATTGGGTTGTTTGTTTCAACATAATGAAATATTCTTCATAAACACTTTTAATTCCTGAATAAGAGTTTTGAGTGGACACACCATAAATACTTACTATTATCCAAATGTTGGGCATTTATGTTTTTCATTTTTCAAGAATGTAAAAACACACTGAAAAAAAAAAAAAACCGCTGAGGTAAACATCTTTTAAGTATAAATCTTTGTCCACAATTTGAATTTTCCCTTAGATTAAATTCATACTCATAGGAGTATAAACATGTTTTTAGTCTTTCTATTTTGCTTTCCAGAAAGGTTGAACCAATAACACATGCCTAAAACAAACAAACAAACAAAAAAACACATGCCTATCTCACTACACACAACTACCTGAAGAAATATCATTTTTTTAAAAATTTACTTATTTGAAAGGCAGTGAGTCTGTTGCTTCCTTTTAATAGATAAACTGAGACTCAGTGAGGAAAAGAGACCTGCCTGGGGTCACCCCAGGAGTGTGTTATCTCATTCCATCCTCACAACCTACGATAGTGGGGAGCTAAAGCACACAGATGGGGTAACCTGCCCAGTCCCTCACTCAGCTCATGAAACGTGGAGCCTGAGTTTAATCCTACACAGTTGGAACCTAGGGCCCTTCACCTCTGTTCTTTGGCTGTTCTTCGTTCCCAGATATGATGCTGAAAGGTGGTTTGGGGCCAAGACCTGAAAGAACTTGGAGTTTGGATTTACCCTGTAGACAGAGGGGCACCATTAATGGGTTCTTAAGCCTCAAGACTGTGTTTTACAAAGATGTTTCTGGTAGACTGGCTGGGAGAGGCTGGCGACAGGGAGGTTGGTTGGGGAGGTGCAGCACACAGATACTGTGAACAACAAAGAGGCCTGCACAGACCCATGCGCACGTGGGCTTGTGGGTTATGGGCCGTGGGCAGTCGGGAACATTAGGGGTCTGGGGAGGCTTCCTCCTGTGCCCTTTTCACTGGGCAAGGGCCATTTTTATCTGCTACACGTCAGGCAGAACCTGTGCCAACGGCCAAAGACTCCACCTCAAATCTAGCAAATAAGAGAGAGGATGGTATGGATTACGTTATATTTAAAACAAGCCCACACAATGCCTGTAATTTTTTATTCTGACTCCGTAATTATAACTCAAGACCAGTCAGATCATAGTTATCCGCACACCGACCCGCTGTTGAGACACATTGAATTAAAGGCTTTGCTGCTTCTGCAGATTCTATTTTAGACGCCAAGCACTGGCAGGTAACCGGCCTTTCATGAGGCTCGTCTTGGCGGAGCCCCTCTCAGGGCAGCCTGCGCGAAGGCCAGGTCAACACTGGGCTCTTGAAAAGACCACCGATACTTGTGATGCTTTGCCCAACCTGAGCCTCAGGCCTGAGCCAGGGGCCTGGAGAGCTGAGGGAGCACCATCCTTGGAGCAGGCCAGCCTCCCTTGGTCAGACCCATCTCAGAGCCTCTGCACTCTAGAAGATTCCTGAATGCTGCTCTCCCCCAGACCCTGACGAGGGTCCCAGGGTCAGATAGGCAAAGCCCTGGCTATTGGGCACAGTTGTCACAGATAAGCTGGCATTGCCATTGCTCAAAGGGGCCTAATTTAGAAAAGACGAGAAAAAGGAGCACAAGCCAGCCATGCTTACACAGGCAGCCCCTGTGACTAACCAGGCCTAGGCTAATTAAGGCCCTCTCCCCATCTTGGGATCCACCAAAGAACACCACCTGTCAGCCTCACAAAGACGCCCCTGACAGAGCAAGAGTGGGGTTGGGTCCCTCCTCACAGACCTGAAGCCCCACTGCCCCTTCCTCCACGTGGCCCCTCACACCCAGTCCTGCCTCCAGGGAGCCCTGTGGGGGAGATAGGCCAGCTCCCGTTCATCCATAAGCTGCAGGCAGGCCTGGGCTCTGTCAGAGGGCCTTCACAGGTATCATCCCATTTCCTCACATCTCGTAATCATCTCTTTAGACGTGAGGAAATGGAGCGCGGAGAGGTAAAGTGTGGGGCTCCAGGCCACCCAGGCCATATGTGAAGGGGTGGGAGCTGGAACCCACTTGTCAGACGCCCCCAGATCACACGGCTCGTCCATAGGCAGCTTGCTTGAAACCACCAGGCCTGCTCCCAGCTGCTGCTTGGTGGTTTCACACCCCCGGCAACTTGCTAAGCACTTGGGCCCAAGAAAGCCCAATCCCAGTACCTGCCTTAGCACAACTTTCTGCAGCACACGGCTCCTCGCCTCAGCCAGCTCCTTGCACAGACCCTTGCTCTCGTGTCCCACCGTAGAACGGACAGTTCCTTCCTCAGGCCTTTGATGCACCTTGTACTTCTATTTTGACATTTAAGACGTTATTGTCACCATTCACATGACTCTCCTACTAGACTTCTCGGGGCAGGGCCTGTGTCCTGTCTCTTTGTTACTAGTTTGACACCTGGCACATAGTGGCTGCTTGCTGTTTGGGTTTTTTTGGGGGGGGGGGGTTTATTTATTTATTTATTTATGGCTGTGTTGGGTCTTCATTGCAGCTCGCGGGCTCTCTCTAGTTGCAGCGAGCGGGGGCTACTCTTTGTTGCGGTGCACGGGCTTCTCATTGCAGTGGCTTCTCTTGCTGTGGAGCACGGGCTCTAGGCGCGCGGGCTTCAGTAGTTGTGGAGTGTGGGCTTCAGTAGTTGTGGCTCGCAGGCTCTAGAGCTCAGGCTCAGTAGTTGTGGCACACGGGCTTAGTTGCTCCGCGGCACGTGGGATCTTCCCGGACCAGGGCTCGAACCTGTGTCCCCTGCATTGGCAGGCAGATTCTTAACCACTACGCCACCAGGGAAGTGCCTGCTTGCTGTTTGTTGCAAGAAAAAAGGAGAGTCTGAAAAACTATTCATCCTTCAAAACTATGCCTAGGATAGATGCTGGGAAGGCTTTCCTGATTCACACAAGCTGAGTTAACCCCGTCTGCTCCTATACAATCAGTAGGAGGATTGTTTACGTGGGTACACCTTTGGGGGGCAGGGATGGAAGCCGATTCTCCCTGTGACCCTGTCTCTCAGCACAGAGCAGGCATCTAGCAGGGGTCAGTAAATGTAGAACTGAATTGCTCTTTGCTTCACAGTCCCAGATAAAGGGCACCATGACCTGAACCAGCCAGCCGCCCAAGTCACCAGGCTGAAACCACCGAGGGCTGGCGTGCCAGGGATGTTTGCTGAGGAAGGGAACACCAAAATAAAACCTAACTTTAAAAAAGAAACACACCCAGTAGGTGTTCTATTTCTATGAAAATCAGCTCTGTTTTTAGGTAACTGCCATCCTGCCTCACCTCCCCAAGGTGAGCCCTGCCTTCCCACAGGGCCCCTCTGCACCCCACCTGGTAATCATGGCCTTACCTGCCCCCATCCCCTCCCTTGTTTGCTCTCTGGGGTTTCCCTCGATTGCAGGGTGAGAGCTTCCAAACGCCCCAGAGGGCTGTCTCATGCCTGGGCCCGGACTCCCTCCCTCGTTCCCTGACCTGCCCTTGTCAGGGCCCAGGCCTTGGGGGGTGGGGGAGGGACAGAGCAGGGAGTCAGCCCCTTACCTGAGCCAGAGCCGGGCAGCTTCACAGCGAGGGGCACAGGAGCCAGGCCCTGCCCCTCCCAGGTCTCTGTCAAGCCAGCAGGGGCCCACTCCCTAGTTCAGACAGAACTCGAGCTCTGCATGGTGCAGTGAAGAGAATGGGGCTTTGTTGTCAGGCTCGCAGTGCTGGGCCTGGGCCTGGCTCCTCCTCCTCTAGATGCTGCCAGCATCTAGGCAGGTCGCCTACCTCCCACCGTCTCCCAGCTTCAGACCCCTCCCTGGCCAAATGGAGCCGGACCTGCTGCACGGGTCTGCTGAGGGCCACGCCACAATGAATTTCTCGCAGGGTGAGAAATTTGGATTGGAGAGCAGCAACTCCATGCTTCCTGTGTGCTCATCAAGAATCAAGCTCCGGGGACTTCCCTGGTGGCGCAGTGGTTAAGAATCCACCTGTCAATGCAGCAGACACGGGTTCGAGCCCTGGTTCAGGAAGATCCCACATGCTGCGGAGCAACTAAGCCCGTGAGCCACAACTACTGAAGCCCACATGCCTAGATCCCGTGTTCCGCAACAAGAGAAGCCACCGCGATGAGAAGCCCACACACCGCAACTGGAGAAAGCCCGTGCAGCAACGAAGACCCAACGCAGCCAAACTTTAATTAATTAATTAATTAATTAAAAAAAAGAATCAAGCTCCAGCACCCCAGCCCTGTTCTGTGAGCCTCCTTCTGGCTCAGCCTCACCTCCTCCATCAGCCCCTTTGTCCCAGAGTCGCACTGGAGCCTTAGGGAGCACCCCTCTCTCTGGCAGGGTTCCTGCTTCTCACGGAGGGCTAACAGGGTGAGGGACCCTCGTTACCTGGGCAGCTACCCCCAGCCTCCAGCCAGATTCTAGGAAGAGGCCAGGGCAAGCCTGAGGCGGGGGCTGGGGCTGAGGCTCACCGTCCTGGGAAACTTGTGAGCCTCCCTCACAGCTCAGCACTTGGGCAGGCATCCAGCTACCCACAGCTGCGGTTTCCAGAGAGCCGGGCCTCCCACCGCAGGGACAGTAAGCTGAGAAGCACTGGAGCTATAAATGTGAAGTGGTGAACCATGGGACATTGCCGCAGCCCCACAGCGGGCGGGAGCCTGCCCCCCGCCTCCCTGCCTCGCGGCAAGCTTCAGGCCCCGCCAGGCCTCTGAGACAGCCCAGGCCTGTCCACCGGCTCCACTCTGGGCTCTGAGCAGGGCTGCTGCCCCACTCCCACCCCCGGGAGGTCCCAGGCACAGTGTAAGGCCCGGCTGGGGGCAGGGCAGGCAGGACGCCACACAGCACTTTGTACACCAGCGGTCAAGGCCTCTGGGCTTACCTCACAAGCATCATCTTATTTTATGTTGACTTACGCAAAAGGAGGGGGGCCCGTAATCGTTTTGAAGCTTATTGCTTCTAAAGGTCTCACTCCTCCCCCGGGTGGTACCGAGTCACAGCTTCAGATCCATCTGGAGATCCATCTGGTCAGGGTGACCTTGGGGTGGACCTGGGGCTCATGTGGTCCTGATGGGCATCCTCATAGGCCCTGCCAAAAAGGAGACCCCGGGAGCGGCAGCGATGCCTGATAACATAAGAGCAGCCGCTTCACCAAGTGCCCGCCCTGTGCCCAGCCCAGAGCTCTCAGACCATAGAAAGGTCATTGTTTCACAGGCGAGAGACCACACCCAGGGAGAAAGTCCGGAGCTCGGCTGTGCCTCAGGTCTTACCACCACTCCCACACTTCAGACCTGGGCAGGAGTGTGGTGCAAGGTGGGGAGCAGGGGCCCATCTGGAAGGGTCTGGGGAAACAGAGAACAGGAAGGAAGCCCCCTCTTTCTCTCCTCTCAGAGCCTGTCAAGGACAGGCCTCTTCTCCAACACCCCTACTCTGCTGGACAATCTGTCCCCTAGCACAGGCCCCTCCTGTTAGGCTAGGGAGCTGGCCAGGAAAGGAAAGTCACCCTCAGTGTGTCTGTCACCTGCCCCACACGAGAGCTCAGAGGTGAGCCCTTGGGTCTCTGGGGAGGCCCCACACAGTGGGATTGTCTTGAGCGATATCACTTCAATATCCCTTAGCTGGCGCCCCTCAGGGAGGTGGACAGAGATGGATACCTAGGGAGTGCCATCAGCCCCGGTGGAGGGCCTGCCAGGAGGAAGCCCTCTGGGCTGGGTGATGGGGAAGAGAGACAGCGAGGGCTTCTAGACATGACCCCAGGCCCAAGGGTCACTGGCCAGGGAAGCAGCTGGCAGCCTGTCCTCACCCCTTGTGAGTCAGGTATTTTGGCTTCCGAAGTCCACAAATGGGAAAAAACAGGCTGGGCAAATGTTTACTGCAAAAAACATTTAGTATTTCTTATTTGTAAGAAACTTGAAAACTTTACAGGGGGATATAAAAGTTTAATATATGGAAAAATAACATTTTGTTGTGTAGGATGGATCAATATTATAAAGATGTCATTTCTCATCTAATCTATAAACCTATTCTGATTCATTGAGTCATCTAATATGTATTGAGCCATTACTGTGTACCAGGTGTGTTCTAGGCACAAGGAATACAGGATTGAACAAAACAGGCAAAAATCCCTGCCTTCATGGGGCTTACAGTCTTAAAGATGGGAGAGAGATAGACAAACAAAATAAAGAACTAAAGAAGTAAATTATATAGTACACTAGATGAAAAATGCAATAGAGAAAAATCAAAGACATTATAGAGAGTGTGGGGTGGGTGGGGAGTTATAATTTAAAACAGGCTGAGTAGTAGTAACATTTGAGCAGAGATTTAAAGGAGGTGATGGGGCAGGAGTGTACTTGGTGTGCCCTAGGAGCAGCAAAGAGGCCTGTGTAGTTAGATCAGAGTGAGTCAGTGGTTCTTAGACATGTGGGGATGCCTGGAGACATTTTTCATTGTCACAATGGGGGGTGGGAAGTGCGGGGTTGCTGCTGGTCTCCGGTGAATAGATGCCGGGATGCTGCTGAACATCCTGCAGTGCACAGACAGCTTCCTGCAACAAAGATTTATTTGGTCTGAAGTGCCAATTGTGCTGAGGTCAGGAAACCCTGGAAAGTGAGGCCGAGTAGCAGAGAGATAGTCAGAGAGGTAACTGCCAACCAAGTTTTTTTTGGAACTAGAGAAGCTGATTCAGAAATTCTTATGGAAAAATATGTGATAATAGCTGGGGGCAGGAGGTGGGGAGGATTAAAAAGAAGAATAAACAGAGTTTTACCATATTTTAGCATACACTATAAATATTCTTACAACAAATGACTAATTTCCTTAACATATAAAGAGTTCTTATAAGTGAATAAGAAAAGGCCTTTTTAAAAAACTCTTAAAAATAGGAAAAAAGGAGTTTACCCCCCCAAAAAAGATACACAAATGGATTATAAATATGTGAAAAAATTATAAATGTTACTTGCAATTTAAAGAAATGAGAATGAAAATCATGAGATAGCATTTTGCAACTATCAGAGTAGCAATGATTGAGAAATTTGATTATATACGGAGTTATTCAGGATATGTGAGAATATAGCCTCATGCAGTTTTTTGTTTTTTTGTTTTTTTTGGCTGCATTGGGTCTTTGTTGCTGCGTGTGGGCTTTCTCTAGTTGCGGCAAACGGGGGCTACTCTTCGTTGCGGTGTGCGGGCTTCTCATTGCAGTGGCTTCTCTTGTTGTGGAGCACAGGCTCTAGGCGCACGGGCTTCAGTAGTTGTGGCACACGGGCTCAGTAGTTGTGGCTCGCGCGCTCTAGAGCGCAGGCTCAGTAGTTGTGGTGCACGGGCTTAGTTGCTCCGCGGCATGTGGGATCTTCCCGGACCAGGGCTCGAACCCGTGTCCCCTGCATTGGCAGGCGGATTCTTAACCACTGCGCCACCAGGGAAGTCCTCATGCACAGTTCTTGAGAATATATATTGGCACAGCCTTTTTGGAAAGCAAGTTGGCAATATCTGTCCCAGATTTTTTTTGGGGGGGTGGCGGGGCCGAGGCACCACGCAGCTTGTGGGATCTTAGCTCCCCAACCACGGATGGAACCCGGGCCCTCAGCTGTGAAAGTGCAGAACCTTAATCACCGGACTGCCAGGGAATTCCCCTCTGTCCCAGATTTAAATACATACACGTTTTCATCCAGCATGCCATTCTAGGCAAGTATTCTACTCACGTACATTTACAAAGATTTAAGTACAGACATGTTTATTACAGTCTTAGCAAAAGATTGGAAATGACCCAAATGCCCATCAACAGGGGTCTTGTTTGTTATATGGTATACACTTACAATAGAATACTATGCAGCTTTTAAAAAGACTGAGGCTTACTCCTAGGCACACAGCCAAGAGAAGTGAAAACATATGTCCACAAAAAGACGTATGCAGAGAATTTTATAACAGCTTTATTCAGATAGCCCTCAACTGGAGCAAACCTAATGTCCATCAAAGGAGAATAAACAAACTGTGGCATATTCATACAATGGAACACTAGTTAGCAACAACGATAAAAGGAATGAATGGATACACACAACAGGAATGAATTTCTAAAGCATTTTGTTGCACAAAATAAATCAGACACAAGAGTAGGTACTGTAAGATTCCATTTACATGAATTTCAACAGGCAAAACCAACCTATGCTGACAGAAATCAGTACAGTGGTTGCCTCAAGAAGGTGTAGATTCCTGGAAGGGGCAAGAGAACCTTCAGGGGTTAAGGAGATGGAAATGAGGTGTTGCTTACACCTTTTATACAGTTGTCTAAATCGCTGAATTGTACACTTAAGATCTGTGCAGTTCACTGAATTTAATTTTACCTCAGTTTAAAACCAAAATTGGGAATTCCCTGGTGGTCCAGTGGTTAGAAGTCGGTGCTCTCACTTCCAGGCCCTGGGTTCAATCCCTGGTCGGGGAACTAGGATCCCACAAGCTGGGGAGCAGCCAAAAATAAAAAAAGAAAAAAGAAAAACAAAATTAACTATTGAATGGGGAAATAAAGTCAAACTTAATATGTCCTGAAATGGAATGATCTCCAAATAAATTAAGGGGGAGGGGTGGAAACAAGGACAGAAAATGTGTATAGTATGCTCCCAGATGTAATAAAGAGGACGCATATCTATTACGTAAGCTTGTATACAGTTGGCCCTCTGTATCCTCGAGTTCTGCATCTGCAGATTCAACCAACCATCATGCAGGATCACAGATATGGGGGTGCCGACTATACTAGGCCATTTTATACAAGGGACTTGCGCATCCGCAGATTTTGGTACCCTCAGGGGTCCTGGAGCCAACCCCTGTGGGCCGACTGTATATGTAACATGTCTGGAAGGACATGTAAGAAACTGTTGGGCAATGGTTGCCTTTCTGGAAGGGCCTGAAGGCCTCAAGGTCTAAAGTGGAGGGACATGTCTCAATACTTTTTTGTACTGTTGGAATTTTTTCACTGTGTTCATGGTAACTTTTTAGATATAAAAACTAGTTAAAATTTCTTGATTGGGTAACAGGGTGTTCTGAGGTTGAATTGTCATATTTCTCTACCCTTGATAGCTGGAAGCAGGGACATAAATGCTGCTCTCACACTGCCGGCAGTGGGCGGCCTATGTCTCTGAGAGTAGAAGTGGGCATTTGCACAAGCATATCAGGGAAGCGCCTGGAAGGCGTTTCTGGGGCAGGGAAGTGAGAACCTGAATCCTGGCTCAGGACACCACAGGAAATAAACTGAATATCTATCTGAGCACAAGGATTTTGGCCGGAAATGGTAAGCTTTCTGTTGGAGAATGTAAAAAGCCATCCCATGATGTGGAAGATTTATCATGATGGAATTTTTTTTTTAATGTGAAAAGAAGCTTCTTTGGTGGGTTGGAAGACAAGGCTTTTAAGAGGATGTGGGACCAGGGGAGAGAGTACCCCAGAAAAAGGAGTTCTGAGCTAAGAATAGGACTTCCAGGTGTAGTTTTTAACCAGACGGTCCAGCATTTGGTCTTTATTTCCCCAAAAAGAACATGCCATCAAGGGTCCTACCAGGGAATGTCCGTATTCATTTTGAGAATTGGACTCTGTGCTAGTGAGCTGACTCCCTGCTTGAAGTCCAGAGCAAAAGTTTCATTATCCATTATTCTTGTGTGTAAGGGATGGTGGGGAGGAGGGAAGACTTTTCCTGTCCCAGGGAGATGCCCTGCTCACTTGTTTTGCCAGAGGAGGCGGTCCAGGTCTTTCCCTAAGGAAGTCCTCAGCTCAGAGGGACAGGGAAGGATCCCAATTCCAGGATCAAAGGATAAGGAACCCTGGAACGCATGGGATCCTTGTGGAGCCATAAGTCCCTGGCAAAGCAGCTCAGAGAGCAGTCCTGGTCAAGATTATGTGTTCAGCTAACCTTGGGCCCAAATGTCTGATGTATGCTAAGAAGAGAGAAATCAAGGGTCTCGGGTAGAACCTCTTTACAAAATATAAGAGGCAAAATATCAATGGGGAAAAGGTCTCAGAGGGCTTTCGGCAAATGGCTAAGACCCAGATGGGAGCAGGGAGTGGGCCATGTAATAGACTTTAAGCCAAGACATCATGGGGATGCGGCAGGGGCTGCATCTGGCCCAAGCAGATGAAGGGTCAGTGGGGTAAGGGTATTCATGACTCTGGGGAAAGGCCCTTACAGATGCTCTAGTCCAGCCCCTTCCTGATGGAAACTGAGGCCCAGAGAGTGGACTGACTTGTTCAGTATCCGACGTCAGGACTGAGCTTGGTCCGTGACTCAGACTCTAGCCTCCCAATCCAGTGGTTCTCCTGGAAGTGGAGGCAGAGGTGAAGCCCTTGACCAAACACATACTCTCTTCCTACCCAGGAATGTGTTTCTACTGAATTCCATGGAAAGGGAGCCACTCAAGTAGCCTGGAGTGAGGGCAGCCCTCTGAAGGGGTCATAATAGCAGACCCTGGTTCATCACCTACCCAGCAGCTCCCCCTTTTCTTCCCCTGCCGGAAGCCATATTTTGTAGTAGGTGAAAACCTCTTGATTTCAGGAAACATAGGCCAATTTCCCAAGCCCAAGAAATGAGTCCTAATTGGTCTCATGGTACTCCAATTCCCCTTTGTCAATGATTGGCCTAAGGGTGGGCATATGATCTAGTTCTGGCCAACAAGACATAAAGGGAAGATTGTAGGGCTTTCTGAGAGAGCTTTTGCTTTCCTAATAAAAGGGAGAGATGCAGTAGGCACCATCATGCCCCCATCTCGCACACCTTCCTTCCTGCCTTCAATGCAGATGTGTATATAGTATGAGGGTCAAGCATGACAGTAAAGGCATAGCACCCTTAAGATAGCAGAGTGGACGATCAATCCCAAGTCTTTGGTGGCCCGAGTGAGCTGCTGGACCAGTGCCAGCAACCGTCTACCTCCAGACTTCTTGTTAAGTAAACATTAAATGCCCTTATGATTTAAGCCGCTGTTAGCTAGGTTTTCTCTTACTTGCAGCCAAAAGCAATCCTGATTGGCACTGGCCATAAATGTTAGTGCAACTCCAGCCAACTTCAAGAGATGCTGTTTAGAAACAGCCTTTGGTCAGCCTCCTCAACCTTGGGATCTTTTCTCCTGAACCCCTGCCCAGCTTTCTTGTCATTCCTCAACCAGATGGAATCCCCCCACCCTTCCACCCA
This sequence comes from Balaenoptera borealis, assembly GCF_965194805.1. Lineage (NCBI taxonomy): Eukaryota > Metazoa > Chordata > Mammalia > Artiodactyla > Balaenopteridae > Balaenoptera > Balaenoptera borealis. The sequence continues at coordinate 50,278,384 of NC_138879.1, read as the reverse complement.
CCCCACCACATCCTCCCCCATCAGCCTGGCCAGTCCTACTCATCCTTCATTGCCCACGTTGGATGACCTTCACTGACCTTGCTCACTACCACCAGGCATACATCTAATTGACAACACTGATCAGTCATTTATTTACCAATCACACTTGTGGTGGCCTGCTGTGGATTAGCCATAGGGCCAGCACTGGACCCAGCAGGCAGTGCAAGTCCTTGGAAGCCCTCACTGGTGGGGCAGACACGTCAACAACAGCAGTGTAGGGAGCAGTGACAGAGGGGTGGGTCGGTTTTATCTTGGCAGGGGAGCAGGTAGCCATTTCCATACTGCTCTCTCCAACCAAAGGCTTTATTTCTCTGGGCAAAGACCAGCCCTGTCTGTTCCAGGACTGACCTAAGCCCATCTCAGAGGAGGCAGCAGAAAGGGCTCTTGTGAATGATCCCTGAGCAGGCAGGGCCTTGGGGTAGACGTGCTCTTGGCCACCCACCTTTCCCTACCATCCCTGTAAGGCCAAGGCCCTTAATGGCTAGAGGAAGCATCAGTGGACATGGCAGCGGAAGATCCGAATTGGAACCTTAGCCACCACTAACTTGATGTGTGACTTTGGACATGACGTGGCCTCTCTGAGCCCCAGTATTAATGAAAGACAGAGGAGGTTAATAATGCCTGCCTATCTCGCAGGCTGCTGCAAAGACTGAATGAGATGACTGTCAGATGCACCAGGGCCGGGGAGGCCTGGCACACTGGAGGTGGGCAGTAAGTGTTCATTCATCCACCTGCCTGCCCACCCCCACCCCACACACAGCAGAAAGCCAGAGACAGCGCCATGTACCTTCCATGGGAGACAGACCGGGCGCTCAGACATCATCCCACCCAAGGAACCAGGTGGGATGCTTGGTCCTCGGGTGGGGCATGGGGGTTCCTTGGGTTCCCATACTTTCTCCTGCTCTGAAAAATACCATCAATGGAACAGCACAAGAAGGAAAGAAAATTGGGTTGGTGGGTAGGAGGATAGGATCCTCTCATGTGTCTCTCACAGGTTGTTCTGAGGGCTCCCAGGCCACTCTGGAGTCCTTGTCCAGCAACTTCAGGTAGATTCACCCATGGGCAGGGGCTGTCTGCTCAGGGACCTCCGGGCACTGCTTGCTCTCAGCGATGCTCTGTCAGCAGCAGGCTAGACTGCCAAGACCAGTCAGCAGAGGGAGGCTTTCCCCAGAGGTGCCCAAACTCTGGCATGACAGACAAACCCTGAAGGAACCCTGCTTTTGGCGGTTAACAGGTATTCCCCCTGGGTCTGCAGGTGAGGGAGGACCTAGACCTCCGCCTGTGGCCCCAAAGGAGGCCATCACTGCCCATACTTGGAGTGTGATCCCAGCTGTCGTGGGGCAGGAAAAGCATCTCCCGGAAGAGCCAAACTGACCTGCCTGGGAGAAAAGGGGCAGATTCCAGCAAATGTCGGCCAGACAACAGAGGGGCCTAGGAGCTGAAGGAGGTGCCCCACAGAGCTGGGAAGGGGGTCCAAACTGTCAGTTCAGATGGAGCAGTGAACCGTCAGTGGGGTGACAGTGGGGTGGTGTCGTCCAGAAGTTATCGACTCAAATTCCTCATCCTTTTGCGGTGGCACCATACTCCTGGTGGTCCCAGGAGGCTCTGATTCCCACTCGCTCCAGCGGAGGAAAGCTGCCCAGGACCAGACATTTTGTCCCCGGGCTGGATTGTCCCTTCCGAGTGACAGGAGGGGTCTGAGGCAGCCCAAGGTAAGCTGGGAGAGACACAGGCTCTGGAAGGTTGTTTTCCACCTCCAGAGCTGGGATCTGATTGCCATTTAGATGACGAGAGAACACCAGAGCCCAGCCATGGGGCCAGCTCGAGGCTTAGTGGGGGTGGCACCCTGCCCGTCCCAGAGATGATGGCAGGCCCTCAGGAAAGATGGACGCCAGCAGCCTTATGGGAGGCTCCCTTCACTTCCGAGCCTGCCCTCCAGACACCCGGCCCCAGCTGAGACCCCAGGCGTGGAGGAAGAGGTGGCCCGTTGGCTGGGTCTCCGTGGGGTGTGGGCATCGTGGGGTCACCTTGGGGCATGAACCCCAAAGCTCTGCTACAAGTTGTACTGGAAGGTTCGGGTGTCCTCAGGAGGGCAGGGGCCTTGGGCGTGGTCTTGCGGCTCTTCCTAAGTCTCAGTGTGCTGTCACATTAGCCCAGTCAGGGAAACTGTCCAAGTCAAATATGACCCGTCCCCAGGTGTTGACGGCCAAAAATACACAGGTGATTCCAATGACGTTCATTATTAGTCCTGTTTTCATCTGGAAAAAAACAGGGTCAGAGTCAGCACCCTCGGGTCTGCCAGGCTGTCAGAACAAAGGTGAACGGGCCTTGGGAACCAGCACTCTGGGAGAAGGGAACAAAGGCTGTTTGCTGGGCCTCCCATCCCCAGGCCAGGCCCTGTGCTCACCCCACCCCCCCAGGCAGAGCAACTTCGTGTCCAGTAAGAATCACCACTGCTAAGGCAGCCTAGGAAACAGGCAGCACGGGTGGGCTCTTCAGGCCCATTGGGACGTTTGGAAAACTGGGCCTCAGGGAGGCGAGGGAGTTACTGGAGGGGCCCGGGTCTGACCCCAGCGCCTTCACCGCCCCACAGGCACGTGCTGGCCTTTCTAGGGCCTGCTCTGCGTTCTTTGGGTGCTCACTAACCATTGCTTTCAAACCCTGTGGCAGAATTTTCACTGGGGATTGGAATTGAGTTTGCAGTTCCTGGTTTCTGGGACCCACCCTCTGTGTGAGAATGCTCCATGGAGTCCCAGAGATACCCAGCCGAGGCTCTGAGTTAACTAACACCCGATTGGGCCGAGGGAGGGACCCGCTTTCCTGGCCTCCCCTGTTTGCCCACTTGCCTCTCCCCATTCCGGAGCTGCAGAGCTGCCCTCCTCCCGCCGGAGGCTGGGATAAAGCCAAAGCAGAACCGAAGAGTTCCTCCTTTGGCAGCATTTGTTTCCAAGGCAGCATCTGCTCCCAGGCAGTGGTGTCTCTCCCCCTGCCTGCTTCCATGTCTGTAGACACCTCTGTCAATCTCTTTGGCTCTCATTAACATTTCCCCTCATCTCAGCCGTGCCCCTCCTGACTGTCCTCACGGGTTCTTACTAGATTGTGAAGTCCATCTCGTCCATGTGGGACTCCCACCCTCACCCCTTCCCAGTGCTCAGTGAGGGCTCCCCTGGCGGCTGCTCGGGCACTTCCAGGTGGGAGACTCTGTAACCCGCCTCTCAGCTTTGGGGGACAGAGCAGTCTATGAAACAAGAGATCATGTCAAAAAAGAAGGAAAAAGCTGCATGTAAATGCAAATAATGAGCTAGGTCTGGACATTTGGTCCCAAACTGTTTGACACCACAGGTCATTAACAAATGGGGCATCCCTCATGACAAAAGCATCATAGGTGATAGGAGTGAATAAAAGCGGCTGCGTTACCATGTCGGAAACCTTGAGGTGTCCATAGGAAAACACGATGGCATTAGGTGGGGTGGCCACGGGCAACATGAAGGCAAAGGATGAAGTCAGGGTACAGGGGATCATGATGTACAGCGGGTTGAGGCCAATGGAACGTGACTGGGGAAAAACACAGCACTACAACGTCACAGATGCAGAAAACAGAAGCTCCTGGGGGCCATCACTCTGAAAAGCTTTTCCCTAATGTACTGTGTACATTCCCACCTCTGTGCCTCTGTCCTGCTGGCCCCTCTACCCTTTGCCACATCTGGATGATAACTCTGCTGGACCCTGAAGGCTAAACTTACCGGGAAGCCTTTCTGAACCCCCTCAATTCACTCAACATCTACTTCTTGGGCACCTACTATGTGCCAGAGACCATGCTGGGCACTCCTGCAGCCCATGTGTGCACATGTCTGTCTGTCCTGACACAGAGAGAGCCTAGAGGGCAGGGACCACATCTCTCACCTGTGTGTGTGCCTCTGTATGTGTGTGTTATTATACACATTTGGGATCATTTTGTGTATGGAATTTGGTATCCATCTGTTTAAAGCTTAAAATTCAGCCACATCTAGCACAGAGTAGACAGATGCTCATAAATATCTGTTGAATGAATGAATGATATAATAATTTGTAATGTCTGTCAATATCAAAATTAATAATCTATCATGCAGATCTACTTGCACATGAGAGCAGACACATATGCAGAGATGTTCAGTGCAATATTGTAACAGCAAAACACACAGGAAACAGACTCAATGGCCATCAATAGCAGGACGGTCAAATAAAATACATATATACAAACAATGGAATAGTTTGCAGCTGAAAAGAAGAATTGAGTAGGTTTTATGTGCTAACAATGGAAGGATCTCCAAGATATATGATTAGATTTAATAAGGTGCAGAACAGGACCACGGAATAATGCCATTTGTTTAAAAGGAGAGTGTGTGTGTCTGTGTGTGCCTGTGTAATACGTCCAGAAAGATACCTAAGGAATTAATAACAGGAATTGTCTTTAGGGAGGAAGCTAGAGCGTAAGGGTCTGTATACTCTTTGGTATTATTAGACGTTTTCTGGCTATGTGTATGTATCACATTTTCAGCTTTGAAAAATTATGTGTTCCCATTTTATGAAATACCCTTCAGGACTGATTTTTTTTTTTAATGGCTTGATAGTATTACATTGTATGAATATATGATAACTTATTTCATCAGTCCCCTGCTATTATGGAAGTATTTTTGTAACAAATAATTCTTTGATGTGCATCTTTATAATATAAGCTTGTAGGCATCTCTGATGATTTTCCTAAGACAGATTCCTGGACATAAAATTCCCAGAGTCCGGTGTAATCTCTTAGCAGTTGGGTTTTTTTAAATCCTTGTCGTTTTATTTTCACAAACCTTGTATTTTAAACCTTTCTATGCACAAAATATAAATATGTACATAATATTTTTTTTACCAGTGGCCTTCCATTTTCTTTATTTTCACCACTATCAGGAAAGTATTTTAGCATATACTTTTAATATAGGGGTTTTTATTATAACATATATACATGTATCACTGTATTGATATATTCTAAACCATAGGAAAAAATAAATATTTTTTTATTGGAAAAAAAAAAAAAATTCGCAGAGTCAAAGGGTATGAGCGGGTTTCAGGTTATGGTTCCCGTGGGTAAACAGGTCTCTGAAAAGGCTGCGCCAGTTGCACTCCCTCTAGGAGTAACTGAGAGGAACCAGTCTGCTTCCTGGTTTCCCCATGGTGTGTGCACCCCATGTGCCTCTGTGACCCAGCTGGGGGTCACCACCTTCCCCTTGCCTGCAGGTGGGTGCTGAGGCAGGAGCGTGAGGTCTGTGTGGAATCTAACTCGGGGCTTCGGATTCTAGAAAAGCTTGTTTTCGAAGGGCCTGGCCACCCACTCAGGTGAAGACCCCCATTTGACTAGCGTCTGGAGGTGACAAAGCCAGGCCTCTGCTAGGGAAGGAGTCCTCACTACGGCACGACCAGCATCAGAAGACGCTCCTCGGCATCTTTTCGCCCTGGGCAGCCTGCTTAGGGGAAGGGGAGATGGGCCACCTTGCTCTTTCTAACACTTCCATCTTCACTTGTAATAAAAGGAGAAAATCACTTGGGTTTGCTTTTTATACACATGGACACCCTGGCAACTGAATGAAAAGTTACCAACTTCAATCCTGTGTTGAGGCCTTTGTAAGTCTGTCCTCCCAACTCCAGAATGACAGCCTCAGCCTCTCCCCGGCTCGTTTTGCATCTACAGAGGGTTTTCATAGCCCTCATCCTACTTGACCCTCAGCACAAGAGTAGGGGAAAGAACTTGAGTGACAGGTTTGAGGATCCCACAACTTGAACTCAGGTCTTCTGACTCCGAACCTAGGGCTTTTTCTGTACCACCTTGAGGTTGGTACTGCCAAGTGATGAGTGACAAAAGGAAATGCAAGAGAAGGTCACAGTCGAGCTTCCTATAAGCTCTGCTTTCTTCTCAGTCCCAATTCAAAAATATGCTTGCCCACGGAACACAGCCCTTTAGCCTGGCACTCAGCATCCCCACCCACCACCACCCACAGCCTCTCTGGGCTCAGTGCCCACTGATCCCCAGTCCCTGAGCTTGCCAAGTAAGGCTTCTGGGAGTTTTCAGTCATGCTCCCATTTCCTTTATGTGGGCTACTCCATCTTCCCGGAACGTCCTCTCCCCTCCCACCATTCCCAGGCTCCATTTCCCCCAAGATCTCTTCCTGGCGGGTTCCAGCCAATGGTGTCCCCCTGTCCTGCAGGCCTCCTGCTCACCTGTGCTACATTCTGAGAGACCCTCTATCATTCCCCCATGGCATCCGTGGTGTAAGCCCTGTCTCCCCAGCTTGAGAAATAATCGATTACATTCATAAATAAATTTAGGGCACCTGGTTGTTGCTTAGCACTTTTGGTCAGCGTGGAGGATACAAAGAAGAACCAGCGAAGCATTGAGCGCAGGCCCAGGGCCATCAAGGGCACACAAGTCTGTGTTAAGAGCAGGGCTCAGGACCCAGGTCTCCAGAGCCTGGCCAGGCTTGGGCCCCTGATGTCACTGTCTCTCTAGGGACCCAGGATATGGTCAGCTTCCTATGAAATGATGACTAAGGGTCATCACCCCCAGCAGGGTTACTTACCATGGAGGCAAAGATGGGCAGGAACAGGGTGGTGGTAGCCACGTTGCTTGTGCATTCAGTGAGCACAGCAATGAGTGTGGACAAGATCAAGGTGATGGCTGCCGGGGACACGGCATGCAAGGGCTCCATCTGCTTCCCCATCCATTCTGACAGCCCCGAGGCCTGGGAAATACAGGGAGGGCAGTCACCACAGGGCTCCTGGCTCACAGTTCCTCCGGAGCCTGGAGGGACCTTCATCTGTCTCCAGAGGGCTCAGCCCATCCTTCACTTCCGATTCTCTCTCTCTGCATACGTACCATAGGTGATCTAATCCGTACCCACAATTTCAGTCTCCATCCTCACTCTGCTATCTCCTAAATCCTCGTTTCCAGCCCAGCTGGTCTGCTGTCTGGATTTCCACACAGATATCCCATGAGCGTGTCAGACCCAACATGCCCCAACCTGAATTCATCGTCTGCTCCCCCTGGGCTCCCCAGCCCAGTGACTAGGCTCACCTAGTGTCCAACCTAGAAGGCTAGGGGGTCATCCTGGGGTCTCTGTCCCCCTTATTTCTTATGCCCAGTCACCATGACACCCAAAACATCTCATGTCCATCATCTCCTCTCTGTCTCCCACAGTTCTTAAAGCTCAGGAGAGTGATTTGAGTCAGAAATTGGGAATTTAGATTTGGGGCTTTAGGCTAAGAATAGATTGTCCAGGGAGAGAATGAAACGTGAACAAAGAAGAAGCCAAGGACAGAACCTTCAGGAACACTCATATTTAAGGGAGAACAGAGGAAAAGTCAACCAAGGAGGCAGGGCAGGAATAGTCAGAGTTAGAAGTAGACAGGAGAAAATGATGTCTTGGGGACCAAAGGAGGAAGGAGTTTCAAAAAGGAGACAGTGGACCATGGAGTCCAGTGTTCTGAGCCTGTGTTAGATGAAGGCTATGGAGCATCTACTGGGTCTCCCCCAACCCCTGTCCGGCCTAGGCCTCCACTTCAGACATCCAAGAGATTTTTCCCAAGTGCAGATCTGACCAAGTTACTCCCTGGCCTCAAGCCTTTAGTAGCTGCCCACCACCTTCAGAATAAAGTCCACACTCCCTATCTTGACCCTCAGTGAAGTGGCTTCTGTGAGCCTCACCAGCCTTATCGTCTGCTGTTCCTCAGCTGGATACAACACGCTGATTTCTGTACTCATGTGTCACTTCTTTCTGAAATGCTCTTCCAAACATGTCCCCCTCTCTAGGCTGTGAAATCCTCAAGAACAGGGACCATATATCAATCTCTGTAATTCGTGTGCCTGACCTAACACAGACATAATAGGAAGGTTTGATGACGAATGAATGAGTGAATGAGAGATGGATGGAGAGGTGACTAAATGGATGGATCTGTTCATCAAAATAATAGTTATGTACCCACTATGTGCTAGGCTCCGTCCTAGATGCTGAGGAAACAGCAATAATAAGGTAGACCAAGTCTATCTATTACGTTCTATTCCTGGATAGATGGATGAACGGATGGACAGAGGAACGCAGCACCAAGCATCCCTCCCTCTGGCTCATTTCTTCCCTATCAGGGAAGGGGGGAGGTAAGAAAGTTGCATTTTTGGGTGTTTTCCCCCAAAAGCTCTTCCTCTCCTCCTATGTCGCTACATACCTAGCTAGAGAAAAAAAATTTTTAATGGCAACCATATCAACAAAGTTCATCAGGAAGAAGAACCAAGGGTAATGGTGAAAATATTCACAAAGACTTGAAAGAAAGATCTGCCTAGAATAAATCAAAGCAGAGATTATTATTACCAAACCCCACAGGAGACCTCCCATCATCCCGCATCTCTTTTGGCTAACCAGGGTCACTCATTTACTCATTTCTGAAATCACTCAGCGAGTACTTTCTCTATTCCAGGCACTATTCATGGTGCAGGGTACCTAGATGACAAGGCAGAGGCCCCGTCTTCAAGAAATGAACAGTTACATGGAGAAGACAGACACAGAAACACACAGGCACAGGCCTGGGGTGCCGAGGAGGAGGGGTGCAGCAGTTCTCAGCTGCCCTCTTGGTGAAGGAAGGGGCCCTAGGCAGCCCACAGTGGAGAAGTTACCTCGCATCCTTTAGCCAGAGCAAAGCCACCCCCCAGGAGCAGCACGATGCCCCAGGGTACTTTCTCCTGGGCCACCTTCCAATTCAGCAGCGGAGGCGGATAAAATGGTGTTTTCCTTTCTGAGAAGAGATGATAAAAACACACACATACGTTGGGAATTCCCTGGCAGTCCAGTGGTTAGGACTCCGTGCTTTCACTGCTGAGGGCCCAGGTTCAATCCCTGGTTGGGGAACTAAGATCCCACAAGCCATGTAGCGTGGCCAGGAAAAAAAAAACAAAACAACCCATACATAACCCAGAGCAGCATTAGCAAGCGAAAGAGGTAAAAGAGATCTAATGCAGGGGAATAAAAGCCCGCAAGGACAATGAGTGCCGTCTCATATCTGTAAATTAGCTAAAATTTACGGTGATCACTACAACACCCACTGCTGGTAAAGACATGATATGGTAAAGCTATTATACACTCCTGTTAGTGTTATAAATTGGTGCAGTCTTTTTGAAAAGCAATTTACCAATACATTTTAAAAGCCTTTAAGACATATATACTCTTTTACCCAAGCTGCAATCACTGCTAGAAATTTATCCGGAAGAAGAAACACCCTCAAAGAAAAAGCTATATTCACGAAAACATTAATTTATAATAATGAAGAATTCAAAACAGCCAGAATGCTCCGTGACAGGGGAATGGTTACAGCCCGCGATACAATATAATGCCGTTATTAGAGAAAATAAATTTGAAGACTGTGGCAATAGCAGGAAATGTTTCTAGCATAACCACAAGCGAAAACATGAAAACAAAAACCAGTAAAGAAACAGGATTGAAATTATGTATGTTTTGATTATAGCCATATAATATATATGCATATTAACAAAGACTGGGAGGGAGAGAGAAACCCCCAAAATACTGATGGCATTATGGGAAATGTGAAATCTCTTTCTGTTCCTGTTGTAAAATAAATAAGATTTCAAATGTTTAAAAAGCAAAAGAGGAGATTCTGCACTAAACAATATACAGAGAAGGCTTGGAAAATACGCTGTGCCCAGACTTTGTAATCTAGCCAGTCCTTTTCAACAGGGTGAGATGTTCTCCCTCCCAGGCCCAGGGAACACCATGGAGATCCTTTGCTGCCGGAGCCCCAACCCTGATGAATGGGAGGCCAGGACAGGAGCCTTACCTTCCTCAGTCTGGCTGCAGAAGTTGAACTTGGGCTTCTGCGAAGGCACAATGAATAGCAAGATGGCCACAAAGATGGCCACTGTGGCATCGGAGGCATACCTGGGCAGGGAAGAGCACATGGGATGAGCCCATCTTGGCTGCACTGACAGTCATGCAACAAGCCTGCACTGTGTCTGAATGCTCCCACGTGAGGAGATGGGCTCGTCGGAGTAAGAAAACTGGAACCCCAAAGGCCAAGATCGGGAGGGATGAGGTAGACTGAATCCCGGCTGGAAACCAAGACTCCCATGTTCTCGGCCTAGCTCTGCCACCAACTCTGAGTGACTCTGAGGGGCTCACTTCCCTCTCTGTCTGTGTTGCTCCATAGGTGAGCTTCATGAGCTCTCCTCAACCAGATTCTCCGGGATTCTGGGTTCACCAGGGTGACCACAAGGACTTTGGGGCTACCCCAAGCAGACCTTCAAAATGGAGTAAGCAGTAACAGGCAGCAATCTCCCTGTGCACATCTTCTGCCCTTTCTAGGATATGCATGTTTCTCAACCTTTCTTCTATTCTGACCACATAACATCTTAGCCAGGAGAGAAACTTCGTATCCCCCCTTTTGCCAAGTCTCTATCTAAAGAAGCTTCTGGACCCCAGGATGTGTGTCTTCAGAGGGACTCGCCCGGATCTGAAGAAACATGAGAAAGGAAAGATGGCAGAACAGAGACTTGGAAGCCAGAGCACTGAGAGCCCCAGTCCTAGCCCAGCCGGCCTCTCTCTGTCACGGCCTGGCTACCCTGCCAGCCTGCTGGGGCAAGAGGGGCCCCACGACCCCATCTGTGAGCGCGTCAGGAAGGCTGGCGAGACAAGAGTGAGGCCGGAAACCAACAGGGTGCTCCGCAACCGGACGGCAGAGGAGGAGGAGGGCCATGGGGGGGCGCTGTGGGAGGAACCACTTACTTTGTCTTGCCCTCCACCCAGGCGATTGACAGCCAGCCGGGCATGAAGCCGGGGTCCCGGGAGAACCACAGGCCGACCAGCAGGAAGAAGCAGAGAAGGACGTTGACCTCAGCGAAGGAGAGGGGCCCCAGCTTCCTGTACTCCGCCCACAGCACCTCGCGGGCAGCCTTCTCCTCACTCTTCTTCTCCAGCCCGCAGCCCCAGGACTCTTTAATACTAGAGAATGCAAAGACAGGAGGACGGCGGGGCGTGTTGGTTGACTCAGGGCTGGTTGAATGGAAGCGTGGACACTGGGCAGCAGAACATGATAGAAAGCCACACAGGGCTGCCTGTCCCCCGGGGGGCCTTGAGCAAGTCCCTTGCCACTCCCCATTTCTGTCATCTGCCTACCCTACCTCACAGGACATAGTGGGGCAAAGTCTCTGTTTTATGGAACCAGCATATGCCCCCAGGGTGCCCCCAGAAGAAGCCTGAGATGGCCCAGGTTGGGTGTCAGGGACAGTGGAGGTTGGAAGAGAGGATGCAGGAGGGTGGGAGGCTGAGCAAAACGGAGCAGGGGATGGACAGGAGCATAGGAAGCAGAAAGAAGCAGAACCGAGGCCACTGCTGGCACGGGGGTCCTGGCAGGTGCCAGTCGCCTAGAGACCGGTGGCTGCCGACATCTGGGGGTGGCCGTGAGAAATCTGGAACCGGCTCAAGGTGGGGCCGAGGCTCCTTCACATGCTCCGTCTTCCTCCTCCCACTGCGGCCTGGAGCTGCCTTCGATGGTGCCAGGATGCCAGTCCCCATCAGCAGGTGGCTCAAGAGGACACAAGGAACAAGGACAGGTCCCAGCAGACTGGGTCAGGCAGGAGCAGGGTGGGTACTTGCATTGCAAGGAGCTGACACGTAGGATTAAGGACGCAGAAGACTCGGGGGCTCGTAGTAGCTGTGGCGAAGGCAGGAGGGAAGCCAGCCAGGTCCTGCTCTTGGACGTGCTCCCTAGGAACCAGTGCCCATTGGCCAACACGCCTGCCCAGGGCACCCTGCAGGACTTCCCTGGAGAGTGTTGGCAGGAGGGGGCAGGAAGGAGGAGGGATCTTGGAGGAGTTACAGAGGGTACCTAGCCTTGGGGAGGGGCTGACTGGGGCCACTGGCACACAGGATGCCAATCCCGAGGGATCCACTGAGGATTCCAGTCACACGTTCCAGCCCCCGTCAGCCTGAAGGTGGGGGGCAAGGCCAAGAGGATTATCCCTAGAGAGGCTTCCCTTGTGGGAGTCCTTCCTGGGACCCTAAAACAGACTTCCTAGGAGCACAGGGGTTAATGGAATACGTGCTGAGGTGCCAAATGCTGAAGCCAGGGCTGGACGGGAACCACCCTTGAGAGGGTGAGGGCCATGCAGGGTGTGGGGCACGGCCTAGAGCAGGGACTCAAGGAGGTTGGGACACAGCTTTCTGTGGTGCTCAGGGGTTAGGAAAGGAAGTGGCAGTGATGGGGACTCGGGTCTGCACAGCCTGCCAAGATCTCCGTTCTGGACAAGGGGCAAGGACATTTGTCCTCAGGGTCACCCGCCAGGGACACCCTCCAGACCATCCAGCATGGGGATGGCTCTGCTGGCGTGGGAGCTGGCCTCTCTGTCCTCGCCCCCTTGGCATGAGAGAGTCTGTGTTCCACCCACTACCGATCTGCTGCCACCTGTCGTTCTCCAGACTCTGGGGCTGGACCAGAGGCTTCAGGCTTCCAGGATAAGGGGTGACTTTGGTAGCTGCCCAGCCCATGTCTGATGCTGGAGACACATCCCGACACCACACTGGCCGCAGACTCTGGGGGCTGCATCATATATGCAGGTGTCCAGTGCTGGCCCTCTGCAGTGGTGCCCCCAGGCCTTCAGGTCCCTCTTACACTAAGTGGTTTCACATTCATCTTTGGGTTAATCCGTCTGGTGACCGCTGGGCTGGCACGAGATGCAGGCAAATGGATCCAGCTTTCCTGTGGGGGCCCCGGGAGCTGGGTGGGTGCATGATGAACTGGGTCAATGCGCTGCAGGAGAGGCGAAGGGACCCCGAGCCCCGTGGCAGGGGTCCAGAAGAACTGTCATCCCTAACTCAGGGCTTAGCCTGGTGAGGAAAGTTGGGTGTAAGCCAGCAGGAATATCCCAAGAGTCCTGGGTGGTCTTGGGAGGGTCTGTGACCCCCTTGGCTGGATGTGGCCTAGGAAGCTGCCCATAAACTCAGGAAGATACAGTTTTTCTGAATTAGGCTGGAGGGAATGACCCTGACATTGCTCTCCACGACCAACCGGATGAGGGATTCAAACTGTGCAGCCGAGCACCCGTAGGAGCAGCTTCCCTTTCACATGGGGGCCCGGACACCAGGCAGGGTGGGGTGCGCGACGAATGCCTACAGCTACCATTAAGTCGTCATTATGGCTGCTTTGATTATGGACAGAGATTTTTTTTAACGGCAGATTTCAAAACAGTTCCTCCTTCAGAAGAAAACTTAATAACCAAAGTGCCCCTTTTTCCCATTAACTCACAGGTCTTCGTGGGCGCTTTACCTTTCAGCTCTGAGATCTCTTGGCCACATAGGCCTCTGTTTTTTGTTGGGCTCGAGCGCCATGTGAACTAAGGCACAGAGCACATGGCTCACAGCTAGGTACTTTACACTCCAGTGTGAGAGGGTCACCTTCACGCCACAGATAAGTTTGTGCCTTTAAAAATGACAACAACCTTTTGAGGTATTTGTCAGCCACACATCATGGTTTCTGTCCAAAGTCTGGCTGCTGTCAAGGTTGACTCTTGGTCAGCTGTGTGCTGGGAACTGGAAGGTAAACTTTGCAGAAGCTGTGCACTGCTGGGAACATTGTAAGCATTCAGTAAATCTGGGTTTGGACTGATGTGGATATTATCAGGAGGTCTGCTGTGACCTGGCCTGACGGGCACTGGCAGCCAAGTGGAAGTCTGTCCAGCAGTGTTGACGGGCACCAAGAACAAAGCTTCTTGTTAATTGCTTTGACAACGGTACACCTGCCCTTTCTCCCTGGGCTGGGAGCTGGGCCGGGTGTAGGGGTCACAGAGGACTTACCGCAGGCCACAGAGGAGCTCAGGTCGGGGGAGGGATGGCACTGGAGCATGACTACAGGTGCCAAGGGGCAGGGCGTGGTGTGCCCAGGGAAGCCCGGAGCAGCGAGCAGGCAATCCGTCAGAATCGGAATGGGGGTGGGGGCAGTTGGGAAAGGTGTCGCTGAGGAAGGAGCATTTGAACTGGCCTTGAGGACTGAGGAGGTTGGAAGGTAGGAAGGCACGAGTGGCATGCCAGGAAGAGGGAACAGCACGTGCAAAGGCATGGTGAGCGCAGGGGTAGCGGGAACGGAGAAATGGTCCGGGCCAGACCGGAGGAACTCTCTAGACTCCCCTGCTGAGCCGAGGCGTGGTTAGATCCCCTATTCCATAAGCATCTCAAACTTACTTGAATCTCATGTAAATAAACCGGAGCCACAGCCAGGAGAGCAGCAGCATGATCAGCATATTAGGGAAGGCAAATCCAAACCAAGAGGCGAAGTTCACGACGTCTTTGCTGTCAGGAAACAATCTGAAGGGAAACATACGGGTCCACATCTCTACCGGACACTGAGCTGCGGAGAGCGGGCGGGCCGGACCCTGCGGGCGGAGGCTGAGCGGCAGCCGGGCCCCGAGAGGTGGTCTGGAGCGGGGGCCTCCCCCTCCTGAAGTCCAGCCACCCACACCCATCACTCAGCATTACCCCAGTCAAGCAGGGGCCCCAGAACATGGCCGCGCACAAGACAAGCCTGAGGAGCGACCAACTGACCCTCCTGGAGGTCCACACCCCGCTGAGAAGCTCATGAAATGCATGGCCCTTCAGGCCAGAAAAATACACCTTTGTACACACATAATTTGGCCAACAGCTCCAGGGGGTCCACAGATGCCTCAGAACCTCACCCCGCGGGCTTCTGCAAGGGAAGGCCCCCCACTAGGAAATCAAATCTCAAAAGCTTCCCAGGGTGGGACCAGAAGATGTTTCCTGGGGGCTGGAGGAGGGTCACTTCCGCCCCCAGCCCCAGGCACTGCTCCCCTTAGCCCAAGGGTGTCAGACTAGCCACGGAGCTTTTCCCATTCAGCCCAGAGGAATTTCAGGGAGAACCGTAAGGCTATCATTACAGAAAACACTTGCAGGAGCAAAACAGTCTGCTTGTTCGACCTCAAGTGTCTGCAGGCCTGCCCTTCCCACCTCCCAGCTGCCCTCCCCACCCCTGTCCAGGGTGTTTGTCTGCACAGGACGGGCACCGCCATACTTCTGTTCCTTCCCTCTGTGCCCACTGCAATTTGTACTTATCTTCATTAACACATTTACACAACCCGCCAGAACTCTCTGGGTGTCTGCTACCCTCAGCTGCCTCTCACTTCTGTGACCCAAGCCCCACCCAGCACAAGGCCAAGAACAGAACTGGGTCCTCAAAGCCTGGGTCCCTTTGTGGCCAAGGCTGGAAAGTTCTAAACCACCCCATGGTCCACCTGGAGCCTCACAGGGGCACACGTCCCCCTCAAGGGCAATTAGAGGGGCCATAGTGAAAGAGCCAGTGAGGAACCAGGTGACCTAACCTCTAACCTTTCCGGGTGTCATAGGACCATCGCCATTAACAACCGAGGTCGTGAGCCAGCTTTGAGGGAAGCATCTTTAGGGGCATCTATTTTCTGTAAGTTTTAACCAAGGAACCCGCTTCTCGGATTACACTGTCAATTCCCATGACCAGCTCCGCGTTCAATCCACGTTCCCTGTCTGAGCGAGAATCCTGAGCCCAGGAAAGAAAGGCAGGACTTGTCCTGAGCAGAAAGCAACCCGGTCTGTGGACATCAGCTCCTATGCTGTGGGGTCCTGAGCATGTGCAGGGAGGTTGGGCCACAGAGGCTGATGGCGGCCCATCCTCTCACCCCAGCCAGGCGGCCCCCACCCCCATCCCGGCTCCAGGGCCCAGCTGAAGAGGAGGAAGAGGTGGGTGGGCCCCTCCAGCCCCATCCCCCCCCCCCACTATTGTCCCCAAAAGGCATGGCCAGCGACTCACTCTTGCATCTGGCCCAGGAGCACCACGTTGGGTCCCGTGCCGGTCAGGGTGGCAGTGCCTCCGATGCTGGCTGCGTAGCACACGCACAGGGTCATGGCCTTGCATATGTTCTTCCTGTCGACCTCCCGCTGCCTCATGGAGGGACCTTCAAAATGCGCTTGGCTCCCTGTGGTGGGCACACTGCCGTGGGCACACTGGGGACCACCTGCCCAGCCCCAGCTCCTGACCCTGCCGCTGACCTGAGGACCCAGGCGTGCCAGCTCTGCCGGCTCCCTGCCCAGGTTCTCTCTCCCCCACCTCCAGCCCAGTGCTCTTATCCGGCCCCACGTGCCCCCCCAGCTACGTCCCTCGGCAAGGCCCGGGCTCCTCAGTGCTCCGAGCAAAGTCAGCAACTTCAGACACACTCCTTTCTCTCCTGCCTCCTTGCTCTTGCTCAAGCTGTTCCCTTCATCTGGAGGGAGGGGTCCACATCCATCTCAGATGTCCTCTCCTCCTAGCAAGGTCTCTCCCTTTTCTGCGCTCCCTCAGAGTCTGGCTAATGGCAACCCGTGGCCTCCCCCAAGTCGGATGAACTAACCGAGGGGCCTCTTGACTCCATCCCACCGGGCTCCACAATATGAGTGTGTCTGCTTCATCTCTGCTGGCCCAGGGTCTGGCAATCAGGCTATCAGCACAGGCCCTGAGTGGCCCCACGCTGGGCCCTGGGGATGGGGTAGCGAACAAGACAGAGAAAAACACAGGCACTGTCTGACTCGCCTGAGCTCGGTGCCTAGCGGGGAAGCAAAGGTGGGATGACCAACCCCAGTACCTGCGGGAACAGTGTGGAGGGATTTGGCCTGTTCAGAGGAGGCCTCCCTGAGGATGAGTAGGGGTAGAAGGGATTGAGGGGCATCCAGTAGGTGCTCAAAAGATACCCAAATGAATGATCAAATCAACACGTATTCATTTCTGTGATGGCGGGTACGGAGGGCAGGAACTTGCTATAAGCTCTACTTAAGGATCTAACTTTTATGCACTAATCACATTCCTAAAACTTAGGAAAACAGCGTCTTCTAAGTATTTCTCTATGTGCCTGCTAGAAGGAGGGCTCCAGGAAGCAGGGAGGTGGCTAAAGCTGTTGGCAACAGAGGGGAAGGCCGCCCTGGCCAGGGGCTCACCTGGCAGCTCGCCGGCCTTGCCCTTGTCTGTCAGCTCCAGAGCCCCGAGGCTGGCCTCGGTGGCTGCGCTCGTGGCCTCCATCTGCCGCAGCACGGCCTCCACAAGGGGCACCATCATGGCCGTGGCGGCCGTGTTGCTGATCCACATGGAGAGGAAGGCCGTGACGCCCATGAAGCCCAGCATCAGCCTGCAGAGGAGGGGCGGGAGGAAAGCCGGAGGATCCCCCACCCCCACCTCTCACAGCCCTAGGGAGCAGCGGGGGGCTAGGTGCCCCCTGCAGGGATGCCCGGGGTCAGGGCCAAGGTGCTGAGGCCAGTTCAAGGTTGGGTGTCCAGGAAGGGATTGCAGTTTTAGTGCCTCCCTCCCTCCCTTCCCTCCCTTCCTCTGCCTCTCTCCCGCAAACATTACTGACATCTACTCTGCTGGCTACCGGGTCACCAGGCGGCCTCAGCCTCAGTCGTGGTTCTAAGGCGCTCACCGTCTAGCAAGGGAAGCACCAGCATCCAGTTTGTGCGGACCCAGTGTGGAGAGTTGGCCCTAATATGACTTAGGGGTGCGCTGGAGCAGCCCTATGTGCAGGCAGACCAAACTTCCCACTTCTATCTAGAAGATGCCCACCCACCCTGACCCCACTTCTCCCCTCATGAGTTCAGAAAGGCTGCATGGAGTCAGCCTTCAGGGGTAGGATGAGCCGGGGAGGGCCCTGGGGAAGTGGGACCTCCTTCATGGCTGATCCCCTGCCCCACCTCCCTCCATTCACACTCTTTGCCGCGCTCCACTCTGCAGTGGACCGGATCCCCAAACAGTATTCAGAAAACGTTCCCTTTCCGTATAACACCCCACCTTCCACCTCTGTGCCACCTGTGTCATCTGCCTAGAAAACTCCTCACGGTCTCTCAAAGCCTTCAGGCAGCATCCCTTCTCTGTCACCTCCTTCCCAGTGCACACCAGGTAGGGCTGACCACACCCTCCTCAGTCTTCTCTAGGACACTTCTCGCTGGCTGGATTTGAAACTGTTTCCATGTCTGCTCTCTCCTTAGAACGTGAGCAGGGAAGGTCTGATTCTTCTCCATGGGTCCCGCACACCTGGCACAAGGCCAGGAGCAGAGGAGCTTGGGAGGGGCGGTTGGCTAAATGGAGCTCAACCTCTTGGTCCCCATGCCCCTCTGCAGTCAGGCTTCTCCCCAGGGCCACTAATTTATTCGCCTGAAGAAGGGTCTCGGGGCTGCACTGCACCGGGCTTTAGCTGGTATCCGTGCAGTAGACCTCATGGACCCATAAGTACAAAGGCTGGCATCCAGGCTAGGATGAGGGTCAGAATTTACATGAATGAGGCTTCAACATGATGCTCCAAGGCACCAAGGGAGCCTCGACATACAGGTCGCCCCCAGCACAGGCAGTGCCCTGGGCAGCCGGAAGCCAGGCTTGGAGGAGGAGCCAGGGGGCAGGAAGGAGCAGAGACGCGTGTGTGAACGTCCTGGATCTGGGAGCGAAAGCGCTCCAGCACACTCCAGAATGAGGCCCACCCGCTGATGGAGAAAAGCCAACCACTCAAAGGATCCTAAAAGCAGGAATTCTGAGGCCTCACATTTCTAGAAAATGCAATGGCTTTTGATTTGACCCTGTAAACCAATCACTGGAGGGGCTCGGGTAACAGGTCAGAGAGTCACAAAGCCCTCACTCAAGGGAGCTGAGGCACCAAGGGTGCTTGGGCGGGCCAGGGTCTCTGTGTGCTCAGAGCCCAGCATGGTCCTTGACATGAGGACATAGCAGGAGGGATTTACTGTGAAGTAACCAACCTGCCTTCCCAGGGCTGGGCTGGGTCACGCCATCATTTAGGGAGCACGTTGCCTCAAAAAAAAGGTGCATGCTGAGTTCCCAATTAGAGGGGGCAAGGCCCCATCAGATAGGCCCGGTCCAATCCCCATGTGACGTCAGCAAACCATTTAACTCCTCTCTGCCTCAGAACAGAACGTGGGTGATGGGAATAATCCCCAACCCTCAGAGGTGCGGTGAGAGTCAGATGAGGTGGTAAATAAGCCCCCGGTATCATGCCCGGGGCCCTGCGGGCGCTCAGTACACCCAGGTGATTCTGCTGTATCAACTCCACGGCTTGGTCGGAATGACCTGTGACTGGCAGGGGAGATCTTGGAGAGGGGTGAGACGACTGAGTAATGGGGGGAAGGTGGGGTAAGCAGCAGCTTTGCAGAGGGAACAGATGTGCCAGCTTTGGAGGGATGACCTTTCCGCTTCCCCCCGAGCTGGGTAGTTGAGCCATCTCTTTCCTGCTTTCCCCACAAAGCCCCTAGGGGTATCAGGCATGGCTTGATCTGGCCTCCACCCACCCAGGGGTCTGCCTGGCTGCCAAGCCCAGGTAAGGCCATGGCCAGTCCTTGCCTGTGGGTGATCTGGCCTGTGCCACACACCCCTCCCTGGCCCTGGGGCCTACTGCAGGGCCCTGCGGTAAGAGAGAGAAGGGGTAATTACTGGGCAGGCTTGGCCCCCACCCAGAGGAGCGTGCGCAGGGCGATCCTCTTATGCAGGTTCCAGTGCTCCACAGCCACAGCCACGATGAGGCCGCCCAGGAACAGCATGTTGGTGTCCTTCATGTACTGGACGCACACCTGCAGGATGGCATGGAGGCCCCATCAGGCCTGCCCCCTGACCACACGCTGCTTGGGCTCAGGGTCACCCAAGTCCCCAGAGATAGGCGAGCAGAGCAGATGCTGACTTCAGGGCAGCTTGGAATGGGGATGGAGGGTCAAAGGTATGTCTCTATGCCAGAGAGAGCCCACAAACAGGGTATTATCTGGTCCCCCGGGTCCTAGGCAGCTCAGGGAAGGGCTCGGGAGAAGGAGCCACTGGGAGAGAAGCAGGAAGCCGCCCGGATGCTCTGGGACTGCTCACCTGTTTGGAGTCCAGAATCTTGAAGAGTGGGAAAAACAAGGCAGGCATGAGGGCAGTGACAGCCAGAGGGATGACTTCTGTGCACCAGTAAACCGCCATGAGGATGATGACGTAGGCACACCTGACAAACTGAAGAGACGGCACTGAGGCCTGGCGAGCTGCTGCCGCCCCGCTCCCCACCCCAGAACACTCGGGACAGCAGGGCATGGACTGCCAAAACAGGGTGGCATGTCAGTGGGAACCCCTGCTTCCCTGCCCCCGTCAGCACAGCCTTCCAGGGTCAGGACAGTGAGGCGGGCACAGGACCCGTCATCAAGAGACTCCTGCCCCCTGCCCCCAAGCTGTGCGGTCCTGGGCAGGTCTCTCACCTCTCCAAGCCTTGCATCCTCACGTCTTCACAGGGAAGAAGAGGGGGGAAAGGAGGAGGAGGAGGAGGAGGAGGAAGAAGGAAGAGGAAGAAGAGAAAAAAAAAGAAAATACTGTTTTTGATGACCCGCTCTAAAAATTAAATCATTTTACAAAGTAAGTGCAATTCTTAGGAAAGGCTCCCCAAAGCACATCCTCAAACTCCTGGTATCTGTGTATCTAATTTCCTTCCCAAAAGGCTGCTCCAACTTTCTCGGCTCCCAGAAACGTGTGTTGTAAACCAGCTCATTCAGACAATGGCCAGCACTGAGTATTTTCAGGGTTGTTGTTTATTATAATTGAGAAGATGGTCTTGGTGTCTATTAGCCTCTCTAGTTACAAGGGTCTCAAGCTTTACTGTTCGTATTTAATCTTGTGTGAACTGCCTGTTCACACCCTTTAGCTACTTAGCCACTGGGATCTTGGCTTTGGAGTGAGACAGACCTAGGTTTGGTTCAAGCGCTCGCAGCCCTGGCCCCTTACTCACTGTAGGACTTTAATTCTCCGTCTCATCGCCTAATAAAATAGGGATAATAATGCCCACCTCCCTGGGTTGTTTTTTGTTTCATCAGCATTTTTACTATAATCATTATTAACCACCCAGGCTCTGCCTCTCCCTCATTCCAGCCCCCTCCACTTTAATCAGCCTCCAAAACCTATAGCTTCTACCCCAAAATCTTCCTCTTTCCCTTCTTCCTTCACCCTGTGGCCCTGCCTTTGCTCAGGCCACATCTTCTGCCTGCATCACTGCCGCTATCTTTTTTTTTTTGCTGTTCTATTCGCTGTAGTTTTTTTTTTTGTAATTGAAGTATAGTTGATTTACAATATTCTGTTAATTTCAGGTGTACAGCACAGCTATTTTCTAATACGATCTTTCTACTTGCATCACTCCACACTGCTGCTCCCTCTTTCTCTTTTTACAAACCGGATCATATCACTCCCTTGTTTAAAAGCCTTCCTTTGCCTTCAGGACAAAAGCCAAATGCCTGAGCATGTCCTGGGAGACCCTCTGTGATGGAGCAGGCCCTGCAGGGCCCTCCAGCCACATCTCCCATGCCCACTCCCACCCCGAGCTCCTGCGACCCCAGGGCACTGGTGGGAACTGAGGCAGATGCTCCGCCTCCCACGGCTGCTCTCACACATGACACCGTTCCTTTGGCCTGGAGTGAGTGCTGGGGGCTCAGTTCACTGCTGCCCCTAGTCTGGGTCTGTGTCCTTCCTCTATGCACGCCCCCACCCGCAGCAATTAGCACACTGGGTTGGCATTATATTTCACCCACCATTGAACACTGAACAGTGGAGTGAGCAGTGGAGGGCAGAATCCGTGTCACTCTGCATCCAGCACGGGCCTGAAACCCAGGGGACACTGCAAATGCCGATTAGAGAAACGGACCAGCACAGCATGGGCTGTGACAACACTGCTGGGGAAACGTACCTGCACACAATCACTGTTTATCACCACCCGAGATAACACATATTATACGCATGGAACGTCACACAAAGGCTGAGACGTTCTTTGTCTGGACCGTGTTATCAGTGATAAAAATAAATCTTTCTTCGGCAGCCCATGAGAACCCCAGGACACCTCCCTTCTGTCTAATGCAGGGTTTCTCAGCCTCGGCACTACTGACATTTTGGGTTGGATGGTTCTGTGTTGGGGGCGGCGGGGGCCTGTCTTGTGCATGGTAGGATGTTTGGCAGGATCTCTGGCCTCCACCCTGCTAGATGCCAGTGGCACTCTCTCCAGTTGTGACAACAAAAAATGTCTCCAAACTTTGTCAGATGTCCCTTTGTTGGGAAGGAGGGGAGAATCAATGCTGGTTGAAGCCTCTGGGCCCAAGGCAGGATAGCAACGTGGTTAGAAGACCAGGCTTTGACACCGGGCAGGCCTGATCAATGTCCGCTGTCTGCCATTGTGTGGCCTTCAGTTACGCCTTCTCTGGGCCTTGGTGTCAAGGGAGAGAGAGGTAGGAATGGTCCGCTGCAGGGGGGGCAATAAGACGGTGTGCTGTAGAGAATTTTAAAACGGTAATACTGTCTAAAACTCAGTCTCCCTCTTCTTATCATCATGTGAGAACAATTCCCAACGATGTCTTTGATAAAATACTCCTTCCACTCCCAACCCTGGCCCCTCCCCCTGCTTGTTTCATGTCCTCACCTGTAAATCGAGGATTTAAAAGTACCCATTCTTAACATATGGCACACAGAAAGTGATTTTTTTATTATCTGAACTTAGAAGCGGCAGGTGACACGTGTAACCAGTTTTCCCGGGACAGTTCCTAGAGGCGCCAGAAGTAACCAACAGAAAAGACATAGGCTAACTGCCCTCTCACCTCCATGCTCCTATCAGGAGGCCCAGGAGGTGCCCCATCCCTGAATAATACCAGTCAGCAAACTTGACCCTCCCTCGTCTAGAATGCTCCCAGAGTGTTGTGGAGAGAGCAGAATAGGACAGGCGACCTTAGAGAAGCCTGAGGAGGGGTTGGTCACCGTGCAGAATGAGACGGATTCTGCCTGCAGGTGGGAGCCCAGTTCCTGGTCAGCTCGGAGCCTTCCCTGCCGCTGAGAATGTGGCCGGAGGAGCACTTCAAGCTGAGCTCACAGTGGACAGTGGGACTTAAAAGTCCACACCCAGCACCGTGGAGAGCACATAGTGGGGCTCAAAAAATACGTTAAGTGCACAACTGAAGAAAACCATGGCTCATTATTTACCTAATTATTAACAAATAAGGGCGTCCATGACATAGTGCTTAATGGAAAAAATGTAGCCAAGAGAACATACTGTGTGTGTGTCTTATGGGATTTGAAAGTCTTTTCATTTTTACTTTATACTTCACAGACTTTAAACATAAGAATTTTCACATAACTTTAATAACACAATGAATATATTTTTTTATTTAATAAAAAGCTATTTTTTTTAAAGAAAGAACCCAGAGAACAGGCAGAAAAGTGGAGCAGAGATGAAGACAGGAAGGAAGCAAGGTGCAGGAGATGAGTAAAAGAAGAAAGGCTGCAGGAGAGGGGCCCGGGCACTGGCAGAGGGTGACATGCCCTGGGAGTCGCCACCCCGCTTGGACGGGGCCGCCCAGGCTGCCAACTTCTCGCCAGCTTCCCCGCTGCGCTGCCCCCTGCCCTAGGTTTCCTTGCAAACTTTGTGGCCGTGGGTGGGGACGGGGAGCTCTTCAGTGGTGACCAAAACAGAAGCACACAGGGAGAAAACAAGCAGACAGGGTTCTGGCTCCCAGTCACCTGCACCACCGGGAGAGAAAGCACATGAAGTCAGCCCCTGGAATGACTTTTACTGATACCTCCTCTTCCCTCGCCTGATCCTCACTCCCGGGGCAGGTTAATGACATGCATACACAGCCTGAGTTGGGGGTCCCAGCTCAGGGCCACCTGTGTGTCGGGGGATGGGATGGGCAGGGGTGGGGGTGGGGTCTCGGTCATACTCTTCCGGAGCAGGAAGGTCAGCAAAGCTACCATAATTAGTCCAGGGAACATCACTCCCCACCAGCAGAACTAAAATCACAGCTCTCCTGCCTGGCTCCCTCCCAAATCTTTTTCTACAGAGGAAATATGGCCGATCACAGTTGGTGTGGAAACTAAAGAACCCCTCTAGTTGGATCTGCTGTCCTTGGCCCATCCAGGGTCTGTGTTCAGCCCACCCAAGGGCTCCTCCCAGCCTCCCCCTCCCCCATCCTAGGAACCAGCATAATCCCTTTTGGCACCTAAAGCCATAAAATGTCAACAACCAAACCACCTTGCCCCATCATACAGATGAGAACACCAAGGCCCAGAGAACGCAGGGGCTTGGCTAAAATCACAAGGATGGGTGAAAGGTGGAAGTCCGGTTCTCTCAAAGATTGGCTTCCCGATACCCCAGTACAACCTCATTCCTCTAGGACTGCCCTCAGAACATCCCCTAAAGAGCCCCTCTGTTTCCCAAACCTGCTTGGGCTGGGGGGAGCTGAGGTTTCCTGTCTGGGCTGAGAGTGAAAGGTGGAAAGAGGGAATGAGGAAGGAGCAGCCAGCAGCCACAAAAGCCTTCAAAGGGCTCGGGTCTCTGCCAAACAGGCCTCGCACTGCCCAGCAGGGCCTGGGCCAGGGCTCCCCGCACCGCCCCCACCCTGTGGCCAAGGCCATTCATTCTCCGCTTCCCTCCTGGGAGCACCAGGAGGCCAGGGCTTGGGACACAGCTTCCCCGAGACCCTGCGTCGTGCCACCCAAGGCGTGAGCTCTGGGACTGTGTCCCGCCTCCTGCCGCCGCCACAGCGGGCAGTGAGCAAAAGCAGGCCGACCTGAGCTGCCTTTCAGCTGGGAGCAGGCTTCTGACTCAGCTGTGGCTGCCCAGGTTTCAGAGCTGGAAAGAAATGTGGATCACAGACAGGGAAACCGAGGCTCAAAGGAGGGCCAGAGGGGGACAAAGATGGCACTCAGGGTTCACTTAGGTGATGATCTTTTCGTGTAGGTCCCCGACTGGCCTCGGAAGCCACCTACAGCTGGGAAGTCCCCATTCCCCAAGGGAAGAGACAGGAGAAAGAAGGGAAAGACAAGCCCCCAGGCTCCCTCTTGGTACAGGTGGCGTTTGGGGGGCCTGGGGACCGGGTTATGCACTCTGGGGAGATTCTGGGCCTATAGAGGGGCTGTGTGGCCAAGATCGGTGCTAACTTCTGGGTTTCTGTGCTTGCCAAAACAGTTCTTGCGCCCTGGGATCTGTGAACCCCAAGATCCATGGCTGTCAGAATTCTTTGCAGGGCACCTCCCATAGCACCCGGAGCTCCTGAGCGTCCGTGCCCCAGGGGAGCCGTGCCCGCCCCCGGGAATCCGTGCGCTCCACCTAATGCTCCCGGGTTCGGTGCCCGCTGCTGGGCACCCGGCGCCCAGAATCCAAGGGGCTGCCCAGAGACGCAACTGACCTTGGCGGGCATCAGAATGATGAGTGGCAGCAGCAGAATCGGGGTGACGAACAAGATCACGAAGGACTTGAACTTGGAGACATAGCTCAGTGCGGAGGCCATCGCGGAGAGGGAGCCTGGCGGTAGAGGCGAGAGAGGGGCAGCTTGTAGCTTCACGGGCTTAAGAAGGGGCCGCAGTCCAGGGGGTTGGAGGGGGCGGCGGCAACTCCGCCTCCCATGGTGGGGCCTCCCCGCGGCCCCGGGGCGGGGCCAATCCCGCGGGGTCGGTGGGACAAGCCTGCCCCCAACTCTGCCTGCGGGCGGAGGCGGGCGGCGCCCACGGACTCCAGCGCTTCGGGCGGGCCCTCCAGGAGTGGTCTGGGCCCTGGCACCTCCTGGCTCTCCGAGGCTTTCCTGCAGTGCCCTAGACAGGCGCGCCCGCGGACGGCCAAGCGGGAGTGACCGGTCATTCAGTCTGCGGGCTTAGGCGTGCGGCGCCCCCTCTGCATCCGCACCTGCCCTTCCTGGGCCCTGCCGGGGTCCCCGGTGAAAGTCCCTAGCGGTTTCTGAGTCTTTCGGATCCATCTCCCCAACCTCTCCCTCCTCTTCACCTGGTTACTCCTGTTCCTCCCACTCCCATCCCGGAGGGGTCTCCCGCAGCGACCCACCGCGCGCCCAGCGCCGTCGGCTCCGCGGGCCTCCCCGCCCCCCCGTCCCCCCCCAACCCCGTCACCCTCAGCTCCCCTGCAGTGTCCGCGCTGCTCTGGGCACAGGACTCGTCCCCAGCGCGCCCTCTCCCACCCAGCGCATCCCGGGCACTCTCCAGCGATCGCGGAGGAGGTGAGGCCACCGTCCTCCGCAGCCCGGGGTGCTTTCGCCCTCCAGCGGACACTGGCGCAGCCCGCCGACGTCCTGCTGGCACTGCGTGCGCGGAAGGCGGACTGAGCCCGCCTGACAGCGGCAGCTACTGCCCTTCTACAGGGGAAACGAGGGTCCAGAGAGGAAGGGACTTAACCAAGGCTGCCCTGAGAGGGTCGTTCATTCACTCGGCCCGCCTCCTGCGGACAAGTACTGAGTACCTATTCTGTGCTAAGCCCAGACACCACCACCCCTATCTATCACTTTCTTTTTTCCTCCCTTCTCCTCTGCCTGCCGGGCTTCTCATTCTGCAGCTTTCTTTGGGGGAGGCCTACCCCTGTTTGTGGTTTAACCACAGCCTGTTCCTTAGTTATTAGTATCCTCTGTCTTCAACCCAGCCCTGGTGCCAGAGTCCCAGATTCTCCATATTTCCAACTTTTTCCAGCCTGGATGTGCCTCAGGCCCTACAACTCAACACATCCTAAATCAAGTTCACGAGTCTCCTCCTGTGACCTCCACCTAAGGACAGGTATTCCCCCAAACCCTTCCTGTATCTTTCTTCTGTCCTCCCCCTTTGTAATTCTCATTCATCTAAACCTGGGTTTCCCTCCATCCCCCCATCCCAGGGCACTTAGCACTGTTTGTACCTATTTAATTATTGGTGTGATTTTTATTTAACGTTTGTTTTATTCATCACCATATGTCCAACCAGCACCTTTTACAGTGCCTGTTCTGATACGTGCACTCAAAACTTTTTCTCTGGGGTGTGTGAGTGAATGCAAGTAGTCAATGAAAAAAATCAATCAATAGTCAATCTAAGAAAGAAATGGAAATTTTTATTACAGCCAACCTGAGGATTAAAACCCAGGAAATAGTCTTTCAGAAAGCTCTGAGGACTGCTTTGTCTGTTAGAGGTCAAGGCATTTGAGTTTTTGAGACAAAGGGTTATACATCAAAGTAACATGTTGACGGTTCACATAGTCCAACAAGGCAAGTAGTGGGTTACAGTGACCCCTTACAGGATTGAAAGAGGAATGTTATCTCCTGAGGAGTTACCTTGCTGGCGCCAGGAGAAAGTTCCCCCCAACCTTTTTTTTTTTTTTTTGGCGAGTAGGCATTCCTGTGGCTTCTAAGGGGGTCTAGTTAATGTATAATGCAGATGCACAATGCACATTAAAGGGATGAAAGTAGTGGCTCAAACAGGCAGAGAGATAATTTTATGTTTAAAATTTTTCTTGTCCTGCCTTAAAAATAATTTTATTTCCTCTAAGTAAACCATTTCCTTACAGTAATACAACTGCTTTTATTACCCAACCGCACTTGGGTCCATTCGCCCAACACTCAGCAAAGCAAGTCTACTGACACTGGGTTTTGGTGAAGTATGGTGTTTATTGCAGGTGCCAAGCAAGGAGAATAGGCAGCTCATGCTCAAAAAGACCCAGACTCCCCAATGGCTTTTAGGGAAGAGTTTTTACAGGCAACATTTGGGGTGAGGGTTGCAGGGGACATGACTTTCTTCTGATTGGTTGTTGGTGGTGGGGTAACAAGGCGGTGTCTTGTGACTCTTAGTCGTCAACCTTCTGGTTCCAACTAGTCTGGGGTCTATGTGCTTGTGGTCAACAAGTACCCCATCCTCCACCTGGGTGGGGGCGGGGGGGGTCTTAGTTCTTGCAGAACAATTCAAAGATGTGTGTCAGATTGTATATATATCCCTCGAGGAGGAACTAGTACCCGTTTTATTGCTGACCTATTGTTTCTTGACTGCTTTTCCTCTGTTTCTGCGTTCCCTCACTTCCCTTATTAATAACTGCTTGAGTCTGCTGTTTGGAATTCAGGGAAGACCTAGGAGACCAAAGCCTTTTTCTACAAAAAAGAAATGGACACGGAGGGGCTTTTTTTACCCGGGAGGGCCCCACAGGGTCCTTCTCGGTTTCAATCCCCCTTTTCTTTGATCCTCCTCAATCCTAAGGGGAACAGGGGCAGGACAAGAAAGAGAATAAAGTTTTGGATAGAGAGGTTAACCATAAACTCAGCAGGGGAACTCGGTTTTAGGGAGACTCGATTTCACTTTAAAGGGGGTATACGTGGTTAGAGCATGGACTCTCGAGCTGGACTGCCTGAACGCATATCCTGCCCCTAATCCCATCCTGGCTGTGTGCCTTATCAAGTTGCCCTCTCTGAGCTTATTTTTTCACAAATAACACCAACTTTGATTTGAGAAGGTTGCTTTGAAGATTATATGAATTAATGCTCAGAAAATGCTTACCAGTGCCCTGGCATATAATCAACAATCAGTAAATATTTGCTTTTGCAATTATATGCAAAATACTCTTAGTGTCAGGAACAATGGGGAAGCCTTCACCCAGGAGGTGGCATTTAAGCTGAGACTTCAAGTCTGAGTAAAAATTTGCCAGGCAGCAGTGGAAGGTAGTCAAAATCACCAATGAATGATAAAGTGTTCAAATCGTTGAGAAAAATCCTGAGATAATTCAGGAATACTGGAGACTAAAGTGCAGCTACACCAAAAATAAGCTAATAAATGGAAAGATTATACCAAGTTCATGGATAGGAAGACCAAACATTGTAAAGATATGCATTCCTCTCAAATTAATCTATAAATTCATTTCAATTCCAATGAAAATCCCAACAGAATTTTTATTTGACAAGCTAAATCTAAAGTTCAAACTTTTGCAAGGAGCCAAGAATAGATAAGACACTTCTGAGGAGAGGGGGGAAATTAGTCTTTTCAGAATAAGACTCACTAAGTGATAGTAACTGATGTAACCATTAACTATTGGCATGAAGATAGAAAAATAGATGAGTAGCATAAAATGAAGAGCCTAGAAGTAGACCCAGGCTTACATGGAAACTTGCTATGCAAGAGAGATTACATGGACTAACCAATGCCTACTGGCAGCTGCTAAACTAATTAGTTCTAAGCAGTAGAGGCATTTTTCTTTCACTAAATATGTTAAACACATAACGAAAGTTTGATCATAATATGTAACAAATTAATAAAGTTATTTCTGATTTTTTAATCCACGAGTCATTCACTTATTCCCAATTCTCATCAATTGAAATGGGAATTCAATTGATACGTGCAAATTTATTTACCAAAAAATACTGACAAAGTACTGATGAGGACATGTAGCAACCGGGTCTCTCATTCATTGCTGGTGGGAATATAAAATTGTGCAAACACTCTGAAAAATAGTTTGGCAGTTTCTTATAGAGTTAAACATACATTTACCATAAAACCCAGCATCACACACCTGGGTATTTATGCTAGAGAAATGAAAACTCATGTTCACACAAAAACCTATATGTGAATGTTCAGAGGAATTTTATTTACAATAGCCCCAAGCTAGAAACAATCCACATGCCCTTCAGCCGGTGAGTGGTAAAGAGGCTGCGCTTTATCCACGCAGTTGGAATACTACTCGGCAGTATAAAACAAGAAAAAAGAAAGAAAGAAAAAGAACGTATTTGGATGGATCTTAAGGGCATTATGCTGAGAGTAAAAAGCCAATCACAAAATGTTACGTACGGCATTCCATTTATATAACATTGTGCAAGTGAAAAAAACTAGAGGGAGGTGGAACAGACCAGTAGATGCCAGGGGTCAGGGTTGGGGGAGAATGTGACTATAAAAAGGTGACAGCAGTTTTATATCCTAACTGTAGTGATGGACGTACTAATCTATCCACGTGATAACGTTTCATAGAACTACACCCACACCCACACACACACACACACACACACACACTGCATGTAAAAATCATTAAAACCAAATAAAGTGTGTAGTTGAGTTGTTAGGATCGTACCAATGTCAATTTCCTGCTTTTAATAGCATACTATGTCTATATGGAATGCTGTGTTGGGGCAGTCTGGAGAACGGTATATGGGAACTCTCTGTACTCTTTTTGCAACTCCTTATAAATCAAAATATGTTAAAATTTAAAAACGCTTTTAAAATTGCAGTAGGTAAAAAATAAACTTTAGACTAATGAATCCAATCCCTCCCAATTCATATTTTTATGGCTGATATTGTAGCAAAGAGAATGGTATTACTGTTGAGAGGGTGACATGCATAAAACATGCCTAGGAATGCAGTTGGTGAATAGTTTTTCTTAAACTTTAGATACTTTTCTTTGAGTCTATTTGTGTCTATTTGGGCAGGGTGTGTAAGTATTTCTGTGGATAGAGCAGCTACAAGGACTGGTCACTGCTACTAAAAGCAAGCATCGCTTGTTTCCAGGCTTTAACTTGGGAACACTGTTTTATTTGTAAACAAGTTTTGGTTGCTAAAAATTCAGCAACCAAAATTCAGCTTGATTCGCTCAGAGTATAGGATGTTGCCATTAGAAGAGAGTGTTGGTCAGCTTTCGCTAGGTTCAGCTTGCGACAGCAAATATTTACTCCAGAGCTGCAAGTCGGCTGGGAGTCTGCGGTTTTCCAACTCTGCTGCCGGCTGTGGGTAGATTGTGGGCAGCTCCATACTCTTCTCATTTCTGAACTGTGGGTCTGCTTCACTTGCTTTCTCATTCCAAGACCCAGACTGAGAAAACGGATGCTCTCAGGACACGCTGTTCCTAAGGCGGAGAGCAGGAGCAAGAGGGCTGGTGGGACCTCGCAGCACCTCTAGAGCTTCTGCTCAGGTACAGCATACCTCATCTCTCCCCTTCCACTAGCCAAAGCAAGTCCCATGGCCAAGTCCAAAGTCAACAGGGTGGGAATTGTACTCTGTCTGCAGGGAAGGATTGCAAAGATGGGAAGGGAATTAATAATTGTGCACAAATAATCTGACCTACCACACGTGATAAATATTATTAAGTCCAGAGCATTACACTTACATCTTTTAGAAGTGATGTGTGTGGAAATGGGATCAACTTGTATGAGTTATATGAGCTTAGTTACTTGAGTTACAAGAATTCAGAAGTGAGATGGTTGTTACAGGGATATAAATTAACATAGCTCTTCAAACTGGAAAGTGAAATCAGACTTTTTTTTCACACAAAATAAATCTTATTTGGATGATTACTTTGACAATAAATACTGACTTTGCCAATTAGGTTATATAGAGGATGCTTCCCATAAGCCAACTGAGCTAAATTTGTAGCTTCAATATTTTGACACATGTATAGTTGAATCTCATGATAACAGAAAATAACTTTCCATTGTAACAGATGAGTCTTAAGAGATGCTTCTATGGTGAAAGAGGTATTTAATTATCATTTGAAAATCCTAATAAAGACTTTTTGGTGGAATTCTTGAAAGTTGAACAGGAAAATGACCCTAAAAGTCTGAGCAGCAAATGCTTTTCTGAGCCAGGTGCTTTCCAGTTCTTTGCTGTCAATGAAATTGAGTGAGAACCAAATCAGGCTGCCAAATGATACAACATCCAAAACAATTTTCTATGATAGATCATTATGCGATTTTTGGTGAATTGGGTGCAACTTGGGAAAGTTCATAGAAGTAAGAAACTCTGCTCTTAAAAATCTTCTATTCCTATTTATTTACATCAGCAAAGTTGCTCAGAGCCTACATCCATAACAGAAAATAAGGATAGAATTGACGCTGAATCTTGCCTCCACCAAGTAATAAGTAACATTCATCCATGGCTAACTGATAACAAATTAAGCCCCATCGACTTTATTGAACTGCCTTTGCAATCAAATTTCACTTTTTATATATAATAATTACTTATAAAAATCTCATACTTAATGTTGCTTTGGTTAAGTGTATACTAATAATTGCTGTCATAACTTAAAGCAGAAGAAAATTTTAACTCTTAGAGCCTTACTTTCATAAAAATTTTAAAACATGAGTATTTCAATTTATACACATATTTTTATTGTGGAAAAATATGGTTGGGAGAGCAGTAGAAGACTTCAAATAAAAAATATGTTAACAGATTTTATTAACTAAATGGAATGGAAATATAAGATAAATGAGAAAAATAACTACATAAAATTTTGGTCTGCCAAGGAAGAGTTTACTTGAGTATTTTTAAAGTGGAGGGCTTCCCTGGTGGCTCAGTGGTTAAGAATCCGCCTGCCAATGCAGGGGACACGGATTCAAGCCCTGGTCCGCGAAGATCCCACATGCCACGGAGCAACGAAGCCCGTGCGCCACAACTACCTAAGCCCGTGCGCCTAGAGCCTGGGGTCCACAACAAGAGAAGCCACCGCAGTGAGAACCCCGCGTGCACCGCAACAAAGAGTGGCCCCCGCTCGCCGCAACTAGAGAAAGCCAGCGCGCAGCAACGAAGACCCAACGCAGCCAAAAATAAATTAAGAAAAAAAATAAAGTGGGTAATAGCATGTATCAAATCACTATGATATTTAGATTCCATTGGATGCATGTTGAAAAGTGAAGTAACAATTTTATTTGTAAATGATATTTATAATAACCAGACATGACATTCTTTGCAACTATCAGTTTGAACTATATGAAATTGTTAATATTCAACCATTTTCAACCTACAAATATGGCAGATTCATATGGCTCAAACTAGTATTTAAACTTATGCTATAATAGCCTAAATGAGAAAAGAACTTGAAAAAGAATAGATACATGTATATGTATAACTGATTCACTTTGCTGTACACCTGAAACTAACAAAACATTGTTAATCAACTATACTCCAATATAAAATAAAAATTTTTTAAATAATTAAAAAATATATATACATAAAATTTTTTAAAATAAACTTATGATAAAAAATTTAGATGACAACTTAAAATGTGGAAAGAGATACATAATTTTTTCAAAATTACCTTAGGGAGCGCATGAGTGCACAAGAAGTTCAAAGATCATTGTCCTAGGAAAAATTATCTGCACGTATGTACAGGAGACATATAAAAGAAAGTTATGGTAATAGTGTTTGCAAGAACAAAATATATGAAAAATCCAATAACAAGAGAATAAATAAATAAATTGGGATGTTTTCATGCCAGATTTTTATATAGCAGGAAAAATGAAGGAATTAGAGGTATACACATAAATATAAATGAAGCTTATAAGTATTTGGTGAAAGCTTTATAATATTTGGTGAAAGAAGTAAGTTACAGAATGACACTTACAGAGTGATAATGCTTATAAAATTTTAAATATGCAGTATAATACTATATTTTGCTTAAGGATACAAACAGAAATAGTAAAAGTATAAAGACTAGAGGGATAAATAAACACCATATTCAGTCTGATTTTAACCTGGTAGGGAGGAGGCCTGTGATTAGAGAGGAGAGCTCCAACTATATCTGAAATGTTTTATCATTTTAACTGGGTGTGGATACAGAGATGTTTATCATATTTTCCTTTATAGTTTTTAACGTATTTTAAAAATTGCAAAATAAATGCTCATAATATTTTTAAAGCGGCCTGCATATATTTAACACTAGAAAAACATTCGTAAGACTCCAGGTATAAGATAAAGGAAAAAAAATATTTCAGACAAAGAAGAATAGCTAATGTCCCACTTATTGAATATTTAGTCTCCAAAGGTCATCTTTGGGGGCGGGGGGGGGGGCGGATAGAGGGATAGTTAGAGCAGCATAGGGACGAAAAAGGACTGGGTGTTTTTAAGTTAGGGATCTTTTTATCACTGTGTATACAAATGAGGTCTGAATGAACATGTGAACTTTGATCCCTTTTCCAAATTGATGCTGGGTCCAAAGTTTTGTGCCGTGAAATAGTAATAGTGGCCTTGATTGGCAAATCTGAAAACACAGATTCGCTGAGTGAGGATTCAGAATTTCCCCTTTGCTCTAATTATTCAGTTCCCTTCTTGCTGGATGGCAAGTCCTTTTTTGCCCCCTCTCTCTCTCTTTCAGATACATCCATCAATAGAAAAGATAAAAATATTTGTTGGGAGGGTCTTCCCTTTAGTAAAATGTGTACCTTTTATAGCACGTTGCATTTCGTTGTTAAAGATGCGGTATAGAGTTCTATACCTCTGAATTAAGTTATATAATTCTTTTTATATAAAGTTGTTCAGAATCTCCACAGTGCAGATTGTCAAGTGGATGAGGACTGGGCAGTAAGGTCACTGTAGATGGAATGGGGTTCAGCAGAGACAGAAGCCAGACTGCAGTAGGGTAAAGAAAGGATGGGAGATGACGCGTGGAAACAAGCGAGATGAGAGCTCTCTTTACCGAAGTTCAATTGTAAAAAAAAAAAAAGTGAGATTTACTTGAAAGGGCTAGAGGGTCAAAGGAGTTTTTAATTTGTTTATTTGTAGTATTATATACATTTTAACTCCATTTATACAAGGTTTAACAGTATGCAAAAACAATATTATATGTTGTTTATGGGTCCAAACATAAGTAGTAAATGTTTAAAAGCCATGCAAAGGAATAATAAGCTCCAAATTTAGGAGAGTAGTTATATATGGGAAGGCAGGAAAACAGAACTGGAGGACACAGGGAACTTCAACTATTATTTCTAATATTTTCTTAAGCTGAGTAGTGGGTGAACAGATTTTTTTTTTATTTTGACATTTTAAAATATTAATAATAATGCTTTTACTTATATAAAATAAGTGAGGGGATTATTTCAAAAAATAAACAAAATTTATAGAAAGATCAAATTTTATTTAAAGTAGAAATAGGAAACTGGAAAATCAAGTCTTTGCTTAGAGAGTTCAGAAAAAAAGAAAAAACTAGAGGGATAGCAGAGAAGATATCAACAGAACCCCAGCTGTTATTTACAATATGTAAGTAAATAATCTAGTTTTGCTTAACTTCAACCAAAAAGGGAGAGAGACCGGAATATAACTGTTAAAAAAAAAAAAAAAATCAAGAGGAATGCAACAGAAGGGAAATTGTGCAAGCAGAAGGGAAGGTTTCCCAGTGTGCCTAAGTGACTTCCCTTACTATAATTCCAAAAGGTGGTTATATGGACCTAATCTGGAAGTCTGTATGTGTGGTTCTTTTCATCTGCCCTGAGGATGGTACAGACGGCCCTCCAAGTATGGGCGGAGGAGGAAGGAGACAGAGGTGGAGCTGTGGATTGTATATAAATGTAAGTGTTCTTCCAACTGTGTGCCCTAGAATTTCTTGATTACCCTGAGTATCTGGTGTTTCTTCCTGCCAAGCAGGCTACTGTTGAGGTAAAATAAGCCAGTGTGGTCTGATCTGCATTGCCTTACTTGCTCTTCCCATCAGCGGCCACACATGGAAGTGGCCCTGGAATGAAAGATAACAGAGTTCATTCTCCTAATGACATTTCCAATCTGGCTGTTGATGGTCATCATTGCGGCAACCTGTTATCTCTTTGGCTCTCCCGGCGCCCTTGTACCACTAGAAAGGGCCGAGATGGCGACAAGAAGGAACTAAAGGGACTTCCCTGGTGGCGCAGTGGTTGGGAATCCACCTGCCAATGCAGGGGACGCGGGTTCGTTCCCTGGTCCGGGAAGATCCCACATGATGCGGAGCGGCTAGGCCCGTGTGCCACAACTACTAAGCCTGGTCTCTAGAGCCTGTGAGCCACAACTACTGAGCCCACGTGCCACAACTACTGAAGCCTGCGTGCCTAGAGCCCGTGCTCTGCAACAAGGGAAGCCACTGCAATGAGAAGCCCGCGCACCGCAACAAAGAGTAGCCCCCTCTCGCAGCAACTGGAGAAAGCTCGCGCGCAGCGACAAAGACCCAACACAACCAAAAATAAATAAAATTAAATTAAAAAGAAGAAACTAAAGCAAGATGTTTGACAGCACTAAACAGATTATTTCAACAACAACCAATTAATCACCCTACCTACCGCACCTCTTCCCATCCCCCAGAGGTACACACTTGCAACAGTACTTCTAGCACTTGCTTCCAGTATTTACCTCTGTATTTCTTTTCTTTTCTTTTCTTTTCTTTTCTTTGGCCTGTGCCATGCAGCACACGGGATCCTAGTTCCCCGACCAGGGGTGGAACCCGTGCCCCCTGCAGTGGAAGCGTGGAGGCCTAAACACTGAACCACCAGGGAATTCCCCATATTTCTAAGTAAAATAAACTGCGATTTTGTGACTTCCCAAGTTTATAAAATACTTCTTGACTTCCTATCATAAAAGATGAGCATGCAGCCCTCTTACACAAATCCTACCACATCACTGCCAGCCATTTCTCCTTTCCCTCCCCGTGTCTTCTCAACATTTTGTATGTCAACATTCTAACTGGTGATCATACATCGACCTGCTGGGAGGGTGGCTCATCCCTGAGTACATGAAAGCTGTTCGCCTGGGAGCCTCCAGACCTCATCCTGTGCATCTCTTCATTTGGCTGGGCCTGGTTTGTATCCTTTATGATACACTGTAATCATAAGTATAGCACTTTCCTGAGTTCCATGAGTCATTCTAGTGGATTCTCATACCTCAAGGAGTCGTGGGAACTCCCAGACTGATCAGAAGCGAGGGTAACCTGGGGACCCCCAAGCTTGTGGCTGGTGTCCTTAGTAGCTAGTGGGAACCCCAGGATTTGTAGCCAGTCAGGAGTGTGGGAGAGTTTGGCATCCCTGAACTTGCAACTAGTGACTGAAGTGAGGTCGGGCTCAAGGGGAATGTGCCTTTATCCGGTGAAATTTGATCTAACTCTGGTAGTTAGGCTTAGAATTGTATTGTGCGTGGATAAATACAAAAGACCATTCTTTTCCCTCTTGATTTCTTTAGAATTCCTATGGCTTTTTAATGCACAATTTACAACATTGCCAGATGGTGTCAGGACTGAATTGTATCCTCTCAAATTCATATTTTGAAGCTCTAACCCCCAAAGTGTCGTATTTGGAGATAAGATTCTTAGGAGGTAATTAATGTTAAATGAGGTCGTAAGGGTGGGGTCCATTTTTAAAAACTAAAAGACACTAATTATTCTCTAAAACGAGTGGCTGTTCATCAGCATGACTTACACAAAGTAAGCTTTTCTGATAGCAGAAAGATGCTCAGGGTCTAAGTTTTTTCTCTTTCATTTCCCCCCCGCCCCCCCCCCAAAGTGACAATAAAAGATTTAATGTACATGGTCATTTGTCCTAGGTCACATGAGATTTGGCAGCAACTAAGGTGGCCATTCCATGATTGAGATTTAGAAAATCACCAGCAAGAGGGAGAAAGCCCCAGAACACTGACCCTGAGATGTGCCTTTGGGGCACTGAAGCAATGACCATCTGGAGACAAAGAGGAGAGCTGGGTTTGCCGATTGGATGGGGATGGGTCGGGGGAGAAGGTGAGGAGGTGCTTTGACCAGGAAAAGAGCTGAGAATGTGTGGAAACAGACCCCCGAAGGAATGGAAGGGAAAAATTCTTGGGACCACAATTGCAGACAGAATGCGATGGAGTTGCTGTTTCTTGCCCATGAGTTTAATGACAAGGTTCCTTCCCTTTGGATGCCAACTAAGCAGGAGCCGGCAGGGCATCCCCTGACTTTGCAGCCCAGCCAGGCCTGGAATCTGCCCCAAACACAATCAGAGATATTCCCAAGGCTTGAAGTCCATCCAGAGACTAGTCACTTGATGCAATTGCCTGTGGTCTGAAAAACAAACTCCCACCCAAACATATTGCACCTGGGGAGACTGCAATCTCAATGATCATGTCTCCCAGGACTCAGGCCCACTCTGACCACAGGATCTTTCTAAAGGCGTGACCAAAAGACGTGTGCACAATTCCACCATGTAATTTTTGTCTGGGAGGTAAAATACCTCTGTCGTTACATCATTTTCCTTAGCGTAGCGATCCCTTAAGAGAAGAAAGCCTGACCAAGATCCCTTCTCAAAGTCAACCATGGAAATAACCTTTTAATATTCTCTCCTGTCTTCCGTGACCTTGTACAGCTTTCACACACAATTTCTCATTTTATCCTCAAAACAACGCATCGGGGTACGTACTATTATTCCTGCTTCCTGGGCCAGCCTGGAATCTCTGCTTCCCCCTTTCCGTCCTCCCGTTGAAAGGTCACGCTGGGCAGCCCAGCCAAGTCACGCCGGAGGGATTAGTTCCCTGTGACACCCCTTCCCCCACTCCCCTGACCCACAGGCCGGACACAAAAGAGGCTGCCGGAAACTCCTGACCACTGCCAAGCCGGTAGCCGCAGTGCCCTGGAGAGGAATTCTCAGCTCACAACAGAGCATTTCTCATCTAGTTTTTTTATGGGTTTGGGGTTGGGGAGGGGTTGGTGACCAGCCAAAGACGGGTGGCAGAATGATGAAATCAGGCAAGCCCGCAGCACTGATTCATGTCACGGTGGGAATGGGGACAGGCTTTTGTGCCAACCAGAATGTGCCTTGGTTACACACTCCAGTTAAAAATAGTGATGGCTCAGGATCGGCCATGGTGGTCCAAAAGAAATTTTCCTTCGTCTGTAATATTCTAATTGCTTTGAAAGCAAACGTATTTCTGCATTAGTTATAGAATATAAGTTATCTTTAAAATTCAGAAGGAAATGGCCTCCGCTGCTGTTTGGAGAGCCCTCGGGTTCTGGGGTGGGGTGGGGTGGAGATGAGGGTGCAGGGAGATTTCTGACTTCTGCTCTGATTATCTCAGACCCGCATCGTTCACACCCGTTCAGCTCAGCCAGCGTTCGCCTGCCCACTACTGCACAGCCCAGGGCTTCACAGCCTACCGGGCACATGCACATGGGACCCTCCGGAGGAAGGTGACGAATCATAAAGAGCCTGATGAAAGAGGTGATGAATCTCAAATCACCTACACCCGTGGTTGGCCGAGGGCAAGTTGGGGCAACGGACAGAGAAGCAGCCAACCATAACCAGAGACAGAGGAGGTAGGTCCTGTATCAGTGATAATGTCAGAGTTGGCCTTGAAGAACTTGTGGAATTTTGAGATGTAAGGAAGGGATGGTGCAGGGGTGGGCCAGCCCGGGAAGAGGAAACATCTTGGAAGACAATTAGGATGTAGATGAAAAAACTCACGGTCATTTCCAATTCCACCGCCATAGCCCCCATCACTGGTCCTGGTCCCCTGGAACATCTCACCTGTGCAGCCCTCTTTGACATCTCTACCACCCCCTCCATTCTGGGGGATCTCAGCAGGAGACAGTGTGTGTGAAAGCTCAGTTTTTTTCACTATTGTTGCTATTCATAAAACTGCCTGGAGATAGACAGGAGTGGGAAGCAAAGGTCAGAGGGATTAAAGAATTTGCCCAGCTGATGAGGAAGGGAATCAGGAAGCTAACCCGGCCCACCCCCATCCCCACCAGCTGTCAAATAAGGTAGATGGTGTCTGGCTTGGGTTTATAGACCCCCTAAGTGAGATCACCCTGCTTTCAATCCCAGTTCTGACATCACTGTGTGACCTTGAGCAAAGTACTTAACCTCTCTGTGCCTCCATTTCCATAGGTACAAAACGGGGTAATAATCCTTACACCAGAGCCATCGGGCAGATTAAAAAGGATCCTGCCTGTAAAATGCTTAGTATAACGCCTGGAACACAGGAAATGTTTAAGCATTCATTCACCGCTGTTATCTCCTATCACTGATATTTATTGTTCGCACCCACTGTCTCTCATTCAGAACCTGAATTTTAGAGTCTGGTAGTTGGCTGGAGACCACGTCTGAACCTTTTCCTTAATCCCACGATCCTCCTCAGAAAAGCTGCTCTCACTCCATTTGCAGACTTCACAAGAATTCTCTCAGCCTGGTTGTGCCATCACTCAATATGGTGCTTTGGAATCCTTCTGTTAGCACAGCTGTGTCTGGGGTCTGGGAAAGCTCTGAGGACCCCGGGGGTGAGAGATGCACATGAGAGAGGGTCTATCGAGCAAGTGGAGGTGGGGGGTATGTAAGCAGCCTCCCATCCTGTTCACGCATCCCAGAAGAGCACCCCGTCTGGCAGGCCGGCACCCCTTCTCTTCCTGTGTGCTACCCTGGGCTGGCCCAGACGAAGAGCTTGTCTGCACCTTGGCTTAGATGGGCTTTCTTGCAAGCTCACCCACAGGGGAACATGAGAGCTGCATGCTCACTGAATCCTAGACCCTCCCGGCCTCACTCCTGGGGCCAGGTCCCCGCCATCCCTGACAGGTTCATCCAGGGACTGGGTCACTCCTGGGGCCAGGTCCCCTCCATCCCTGACAGGTTCATCCAGGGACTGGGTCGTAACCAGGAGGAAGTTCGGGGCCTCCTGGGACTTCCACCCACAGATCCCAGCTCTCCTCCTGCAGAAACCCAGCCCCGTCTTTCTTCCATGAGCACCAAAGGTGGGTCCCACACTTCTGGAATCTTGAGTGAAGCTCATGCAAGTTACATCACCCCTCAGTGCAGTGGTTTCTGTGTCTGAAGACTTCCTCATTTGCCTGCCCGCTTGTTAGCATTACAGTTATGCTTGCTGTAATGATTTACAAGCGAGGAAAGAGGCGCTCGGGGGATAGGCAGTTGCCCCAGGTCACCAAGCTGCTACGCGATGTGGCTCCAAAGCCTGCAGTCTTGGCACCCACCACGCTGCATCCCCAGTTTCTCCCGCCCTGACCAGGACCGGAGGAGGATGCAGGAAGTCCAGGAGCCACTCTCAGGGAGCAACCTTCAAGTTCAACAGGGCACACCGGCTCTCTCCCCGGCAGAGGAAGGACCAGCAAGAGGACCAGGAGGGAGAGGGAGGTCAGTGTTTTATGGAAGGGGATGGAGAGACATGGTTGCAGTGAGGCCAGCCTGGGTGGGGGGAGGGGCTGCTGCCCAGGGGGAGGCCTGGCCTCTGGCTCCCACCCAGGGGGTCGTAGAAACAGCTGGTGGCAGCAGCACAGGCCGAGGGAGGCGGCAGGGGCCGGCTGGGCTGGCCGAGCTACAGAGGGGCTTCCTGCAGTGTCCAGCCACAGGTACCTTGGAGCAGCCCTGGGCTGAGAAATCTGAAAACCCCTCCCTTCCTGGGCTGTGGGCGGGGTGCTTGGAACACTTTCAGTTTTGTTTCTCTGCCTGCGAGAACCGAAACTCCTCGAAACAGAAGGACTCCGCAGACCAGAACATGGAGGGAAACTTCCAGGTGTGCAGGAACTGGTAAGAAGTTGCTTTCCCGGCGGCCGACCTGAGGCTGGCTAGTGAGAGGGGCAGACAGGATAAGGCTGTTTCTGAAGTTAAGAGAAAAGGGTCCTTGTGCCCAGGAGGGCCAGGGTGGAAGATTTAAACTCAGGAGATGTAGGAAGATGATGAGAGATGGTCAGGGTTGGCGAACATCCCTGAATGCCATCCCACCCCCACCCCAGATATTTCAGACTTTCTGGGACAGTTCTAAAGCCAAACAGCCAGGCTAGCTGTCCCTGCTGGGCTACTCATACTTTTCAGAACTTGGGTCCTAACTTGGAGTTCGGATCATATGCTCCGCACACCAGTCTTAGACAGAAAGGGGCCCACGGAGATTGTCCGGGACCACACCCGCCCTCACATTGAGAGGGCGCTGTGGAGCGGGGTGGGGGGATAGAGCAGGGGTCCAGACCACACCTCTAACTCAGGGAGACCCGGCCCCTTGAAGTACCTCACTCTCGAAGCTCCCTACCTGTGGTGGGAACCAGGGGGATCCCTCCCAGAGAGCTTTCTCCAGGCAGACCCTCCTGGCTGAACCAGCTCAGGAAGAGCTGAAGGGCCAGGCCGGGCAGAAGGAGAAAGGGGCCAGGCCGGGCAGAGGGGCAAGAATAGAGGAAGGGAGTGGGAAGCAGCCTTTGTGCCACCTGCTTGGGCTGTGCAGGAGCCAAGACCTTGTTCAGACCAAGCAGAGTGAGGCTCTGGCTACTCCCCTCTGGCCACATCCCATGTGCCCAGGACATGGGCGGGCAACTCTCATCATCCTTTAGGCCTTTAGAGCTATGGCCACTACGTGTCCTCTCTCCCAAGCTGCCACGAGCAAGAGCTGGTTGAAATGAAAGGAGGAGTATTAAGAAACACCCTGCCTGGGACCTGGGAGGGTCAGAAGCTTGTGTTTTTTGGGGTCTCCGAGAAGGGTCTCAACCTCTCTGTGGGTTGCACAGGTGAGCCTTAAGGCAGGGAAAGGTAGATGGCTTCTCGCTCTGGGAGACCTGGGAAGCTCTCCCTATGGGGATTCTGAAAGTTGGCATTGCCCTTGCAAGGAGAGTGGGCATGCAGGGCTGGATTTCCAACTGGCTGTGGGCCAAGCAGGGGAGTGCTTGAAAATAGACAAAATATTTGAAAGAATTTGATATTTGTTATTTCATTTTAAAAACAGCTTTACCAAGGTATAATTGACATAAACTGCATTTATGGTACATTTTTTAAAATATTTATTTTATTTATTTATTTGGTTGCACCGGGTCTTAGTTGAGGCAGGTGGCCTCCTTAGTTGCGGCTCACCGGCTCCTTAGTTGTGGCATGTGAACTCTTAGTTGTGGCATGCATGTGGGATCTAGTTCCCTGACCAGGGGTTGAACCAGGGCCTTCTGCATTGAGAGTGCGGAGTCTTAACCACTGCACCACCAAGGAACTCCCTGTGGTACATTTTTAAAGTGTGCCATTTGACATGTTTGTCATAGATATATACCCATGAAACCATCACCATGTCTACTAAAATTCAATAAACTATCAAGTTAGGAAGAACAAAAGGGAATTTTATTCAAGCCACACTGAGAAGGATAACCCAGGAAGCAGATTCTCAGAAAGCTCTGAGAACTGTCCCACCAGTTAGAAGTCGAAGGCACAGTCATATACATTTTTGAGACAAAGGATCATACATCAAAATGACATACTGATATTTCACAAAAAGTTCACCAAGGATACATAGTCTAAGTAAGCACGTACAAAGTGTACCAAGCAAACAGCGAGTCACTGTCACTAGGACCCCCTACAGAGCTGGGAAAGAACCCTCTTCTTTTATGAAGTTACATTGCTAGCTTCAGAAGAACGAAAGAAAAAATTGATCTTTACAATCGAGCAGGCACTCCCATCTTTGAGGAGCTCTGGTTAATGTGTAATACAGATGCACACCGTACATTAGGAAGGGAGGAGGCCCAAACAAACACAGGGAGAATTTTATGTTTAATTTTTTCTTGTCCTGCCTTAAAATATAAATTATATTTCATCAATCACAGTCAAGATAATGAACCTCTCCATTACCCCCAAAAGTTTCCTCCGGCCCCTTTGTAACCTCTGCCTCCTGCCCCTCCTCGGCCACTCCCTCTCACCCCAGGCAACAGAAGAGTTTGCAGAGTATCCTTACACTTATTTTATGATTTTGCATTGTTCTGATTGAGGAACAACACGGGGAAGGGGGGCAGGTGGTATCGTCATCATATTTTCAGTGCTTGAGTCCTTGAAAGATCTTAATCCAGCAGCCCTGGATATGAAATACGGCTCCCTGCTTTATACCATGAAATAAGCCTGTTTTTCCTCCCTCTTGATCC
Organism: Balaenoptera borealis; assembly: GCF_965194805.1. Lineage (NCBI taxonomy): Eukaryota > Metazoa > Chordata > Mammalia > Artiodactyla > Balaenopteridae > Balaenoptera > Balaenoptera borealis. Next base: position 50,234,934 of record NC_138879.1, on the reverse strand, counting down.
TGCAGCAAAAGAAGCGTGGCCCCTGGCCACTTGGCCCTCCATGAGGCCTACTGTCTGCTGTTCCTGGTCCTCTGTCCAGAGTGCAAGGAACCCGTCCTGCAGGATAAGATGGAAGAGCACCGCCGGGGCGGGCACCAGCAGGTGGGGAGGCGGAAGCAGGGATGGAGGTGGGGGCACCAGGCGGCGAGTCGGAGCCCGGTCCTCACTGCAGCCCGTCTCAAGTGGGCGCCCCGCGCCCAGCTCCCCCTGTGAAGTGGAAAGGGTAGTTATATCTGCCTTTCTTGTACTGCTCTGAGTCAACCCTGGTTTTCCCATCCCCTATCCTTTCCCTACAGGCGATGGGTTCGGCCAAGGCAAGGGGGTCCCTGTTTCAGGAAAGGTAAAATGTTCTTTCGAGATGTGTCAAGAGGAGAGACAGGAAAGGAGAGCTCTAGAAGGCACTCATGGCCAAGGCTGGTCAAAGGTTAACCTTTCTCTCCTGCTGTTTCTGGAGATGGTCAAGCTCAGGCATCCATTTCAACTCAGCGGGTCCCACAGATGCTCCTTGAGCACAGGGCTGGTGCTGCAGGGAGACGAGGGAACCTGACTCCTGCCCCCAGGCGCTCACAGACCCGCACCTGACACACAGAGCCAGGGCCGCTGAGCTGGGTGGGACTCCAGCGTCTCCCTCCGTGTTTAGGTGGGGTGCGCCATGTGTCAGCAGAGCCTGCCGAAGCACTTGCTGGAGATTCACGAGGTGAGAGTCAGCTGTGATTTCTTCTCCCCAGCCCAGGAGGAGGGGAGGGGGCCAATAATAAAGACTTCCCCCCACCCCCTGCCTCCAGCTCTCTCTTCTCGCCCAGGGAGGCCTGGGGCCTGGAGCTAGCTCACCACAGGGCCTCCTGCCCCCAGATGCCCGTCAGAAGGGCCTGCCACGGTCCACAAGCCCAAGAGAGCTCGTGTTTGCCAAGGAGCGTCCCCCAACCCCCCGGCCTTTCCCACCTGCTTTCTCTTACTGGCTTCAATCCCCCAGGGAAATAAGCTCATATCCCCAACGCAACTGCAGTCACTGCAGGCCAGTGACCGTGCCCGTCCCGCCTGCCTCCCCGCAGGCCAAGGAATGCCAGGAGCGCCCCGTCGAGTGCCAGTTCTGTGAGCTGGCCGTGCGCCTCAACAAGGTGGACATCCACGAGCGCCACTGCGGCAGGCGGACGGAGGTCTGCCCAGGCTGCGGCCAGCGGATCGCGCTCCACACGCTGGCCCGGCACAGAGATGAGTGCCGGGGCGAGCAGACCCGGCGCCAGAAAGGTGAGCAGGGATGGCAAGGAATGTAAGCTCTCAGCAGGACAGGTGACATGTGTGATGACAGATACACATGTCTCAAATTCATCTGGCTATTCTGGACCACGTACTAGAGTGGCCTTCTCGTGTGTCTGCTGTGATGTCTAAATGACTGGTCCAGGGAGACCAAGACGCCAGGAGCTGCGGGCCTGGGAGCTACACAGATGAGTGCAGAGGCAATGGGGGCCCGACAAAATGGGAGGCTTCCTTGGAACCCCTCAAGCACGATTCCAGCCTAGCAGAGACCCACCTGCATCCTTTTACAGATGAGAAACCTATGCATAGAATGAAACAGGGGCTTGCTAGAGGCAGAAACCAGACAGGACACCCAAGTTCCCTGACACCAAATCAGGAGCTTTTTCCACCATCAGCAGCGGACAGAAGGGATCTAGTTGTAACTCCTGACCTTGGGGCCTATGTGTTGGCCGCCTGGTACCACTGTGTGTTCTCCTGACCTGGTTACCTCTTCATGAGGTGTGTTTACGTAGGACAGCAATGTGACAGATCTTGTGTTCACTGGTTGTTTTAGTAACACAGTAACACGTGGAGAGAGCCTAAAATCCTTTGGATGGTAAGTCTCTCCTGGTAAACAATTTTATTAAAATCATCAAATGAAAAACTGGAGTGCTTGAGATTCGTGTACATTTCCAGCATGGCTGGGCTTCAACACAGCCAACAAACAACTCTTCAGCACAACTTCATCAACACAACACAGCTTCAACAAGACAACACAACACAGCTTCAACACAGTCAGCAAAGATGTGTGCAATAACTCCTCATTTGATCACAGAGCTCAGAAACTGGTGAAATGAAAGAGCAGTCAGACTGGACGGGGCTGGCATCTGTGGTAACGGCTCTCTCCGTCTCCTTAGAAACCAGTCCTGCTCCAGGAAAATGTCTCTTCATCCGGGCTGTGTGCTGCCCCGAGTGCACTTTTGCAGCTTAAAGGAAATGATGTGGGTGATTCCTGCTGTGGGTGGCCTGTGTGGCCAAGGACCCTGGCAGTGCAGGACACTCACGGCAGGCCGGGGACAGTTCATCATCAGGACTGCAGGCCACGTACACAGTTGTGGGGCAGTCGGGCTAGCCATTTTCAAGGGCAATCATTTGTGCTGTTGTTTCCATGCTTTTTCAGGGAAGAGAATTCCAGCTCCTGAAAGGAACATTTGCTGTCATTATTGCAACCAAATGATCCCAGGAAATAAGTATTTCCACCATATGGTGAGTAGAAATTAGTTATTTTCTAATGGTGCCAATAGCTAGTCCATATTCCAAAAAGTGTGATGTGAAAGGTGGATTCTGGGTCCAGTTTTACACAGCATGGATAACAGAGGTTCCCATATTTTTAGTTTTGCTTTGTTCAGAAAGGGATGTTGTGAATTGGTTTAGGCTAATTCAGCACACATAGTTGGTCTCCAGTCGTGCCAGCCCTTCAAGGAGCCTCCCTGACCAGTCCAGCTATCACTGATCACCTCCAAACATCTTCAGCCTTCAGGGCCTGGACATGGTAATTTGGTCCTTAATAGGACCTGCCTTATTATTTTCTGTCCCATGCGGGAGTCTTCTCAATTAGACTGTGAGCTCCCTCGAAAAAGTTAACAACTTTCTCCATCTTCCCACAGTGAAACTGATATCAGGGCTAGGTACCAAAAGGGGGACTCTGTAAAGATGTCACGATGTGATTGATTGATTGATTGCTTTTGCCTGGGAACATTCACAAACTCCTCCCTCCATCACTCTGAGCACGTTTTAGTGCATTAGCCCCGTGCCAAGCTGCTCCCTTCTTTTGCAGGATGGAGCATTTTCTTTCTGGGGAAACTTCCTAAGGCTTCTCTCCAAAGAACTCATTTCCTTCTGCTTGGATGGAGCGCTGTTTGTCCTTTCTTTACCCTTCAATTCAGAGTAATATGAATATCAGAACTAAAGAGACCCTAGGGGTGATCTAGACCTTTTTGTTTATTGTGGGACAATACATATAAAATTTACCATTAGTGACATTTAGTGCATTTTAATAGGAACACTTGACTTAATGAAGTCTAAATTAATCATATTCCCTACCCTCCTTACAAACAATATATGGATTTGAGAACATGTTGACTCCGATTCTCTATTCCCACCTTATATGTAAATGCTATGGAATTTAGTTTCACCTTGTTTTCATACTATCCCTCTTTAGTCATTATTATTGCTGTCATTTTGTGCAATTCATGCCTGCTTGAATATACTCACACATTTACCTTTCTCTTTGCTCACGTTCTTTCTTAAATCCCAAGCTTTCCGTCTGGGTAGGATTTCTCTCTTCCTGAAATACACGTCTAGGTAGTTCCCTCAGCAAGAAGCTGTGAGGAGTAAATTTTTAGTTGCCTGCACAGGTACTTTCTTCCTGCATTATTGAATGGTAGTTTAACTGTGCATCCAATTCTACGTTAACCGTTATTTTCTCTTAGCATTTTGAAATTTAGTCCACCGTCTTCCCCCCTCTATGATTGCTGTTGATAAGTCTGCTCTCAGTGTAACTGCCATTCCTTTGTGGATAACCCTTTTTCTTTGGTTGATTTCAAGATCCTCTTTGCCTCTGATCTTCCTGGTTTCACTGCAATGCATCCAAGAGAAGATTTATTTTTATTCATCCTGCTTAAAACAATATGCTCAAGTGTGTTTATTTTTTTCCTCTCTTCTTCAGAATTTCTCCTGCCCAAATCTAAAGATTTAGTTCTGCCTTAATCAGTTCTGAGAAGTCTCAGCTATAATCTGAGAATCTTGGAATCCCCAATATTCCCTAACCCCTCCATGTTCTCCCAACTCTTTCTGTGGAACATATTGGATGTACATCAGGCCTTCTCGTTCTATCCTCATGTCCCTTAACCTTTCACATTTTCTATTTCTCTCTCCTATATTCTGAATAATTTCCTCACATCTATTTTCAAGTTCATTCTTTCTTGGCCAAATCTAACTTGCTATTTTTAAGCCTATCCATTGAGGTTCAGTGTCTGTATTTTTCATTTTAAGAAGTTCTGTTTATCTCTCTTTCAAATTCACCTACTCTTTTTTTCATAGGGTCGTATTCTTTTCTCTTGTTTGAATCATTTTTGATTAATTTATTTTACAGTCTCTCTCCTATAGTTCTGTTATCTGAACTCCTTGGAGACTAATCCTGCTAATGGTTGTGTCTATGACTCTTACCCAAGGTAGAGTGTTTCCTTGTGTGTAAGTTTGAATCGTGAGTTTCTATTTGGTGAGACTCTATCTGTGAGAATCCTGTATGACCTAGTTTGGGATTATGTAACCTCCAGAGGGATTTTGTGATGGCTTCTGCCCTACATCCCAAATTTTACATTAATTCTTCTGCTTGGGTATTCCCAGAGCGTGAGGATTTTGTAAATCTGAACCCCAAATACAAGGATGGCATGAGCCTCGGATTTTGAGTTTTCAGGAGTGTCGGTTTTGCTTCCCCACCCTCAATTTCTAGTCCAAGGTAGACAAGCTTTCTTGCCACTTTCCTTTTCCAATTAGCCGATTCTTTTCTCTTAGCCACCACAGGTTAGCCTTCAAGGTTCCCAGCTTTACTCAGGGAAAGGGGAATCTTAACTGCCAATTTCACTTCTTGTGTGGATGGGACTCTTCTCTTATCCAAGCTCTTAGATACGAGGTTGACCCCACGTCTCCTCCTAAAGTGTCAGCTCATGTGCTTAACAGGTCAGGTCTTCATTCCTGGAACATGGAGCTTGCTTGCTTTCTTGCAAAGTCAGCTCAGTGAATGTTTGTCATATTTTATCCAGCATTTCAGAGTGGGAAAATTTCAGGTTATCTTGCCTATTGTATTGTCCACCATTAAAGCTGAGGTCATTTTAAAATTTGAAGTATGACTCATAATTGCAGGACAGATGCCGTCCAATCTCAGATTCTGTGACATATTCTCCAGTTGGGAAACCAGATATTCCTCCTTCATCCCTTTCAAGTCAGGCTGCTGAAGATCAAACTTCCACAGCAGAGAAAGACGTCCGTCCAAAGACGAAAAATACAAGAAGATTTCCCCTTCTTTCTGAAAAGTCAACACGGCAAGCACCAAGAGGCACAAACAAAACCACGGATCTGCCTTTGAAGTCTGATGGCAAGCTCAGGGCCTCCTCTCCTGTAGAAGACGAGACAGCCTATGACATTCTGAGGAGGTGTTCTCAGTGTGGCATCCTACTTCCCCTGCCAACCCTAACCCAACATCAGGTACCCAGCCTCCATTCTCTCCTTATCTGGCTGGGAGCCATCTGGACAGTATTTAGAGAGACCCAAGACCTGCAGGATATTCTCAGACATCTTTATCTCCCCTTTCTCTGTGTGTCTGAATCCATTCTCATAGCACCTATCACCTGGTTATATATGTGCATCATCTCCCACCTCTGAAGGCAGAGCCAGATCTTTCATCTCTGTATCTCCAGTTCCCAGCCCAGGGAATGACCACAGCAAATGCCCCAAAACTGTGGAGCAAACAAATGAACAGAGCACACCCAATCTAGCTCTCTAGCTCATGGTGTAGATAAGGCAATCCAGGCCCAGAGATCAGAGCCTTGGTCAAGATACTAAGTCAGTTGGTATCTTGCCTCCAGCAGATCAGGATTTGCAGCCTCAATAGCCTGATTTTTTACATCCTAGATTATTTTCCAATAATAATAAGAATTAGTATTAGAGGTAGTTAACCATTATGCACCAGTTACAATGCAAAGCTCTTTACAAATGGTTAATCATTATAAAAAACATGCAGGTATTTTATCCCTATCTTACAGATAAGGAAACTAGACAGAAAGGTGAGTAGCTTCCCCAGGATTATACAACTAGAGAGTGGCAGAATCCAGCCTAAAATACATGTGTATATAGTTCCAAAGCTTATGCTTTTAAGCCCCAAACAGGATGCCTCACTCAAAAAAAAAAAAAAAAAGCTTTCATTATTTGATGTTTTTCAAAATACAAAAGTACTAGATACTACTAAATACTAGGTTTTGTTGTAACCAGTTGACATGATACCATACAAACAAATATAAAGATAAAGCTCATCCTCCCCGACACCCACCCCACTTCCCCAGTCCCACGCCCTGAGATACTAGTTTCAGTATCCTGGTGGGTATCCTTCCAAAGCTTTACCTCTGTTCACACAAACATGAACAAGCCTCTATGGGGTTTGAATTGTTTTTTCTTTTCCCCTATATATCATCTTCCTATATTCATTACTCTGCCATTTGCCTTTTTCACTGAATATATGATGCACACTCCTTACAAAAAAGTAGACCTAGATCTTGTTTTTTCTAACTTCTCTATATGCACACAGCACATAATTTTACAAAGCTGAGTGAATTTCATACTTGCTGGGGGTGTTATTATTGCCATATTTCCTTGCCTCCCACAATTTGAAATTTCCTTCCATACTTCCCTCCATCCTTACATAATAGGGTTGCCGAATTTAGCAAATAAAAATTCATTACTTGGGACAAAAATAACTACAAAATAATTGCATGAGACATACTTATACAAAAAAAAATTCTTTGTTTCTCTGAAATTACAATTTAACTGGACATCTTGTATTTTATCTGGCAACTCTGTTATATAACCACACACACACATACACATTTGGAGTCCAATTATACACATTTCTTTGCATCTTAATGTTATGATTCATCAATACCCAAGGACATCCCTCCAAGTCAAATGATGTTGTCCCCCCCCTTTTTTAATGGCATAAGAGTCCATGGTGTGGGTATCCTCTAATCTGTTCGTCCACCCCCCTCATGATGATAGGCCTCTATTAAACATTGTCCCAAGCCTCCCATAGACCCCTCATGGCTCACTGGGCTCCATACATTTTCTATGGCATCTGTAGCTCAGAGTTCCTGCTCCGGGAACTGGGGATAGGATTACCCAGAGATATCCTAGGAACTAACACTCCCCACTTTAAACACATTGAACTTTTTTTAATATCCATTTCTTTAGGAGAAATGCTGGTGGTTAGCTTCATCAAAAGGAAAACAAGTGAGAAGTTCCAGCTAGCTTTGGAAAAGAAAAGGTACAACAGATTTAGAAGATTTTGTTTTTACACTGGTTTTTCTGCTTGCTTTCTGTGCTAGTCTTTACTTGTGAAAAGAGATGGGTTTTATTCACTGGGTTTCTTTCTTGTAGAAGAAAAGGTTTGGATTCTGTTTTCCTCCTTTTGAGCCGAGATGTTGGTTTCCCCAAGAGCTACAGATACACCAGAAGAAAAAAGGGCTCTGTCTCTTCTGCCTGAGAATTCTGATCAAACATCTAGGCTCCACACAGCCTGGACACCTTAGGGAACCCAGCTTTGTCCCCGAAGAATAAAAAAGCCCTCCCTGAAAACTTGTCCTCCACCTTTCTGTAGATTTTTTCACTGGTTTTCCAGGGCCACGGATGGCAGCGGCTAGCACGGCAAGGAAAGGGGAGTGGCAGCAAAGAAGAAATGGAGAAAGGAAGAGAAAAATGAGGCTGGGTGGCAGGGGAGAGGCAGGTGAAGCACAAAGAGGTGCTAGTGAGGGCTGTTGGCAGGGAGACCAGCTGGGAGACACCTAGAGATGCAGCCCACCTCCCAGCAAACAGCACACCCTACCTTTCTGCCTGGCCCGTGGGGAGACCCCAGACCCCACCAGGGAAGGAAGGGCCCAGGACACCCCACCCTCCCGAAACTGGAAAAGTGGGGCATTTCTCAAGCTTTGTCAAGTTGGCAAAGTCAGGTTTGCTTAAGACTTTCCTTGGGTCGGCAGCGACAGTGGTTTCCCAGAGAGAGGCCCCGCACGCTGAGTCCCCGGGACTGGACAGGACCCCGGGGATGGGTCAGGACAGGAAAGGTGGCGACTGCGCGGGCCTGCGCCCCAAGTCCGGGGGCAGAACCTCTTCCTCGCATGAGGAGGGACGGGTAGGGGGCGCGGGGCCCAGCCTCCCGCCTCTGGCCCCCCGGCCAGGGCGCCTTCCCGGGCCATCTGCGCGGGGACCCGTCTTGCCCCGCACGCGCACGATCGGTTGAGCTGGCAACCCCAGGTTTGGGCCCCGCGGCCGCGGTTATGAGCAGAGCCCCGCAAGTGGCGGCGCGTCACAAAGGCGGCCGGGCGCTCGGCCTCTAGCCTCTGCGGGGCCTGGCGCGGAGCCGGCGGTGGCGCCGGTGGCGTCGGAGCCGAGGCGGCGCGGGCGCAGCAGGCCGGCGCTCGCGGTCCCAGCAGCCCGAGCAGAGAGCGGCGGGTCGTGGCGAGCAGCGGGTAAGGCGGCGCGAGCGGGCGCAGGCCGGGGACGCCCCCCGAGGCCAGCGCGGTGGTGCGGGGCTGCCCTCCTCACCTGCCGCCCCCGCGAGGCTCCTGGGCCACCTCCCCTCCCCGGGTGATCGGACACCCAGGTTTCCTCCCAGGCTTGGCAGCTGTGTGACGTGGTAAACCCAGCCTAGGTTCCAACGTCGTTAGGCTGGGTTGGAATCCCGCTCCCCACCTAGCAGGCCATCTCACCGGGACACTTTCCTAACCTCCCATTTGTAAATACCTTCCCTACAGGGATGTTTTGGAAGCACCTTGCCACCCACTTTCTGATGGCAGCAAACACTTGTATAACATTTACTGTGTGCCAGGCACTGTTCTGTATATCAGCCCGTTTAATTCCCCCAACGCTAGGAGAAAGGTACTTTTATTACCCATATTTACAGATGTGGAGACTGAGGCATAAATAAATTAATTAACTTGCCTAAGGTCACATACCGCAGTTGACAGAACCAGGATCCAACCCACTAAGCTACAAGAGGGGAGGTTCCAGGCGGTAACATGACTTTTGGACCACTTGCAACACCTTTCCCAGCCCACCAAAGATGTTCTTCCAACCCCCCCGCCCCCCATGGCTTAAAGTGTCTGATAATTCTTCAGACCCTGTGACCTTGCTGGGTCAAAGGGCTTCGATTAGCTTTTGAACTGGTTAGCTTTTTTCTTTTCTTTTCTTTTCTTTTCTTTTCCCTTGGCCGCTCTGCGAGGCTTGTGGGATCTTAGTTCCCTGAACAGGGATCTAACTGGTGCCCCCTGCAGTGGAAGTGAGGAGTCCTAACCACTGGACCACGACGGAATTCCCTGGTTTAGCTTTTCTTGAGCATCTCTTAGGTCCCTTGCTCCTTACTAAGTGCCGTGGAGTCCCCTAGCCCCGGGCAGTTTATATGTGATTGAAGACACAACCTTATTTCTTCATTAGTTAAATGTTTAAGTACTTCCTCAAAAGAAGAATGAGGCTGTCCCTAGTCTCAAGGAGTGTGTGGGTTTCTGGGAGAGAAAGGCTTAGATTATACTAAGGATGGACACAGGGAGAGAGGGGAAAGAGAAGGGGAGCCGGCTGACCCCACTGGAGCCCTGTGTCCTGGGTGGGGGCAGGCTGCTACCAGTTCCTGTGTGGAGGTCTGTCTGGGTGGGAGATGGGAGGGCCGGCTGGAGGCAGGGGCCAAACTGTTCTGTAGGTGATCATGGGGTAGGGAGGACAAAGGCACGGGGGAAGACCCCAAAATAGGTCCCCTACGGGAGCTTGCTTGAGGATGCTCATCACCACTGTGCTGTTGGGGGGAGCTGAAAGAGGCCTGGGGGTCCATCACAGGGAGAGTGGGTAAGAGAAAGAAGGGGATACCCACCACCGGGTCTATTCGGATGACAGATGCCGTGTGAGACGTACGCAGGGCAACATGAATGATGCTTACAGACACTGAACACACATTTGGCAAGCACGCACACAAACAAAAAGCAGCACATCAAACACACTGGAATAGTTGCCTGTGGTGGGGAGCAATGGAGTGGGACATAGAATTAAAAGGGAATAAATGAATAAATAGAATCAAAGAGAGGTCTTGGGGGCTTCCCTGGTGGCGCAGTGGTTGAGAATCCGCCTGCCAATGCAGGGGACACGGGTTCGAGCCCTGGTCCGGGAAGATCCCACATGCCGCGGAGCAACTGGGCCCGTGAGCCACAATTACTGAGCCTGCACGTCTGGAGCCTGTGCTCCGCAACAAGAGAGGCCACGACAGTGAGAGGCCCGCGCACCGTGATGAAGAGTGGCCCCCACTTGCCACAACTAGAGAAAGCCCTCGCACAGAAACAAAGACCCAACACAGCCAAAAATAAATAAATAATTAAAAAAAAAAAAAGAGAGGTCTTGCACAGACAATTGTCTGTCCCGAACTGAAAATTATGATTAACTTGTCCCTCTGAACCCGAGGCCTGAAAAGTGGAGGTAGGAAAAAAGTGTAAGAGAAAGAGTAAGAAAGCCCAGGTCTAGCCTGAGTCCTGTTAGTAACTTGCTGTGTGACCATAGGTAAGCCCCTTTACCTCTCTGTGCCTAGTTTCCATCTGTTAAAAAAAAAAACAAAAACTCAATTCTCAGATCTCTTCCAGCTCTGAGTTTTTGTGAACCACAATGAATGATCTTGGGTTACCTGGTAAAGAAGCCAATAAAAGCTTTATGGAGTGGTAGGGCTTGAACTTTAAAAATGGGGGGTTTGGGAGAGGTAAAGAAAAGGAGGGTAGTTCTCAGGCAGGGGAAACATTGAAAGCAAAGCCATGAAGATTTTCACAGCAGATGGCTATGAAAAGTCTGACCGAGGGCTCAGTGTATCTGGCAGGGCCTTAGCCCAGTTCTTCCCTGGGACTCCCTAGCCTGGCTGGGGATACCACCTGCAATCCAACAGCCAAGTTAGAGAACTTTCAGTCCTCCCAGTACAGGTGTTCACCAGTTACCAAATCATGTCTGCCAAAGAACTCACTGCCCACCCCGATTCCCGCTATAATGCCACCCTAGTCCCAGGCTTCAAGCCTGGCCTCTACTACGGACCATCCTTCCTCCACTCCCCCAGAGTATTCTTTCTTTACCTCAAGACTGACCACGTCACTTCTGGGCGTGTGATCCTTCGACCTGCCCTGACCTCAGCTGAGGTTCTCCACCTTTGTTCTGCTGCTGCACCTTTTGAATATAAACACAGCCATCAGCAATGTCGCTCAACACAGACACTGATTCTCATCCAGAGAAGATGTCAGAATTCCAAAGTCTTAGGAAGAGGGGACAGTGAAAATCCCTGGCTGTAGGACACAGCCTTTATCACATCATTCAGAGCGTCTTGATTGATGCCCTTGAACCAGCACCTCCCACTGCTCCAGCTCCAGTTCCATCACTCCCTGACCCTCACAAGTTAAGCTCCAAGCAATTTTTAGTTCCGTGAATGTGAACACATCACGTATACTCACAGTTCTGTGGCTTTGCCCATCTTGTTCCCTCTGCCTGGAATATACCAGTTCCTCCACCACCAACCTGTCTGCCTTGCAAATCCTACTCACCCTGCAAAACCCAGCTCAGACGCCACCTCCTCTGAGCAGCCCTCTCTACTTCTCACACAGACAGAACTAATCCCCCCGTTTGTGCTACCCTGCACCATGAATATGCCTGAGGATTTTCATGTCTCCCACAGTGTTGTCATTGAGTCCCGGTCTATGTCCCTGATAGACCCCTGATGGGCTGTGACTCCTTGCAGGTGTGCACAGTGTGGTGGATTTATCATTGCACCCCCTGCACCAGCCCAGTACCTACACATGGGGCCATAGTGCAAGTTTGTTCCATTGGGTTTAATATGTGTTTGGCAGGTGATGGTTCTTCCTCTTTACTCCCCACAGAAAACAAGTGATTGCTTTGCTTTCCTCATTTTTGGAAGCCCTGCCTACCACACAGCTGCAGTGGACATCCCAGTTCCTTGATGGACGAAGAAGGCCAACCGATCCAGCCTCAAGACGAGAGCTGCTGGGCCACCCTTCCCGATGTGTGCCTACATCGTATTTTCTGGTGGCTGGGAGACAAAGACAGGTCCAGAGCGGCCCTTGTCTGCAGAAAGTGGAACCAGATGATGTATTCGGCTGACCTCTGGCGATACAGGACCATCACGTTTACTGGGAGACCTTCCAGGGTACACGCGTCCGAATTTGTGTCGGCTCTTTGGTATGTTAAGAAATTCGGTCGTTATCTGGAGCACCTGGAGATCAAATTGCTGCATCCTTACAACACTGTCCTGACCAAGAAGTTCCAGGTCACCATGCAAAGCCTTCTCTCGTGTCTGGGCAAGAGAAACAACCGTCTGAAATCTCTGTCCATGCAGCACCTGGAACTGGACCGCCTGGTCTGGAGGAACAGCATCAGGAACTTGCTCATGAAAAGCTTGAGCTCATTCTTGAAGAAAATGGGCAAACACCTGGATTATTTCAGCCTAAAAGGGGCTAGGCTCACCGTGGGGCAAGGCTGCCACATCCTCAACTCCCTGAGCTACTCAAGGAAAGAGAGTGTGGTGTCAGAGCTCAACCTCGAGGACTTCTTCAGCCACCACCTCGCTGTCTACAGCAGCCCCCAGTTCAACAAGACCATGGCCACGTTCCACAGCCTGGAGTCCCTGAGCCTCAACTACAACTGCATCTCCGACGAGCTGCTGGAGAACTTGTGTGAGAACAATGCCGGCACCCTCTGGACCATGAACATCAAGTGCCACAGTCATGACCCCCACGAGCAGGTCATCTGGGGCATGTCCTGGGCCAAGCTGGCGAGGTACGCCACCAACCTGAGAGTCAACTTCTTCTTTGAGCAAGTCATGGAGTATGAGCGCTTGGCCCGGATCCTCCTGCAGGAGATCCCCATCAGGAGCATCAGTCTGAGAAACTGCTCTTTCAGCGACCCCGACTGGTCCATGAGGCCCACTCTGACGGATCTCCTGCCCACCTTCCGGCACACTCTGCAGGTAGGTATGAGCTGAGGGCTGGGAGGCTTGTGAGGAGGGGCTGCCCCTCGGGTTCCTGCTACCTGCCTGGGCTGGGCTTGCACACACTCACTCAAGGTCAAATTGAGGTTCTGGGAAACGTCACCAAACTAAGCCTCCCCCGGTCCCCAAGACCACAGCAGAGGACAAAAGCTACTGCTCCCTTCCTATACGTGGAACCAATTCCTGATTGGCTGTCAACCAAGGAAAGCTCCTACATCCCTGGCTCAGAGCTGTGAGGCCTGAGCATGAAGGTGCCTCTACAGGTGAGAAGCAGGTCAGCAGCTTCTTCTACTTCTCCACCCAGTCACAGCAGCACACAGGACCCAGTGTGACTCCAAACCAGACAAAAAGCCAAATTTGACCCAAGTTACAGAAGAGCTCAGAGGTGTGGGCTGTTCTCTAATCTGGCAGCTCCCGAGCTATAAAATTGGGATCATTTTGTTCCCCCCCCCACCGCCCCGCAAAGACCTCTCAGAAGGCTGTGAGGATTGATACTGAAGCGTATAAATACCACTACTAACAGTGAGGGATGACAAATTGCTAAGAGCTCATTTACGCTCACACAGCCCTGAAGTGGGCAGGCAGACATCATAACCATTCGGTGCTGCCCATGGTCACCTGGCTAGTCCATCGCAGAGCCAGGACCACCACTTTGGTCTCCAGACTCCAGATACATTGCCTCGAAACTCCAAGTTTCGTAAATTTGGATGAGATCACTTTCATTCCCAAATCCCTTCTTCCGACACCTGCGTGTCCAGTGCCCCTTATCTAAAGCGCTTGAACCACCGTGGGCTGCCAGGCCAAAGCCAGGGCACGAAGGTGTTATGAAATGATCCAGCCAGTCCCAGCATCTCTGTCCACATCCGTCTTCCCCTTTGGTGCTTTTCCAGAAACTAACTTTTGAGTTCAACAACAAAAATGAGTCTCTGGACAAGGAGCTGCACCGCCTCATCTTATCCTGCAGGAAGTTGTTTTACTTCAAAATCTGGGCTTTCCTTGATGTTAAGTTTGTGGAGCAGATCCTGCAGAGTCAGGAAGAAGGGCGGTGTGCCCTGCGCACACTCAAGGTAAGAGCCCCCCCGGGGTGGGTTCCATGGGGATCGGGCAAGGGCATCCAGGCCCCTGGGCGGGCAGGCGTCCAGCCCCAGTGTTCCTGCTCTGGGGTGAAGGTCAGGAGTGAGGCAGGGCATGGGGGGGATGGACGTCTCACAAGTCTGTCCATTGGAAATTAACAGTTTCACGGAAGGGAATCTGGAGCTTTCATCCTTAGTTGGGTTTGGGCTTTTCCTGATTCTGCCAACAATTGTACGTGTACATCATTCAGATTGTCTTCGGGGTCCGGGTGATGTAGCCACTGTGTGTGTGTGTGTGTGTGTGTGTGTGTGTGTGTGTGTGCACGCGCGCGGAGGTGTTTGTCTATCGGCACAGGTGAGAATTTACACAAACAGATATGAGACGAATGAAGAGGACAGGACACTGTGGGAAATTTACAGGAAGTACAGACAGCTGATCGATTCAGAGCTTAACTATGTTGTCATCGCTTACTCCATGAGGTAACGAGCGCTCTCCAGAGGAAGAAAGCCAAGAGCACTTTGAATTTTGACAATCCGAGCCTCACAGAATGACACTTGGGGCATCCCTTACCCCCACCCCTTTTTCTCCTCTCTCTCCTCTTTACTAGTTTCACACCAACATGACACCCCAGCAACGGCTGGGACTTCTATGTGAAGACCCCAGGTGACTTTAAAGTGCTATCTTTACCAACTATTCGGGGGTGATTTCTTTTTTTGTCATTTGGTTTTGCTTTTTGACCCTCACTCAGCCACAGAGCTGAAAGCCCAAAGCCGCTTGGAGCAGTGTCTTACTCGGGGACCCTGACTAATCTCCCTCTGGAAAAGGTGTAAGTAGCCAGAGAGCAAATAGAGCAGCTGCATTTTCCACTGACTGTCAGTGTCAATTCAGAAACACTTTCTATCCTGGCTGACCTTCACATCAGAGCCTCTTGCCACTGACGCTGGCCAGGCCTGATCTCAGATGAATGAAATTCACCAGCACATCCTAGAGTGAAGCAGGGAAATTCCCTCGTTTAGAAGGAGCCTGCTCAGAGCCGGAACTCCCTCCTACAGGAGATCAGCCCCTAATTTATCAGTGTTGTGGACTCGGGTCTCCCGCATCTGCTTTTCTGGTGTCTCCTTTATTCCCCATCCAGGCAGCATGGCGCCCAGCCTGCTACAAACGTTCAGTTCTCATGTGGGGCTGAACCAGAAGTGGCCTTTACACTCATATTCATGAAGAATCTGTAATGTCCTGGAGAACTATTCCTAATGCAATGTTAAGTGAAACAGTAGCCCTCGAGGAGGAACTAAAAGTCCTTGACTTTCCTTAATGGTTAAACTATGATTATTTTGTCTTCTTTGACTGTTTGCATTTCTTTCTGCATTTTCTTGCTTCTCTGATTAAATTTATTCTTTGGCTAAAGTTTTTCTACAGACAAGAGGTGGCAGAGGGTAAGGGGTATCTGTCCCAGGAAGGCCCCATAGGGTCCTGCTTGGTTATAATCTAAGGAGAGCTCCCAGGTCTTAGTTGCTGAAACCAGAAGGGCCCTTGGGAGCCATCTAGTGCCTGTGGACCAGAAACGAGGCAGCTTGCTTTAGCGGAGAGGGAAGGCTCAGCTGGAGTGCAGACCACCTGGGAGACTGACTGATTGATTGATTGGTATAATGACTTATTCATGCTGTGGACCAGTTCTGGTTAGTTTCCTTTCATCCCCAAACACAGAATCTAAGCATAGAGGACTCTTTTATGGAAAATATGTTAACAGAAGTAACATTTTTATGAACATGTTTTCCATAAAAGAGTGAATTCGTTTTCCAGTTTTGCAAATCTCTTGCACATCCCGCTTAATAGCAGACAGCTGGGTTCTCATCCGGGTTTCTGTGGTCTGTCATAACGTCAAACGCCGTGCGTGGAGGCTCCGCAAAACTCCAGAGAGAATTAGAGTGAAAAAGGCACGTAACGTCTTGCTATTAGTGGATCTCTTGAAAAACGGTCTCAAGGACCCTCAAAGATTCCCCTGACCACACAGAGAGCTACCGCACAGCCCTTCCTGTTCCCCGAGGAATCGAAACAGCATCAAGCCCGGGAGAGTCCTAGTGGGAATGTGCAGAGGACACGAGGTTTCCGAACCCACGGATTTTTAACAGGTATCCACTTTTTTATTTACCGCATTCAGAGGCGCAGTGGTAGGTGGAGACACAGACTTGTGGCCTCGCTGGGTGACAGCTTATCCACGCCTGTCCTCCAGTGCAGGGCAAGAGGCCAGAGGGCCGCTCCCACACGCCTCCCCCTGCTGAGGGTCCGCAGAGAGCACGCGGTTCTTTGCAGAAACGCGCAGAAGAAACTGGCACGTCCTGTCTTGTTCTTATGAGCAGGAAACACATTCTGACTTCCCGGTGCCTCCTCTCAGCTGTTGGCGGAGCTGATGAAGCCCCGGCCACCCAGTGACTGGGGTCAGCGCCTCAGAATTTACGAAGATAGGAGGAAAGTAGGGCTGTGATCAGACTAAGGTGTAAACAGTTACCCCAGGCAAATTGACAGTGAAAGTGCAGTTTTTCTTTTCTTTTTTTTTTTTTTATTTATTTTTGGCTGTGTTGGGTCTTCGTTTCTGTGCGAGGGCTTTCTCTAGTTGCAGCAAGCGGAGGCCACTCTTCATCGCGGTGCGCGGGCCTCTCACTATCGCGGCCTCTCTTGTTGCGGAGCACAGGCTCCAGACGCGCAGGCTCAGTAGTTGTGGCTCACGGGCCCAGTTGCTCCACGGCATGTGGGATCTTCCCGGACCAGGGCTCGAACCCGTGTCCCCTGCATTGGCAGGCAGATTCTCAACCACTGCGCCACCAGGGAAGCCCTAGTCCGCTTCTTTGATGGATACTTACCCCTTTATACAAGTGACCCAAACAGCTATTCCAGAGAGGGGACCTACAGAAAATTTGATTTGCAGTTGGAGGCCACAGAATTGTATTAGTTCACTGGATGAATATCACACATGGAGAGAAATTTGCCTGCCTTCCCTGGGTGGTGTTTAGAAAATTAATCTGATTCCTATTCCTCTACATTTGCAAAAGTACAGATTTTAAAAAACACTGTCTAGACACAGCCACACAGAAAATCTCAAATGTTCAGGTGGTGTGTAAGCCCCTTGAGAGCATACATTTTTGCTTTGTTCATTGTGTATCCCGCGTGCGTAGAACTGTGCCAGGCACAGCAGAGGCACTCACCATTGAATGATTTAAAATAAGATCTTGTTGAGGTGTGAGTCCACCTTTGTTTACAGTAAATAATTGCTTTTTAAAATATTTATTTATTTGGTTGCACCAGGTCTTAGTTGCGGCAGGCAAGCTCCTTAGTTGCGGCTTGCCAGCTCCTTAGTTGTGGTATGCTAACTCTTAGTTGTGGCATGCACGTGGGATCTAGTTCCCTGACCAGGGATCGAACCCCGGCCCCCTGCATTGGGAGCATGGAGTCCCCTGCACCACCAGGGAAGTCCCTAAATAATTGTTTCAAAGTAAAATTTGTACAGATTTTTAAAATATTTCTTAAAAGTTAATGTGCATAATAGGAAACTGAAAAACACAAGAAGCAAAAGAAGTCACCCATAATCACAGTTTACAGTTTGACGTGTCCTTCTAGGTCCCATGTATGTATCTACACAACTAAACATCCATTTTTATGTAATTAAGATTGCATAGTTATGTATCACGCTTTTTCACACATCATGAATATTCACTGTTTCAAAGTCCCAAAGCTATTCAATATATGAGTATTTTGATAACCAAGAATACACTATACCAACTCAATCAGGAAGAAAAAAATGTAATCCTGCCTCTCTTGGCGACAAACATATCATAAAAGACAAAATTGGGAACAGGCCCCTAGCTAAAGATATTGTCAGTTATGATTAAAATACTGCATTCCCTTAATGTTCAATTAAAATTGAAATATAGGGACTTCCCTGGTGGTCCAGTGGTTAAGACTCCATGCTTCTCCTGCCGGGGGCACAGGTTCAATCCCTAGTTGGGGAACTAAGATCTCCATGTGCCACGTGGCTTGGCGACACCCCCCCACAAAAAAAATGAGAGATAAAGCAACAGAGTACACAAAGTATAATGCTTCTAAGAGAATTCATTATCCAATGTATACTATTAAAATATTAGCAAGGAGATATGTTTCCATTGAATTACTCAGCAACGTATTTCTATAGTACAGCCGAGATGCACACACATCAGTGGTCAGCCTCAAAATGTAAATACGAACACATCCACACACATCCCTCCCTCTCGAACCAGCGCACAGACACAGTGCGTACTGTTCAGAAAGGTGGTTTGGCCAATCCCTCCCCCCGCAAAATAACAATATTTCATATGAATCTTAACAAAAAGATACTTACAAAATGTCTTTTTACTACCTCTAGTTTTAACATATATCAGGCGCTTCAGAACATCCACTAGATACTTCAAAAAAGTACTTAGCATTGTCAACTATTTATACAGCAGTGAGGAATAAAATGCACACACAGAACAATGGTTATGACATGGAAATGTCTCCCAAGTGTGACCAGTCTGGCACAGAAGCTTCTTTCCTTCCTCCTCAAGGTCTGCCACTCCACGTCCTCTAACCCACTGGACATACGTGGACCTGGATCACCCCTGATGTCACTTCTAGAGGTGATTTAACTATTCCATTTCAAAATGTCATTTCCAGAAAACATTTCTTTCCTATGACTTTTTAAAAAAACAAATGGGCATTGACAAGATGTGCGATTTTCTAACTCTGTTATCCGTGGGCAACCTCTTTACATCTAGAAGGCCTAGATGGGGCAAGTTTTCTTTTGAAAAGTGGTGCGGGTGGAGGGTGGTGAGTTGCGAGTAGCTTTTTCATATTATGTAGACAGGCCTTCTATAAACAGCCAGTAAATCTAACCAAAAGGTGGTGGGCACTTCCCATTGGCTAAATATGGTCTGTTATTCCACCATTTCTATCTCCTGAGATCAAGGTCTGGTAGAAACGACAACCACTGCCCTTCAACCCCTCCTCACCCGGGGCTCTGCTCACCCATTAAGGCCTTTGTCAGATGTTGTCTGGTCCAGGTGAGGCACCCGTTGTCGACCAGGGCTCCACTCACCTGCCAGGCCCATTAAGGTGTCCGGACGAGGCAAGGTCTCGTCCAGTTGGGACAGAGCGGTCACCCCACGTCCAGGATCTACACAGCTCCAAGGCCTGAGGGTGGCCAAGCTGCTGTCCAAGTAGACCCACCTTCTCGGGCCCTCAGAGTTCTTACAGCCTCCGTGGGGTTCGAGTGGCCGCTGTTCTCGCTCTGCCCCACCCAACTCCCAGAAGTGCCGCCGCTGGGCGGGGGCTTCGCCTGAGCCCCCAGCTTTGGGCCGAGAGATCAGGCAGTCAGCAGGGTCTGGTTAGGAGATGGGGGCAGGGGAGAGGTCTGGGCCCAGCCAATGGGCAGCCTGTCCCCAGCCCCCAGGTTACCTGCTGGCCGAAGGCCCGAGGACCTGGATGGAGGGCCCCACAGGAGAAGGCCATGATCCACTTCTCACCACGCTCTCTGCCCGAACTCCAAAGTAAAATGTTTTGTTTTGCCCACCTTACTGAGTAGTAAGGCAAATATGTCTTTTTTCTTTTTTAAGCCATCAATAAGAACACACGTTTATGGCACCAATACAACTGTGCAGTTATTTTAGTCAACTCTCTTGTGTACTTTTCGACCACAGGCTGGTAATATAAGGCCTTCTCAGCACAACAAACCTTACAAATCACTTTACCACCCCCTCTCACCACCACCCCAGTGTCCCCTCTTCACAGATGAGGAAAATAAGGCCCCGGGGGGCTGGGGGTCTCGCCTACCAGTCTTCAATAAGTAGCAAAACTGGAAGCAAAAGCATGTCTAACCCCAAGGCCTTTGTGCTTTGTCGGCTACAACCATTCCTAGGGAATTTATCCAATCCCCTTCCCCTCCTCCCCAGGGGAAACCTTCTAAGTCACAGCCTAACTTTGCCACTCACCTATGTAACTGATGGCCTACCTGTGACTGAGGAATTAGACAACTTTAGAGAAATACAGGTGCAAGAAGAATGACAAAGATGTTTCCTGAAGGACCATTAGTTATAGCAGAAAAGTAAAATCAACTAAAGAGTCCATTAGCTTGGGAGTGGGTGACCTAGCACTGGTAATTCTGCATCATGCAGCAATTTAAAGACGGAGGTGGGTCTTCATGTCTCCACGTGGACACCCTTCAAGACGTACTAAGCGAAAAAAAGCAAGCTGCAGGTCTCTCCTGCGAGGGTCAGGCCACAGGGCTGTCCCGTGGCTTCCCACCTCGGGCTCCTGCGGCCCCTCTGGCTCTGGGGCTCATCAAGCTCCGTGCTACGCCCCCAGCTGGCCTCCTGGCCGCCGCCTCGACCCCCCACCGCAGACAAGACCAGACACCGGGGAAAGCGATCCCTGCGGGTGGGAGCCAGTGTCCGCCTGCTTCCTTCAGGGGCCCGGACGCTGAAGACCAGGGTTTCCTTTCGTGGTGGTCGAGGAAACCGGAGAACAGCCAGTCTCATTTGAGGAGGTGGGAGTTAGAAGCGACAAGGAACAGGTGGGCCACAGGGGTCGCCGACTAGCTGCTGGCTCTGGCCCCGCCCCCAGGCTCTGATTGGCTAAAGCCAAAGCTTCGGGCCGCGCCGCTCACTTGCGGGAGCATTTCAATGAATGGACCTGGACAGCTCTTCAGCTGCCTCCTGGGAACCCCCACCTAGGTCGCCCCTGCCTAATTACCTGCCTTTCTCCAGAACTTGAACTTGACCGTGGTCTACAGGGTCTTACATGATGTGACCCCAGTCCACCTCCCTGGGCTCTTCTTGTACCACCTTCCCCTTTTCTCCAGCCACATTGGCCTTTTCTCGGTTCACTAAAAAGGCCAAATGAGATTGTTTTCCCCAGGTACTCACATGACTGCCACCTTCTTGTTGTTCACCTTTATCTCAGCTCATCCAAAAGGCCTTCTCCCATCACTCAATCTAAAGTGGCAGCCTGTCCTGTCACTGGTATCTCATCATCGTATTTCCATCACCACACTTCCCACTATCTAAAATGACTTTGTGGTTTAAGTGTACCGTCTGCCTCTGGATTGAGCTCCACGAGGACAGGAAGCTCTGTCTAATTCATCTCTAATCTCAGCCTAACACAGTCCCTGACACTGTAAATTGGAGCCCAGCAAGTATTTGATGTTACTGAACAAACAAATAACCCCACCCCACCCAACACACACACACCAATGATGTGCAATAGCTATGAGTATACCTTTGCTGACTGGCCGAAGATTCAGTGGGTTTCCCTGTGCAGGGGGCATTGCTGGAGGCATCAAGATCTATAGTAGCTTCTCTATGGAGACTGTGACAACCCAGCTACAGTTAGATGAACAAGCGAATCCTCCCGCTTCAAGGGAGTAAGTGAGAGTCTTCCTAATTTTTACATTTTTTAAAGGCTTGCCAAAATTCATAGATGAATTTGAAGTAAAAATACTTTCAGGCAACAGATCCTGGTTTCAGGATCTGAAAGCCTGAGATCCAGTTAAGCCTCGGTCACTCATTAGCCATGTGCCCTCTGGCGAGTCAATTCCTGCTTCTGTGCCCTCGTTTCTTCATTTGAGATCCTGTCAGTGAAAATGCGTTACAAATTGTAAAGCTCTTTTGCTGGATGGGAGAGCTCTTCGTAAGAGTTGGAGCCAGTGATCCCTTGCCACCTCTGCCCCAAATCACCTGGTGCACACCCCTGCCACTTCCCAGGCCTCAGTTTTCCCATCTGTACAATGAGGACGATGGATAAGTGGTTTTCAAACTGTGCTCCCTGGGGTCCCCTGGGGAACGCTACAGAGAGAGACTGTTGGTGAAGCTCTGTTCCCAGACATCCTGCTTTGGGCAAAGGAGCT
This sequence comes from Balaenoptera borealis, assembly GCF_965194805.1. Lineage (NCBI taxonomy): Eukaryota > Metazoa > Chordata > Mammalia > Artiodactyla > Balaenopteridae > Balaenoptera > Balaenoptera borealis. The sequence goes on along the minus strand of NC_138879.1, from coordinate 50,212,837 downwards.
CTCCCTCCAATTTTTGCTTAACCACAATTATCCCATAAGATTGTGTTTGACAAAGCACACATGTGGCCTAAGCTCAGCCAGTTAGATAACTGATCTCAGGTCTTTTCATTTGTGTGAGTGACTTCAGTATTTGGAGATGAGGATCATGGACCAGTTTGGCCCTTCCAAGAGACATTGCCATGCTTCTGGCTTCTTGGTCTTTTAGAACAGATTTTGTCAATCAGGACACTCTTCCGAACCACAGAACACAGAAAATGATTGAGTGACAATTTCCCGCATCTTTCCAAAAGCCTTTGCCTTTTCTCTTTCTTCCTGCCTGGACCCAGACTCTAGACCTAAACCATGGGGATGTTGGAGCTACACTAGGATGGTATGGTAAGGAGCCTGTGCTTTGAGGACTTTTCAACCTGTTGTATTAGCCCCAGACTGTATATCTTTATTTTTTAAATGGAATTATAATTTACATACAATACTTGTTTCAGGTGTACAACATAGTGATTCAATATTTTTATGTTTTATGAAATGATCACCATAAGTCTGGTTACCATATGTCAACACACAGAGTTGTTACAGTATTATTGACTATATTCCCTATGCTGTGCATTACATCCCAATGAATTATTTATTTATTTATTTATTTGGCTGCATTGGGTCTTAGTTGCTGCATGTGGGCTTTCTCTAGTTGCAACTAGCGGGGGCTACTTTTCGTTGCGGTGCGTGGGCTTCTCATTGCAGTGACTTCTCTTGTTGCGGAGCACAGGATCTAGGCGCGCAGGCTTCAGTAGTTGTGGCTTGCAGGCTTCAGTAGTTGTGGCTCACGGGCTGTAGAGCGCAGGCTCAGTAGTTGTGGCGCACGGGCTTAGTTGCTCCGCAGCATGTGGGATCTTCCCAGACCAGGGCTCGAACCTGTGTCCCCTGCATTGGCAGGCAGATTCTCAACCACTGCGCCACCAGGGAAACCCCTGAATTATTTATTTATAGCTGGAAGTTTGTACCTCTTAATCCCCTTCACCTATTTTGTCCATTCCCCCACTCTCCTCCTCTCTGGCAATCACCCATTTATTCTCTGTATTTATGAGTGTTTCTGTTTTGTTTGTCTGGTTTTTTTTTTAGATTCCACATATAAGTGGAATCATGTAGTATTGGTTTTCTCTGTCTGACTTATTTCACTTAGTATAATACCCTCTAGGTCCATCCATGTTGTCACAAGTGGCAAGATTTCATTCTTTTTTATGGCTGAATAATATTCCATTGTATATATTTATACCACATCTTCTTAAACCAGTTGTCTGTTGATGGGCACTTGGGTTTTTTCTATGTCTTGGCTATTGTAAATAATGCTGCAATGAATGTAGGGGTGCATGTATCTTTTTGAATTAGTGCTTTTGTTTTCTTCTGGTAAATACCCAGAAGTGGAATTGCTGGATCATATGGTAGTTCTATTTTTAGTTCTTTAGTTTCAGTTGGGGGTGAAGAAAAGCCTCTGGAGATGGATACATAACAATGTAAGTGTACTCCGTTCCACTGAATTATACATTTTAAAATGGTTAAAATGGTAAATTTTATGTTATGTATATTTTACCACAATAAAAAATGCAAAAAAAGTACAAGTCAAAAAACTTAAAAGATTAAGGTTAAAAATGTCTCCCTTGCACCTTCCCAATCTGTTTTGGGTAGACAGCATGCAGCTGGAAAAAGTGTGCGTGAGTGGTGGCAGGGGGAGGGGAAACGTGTGCGTCTGACAAACGCCAGTTTCCATTCCCCCACTGCTCTTACACCCTGAGATCCTCTTCCTCACTCACTCACTAGGCTGCTTTTGCTTTCTCTGGAGTTGAAATGAGGAAGGGAGAGGGAGAAGGAAAGGGGCAAGAAAGGTCTTATTCTGACTAGTACTGTGTGAGCTGCCACACAATCTCCCCGGGCCTGGCATGTGTATAAAGCTGATTCTTCATCTAGTGGGGCTCTTTTGTAAGTTCTTCCCAACCCTCTAGCCCACACCATTACCCGGGTCTGTCACCTACAAGTCTCATCCTTGGTCTGGACTGGCAGGTGACCTCTCCTAGGCCCACGGGCAGGCCTAGGCTTCAGCTTCTTGCTGCTAAGTCTCAGCTGCCCTCCTGGTGGCGCTCTTGGACAGGTTTTATTACCGCTCTATGCAGGTCTTCGCTCTCCTATGGCTCACATCTGGCCCAAGGGAAACAGTCACACATCCTTTCCTTCCAACAGATTTTAGGGGAACCAGTTTCCAGTGCAGCAAACTGTCTTCACTTTACTATCAAAACCAGTGGTAGAACTAACACAACATTGTAAAGCAATTATACTCCAATAAAGATGTTAAAAAAAAAAAAAAAAGAACAGTGGTAGCCAGCAAGTCTGTCATGCATTCTATTTTAAAAATCGGATTAATTGAGGTATAATTTACTTAAAGTAAAATTCACCAATTTTAACTATATACCACCATTGACCAATACCACAATCAGCATAAAGAACATTTCCCTCGACTAAAAAGGTTCATTGTGCCCTTTGCCTCACCTCCCACCTCTGGCCTTTAGCAACCACCAATCTGATTTCTATCCTTATACGTTTGCCTTCACCAAAGGAATCATGTTTTGAGGATTTACAGATTATAAATGGAATCATACAACAAATAATCACTCAGATTGGTTTCTTTCACTTAGCATTAATGTTAAGAAACATTCATATTGTTGCATGTATTACTAGATTTTTCTTTTTATTGCTGAGTAGTGTTCATTGTATCTATACACTACAGTGTATTTATTCACCCATTGACGGAGTTGAGTTGCTTCCAAATTTTTATCATTACGAATATAGCTGCTATAAACATTTGTGTACAAGTCTTTGTGTGAATACATATTTTTATTCCTCTTAAGTTAATATCTAAGAGTGGGATTTCTGGTTCATATGGTAAGTGTATGGTTAACTTGATTTAAAAAAAAAACAACAACTACCAAATTACTTTCCAGAGTGATTGCACCATTTTGCAATCCCACCAGCAATGGATGAAAGCTCCAGTTGCTCTATATTCTTGACAACACTTAGCATTGTCAGTTTTAAAACATTTTAGCCACTCTCGGGTATGTGTATGTGGGTTTGTTGGGTTTTTTTTTTTCTAATGTGTCAGTACTTTTAATGTTGTGTACACGAAATTATAGTAAATAGATGACTATAAACAAGAAGCAGTCCTTCTGTTTTCATGAATAGCACACTGCGTTACAGGAAATTGAGTTTATATTCCACCAAGTGTGGTTCTCCCATTAGTTCACTTTGTGATGTGTCATTAAAAAATATCTTCAAATGCAATAGGCTCATCCTTATTCCTCAAATATCCAGTGAAAGGTCTGAGCTTGGAAGAAATGGAAGGTGCAGAACATGCTGCATTGCTTTGAATTCCATTTGTAATTTTAGTGGAGCAAATAGACCCCAGAGTTTCTCAGTGTAGAAAAATTCATTTTGTCTTGGTTGAGCTGGAAATTTTATTTCTGACAGTTTAAGAGGATGACTGGGAAAAAGTTCATTTTTCACACAAGAAAAAAATCTTTTCAAAGAAGATCATGGCTTTCAAAATGTCCACTTGCTGAAAGTTCAGCTGGAATACTGTCCTTTAGCTGAGATCCAAGCCCAGGTCGCCCTGCACACAGCCTCTCAGCACCATTACTGTCAGCCGGCCCCGCTGCTCACTTCCATTTCGTGTGTTTTTTTTTTTTTTAATTTATTTATTTATTTATTTATTTATGGCTGTGTTGGGTCTTCGTTTCTGCGCGAGGGCTTTCTCTAGTTGCGGCAAGCGGGGGCCACTCTTCATCGCGGTGCGCGGGCCTCTCACTATCGCGGCCTCTCTTGTTGCGGAGCAGGGGCTCCAGACGCGCAGGCTCAGTAGCTGTGGCTCACGGGTCTAGTTGCTCCGCAGCATGTGGGATCTTCCCAGACCAGGGGAAGAACATCATTGAACATCATTTTATTTGCTTATTTTCCATTCATATATCTTCTTTGGTGAAGTGTCTGTTCACATCTTTTGCCCATTAAAAGAAGTAAGCTGTTGTTATTGAGTTTTAAGAATTCCTTGTACATTCTAGATACAAGTCCTTTACTGGATAAATGTATTTTGCAAATATGGCTTGCCTTTTCATTTTTCTTAATGATATCTTTTGAAGATCAGAATTTTTTATTTTTGATAAAGTTCTATTTATCATTTTGCTTTTGTTTCCTATCTAAGTAGTACTTGCCAAGGGAGTTCCCCGGTGGCCTGGTGGTTAGGATTCCAGGCTTTCACTGCTGTGGCCCAGGTTCAATCCCTGGTTGGGGAACTGAGATCCTGCAAGCCATGCGGCACGGCCAAAAAAAAAAAAAAAAAAAAAAAAAGGATCACAAAGATTTTAGTCCTGTGTTTTTTTCTAGAAGTGTTATAGTTTTAGCTCTTATAGTTAGGTCTATGATTAATTTTGAATTAATTTGGGGGTATGGTGTGAGGTACAGATCAAGGTTCATTTTATTTTTGCTATAGGTATCCAGTTATTCCAGCACCATTTGTAGCAAAGACAATCCCTTTCACACTTTCCAGCCTTTCTTGAAAATCAGTTTGCTACGGACTTGGACTCGGGTCCTTGGACTCTTTAATCAATAGAAATTGAAAAGAGGCCAGATGAGAAATTCAGGCTTCATCAGGAGGGAGTGAAAACAGGTAACAGGTGCCCTTGCTCACTCCTGGAGGAGCCGCGAGCTGGCTCCTTAAATTGGGTAACAATAGGGGTGGGTCCATGGGTTGGGCAGGAGGTGTAGCTTAGGTGGTCCACCAACCCCCTTTGTGGTGCTGTATGCAGGGATCATGCGTAGTACCCTGCTTTTCTCCCAGCACCTCAGAAGTGGCAGTTGGTTTGTGGCCTTTTTGTATCTTATTGTTCATAATTCGCCCCAACTGCACATGCATGAACTTATTTTTAGTCCCTTATAGTTTCTTTGTATTCGGTTGCTCCAGGAGAGGAGGAGAGATTTGTCCAGCTGCAAGTGCAAGCACTCCAGTAAAGGGTCCCAGGTCCCACGTCCCAGCCTATCTCAAATTGACTCTGTGTGTGTGAGCCTATTTATGGACTTTCTATTCTGTGCCGTTGACGTCTCTGTATCCTTATACTGAGCTATCTTGATTACGGTAGCTCTCAAAATTGGGTGGTTTGAGTCCTCTAATATATTTCTTCTTTTTAAAACATTTTTTGGCTAAATTTTAGAATTATCTTAGCAATTTTCAAGAAAGAAAGCCTGCAGGAATTTTGACTGGGATAGCTGTACTCTACAGATCCATTTGGGGTGAATCGACAATAATACTGTCTTACGATTCATCAACTTGGTATATCTGTCTGTTTATTTAGAACTTCTTTAATTTATCTCAGCAATATTTTGTAATTTTCTATGTTTGGTATATATTTTGTTAAATATATTCTTAAGTGTTTTGAGTTTTCCTCTATTGTGTATGGTATTGCATTTTCTGCTATTGTAAATACTATGTAAATGAAATTTTAAAAATTCAATGTCTCACTAATATAAAGAAATACAGTTGAGTTTTGTACATTAACCTTGATCCTTTGATCCTGAGACCTTGCTAAATTCATTTAGTTGTTATAGTAGTATTTTGGTAGATTGCTTAAGATTTTCTACCCGGACAATCATGTTTTGTGAATAAAGACTTTTACTTCTTCTTATCCAATCTGTATGCCTTTTCTTTCCCTTGCCTTATTGCACTGGCTAAGACTTCCAGTACAATTTTGAATAGAAGAGGTGAGACAGATATCAGATATCTGATATTAGGGGAGAAAAAAATCAGATATCCTGATTTTTTTCTCCCCTAATCTTAGGGGGAAAGCATTCAGCCTTTTATATTAAAGTATAATGTTAGTTGTAGGCTTATCTTTTTTTTTTTTAATTAATTTATTTATTTTTTGCTGTGTTGGGTCTTCGTTTCTGTGCGAGGGCTTTCTCTAGTTGCGGAGAGCGGGGGCCACTCTTCATCGCGGTGCGCGGGCCTCTCACTGTCACGGCCTCTCTTGTTGCGGAGCACAAGCTCCAGATGCGCAGGCTTAGTAGTTGTGGCTCACGGGCTTAGTTGCTCCGCGGCACGTGGGATCTTCCCAGACCAGGGCTTGAACCCGTGTCCCCTGCATTTGCAGGCAGATTCTCAACCACTGCGCCACCAGGGAAGCCCTGTAGGCTTATCTTGACTGTCCTCTGTAAGGTTGAGGAAGTTCCTTTCCGTTCCTAGTTTGCTGAGGTATTTTTTTTTTCCCCTAAATCATTAGTGGATGTTGCATTTTGTCAAATGCTCTTTCTGCGTCTATTGAGAGGATCCTGTAGTTCTTCTTATTTGCACTGTTAATTTGGATTATATTGATTAATTTTCAAATGTTATACCAAGCTTGCATTCCTGGGATAAACCCCTTATGGTCATGATGCCTTATTTTGTTATATATTACTGAATTTGATTTGCTAAAATTCTGTTAAGGATTTTGTATCTCTGTGCATAAGGGATATTGTTCTGTAGTTTCGTTGTAATGTTCTTAGCTGGTTTTGGTATCAGGAAAAACCAGGCCAGGAGCTGGCCTCATAGAATGAGTTGGGAAGTATTTCCTCCTCTACAGATTTCTGGAAGAGTCTCTGCACAATTTTTAACTTTCTTAACTGTTTGGTAGAATTCATCTGTGAAGTCATTTGTGCCTTGAGTTTTTTGTTTTTGTTTTTTTTTAGGAAAGGTTAGCTATTCTTTTTGAGTGAACTTTGATAGCCTGTGTCTTTCAAGGAATTTATACAATTTATACAAGTTTATTGGCATGAAGTAGTTCATAATATTCCCTTATTATCCTTTTGATGTCTGTAGGATCTGTAGAAATGTCCTCTTTTCATTCCTGATAATTTGTGTCTTCCCTCCTTTTCCTTTTTCCTGATCAATCTGCCTATAATCCCCCACCCTATTTTATAGGTAATTTCAAAGAATCAGCTTTGAATTCATTTCTGGCGTAACTCACTTTATTGTTGTTCTGTTTTCTACTTAATTAAATTCTGCTTGTTATATTATTTTCTTCTGTTTATTTCACACTTTACTTGTTCCCATTTATCGTCCTTTTGTGACTTCTTTGGATCAATCAAATATTACTTATGATTCCATTTTATCCCCTTTGTTAGTTTATTGGCTATAGCTTATTGTTACTGGTTGGTTTCAGGTTTATAGGTTACGGTGATGTTATACCATCTCATGTATAGCATAAGAACCTTACAATAGTACACCCAGAGCAGTGAACTGGAGCAATTGTAGAGTTCACCTAATTTTTCCCCATCTTTCATAGATCACTGTCCTTTGTTGCCTGAAATAAAGTGTCTTGAAAACTGTTATTTTGTCTGTTCTTAGATTGTTTCAGTAAGAGGGTAAATCCAATCCTCATTATTCCATCTTGGTTAGAAGTCGAATCTTTTCGGTAACTTTTAAGATTTTCTTTTTATCATTGGTGTTAGCAATCTGATCACGATGTGCCTTGGTGTGGTTTTCTTTGTTTCTTTGCTTGGGTTTCGTTGAGATTCTTGGATCTATGGGTTTATAGTCTTCATCTAATTTGGAAAATTTTAAGCCACGATTTATTCAAATATTTGTTCTGGGGACTTCCCTGGTGGTCCAGTGGCTAAGACTCCACACTCCCAATGCAGGGGGCCTGGGTTCAATCGCTGGTCAGGGAACTAGATCCCACATGCCGCAACTAAGAATTCACATACCACAACTAAAGATCCCACCTGCCACAACTAAAAGATCCCACATGCCGCAACTAAGACCTGGCGCAGCCAAATAAATAAACAAACAAATACTTTGTTCTGTTCCCCCATTTTCTCCTCTTCTTCTGGGATTCCAATTTGTAATTGGAATATATTAGATTGCTTGATATTGTCCTACAGCCCACCACAACTCTGCTTACTTCTTTTTCAGTGTCTTTTCTCATAGTGCTTTATCTTGGGTAGCTTATATTGCAATTTCTTCAAGGAAACTGATCTTCTCTTCTGTAATATCTCATCTGCTCTTAAGCCCATCCAGTGTATATTTCATTTTGGATATTGTGTATTTAAGCTTTAGAAGTTCCATTTTGGTCTCTTTTGTATATCTTTTACTTCTGTCCTTATCATGGCCAGATTTTCCTTGATTATATTTTAAGATTTAAAATAGCTGTTTTAGCAGAAACTAACACACCATTGTAAAGCAATTATACTCTAATAAAGATGTTTTAAAAAATAAAAATAAATAAAATAAAATAGCTGTTTTAAAGTCTTTATCTACTAATTCCATCATCTCTGTCATTTCTGAGTCTGTTTCTTATTATTCATTTTTCTCCTAGGTATGGGTCAGATTTTTCCGTTTCGTTACATATGTCTTGTAATTTTCTAATGGGTGCTGAATATTGTGAATTTTATCTTGTTGAATCTTATGTGCTGTGTTTTATTGCATTCCTTTAAAGAGTGCTGGATGTTGTTCTGGCATACGGTTAACTCACTTGTGACTCAGTTTGTCCTTTCAGGCTTCTTTTTATACTTTGTTATGGCAGGAAGCCTTTATTTTGGGACTAATTATCCCTGCTACTAATGCATGATCCTTATTCCCCTCCCCACCAGCTTTACTGAGGTATAATTGACAAATTAAATTGTAATATATTTAAAGTGTACAACATTATTTGATATACATAGACATTGTGACAGGATTCCCACAGTCAAGTTAATTAACACATCCATCACCGCACATAGTTACCTTTGTTGGGTGTGTGGGAGAAGCTTAAGATCTGCTGAGAGAGTAACTATACAATAGTGTGTTATCAGCTATAGTCACCATGCTGTGCATTAGATCCTCAGAACTCATCCATCTTACAACTGAAAGTCTGCACCCTTTTACCAACCTCTCCCCATTCCCCCCTCTCTCCAGCCCCTGGCAGCCACCACTGTGTTCTGTTTCTTTGAGTTAGACTTTTTTTTTTTTTTAACGTGTAAGTGATATCATGCAGTACTTGTCTCTCTCTGTCTGGCTTATTTCACTTAGCTTAATGCCCTCCGGGTTCATCCATGAATCTGCAAATGGCAGGATTTCCTTCTTTTCTTTTTTTAAAATAGATCTTTATTGGAGTATAATTGCTTCACAATACTGTGTTAGTTTCTGTTGCGCAACAAAGCGAATCAGCCATATGCATACACATGTCCCCATATCCCCTCCCTCTTGAGCCTCCCTCCCATCCTCCCTATCCCGTCCCTCTAGGTACTGAATAATATTCCATCGTGTGCGTGTGTGTGCACGCACATATGTGTGTGTGTGTAATTTTCTTTATCCATTCATCTGTCAACAGACACCTAGGTTCTTTCTATATCTTTGCTATCGTGAATAATGCTGCAACGAACATGGGAGTACAGTTGTCTCTTAGAGACAGTGATTTCATTTCCTTTGGGTATGAATCTCCCAGAAGTGAGATTGCTCGATCATATAGTAGTTCTATTTTTAATTTTTTGAGGAACCCCTGTACTGTTTTCCATAGTGACTGTACCAGTTTACATTCCCACCAACAGAGTGCTAGAATTCACTTTTCTCAACATCCTCATCAACATTGGTTATCTCATGTCTTTTTTTTTTTTTTTAATGGCTGCATTGGGTCTTTGTTGCTGTGCCTGGGCTTTTCTCTAGTTGCGGTGAGCAGGGGCTACTCTTTGTTGCAGTGTGCGGGCTTCTCATTGCGGTGGCTTCTCTTGTTGTGGAACATGGGCTTTAGGCGTGCGGGCTTCAGTAGTTGTGGCTCGCGGGCTCTAGAACACAGGCTCACTAGTTGTGGCGCATGGACTTAGTTGTTTCGCGGCATGTGGGATCTTCCTGCACCAGGGCTCGAACCCGTGTCCCCTGCATTGGCAGGCGGATTCTTTTTTTTTTTTTTCACACACACACACTGTATTTTATTTTTACAAGAGATAAATAGACTGACACCAAGCATTGTAAATGGATGACCACAACAAAAGCAACAATGATTGCAATTTCCAAACACGAAACACACTCATACTATGTCATAATATAGACATTTAGTCCAGTAATCCTCCACTGTAACAGCTCCTTTACTTTGCAGTGAAAATTGATTTGTATATTCTTTGCCTCTGAGTCCTTGTGGGATGTTTTTTTTTTAATTCAAACAGAAAGTCACAAAAATTATAATCATCCTCATCAGTTCACTCAGTCCCATGTAATTAATTTTTTTTTCATCTTGATCTTTTGTTAGCACTTTCATGAGTTCATCAGTTTTCCATTAGAGTTCTGAAAATGCTTATTCATTCAGTTCAGCAGTACAATCAGTTACCAGAAACCTGTACTTGTCAGAGTCTTTTCCATGAATTCCTTGATGATGAAACCCTTTTATAGGAACATATTTGCAAAAGCATCAGAGTACATCTCTGTACTCTGAGTAGCGTCTTAACCACTGCGCCACCAGGGAAGTCCCTCATGTCTTTCTTTTTTTTTTTTTAATTTTTTGCATTTTTTAAAAAAAATTTATTTATTTATTTATTTTATTTTATTTTTGGCTGTGCTGGGTCTTCATTTCTGTGCGAGGGCTTTCTCCAGTTGCGGCAAGCGGGGGCCACTCTTCATCGCGGTGCGCGGGCCTCTCACTATCGCAGCCTCTCTTGTTGCGGAGCACAGGCTCCAGACGCACAGGCTCAGCAGTTGTGTCTCACGAGCCTAGTTGCTCTGCGGCATGTGGGATCCTCCCAGACCAGGGCTCGAACCCGTGTCCCCTGCATTAGCAGGCAGATTCTCAACCACTGTGCCACCAGGGAAGCCCCCCTCATGTCTTTTTGATAATAGACATCCTAACAGGTGTGAAATGATATCTTATTGTGGTTTTGACTTGCATTTCTCTGATAATTAGTGATGTCAAGCATCTTTTCATATCGGCCATTTGTATATCTTCTTTGGAAAAATATCTATTCAGGTCCTTTGCCCATTTTATAACTGTGTTTTTTTGCTGTTGCGTTATATGCATTCCTTATCTCCTTTGGATATCAACCCCTTATCGGATATGTGGTTTGCAAATATTTTCTCCCATTCCATGGGTTGCCTTTTCATTTTGTTGAAATGCATGACCCATCTGAAGACTCTACCCAATGCTTGGTATATTACGAGGCCTCTCCATTCTGACTGGTGGAAACAGGGACTATTCCTACCCCTGTGTGAGCCCCAGAAATGTTTGGTCTACTCCTCTATGATGGTTCTTTCCCTTGCCTTGGGTAGTTTCCTCTCTCACACAAGCACATCAGTTCTTAGCCCAATCCTCTGGGGATCCCAGTCCCCTAGCCTTAACCCAGGTGGAGGTCTGGGGCCCTGGGGGAAATGGCAGGGACCGGAGGGGAAATGGGGGGGGTGGGACAGACACTAGGAAGCCCTGTGGAGGGTTGGAGGGACTGGGGGATGGGTGGGGTTGAGGGACTGGGGGTCTGGGAAGGGATGGAGGAGCTGGCAGGAGTTTGGAGGAACTGCGTGGTGATAGGACAAATGGGAAGGGAGGTAACCAGGGCTGGCCATCTTGATAAATCACAACCCTTCCTAAAACAGACCCCTCTGGTCCCCGCTCCGTGACCACCTGCTGCAGCAGGCCCCATGCTCTGGCTGGGTCTGTGTGGTGGCAGCTGCTAGGACCCTCCGCTGGCTGGACCTGGAGCTCCCTGGCTGCCAGGATGGACCCTGCCCCGACCCTGGGGTCAGCATGCTCTCATCCTGCTTGGAAATGAAAGAGAGCCTGGGGGACCCTGCCTTTCCTCCTCCCTGGGTCCGGGGGTGGCTGGAGGTGGCATTAAACCATGTTTGTGTTTTACTCATAGCTGGTCAACCAAGGGTCTCAGTGTAAGGGCTCTTCTGGCAAGTGGGAAATAATGGAAAATAAATAGAGATGCTCTGGTCCCACATGGGGAACTAGAAAATGAGTCTCTAAGCAGAGGCACCAAACGGGGAGTGGGGGGACCTGGAGGGACGCTGGGAAATGGGAGGAAGTTGGTGGGGTTCAGGGCTGGGGGTATAAAAAGACTGAGTGTCTGGGAGGGTTAGGAGGGGACTAGGGGAGCTATGAAATAGAACTGGGGATGATTTGGGGATTTGAGTTGCTAGGGAGAGACTGGGAATGGAAGGAACTAAGGAGGTGAGAGGAGCTGAGATTCCAAAAGGGGTGGGGGACGTAGGAGGGAAGAGGTGAATTGGGAGAGCCTGGGAGAGGCCAGGAAGGCTGGGGGGTCACTGGAAGGATGTTAGGGCCTGGAAGAACCGTCAGTGACGTTCAGGGGCTGGGAGGCGCTAGAGGCTCTGGGAAGAAGACAGAGGTGATATGAAGACGTGGGGTGAGGCGTGGGAGGGATGGCCGCAGGGGGCCGGGGAGAAAGTGGGAGCTACAGGGCAACACGGGCGGGGCTGAGAGACTCTCCTTCACCCAGAGGTTAAAACTGCCTGCTGTGATTAATAGATTTCTCAACTTCTCCTTGTAGAGCTACCAGTTTTGGCATTCCCCACTTCAGGGCTGAGTTGGGTACACGCCTAACTGCAATCCCCACCTTCACGCTGGCCCTGTTGAAATCCACCTTCCACGTGGCAGTAAAAGAGACCAGGTCCTCCCCTTACTTGACACCTTCCAGAGCTCCCACCCCTGCACCACTGCCCTCAAGGCCACCCCTCATATGCACCCTCCCCTCACACGGCCCCGCCCCCTCACCGCTGCCTCCCTCTCTGTCCTCAAGCCTCTGCGCATCTTTCTGCTGCCCACCAGCCTCACCGTCCTCAAAGCATTTTAACGCTCCAAACTGGATCCAGGCTCGGGCTTCTTTGCCCCTGCTGCTGCTTCTGCCTGGAATGTTCTTTCCTATACAGGTCTTAGCTACCATCTTACTTTTCAGACCTCAACACAAATTTTACCTTCTTTGGACAGGACTTTTCAGACCCTCCTGGATAAAACAGCCCCCAGCTCACTACAGTCGCTCATGGACCACAGGGTTCATCTTCCTCATGGCACTGACCAGCACCCGCTGTCCCGTGACTGTGCCGTTTGTGTGCATATTGCGTGCCTCCACTAGAATATAAGCCTCTGGAGGGCAGACTGCTGTCTTGTTCACTGCTGTATTCCCCACGCCTGGAGCCATACCTAGAAGACGGTGAGGTTTCAATAAGTGACCGTTGGTTGACTATGGATGGACACATGCGTTCACACTCATGTTCATAGCAGCATTATTCACAGTAGCCATGGGGCAGAAGCGGCCCAAGTGTCCATGCATGGAGAAGGGATAAACAAAATATGGTGTGCGCACAGTGGGACATTATCTGGCCTTAAAAAGGAAGGACATTCTGACATACACTGTCAGAATTTGGATGAACCTTGAGGACATTATGCTAAGTGAAATATGCCAGTCACAAAAAGACAAATACTGTATGATTCCACTTTTATAAGGTACTTAGAGCAATCAGATTCTGAGACAGAAAATAGAATGGTGGTTTCCAGAGGCTAGAGGGAGGGGGACATGGGGATTTATTGTTTAATGGGTACAGAGTTTCGGTTTTGCAAGAGGAAAGAGTTTGAAGATGGATGGTGGTGGTGATTGCACAACAGTGTGAATGTCCTTAACACCACTGAACTGTACACTTAGAAATGGTTAAGGTGGTAAATTTTATGTTATGTGTTTTGTACCACAGTAAAACAAGAACATGATTGATGCACTCATGACTGCTGAATCCTGTTAGCGGATTGTTCATTTTATTAGTATGAAATATCCACCTTAATCTTTTTAAAAAATATTTATTTATTTATTTATTTAGTTATGGCTGTGTTGGATCTTCGTTTCTGTGCGAGGGCTTTCTCTAGTTGCGGCGAGCGGGGGCCACTCTTCATCGCGGTGCGCGGGCCTCTCACTATCACGGCCTCTCTTGTTGCGGAGCACAGGCTCCAGATGTGCAGGCTCAGTAGTTGTGGCTCACGGACCCAGTTGCTCCGCGGCATGTGGGATCCTCCCAGACCAGGGCTCGAACCCGTGTCCCCTGCATTGGCAGGCAGATTCTCAACCACTGCGCCACCAGGGAAGCCCCACCTTAATCTTAATGCCTTTTGTTCTGAATTCTATGTTGCCTGACCTCACTATTGCCACAACAGCTTTCCTCTTTCTTTTGTTCTTGCCTGAGAAGGATATTTTTGTCCATCCTTCCTATGTCAGTATTTCCATATTATAGTTGCTTTTTAGGTGTGTCTCTTGTTAGTAGAATATGATTGGATTTTATCCATTCTGAAAGGCTTCGTTTTCTTAATAGGTAAATTTAAGTCACTTAAATGCATTGTGATGGGTATATTTGGACTTATTTTGACATCTTATTTTGTATCTTCTATTTATCATGTTGTTTTCCTTTTTTTTTTTTTCTAATTTTAGTTTTTATTTCCATTAGTTATACATGCACATAAAGAATGAGGTCATTTCCTTCAATGTTTGTTTAGAAAAAGATGTTTGTTGGGTTACGGGGTTTTTTTTTTGGCAATCACTTTCTTATTTCCTCTGGAGTTGATTTTTAAAATATTTACTCCTACACAGTAGAAATCTTTCATTTTATAAAGTCCACAATATTACTTTTTTCTTTTGTGGATTGGCTTTTTGTGTTGTATATTAAAATTCAAAGCTCCTGATCTACAGACCAAACCCAAGGTCATGTAGATTTTCTGTTTATCTCTATAATTTTGATAGTTTCACATTTTAAATGTCTGTTAATGAATTTGAGTGAATTTGGTGTAAAAAATAAAGGAAAATATTTACTCCTGTATTTCTAAAGGACATGTTTGTGTTACTTCTTCCTGATTATTAAACTATCTTGTAGCTTCATCCTGTCCTCCATATTTTGCTCTGCCATGCAATGGAATATCATTCAGCCATGAAAAGGAATGAAGGACCACAATGCATGTTTCATGGTTGAACCTTGGAAACATGCCAAATGGAAGAAGCCAGTCTCATAAGACCACGTGTTATATGATTCCATGTATATGAAATGTACAGAATGGGCAAATCCATAGCGACAGAAAGTAGGTTAGTGGTGGAATTGGGGAATGGCTGCTAGTGGGTACAGGATTTCTGCTTGGAGTGATGAAAATGTTTTGGAATTAGATAGCGGTGATGGTTGCACACCTTTGTGGATATATGAAAAACCACTGACTTTACATCTGCAAAATTTACTTAATGGATGTAAACTATCTCAGAAAAAAGGAGTCTGCATCTCTATGATCCTTCTGAAGAAGACAAGAACCTTAGTGTCTTAGCTCCGAGTCCTACTGAAAGCAAAACTTGTGATAAAGACTCTTGCGTTTAGAAAGTTGATCTGGAAATCGTGGCAGGAAGCTGGAGAGAGAGACCGGGAGAGTGAGAGATGGAGAAAAAAACACTATGAGTGTGATACTGAGGTCTCTGCTGTGGGCAATTTGGGCTCAGTTCCAGTGGGGACCTTCTGAGGAGCCTTTAGAAAGCCTCTCAAAATTGTCCACGTGAAGAGCTAGTGGGAGAAGCATTTATCCGTCAGCTCCCATGCCCCCTGGTTGAGGGCCGCCTCTGGAGTCGTTAACTCCAGAAGTCCTGGAGCAAAAACTGAGCCTGTCATCCAGAGCCCCCCGGGAAGAGTTGGTTGCAGCTTTAGCTGAAATCAGAGGAGAGGCAGGGAGGATGTGAGTTAGGACACCAGCAGCATCTGATACATGGAAATCTTTTTTTTTTTTTTAATTGAAGTATTGTTTATTTACAATGGTGTGTTAGTTTCAGGTGCACAGCAAAGTGATTCAGTTGTGTATATATATAAATTTTCAGATTGTTTTCCCTTATAGATTATTACAAAATATTGAGTATGGTTCCCTGTGCTATATAGTAGGTCCTTGTTGGTTATCTATTTTATGTTTAGTAGCATGTATATGTTAATCCCAACCTCCTAATTTATCCCTTCCCCACCTTTCCCCTTTGGTAACCATAAGTTTGTTTTCTGTGTCTGTGGGTCTATTTCTGTTTTGTAAATAAGTTCATTTGGGATATATGATACTCATGACTGCTCTCCATACTCTTCCCTTCCAACTCCCATGTTCTTGTGATCTGAAATTTTAGGACCAGAAACTAAACATAATAACATTAATGATAGTTATTTAGATTTGCCAGTATATTTAGCTGATTTATTTGCTCACTTTTTCTTATTCCAACCCACTGCTTCTTTCCAAGTTCATTTTTCCTTTTAAGTGATGTCTGAAAATGTACTTAATCTGCCATTACTCTTAAACGATAGTATTGCCGTGTTCACAACTCTAGGTTCACCTTTGTTATCCTTTACTCCTTTGAAAATATTTTATCGTCTTCTGGCTTCTAGTACTGTTGATGAAGACTCTGATGTCATATTCTTATTCCTTGTTTTCTGGTACTAGGATTTTTTTGTCTTGATCCTTGATGTTCTGAAGTTTTACTCAAATGTGAAACTAGTATAGATTTTTTTGTTTTTTGTTCACTGTGCTTAGGATGTGCTGAGATTTTTCCCAGTCTAAGGATTTATGGATTTTTTTTTTTTTTTCATTTCTGGAAAATCCTCAGCCATGACCTCTTTAGCAATTCTCTCCATCACTCTTTCTATATATCTGTTCCGGATACATCTGTTTCTATTCTCCTCGTGTCTAATTTTTTTCTTTCATATTTTCCATCTCTTGATCTTAGTCATATGTTCTTGGAGATTTCCTCAACTCGAACTTCTAATTCATTATGTCTCTCTCCAGCTCTATTCAGTTAAGATATTCAGCTCACCTTTTCAGTTTTTTATTATCTGTAATTTTAATGTCCCATGTTTGTAATGGATTCTGTCATCTGTCCTACTCTTATTTCACGACCTCCTTTTGTTGTTTTGTGGTTGCTGTTCCTTTGGTTTCTTTGAGGACCTTAAAGATACCTACTTTAAAGGCTTTGCAAACTGCTCTAAAACTTTGTTTTCCCAGCTATCAGTTCTTCCATTTGCCAAGTTTGTTGGCTTCCTCAGTGCTCTGTGATTCTTGGTTGTGAGGTTATCTGGAGGTTCTGCAAAACCCAAGGCCATCTGCTAGTGGCCTCAGCTTGGTCTGTATCTGGCTGGGCTCCAGACCAGGGTTTTCTCAGAAGTGTCCGCTGTGGGCCTCCAACCTCATGTGGATGACACATTTCTGGGACAGTCCCTTTAAGCCTAGTGGCTCTGCTGAGGGCCCAACCACAGGTATGTGGCTTTGGTTTTTGCCACGACCTTGAAGGGTGGACAGAGCTGCTCTGGTTTATCATCACAACTGTCACCGCAGATCCTGACACCAGCCAGGCTCAGGTCCCAGCCTGGCTTAGCGTTTACACCATGGCCCACACCCTGCAAGTTCAGCCCTGCTCTCTTCCCAGCCCCTGGGGACTGCCAGCTTCAGCCCCTTCTCTCCCTGCGGCCTCCTGTCTTCTTTCTTTTACCGAGTAGTCTCCGTTTCTTGTCTACAGACACGTCCCCCTCATTAATTTTTAACAATCTCACGTCTACGTGTCTGGAGCAGAAGGAGATGGTTTCAACCGTCTTCAACCAGAAGCAATGCGACTTCTCCACATGTCATACAGCTGCTGTTAATGACATGTGGTTCCACAAGCAGATCTGTAGAAATGCACACACCCAGAGCTGTATGTTTTTCCTGTACTTGAATTAACAACTACTCACGTCAAGATTGTTTGGACCTGCTGGTGACCAGGGTCTGGCTCAGCCTGGGGCAATAGGATAAAGGTGAAAGCAACATGTAATTTTTATTGAGAGTCAAGTTTGAAGCATGCATGCATATTTATTAATTTTGTTAATTTTATGTAACAGATAGGTAGACAGATAGATAGGGTGCTTACTATGTGCCAGACATAGGGCGTTTGTTTGTAAGGGCCTTACAGACATGAATTAATTTAATGCTTATTAACAATCCCAGGACACAGATACTATTATTATAATCCCCATTTTACAGATAAGAAAACTGAGGTCCAAAGATGAGTGAGCCATGACTGAGATGCAGAGTCCTGTGCTCTGAGCCACTCCCCTATGCTGTGTGTGTGTGTGTGTGTGTGTGTGTGTAACACCAGCTTGCACATGGGAGTGGGGACTATGAAGTCCCCACTGTGGCTGTGGTATGACTTTCCACAGCTAGGCGTGGAATGAGGAAGAAGGACAGAGGAGTGGCAGACTCAGGGATCTGGCCCACTGACACGGGCCTCCCGCCCCAGACCAGCTCTGCCCACTTCTTCTCTGTCTGCTCATGTGGCCATGGGGCTGACCTAGGTCTGTATCAGACACAGCAGCTGAGGGTACCAGGGAGGCCTAGCTGCAGCAGGGGCACTGGGTTCTGTTCTCTCCCATCCTCTCCCAGCCCAGTCCCAGCAGCAGGAAAAGTCTGTTCACTGCAGACCAAAGGGCTAACACACCACTCCATAGTTCCACTTCATGTCCAAGGAACAGAGAGATGGAAAAAAACACAGGAGTAAGGACTGAGGGCAGAACAAAAAATACAGAGAAACACAGAAATACGGAGAGTCTAGACAGAAAGGTGCAAAGACAGAAACAGACGCAGATGCTGGGAGACAGAGAAACATACACCTGGAGGGTGTCTGAGATGGGAGCTGCTGGGAGATGGGGTGGGGATGAGTCAGAACTGATGTGTGTGGAAGGGTGGCAGTACAGGGAGCCGAGCCCCTGAGGCCCTGAGGGGCTTGGGGTCCTTGGGGATTCTGGAACAGAAGGGCCTAGAGCCAGGGGTTCCCGACCTACCGGTGTGGCCCTTCATCCGAGAGTGGGGCTGGGGCTGGAGTAGGTGTGCAGATGCGTTTCCAGCCTCCTCCCTGGGCTGCTGACCTGGTGTCTGCGGAGCTGGGGACAAATGCCCTGCCTCTCAGTGTCCTCCTCCTGAACGGCACCAGCTGGTGCAACCCCCAACCCTGGGCCAGTGTCAGGTTCCAGGCTGTTCCCTGGGGGAACTTTGATCTGGAAAGAATGAGAATGACCGAGCTGGCTGCTGCCCAGGGCTGAGCAGTGTCACTGAGACCTGGCCTGGGCTGTCCCTGTCACCTTCCTGCCCACTGGGACACCAGGCAGTCCCTCCAGGGCTCGGGAGACACAGAAGGGATCTTTTCTGCTTTCCTTCCCCGCTGGTTCTCTCCATCTCCATTTGCTGTTCCATCACTAGTTCCTGCGCTCATGTATCCAGTGGCCCTCCCTGTCACTCACTCATTCAATAGGCCTTGGCTGTGGAGCTGCGGGCTGGGCGATGGGGCAGAGGGCTGAGTGAGGTGGGGCGCTGCCCTTTCAGGAGCCCCAAACCGAGATCACTGCTCAAGAGAGACACAAGCCACACATTGGAGGAGGGAGCCAGGGCGGGAGAGGAGGGATGTATTCCAGTGGACAGGGTGGGGCGGGAAGGGGAGACGGGGAGTGCTGCAGGCTTCATCAGGGATGGCTTCCCAGAGGAGGTGGCGTTTAAACTGGGCTCTGAAGGTCTAAAGAAGGAGCGGGGAGGTTGTCAGACAGGATGACAAGTGGAAAGGATGCTTCAGGCAGCGGAACCAGTGCAGCCACAATGGCAGAAATGTGAGAGTTTGTGCATTTTGCTGGGAGGGCCTTGAATGGCACCCTAAGCCATTCACTTGTTGGTGGAGCAGATCCATGGGTCAGAGGGACAGTTTTGTTAGAGAAAGGAGACTCTGGGGGCTTCCAAGGGAGGTGGCAGCCTGGTGGGCCCTCGTGTTGGCCTCTGCACTCCAGGCCTTCCCAAGGATGGGCTCGTGCCCTTGTACACCTCGCTTATCCGCCCCAGCCCCAAGGAGTCTCCAGGACACTTCTGAGGAAGCCCAGCTTGTCTGTGGACTGCAAAGGACTCCAGAGGGGCCCTGGCCCAGGTCCTAGCCCAGCCTCCTGCCGTGGCCTGGCCTCCCCAGCGCCCCTGCTCACTCTGAGTGACATGGCCTTTTGCTGGGCTGAAAGCGGACCCTGCCCAGCCTGGGGAAGGCCCAGCGAGCTCTAGCCGTGGAGCTCTGGCTCCCCTTCTCCTGGAGGCCACTGAGCCAGGCCCTATAAATAGCCCGGGGAGGGGGAGGGGTAGGAGGAGCGGGCCAGGCAGCGGGGGAGGGGCAGGCTTTGGGCGGGCAGTTGTGGAGACGCGGGGAGAAGGGAGAAGAAGCCCAGAGTTCGAGGCCCGGTCCTGTCCCTGACAACGACTGCTCGCCCCTCTGGGCCTCAGGGTCCTCTGGGCCGGGGCAGCCAGCCTGGCCGAGCACAGAGCGTGCACAGGCAGGGACCGTTGTTCTAAGGGGACAGGAGAGACCCCTCCTCCTTCCTGGGTGGCTTTTCAGAGGCTCAAGGGGCAGGATATTAGCTGTGACGGGCCCCAGGCTGGGCCTGTCCTGCCCCACGGACCACTTCCCCAGTCCCCGGTGGTGCAGGACAAGCTCTGGTGCGGTGCCGGCTCTTCCAGGACCTCGGTTTCCCCTCTTGGCGCTGCAGATCCCAGGGTGGGGGCAGGGAGCTGGGGTGAGTCAGCGGAGACCTTTCCGGGCCCTGAGGGGGAGGCTCCTGGAAATGGAAAATGTGAGCCCACAGCCTTATCTGGGCTGGAAGCAGCTGTCTCCACCCCACACCCTCTGCAGCCCCTGCTTTTGCCCGGAAGAGGCAGGCGCCTCCACCCAGGCTTGTGTGCTGTTTTTTCTTTTCTCTCTGTGTAGCCTGGCTCTCAACAGACACCCGTGGGAGATGCTCCTCTGCTGGGACCAAGAGGGCCCCGTGTTGGTCCAGGAGGGCGGGAAGCTCCACCCTTTTACCCCCTTCCCCCATCAAGACCACCCTTAGAATCTTATATGCGAGTCTCTGCCGAGCACCCAGGACCCATACCTTCTAGTGACAGATTTCCAGGTCTGGTTAAAGCGGCAGCCAGAAATGGGGCACGTGACACGGGTGAGCAAACTCACACGATATACACACAAACATCTGATATACGTGAGCATATGTAGACACTCGACCTACACATATAGGCATGCACGCATCCTGCGTTGACACATGAACCGCAGGCATGCATACATGTGTGTCTAGAAACACATTCACCACTTATGAGCAAACGCATAAAAATCCCTCCTAGAACCATGGGTGCTTGAAAATGTGCCCACGCCACATACACGTGCAGGTGAGTGTGCAGGTACTGTAGACTCTGTACCTTCCACATCTTCCCTCTACACCAACGCACCCACACAGGTATTGTACACGCAAGCCTGATACGTGCACATCTGGCAGCGTGTCCCTGGGATGGGGTTTAAAGGAGGGTTTGGTAGAGGGGAGTTGGAGTGACCCAGGGGGCAGAGGTCTCTTCTGTCCTCCCTCCCAGGGGCCTCAGTTTCCAGGATCGGCCCCAGTGGCTCCGATTCAGGCAGGCAGAGCTGTGGGGCAGGGGGCAGAGCCTCTGTGCCCCTCTCCTGGGTCCTGGCTGGAGATGAGGCCCGGGGGCCCCAAGACTGGCCCACCCTGGGCTCCTGCACAACCTCTACCACGCTCCTGCTTCCCTGCTTAGCACTCCACTTGGCTCCTGAACCCAGCAACCCGTCAGGAAAAGATAAACGCAAGCCCTGTGTCCACACCCCTATGGATCTCATAACAAGGCAATGGTTTCCAGGGCAGAGGCTGGATTTCAGGATTTGGGAGGAGGAGCCGGGGATGGTATGTTTGCCAGGAGGGAGGGGTCCAGTCCTGGAGTGTATTTCTCCGTTGAGTCCTTGTCAGCCTCCTGCCTGTGGGTGCCTGCAGCTGGGGACCCTGAGGAGTGTGGTATGGCTGCCTTCACACACCTTCCCAGTTACAAAGCCAGACTGCCAGGCCCCTTAGCCCGTCCCAGCAGGCTGAGGGCTACATGGAGGCCATGGCAGGGCCAATCGGGGTCTGACAGATAATGGGTCTGGCCTGCCCCATGACTTTCCAACCTGAGCCCTTCCTGGCAGAGGGGCTTGGGGGGGTGAGGTGACCAGTGAGGTCGGCAGCTGCCTTTGACTCAGGGCAAAGGCTGATGTGACCTTGGAGACAGGCCCTGTGTAGTACCCGTGAGCCCCCTCTAATGCATCCTCTCTGTGACCCATCTTACTGAGTCCATCCATCCGTTAGTTCTGTTGGTTCCACTGGCCCTCCAATGAGTCCCCTCTCCCAGGCATTCAATTACACAGTGTTTATGGGGTACTTTCTAAAGCCAGTTGCCTCTCCAGCTGTGGCAATGGTTGTGCAGCAGAGACAGCCCCTGCTCTCTGAGGATGCGCCCCAACACGTGCACGCAAGCGTGTGTGCGTGCCTCGCCCGTGCACGGGGACCAGGGTGCAGGGGGTGAGGGGCGGTCCCAGGTAGGTGGGCCCAGGCCTGCAGAGGACTGCACCAGCCCACTTCTTAAGTCCTTTCCCCTCCCCGTAAGCCCTATGTGTGTTCTCAGAACCTCAGGCGTCTGGGGAGCGGCTGGGACCTTCAGGGCTGAGGGCTGGAGGCGGGTGGGTATATGGAGAGGGGCTGGACTGAAGGTGGAGGAGTGGGAGTCATCAGTATGGGTGTGTGTGGGCGGTGACACCACCCAGAAAGGGTCTGCGGGTGAAAGGGGGACAGGCCCAGCTCAGAGCCCTGGGGACCACAGTTAAGGGATGAGTGAAAGCACAGTCACTCAGGAGGGTCACTGGGGAGGAGAAGCGGAGGAGGCAGGAGGGATGGGAGGAGGGACGGTCCCCAGGGGCTCCTGCCAGAGGGCCGTGAGGGTGGTTCTGGAGAGCTCCGAGGAGCAATCCAGGGGATTGGAGCCTCTGGGCGACCTGGGAGCTGGAGGAGCTGCCCGGACTTGGCAGGATTTGACTCTTGCCCCCAAGGGGTGCTGGGAGCAGAGCCAGGGCCCTGGGTTCCAGTCCTGTGTTTGCATACCTTGCTGTGTGACCTGGGGCCCGTCCCTGTCCCTCCTGGGGCCTCAATTTCCCCATCTTAGGTCCCTGACTTCGTGGTTTTGGCTTGGCTGGGATTTGATTTCAGGAGGTGACTGGCAGGGGACACAGGAAGGCTTGTCCCGAATCCCGCCCCCAGCCCAGCACCAGAGTGGATCAAGCGACCAGCAGACGGTGGACGGGTTGGAACCAGGGGAGGGGGAGCTGGAAGGGCAGGTGCCAGAGACCCCAGGACTTGGCAGGAGGTCGTCCTTGCTAGCCTGCTGACATCAGGGCTGGTGAATGTGGAGGGAGTCTGGTACTGGGCAGGAGCTGAGCTGGGGGAGGGTGAGAGGAGGGGCCTTGAGGGGGCAGCGGAGAGGAGCCCCTGGGGCCTGGGGTGAGCATCAGCCTCTGAGCCGAACTGGCAAGGAGCCAGCTCTTGGATGGTGCTGGTCTTCAGTGCCCCCCTCCCCACCCCAGAATCACCCCCTCCTCCCTCCCTTCTTCTCTCCCTGCCCCTCTGCCCCTCTTCCTCCCACTCCTGGTTCATCTCTCCTCTCCTAGGCTCACCTCCAGCTACTGACTCAGTGGTCTCTTTTTTTTTTTTTTTTTTTTTAATCAGTCATCAGTTTTATACACATCAGTGTATACATGTCAATCCCAATCGCCCAATTCAGCACACCACCATCCCCACCCCACCGCGGTTTTTCCCCCCTTGGTGTCCATACGTTTGTTCTCTACATCTGTGTCTCAACTTCTGCCCTGCAAACCGGTTCATCTGTACCATTTTTCTAGGTTCCACATACATGCGTTAATATACGATATTTGTTTTTGTTTTTCTCTTTCTGACTGACTCAGTGGTCTTACTGCTGAGGGAGAGGATCCAAGGGAGATGGTTTGCTTCTTGTACTGTCTGCCCAGAACCCACCGTGAGCCCCGTCCCTGCCCTTGACAGAGTTCCTACTGCAGCCGCAGATGGAGCCCTGCCCAGCCCCCAAGCAGCCCCACCCAGATGTTGTCACAGTGGATCAGGAGATAACCCGGCTGAGGTGGGAGAGTGTGGATGGATCCTGGGCAGCCAATCTCTAGATTCTATCACCCATTAGGGTTCCCGCTCTAGAGACCTGGCCAGCCTTCCTTCTCCTGGAGGCTGGGAGAGAAGGCTGGACCCCTGCCCCCCCCACCCCCTCACCTATGCTGCCGGTCCAGGCACAGGCCCAAATGCACATCCACTGTAGGGCCAGGGACCAAGCTGTCCAGCCCCTCCCAGACTTCCCCACCTGGTCCTTCCTCAGGTCCTGCAAACGAAGAGGCTGGGCTTTTCTGGCTGAGAGCTGGGTCTCTGAACTCCAGGCTCCCGGGCTCAGACCTGGAGGGGCTCTGAGTGTGACTCGGGGCAGAAGCTGCAGCAGCAGCCTCTCTCCTAGTCTCTATCAAAGATTCTACCCCGAGAAAGAATGCAGGGAGCAATTTGGCTCACCCTGTCCACACAGCTACTTGGAACACACACACACACACACACACACACACACACACACCATGAACGCCTTTTGGCACTTGACTTTCTCATGAAATAATTGCTGGAAGGCTCCTTGGATTAGGTAACCCAGCGTTCCTTCCTGTCCCCACGGTGGAGGGGGGAAAGGGGGAACCAGCGTTCAGCATCTGTTAGGCTGATCCAGTTCCTTTGGGGCAGAGCAGGCCAGTCCAGGAGGTCTGTGGCTGCAAACATCTTTGGAAGCCTAGTGTGATGGGAACAAGCCTTTCGGACCTGTCGTTCCCCAGTCATCTGGCTGTGCCTGCCCAGCCACCGGGCCTCCTCCAGGTGGGCCATGCCTGGGAAGGAGAAGGCTAATCGGGAAAGATTTTTTTTGCACAAAGAAGGATGGGATGTTCCCATTTTTATTTTAAATCAATTTTACAATATATGTGGGAACGTACAGCATCTTTGTCCATCATCCTACAACTCTGAAGCAACAGCTGTTTTCACTCCTCCCTTTCTTGGGACGGTTGAGGGGTGGGGGGTATGGAAGGGAGGAATATCTGGGTTCAGGCATGAAAGGAGTGTTGAGAGGGAGTCGAGGTGGGAGCTCCGGCCTGTGGATAGAGGCCAGGGACCAAGGCTCTGATGGAGGGAGGGGGTGATTAATCCCAAGGTCGCCGATACTAGGATTTGGAGATTGGGCCCTAAGTACGCTCTCTCCTCTGTCTCTAACCTCAGTCACTCATGGATCCCCTAGCAGGGGCCCCTCAGTGAGCTCCGAGACCCTATGACCACCGGCAATAAGGATGCAAAGATCTTGCTACACAGAGTGGGTCTGGCAGGGGAGAGCACATAACTGCAGAGTCAGGGAGGGACCTCACCACCTGTCTCCTTCTCCCTTGGGTCTTATAACAGGTGCAAGAAATTCCAGGCAAAGATCCCACAGGTGAGTATGTGTTTGTGAGGGCCGTGTGCACGGCGTAGAGTGGGCAGTGACGGGCACAGGGTGAGGGTCGGGGTTGTGGGAATTACTGCTGCGGCTCTCAGGTCTCCCTGAGCAGTGAGGGGGTCCCTACCCCCAGTAGGACCTGGGCCCTGCGAGTGAGAGCCCCGAGGGAACGCATAACCCACGTCCGCGGTCTCCGAGGTCAAGTCCACTTGGGGATCGAGGCCTTCTTCAGGTGGCCCGCAGCCCCTCCCCCAGGCCGCACGCCGCTCCTCCAGGGTCAAGGGGGGGCTCGGCCTCCGCACTCCCTGTGCAGCTCCGCACCGCGGAAGAGGAGAGGCGGAGTGAGCTCTTCTCCTCCGGCGCCACCGGGGAACCCCCCCTCCCCCACTTCACTGCATCCCTCGGGTCGACGGGACAGGGGCTGTCCCCCCGAGCCGCCTGGCCCCGCCCCCGAGGCCCCGCCCCCGCACGGCGCCCAGTCCCCCGGCTCGCGGGGCCCGCCCCGCCCCCTGCCCGCCCCTCCCACCAACCCTCGGGCGAACCCGGCCGCGGGCGTCCAGTTGCTGCCCGGATCTGCGGAGGTCGACTGCTCTCCCGGACAGGCCTGATCTCCCTCACACGTAAGCGCTCTGCCCCGCCATGGAGCCGGCCCCCGACGCCGAGGAGGCGCGCACGGTGCGCGAGGCGCTGGGCCGCTACGAGGCGGCGCTGGAGGGCGCGGTGCGCGCGCTGCACGAGGACATGCAGGGGCTGCAGCGCGGCGTGGAGCAGCGCGTGGCCGAGGCGCTGCACCTGGCCGGGCCGCTGGCGCGCACGGTGACCGAGCTGCAGCGCGACAACCAGCGGCTGCAGGCGCAGCTCGAGCGCTTGACGCGCCAGGTGGAGGCGCTGGGCTTGAAGACCGGGCTGGCCCCCGCGCCCGGCACGCCCAGCCCTCCGCCCGCGCCTGGCGTCCCGGACCGCGCGCCCCGTCTGGGCACCGCGCGCTTTGCCAGCCACGCCACCTTCTCGCTGTCCGGCCGAGGCCAGGTGAGCCTCGGGGAGCGCCGGCGCCTGTGCGCGTGCGCCGGGGAAGGAGGGCTCCGCGACCCCCGCCGCGCCTATAGGTCCCGAGTGCGTGCGCCTGCGGGACTGGGCGCTGCTCTGCCACCCGCCGCTGCGACTCCGTCGTGGGGGTCCGGCCACCATCCGGCGAAGCACCGGCTTAGCCTGCCCGCTGCACCTGTCTTGGGCCCCCTCCCTTCTTTGCATCCGGGCCCTGTTCGCCCCGAGTTCTGTCCCCCTCTCTCCGCTGTCCCGTGGCACTAAGGGCTTGGGCGCTGTTTAACACCGCGCGGGGCCCGGCCGGCGTGTTGGGGTGGTCAGCAACCCACCCCCCTCCCAACTCCCACACCTCCACTGACGCGCCCCCTGCGATGCCGCTTCACTGAGGCCTGACGGTCCAGGTTATTGATTAACCCAGATTGAGAACTCAAGCCCGGGTGTGTGTTGGGGCAGGAGGACGCCATCTGTTGGGGCGCCGCCGGGCAGCGGCGTTTGGGAACTCGCAGGGGGTAAATCCTTACCTTGAAGGAAGAGAAGGGGTGGCGGTGGGGGCCAGGGGGAACCAGTCGTGAGCAGTCTAGATTTCCGGGGTCAGTGACCAGCCAGAGGCCCACACGGCGTGGGTGTGGGGCGGAGGCCGGTGTGGACCAGTCACTCCCCTGAGCCTGGGGCCGCCTGGAGCGGCGGGTGAGAAGGTTCCCAGGGTGTGTGCAGTGGCCCTTAGGTGGGATTTTCCACCCTGCCAGGCGTGTGCTCCGGGGTTGGGGTGCCAGGGTCTGGGTAGTGTGCACCTGCAGTCCCTCCTTGGTTCAGTCCATCACGCCTTCAGATCTCTTGTGTGGGCTGGGCTGCACCTCCAGGGGCCAGGAGGAGGGGGATCAGATTAGCCCCTGCCCCTGGAGGTCCCAGCCAGGGTGGGCGATGGCCCCAGACCGAGCAGTACCAACACCGCGGGCAGCCAGAGCAGATGTTCTGCTCCAAACACGATTGTCCCGTCCTGGTGGGTGTCTCAAGCTGGCTTTGTGCTGGAGGCCAAGGACCTGCTGCCGCTTGTGCAGGGGGCGGTGTGTGGGGCTGTGCCTGCCGCCTCAGAGAGGCTGAACGGACTCACCGGCCGCAGGCGAGCCTGGTGGGTATGAGAGCAGAGGGGGGAATCGTGAAGGCCCCTGGATGCTGGGCCGGGGAGTTGGGCTTTGCCTTGGGGGGTGGGGTGAGAGGTTCTTAAACATGCTGGTGGCAGAGCTCCTGGGTGTCCCGGTGCTCCGTGTGAAGTGCCTAGAAATGGATACACTTAATTCTGTCCTGTAAGCGTGACCACTGTTTGACCATGGTATAAGATCACCACTGTGAGCTCACACGTACCTGATAAACTGTGTCATCGGCTCTTTTTGAGATTTTATTTTAACACGCATTTGCTCCTTGTCTGTGGAAGCAGCTGTCCAAGTTTTCGAAAAATGCTTTCAGAGTCATGTAAATAGGTACATGAATTCACGCAAATATGTGAGAGGAGTCTCTCCAGTCATCTAAGTTTTCTCAGTGGGGAATGGCCGTTAGTCACGTGGAGTGGGCTAGTCCTCCTGGCTATGGGGCTGGTGGGCGAGGGGCACCGGGCAGGGGAGGGACAGGGTCCTCCTTGTATCCAACAAGGTCCCTCATGGATGGATGGCAGGTTGGAGGGTGGCTGGAGACAGGATAACTTAAATGTGGTGGTCCAAGGAGAGGACGACCAGAGCTTGGGGAGCCCTGCTGGGGGCCTCCTGAGTCACACGTCTGGTGGAGATGCTGGGTTCCATTTGGGTTGTGCTGAGGGTGTGAGGCTGTGGGACATCCAGGCGAAGGTGTCCCAGAGCAGGCGGAGTCACAGATCTGGTCGAGGCCGGAGGTCAGGGGGACATCAGGGCAGAACTGGTGGTTGAAGCCCTAGAATGGGTGAGGTCTTCAGGGCAGCTGTGCAGAAGGAGAGGGTGAGGCCAGAGCCCTGGGCAGAGGCCAGGGAGCTGCCAGGGAGCTGGGAGGCCCTGGAAAGCCCATTCTTAGACATGGAGAGAGGGAAGTCCTTCTGGAAGAAGAGGTTGGGGGTCAGCAGGGACGCTGCCCCTCGCGGAGGGATGAGGATGGAGACACCGTTGAGGAGTAGGTTCTGGGCTTCAAAAGAGCCTGAAGGGAGGTGGAACAGCCAGCAGAGTTGAGCACTGTGGGTAGAGGATGGTCGAGGTCTCCAGTGGGATCAGAGGCTCCCTGGGCCTGAGGCAGCTTCTCCCTGCCCGACCAGAGGCGCTGGTCCCCACTTCTCTTGCACCCCACCTCTCTCTCGCCCACCCGGGCTCCGAGCCAGTTTCTGGCAGGGAGGGGCGCTGTGCAGTCATCCACGTGTTCTTTTTTTTTTTTTTTTTTTAATTTTTATTTTATTTATTTATTTATTTATGGCTGTGTTGGATCTTCGTTTCTGTGCGAGAGCTTTCTCTAGTTGCGGCGAGCGGAGGCCACTCTTCATCGCGGTGCGCGGGCCTCTCACTATCGCGGCCTCTCTTGTTGCGGCGCACAGGCTCCAGACGCGCAGGCTCAGTAGCTGTGGCTCACGGGCCCAGTCGCTCCGCGGCATGTGGGATCCTCCCAGACCAGGGCTCGAACCCGCGTCCCCTGCATTGGCAGGCGGACTCTCAACCGCTGCGCCGCCAGGGAAGCCCCATCCACGCGTTCTTGCTCATGGGTTGTTACCGGCAGCTTGTGAGCGGACACTTGGTCGTGAGCAAGGAATCGGGGCTCCGGGGTGCGACTGGAAATAGTCTCAGCTGGGCGCCGCGGCTGTCTGGCCTCTCAGACTCCTATATTCCCACGTGTGTGTTGGCGGGGGTCGGGGGTGGGGGGGCAGGGTGGTCTGGGTAGGAGGGTCTCACCCGCGCACGAGAGCCAGTGGTGGCAGTCGTCAGGCAGTGCGGAGGCTGGTGTTCCACTGCCCCTCTGTAACAGGCAATGAAATTTAGAGACCCTTGGTTGAGACCCTTTTGCTTCCTGCTGTTTCAAACCAGGGACTGCAGGGGTTGGAGGTGGGTCATATTCAGCATATACTTATGCCCTGAACTCAATGCAGGGTTGGTCTAGTAATCCAGTTCTGAGTGCACAAACCTTGACCTTGCTAGGTAGTGAGTAGCCAGGGAGGCTCTGGGAGGAGGGAGAGGGCAGGGCAGTAGGGTGGGAATAATCAGGAGGACTCCCTGTAGGAAGCCTGAGACCCTGCAGCAAATAGGAGCTGCTTCGGGCACTTTTGTTATGAGGCCTTGGGGACATCTCCCAGCTGGACCTCAGTTTCCTTGCGTCCAAGGGGGATTGGCCCATCCCTGTTTGGCCCCTGTGCCGAGTGGGCTGCGTAGTTACAACAGTGACATCAACCCGATCGGTTCGTAAGAGTGTCCACGGAGCCGCAGCTGTGGTCTGGCTAGTGGAGGGTAGCCTGAGGTCAAGCTTGGCCCGGGAGGCTGTGCCAGAGTTGGTCCCTGGAAATGTCCTCAGCTGAGCTGGAGCCACCGGGTCCCCACGTCAGAGACAGAGGAGCCCCTCGGGAGCGACAGCCAGGAGCAGCATCGAGGTCCGATGTGAAAGAAACCAGACTTGCCTTATCTGCCTTCCTTTCCCAGACACACTGTGTGATAAGAGAGTTAAATGCTTTGGGGAGAAGTTTGAATTGAGTCTTTAAAACTGTGGTGTGAGGGAGGAGGAGGAGGACGGAGCAGCCGTGTTAGGGGCTCAGGCTGGGGGTTCTGGCCGCATGTGGGCTGTGCTAGGCACGCAGACGTGCTCCCCTGCCCAGGCGCATGAGCCCACGTGGGGTCAGGCAGCCCCAAGAACGCCTGGACTATTATTCCTGGCCTCACAACAGTGTTTAAACACTTCCCCAGGGAGAGGGTCCCTGAAATCAGACTCACCCCCTGCCTCTCCCCCTAACATTCCCAGGCCTGGGCTTTCTCACAGGGAGCCTCCCCCTTCTTCAAACAAAGCCCAGATCTTGGGAGCGCGCGAGAGCCAGCTCCCCAGGACCCGTCTCATCCCCAGGGCTCTCCAGTGACTTCTACTCTGACCCCAGCACACAGAACCGCCCCGCTTCCCTTCCCTGTGGCTGAATCAGGCTGCCCCCACCAAAGGAGGACCACTGGGGGAGCAGGCATGCTGGGGGCCCTGTGGGTGGGCTCAGGGACTCAGATCCTGCTGGAGCAGTTACCCCGCTCTCCCCCTCCCCTCCCCCTCACCTGGCTAAGATGGCCAGGGCCCGGCCTCACAAATTTGTCTTGAGTTGTCCTTCCTGCTCCTGGAAAGCATGAACGCTTTGTGGATAGAGCCCTGGGTTGGGGTAGGAGACCCAAACCTTGACTCTGCTGCTGCCTTTGGTCACGGGGTGAGGTTAAGGATGACCCCCACCCGCCAGGCTCGTATGAGGGGTTGGAGGGCGGTCTCTGGATGAGTTGAACGTGCAGCGGGTCCCAGCCTCGGGAATGGGGTAGTGAGGGGAGTCCGGCCTGCCAGCGTGAGTCAGCCCCATCCCCTTTCCCTCCTGCTTTGCCGGAGACCCCTTGGCAGAAATCCAGCTGGTCCAGGACCTACTTCCTGCCCGATTGTGGCGTCTGGTCCCCCTGGGGCATCATGGGGTGGGTACGGGGCCTGCAGTGTGCGGGGGTGGGGGCAGGCGTCTGTGGGGGGCCCCACAGAGAGACCCACATTCCTGGGAAAATGGTTTCACCAGTGTCCGGGCCCTCCAGACCTCCGCCTAGACCTGCGGAACCTGTTGGACCAGAGTAGAGTGAGTGGGCGGGACGTGGAGCCCCCAGAGCTGAGCGCCCTGGTGACGGGTGGGGGCTGGGTTCAGGGTGGAGTGGCTGCTTCTCCTCCCTGTGCCGAGCTGGCTTCAGGTTAGGCGCTCGGGGTGCCCTCCCCACTCTGGGGTGTCAGGAGTTGCCCTCTCTTCCCCAGTGTTCCTGCGAGTGGGGCCGGCCCGTCCCGCTCCATCCTCCTGAATCAGAAGTTGGAGGAGTCGCCTCCTCTCCAAGCCCAGGCTCTCCCCAGGCTCGAGTCCTGTCCTCTCCCACTTCCCCAGGGTCCCCACCCCACAGAGGGTCCCATCACCCGGCTGGAGCCTTTCTCACAGCCTATAAACATTGTCCTACCTCGTCCACCTGGAAGAGCCCCTTCCCCCACCCCTCATGGCAGCAGGTACCGTGTCTCCTTCTCTCCCCGAGGCTGTCTCCTGCACCCACCCCCACCTCTGATTCAGCTCCTAAACTGTCAACAAGAACCTCTTTTTTTGCTAAACCCAAAGGACCTTTTTAGATATTGTCTTGACCTTCTTTTCCTTGACCTGAGGCCACCTTTGGAGCCACTGACACGCCAGCCTTCTCGACACACTTCCACCTGCCTTTCTTTACATTCTTCTGGTTTTCTTCCTCCCCGCTCTGGCTGCTGCTTCTTATTCTCTTCTGCAGGTGCCTCTTCTGCCCCCAGATGTGGTGCCTATCGCAGGCCCCATCGGCCCCGAGCCTGCTCTTCCTCTGCTGTGCTCCAGATGTGAGACCCCTGTTTGTCCATCGTTTGTCCGTCCTTCCTCTTAAACTTCAGACTCAAATATCCAGCTACCTCCTGACCTCAACCCCCTGATGCCCCAAGGACACCTTACACTCACCATGTCCCAAATTGAAGTTCTTATTTTCCCACCGATCTCCCCCACCGCCATAGTCAAGTCAGCTGGGCCCAAAGCCCAGGCTTGGAAGAGGTGTGACTCCCCCGTCCCTCCATATCCACTTACTCTCCCCAAACCTTTGAGTCCTTTTTCACTGCCCCATCTCTCCTCCCCAGGTCCCCATGCGGGACTAGTGAGGTGACTGGCCATCTGGTCGCCCCCTTCCATGGCACTATGTCACTGGCTTCTGAAGGATGTTCCTAAAACACAGCTGACGACCTTCAGTTCCTTCTTGTCCACGGAGTCAAGTCCAAGTGCTCCAGGCTGGCACCTTGGGCTGCATGGTGCTTCTCCAGCCACCAGATCAGAATGCTTTGTGCCTTGCTGTCTATCTGCTTTGGCAGATACTAGTCGCTTCCACTCCTGGTCCACCTAGCTTCCTCTAGACTGGTTCTCAGCTACCCCTGCCTCTGGGAGGCTCTTCCTGACCCACTGGGCTGGATGAAGTCTGTCTTAGGCACACACCCTCATGCTGGCTTGATCTCATCTCACAGTCCTGGCTCCCCCACCAGACTGACCCCCCCCATGGCGGGGTGGACACCTCTTGCCCTGGTTGCAGTGATAGGTGAGCCGTCGGGGGCCAAGGATGGGCCTTTGTCATTCTGGGAACCTGGTAGACAAGGGGGCTAGGTGGTCTGGAGGCGTCTAAGGAGAGGTACGGCCACCTCTCAAGCCACTCATCGTGGGCTCTTAGTAGAGCCCCGGATCGGGGTCTGCCTGTGCTCTCCTCTTGCAGGGCAGACCCTACCAGCCTCACAGATGCTCCGAGCCCTCCAACCTTCCTCACTGTGAGATGCGCAGAGCCAAGGTTGAGGAGAACATCCCTCCTGGCCGCAAATCTCAGCTGTTTCTCACTGTGTAACCTTGGACTGCACACATCCCCTCTCTCAGCCCTCAGGTTCCATCTGTAAAATGGGAGTGGTGGCACCTTCCTGGGGGGACAGAAGCAAGCTGGTTTAAGTGGCATGCCCAGAAAGAGGACCTGACGCTTGGCAGACGCTGAAATGGCAGAGGCTTTGCATAACCTACTCCCTCATCTCCAACAGGGAAACCGACCCAGAGGGGGCACGACCTGACCTGGGTCACCTGGTGGCTGGCGACACAGCCAGGATGCCAGGTTCCCTGCTGGCTCTTGGTCTTGGCGCTCTCTCTGCATGACACCCCCCACTGCCGTAGCCCAGAGGGGATGGAGGGGCCGCACGGAGCCAGTCAGGCCTCTGTACTCTGGACATACAGGCAAATCTTGTGACCCTGCAGCGTCAGGGCTCCTGGGCCCATTGTTGGCCCGGAAGGACCTTACGTCGCTGGGTTTGGGCTGCTCCCGCACAGGCAGCCCCCGGGATGAGCAAGGGCCAGGCTCTCCAGACCCCAGGCATCTGGTCCAGCCTGGGGGAAGGGGTAGGGCGCCTTGCACACGCTTTCAGAACTCCCAGTCTTGACATTTGTCCCTAGCATTTTGGGGGTCTGGGATGAGCCCCGTGGAGGTGTTTGCCTCCAGGATCCTAGGGGCTCAGTTGGTGAGACTGAGTCCTGTGTGACCTTGGCCCATCACTGTACCTTCCTGAGGCTGTCTCTCTCAAAATTGAGTGTTGTTTGCCCTGTCAGAACCAGGGGGGCCGTGGGGGGTGCGGGCAGCTGGCCCCGGTTGACTAGGCCTCGGTGGTGTTTGTCTCTCTGTAGAGCGTGGATCACCATGACGAGGCCGGCGAGTCGGAGATGAGAAGGACCTCAAACTCGTGCATCGTCGAGAACGGGCACCAGCCTGGGGCAGGTAGGGCTGACGGCAGAGGAGAGCGGGCTGGGTAGCTTCGGGGTCAGGGCCTCGGCCACGCCTCTGTGCCAGGCCACCCCTTGTTGGGGATGGAGGACCTGAGCCTAAACCCCAGTGGGTGGAGAGGCTGCCAGGAGAGCAGCCTCATTCAGTGTGAAGTAGAGCTTTGTAAACACAGAAGAAAATGAGAGATCTCGGAAGGTGGTGAGCTTCCTTGTTTCTGGAGGAATGCAAGCAGGGGCTGAGGAATCGTCCAAGCACCGAACAGGGTAGAAAGTGGACTGATAGGCGACTATTTATTGAACTGTCTATGAGGGAAAGTTGGAGCAGACGCCAGCTCTGGTTGGAGCAGCGAGACGTTCCCAGCAGGGGGAGGTTGGGGAGGCTGGAGTGGTCAGGGAGGCCTTCCTGGAGGAGGTGGGAGGAGGGTTCACAGAGACTGGAGTCCTCCTGGGAGGGTCTGAGGCCCCTGTGGATGCCACGGCTGACACCCACAACCCTGCTGGTCCCATGTTCCAGGTCCAGGTGATGGACCCCCTGAGACCACCCAAACCGTCCCGGCACCAGAGCCCCCCAAGCCTCGCCCTGCGAACCTCTCCTTGCGGCTGCCTCACCAGCCAGTCACGGCTGTCACGCGAGTCTCCGAGAGGTTCTCTGGGGAGACGTCAGCCGCAGCTCTCTCGCCCACGTCTGCTGCCGTCCTGGGGGGCCTCAGCCCCAGCGAGGCCACCACACCCTGGACTCCCAGTCCCAGTGGTAGGAGCAGGAGGGCATGGCCTCAAACTGGGAAGGAGGGCAGGGGCTGGGGGCGGTTGGCAAGAGACTCAGAAAACCTGGGCAAGCCCCGGCCCCCCCTGCTGTCACTGCGGCCCCTCCCCTAGCTCATCTGCTCCGTCAAATGGGCTCATCTTGCCTGACTCCTCCCCCCGGAGACGCTGTAAAGTAGCATCGTCCCCCACGGGAGACGACTGTGGCTTTTACTGCAGGTCGAGGCTGTGGTTAGACGGTGGCCTCTTAGCCTGCACACTTTGGCGTGGTCCCCGGGGCCTGTCTTGGGCCTGGGGTCAGGCCGCGGTGGTGTGTCCTGGGGTTGGGCCGTGTGGGTTTCCAGAATGAGGGCTCAGGAACAAAGTGTTTGCTGGATACCCAGCACAAGAGGCCCTGGGCTCTGTGCTCTCAAAAGCGGGGCTGGGGGCGGGGGACACTTTAAAAGGTCTCTTTTATGTCATTGCTCTATGTTCCCAGCGTCCTTTCTCCTCAACTGTTGGCCGAGGCAGGGCCAGCTTAGCCCAGGGGTCCTGCCCCTGCCCTGAGTGACACTGGGTAAACGGCACAGGGCCAGGTCAGAGGAAGGGAGGCTGGCAGTGGTGACCCTCCCCGAGGCCAGGCTTTGTTATTTCTCTCCCTTGCTTTGTCCCGAAGAGAAGAATTCTTCTCTCCCACGGTCTTTGTCCAGCTCTGGCCACAGGGCAGTGACGGCCAGCAGGAGCAACGACAGGTGAGTCGGGGCCCCAGTCCCCGGTGGGGGGAGGTCAGCCCTCCCCAGGCAGCGTCTGGACTTTGCCTTGAACCCAGGCTGCCCGGGCCCCTGCAGGGAGCTCTCCGTGCTGACCCAGGACGAGGCACCCTCCTGGGCTTGGTTCCAAGGGAGAGCGGCGTCACTGGGTGGGGTTTGAGCAGAGGATATGAGGCTGCGGGGCTAGGTGGAGGGTTTGGTTTGGAGAAATAGGACCTCGGGCTGGTTTCCCTTAGGACCCTTGAAAGCAAGTCTGCGCAAAGATCGGAGGGGGTGTCTCAGTCCCCACAGGAGGATGGAGCGTGGGACGATCTCCCACTTTCCTCTCCACCCATCCTGCTTTCCGCCCGCAGCTGAGGAGGCCTGTAGGCTGGGGCAGGTCTGCTGCCTCCTGGCCTGTGGTTGTCCCCGTGCTCCCCCAGG
The DNA here is from genome assembly GCF_965194805.1 of Balaenoptera borealis. Lineage (NCBI taxonomy): Eukaryota > Metazoa > Chordata > Mammalia > Artiodactyla > Balaenopteridae > Balaenoptera > Balaenoptera borealis. Next base: position 50,176,940 of record NC_138879.1, on the reverse strand, counting down.
CCCACTGGATTGTGATCGGAGCTGGGGAAAGAGGCTGGCTTGGCTTTTGTCCCCCCTTTTAGTAATAAAAGGAGAATTGTGACTTTCTGGCAAACTGTTGCAGCGGAGAAACAAAGGGGGTCTTTTTTCGTGGTGGTGAGGAGGGGGCCTGGTCCTGGTGGGGCCGGTTCTGCGTACACCTCCCGCGAGGAGGGTGCCCCCCGCTCAGCCCAGGCACGGACACCTGCCGAAGGGCCCACTGCCGGCCAGGCCTGCCTCGGACAGCAGCTCAGTTTGGAAAAGCTGCAGAACCGGTTGGGGACTAGAGCAAGTGGTGCTTCCTCCCTGCCTGTACCCCGGTGGCTGCCTCATTCTACACTCAGTGGGGTGGGGGCCCGGGGCCCAGGTGAGCTAGTGATGGGCGGGTCTTTGTTCCTGACTCCGTGGTTCTCTCCTCAGCCCACCTCTGGCGGCGCCACCGCAGTCTCTCCCGTCCCCGCAGCCGCCAGCCACGACTCAGGCCCACCGGCCCGGGGAGCATCGCCGGGAGCTGGTGAGGTCGCAGACGCTGCCCCGCACCTCGGGGGCGCAGGCCCGGAAGGCGTTATTTGAGAAATGGGAGCAGGATACAGCTGGCAAGTACGGATGCTCTCACCACCCCCCCCGCCCCCCAGACCAGTCGGGGCCCCCAGAGTAGGCCTGGGCCCAGACTAGGGTCAGGCAGGCACAGCACGGCAAAGCTGGCCCTGTCCTGTTCCCCAGGGGGCAGTTCCCCAAGATGTGACCTCTTGGGCAAGACGCAAGGTCAGGGCCGGCTATGGAGCGGGCTGAGGGATAGGTGGCCCCAGCTGTGGGGAGGAGAGGAGGGGGCAGGGGGCCAGGCAAGGGCTGGGGAGAGCCTAGGCCCCCTTCCCCCAGTCCTGGAGGGGCCCCGGCTGCCCTCACACCCACATTCCTCACCCAACTGGAGAAGCTGGTTTCAGGGCGTGACTGGAGAGGCCAGAGGGCGGTCACTGGGCTGCCCAGCAGGAGCTGGAGGTGGCACGGCGAGACCGGCCCCGTCACGCCCCAGCCCCCGCTCCCACCAGCTCTGCACACATTCATCCAGCCCTCCTGTCCGCTGCTGGTATCGATGCCTGTTGCTTGTGGGGTGCGGCCCAGGCGTATTTGATGATGAACACCCCCAGTGCCGCTCCCAAGGCTCTGACTCCAGTGAGTCAGAAGGGACGCCCCGGAAGTGTCCCGCTGATCCAGACAACCTGATCTTGGCCATTAAGGAGTGTCCTTGGGGCCCAGAGGAAGAAACCACCGCTCCAGGCTGGGAAAGAGGGCGGCCCCGGAGGGAGGCTCAGAGGGGGGGTGGGATGAAGGGAAGCAGGGAGTGTGCTCCAGGCAGACGGCAGGGGCACGGGCCGTGCGGCCTCAGGTCCTCTGCCCCAGGATTGCCCGCGTGGGAGGTAAACAGGGGACCTGGAGGCTGGAAGGGGGTCTGGTCGTGCCAGACTCCATCAAGGGAGGCTGTGCCCTGGGATGGGGGGCTCATGCCTGGACATGGGTGTGGGGTTGCAGGGTTGCATGCTGCCTGGGTGAGCAGGTGGGGCACGTTCTCGGAGTCGATGGCAGCCGGGGGGCAGCCCCCCAGCCCCCCAGCAGGCCTGCCCTCTCTCTGCAGGGGGAAGGGCGAGACCCGGGCGAAGCTGAAGCGCTCGCAGAGCTTCGGCGTGGCCAGCGCCAGCAGCATCAAGCAGATTCTGCTCGAGTGGTGCCGCAACAAGACGCTCGGCTACCAGGTGAGCCCGGCCCGACCGCTGGAACCCCGGCCAGAGGTGGGAGTGGGCACCGGCCCCCCACTCTTGTTCCCCTGGCCGGGACAGGAGCCCCAGTCTGGGGCGGAGGGGTAGGAGCTGGAGAAACTGTACCCTCCCGATTGGTCCCCAGCCGCTGCAGGTGGAGCCCAGCAGGCACGGCTTGTTGCTGAGCTGGGTGGATGGTGGGCCTGGGGAGGGGCTGGGAGGACCTGCTTGTGGGGTCGAATCAGGCGGAGGAGCTGAGGCCGGCGCTGTACTCCCCCTTACCTCCCTGCGTTGGCCTCGCAGCACGTGGACCTGCAGAACTTCTCCTCCAGCTGGAGCGACGGGATGGCCTTCTGCGCCCTGGTGCACTCCTTCTTCCCCGATGCCTTCGACTACAAGACCCTGAGCCCCGCGCAGCGGCGGCAGAACTTCGAGCTGGCCTTCACCATGGCCGAGTGAGTATGGCGGGTCCCCTGGCTGCCGGCCCCTCCCAGTCCCCAAGCCCGAGTTCTGCCCTGCGTCCAGCACAGGGGCCGGCAGGACGGGGGCAGCTCTCCGCAGAGCTGAGAGCCTTGAGGCCACCCAGTGTGTCGCCTCCCGTACGGATGGAGAGACTATGGCCGGGAAGGGGGGCTTTTCCCCGGGCCACCCGGCACTCAGTGGTAGAGCCAGGCTCTCTCCTCTTCTCGTGCACCTGCCCTCTTGGCTGGTACCCGGCCTCTGGTGTGCGGTCTGCCAGACCAGCCACAGACAAGGTGCAAGGGGCAGTGGGACAGGGTCCCCCGGAGCACTGAGCCTGTCCTCTCCAGGCTGGTGAGAGATAGAGTTGCTTGGGAGAGCCCAGCGGCTGATCAACACGAAACTGAATAATATCTGCCTGGGGGACATTTCAGACTTCTCCAGTAGGTACATTTTGCTGCCCTAAATGTCGTAAAAGCGTTTGATATGAAATTGCCTACCTTCTTAAGACCTGCTCATAGGGAGAAGATTGCGTGAGGGGTGATTCTGGGTTCAGGAGGTGCTCAGGGAGCTTGGCATTTGGTTATAGGCCGAGGGCTACCCGCAGGGCCTCAGGAGAGTGGCAAAGAGGGCTCTGGTGAGGGTGCATTCAAACCGAGTAGGCAGGAGGGTTTAACAAAGGGATTCCTTGCAAACACGTGGGCAGGAGTGAGTGAGGAGCCAGGCGCCGTGGGGTACCCTTGGGCCTGGGGAGAACAGCTCTGTGGAGAGGGCTGGCTGAGAGGAGCTGTACTTTGGGGCAGTGGGTGCGACCAGCTCACCGTGACCCGGCAGGAAGGGAGCTGAGGGAGTAAACCCTCTGCCCTCCCCCACCTCCTGCCCTCACGCCAGGGCCTCCTGTGGGCTGAACACGGAAGGCGGAGGGCAGGGGAGCTATTGCTGCGGTCCATCGAGTCCGCGCCCCCGCTCCAGGGCGGGCACAGGGCAGAGATGAGGGCGTTGAGGGCTGCCTGATGCTGGGCTTCATGGAATTAGGGGGAGGAAGGTCAGAGGGCAGGAAGACCTCCCCAGAGCTGAGTTTCCTGGAGGGAACATTTATCGCTCTCTCCTGCCTGCCTGCCTTTGTGCCTGGTGGAGTGAGCCTCTGGCCACCCGTGTGTGCCTGACCCCCCTTGTGTCTTGTCTGCGACCCCGGTGCCCACGTCCGGGAGGTGCTCTCACGTGCTGGTGGAGTTGGAAGAGCCCTCCCTGAAGCCTGGCCTGCCCTCCCCCCGGCCTGTTCCGCCGCACGCCTGGCCCCAAGCCCGGCCTCAAGCCCGGCCGGGGAAGGAGTTGGAGCTCACAGGTTACAGCCCCGTGCCCGGTACTGCGGGTCTCGCTCTAGGGGCAGAACGGAGACCCTGACTTGTTGGCGTGCTGGTGTTGCCCCTGTTGTGTTGTCTCGGATGACCTGCGTGGCCTCTTGCCCCCGTGGGGTTATAAGAACTACTTGTATACTTTGGAAGCCGTCTCTTTCCTGGCTGCTTAGGATTAGCTGTCATCCTAATTGCGGAAACAGCTTTGGACAGAGCGTGTTACACAACCGAATCCAGACGATGCTGAAGTAGCGCCAAGTTTAACGGCTCGATGTTGAGGAGGGGGCGCCTCCCCAGGAGGAGGCCCAGCTGCTTGGAAGCCCAGAAAGGGTGACTGTCGAAAAGCAGATGGTCAGAGTGTACAGGGCCCAGGCTCTGATGTGGGCACCCAAGACCCACCCCCGCTGGGTGAGGCCACGCTTGTCTGACAGTTTTTCTCCATCGAGTCCAGTGGGCCTGGCAGTGCCCGCTCAAGCCCCGGCTGCCTTGGTCACCCTCAGCCCTGGACCAGGCTGGGCTGTGGCAGGGAGAGGGGTGCCCCGGGCCCCAGGATGGTGGTCCTGCACCCCAGCTCGCAGGGAGCGTAACTTCCCTTGGCGGCCAGAGCCAGAGCCGTTTGTGGCTGTGCTTTCCCGGCACGAGGTGTGAGCTCAGAGAGCCTCCAGACTCCAAGCAGATGTTCTGTTCCCGCATTGGGGTTGGGGTGTGGGAGCTTGCTCCAGGCTGTGCCTCCCTCCCACCCAGAGCAAACAACGTGGTAAAAACCGGCCCCGCCTTCCGGCCACCTGAGCCTGCCCCCGGCTGGCTGGGGAGGAGAGGGGAGGGGAGGGGAGGGGAGGGTGGCCTTCGGGCCCCTGAGATGAGTTCTGGCTTTTCTGCTGACTCGAGAGAGGGCCGGGAGGGGCGCCCACAGCCGGCCTGAGGGGGAGGAAGGCGCCCCCACTCCTGAGCCATCCGGGAACTCAGCTCACAGGTACGTGGGGGGCCTGCCTGCCCGAGGCCTCCTGGGAGGATGGCAGCTGGGCTCACCTAGTTTCTTGGACAATAAGCTGGTTAGAAAAGCTGGAAAGAAAGCACAGGGACACCTACTTGAGGATACTGGCTACCAGTGTCTTAACAGACACTCCTTAGTTTTGCCACCAAAAGCCAAGCAGACACGCGGGGCTGGGGGAAAGCCATCAAGGGCCACACAGGCAGCATTGCTGAGAAAGGTAGTTTGCGGTGGGCGGTGTAGGGTGACAGGAGCCTGGGCTCTGATGAAGGCACAACCTTTGGAAAGGAAAAGCAGCCATGGACAGGGCCCCTGCACATCAGGAAGGAGAAGTTTCCAGACCCTTCAGCGAGCAAGGGGCCTTAAAAGCACAGAGACGCATCCGGAACCTGGGGAGCAAGAGGGGTTTGTGATGCCCCGCCCCCTGATAATTTTCCTCCCCAGAGATTCCCCGGGGCCTAATCTGTGTGAGTGATGCGGTGTTGACAACACAGTGAGCTCCCCTTGTCCGACAGGTGTTCGGGGCTTGGAAAGCGGGAGGACCAGCTCCTGTTGCCGGTGCTTGACCCTCTGCACCCTTCTGCACTGAGATGGAGAGTGCGGTGTAGGCCCGGGGCCGGCCGTGTAGCTGAGGATCCCGCTTGCCCTTCGGGGAATGTGTCCTACTCTCAGGTTACAGCCCAGCTGAAGGAGCTTCCAGGCTATTTGTAGTGCCCATGTGTCTCTAAAACCAGATAGGAGGCTGTAGTCTGAGCCCTGGCATCCCAGGCTGCATTTAGAGAAGGCTTAAACAAATAAAAATAACCCCTCAGGCACCTCCTCCACCTGCCTGACAGGCTAGCCCTGTAGTGACAGAAGATCACAATAGGACAGTAGTAGGAGAAAATCCTCTAACCCTTTTTTAACCCCAAACAAGGTGGGGCTGATTCATCTAAAATTGGTAGTAGGCAAATGATAGCTCTGGTTCTTGCTGCGCAGTGACATTTGAAATGACCCGTGCTTTCTCCTTTGGATTATTATTCCATGCTGTTTGAACTATTTAAAACAAGTTTGTGTTTTCACAAAAGCAGTTTTGTTTTCATTTAAAAGGCAATTGGGGCCTCTAATATTTTGAGACTGAAATGTTTTTATAAAAGTCAATGTTCATCATCATTTTCCTTTACCCACATCCTGTCTCAGGAGCTGTGTCCATAGCTTCTAGAAATCTTATTACTGTCATGGCTGGTTGGGGTGGGGTGGGGACCAGATGGATGTGGCTCAGTCCCCTGGTTTCTGGGGAAGCCAGCACCTTGCCCATAGCTTCCTGTCTGCGGGGTAGAGGGCGATACCAGGGTCAGGCCTTAGCGCGCCCATCCTGACTGCCACCCTGGGCAGGGGCAGGTGTGTCATTAGTGGGAGGGTCAGTGCAGCCTCTAGAATGAAGAAGGGGGTCAGCCCAAGTTGGACAACACTTGGAACGTGCCAGCAATTCTAGAGAGAAACCAGAACCCGCTCAGAGGAGAGCCCCCAGGTACCCACTGGGGGCACAGTGAAGGAACCAGACATGTTTAGTTTCAGGGAAAGACATGGATATTAAGATTCTCTTCCAACATGTGAAGGGCTCTTTTGTGGGTGAAAAACAATTAGACTGAGAATAGCCTTGTGAGGCCAATAGGTAGAAAGTACCAAGAGGCAAAATAACGTAAGAAACGTGAGGGAAAACTTCCTCCTGGCCAGGGCCGCCTGCAGAGGGATTGGAACGGTGCTTGGAGGAAATTAGGGCCCCTTCCCTGCACCTGGAGGGGAGCATGGCCGAGGCAGAGCCTTCGCCAGGTGGTTGGTGCCTCTGAGGGGGGTGTTTGGAGGGTGGGATTTCAGTTCTCTTCCAAGGCTGAGGTTTAGGGTTCTAATGGTGCCCACGTTTCCTGGGGGACTGACTACTGAGGCCACTGCTGTCAGTGGTGATACCTGGGCACACAGCTGGCATTCTCTGTCTGCAGCCCTGGGAGGGCAGGAGGAGCTCTCCTTGCGCTGCAGGTAGGGAGAAGGGCATCAGACGCCACCTGATAGCTCAAGGAGGTGAACTCAGGTCCACGGCCTCCACAGGAACTCAGATTTTCAGTCCTTGACTATCAACGAAGCACCTCTGCGTGCATATCCTCGTCACAGCGTCCACTCCCCTGACACCGAGCCCCGCCCCGGCCCATCCTGGGCAGCCAGGGTGCCCGCTCATCGGGCCAGAACCACTCGCCACCCCACGAAGCCCTCGGCTTCCGTTGCAAGCTGCCCGCTCCAGACCGAGGGGGAGCCGCCGACGGGATCCAGGACCGGTGTCTCCGTTTCGCCCTGACTTTCGGTTTCTGATAGGAGGCCCGGCGTCAGGCCAGCACCACCGGATGGGCCCCGTGCTGACGTTACAGTACTTGTCTTTGGAGCACGCAGGCCCAGGAGCCGGCAGGGACTGGTAGAAAGTGCTTGGGGTACAAGGCACCACCTCCCAACAAGAACAAGCCCACCGGGAGGGGGAGCGGAGGTCGGGGGCTGATTTTCCACCGAGGAAATGGCACGGAAGGGTGAAGCTCTGGGCAGAGCCAGGATCTGAACCCAGCTCTTTAGAGTTCCAACTCAGGCCTCTTTTCCCTGATGACCCACTCTGCTGCTTGGAGCGAACCACGATAATACAGACAGCAACAGTGAGCATTCCTAACGTTTACTGAGCTCTTCCGATGTGCCAGACACCGTACCTGCTGGTTGTGTGATTAGCTCGTTAATCCTCCCACCTCCCTGTGAAGTGGCTGTTATCCCAGTCGGGGAAACTGAGGCCCTGAGAAGTTAAGTGTCTTGCTCAAATCATATAGCTAGCAAGGATACAGCTGGGACATGAGCGGTGTCACTCACGGACTTACGGATATGGGGGCAAAAAACCGGAGACCCTGGAACTACAAGAGTGCACGCAGCTGTTGAAGCTGATTGGACCGAGTGCAGTTGCTTTGGGCCTTTTGGGTTCGGCCTGATGACGCGTCTGGCTCGGCTCAGGGCGGGGCTTTGCTGGGCTTGGCAGAGGGTCCCTGCTGTTACCTCCCAGGTGGATGCTCATCTTCCCACCTCCATGAGACCTTGAAGCCGGGACCTTCAGTCCCCCTCCCAGCCGGGAACGGCAGAGGGAACAGCTTTTTTTGCAGCCCAGTGAAAGGCCCCAGTTTCCACACGCATCTACACCAGTGGGCCAGAAGTTAAACCAGTATTTCCCAGAGCATGAGGCGGGCCCAGGGCGAGGTTGAGGGGAGGCTCACAAGATGATCTGAAGCAACTTTTAAAACTTTTGAGTTGTTGTGACCCTTGAGTAGATAATAAAATCAATTTTTAGTGGCTCACGACCAGCATTAAAACAAACAAAACCAAAAAACAAACAAAAAAAAAGGAGGTGGGGGAGAAATAAAGATGAAATCTAGAGAAAATATGAGTAGTAGAAAAGGTCAGTATCTTTGTGAAACTTTATTTCCACATAAATGTATGCATGTGCTGAATGAATCACGATGAAACACCTCTAACTATGGGTTATGGTTGAAAAAAAAGTTAAAGACACTGTTTTAGGAAGCATATGGGTGAATTTATTTTTTACTTTATTCATTTTACATTTATTTTTATAGTCCGTGCTGATTCTCCATATACTGCTGATACACGTTGATCATTTTTTTAGTGAAATTTAATTTTGGAGCTAAATTTTTATTAATAAAACTAACCTCTTCGATTAATATAAGTTTGACTAAATTAATAAAATTGAATTTTTTAGCAAAACTTAATTTAGTGAAACCTTAAAGTGAAGCTGAATTTCACTGAAAATTTAAAGTAAGTCTAGTTATGTAAAAACACGAGTCATAAGGGCGGTTCCTGGATGTGGGAGTCTGGGAAACACTGCATTAGAGAAAGTAACCGCAAAGGCTCTTCTGGGGTGATGTGAGTTCCCAGTTGGGGAGCACTTGGGAGCCTCCAGCTCCAGGCCAAGCTCTGTTCTGGGGGCAGCGACTCTGGCTGATGGCTGGGGCCGGCGTTCTGATGGGGCTTCTGTGTTTCAGGAATCTGGCCAACTGTGAGCGCCTCATTGAGGTGGAGGACATGATGGTGATGGGCCGCAAGCCGGACCCCATGTGCGTCTTCACTTACGTCCAGTCTCTGTACAACCACCTGCGTCGCTTTGAGTGAAGCCCCTCGGGGCTGGAGAGCCAACCCCCGAAGGAGTCGGTGGGGCCGCCTGTGTCCCGGAGTCAGGATGCCCCCCGAGCAGAGTTGCATTCTGGTGTGAGAGAGCTGTTTGTTCTGTGCCGCGTTACCGCGCTCCCCAACCTGCCCGGCTGCGTTACTGATGGGAAAGTACCGCTGAGCTGCGTTCTGACCGCACTGATCACAGCCAAGGGCTCCAAGGAAAAGGAAGGATTACCAGAGAGAGAGAAATTGGTGCTAAGTAATTACCTTCCTTAAAAGAAAAATAATAATAATAATGCTTGTCTGTAGATTCTGGAAGGCTGAATCACAGTGTTCCCTCTGCTGAACTGGATCCATTGGCTTTACAGGGTTGCATTGACTACCAAGTGTTTTTTAATCAAAATACCCAGAGTTTTCTACTTCCTCACACTATTGTAGGTTCCTTTCCTCCCTCGCTCTGGGCCACTGCCAGGAAATATAGAGACGCTTAATCAGCAGCTTGACAAAGAAGACTGAAGTCTTGGGAAGAAACTGTTTAATCACTCCCAGGTCCTGGGCAGCAGATGACCTGCAAGTCACCTCGGCTCTCTGGGGAAACGGGAGGGCTCTCGCCTGGTCCCAAAGTGGTCCTGTCCTTCCCAGGAGGGCTCCACACGTGTTTGGCTAAGAATAGGCCCTCGGGAAGTTAACACTTTTAGGGAAGGACAGGCCTTTGGTGCTGCGAGGTGGTTTTTATTCACAGCTTTTTTAAAGGGATTTGCTGCAGATATTTATAAAAAGTAACTCCATCTGTACCACTGACCGTTTGTACATAAAAAGATGTGTCGCTCTTCGCTTGGGATTTGTTATTTCTGTTTGGGAGATGGGGTGCCTGGGAATAAGAGATTTCTCATCCATTCCAAATGAAAATCTGCTTACATCCCACCCACCCCCCCTTAACTGTTTCTGTACCAGAATCACCACCCAGAAAGTTGAAAACCACATTTGCTCTTTTTGCATTTGCCTGTCAGTCACCCGTCTCCGTGTCATGGAAGGAGCATGGACAGAAAGTCCCCCCTTGCAGTTCTGTCCCCTGGAAGTTGACTGACAGATCTGTGATCAGCAGCGGGGTGGTCCCGCACGTGGGGGAGCCCATCGAGGGGCACTGGTTTATTTTCACAGCTGTTTGGTGGTACAAAAAAAGCTGTTAGGGTTTTAGTAGAACATCTTTAGATTTTATAAAGCCGCAGCCATTAGCTTATTCTTATTCAAGAAGCATTTTCTAATCGGGTTGGATTTTAGCCATGAACTTGGAGAACTTCCCTTTAAGGAGTTAATATATGTCTTTAGCTCATGCAGTGGGTTCTAACGACCAGCATCTGTGCCTTCTCAGAGTCACCTGTGGTCCCTTGTGTTGGGGGATAGAGCTCTTCGGGGGTGTCGGGAGGAACACGGCAGAGCTTGCCAGGTGGGTGATTGGTAGTCTCAGCAGATTTGTTTGTTCAGGCTGCAGTCTTGTCCCATCCTTTGGATTCTCCCACAGTGGGAACCACTCCCTTTCCAGCTCTTGTCTCATGGAGGCTCGGGAAGGTGAGCCCTATTATTAGCAAAGACACTGCACCTGGTTTTTTTTTCTTACTGAAGTTTAGGGTTTCAAACCTAAAGCCAATCCAAGAACACAGGGGCTCTATAAAAAGCATGCCTATACATTACTGAGTCCTTGCACATGTTAAGCGGAACTCTCCTGAATTGCAGACGTGGTCTTGCACCTCTGCACATAAAATAGAGCAGATCCTGCTGGCGTAATGAACAATTTCTCTTAAATTGAGGCATGGTGTCCCTCATGTCTCACATTCAGAGTAATACAGGCTAGATATCTTTAAAGTAGGTTCTGTAATGTTCTCGTCTGTGGTTTGGGGGGAGGGGCAAATGAGGGCTCATAAGCTTTAAGGGGTTTTAAACTTGATTATCTCCAAGACAAAGCCAGAGGGTTCCAAGGTGTGGAGCAAGTGGGGGGGGGGGGTCCAATCTCAAGACATTGGGAAACCATCGTTTTAGATCAGGGTTGCACGGAAAGTTCCCATTTGTGAAATTGGACATCGAGTCGCCTTCTACCATGGTACAGATGGTCTCACATGTTTATTCCCCATCCCCGCAACACCTCCCGAGAGGAATTATTTCTCAGAGCTGCTTGTATTCAATAAGATTCTTCTGCTTTCCCAGATAGATCCCTTCACCTGGATTTTGTTAAAACTTGTTAAGTGACCAAATTGGCTTGTGCATTTCCCTGCAGGGAATGTTTCGCCAGAGCCAAGATGGGTTTTAGCTTCTCTGACAGCTGATGGAGATTTTTCTAGCCAAGTGAGAGCTCATAAGCACTTTCTGAATATGATCTTGTACATGCTGGTTAGAGGAGAACGTTCAGGCCAGGTGTTCGGGGAACAGTCTGTGAAGGCCAACGAATTTCGCAAACGTGTTCAATGATGAAAAGTTCTCAGCTTTCCCTGCTGCAGCGGTCAGTGCTCTGTAACTGAAGGAGACATGTATGAGAGGATATTTTCTTTTCTACCATCCCAGGTCTATGTGACTCCAGGCAATTGGATGGCACACTAAAAATGCTGAGTAAGTTGGTCAGTTTTAGGTGGGACATCTGTGCAACCCAGCAACTCTGAATTGGGTTTCTCGAACTTAGTGACAGGTGACCAACTCTTTCTGATGAATCGATTATGCCTGTTGAGACGGCCAACTTGATTCCCCTTTGTTCCCCTCTCTGAGCTACGCTCTCACATCCACCCATCATCCCCTTCTGCTGAATGATGAATGTTCTCGGTAGGATTATTATCCGTCTTATCTGTCTCGCTTTTGAGATTTGGTTTGGGCTTGCTTTTAAAGCCTTTGATCTCTTATCTCTTGGTTCTTGGACTTGATTTGACATCAAACAGCCCTCATCGGCCTTTGAAAGAGCACCTTAAAAATGCCTAGGCCTGCCTCTTCCCTAGAAAGCACCAAACAAACCGAAAAACACCTGGGAAGGATGGAGCAAGGATGCTGCGCTCTCTGGGGTATCCAGGCAGCCTCTGCAGGAGGGAGACTGTCCGACTGGGTGTGATAAAGAGCTGATGGAGGCCCCGAATCAGTAGGGCAAGACGATATGGGTGGTAACCCCCGAGACATGCCAGTGTTTGGGTGCATCTTGACTCTCCACCCTGGTCCCTTGAGTTGATCCAGTGCTGTCACATAGGCAAGGGGCAAAAATCTATATTTTTTACAAACCAAATTTTTCATCACTCACAGTTACAAGTATCCTTAGCGTGTTTGATATCTCGGTGGTATGTGCGTTATTAGACCCCTCTTCCTGGCATCTGTGACCTCACCCACACTCTCAGGTTCCCCCCACCTGTCAGGCTGTTTCTTCCCAGTCTCCACCATGGCCTCCTTTCCCTCCATCCATCACTCCCCTGTGCTGTGTCTTATGCTCTGTGCCCTGTCTTCTACATCAGGGGTTCATAACCCAGGACTGGCGTGGGTTTTGGGAGCCTGAATGTCCAGATGGAATGTTTTTCCTTCCTTTTCCCTCCACAACTGGCTCCTTCTCCGGTGTTTACTGCGTCAGCAAACGGCAGCACGATCACTACCCATTGTCTGTGCCAGGGACCTGAAAGCCACCTTGTCCCTGGGCATCACGGACCGACTGCCAAAGCAATTCACCTGTTTCCTTTCGTGTGTTGTACACCAGGCATTTGCAAAACTCTTGCTAGCAGAGCCTCATGATTTCTATTGAGTGTCCTGAAGCATCAGAGCTACTAGTTTTCCCCAAGGTTTTATTCTGATAATCCTCAAATTTACAGAAAAATTGAAAGAAGAGTTCAATGAACATCGTGTATTCTTTTGTCTTGATAACATGCTGCCATGTTTGTGTCCTGTCTCCATTTTTCTGTGCCATTTGGAAGTAAGGTGCAGACATCATGACACTCGGTCCTGAATACTTTTTTAGCAGATGTCTCCCGAGAATAAGAACATTCTCCTACATGAGCACGCTATACTAGCACACCTAAGAAATGGAACATTTACTTGTATACAGTGTACATTCAAATTTCCCTAATTGTTTCCACATGCCTGTTAGGCTGTTAAAAATTGTTGACAATCCAGGATCCAATCAAAGTTCACACACTGCATTTGGTGGTTGTGTCTCTTTAATTGCTTTTAATCTAGAACCCTCCCTCCACTTTTTGTTTACTGCCTATTTTTCACTTAACTCTTTTGAAGAGCCCAGGCCGGTTGCCTTGTAGACTGTTCCCCACTCTGCTGTTGTGTGCTTCCTCCTGAGTAGATTCACATGAAACATGTTTGGCACGAATACAGCCCAGGTGATGGATGTTTCCATAGTATCACATCAGGAGCACATGGTGCGCGTTAGCCCCCTGTTGGCCATGGGAGGGTTGATGGTATGAGGAAGGGTGTCCAGCAGACCTCTCCATTGCACTCTCTCCCCCTGGAACTAGTTAGAAATCTGTGGGTGACGCTCTTGAGACCATGTGAGTATCCTTCTCCCCAACACCTTTAGAATTATCAACTGATGATTTTTGCCTGAATCTGTGATTAGACTGGGAGTTGAAAAGGGTGATTTTTTTTTTAATTGAAGTATAGTTGATTTACAATGTTGTGTTAGTTTCAGGTGTACACCAAAGTGATTCAGTTATGCATACGTATTCTTTTTCAGATTCTTTTCCATTATAGGTTATTATAAGATATTAAATATAGTTCCCTGTGCTGTACAGTAGGTCCTTGTTGGTTGTCTATTTTATATATAGTAGTGTGTCTCTGTTAATCACAAACTCCTCATTTATCCTGCCCAGCCCTGCCACCCTGCTTTCCCCTTTGGTAACCATAAGTTTCTTGAAAGGGGTGATTTTTAAGTTCCATCATTTCTTCTATATTTAATAGCTGACACTCCTCTGTAAAGAAGGCCATTCCCTCTTCATATCTCATTTTTTTGAGTATTACTATGGACTTATGATTCTTTTTAAAAAAATGCAATGTGTTGAAATCCCTGTCATTATTATTTTTGATACTCAAACTATCCAGTTTGTCCAGGGGGAGAAGACAGCTCTTGTGTCCTTTTGACGTGTCCCCATCAGCCTCTGAGCACTTCCTTGCCTTGAGGCACAAGGTGTTCCAAGCTGACCTTTTATTTTCTTTACCGTAATCCTGGAATCAGCAGCAAGGCATCCTGATCTCTTTTAGTGGGGAGTCGTATTTATCAGTCAAGATCCGGGAACTAGGTATGTTCATTGCTACTGGGTGTCTTGCTTCTAGGCCCTTTCAATGAACAGAGCTAAGAAATTTTGTGTATAAATGCCTCCAAGCATACCAGCAAATCTGAGACCACAGGATTCATCTGTACCCTCCTCTCTTCCATACTTATATTTCTTTTTCTCCAACAATCCTGATTCCAGACAATTTCGATGTATTACAACTGTCTTCTGTACTGTAATACACAGACAAGAATTCCATAATTTAAAAACTGATGCCAAGGCCAATAACGAATCCACTAAGTAAAGTTCAGGATTTCTTGGCAGCCATCCCCCCCTCACCCCCCGAATAAATCCTCTTAGGGTGCACAGATACTGCCCTCAAAAGCTGCTTGCAATATTTGTTTTCTCTTTGAAGTCATGTTATGAATTTGATATATAGTTAGGTTCATCTGTTTCTGTTTGCATTCAATCGAGGGTTTGTTTCCATGAGTTTAGGTTATTTTTTGAATGTGCAAATTCTTTCCCTAGTTTAAAAGTCAAAACTGTACAAAAAGGTATCCTCCCATTCACGTTCCCCCGTCCATTCCTACTCACTCCTTTACTCTCTGGTTCATCCTCCCTTTGTGTCTTTCTTTCCTTCTTTTTTTCCCCTTCCCTCCCTCCCTTCCATCCACAATGATAAGCAAATACATAGCTATGTTTTTATTTTCCTTTCTTTCTTACATAAAAGATAGCATAGCCAATACTTGCTAGGTACCTTGCTTTTTTATTTTCATTAGCAAGTGAAATCGTTTCATAGAGATCGTCCTCATCATTAAAAGATGGCTGCATGGTCCTCCACTGTGTGGGTAGTTGGCAGTTTCTTCAGCCAGTCTCCTGTGTAAGGGCATCTAGGTCCTTCTGATGTTTTGCTGTTACAAGCAGTGAGCAGCCTTGTGTATGTGCTGCTTTATAGTTGTGGCCGTGTGTCTTCAGGGTTAAATCCCAGAGATGAGGTTGCTGGGTTAACAGGTAAATACCTACTTTGTTAGATATTATCAAATTCCCCTCCCTACGGGTGGATTTTACACTCCCACCATGAGTACCTGTTTCTTCCCCAGCTCACTTTTTCCCCAAGTGAGCGCTGTCAGACTTTGGAACTTCTGTCAGTCTCACGGGTGACAGATGGTATCAGTATAATTTCAATTTGTATTTCACTTAAGAGTGAAGATGAGAATATTTTTATACTTATGGGCTATTTGTATATCTTTTTCTATGAACTCTCTGTTCGTGTCTTTTGTCCCTTTTCTTTTCCCCCCTTGATTTTTTAAGAACTCTTTATATGAGGAAGATTTCTGTATCTCTTTCTTTAAATTTTTATTTTATTAAAAATGTTTTTAAAAAAACGTTTTAAAATGTTATATTTTTAATACAATTTTGAAAGGTTACTTTCCATTTACAGTTATTACAAAGTATTGGCTATATTCCCCGTGTTATGTAATATGCCCTTGCAGCTTATTTTACATCTAATAGTTTGTACCTCTTAATCCCCTACCCCTAAATTGCCCCTCCCCCTTCCCTCTCCCCACTGGTAACCACTAGTTTGTTCTCTACGTCTGTGAGTCTGCTTCTTTTTTGTTATATTCACTAGTTTGTTGTATTTTTTAGATTCCACATATAAGTGATATTGAACAGTATTTGTCTTTCTCTGACTTATTTCACTTAACATAACACCCTCCAAGTCCATCCCTGTTACAGCAGATGGCAAAATTTCGTTCTTTTTACAGCTGAGCAGTATTCCCTTGTATATAGATACCACATCTTCTTTTCATTTTTTAAAATTTATTTATTTATTTATTTATTTATTTATTTATTTATTTATTTATTTATGGCTGCGTTGGGTCTTCGTTGCTGCGTGCAGGCTTTCTCTAGTTGCGGCGAGTGGCGGCTACTCTCGGTGCATGGCCTCTCATTGCGGTAGCTTCTCTTGTTGCGGAGCACGGGCTCTAGGCGCACAGGCTTCAGTAGTTGTGGCTCGTGGGCTCTAGAGTGCAGGCTCAGTAGTTGTGGCACATGGGCTTAGTTGCTCCAGGGCGTGGGGGATCTTCCCGGACCAGGGCTCGAACCTGTGTCCCCTGCATTGGCAGGCAGATTCTTAACCACTGCGCCACCAGGGAAACCCGATACCACATCTGCCTGATCCATTCATCTGTCGATGGACCTTTAGGTTGCTTCCATATCTTGGCTATTGTAAATAGTGCTGCTGTGAACGTTGGGGTTCTTATCTCTTGATCCCAGTTTCCTCCATCCACTCTGCCTGGTAACCTTATGTAACGCATACCACTTCTCACTTGGATTAGAACAATTACCTCCTAGAACTGGCTTCCAGGCCTCCATTCTTGGCCTCCTCTAACCCATTCTCTACCCTCAGCCACCAGAGTGATCTTCCAAGGCAAATCTGATTGCATCACCACCTCCATTGAATGGATTCCCGTCAACCCTAGGATAAGCAATTCCTTAACAGGGCATTGAAGACCACCAACCTGGCTCCAACTCTCACCTTTATCTTTGTCCCTCACTGTTCCCTCTGCCCTGTTCACCTGAATCTCTCCTACTTCATGCTCAGAGCTCAGTCTAAATATCACTTCCTCCGGGAGGCCTTCATTGACAGCCCTCCACCACCTCTGTCCCCAGAGCACCATAAACTCACTTTGTCCTATCACCCACCACTCTTGTTTTATCACTAGACCGTAAGTGCCAGGAGGGCCGAGAGTGGGCCCGGCTCCCTACTGGGTGCCCATGGTCTAACGAGAGCCTGACACACAGTAGGTGCTCCACGAGTACTTTCTGAACAGATGGGCAGTGCTGCCAGGTGGGCAGGTTACTCTGAGCTGGGCGAGCACAGGAGGAACAGGCCAAATGAATCAGTTGTTCTGGGCCCCAGGGACCCCGCCCAAGTTTCTGAAGGTTAAGTGCCTCCTTTCAGAATTAATCAGGTGCTGCTGTCTCTCCTTCCAGTGGGACATTCTAATCCAATGTTGCTTCAGTTCCAGTCGCCAGAGACTCTCAAGCGCCCGTGGGAGGAGCAGAGTTAGGCATTTGTTTGTTGAGCTGATACTGATACATGAAGCCGAAGGTAACAAGCTGTAACTGAGCTTCTCCAAGCTTGACTGGAACCACCATCGGTTCAGAGGTTCAGATTTCGGCCCCCAGAGTTCAGCGTCACTGCCTTGGATGAGGGATGGTGATTAGTGTCCCGGGTTTTCCACCACGAAGGCCACCTTCCCTTCAGTCATTATCACAAGACTGGAAAGAAAGAAAATCCAGTTTGGTTAGAACAGAGAAGGGTTGAGAACACTTTGGGTCATCTGCTGTGCTCGGTTAGAAAGCAAAGCCGGGGAGGGGAAAGCAGACCACAGCCCCTCCCCTGGCTCTGGGACCCCCAGAAGGACCCACAGGGTGGCACCTTCCAATGACTAAAACGCTGCCCACAACAGAGTACAGAATCAGATCAGTCCTAGTGTAGTTAAGCAAATGGCATTAACCACATGGCACACGGCAGAATCACAGAGCAAACTCCTACCAATGACACTGAAGTATCCTGAGCCACTCAGTTGGTCCCCTGAGCCCCCGGGGACAGAGGAAGAGCTGTGTGCCCATCCGTTTCCACTGCCATCCTGGCCTCGGACAGAGTTTGCACATAGTAGGTGCTCAGCGGGCTCTGTTGACCTGACTGGGACGGGTCACCTGCCCAGCTATTGACACCACTCCACTGTCATGGTTACCATCGCATTGCACATTGGCAAGTTTTGAGGATGCCAGGCCACTTTATCCTGCTAATAAAGGCTTTGATGTAACTAGAGGAGGTTCTGTGCATAACTAAACACAGATCAGGGGTTAGTTAGTCAGCTCTGCTGGCAGTCCTCAGTCTTTGAAGGAGTAACTGATTTACAACGGTCTTGCGTCCCACTGGTGACTTTCCCTCTGCTCCCCAGGGCAGGCCTGGGCTCCAGCACACCAGGCCCGCCCCCCGCCCCCGAGAGGGACCAATTCCACAGAGGAAAACCCAAGGTTCTGCCCTGAACTGTGTCCCCTGCACCCTCGCCACAGTCTTCCTCTGGGCATAGGAATTTCATCCCAAAGGAGATCTGTTTGTTTCTTTCTGTTACTTTATCCAGCAGGCTTACACTGACCCGAGGAGGGTGACTAAGGGGAAATGGAGTATTTTCAGCCAGGGGCCATCACAGTCACTGTATCAAATATCTTTTGGGGAGGTGGATTTCATGACAGGTGTGTTTTTATTCAGGAAAAATAATGCACTTTCCTTCCAAGAACGTTCCCTCTCTCTCTCCCTAACCCCCATCTCACGCTGCCAGGAGAACCCTCGGTGATGGCAACCACCATGGTTTAGAGACCGTGGAGAGACCATAACACCTGAAGGACCATAACACCAGAAGACCTGGCTTCAAGTCTCTACTCTGTCTTTTAGACTAGGTGAACTCACCAAGCCATACTTTTCTCTTCTTTCAAATGGGCATCAGCCCTGCCCTACTGGCGTGGAAGGGGTGGGGAGGGGGATTAGTGAGATGATCCAGGACCTGGGAAGCTGCGGTGGTCCTTGTTGGGACAGTGAGGACAGGAATGGAGCCCTGGGTTGGTCTCAGTGCTCTTTCAGGCCAGAGACATGAAGGAGAAGGCAGAGTGGAAAGGTGGCTGGGTTGGGATATTTTCTACAACTGCCCTTGCATTATGGATTGGGTATTTTTCCTATACATTTAAAAAAATCAAAAAAAATAAAATAAAATAAAATAAAAACTCAATTTTAGGACTTCCCTGGTGGTCCAGTGGTTAAGACTCTGTGCTCCCACTGAAGGGGGCATGGGTTCGATCCCTGGTCGGGGAAGTTCTGCATGCCTCGCAGAGCGGCCAAAAAAAAAAAAAATCAATTTTAGTGAAACAAAATTTACATCCTTTAAAAAACTGTTTTATCAAAGTAGTACATGTTCATAGGTTAAAAAGTCAAATGGTACTAAAAGACATACTGAAAAACACTAACCCCCTTCCCTTCCCACAGCCTCACCCCATCTTGGGGTTCCTTCTTCTATATATTTCCCTTTGTATTTATCCCTGTAATTTTTTTTTTTTTTTTGCCATGCCACGCAGCTTGCAGGATCTAAGTTCCCTGACCAGGGATCAAATCCAGGCCATGGCAGTGAAAGTCCAGAATCCTAACCACAAGGCCACCAGGGAACTCCCCTATCCCTGTATTTCTAATGGACATTGTTTCACTCCTCTCTCGATTTTCCCTTTGTATACATCCATTGACTTCCCACAGTGGGGGATGATAAGGTGCCCCTCCCACACTGTGACCCCATCACTTTCTCCCCATCAATCCCCCCCAATGTGGTCACATCATAATTTTTGGCTAAAGCAATGGTCGGTGTTTATTTTGTCACGACTATGCAAATAGTGTTCAACTCAGAATGTTCCCTAACTGAATTATCTTCTTCCCCAAACCTGCTGTGGTGGTTTTAAAACATGTTCACAAACCCTTTGACTTTCCTTCTACCAAGAGGGGAAACGGATCCCCTGCCTACTTGATATGTGACTTGATTCTAAGGAATAGCAGGTGGCTGAAGGGATGCTGTGTTGCCTCTGACGCTGGGTCATTAAAGGTGATGTGGCTTCCCTCTCTGTCTTGGGACATACCCTGTGGAGCTCTGGGCGACCGTGTAAGAAGTCTGGCTCTTCTGAAGCCACCATGCTGGAGAGATTATGTGGAGAGACCATGGAGAGAGAGACAGAGAGAGAGAGAGAGACATGGATGTCTGAGGAGCCCCAACTGGTCCATCCTCCAGCTACTCTGATCTTCTAGTAACGCTAGCCCCAACCAGCAAGTGAGACATGACCAGCTGAGCCCAGCTAATGATAACAAGTGATGGTTGTTGTTTTATGCCACTAAGTCTGGGTTGGTTCAGCAATGGATAACAGGATCATTGCTCCAACTTCAGTCTCCCCGTCTCATTTGACTGTAACTTCATCTTTCCAGTTGCTCAGACCAAAAATCTTGGAGCCACTTTTGACTTCTCTCTTTCTTTCACACCTCACATCTATTATGTCAAGAAATATTCTGGCTCTGCCTTCAAAGTCAACCCAGAGTCCCCTCACTTCTTACCACCTCCAATGCTGACACCCTGGTCCAAGCCACCATCATCCTCTTGGGTCTTCATGGTTGTCTTTTACCTGGATCATGGCAATAGCCTTCTAACTGCAGTAGCATCTTGCTTCTACCTTTCTGCCTGCTACAGTTTATTCTTAACACATCAGGCAGAATTATCTGCTAACATGTGAGTCAGATCATATTATTCCTCAGCACAAAACCCTCCCATCTCACTCAGAGTAAAAGCCAGAGTCCCCATGATGGTCTATAGACCTTTCACATCCTGGTCCTTATTATCTCTCTGACATCATCCCCTAGTCTTCTCCCCTCCCTAATTCTGCTCCAGCCCCATTCTTTTTGCTAGTCTTCAAGTGCTCACTTCTATCTTAGGCCCTGTACACAAGTCATTCTTTTCATTTATTTCCTGGAACTAGTAATTACTTTTTGTTTTCTGTTTGCTTAGCATTCTGTATACCAATGGCTTATTTTTCCCCCAAGTGCTTCAGTATTTCTGGATATTATTTCCTATGTCCTCAAACGTGTCATTTTCTCCTATTCCTTGAGTGCCTCCCTCCTGGTCCCCTCTGGACTGGTTGCTCTCTAGCCACTGTCATCCTGGCATCTCCTTTCACTGTCTTCCTGTATTGAATCCGAAGAATCCTAGTTCCACATCTTCTTTCTTAGTTTCCTTTCTCATTTGGTTGGTGTATATCCTGCAGTAGCTGTTTCAGAGAAGATATACGTGTGAGGTAAAATTTAAGTCCTTTCATGTTTGAAATGTTTTATTCCACTTTCATATTTCACTAATCATCTGGTTACAAGTATTTGAGGCTGAAAATCATTCTCACGCAGAAGTTTGAAGGCTTTGCTCCATTATTTTCTAACTTCTCTGTGGCTATTTAGAAGTCTAATGCCCTTCTGGATCTTCTGTATGTTTTTCTTTTTCCTTTCTGGAAGCTTTGAAAATCTTTTCTCTATTCAGGGTCTTCTGAAATTTCTGCTGATGAATCTTGATGTGTCTGTATTCATTGTGTCAGACACTTAGTGGGGCCTTTCAATCTGGAGACTCATGTCCTTCAGTTCTGGGAAATTGTATTGCTTTTGCTAGAACTTCCTTCCTTCCATTTCTCTTTTCCCCTGTTCTCTTTTGAATTCCTTCCTATTAGTTGGAAACTGGAATTCCTGGAATGGTCCTCGTTCTTATCTTTCCTCAATTATTATTATTATTTTTAAATCTCTTTGTCTTTTTGTTCTACTTTATCTCCTGAACTTTCTTTTAAGTATTTTTTCTTAATAAATTTATTTATTTATTTATTATTTATTTTTGGCTGCATTGGGTCTTCGTTGCTGTGTGCAGGCTTTCTCTAGTTGCGGCGAGCGGGGTCTACTCTTCGTTGTGGTGCATGGGTTTCTCATTGCAGTGGCTTCTCTTGGTGCGGAGCATGGGCTCTAGGCACGCGGGCTTCAGCAGTTGTGGCACACAGGCTCAGTAGTTGTGGCGCATGGGCTTAGTTGCCCCGGGGCATGTGGGATCTTCCCGGGGTGGGGAGGGCTCGAACCTGTGTCCTCTGCATTGGCAGGCGGATTCTTAACCACTGCGCCACCAGGGAAGTCCCTCTTTTAAGTATTTTATTCTTACTCTCCTTTTAAAATACTTCCAAAATCTCTTTTTTTTTTTTGACCTTGTTGCACAGCTTATGGTATCTTAGTTCCGTGACCAGGGATTGAACCTGGGCCCTCAGCAGTGAGAGCACGGAGTCCTAGCCACTGGACTGCCAGGGAACTCCCCAAAATCTCATTCTTGTTTTCTCATTAATCCTTTTAAAAATAACATCCAATTCATTTAATGTCTATAACATCTTATTTTACTTCTCTGAAAGAATTATTGAAAGGACTTTTATTTTCGCATTTTTTTCCTGCTCCCATCAGCTTTCTTTCCTCCAGATTCCTTCTTCCTGTTTGTTTGGGTCTCTATCTTTCAAGTTGGAAGCTTTCCTTAAATATTGGGTGGTCCTGGACTGCTCATTCTGTCTAAGCCTGATTCGCTAAAAAGATGAACAGAGGCTGTGAGGGAGTGGGTGGGCTTGTCAATGGGAAGGACTTACTACAAGGTGATTGGGCAGCAAACTGGCTTTTTAATGGGGGCGGGACTCTAAAAGGTCAGACAAGAGAGTTCTTTTCTCTGGAGCCATTGAGTTATCCAGAGAGAACTTTTATCAAATCTTCTAGCAGTGAGGGTGAGAAGGGCACGATGGGGGTGTGGAGAGGGCTGGGGTAAGCCTGCCTGTGATACCTGCTTATTTTCAAAAGCAGAAGGGGGAAGGAGGTCTAACCACCCCCTATACAGGCCCTTTAGCCCCCCTGATTTTAGTGCCATGCCTCGTTCCCACCTTCTGTAGATCCTGTGCCTCCAAGTCCCCAGAACGTAGAGTTCCACAAGGCCAACCCCTTCTGCTTGTTGGTCTACTTGTCTTCAGAGGCCCAGGTAGTGACCCCCAGTTCCACCGAATCAGCTACCATCCTCCCCAACTTTCCAACTGTTTGTGGAACTCTCTTATCCATGTTGTCTCTTCTCCCATTTTCTCCCTTACAGGCTTATGTGTATATATTTTTATTCCTTTGCTGCCATTTTAGGGAGGTTTGGGAAGTGGGAAGTAAGCCATCTGCCATGCTTCCTAAGAAGCGGGTTGCATTCTAATAACAGAATTGGCTGTATTGCTCAAAGATAAGAGAGGGCAGTTAAAATACTCGATTTGTGTGCAGGATGTGCAGTCTCGCTCATAATCCACACGTGCCTTCCATGAGGGGCCAACCCATCAAATTCCCAGGTGGTAGACTCACCTCCTAGAGCTGTTATGAAGATTCAGTGAACTAAGACGAGTAAAATGTGCAGTGCCTGGCATTTGACTACTAAAGTATAATTATTCTTATAATTTGGAATGTACTTGACTAAGGGCTCTGAGGATTTAGGTGAACTTCCAATTCTCCTCTTCTGTGCCCTGAAGCAAGAGTGGTCTTCTGTGAGCTTCTCCTGGGAGATCCACCAGCCCATGGGTCTCAGGGCTCTGGATTTTGAGGAGGCAGTGGGGAAATGCCTCTGGTCTTGGCCACGTCTTCTGTGAGCTTCTCCTGGGAGATCCACCAGCCCATGGGTCTCAGGGCTCTGGATTTTGAGGAGGCAGTGGGGAAATGCCTCTGGTCTTGGCCACGTCTTCTGTGAGCTTCTCCTGGGAGATCCACCAGCCCATGAGTCTCAGGGCTCTGGATTTTGAGGAGGCAGTGGGGAAATGCCTCTGGTCTTGGCCACGTCTTCTGTGAGCTTCTCCTGGGAGATCCACCAGCCCATGGGTCTCAGGGCTCTGGATTTTGAGGAGGCAGTGGGGAAATGCCTCTGGTCTTGGCCACGTCTTCTGTGAGCTTCTCCTGGGAGATCCACCAGCCCATGGGTCTCAGGGCTCTGGATTTTGAGGAGGCAGTGGGGAAATGCCTCTGGTCTTGGCCACGTCTTCTGTGAGCTTCTCCTGGGAGATCCACCAGCCCATGGGTCTCAGGGCTCTGGATTTTGAGGAGGCAGTGGGGAAATGCCTCTGGTCTTGGCCACGTCTTCTGTGAGCTTCTCCTGGGAGATCCACCAGCCCATGAGTCTCAGGGCTCTGGATTTTGAGGAGGCAGTGGGGAAATGCCTCTGGTCTTGGCCACGTCTTCTGTGAGCTTCTCCTGGGAGATCCACCAGCCCATGGGTCTCAGGGCTCTGGATTTTGAGGAGGCAGTGGGGAAATGCCTCTGGTCTTGGCCACGTCTTCTGTGAGCTTCTCCTGGGAGATCCACCAGCCCATGAGTCTCAGGGCTCTGGATTTTGAGGAGGCAGTGGGGAAATGCCTCTGGTCTTGGCCACGTCTTCTGTGAGCTTCTCCTGGGAGATCCACCAGCCCATGAGTCTCAGGGCTCTGGATTTTGAGGAGGCAGTGGGGAAATGCCTCTGGTCTTGGCCACGTCTTCTGTGAGCTTCTCCTGGGAGATCCACCAGCCCATGAGTCTCAGGGCTCTGGATTTTGAGGAGGCAGTGGGGAAATGCCTCTGGTCTTGGCCACGTCTTCTGTGAGCTTCTCCTGGGAGATCCACCAGCCCATGGGTCTCAGGGCTCTGGATTTTGAGGAGGCAGTGGGGAAATGCCTCTGGTCTTGGCCACGTCTTCTGTGAGCTTCTCCTGGGAGATCCACCAGCCCATGGGTCTCAGGGCTCCGGATTTTGAGGAGGCAGTGGGGAAATGCCTCTGGTCTTGGCCACTCTGGCTGTGCGTAATCGGTATATATGGGGCATCCCATAATGTTCAATGCTCAGCCCAAAATGTTCTTGTTTTTTGGCATGAACCCATCTCTTTGCAAACACAGACACTTTGTGTTTCTCCTCAGTCCCCTTTTAAAGTTTTCTTCTTCCTATTCCTGCTCATATACATCTTTTTCAACATGAAAGTCAGCCTTTAATCTGTAACAAAGAGACCTGGGTTCTAGTTCTGTCTTTGCCATTAATGGCCTAGAAGTAGCTCAAACAAGGCATCTAGATTCGACCTGCCTAAGTTTGAAGCCCAGCTCTGCCACTGATTAGCAGTGTCCCATGGGCAAGCACTCAATCTTCCATGGGCTTAGTCTCCTCATCGCTCCAGTGGAGATGGTAATAATAGGACCTAACTCATAGCACTGCTGTGGGGATTAAAGAGATAATCCATGCGAATCTCCCAGCCTGAACTCAGCGTTCAAAAAAAGCTAGATATCACTCTTATTATCATGCCCAATTTAAACCCTCGGGCAAACTTTGTTGCTTCGAGCACAACTGGAGATGAGGACTCTTAGGGGTTTGAAGCTTTTCAAATGGCTGAGGCAGAGGAAATGTGATCTCCTTGATTATGTTTATAGCTTCTACTAAACCACATAGCAACAGAACAACATAGCAACTAATGAAAGCAATTCCGTTTTGCTCAAGTCAGTCAACTTGCATTTTTTTTTTAATGTCATTCTGACTTAAAAAAAAAAAAAACTACTTGAGTAGGTTTTGTGTCATCTAGACGAACCCCCTGTGCTGAAAGTGGTATTTGATTTTTGTTTCTGCTCAAAGCAGTTCTCATCATAAATTTATAAACGAATAACAAGCTCCCCCTGTTCTCACGAGCCTATTTTATAAACTAGTTTCTAGATTGTTGCCACACTGCCCTCTAGTGGACCGTAATGACTTCCTTGTCTTAGGTTGCAAAGATTTCTTTTTCTTCTTCTTTTTTTTTTTTTTTTTGGTGAAATATAGTTGATTTACAGTGTTTCAGGTGCACAGCAAAGTGATTCAGTTATATATATATATATACATATATATGTATTCTTTTTCAGATTTTTTCCACTATAGGTTATTACAAGATATTGAATATAGTTCCCTGTGCTATACAGTAGGTCCTGTTGTTTATCTATTTTATATACAGTAGTGTATATCCCATTTATTATTTATTATTAATAGTATTAGGCTCATTTGAAGATATGGCTTATCCACATATTTTTTAAAACTTAAAAAAAATTACTTATGATTTAATTTTCAATCCTTTGAACTATGAGGCTTGGTTTTCTCCGTCTAAGAATCCACCTTCCTGCAGAGCTGTTCTGCCTGGTGGGCACATCAATCTCACTCTTATGGTTCCTCTGGGTTCAGAGGGCTGCTCTCAAATTAGTCCACAGCAATTCTGGTGGAGCAGGGACAGCAGGCCTCACAGGGCCCAGGCCAATTGTTCTGCACAGGGGACGCAGTTAGAACTCAAAGAAACTGCCTGAAATCATCCTTTTGTGCCAGTTTCTGTCCGACTTCTCCCCAGCTGGATGTGCTGATGATCCTGAAGGGGATCAGAATCTGCCACCCTCAAATATGCCACATTGGCATAAGGATTATTCGGAGCTGAAGGTAACTGAGAAACAACAGATGCAGGAAAAGTTCTCTGCCATCCCTTTATCTGCCTAAAAGTAGGGCATAAATTTTCCTTGGAGGAAGGTGTCCCTCTGTACCAGGAAGAAGAAACTAACTCTTATCACCAGAGACTGGGGTCACACTGAGATGAACCTGCATAAACAGACCTTACTTAAATAACCCTTATTTTCCGTTAGTTTCCCCATATGTTCCCTAGTCACTTTCCCAGAATTTATCACCCTTAGAAGCCCAAGTTTCCTTACTTTTGTCTAGTCACTTCTTCACAATTTATTGCCCTTTGTTAAAATGGTATATAAGCCTCAAGTCTAGCTGCTTCTTTGAGTTCTCACTTCTTTTATTGTGAAGCTCCTGTGCACACAAAAATATTAACATCAATAAAAATCGTATGCCTTTTCTTCTGCTAAACTTTGTCAGTTTAATTTGCCCGTACCCAGATACTGAATATAAGAGAGTAGAGGAAACATTTTTTTCTTTCCTACAATCCCAGGTGTGGAGATAATTGTGAAAAGGGCAGGAGGTGGGTTAGCAGCCTTTGCTGCACCCTCCAGGGAGCCTCCAGGGAGCATCTGGCAGCTGGTTTGACTCTTGAATTGACTACCTCATCCGATTCAGCACCTTCAGCTACTGTGCCTGACAAATGGCTCAAGACAAGAAACCAACCACACAAAGAAGCCAGTGCACACTTTGCTCTGCCTCATCTTGACTTTCATGGGGCTTTGTGTGCTCTATGAAATGTTAATCCTCCAGGGTGAAACCCAAGCTAGTTTATCCTTAGAGTTACCAGGGCCAGTAGGGATGGTGAGCAATGAAGCACTAAATTTCCTTCCCTAAAATACAAGGGGTCTATTCAACAAGCTCACTGTTGCAGCACAAAAAGCTATTCTTGTATCAGATCAGCAAAGGGAACTGGTCCAAGTGCAAAGACAATTTGAGGTTTATGTTCTGTTTCCTGTGGAAAAGTGAAACCCAAGGGAAGACCACTGGTAGGACACAGCAGGCCCCACAAAGGTGCAGCATTTCTTAAACTTAAGTTCTGATCCAGGAGGTTTGTGCTGGGGACTGAGAATCCATACTTTAACAAGCATTCCTGGGGGGTTCTGATGCAGATTATTGGAGAGTTGCCCACATTCTGAGAAATACTCAATGGTGTCTGCCAAGATTCAATAGCAGATACCATTAAAATTATCAGGAGCACAAAGCCATGACTTTGAATAAGAATAAGTATAATTACATTTTCCAGGGTCCGGCTCAATCAAATTTTGCTTGGCCCACATAAATGCTAGTAGATAGGTATTTATAAACAATAAACACATGTTTCAAGTCCTGAACTGTACTTTTAAATAGAACATTAGGAAATAGTCATTATACATAGAGAACAGACTGGTGGTTGCCAAGGAGGAAGGGTTTGAGGGAGGGATGGAGGGGGAGTTTGGGGTTAGCACATGGAAGCTTTTATATATAGAATGAACAACACGGTCCTACTGTATAGCACAGAGAACTATATTCAATATCCTATGACAAACCATAATGGAAAAGAATATTAGAAAAGAATGTATATATATGTATAACTGAGTCACTTTGCTGTACAGCAGAAATTAACACACTATAAATCAACTATACTTCGATAAAAGGTATTAAAACTGAAAAAAGAAATAGTCATTACAGAACATTATTAAGTTGTAGTATACAAAATCAATACACAAAAACCTGTTGTGTTCCTTATATTATTATACACTAATAATGAACTATCAGAAAGAGAAATTAAGAAAATAGTCCCATTTACAATTGCATCAAAAAGAATAAAATACCTAGAAATAAATTTAACCAAGGAGGTGAAAGATGTGTATATTGAAAACTACAAGACATTAATGAAAGAAATTGAAGAAGACACAAATAAATAAAAAGATATTCCATGCTCATGTGTTGGAAGAATTAATATTGTTAAAATGTCCGTGCTACCCAAAGCAATGTACAGATTCAGTGCAATCCCTATCAAAATTCCAATGGCATTTTTTCACAGAAATACAACAAACAATCCAAAAACTTTTATGGAACCATAAAAGCTCCCAAATAGCTAAAGCAATCTTGAGAAAGAAGAATAAAGCTGGAGATATCACATTCCCTGATTTCAAACTATATTACAAAGCTATAGTAATTAAACAGTATGTGGTATTGGCATAAAAACAGAGACATAGATCAGTGGAAAGAAGAGAGTCAAGAAGTAAACTCACACATATGACAAAGGAGCCAAGAATATACAATGGGGAAAGAGCAGTCTCTTCAATAAATGGTGTTGGGAAAATTGAACAGCTGCATCCAAAGAAGGACTGCCTTGAAAGGTGATGAGTTCCCCATCACTGGGAGAGTTCAAGCACTGGACAACGATTTGGCATCCTCTATATCTGCTATAGAGGATATTTCAGCATCAGATTGGACCAGATAATCGTTCAAGTTCCTTGCAATTCCAAGAATCAGATTCTCTTAAAGGATAACTCAAAAATTCAAAAGTAAACCTATAGGCTTAAAAACTACCAAAATTGCTACCCAAAGTTCTTTCATGCAAAATGGAATCAAGGTGAGTAGAAACTCTAGTACCGTATACACTGAATACTTTAAAAGTTTGAAGGACTAGAACTCTTAAGATGTATCGAAGCTATCTGAAACGTACATCAAAATAAGAGGAGTATGGGACAAAGAACAATGCAATAGCACCCTTGGCTGATTTTCACAAGCCCCAAATAGTTAATCATGAGGGGCAATTTCTTTAAATTACACTCAAATTGTATGCTTTCTAAGGTCTTGGAGTATTTTAGCTTTTTGATTATTGGGATCCATAAATGTATAATAATCTTTTTCAAATCTTTATAATTAAATTGACTCTTGGTAGGAGAACAAAAGCAAGCATAAAAAGAGAATCTGTTTTCCATAGCTTTTCCTATATAGAATAAAATGGTACTTAACAAGAAGTAAGCAAGCAGTGATTGGGTAACATAAATCGGAGCTAGCACATTGATTTCTTTTACTGAGTAGCTTGTTTCCTGATATTAATTCAGGCAACAGGGTGTTCTCAGACATCTCCCTTCCACTTAAGAGAACTGCATTCTTTAATATATTTATTTATTTATTTATTTTTGGCTGTGTTGGGTCTTCTTTTCTGTGCGAGGGGTTTCTCTAGTTGCGGCGAGCGGGGGCCACTCTTCATCGCTGTGCGCGGGCCTCTCACTGTCGCGGCCTCTCTTGTTGCGGAGCACAGGCTCCAGACGCGCAGGCTCAGTAGTTGTGGCTCACGGGCTTAGTTGCTCCGCGGCATGTGGGATCCTCCCAGACCAGGGCTCGAACCCGTGTCCCCTGCATTGGCAGGCAGACTCTCAACCACTGCGCCACCAGGGAAGCCCGAGAACTGCATTCTTATGTCAATGCCACTCACTCTCATAATGGCTGGACAGCTCAACTGGCTAGAGCACATTCATTCAGTATACATTTATTGGGCACACACTCTATGTGCAGTGAGGCTGGGCAGAGTAAGATTTAGTCCTAGTCCTCCAGCTAGGGTCATGGGTCAGTTCAAGGGTCATGGTAGCACTGTAGGAAAGTTAAACAAGAAGTTAATAATAGCTGATGTTTTGGGAGCATTTTTACATACATAAAATACTCTCCTATGACTGTCGTAAGCCAAACAAAACAGGTATTTTTTTAATTGAAATATAGTTGCTATACAATATTATATATTACAATATAGTGATTCACATTTTTTAAACGTTATACTCCATTGACAGTTGTTGTAAAATATTGGCTATATTCCCCGTGTTGTTCAATATATCCTTGTAGCTTATTTTATACTTAGTAGTTTGTACCTCCCACTCCTCCACCCCTATATTTCCCCTCCCCCCTTCCCTCTCCCCACTGGTAATCACTAGTTTCTTCTCTACATCTGTGAGTCTGCTGCTGTTTTGTTATATTCACTAGTTGGTTGTATTTTTTAGATTCCACATATAAGTGATATCATACAGTATTTGTCTTTCTCTGTCTGACTTACTTCGCTAAGCATGATGCCCTCCAACTCCATCCACGTTGCTGCAAATGGCAAAATTTCATTCTTTTTTATGACTGAGTAGTATGGCATTGTATGTATGTACCGCATCTCCTTTGTCCATTCATCTGTTGATGGACACTTAGGTGGCTTCCATATCTTGACTATTGTAAATAATGCTGCTATGGACATTGGGGTGCATGTATCTTTTTGAATTAGTGTTGTTGTTTTTTTCAGATATATGCCCAGGAATGGGATTGCTGGATCTCAAGGTAGTTCTAATTTTTGAGAAACCTCCATACGGTTTTCCAGGACAGGTATTATTAATGTGGATGAGAACACTGACGCTGGTAAGTGGTAGGTAGGAACCAGGCTGGAAGCCAGTCTTCAGGCTCGTGGCTACCTGTGTTTTCCGCTACACCATGCTGCTTCCATGAGCTTCCTCCAGAATTCTTTCGGTTTCAAGATGACAATTTAATGCTGCCCCCACTTCTTCCACACCTGCTCTTCTCTTGTCTGCGCTATTTGTGTCATGCATTTACTTAAGTAATTTATTATTATAAAGAACTGTTGCATTTTTTTTTAAAGAAATACTATATCTCTCAAGTGGTACACGTTTCAAATGGTTGAAAAGTACTCAGTGAAATCTCCTTTCCCCTCCAAACCCCCAGCCATGTAGATTCCTTCCCAGAGGCCTCCAGTTTCTTATGTATCTTTCTAGAGAAATTCTATGTGTACAAAAACAATTACATTTTATCTTTTTCTGTCATAACAATGGCAGAATACACTGTTGTAAACCTTACTTTTTTTTTCATAGCTTTTTTTAAAATAGAATTTTATTTATTTTATTTATTTATTTTTGGCTGCGTTGGGTCTTTGTTACTGCGCGCGGGCTTTCTCTAGTTGTGGTGAGCGGGGGCTACTCTTCGTTGCGGTGCACACGCTTCTCACTGCAGTGGCTTCTCTTGTCGCGGAGCACAGGCTCTAGTAGTTGTGGGCTCAGTAGTTGTGGCGCACGGGTGTAGCTGCTCCTCGGCATGTGGGATCTTCCCGGACCAGGGCTTGAACCCATGTCCCCTGCATTGGCAGGTGGATTCTCAGCCACTGTGCCACCACGGAAGTCCCTCTTAGCTTTTTTTAGCTTGGTGGTTATTCCATGAAAAGATATATACAAATATTCTTTTTTCTTTTTTTTGGCTGCACCATGTGCAGCTTGCAGGATCTTAGTTCCCCAACCAGGGATTGAACCCGGGCCACCGAAGTGAAAACATCGAGTCCTAACCACTGGACCGCCAGGGAATTCCCTAAATATTCTTAATTGTATATTTTACAGCTGCAAAGTATCCCACTCTATGACTCTTTCAGAATTTATTTCATCAGTCTCAATGGAGATTTAGGTTATTAAAACAATTTTTTTCTATTAAAAGTAATGTTGCAATGAATAAATTTTTACATATTTTACACATTTTGCACAGGCGCAGACGCATGTGTAGGATACATCCCTAGATGTGCAATTGAATTGCCATGTCAACTAGCATATGCATTTGTAACTTTGATAGATATAATAGTTATTAATAATATAATATCATAATACATTATGATATTATATTAATAAACTATGGAACTGTCACTGTGGCAAAGTTTTCTGCAGGTTACTTTGCAAAGATAAGTAAGGCCTCAACTCTTCGATCCAGGAAAAGATAAGATGTAAAAATAACTAATTTACAAGGTATATGGTGTCATTTGAGTCAGAATAAAAAAGAGCTAGATTGTAAACTCCATAAAAAGTCAGGGGCTGTGTCTCTCATCATCTTTTATCCTCAGTGCCTAGCACAGGCCCAGTACTTAGTAGATGTTCAGTAAATATTTGAACAAATCAGTGAATGAGTTAGTGAATTCAGGAATGAGATCAGAGAATTATCAATAAATCTCTATTGGATCAGAAAGTGAATGAGTTCAGCTGGGGGGATCAGTCATGCCTTCATGAAGGGGGTAATGACACTTGTCACCATCTCTTACATTTCATATATTACTCAGAAAAAAAGCACAGCAAATTTTGTTTCTTCATAGTTACAACTTTCTCGTACAACTTTTCAGTTTTCTCAGAATTTCTATTTGTCTTTCTCGATTAGAAGAGACATATAATTTCAACTCAGCAAGAGCACACAGTTATACTTCTGGATTATGAATCACATAGTTTGTGTGATTCTTCTTACGTTCTTCAAGCACTCTTCTGACTTTGAGGTATAGTTTGAAATGATCGCTTTCCAGTTACACAGCTATTATACTGAGGTTTCTTTTCTTTATGGTTCCTCTATTTGTTATGGTCAGTATCTTCCTCTTTCTGGATTTTTCACTTTTGCTCTCATCATTTTTTTTTCCAGAAGAGTGTAAATTCAACTTTTAGAGCTGTCCAAATATATCTTTATTTTGCTCTCATACATGAGGTGTTTTGAATGGTTATAGAATTTCAGATTTGAAATCATTTCCTCTAGAATTTTGAAGACGTTATTCTAGCATCATTTCTAGCAACCCATGTTATAGACAAAAAGCTGTATACCTATTCATTACTTTCTTCCTTACTCTTCGAATAAAGAAATTTCACCAGAATAGAATGTATATAGATACAGAATAGATGCACATATAATGTGTATGTATGTGTGTGTCTGAGAGAAATAATTATTTCAGGTGGGTCTTTCAATCTAAAAACTTGAGTCTTAAATTCTGTATGACATCACTTACATGTAGAATCTAAAAAATACAACAAACTAGTGAATATAGCAAAAAGGAAACAGACTCACAGAGAACTAACTAGTGGTTACCAGTGGGGTGGGGGTGCAATATAGGGGTGGAGGAGTGGAAGGCACAAACTATTCGGTGTAAAATGGGCTCAAGGATGTGTTGCACAACACAGGGAATATAGCCAATATTTTGTAACAACAAAATGTAGATGGAAGGTAACCTTTCAAAATTGTGTAAATTTTTAATTAATTAAATAAATAAAGACTTGAGTCTTTAACTCAAGGACATTTTCTCTCTCTCTCTTTCCTTCATCTTCTATTCTCTATTTTTCCCCCTCTGGAAGTTCCACTTGACAAGTATTAAATCTCCTGAGTCTGTCCTCTCGGGCTTAATTTTTCTCCTGTATTTTCCATCTCCCAGTGGACACAGTGACCTGGGGTGTTTTGCTGAAGGCCTCCTCCCCACACCTGCACTCAGAGTTGCCCACTCAGGCCTCTCACCCAGTAAGAGGCGGGTTGGGGAAACAGACCTACACCACCTCTGCAGGAAACAACGCAGTTTGGGAAACGTAGTTTTATTCCAACCAACAAAAATCTCCAAACCACTTAAAACTTCAATGCACTTTGCCTGAGTATTCCTACTTTGAATCTAAGCTTTGGTTGTACACTTCTTAATTTACCAAATTCTAAGCTTTGAGCTGCGTATCTGCTTTACGTTCTAATATTTTTCTCTACCCATATACTGATGCCAGATACACACTGAGTTATTATTGATAATAAGCTGTTCGATACTTCCTCTATTGGATTCATTCCTTTGCTGGCCTGTGTGGGTGCAAAATAAGGTTTTACTTTCGAAAATATTTTCAAATACTTGCAATTACACTTAAACTCCAGAATAAATAGTTGCAGAGTGCTTTTTTTTTTTTTTTTAAAGTATATCAAGAGATGCAACAGCATCCAAGTTTAGGCCTTTCAGAGGGCAGAACCAGCAGAAGAGAGTCCAGCTGGCTGGACTCAACTGCAAGCATTAGTTCTTCGATGAGGGTCTCAAGGTTTTTCTATCCCTCTCCATGCCGTGGGGAAGGGGGAGAGGATTAAATTTGTATACGGATGCAAAATACAATGGTGACCTATGATCATAATTCATACAGCTAATTTCATGTACTTTGGCCAATTGTATCATGTTCCCAACAGGTCCAAGAAATTTCCCCTTCTGTAACCTGAGGTGCGGGGACGCCAGGGTCGGGGCCTCCAAAGGAAACCACAGGGGTCATTCAGGGTTGGCTTGCTCCATCAGGACGCCGCCCCTTCTTCTCGCCTAAGTAGGAGAGGACGCCCACCAGCGAGCACCTCCCCTGAGGCCCAGCTGCCCCGCACGCTCAGGAGTCAGACCACCTTCTTCAGGTGTCCTTGGAATGCAGTGCTGGGGCTGGGCCTCCGGCCCATTCCCGCCGGCTCGCCTTCCCTGAGTGGGAAACCCAGGCTCCACGCCCTGAATACCCACTGGTAGCCAAGACTGGCGACTCTCCCGCTGGTGTGCGGGTGGCAGGCGAGGCCACTTCGATCCTTAAATAGCCCCTTCTCTGAGGGATGGGAAATATGAATATGCAACACGAGCTCCTCCAGACGCCACTGGACATGCGGCCTGTTTAATATTCATGACGCCTCGTGGGCCCTCAGGACGCTAACAAAAGAATCGCGAGATGTTAGGGGGGCGGGCTCCACGGGGCAAAGCCTCCTCTGATTGGTTGTTCTTAGAGGGAGGTTGCCTTCGATTGGGGGGTGTGAAAGGTGGAGCTGCAAGTGTGGCATAGGGCGGGAGATTTGAATACCCATTTTCTGTGTTCCAGGCTGTGCGGAAGTGCTATCTTTTTACCAGCACTACAACCATAAAGAACATATTCCGAGCACTGTACTCTTAGTTTGGGAGCTCCAATCCACTCGTTTTCTAGATGGAGAAACTACTCCTGACTCCTAGCCCTGGGTTCGGCCACCGCCCCCGGCCGGAAGCTGAGGGGCGGGCCCCGGGTGCGAGACCCGACCCCTCCTCCTATTAATTACTCGCGGCCGGGGCAACCTCAGGAATCTCTTGCGGCTAACTCCATGCAGGGCCGGGCTTGTGGCTTAGTGGTCCCGGGATGGCCTGCGGCTGCGAGGGCCTGAAGGTCCAGCCCAACATCGCTGTACACCTGGGGAGTCCGAGACCCAGTGAGAGCAGTGCGGCCCGAGGTGGCCCAGCCCGCAGCAGGACCAACGCCAGTCGCAGGCCTCCTGACTCCCAGCTTGGTGTCCTGCGTCTTCGTGGTAGGTTGAGATGGCCGAGCATCTGGCCTGAGCGCTCCCAAACCACATCCCTGTGTCCCCGGCGCTGGGGGAAAACACAGAACTCGCGCCTGCGCAGAGCCTTCTGGGGAAAACGTAGCTTCGCGGCAGACCCCGCCCCTTTTGCCCCGGTGACGCGTCTCCGGTTGCCATGGAGACTGCGCTGTTTACAGCCCAGTTCTGCAAGAACCCGGAGCTCCGGTTGGGGTAAGGAGGCTCCCATCCCGAAGTTGTGTAGTAGTTCTTTGTGGCGCTGAGGGTAAGTAAGCCCCGGCCCTACACCACCAACCCTTAACTGCAGCACACAGACCTACCCAATGCCTTGTGCCCATTGCTATCAGCCCGAATTTAGGTTTAGTTTCGACCTCAGCCCTAATTTCGATTTCTCTGGGAGCTACTCAGACTTATCCAGAAATCTTGGGTTAATTTTTGAGCCCCACACTCACACTTGGCCGAAGCCATAGGAGGGACTGGATTAGGAGACCCCATGTTGTCAGAGGGAGCCGGGTGGCCTCGGGCTCAGCCTGGTCAAGATCTGACTCCGGGTCCCTCCTTGTATGTTTGGAGAACTTCAGAGATCCAGAAGCCTTTAAGAGCAGGCGCTCAGATATATATTTTGGGTGAGGATGTGGGTGGGGGCAGTTTTTAGCCTTGTCTGAGGACGGCAGTTCTCACAGTCAGAGCTGTGTGCAGATGAGGTGGGGAAATGTTGGTCTTTCTGCTGCTGCTGGTCTCTGCCTGCTGCCTCCTCACGTGTTCCTCTTCTTGTTCTCTCCTTTTCTTTGTCCTGGGAAGGTTTTGTTTCTTTCATCTGCTGAACAGGCGCAATACCCAGTTGTCAGTTTACAGATGTCACAGTTGTTCTTTTATTTTTTTTAAGAAAACATGTCTGGGTTCATCTGTTTGGCAATACCTACTAAAACTGAACACTGCCTTATGACCCAGCAATTCTAATGCGTTATAAAAATGCATGCATATGTTCACCAAAAAACACATTGTCTCTAAATGAGAATATTCATAGCATTCTCATAATAGTGCCAAACTGGAAGCCCAAATATCCATAAACAGTAGAAAAGAGAGACAAATTTTGGTATAATCATACAATGGTATACTACACAGGAATGAGAATGAACAAACTACAAGTATATGAACAATACTGATAAATCTTACAAGCATAATGCTGAGCAAAAAAAAGTCGGATATAAAAGAGTACATAGTGATTCCATTTATATTAAGTTCAAAAACACCAAAACTAATTTATAGTGTTAAAAGTTGGAATAGTGGTTACTGTGTGGGTGAAGAATAGTGGTCAGAAAGAGGCGTGAGGTGCTGGTAATGCTTATTTCTTGATCTGGGTGCTGGCTGTACAGAGGTTTTCATTTTGTGTACAGATTATGATTTATGTACCTTTTGGTATGAATGTCACACTTTAATAAAAAACTGACATTAAAAAAAGGACAACTTGCTTTCAATGAATCTAAAAAAAAAAATTCTGCTTTTGATCAGGACTTTAGAAACCTCAAATGGCCAAACTACTACAACATCCACCCAAGTTCTTGCCCTCAGAGTGGCACATTGCTAACAAGAACCAATACCACAGAGCAGAGGCCCAAAGGTCCCGGTCCGAACGCCTGGTGGCAGAAAGCCAGAGGCTTGTGAATGAAATTGAAAAGACCACAAGAAAATCTCAAAGCGATGTGAACAAGAAACTAGGTAAGATAACACATTTGGTATATCTGTGAACATGTTTGGATGATACTGTTGAGGTATGGCGATACTGTCATTTGCATTTCATGTTCAGGAATGGCAATGTATTATCTTGAAATATTAGGGAGAAACATGTGTATTCTCTGGCCTCTGTCTTTAAGTTCACTGCCCTAAGGTAGAGACATGGTAACCCAGTCTGATTTTCAGCCATTCATCAGACATTCTTTTACTGATTCGATACATATCTGTTGAGCATCTAAGAGCATCTATGGACAAAGCCCTGGGAATATCACAGAGGATGATCAGAGCCTCAGTTTTTGAGGGGCTCCTGGATTGAGGAGGAGAAAGATAGAAAAATGAATAATCAAAATATAACTAGATAGGAGCTGGGGGAAGGGGTACAGAAGTGAGGGTGGAGTCTGCCCTGGAGAATTGGGAAAGACCTCCTAGAGAGGAACATTTAAGCTGAGTCTTAAAGAAAGAGTAACGCTCTGGACAATCCCATTCCTATGAACACAATGTAAAAGGTGGTGCCCTTAAATAAGCAAAACAAGAATAAAAATAAGATGAAACAAACAAAAGTCCCAAATGCCAAAAAGTGATAAACCAGAGGTCACAAACTCAACAGTCTATCAGAGTTGGGCAGGTAACATAAGGGTTTGAATAAGACCCCTAAGCCAACAGAGAGTGGTGGGGACTGAGGGTGCCTGGAGAACATGTGCTCCATCAATTTCAACCCATTTTTTCCCAAGAAAGAATATGGGCCCAGTGTTGCCGAGTTCCCTGATTTTTTTTTTTTTTTTTTTTTTTTAGAAAATCTGGAATTTTACCCACTTTTTAAATGCTAGCAATTGAGTTGATATATTTATAACACTGGGCAGGATGAACAAACACATCTATAAACAAAACCTGGTCTAGTATTTATAACACAGGGCAGGATGAACAAACACATCTATAAACAAAACCTGGTCTAATATTTATAACACTGGGCAGGATGAACAGACGCAATTATAAACAAAACCTGGTCTAAGGGCTGCTAGTTTTCAACCTCCCATAAACCAAAACTTCATTCAGACCTGCAGGGTTAAATGTTAGGCTTCTCCTGA
The DNA here is from genome assembly GCF_965194805.1 of Balaenoptera borealis. Classification (NCBI taxonomy): domain Eukaryota; kingdom Metazoa; phylum Chordata; class Mammalia; order Artiodactyla; family Balaenopteridae; genus Balaenoptera; species Balaenoptera borealis. The sequence goes on along the minus strand of NC_138879.1, from coordinate 50,138,944 downwards.
TGGGTTGATGCTTACTCCTGATACCAGCCTATAGGTAGGCCTGATCACACTAGACAATAAAGCATTCTGGTTGACAAGGCGTGTCCCTGCAGACAGAGCTCCCAGTTAGTATTTTAGCATTTTATTCTCAAATATGATCAGATGAGGATCACCAAACATGTGAGGGAAGGTTCTAAAATGGCAAACACTGAAACAAACAAAACTAAAGAAAGTACACAGAGCAAAAGAAAAAATAACACTATAAGATCCTCAGGGAATTTAGAAAAGACATTGCATCTATGGAACAAGAAGACTCTTAAAAAAGAGAACATTCAGAGAACAAGAAAGTGTTCTTGGAAATTAAAAATATGAGAGCAGAATATTTTTTTAAGTCAAAAGAAGGGTTGAAAGATAGAGTTGAAGTATCTCCAGAAAGTAGAAAAAAAAGACAAAGAGATAGATAGAAAACAAGAGAGAAAAGACAAGAAAATTAGAGGATCCATCTGGGAGGCTCAATACCTATAGGAGTTCCAAACCCTCCTACACTGTTGGCAAGAATGTAAATTGGTACAGCCACTATGGAGGACAGTATGGAAGTTCCTCAAAAAACTAAAAATAGAACTACCATATGATCCAGCAATCCCACTCCTGGGGATATATCTGGAGAAAACCATAATCTGAAAGGATATATGCATCCCAGTGTTCATTGCAGCACTATTTACAATAGCCAGGACATGGAAGCAACCTAGATGTCCATTGACAGATGAATGGATAAAGAAAATGTGGTACATATACACAATGGAATATTACTCAGCCATAAAAAAGAATGAAATAATGCCATTTGCAGCAACATTGGTGGACCTAGAGATTGTCATATTGAGTGAAGTAAGTCAGACACAGAAAGACAAATTATCATATGATATCGCTTATATGTGGAATCTAACAAATGAACTTAGTTACAAAACAGAAGTAGAGTCACAGATGTAGAAAACAAACTTATGGTTACCAGGGGATAAGGGGGGGAGGGATAAATTGGGAGATTGGAACTGACATATACACACTACTTTATATAAAATAGATAACTAATAAGAACCTGCTGTGTAGCACAGGGAGCTCTACTCAGTACTCTGTAATGGCCTATATGGGAAAAGAATCTAAAAAAAGAGTGGATATATGTATATGTATAACTGATTCACTTTGCTGTACACCTGAAACTAACACAACATTGTAAATCAACTATACTCCAATAAAAATTTTTTTAAAAGTTGTATAAGAAAGTAAATTTATCGTAGTATCATGATATCATGGTTTGAGTATAAATAATACTTACATACCTACAATAATATAAACAAACATTAAATTATTATTTAACAACATGGTGACACAGCTATATTGGGAAGATTGAAAGATCAGAAGTGTGTTGTATAAGTCATATAAGAGCAAACTCTTATCTTTCATCATAGGAAATCAATAGGTAATCTTAAAACTGATAATGAATAAATAGCAATGTAAGCAAATGCCAGAAGAAATACTAAAAGTGTTTAAAAAGCGGTTGCTTCCAGAAAGTGGGAGTGGGTAGGGATGTGTCAGAGAATTGTAATACTTGTAAAACTATTTGACTTTCCAAACAATATACATTTGTGTCTTTCACAAAATTAAAAGTTATTAAAAACAGTGGACTTTGAAGAATTAGAGTCAATGAGTGTAGAATGGTCTTTGGATTAATTTGATGTTGAATGTTAAGAAGAAATATATTCTTATTTCCTTCCTTCCCTCCCTCCCTCCCTCCATCTCTCCCTCCCTCCTTCCTTCCTTCCTTCCTTCCTTCTTTCCTTCTTTCTAATAAACTCAGAGATGTAAAGATGCCCCAAGTAGCACAACTCTAAGAAGAAAAGAAAGTATCTCGGGTAGGTTTACAATAGTCTTCAAGTTTCTAATCTAAGAGTTGGCTACATTGGGAATAGATTAATCCTGGTGTGACTTCTCTGTGTGCTTCAGAGCAGAGGCTTGAGGAAGTCAGGTTCTGGAAGAAGGAGTTAGATGGCAAACTTGAGCAGCTGGTGCATGCGACCGAAAATCTACTCATCTATCGGACCAGATTGGAGAAAGCCCTGGAGAGCTTTAAAGAGCCCTTGCACATCACTGAGAAGTGTCTGGAATACAGGTAGGAGGGAAGGTTCCTCTAATGAATCATCTGTTGTAAGAAATGAATTGCGAAGAGGTAAAAGCTGACTGTGCTAGGTGATGGGTTAGAATGAGACAAATGAGCATGTGTTCTTTTAGAGCCTGAAATTATCTCAGCATGCCCAGGGTGCTGGGCAGTGGAAGGAGCACTGGACTTGGCTCATGTCTAAACTCTGCTCTTGACTAAGTTAAATATAAGTTAGGACTAGGTTTGGCAGTGGGTAATCAGAAAAGGGCAAAATAACATTGAACTTAGATAATTTCTCTCTCTCTCACGTTTAAGGAGTCTGGAGATAGTTCAGGGTTGGCATGGTGTGCCACAGTGTCAGGCTTCCAGGCCTTTTCTATCGTGTTGCTCCACTATCTTATTGCTCCATGTGCGTGGCTTTTACTCCCAAGGTTACCTCATGATTCACTATGGCAGCTGGAGCTCCAGCCATTATGTCTACATGCCAACAAGTAGGAATAATAAGGGTTTGGCATTCACCGTTTCTGCTTGTATCCCGTTGACCAGAGCTTAGTCACATGGCCACACCAATAGAAACTGGGAAATGGTGGTCTTTATTTTGGGCAGGCAGAGCAGATACAATTACTAGAGGACAAGTCTGCTCCTATACACAGAGCCACATGGAAGCACTTTGTAATCCAGAGAGCACTGTGCAAACATACCTTTTTACTATAATTTCCCTCCTGTAAGTCCTATGAGTAGGATGATCCTCTCTGCTCTGGGGTGATGCTGATTTGCAGACCTGAGGCCTGTCACAGCCCTAGGGGGAGCACCCTTCTGCCAGCAGAGGCCCCTCCAGTCGAGTGCATCCTCCTTGCTGGCTATTGAGCGAACCCTCCCAAATGCAGATCTTTCCAGGTCACTCCACGCTTAGAATCCTTTCATTACAATCCTTTGCCCTAGTACCTTCAAAATAAAGTTCAAACTTCTTAGCTTCAAAAACAAGGTCCGTCCTGGTTGGGGCCCCAGTGACCCCTCCAGGGCCATATCTCATCCCCAACAGTGGGATGTACTTAGGGGTGCTGTGCTGCTTGCAGTTTCCCAAATGCACTGTGATTCTGTCCACACTCTTCCTCCTTCCCAGAAAACCCTGTTACCTCAGTGAGCTTAGCCAGGACCCCCTCAGCAGCAACCAGGCAGCAACCTCCCAGCCAGATTTAGAGAGTTTGTGAGGCAAAGGGAAGTAGCCGGTGATCAAAGAGGCCAACATCCAGTTGGCTCAAGTCTACACCTAAGGGAAACTAGGATGTAGAGGACATACATGGATTGAGCACATGCTCCTCTGTGGCAGGTACCGTGCTATCTGCTTTCTTATCTCCTTTGTCCCTTGCCACAACACTAGGAAGTACTAATAGTTATCCCCATTTCACAGATGAGGAAACCAAGGCACAGATAAGTTATACAGCGTGCCTGAGGTCACACAGCTGGTGAGTGGAGACTTCCTCCCTAGCACTGTCATGCAGGTGGAAAAGAATAAACTATCAGACAGCGACTGATCAATTTTGGGAGTAAGTGGTTAAAAACATGAGTAATGCCCAGTTAGTTCTGTGACATGGGGTGAGTTACGTAATCTCTCTGAAACTCAGTTTCCTCACCTGTACTTGAGAGGTTACGTGAGAAGGACTATCCGCATGAAAAGCTCAACACAATGCTTGTCTCGTAGTAAGTGCTCAGTGGTGGGGGTACTATTAATTTTGGCATTATTATGACTATTACTATTGTTACTATAAAGCATCTTTTTGGATTCAATCCTTGTCAGAGGACTAGGATCAAGGAAGGAAATATGTCTTTAAAATTCTAAGTCAGAAGACAGTGTTTCCGATAAACAGGTAAAAAGTAAAAGGCTTCGGAACCGATGGCCAAATTGAGGCCAAAAAGTCCAGCTGGCATTTTTCAGACCAAGTAACCAGTCACCGATTAATTTTTCCTCATTATGTTTTGGATATTTTGAAGTCGCATAGACACCAACTAATGTACATCCCCCATCACATCATCCAGATGGATTTGGTCCAGTTGTCCCGACAGTTTTAAAAGTCAGCAGATTTTGAGTTGCCTTCCTCCACGTGTGGGATGACCGTCCACCTTTCTCTCGGTCAGGGAGAAGCGAGTTGGCGTTGACTTGGTCCACGATGAGGTGGAGCAGGAGCTGATCAAGGAGGCCGAGATCATCCGGGGGGTGACGGCCCTGCTGACCCGCACCCTGGAGGAGACGTCTGAGCAGATCAGGTATGGCCATGCGGGGCCTGCCCTCACATCTCCACTGGGCGTTATCTAGAAAAGGTGGTGCCCACCAAGGCCGTGCTCCATGGCCCAGAAAGAATGGGATTTAATACCCTACAAGCACTTTCCATGCCCCAAGGTGGCCCAGGAACACTCAGAATGAGACGAGGACAACCTCTCACGCGTGACAGTCACCCTCTGGTGGCGGGGTTGGGGTGCGGCCAGATTTCACCCCTGATTGTAAACTGGAGGACACTGGAGCTGACCTCTCACAAACAGGATGCCACAGTGGTGACATCCGAAAATGTCACATTTGGAGGGAAGATCTTGAAGTCCTAGCTTGGATACATTAATTTGTCACCAAGTGTCTAATGGTGTGTGGGTGTGTGTGTTGGGGGGATGGGAAGGTGGGAGGAAGTGTCGCCATATTGCACTAGACTGGCTTCATTTGCCATGGTCTCCCAAGAACCTGGTTTAGGTGCTACCTAGGCATTCCGGAGGGAGAAACCCAGTTTACCTTCTCCCTTCAGGCTGAACCGCTCTGCCAAATACAGTCTTGAAAAGGACTTGAGGGACAAGTTTACAGCCCTGACCATTGATGATATCTGCTTCTCACTCAACAACAACTCGCCAAACATCAAATATTCTGAGAACGTCGTGAGGGTTGAACCAAAGTGAGTGGGTCCCTGCTGGCCTGGCCCTGCTGTCCTCCTCCCTGCTGTGTGTCATCCTAGTGCTTCTCAGAGAGGCAGGCAGGACCTAGCACATCATCCTGAATGCAGGCTGAGAGCTGGGAAGAGGCAGGCTTGGGGCAAAGGTGGGCGCTGAGCAGTGAGTACCCTGACACAGGACCCAGAGGCGCCTCGGTCCTCCGGGTTGCCCCCACTTTAAGAAAGTCTGATATAAAAAAAATTTTTGTGGGGGGGGCCATACCGTGCAGCATGCGGGATCTTAGTTCCCCGACCAGAGTTTGAACCCACGCCCCCTGCAGTGGAAGCGCGGAGTCTTAACCACTGGACCACCAGGGAAGTCTCTGATATAAAATCTTTAAACCTTTCAAATTTATTCATTTACCTATTTGCATTTTTAACAAGTAAAAGAATTTAAAAATGTAGAAAGGGCAAGTTAATAATTTCCCCATATCTACTCCTTTCTATCATTACACTCCCCGAGATAACCAGTGTTATCTGTATGTTCTTACAAACATATGTATACACTCACCTACACAAATAAATTTTGTTTCTTTACAAAAATGGGATTGTACCATGTACCTTTTCTGTAACATCTAACTTACATTTTTCAAGTAACATTACATCACAGACCTAACTCATTCTAATTTTTAAAACGTTCTTTTTGAAGTAAAACATACATATAGAAAACTGCACAGGAGTTCCCTGGTGGTCCAGTGGTTAGGACTTGGCACTTTCACTGCCAGGGCCCGGGTTCAATCCCTGGTTGGGGAACTAAGATCCCACAAGCCATGCGGTGCAGCCAAAAACAAAGAAAGAAAAGAAAAACGCACAACTAATAGTAAACAGTTTAATGAATTATCATTGTTTTAGTTATCTTTTGCTGTATAACAAGGTACCCCAAAACTTAGCAGCTTAAAAACAATAACCATGTGTCATCTCCCAGCTTCTGTGGGTCAGGAGCCCAGGCATGGCTCAGCTGGGCGCCTCTGGCTCACATCTTATGATGTTGTAGTCAAGGGGTCTGCTGGGGCTGCAGTCTCATCTGAAGGCACAACCGCGGCGGGGGGGGAACCCACTTCTGAGCCGACTCGTGTGGTCATGACAGGCCTTGCCACCCGAGCCGCTCCACGGAGCTGTCCCAGGATGTGGCAGCTGGCTTCTCCCACAGCGAGTGATCCAAAAGGAAGCAAGAGAGAGAGGGCAGCCGAGACAGAAGCCACAATTTTCTTTCAACCTAATCCTAGAAATAACCTCTCATTATGTCTATTCATGAGAGATGAGTCAATGAGTTCATCCCACAACTCAAGGGGAGGGGACTATACAAAGGTGTGAATACCAGGAGACACAGGGGGTCATTGGGGACCATCTCAGAGGCTGCCTCTAGTCACACAGCAAACAATCTCCATGTAACCACCAACCAGGCCAAGAAATAAAACATTACCACCAACACCAGAACCTCCACCCTGTCCCCTCTTGATCAATACCTCCTCTTTCCTCCCCAAAGAGAACCACATTCCTGAGTTCTAATAGGTTTGTTGTGCCTACTTTTGCATTTATTAAATAGCATCATGTACTATGTGTCTCGTGTGTCCCTTTCCTTCCAGTCAACATTATTTTGAGATTCCTCAAGTGTTATATAAAGCAGTTCCTTGTCAAACTAGCAATTTATTCATTTCTTTATAGCATTCCAGTATGGACTCACATTCTCCTATTTTATTCAGTGTGTTGTAATCTGTTACTATTATAATTTACTTTGATACTTAAATTGTCTCTACCTATGTGATCTTGACGAAGTTACTCCATCTTTCTGAGCCTCAGTTTTCCTCATCTGTCAAATGGGGGTATGAAAGTTAGCTCACTAGGCCATCGTGAGGATTAAACGAGAGGATGTCTGTAAAGTGCCAGCCCAGAGCCTGGCACAGAGTAAGTAGGTTTCCCCAAAGTGACAGTTATTGCCACTGACAGACCACCATTCGCTCTGCCTAGAGATGGGGAAACGTTCTAGGTGCTTCTGATGGTGGAGGGAGGCTTAACTTCCTGTGGGTTTCCAGTAGCTTGTCCTACCCCCATACCCACACATCCAGCCCAAATATGCTATGAATGAATGCATGGGTCCTGTTTCAGCTCTGTGAGTCTGGAAGACTGGTTGGACTTCTCCAACACCAACGTGGAGAAGGCCGACAGGCAGAGGAACAACTCTCTGACGCTGAAGGCCCTCGTGGACCGAATCTTGTCCCAGACGGCCAACGACCTAAGCAGGCAACGTGACGTGGTGGACACCGCATTCAGGAATGGGCTGAAGGAGACCAAGGACGCCAGGGACAAGCTGGCTGTTCATCTGGCCAAGGTGAGCTCCCCGGGGGGACCATGGAAGAGCACCTTCAGAAGGTTTCACCCTGTAAACCTAGAATGGCCTTCAGGGCTTGTGATCCTGTGTACTAAGGAGTAGAGGTCACTCAGCTCTCTCCATCTTAGCAGCAGGCTTTGGGCTTTGGGGGACTGGAGCGGGCCTTGGCCCCGCTCTGGGCCTCCTTTCTTACTCATCGCTGCAAAGAACAGGCTGTCTCCCCTCTCTGGGCCTTAGTTCTTCCTTCTGTGGAGCATAGAGATGTACCATATGCTCTTATACGTTCTTTTTTTAAAAAAAAAAAGATTTATTTTTATTTATTTATATTGGCTGCGCCAGGTCTTAGTTGCGTCAGACGGGATCTTTGTTGCGGTGTGCATGATCTTTTAGTCGCAGCATGCGGACTTAGTTGCGGCACGCGGATTCTTGGTTGCAGCATGAGGACTCTTAGTTGCAGCATGCATGCGGGATCTAGTTCCCCGACCAGGGATCGAACCCGGGCCCCCCTGCATTGGGAGTGCAGAGTCGTACCCCCTGGACCACCAGGGAAGTCCCTTATACGTTCTTTATGACTCTGAAGTTCCGTGAGTTGAGTGCAACCGATTTCTCCAAACCCAGATGCAACTCTGGGATTCTGGCTTGTTGTCTGGTTATCCAGCCATTTGCTGGTAAACTGGCTCCCAGAGGAGAAAAAAGCCCCTGATTTATAGAACTTGCAGATTTCTGTGGTGTAAATTCTTCCACCGTGGTCAGTTTCAAGTTACCCATTTAACACAGGTCTGGCAGAATTCCTGAATGTTTAACAATTGGAGCCCAATAAGCCGACTCTAGCCCATGTCCCTCACCAGCAAGGACCGCTGGGTCCTGAGCATATGGGACCATCCCGCAGGCTAAGCTCAGGGACAGTGGGTAGAGTCCAGTGGAACAAGGGCTGAATTTGGACTGAGGACCTGTGGGCCCACATTCCAGTCCTGCGACAGACCAGCTGAGTGACTTAAGCAGACGCCTCAAGCTCTCTGAGCCTTCCGCCTCACCTGTAACACTGGGACAGCTACAGCTACCTGATGTGGCCACTGCTGGCCCACTCCTTGCTTTTCACTGATGGTGAAGCAGCCATGGAGAGCGGAAGGGACCCCAGGTGGCAGGTGCATCACTGGCAGCCTGGGACTAGAGCCCAGGCCTGCTCAGCGACCGAAACCTTGTCCTTCTGCTGCATTCCTCCCTTGCCTTCCATGGACCCAGAGTCTAATTGTAAGAAAAGATTTATCTCTGTGATGAGCAGGGCAAACCAGAATGTCATCAAAAGTTATACTGCAACAGTCCGCAAAATGACAGGTAGAAGAGCCTTGTGGGTAAGCGTGTAGAGCCTGGAGCCAGACAGCCTGGGTTCGAAATGGGGCTTCAACACTTGCTGTGTGATCTTGGGGAGGCTACTTAATGTTTTGTGTTCTTTTATGAGATGGTCAGTCACGTGCAGCCATAAGGAGAAAGGGGGCTCAGGAAAAAACACAGTTTATATTGTATTCACAGGTCCTAGAGACAGGAGGCAGGGCTCCCCACGCAGGGCCACATGGAGAACACACTAGTGTGGTCAGGCGGCAGATGACAGGAGCAAGGGGAAGGTGGAGGCCACGGCCTTTACTGGGGTTTCCTCAGGACGGGCCAGGCAGGGCAGCGGGAGCACTTTAGGATCAGCTAGGGGGAATAACCTCAGTGGGCTTTGGACTATGGAGTGGTCCCCAGTCGCCTGGCACCCGGCCCTGGGATGACTCAGGCAGAGGAAGATGGCCTCCTGGGCTGAAAGGGCAGAGAGAGGAGGGAGGGCTCTGGTCTTGCAGATCCAAGGCCTGCTCAGGCTGGTCCTTTGCCGTCTCCAAGAATCGAAGAGCCCAGGGAGGGACAGTTTCTCCCAGCCAGAAAGGTTTTTTATGATGTCAGAACATCACAATGCATAGAAAATTTAAAACATTATAATACACTTAAGCTGCCTGTTCCTGGGACTTCCCCGGTGGTCCAGTGGTTAAGACTCCGCACTTCCACTGCAGGGGGCACAGGTTCAATCCCTGGTTGGGGAACTAAGATCCTGCATGCACATGCCATGCTGTGCGGCCAAAACAAAAAAAAAGCTCCCTGTTCCTTGGTTTCCTCATTGATAAAATAGGGACAGCAACAGTACTCACCTCCCAGAGTGGGTTAGGGTAAAATTAGACAACCCAAATAAAGTATTTAGAACAATGCCTGGCACATACCGATTTTATACACATGCACATATATATACATACGTTTACATAGTTTATACATATAATCAATATAATAGATAATCAATAAAAATTGGCTGCTGCTGCTGCAGCTAATAATAGGAACAACAACAACAATAATAGTAATAATGATAAACGTAGCCAAAGACTAGTCAAGAGGCTTCCTGGTGGAGTAAGAACTTAGTCCAGGCCTTGAAAGATGGATCTGAGATAGGAAGGCAGCGGGGAGGAGGGTCCACCGTAAGAGAAGAGGCAAGAAGCTGGGCTTTGCAGAGGCCTGTGAGAAGCCCCGTCCTGCCGGGGGAGATCCTGCAGGAGCTGGGAGCTGTGTGGCTGAGGCCTTGGCAGCAACATCTAAAATGAGCATCCAGGGACTCACCTGGTGGTCCAGTGGGTGCGGACTCCCACTCCGCACTCCCAATGAGGAGGCCCGGGTTCGATCCCTGGTCAGGGAACTAGGTCCCACACGCATGCTGCAGCTATGAGCCCGCATGCCGCAACGAAGCTCCCACGTGCCATAGCCAAAAATAAATAAACAAATAAATAAATGTTTTTTAAAAGTAAAATAAAATGAGCATCCAAAATGATCTGGACAGGCTCGAATGATGGACTAAAACAAATCAGGTGAGATTCCCTGCCCCCACCTGGAGATACCAACCTAGGTTCTATGAGAAAAGCCTCCAGCTGGTTATCACCTGGCTAGAAGCCTCCGTGGTCATGAAGAGGCTCGGCAAACGGAGGCAACGGCCTCCAAATTAAAGGGTAGGGACGGGCTTCCCTGGTGGCGCAGTGGTTAAGAATCCTCCTGCCAATGCAGGCGACACGGGTTCAAGCCCTGGCCCGGGAAGATCCCACATGCCGTGGAGCAACTAAGCCCATGCGCCACAACTACTGAGCCCGCGAGCCACAACTACTGAGCCCGCGAGCCACAACCAGTGAGCCCGCCCGCAAGCCACAACTACTGAGCCCACGTGCCACAACTACTGAAGCCCGTGCGCCTAGAGCCCGTGCTCTGCAACAAGAGAAGTCACGACAATGAGAAGTCCACGCACTGCAACGCAGAGTAGCCCCCACTCGCCACAACTAGAGAAAGCCCGCGCACAGCAATGAAGACCCAACACAGCCAAAAATAAAAACAAATAAATAAACAAATTTATAAAGAAAAAAAAGAAAAAAGAAACATTAAGAAAACCAGATGTAATGTGTGGACCTCATTCGAATTCTAATTTAAACATACCAACTCTTACCGAAAAAAAAAAAAAGGACACTGAGGGAAATTTGAACACTAGATTTTAGATAATAATAAAGAATCTTTCTTTCGTTTGTGTGTGATAAAAAATATTGTCGTTATGTTGAAAGAAAAAAAAAGAGTCCTTATAACTTAGAAACATACTCAAGTATTTAAGACTGAAATGATATAATATCTGGGAGTTCCTTTAAAATAAATAAGCTGACGGCAGGGGTGCATAGAGGGCATTATCGATGAAACAAGATTGGCCGTGTATTGATCATTGCTTAAATGGATGCTGGGCCCATGAGGTTCACTACACTACCCACCTTCATGTATGTTTGGAAATTCCCATGATGAGACGTTTAAAAAGAAAAAAAACTTAAGGAAGAAATAAAATTTTAGACTAGTGAAATATTAATCTGAAAACCCGAGTAGCTTCAAAGGAATCTTTTCTTCGCACAAAGCCACCATCAAAGAAACCAACAAAACTCGGATTAAACTGCTCACCCTTTCTTCGGGCTTCTAGGGGGCAGAACTGGTACTGAAACAGAGAAGGACCCTATGGTCCTTGCTCCCCTCCCCCCATGTCCTCAGCCTGCCATCTGTCTGTGGAAAAACTTCAGCCAAAGAATAAGTTTAATCAGAGAAGTGAGAAAATACAGAAACAAAGGAAAACAGTCAAAGGAGACCAAATAATAATAGTTTAGTCATTAAGCATAGTCAAGGACCTTTAGTTCCTCCTCAAGGGCTATAGATGATATTCTGAGCCGTATCCTGTGAGCTGTCTTATAGGTACTGAAACCCCCAGCAGGTGGAAGAAGTTAACTACATGGTGACCAGACTGTAGCCATGACATAAGCTGCCGCAATTCTAAGAATTGGTCTCAAGGAAATGGGAACAAACCGACACTGGAACTGAAGATTAATTGTACTCAAAACAATCAAGATGACGCTGGTCAGACCACCGATGACCAATACCAAGGTGACTGTCAGAGGTGACTGTGCTGTTTCTGCATGTAGCACCCTCCCTCCGTCTATAAAAGCTCTTGCCCACTGATTGTCCGGTTGTGCTGGGGAGTTGGCCTTTGGACAGGCGTCTGCCCTCCCCGCCCGCCCCCCTGGTTGCCGGCATCTAAAATAAAGCAAACTTTCCTTTCCACCAACCTGGCCTCTTTAATGGTTTTTGAGCAGTGAGCAGCCGGACCCCACCTTCAGTTACAGTACTAGTGGGTGGATTGGTAAGGAAATAGGAAGCATTCCACTCATGATACAGAGGTACTTTATACCAAGGTAAATGGGCAGCCTTCAGCCTTTGCTGAGGGAATCTACATATTTGGGAAGGAGAAGAGGCAACAGTGGCCACTCGTGCCCATTCCATCTGTGAGGTTCTAAGGTTGGGTGAGTTACCTTGCCCATGAGCAATCACTGCTGTAGTGAAGAGGGATCAGACTCTTTCTGGGATCCTGCTTGGGTAGATATCAGAGGTGCCCTCTTCCTAACCTCCTAAGAGCATCTGCTGTTGAGGTTTTTTTTTTGTTTTTTTGTTTTTTTTAATAAATTTATTTATTTTATTTATTGTTTTTGTCTGCATTGGGTCTTCGTTGCTGCACATGGGCTTTTCTCTGATTATGGAGAGCGGGGGCTACTCTTCGTTGCGGTGCGTGGGCTTCAGTAGTTGTGGCACACGGGCTCAGTAGTTGTGGCTCGCGGGCTCTAGAGCGCAGGCTCAGTAGTTGTGGCGCACGGGCTTAGTTGCTCCGCGGCATGTGGGATCTTCCCGGACCAGGGCTCGAACCCGTGTCCCCTGCGTTGGCAGGTGGATTCTTAACCACTGCGCCACCAGGGAAGTCCCTGCTGTTGAGTTCTGAGGAACACACCCCGGCCTCACCTCCTCTAATCCTTTCTGTAAGGTCATGGAAGAGATTGCCTCCCAGGAGAAAAATATCACAGTTCTCGAAAAAGCCATCCTTGACCAAGAAGGACCTGCCAAGGTGGCTCATACACGCCTGGAGACCAGGACACATCGGCCTAATGTGGAGCTGTGTTGCGACGTTGCACAGTACAGGCTGATCAAGGAGGTCGATGAGATCACCCACAACGTCGCAAGGTAGGCGCAGGGCTACTGGGGCTCCGTTTACACCTGGATTGTGAGCAGGGTTAGGTGATGTCATCGTGGGTGATGCCAGGTGGGCATAAAGACCTTTGCACCTTTCGTGTTTGAGGGGTTCTTTTCCAGAGGGCAGTCTCTCCTAACTCCCGCCAATTGCTGCCATGCAGGGACTGCATCCCGCTGTTTACATTTTTCTGAAGTCCAGCTCCAGATGTTTAGGTAAAATCTACAGTTTTAAACGTTGGCAGTTCATGGGTTTATCTGCCTTGTGAACATGGCACAGGCACCAATTTGAAATCTCTGTCTTAAGGAGGAGAAAGGAGGAAGACACATCAATTTGGATCCTGCACTGAATATATGAATACATTTTTCCCCCTGAAATAGTGATGTAGAGCCATAAATTATTCCCTAATGTTCTTCCTCTTCTAGATTAAAGGAAACGTTAGCCCAAGCTCAAGTAGAGCTGCAAGGCCTGAATCGCAGGCAGCTCGCCCTGCAGGAGGAGATCCAAGTCAAAGAGAATACCATCTACATCGATGAAGTGCTGTGTACGCATATTAGGAAGTCCATCCCTCCAAGGGATGGGGATGACCACGGGGAGTGGGCTGGGGGCCTTAATCCAGACACTGTCTGCTGAAAGTAGGATTCTCATTAAGCCATTCTCATTAAACAGAGTCATAAAACCGTAGAACAGAACTCTCATTTCAGGTGGGCAGAACTTCCAGTCAGCCCACCAAAAAGTCTTGGCTGGGGTTCCAGGCCTGCTCGGGGCCTGAGATTTGGGTGCAAAGCTCTATTCTGCTGCTGCTAGTGGTCCTGTAGTTGTTTAAGTGTTAAGTTCCATGAATTAGCACAGGCCATTCTTATCACAGGACTTCAGGCCTGGGGGAGGGGTCCAAGACGTTTTAGTTCAGATTTATTTCAATTCAGAAGTTGGGCTGGATCCCCTACTCAGACCATGCCCATCTTACTCATGAGAGGACCGGTGAACACTTCTCCTGGCCCTCAAGATTCCTTTTTCCTAGAAAACAAGGTGGTGGTTGCTGACTTAGACCCCTGGCTGGTCCACGGGATGCATGTTCAGTTCATACGGAACTTAGATGAGAGAGGAGCGGCCCTGGGTCAGGAGTCCCCCGTAAGCCTTCCCAACACCTGTGGGCGTCTCTCTGGGCCTCTTTCTCTCAGGTGAAATTGAGACAGGCTGGGACCTGAGACCCTCCAGTGGAGTGATTGCACCTGAGCAAACATCTCCCCGAGCAACAGAATACAAAGAAACCATAAGGGACTAAAAATAACCGCATGCACAAAAAGGCCACAAACCAACCGCTATTTCTGAGGTGCCGGGAACAAAAACAGGGCACTGAGCATGATCCCTGCCCAGGGCACCACCAGGGGGGCTGGGCAGACCACCTAACCCACCCGTCTGTCCCAACCCACTGACCCACCCCCGTTGTTACCCATTTAAGGAACCAGCTCGAGCCCCCTCGGGGAGCGAGCAAAGACACCTGTTACTTGCTTTCACTCCCTCGTGCTGCAGCACTAGTCCCAGTAAAGCCTCGCCTGAATATCTTATCTGGCTTCTTATTGCTTTCTCTTGATTAAAGAGTCCAAGAACCTGTGTCGGTAACAAAATGAAGAGGAGGGATAGGACCCAAGGGCCCTCCAGCTCTTAGGAAGTTAGGGGCTGGGGAGCGGGTGAGCCAGGTTTTGCTGTTTTCTGGGGTCATGGTGTTACTGACTCGGGTCCCTGGACTCTTTAATCAATAGAAATTGATAGAAGGCCAGACGAGACATTCAGGCAAGGCTTTATCGGGCCTCATGCTGCAGCACAAGGGAGCGAAAACAAGTCACAGGTGCCCTGGCTTGAGGAGGGGCGAGCTGGTTCCCGAGAGGGTGCTCGGCAGACATTCAGATCCATTGGGACCTTAGTCTCGGGATTGCCGGCCTGGGAAAGAGGAAGGCGACGTGCCTGGGCTCGGTAGGTAAGCTTTTCCAGTAGGCCGTCCTGTCGCACCACCGTGTGAGAAGGATTTCTGGCGTCTGTTTTCTTTGCTGAATGTAAACTGCATTTGGCGTCGGTTTTCTGACCAGTTAGTAATCATTCGTAGTGGTTTTTTTTAATACTCAAGTGACAGGAAAAGAAAAGAAAAAAAAATTCCTCCCGTTCTCGCCACAGATTCAAGTCAGTGGCTAAGAGTTTGGGTTCTGGAGTCACACATAGCTCAGTTCAAGTTCTCCAGTCACACCCGCCTCCTAGGGCGCCTGTGGGTGAGATAAGCCATGGGAAGCCCTTCCCGGGGGTGGGGGTGCAGCAAGCAGAGAAGGGACAGAGTCTGGACAGTCTAGGGGTTCTGGGGCTTGGGGACTGCTTGGATATACAGGGCGAGGGAGGGAGAGGGGCCAAGGACGGCTCCCCGGCTTCTGGCTTGGGTATCAGGGTGAATCGGGGCGCCTTTTGCTGAGAGGGAACTTGGGAGGCAGAGGGCTGGGCAGTGAGGGTGGAGGTCGGGGAGTGAAGGTGACGAGCTCACACGTTGAGGGCGAGGACCCTGTGGTGGGGAGGAAGGTCCAGACGCAGCCAGAGGGCTGGGAGACATCTGCAGACAGGCGGCAGTGGAAACCAAGCAACGCGTGAGAGTTTGAAGAGCTCAGAGGAGAGCTCTGGGCCTGAGCCCCGGAAGACACCAGTATTTCACGGTTGAGTGAAGAACCGGACCAACAAGCAGGCTAAGAAAGAACCTCCGAGGGGCTGAGGGAGGCCAGAAAAGTGTAGCATCACAGATGCCACAGTAGGAGAATGTTTGGAGGCACCGGTGGTCAGCGGGTCAAACGCTCCAGCGTAGGCCAAGAAAGGAAAACATCCTCTAGATCTGGCAGTTAGGCAATCGCCAATGACACTTTGCCAAAGGCAATTTCAGTAGAGTATTGGAGGAAGAAGTCAAGAAGTGTAGATGCTGATTTTTGAAAGATGCTTATCTTATCTCGGGATGTCTTTGAAAAGAAAATTGGTAACCTCTGCTCTCTGCTGGTACTCATTCTGCCCCAAGGACCAAGAAGCCGAGAGGTGGGAGCAGAAATACGGAAACGTCCTCTTTTATCACACATGAGCCGGCAGTCAACATCGTAAGACGCCATGTTAATTTCTTTCAACTTGGCCTGTGTCCTTGAAAAATCAGTGTGTCTTGGAAGTCGTAAACATTGAGGCTGTGAGTGCAGACTTTGTAAGTATCTAGTCCAACTCAATCATTGTACATTTGGGAAAACTGAAGCCCAGAAAGGAAGTAGAAGAGTGCTAGATGCAGCTGTCCTGCAACATTCACACCTATTGTTGTGTTTACCTTTACACATGAATTACGTAATGAAGTTATCACAGAGAACCAGATGCTGGCTTGGTTTGAGCCTCGCTGAAGAATTGTGGCCCTGGCATGTTCTGGAAATCCTGGAAGAAGACAATTTCTTTAGGAACTATTTCCCATTGCATTCCTTAGGTCGTAATTGGCACTTAAGTGGACGATCTCAGTTAGGTACGAAGACTCTTTAATGGGGGGAGTTAGCGTCCCTCAAATTTGAGACAGTTAAAATTAAGGAAAGGATGGCTTTATGTTAACAGAGAGATTAACCTGTCAGTAGTAAGACAAAACAGAGCGCCTGTTTCTCAAGCTGGTACGCACCCTGTTCTCTCACAGTCTCCTGATACCATAGGAAAATCCTCAGTATTTGAGCCCTTGAGGTCTATTCGTGGATAAGTGTCATCTGAGCAGCATAGAATGAAACGTGCTGGGTCCCTAAGTCTCTGGCAGGAGTTGATCACTCTAAGAATCTGCTTACATTTCTCAGACCCTTCTGTGGACGTCTCAAAAGTTTAGCTCCTGGGTGGTGAGTTCCAGAAAAAGAGAACGTGTGAATGGACAGAATGTCATGGGATCTCTGTGGTCTTTCAGCCCAACTCCCCAGTTTTATAGATGAGGAAACAGAGGTTCACAGGGAACTGGGGGAAAGCAAGCTACTTGCCCAAGGTCCCTGTAAAGGTTCAGGCAAGGCTGAACTCCTGGCCCCAAACTCAGGGCTCTTCTCACTATGGCCTGAACTAACTCCCCAGCTCCCAAAACCTTCTTCTCTGAGAACTGCATGCCAATATACACAGGGAGGGCTCCACAACCATGGTCATATGATAGATATATCCTGCCCTCCCCAGCCAAACTGCTCAGCGACCCATCAGGGCTGGTCAGAGTCGGCCTCCTGGGAATTGGGATTTTGAAACAGAAATGCATAGAGGCAGGAAATAACTAGAGGATCTAGAGAGGAGGGTCACTAACTCCTGTGGCCACAGCCCCAGAGCTCCCCTGGGTCCTCTCATGCAAAGAGTTGAACAACCAACTCTTTCTATGAGATGCCCCAATATAGTCCCACTCTTGGCTTTAGCTCTCAGAAGGTTTTTTTTTGTTTTTTCTTAAATAAATTTATTTATTTATTTATTTATTTTTTGGCTGTGTTGGGTCTTCGTTTCTGTGCGAGGGCTTTCTCCAGTTGCGGCGAGCGGGGGCCATTCTTCATCACGGTGCGCGGGCCTCTCACCGTTGCGGCCTCTCTTGTTGCGGAGCACAGGCTCCAGATGCGCAGGCTCAGTAGTTGTGGCTCACAGGCCTAGTTGCTCCGCGGCATGTGGGATCCTCCCAGACCAGGGCTCGAACCTGTGTCCCCTGCATCAGCAGGCAGATTCTCAACCACTGTGCCACCAGGGAAGCCCAAGCTCTCAGAAGTTTTTGGCTAAGCTTGCTCAGTTAAGAACCTTAACTAATGTACCTTGAAGGAAAGAGTGAGTGGCCCTGCTGGGATCAGAGCATACCGGTGACACAACTTCTGAATGTGCAGAGGGTTCTAAGTAGGCAACAGGGTGGCTTCTTGCTTGTATTCAAATTCCTGCACAAATTTCCCTTCTCAGAGACTGCCCCCCTCAACTCAATTCAGCGGGAACCACCGTATTTGCACCATCCAGCCCTGCTCCTCCCCACGCCCCGCCCCGGTTGGCTGGGTCAGGAGTGAGCAGCTAACGGAAGGTGGGCCAATGAGCCCCTCTCCTGAGGAATTTGGACTTAGGACCAGGAGATTTCAGTTCCATCCGGCTGCTCTCTTGAGTAGAGGAGATGTAGGCTTTGGAGGGTGGGTGACAGCTGCTGTCTATCATGTGGACGGGAAACAGCCAGTTTGCAACTAGAGAAAAAGTAGAAGCTGATGCACCGAGAGAAAGAGAGAAGAAAGAGCTCCCTGCAGCCCACCCCCCTCTCTGGGCTCCAGGCAGTTTCTGAGGCCCCCGGGTTCTGTGAGACACTCAAGCATCCTCACACTGGGCAGTGATGCCCAGTGGTTTTTCTGTGGCTGCCACCCAGGAGAGCTGGAGCTCACAGGCCATGCCACTCAGCTGGACAAGTGGGCGGAGAAGGCTGGGTAATTAAGGGAGTTACCCTTGAGTGGGATCCTGATGAAGGATGTTTGCTGGGCGGAAAGGTGGGGCGGGGTGGATTCCAGGCAGTGGTACGGCACACACAAACACAAGGGGTCTCAGAGCTGAATATATTTCCCGAGGAATTGTGTGTAGGTCTCTATAAAGGATGCTACAATCGCAAAACCAAAAGGACTTATTATATAGCCTTGCAAGACAGGTATACCATTGGTAATGCCAACAATTACAGCTGTTAACGTGTTGAGTGCTTATAATGAGTTACTTATGCAAACTGTTACTATCCTCATTTTATAGGTGGGGAAACTGAGGCTTGGAGGGGGTCACACAGAATTCAGACCCAAGCAGGCTAACTCTAGCACACGCGCTCCTGAAACCATTATGCCCCATCATTTAGTAGCAAGGAGAGATTTTTAGATGGAAAAACCTGGGCACAGAGTTAATAACTTGTTCAGAGTGATTCAGTCCCAGATTTAGAGACTGAGCTTAAGTTTCCCAAATCAGACCTGAGAGATTAATACCTTAATTGATTTTGGGAAATCTGTTTCCTGTGATGACCTAAACTCTACTCTTTGCCTCTAAGTTTGGAAGGGGGTTGGTGACCTCAGGTCCCAGGTGAATAATGCCCAAAATGGTCTTCCGTGTGGAGGAACCACAGCCAGGGACTCAGTTTCCCAAATGTGGAAGAGTTAGGGAAATCATGAAATCAATCATTACCTTCTCGATCTCCTAACCACCTGCATCTGAGACTACTTGTTGAACCTGATTTGGACTTTGGGGACACATCCTGTCAGTAAAGGGCTGGGGCCCCTGCACAGCCCCTGGACTTCGTGCTCCAGGATGATCAGCTATACACAGTGCCCCGAGGCAGCGCACACAGGCTGCCTAACCCAGCAGCCGTGCCCAGCCCCCAGCCCCTCCCTCACTCTCCTCCCTCACAGAGGATCCATGAACTACGTTTCCAGCTTCCCTTGCAGCTGGCGGGGGTGGCTGTGTGACTCAGTTCTGGCCACAGAGGCAAAAGCAGAAATCAGTCGGGGGCTTCCAGCAAGAACTTCCACCACTGGTGCTGTCCCTTCCTTCCCTCCTTCCTGCCAGGACAACGGCTGAGGTGTTTCAAATAGCCCCTGGATACCATGGGGAAAGACCAAGAAGGGCACATAGATAACTAGTCCCAACGCTGGGGAGCCCCAAAGCAAAAGCAGCAGCCAATTAACTCTAAACTAGTGAGAAAAATAAGCCCTTATTTGTTCGAGCAATTGTTGGATCCACTGACACTTAGACCAGAATGTAGCCTGACTGATAACCCCATCTCAGAGCTAGAGTGTGGACCCAGAGACCTATCAGCTAGTGCAGGGTTTTAGTTTCTGTTTCTGTCTCTCTCTCTCTCTCTCTCTCTCTCTGTCTCTCTCAACTGTTAGCCCCAGAAAACAGTGCCCCTTGTCTATACCAGCAGGGTGGGTTGAGGAAAGATCTGCTCCCTCCCCTTCTGTAGTGGAAGAGAGAGGCGGGAGACAGGCACTTGTTATTGTCAGCCTGTCATATATCAATAAAAGGGCTATAGATAACCCCTGTGTTGTGTGTTGGCCCCTATGGTGTTTACTTCATAGCAGGCTGGGATCCATTAGCTCACAAGTCCCCCCTCTGGGGGCCAAACTCAAATTTGCACACACCAGTTGCTTTAAATATAGCCCTAATAAGCATATTTTCAGCCCCTTAGCACCTGCCTGCTTTACACACCCTGCAAAACTTCACCCAACATCTGCCGGCCATAGATAAGACAAACCGCAGAGCTATAAAAGACCCCAAGCCACTGCTGCCCTTTGAAGTTGTCTGACCCGGAGACCTACCTAGACACATAAACCCCCTCTTGGAGTCCCTTCTCCCCTGGGAGGCCCCTTGCCCTCTTCCCTTTCAGGGGTTGGCCCAGCACTGCTATCCCTAGAACGTCTCCCGCTATGGGGGACTGCCCTTGACTGCAGTCCTGTCCCAGAGCCACGCTCATACAGCTCATTGTGTGCCACTACCATCTAGTGGTCATGAGTTTTTTGTTTTGTTTTGTTTTGTTTTGCTTGATCAGTCCCAAATATTTGAACTTACCACCACTTCTCACTAGGACTCCACACGATGAGGGGTGGGGAGGAATAATTCCCCAGTAGAAAATCTGGATGCTATTAGGAAGGAGTGGAGAGAGGAGGCATTCGAAAACTTGACAGACCCACTACAGGAAGTAACGTCAAAGATACATGAGGCTCTCAGCACCAGGAGAAGACCGGTACCCAGAGGCAACTGGAACACTTTTGACAGAGATTAAAGCAGTGAATAAAGAACTAGATGCTGCCAGGAAAGGGGCAACAGAGATGCTTCCTGATTCAGGCTTTCTTGCTTTAGAAATATTCAGAAAAGAAACTGACCAAGTAATGACCTCTTACTGGAGCTGAACTTCCCCAATTCTAAGTCTGGCTCTAAGACATACTCTTCCTCTACTGGCAAGGGGCACACATGTGGCCTAAGCTCAGCCAGTGAGATAACTGACCTCACGTCTGTTCATCTGCGTGAGTGACTTCAGTATTTGGACATGAGAATCCTGGTTCTATCAAGAGACACGTCCCTGGTCCCCACTTCAAGCCGCGTAGGATGTTTGCTGCCCTCCAGGGACTCCTAGAGGTAGGTGTCTCAGTCAGTGTTACTAGTTGTAAGCAATAGACATACTTCTGCCTGAATTAAATAGAAAATAAATTTATGAAAGGTTTGTGGGCACAGAAAGTGGATGGGTGACGTGGGGAGCTGTTCAAGAACTGCCTCAGAGGCTATGCATCCAGATCTAATGCTCAAAATCATGGGGCAGAAATGTCTGGTGAAGGTACCCCTGTTTCCATCTCATCTGGGCACCAGATGCCCCAGCTTGTATCCCTGACACTGAACATTAGAAGCTGTGCTGCCATCATTTTGAGGCTAGAAGGTGAAGGTGTACTGCTATCCCTACCAGGTAAAAACAAAAGACTTCTGGATTCTCTGCTTATTGGGGTAGAGAATAGAGCATTTGCCAGAGGCTGTGTTCATTTTCCTCAATAAAGAAATACCTGGAATAGCAGCTGCAATTTGACTTAACTCTTGTTACTACACCTACTGTAATTTCCCAAGACCCATCTGTCTTCTGCATTATACAAACCACTAAATTAAGTTGAAATAGCAATCAGTACCCCTCCACTTTTCAAGTCTTTAATGGTAGCATTCATCTTTGCAATTCTTCCGGTATTGATTTGAGGATTCTGCTTATAGAGGGAGCATTGAAGAGGGAGGCTTCCACTTGGCTCTTACCACAATAAAGGCTCTTACTCTATGAATCTGAGAAATAATGTAAAGATTATGGTAGTTGCAGAGTATATTATTCCAACTGTGTACTCAGAAAGTGTGGAAATAGCTACAGAATGAGTGAAGAATTCCACCAGCTCTATCTCGGTCAAATTTCCCTTTAACTGTCATAAGTCCTCATTTTAACAGGTGGACCACAGCAATAACAATTTAGGTATTATTAGCTCACAGCCAGCAACTAATAATCCCTGAAGGATAAAGGTATTTGTCTTTCCCGAGTGTACAGTTATCTTAGCAAATGGCATACACCCATTCTAACACTGCCTCCTCTGTCTGTTGAGGCTGTTCCTGACTTGCTCAAAACTCCTTTTTGGTGATATCTGCAACTATAATCACCGGGGCTGATTTTCTTAATTTTTTTTTAATACCAATATTCTGGTCACATCACAGAGTCACCTTGCAAGGAAAAGCCAATTCTTCCACCCCTACCACACTTCACTGCCTCCAAATTTATAATCAGAGTCAAATCTCAGCATGTCCCAAGGTCCAATTATAAAGTCACGTGCACATGTGCATGCACACACGGCAGGTCTGAGCCAGAGATGATGAGCAGGAAAGTCAGCTTGAGGGGACTGGAGAAAAGCTGACTGCTGGGCCCATATCCTTCCTCTTTTTTTTTTTTTTTTTCCTTCCTCTTTTTGTAGAAGCAGCCAGGGCTGCTGGAGGACAACCAACCTCTGGCTGTTCCCAGGCTCCTCACCACCCTCCCCCCCCAGCACAGAAGAGATACCCAGTGAATGCCTGGTAAATGCACCTATGAGGGTATTAGTAGAAGCAGCAATTCTCAATTCTCAAACCTGGCTACACATTAGAATCACCTGAGGAGCTTTAAAAACTATCCTGATAACTGAGGCTCGCTTCCAGAGATACTGACTCCATTGGTGTGGGACTGGAGAGGGGGAGGGATTAGCACATTAGTATTTTTTTTTTAAGTCCCTGGAAATGATTCCAGTTGCAGAAATCACTGAACTAGCGGGCTAGATAAGGCAGTGGTTCTCAACCTTGGCTGCACGTTGAAAACACCTGGAAAGCTTTTAAAAAAACTGATGAGGGGCTTCCCCGGTGGCGCAGTGGTTAAGAACCTGCTTGCCAATGCAGGGGACATGGGTTCGAGCCCTGGTCCGGGAAGATCCCACATGCCGCGGAGCAACTAAGCCCGTGCACCACAACTACTGAGCCTGCACTCTACAGTCCATGAGCCACAACTGCTGAAGCCCGCGTGCCACAGCTACTGAAGCCTGTGCACCTAGAGCCTGTGCTCCACAACAAGAAGCCACCGCAATGAGAAGCCCGCGCTCGCCGCAACTAGAGAAAGCCCACACATAGCAACAAAGACCCAAGGCAACCAAAAATAAATAATAAATAAATTAATTAATTTTTAAAAACTGATGAATCTCCAACCTAAAGAGTTTAATTTTTTAATTGGTTTGCCTGGGTATTAGGAGCTTTTAAAGCTTACAGGTGATTCTAATGTGCAGAACCATTAGGATAAAGTTGAGAACTTTTAAGAGAATGAAGTCATCAATATAGTCATTGTTTTGTAATAACTTTAAATGGAGTATAACCTATAAAAATATTGAATCACTATGTTGTACACCTGAAACTAGTATAATATTGGAAATCATCTATACTTTAATAAAAAAACTTTAAAAATATGGAATTCCCTGGCAGTCCACTGGTTAGGGCCTGGGTTCAATCCCCAGTTGGGGAACTAAGATCCTGCAAGCCACATAGTGTGGCCAAAAAAATAATAATTAAAAAATAAATGATGAAGGCATGAATCAATCTGTAGTCCTACGCCTCACACTTAGAGACACCTGTGCACGTGTGTGTGTGTATAGTTGCAGGGATGAGGCTTATCCGTTATCATCTTAGCACTGTAGATTGAGGCTCTGTGGTCAGGCCACTCAACATGGCTTCTCTTGCTCTCTGTACATCCCCTGCTTGACCAGTCCCTGCGTAACCTACACCCTACTCACATGACTACCCAACCCTCTTAATCATAGGGCTTAATCAGTAACTACCTACATACTTGCCCCCTGCCCCAGCCGCTGGTTTCCCTGGTAACTGATGAGTCAACCTGACGTCAATTCCCCCTATAAAAGGTAGCCTCCTTCCTCGCTGAGTAATGAAGCTTGTTGTGTCCTGCCCGCCCGCCTGCCCGCCTGCCCGCCTGCCCGCCTGCCCGCCTGCCCGCCTGCCCGCCTGCCCGCCTGCCCGCCTGCCTGCCTGCCTGCCTGCCTGCAGTCCGCCATCCGCCATCCATGGTGGGTTGCCCCTCCAGGACTTTGCTTCAGACTTGTAAGATTCCCTACCCAATAAACTGTTGACATCTCTGTCACTGTCTCCGGGGTCTTTCTTTGGTCTCATAGCTGGGCAATTGCAAGGCTTGTAGACCAGACCAGACCCAGGTTTCTGGAAGCCAGTTCCATTCCCAACTCCCACTGAAATGATTGGCACCATTTGCCCCTTGGCCTGACCGCTATTCACCCCCGAAGCCTGTCTGGCATCTAACTGGGGCTTAGCTAATAGGCATCTCCGGTGGTGTGGGGTAGTGCTGTCTAGGCCCAGAGCTATGGGAATGAGAAAGACCACACAGGGAAAGGTCCCCCGGACCCAGTCAGTGGAGGTCTTGGTCCCAAAGAGTTTGCTGGGGCATAGTTCTAAGGACAGAGGAATGTTGGCATATAGACACACAAGGTGTCCAGCTGCGTTTTCTTAGGAAGGAATGCCTGACCTTCATTCTGACACTATAACCTTCTCACGTTGTATTAACAGGAAGTGAAATCAAATTATTTTATGAAATGAACACAGATGGTAATTGCGACCCCCCCCACACCCAAGCCATGGCAAAATAAAAACTTGGCCACCCTATGCTGGTATCTCCGATTGGTTGGTAGGTTATTGGTCCAAGAAATCAGAAAACCTAGAAACTGAAGGTTTCTCTGGCGGGTTGGGGATGGAAACCAGCTTGTAGTGGGCTGAGGGGGAAAAAATGGGAGGCAAGGAAGTGGCAACAGCAGGTGTGTATCTTTCGTAGATCAGTGCTCATTCGGGGCTGGCAGTTGCAGCATCACCTGGGAGTTCCGAAAGCAAGTTTCTGGTCCCTACCCCAGACCTACAAAGTCAGAACCTCTGGGAACGGAGCCCAGCAATCTGATTTTTAAAAACTCCCAATGCACACCAAAGTTAAAGAACCACTCTACCTGCTTGTGAAGAGGCCGAGAGAAAGAGAAGTGACTGGAGAGCCGAGTGAGATGAAAGAATGATTTCTGTGGCTGTGGTTTTAAGGGAGAAAATACTCCAGCTTTTTAAAAAAACTTTTTATTGAAATGCAATATACCTCCAGAAAAGTGCATGTGTCACAAATGTACAGCTGGATGCACTTTCACAATCAGGAACCCAAGCAACCAACCTCAGAGAAACAACATCACCAAGCATCCCAGAAGCCCTCTCTGCCTCCTCCTGACCTGTAATGGCAGAAATTAGTCTCACCTGTTCTTGTACTTTATACAGAGGGAAGCAAATAGGATGTGCTCTTCCGTCCCTGGCTTCTTTCAGTCGTCGTGTCTTTGTAAGATCCATCTATATCATTGCATACAATTGTAGACCCCTCATTCTCACCACTGCAGAGTATTGCACTGTGTGACTACAATCATGCTACTGATAATGGGTGTGTGAGCTTTCCAAGTTGGGGCTGTTCCAACTAGGGCAGCTATGAATATTTTAGTACATGTCTGTTGGGTACATACCTAGGAGAGGAATTTCTGGAGACTCGACACTGTTTAAATGTTGTTGAGAAGGAACCAGCAGAGAAGATGTGAAGCTACAGGAGAGAAGGGGGCCACTGAGTGAGGTCCCTGGGGAAGCAGGAGGTAAGAAGTGGGAGAGGTCGGGGCCAGAACCAGAGGCAGGGAATAGGCTTTTCCATTGGAGCGGGGTGGAAGGTGGGTTTGTAGTTTGGGGTGGATATAGAGGGCTCCTTGTGTTGGCTTTGATTTGTTATGTGAAGTGGGAGGATAGATGGTCTGCTGAGAGGACAGCAGAGGGTTTGGGGTTTGAGGCGCTCATAGTAGAGCGTGGTCAGCAGAGAGATGACTGGAGAACGGATGAGACTGCAGCACTCTTTGGAGTTCTATGATTTTTCCCACAGAACTGCTCCTTGAAGTGAAACCCAGAGTGAAGGAATATGGAAACACCTGGTTTCCAGGCTGCAGCTCCCCAAGAGCCCTATGGCGCCACCTGCTGGATAAGGGCCACATGACGTGCCCAGGGAGGTAGGTACCTTCACCACCCAAGTTGCTTCCCAGATAGGGAAACCCAGACCCCTGGAGTGGCCTCAGGCTGAGCCTTGACCCAAGCCAGAGACCAGAAACCCCCATACCGGAAACTAGTCACATGCTGAGCCCTGATCCAAGCCAATGTACTGCAGTTCTCACTCAAGCTCCCCGTCCCTAGATTAGAGCCTTAACAGGACCGGGATCCAAAGGCTGCACCCCCTAAAGGGAGGGGCCTGCGGGTGCCCTGGGTCTCAGGGGCTGTGGCCCTAGGACTGGGCTCCTCCTTCCCTTAACGGGGTCCCCTACCACGAGAGCCCCTCGGGCCCTGTGCCCTAGGGGGGCAGGCTCACTCACAGCCTCCCTGGCCCCATGCCCTGCCCAGACCTGTTGTAGATTCCACACCACACTTCCCCAAGGGTGCCTCCACCTCCTACCCACCGGCTCAGGCTCGGGCAGGGCCTCCCAAGACTCAGCCTGGAAGGCGGGCAGGCACCGTGGGCCATGGAACCCACAGCAGGGCCTGTGCTCTACCAGAAGCTGCTGGTCTGGGAACCAAGCTTGGAGTCTGAGGAGGAAGAGGGGGAGATATCGGAGCAGCTCATTCCAGATCCCTCGGGGCCCCAAGACTCCTCTGGGTGAGTCAGGGAGGGGTCTGGGCACCCAGCAACTCAGGACTGAGGCTGGCAAGTCCCTCCCTCTGGGGCCCCTAAGGAGCGCCAGACAACCCCGTGCTTGGTCAGCTCTAGGAAACTTGGTTGAGTTGGGGGGACCCCCGGCTGCAGCCCCAGGCCTGGCCTGTGCCAGTCAATCCAAGGTCTGTGCGTCTGAAGGGACATTTGTATCAAGTCAGCCCTGCCGGCTGCTCTGCCAAAGGCTCCCAGCTCCCACCCCCTGGTGCACGAGGCACCTGCTGGGCAGGTTGGTCCTGGCTACACCTGGCCGGGCCCTGCTCCTCAAGCCTGCCAAGCCCCCTTCAGGCGTCCCTCCAGACTGGCTGGACCTACCTCTCCAACCTCCTCTCCAGAGACTCAGTTTCCCCCAAGCTCCTTCCCATCTCTGTGTCTCCAGACATGCTGGGGCTTCTGCCAGGAGGCCCTTTCTCCTCGGCAAACTTATACTCCTCCTGCAAGCAAGACCAAACCTTTTGGGAATTGTCTGCTGGGCTCTTGGGCGTCCGCCTGCCTGGTCCTGGCTCAGGACATCCCTCTCTGCAGGAACAAGGCTGGCAGTCTGCCCGGGGCCTGGGCCCAACTGCTGGCTGCCCTGCTGCTGCTGCTGGCCGCTGGCTTCTCCCTGGCCGCAAGGCAACTCCGCAGCAGCGGTGCCTCTCCAGGAACCTTGGGCTCTGGGGCCGCTCCAGCCAGCGGGCACTCCCACAGGCCTGGCGTGTACCACTGCGGCGGCATCATCAGCCCTACAGGTCGGCGCTAGGAGCAGCTTGGGGGAGGGAAGGGGCCGGGGTCACGGGTCCCAGTCCCAAGACAGTCCCTTTCTTGCTGCAGCCACGTGCTCCCACCTGGGTCCAGAGCTGTTTGTTGCCGGGGGCAACGTCGTGGATGCTGGAGTTGGAGCAGCTTTGTGTCTGGTGGTGGTGCATCCTCACGCCACAGGGCTAGGTCAGTGACCCACAACCCCAGCCAGCGACCCCGACCCTGGGCATGATCAGTAACTTGGAACTCAGGCAGTCAGTGGCCCCTGGCCTTCAAGGCTGGCTGGTGAGCAGGACGTAGGACTTGGGCAGTAGCCCCAACCCTAGGCTGCAACCCTTGATCCCAGATCAGTATGATCTTGACCCCAGGCCTGGTTATTGATGCCTGTCTCCAGGCCTAGTCAGTAAACACTAACCCCAGGCTAAGTCAGTGACCCTTCACCTGGGACTACTGAGTGCCCCTGACACCAGTCAGTGCCCCGGACCCCTGTGTGACCCCTTGTCTCCTCCCAGGTGCCATGTTCTGGGGCCTCTTCCATAATAGCTCCTCAGGCAACTCAACCACCCTGACGTCAGGCCCAGTCCAGACCCTGGCCCCTGGCCTGGGGCTACCCTCGGCTCTGCCTGCCCTGCATTTGCTACACACATGCTTTGGCCGCCTGCCCTGGCCACACCTGCTGGTAGGCTCCACCACGCTGGCTCAAGAGGGCTTTCTGGTAGACACATCCCTGGCCAGGGCTCTGGCAGCCCAGGGCACAAAGGACCTCTGTAACCTACTCTGCCACACTGATGGGACTCCCCTGGGCCCTGGGGCCCGAGCCACCAACCCCAAACTGGCAGCTGTGCTCCACCGGGCTGCACTTGCCCCCGCCCCAGACCTTGCCGGGGATGCTCTACTCAGTCTGCTGGCCGGAGACCTGGGGCTGGAGGGCCCCTCAGCTGGGCCCATGCCCACCTTGGAGCCAGCACTGCAGCTACCTGGGCCCCAGGGCATCCTGTTCACCACCCCCAGGCCCTCAGCTGGCCCGGAACTCCTGGAACTGCTGGAGGCAGCTCTACAGTCCGGGGGGCGCAGCCCTGCCCCCTGCCCAGCACTCCTACGAGCTGCTGTCACCCCCGCGAGCGGTGTCCTGGCCACCGTGGACAGCAGCGGCTCTGTGCTCCTTCTCACCTCCTCGCTCAACAGTTCCTTCGGCTCTGGACACCTGTCCCCAAGCACTGGGGTTCTATTCAGCAACCTGGTGGCCGAGTCTGCAAACAGTGCCTGGGCCTGTCCCCTCATCCTTCTTGACAGCTCAGATGACACAGAGGCCGCTGTGTTGGGGCTCATGGCTTCAGGGACCCCTGCAGCTGCCAGAGTCATGGCTCACACACTGCTCAGCCACTCGGCCGGGCCCCAAACCCAGGCCCAGCAAGGACCAACAGAGAGCCCCGGAGCTTGTGGCCAAGGGACCCTGCTTCAGGTGGCAGCCCACGCAGAGCACGCCCATGTGTCCAGTGTCCCCAGTGGCTGCTGCTCCTTTCAGGGGTTTTAAGGTGGGGCGGTGCCTGGCAGGGGTGGGTGGGAGTAGGGGTCTCAAGCCTGGAGGCCAGGGCAGAGTGGGCGCGGCAGCAGTGGAGTACATGAAGAGTGTGCATCAATCATGTGCCCACTGCTGGCTTAGGCCCTCAACTTCTGGCCTGATCAGTCTCCTGGACTTGAGTTTTTTCAGCTAAGGAACCTGAGGACAATGAGGAAAGAACAGCAGGGCCTGGGGCCAGCCCTGAGTTCAGATCCAGCTCTGGGAAGCACAGGTGGAAGAGAGCCACGCCCCTCCCTAAGCTCTGGGCCTCTGGGCAGGGCGGGCAGATCCTGGCGCACTGCTGGCATCTCTGTGCTCCCCTTCAGGCCACACTCCGCTGATCTCCCTCATCTGGGCTGGAAACAAAATAAAGATCAAGCCTCCTGGACGCCACGTGCCATTCCTGCTTCTTGGTTACTTTCACATCAGCCTTTTAGGCACCTGGTGTCTGGGCTTTGCCCATGGGCAACACAGGAGACCCCCACCCAGGGACACAGAGCCGGGCTGGTGTCTTTCTGCTCACCTTCTGACTCCTGGGGCACCACATGTACAAGGTAAACCACTTATTCTCACTTTCTAAAACAGCAGAGCAAGGAAGTGGTTGAGAGGAGGGTGAGTAGTTGGGTGTCTCAGGGGATACAAAAGGGGCTGGAGCTGGGTGTGTGGAATTTCAAGGCCAGGGTTGGCCCTCACCTCCCCGCTTCCCAGAGCGCCAGGGTCTCTGAACGACAATCCTCCAGAGACAGAAGCCAAGAAACAGGGGTGGCCGGTAGCACTCCTCCGCCGCGCTGTAAGAGGTATCTCTGATTTAAAGAACTCAATCCCACCACCTCCCCCTCACTGCTCCCCCCCAACGAAGAGAATTCTTCCCCCAGCTCAAATGATACCACAGTCTACCCGCTGATGTTAGCCCCAAACCTAACATCCCTCTCTTTTCCATCACCCACTACCAGCTCCAAATTAGCTGGAATTTTCTCACATTACCTTGGTCCGATCCAACTGGTCTTCCTGCTTCTACTCTGCTCTCCTACAATCCATCCTCCACACAGCAGGATAATCTATTAAAAGTGTAAGTAGGCTCAAGCCTTGTCCCTGCGTTAAAACCCTCCAGTGATTTCCCATCACAATCAGAATAAAATCCAAACTCCTGATCTCTCCTGAGAACAGAGGAGCCAGGCCGCCCCGCCCCCAGCCGACCCAATTCAGTGCGCATGCGCCGCGACCCGACCTGGAAGAGGCAGTCTTCAGAGCCCACGTGTTCGACAAGCATGGCGGAGACGGAGAGTATGGACGTCGCTGAGCCTCCGGCTCAGGGAGAGGCCCCGAAGAGTGACGCCCGGTCTGCCGACCGTCATAGCCTGCTCAAGCACAGCCGCGAGTTTTTGGATTTCTTCTGGGACATTGCGAAGCCGCAGCAGGAGACGCGGCTTGAGGCCACGGAGAAGCTGCTGGAGTATCTGCGCGCAAGGCCAGAGGTATGGTGGCGGGACCTGGGGCAGGGGGCTGCATAGATCCCGGCAAAGATTTAGCGGCGGGCCCCAGGATTTGGGCCCGGGGTCATGTGGTCGCGAACGTGGAGGCCCAGGTGAGCGCGCGCCGAGGAGCGGGGATGAGCGGCTGCCGGACGGTTCTTTTCACTGGCCCACCTGGGGATGTGCTTGGTTCCTCAGGGATCATCCGAGCTGAAGTACGCCCTGAAGCGCCTAATCACTGGGCTCGGGGTCGGACGAGAAACAGCCCGGCCCTGCTACAGTCTGGCCCTGGCGCAGGTGAGGTGGTGGCTCTTGGAAGGGGTCTAGCCTTGGTGGTCAAAACGGTGGGGGAGTGAGAAGGGCAGATGTCCCAGCTGCAGGAGAAGCGGCAGCTGAGAAGTTGGTGGGGTGGCATCCGAGTTGATGGGAGGTGTCCCCACGTGGACGCGGAGAAAACTGCATGAGCACAGCCTGTGTGTAGAGAAGCCCACGCAGGTGCAGTGGAAAGTTGAATTCGCTTTTGGGTACATGGGTTGACCATCCTCTGAGGTACATTTACTGGGGGCAGTAAGCTTTGGTGTGGGTTCTGTTACCTCTTCAGGGTTTAGGGCCCTCCTCCCAAGGGGCACTCAGCTATCTCTAAGGAGTCTGAACAAATGGAAGGGCTGTAGAGACCTGGTCCTTGAGGATCCGCCTGGGGGGAGCTCAGAGCAGGCTGTGGGCACAGAGTGTTTGGGAATCGCAGTCAAGCAATCTAGCGGCCAAAGGAGGTACTTTCTGAACCCCAGCTGGGCATGGGGTAGGGAGGCAAGATTCAGTTCCATTCACAGCTGTGTTCTATCATCAGCACTGCTCAGAGGCGGGTAGGCAGTTTCGGAGGCATCCTTGGGGTGGGAGCGGGGGTCCAAGGCCTCTGGGCAGAAGTTGAAGGGAGAAGTGGGAGGAGATGGAGGCCTTTGGGATGTGGCTGGGCCACTCCCCCTGAACCCCTCCTTTCCTCCTGGCAGCTGTTACAGTCTTTTGAAGACATCCCCTTGTGCAGCATCCTGCAGCAGATACAAGAGAAATATGACCTGCAGAAGGTTAAGAAGGTGAGAGTTAGTGGCCCCGGGGAGGTCAGCAGCCCCGGGGTTGGGGAATGCTCGGGTCCTTCTCACCAGTGCCTGGAATCCTTTTCTAGGGGATGGTGAGACCTGCCCTCTTTGGAAACCTGTTTGGGGTGCTAGCCCTCTTTCAGTCAGGCAGGCTGGTGAAGGTAAGAGCTTTGGGGGTTTTGGGGTATGTGGACTGGCTTGGAGTGGTGAGGGGAGAGTGGCATGCCCTGCTCACACCCTCTCTACCTCTGGGGGTACCAGGACTCGGAGGCACTGATGCAGTCGGTGAAGCTGCTGCAAGTCCTGGGCCAGCACTACAGCCACTTGCAAGAGCAGCCCCAGAAGGCCCTGGTGGACATCCTCTCGCAGGTACGGGGCCTGGGGTAACGCTGCCTGTTGTAGAAGAATACGGAGAAGGCGCGAGTTTACTCATGGAAACGCAGCACTGTCGCGCGGAAATGTGTGTGGCACTTGACATTTTGTAGTAACTACATTTAAAAAGTGAGAAAGAAATAGGGATGGTTTATTAGACTAAATAAAACATGTTACTATGTCTAAAGTATTAATGTGCAGTCAGTACAAAAAAACTATAGAGGTAGTTTACATTCTTTTAAGTTTCCAGAATCCAGTGTATTGTACACTCACAGCATATTTCCATTCAGATTAGTACATTCTAAGTGCTCGGTGCCCACATGTGGCCAGTGGCTGCCATATTGGATAGTGCCGTTGTAGAACAGTGCCTGGCATGTGCCCGGTGGGTTAAACATGTTTGCCATTGTTGTTTTGGGCAGAGCTGGCCCCTCGGGGGTCCCCACTGCCCTGTGTGGGAAATGGAGGTGGGGTAGTACCTAGAATCCTTTGCTGCTGAGGAAAAGGCAGGGACCGGTACATCCCAGGCCAAGGCTGTCTGCACAGCCCTGGCCACAGAGCCAGAAGGACCTTTACGTGGGGCACCTTGTATAAGAAATGGGCTAGTTCTGCAAAACCCAAGAGAGAAATAATTAAAAGGGTGGTCCAGGGCCAATTAGCATCAGTGGGGTGCTTGTTTAAAACCCAGCTTCAGGGACTTGGGAATTTGAGCTTTCTAAGGACTACCCTCTGATTCTGATGCCTGGCAAGGTGGATTGTGGCTGTCCCTCCTTGGGCTGGCACTGTGACGGGCCTCACGGGAGCCTGGCAGGTGGAACAGGGCCCAAAGGGCTCACCCCGTGGGGAGAGACAAAGGGTGCCATGCGGGGGCCCCCCCCCCCTCAACCCATGTCCCCACGCCAGGTCCCAGAGGCCATGTTGCAGGAGGTCCTGCCGAAAGTCCTCAAGCCCGACTTGAATTCAGTACTTGGTTCCCCTGAGCACCTGGAGCTCTTCCTCTTGGCTCAGCAGAAGGTGCCCACGAAGCTGGAGAAGCTGATGGGACCCGTCAACCTGTTCTCAGATGAGAGCATCCCCAGGTGTGAGGGGGGCGGGGAGATGGGCTCTCTGGGCCTCGGGGCTGCCCCTCCATCCACAGGTTTGCGCCATGGCCTGGGGTCGGGTGTCCAGGTGGCCCCAGGCGCCTGGCCCTGTCTGTTTGGGGAGTGCCCCCTGAGTCCCCTCCGCCTTCCTCTGCAGGCTGGTGACTGTGCTGAAGATGGCGGCCACCTCTGTGAAGAAGGAACGCAAGCTGCCTGCCGTGGCTTTGGACCTGCTCCGCCTGGCGCTCCAGGAGGACAGCTTCCCACGGTTCTGGAAGGAAGTTGTGGAACAAGGGCTCCTGAAGAAGCAGTTCTGGCCGGCCAGGTGCGTGAGTGCTTGACCTCTCTCCATCCCCTCTCCCCGGTTTGTTGAGCAGGGAGGGGCCAGGGGTCCGAGGGCTCTGACCAGGCTCTGTCCTGCGCCCCCTTAGCTACCTGTGTTTCCGCCTGCTGGGCGCGGCCCTGCCCCTGCTGTCCAAGGAGCAGCTGCAGCTGGTGATGCAGGGGGACCTGATCCGCCATTACGGGGAGCACATGGTCACTGCTAAGGTGGGTGCTGCCCCCTGTGGCCCAGCCCTGCCAGAAAGGGCCAGGAGACTGGGCTGCTTCCTGCCAAGAAGGAGGGGGCGGCGCCGCAGGGGTCAGCTGGCTTCCGGAAGAGAGGGTTGCTCTCCTGCCCTCCATGTCAGTGGTCCTGCCTGGGATGGGCAAGCACAGCTGCTATTGGGAGGGGCCTGGGAAGGGACAACCCTTTTCTCTGCGTAAAGTGAGCTACATGAGGGCCGACCCACATACCCCGACCCACATACCCCTCCCCGCCGCCTCTATCTCTATATACCCCTCTCCCTGCCTCTATATACCCCTCCCCCTGCCTCTATCTATATGCCCCCCCCGCCTCTATATCTATATACTCCTCCCCCCGCCTCTATATACCCCTCCCCCCGCCTCTATATACCCCTCCCCCCGCCTCTGTATCTATATACCCCTCCCCCGCCTCTATATCTATATACCCCTCCCCCGCCTCTATATCTATATACCCCTCTCCCCCACCTCTATATCTATATACCCCTCTCCCCCACCTCTATATCTATATACCCCTCTTCCCCGCCTCTATATCTACCCCTCCCCGCCACCTCTATATCTATATACCCTTCTCTGCCGACTCTATATATCCCTCCCCCCGCCTCTATATCTATATACCCTTCTCTGCCGCCTCTATATATCCCTCCCCCCGCCTCTATATATCCCTCCCCCCGCCTCTATATATCCCTCCCCCCGCCTCTATATATCCCTCCCCCCGCCTCTATATATCCCTCCCCCCGCCTCTATATATCCATCCCCCCGCCTCTATATATCCCTCCCCCCGCCTCTATATCTATATACCCCGCCAGCAGTCTGTCCAGACCTCCCTCCACCCCCAGCTAGTGTTACAGTGAGAACAGACATCATCACCGATGGTGTTTTGAGCAGTCTGTGCACCCCACACTAAGCTAAGTGCTCCACAGGAGAATCAGCTGGTGGTTAAGAGCACGGAATCCCGGACCTGGGGCTGCCAGGTTCCCGTCCTGACCCCACCGCAGCTAGCTGTGTGACCTTCCGCAGCTTGCTTCCTTTCTCTGTGCCCGCTTCTGCTTGTCCATGAGATAAGAGGAGCAGGACCTTCCTCAGAGTCCTTGTGAGGGTAACCAGGCTAGCGTCCACAGGCGCTTAAAGCAGCGCCCTGTTCACAGGAAGTGCTGCTGGGGTCGTCACTAGCTCATTTCATCTTTACAACCAGCTTTGGAGAGCTGCTGTTCCCCTCTTCTGGGCGAAGGGCAGGCTCAGAAAGTACAGAGCGGTGGTTAAGAGCACGGACTGGGGGACCAGACTGACTGGAGCCAGATCCCAGCTGCACCACTTGGAGCCCTGTGACCCTCAGAAGTTACTTGCAAGCTTTTTTGTGCCTCGTTTCCTTCATCTGCAGAACAGTTAGCGGGGCCCAGGGCAAAGGGTTGTTGCAAAGATTAAACTCTGGGGCGCCTGGGCAACCCAGCGGGTACAAGGGAGGGTGCTTCCTGGGCCTCAGCACAGCCTGTTGTGGAAGAAGCTGGGGCGCTGTTGGATCCCTCCTGGCTGGTGACCCCGGTGCTGTGCCCAACTCTCGCAGCTCCCGAGCCAGTTCAAGTTTGCTCCGGAGATGAACGAGTACGTGGGGGCCTTCCTGAAAGGCTGCCAGGATGACCCCGAGCGGCAGTTGGCCCTGGTGGTGGGCTTCACGTCCGTCACCAACCAGGGCCTCCCCGTCGTGCCTACCTTCTGGCGGGTCATGCAGTTCCTGAGTCCCCCCGCCCTCAAGGGCTACGTGGCCTGGCTGCGGGACATGTTTCTCCAGCCCAACCTGGACTCCTTGGTGGACTTCAGCACCAACAACCAGAAGAAAGCCCAGGACACTTTGTTCCACGGGTGAGTGGGCCTGGTGGGGAGGGGCCTGCTGGCCCCAAAGGCCTGGACCCTCCCTCACATGGTACCGTGGTTCCCCAAGAAGGGAGAGGTGGGGAAGAGCCGAGCCTTTACTCTTTTTTTAATATATATATATAAATTTACTTATTTTTGGCTGCGTTGGGTCTTCGTTGCTGCACGTGGGCTTTCTCTAGTTGCGGCGAGCAGGGGCTACTTTTCATTGATGTGTGCAGGCTTCTCACTGCGGTGGCTTCTCTTTTTGTGGAGCACAGGCTCTAGGCACGCGGGCTTCAGTAGTTGTGGCTCGCGGGCTCTAGAGCGCAGGCTCAGTAGTTGTGGCGCACGGGCTTGGTTGCTCTGCGGCATGTGGGATCTTCCCGGACCAGAGATCGAACCCGTGTCCCCTGCATCGGCAGGCTGATTCTTAACCACTGCACCGCCAGGGAAGCCCCCGAGCCTTCGCTCTTAAAGGCCTCGGTTTTCTCACACGTGGCCCCGTGCTGGTGATAAGGGCGTTGGGGGAATCTTGATTGGTTTTCCTGTCTCCAAGACGGGGCAAGGGGGCACCGTTTTCGCTGTCTCTAAACGGCTTCCGGACTTGCCTCCTGCCCCCAGGCCTGAGCGAGCCGTGTTTCGGCTACGGAAGTGGATCATTCTCCGCCTGGTCAGCCTCGTGGACAACTTGCACGCAGAGAAGGAGGAGGCCTTGATTGAGGAGGTGGCCAGGTATCGTCATGAGATGTGCTTGGACCCCAACTCCCCACGGGGGCAGCGGCCTCTTGTCTGATCCTAGTTTGGGGCCCCCTGGAGCCAGGAGCCTGGGGGTCAAGTCATCCCTGCCCCTTAGGCAGGAGGAGATTTAAGGGAATTCCTTGGGAACCCTCAGAAGGGGGTACCTCAGAGGCTTGGGCTGGCTCCACCCTCCCCAGACGCCTTTGCGCGTCGGCAGTGTCGGGGGGACCTCGCCTCTGCGTCTGCCTGGTGCCCCTCCCGCCCTCCCTGCAGCCCCAAGAGAGGCAGAAGCGGTGGTGCCCTGGCCGAGGCCACACAGCCTCGCGTCTTGGCTCTGAGGGAGGGGTGCTGGTCCTCTCCCCAAGAGAGGCAGAAGCGGCGGTGCCTGGCCGAGGCCACACAGCCTCGCGTCTTGGCTCTGAGGGAGGGGTGCTGGTCGTCTCCCCAGGTCGGGCTGGGCTCTGTTCTGCTGCGGATCCAGACCTGAGAAATGTCCGCTCTCATCGTCGCTACCGGGCACCAGGCCCTCGGTGAGGGCCCGAGGATGGGCTGGTCAGAATGGTGGCCCTGACTGAGGGTAACACGGGTTGTTCTCCCACCCACCCTCCCCAGGTTTTGTTTTTTCCACTCATTCTTCGAGACAAAGAAGCCCACGTCCCAGATCCCTGAGACCGAGCAGCACTTCTCTCACCCCCTGGACAGCCGGACCCGGGAGGTGGTGGGCAGTGCCTTCTTCAGGTGGGCACTGGGCAGCCTGGGAGAGGTCTGAGGGTGGGCGAGCGGGCAGGAAGGTGGCCTCGGGGCGCTGCTCCCTCCAGTTGGAAGCTGCGGCCCAGTGAGTTCCAGTGGGTCACAGTGTGGGGGATGGAGGGGGTGGCCTTGTTCACCAGCCCAGCCTGTGACCCTGACCCCGCCACTACCAGCCTGCTGCAGACTCTCAGCACGCAGTTCCGGCAGGCGCCGGGGCAGACGCAGGACGGGCAGCCCTGGACCTACCACCTGGTGCAGTTCGCAGACCTGCTGTTGAGCCACAGCCGCAACGTGGTTCCCCTGGTGGCCTTCACCACGCAGCAGCGCCAGGCCTGGGACCGGTGAGAGGGCGCAGTTGCCACAGCATGGGCGGGACACTCTGGGGGGACTGACGCTGGCCACAGTGCCTGAGGGCGTGCCCGTCTCACCCAGGACGCTGAAGACTCTGAAAGAACTGGAGGCCCAGTCCTCAGAGGCCAAGGCCGCTGCCTTCCAGCACCTGCTACTCCTGGTGGGCATACACCTCTTCAAGGTATGGCGGCCTGGAAGGGAAGGGGTTACAGACCTGGGGTCTGCGGTGGCCAGCAGAGGCTCTGGAGTGTTGAAGTTGGCAGGTTTCCTAGGCTGACTGCTCCCGGCTCGAATTACAGCCCAAGGAAAAGTCGCTCCATCCACTTACTGGGCACCAGCTACATCCTGAGCTCTCCGTGCAGTGTCCCTTGTTTGTGATCCCCACAATTTTGAGGCAGGCACGTCTTTTTGACAGGTGGGGGTAACAGACTTAGAGAGGTAAAGTAACTTACCCCAGGCCATACAGCTGTTGGCTAGGATTCAGACATAGGGATCTGACTCCAGTATCCCACAGGACCTCCCAAAACTGCCTTACTGACCAGAGGTGATGGATGTAAAGGAGAAGAGGGGGTCTGGCTCAGGGCATACCAGTCACTGATGGGGGCAGTTCTTCTGTCTGTCGGTGGTCAATTAGAAGTGGGGTCCTGATTTTTCTGTCTGACTCTCACACATCCAGAATCCACAGTAGTGGGTTGAGGGTAGCGTGTTTTTGCCTGGTGCTCCCCACGTGGGGTTCTGTGCCCTGTCACTGTATTCCTCACGTTGTCACTCATACCCTTTCTCATGACGGGTCCTCTAGAACCAGCTTTGTCTCTTTTTCTATTCTTTCCACCAAGAAACTTTGACCACGTTTGGAGTTTAGTGCCGGCAGCTCTTTTGACCCTCGTGGTTTCTTCCCGGCTCTGAACCCTGGTTTCTCTGAAGGATGTCCTCTTGCGTTGTGTGGGCTGGCTCTTGTGGGGCTGCTTCAGGTCTTGAGTAGTCTGAGGAGACGGGACTCCCTTCTGGCCTCTTGGCTGAGGCTTTTGCTTCCAGGTCTTGGGCACTCAGCCCAGCTCGTACACGAGCCGTGTGGGTAACGATAGGTCTTGATGGCCCTTCCAATGCTTGGCACTGGGCCTCTGAGGGGCCTACCCAGACCCTGGGACCTCCGAGCTTGACTTGGGTAAAAGGTACCCAGCCACAGCCAGGAAGCTGGAGGCAAAGATGGCCAGGGCCTGGGCCCTGTTCTGGCCTTCGCTCCACCACCCCTACCCGAGACACTGACGCTGCCCTGCTACATTATGGGGGAAAGTCTGCCCTTTTGGTACCGACAGTCACACAGGTTATTTTCAACTCACCGGTCAGTGGCTGGAGTCTGGGCTTATTCCCCCACAAGATGGGCTTAAATTTGTTAAGATCAGTGATTTTCAGGTCTTTCTCTGTAGCAAAGTCGAGCCTGGTGTGGGAGGAGAAATCTAGAATTGCAAATCAGGAGGCTGGGACCTGCTGGCGCCCTGTGATCCTGACCAGGCCAGCCTTGTCAGCCTCTCCACTGCTCCGGCATCGGTGGGCAGGTTGGGCTTCACGGTCTCTGAGGGCTCTCAGACCCTGTGCCTGCGTGTTAGGTGTAAAAGGTCATCAGCTCTTGGGCTGCCCCTGGGGTCTGGCTGGGGTCCTCTGCTCTGGATTGTGAGGGTGACTGGCCAGGGCAGTCTGGCGTTTTCTAGGCCTCAGATGCCAGCTCCTCCCACTTGGCCACCCCCTCTCCTGGCTCAGCAAAGGCTGGGAATGGGGCCTGGCTCCTGATTTCTGTCCTGTCCTGCACAGTCCCCCACAGAGAGCTGTGACCTCCTGGGCGACATCCAGACCTGCATCAAAAAGAGCCTGGGGGAGAAGCCCCGTCGGACCCGCTCCAAGGCCACCAGTGGGTCATCGTCCCACGGGGGGTGGGTGGCGGGCAGGCAATAGGCACCCAGCATGGGGCGCTGGTGCCCTGCCCAGACTCAGCCCTTTCCCTGCTTGCAGACCCCCAGGAGCCGCCATGGGTGGAGGTGCTGGTGGAGATCCTGCTGGCCCTCTTGGCCCAGCCCAGCCACCTGATGCGCCAGGTGGCCCGAAGTGTGTTCGGCCACATCTGCTCCCACCTGACTCCACGTGCCCTGCAACTCATCCTGGATGTAAGTTGGAGCCTATTGGGGAAATGGGTCCCGGGATGGGGCTCTCCAAGCACTAAGCTGCGTTAGGGCTGCTTCACTGCCACCTCGTCCTGACTGTAACCTGCAGGGTGGTCGGGGGCCTCCTTCAGGGTCTCCTGCTGTGCACCCTGACCCTGGGTTTGCCAAGGGGCTGATGGGGTCTATCGAGGAGGCACGGGAGGGAGTGGCTTTCTCTCCTGGGCTCCATCTTCCTCCCTGAAATGGGGACCTTTGGCCGAGACCGGACGGCCATGTTCAGGGAAGGCCGTCGAGAGGGCCCAGGGGTCTGAGGCGGGTGAAGGGGCCGGGGCAACAGATGCGTCAGCCGCCTGGGAATCCCGGCAGGTGCTGAACCCCGAGGAGAGCCAGGATGAGGACGACAGCGTGGTGGTTACAGACGACTCCGAGCAGCAGCCGCTGGGGGATGCAGAGGTACTTGCCAGCGAGGGGCAGGGGGTGGGCGGACACGTGGTGGGCGGTGGAGAGGCGTGACACGCGGCCCACCCACAGGACAAGAGCTCGGACGACGGTGAGGACAAGGGCGCCAAAGACTCGGAGAGCGAGGAGGAGAGCAACGACGAGGAGAGCGACGAGGAGGATCGGGACGGGGACGTGGACCAGGGCTTCCGGGAGCAGCTGATGGCGGTGCTGCAGGCGGGGAAGGCGCTGGTGAGCAGGGGCCGGGCCGAGCCGGGGGCCCTGCGTCCGTGTGCGTCTCCTGCACGAGGCCGGGCCGCTCACGGGGCATCTGTCCCTCAGGGCGGAGCTGATGGCGGGGACGACGACGAGCTGGGGGATGAGGCCATGATGGCCCTGGACAAGAGCTTGGCCAGCCTCTTTGCCGAGCAGAAGCTGCGCATCCAGGCCCGGAGGGACGAGAAGAACAAGCTACAGAAGGAGAAGGCACTCCGGCGGGACTTCCAGATCAGGGTGAGCCCGCTCGGCGGCCCCAGCCCCACCCCCACCCCCTCCGTCCGGTCTCCCTCTGCTCCCGTCCCCGCACCTGGCTGATCCCACCCTTCCCGGCTGCAGGTCCTGGACCTGATCGACGTGCTGGTGACCAGGCAGCCCGAGAACCCCCTGGTCCTGGAGCTGCTCGAGCCGCTGCTGCACGTGATCCGGCGCAGCATGCGCACCAGCAGCACGAAGCAGGAGCAGGATCTGCTGCACAAGACGGCCCGCATCTTCACGTGAGCGCGGGCGGGCCCCCGGGGAGCCGGGCCTTGGGGGTTCCCTGGGTAGGAAGGGTAGGAAGGGTAGGAGCCAGGATCCCCGGGGGCCCGCATCATTCAGGAAGTCCCACGCAGCTCTGCCCCGCCCGTGTGTTCTGCAGCCCTTAGCACGGGGCCCCCAGTCCCAGCCCTGCCCTCGGGGTCACTGCGGCTGGGAAACCCGGCAGGGCGTCAGCGGCGACATTCTGGGCCTGTGGCAGGGGCTGGATGGGAGACAGTAGGCACACCTAACCCAGGCGTGACGTGCCAGGGAAGGCCGCCTGGGAGACGTTTAGGCAGTGCAGGGAGCTGCGGGGCTCCTCAGGTCCAGAGGCCACAGGCGGGGCAGAAAGGCGTGCCCACACGGGAGCCGGTGAGGCGCAGCCAGACGCGGGAGGCCTTGGGGCCCGGCCCGCGCAGTATTGGGAGGCCTCGGAGGCATTTGCAGCCAGGAGGCGGGCCGAGTGGGCGGCGCTAGAGCAGGGAGCCCAGCAAGAGAGTCGGCGCAGCGTGGCAGGTAGGGCCCTCGCTGCCTTCTAGAGAGCAGAGGAGGTGGCGGAGACAGAGGCCTAAGGACTTGAGGTGCCGAGTGTGCAGCACAGAGCGGGTGGGGAGGGGCAGTGGACAGCGCAGCCCCCGCTCACGCCCCCTGCAGGCCCAGGTCACACTTTCTCAGCTAGTTCTCCCTCCCACTCTGCCCAGGCCCGCAGGGTCCTGAGCGCACAGACACTGGTTTTTGTCTTACAAAGAGCCTGGAAGCCACCATGCCCCGGGGGACGGGTGTAGATGGGGCTGTGGCCAGGTCGGGGTGTCGGCCCGTGGTGGAGCCACACCCAGGGAGCTGGTTTCCCTCCGGCTTCTCCTCGGAGCCCATCCGCACGTGGCCCCGGGCCTGCCCCTGCACCCTTGGTCAGA
The DNA here is from genome assembly GCF_965194805.1 of Balaenoptera borealis. Lineage (NCBI taxonomy): Eukaryota > Metazoa > Chordata > Mammalia > Artiodactyla > Balaenopteridae > Balaenoptera > Balaenoptera borealis. The sequence continues at coordinate 50,097,221 of NC_138879.1, read as the reverse complement.
TCCCTTTCTTTAGGTGTTTGTTTCCTGCCTGTGAAGTGGGACCCGGCGTCCCTACCCTGGGGCTTGGCCCTGCCGTGGGTCGGGATGGGGGGGGGGGGTAACATCGTGACCAGCTCTGGCCGACCCCCACTCTCCCCCCACCAGACACCACCTGTGCCGCTCCCGGCATTACTGCCGCAACGTGGGCGACCGCGTGGAGACTCTGTACGCCCAGCTGGGGAGGCTGGCGCAGCAGGCCGGTCGCCAGGCTGACTCCTCTGTCTCCCTCTACTACTTCAACGCCTCCCTCTACCTGCTCCGGGTCCTGAAGGGCAACACTGTGGGCAAGTCCACCTGCAAGGCCCAGAAGAAGGAGAAAGCCGGCACTGACGCCGGCACCCAGCCCCAGGGCCCAGAGGTGAGCAGGCGCTGGCCCGGGAAGGCTCAGCCTGGAAAGTCCAAGCCGGTGGGAGCCAGTCCCAGGAGGCGGCGGGACCATCTGCCCATTTCACAGATGGGAAGTTGAGGCTGTGCCTTCCCCGGGACCTAGCTTTCAGCCTTCTGAAGGCAGCCCAGGTTCTGCTCCCGTGCCAGGGCCCCCTCTCTCTGGCATCACACCAGCTCTCTCTCACGTGGTGCAGGCTGCCAGCTGCTTGGATTTGAGCCTCGTGACCCCGATCTACTCATCGGCCCTGAGCTCCTTCCTGACCAGGCGCAGCAGCCCGCTCACAGCTCCCATGTTCCTCAGCCTCTTCTCCCGGCACCCGGTGAGTTGTAGTGCCAGGCCGCCCTCTTGGGCCCCGGCTCGGCCCAGTCCTCACAGCCCACCTCACAGCCCGTCGTTCCCTCCGCAGATGCTCTGTAAGAGCCTGCTCCCCATCGTGGTCGAGCACGTGGCAAGCCACACGTGGCCCCGCCATCAGGTAAGGGGCTTCCCAGATCCCAGCTGAGGGCCTGCCTGAATTACCCGCTCGACTCCTGTCTGGCTCTTTGGGAGGCCCAGGAATGCTGCCCTGGTTGGGCCAGAGGGTGGGCCCTGCCCCTCTGACCTGGCCAGCCCCGCCCCCACTGTAGGCCCAGAGCAGCTGGGGGTGGGGGGCCCTTCCCGTGTGGCCCGAGCCCAGCAGCTCCTCAGAGACCATGCTCTGACCTGCGCAGAGGAAGCCCCAGGCTGATGGGTGTAGGCCTGGGGGCGGGGTGGGATGAGGGGGCTGGAGACACTGGAAGAAGACGCACTGAGTGAGTAGGGGGCCAGGAACCCTGTCCAGCTGACTGACAGCCCTGGCTGCCCCCCAGGCCTCAGTTCTCCCACCTGCCTGAGGAGAAGGGGCAGGAGCAGGTGATGGCCGAGCCCAGAGCTTCTGTGGCGACAGCGCCTCCCGCGTGGCCGATTCTCAAGTGCCCAGCGGGCTCCTGGAGCTCGTGGGGCCCCCCTGCAGCTCCCTCAGCCCTGGCCCAGCGTGCCGAGGCTCCTGGTGACCCCAGTCCCCCCCACCCCCACCCCAGGCCCAGGCCTGCCTGCTGCTCCAGAAGACCCTGCCCACGCGGGAGCTGAGGCTGTGCTTTAAGGACCCCGAGTGGAAGCAGCTGCTGGACCAGATCCTGGCAAAGGTCACTGAGGTAACGGCCACGGGGCTCCTCTTCCCCCCCCCGCTGGCGGTGGTTCTCTGGGAACCAAGGGGCAAGGGTTGCTGGCCCCTGCGCCTGGGGGCGGGTTGGGGGTTCCCCCAAGGAGACGTTTCTCTCCTCGGCGCCCTAATCTCCTCGTGGGGGCAACAGCAAGGCTTTGGGCAGCTCTCCGGAGGGGCTCAGCCTGGCTGCCTTCTCCTCAGAGCCTGCGGACGCTGGGTGAGGCCGAGACCAAGCCCGGGCACCAGAAGGAGCTGTCCTCCCTGGAGCTGCTCAACACTGTCTTCAGGAGCATCCAGCACGAGGTGAGCCTGGGCTCAGGAGGGAGGGCGCCTCGCAGGCGGGGCGGGCGGTCTGCGCAGAGGGGAGGGGGCAGGGGGTGGGAGCCAGGTGGGGAAGGGTCTGGACGCCCGGGTCAGGACTCTGGGCTTCATGTGCGGTGCGAGGGTGCCGTAACCTGTGCCTGGCCGGGGTGGGGTGAGCCGGTTGCTGCGGCTCTGCTCCAGTAAGGAAGCCGAGAAGGGGCTGAGAGGGCTGGCGGCCACGGGAGGACCCGGCTGTTAGTGCGGAGCCCGGGTTTCCGGGCCTTCGGAGGCGGGCCAGGTGTGTGGAGCGTGAGATGCTCAAGGGGCCGCTGTGGGCAAGTCTCTGGTTCCTCCAGTCTGGCCCGGAGGGAGAGGTTTGGGGGTCCTTAGCGTAGACACTGATCAAAGCCCAAGTGCGGGACAGGCTTCCAAGAGGGTGCTGCAGGGAGCAGACAGGGCCAGGGCCTTGCAGAACGGCAGGCGGACCTGCGAAGCCACGCTCGGAGTGGCAGTAAAAAGCCAGGAGGGAGAGGGGTGTTCTGGAAGCCAGTGGGTTTCAAAATGGAAGCCAGTGGGTTTCAAAAACAACCCATTCAGTACGTGACGGGGAGGGGGAGATAGGAAGAAGGGCATTGGCAACCCTGAGGTCACTGCATGGTGCCCCCCGGAGGTGGGCGGGCCTTCGGGCCACGGGAAGAGAACAGAACATGGCACCTGGGGCTTTTTTCCTTGCAAGGCGAGAGAGACTAGGGATGTACAGGCAGAAGGGTTGGCTGAGGGTCCAGAAGGGGGCGGGCTCACAGAGAGGCTCTCACCGGGCAAGGGTGGGAGGATGGGGACCAGGAGCCAGGGAGAGGCCACGCCTCGTGTCACCACTGCAGCCACCGCCTTCCTGCCCCTCTGCAGAAGCTGGCGACGGACCTGACCGCTGTCCTGCGCGTGCTGCGGAGCCAACAGCCGAGGCTGCAGCAGGGGCTGCAGCAGGGGGCGCACTCGGCTGGGTCCAGCCGCCTCTGTGACCTCTATTGGCAGGCCATGAAGTTCCTCGGAGTCCAGTACGTTTGGGGAGAGGGGGCCCCCACCTTGGGAGGGGCTGGGAAGACCCTCGCGTTGCACATGTCCTGATGTGTGCACCGCAGTGTGGGAGCTTTGGGCAGCTTGGGGACCACGGAGGCGGAGCTCACCCCTGCCCTCACCACATACTTCTTTCCTTTGCTCACTTCCTCCCAGGCGTCCCAAGTCAGAGAAGAAAGATGCCAAGGAAGTCCCTAAGGCCACGCCGAGCCCCATTAGCATGAAGCGGAAGAAAAAGGGGTTCTTGCCAGAGACCAAGAAGCGTAAGAAACGCAAGTCTGAGGGCGCCACGCAGGAGGAGGCGGCCAAGCCCGCAGCCGCTGGTGGGGCCCAGCCCCCCAGCACTGGCAAGAGGAAGAGGAAGAGCAGGAGCAAGGCCCCAGCCCAGGCCCAGGTGAATGGGATGCCTGCCTCCAAGAGTCTGACCCCAGACCCCCCTGCCACGAGCCCCAGCAGCCCCGCCACGACCCCAAAGCTGCAGAAGAAAAATCAGAAGCTGTCCCAGGTGAGCAGAGCCACCCCCATGTCTCCCGAGTCCCCCAAGGAGCCTGCTGCCAAAAAGCATCAGAAGAATCTGCCCCAAAAGGGGGTTTCAGGCAAGTCGCCGCAGTCCGCACTGCCCAGGAGAAAGGCCAGATTGTCTTTGGCCAGCAGGAGCCCCACCCTCCTTCAGAGCGGGGCCAAGAAGAAGGGGCAGCTGAGGAAGGCGAAAAAGCTGTGAGTGTCCCCGTCTGCCCTAGAGACTCCTATTTTTTCACCGCGATTTTAATACACAAGCTGCTGTCTGAGGTTCTACTTTCTGCGCCGGGGGTGGTGGGTCTGCTGCCAGCCTGCCAGGAGGTCCCGCCCCAGCGACCCCCAGCGACCCCCAGCCCTGGGCTGGGCCCTGCCGCTGCTCTCAGGCACAGAGCACGCTTGGGACCTTGGCTCCCCAAGCAGTGTAGGCCAGGCCCAGGGCTCTGGTGTCTGGCGGGTGGGGTACAAGTGTGACCACGCTTCGTACCCCCCAGGCTGCTTTCCTGCGGGAGCCACCGGGGCATGACTTAAATATCTTTATTTCTTCATTTACAAGAGGAATATATTTGGCTTCTCTTTTAAGACTCTGAGATTCATAATCAGCAGCTCTAAAAAATAAAGGAGCAGTTTGGCTTCCGGAAGGAAGAGGAAGCAACACTTGGACCTGGTTCTTGTACAACAAGAAAACATTGCTGGGGCCCCAGTTGAGGCCGGGGTGGGAATGGAGGCCAGGCTGGTCTTTGGGGGAAGCCCACCCCTTGGTTAGGCCCCCCCAGGGTGCCCCAGAGCTTGGTGGGGAAGGGCTCCTCCACTAACTTCCCCCCCATTGAAGCCACACCAGCCAGTCGACTGTGGGCAGAGCGCACTAAGCTGGCTGGCTCTTAGGGACTCCTGCTGGCCACACGGGGCCACCTTGATTCCAGCAACGGTGCCGGGAGGGAGTGTGGAGCAGAGGGGACGTGATAAGCTCCGCCGGGAAGCTGGGGTCTGGTGAGAAGTTGGCGGCTGCGCCCCGGTGTGTGGCTCTGGGTGGGGGGAGTCGGGGCTGCGTGTGAACGGCAGCAGCAGCTGATGTGTGCGTGGAGGTGGCTCTGGGTGCTGGCCTGTCCCGACGCGCCTCAGTCTCCACCAGGCTCGTCCCTGGGACAGGAAGCCCAGTGGAGGGCTGCTTCCTCTGACAGCCGGAGCCCTGGCTGCTGCCCCACAGATTCTGGGAATTGTCCCCTGGGCGCTGCCCCTGGAAAGGGCCCAGCCTGGGGGCCAGAGTCAGTTCCCGGCTTCTGGAGGGCGGGGGTGCTAGGGTGGATCCAAGGAGCCCTGTAGGCATGGGGAACCCCCAGAGGTCTCAAGCCTGGGGCACACGTGGTGTGTAGCTGCCACCAGGGCCTTCACTCCTGGTAATGCCACCTCCCTGTCAGGATGGTCCCCGACCTGGGAGATCTCCGGGCTGACAGCCAGCCCAAGGCAGCAGAAACAGACGTCCTCCAGAGCGACCAGCCAGGCTGGGAAGCGCCTAGCAACGTGGGTGCCCGGCTCTGCCAGGTTGAGTCCAACGTCCACGAGGTCAGAGGCCCAGCTGACAGGCTGTGTAGTCCTCACACACCAGGCCCTTCAGGGAGCCTCAGAGCCGGAAGTGCCACCCTGAGGCTTGGGCCACCTCTTCTCTGTGCAGCCCAGGGGTTGTCGTGTCTTCAAAGCTGCAGGTAGTGCCTTGCCCAGCAAGCTGGGCGGGAAAGTCCAGCCCCCGGGCCCCGGGGTCTGGGGAGGGCAGAGACTGCCCCAGGGTCACGCAAGCCGGGGACAGGCCAGCCTCTCCCCACACGCCCACAGCGGGCTGTCTTCCTCCTGGGCCCCAGGGCCCCTGCACCCCAGACCCAGGCCTGGGGGTCTGTCCCAGGGTATGGCTCCAGCACACACAGCCTTCCAGGTTAGTTGAGGACACAGCTTCTTGGAGCCAAGGCCACGCGGCAGTCCCAGACCAGAGCCGGTGGGCGCCCAGCTGTGGGTCACACGGAAAGCTTCGGGACAGCCCTACGGGGCCAGGGCGCCGGGGGACACCTCCCAGGCTAGGTAGGAGCAAGGGTTCTTCGTTGTCCCAGTGGCACCTGGAGGGAGGGGGTCAGAGGTCAGGTGTGGAGCCCATTCCAGAGCTTCCCTCTTTCACGATCCTCCCTATTGGGAGGAACAGGCCTTTCTCTGGGCTCCCGTGGCATGAAGGGTGTGGGTCTACTGGAGCCAAGGCGTGGGGCAGTGACCTTGGATTTTGTATTGCTGGGAAGCTGCAGCCCCCAGAGGCCAGGCCCAGAGAAAGATCCAAGTAGGAGTCAGGCCCTGGCACCTCTAGGAGGATTCGGGAGGACAGAATCCAGAACCGAGCAGGGAGTTCCTGGCCAGTCCCCACCCTGACCTATGCCCCCAGCTCTTCTGAGGAAGGAAGGGGGAGCTGCCTCCCTCCCATGGGTCCACTGGTCAATTTGGGCAACATCTCATGAGGAAGAGGACCAAGGCCAGGGCTGGGATGTTCTCAGGCAGGAGGTGACTCAGGAGCTGCGCCTGCTTCCAGAACACCCCTCCACGGCGAGCTGAGTGCCCCCCCCACTAACCCTGCCCCTTCCCTCCACAAGGAGTCTTGCCCCCAGCCCCCCGACCCACACTCACTGCCTCAGACTTTCACAGATGCGGGCGGCATCACCAGCGGGTTCACCCTGGGGGAGAGACGGGCGGGGGTCAAGGTGGCGGATCAGCGGGGGCCTGGCCCGGGCACTGCTCTGGCGCATCGCATCGCGGGGGCCGGCGGACCGGATGTGCTGGGCAGGGACCTCGTCAGCCCCAGAGGGAGGTGGGAGAGCCCAGGAGTGGGGAGAGAAGAGAGAGAGAGAGAAGAGTAAAGAGGAGAGGAGAAAGAAGTCAGAAAATGAGAGGAAAAAGAAGGGGCGGAGCCCCAACCCTGAAAACCATTCATTCCGGAGAAAAACCCACCTAGAACCACCACAAAAACCCCAGGGCCACCATGGGCTCCCTCTTGTGATGGAGGCAGCATCTGGAGGGCGGGGACCTTGTCAGCCAGATGACCCACCAGCAGGCAGCAGGCCCACCCTCACCCCCCCCCACTCACTGCTGCTCAGCCTTGGCGCGGTCGCTGAGGAAGAAGAGCGCGGTGGCCAGGAAGAACATGCCACCCAGGACCACGACGAAGGGGCAGAGCATGAGGGCGTAGCCCAGGCTCAGGAACTCCCAGAGCGGGGAGTCCTTGGTGCTCTGGCGGATCAGGTCGGAGATCTATGGGATGGGGGAGGGGGTGGGTGTTAGCGCGGGGCCACCTCCCAAAGGCCTGCACCCCACCCGCCCCCCGCCCCCAGTACTCACAAAGCCGATGAGGTAGGGGCTTCCGGCGTCCCCCAGCAGGTGGGACGTGAAGCTCTGCAGGGCAACGGCAGTGGCCCGTCTGGTGGGGATGACCACATACTGTGCAAGAGGCAGCAGGTCAGAGGCCAGCAGTCAGGTGTGCCCACCTGGCCTCATCCCAGGGGTCACGACACTTCTGAAGCTCCCATGGCCTCAGACTCACTCCTGCCCTGGTGTCTTGACTTGTTCTCCTGGGTCCTCCCCGGCTCCTGAGACCAGGCTGCCTTAGTGTCTGCACTTGGCCCTTGGCGGGGAGCCAAGTGCACCGGTCACAGGGAAACCGACGCCCGGGGGCACAGAGATTGCACGTGGCAACACTGGGACCAGAACCCTGGCCTCAGTCTTGCCCTCACCTCCCTACAAGCTAAAGACCCATCTTGGTTTCCCCTCCTTGGGGACCTGCCAAGGCCTGGGCTGGCTGGGATGGGTGATGGTGGTGAAGCAGGATCCTGCCTAGAAGAGCCTCCACTTTTACCCCCAGCACGGACTGCCAGAGCCGCTGGGCCCCCGGAACCCCCGCCAGACCAAGCAGGCTCTGACCCACAGGGGCTGCAGCTCTAAAGCTGGGCGGGCCAAGGTCAGACAGAGGGGCTGGTGGCAGAGCAGCAGGGGGCGGGCAGCAGCCATGTCAGCGGGCGCCCTGGGCAGCCCCTTGCCCCCGAGCGCAGCTTCCTCATCTAGTGCGAGCCCCAGCCTTGGTAGACAGTCTGTGAGAACAGCCAGTGCCCACGGGGCACCCAGTTACTGGCGGGGAGGGGAAGACCTGGATTGCGTGGCCCCATTTCCAGGAATAATTAGTCACTTGGCTGTGACACTTAATAAAATGGGACACGATTTCCCTGGGACCCAAACCCTGTCAGCATCTGGGGCTGCCCCTGGGGCTGGGGGCAGAGGAGGGGGTCCTGCCTACCGCCAAGGGCACTTGATTCAGGCAAACGCACTCCAGCCTTCACTCCCGCATGTGCAGTGACCCCCGCCTGGCACTGAGCTGAGTCAGACCTCCCGCCCATCACCCCTTTAGCCAGGGACTGGGTGAGGGGGGCGGTGTTGGAGGGAGACCACCCCAGGTGAAGCACATACACAGGGAAGCTCGGGCGGGGCCAGGCAGGCTTCCTGGAGGGGAGCTAGCAGGGGCCCGATGCCCAGGCAGACGCTGATCTCCTAGGCTGACCCACATTCTGGCACCAAGCCCCAAGTGCCCTGAAGGTGGCCCCATGAGGAGTCCTTCCTCCCCCTGCCCCCAGGGCCCACCCTGGCACCTCCCACCCTCCCCACCGCCGGTGCCCTGCATACCCTTCTCCCAACTCTCTCCCGGCCCTGACTTGGAGGATCCCTGAGGACAGGACCAGATGTCAGCACCCCCTCCACCACCCCTGCCCCAGACTGCCGCTTGTTATCGAGGCCACAGCCCCCTCCTGCTTCCTCCCAGGCTGCTCCCGTCCCTGCTCAAGGACACAAGCCCCTGCTGCCACTCAGATGGCCCTTTGTCCCCGGCCGCCTGGTCTGGAGCCCATTGTTGGCCCCGTGAAGACGGCCTCTGTCTGCCCGACCCAGCCACGGGCACTGGAGCAGGCGCGCCTGGAGCCCAGGCTGAGCCAGGAGGGCAGAGTCCACAGGAGCTCAGACCCTGGGGTGGAGCGTTGGCAGACAGCACCACTCTGGTGCCAGCCTGGCACTGCCAGGCTCCCGGCCACAAACCGGAGCCTCCAGACATCGCCCTCCGCACCCAGTCCCCACATCCTGCCCTTCTGCCTGCTCAACCCTCTGATTCCAGGCCCTGCCCCGATGCAGACCCCCAAATCTCTGATCCCCTCTCCCCGCTCACAAGCCCGGCTGGCTCTCCCACCCCTTCATCCACCCTCCCCATGTGCCCCGAGAGGTCGAGAGGCCCCGGTCAGCACGAGGCAACCTTGGCCTGCCTCACCATGAGGATGTCCGCCGTGATGGCCCAGTTAGAAAACAGCAGCGTCTCCCCTACAAAGATGCAGATCTGCCCGGGAGAGACCAGAGCAACCATCAGGGGGTGCTCTGCCCACCACTGGCCCCAGGCTGCTGGCTGCTGGCCGGGAGCCCCCAGAAGCCCCCCCAACCCCGGCTCCTGGCGGTCAGGCTCACGGGGAATCTGTGGATTAGCTACGGGCTTCAAGCCAGGCCCACAGCCCTGGCCAGAGCAGGGGCAGACTGAGGACTGGAGCCTCCCCGTGGGGGGTCCCCCGCCCAAGTCAGACTGCATTTCCTCTTCCAGAGCCCAGCTCCCCCGCCACCCTGGCACTCCCACCGCACTCACATAGGCCCCCACGATGCTGCTCTTGGCCGCCACGAAGATGAGGCAGGTGAAGATGGCGGAGCCCAGCATACCCACAGCGCACACCAGCGGGTCAGCCCGCTGGGTCCGCAGGCGGCACCAGCGCGTGGCTCCTGCGCCCGTGACCACCCCGAGAAAACCCGTAAAGCAGGTGATGGCCCCGAAGATGAGGCTGCGGAGACAGAGGACGGTGCAGCACGGGTTAGGGGGCAGGGCCGGGGTAGAGGGGCCGGCGGCCTCCCTCACCCCGCCATCCCCGCCTGCCCACTGAGCCCGCCTGGCCGCACCTGTCCTTGGCCGCACAGGGCGGGCTGCTGCACGTCTCTGCCGCCTTCTGCACGACTTGGGCGCGGTGCAGGTAGAGCGGGATCCACATGCCCAGGGCCCCTGTGGCGAAGGACACGGCTGACGTGGCCAGGGAGGAGAAGACGTAGCTGCGGCTGGGGAGAGGCCGGGGCAGCAACACTGAGCGGGGGCCAGCATCCCCGCAGCTGGCAGGGTCAGGCCCAGGAGGCAGGCTTTCCTCCCTCACTCCTTCCCCCAGGGACAGAAGGCCTCAAACGCCTTCCCTACGGGCTCTGGGGGTGAGGGCTCTGGCTTCAGGGATCATAAACACTCGTGGCCCCGGCACCGTGGACAGGGAGTCCGGCCGAGCGGGCTGCGTGGGCCAGCCTGCAAGGTGCGGTCCTCTCATCTCGGCGCCCCCCCTCTTCCCACCGGACCCCTCCCAGCAGCACTCACTTGCGGATCAGGGCCTTCATGTCTCGGAGCCATGACGTCCGGGCCTTGAGCTGCCCCCCGAGCTGGTCAGCATGGCCTCTCTTAGTGGCCGGGACCAGGACGAGGATGAGCGTTCCTGTGATCATGCCCAGGATGGGGGACACCTGGTGGGTCAGGGTGCACCAAGTTAGGACACCAGGGCCCAGGCGTCTTTGTCTCTGCTGCACCTGGAAGGGGGAGCAGGCCAGCCACGCCTTCTCTGGGCCCCCGGCTCCTCCTCTGGGCTAGTATCTGCCCAGCCTTCCTGACTGGGCCAAGCCACTGGGGGTGAGGCTAGCATATGGGGCTCAAAATGGGCTGTGCCGACCAGGGGCAGGATGGGAGAGAGGACTGAAAGTGAAAGGGAGAGAGGGATGGTCAGATGGATGGAGGAGGGAGGACAGATGGCTGAATAGTCAGAGAGATGGATGGATGGATGGATGGATGGATGGATGGATAGATAGATTGCTGGGTGGATGAATTAACACATGGAAGGACAGGAGGATGGATGAGTGGATGAGTGGATGAGTGGATGGGTGACGAGTGATGGATGATGGGTGATCGATGGAACGAAAGGAAGACAGGTAGGTGGGCAGACATATGGAATGATGACTGGGAGAGGAGAGTTCCTGGGGACAGGGAGCCAGATACCAGCTCTTGCCCCCCTCCCTGGGTCTGGGAAAGGTTCCCAGGCCAGCTCGTCACCCTGGTGGTGGGGGGGCACTGAGAAGGGGCTGGCTGCGCATGAAGCTTCCAGCTGATACACCCGGTAGCTTATCGTTTGGGAGGGGCCCGTGTGGGTTCCAGGAGAACGAGGCTCGGGACTCCCTCTGGGCCTTCCCTGCATCTTGCCCAGCGTCGAGAACTGACTCTCCAAGGCCCCAGGCCTCTCTCCAGATGGAAAGGGCGCATCTCGGGAGTCTGGATTCCAATATACCAGTTCCTCCACCAGCTCATGAGAACAGGGAAATCTGTACCCACCCCCACCAGGCCTGGGAGCCCATGGTCTGGGGAGTTCCTCTCCACTCGCCGCCCCCATCAAAAAATTCCACGGAGGCTGCTTCCTTCCTGCTTTTGAGGAAAAAACACTTTGTCTTAAGCTTCCTCTCCTTCACAAGACTGGGGATCTCTGTTTCCTCTGATTGCACTGTCCTGGGGCCTTGGCGGACTTGTGCTGAATCCTCCTGCAGGACAGGAAGTGGCTCCAGACCCCGGGGCCCTCACACAGAGGCCTCGTCTCAGCCCCTCCCCAGCACGGTGCCACAGCTCAAAGCAGGAAGTGCCGCCGTGAACGTGGAATTTCCTTCGTCCTCACAGACTGGGGCCCCTGAGTGGGGCGAGTCTGGCACCCCTCACGCCTCAAAGTGAACTAATGGAGAAGAGCCCAGGCCCGCGAGGTGGGAAGCCTGGCGGCTGAGGCTCTGTCCCTGAATCTCTGGGCGACCCTGGGCAACGGCTGGTCTGGGGGTGTCCTTACCCGCAAGGCCCAGTGCCAGTCTCCGGCCGCCTGCTTCACGCTGGAGCCGGTGATGTAGCCCAGGCCGCTGCAGAGAGGACGGCACGGTCAGGCAGGGATGGGTAGGGCGTCGGGGGCAGGGGATACTCACCAGTCTAGCAGGCCACCAGCCCCCGCCCCCCAGCCAGCCAGGGAGCTGGTCCAGGCGCTTCTCAAGGCTGCCTGCCCACGCGTTTAGGTCACAGAGGGCCAAACTCCAGGGAGAGGGAGTGGTCAGAAATCCAAAGGGACCTGGCCCGGATCCTCACCTGCCCAGAGGGATGGCGAAGTAGAAGACAGACAGCATGAGCGTGCGCGTGTTCTTGGTGAAGAGGTCTCCGATGATGGTGGGCGCGATGGTAGAGTAGCTGGCCTCACCGATGCCCACCAGCCCGCGGGACAGGACCAGCAGCCAGAAGTGCTGTGGGGAAGGGCGGAGAGCGCTGGGGGGCGCACCTGCTCCCCTGCCTGCGCACCCCTGCTCCCCGCTTTGCTCCCTACCCGCGGCAGGGCCCAGGAGACAGGAGAGAGGATGGAGCCCAACCCCTGCCGCAGCAACGACTACACCCCAGGCCACTCTGGGCCTCAGTTCCTGCCTCTGAATAGTGGGTCTGACTGGGTCTAGCTGGCCCAGTGCTGGGATGGAGCTGGACTTTCAGGGGCTGAGAGTTGTAGGTTTGGCGGGGGACGTAAGCCTGTGTCTCCACTGCCACCCCGACCCGTTGGGAGACTTCCTCCCTGGGTTCTGGCCCCATCTTGGGAGCCTCAAGCCGCCCCTACTCTGTGTCCCATCCCCTGACCAGGCAGCTGGGCTGACCCTGGCGGCACTGAGGACTCAGTGTAAATGGAGAGTGGGCAGGGCAGCCCAGTGGGCTCAGCGCCCCTCCCCCATGCACACATCAAAGAGCAAAGCCCAGCTACGCTGGGAAGGGTGGGGCCATGCCAGCTGCCAGTGGTTCTACCCCTTTGATGTGGACCCAGCCCCTCCATCCCCCCAGCTGCCCAGGGCCTGAGAACCAAGCCTGGTCATTTTTCCCCAGCCCCACCCTGACCACCCATCCGGCCAGCATTGCCCACATCCAGCCCTCCTCCGGGTCTCCCTGTTTCTGCACATCTCTTTCCCGGCCCTCTCTCTGTGTCGCTGGTCCCGCCCATCCATCTCTGCGCCTCTCGTTTCCATAGTTCATTCGCTCTCACCCTCCATCTCTGAGTCTTCCTTCTCCTGGCCCCTTGCCTGTGCTTCTTTCCCTGAGAAGCATCAGCCCACAGCCTTTGTCTATTTTTCTGTTGGGTTCTTTGTCTTTCTTGCATTAGTTTCTGTTAGCGTTTTATATATCATGGGAATTGACATTTATTAGATAGGTCACAAATATTTTCCATCATCTTTCTTTCCACTTTGTTTATGGGGAGTTTCATCATACAGAAGCTTTGTGTTGTTTAATTTGATGCTGTCCAAGCTGTTGATTTTTCCTTAATGGCTTCTGGATTTCACATCTTGCTCAAGAAGGGCTAGTCCATCCCAGAATGATACAAAAATATTCTTTTATCTTTTATGTTTGTTATATTTTAGAAAGAGAAAGAGAATGGGAGTGATTTCCTTATTCTCCTCTGTACAAGAGCAGGCAGATAAGACCTCTTTGACAAGGGATCCCATTGATCCCCACTCCTCCCCCAGGAACTGGCTATTTTGTCCATTTGTCACGACTTCCTCTCTACCTTTGCCTGCACATACACGTACCAAGGAACAACATTTAGTGTCCCCTGTGTGCTCTCAAAAAATAAACATAAAAAGACCATTCCTGGGACTTCCCTGCTGGTCCGGTGGTTGAGAATCCACCTTCCAATGCAGGGGACGCGGGTTCGGTCCCTGGTTGGGGGACGGGAGCCCACATGCCGCAACTACTGAGCACGCGAGCCACAACTAGAGAGCAGCCCATGTGCCGCAACGAAGATCGTGCGTGCCACCCGACACAGCCAGAAGTAAAATAAATAAATATTAAAAAAAAAAAAAAAAAAAAGACCATTCCATGCATCTTGTCCCACAACTTGATTTTTTTCCCTCATCTTTTGGAAACCCATTTCAGCTGGTTAATATAGATCTAGTTCATTCTCCCATTCTATCTGGGCGTCCCCCAAGTCGAGGTCATTTAGTTTCTTTTTTTTCTATTACAAAACTTGCAGCAAACATCCTTACATGCACCTGTCACTTTGTGTCCACGAGTTGGAGTTTCTCCCTTTGGCATGTACCCCCAAGTAGAAGGCTGGGCTGTGGGGTGTACACAGAATTTTACAAAATCCTGCCCCACTTTGCTCTCCAAAGAGGCTCTACCAATTTACACTCCCACTAGTAGCTTGAATAACACTTGGTATTGTCAGCCTTTTTAATTGCCGCCAATCTGATGGGTGTGAAATGGTAACTTACTGTTGTTTTAATTTGCAGTGCTCTGATTACTCAAGAAGCCGAGAACCATCTCTTCCTACATATGTTGCCTGTTGGGGGATCTTCCCCTGGAAGTGCCTGTCACTATCCTTTGCCCATTTTTTCTACCGGGTTGTTTGTCTTTTTCTTGTTGAATTATAGTTCTAGATTTTTTTTTTTTTTTTTTGGCTGTGTTGGGTCTTCGTTTCTGTGCGAGGGCTTTCTCTAGTTGTGGCAAGCGGGGGCCACTCCTCATCGCGGTGCGCGGGCCTCTCACTGTCGCGGCCTCTCTTGTTGTGGAGCACAGGCTCCAGACGCACAGGCTCAGTAGTTGTGGCTCACGGACCCAGCTGCTCCGTGGCATGTGGGATCTTCCCAGACCAGGGCTTGAACCCGTGTCCCCTCCATTGGCAGGCAGACTCTCAACCACTGCGCCACCAGGGAAGCCCTAGTTCTAGACTTTTATGGTTTGCTTTTTACTTTACTTTCACCTAGCTGGGATTTATTTTGAAGTATGGTTAGAAATACAGACCATACTTTATCTTCCATCCAGATGGAGAGTCAATACTCCCAAAACCATTTATTTGAGATGCAACTTTCATCCTCCACTCAATTCCCATAGAAAGGAGGACTCTATTTCCTTGATCTCTTAGTTTATCCCGCCGCTGTTTTCATTGGAAAAGCCATGTTTTGATAACGGATAGGACAAGAGCCCTTTCATTGTTGTTTTCACAATGTTCTTGGTTGTTCCTGGGCACTTTCTCTGCCAGATTTACTTCAGAATCACATTGCCAAGGTCCACCAAAAACCCCCATGGGACTCGGACTGTGACTGCAATGAACTCATAGATTAATTGGGGGTGATCCGTCTGTCTCTCTCTCTGCCTCTGCTCATCTTCTCTCCCCATCTCTCCCTTCCTTCCACACACCCAGAGTGGGGCCCAGCCTTGACATCGTGGTCCTGTACTCACTGGTCAATCCCAGAAGCAGCCCCAGAGGTCAGATGATGAGGGGCCTGGTCAGGGGCAGGACAAGACCCAGAGGGGGTCCAGAAGCTTCTTCTGGTCCAGTCCCCATTTTTGACTGTGGCCATCAGGCTCTACCTGACGTTCTAGGCCGGGGGTTTTTTTTTTTTAATTTATTTTTGGCTGCGTTGGGTCTTCATTGCTGCGCGCGGGCTTTCTCTAGTTGCGGCTAGTAGGGGCTACTCTTCGTTGTGGTGCGCGGGCTTCTCATTGTGGTGGCTTCTCTTGTTGCAGGGCACGGGCTCTAGGTGCACGGGCTTCAGTAGTTGTGGCTCGCAGGCTCAGTAGTTGTGGCTCGTGGGCTCTAGAGCGCAGGCTCAGTAGTTGTGGCGCACGGGCTTAGTTGCTCCGTGGCATGTGGGATCTTCCCGGACCAGGGCTCGAACCTGTGTCCCCTGCATTGGCAGGTGGATTCTTAACCACCACGCCACCAGGGAAGTCCTAGGCCTGGAGCTTATTACCTGGCCTGACCCTTCTCTATGAAGCTGCCCCGTGAAGCAAACTTGTATCCCCCAAACCTGCTAGTTCTCTCTGCCCTCACCTCCAACCTCCTCTCAATCAGTGTAAATCTGACTCACCATTGCCCTTCTTCAGACTCTTCCAGGGTCCAGCACTTCCCTCAGGAGAAAGCTCAAGCCTTCCAACCTGGCATTCAAGGCTCTCCATGACCTGGTCCCTGCCTTCCTTTCCAGCCAAAGCACTCGCCTCCTCAATCTACCAACACACTCAACCATTTCTGCCTCCATGGGGCTGCTCCCTCTGCCTGTGCTATCTTCACCAAGAGGCCTAACCTCCCTGTCTTGCCTGCCCAACTGCCACCTCCTCCAGGAAGTCTTCCCTGACCACATGGATGTCAGAGACTGCTCTCTCTTCAGTGAGGACTTTCAGCACTTTGCTTATCTTGAAAGCTCTGAACATGGGAGCTCCTGTCACATCTTCCCATCCCCAGGCCTGGGTGCTCCCAAGGCCAGGGTCTCCTCCTTTGTCCCCTAGGCTGAACGCTCCCTGAAGGCAAATCCTGGTCTTCTCCCCTTCTTTTCTTTTTTTTTTTTTTAAAGATTTAATTTTATTTATTTTTGGCTGCTTTGGGTCTTCATTGCTGCGTGCAGACTTTCTCTAGTTGTGGCGAGCGGGAGCTACTCTTCGTTGTGGTGCGCAGGTTTCTCATTGTGGTGGCTTCTCTTGTTGCGGAGCACGGGCTCTAGGTGCGCGGCTTTCATAGTTGCAGCATGCGGGCTCTAGAGCTCAGGCTCAGTAGTTGTGGCGCATGGGCTCAGTAGTTGCGGCATGCGGGCTCTAAAGTACAGGCTCAGTAGTTGTGGCGCATGGGCTCAGTAGTTGCGGCATGCGGGCTCTAAAGTACAGGCTCAGTAGTTGTGGCGCATGGGCTTAGTTGCTCCACGGCATGTGGGATCTCCCTGGACCAGGGCTCGAACCTGTGTCCCCTGCATTGGCAGGCGGATTCTCATCCGCTACGCCACCAGGGAAGTCCCTCCCCTTCTTCTTCTATCTCCCTCTATAGTAGCCATCATGTGATTGTCCGTCCTCTGCTTGAAGACCCCTAGTGACGGGACACTCACTACCTCTCAGAGCAACATATCTCCTTATTGGAAGAAAGAACAGAAATAATGATTTGTTGAAACCTGCCATGTGTCAGGGTCTGGACATTCATGAGTTCAATTATTTCTCACAACCACCCTTCATACTAAGAAGTATCATCCCCAATTAAAGATAAGGAAACTGAGGCTCAGAGAAGTTAAGTTTCTCCAGATCACAAAGCTGAGTGGGCAACAGAATTGGGATATTCAAATCCAGAACTGTGGGAGCCAAGTAAGAAACATCTTCTTTCCTGGGAATTCCCTGGCGGTCCAGTGGTTAGGACTCCACACTCTCATTGCTGAGGGCCCGGATTCAATCCCTGGTTGGGGAACTAACATCCCACGAGCTACACGTTGTGGCCAAAAAAAAAAAAAAGAAAGAAAGATCTTCCTTACACTGAACTGATGTTTGTCTCCCTAGGACTTTGACCCAGGGAGTTGGCTGATGGTCGGACAAAGAGCAAACTGTGTGAGGCCTAGAGAAGGGTAGTGACGTATCTAGGGTCACACAGCAAGATGACAGCAGAGCCAGAACTAGAACCCAAGGGTCCTGACTCCTTGGCCAGACTTGCCCCGCTGATCCTTGCATCCTCCCCAAATCAGAAGCAGCTCAGAGAGAGTCAGGATGCCACACAGGGCTGTGATTCCCTCTGTTCAAGGCCAGCAAGGGGAAAGCCCAATCGGTAGAGCCAGTGTATAGAAGTACCCAAAGACCCCCTCATCCCACCATACTTGGACCCAACAGGCTGGAACCCCAGTCTAGACTAGGACAGGTCAATCAGACTTGCCCCCCGCTGGAGGAACCAGGACACACGGACGGGATGAGCAGGAATGCCGGGTGGAAAGCCCGGGCAGGCCTCACCTGCTGCGGAATGAAGGAGCTGGAGAACGTGACGGCCGACCAGAAGAAAATCCCACAGCTGAGGATCACTTTCCTGTTGAAGCGGTCACCCAGGTAGCCAAAGATGGGCGCAGCCACCATGAAGCTGCAGATGAACACTGAGTGGGGAGAGGAGAGCGGCAGGTGTGGCACATGGGTCTCATGGCTGAGCCCACCCGCCCAGACCACCCAGCGAGAGGCCAAGTGCCTGCTGAGGAAGCAGCCGCTGCCCAAGAGGGGCAACCTCGGCCAGACCTGGGCCCAGGGGAGGCGGGACAGGCCCTCTGGGTTAGGAGACTCCACGACTCCATCCTCCTCAACGCCCAGTGGCAGGTGAGCCCTTCGGGTACTTTTTAAAAGAGTAAAGATTATTCACTGAACATTTTCTACTTGTCAGGGGCTGTGCTAGGGGCTCACCACACAGCATCTTGTGTACCTTTCCGACCCCCATCCCACCTCACAGGTGGGGAGACACACAGAGAGAAGTGACTTGCCTAAGGCCCCACCAGTAGTAAATGTCCCAGTGGGGACTTGACTCCCTGTCTGACTCCAGAGCCAGTGTTCCTTATACTTTGCCATGCTACTCTCCTTATTATACTTGAAAAAGAGGTTCAGAGAGGGAAAGGGACCTACGCAAGGTCACACAGCAAATTGGGGCAGAACTGGACCTGGAACCCCCAGTCTCATACCTGCCAGATCACACAGCCACCCTCACTCCCAGCAGACTGCAGAGACTTTCCTGACATTTGGAAACATTGTCATTCATTTGTTCATTCATTCATTCGTTCACTCATTCATTCATCCATCCTTTCATCCATTCAACAAAGACCAAAATTCCTAGACTCTTGGAGTTTTCATTCTTGTGAGAAACAATGAAATAAAAAATATAGTATGTCAAGGGGTGACACATGCTAAGGAGGGAAAAAGGGCAGAAACAGGAGATAGGAAAAGTGTGTGAGAAAAAGAAAACAGATGTTAAAATTTTAAATAGAAAGGTCAGAGGTGACATTTCAGCAAAGACCTGGAGGAGATGAGGAGACAAATCATGCAAATATTGGGTTGAGAACAGCAAGTGCAAAGGCCCTGGGGCAGGAATGTGCTTAGCATATTTGTGGAACGACAAATAGACCAGAGTGGCTGGAGCAGAGGGACCCTGGGGGAAAGGCCAGATGGGGTGGGGCCTTGTGGCTCACTGTGGTGACTGTGGCTTCTACGGGTGAGAAAGGAAAACACCAGAGGATGCTGAGCAGAGGAGTGATGTGACCTGGTTTTGTTCTTCCAGAACAATAGAGCAGCAGAGTCTCAGAGGACCCTGTGGGGATGGCACTACCAGTATGGGAGGGGCCTTCGAGGTCCCAGGGGGGATAAAGAGTCCAGCAACGCAGGGTAGTCGCTAGGTCATGCGGTGAGGCAGCCCCTGATTCCTGCTCCTGGAAGGCAATCCCACAGCTGACGGGCAGATGGCCAGACAAAGGCCGGGTGGGCAGATAAGACGGCCGGCCAAGCTAAACATTCACAGGCTCTGGCTGTTCCCTCACAGACCTGAGCCCCTAGGAGAAGAGATAGAGGGAGGGGAGGAAGGAGGCAAGGAGGTGAGAGCAGGCTGGGCTGGAGCAGCGCGACTGTCCCTCACTTACCCCAGGGAGCAGGATGGTGAGCGTGTATGGGTGTGGGGGGCAATCTTTTAATCCCAACTGTGTGACTGGGGCCTCGGGCAGCATCAGCAGAGAGGTGCACAAATCTGGGCACTAGAGACGCAGTGCCTGGTCTTGAATTCAGCTCTATTCCTTCCCAGCTGGGTGACCTTGGGCAGGTCACAACCTCTCTGTCCCTCAATTCAGTGGTGTGCTGATAAATGTTTAGCAACTGGCTCTCCAAAAATGAGGCGGGGGGCGGGGGGAGTCCTGATGTGTAGTGTTTGCCCGTTTTCATGGTGCAAATACTCCCACCATGGTCTGATTTCAAGCTACCCATGTGATGTCACTAATCAGAGCTGGGAAGACAGATGCAGTCACAGAGTTGTACATAGAGTATTTCTACCACCTAGATCCAACAGACATAAATAACCTTAAGAACATAGATAATAGTGAAAGGTAGCAAAATAATTAGGGGGTGATGAATTCTGAGTGTTTATTACCTTTGGTTTTTATTTTTTTAATAGCTCTTTGGAGTATAATTATACAAAGTATAATTGTATAATTGCTTCACAATACTGTGTTAGTTTCTGTTGCACAAAAAAGCGAATCAGCCATATGCATACACATGTCCCCATATCCCCTCCCTCTTGAGCCTCCCTCCCATCCTCCTTATCCCAACCCTCTAGGTCATTGCGAAGCACCGAGCCGATCTCCCTGTGCTATGCTGTGATGTTGTTTAATTGTAAGTTTATATAATTTAGTTTGTAATAACGGTTGTGCTTAACAACCAGCTCACACAATTCCTGAAAATTTAACAATCAACTCTCATGAACCTAAGCCACCTCCAGCGCGCCAACTTCCTCATCTGTAAAAATGAAGATAAAAATAGCAACTCCCTGCTTGCTCTGAGCACTGGATGAGACAATGCATGTAAGGTGCTTAATGCCACGCCCTGCCCAGAGTGGGTCAGCCTTGGTCAACACTGGGCCCTTGTTTAGATCAGTCAAGGTAGAAATTATTTCCTCATATCTAGAAAAAGAATTTTTCCTGCTGGGTCTGTCTCCCAGGACCTGCCTGAGATCAGACCAGGATATGGGCTGGAAAGAGATTTCAGTCTCATCAGGACTTACACATGTTCGGGGAGAAGGAAGAATTGTTCCCTCTATGCCTGTCTGTATTAGGTGAGGAGTGGGCAGAAAGAATCAGAATAGGAGTTGCCCCCCTGTCTGGCCAAGGAGCAGACCCTGTCCATGGGTTGCCCAGCTTAAAGAGTTAAAATGCCAGGGAACCAGCAAGGAGGGCCAAATCCTACCAAGACAATGAAGGGAGGCTTCATAGAGGCAGTGATGGCAGAGCAGGGCATTGAAGGCTGCATAGGAGTTCACCGCGATGATACTACTTAAAATCAAGTATACTAAAATATAAATTACAAATCTTATAAGACTGTATAATGGTTAATGAGGCATAATGCTTATTGTTAATAATAATTGCAGTTACCGTTTATGGAGCATTTATTATAGACAAGGCCCAGGGAGGTGCCCTGGACATAAGCACAGATTATCTCATTTGATTCTCCCTATTATCTTCATCTTATGGAGGGCACAGTAGAGGCTAAAAGGAGTGACATCACACAGCTAGTGTATGGCTAAGCCAGAATTTATACCCCAATTTGACTCCAGAGTCCTTGCTCTAAATCACACCACAGGCGGCCAGGCTGGGAAGGCGGAAGATCCCAGCTGATGTTCCAAAGGTCAGAGAAAGTTCAGTGTGTGTTGGGGACAGCAGGAAGACGCGTGAGGCTGTAGGCTGGGAAGGTGATAGAGAGGAAGCAGTGGGAGGTGAGGCCACGGAGGGAGATCGGGCCCTAACCCCTAGTACCAGGTTTGGTGTTAGTTAGAGGGCAGTGGAGATCCACAGCACACTGTTCTCCCCCTTCAAGGAGGAGCACTGGCCAAGCCCCCGCTGGGTGGGTGCAGAGGGGCTGAAGGAGGTGAGCCAGGCCTCGGCCAGACCTCAGCCATCCTGGTCCATCCCTATCGTCCTGTCCACAGCAGAACCGGAAGGCAGCCCCCCTAGTGCTTTCCCCGCTAGCTTTCTGCCTGCTCTTCTGGGTGGGCAGAGGCACCCGGGACTTCAGATGGACTCCTGCTGGGACAGCCATGCCCCATCCCCACCCCTGTCCCGCCAAAGGTCACCAACTCCCAACCTGAGTTTTACCATCTGTCCCATTGTACAGCTGGGGCCACTGGAAGGTGGAAGAACTTGCCCAAGATGACACAGCAACCCTCCCGACCCTGGACTCTCTCGTCTCTCAGGGTTTCCCCTTGGGGACAAGGGAACCCAGGGTTAGCAGGGAGACACAATCCATCTTTCCAGCCCTCCCTTCTGCTCTGGGGAGCCAAGAGAAAGGACGTCTCCCGGCCCTCAGGGTTGTCACAGGCCAGCAGAGAGGCCTGAACACAGCTAGGTAGGGCCTGGAGGGAAAAAAATTCCTGGCAGAAGGAACAGCACAGGGGCTTCCCTGGTGGCGCAGTGGTTAAGAATCCACCTGCCAATGCAGGGGACACAGGTTTGAGCCCTGGTCCGGGAAGATCCCACATGCCGCGGAGCAACTAGGCCCGTGAGCCACAACTACTGAGCCTGCGCTCTAGAGCCCGCGAGCCACAACTACCGAGCCCGCGTGCCACAACTACTGAAGCCTGCGCGCCTAGAGCCTGTGCTCCACAACAAGAGAAGCCACCGCAATGAGAAGCCCCTGCACCGCAACGAAGAGTAGCCGCCACTCGCTGCAACTAGAGAAAGCCTGCGCGCAGCAATGAAGACCCAACGCGGCCAAATAATTAATTAATTAATTAATTTAAAAAAAAAAAAAGAAGAAGAAGGAACAGCACAGGTAAAGGCCTGGACAGGTGACCCATGTCCCAGATGGGGGCGCAGAGCCTTCTCCAGCCAGCGGGAAGCTCTGCTGAAAATAAAGACCACCCGGCCTAGAAGCTTCCTGGGCTCAGCACCCACAACCCCACCGTCTTTGTCTGGTGGAGGAGAGCTTTCTGGGCAGACTGGCTGCCCCACCCCTGGTCTCGGCAGGGCCGGCTTTCCCGGCACGAGGACATCCTGTGGTCGGGGTGTGGGGAAGCCCTCGGTCAGCTCACGTGTGCTGAGCCCACAGGTCTGGGACAATGGAGCCGCGGGCAGGGAGCCAGGCCAGGGGGCAGGGCCGCGGAGGGCCGAGTGGGAGGAGTCAGAGCCCCTGGCTCACCCGGAGAAGCTGGGGCTGAGCCTCACTCCCTCCTCTGCAAGATGGGTGATGCGCCCCTCCTCACAGGGCCGGCACGAGGTCATCAAGGAGACAGGGCTTGGGCGGCATCCCTAAGGCGCCACCCACCTCTCACGGTGCTGGCTGAAGGCCTTCTCCCGTGGGCCTGCCGAGGAGGCCAGCACCCAAAGCTTGAAACGACTCCCGCTGAGAGTTCTGTGCCCCTGCAGGCAGCCCCCCCGACCACCCGCATTCCGAACCCACGGAGCTGCTGGAAGGTGGTCCTGGAGCAGGAGCCGGTGAGGTCTGCGCTGGGGGAGCCCTGAGTCCCCAGACTGTGGCCTTGGAGCACACGTCCAGCCCCACTTCAGCCTGGGCTGAACCAGGGCTATTTTTACAAAGTCCGGATCCGGCCAACTTGTTATTTGGAGGAGACTCGCCACCCTCCACATCCTGTGGGCAGGGAGGGTGCTCGGGCAGGCGTGGGGTGGGTGGGGTCAGACTCTGCCCGAGCACCCTCCCTGCCCACAGGATGGGGAGGATGGAGGCCCAGGCCGGCAGGATGATGGGGAGGACCCAGAACAGCCAGCCCCATCGGTACCTGGAAGCCCACCAGACTCAGAGCCCCTTCGGGAAGAATGGGAAGTACTCCTCCTTCAAACTCCGCTCAGAATATAAACCCTAGGTTGGCCACTGAGGCCTCAGGGAGGGAGGTTCTCGGGCCTCCCTTCTAACAGGAGGGTCCTGCGGGGAGAGCCACGGGGGCTGCCTAGATCTGCCTTCAGAACCTGAGTCTCTGTCGAAGCGGGAGGATATTGCCAGGCTGGCGAAAGTGAGGAGGGAGCAAGGCCAGAAGGAGACTCAGTCCCAAAACAAAGGCGCTGTCTGGTTTCAGTCTGAGCTGGCTCTTCCTCTGTCCCCACTCTCCCCCTGCCCCCGCCCCCCAATCCTGACACTTCCTCGTGATGCCACGAACCCCAGCCCTGAGTTGGTCGCGAGGGGAAACAGCAGGGGCAGGCCCAGGCCGAACTCTCAGCCACCCCACGCGCCCCCCCCAACCCTGTCTCCTGGCCCAGCAGCTCCTGGTGCCCACAAATAAGCAGGCACCCCAGCTGTCAGCCCTGGCCCTTTGATCTGGGCAAGCAGCAACACCTGGCTCTGACCTTGCCAGGGAAGAGCCAGGTGCCTGTGGCCGAGGCCAATTAGGTGACTTGCCTGGTAGCCCACTGAGTCACATCCTGGTCTAGCCCACCTGGCTTCTTGGCTCAGTTGGCCAGAGAGGCACGGACACTCTGGGGAGCCATCCCAGCTGTGCCCAGGGTAGGTGGTAGGGTGAGGGCCACAGAGTAATGACTAGAGGGTCTCGGAGAGTGCTGGGAACTCTCACCATGGCCCAGAGGCACCCACCCCGAGAACACTGAGATGCCAGACACTCAGGCACCTGGGATAAGCCTCACCAATCCAGCGGCCATCTGTGCCCCCATCCCGAGCCAAGAGGACCTCATACACAGAAGTCCCAATGCCAGGCCTGCTACTCTCTCACCATGAGACCTTAAACAAGTCATTTCCCCTCTCTTGACCTCTGTCCTTCCATCTGGAAAGTGAAGCTGACCAAAGGGGGCTTGTAGGAGGAAGACTCAAACAAGGTGATGCTGTGGGTGATTTATCCCCCTCCGGCCAGGTCGCCAGGGATAAGAAGGACACAGCCTGGGACATAATTGAGGCAGCGCTATGACCCTCGCAGCCCTCCCATCCGCTCCCTGGGCAGCTGCACTGGCCCTGACCTCGATCAGTGGGAGTTGAATGGAGGAGGCCAGAGCAGATCAGTCAGCAACGCCAAGAGCAGGAGGGGGATGAGGCTCGGGCTGGGTCCCCAGTGACTCAGGGGCCACGGAGGAGGGGGATGGGCAGCTAGGCTCCCTCCTGCACTTCCCTCCCCAGCTCGGCAGCCTGGTCCCTCCCACACTCCCATCCGGCTTGAACTCTGTCTCTCCAGCTGTAAGTGCTGGTCACTGCATTGCACGGAACCCAGGAGGCTGGAGGAACCTGTCCCAGGCCCCAGGGCAGGATGACTTGCTCTGACCTAGCCAGGGAGGCCAAGCAAGGGGGGCGGGGGGCGGGGAGGAGCCAGCAGAGGGGCTTGGGCTCACATCCAGGGTGGAGGTGATGTCTGCGGGGGCAGGGACCTGGGCGCCCTTAGGAGGAGCTGGACGGCACAGCCCAGCCCTAGTCCTAGCTCGGTTAATTCTCACGTATTCGGGCTGAACCCTGGAGCTTTCATCTCCCCTCTCTGAGCCCCAGAGGCCCCATCTGGGAAATGAGGATGGGCACTGAGCCTAGCTGAATGGCTGTGGCTCAAGGAGGCCGTGGAGGCCTGGCACGGGTGCGTGGTGGAATGCCACCCAGACAGGTCAGGCAGGTTCCTGGACAGAGCCAGCCTCTCCGCCCCTCCCTCCCAGGAGAGCCCGGGAGGGGACGGGGTTCCCAGGGTGGAATGCAGACCATGCACCTTCGCAGCCACATCTAACTGGGCCTCACGGCCAGATGGACTCCAGGACCAAGGGGAAATCAGGGCCAAGGGAGCTGGCCAAACAGCAAGGTCAGGGCCGAGTCAGAACCAGCCCTGGGATGTAATACTGGCTCTGAGTCTCTGCCCAGGCCTGAGGGTCCTGCAGAGGGCACAGCCGGCAGGGCCACAGCCAGTGGAGGGCCAGGAGGCAGGGCAGCCACGGGGCTGACATGGACCCTGGAGGGAGGGGCAGAGGCTGGAATCACTGCTTAATCACCTGCCACGCTGCCCTGGCCCAGGGGGGCTCGGGCCCTGCCTCCCCACCAGTCCCAAGGCTGGGCCCCGGGGGGTGAGGGGCCGAGAACCTCAAGCCCAGGTCTAGTCCGGGACCCAGGTTCTCAGGCTCCTGCCCTGGGTTTTCGAGAGGCTCTGGGGCTGACCAGCTGGAGTTTCCTGTTTTGGCATCTGAGAGGCGATTCCCAGGTTGCCTGCATTCCTGTATCTCACCCACAGCCCCTCAGGGCAGGTGTTATTTGCTTTGTTTCACAAGAATAGAAGCAGAGGCTCGGGGAAGCGGTGCCTTTCGTGAGTGGCAATTGTGGGATTTGGACACAAAACTCACGCTCTTTCCAGTGAGTCAGGACCAGGGAAGAGACAGGCAGGGAATCCCCACCAGGTATTAGAAAGCGGGAGGGGGGCCAGGGCGGGAGGTGGGCCTCACCTGACTGCAGCAAGCCGGCGCCTCGGTCCTTGACCCCAAAGTGCTGCTGGATGTCCAGAAGGACACCTGGGAGGAGAAGACAGAGGGTGCTTACTGGCGACGCCTGACGCCCGGGTGCCCCCATTCGCACACCCCACCTAGGTGACCCTCAGCCCCAGCCCAGCCCTCTTTCCACCTTGCAGGGCCCAGCCTGGCCCCATCTAGAGAACCCCACCCTGCCGAGTTTAGCCAGGCCGCTAGAAACCTTGGAGGCCAAGCTTCTACCCTGAGGTGCTCACACTGGGGATAGGACCACATCCCCTCACTCGGCCCGTGTGGGGTCCAATGCACGGACAGGCGAGGCTCCTCCACGGTTACTCGGCCCGGCGGGGCAGCCAAGCCTCCTACCAGCCTGGGCCTCTTGCCCATCTGCAGCTC
This sequence comes from Balaenoptera borealis, assembly GCF_965194805.1. NCBI lineage: Eukaryota > Metazoa > Chordata > Mammalia > Artiodactyla > Balaenopteridae > Balaenoptera > Balaenoptera borealis. The sequence continues at coordinate 50,071,293 of NC_138879.1, read as the reverse complement.
AGCCCCAGACTAAGTGCTGGGACCCCAGACGTGGACCCTGCCGTCAGGGGAGACCACAAAGCCCCCAGCCCGGAGAGTGGGTGGGCAGCCACTGAAAGCTGCCGGAGAAGCCCTCTGGCCAAGGAGAGGGCGGAGAGGGCTCACAGGCAACACAACACCCGCTCACCTGCACGTGTGCACAAGCACATGCTCCCCCAGCTGTCCTCAGGAGAATAACCAGGACTCCCAATTTTCTGATGCAGGAGCCCAGGGGCAGAGGGAAGCAGGTGGGGCTCCGGGCCTGCTTTCCTGGGGGAAGGGGAGCCCTTGAGGCCATAACTGCCCTTCTCCCAACTCCCAGCCACCTCTGCGCTCTCGCTCTCGTTAGGGCTTTTTCAATCAAAGGGGGGCGGCAACCATAACAACTAGAAACGATCGACAGCTGTGGACAGACCGAGCCGTGGTTGTATAGAGGCCAGCAACTGCCCAGCCCCCTCTGACCTCGTGCAGCCCTCAACCAGGACTCCGGGGTAAGCCCAACCCCCAGCCCCACAGCTCCCAGGGCCCCTGCCTCAGCTTATCTGAGGACAGCAGGAGGCTGGGCCACAGGCCAGAGTCCCCCTGACCACTGCACATCTGCACTGAGAAGGAAGAGGGGAGAAAGGAGACAGGGCCTGTCTCAGGAGCTCCCCATGCAGGGGACAGAGGAAGGGACCAGGACCCTGCCTTCGGGGGACTCCCAGAACTATTCGACACGATGACGATGATGTCAGCATTTAAAATGATGATGGTTTGTATTATTAAGTGCTTCACTAGTTTAACCCTCACACAACCCTATGAGGCTGGTACTATCATCTCGCTGGATAGATGAGGAAACTGAGGCACAGACGGGTAGGCCACATGTTCAAAGTCACACAACAGGGAAATGGGTGAAAGTGGAATCTCCAAACACAGTACAAGGGTCCCGTCCAGTGGCTGGGGCTGGGGAGGAAGCCACTGTCCCCCCACCCAAGACCCAGGCATGGGATGCTGAGGGATTTCCTGTTCTAGCAGCCTGACAGCCAAGAGCAGCTGGTCTCCTCCTTGTTAATACCCAGAGTGGATTCACCATAATTACCCATAATGAAGAGGCTGTGTGAGACCCAGCTAATGACTTAATAACCAGGGCGGGCTGTGACTTTACCTTGAAGGCAGAAGCCAGGGGCTGGTCCTGGGCCTGAGGATGGCAGGTCCACCAAGTGGGATCTCCGAGGTGCCCCGACCCGGCCTCACAGGCCCTGAGTTCGATCAGGTCCTGTGGGTGGCATGGCTGGGCCCGACCTTGGGGAGCCACCCACGCTCACCTCCCGGCCTCACAGCCCATTCCCAGTCCTGAGCCAGGGCCTCTGTAGCCTCCTGATCCGATCACATCCCTCTCTTGCAGAATCACTGTCACCTGTGGCTCCCCTGCCTTCAGCAGGCCGTGGGGCTGCAGGTTCAGCCCCGCCAACCCCACCCTCCAGCCTCACTTCTCAGGACACCACCCCGCACCCCACACCCTCGCCACCCCAAACTACTCGTGGGCCCCTGACTACACACGCTCCCTCTTCTTACCCTGGTGCAATTTTGTTGGCTGAGCTAATTCTCGCCATACCTTCAAGACTAGTTTAGATGCCTCCTCTTCTGGGAAGTCTTCCCTAATTTCTCTCCCTCCCACCACCCTCCATAAGCTAGTTGCCCCCACTCTCCCCTGTCCATCCTTGTTTTAACACTTGTCACACTAGGACTAGTTTGTTCTACAGAGAAGACACAGAGGGACACGGATATGAGCTCCTTGGACCCACTGTGGCCGGGAGCAAAGAGCCACTAGTTACTGGTTCCTGCTAAGTTCCAGGTACTATGTGAGGCTCTACAGAGGATATTTCTATCCCTGCTACCCAGGCTTATCTATGACTATCATCCCCATTTTACATATGAGGAAACTGAGGCTCCAAGAAATGAAATAACTTGTCATACAGCACATAAGATGTCAGGGTGAGATTTGAAACCGGGTCTATTATCAAAAACCAAAGCTTGTTTTTCTGCCACACGGCCTCTGCGTGGTTCACTCTTGCCCCCCAGCCCGGGGTCCGGCACACAGCCAGCCCCCAGTGACTGTTTCTGCCGTGGATGCATGGGTGGATGGGTGGGGGCCTGCCTCTCCCCCCACTAGATCATGAGCCCCCTGAGAGCTGGGACCATGGCAAGTCATCTCCAGAACCCAGGACAGAGACCATCACAATTCAGGCATTGGGTAGACGGAAGGATGGATAGAGTCAGGAGATGGTAGGAGGGTAAAACTCCCCCTGGGCCCTGCACTGTGGGTCCCCACCCACGGCCATATCAAAATGGTCATGATAAAGGCGGCATGTGTCCACAGCAAATCAAAACACTCTTGCTTCCTCCCCAAGGCACATCCTAGCCATCTGACTGGATGCACTCCCCCACCCATGACTTTAAGGTCCAGCATTTGCCTCTGCCTCCAGGAAGCCTTCCTTTTTTTTTTTTTTAAGATTTTTTTTTTTGATGTGGACCATTTTCAAAGTCTTCATTGAACTTGCTACAACACTGCCTCTGCCCCATACTGTGGTTCCTTGGCCTGAAGCATGTGGGATCCCAGCTCCCTGACCAGGCATCCAACCGAAACCCCCTGCATTGGAAGGCGAAGTCCCAACCACTGGACCGCCAGGGAAGTCCCAGGAAGCCTTCCTTGACTTCCTCTACTGAACAGGGTTCCTCGTAAGGGGGAGGAATATTTCACCATATCCAGATGGGCATCCAGGGTCCCTGGGAACTCCTGAGCAGTCTAGACCCCAAGGCACGGGCAGCTTTGGATGTCCCCACCCCAGTATCCCCCGGCAACCCAGTCTTGGGTCCAAGGCCTGAGTTCCAGGCAGAAGGCCAGAGAAACCCTTCCAGGGAACAGGGCCTCGTACAGGCCGTAAGACCCTAGGTCAGGCCCTGCCTGAGCCTTTCTCGGTTGTTTTCCCTCTTCGAGGCCTGCAAAGGGCCACGGCTGCAGGCGGGTGAGACCCCACTGGCCACTGGCACGGGAAGCGTGTGTCACAGCAGCCCGGACTGTTGTCTCAGATTTTCCTCTGGGCTCCAGGCAGGCTTGGACCCACACACCCCCTCCCTTCTTCACCACAGCCTTATTTTTAGCCTCTTTCCTGGAGGCTGAGGTTTAGTGGGTCACAGGACGGGCCTCACGCCCAGCAGCAGCCTCCTCCAGCTCAGACCAAGCCCACTCCAGCCCCACCAGCCCGGGGCGGGCAAGGTGGGGCTCCCACCACACCCGCAGCCCCCCTCTGTCCCACGGCCACAGCAGTCACCCCAAATCCACAGCCACAATCGTCCTCTGCCCACAGGGTCCTCCTCCCTGAGCCAAGAAAACATTCTGGAAAAGCAGGAGCACCTGAATTTTCTTACCCATTGACCCTAATTACACCCCTCTCAAGCCTCCAAGGGGCTCGCCTCTTGTCCGAGGCCAGCTGCCCCTCCTGCCCCCCGGGAAGCTGGCCCGGGTCAGCCGCTGGCTTGAGCTGTGCTATCAGCACCTCCCTCACTCCTGTCTCCTGCACACCAGCGCACAAATGTGCTCACCCCTCTCTCATCCTGCTGGTAACAACAGTCCGGCCTCATCCCCCCTGCCAGCCGCTCTTTCTCTCTCCCCCCTTCACAGCTGAAGGTCTTTTTTTTTTTTTTTTTTTTTTTTTTTTTCAGTTCCCTGACCGGGGATTGAACCCAGGCCATGGCAGTGAAAGCACCAAGTCCTAACCACTGGACCGCCTGGGGATTCCCACAGCTGAAGTTCTTAAAAGAGTTCTCACCCCTCCCCAACTCGATGTCCTCATCTCCATCCCCGCCTGAAGCCAACTGCCTTCTGGTGGCTCAACCCCACAGGCTCTATCATGTCTCAGCATCCCAGCCACCTGGACCCCGATTCCACGGCTCCACCACCTACCTGGTCCACTCCCCAGACCAGACACCTGGGAGTCGGCCATGACACCCCCCTCGCCTCCCATGAATGGGCCCCAACGATTCTCTCTCTCCTTCACCAACTGCCTCCTCCCTGGACTCCCTGCCTCCAGCCTCTACTAGCCCATCCAGCATCCCTCCTGCAGCCTGACCACACAAGCACTTATCAACTTCCTATTAAGTCCTGGGCTGGCGTTTCAGAGACCACAAGACCATCTCTGGACTCAAGGAGCTAAGGCCGTGGCACAGTGGTTGTCAACTCTGGCTAGGGCCCAGAGTCACCCATGAGGTCTTCAAAACCCATTGGCCCAGGTCCCTGGTTCAGTAATACTACTGCTAACAACAACAATAATATGGGTGTTAACGTGTACTGAGTGCTTACTACATGCCAGACACTCTTCTGAGAGTGTAACCAAATTAGGTCATTGAGGGTGGCTTCCCAGTAGAGCTTAGTGGCTCCCTATTGCCATCCAAATTAAGCCCAGACTTCTTCTAGCATTTGAGGCCTCCGTGCTCCAGGTCTGCACAATCACCCTGTCTAGAAGCCAGAGCCAGGAATCTATTAACACACTGCCCAGGTGATTGGAAACCACTGGCCTGGCTGGTCTGAAGCCCCTGTGACTCACATATCATGGCCCACAGGCCTCCAGGCCTTGACTACAGCCGTGCCCTCTTCCTGGACTGTTCATCTCCACCTGCTAAGATCCACCTCATCCAGGGCCCAGATCCAAGGTCATGTCTATCAGGGTGCCCCCCCCAACTCCCTCCTTTGGGGCTCTTGTTGAGGAGGTGCCTGTAACTTTGAAGGCACCCCCAGAGCTGGATGGAACCTGGCCCGACTCACCCATCTGGCTGGTCACAGATACAGTGATCCCCCATCACTGCTGGTCCTTCAATAGCCCCTAGAGGAGCCAGGTCCAGAACCCAACCTGCTGACATCACAGAGTCCTCAAAAAGGCCAAGGTGTAAGAGGAAACCCACACTGACCTCAGGACCCCCCAGTTCAGACCAGCCTCAGATGCAAGGTTGGGACATGATCCTGAGGTCTCTTTCTGCCTTGTCATCCAGGGCAGGCCACCTGGCGCTCACGTTCACTTCCCAGACACAGCCATCATCACCCCATGTCTACCCTACCTCTCTCAGAGCAGCAGGCAGCATAGCTGAATTTCCAAGAGCATGGGCTCCAGAGCCAGACCATCGGGGTTCAAATCCTGGCTTCTCCACCTTCCCTGCTTTGTGACCTTAGGCAAGTTACTTAAACTCTCTGTGCCAGTTTCCTCTTCTGTAACAAGGATTAATTTTAAGATCTGCTTTATATGGTTGTTGTGAGGTTTAAATGGGTTGATCCATGTAAAATGCTTAGAATGGTACCTGGCACATAGTAGGTAGTCAATAAATGTTACAGACATTATCATAGGTCACCAAGATCATCATGGGGCAAGAGCCCGGCTGTGACCAGTTCCCAGAGAACGGGAATTCCCACTTCAGCGTTCTTTTCTCCCACATGGGGGCAGATGGCTGGAAAGACAGAGCCTAGGGATCTGAAGGGATGGGTGATGCTGCCATTGGCTGGTCCTTCTTGGAGGGACCCTGGTTCCCCTGTGGAGGCCTCAGGGCTGGCTCACTCTGGAAGTCTCACCCCTGCTCCAATGCAGGGCCGCAACTCCCACCCCGGTAATTATAGGGGCCTGAAGGCCTGGCTCTGCTGACCTGGCTCTGAATGGCTAAGGCTGGGAAACCACAGCCTGGCCCCGCCAGCACCCACCCCCTCCTTCCCGAGCCTAAGGGGGATGGGCCAAGGCAGTTCCTCAGCCAGAGACCCGGCTGTCAAGCACACTCACTTCTACCTGCCCCAGAGCTTCCACAGGGCAAGACCCTCCCCCCATCCCCCAGGGACAAACTGAGTGACCTACAGGAGCATCTGGCCCCTATTCTGAGCCTCAGGTTGCCCATCTGAGATTGACCCAGGATCCCTATACATCCCTACTGGGTCCATTCTAAATCTTAATCGTGTTTGTTCTACATGTGCTAACCCGCCTACCCCCATGCCTGCCTACAGACCTGGGTCATCTGTCAGGACAGCTTAGTGGTCATCTCTGCAGGGACCATGAGGATGGGACCCCTGGCCCGCAGCCTCAGCCCCTCAGGGAGGCCCCACCCCCTCCCTAGAAGACTTAAACTCCAGACTTGTCCCCATAAAGAGCACCCCATAGCACCCTTCCCTACCCAGGGCCCTGCCCACAGACCCCCCCCCCAGCCCGAGGCGAGCAGAACCACCCCCAGAGCTCAGAGAGCCCTCCCTCCCCATCCCCCCACCCCCATTCCCACCAAGCCTCTCTGCCCAGAGTGGGCGGGGACAGGCAGCGGGGCCTCTGGCCTGTGGTTCTGGTCTATCATTTGGGGCCAGCTTTCCTGGAACCAGACTCGGCCTTAGCAATTTGGGGGCTTTGCAGGGCCACTCCTTTCCCATCTCAGCCTCCCGGGCCCTGTTCTGGCTCAAGGACTCCCGAGACCAACAGGGGCCGCGGACAAGGTGGCCACACCCTTATCATGACCCATGGAGGGTGTGGCCTGTGTGGCCACAGACCCGGGATAAGTCCAGGGTATGGGGGGAGAGAGGGTGGGGAGAGATAAGAGACCTCAGAACGGCGTGGCTCAAGCCCACGAACCCTCAGCCTTCTCCCTGTGTGCTGCTCCAGTGGCCCAGGCGACCAGCGACTCCCGCCCCCGCTTCTCAGATGGAAAATTGAGATTCAGGGGGCGAAGGAAACAGGCCACAGAGCCAGGCAGGAGCCAGGCCGAGCAGACCCCTAAGCGCCCCGACCTGGCCTGTGCTCCCCACCGCACCCCAAAAAGCACCAGAAAAGAGGTTGCAGCCAGCCCCTTCCCAACATCCACACCAATCGCCCTCACCTGGGTGCTAGAAACAGTGTGTGACCAAGTAACCCTCCCTCCCCAGGCACGGCCCTTTACAGTTTACAAAGCATAATGGTGCTCCTTGCTGCCTGGGACCCCATTTGCAAGTCCATGCTGGGCAGTGAAGGGACCGTGAAGACCCCACGGAGCTACCAGGCTGTGAGGGTAGACCCCAGCAAGGTCTCTATGGAGGCAGAGAACTGAGGGCAAGGCAGGAGGCTGGGACCCCACCCCTAGCCTCCAAGCTCTGGCTAGTGCATCAGTCCTGCTTCTTTCTTGCTCTAATATAAATGCTTCTGCCCTCCGCCGTATCTTCCCTAGGGCTCCTTTCACCAACCACTCCCAACTACCACGAGAGGGCCAGGCCCACAGCAGACCAGCGTTCTGCTTCACCCCACCTCGCAGTGTGACCTGGGACCAGCCCTTGGCCTCCAGTGCCCTACCTGCAGAAGAGACCAGACGAAGCCACCACAGTGCCCTCCTGCATATACAGGAGCCATTCTGCCCAGCATGGGGCCAGGAAGCCCCATTGTCAGGGCTGCGGGCTGGGCAGACAGGGACCACATTGATCTCTGCCCCCCCTTCCTTCTCAGAGACATGAGGCCTCCAGCTCATTGTGTGCCCTAGTCAGGACAAAAGGGCAGCGCCGGCCACCACGAGAGAAGCCCCAGCCTCGGCTACAGGGGCCTGGTCCTTGTCCAGGGTCGTTCAAACCTACCAACGCCCCTTCAGCCCAGAAGGATGGGCTTTGGGGACAGGCAGGGCCGGGTCAACTCAATTCTGCCACTCAGTCGGCCAACAAGAGCCAAGCCCGTGCCAGCCCCCCACACATACTGGGGACACAGAGATGACCAGGCTCAGCCCACGTGAGGCTGAAGGGAGACAGTCACCCTCTATGGGGGTAGGTGCCGTGATGGAGGTGGACAGAGTGAGGGGGAAGTGGGGAAGACTTCCTGGAAGGAGGGCAGAGACACCACGGAGACCCGGCAGCAAAAACTAAGGTTGGCCGCTGCAGCATCTAGGGAACAGTCCTGGGTCGTCCTGGAAAAGGGAGGCACAGGCAGAGCCGAGCTCCAGAAGACAAGAGTCCCTGAGACCAAGTCATGCGCCCCATACTACCCTTGGGAGCAACACCTTGACCACAGAAAAAGAGGAACGAAATCATCTATTGTGGTTTCATGGCTCAGAGAGGGTCAGGATCTGCCTCAGGTCACACAGCAATTCTGATAAAGCCAGGAGTAGGAAGCTCAGCCCAGGAGACTGTCAGGGCCCAACCAGGAGCCCAGCCCCAGGGGCCTGGGGATCAAGAAAGTGTCCTCTTTGCCTCCTTTGCTCTCATCCCCCTTCTACCCTCAGGATTTCAGGGCCCCACACCCAGGCAGAAACAAAGCCACTTCCTGTCTGGGGAAGGGACGTGGAACTCCTCCTCTCTGAGCAGCCTCACTCTCAGACCAGGCTGTACCCTGCAGCCTGCAGCCTTCCTGCCGCATTCACACAGGGAAAACTAAGGCACAGGCTGCGCCAGTCACTGGCCCTGGGTCCCAAATCAAGGCAGTGAGTTTCAAAGCACTTCTCTGACAGGTCAACGGCACAGCAAAAATGCTGTTAGAACCAGCCAGAGAGTGGCCAAGGAGGAAAAAGGAGCAAGGAAATGGGCTGCTGGCGGTTAGTCACTGGGGCACTGGCATTCCAGGCCAGCCCAGCCGTGCACCTGGACGCTGACCCACCAGACAGGCATTCTGGAATGTGGCCCTGGGACACCCCGCCCTGCAGACCTTACATAGTGCTGACTTGGTGGTGGCCAGGGCAGGGCCGCTCAAAGGGACAAAGCCACCTGAGGGGGCAGGGCGGGAGTGGTGTTGATATCCTTATCGACAAAAATAGACACGGAGCTTGAGGACTGACCTGGCTTCTACACACTCAGGTGACTCTGTAAAAGGCCCAGAGCTTCTGTTTCCCCAACCGTCAGCCCTGGACAGCCTCAACCAAGCAGACAGAAAAAGAGCTAAAAGCCCGTGCCTGGCAGCCCTTCCTGCGCGGAGGCCAGGTGTTTGGGGAAGCCCCCAGTCCCTGCCAGGCCTGGGTTCCAGGCTGGGTCCCTGCACTCCTCTCTCCTTCTGGGTTTGTGTTAGAGAGTGGTTGCCATGGATACCGGTCTCAGCTTCTTTGGCAGAAAAGGACTCCCCCAGGGCAGGGCCCTGCCTCTCCTCACCAGCCCCTGCTCCGCCCAATTTCAAGTGCCTGGTCTGCCAGGGGGCTGGATCAAAGGGAAAGAAACTAGGTCTCATGAAGAGAACAGGTGTCCCAGAGAAGTTGGGGGAGGATCTCAGCTTTCAAATAGTTATTCTCCAAACGTGAACAGGGCCTGCCCAGCTCCCTCTTGCTGGGCCTGGTTCCAGGAGCAGAATGCTGCCACCTACACCCTCAGCTCTGCTTCCATTTTACAGATGGAAGATTGGGAGCCCATGGGCACAGGCAGCTCCGGCACCAGGATGTAGAGCTGGTAAGAGGAGACTCAGGACCCTCGCCTGAGAGGCTCCTTCCTTCTCCTGACCTGGCAGCCAGGAGTGGGTTCCGAATGGAGAGTGGGTGGCTGCCAGGCTCGTAGGGGCCATGGGAGCAGGAGCCACGTGCCCCAGGGCAGCTCAAACTGCTGCTGTTAAACTGAGCTGAAACTCATCTGCCCAGAGGGCTTCTGCCCTGGCCAGCAGAGTCTCTGAGTTTCCAGGTCAGAAGCAGGGGGTATGCTCTGTCCTCCCCCTGAGAGAAGATCACACTGGAGGGTTCTGGTCCTGCTCCGTCCTGCCATGTGACCTTGGATAAGTTCCAGCATTCTCCCGGTGTCAGTGTCCTCATCCACCCAAGGAGGTAGGGGCAAGGGTTGAGAGGCAGTTTCCGGGCTACCTCACTGTCATCCAACTGAAACAATGCTCAGTAAGGAAAGCAAGAGCGGGAACCTGGCCCTTCTCACCTGCTTCTGAGACCTGCTGCCCTCAGGGGGTTCTCATGGGGAGGAGGGGGAGAAGGAGGAGGAGGAGGAGGAGGAGGAGGAGGAGGGGGAAGAGGAGGGGGAGGAGGAGGGGGAGGAGGAGGGGGAGGAGGAGGGGGAGGAGGAGGAGGGGGAGGAGGAGGAGGAGGAGGAGGAGGAGAGGCCATAATTAGCCAGATCACCGGGGGTGGCGCTGGGAATGCTAGGGCAGAGGCAGAACCTCCTGGAGTTCCCAGGATGGAGATCAGCCCTGGTGAAGAAGGGAGGGGTTTGCCAACGCTTCCTGAAAGGAACTGTCACAGACCGAGAAACAGGAGGGCGCAGTGGCCAGGGCACAGCTTGGGCAGAGCCATGGAAGAGCAGGGAGCTGACATTTGTGAAGCTCTCCTAGGAGCCTGGCTTAAGAGACATTCTCATTTATGCCACACACCCCGGGAGGTGGAGGGGAGGAAATGATCACCCAGAAGGCTCAGGAGACATCCCCAAGGTCACACGGCTGGGAAGTTGAAGAGCCTGGATGTGAACTCTGGCATCAAAGACTCTAGACCTTCACTGTCCACTGCGGTGGCCCCGAGCCACTGTGGCTGTTGGACACCTGAATAGCAACTAGTCCAAACTGACGTGTGCTGTAAATGTAAAACACACTGAGTTTCGAAACTCAGTATGAAAAGTAGGCGAACTATCCTATGAGTAGCTTTTATATTGATTACATGTTGAATTATGTTGGATATATTGAGTGGAATAAAATACATTATTAATTCACTTCACCTACTCTTTTTACTTTTTTAATGTGGCTACTAGAAAATTTTAAATTATAGCCGTGGCTTGCATTATATCCCTTTTGGACAGAGCTGGTCTATACCATGAAAACAGAAATGCACAGGACAGATTTAAAGGAAGAGAGTGGGAACTCACCCCATTTTTTGATGGGGGAGGCAGGGCCAGATGGTGAGGTTCTCAGGGATCAGGTGGGTGCAAATATCAAAGATGAATGAGCAGTGGAGTGTCTGCCTCCCCTCCTCTGTCCCAGCCGGACAGCCAGCAACAGGTGGACTGGGGCCAGGGATGACCATTCCCCTGCGGCCCCCCCAATCTCCCAAGATACATCAAGCCATAGTAGTTGCCATAGAGACAATAAATCTTCCTGAAAACTGAACTTGGCAGCAAGGGGGTGGTGGTAGGAGAATCTACCATAAAGAGAGAGGGAGGGAGCCAGGTTTATCCGGAGAGGAAATCTGTGTATGCTGTGTGTTGGGGGCAGGGTGGTACATGGGCTCCCACCCTGGAGGGACAGGGAGGGATGCACAGCTCAGGCGGTGTTTGCACAGAGCTTTCCGGGCCTTCCTCCCTACTGCCCCACCCCCCCTTACCAATTCACCAGAAATTTCCTATCTTGTTCTCCCATTCTGACTCAGGGACGCAAGTGGGGGTGGAGGCAGATAAGCACCAGCCCTCCCTGATCCCACCGTCGCACCTCAGCCCCTAGCAGAGTCAGTTTCCCTAAGAATATCAGAGGGGGTGGTCTGGGGCATGAAAAAACAAATTGGAAAGTGTTACAGCGCTAGAAGCAGGCCATTTATTGCCCAGCTGAGAGGGTGGGAAACAGGCAGATCGAACACCAGCTTTGTCGTGCACTCTCCGGGCCATCTTGGACAAGGGCCTCGGTTTGCCCATCTATGGACAGAAGTCGATGTTGCACTAACTACAGGCCCCCCGTGTTCTCTGACTTCTCCCCACTTTAGGGTGGCACCTAAGCTCCCAGGTCCCAGGCAGCATGGCACATGTGTGTGCCATGGGGCTGGTGCACAGGGGCTGGTGCACTTGGGCGGTGCTGGGTACTCCTGCTCACCAGGCCAAAGTAAGAGCCCCTTGAGCTCGACCCGGAAACTGGTGCCACTGGTACCCACTTCCAACTCCCCGCAGGGAGGGTCAGAGAGATAAAGGGTTTTGAAAGTGGGAGTGGGGGAAGGCGGAAGCCTCTGCTCTCCCATCAGAGTTCCTCCTTCCACTTGACACAAAAGGCCATTCAACAGAGTGGGAGACTTGAGTCCTAGGGAAGGGGACCCAGGTGGCATATGTTTTATGGTTTAAGCCAGGGCTTGCCTCTCTCCATGGGTACAAAGTTCTCTTTCGAGTCTGTCCAAGATTCCCCCCTCTATCTTTTTTCTTTTTTTTCTAGTTCCAGATTTTACTAAGCTGTGGTTAGGCCAGCATGCCAGGACGTCAGGTATCCAGTCACTGCTCTCCCATGGCAGAGAGCCCCCACGTGCTAGCCTGGCCAAAGTCTCTTTCTCTCAAGGCTGCACCCTTCCCACCCATGGGCAGCTCAATTTAGGGAAAACCCCTGTTCACAGGCACCCCCCCCCCCGCCCCCCGCCCCAGAACTGTGGGAGGGGAGCGAGGAGACTGGAATCCCAGAACGCCCTTCCATCCCCAAAGGGCCTGAGGACCAACCACCTCACAAACGGGGAAACAGACCTAAACATAGGCTAAGACCGGCCCAAGGTCACACACCAAGCACAAGAGGGGAAAATCCGGGGCTAGAACTCAGTTGTTCTATCTACCTCTATCCCCTCCCCAAGGCTGATTCCCGGAGATGCTCACAGAGGATGAGGCAGCCCCAGTGGCCCGCGCCCTACCGCAGGCCCCAAGCGACACAGAACAGGGGGAGGCATCTTCGGGCCTCTAGCCAGGGCCAGCTGCAAACCGCATCCTGGGTCCCCAGGCGCCGCGGACCCGCCCCGCCCCTCCCTCCGCTCCCCGCAGCCCCAAGCCTTTGTCAGCCACGCGCTCACACGCTCACACACACATCCGCGCCGCCCGCGAGCACACACTTGGTTTCCCCTGGCACACACCCGCAAGGGGCGCGCGCACTCGCCGCACGCACGCAGGGGAGTGGAGACGGCGGAGGAAGGAAGGAACTGACCGGCTACGGACCGACAAACAGCCTGGGCTGGGGGAAGGGGAGGAGAGGCCCGGGAACCTGAGGCTGGGGCGGATGGGGGCGCGGAGGCCAGAACGCAGAGAGACGCAAAGGAGACTCTCTCGCAGAAGAGGACAACGGATGGGACGTCAAGGGCTGGCGAGGACGCGCGGGCTACTCCAGGGGTGGGGACTCCCCCCTACCCCTGGCCCGGGGGTGCGGGGGCCGGTCCCTGCATTGGACCCGTAGATCTCAGGGCATCACTTGCCCAGTTGTGCCTGAACGGAGGGCCCTTAGGGACCCCACGAAAGGCTTGGATATAGGGGGCCTGGGACCGAAGGCTCCCCGAGGTACCTCGAGGCAGAGGGTCCTGGTTCTTGGGCTGGGTGGGGCACTCGCTCACCTGCTACGGTGTACCTGTCCAGGTAGTTGAGCACGTTGCCCAAGCTGAGGATGGCAGCGGCTGCCCCCCGCCCGCGGCCCAAGCTGGCTGGTTTGGGCTGCTGAGCGCCGAGGCCCTTGGCAGCGGCTGCGCAGCTGGGGGTGCTGGGGGTGCTGGGGGGTGCGGAAGGGGCCCGTCTCACGCTGCCCGACAGCGTCTGCACCTCATCGTCGGCGGTCGCCACTCCAGCGGCGCCCGCTGCCCGCGCCCCGCAGCAACCGCCACCGCCGGCCCCTCGCTGCGCCCCCCGGCGCCGGCGCCGCCGCTCCGCGTCCGCCTCCTCCTCCTCCGCGCCGCCCGCCGCCGCCGAGGCGCATTCCAGGCACATCATGCCGGCCGGGGTCGGGGCGGCGGGGGGCGCGGGGGGCGCGGGGCCCAGCTTGGGCCCACTCAGTGCGTGTGTGCGCCGAGGAGCTGCCGCTGCACCATCCCGGCCGGGCCCCGTCGGCTCCTGCGCTCCGACCCCGGCTGCGGCGCTGCCACCGTTTCAGCCCGGTGCGCCGCGGTCGCCGCCGCTGCTGCTCTGACAGCTGCGGCCCGGCCCCGCCCACCAGGCCCGCGCCCAATCAGCCCGGGGCTCGGGCCACAGCCCCGCCCCGCACGTGCTGCCCCCGGGGGGGCGGAGGGGGAGGGCCGGGCCGCAGAGCCCCTCCCGCCCGACGGGGGCGCAGTCACTCTGGAGCCGCGCGGCCGCCGAGGCTGACGAGGACCCGGAGGGGGTTTGTGGGGAGCTACGGAGCTAAGAGTAGCGTCCGGGAAGCAGGACTTCCCAGCACCCACTCAGTGCCCTCCCTCCCCCCCGCTCCCTACCGCGGCGGAGACTCTGGGAGAGAGCTGAGGGCTAGAGCTCAGGGCATACGGACATCCTGGAGAGAGGGTCTCAGATGGTTAAGTCAGGGGCGCGGGTAGGAGGGCCCGTGGCCGCTCCAGCAGCTACTCACCCGCCATGATTTAATCAGTTCAGGGAGGGCTGCGTAAGAACCAAGAAGCGTGACGGGTGGGGGGTTGGCCCAGGACCCAGGCCTCCACCAGTCACAGAAGGCTATGTCGCCCACCTCTCCAGGGAAGCTCAGATCCAGCCCCCTGCCTCCTGCTGGGCCCATTCCTGTGTGCACACCGAGACCCTACCCCTGCCCCTCAGAAAGGCAGCCCCTGGCAGAGAGAGCCAGGGCTCCAACCGGCCCCCTCCCCCACCCCCGAAACAGGGCATTGAAAGGGGGCCTTCTCTCCTGAGGGCACGGCAACGGGCAACCGCAAGCATCACACTTCAGCAGCGCACGACAAAGCCCTGAATGGGAGACAGGAGGCTGGGTCCTAGCCCAGTTCTGCCCTGGTGTGTGGCATGACCCTAGACAAGACCCCTAACTTTCTCTGGGTCTCAGTTTCTCCCTCTGGGGGTAGATAGGAGGATAGGATTTAAAGGGTCTGGAAGTCCCCCAGGTCCTCCCTTGGGGGAGCGGGGAGCCCTGTCTCCTGTGCAGAGTGGTCAGGTAGTTTCTGTATTCAGGGCCACAATCTCCACTCTCACCCATCTCAGAGGGGCTGTGGTTTTGGTAAGCTCCCTCCCCCATTCATTTGTTTGCAGCTTTGAAATGAAAATCCTGTACAGAGTGCTGAGGACATAATGTTAGAACCAGACAGAGCCTGGGAAACCAGAATTATTCACACACAGGTTCCAGGGCCCATAAATGACCCTACCATGGACATGCAGCCAGTTGGCAGCAGGGCTGGTGCTGACCCAGGTTGGTGCAATACCTTCGGCCTGGGCTGGGAGCTCAGTTCCCACTGCAGGCTGTTCCAGATCCCACATCCACGGGCAGGTGCATCTCGTGAAGGTGTCGGCCACAGTGAGTCATGGCATAGCCAACGGGTGACACAGCACAAGGCACCCCTCCCCACTCCCGCCCCACTGTCTCTTGTGAGCAGAGTTAATCCCCAAGCTGGTGTTTCTTGGCGCCTTCGAGGTGTATTTTAAATTCTGCAAAGTGACTAAAAATATGCTTCGTCGTGTTGGGTATGAATGACTGTGACGGGAGGGTTAGGAAAACAGATTTCATTCTGAAAGTTGCCTTGCTGCCTCTTTCCAGCTTGCTGAGCGCAGGCCTGCAAAGCTGGATGAGGGAAGTTCCACGGGGTGGCCCAGGATGGCAGGTGATTAAACAGGGAAGGACAGACCTAGGAGCTCCATGGGGTTCGGACTGAGCCCTGGCACTGACTTTCATAACTGTGTGATGGTGCCAGCTACAGGACAGTGCCCAGCAGGGGGATGTGGCCAGCTAGGGGACCGTCCAGCAGTGAAGAAGGCAGAACCGTGGCTCTAAGCCCAACACCATGGTCCCCTTCCCACTCCCCATAATTCCTCATCCTTTCAGCCACAGCCCTGCCCAGGGAGCAGTTTTAGGCCTTAGCCAGAAAGGGGAGCATTCCCTTTCCATGGCACTGCCTTTCCACCACTGAGTAGGCTCCGGAGCAGGGGAAAATTGGCAGAGTTTTGAGCCTTTCAAATTTGGGGGCCCTCTAAGCTGCCACCAAGCAAGCCAGCCATTCCCAGTCTGTGGGTTTTTCTGGGATTTAAACTCAAAGGCACTCTCTAGAGTGGGTCCTTAGGTGGGATAAGGGGCCACCAAAGGCACGGTGATGGGGAGGTCAATAAGCCCTTTGGGGCTGTATGGCCCTGGGCAAGTCACTGTGGCCTACTGAGAGCCTCTGGGACCATCAGCTATAGAACTTGTAGGGTTCTTATCTTCATCTCACAGATAAAGAGACCCAGGGAAGAGAAGTAATCTACCTAAGGTCACTAGTAAATGATGAGGCTTGCACTAAACCCAGGTGTGTCTACCCCCTAATCCAGTGTTTCCTCTACTGCCCCATAGCGACGCTCTTAGCTTCTCCAGGACAGAGCTTCCTCATCAGCGTAATGGGAGGCTGAACTCAATGATGGCCAAAGGGCCTTCTGATATTCATTCATTAGGTCTAGACCATAATTTCAAAACAAATGGGGCACATTTCACTAGTGGCCAGTGTCCCAAGGGCAAGTATATTTGGGAAATGGTGGGATAAACACAGAGAATTAGGTTTCCTAACTGAGGAACTTTTCAGAGTCTTTAATCTGAGAGTGTACACTGGGAGTCTCCCATGGGGAAGTATAGGCTGCCATGTCCCCATGTGTACTAGACCACAGAACATCTCGTAAGATGACTACAGCTTTGCAGAACACACTCTGAGAAACACTGGCTCCCCCACGGCTGCAACCTGGGAGCTCAGTCCACCTCCCCTCTGCCCACCTCCCTACACAGGAGTGTCTCCAGGGCTCAGCCTCAGTCTCCTCCCTGCTCACACGGCACACTCTCCCTTGGCAGCCTCTCACCCATGCTTGGGCTTTCAACAATTATCCACCTCCCTAGGACACCCCAACCTCCATCTCTAGATGTGGCCTCATCTCCAAGCACTAGGTCCATATGCAGTTTCCTGCACACTCCCCCCTAGATATCCCCCAGCACCTTAAACTCAGCACATCCAAGACTGAACTCATCATCTTTCCCCTAAACCTGCTCCCACCCAGTATCATTTATCTCTTGACAAATAGCAGCAGCATCCACATTGTCACTGAGCTGGAAACCTGGGAGCCACTTGGGACTCCTTCTTCTCCCTCAACTCCCACCTCTAGAGCCTGTCCATTTTTTCTCTTTAATATCTCCCAGTGTCCCAGTTGCTCATGGACTTAGCTCAAACCTCTCCATGTCTCACTTGGACCCTTTTTTTTAATTTTTTTTTTTTTTTTTTTTTTTTATTTATGGCTGTGTTGGGTCTTCGTTTCTGTGCGAGGGCTTTCTCTAGTTGTGGCAAGTGGGGACCACTCTTCATCGCGGTGCGCAGGCCTCTCACTATCGCGGCCTCTCTTGTTGCGGAGCACGGGCTCCAGACGCGCAGGCTCAGTGATTGTGGCTCACGGGCCTAGCTGCTCTGCGGCATGTGGGATCTTCCCAGACCAGGGCTCGAACCCGTGTCCCCTGCTTTGGCAGGCAGATTCTCAACCACTGTGCCACCAGGGAAGCCCTCACTTGGACCCTTTTAAAGATCAACACCACCTGTTCCAACATTCCCCTCCGGTCTTTTTCTTTTCTCTTTTTTTCAGCCACATGTGAAATCTTAGTTCCCCGACCAGGGATCGAACCCACAGCCCCTGCAGTGGAAGCGCGGAGTCTTAACCACTGGACTGCCAGGGAAGTCCCCCCTCTGGCCTTTTCTTCATATTTCTTGCCAGTAATTTTCTAAATCACACATAGAACCCTACCACTACCTTGCACAAAACTTCTCCATGGCTCTCCACTGCCTACAGGATTAAAAATATCTTAAGTTCCTAACTACGAAACAGAAACAGACTCACAGACATAGAGAACAGACTTGTGGTTGCCAAGGGGGAGGGGGAGGGGGTGAGGGAGGGATGGATTGGGAGTTTGGGATTAGCAGATGCAAACTATTATATATAGATTGGATAAACAACAAGGTCCTACTGTATAGCACAGGGAACTATATTCAATATCCTGTAATAAACCTTAATGGAAAAGAAAATGAAAAAGAATATATATATGTATAACTGAAACACTCTGCTGTACAGCAGAAATTAACATGACATTGGAAGTCAACTATACTTCAATAAAATAAATTTTTAAAAAATATCTAAGTTCCTTAACATGATCTCCGATAACTCTTCATGACCCATGCCAATCTCCAGCCTCAGATCCTACTGCCCATCTCTCAAAATTACACTCGTCTACACTGAAAATTGATCTCCCTGAACTCGCTCATAGTTATGATACTTCCTGGAGCCCAGAGGAGTGGCAGGAATTGGGGGCAATTGTCTCTAGTCCCCGCTCTCCCCTCAACACAAAAGCCCTTGTCCTACTAACACAACGATGGTTCAGGACCACGGAGAGCGTCACCTGGCCAACCCCCTCCCCTGGCTTTTTAGCCCTGCTCTGCCTATGCTGTCTACCTAGGTCACTCCTCCCATTAGTCCTTCAGAAATCCAGCACAGCCATGACTTCCTCCAGGAAGCCCTCCCTGACCTGCTTGTTTAAATTGTCATTTCCTCCCCTAGGTTACTTGAGTAACCTGTGTATCCCTCCTCCATCACACCAAACTCACTGTGCTGATTATGTTTGTACATGAGTCCGCCACTCCCCTCCACCAGCCCAACAACAGATCGTGAGCCTTAAGGGCCCATACACTGTCTGATTCACTTCCGCTGTCCAGGACAGAGGAGATGCTCAGAGAATGTTTGTGATTGAATGAGTAAATGACATTTAGCAGGTGCTCAGTAAGTGTGTGCTGATTTGCATCATGTATCTGTTGCTCTGCGTGACTCAGAAACCAGCCAGATTCCTCTCCGGGCCCTTCTGGTAAAGGCATTTTCTCCCGGATTGACTCCACCCTCCATTAGCTTCCCTGTGCCATTTCCCTCCACCCTTTGAATACGTTCTCCACAGGTCACCACCCACGGGTAGGGAAAGGACACCTCCTCTCTGCTCCTGCTGTTGCCAAGCTGGGGACTTCTTGGAGCCCCTCCATCCCCCAGCCTGGGCCTGCCTCACGAGTTTTGCTCAGAACGCTTCGTCTCTGCCTCTCTCTCCTGCTCAGAACAGATGGCTCTGAGTCCCCACTAACACAGAAGTTCCTGTTCTGTCTTTTGAACATTCTTAACACTTTCTGAATTATAGATGCTCCAATCTCCTTTGATCATGGACTCAGGCTATCAGAAGTGAAGAATCCCTTGAAGGACACTGAGTCCAGCCTCTTCCCTGTCCCATGAGAGGCTGCATCTGAGAGAAGGCCAGTGGCCTGCCCAGGATCACTGTAATGGACACAGTCGTTGGTTTTTGTGGGTTTTTTTTTTTTTTTTTTCGGTCTTTTTTTCTTTCATTGATGTTTTATTTTGATGCTCAATGTCCATTTCCCTTCCTAAGTGCACCCTGGTTTCCTGAGCTATAAATCAAGGCATGGGCATAGGCTCCAACTGGACTCTCTCATCCAGGGCTTTAAATCTTGAGCAGGGTGGAAAAAGAATAGGGAGAAAATGTCCCAATAAGATGGCCCAGGAGCCCTGGCTCCTGAATCTCCAAACTTCCCATAGATTCTGTGAGCTCCTGAGGTCTTCAACAAATCCCTTTTTTGCTTAAGATATCAGTCAGTTTCTGTTGCACGCCACCCTACAACCTTAACTGATGTGGTCACACAGAAGGAGTACGTGCAGTCCCATACCTCCCTGTGTCAGATAAGGCTTGGCTCCAGCAACCTCTGGTTGCCTCCTGCAGCTGCATTAAACCAGAAAGCTCACAGGCCCACCCAGGCATGGAGGAAAGATAGACTCTTCAGGGAATGAAACAGACTGATGTCTGGTGTTGCAGGGGGACAAGCCAGGATTGGGGTGACCATCTCAAGGCACGTGTTTAACCCTCCAAGCCTGAGGTCAGGGGGGAAGAAGAGTTTTCTCATCCAGACCCTATAAACGCCTCCTCACATGCTCACACACCAACACAGAAATGAGCACACACAGGCACACGCACACTGACCAAGCACACCTGCATACCTCGATGGCACCTGGGAGCTGGAATGCAGCGTGTGTCCAGGAAGAGCAATTAACACATGATGTGAGCAGATCAGGTCTGAGGGCCTCGTCCTGCTCAGCAGTGTGTTCCCTCATCAACATTCCCAACAAGTGAGTCCAGAGTATCAGGGATTGGGAACACCCAGCAAGTGCCCTGTTGGCCAGAAAGGTGTGTTCTATTGACCACTCCTCGTGCCTAGCCTGAGTGGCTGGGCTCTCAGAGACCTGTACCTGTGACCTCAGCACAGTGAGGTCTGAGTGACCAGCCCCAGAGAGGCAAGGGGTGGGAGCTGAGTACAGCTGGGGTTGGGTTGCTTGCAGAACAGATACTGGTCTCTTCCTCCCAGAGTCTACCAGCGCCCCCCCTGCTCCTGCCCCACCTCAAAACACTTTGGATGATAACATAGTATAAACTCCTGGTGAGGCATTTTGTCTAGCTCAGTCCCAGAAAGCACCACCCTGCCCTGCCTGGCAACCCAAACCCCAGAAAGCACTTGAGTCAGAAAGAACTACCCTGATGATAGGATTCAAGCCCCAGCTCCTCAGCTGGCATCTGAGCCCTCTGGTCCCAGCCAGTCTCTCCTGCTTCCTCTCTCTCCCCCAAAACACACATACCCCCTCCTTTCTGACCACACCACACCTCTCCGTGATTCATCACATATCTTCTGCCTCACCCCCTGTACCTTTGCCTGTTCTATCCACCAGGGATTCCCTTCCCCACACCTTCTCTGGCTATTTACCAGCTCCTAGGCCGACTCCTCAAAACTTCTGAGGGATGTAACCCCTTCTTCTGCCCATAGGTGTGCCTCACTTGGCCCAGCCAAATGTTTCCCTGTTCCTTCTGGGGCTGTGAGGTCCAAGGGCAGGGTTGGAGTCACTGCCCAACACCAAGATGGGCACCCACTAGTACCAACACATGTTTCTGGAACTGGCATAAATGAGGTTTCTGATCTTTCGCCCCAGCCTGAGGACTCTGAGGTGGGAGAGGTGGGGGTAGCTGATGACTCTTGGGAAGCCCTTGCCCATCTCCTGGGAGCTGAATCTCACAGGGGTCCTCCCCAGGATTGTAGGGAAGAAGATCCTGGAGCTGGGCTTCTGTGGACCTAGACCCAGCCCGTGAGAAATCACACGAGGTCTAGGTTAGAAAAATCACATGCAACACACCTCTTAAATATAGCTGGGGAGTCTGCAGCTCAGAGAGGACAGGAAGTGGCCCGGGTCACATAGCCAGTGAATCCCGCACAGACTGACTGCCTCCTTCTCAGAAGAAACCAAGTATGATACTGTGATTTCTAATAAGAAATATATATTTGGTCTTCATCCTGTTTCTGGCACAGAGCTCCTAAAACCCTTGGAGTTTCCTAGGTGATGAGAGCCCTGAAAGTGTCTTTCCTTTGTTAAGGAGGTGACTCTTGGGACTCACCTAAGGATAGGCTGCTTGCCAGAGAACCAGCCTTGTGATTAGGTTGGAACTTTCAGTTCCACCACCCCCGCCAACTACCTCCAGGGATGGGAGAGAGGCTGGAGATTGAGATCAAACGCCAGTGACGATGATTTAATCGATCATGCCTAAGTAATGAAGCCTCCGTAAAATCTAAAAGGACTGGGTCCGGAGAGCTTCCGGGTTGGTGAACACGTGGACATCTGGGGAGAGTGGTGCCTGGAGACAGCATGGAAGCTCCACGCCCTTTCCCCATCCCCTGTCCTATGCATCTCTTCCATCTGGCTATTTCTGAGCTATACTTTATAATAAACTGGCAATACAGTGAGTAAATGGGTTTCCTAAGTTCTCTAGCACATTAATGGAACCCAAGGAAGGGGTTGTGAGAACCTTGGATTTACAACTGGTCACAGCCTGGACTTGTGATTGGCATCTGAAGCGTGGCACAGGGGTGGCAGGGACAGTCTTGTAGGACTGTACCCTTACCCTGCGGAATCTGATGCTATCTCTGGGTAGACAGTCTCAGAGTCGAGTTGAATTGTAGGACCCCCAGCGGGAGTCAGAGAATCGCCTGGTGGTGTGGGGACGGCGCCCCTCCCCCGCACCACACTGTAACTGGGTGCAGAACCCTTACCATGCATCCTCATGAATCCTTTCTCTCCTAACCTCGGGGCCGGCCGTTTCAGGAGCGCCAAGCATCAGATCGTGGGTGCAGGGGGAGGTCACCCTGGTGACGGCTGCTCCTGAGCGGGGGCTGAGACTTGGGGGTGAGGGTGGCAGGTGCAGACTGAATGGGAGCTTCCAGCTCCTGGAGCCTGTCCCACCCAGCATAAGGGGCAGGGGGGACACCACAGGGGGCAGGGGTGGAGCAAGCAAGGGTCGGGGGTGAGTGTGACTCTGGGTCACTGCTCTGCCCACAGCTGCTGGGAGGCAGGCCCAGCCTGGCACACCGAAGGCGGCGATCAGCAAGTGAACGGTGATTGCCTGGCTGGGCACCAGGGCAGGGGAGACCTGCTTAGGCTCATGGCGGAAAGAACATGCCTCCCCACTGCTGCCCGCCTGGAAGCTGTTGATCTCCTGCGGGGCCCCCTGCGCCCAGCTGCTCCGAACCCAGGGGCAAGTATGAGTCCCAGCGAGCCGGCCCTCCCCGTGGGGGCGGAGGCCGGGATGCAGAGCAGGGCCCTCAGGCACAGCCATGCCAGCCCCCAGCGTGGGTCTGTGCAGGCCTGGGCACTCCTCTGAGTGCCTGCTTGGTTCCTGCAGCCACACTCCCACACCAGCACCGGAGTAGAAACCTCTCTTCAAGACTACTGATTCAGCCCCCACTTTAGTTCAGAGGGCGAACGCACGCGGAGGGCTGCCCTGTGCCCTCCTGACCCTGCAGACTGGGGAACCTGGGTCAGAGCAGGCGGTCCAGGGTGGGGACGCCCAGAGACCCAGGCTGAGGAGCCCTGCATCCTTGGCCCAGACCGCCCACCTCCTCGTCTCCTGCTTCTAATCCCAGCAGAGACACCTTGAGGCTATAAATAACAAGATTGTCTAAAGGCCTATATCCACGGGCTTTGTACTGGCCACACTTTAATCGGGCCCGCTGGCAGCCCGGCTGAGGACCCCGGGCTGGCGTGGCCTCGTGCTGGGTGCAGGCACGGGCTCAGGCCTCCCACCGAGGGTGCTGACAGCTCAATTCCCAGCCCAGCCACAGGCGCTGCCAGCTCTCTAGCTGGGAGCGAAGAAGTGGCAGGTGCAGCTTGGCCAGGGTCCCGGAGCCGCAGTCAAAGGTGGGCAGAGGCACTGATACAGTGGAGGCCGCCCAGAAGGGTGCGAGCAGGGTGGGTGGGGCCTCCTCGCTGCAGGGCAGGGGCCTCAGGGGTCCTCTGGGGAGGCACCTGTGCTAGGAAGCAGCCGTTCGCTCTCCACGGCCTTGCTGTTCACGTCCTGGCTGTCGGGGATCCCTGTGGGAAGAAATCGCTCAGCCAGCCCCAGAGGCAGCAGAGGTGTTTGGGGACGAGGCCTGGGCACAGTCTGTCACGAAATCCTCTAGCTTCCGTTTTCACAATAAATTCCAGATCCGACCCGTTCTCCCCGCCCTCAACGCCACCACCATGGTCCCAGCCCCGCCGCCCTCCCCTGACGGCTGCAGGGCCTCCTATGGCCTCTCTGCTTCAACACTAACCCCCTACAGTCTGTTCTCAACACAGCAGCACCAGGGTGGTGCTTTTAGGATGTAAATCAGACACCTTGGGGCTTGGGCACTGGAAACCAGAAAGCGGCTCCCACCTCACTCTGTGTAAGGCCTCAGTCCCTACAAAGGCCCCCAAAGCCCCCATGCTCTGGTCCCATTACTGTCACCCTCGTCCCAACCACTGGCCCCCTTGCTCCTGCTCCAGCCACACTGGCCTCCTTGCCAGTCCTCAAACACATCAGGTCCATTCCTACCTCGGGGCCTTTGCACTAGCTTTTCCCCCTGCCAGGAGCACCTTCCCCCAGATAGCTGCATGACTCAGTCCCCGCACAGTGTGGACCTCTCTGACCACCTTTTTCAAAAACTGCACCCTGCCCCGACCTGTTCCTCTCTCCCCACCTTCCTGCTTTATGTCTCTCCGTAGCACGTATCACCTTGAACATACTCTATCTTTTACTTCTTGTTTGTTTCTTGTTTGTTTCGCTTCATGGGGGCTCGGACTTGGTGTTCACGCCCCAGCATCTGCAGCCTTGCCTGGCACATAGCAGGGACGTAATAACTACGGGTGAATGAATGAATGAATGAACAAATAAATAAACTAGCCAGGGGCTCAGCGGGTGGGTGGTGATCCTTGCTCCTATAGGGTCAGCCCTGAGCCTGGCATGGGTGCAAGGCGGCAGGGGTACCTGTGCCCGGCTGCCGGGCCTGGGCCTGGTCTCTCTCCAGGTGCAGTGCAGTCAGCAGGAAGCAGCCGCCACCCAGGGCGATAACGAAGGCGCAGCACAGGAAGCTCTGCTGAAGGCTGAGGAAGCGCTGCAGGTAGGAGTCGGGACGCCCGGCCCGCAGGGCGCTGGAGATCTGCAGAGGAGACAGGCTGGGTCTGTCGGGCCCACCAGACCAGCCTCCAGGCCTTCAGGTGCACTTCCTCCCTGGAGGCCCGCCATCCACCCAGCCTTACAAGTCCAGTGAGGTAGGGGCTGCTGGCATCTCCCAGGATGTGGCCCACTGTGATCTGAAGCGCCTCTGCTGTCCCCCGGCACCTGGGTACCACCACGGACTGCAAAACACAGAAGCACCAAGGGAGCTCCCCAAGCAAGGGCAAGGAGTAGGTGTCCCCTCACGCCCTCTTCTGTCCCCCGGCTGCCAAGGACCAGCCTGGCGGGATGACAGGCTGGCCAAGAGAGTGGGATGGCAGGGGGTCGACGACCCCAATGCCTGAAGCCCCATCACTGAGGCATCAGGTCGCTTGGAGGCTCAGGAAGGCTCCCTGGTCCCCTGGGATGGAGCTGCCAGGCCCCTGATGAAGGCCACCCCTCTTGAGGGTTTGCTGTTAAATCAGGGCGACCAGGCATGGCTGTGACAACAGTGATGGGGCAGGTGTGTCCCAGCTCAGGGGCCCAGAAGGCAGTAGTGTGGGCTGTGGGGTGAAGAGCGGGTGCACAGCTAGGCACCTGCACGTGTGGGCACCTGGGCGGGGTGGTGTGGAGGGCTCAGCCCCCATCTCAAGAAGCCCCTCTGGGCAGAGAACAAAGGCAGCCTTGCTGAAAAGGCCCACTTGGGAGGTTAAGAATATGAATTCCGGAGTCAGATTGTCTGGGTTCCAATCCCACACCCCCCACTCACTAGCCGTGTGACTTTGGGCAAGTCACTTCACCCTTCTGTGCCTCAGCCTCCTCATCCCCATATGGGGATAATAATAGTACCTACATAAAGGGTTACTTTCATTATCGTTCCTCATCTGATACCTGGAGGACATCAGGCTGAAATAACGCCCTATGATTCTAAGGGGCAGAAAGCTTCCACGCATTTGAACATGCTGTGCCCTCTGCTTGGCAAGCCTTCCCCTCTCTGGTCCAGCTGGAGCATCCCCATTCGTCCTTCAGGACTGACCTTTGGGTCACCTCCCCTGTGAAGCCTTCCCAGAGTTCAGGTGCCTGCGCTGAGCTCCCCCAGCTCATGTGCACCCCTAACTGAAGGCACATCCCCCTCAGCTGGAAGGGTTCATGGTCCTCCTCCCCTTACCCTTACATTGTCCAGCAGCAAAGCTCCTGCCTAAGTTCTCTTGGGGTCCCTGGGGTTCAGCAAGGCACCAGGCACAGAGGGGACTAGCTCAAAGTTTGCCAACTAAATAAGTCAAGTAGAACCATCTTGGAGACTGGTCTCAGGAGAGGCCCTGCCAGAACCCAGGGCTGCAGCAAGGGAGGGGAGGGAGGCAGGAGGTTCAAGCAGAAGCCACACGGTCCCACAGTCCCAACAGGGCAGCCACAGGGAAACTTCCCACCCCAGAGCCTTAGCCCCAAGGCCTAGTTGTCCATAATCTGGGCCCATCAGAGAATAATAACAATGATAATAATTATTATTATAATAATTATTAACATTTATTAAATGCTTCTTGTATGCATTTTCTATATCTCATATACATATATATATTTTATATATCCACTCAACCAACCCATGAGGGAGATACGATTACTATCCACATATTACAGATGACGAAACCCTCCACAGAGAGAGTGAGTAACTTGCCCAGGGTCACCCAGCCAGGAAATAGCAGGGCTGAGATTTGATGCCGGGCCTTCTTCTCCAGGGTCTGACCTTTGACCATCCTGCTGTTAGAAGCAAGGAGGAAACTTCCAGCAATATTTACGCATTTTTTATAGAACATTTGGAAAACAGTGAGAAGAACCAAGAGGACAAGCTCACCCCTAGCCCCGAAAACCGCTAACTGGCAGCGAGAGCAGGGAAGGGAACTCCAGACAGGGGACGGTGTGAGCCAAGGTGTGAAGGCCAGAGCCCGGGGACTGGAGAGAGAGGTTTGCGGGTGGGCAGGGCAGAGCAGCGAGAGTCACTCTTGAGGGTGACCGGCTGGTCCCGGAGTCACCGGCGCTGAGCCACTCTGTACAGGTGGTGAGAGAGGCCAGGCCTCCCACCCATCACCTGGACCTGCCAACAAGCCTGAGAAGGAACTGACCACAGCTTTGCACCTTCCCCAAGTGCTTCCTTCTCACCCCATAATTATGTGATTACTCACCGGTGGTTCTGGGCAGAAGGGCAGGGCCTCCTCGAAGATGGACTCTGAGTGTCCAGAAAAGTCCATGCAGGGGCTGGTTGGACCCTCCCTTCCTCCCCTCCCAGGAACTCCAGCCTGCGGGACCTGGACCAGCCCCTGATGCCAGTGGTGGGAGAGGTAGGTCTCCCCCTGCCTGTTCTGGGTCCCCGGGGTCTCCATGTAGCCAGGGGCCAAGGCTGGGCCCCACCAGCAGCTGGAGAGCCCAGCAGGTAATTTTAGAAGTTTAGAGGCTTTTGGGTTCCCCAAACTCCAGGCTCACTCTATTCCGAGACAAAAACCCCTCTGTTTTTGACTCGCCCTTCTTAGAAGAGCTGTTGCCTTTATACCCAGGGGCATAACCAGCGCCAGTCAAGGGCGTGCATCAGGGAGTGCGGAAAGTCGGTCACCGGTTCCTGCACCAGTCACCAGGTGCAGACTCCTTGGCGGCCTGCCTCACGTTCCCCACTCAGCCCTCCCACCCAGACACCCCTGGGAGGGTGAGACAGACAAGTGAGCAGACAGCTACCTAGGGGCAGCAGGCAGGGCAGGGAAGCACGGAGACCGGACAGAGGGAGAACAGGAGGGTGAGGACCCCGCAGGGGGAGGGCGTGGCGATGTGCTGAGGAGGTGGGAGGTGAGCCTGGTGGCGGATTTCCAGCACCCTGGAGGACAGACCTGGAGCGAGTCCCCCCTTCTACCCTACTACCCACGGCTGGCGGTGGGTAAGCTGGAGCGGGGCCCAGACAGACAGCAGGCTGGGGAGGGAGCCAGAGACCCCATCAGTAGGTCTGGGGAAGCAGGGAGCTCATCTGGGGAGACACACTCTCCAGCCTTCCAGGAAGCAAGGCGCTCTGAGGCCCCGCCGGGCAGGGGGAGGTTGCCGGAGGTGGGTCTTGGCTGTGATAAGCCAAGGTCCTTTTTATTAACTGACCCACCAGGAGGTAGGGGCTTCCCAGCGTACAGAGAGTGAGCTCCCCGTCAGAGAGTAGGTGAACAAGGGGAGGGACTGCACTAGTCAGAATTTCGCAGAGGCTTCACGAGCTGGGGAGCTGGCCCCACTAGACCAGTGTTCTCCAGTGTGTTCTGAGGACAGCTCTACCAGGATCACGCAGGACATTCGAGAGCAATGTAGATCCCTCGACCCAACGTAGACCCAACTGAATCAGACTCTGAAGACAGAGGGCCTGGAAGCTGAATTCGTAACAAGCTCCCCCAAACCTGATTCTTATGCTCAGTGAAGTTTGAGAACCACTGAAGAGCCCCTGAGATCTCTTCCCCAGAGAGAATCTGGATTCTCCTCCTTGTGGATAAGCAGATCAAAGAGAGCCGTGTCCCTGAGGCAGGACTGACATGGGGCCCACGGAGCCCACAGCAACCCCTCAGGAACGTGCGTGATACGGGCTCAGCTCACTCTGCCCGCGTAGCCTGGGCGTTAACTGGTAGGTAGGTACCACCTTTCTACCTACTGCACACTTGAGCAAACCAAGGCCAGCCAGAGAGGCGCAGGGCTGGGAGTGGAAGCAGGGGGACGGTTCCAGAATCCTGGCTCCTGGGCTCTGCTGCCCTCTCACCTTCTGCGCTTCCGGAGCAAGGGCAGCCAGCAGGGACCTCCCTGCACTTCCTGCCCCTGCCTTGCTCCAGGCTGCTTCCTCCCCAGCCCCATCCCACCCCCTGCTGGCCTCTCTCCACCCATCTCCCCGCCGGCCCCCTGGAGCCTGCTCCTGCCTCACCTCTAGAAAAGCAACCCCAGCTACCTGTGACCTGCCAACTCTAGCTACCACCCCCTCTCTCCTCTCTCCCCTGCGCAGCTTCTTACGCTCCAGGTCACGTCACCTCCCACCCTTCCGCACCCTGCCCCCCCGCTGCCGTCTGTCTGCCCTCCACCCCACAGCTGGGAGCCCCCCACTGCCGGAGACCACTCCCCCCCGGAGCCTTCCCCCTCTCTCTGTCAGGGGACTGAGCTCCAAGAACCGCAGGGACTGGTCCAGCTCCGGCCACCAAAGTGTCACAAGGCTGTCCTCCACTGAGGGCCTTTGGGAAGGTGGGGAGGCAGGGGAAGGGGGGCTAGAAGCCTTCCTGGGATGACAGGCCCCACTAAGCTTTAGGGGCTGGAGGCCTCCAAGCCAGAGGAGGACCATGGGGGAGCACTCCGTAGGCTGGATCATGTCCAGCCCGGCCCCCTGCGCAGTGCCAGCCAGCTCGCCAGCAGACCCAGATGGCTCAGACTATGGCTGACTGGCCCCCTCACCCCTCCTCTCCTGCCCCCAGCCCACACAGAGCTCTACAAAGAGCCTGGCTCTGCCAGGTTAATCATCTGCAAACACAGACACGGTGGACGGGGGGTGGGGGACACACGGGCGCAGTCTTCACATATCTGCAGCGCTGCCATGTGGAGCAGGGAGCAGGCGGGGGGTGGGGACGTGGAGGAAGCTGCAGGGGGCAGGATTCAGAGGACAAGTGGGCAGCCCCACTCAAGACAACGTTCGCCTGGGACTTCCCTAGCGGTTCCACACTTCCAATGCAGGGGACACGGGTTCAATCCCTGATCGGAGAAGTAAGGTGCCACGTACTGCGCAGCTCGGCCAAAACAAAAAAAAAAAGGACATTTGCCAGCGCGATTCCATATACCGAGGGCTTTCCTTCAGGCTATCTTGCTTACCCCGCCAGGCTGGTTATGATTACCCCTTTTTATAGACAAGGAAACTGAGGCCCAAGGCCGTTCAGCAGGTCTATGGCTGAGTCTGGGATGGAGCCCAAGTCTCCTGCCTGGAGGGAGGAAAAGAGAAGACCCGCCAGCCCTGCAGCTGATACACCCACCCAGGAGTCAAAGACAGGACAGCCCTGTCTACATCCACTGAGCCTGTGCCAAGAAGAGGGCCAGAGCATCAGACAGACAGTGAGCCTCCCATCCATAGCAGTATTCAAGCAGGTTTTGTTGGCTAATTAAATGACTACACTTGCCCACAGCTCTTTCAGACTCAGATTCCAGGACGCCAGGATTTCTCTGGGAGATGGAAGATGAGAAAGTAGGAACCGCTGACTTGCTATCAGAATCCCAGCCAGCATTCTCTGTGCCAGGCACAGGGCAAAAGCTTTACATGGATAATCTCATTTCACCCTCACAATAATCCAGGAGGTATTTTCATCCCCATTTTCCACACAGGGAATCTGAGGTTCGGTGACACAAAGTGACTTGCCTAGGTCACACACAGCTAGTAGATGGCAGAAGCAGGGCTGAAACCCAGGTCTGTTTCCTGAATCCAGGTTCGTGCCCCTGCACTAGACCCCCCTTCAGGACAGTTCTCAGCCGACTGCAAGCTGCTCTGGTTCCCTCATGCCCACCCAGCCCTGGACTGCCAGGAGGCAGGAGGAGGGATCTTGGGGTGTCCCCAGGTCTGGGACCCTGTGTAATCCACAAGGGCACAGCCCTTCAGTGTTCAAAAAATTTCCCTGCACATCTCCTAGAAGGAGGCAGGGAGGCTGGACGGAGAGTGTGAGGCTCAGGGAGGGTCCTGCTAGATTCTGGACCTAGCAGTCATGGGGTCAGGATAGCATCAGCCCTCATTATAGCCTGAGCCGGCCCCTTGCCTTGCAGCCCATGATATGGGAGCTGGGGAGGCCTGGACCCACCTGGGCTCAGTGGCCCTGAAGTCCGGCATCCCTGTCTGCACACCCAGAGTGGAGGCCAAGGAGCCTGCTTGCTGAGAAGTGCAGTCAAGAAAGAGGGAGGGAGGCCTGGAGTCAAAAAGCCCGGGCCCCAGTCTTGGCTCAGTGCCTCTGCAGGCTGTGTGACCTTGGTTCAGGCACCTGCCCTCTCTGAGCCTCCATTTGCTCATCTACAAAATGGGAGTAATGGTCAAAGGATATGTCTGAGACTGTCAGGGAGGCCCCTGGTCCAAGGTGACTGTTCATTGACCTTGGTCCCCTACCCTATGGTCTCTGAAGCCCCTCCTGACCTCTAGGCCACTCCACAGCAGAAATCCAGCCCTGAGCAGGACAGACTCCAGCTGCCCCTGCTCAAGAGGCCCCAGGACCAGCCCTCCGTTCTGACTCCCACACCTACCAGCAAGATGTCAGCAACCACCGCCCAGTTGCAGGACAGGAGCAGCTCCCCGAGGGCCAGGAACACCTGTGAACAAAGGGTGGCAGGGATGAGGCTCCCTGGATCTCAGTCACCAGCCCCTCCCCACGCTGTTTCTTCCCACCTGTGGAGAAGGAAACTGAGGCTGCCCAGAGGAAGGACCCATCAAGACTTATTGGGGTGGGTGAGGTTTGCAACTGTTTTCCCAGTTGCAGTAGCCTCCAGAGTAGGTAGACATTCCCATCTGGGCAGACCGGCAGCCGTGACCCAGAGAGGAGTGCCAGGGCCCGGGCCTGGGAAGAGCACTCCCCCTGATGGACGGCCCCCAGGGTCTAGCCACTGAGGTCACCCAGGGAGGCAGCCAGGACTCCCAGGCCACGTTTAAAGGTGGAGAAACGGGCACTTCCCTGGTGGTCCAGTGGGTAAGACTCCGCGCTCCCAATGCAGGGGGCCCGGGTTCAATCCCTGGTCGGGGAACTAGATCCTGCAGGCATGCTGCAACGAAGAGTCCACATGCTGCGACTAACAAGTCCACATGCTGCAACTAAAGATCCCATGTGCCGCAACTAAGACCCGGCACATCCAAAATAAATAAATAAAATAAATAATAAATAAAATATTTTTTATAAATAAATAAATAAATAAATAAATAAAGGTGGAAACAGAGGAGAACGGCCCAGGGCTTGCCCAGCCTCCCCCTTGTTCCCCTAAGGCCAGTGTACACTAAGGAGGTGCCTACTGCATGCCAGCCAGACTGCCCAGTCCAGGCCTCCTGTCAACAGCCCCTCCCAGGCCTTCCCCTTCCCAGACCCCGAGAGCAGCACCGGGAGGTGAGCAAGGCTGAGACGGTAAACTGTGCCCGGGTCAGGGCCAGGGCTTGTCTGAGGTTGCCAGCTGGCCCAGGGCAAAGCCATCCTGAAACACGAGGCTTCCGGCCCCCGTCCAGCGCCCACCCCCACCCCGGGCACCTGTGGGGCTGGGATAACCTTGTGTGCCCACCCTCTGCCTCGCTATCTGGAGGCCGCTGTGTGCCTGTCTCTCCCAGCTCCCTGAACCCCCTACCTCGTGCCAAAGGATTAGGACAATCCTCATTCCACTCTCTCAAGAAGAGTTTAATGAAGCAGCAAGAAGGAGGGGAAAAGTCTCATTTGTCAGAGCTTCTAAGGGCTTATTGCTGGAGTGGAATTCGTCATTCCTGGAGTCACGGGGCTGTGCCTGGGGCAGCCCAGGCTCTGGATCCCAAAGGCCCACGAGCACCCAGGACAGAGGAACCAAAGGGCCACTGCCTGCACACTGACTGCGCGCCAGGCACGTCCACTTCTGTCACCCATCCAACTCTCAGCCGCCTCCTAAGACGCATATCATTACATCCACTCCACAAATGAGAAGACTCAGGCCCAGGGTCACACATCAAGCCACTTTCTGGTGAGCCCCTCTCCCCTGCGGCCAGGTGAGGGACAGAAAGCTGTTGGTGAGGTCGGGGGGAGACTCCGAGAGGCCCCAGCGACCACAGTGCTGGGCGAGGCCGGCACGAGGGAAGTCAGAGGAAAGCCCAGGATGGGGAGGGCTTCCAGGTGGAGGTGGCATTGAGCAGAGCCCCGAAGGATGGGCAGGATCAGCATGGGTCTAGAAGAGCCCCAAGGCCGTGCCAGGCAGAGAACCCTAGTAAGCAGGGGCGAGGAGGCTGGAAGGCGCCCACCAGGCTGGGCGGGCAGGAGTGTGGCCCAGGGCTGTGGAGGGAGGGACGGCAGGACCCACTGGGGAGGGGGAGCAGCGGGTGTCTTCTCCCAGTCTCACCAGCCCTTGGCCCTCCACAGACTGGGGAACGCTTGAGGGCCGGGCGGGCCTCCCTCTGGGCCCAGGGCTGGGCACCCACAGGGGTGGGAATCAGGAAGTGGCCAGCTGGCGAGTCTTAGGCGGGGCCCAGGCAGGCTGCAGACCCGCATTCCAGCCCCACAGGGTCTGCCAACCCAGCCTCCTGGGACCAACGTGAGGGCAGCTCACACCCATCCTTCCCTCGACTCCCACCTCCACCAGGACTGCCAGGCCACTGCCCTCCTCCCACTTCCAGCTCAAAGGCGTCCTACCCTCCATAGCCGGGGGGGCCAGCCACACGGTGCCTGCTCTCTGCGGGTGCTGCGGTCTCCCCGCTGCTGCCCCACACCCACGGGACATGCTGAAATACACCTTTTCCTTCCTCCAGCTGGAGCAGGGTGGATCCTGACCCCAAAATAGGGCCGATCGGAGGGAGGCTGCAGCCACAATGGGGCCTTTCAGGCTGAACAAGCTGCCTGAGGATGCCAGGTTTCCTGAGACACACCTGGAAACCCACCCCAAGCCACCAAATCCCCGCCTCCACGCGGAGGCTTGGAGGGGCGAAAGGCCCAGCTGGGGAGAGGCCACCTCCTAATCCCGTAATTACAGAGTCTCCCGAGGCGGCTGCCTGGACTCAAGGAGGGACACCCCATCAAAGAGGTGTGACCCCCCTGGAGGAACACCCCATCAAAGAGGTGTGACCCCCCTGGAGGGACACTCCATCAAAGAGGTGTGACCTGGCCATGTGGGGCCACCCTTGGAGGTCACCACCCTCTGCGCCTTGGTTTCCCCAGCGCTACAACGATGGGGTGGCCCAGCGCCCCGGCAGCCCCCTCCACCACCAACAGCCTTTGCTTTTAAAGCTGCGAGATAACTTCAGTGGGTCCCACAGGCTGCGTGCAAATCGGGTCTGAGAAGCCCGCGGCCTCCACAACTAATGCAGACTTGCGTTCCGCAATTAAAAAACGAAACAAACAAGAAGGGCCCTGGTCTGAAGTTAAGTCACATGAAGAATGTAGCCAGCAGACTGTTCAAAGTTCCTCCCACACGGGCCCCTCAGCCCCCCTGGACGCCCTCTTCTGCACGGCCACAGGCCCCTCGCACTGACCAGGTCCCCAAACCTGCTCTCTCCTCCTGGCCCCCACGTTACTGTCCTCGCCCAGGGTGCTTAAGGTAGCCAGGATACAGGCCTCACCCACAGACTGGCTGCCCGCAAGCTGCCCAAGCGGCCAGACACGGAACGGGGGAGGCGGGGGGCTCCTACATGCCGTGCTCGCCTTCGCACCCCTCCAGACACCGATTCCTGTCCCTTCTGCATCCTAAATGTCCCTCAGATCCGCCCCCTCCTCCCAGCCACTGCTGCTGGCCTGGTCCAGGCCTCCCCCCTCCCTCCGCCTCTCCAGTTTCCCAGGCCCCACCATCCCTCCTGACACCAGCCCCGGAGGGGACTTCCGAAAGGGAAATGGGAAATCTGCCCTTGTCCCCTTAGTGCCTGTTCATGGTTCCCTGCACCCTGACTCCGTCTCCCTGGGTGATAGGGCCTGGGAATGCCGCCTGAGAAGCGTGGAGCCCCTCAACCCCTGGCCTTTCCATTTCAGACTCAAGAGGATTTCCCCCTCGAGTTGGGGCGGTGATGATGCATATTTCTGGCTTTAGTCACCCCGGCCAGAGAGGCGTACACACACACACACACACACACACACACACACACACACACACACACACACACACTGACACACGCACATGCACTCACATAACACACAACCACACAAGCACGCACAGACACATGCATCCTCAAGACCTCACACACACACACACACACACACACACTGACACACGCACATGCACTCACATAACACACAACCACACACGCACGCACAGACACATGCATCCTCAAGACCTCACACACACACACACACACACACACACACACACACTGACACATGCACATGCACTCACATAACACACAACCACACAAGCACGCACAGACACGTGCATCCTCAAGACCTCACACACACACACACACACTGACACACGCACATGCACTCACATAACACACAACCACACAAGCACGCACAGACACATGCATCCTCAAGACCTCACACACACACACACACACACACACTGACAGACGCACATGCACTCACATAACACACAACCACACAAGCACGCACAGACACGTGCATCCTCAAGACCTCACACACACACACACACACACACACTGACAGACGCACATGCACTCACATAACACACAACCACACAAGCACGCACAGACACGTGCATCCTCAAGAACTCACACACACACACAAGAGCTCCAAGACCCATGCACACATACCTAGACCCATAACCTGGGACACACACGGAAAACTCACACACCACAAAGACACATACATAAGCAGGTAACAGGGATGACATTCTAAGTATTAAAATATGTGTGGCGAGAGTATCAACCAAACAGACGGCGGCTGACGACCCTGGTACAGAACTTGCTGGAAAACAGCCTAGCGTGTACATGTGCATGCTTGTGGTCTTATAATGTGGACAGCAAGTTGTGCACAATCACACGGGCACACACACACGTATACATGTACGCAAACATGCTCTTGCCTTTGCACTCATGTGCATACCTGCACTCGGACATGCACACACTCATACCTTCACACACATAGACACCCCTCCTCACGTACACCTGCACGCACAGGTGGGCATGGGCAGGGAGCAGGAGGGAAGCTGGAGCACCTGCCCCAGAGAAGGCTCAGCCCCTGTGGAGTGGAAGGGACAGTGTCTTCACTTTGGTCCATCTCAGTCTTCCAACTGGGCAGTAACTGTTCTCTGAACTGCAAAGAATGGATTCTAGGTGCCCCCAGGTAGGGAGAAAGCAAATGTCTCCCATGGGCTTGTGGAGACTCAGGCAAAGGTAAGGCCGATCCTCCCCTTGCACAGGTCAACTCTTCACCCAGTGTGATTGAGCCAGTCAGGATGCAGGTGCCTGGCACAGACTGGCCACCAGCAAGCTGCCGGGCCGGCTGGCATGCTTCTCCCCTGCGCCTGCCAACCTGTAATTGCAGGGACTGTCTTTAGGGCACAAGGGTACCGCCCAGCCCCCATGGGCCAGCAAGGGCCCAGCAGCCTGGTAGGCAGGCAGATGGGGACTGAGCCCCAGTCCTCCTGGAGAACCCAGCTGATACTGCAGGCTCTGCTGCCCATCCAAGAAGAGACACCTGCTAGATCCCGGCAGGGAAGTGGGGTCCTCAGAGGAAGGGTAGGTGGGCCTCTCTCAGCCCCTTGGAGGCAGCCTCTGGCAAGGCCCAGTTACTCCAGCCCAAGACACAAGAGCAAAAGGGCTGGGACTTCCCTGGTGGTCCAGTGGCTAAGACTCCTTGCTCCCAAAGCAGGGGGCCTGGGTTCGATCCCTGGTCAAGGAACTACATCCCACATGCTGCAACTAAGAGTTCGCGTGCCACAACTAAAGATCCCGCATGCAGCAACTAAGACCTGGCGCAGCCTAAATAAATAAATAAATAGGCTTGTCCAAAAAACCCGCAAGGGCCAAGTGGTAGGAGAGATTCCCCCAAGCTGGGGCACCTGCAAGGCCCAGCTGTCTGGGCCACCCAGGGGTGAGAGCAGATCCCATAGCCAGCCCTGGAATCCTTAGCTGACCCGGACCACAGCTACAATGGACACACATCCTGACTGCTCCCTGCCAACCATCACGCAAGGCTCCCTTGTGGGCACCAGGCTCGGCAAATACTGGGCCTCCATCTTTGGTCCTTGCTCAGGAATCGCCAAGGCTGAGAAGGGCAGCATCCCTTCCCGGATGTAAAGGCCTCAGTGACCGCCAAGCTGGCTCTGCTCTGTGTCATGGTGGCCACATTGCTCCTTGGGCCAGTAGGGAACTCAGAGCTACGATCTAGTTTGGGCTGGAAGGGGCCTTAAAGATCATCTGGGGCAACTCCTGTGTAAAAACGGAGGGCTGCAATTGCACCATAGACTTCCCTTCCCTCAAAAGTAAAAGATAGTGTCGGGGGTGGGGGGAAACGTTTTTCACCAAAGGAAAAAAAAAGCCTAATGAGGTAAGTATTAAATATTGGCAGCCAAGGCAAAAAAAACAGATAATTCTGGAGTAAAGTAGAGAATATAACCTTTCTCAGCTCCTCCCTCCCCACAGCTATCCTCCAAAACCCCAACATCTAGAGGGAAATAAACTGAGCAGGGGTCCTTTGTTTCCACTCTTAACTGAGAACCAGTGGGAAAAGCTGCTGGGGAGAAATGGGCAAAAGTGGAGAAAGTGAATAAATGACTCCAGTTACTGACTCCACGTAAGGCCTAAAAACAGTAATTTTTTACTGTTTTTTACTGGGCCATAAGGCCCAGTAATTAAGTACAATGAACCCTGTGATAGAGCATTTACCTAAATCCCAGAAGAGAGAGCAGAGCCCAGGTGTTCTAACAAAGCCCCTCCTGCCTTACCTGAGCCCTGCAATTCCCTCAGGCGACAGAATACCTAACACTCAACTCTCAAACTGCAGACCCTTTGGGGAAGAGAATAGTCACAAAGAAGGCAGGAAGAGAGTAGAAGAAAATAAAGAGTCACCCACACTATATCAAAGCAAATTCAGTATCAGAGCAGAGCTGCCCACACCCAGGCTAGAGAAAGCACTCAGTATGTGAACTATGCAAACATACCAAAAAAACACAAAAAAACAGAGAGAGAGAGAGAGAGAGGGAAGGAGGTAGGAAGAGAGGGAGGGAGGGAAGAGAGAGAAGAAAGAAAGAAGGAAGGAAGGGAGGGAGGGAGGGAGGAAAGAAAGAAAGAAAGAAGAAAGGAAGGAAGGAAGGAAGAGAAAGAAAGAAAGAAAGAAAGAAAGAAAGAAAGAAAGAAAGAAAGAAAGAAAGAAAGAAAAAGAAAGAAAGAGAAAGAAAGAAGGCGAAAGAAAGGAAGAGGGAGGGAGGGGGAGGGCGGAAGAGGGAGGGAGGAGGAAGAAGGGAGGGAGGGAGAAACAGAGGAAATGGAAAGGGGGAAAGGTGGAGAAGGAAGAAGAGAGAAAAGGAGGAAGGAAGACAAAAGAACCCAACCTAGAAGACAGATGATAGGAGAAGGAGCAGAAGGAAATACCTTATAATCGTTTCAAACTATATTGAATAGTAATTCAATAAAGAAAGAGCTCAAAAATGAAATGAACCCCCAATAGGATGAGATATAAAAGGATACTGCAGACTTAAGGGAATAAATGGAGGAGCAAAGCAATAAACAACATTATTACAGAACTAATAAATTAAAAACAGTCAGAAACAGAATAGACATCAACCAAAGTAGAATCACCAATATAGAGAAAGGCTTGAGATAATCTCACAGATTGACTGATTTTTAAAAAACACAAAGAAGAAAACATTGCGACTTCCCTGGTGGTTCAGTGGTTAAGACTTTGACTTCCAATGCAGGGGGTGCAGGTTTGATCCCTGGTCGGGGCGCTAAGATCCCACATGGCTTGTGGCCAAAAAAAACACAAAAAAACCAAAAACATAAAACAGAAGCAATATTGTAATAAATTCAATAAAGACTTTAAAAAATGGTCCACATTAAAAAAAAAACTTTAAAAAAGAAAAAGAAGAAAACATTTAGAGAGAAGTAAATGATATGAAAGACAGGTAAAGTAGATCAGGGCTGGGACTAGAGCACGGCAAGTGAGACACATAGGGTACCAAATTTAAGGAGGTACTCAGTCTCTGGGTTGCACAAGTGTAGGGTTAGCCCCTGGGAGTGAGTGCCTCCTTAAATTGTGTGCCCTTATGCCTTGCTGGCCTCACCCTAGTCCCAGCACAGAAGATGATCCAACGCAGGTAAAAAAAAAAACAAACCCAACAAATAAACAAACATAAGAAATATTCAAAGAGATGAGAGGGGGAAGGAGGATACTCAGTATTGATTCAGCAGATAAGAACAGTTATGAACAAACTTTTATATGATATAGAATATTTAGCATTGAGATATATCCTAGCTGTTGCAAGCAGCTTCTAACATGCCTCCAGAGACCCCTGCCTCTTGTATCTCACCCTGGGTGTGAGCTGGACCTAGGGATGTGCTTCTAATGAGCAGAATACAGCAAAACTCATGGGAACCACTTCTGTGATTAGGTTACAAAAGACCATGACTCCCCTTGATAGACTCCTCTATTGCCTTCTCAGCCTACACATATTCAGGAAGGCAGCTGCCATAAGAAAGACGCCAACATAGCAAAGGAACTGAGAGCAGACTCCAGCCAATAGCCAATGAGGAGTTGAGGCCCTCGATCCAACATCGCAGAAGGATCTGAATGCGGCCCACAACCACTGAGTGAGCTTGAAAGCAGATCCCTCCCTAGTTGAGACTTCACATGAGACCACAGACCCTGGGCCAACGCCTTGATTGAAGCCTACAAGAGACCATGAAGCAGAGGACCCAACTAAGCTATGCCTGGATTTCTGACCCACAGAAACTGTGAGATAATAAATGTGTGCTGTCTTAAACGACTACATTTGGGGATGATTTGTTACACAGCAAGAGATAACTAATACACTACCTAAGCCACTGAATTTCAAGAATAAATAATGTAATCTTCAGGTATCCAGATGAAAAAGTGAATCGATATGAAAGATTTTTTTAAACTTCATTCTTCACAGCAATATTTGATACGAAAAGACAATGGAACAAATGTTTGCAAAGTAATGAAAGGAAGAAAATGTGAGCCAAGAATACCATATCCAGTGAAATGTTGTTCAAGAAAAGAGGGAAAGAGGAGAAGACAATCTCAAACATAAATGAACCAAAGGAAAACCACCTCTCTAGCCCTTTTTGGTTTGGAAAGGAGGACAGAATGGATTAAAAACTATTTAACCACAAAATCTACTCAGTTAGGAGTTGAACCAAAATGAAGAACTCAGGAATGGAGCATCTATGCAATAGATGGAGAATGAGTATTGAATCTATTTAAATCTGGGATTGAGAGAACAGACTGTGAGTGTTATAAATCTAGAAAAAGTAAAAATAATAATATAACTAACAAAAACCAGGAGACTGGGGAGAGAAGGTGGAGGTATAAGAAAGCTGATCAGGATTCATCAATAAGTCCAAAGTTTTAAAATTAACTTGAAGTTAGCCAAGTCCTTTGATTTCACTTCAATTTCTTCAGGTAAATTCATATAAATGAATTAAACACTATATGATTCTATTTACATGAAATATCCAGAATAGGCAAATCTATAAAGGCAGAAAGCAGATTAGCAGTTACCTAGAGCTGGAATAGAGGATGGTTAGGGGAAAATGGTGAATGATTTATAATGAATATGAAGTTTCTTTTTTTTTATAGGAAGCCCAAGAAATGCATTTATTCTATTGTCTCATAAAGTTTCTTTTTGAGGTGATGAAAATGTTCTAAAACTGATGTGGTGTTGATTGCAAACCTCTGTGAATATACTAAAAACCATTAAATTTTGTACTTTAAATTGAATGATACCTGAATTTCATCTCAATAAATCTGTTTTTAAAATTACCAGATAACCTCAGTTTAACAAAAGTATTTCTAAAAACATAAATCTGGGTTTATATACAGAGACACATATAGAAGGATGGTCACATCACAAAAGTAGAAGCAAACAGGCCAAGATGTTAAGAGTAGCTGATTCTAGGGGATGAGAAAATGGAAAATTGTTATCTTCTTCTTTGTGCTTTTCTGGTTTTGTTTTTGTTTTTTTTTTAAATTACCCCCAAATAAAAATAGAAAGGTCATTGATAGAGTGTGGTGGATTGAATTGTTGGTCTCATCACTTGATTTCACTGTGATAGCATGATGCTTCCATATCCTTGACGTGTCGAGTCCCCCAGAGTGTGATCCTTGGTCCTCTTCTCTTTTCTATCCAAGCTCAGGCCTTTGTTGATCTCATTCAGTCTCACGGCTTAACATAACCAGCCTAGACCTCTCTCCTGAACTCCAGACTCATATATTTCCAACTGCCTCTTAACATCTGCAGTTGAATGTCCTAAAAGGCATCTCAAATTCAACATGTCTAAAATTGAACTCCTAATCCCACCCTTTCCAAAAATAAAAAACCCAACAACAACTCCGTACTTCCCTCCAGCCTTCTCCGTCTCAGTAAATGGCAACTCCGTGTTTCCAATTGCTCAGGCCCAAAACCCTGGAGTTGCCCTCGACTCATCCATTTCTCTCACACTCCACACCCAACCCGTCAGGAAATCCTGTTGATTCTACTTCCAAAACATACCCAGAATCTGACCACTTCTTCACACTTCCTCCATAAGTAGCCCAATCCAAGCCACAGGCATCTCTTGCCTATAATATTGGAAAGCCTCCTAATGGGTTTCCCTGTCTCTTGTCTTTGTCCTTTTTCATTCTATTATCAACACAGCAGCCAGAGAGACCTTGGTAAACTACATGGTAGGTAGTTACAAAACAGCCCCCAATTAATCATGCTTCTTGGTATTCACACCCTTGTACAGTCCCTTCCCACAGTGAAACCAGGTCAGTTTCCCACCTTGCTTCAACCAATAAAATAAGGTAGAAGTGATGCTGTGCTGTTCCTGGCCTAGGCCTTAAGAGACTTTGCAGCTTCCACTTTGCTTTCTTGGAATGCAGCCCTGAGACCGCCATGTAAGTAACCGGTTTCACCCAGTGGAAGACAAGAGGCCACATGGAGGAGAATGGAGGAGCCCCAGCCGACGGCCAGACACGAGTGAGGCCAGCTTGGATGTCCCACCCCACCCAGTCTTCCAGGTGAAGGCGGCCACAGGAGTGAGCACAGGTGAAACCAGGCAAGAAACCATCCAGCCAACTCACAGAATCATAAGAAATAATAAATCGTTGTCTTAAGTCACTACGTTTTAGGGTGATTTGTTACTCAGCAATAGGTGACTGATACAAACCATCAGTCAGAGCATCACTTTCTGTGCTAGAAATTCTCTAGTGGTTTCCCATTTCACTTAAATTGGAAGCCAAGTTCATTCTATGTGCAGGGATCCACACAATCAGTGCCCCCCCCCCACCCCGCCATTCCCTCTGACCTCATCTCCTCTGCTCTACCCCGGCTCACCCCATTCCAACCATGTTTCCTAGAAGAGACCAGCATGATTTCCCCCTCAGGACCTTTGCACTTGCTCTTCCCTCTGCATGGAGGGCTCTCCCCCACTCCACCCCTGTATCCGCATGGCTCCTTCTCTCACTTGCTTCAGGTTGCTGCTGAAGCATCACCGCCTCCGTGAGGCCTCCCTGACCATCTTGCACAGCCCAGTCCCTCTTCTTCTCCACTTTCCCTGCTCTGTTCTTTTCCACAGAGCTCATTCCCATCTAACATACCATTTATTCTACTGCATACATATTCTTGCCTGTTTTGTTCAATGCTGCATCATCCTCAAAGCCTAGAACAGTGCCTGGCAAACAGGAGGTGCTTGGGAAATATTTGACAAGTGAGTGAACATTTCTGCTCATCCTGGCTGGGACCTGCCTCGCAGCCACCTCACCATGGCCTCGGCTCTGCTCCTTGAGACCTCTGCTCCCTCGGCCCGTGAAGCCCGGCAGGGTTTGAGGGTGAAGACCCCCACTCCCAGGTTTCTCACCTGTGAAACAGGAAGAGCAGCACAGAACCAGAGACACCTTGGGCGGGGGTGGGGTTACACCTGTGAGGCTTCATGGCCACATGCCCAGACACTCCTCCCCGTAATGATAGATGTCACTGACCCAGGGCTCAGTGAAGGAGGAACGCTTGGGGCATGTAGCAGACTGTATTTTCCCAAAGCAGTCACTGTAATATTTCCACTTGCTCTTTCAGATCACTGCTAGTCTCCACCAAAAAGAGTGAATCCGTTCTCTCTCCCCTCGAATCTGAGTAAGAAGTTGTGGCTCAAGTGAAGAACAGAATGCAGTGAAAGTGACGCTGTGTAACTTTCAAGGGCAGGTCATCAAAGGCAACACAGCTTCACCTGGCTCTCTCAAGACTCTAGTCCTTGGAAGCCGGCCACCACGTTGTAAGGAAGCTCAGGCCACATGGGGAGGTCACAGGCAGCTGCTCTAGCCAGTAGCTCCAGCTAAGGTCTCGGCCAACAGCCAGCATCAACCATCAGGCGGCC
Source organism: Balaenoptera borealis (assembly GCF_965194805.1). NCBI lineage: Eukaryota > Metazoa > Chordata > Mammalia > Artiodactyla > Balaenopteridae > Balaenoptera > Balaenoptera borealis. The sequence goes on along the minus strand of NC_138879.1, from coordinate 50,028,756 downwards.
CTCAGCCTTTGACGATCCAGTTCCCCCACCCCGCTTCTGCGCAGTTAACCCCAAGTGGAAAAGAGATATGTCAGCCCCACCCCCCCACCTTGCCCAAACTGCAAATTTGTGGGCAAAATAAGTGTTTTTCTTATTTCAAACCACTAAGTTTCATTATATATCTATACCAACTAGAACAGGTCCAAAAGTTCATTTAGCTCCTCAATGAAACCAAGGGAAAAGTACGGGCACTCCCATTTTACAGCTGAGAAAACTGACTCTCAGCAAGGTCAAGATCTTGCCCTAGCTCACACAGCTAGTAGGTGAAGAAGCAGGAACGAGGTCCAGGTCTTTCAGATGCCTCAATGCATGCTCAATGTCATCCCCCAACTCCAGCTACTCCCTCTGGACCACAAAGCCCACCCAAGGGGGGATTGCCAATGTTCAGCCATATCCTCCAGCTACCAGACAAGTGATGATGGAGCTCCTACCTTGGGCTCAGTCCCTCCTCTGAGTACAAACCCTTTCTCCTCTGAAGGGCAGCGGCCCTGGGAAGAAGGCCAAGGACGACGGTGTGAGCCAAGACCTGCTGTGTGTGTCTGGATCCCAATTAACAGCCAAGAAGTCAAGTTCCCCTGCCAAGGGGAGCGGAAGGAGGGAAGAGATGGAACCCTCTGCTCCTGCAGGTGGGCACCAGGGAACGGGCTCCCCCACGGAAGGCCCCAGACCAGATTTTATACGCTCAGGAAACCTTATTGCCATGAAACAGACAGCGCGACTTGGCCCTACTTCAGGAAATTTGGGGACGGGCGTGCCCACGATGCCTCCAAAAACCCTTCCTTCCCACGCAATGCAGCTACAGCCCAGCAGCAGTTGGATGAAAGCTATATGCAGCTGCAGACACACATGTACACACACATCCCACACAATTATCTGCTTGCCCTGATACTGGTGCATGTGCACACTCATGCACAGACATGTATGCAAAACAGCATACACGGACACACTCATACATACTATGCATATATAGAATGAATTACATGTATATGCAGCACACAGAGAGCATGGCTGTACAGACACAGAGGTGTATTCACACAAAAGCACACATATCTGCACTCATGTTCACAGACCTGCATATATTCACACTTAGATGCATGCACACACTAGCAGTACCCATACCCACATTCCTGTGGGCCTTCCCAGGAAGCCCTATCAATTTCCCCTGGAGCCTATCTATCTCCCCAGGACTGGCATAGAAAGTACAGGAAGAACTTTGGTTCCTACAATCTGAGAAGGTGAACGGATGGATGGACGGATGGGAGGAGGGATGGATGGGTGGATGGAAGAGACTCAAGTGATTCTTCCTATTCTGAAGCTAATTTGAACAGAAGCCAACTCCTCAGCCCCCTTTCGACATCCTTTCTGATATTGACCCCCATAGGTCTCCCACACCTAATGACAATCCTTCATGGCAGACTGCAGCCAGTTCCCACCCACTGAAGTTTTAGGGATGATGTCATGTCCCACGGACTCCAGACTCCTGCATCCAACTCTACTAACACCTGTACTTGGACGCCAACCTCCCACCACAAACTCAGAATGTACAAAACCAAGCTGCTCATCTTTCCCCAAGTGCCGCTGTTCCTGCCTACTTTCCTATCTCAGTTAATGGCGTCTCCCTCCTTCCAGCTACAGAGGCTAATATCCTAGAACTCACCTTTGACTCTTCTCTCTCTCACACCCCACACTGAATCCATCAGGAACTTCTGATAGATCTACCTTCAAAATATATCTATAATCCAACCATTTCTTACCACCTCTGCTGTTTCTGCTCCTGCACCCCACACCCTCATGGGAAGTCTATTTTCAACAGAGAAGTCAGAGTGATTCCATTAAACATAAGTCAGTAATAGAAAAACAATAGAGAAAATCAATACAACCAAAGTTGGCTGCAAAACTGACCAACTTTTAGTTACACTGACCAAGCAAAAAAAAGAGAGAAGACTCAAATTACTAAAATCAAGAATGAACATTATTATCGACCTTACAGAAATTAAAAAGATTATAAGGGAATACTGTGAATGAAATTCCTAGAAAGATGCAAACCACCAAAACTGGCTTAAAAAGAAATAAAAAGCCTTAATTGACCAATAATAAGTCAATATTGAGTCAGTAATCAGAAAACTTCCCACAAACAAAAGCTCAGAACCAGATGGCTTCAATGGGGAATGCTAGCAAATGGCTAAAGATGAATTAACACAAATCCTTCACAAACTCTTCCAAAAAATACAAGAGGAAGAAACACTTGTCAAGTCATTCGATGAGACCAAACAAAGACATCACAAGAAAACTACAGACCAAAATTTCTTATGAATATAGATGCAAAGATCCTCAAAAAAATACTAACAAGCCAAATTCAGCAACATATAAATATAATTTTACACCATGACCAAGGGAGGGTTTATCCCAGGAATGCAAGGTTGGTTAAACATACAAATATCAATCAATGTAATATACCATATTAATCAAATAAAGAACAAACTACATGACCATCTCAATAGATGCAAAAATCATAAGCCAGACCACCCACGCCTCAGCACAAAACCTCAACTCAGCTCTTAGCCAGCTCCACCCAATGCCCACATGGCCCTACATCATCTTGTCCCACCACCTCTCTGTCCTCATTTCCCTTTCTCCTTTCATTCCACGCTAACCACAGTGCCCTTCTTGCTGTTCCCTAAACCCAGCAGATACGCTCCTGCCTCAGGGCATTTACAGTTGCTGTTCCCTTTGCTTGGAACACTGTTCCCCTAAATATCCCATAACTCACAATACTGTGAATTTTACTTACATATCTTGCCTGTTGTCTACCTCCCCCAACTAGAATGGGAGCTCCCTAAAAACAGAGATAATTTAGTCTGTTTTATCTACTGCTATATCTGTGGCATTTAAACTAGCATGCCACCTTTATAGGCACTCAAGAAATACTTGTTGAATAAATGAATGAATGAAAATAGCTGGTCACTCAACCATTCACACAGCAAGCAGTTGATCACCCCCACCCCACTCCAAGTGCCTGACACTGTGCTTTTCGGGCTGGAGTGCTGAGAAAGATAGGAACCAACCTGGGCCCAGCTGGGAGGGGGTGGTCAGGGCATAAGTAACCAGGACCCAAGGAAGACAGTGCTGAGGAGCGGCGAGGATGGGGAGAGAGGGTTGGATCTAGCAGTCAGGGAAGGCTCCATGGAGAGATGGAGCTCTAGCCTCCCTTGAAGGCCCAGAACGATTCGGGCGTATGGAGAACGGAAGGGAGTAGAGGGAACAGAGGGAGAGCCCGGATGTGGAGAGCACAGGACACCTCCTGGGAATCAGGAAGGGACCTGCATGGCAGAACCACATCGAATAAGGCTACCAAGGATGTCAGGGCCGTTCATGAGGGGCCTTGAATGCCAGGATGAGGAGTTAGACTTAGTTCCAGAGGCACCAAGGAGTCATGCAAGGCTTTCGAGCAGGGAAGTTTCTGTGGTGTCCCTCTGGCAGTGTGGGGAGAACAGATCGTGGTGGGGAAGCAAGAAGACATGGAGACCAGGACAGTGGCTCTTGGGACAGTCCTAGAGATAGACGGCAAGGCGTGAGCCATGACAGGACAGAGCGGACCAAGAGAAGAGGGGCGGTTTGGAGGCGTTCAAGGTTTATGACTGGTGTTAGTGGGCAGGGGTGCGGGGGGTGGGGGCATGGGGGGAGCTGGAGCCTGAATCTCAGAACCTCAGAAGCACAGACAGAGCCATGGAGGAGGGGGGTCTGGTCAGGGGGTCCAGAAGGAACCGCACCACTTCTGGAAGGCTGGAGTTTTGGTCGCTGGGGCTCCTGCCAGGCCCGAACATGAGCCACAGGGAGGAGCAGCTTCCCAGCACTGGACGCTGGACACAGCCCAGCCCTGCCAGCCTTCCTGCCCTGCAGTCCCTTGCGTCCCAGGGCCGGCCCAGAGAAGAGATTCTCCGGCTGGCTTTGTCAGCCAAGATGCAATGTCATTTCTAGACGAGCCATCCAGCTCTGGAGATGCGCCAGGCTATGGGGCGGGGGACAGCTGTGTCCCCAAAACACAGCCAAGGAGCTGCTTCCCAGAGCCAAGCAAGACAGTGGCAGAAGCGGAACTGGCAGGTGGTCCGCGGGCCCAGCCAATGCAGAGACAGGCCTTAAGTGGGGCCTCCATCTGCCCAGGCCTCAGCCTCTCTGCAAGGTCAGGCCCATTCAGTCCCCACCAGCTGGAGATGACGGTCCCAGTCACTCCCTCAGCCAATAAGCATTAAGGTATTTATTAGTGCCTGGTGTACGCCAGCCTCTGTTTCTCTCCCATGGGGGTGACAAGGGTCAGTGCGGCATGAAGGACAGAGACTTTGGAGTCTGCGGAGCTGCATTAGAGGTTTATCTGTCCTACTCTTTGTGTTGCTGTCTCTGGGCCTCAGTTTTCCCATCTGTCAAGTGGGGATGAGAAAAACCCTTTCCGATGAGGGCACTGTAAGGACTAAATAAGAGCAGGTGCAGAAGGGAATGTTAACAGGACTTGTCTATTCCCCAGGAATTTCAGCGGAAACCCAACCAAGGCTGAGGACACTGGTGAGAAGCACCCACACCTTAAAAGAGGCACAAGACACACCTCAGGACTCAGAGAGAGAAAGGGAACCGTCCCATGTGGCCCCCCCGGCTTATACAGAAGAAGGCTGGAGACCCAGGCTGGAGAGGATTTATTTGAAGAGTGAGAAAGCTGAGTGAGGGGCTTCGGGTGGCCCACCCACAGAGAGGGCAGTGCCTGTCAGGAAGGACACTGGCCTTTCTCCCTGGCTGGATGCCAAAAAAAATGCAGACTTTCCTACACCAGGGCCACCTGGGGTGCATCTACAAAGAGAGTCCTCAGGACACCCCAACACATGTCACCTGGGAACAGGAGGATGTTCAAGGGCAGCAGTAGGGGCAGCTGCATCCTGAGCTCATCCAGGGGTCGAACAGAAACCACGGAGAGGAGACAGGCTTGAGGGTCACAAGAGGGGAGCCCCACGGGGTGCCCGCCTGGGGCGACTGGGCCCAGGAGAAGAGCTGGAAGGGCAACCCTGGAAAGGAGCGGAGGGAAGCTGCGACAGTACACAGGTGACAATGTCTCCTGCACCAGGGAATTGGACAATGCAAACGCTGGGGCCCGAGGCCCCCAGAACCCACAAAAGTGCCCCCAAGAGAGGAGTCAGCCAGCAGCTGGGCATCTACCACAAGAAGGGCACTGACAGTCAGCAAAACAACGCCAGACACCTATAACACCTGGCCCATTTCCGGTCATCTTTGCTGGCCTGCCCAACCTTGGAGGGGTCAGGATCCCGGGGGAGTGGTGGTCTTGGGGACAAAGGACAGAGATGGAGCAAGGAGAATCCAACTGAGTAGAGCTCCCCCTCTTCCCAGTGCAATTTTCTGGACCTGGATAGAAGCTTTATTTGGAAGTAGAAAAAAGTTTTGATTTATATGGGACTGGGCTTCATGAGTGTAACTAGAAAAGCTATGGTGGGGGCTTCCCTGGTGGCGCAGTGGTTAAGAATCTGCCTGCCAATGCAGGGGACACGGGTTCGATCCCTGTTCCAGGAAGATCCCACATGCCACGGAGCAACTAAGCCTGTGCACCACAACTACTGAGCCTGCGCTCTAGGGCCTGCGAGCCACAAGTGCTGAGCCCGCGTGCCACAACTCCTGAAGCCTGCGAGCCTAGAGCCCATGCTCAGCAACAAGAGAAGCCACCGCAATGAGAAACCCGCCCACTGCAAAGAAGAGTAGCCCCTGCTCGTTGCAACTAGAGAAAGCCCGCACGCAGCAACCAAGACCCAATGCAGCCAAAGATAAATAAATAAAATTAAATTTACAAAATATAAAAAGAAAGAAAAGCTATGGGGTCTGGTCATGGGGGAGAGACCCACTCAAACTGGTTGGGGAACAATAAAGCTGTTATTGATTTGCTTTCTGAGTCCAGCCTGCTCTGTGAACCCCACCCACACATGCAGGGGTTTCCATGTCCACAGTGGTGGGTCCCCAGGGCCTTAGGACCAGGGAGTGGGAGGGGAGGGGTAGGGAGCTTGAACCAGTCTAGCTGGGGCTAGGCTGGCGCCATTCCCAGTATCAGTGGCTCCTTCCCATCAGGTGGGACAATCAGGGCCAGGCCTCTGGGGAGCCAGGGACACAGCAGCACACGTATAAGTGTGTATGTATGGATATGGATACACCAGGGCGCCTGATGAGACCCAAACATGCACAGAGCCCCAGTGAATTCTGATGTGAGCATAGAGTAGTCTGGGAAGGCTTTGGAGGAGGTGGCCTTTGAGTTGGGTCTTACAGCAGAACGACTTTAGGATGCACAGAAGAGGGGAATGGTGCCCCTGGCGGATGGAATGGACACAAGCAAAGGCTGGGAGGTGTGAGCACCTGTCACTGGTGTAACCGGAGTGTGAGGCACATGAAGGGATGTGATGGGATATGGATCTGGAAGATATGATATCCTTAATATTGTCACCTTTAAAGCAGTGTCCGCACTGGCTATGGCCAATCTGAACCTCACTTTCCTCATCTGTAACCTGGGGAGAATTACCCTATTTCTTCTTGGACTCAAAACATGTCCTGGGAATAAAGGGGTCTCATTATCTCCAATCAAAGCATTAACCAGGAGCTCAGAGGACACACTTTAGAAAGGCTTAGGCTCAAATCCCAGTTCTGCCTCTAGCTGTGTTACTCTTGGTAAGCCTCAGTTTACTCATCTGTTAAATGGGGATAACAAAGCTCCGCCCAGAAGGAGAGATAAATGTAATGTACGTGAAGACCTGGCACAGTGTAAGCCTATGTGAAACAGGAGTTCCCTACCCACCCCACCCCACTCCCACCTCCAAAGGGGCCCTCACTTACATAGGAGGCCAGGAGGGTGGTCGGGGCCAGGATGAGAGCCAGGTAGATGCAGGGGGCTGCAGCAAGCAAGCTGGCGGCACAGATGAGGGGCTCAGCCCTCGAGTTGACTTTCTTGTATCTCCTTGAAGCCTCTGCTCCCAGGATGACCCCAACAAGGCCAGTCACGACAGTCAGTATCCCAAAAATCAGGCTGATGGAAAAGAGCAGAGAGGGACTGGTCAGCCGGTGGCGTCAGGATAGGGGTCCAGCCACCTACCCCCGGGTGCGTGATCTGGTACCTACAGAGAATGTGACTGTGGGCCACTTCCCCTCCCTCCTAACCAATGCTCGTGGGTCCTTGGGACCCTGCTCTGGGATCCATGTACTCCCCTACCCTTCCCATCCTCTTTCCTGCCTCATCCTGGGGATGCCACTGGCCATGTGAGTGATCTTCCTAGCACCCCAGCACCCCAGCTCCCAGCCTGCCTCATTGCCAGCAATCTCCTCCACTGTTTCACCACCTAAAACTGCCCCACTCAGAAATCTTAATTCTACAGTCCCACTCTGGCCCCAACCTTCTCGCCTTCCAGGCCCCAATACTAATGGAATGGAGGTAAGTGAGCATTTATTGATCGAGCTCCTATGATACACCGGCACTGTACACACCCTCCCTCTCTCTCTCTCTCTTTTTTTTTGGCTGTGTAGCATGCACAATCTTGGTTCCCCAACCAGAGATCGAACCCATGCCCCCTGCAGTGGAAGCGCAGAGTCTTAACCACTGGGCCGCCAGTGAAGTCCCCACACACCCTCCTTCCTTGAGTCCATCCTTCCACTCTCTGTTTCTGAACACCTCTCAAGTAGCCCCCTCTTAACTTCACTACCTTTGCCACCTACTCCTAGACCCATTTCAACTCCACTTGGTCCCTCTTGCACCTTCCTCCTGTAGAAACCTGTCCTTCTAGGACAACCTCCATACAGGTCCCCCAGAGGATGCTTTCTAGAACACAGATCTGACTACGCCCCTGCCCACCCCCTGCCTAAAATTCTCCACCAGCTCTTAAACACCCACCAGATTTGGTTCCAGCTCACTGTGGTATACATGGCCCTTCATGATCTGACCCTGGATGACCTCAACCACAAACCCCAATTCCATCCTCCTCAGTCCCCAGACTAGTTGCTGTCCCCATTTCATACTTTTATTCCTCCATCTGGAACACCTTTCACTTGTTTCTCTACCTACTGAACTCCTATGCATCCTTCAAGACCCATCAAAAATGTCCCCTTTTTGAGGATGCTTTCCCTTGTCCCTTTGCTGATTTGTTCACCCCCTTCAGTTCCCATAGCATCTTCCATGTCTCTATCATCAAGGTTATTCACTAGGCTGTGAATTCCTGGAGAACAGAAACCAGGTTCGGTTTACTTTCTTGACCCTAGGCTGGGAGCATAGAGCCTGGAACAAGAGATATATGTTAACCAAATGGCTCACTGATCCCTCCCAGAATTCCCAGGTGGACAGCTGAAACAGGTGAGGTTAAGAAAGGTTGAGGCCAGGGGCTTCCCTGGTGGCGCAGTGGTTAAGAATCCACCTGCCAACGCAGGGAACATGGGTTCGAGCCCTGGCCCAGGAAGATCCCACATGCCACGGAGCAACTAAGCCCGTGTGCTGCAACTACTGAGCCTGTGCTCTAGAGCCCACGTGCCACAACTACTGAGCCCACGTGCTGCAACTACTGAAGCCCGTGCGCCTAGAGTCCATGCTCCACAACAAGAGAAGCCACCGCAATGAGAGGCCCATGCACCGCAACTAAGAGTAGCCCCCACTCGCCGCAACTAGAGAAAGCCCGCGCACAGCAATGAAGACCCAATGCAGCCAAAAATAAATAAATTAAAAAAAAAAACAAACCTTAAAAAAAAATAAGGCTTTAAAAAAAAAAAAAGAAAGGTTGAGGCCAGGACTTCCCTGGTGGTCCAGTGGCTAAGACTCCACGCTCCCAATGCAGGGGTCCCAGGTTCGATCCCTGGTCAAGGAACTAGATCCCATATGCCACAACTAAGAGTTCGCATGCTGCAACTAAAGATCCTGCACACCACAACAAAGATCCCACACGTGGCAACGAACATCCCACATGTCTCAACAAAGACCCAGTGCAGCCAAATAAATAAATAAACAAAATATTAAAAAAAAAGAAAGAAAGAAAGAAAGGTTGAGGCCAAGATTACCCAGCTACTAAGCAACAGAGCCAGGATGTGAATACACACCTTCATCCTCCTGGTCTAGCCCAAAGGATGGGCCCAAGCCTCCTTTTTTTTTTTTAAAGAAATTCACGTTCTTTTATTTATTTATTTATTTATTTATGACTGTGTTGAGTCTTCGTTTCTGTGCGAGGGCTTTCTCTAGCTGTGGCAAGTGGGGACCACTCTTCATCGCGGTGCGCGGGCCTCTCACCATCGCGGCCTCTCTTGTCGCGGAGCACAGGCTCCAGACACACAGGCTCAGCAATTGTGGCTCACGGGCCCAGTTGCTCCGTGGCATGTGGGATCTTCCCAGACCAGGGCTCGAACCCGTGTCCCCTGCATTGGCAGGCAGACTCTCAACCACTGCGCCACCAGGGAAGCCCTCAAGCCTCCTTTTTTAATATTTATTCATTTTATTTTTGGCTGCGTCGGGTCTTAGTTGTGTCACGTGGGCTCTCTAGTTGTGGCCCACGTGCTCAGTAGTTGTGGCATGTGGGCTTAGTTGCCCACGGCATGTGGGATCTTAGTTCCCCAACCAGGGATCGAACCCGCGTCCCCTGCATTGGAAGACGGATTCTTAACCCCTGGACCACCAGGGAAGTCCCCAAAGCCTCCTTTTAAAGAAGCCCAAAGGGATGCTGAGACTGACTAGCGTGAACTCTTGAAAAAACGAAGGTAACTAGGACTTTTCCAGCCCCTAAGTGGCTCCCTGTTGTCCTAAGGGCAAGCTCCCAGCCAGCACTGCAGGACTGGCCCCTGCTGACCTGTGTAACCTCCCCTCTTTTCTCCTTCCCTCACTCTGCACAAATGACTGGGAATTCTCTAAACTCACCCTACACTTTCTGGCTTCCCTGCCTTGGCCCACACTCTTCCCTCGGCCTGGAGCACCAGTGCCCCACCCACCATTCTCCACCTGGCCAGGATCCCCTCCCAGATCCAAACCTTTCCAAAAGTGCCAGGTGCCTGATATTACCTCCATGGCTCCCACCAAGAGGTAAGAACATGACAGACGCAAGACTATGGTTACTGACAAACTGAGTGTCACAAAAAACTATCTCTCCTCTAAACAACTTCTGTGAAATGTCCGTCCCACAGGCTGAGGAATAATGGGTTTATTTCCCTGCCCCATCCCCTTGGTTTATAGGAGATTGTGTAAAGCCCAGAGAGGGCAGAGACCTGTCCGAGGCCACATAGCCCCACATTAGCAGAGCCAGGGTCTCCTGGCCCTCTGCTTCCAAACAAAGCATGTGTGTCCTTAGGCAGCTTAAAGGTGCTCACCAAACCTTCCTAGCCTTCCAAGCTGTACCAGGCTCCGGCTCAGCCCAGTCAAGTGACCCCAAATCCCGGATGAATGCTATCTACCTCTGAGTCCCGGTCTGAGCCAGCCTTGGCAGGGTCTGGAGACCTTTCTAAGACTTAGGATTGATTATTCAAACAGGCGGTGTAGATGGGGGACCCCCAGTGCCCCTGAGCGGAGGTGTGGCCAGAGGACACACCTACCACGAAATGTCCCCACCCCCACAAAGCCTTCCCAGAATCAGACTCTCAGAGCCAAGAGGGTCCTTAAAGCCTGCAAGTTCTATGCTGATCCTCTGTACAATGGCCCTGGCAAGCAGCTATCCAACTCCTACTTACATGCCCCCAGGGGTGGGAAGCTCATTATCCTAAGGCTGCCCCTTCCGTCTGGGCCCGCTCTGTATGTTTTAAGTTCTCCCTCTGGCTGAGCTAGAATCCTGTGTCCTGCAGCTTCCTGCTGCCACCCCACCCTCACCCGGGGGCTTATCCTAACTATGGAGGGTGTATTAACAGCTAGGGTCTGTGCAGAACCCGAACACCGGGACCCTGTGGTAGGTTGAATGATGCCCCCCAACCCAAGACATCTATGTCCTAATCTCTGGAACCTATGACAATATATTCCCTTATATGGCAAAACAGACTTTGTAGATGCGATTACATTAATGTTCTTGAGGTAGGGAGATTATCCTACAATTTTTTGGTGGGCTCTAAATGCAATTACAAATGTCCTTATAAGAGGGAAGCAGAGGGAGATTTGAGACATAGAGGACAAGGCAATGTGACCGTGGATGCTGAGCTTGGAGTGATGCGGCCACAACCAAGGACCGCCAGCAGCCACAAGAAGCTGGAAGAGGCAAGGAAGGATCCTCCCCGAGAGCCTCCAGCGAGAGTGTGGCCCTGTTGAACTTGGTTTTGGCCCAGTGAAACCATTATGGACTTCTGGCCTCCAGAACTATGGGAAAAATTTCTGCTGTTTGAAGCTACCAAGTGTGTGATCATTCGTTCCATCAGCCCTAGGACCCTAACACAAACTCCCATGTCAGTTTCTCACCCAGGTTCTGGGAATAAGCTGAGTTAGAGGAAGAGGCTGAAGCAGAGAATGGGGAAATCACTGGCCCAGGAATACACAGCCAGTTAATGCCTGAAGTGGGATGGAGTCCTGGTTTTTCCCCACTTTTTCAAGCTGCAGTGGGACTTCTAAGACTCAGTCTTCGCCTCTGGGGAGATCCAAGAATCTAGCTGTAGAGCCAGGATAAACATCACAATATCCTGGGACTTCCCTGGCGGTCCAGTGGTTAGGAGTCCACGCTTCCACTGCAGGGGGCATGGGTTCAACGCCTGGTCAGGGAACTAAGATCCTGCATGCTGCTTGGTGTGGCCAAAAAAAGAAAAAAAATCACAATATCCTTTGATGCATTCATTCATTCATCCACTTACTGGATGCTCCCTGAGCACCCACTGTATGCCAGCTGGTGGGGAGATGTTCAAGTCAGTTAACAGTACCAAGCAGTCTCCAGACGCAACAGTACATGCAGCTTAAGAGCAGAAGCTTTGGAGTCAGATGGGTTTGAATCCTGGCCCTGCTACTCGAGTTGTGTGACCTTGGACAATTTGTTTAACCTCTCTGATCTTCCACCTCCTCATTTGTAATACACGAATACTAGGGTTTATTATTATAAAACCTCAGAGGGTTTTTCATGTAAAGGGCTTAGCATAGGGCCTGAACTAAAGTTAAAGCTTATAAGAAGTAATGATGAGAAAAGGGAAGGTAGCTATGGGCAAAGGGCACAGCTTGGGCAAAGGCACAGACAAGTGACGGAGCAGGGGACATTCTGGAAATTACACGAAGCTCTCTCTGGGCATCAGGGAGGGAGGTAGAGGCAAGAGAGGGGCTGGGGAGAAGGGGGGTAGATGTCAATGCTGCCAGCAGAGAACTAGTGTCACTGAGGCCTCAGGGGAGAACACGGAGCCCTGAGGAACTCTGAGAAACCCATCGGAGCAGGATCAGGGAGGAGGAGGGGTCCGCAAGGAGACCGGAAAGCATCAGCAGGGAGAAGGAGGAAGCAAATAAGAGAGGATTAGACATGCCCGCTCCATCAGGAGGTCACGGAGCCCCTGGAGAACAGGGTCAGCTGGGGGGACAGGAGAACAGCAGGGTGAGAAGAGTAGCTTTCCCAGGACTGCCAGCACCTCAAATGAGGCAGAGAACATACAAATGCATGTGTGAAATCCCTAAGCCAGAGAAGTAATGAAGCATCCCAGTGCCTCAGTTTGCCATCTGTAAAATGGGACAACCTCACACTACGGGTCCCTCCGAAGGACAGGCCCCACAGAAGCCTCACCCACCCGCAAGTGCTTTCTGGACCCCCAGAGCAGCCCAAGAGCAGGAAGACAGGGACTGGGGCCCAGAGAGGACAAGGGAGCTGCCTGTGGCCGCTCAGAGCAGCAGGAGCTCTGCCCAAGCTAAAACCAGGCCTGCCACCTGCCAGCGGGCCCCCAAGTCCTGGTGTCTGCCCAGAGCGCCATGAGCCCACAGAGGCTGAATCTGGGGATTCCTGAGAACTTCCCCATCAAGAGCCCCCCTGACCCGGGCACCCAGACGCCCCTCCTCACCTGTCCTGGCTGTTGCATGGCTCCCGAAAGCAGGGAAGCTGCAGCCCGTGCACCACACGGGCCTCGAACAGAAACTTGGGGGCCCAGATGCCCAGAGCTCCAGTCACAAAGGCCATGGCTGTCACTCCAAGGGTTGACCACACAAAACTCCAGCTGTAAGAGAAAATGATCTGGTTCGACCCAGGAGAGGGCTGGGGCTGCGGGGGCCTATCTGCTCCTATCCGCTCCACTCCCCCCTCTCCCGGGCGCAACTCCGCATCTTCGCTCCTGCTGTTCCTTCCTCCCTCCTCTCTGCCTGACCAAGTCTCCCCAGCCTGACAGACCCAAATCCAACATCACATTCTCCAGCAAGCTGCCTGTGCTGCCCCACCCTTCTCTGAGTGCCCTCCACTCGGCTCGTGGCTCTGTAACAAAGAGAGTGGGGTCCTGCCCGTGCCCCATATTTTGGTAAATCATGAGAGCTGGCCATGTGGGTGACTCCTGTCTGCCTCCCCGACCATGCCTGGAACAGAGGAGGGATGCTCTCCCATGAGGCTCAGAGAGGTGAGTGATTCACTCGGGCATCTTCCCAGTAACCCTGAGAAGCCGGCAAAGCTGGAGAACTATGTCCACTGAATAAATGAGGGAAGTGAGGCTCCAAGTCTCAGGTCACTCTGGGATAAGGCAGGGCAGAGCCAAGGCTGGAGCTCACAGTGTCTTCCTCCCTCTCTCCCAGCCCGTATTCCATCACATGGCTAGGTGGAGGGGGCCTCCGAGTGGGGGACGGGCATCTCAGCTGGTGAGTGGGAGCTCAGAGAAGGAAGAGGGTTGTGAACACTGGGACAGTCAGGGAGGGTTCTCTGGAGGTGGAGGGAAGGAAGTCAGTGATGCTGGGGCAGACAGAGGGGTTTTCAGTGACATGCAGGGAGGAGCAGGGACACTCACTTTCTCCCCAGGTATCTGACGTCCTCACACCAGGTGCTCCTTGGGCCCCCAACGGTCACCACCCCCTGCTTCTCAGCAGCTCCCCGGGGCGGGTCTGGAACCAGGACGATAAGCAGGGTCAAGGCCACGGCTTCCAGGCAGGGCATGATCTGGGGACAGGAGGCCCAGGAAGCTCAGGGCCACACACTCCCGCGACCCAGGAGGTCCTGGCAGTGACTGAACTCTGTGGTCCAGGCTGGGGAGGGACTCACTTCCTGGGAGCTGGTTATACACAGAGCTTGACAAACTACTGCTTCTCATCCCCTCACCCCTGAGAGAACAGCCTCTCTGGGGAGCGGGGTCCCCTTGGGATTTGACTTAATACCTGTCTGCCCTATACAGACACTACTCTATTGGGACCTGTGAGCCTGACACGGCTGAGACCTGGAGGCTTAACTACACTGACCCTGACTGTTGAGTACTTGCTGCCCCAATAGCTGTCCCTTTTCCAGGCCCACACCTCCATCTGCCACACCAGCCCTGCCCTAGTGTCTTCCTATCCCTTGTCTCATTAATCCTCAAGATTCCATAAGGCAGACTTTACTCCCCCACTCTACAGATAGGCAAAGTGAGGCCCCGAAGAGGGAGGTGACTTGCTTGAGATCACACAGCTAGCAAGCTAGCAAACTGAGCAGCTGGGATTTGAACCAGGGGCACGACTTCCAGAGGCCATGGTCCATAGGACGCCCCAAATGTCTGAGCTGCTGATGTCTGAACACCCCCCATGGCGCCAGATACTGTGCCAAGGGGCTAAGGCCACTGGAGGCTGGAAAGTCCCTGCCGGCCCAGGGGGAAAGCGGAGGGAAGAAAAGGAAGCTGGACTCACTCGGAGGGCCCAACGCCAGTTCCCGGTCAGCTCCGTCACAGCCGACCCCAGCACGTAGCCCAGACCACTGCGACAGGGGGCAGGGGAAATGGGCAATGAGGGAAGGGAGGCAGCCCTGAGGCCCCAAGGCCAGCCTGAGCCGGGGTGCCCCGACCCCAGGGAGCCGGCTCTCTGCAGCTCATTGCCTTTTTCACTGGGAAAAGTGAGCCACGTGAGGCCCAGATGTCCACTGCCCTTGGTCAAGTCACAGGTGACCTCTGGCTCCAGGCCCATCCCAAACATCCACTGTCTCTCTGAGGACCACCCACCCCACCTCCCCAAGTCTCAGCCCTGCCCAAGTCAGGTGGTTTCAGGAAACCTGAGTCAGAGCTCAGGGGCCTGACTGCAAAACCCACACTGTCCTACCCCACTATGGAGTGCATGGCCCAACCCTAAGACATTTCTCTGCCTCACCTCCCAGAGCCGACCCCTCCCTGTGCAGCCCACACTGCTGCGCTGCTCTTTCTCACCCCTTCCTGGAGTGTACTAGCCTGTAGGGAGCATCCTCATTATGTATCTCTAACTCCCACCATAGCCTATCAGTTCGTGTTATTGGCCCCATTTACAGATGAGGAAACTGAGGTTCAGAGAGGTAAAGTGACACAGTGAGGAAGGGGTAGAGTTGGGATTCCGAGCCCTTCTGCTCTGAGGTCTCCTCCACCCAGCCCGGCTCCTGCTCTGACTCCTTTGGGCCTCAGTTTACCACCCAGGGAAGTGGATCCAGGGTAATACTAACCTTCCAACAGGGATAAAGATGTAGAAGATGGCCAGCACTCGGGTTCGCTGGTCCCTCACAAAGAGGTCTCCCAGGACGGTGGGTGCAATGGTGGAGTAGCTGGCAGTGCCAGTGCCCACCACGCCCCGGGACAGGAAGAAGAGCCAGGAGTACTGGGCAAACAGGCACAAGACTGCAGTGAGTTCCAGAAATCACCCTCGAGGCAAGGGGACCTGAGGATCTGTCAGAGGGACCGAGGGCATCTGGTGACACGTGCCCCAGGGCAGGAGGAGGAGATCAGGGCTCCAGACACCTCACTATCCTCCCAGTCCAGGTTCCCCAAACCACACGGGTGCCCCCTGCTGGCGGCCACAGCCACCCCCAACCCCCTGCCCCGAGCAGCCCTCTTCCTGGGCAGCATGTGTGCTAACCAGGCCAGGTCCCGCTGGCAGTAGCAGTTACCCTCACCCCCCGCCCCAGCACAGTCGGGCGGAAGTGAAGCCATGGGCAGCAGCGGGAGATGCCAGAGAGGAAGGCCCCTGTTAAGAAAGTCCAACAGCCTGTTCAGAAGGCCCCTCTCTCAGCCCTTAGAAGACAATCCCCCAGCCAGCCTGGAGCCTGCGATGGGGCCGAAGCAGCTCTGCTGGGGCTGGATCAGGGAGGAAGAAGGTGGGGGAGGGGGGCCCCCCGGGGACCTGGGAAGGGGTGAGGGCACCTACCCGGGGGGAGATGAAGGAGCTGGAGAGGCCTGCTCCTGACCAGAGCAGGATACCTAAGCTCAGCGTCGCCTTGCGGCTGTGTCGGTCGCCCAGGTAGCCAAACACGGGTGCAGACAGCAGCAGGCAGCCGATGAAGACTGAAGGAGACACGCAGGGGGCAGCATGCATCCCCGGCTCAACAAAGGCGGAGGGGGGTGGGGGCGGGGGGCAGATGGGTCCAGCAGGCCCAGAAAAGGGAACCGGCTCAGACACCACAAGCTTGGCAGTGGGTGGAGGTCGGGAGGAGGAAAAGATAAGGTGAATCCCCCAATCCCCACCACTGCCCAGAGTCAGGGGGACTGGGAGGGAATGGTGGGGGCAGGGCCCCGACTCAAATCTCAGTTCTGCTGCTTGCTCAACTGTGCAGCCTTGGGTTACTAACTCCACCTCTCTGAGCACCAGCCCAACAGTGGAGAAGTCAACATCCCCCTCCCAGGCCGTGTAAACGTGAGACAGAAGTGAACACAGAGCCCGGCGTGGAGCTGCCAGGACCCTGTCTCTCGGAGAACTCTCAGGGATTTTGCTCTCAAGCCCCTGCTGGAGGCAGGGCGTGGAAGGCAAGAGGGGGCGGGGTGCGGGCCAGGTGCCTGCTCCGAGCAGATGAGCGCGGTTTAGAATGAGTACAGTGATTATAAACCAGCGGCCCCTGGAGGCTGGAAAAGATTTGGTCTTCCTAAGTAGGTAAAACATTCCCCTGACGCTGCAGTTGTATTTATACCGTTTTTTAAAGTACTAAACGCTTATGAATTGGTGACTGGATTAGTGAATGCGTTTGCTATTCTGCGAAGACAAAGAAACTGCCACGTTTTTGCTTGACTATACCACGTGGATAGCTACCTTCACTGCTTCTGTTCCTCAAATAAAATCGCCTCCACCCTCCTCCGCTGCCTCCGAGAGCCGCCAGGTGGCCTGGGCAAGGTCTGACCCTCCTCCACCCGGTCCCACCACCCAAGGGCCTTAGGCTTTGGGGGGCCCCGCCCAGCGTCTGCGGCTTCACTCAGGAGCACAGATGATTGACATTTCCTGAGCCCAATGAATGTCCAGATTCGTCCCAGCTCAGGTTCCAGCCCCTCCCACTTTGCCCTGACCCGCTCTAGTATTGGGTTGAGCCATAGGCAATTGCGGAAATTAAGCCACTTTTGACCTACAAAAACGGCAGTTTAATATGCTTTGACCTAATCCTCCGCTGAGAAAGGTATTTGGTGTGAACGGCATTTAAATATATAATAACTACTGCCAAAATAGGCCTCCAAAAAGGCTGTATCAATTTACACTTGAATAGAAGTATGTCTATTGCTTGCTGACACTTGCTAGGATCAATCGATTTATTTTTGTTCATTTAATGGTTGAAACACAAATGGCGTCTCGCTGACGTTTTCATCTGCATTGTTCTTTTTCCAAGTGAGGCTGAGTAGCAGTCTCTGTGTTCACATCCTCTGCCTATTTTTCTATCGGGCTCTTTGTTGATAATTTTCTCCCAGTCCTTTATATTTGTTTTAAGGATTTAAAATGCAAATTCTGCGACTGAATACCTGGGCTCACATCCTGACCCCACCACTTCCTAGTTGTGTGACTTTGGACAAAATCCTTAACTCTCCTGTTTCCCTTTTATCAACTACAGAGTACGATAGTAATAGTGCTTCCCCCATAAGGTTATGGGGAAGATTAAATAAAATAAAGCATATAAAAGGCAGTGACAGGCTTCATGTAAATGCCCAACAAATGTCATCTATTATTATTGCTAATTGCACTTATAGTTTCAATCACCATCATACAGAAGAATTTAGCTTTGATGTAGTCAAATTTATCAATCTTCCTCTGGGGGGAGTCATTTTGTGTCTTGTTAATGCACATCTTCTTTACCTAAAGCTTATAAAATATTTCCCCAAATCTCATACTTTTATGAGATTTGGGGTAGGGATCCTTTACAGGATATAAACACCTTAAACCTGCAGATCTCCTGGGAGTAGAAGCCTGCCCCTAAGTGGAAGGCAGGCACGCCTTCGCTCTCCAGATTCAAATCACTTCTGTGACAAGGTGTGAGTAATTAAGGAGCACAGGGTTCAGAGAAGGACTCTATAAGCAGCTACCTGGATCTGAATCCCAGCTCTGTCACTTACCAGCTATGTGACCTTCAGCAAGCCCCATAGCCTCTCTGTGCCTCAGGTTCGTGGGATTGTTGTGAGATTAAATGAGTTAATGTTATTAAGCCCTTAGAATAGCACCTGGCACATGGTAAGGGCCACATCAGTGTTCGTTTTAAATATTGTAAATCAGTTAACTAACTCCAGCAGCTTCTCTGTCCCATAGCGGTGGGGCAAGGGGTGTCTGACCACTGCTTCCCCCCACCTTCCACCCCACTCTTAGAGCTACACCGTGCCCTCTGAGTCATCGGTTTCCTCCAGTCTACAACCCTGCGAACAGACAGCAGGGTGGGTCTTAGGGCCATTGCATGGTGACCCAGAAAGGTGAAAAGACTCACCTGAGGTCACTGGGGACAAGCCTGGTCATCAGGCCTCCAAGCCCACTGCCCTTTCCACACACCTCTTTGGGCTGCTTCTGCAGAGAAACCCCTTCCCTTCATCCAATCTCAAACACACACACTCACACGCACACGCACATTCCCCACTACACACTCACAAGCACGTCCCCGTGTTCACAGGCTTCCTCCCACTCTCTCTCATACACACAAACTTCTCCCTCCCCTCAACTCACTTATCAGGGGCCTTGTACTAATAATCCTGTTCACCATGGTAAGAACCAGGGAAGGGAAATATTGACTCAGATTCCATTATCTGTTTAATCTAGAAGGTTGTGGGTATTGAACCAAGATAGTCTCCCTTTGGCTACAATATGACTGGAAGATGAGCACCAGCTGCCTGCCTCAGCCCCGAGACAGGAGCAATTGGAAAATACGGTGGTCTAACCAGTGATCTACCTCTTTTGCTCAGTGCCTCGGTTTACAGAACTGTGTACCCTTTTGCATGTTTTCAGCTGACATCTGAGGCATTTTTATTGTAAGTTTAAATAGTTGAGAAGGATGTGATTTCCAGCATGATTGTATTTTTTAAACTATATTTTCATCCAAATCCTTAGGGCTGCAGATCAAGCTCATTCAGTTTATGGGAAATGTCTACCATAAAGGCTTATGGGCAAAGCCAGTCCTCATTTGCCAAATCAGTAGGACAAATCAGACTGGTTGTCTGTAAGAAAGATATTAAAATGTTGGCTTCATTTTTTTAACTGAAATAAATGTGTTGATACCCATCCCTGAGACAACTATCTCACTTCCGAATTCTCAATCGTAGATAAACAGTAGACTGTCACACATGAGCAGGACAGCTAGATAAGGCTTGGCGCCTTGCCATCCCTGGGTTTGTAGCCTGGAGGAAACATCCCCAATTGGTTTCTACCAACGCTCTCTCTGCCCCGCTCCCAGGGCCTCGTCAACAGAAGCCAAACAGCCATGAGGGGTCCCTCTGTCTAGTACCCTGGAGGTTTTTACACCTAGTAAAACTCAGAATGGGGAGAGGTGTATTTTCCTGCCAAAAATGGTGGACAGGGACTTCCTTGGTGGTCCAGTGGTTAAGACTCCACGCTCCCAATGCAGGGAGCCCGGGGTTCGATCCCTGGTCAGGGAACTAGATCCCACAGGCCACAACTAAGACCTAGCACAGCCAAATAAATAAATAAATATATTTTTTAAATGGTGGACAGGTGAGTATTAAAGGGGAGGTGGGAAAAAAAGAGCCAGATGCTTGTTCTCAGGCAGATCTATTTTAGGAAAGAAATATATGGGCTTGAGGATCTGTACATGAATTCTCTCAAAACTGTAAAGAACACACATGTGTATCCTGTGTTGTGACAGTGTGTGCACACATGTGGGTACATGTGCGTGTGCATGTGTGTGTCGCCATCCAGACATTGAGGAAAAGTTAATGGCTCGTGACCCCAACCGCCCCAGCCTTGGAATGGGAGGTGTGGCTGCTCCCCACTGCTGGAACATAGGCCCCAGTGGCCCCAGACCCCACCTGAGCCCACGCGCGGGGTACGTCTCTGTCTACCTTTCTGTTTTTGTTTTTTTTGGCTGCACCTCGAGGCATGTGGGATCTTAGTTCCCCAACCAGGGATCGAACCCATGCCCCCTGCAGTGGAAGCCCAGAGTCTTAACCACTGGACTGCCAGGGAAGTCCACTGTCTGTCTGTCTGTGTCCTAGTGATCAGGTCCGTGAGAGGAAAGCACACGTCAGAAATTCTCAACCCGGCTACAAAGCTGAGCTTAACAGACGTGAAGGATGAGTGACCAACTCCACTCGGGAGCCTTTTCCAGCCCCGGCTCCCGCTGCTTCTTCCACAACTCCTACCCTCAAACCCTAAGAGGCTGTTCAGGCACCAGATCTCAGCCTGTGCTGCCTCCTTCTCCGACCCAGACTGTCCCTCCCACCCAAATACCACCCATCCTCTGTGCCAAGGGACTCAGTGAGGCTCAGCCTGGCGCCCATTTCCCAGCAGCTGGAGATGGACACAGAACAGGACCTGCTGAAAGACCCCCACCCAGCATGAGCCCAGGGCCCCGGGCTGGGGATCCCCTCCTTACCTGTCTGAAGCAAACCAGCATCGCTGTCACTGATCTGAAAAAACTTCTGTACGTCCAACAGCACTCCTGTGGGCAGACAGACGGTGCTCAGGAAATGGGAAGTTGCCTGCCAGGCCTCTAAAGGCAGCTGCCCCTGCATTTGGGACAGGCCTGCAGCCGACCAGCACAGCACCGGTGTGGCACCCGGGCCCACTGTTCTCTTCCCCTCTCTCCCACACATGCACACACACACACACACACACACACACACACAGAGATACAGGAGCCAGCACATCCCAAAGGCACAGATATACACACACATTCATGCACAAGCGTGACACTTAGTCATGCAGGCACACAGACATGCAGACCCACACAGCTACATACAAACAGGCACACCCAGAGACGTATACTCCCAGAGGCACCGAGACACATACACGTACAGGAGCCTGCACTCACAGGCGTGTAAGCCCAGTCTTGTACACCCAGACATACGTACACTGAGATGTACACATAAAGACACACACACAGGCGTGCGTGCATTTGCACACATGCAGGGCTGCCATTCACATCATAGTCATAGTGACGGCAGCCATTCACTTAGACTACAGTGTAAATGAAAGTCCCTGGGATTGTGCAGCCCTGCTTGTGTACAAACTCCAGACATTCACAGACATACATATACATGCATGAGCATGTACATGCAAAGGCATATGTGCCCTGGCCTGCACACATGCACACATAAGCATGTTCTTCCAGAGGCATGAACACACAAACATGGAGCACCCGTGAGAGCTTCAGAGGGTCCCACTTAGATCCGACCTTGGCCCCTGAGGGTGGCAGGCTCTTGCTCTGAAGCCCCTCCAAGAGATTGCTAGGCCGAAATCCCCTCAGCCCCTTGGTGGTACTTCAGAGTTAGTCACGGTCCGAGGCACCTGCTCATCTGAGCTGTGAGGCTCTGGCCCTGTCAACAGCTTGATTGAATTATGAGATGGCTGAGTGCCCTCAGTATCACTGTCCCCATTATACAGATGGAGAAACAGAGGCTCCAGCCACCTATGGCTGTACAGCTGGAATTAGGGGAGCTGGGTCTACCCTCCCATCCAGAGTCACAAATGGGGCCCTGTAGAAACACCCCCACGATGGAGAAGAAAGCCTCACATCCACATCTCTAAGACCAGCCAGCAGGTGAAAAAGATGGAAGAAACAGAGAAGCAAAGCGAGAGGGCTTTGTTCTGATATTCACTTTGTACCCAATTGCCACAGCGTCCAGATACCAACTTGTATGTCTTTCCTTCCCTTTTAATACTTTTACTTACACGAATTAGACATATTCATTGGCAAGAGACAACACAGATAAACAAAGTAAATGGCTAAGTAAAAATTCTCTCTATTCGCACTCATTTGGGGGAATGGGACTCAGCCCCTTGTTCTGGCTGCTCCTGGGCTCCTCCCAGTCCTGCGCTGCTCTGGAGGCAGGCGGGGGCCCAGTGCGGGCCCAGCCTTGTTTTTTGTTTTTTGTTTTTTGTTTGTCTTTCTTGGCTGCGTTGGGTCTTCATTGCTGTGCGTGGCTTTCTCTTGTTGCGACGAGCTGGGGCTACTCTTCGTTGCGGTGTGCAGGCTTCTCATTGCAGTGGCTTCTCTTGTTGCGGAGCATGGGCTCTAGGCGTGTGGGCTTCAGTAGTTCTGGCACTCGGGCTCAGTAGTGGTGGCTCATGGGCTCTAGAGTGCAGGCTCAGTAGTTGCGGCGCACAGGCTTAGTTGCTCCGCGGCATGTGGGATCTTCCCGGACCAGGGCTCAAACCCGTGTCCCCTGCATTGGCAGGCGGATTCTTAACCACTGTGCCACCAGGGAAGTCCCAGCCTTGTTCTTATCTTTCCTCTGTCCCCCTGGCCTCCCAAAGACCTGCTTCACACCAGAGAATTCTTGTGGCTGATAATCACCTGCTCCAACCGTCCCCAGGCACTCTGTGGGGTTTCACTTCCTCTGGCCTCCCTCAGCCTGATAACCACAGCCTTGCTACTCACACAGCCGGAGGAATTCCCATCAGGGAAAAGTGCCTGCCTCAGGCCGGGAGGACGCAGGGACTGACAGCCCAGCCAGCGGCCTCCCAGCAAAGCAGGGATCCCAGCCTGCGGGGCTGAAAGAGCTCCATACACCTGGTTGCCCCCTCCCCCCCTCTTCATGCCCTCCCCCCCCAATCCAACTCAGGCCTCCTCAGCTCCAGTCTAATCCATAGTGGTAGCCTCCGACGGACCTCCCCGTCTCCTCTTGCCTCCACCTCAACTCTGATTACAGTCTCCCCACTTGCTCCCCACGGCCTCAGCAGAAAGTGCAAGCTCCCAGCCTGGCCCCCAAGAAACCTATGATCCAGCCCCAAACACCCTTTTAGAATAAGTTGCTGCCTCCCCCAGCTCCTCTCCTGATCAGAGCATGCACTTTGGCCCAATGCGCTTTGGCTCACGCTGACCCCTCTCTCTGAACGCCCTTGCCTGACCCCATTCCCTGCTTTACCGATTTTTTCAGCCTTCAAGACCCAAACCACATGCCCCTCCTCTGTGACTTCTGTCGGAACCCTCAGTTTTTCGTCCTGGGGCCGCCCAAATGATGCTCTCCCAGGTCTGTCCTGGATTAGAGCCACTTCTACGTGTGTCCTGTATCCCTCTGAGCTCCTCGAAGACAGACGCACCCACTGGGTCTGGTGCTCTCTGCAACCCTAGTCCCATTCATTCCACAGCTGCGAGCTGGTAACTGATGAATCCATAGCCTGGCCTCGGAGGAGGGCCCCGCCTGCCGCAAGCACCTCCTCGGAGCTCCCCAGGCCCCTCTGTCCCTCTGCCCCATGAGGCTCATTCCTGAGTTCAGGAGCTACAAGGTTGACTTCCCCTCCCCTGGATCCCCAAGGCCCACCAGAGGGTCCCCAAGGCCCATAGTGCTCAGTCGATCTTGAATGAAACCGTGATCAAGAGAGAAAAGAAGGCTGAATCTTGAATGAATGAATGGACGAATGAATAAGTCCATGAGTGAGTGACATGATGACACAGTAGGTTGAGCCCTGGGGCCTACAGGAAGGAAGGCAGAATGTGCAAAGTTTGCACGCAGTCTGCTGCCCCAGAAACAACCAGCCAGCTAGTTCTTGCTTGGGAGCAGGGCCAGGCTACCCTGTCCTCCACGACCTCACCCCGACATTCCCCCCAGAACCGCCAGACCTTTGCCCGAGGCCCAGTCCTCCCTGCTGTCCTCACCCACCCACCACTATTGTGTGCACCCACACCTGGGTGCACATACAGTCTGGGGCTGGATTGGGAACTCATTAGGCCCTCCCCCATTTCAGGCCGGGCTGAAACCACCCCCGGGGGTAAGAATAGCAAGGACGTGCTGCACAAGAAGAAAGTCTGCTGGACAGAAGGCCACTGTGGATACACAGCGCCGGCTGGTGGCAGGGCAGACAGCGGGTAGATGGGCAAGTGCCGCCCAGGACGCCCGCCCCCTTCCTCACCTGCAATGATGAACCAGTTCATGTAGTTCAGGAGGTTGATGTAGCAGAGCACGGCAGCGGCCACGTACGCTCTCCAGCGGGGCAGGCTCCAGGGGGTGGGCGTGGATGGAGAGGGGCACGGACCTGAGCCCATGGCCTCTGAGTGCCCGCCTGGCCCCGGGGACCAGCCCTGAAGCCCCTCGGGCCCAGGTTCCCCGCACTCTGCGGACATGCCCCCAGCCTCGCGGGCCTGCAGCTCTCGTCCCGGGATGGGTGCCGGGGTAAAGACTCATCAGCTCTGCCTCAAGTCACTTCCTGTGGGCTCCCAGCCTCCCAACCTCAAAGCAGCTGCCCTAACGGCTCAGTATCTTACTGCAGGTCTCTACTGGGCCCAGTGCAGCCTCGAAGGTGAGATTTCACCATCCGCAGCCCCTGAGGCCTGCTGGGGGGAAGAGAGCTCCTGGCCTCACCACCCAGGGTAGCTGGTCCTTTTGACCTAGCCTGGGGCTATGGTAGCTGCCGTGAGAAAGAGAGGTTTTGCAGGACAGGAAGTGAGATGAGTCTCCCAGAGAGAGTCCCACTCGCTGTGGGAAGGTCTGGCTGCCGCACATGAGATGGGCTGTGAATGAGGGACTCGAACCCGGGTCAGATCAGGAGGGCTGGGTGTTGGCCAGGAGAGCGACACTGGACTGGACCGGAAGCGGAGGCTACCCTGCTCCTGCGTAAGGTCCTATCCGGAGAAACAAAGACAGTGAGGGGCGGCCGACAGGAAGGCAGCCTGTGGGCAAAACTCAACATTGGATGTGAAGTTTAGGGGGAGATTTTTGATGAGGGGCAAGATATTGGCATGCTCTTAAAGTGTCTCTTTACAGGTTGTTTATTAGTAGCAGGTGGGGGGAAGGGTAACGATACAGGAGGAGAATCAGGCGACATCTTGACCAAAGGATTAAAATAGCATCACCAACGAGGGGCAGGATTCCCACCAGGAATGCATGACCCCAATCTAATCACATGGAAACATCAGACAAACCCAAATGAGGGACACTATTTTTTTAGTAGACTTTATTTTTTAGAGCAGTTTTAGGTTCACAGCAAAACTGAGCAAAAGGTTAGGATTTCCCATTTACCCCTCTGCCCTACACATGCATAGCCTCCCCTATTATCAGCACCCCACCCACCCCCCCGAGTGGGACATTTGCTTCAACTGATGAACCTGACCCATCATTATCACTCAGAGTCCATAGTTTACATTAGGGTTCATTCTTGGTGTTGTACCTTCTATGGGTTTGGACAAACGTACCACATGTATTCACCATTATAGTGTCTTACAGAACAGTTTTATTGCCCTAAAATCCTCTGTGCTCTGCCTATTCATCCCTCCCTCCCCTCATCCTCTGACAACCACTGATATTTTTACTGTCTCCATAGTTTTGCCTTTTCCAGAATGTCATATAGTTGGAGTCTTACAGTATGTAGCCCTTTCAGATTGGCTTCTTTCTCTTAGTCATTTGCATTGAAGTTTCCTCCATGTTGTTTCACGGCTTGAGAGCTCATTTCTTCTTCTTCTTCTTTTTTAAAAAATTTATTTATTTAATTTATTTATTTCTGGCTGCACTGGGTCTTCATTGCTGCGCGCGGCTTTCTCTTGCTGTGACGAGCGGGGGCTACTCTTCGTTGCGGCGTGCGGGCTTCTCATTGTGGTGGCTTCTCTTGTTGCAGAGCACGGGCTCTAGGTGCAGGGGCTTCAGTAGTTGCGGCGCGCGGGCTCAGTAGTTGTGGTGCACGGGCTTGGTTGCTCTGCGGCATGTGGGATCTTCCCGGACCAGGGCTCGAACCGTGTCCCCTGCATTGGCAGGCGGATTCTTAACCACTGTACAGCATTTTAAATGCATTATCTCATTTGATCTCCCAACACCTCTATACGGTAAATACTGTCATTTCCTCCATTTCTGGGATGAAACTGAGACTCAGAGGGGCTTAAGTGAACTGCCCACAGCCATGGCTAGTACCCACTGGAATCAGAACGGGAGCCCAGATCTATCTGCCAGCAGCTCTTAGTCCAGCCCCAGCTCTCCAGCACTGCTTCATAAAGACCATGTAGGGAGAGACCTCTAGCCCCTGGCTCTCCAGCCACTCAGTGTTTGAGAGAGGAGGACGCCCTGTGTCTAAAGGTTGTGCCCTGAGTTAGAAACTATCCCATCCCCCTCCTCCCCCTGCACCTGCTCTGGCAGTGAGGTCACTAGGGCTCCGTGCCCTGAGGCCTATCCCTGCTTCGCCAGAAATAAGCCCCCTTGGTCTTCTGGCAAGTGGACCTGTCCAAAAGAACCAAGACCTTGGGGGAGAGAGGGCTCTTCCTCCCTGGCCTTCTTTCCAGAAAGTTAGGGGAAGGGAGCAGATGTTCTCTACTTCCTCATGGAAAAACAGAGGTCCAGGGAGGCAGCCCGCCACTCTGTACTGATACATGTGTGGCAGAGCTGGCGTGGTCCCAGGGCTCCTGGGCACCCCTGTGCGGACCTCTGCGGGCTCAAGTTCAGCTGGGCACCACTCCCTTATGTTTTGTGTCTTCCTTCGTGAGCGTGTGTCTTGTTCGTGGTTGTCTCTCCAGAGCCTAACCCAGGGCCTGGCACAAAGTAGGTGCTTTAATTAACTGCTGGATTAAGAAATGAATGGGGGGCTTCCTTGGTGGCACAGTGGTTAAGAATCCGCCTGCCAATGCAGGGGACACGGGTTCGAGCCCTGGTCTGGGAAGATCCCATATGCCATGGAGCAACTAGGCCCGTGAGCCACAGCTACTGAGCCTGCGCTCTAGAGCCCGTGAGCCACAACTACTGAGCCCACGTGCCACAACTACTGAAGCCCGCGTGCCTACAGCCCGTGCTCCGCAACAAGAGAAGCCACCGCAATGAGAAGCCCGCGCACTGCAACAAAGAGTAGCCCCCGCTCGCCACAACTAGAGAAAGCCCGCGCACAGCAATGAAGACCCAATGCAGCCAAAAATAAATAAATAAAATAAATAAATTTATAATTTAAAAAAAAAGGAAATGAATGGGTTCTTCCGCCGCCATTTTAAATCCAGCTCCATACAACGTTCTGCCGCCGCTGCTTCCGCGACACGGATTGCACGCCAGCGCCTCCCGGCCAACAACTCAGCCGCTATGGAAGGCATGAACGAGTACAGCAACATAGAGGAATTCGCAGAGGGATCCAAGATCAACGCGAGCAAGAATCAGCAGGATGACGGTGAAATGTTTATTGGAGGCTTGAGCTGGGATACAAGCAAGAAAGATCTGACTGAATATTTGTCTCGATTTGGGGAAGTTGTAGACTGCACAATTAAAACAGATCCAGTCACTGGAAGATCAAGAGGATTTGGATTTGTGCTTTTCAAAGATCCTGCTAGTGTTGATAAGGTTTTGGAAATGAAAGAACACAAGCTGGATGGCAAATTGATAGACCCTAAAAGATCCAAAGCTTTAAAAGGGAAGGAACCCCCTAAAAAGGTTTTTTTTTTTGTTTGTTTTTTTTTTTTTTAAAGCACTTTTCTTTTTTATAGCTACTTTATTTATTTATTTATTTATTTATTTTATTTTTGGCTGTGTTGGGTCTTCGGTTCATGCGAGGGCTTTCTCTAGTTGAGGCAAGTGGGGGCCACTCTTCACCGCGGTGCGGGGACCGCTCTTCATCGCGGTGCGCGGGCCTTTCACTATCGCGGCCCCTCCCGTCGCGGGGCACAGGCTCCAGACGCGCAGGCTCAGTAGTTGTGGCTCACGGGCCCAGCTGCTCCGTGGCATGTGGGATCTTCCCAGACCAGGGCTCGAACCCGTGTCCCCTGCATTAGCAGGCAGATTCTCAACCACTGCGCCACCAGGGAAGCCCCCCCTAAAAAGGTTTTTGTGGGTGGATTGAGCCCAGATACTTCAGAAGAACAAATTAAAGAATATTTTGGAGCCTTTGGAGAGATTGAAAATATTGAACTTCCCATGGATACAAAAACAAATGAAAGAAGAGGATTTTGTTTTATTACATATACAGACGAAGAGCCAGTAAAGAAATTGTTAGAAAGCAGATATCATCAAATTGGTTCTGGGAAGTGTGAAATCAAAGTTGCACAACCCAAAGAGGTATATAGGCAGCAACAGCAACAACAAAAAGGAGGAAGAGGTGCTGTAGCTGGTGGACGAGGTGGTACTAGGGGTCGTGGCCGAGGTCAGGGCCAAAACTGGAACCAAGGATTTAATAACTATTATGATCAAGGATATGGAAATTACAACAGTGCCTATGGTGGTGATCAAAACTATAGTGGCTATGGCAGCTATGATTATACTGGGTATAACTATGGGAACTATGGATATGGACAGGGATATACAGACTACAGTGGCCAACAGAGCACTTACGGCAAGGCATCTCGAGGGGGTGGCAATCACCAAAATAATTACCAGCCATACTAAAAGGGGACGTTGGAGAAAACAGGAAGAGATTGCTAAAGTAACCCATCTTGCAGGACGACATTGAAGATTGGTCTTCTGTTGATCTAAGATGATTATTTTGTAAAAGACTTTCTAGTGTACAAGACACAACTGTGTCCAACTGTATATAGCTGCCAATTAGTTTTTGTTTTTACTTTGTCTTTTGCTATCTGTGTTATGACTCGACGTGGATGTGTGTTTATACAAATTTTATTTGTATGATTTCATGTTAAACCTCAAATAAATGCTTCCTTCTGTGATTGTTTTTCTGCGTCAGGTACTAAATAGCTCTGTAAAAGTGTAATTTTAAATAAGCAATAATTAAGGCACAGTTTATTTAGTAGGGAGTATTGATCCATAGGGAGAAACTGGTCCTTTACGAATAGCCAGCTACAGTGTCTACTCTGTTCTCTTTTTGTTAGATGTATTCTATGTTCTAAGGCTTCATTTCCCTGTTAACTGAGGCTTCCACATACCTTTAAGTCATGTTGTTTTCTCTCTGTGTATCTGGAGACTTTGTCATGAAAGTTTCTGTGGCGTAGTTATAGTGTTGTGATGAGTGGAAGCTTTCTAGTAGACCGTAAGTCTTCTGGTTATATTTGGAAAAGTAACTTTTTAATGGCACAAAGCATGCTGGTAGCTCCTTTTATGAATAGAAAATATTTTGCTTTGTTCTTGTCTCTGGAAAGGCATTTGTTATGACTTGCTGTATTCAGTGGTCTGCTAGAAAAGAGCTTTGGCTAATCATAATACCATAACTTTGTTTTCTTGATTAAACTGTCTGAATATACCCAGGGGAAAAAACACTTGAACTGTGTTATAGGAGCCACAGTTTAAGAATATCAGATGTAGTTACATTTAACACAAGGATTTTGGCAAATAGGTATGAAGTTACTAAAGTTTGAACAAAAGTTAGATTAAAATATTCGACGTAGTGGATGAGTAAATTAATTGTATACTATTCTGTTGGTATTATGTCACAGCAAGCACCAAACTGAACAAAATGTTTTCTGTTGGGGCATTTTTAGGAAGCTGTATTGGGTGTTAACTGTTACGTGGTGTGAGTTCTCAGAAAAAATCATGGTAGTAAGTTTCATCATTTTTAGTGCAGTTAGTGCATGAGCTGAAGAGTTAAGCATATCCATGTTCAAATGTAAAAGGAATAGTGGGGAAAGGTATCCCTTAAATCTTATGTAAATGCAAATCTAAGTGTGACCAAGTCATGTCATTACAACAGATCTTCTGGTGCATTAAAAAAAAAAAACAGCTTTAGCTCTAGATTTTGGAGGATGTCCTGGGTAAATTCAAGTTTTGAATTTTACATTCAGTGTAGTTATTGAATTTAAGGTTTTTGTTTTTGTTTCTGTGGTTCCATGTTAGCCATTAGGATTGGCATACATGTTCACATGTGGAAAATTGACCTCACCTTCAACCAAGTGTAAATTTTTTTATGCTAATGAACCTGCCTTGTTTTATTTGGTGCCTGCAACTTTCTTTGTTCCGATGATGTTTGTACTTCCTGGGCTATCAAGTTACAATGCTTTTGGCGTTTTGCTCCTGTTTTGCTATTTGACCTTACACCTAGGCCAAGTACCAGTGCTGGCTATTGCAAGGGATTGTTTGATTCTTTCAACATGCAACCTTAGGGAACAGAAAGGAGATTTTCATCTTAAGTTATGTTGTCAAAGTCAGGTGCAGTGTCTTTAGGGCAGTGAATCCTGTAAATTCAAATTTATGATTAGGTGACAAGTTGACATTGAGGTTGTCCTTTCCCTGATCAAAAATGAATAAAGGCTTTTTAAACAAAATCCAAACTCTTCAGTCAAGTCTTGATATATATGACTTTGAAGAAATACACTACATCTAGAGATTATTGTCTGAGATCTTTTAGAAAAACTGAAGTACTTATGACAAACATAATTAACCTGTATATTCTTAAATATGCTTCCTGAGTTGTTTTGAGCAAGTTTTATGTGTTGCTACTCACCCTGAAAGAAACCTAATCAGCAGTTTTGTTGATTAACACGTTAGTATTCTGTAGTCTGATGGCTACATTTACAAGATTAGGGATTAAGAGTTAAAATGTCATTGGGATACTAACATGGATAAGCAGAGCATTTATTTCATTCTCTTCCATGCATCTTTTTCATAATGGTGACAGTAACGGGACCCTTTTGCTAATCTTATAAATTTCAATACAAAGAAACCTGAGAAATTAATTGCTATAGGTTGCAAGTATTTGATAGGATGTCCACCACAGGATACTACATTTCACTGATTAAAAAGGTGATTCAAGGACACTGCAATTATAATTGAATTTTTAAATGTCATTTTATATAAACTGCAATTTTTAGTTACAAGTGTGTGTGTATGTGCGTTTCTACCATTTGAATTGCTCCTAGTGTTAAGCGAAGTCAAGAAATGTCATTCTGTAAAAATCTCTCAAACTTTCCAACTTAATAGAATTGCTATCTACTGTGGTCTCAACTTTCCGAGCAAAAGCGATACAACTTTGTTTTCATGTAAAGTCATTCAAAAGTGTATTGCCAGAAAAATGTGGGCTGTTCTTTAGGATTG
Source organism: Balaenoptera borealis (assembly GCF_965194805.1). Taxonomy (NCBI): domain Eukaryota; kingdom Metazoa; phylum Chordata; class Mammalia; order Artiodactyla; family Balaenopteridae; genus Balaenoptera; species Balaenoptera borealis. The sequence continues at coordinate 49,997,325 of NC_138879.1, read as the reverse complement.
GTTGAGGTTTTATATTTTTCTTTGTCTTGAAATAGTCAGATGTGGGATTTCAGTGAGTTTTGGTTGAATAGAAAAAAGTTGAAACTTAAAAAAAAAAAAAAAAAGAAAAGAAATGAATGGTTTCCTCTAAGCTTCAAGTCTGCTCATCTGTAAAATGAAGACGGAGATGCTTGTGCCGCGAAGAGTCAGCCAGAGCTTTCCCGGCGTGGGCATCAGCCCAAAGGGCGAGTTTCCTTTCTCCTCTAGACTCTCATCTCTGTTCTGACCTCAAGGTCGGGGAGGGACCTGGGGACAACAGATGTCCCTGGTGTGCGCCCCAGCTCACGGACACCATGCCCCCAACTGCTTCCTTTTCAGATTCTGAGGAGCGCCTTGAGGCCAGGGAAGGGAGCAGGTCCTACCAGCCCAGGGCAGGGACTTGGAGCCCCAGGACCCGCGCTGATGCAGGCGAGCCGGCTGCCACCGGCTGCCCCTTTGGCAGGTTCTCATTTCTTCTTAGTGCTGCATAATATTCCATTGTCTGGATGGACCGTGGTTTATCCATTCACCTCCTGAAGGGCATCTTGGATGCTTGCAAGTTTTGGCAATTATAAATAAAGCTGATAAAAAACATCTACGTGCAAGTTTTTGTGTGGCCATAAGTTTTTAACTCCTTTGGGTAAATACCAAGAAGCACAATTGCTAGATCAGATGGTAAGAGTATAGAAGACTATTTTTTTTAAAGGAACTGTATTATTCAAAATGTCAAGGTCACAAAAGACTAAGAAAGACTGAGGGATTGTTTCACATTAAAGGAGATGAAAGAGATATGATAATTAAATGCAACATGGGATCCTGGACTGGGTCCTAAACTGGAGGATGAAATGCATATTATTGGATCAATTGATAAAATTGGAATGTAGACGATAGATTAGGAAGAAATAGATCAGTGTTGAATTTACTGAAGTTGATGACTGTACTACGGTTACGTAAGTGAAATCCTTGCACTGAAGCATTTAGGGGTAAAGGGTCATCCTGTAAGCAACTTACATTCGAGTGGTTCAGGAAAAAAAAAAAAGATATAGCAAGAAAGCAAATGGGGCAAAATGTTAATAATAGATGAATTTGGGTAAAGATTGCTTGGGTTTCTTTGTACTATATTGTAATTTTTCTGTAAGTTGCAAATTATTTCTAAATAAAAAGATAAACCACAAAATGACAAACAACTCAATTAAAAATGGGCAATGGGGCTTCCCAGGTGGCGCAGTGGTTAAGAATCCATCTGCCAGTGCAGGGGACATGGGTTTGAGCCCTGGTCTGGGAAGATCCCACATGCCGCGGAGCAACTAAGCCTGTGAGCCACAACTACTGAGCCCGTATGCCACAACTACTGAAGCCCACGAGCCTAGAACCCGTGCTCCACAACAAGAGAAGCCACCGCAATGAGAAGCCTGTGCATCACAACGAAGAGGAGCCCCCGCTCACTGCAACTAGAGAAAGCCCGCGCGCAGCAACGAAGACCCAACGCGGCCAAAAATAAAATAAATAAATAAAAAAATTTTTTAATCTACAAACAATAAATGCTAGAGAGGGTGTGGAGAAAAGGGTACCCTCTTACACTTTTGGTGGGAATGTAAACTAATACAGCCACTATGGAGAACAGTATAGAGGTTCCTTAAAAAACTAAAAGTAGAACTACCATATGACCCAGCAATCCCACTCCTGGGCATATACCCAAAGAAAACCATAATTCAAAAAGATGTATGCACCCGAATGTTCATTGCAGCACTATTTACAATATCCAGGACATGGAATCAACCTAAATGTCCATCAACAGAGGAATAGATAAAGAAGATGTGGTATATATATACAATGGAATATTACTCAGCCATAAAAAGGAACAAAATTGTGTCATTTGCAGAGACATGGATGGATCTAGAGACTGTCATACAGAGTGAAGTCAGAAAGAGAAAAACAAATATCATATGCTAACACATATATGTGGAATCTAGAAAAATGGTATAGATTATCTTATTTGCAAAGCAGAAATAGAGACACAGACATAGAGAACAAACATATGGATACCAAAGGGGAAAGGTGAGGGGTGGGATGAACTGGGAGATTGGGATTGACACATATACACTATTGATACTAGGTATAAAATAGATAACTAATGAGACCCTACTGTATAGCCCAGGGAACTCTACTCAGTGCTCTGTGGTGACCTACATGGGAAGGAAATCCAAAAAAGAGGGGCTATATTTATATGTATAGCTGATTCACTTTGCTGTACAGCAGAAACCTACATGGCAGTGTAAAGCAACTATACTCCAATTAAAAAAAAAAAAAGGTGAATCATAGAATGCCACATGACCCAGCAATTCTACTCCTAAGCATATGCCCAAAAGAACTGAAAATAGGGGCTCAAAGAAACACTTTCACATGAATGTTCATAGCAGTGCTATTCACACTTGCCAAAAGGTGGAAACAAATGTCCATCAACTGATAAATCAGTAAACAAAATGTGGTGTATACCTGCAATGGAATATTAATCAGCCATAAAATGCAATGAGGTCCTGACCCATGTACAACGTGGCTAAACTTCAAAAACACACTAAATGAGAGAAGCCAGACACAAAAAGTCACACATTATATGATTCCATTTACATGAAATACCCCAAATAGTTAAGTCTATAGAAATAGAAAGCAGATTAGTAGTTGCCAGGGGCTGAGAGGAGGGAATGCTTCATAGGTACAGGGTCTCTCTCCTTTGGGGTGATGAAAATGTTTCGGGGACTTGATAGAGGTGATGGTTGCACAATATAGTGAATGTAACAAATGCCACTGAATTGCACGCTTTAAAACGTTTAAAATTTTATGTTATGTAAATTTCACCTCAATTTTTTTTTTAAGTTAAAGCAAACAAACAAAAAACCAGTCTGGTGACATGGCAAGGAAACGAGCTTTGCCATCTGACGAGCCTGGATTCAAATTCCGATTTTGCTTCTTCCTAGTTGTGTACCTTGGGCAAGTCCCCCGTCTCTCTGAGCCTCAATGTTCTCATGTGTGATACAGAGAGAAGAATATGTGCTGGAGGGGTTAACTGTGAGGATGAACTGAGATAAGTACGCGTAACATTCCCAGCATAGAGCCTGGCACATAGGAAGCATTCGGTGACAATTATTATTGTTATGATGATGATGGTGTTGATGATGATGGTCCTTGGCCTCTGCCATGCAGTCCAACCACAAACCCCATGTGGATGGTCTTTGTGAACCATAGGGAAGTTCAAAATCAGGCCTTCCAGCCTGAGCACACGCAGGCAGGCTGGCATCATGGCTAAGATCCTAACCCAGAGCCAGACTCACTACTCACTGACTCTTTGATCTTAGGCCAATCAACCTCTCTGTGCCTCTATTATCCCATCTATAAAATGGGGATGGGACTTCCCTGGTGGCGCAGTGGTTAAGAATCCACCTGCCAACGCAGGGGACACGGGTTTCAGCCCTGGTCCGGGAAGATCCCACATGCCGCGGAGCAACTAAGCCCGTGCGCCACAACTACTGAGCCTGCGTGCCCTAAAGCCCGTGCTCTGCAACAAGAGAAGCCACAGCAATGAGAAGCCTGTGCACCGCAACGAAGAGTAGCCCCCTCTCACCACAATTAGAGAAAGCCGGCGTGCAGCAACGAAGACCCAACGCAGCCAAAAATAAATATATAAATAAATTTATAAAATGGGGATAACGATAGTACATACCTCATAGGGTTGTTGCGGCTTAAATGAGTCTGAAATGTGCCTAGAACTTTGCCTGGTGCTGAGGAAATGCTATGTCAGTGTTAAATAAAATAGGGTTTTCCCCGGCACACACAGATGAGACTTTGGTCTCAGCCCTGCCCTCAGGGCCGAAGAGTGACAGGCAGAGCTACACCCTCAAGTATGAGTACATGAGTGAGAACCCAAGCCTGCAAGCACACACGCACACTCACGCTCATGCAAACTACACAAGAGCACTGTGGCTAGTGAACACTGAGACACAGCTGCCCCCCATGCAGAGGCAGCTGCCCCAGATACACTGGTCATGGTCACCCCTTTCCAGGTCCAGCCCTCACTATGCCAGCCCAGAACGCCACCCTGCCTTGGCTTTCAGAGCAAGGGAGCAGCTCAAGGAGTCAGAACCCCCAGGATTGGTCAAATCCAGGAGACTGGGTGTTGGCCAGGAGCACAGCATCAGAATACGACCGACTGCCCTGGACTCCTCGGCTTCCAAAGATGGGTTCCTACCAGGGATCCAGGATTTGACCTCTAGAGGGGCTCTGTATGAAGAGGCTTTGTCCCAGAGGCATTTTAGGAATAAAGCAGAAGAACATCACGTCCCAGGAGCAGGAGGCCGGCGGGGGGCAACACAGAGTCATGGATGACCATGTAGGAAGCCTGGGGTCCAACACTACAAGGGGCAAACAAGAGGCTTTCACTCTCTGCGCCTCAACTACCCTATCTGAATGTTGGTAACCATGGTGGTGGAGGGATTGGATGGCCCTAGAAGGTCCACTCGGTTTTGCAGTTTGTGTGTATGTCTCTCACTTGAAGGGATGGGAAGTAGGAGGTTTCAGGGTTGGTTAGCTCAGTGGCACCATGGTCTATGGCCATACCACCCTGAACGCACCCGATCTCATCTGATCTCGGAAGCTAAGCAGGGTCGGGCCTGGTTAGTACTTGGATGGGAGAACTCAGTGGCACCATGATGTCATCGAAGACGCCAGTGTTTTCCATCTTTCCTCTCTGAAATCTTTATAGTGTTGGCCTTTGAGTACTTATCTATTGCTGTATAACAACCCCCCCCCAAATGTATGGCTTTTTTTTTTTTTTTTTTTTTTTTTTTATGGCTGTGTTAGGTCTTCGTTTCTGTGCGAGGGCTTTCTCTAGTTGCGGCAAGTGGGGACCACTCTTCATCGCGGTGCGCGGGCCTCTCACTGTCGCGGCCTCTCTTGTTGTGGAGCACAGGCTCCAGACGCGCAGGCTCAGTAATTGTGGCTCACGGGCCTAGTTGCTCCACGGCATGTGGGATCTTCCCAGACCAGGGCTCGAACCCGTGTCTCCTGCATTGGCAGGCAGATTCTCAACCACTGTGCCACCAGGGAAGCCCCAAATGTATGGCTTTAAGCAACAATATTTATTATCCCTCATGGCTTCAGTGGGTCAGGAATTCAGGAGCAGCTTACTGGGGGTTCTGGCTCAGTCTCTCATGTGGGTGCAGTGAGATGTCACCTGGGGCTGTGCTCATCTGAAGGCTTGACTGGAGCTGGAGGGTCCACTTCCAATGACCCCCATGGTTCACCCACATGGCTGGCAAGTCGGCGCTGGCTGTTGGCTCCTCTCTGCAGATCTGAGTGTCCTCACAGTGGGGTATGTGTCCTTACAGTGTGGTGGCTTGCTTCCTCCAGAGGGAGCAATCCAATAGGGACCAGGGCAGAAACTTCAATACCTTTCACAATCTAGCCCTCTAAGTCTGCATTCTGCTATATTCTAATCGGTCACATAGGCCAGCCCTGATACACTGCAGGAGAGGACTTCACAAGGGCATGAATACCAGGAGGCAAAGCTACCTGGAGATCTTCTTGAAGACTGGCTTCCTCAGCCTTCATCTGCAGGTTTGCCCTCTTACATACAAGAAGGAAGATTTCTTTTCTTTTTTTTAAGATTTTTTTGATGTGGACCATTTTTGAAGTCTTTACTGAATTTGTTACAGTACTGCTTATGTTTTGGTTTTTTTGGCCAAGAGGCATGTGGGATCTTAGCTTCCTGACCAGGGATCAAACCCGTACCTCCTACATTGGAAGGTGAAGTCTTAACCACTGGACCGCCAGGGAAGTCCCAATAAGGAAGATTTCTCCTGAAATATATTCATGTGTATTTATCAGAGAGGAAAATCTTCCCCAGAAATCCCCCAGCCAGCATCCCCTCAAGACCCTCCAGCCAGGTTTGAGCCAATGTCCGTGACCCAGCTGCAAGAGAAGCTGGGAAGGTGGGCCCCATGGGAGGCTGCCTCCGTTAGTAAAGAAGAGGAAGGAAAGTAGCCGTTGGGTGAGCAAACAACGTCTTTCACAGAAAGCTAACCACTTCGGTGCCCTACAAGAGGGAGTGACCACACTCCCAGGATAAGGGGGTGTCATGTGACCCTTTATATTTGGAGGGTTTAAACAAGCCCCTGGTGTGGGTTCCCAAGGAGAAAAGGAAATACTGTCCTAACCTGGGGCTCCTGAAGCTAGTGGGCACACTAACTATGGGCAAGTGTACAGGAAAGAGAGCTGCCACACACTGAGAGCCACAGGCTTGGGATCTCAAGCCTGCGAGCCCCTAGCTGAGTTTAGCCCGTTTTCAAAAGGACACAACAGCATCCTTCACCAGCAAGTCCTATGGACTGGTTGGGATCAGGCTCCAATAGTGACACCATGTGGCCATAAGAAGCAACAGCAGTCATGAACTATTCCAGGCATAGTATAAACCCCCAAAGTTCATGGATAATTCAGGGTGGTCTCAAGATCCTGGATTTCTTGCTAATGAGACACATGCAGGCGTGAGTGATTAACTGGGAAAATAAGAGCTGTGATCATATTGTATCCCACATTATGGAACCGACCATTTTTATAAAGCATATACCCAGGGCAAAAGTATAGCAGCATATATCCCAAAGAGTTAACAGTACTTATCTCAGGCTCCTAGAATCATAGGTACTTTTTTTCCTTTCTTTTCTTTTCTTTTTTCTTTACTTGCCAATAGTAATAATAGCAAATATTAAATAGTACTCACCATGTGCTGGACCCTGCCAACTACCTGTGAATTGGGTATGATAATTATACTTATTTTTTAGAATCAGAAACAGCCCCAAAGAGGCTAAATAACTGCCCCACCTGGTTCTGAACTCTGTGCTCCTCTCCTTTTTGCTATACTGTCTTTTTTTTTTTTTTTGCCCGCGCTTACAGGATCTTAGTTCCCCAACCAGGGATTGAACCCAGGCCCCAATAGTGAAAGCACCGAGTCCTAACCCCTGGACCACCAGGGAATTCCCTGTACTACCTTACTGTCTCATTTGTATATACCAAATTTTCTGCAGTATCTCACTTACATAATATTAAAAAAGAAAAAGTAGTGGCCTGTATAGTTTTTATGATCACACCAAAAAATAATGCTACAAAACAAAACAAGATAAACATGACCGACCATGTGCTATACCTGTGGCTAAGGCGGGATCAGGGCTGCTGGCGCTGCATGGGCGCAGCTACACCAGAAAGGTCAGGATTTTGTGCCTGCAGAAGCCCACTTCCCCTCTTCACCTGGGCTCTCCTGTTGGTTTTTTTTTTTTTTTTCTTTTTTGGCCAAACCACGAGGCTTGCAGGATCTTAGTTCCCTGATCAGGGATCAAAGCCGGGCCCCAGCAGTGAAAGAGCCGAGTCCTAACCACTGGACCTCCAGGGAATTCCCTGGGCTCTCTTGATTTGGTAGCAATTTTGAAAATTCCTCCTTTCCCTTGGAAGCTCTGAATACAAGGAGTAGCAGTTAATAGGGACCTAGCCCTGGTGAGCAGTGGGGCTGCACTGGGGGCAGGGTGAGGCCGAGGGAGGCTGCCCAACTAAAGGGAAGATGGGAAAAGAGAAGGAAAGGAAGAAAGGGAGAGGGAAAGAGGAAGTGGGCAGAGACAGATGAAAAAAAGGAAGGGAATTCTCTAAACTTCCCCCTTCCCCGGCTCTCAGTGTTCCCTGAGCTTTCAATATCCACCCATTGGGCTCATGATGCCACCTCCTACTGGTGTTTCCAAACTCCACTCAGAGGTCACCTCCTCCAGGAAGCCTGCAGGCTTGGCTGAGTACTTATCTTTATCCTGAAACTTACTGCTCGTTATTGGGATTTTCTCTCTTTCCCATGAGTCAGTAAGCCCCTCAAAGGAAAGGCACTCTTTCTGCCTCCTCCAGAGTCTGGCCCAGGCCTTGACCAGAGCAGCAAGACAGAATGGATGTTCTAAATGAGTGAATGAAAGATGCTTCTCAGGCGACCAGCTGCACCAGCATGGGACTAATTATTTTCAGCAGAGGTATGTCTTTCTTTTTTAAAAAAAAATTTTATTTATTTATTTATTTATTCTTATTTTTGGCTGCGCACTGGCTTTCTCTAGTTGTGGCAAGCGGGGGCTACTCTTCGTTGCGGTGCGCGGGCTTCTCATTGCGGTGGCTTCTCTTGTTGCAGAGCACGGGCTCTAGGCGTGCGGCCTTCAGTAGTTGTGGCACATGGGCTCAGTAGTTGTGGCTCGCAGGCTCTAGAGCGCAGCCTCAGTAGTTGTGGTGCATGGGCTTAGTTGCTCTGCGGCACGTGGGATCTTCCCAGACCAGGGCTCTAACCCATGTCCCCTGCGTTGGCAGGTGGATTCTTAACCACTGAGCCATCAGGGAAGCCCCTCAGCAGAGGTATTTCTGTCGCTCCAGTCTTTACTAGCAAATAGCTAGAACTCTGTCCCCTTTTGAAAACATGACCCAACACACTTCTTTGGGGATCATGCAGAGGGTGGCGTGCTTGTGCACAGAACGTTCTCTCAAGTATAGAGCACCTAGGAGCTCTCTGCACACAAGGACACCTCTCTGTGGGGCTTCCGGCAGACCTGGGGAAGCAATCCCTGCACTAGTGTTCACAGCTCCCTTCCCTCTTGGTGTGGACCAGGATCTGAGGAGTGGAGCACAACCTAAGTGGTGGCCTGAGCTGTACACGGCACCAGGGACTTCCCTGGAGGTCCAGTGGTTAGGACTCTGCACTAGCACTGCAGCGGGCACGGGTTCAATCCCTGGTCAGAGAACTAAGATCCCACCTGCCACATGGCGCAGCCAAAAATAAAAATAAAAAGTTAAGCTGGAGGCCCTGACTCTCTTGTTATTTAGGGCAATTTATTTTCCAGGGGCCAACCTAGACCCTCATGCAAAAAGACAACGCCTGTCTTCCTCATGTATTCAAGCATAACTGAAAGCGACAGGAGGACAAGCTGAGTCATGACTCTCAGTGAAAGAATTTGGAGACCCAGGGACTTGAAGCTCAGGTTCTAGTTCCAGCTCTGCCTCTAGGTGTCCTGTGTCCAGCTGTAAAACTCACACCACCAAAGAGAAAAGGAGTCCCTGGCTCCTGGCTCCACGTGAGGCTACCCCACCACCAAGCCACTGGAGAGATGAGGCCTTCATAGCTGCCCAAGAGAACAGACACTGCAGCAGGTAACTGCCTCACTCTTGGCCACATTCCCCTGGCAACTAAGGGGGAAAGGAGCCCATGGTCCCCACACCAAGCAGCTTGAACTAATTATCTGTTGCTGCTTAGCAAATTACGCCCAAATTTTATGGCTTAAAACAATAATAATATTTTTAATTATAAGAATTATACACGGGACTTCCCTGGTGGCGCAGTGGTTAAGAATCTGCCCGCCAATGCAGGGGACACAGGTTCAGTCCCTGTTCTGGGAAGATTCCACTTGCCGCAGAGCAACTAAGCCCGTGTGCCACAACTACTGAGCCTGCACTCTAGAGCCCGTGAGCCACAACTACTGAGGCCACATGCCACAACTACTGAAGCCTGCGTGCCTAGAGCCCATACTCTGCAACGAGAGAAGCCACCACAATGAGAAGCCCACGCACCACAACAAAGAGGAGCCCCCACTCGCTGCAACTAGAGAAAGCCCGTGCGCAGCAACGAAGACACAACACAGCCAGAAATAAATAAAATTTAAAAAAAAAAAAAAAAAGAATTACACACCATGACCAAGCAGGATTTATCGTAGGGATGCAAGGTTGGTTTAATATCTGAAAAATCAATTAATGTAATATATCACATCAATAAACAAAAATCATATGATCTCAACGGATGCAAAAAAAAAAAGGCATTTAACAAATCCCACACCCTTTCCTGATTAAAAACACTCAAACTAAGAATAGAATGGAACTTCCTCATTCTGAAAAAGGGCATCTATGAAAAATCCACAACTAACATACTTAATGGTAAAAGACTGGATGTTTTTCCCCTAAGATCAGGAATAAGACCAGAATGTCTGCTCTCACCACTTCTACTTAACATTTTACTGGAGGTTGTAGTCAGGGCAATTAGTCAAGAAAAAGAAATAAAAGGTACCCAGATTGGAAAGGAAGAATTAAAACTATCTCTAGTCACAGATGATATGATCTTTTATATGGAAAACCCTAAGGAATCCACTAAAGGACCTTTAGAACTAATAAATGAGTTCAGCAAGTTTACAATACCCAAAAGTCCAATTGTATTTCTATACACTTGCAATGAACAACCCAAAATGAAATGATACATCAACTATATCTCATTTTTAAAATTATTTTTTAAGAATTTAAAAAAAGAATAACCAAATGATATTGAGAAGACAATTCTGCTCACAACAGCCTCAAAAAATAAATAAAATAAGACACAAATGAACCTATCTATGAAACAGAAACAGAATCACGGACAAAGAGAACAGACTGGTGGTTGCCAAGGGGGAGGGGGTTGGGAGAGGGATGGATTGGGAGGTTGGGGTTAGCAGATGGAAGCTTTTATATATAGAACGGATCAACAACAAGGTCCTACTGTATAGCACAGAGAACTGTATTCAATATCCCATGATAAACCAGAATGGAAAAGAATATTGAAGAAAGAATGTATAGAGACTTCCCTGGTTGTCCAGGGGGTAAGACTCTGAGCCCCCAATGCAGGGGGCCCAGGTTCGATCGGGAATTAGATCCCGCATGCATACCACAACTAAGAGTTCACGTGCCTCAACTAAAAGACCCCACGTGCCACAACTAAGACCCATTGCAGCCTAAATAATAAATATTTTTTGAAAAAGAATGTATATATGTATAACTGAATCACTTTGCTATACAGCAGTAATTAACACAACATGGTAAATCAACTATACTTCAATTAAAAAAAACAAAGTCACCCAGTCACTCTCTGTCCCAGCTTCATAGTTTAATGCTCTGCATGGCTCCTATCACTGTCTGCTAGTTTTGTTTTGTTTTTTTTTAATTTTTTAAAAATACCTTTATTGGAGTATAATTTCTTTACAATGTTGTGTTAGTTTCTGCTATACAACAAAGTGAATCAGCTATATGTATACATATATCCCCATATACCCTCCCTCTTGAGCCTCTCTCCTACCCTCCTTATCCCACCCCTCTAGGTGGTCACAAAGCACCGAGCTGATCTCCCTGTGCTATGCGGCTGCTTCCCACTAGCCATCCATTTTACATTTGGTAGTGTATATATGTCAGTGCTACTCTCTCACTTCGTCCCAGCTTCCCCAGATTTTTTTTTTTTTTTTTGATGTGGACTATTTTTTTAAAGCCTTTATTGAATTTGTTACAATATTGCTTCTGTTTTATGTTTTGGTTTTTTGGCCTCAAGGCATGTGAGATCTTAGCTCCTCGACCTGGGACTGAACCCACACCCACTGCATTGGAAGGCGAAGTATTAACCATTGGACCACCAGGGAAGTCCCTGATAGTTTTCTTGTTTGTTTTCTTTCTTTCCCACTGTCGGTCTTAGCAGCTGCTGCTGTCACTAGTACCTGGCACTTGGGCTGGGCTCATTCACATTTTAATAAAGAAGGGAGTGAATTGCTGTGTGACTTCTGGTAGGTCAGTGCTATTCTCTGAACTCTCTCCATGAAATAAAGTTATGTGACTGGATAAGCTCTTTGCTACTGAGAATCAATCAGCCTTTAAGGCAAATCAAAGTTATGCTGGTCAGTGACCACCAGGTGTTGCTAAAGATAGCTTCTTTGCTAAGAGTCAGTTCCATGGCAGGGTAGTTCCAAGGCTGGATAGGAGGGCTAAACGGTCAGCTCACCACTATGAGGGGCTCCAAGAACACCTGGAGTCAGCACATGCCTACTAGAGGCAGGGGCCTCCAGTGACTCAGCCAGCCAGGCAAAGGCCCTGGGGCTGGGGCCTCAGTCTTCCCATCTGTCCATTGGGTGTAGACTCATTGTCCACGTTCTAGTTCAAATCCTTCCTCTGTAACAGAATTGGGGTGAGAGGAAAGGAAGATGGAAAAGGGGAAGAAGGTACCCTTTTCCTCCCTCTTCTGCTCTCAGGGGCCCTTCTCTTGGGACAGGGACATGTCTTTCCCAGGGTGCGCTCAGGGTGCCCACACATTCAACAGGAAATCTCCTGTGACAGAGTGACTTCATTATCACCATGCCTGCAATGAGGCAGAAACAATCATGTTCCACAGAATTCCTCTTGTGTGAGTTGGGGAGATCTTGGAGGAGGAGGGAAAATGTATTTTTCTAAACCAACAAATGTTAAGACCATTAGTAGCTCAGGGTTCAACAAACACAGGCCACCAACCAGTTTTGCTAACAGGTCAGAGTCTGCAGACCCCTGGTTTAGAGGAAACCCTGTAAGGAGCTGCTTGGGGTCCCAGGCATCTATGAAACAGAAGAGCCTCAGGAAGAGGCACTGATCTATGCAAGGTCTGCACTTTCTTCCTTCCGATAAAACACACACACAGAATAGGCTCAACACACTGCTATGAGTGTTGAGTCCAGGGAGAGATCAGTTTGGGTTCTGGGAGAGGAAGGATAGAGGCAGCCAGAGACAAGAGGAAATGCCTGGGGCTTCGGGGTGGCTCTTCAAGTCCCTGAGTCTTGGGACTTCTCTGTGGTCCAGTGGTTAGGACTCTGTGCTTCCACTGCAGGGCGCATGGGTTCGGTCCCTGGTCGGGGAACTAGGATCCCCACATGCTGCGTGGCATGGGCCCCCCCCCCACCAAAAAAGACCCCAGATCTTCAGTGAGAATGAATTTTTCTGCACACATCCAAGTGGTCAAAATGGTTAACGTGAGAGGGGTTATGCCTCTTGCCAGAACACTCATCCTCATCCTGATTCGATCCAGCCCCCAAAGAGAAGGGGGGCATCCTTTCAGGGGTATATTCAGACCCAGGACCGATGAAAGACTTGGGAACACAGCCTCCCGCTCCTTGTCAAACACCCATGGACAAGAGGGGAGGAGCTGAGAAAAGGGAACCCTCTTGCACTGTTGGTGGGAATGTAAATTGACACAGCCACTATGGAGAACAGTATGGAGGTTCCTTAAAAAACTAAAAATACAACTACCATACGACTCAGCAATCCCACTACTGGGCATATACCCTGAGAAAACCATAATTCAAAAAGAGTCATGTACCACAATGTTCATTGCAGCTCTATTTACAATAGCCAGGACATGGAAGCAACCTAAGTGTCCATCGACAGATGAATGGATCAAGAAGATGTGGCACATATATATAATGGAAAATTACTCAGCCATAAAAAGAGACAAAATTGAGTTATTTGTAGTGAGGTGGATGGACCTAGAGACTGTCATACAGAGTGAAGTAAGTCAGAAAGAGAAAAATAAATACTGTATGCTAACATATATATATGGAATCCAAAAAAAAAAAAAAAAAATGGTTCTGAAGAACCTAGGGGCAGGACAGGAATAAAGATGCAGACGACATAGAGAATGGACTTGAGGACACAGGGAGGGGGAAGGGTAAGCTGGGACGAAGTGAGAGAGTGGCATGGACTTATATATACTACCAAATGTAAAATAGACAGCTAGTGGGAAGCAGCCGCATAGCACAGGGAGATCAGCTCTGTGCTTTGTGACCACCTAGAGGGGTGGGATACAGAGGGTGGGAGGGAGATGCAAGAAGGAGGAGATATGGGGATATATGTATATGTATAGCTGATTCATTTTGTTATAAAGCAGAAACTGACACACCACTGTAAAGCAACTGTACTCCAATAAAGTTGTTAAAAAAACACAAAACCCACACACTTCAACTAAAGTCACAACCAAAGGGTGGGGGGGTAAGGGGGGGGGAGAATAAAGCAAAGGTGAATTTACATATCTATCTATCTAATCAGCTTTATTGATATATAATTCACATACCACACATTCACCCATTAAAATTGTACAGTTCTGGGGCTTCTCTGGTGGCGCAGTGGTTGAGAATCTGCTTGCTAATGCAGGGGACACGGGTTCGATCCCTGGTCTGGGAGGATCCCACAGGCCGCAGAGCAACTATACCCGTGAGCCACAACTACTGAGCCTGCGCGTCTGGAGCCTGTGCTCTGCAAGAAGAGAGGCCGCGATAGTGAGAGGCCCGTGCACCGTGATGAAGAGTGGCCCCTGCTTGCCACAACTGGAGAAAGCCCTCGCACAGAAACGAAGACCCAACACAGCCATAAATAAATAAAAATTAAAAAAAAAAAATTGTACAGTTCAATGGTTTTTAGTCTTTTCAGAGTCATGCACCATCACCATGATCAACTTTAAAACATTTCCTCAGGGAGTTCCCTAGTGGTCTAGTGGTTAGGATTCTGGGCTTTCACTGCTGTGGCCCAGGTTCAATACCTGGTTGGGGAACTGAGATCCCGCAAGCTGTGCAGCACAGCCGAAATATAAAAATAAAAATAATAATTATAGTAATAAAACACTTCATCAGCACAAAAAGAAACCCTGTACCCATGAACAGTCACTCCCCATTTTTCCCCAACTTCTCCCTTCTACCCCCTACCTCAGCCTTGGCAACCACCAGTCTACTTTCTGTGTCTATGGATTTGCCTATTCTGGACATTTCATACACATGGAATCATACATTGGCCTTTTGTGTCTGGCTTTGTTCACTGAGCATATAGTGTTTTCAAGGTTCATCCATGTCATCACGTGGATCACTGCCTCATTCCTTTTTACGGCTGAATAATATTCCATTGTAGGGATCCACTATGATTTGTTTATGCATTCATCAATTGATGGACATTGGGGTTGTTTCCACCTTTTGGCTATTATGAGTAATGCTGCTATGAGAATTCACATACAAGTTTTTGTGTGAACCTATGTTTTCAATGTATTGGGTATATACCTAGAAGTGGAATTGCTGGATCAAATGGCAGCTCCATTTTTAACAGCTTGAGGAACTGCCAGACTGTTTTCCACAGTAGCTACACCATTCTACATTCCCACCAGCAACATGTGAGGGTTCCAATTTCCCCACATCCTTGCAAACATTTGTTGTCTGCCTTTTTTTTTTTTTTTTAATAATTTTTTAAAATTAATTAATTTATTTATTTATTTCTGGCTGTGCTGGGTCTTCGCTTCTGTGCGAGGGCTCTCTCCAGTTGCGGCGAGCGGGGGCCACTCCTCATCACGGTGCACGGGCCTCTCACCGTCGCGGCCTCTCTTGTTGCGGAGCACAGGCTCCAGACGCGCAGGCTCAGCAGTTGTGGCTCACGGGCCTAGTTGCTCCGCGGCATGTGGGATCCTCCCGGACCGGAGCACGAACCCGTGTCCCCTGCACTGGCAGGCGGATTCCCAACCACTGCGCCACCAGGGAAGCCCTGTTGTCTGCCTTTTTGATTCTAGCCATCCTAGTGGGTGTGAAGTAGTATCTTACTTACTGAAGTTTTGATTGGCACTTCCTTCATGATTAATGATGTTGCACATCTTTACGTAGTTATTAGTCATTTGCATATCTTCTTCAGAGAAACCTCTATCCAAATCCTTTGCCAATTTTTTTTTTTTTTTTTTTTTTTTTTTTTTAAATTAATTAATTTATTTATTTTTGGCTGTGCTGGGTCTTCGTTTCTGTGCGAGGGCTTTCTCTAGTTGCGGCGAGTGGGGGCCACTCTTCATCGCAGTGCGTGGGCCTCTCACTATCGCGGCCTCTCTTGTTGCGGAGCTCAGGCTCCAGACGCACAGGCTCAGTAGTTGTGGCTCACGGGCCCAGTTGCTCCGTGGCATGTGGGATCTTCCCAGATCAGGGCTTGAACCCGTGTCCCCTGCATTGGCAGGCAGATTCTCAACCACTGCGCCACCAGGGAAGCCCGCCAATTTTTATATTGGGTTATTTTTCTCTTTATTGTTTGTTTGGTTTTTGGCCACATGGCTTGTGGGATCTTAGTTCCTCGACCAGGGATGGAACCTGGGCCAGGGCGGTGAAAGCGTGGAGTCCTAACCACTGGACCACCACCAGCAAATTCCCTGTCTTTTTATTGTTAAGTTGTAAGAGTTCTTTATATTTTCTAGATACAAATCCTTCATCAGCTACATGATTTGCAAAACTATTTTCCCATTCTCCCATGGGTTTTTTTTTCACATTCTTGATATTTGCTTTATATGTTTTAAGGATATATTATTAGGTAATACAACTTGAGAATTTTTCATCTTAGCAGGTTGTTCCTGTAATCATAATGTAGATATTCTTGTTTTTCCTCATAAATATTTTTTGTCTTAAATAATAGTTTGTTTGATATTTGTAGAGATACACCAGCTTTCTTTTGGTTAGTATTTTCTATTTATTTTCAACCTTCCATATCCTTGTTTTAGATGTTTTCTCTTGTAAACAGCATGAATCTGGATTCTTTTTATAATCCAATCTGACAGCCAATCTGGCCAAGTTGGAGCATTTACAGTTATCGTGACTCAGGCTAAACAGAGGTGTCTGCAATCTGCCATGGGCTGGACGGCAGGAGGGAAAAGGAGCTGCCATTTATCAAATGTTAGTTTTCTGCCAACCCTATGCCATGTGTGTCCCACAGGTGGCCTTGGTCAATGCTCACACTGTGTTGGCATAAATATCATGACTCCTTTTTTTTTTTCAGCACCATGCGGCTTGCAGGATCTTAGTTCCCTGGCCAGGGTCTGAACCCACATCCTCTGCGGTGAAAGTGCGAGTCCTAACCACTGGACCGCCAGGGAATTCCTGAAAGTTTTTTTTTTAATTGAAGTAGAGTTAATTTACAGCGTTGTGATTTTATCAAGTATACAGCAACACTTTTTCAGTTATACATATATATGTGTGTATATATATATATCCTTTTTCAGATTCTTTTCCATTATAAGTTATTACAAGATATCGAGTATACTTCCCTATGCCATACAGTAGGTCCTTGTTGTTTACCTATTTTATATGTAGTAGTGTATATATGTTAACTCCAAACTCCTAATTTATCTCCCCCACCATTACTCCTATTTTATAGACGAAGGGATCAACGTTCTGCACAGTTAAGCCACCCAAAGCCACACAGCTAGTAAGTGGCAGAGTCAGGGCCCTGGCTGGGCTCCAGACCCCATCCCCACTACCTGCAGAGCATCCAGGAACCCTCCCAGAACGGGCAGGATCCAGCTGCGCCTTGAAGGTCAGATTGTGATAGAGAAAGAGGAAAGGGTTTCCAGGCAAAAGGAACAGTCACAACTGTTGGGGGCCTAGGTGCATCGCGGTCAGAGGGTGAGGCCCCTGTCCCACTTAACTCAGCCCCCCCAGGTATAGAAATGTCTGTTCCCCACACTCCCCCCCCCCCCCCATTTCTCCTGCCCATGACAGGCACAATAGGTCAGGCTGAGAGCTTTCACAGGAATCTGGCAAGCAAGGCAATTCTGTTCCTGTTCCAGTTGAGTTCTGGGGAAATGTTTAACCCACTGAATGGGGAGGGGGACTTGTAGCATTTGTCAGTTGCCATGGTACAAATACTCCCATCGTGGCCAGACTTGCAACATCACTAAATACACAGCGCCTGCAAGCCCAGAGAGCCAGCTCCAGCCCACCACCCTACCTACTCCCTCCTGGAAAACTATGCCCAAAGGTATGCCCAACTGTTACTGAAGGCTGTGCCTTCCCAGTGGGGTGCAGATGCTTCACACCCCACCCCCCCTTCTCCTTCTCCAGCTGGGCTTGGCAGTCTCTGCCCTTCAGGGAGCAGTAGAGAGACACAGCTGAAAGAGAGCACTGGCCCAGCGAGCTGCTGGAGACAACGGATGCACTGTGAGTGCTCACGGGCACCCTCAGTGCACGCACAACTCTGTGTGTGCCCGTGTTTGGGGGCTGCTCCTGAAGTTGAACCGGAACATGCACCTGTAAGCGGTGATTTTTTTAAATGTGATGTTTTAAGAGTACCTGTGGGGGGGGCTTCCCTGGTGGCGCAGTGGTTGAGAATCTGCCTGCCAATGCAGGGGACACGGGTTCGAGCCCTGGCCCGGGAAGATCCCACATGCCGCGGAGCAACTAGGCCCGTGAGCCACAACTACTGAGCCTGCGCGTCTGGAGCCTGTGCTCTGCAACAAGAGAGGCCACGATAGTGAGAGGCCCGCGCACCGCGATGAAGAGTGGCCCCCGCTTGCCGCAACTGGAGAAAGCCCTCGCACAGAAACGAAGACCCAACACAGCCAAAAAATAAATAAATTAATTAATTAATTAATTAAAAAAAAAAAAAAAAGAGTACCTGTGGGGGACTTCCCGGGTGGTCCAGCAGTTAAAACTTTGGGCTTCCACTGCAGGGGGCGTGGGTTCAATCTCTGGTCAGGGAACTGAGATCCTGCATGCCATGGAGCCAAAAAGAAAAAAAAAAAAAGTACCTATGTGTTAATTACGCCCACAATTGTGTCTTAAGCTATTAACTACAAGGGGCTTCTCTCTGCCTCAGCTGTTCTGAACCCCTTCCCTGCTTCTGTCCTCATGGGCACAGCAACTTCATTCAGCCTGGGTCTCACATATGGCCCAAGACAAACCTAGAAACCTGTTCCAGGGGGATGGGCTGGGCCTGGTGAAGGTTGATGGGACACAGCTGAATCCTCAGGTGAGTGGGAATCAAGGTCAAGGAGGACAACGAGCAGGAGGAAGCGGGGCGGGGGGGGGGGGGGTTGGGGAGGGGGGAGGGCAGACACAGGCTGTCAGCGGGAGGCAGGCAAGGAGGGGGTGGGGCACAAGTGGCAGAGCCAATGATTCAGGAAAGGGATGCTCAAGACCAGTGGAAGAGCCTTCAGTCATCTGCCTGCAGGCACCCTTGGTCCCACTGCAGAGGCTTGTGGGAGGCAGGGGATGGACACGTGTCTAAATCAACCCAAGGGACCTGTGCCAACCAACTACCAGCTGACTCCATCATTCAAACTGAACGGCATTTTCTTGGCTCCAAATTTGCTGGTGGGCAGAGCTCCAGGGAGAGGCTTGATTCTAGCCAGGGAGAGGCTGAGTTCCCAGAAAGGGAACTGGGGCTGCTGTGTCACCTGAGGTCCCCAAATGCAGCCTCTCCACCCACACTGCCCCCAGGACTCCCCTCCCCTCTCCTCCCTTCCCTGCTCCTCTCTCCCCCCATCTCCCTGCCCAGCTCACTACACCCATCACTGGGCTGGTCAGAGTTTTCCCAGAGGATTGTTTGTAACCTGTGTGCATGTGTGAGTGTGCGTGTGTACCTACAGTGCATGTACAAACCCGTGTGTGCTTGTCCATACTGTGAACACTCAAGTGTGCCTGTGCATGCACAATACCCCCATGTGTGCCTAGACCTTGAATTCTCTTCTTTGGGGGTTATTTTGCCAGTATTCCATATATCACCTACAATGGATGTTAAAATGGCAGCCACTCACATCTAAAGTCCCTCAGAGGACTTCCCTGGTGGCGCAGTGGATAAGACTCTGCGCTCCCAATGCAGGGGGCCTGGGTTCAATCCCTGGTCGGGGAACTGGATCCCGCATGCATGCTACAACTAACAGTTCGCATGCCACAACTAAGTAGCCTGCGTGCTGCAACTAAGGAGCCCACCTGCCGCAACTAAGACCTGGTGCAACCAAATAAATAAATAAATAAATAAAGTTCCTCAGAAGTCACCCAGTTCAACCCTACCAGTGCTTCTCAGAGTCTCTATTGGTATTTGTGAGGGGTTTTGTTTTGGTTTTGGTTTTGGTTGCACTTCGCAGCTTGTAGGATCTTATTCCCCCACCAGGGATCAAACTCCAGTGTTCAGCAGTGAAAGCTTGGAATCCTAACCACTGGAGCACCAGGGAATTTCCACTATTGGTATTTGAATAGAGATAATTCTCCTTTGATGGGACCAACTCCCAACCCACTGCATGAGTTTAGTATTCCTGGTCCCAAAACCCTAGAAGGCACAAACCGCTAGTAGCACTCCAGAAATGCCCTCACAAGTTTCCAACCTCTCGTGGAGGTGGGACAGTAGAGACCCAGGTGAGGACACAGTAGAGACCCAGGAGAGGACACCACAGGCTTTGTCAGTGGCTGGATTTTCTCCACAGAATCTCTGGAAAGTGTCTGGCCCCTGTGCTTAAACTCCCAAGAACCGCTAGCTGCCTACCTCCTGAAGCCAGCCATTCATCCCATGCACAGACAGCGCTACCTGAGAGAAGGTGCCCCGTCACTAGTCCCACTTCCTCCCCTCAGGGGCTACCCAAGTGCTGACCCCACTCACCTGGGCCTCACGGTGCTCCGAGGAGGCCAGGCCACAACAGGTGGGCTGGATAGGGGAGGTTCCTGAAGACTCCGGAAGAAGAGAAGCCCATCTGACCAGCAAGAAAGCTGTAGAAACAAGGTAGAGCGCTGAGCTCGGCCAGGTGGCAGCTCTCGGGCCTGAGGCTTCGAGATGCAGGAGATGCCCACAGATACTGAAAGGGCTGCCTTCTCTCCTGCCATCCTGTCTACCGCTGCTCCAGGTGGGCGAGTGTGGTAGGTGGGGCGGAGGGGTCGCTGGGAACCGAAACTAAAGCAAAAGAGCTCCCCACTCGGGCCCAGGGGGCCCAGCTGGGCTAGTGTGCTGTGTAGCATGAGGAGGTGAGGGCGGGGGTGGGGTGCGGGTGCCCCGGAGGGTTGGTGGCGTGTGCTGCCCGTGTCTTGTGATGGACCTACGTACCCAATTCCCTTGGGTACGTGTTGAGGAGCCCAGTTGCCCAGGGACAACCTCACTGTGCCAGTCGTCCCACACCCATCTGGGGCAGAACTTTTTTGCCCAATGTAATTCCTGGATCCTTCGTTTTTTGTTGTTTTTTTTTTGCCGAGCCGCGAGGCATACAGGATCTTAGTATCTTCCCCACCAGAGATCGAACCCGTGCCCCCTACAGTGGAAGCATGGAGCCTTAACCACTGGACCGCCAGGGAAGTCCCTAGCATTCTTGATAAAAATACTTGAGAAGACCTTCTTCTCTGGAAGTTAGATCTATGCACACAACCATCTTCCATCTGGCAAACAGGCTAATGTTGCTTACCCAGGTTTTTAAAGTCCAGCTTGATGACAATTATCTAACAATTTTTTTTCATATCAAATGTTTCTACCCAGAGGGAATCTTTCCACTAGATTTTTTCAAAGTATCTCCCTTTGCAGCAGATTTGAAATAAAATTTTAACTTGGGGGGGTCAAATCAGTGTATCTTCTCCTACCCTCTCGTCAGCTTAACACGACTACACTTTGGACACAGCTGCTTAGAGGAGAAAACTAAGAAAAAAAATAACGTTATCAAACCAGAAACTGAGGGGGAGATTATCCTTATCCACACCCATATATCTTCCTTCCTTCCTTCCTCTCCTTCCCTCTTTCTTTTTTTCTTTCTTTCTCCCTTTGTAAGCAGATAGGTTGCGGGGCGGGGCAGGGGGGTGTGGTCCCTGGAGAAAGAGAACCAGGAATGGCTTTCTTGACATAAGAGAATCCATTTTGGCCTAAGCCATTTTGTAATCTAAGCCTGGACACAATGCTTGACCTTTAACAGTTCTCAGTAATTAATGATCTTAAGGGAGGGAATGCAGAAACAAGGGAGGCTGCCCTGAAACAGTAGTGCAGCCTCGGGGCAGGGTCCTGGTTCCTCAAGGGATATAGGTAATAATGTATCTTTGCATTCTGCAGGAGCTAATGCCCCACCCAGGTGGAGGACGGAATGATTATGTTGACGCTCCTGACTTCAATCAACTAAGGCTTGGACTCTGCCGCCCTTTGCCCCAATTCTATGCTGAATTCTCCTGTGCTCTAGCGCCCTCATAAATACACATGTACTCTTAGCTTAAAACTTCCCCAATTTTGCTGTTCTTGGAGACACCACTTTGGGAGAGATTCCCCCATGTTTTCCTTACTTGCTGCAAGTAATAAATCCTTCCTTCTCCCGATCTTTGGCTTGGTTGTGACACCCGCCAAGAGGTGAACCTAGTTTTCAGAGACCACCTTCCCTTCTCTTCCCTCCCCTCCCCTCCCCTTCTCTACCCTGCTTTTCTTCTTTCTAGCTTTTCAGAAAGATTCCCTAAGGTTCCTGGCACTCCTTAAGCCCCAGGTGGCCTAAAGCACACCCCTCACCTCTAAACCCACTCCAACCGCGACCCTCACCCCACCAGCAGCACGTGGCATATAAAAAGAAGAAAAACTCAAAACTCAAGTATCCAGCAGCCTCTGGCAACTGCAGGTGAGAACTTCAGGTGAGATCCAAAAGGGTCCTGTGAGTCAAGGGGAAAATAAGGTTTAATTTACATGTCTCGTTTTGACCAGACTTTCCCCAACCTCTGTCCACCCACCTCCACCTCCACTCCCCCACCCCACCCCCTGTAGGGGTTTCCAGCCCCTCCCCTCCAGCCGTCCCTGACCCACCTTCCCGGACGCACTCTCGGGCTGGGCTCCCAGTCCCCTCCCATCGAAATCCGACCCGGTCACCTTAGCCTCTGGCTGAGCGCACACACAGGGGACACAGCCCAGCAGGAAGTGTCAGGAACTGATCACCCCCACACGTTCACGCCCACTGGGGCATCGCCCGGCTCTGAGTCCCGCCCAGATCCTCATCCCAAGCCTGGGGCTCCGGGTCTGTAACCCCGGAGTTCCTGGAAGTCGGCCGAGAGGATGCACCCCACCTCCCCTCTCTTCCCTTCCCCCCTCCCTTCTTCCCCACGCCACACCCGGACTGAGTTCCGGAAAAGTCCCCGGGCCTGCCGAGGGGTCCTGCAGGCGTTCCCTCTCCCATCTGCTTTCTTTATTATTCTAATCGACTGCTGGGGACACCCTTTGTCAACTGCCGAGAGCTATGCAAATGACCGCGGCTGGTATTGTTATTACTAAGAGGCGCTTGGTTTCAAAATCGCTTTGAATATTCTAGCACCAAATCTTGTCTGTTCCGGGCCTGGGGGCTTCCACCGCGTTGGCCTTTTTTCCTCTCTGTGATTTGCAGGGCGGAAGCCCACCCTTAGCCCTTCCTGCTCGGAGAGGAGGTGGTTTGCCAAACTGAGTAGGGAGGGCAGATAGCTTGAACTTGGAGTTGGCCTGGCCGGGTCTCGGATTCTTCCTCTGCGCCTGCGTTACTGTCTGACCTTAGGCAAGTCACTTCGTGTCTCCGAGCCTCAGTTTTCTCACCCAGAGGGGACTGAACGCCCTCCTCAGAGGGTCGTCGTGTGACCATGTGCCTGGCGAATGGAAGTAAAGCCCCTGGTGCCCGCGCACAAAAGGACCTGGGCCAGTGACAAGTCAGGTGGCAGTGGCTGTCTCCACCTGCTGGGGGAGGGCTGGCAGAGTTGCCAGATTTAGCAAAAAAAAGTTTTTTAAAGAAAGTGGTTTTTTTTAAATATAAATAAATAAATTTATTTATTTATGGCTGCGTTGGGTCTTCGTTGCTGCACGCCGGCTTTCTCTCCTTGCAGAGGAGCTGGGGCTACTCTTCATTGCAGTGCGCGGGCTTCTCATTGCAGTGGCTTGTCTTGTCTGTCTGCGGAGCATGGGCTCTAGGTGCGCGGGCTCAGTAGTTGTGTCGCATGGGCTTAGTTGCTCTGCCGCATGTGGGATCTTCCCCAACCAGGGCTCAAACCCGTGTTCTCTGCATTGGCAGGCAGATTCTTAACCACTGTGCCACCAGGGAAGTCCCTAGATTTAGCAAATTTTTAAAAAAGGATGCCCAGTTAAAGTAGAATTTCAAATGAGAGGTTTTCTTTTTATTTTTGAAGTATATAAGTATGTCCCATACAATATTTGGGATATACTTATACTAAAAAATTTATTTATTATCTGAAATTCAAATTTATCTGCAGACCCTAAAAGAGAGACTAAGGTACTGATAATGGGTTTCTTGCTGCCACCTGAGAGTTTTCATTTGGGACTGAGAACTCTGGGAGACACAGGGTGAGAGCCTGTGGAAGAAACATGGGCTGATGTAGGAGAAGGATCTAGAACACAGGCCTGAAAAGGGCAGTGGCCACCAGGCCTGGTTGACCTTCTGCTCTGACCAGCAGCCTGGATGGCGGCTGGGGTCGGTGGACCGCTCTCTCCCCCTTCCCCCCACCTCCGGTTTACCTGCTCCTCCTCCAGCTCTTGCTGGTCTGGCCACCAGCCCACTCCCCAGCCCACATTCCCTGCACCAGAGGGACAGCAGGAGGCATCACAGAAGAAGCCAGACCCAGGTGGTAAATCAGGAGTAAAGCTAGCTCTGTGTTAATTGTCTTCCAGGAAACCAGACTGTGTCATTGCAGAAAGCCAGCAACAGGACACGCCCCAGAGTTGGTTTAACCTGTGTGGCCAGACTGGCTGAATTAACCATCCCTCTGTTGAACACATGACCACTCCAATCCTATGGCCACTGGGAGGACATTCATCCAACAAACCTTTTTTCATCTCCTTTGTCCATCCCACAGGCAAGCTTCAACTCACTCCTCCTCTGCCATCCTGACTCCACCCCCATCACCAGTCTGCCTCTCCCTCCTCCACGGCACCTAGTCAGTCCCTCTGGGTCGGTCCCCGGGCCCCACTGCTTAGCTCCCGGCTCATCAGTGCTCATCTTGAACTACTGCAGCCTCCTCCCCATCTACCCATATACCCCAGCTCCATTCCCAATAAAAGCAGGTCTCATCTTGCCACTTCTCTGCTGCAACTCCTCTGTTTTGCATCAGAGGCCAAGACCCAGCCCTCAGGGACAGAAAAGCAGGACAAACCAGGGTGCCTGAATAAAACATGCCTCTTCCAGTCACCCAGGAGAAACTGTTACTCATCGCAGGTGAGGGGGCGGGGAAGACAGCTCTTGGGAGGGCTGGGGCCCAGGCTGCCCTGCCAGCTCCCATCAACTGAGGTGAGGAAGACAGGCACGGTGGCTCAGGCTGGGGTAGGGGCCAGACCCCACTCCGGTTACAAGCTGTCCTCTGGGTTTCTATCTTAGATGCTCAACCTCATTCATAACATAAGAAATGTAGATTAAAACTACAAGATACCATTTTTCACCTATCAGATGAGCAAAACAAAACCAAAAAACCAACAAAAGGGAACTCATGCTGGTCAAGGTGTCTGAAAACAGGTCCCACCACACATCATTGGTGGGAAAGTCAACTGGTACAACCTCTTTAAAGGGCCAACTGGTAATATCTATCAAAAAATTAAATATAAAAAGGTAGATGTAGGGACAAACGTATGGACACCAAGGGGGGAAAGCGGCAGGGGGTGGTGGTGGTGTGATGAATTGGGAGATTGGGATTGACATGTATACACTGATGTGTATAAAATGGATGATTAATAAGAACCTGCTCTATAAAAAATAAATAAAATAAAATTCAAAACAAAAACAAAAACAAAAACTCTTCGTCCCAGCAATTCCACTTCAGAAATTTACCCTACAGGTATACAGGTGCCAAAAGACGTACGTAATATGCACCAGGATATTCATTGGACCATAGCTTTCATAGTTAATGTTTGGAACCTAAATAGGAGGGTAGTTAATAAATTATGCTTCAGCCATACAATTAAATATTATGCACTGTTAAAAAGAATAAGGCAGGTAGGTACTAAAGTTGTTTTTTTTTTTAATTTATTTAATTTATTTTATTTTTGGCTGCATTGGGTCTTCGTTGCTGCATGCGGGCTTTTCTCTAGTTGCGGCGAGCGGAGGCTACTCTCTGTTGTGGTACGCAGACTTCTCATTGCGGTGGCTTCTCTTGTTGGGAGGACGGGCTCTAGGCACGCAGGCTTCAGTAGTTGCAGCATGCGGGCTCAGTAGTTGTGGCTCGCCGGCTCTGGAGCGCAGGCTCAGTAGTTGTGGCGCACAGGCTTAGTTGCTCCACGGCATGTGGGATCTTCCCGGACCAGGGATCGAACCCATGTCCCCTGCATTGGCAGGCGGATTCCTAATCACTGCGCCACCAGGGAAGCTCCTAAAATTAAGTGATCTTAATTAGAATTTATTATGTACAAAAGCAAAGTGCAGAACAGTGAGTACAGCATATAAAGCTTGTGATTTTAAAAAAATGTAAATGTTTGGTAAGTATAGAGTACCTCTGGAAGGAAACAGTTGACAACAGTGTCCTAGGGTGGGATGCTGGGAGACCAAGAATAGAAATGGGAAGAAGACTTATTTTTTTGGGTGCCTTATGAATTTTTTGAAATATCAAATTAACCAA
The DNA here is from genome assembly GCF_965194805.1 of Balaenoptera borealis. NCBI lineage: Eukaryota > Metazoa > Chordata > Mammalia > Artiodactyla > Balaenopteridae > Balaenoptera > Balaenoptera borealis. Next base: position 49,971,148 of record NC_138879.1, on the reverse strand, counting down.
AATATTATGAAATATATATTTCATATGTATATTATGTATGTGTGCGTGTATAAAATTTTTTTTAAATTTTTTTACACTTTATTTATTTATTTATTTTTGGCTGTGTTGGGTCTTCGTTTCTGTGCGAGGGCTTTCTCTAGTTGCGGCAAGTGGGGGCCACTCTTCATCGCGGTGCACGGGCCTCTCACTATCGCGGCCTCTCTTGTTGTGGAGCACAAGCTCCAGACGCACAGGCTCAGTAGTTGTGGCTCATGGGCCTAGTTGCTCTGCGGCATGTGGGATCTTCCCAGACCAGGGCTCGAACCCGTGTCCCCTGCATTGGCAGGCAGATTCTCAACCACTGTGCCACCAGGGAAGCCCTAAAATAATTTTTAAAGTAGAGGACTTTTCTACCACAGTGCTCCATGAGAGAAGGTGATAAGCATATTAAATAGCTGCATGGCCCTGCCCCTTCCAGACCTCAGTCTTCCATCTATACAATGAGAGTTTGGGACGAGAAGACTGTTCCTGCATTCTTTCTTTCTCTTTTTTTTAATAATTTTTAAAATTTGTTTATTTTTGGCTGTGTTGGGTCTTTGTTGCTGCCCGCAGGCTTTCTCTAATTGTGGCGAGCAGAGGCTACTCTTTGTTGCAGTGCATGGGCTTCTCATTGCAGTGGCTTCTCTTGTTGCGGAGCACAGGCTCTAGGCGTGCGGGCTTCAGTAGTTGTGGTATGTGGGCTCAGTAGTTGTGGTGCACGGGCTTAGTTGCTCTGCGGCATGTGGGATCCTCCTGGACCGGGGATCAAACCCGTGTCCCCTGCATTGGCAGGCGGATTCTTAACCACGGTGCCACCAGGGAAGGCCCATCCTGCATTATTTCTAAATCTTACAGCTAACCAACCAAACAAGTACTGTGCTGATGTAGTAGCCATAAGATGACATTTTATGGGCTGAGGAAGTATAAAATGGCATTAGTGGGGCTTCCCTGGTGGTGCAGTGGTTAAGAATCCACTTGCCAATGCAGGGGACACGGGTTCGAGCCCTGGTCCAGGAAGATCCTACATGCCACAGAGCAACTAAGCCCATGCGCCACAACTACGGAGCCTGTGCTCTAGAGTCCACGAGCCACAACTACTGAGCCCGCGCGCCTAGAGCCCATGCTTCGCAACAAGAGAAGCCACCGCAATGAGAAGCCCGTGCACTGCAACAGAGTAGCCCCCGCTCGCCGCAACTAGAGAAAGCCCCTGCACAGCAATGAAGACCCAACACAGCTAAAAAAAAAAAAATATATATATATATATATATATTTTTTTTAAAATGGCATTAATGAGGGACTTCGCTGGTAGTCCAGTGGTTAAGACTCTGCACTTCCACTGCAAGGGGCCAGGGTTTGATTCCTGGTCCGGGAACTAAGGTCCCACATGCTGCAGGGTGTGGCCAAAAAAATGAAAAATAAATAATAAAATGGCATTAATGAAACCAGGAGGCAGTGCCCATCCCTTGATGGACAGGGTCACTCCTCTGGCTCCAGAGCAGGTGATCATGGGAAAGCTGCATCTGCCTGCACTGGGGGCACCTGTCTCTCCTGCAGACATCTGTTCCCCAGGGCAGGGCAGCTTCTTCCCTCCCATCACCTGTCTGCTTCTCCTCCCATCACCTCTCTGCCCACCTGCCTCTACCCCTGAGGCCCTTGGCTGGCCCAGGGGAGGAACTAAAGACAGCAGTGGAACAGGTTCCGTGGAGCAGAGGGAAGGTAGGTGCCTACCTCCTCAATGACTAAGGTCCTGGCCTCCCTCTGCCTCCCTCCCTAGCGGATCAGACTCTGCCTAGTTTACCTTGCCTATGCACTCCTCCCCACCTTCCTGAGCCCTTTCAAAGGAGGCAGCTCTCATACTTGCTAGAGCTTGACCCACCCAGCTCCTTCCCCCAGCCACGCCTCCTCCTTTAACAGAAGGTGTCTGTGCCTGAGGCTGGGAGACCTGAGGTGCCCGCTATGCTGAGCCTCCCCGGGAGGTGAGAGGCAGCAATCTGAGCCTTCCGAGCACACTCAGAGGCCCTAGTTAGCAGGCAGCCACCTCCCTCCAAAGCCTCCTGCTGGGCTCAGCACTGGCCTTTTCTCTTGATATGGGAGCCAGAGGGAAAATACATGGGAGTCCTTGGAGCTGAGGCTGGACATGTTTCCTGCCCCTCATTCTCTCTCCCTTCCTCCCTGGGTTTTCTTCCTAGATCAGCCCTGGCTCCCTGATTAAGTCACTCTCCTTCTTGGGGCCTCATAGCCAACCTGCAGGAAGAGAGGCTTGGGCCCAGAAAGTTGCCTGTTACCAGATGCCCCCAGGTGGTTCTGATGCAGGGGCTGCGTGGACAGGCTTAAAGAAGCGGCCCTTTTGTACATTTCGGAAAGGTTTTGTCTTACGTTCTCCTGGGTGTACCTCCAGAAGCCAAGGGTCTGAAGTTAGTAAGCAGGAGGCTGGGGCTTCTGGGAACAAGGCAGATGATCCTCTTGGTGGGTCTCGACCCTGAAAGCTGCTGCCATCATTGGGCTTCTACCTGAAGCCTGAGAAGGAAGCCAATGAAAAAAGGAGAGCAGAGCCAAGCAGAGAGAGAGACAGAGACCTGCCAAGGCCTAGGGACATCACTGGAGCCCTGATTTAGTAGGGAAGCCAGCCCAACTCTTGGAGTCAGGGGACCCAATACATCCTTAGGCAATAGGGTTAAGTGTTGGGTGATTCTGGTTGTTTGCAATAAAAGAATCCTAACGGACACAGCAATTCTATTCACATTTTTAATAGGAAGATAATGGCGATTAATATAGTAAGGAGAGGGAATTCCCTGGTGGTCCAGTGGTTAGGACTCCCTGCTTCCACTGCAGGGTGTCGTGGGTTTGATCCTGGTTGAGGAACTAAGATACTGCAAACAATGGGACACAGCCAAAAAAAAAAAAAAAAAAAACCCTCAAATATAATAGGGAGAATTACATGTAAATTTCTACCAAAACAACTTAGAGAAGAGACCTTCAACAAAGTAATTATCCTCTCTGAGACTCTGTTTCTTCATCAGTAAAATAGGCATGATAATACTTACTTCAAAGAATGTCAGGACTAAATCAGATGACCCAAACAATAAACACTGTGTGTGCGGGGAGTGGGATGGGAATGAAGGTGGTCAAAAGGTACAAACTTCCAGTTATTAGATGAATAAGTTCTGGGGATTAATGTATAGCGTGTGACTATAGTTAACAATACTGTATTGTATATTTGAAAGTGGCTAAGAGAGTAGTAAATCTTAAAATTTCTCATCACAAGAAAAATATTTATAATTTTGTGAGGTTATGGATGTTAACTAAATTTATTTGGTAATCACTTTGCGGTATATACATATATAAAATCATTATGTTGTATACCTTAAACAAATACAATGTTGTATGTCAATTATATCTCAGTAAAACTGGGGGAAAAGTTTTAGAATAGTACATAATAAATAATTGCTGTGATAAATGAACCTTGGCCTTTTCTTCACACCATATAACCAAACTAACTCAGAATGGATCACAGGCCTAAAAAATATAAGAGCTACAACTACAAAATTGCTAATATAAATCTTATGGGAAAATAGTAATGGCCTTGGGTTTGGCAAAGATTTCTTATATATGACACAAAAATACAAACTATAAAAAATGGATAAATTGGACTTCATTAAAATAAATACTTTTGCTCTTCAAAAGACACTTACAAAAATGAAAAGGTGAGCCAGGGGTTGGGAGAGAGTATTTGCAAAACATGTCTAAGAAAGGACTTGTAACTAGAATACATGAAGAACTTCTACAACTCAATAAGAAGACAACATAATTTTTTTAAATGGACAAAAAATTTGAACAGATATTTCATCAAAGAAGATGCATAGATAGCAAATAAATATTTGAAAAAGATACTCAACATCATTAGTCATTAGGAAAACGCAAAGTAAAATCACAATGATGTACTACTGGAATGGCTAGAAACTTTTAAAAAACTGACCTTACTGAGTGTTGGCAAGGATGTGAAGCAAGTAGAACTTTCATACACTGCTGGTGGGAATGGAAAATAGCAAACACTTTGGAAAGCAGTCTGGCATTTTCTTTAAAAATGAAATATCTACCATACAACTCAGCCATTCTGTCCTTCGATACTTACCCAAGAAAAATGAAAACACGTCCACACAAAGACTTTTTTGTGCCGCGGGGCATGTGGGATCTTAGTTCCCAGACCAGGGATCGAAACTGCACCCCCTCCAATGGAAGTGCGGAGTCCTAACCACTGGACCCAGAGAATTCCCCAACAAAGACTTTACACAAATGTTCATAGAAGCTTTACTGGTAATAACTCCAAACTGGAAACAACCCAAATATCCACCATTAGAATGGATAAACAAATTATGGTATATCCATACAATAGAATGTTACTCAGCAGTTAAAAAGAACAAACTATTGATTCACACAACATGATGAACCTCAAAATAATTATGCTGAGTGAAAGAAGACCAAAAAGAGTATATTCTGTTTGATTTCATTTTTGTAAAATTCTAGAAAGTGACAGAAAAGGAATCAATGATTGCCTGGGGTTGGGGTGGAAGGAAAGAGGGAGAGATTACAAAAGGGCACGAAGAAACTTTTAGGTATGATGGGTAGGTTCATTGCCTAATTAAGGTGATGGATTCATGGGTGTTTACATGTGTTGAAACTCAAATGATATACTTCGAATATGTACAGTTTATTGTATGTCCATTATATTGTAATTTTTATTTTATTATTTATTGATTGATTGATTGGCTGTGTTGGGTCTTCATTGCGGTGCGCGGGGTTCTCAGGACTTCTCATTGCGGTGGTTTCTCTTAGTGTGGAGCACGGGCTCTAGGCGCGTGGGCTTCAGTAGTTGTGGCTCGCGGGCTCTAGAGCGCAGGCTCAGTAGTTGTGACGCACAGGCTTAGTTGCTCCGCGGCATGTGGGATCTTCCCGGACCAGGGATCAAACCCGTGTCCCCTGCATTGGCAGGCGGATTCTTAACCACTGTGCCACCAGGGAAGTACCTATATTGTAATTTTTAAAAGTTGATTATGAACGAACACGTGTTGAGCATATCTAGGTACAACCAGGCACTGAAGGTACACACGGAAATCAATCCAGATGCTTTTAAGCACAAAGAACAGAAAATCCAACTTAAATGGGCGTAAACAATAATAAAATGCATTATGTCATCTACCTAGAAGGCCAGAGGCTTCAGGTAGAGTTTGACTCATCCTTTCCTCATACTAGACACCATATTTAGCACCATCTTGGAGTCCCCATAATTGTCAGGGAACTTAGCTGCAAATAAAAGAATATACTCTGACTGGTTTAAACAGCAAAGGAATGTATTTAAAGATATAAATAGTTCACACAGTGTCTGAGCAGGATAGAGAATTGGGCTTGAAGGCTACATAGCCAAGAACAGTATGCCAATTTTACCCCAGGACTGTTATCAGCAAAGCACCTGTTTTTTGCCACCACTGGGCATTATCACAAGGGAGACATAAGGGAGAAAGGATCTCCACTCCGAGCATTCCAAATGCCCCACAAAAGCTCTGAGTTCCTGCCACTCCCTGCAGCATCCTCTTCCTCATATATCTCTCTTCTGGATCAAAGTCAGCTGCATCTCACTGGAAAAGCCTGGACCACATACCTATGCCCTAACTACACAGGAGGCTGGATAGAAGAGTCTATCTTTTATTGTACCTTCTATTTTCATAATGGGAAATTGTCTTGGCTTGTGTAGGAGGGGTTTTCAAAAAGATGCTGTGTGACCACAAGATAAAAAAGGTCCATTACAGGGACTTCCCTGGCAGTCCTGTGGTTGGGACTCTGCGCTTCCTCTGCAGGGGCCATGGGTTCGATCCCTGGTCAGGGAACTAAGATCCTGCATACCGTGTGGTGTGACCAAAAAAAGAAAAGAATAATAATAATTAAAATAATAATAATAATAAAAGGTCCACTGTAAGCCCTATTTGGGAGAGATTATTATTTATCACAGTATACGGTTGAAGAAACTGAGAGTCAAAAGAAGGTAAGCTGCTTATCCATGGTTACCCAGCTGAGCCTTGCCTGAGGGTTCAAACAAGGTCTTCCTGTGTCCCTAGCTTGAGTCAGGGTAGGTAGGAGGAATGAAGAAATCTTGTCCCCTACCCTCACTGGCCCTCTCACATGAAGACATTGCTCTCCCTTTGACCCCTAGCCATGTCTCAGAATCCCAGAAGGAAAACACTGTAACCATTGGGGACAGGTTAGTCCACACTGCAGAAGAACCTGGGGAATCAGCCACATAAGTTATAAAAGGTAAATCACAATTCTGTTTGTCCCATGGCAGTGTAAACATCACAGTTTTGTTGTTGTTGTTTTTAATCAAGATAGAACCTAGAAAACAAAGAAAAACCAGACAGATGTACCTCTTGATGGAAGTCCCTAATACCACATACAAAGGTGTCTTGGAACAAAATGGAATCCATATCTGATCAGCTCTGTAGATCTGATTACCACTTTACAGAAAATAGAGAAAGCAGGAGAACATGTTAAATGATAGACCATGTTGATGTGGTCAGTAAAAATCCAAATCTCAAGATATTATATAAGAATAAACGACCAGGGGCTTCCTTGGTGGAGCAGTGGTTGAGAATACGCCTGCCAATGCAGGGGACACGGGTTAAAGCCCTGGTCCAGGAAGATCCCACATGCCGTGGAGCAACTAAGCCCGTGCGCCACAACTACTGAGCCTGCGCTCTAGAGCCCACGAGCCACAACTACTGAGCCCGTGTGCCACAACGACTGAAGCCCGCGTGCCTAGAGCCCGTGCTCTGCAACGAGAGAAGCCACCGCAATGAGAAGCCCATGCACCGCAACGGAGAGTAGCCCCCACTCGCCACAACTAGAGAAAGCCGGCGCCCAGCAACGAAGACCCAACACAGCCAAAAATAAATAAATAAAATAAATAAATTAAAAAAAAAAAAAGAATAAACGACCAGATTTCTTCAACAAATAAATAGCAAGGAAAGACAAATAGAGATGGGGAGGGGGAACCTACAGATTAAAAAAAGACTTAAGGGGGTTTCCTTGTGGCTTAGTGGTTAGGATTCAGTGCTGTCACTGCTATGGCCCGTGTTCCCAGGGAACTGAGATCCCACAAGCCACTCAGCCCAGCAAAAAAAAAAAACAAAACAAAAAACTTGAGACATATAACCAATCAAAAAATATGGACATTTATTTAGATCATAATTCAAACGGTAAACTAGTAAGTAGTTTACAGTTTTAAATAGTAATAATAATAACAAACTGTAAATAGTAATAATAACAATAATGATGAGGCAGTTGGGGATATTTGAACACTGAGTGAATATTTGATAATATTAAGGAATTATTAATTTTTTAGATATGATAATACTATGCTTATGCTTATAAAAAGAGTCCTAGGGCTTCCCTGGTGGCGCAGTGGTTGAGAATCTGCCTGCCAATGCAGGGGACACGGGTTCGAGCCCTGGTCTGGGAGGATCCCACATGCCGCGGAGCAACTAGGCCCGTGAGCCACAACTACTGAGCCTGCGCATCTGGAGCCTGTGCTTCGCAACGGGAGAGGCTGCGACAGTGAGAGGCTCGCACACCGCGATGAAGAGTGGCCCCCGCTCGCCGCAACTAGAGAAAGCCCTCGCACAGAAACGAAGACCCAACACAGCCAAAAATAAATAAAAAAAAAAAAAAAAAAAAAAAGAGTCCTAAGCTGGGACAAAGTGAGAGAGTGCCATGGACATATATACACTACCAAATGTAAAAGGGATAGTTACTGGGAAGCAGCCACATAGCACAGGGAGATCAGCTTGGTGCTTTGTGACCACCTAGAGGGGTGGGATAGGGAGGATGGGAGGGAGGGAGACGCAAGACGGAGGAGATATGGGGATATATGTATATGCATAGCTGATTCACTTGTTATAAAGCAGAAACTAACACACCATTGTAAAGCAATTATACTCCAATAAAGACGTTAAAAAAAAAAAAAGAAGAGTCCTGATGTTTTAGAAAAACTGAATATTACAGGTGAAATAATATATATGGGTTTTACTGTTTTATTGGCCGTGGGGCTTGCAGGGTTCTTAGTTCCCCAGCCAGGGGTTGAACCTGGGCCCTCCGCAGTGAAATCATTGAGTCCTAACCACTGGACCGCCAGGGAATTCCCTCCCTACAGGCTTTACTTTAAAATAATTGGGGGTGGGGCTTCCCTGGTGGCGCAGTGGTTAAGAATCCGCCTGCCAATGCAGGGGACATGGATTCGATTCCTGGTCCGGGAAAATCCCACATGCGGCGGAGAAACTAAGCCTGTGCGCCACAACTACTGAGCCTGCGCTCTAGAGCCAGTGAGCCACAACTACTGAAGCCTGCACGCCTAGAGCCCGTGCTCCGCAACAAGAGAGGCCACCACAATGAGAAGACCGTGCACCACAAGGAAGAGCAGACCCCGCTCTCCGCAACTAGAGAAAGCCCACGTTCAGCAAGGAAGACCCAATGCAGCCAAAAATAAATTAAAAAAAAAAAAAAAAAAAGCACTGTCGGGACGTCCCTGGTGGTCCAGTGGCTAAGACTCTGTACTCCCAATGCAGGGAGCCCAGGTTCGATCCCTAGTCAGGGAACTAGATCCCACATGCCACAACTAAAAGATCCCGCATGCCGCAACTAAGACCTGGCACAACCAAATAAATAAATGTTAAAATAAATAAATAAATAAAAGCATTGTCAGGTAGGTGACCTCTGTGGGCAACAGTGCCCAATTCTGCAGGGGACCTCTGGGGATCAGCACAGAACACGCCTCTCAGAATTTTCCCACCTGAGTGGTGATGAGCTGGAGTGAATACCAACTCCCATCAGATCAGTCGCCCATTGAGAACAGCTGTGGGTGAGAAGGACATGTTAGTTCTCCCACACTTTCGGCTGCCATGCTGGCAGAGCCAACTCCAGCCAGAGAAAGAGATCCTTCCACAAATAGATGCAGACGGTGGCATCCACAGTGCCCCACCTTGGTAATCCCAGCAGGGCCTTGTATCATTAGCTGCAGTTCCCTTGGAAGAATTACTGTTAGCGTTTTGATCATCTAATTATATCAACATACACATTGCCTAAGTATAGCTAAACAAGGTGACCAGGTGTAGTTATGCTTTTTTGGGGGGGGAGGGGCGGGTATTTCAGTACACCGTTTATGGGACTTTGTCAAAGATAAATGGGTGTGAACTTGCCCCTGTCCAAATCACCATGTGCTGTCCAGAGCCCTGGGGGACATCATCATTCAAGGTCAGCCCTGCTGAAGAACCAAAGTATAATTCCATCTCAGAATGGAAGCAGAATCTTTAAGGCATCGGGTTAAATGCTTTGATTTTCTTTGGGAATGATAAGCTCTTAAGGGTGAGATTTATGTCTGCGTGGAGGGTAGGAATTAAGTCCTGAATGATGCAAGATCACCTTTCACCTCCAGACTTTTCTCACGTGCACCCACCTGCTGCATGGATGTGTGAAAAACCAGTGAACAAGTGATTGTCGGAAGGAGTGAATAAGTGCATTTTTAACTGTCAAGAGTATAACAGGGTCATCATCTATCAGCCTCCTTTGATCCCCCTGAAGTGAACAATTTTTTAAAAATAGACCCTGTTGTTTAGAAATGTTAACTTTAGCAGTTACAGCCCTAAGTATTTGAACCACTAAGAAAGAAATCAACTCACAGGCTCTTCCTAGTCATCAAACTGTGTGTTTCCTTTGTTCATGTGTGTGTGTGTGTGTGTGTGTGTGTGTGTGTGCGTGTGTACACAGAGCCACTCATTTTTTTTTTATACTCTCCTTTTTAAAAATATTTATTTATTTTTGGCCGCATCGCGTCTTAGTTGCTGCATGCAGGATCTTTCTTTGTGGCATGCAGGCTCTTGGTTGCAGTGCGAGGGCGCGAGCCCGCGGGCCACAACTACCAGACCCAACGCAGCCAAAAATAAATAAATAAATAATTTTATTTTTAAAAATTAAAAAAAAAAAGAACCTTGTCTGAGCTTTTCCATGAACCTGGAAAAATGGTGCCAATAAAACACATTCTTCTGAGGATAGTTGTTTTTTCAATAACAGGAGTCTCTGGTCCATCATGTCAACCCTTTCACCAATATCCTCAACTCTCTTCCACACTTGTCTTTGTGTCATACCAGCCCTAAATCGTTCCAAATCCCCATCTCCTCTGTGTCTACATCTGGGCAAGTGAACACGGCTGAAAAAAAAAATCACATATCTGGGCAGGTTGGTGCTGCTATAAATGTATTCCAACAGCAACTGGGCTCTCAAGGTTGGCTGGTCATTCTTCCCTGTTTCCCTAGTCAATTCTCTACCGTTCTCCACAGTGGCTATTTCTTAAACCTCCACACCCCCTTGTCCCCTTGCTCCTCCTGCCTCCCCCATGGCCTCCTGCCCCCACCCCCCAAACTCACCTTCATCCATGTTAGTTCCTTCCTCCTTCTCTCTAGTTTCAAAGAGAGAATTCCCCTTCCTGTTTGGAGTTTACTTCTCCACCTGTGCTGTGGGGCACACCTCCTCCCCTTCTTGGGGACCCTGCTCAATTCGTTACCCTCTTGTTTTCCTGAATCTTTTTTTTTTCCTTTGGCCGTGCCATGCAGCTTGCGGGATTTTAGTTCGCCGACCAGGGATCGAACCCAGGACCTCAGCCCTGAAAGCACGGAGTCCTAACCACTGGACCAAAAGGGAATTCCCTCTCCTGAATCTTTATCATCCTTCTTTTCACTGACTCCTTATTGTCAGCATTCCAGCTTATTCTCAACTCCCTCATCCTAAAAGGCAAGCACAACCGAAACCCAATGACAAAAACTTCTCTTTTGGTCCCGCTTTTTAGCCACTGCCTTCTATTTTTCAACTCCTTCCTTGATAGTCGTATTTCTTGGAAAAGTGACCCAGGGTCAGTCCTTCCATACTCTCCTCTGGCCCATCCTCCTGTAACTCCATTATCAACGTACTTATTGAGATCAACAGCAACTTCCTTATTGCTAAGGCTGGCAAACACCCAGACAGGTGAGGGGACCTGGGCTCAGAGATGGGTGGCACGTGGGGCAGATAAGGACCTCCAGGAGTCCTAAATACCCAGGACAGGTGAGGAGAGGTGAGGTTTTCAGGGGAACTAGATCTTAGCACTTTCTGAGTCTCAAGTTCACTGTTTCTGGCCAGAGTGTGCTTCGTGAGAACAACAGGAAATGAGAACTGAGGCCTGGGTTCTGTCTCTGGATTGATCTCTGCCTCCCTTGGGACCTTGGGCAGTCCACTTCCCGTCTCTGGGCCTCAGTCTCTCTGATGGGACCCTCAGGGTTGCTGTGAGGCACCCAGCAAGCACTGAGGGTGGATGGGCTACTCTGGAGCCTGCAGGAAGCTTGGTGTCCTAGCAAACATTTCCTCTGAGGGACTCAAAGGCCTTACACTCAACACATTCTGGAGACCCATCCCATTTTTCAGATGGCAGAACTGAGGCACCAAAGTATGAAGAAGCTAATTATCATTTAAGGGGAATTGCAGGCACCTATGCACGCACTGTTACTCCACCATGATCCAAAAAGGAACAGGTTTGCTGCTCAAATCTGTGAGAACAGCCGGGAGGGTAGGGTATAAGGAGGGAACATCAATAAAGAAGACTAAGTCATTGTCTTCTTCTGGGTTGTGCATACATATCCCTCCCCTGAGCTACTGCCCCACCTCTTTTCTCCTTCATAGTTAAACGTCTTGAAGGAGGAGGGACTACTTCAAACTCTACAATGACTTCCCACTGCAAATAGAATAAAATCCACTCCTCACCCTGGTCCAGGAAGCCTAGTACCTCTGACGTCACAGCCTGCCATCCTCTCCCCTCATACCTTTCGCCCCAGCCCCACAAGGCTTCCTTATGCTTTTACACCAACCTCAAATTGGACATGATGTGCTATTTTTTTACATATTGTGAAATTCAATTCGCTAATGTTTTCCTTTAAGAATTTTGCATCAGGAATTTCCTGCTGGTTAAGACTGCGCTCCCAACGCAGGGGGCCCAGATTCAATCCCTGGTCAGGGAACTAGATCCCACATGCCAAAACTAAGAGCCCGCAAGCCGCCACTAATACCCACCGCAGTCAAATAAATAAATAAAAATTTTTTTTTTTTTTTAAAAAGGAGGGATTGCCCTAGTGGCGCAGTAGTTGAGAATCTGCCTGCCCATGCAGGGGACATGGGTTTGAGCCCTAGTAGGGGAAGATCCCACATGCCGCGGAGCAACTAAGCCCGTGTGCCACAACTACTGAGCCTGCGCTCTAGAGCCCACGAGCCACAACTACTGAGCCCATGTGCCACAACTACTGTACTGAAGTCCATGCGCCTAGAGCCAGTGTTCCACAACAAGAGAAGCCACCGCAATGAGAAGCCCGTGCACCGCAAGGAAGAGCAGCCCCCGCTTGATGCAACTAGAGAAAGCCTGCACACAGCAACGACCCAATGCAGCCAAAAATAAATAAATAAATAAATAAATTTATTAAAAAAAAAAAAGATTATGCTAGCCCTGGGTCTTCCCTGGTGGTCCAGTGGTAAAGAATCTGCCTTCTAATGCAAGGGAGGGGGGTTCGATCCCTGGTTGGGGGACTAAGATCCCACATGCCGAGGGGCAACTAAGCCCGTGCGCCACAACTACTAAGCTTGCACGCCTCAATGAGAGCCTGTGTGCCGCAAATTACAGAGCCCACATGCTCTGGAGCCTGTTTGCCACAACTACAGAGCTCACGTGCCCTGGAGCCTGTGTGCCACAACTAGAGAGAGAAAACCTGAACGCCACAGCTAAGAGAGCGCCGCAACGAAGAGACCACCAGCTGCAACTAAGACCTGATGCAGCCAAGAAAGAAAGAAAGAAAGGAAGGAAGGAAGGAAGAAAGAAGGAAAGAAAGAAGGAAAGAAAGAAAGAAAGTAAAAAACAAAGCCAAAAAAATCTGAGCCTGTAGTTTTCTTTGTAGGAAGACATTTAATTACCAATTCCATTTATTTAATAGCAATGGAATTATTTAGGCTTTTCATCACCTCTTTTTTTAAATGTATTATTTCTTTGTTTTTTCTTTTTTTAAAATTTATTTTATTGAAGTATAGTTGATTTACATTCTGTTACTTGTTAAGTCTTTCACTAAATTATATTTTTCTAGGAAGTTATCCATTTAATCTAAGTTTTCAAATTTTGGCACAGAATTGTTCATAATGTTCTTATTATCTTTTTAATCCATGTGGTTTTGCTTCTTTTCACCCTTAATTTTATTTGTGCTTTCTCTTTAGTTTGTCTGAGTTTGTCAACCTTATTAGAATTTTCAAATTACCAATTTTTGGCCTTGTTATTCCTCTTTACTGGTTTTCCTGTTTGTTGTTTATATTCTCAACCTTGTGCTCTTGCTTTTATTAGTTTCTTATTTCTTTGGGTATATTTATTATTTTTTATAACATGTTTATTAAAATATAATTTGTATACCATGAAATTCACCCATATAGAGTATACACATTTCAATGGTTATTAGTGTATTCACAGAGTTGAACAGCCATTACCACAACATTTTCATTGCTCCAAAAAGAATTCTGTACCCATTATATGTTCCTCTCCATTTCCTTCCCTCCAACCCCATCCCTAGACAACAACTAATTTACTTTCTGTCTCGACAGATTTGCCTATTCTGGGTATTTCATATAAATAGAACCATATAATACGTGGGGTTTAGTGTCTGGCTTCTTTTCATTAGAATAATGTTTTCAATGTTCAACCACGTTGTAGCATGTAACAGTACATCATTTCTTTTTATGGTTGAATAATATTCCATTGTATGGATATACCACATTTGGTTACCTCTTCATTAGTTGATGGACATTTGTGTTGTTTCCACTTTTTTGCTTTTATGAATAATGATGCTGCAAACATTTTTGTGCAAGTTTTTGTGTGAACATGTTTCCAATTCTATTGAGTACATACCTAGGAGTAGAATTGCTGAATCATGTAGTATTCTATATATTTTTTTAAATACATTAACTCAGTCCTCACCACAACTTAAGACGTAAGTACTATTATTAGTAGTATTATTTTTTAATTTATTTTCTTTGGTTGCCCCAGGTGTTAGTAGCAGCAGGCAGGCTCCTTAGTTGAGGCATGCATGTGGGATCTAGTTCTGTGACCAGGGATCGAACCCGGGCCCCCTGCATTGGGAGTGCGGAGTCCTATCCACTGCGCCTCCAGGGAACTCCCTAGTATTCTATATTTAACTTTTTGAGAAACTACCAGATTTCCACCGTGGCTGCATCATTTTACAATTCCACCAAACATGTATGAAGGTTCCAATTTCTTTATGTCCTCCCCAACACTTTTATTATCTGTCTTTTGTATTCTATCCATTCTAGTGGTTGTGAGGTAATATCTCATTGTGGTTTTGACTGCATTTTCGTGATGCCTAATGATATTGATATCTTTTCATGTGCTTATTGGCCATTAGTATATCTTCTTTGGAGAAATGTCCATTCAGATCCTTTGCTCACTTTAAAATTGGGTTGTCTTTTTATTATTGAGCTGTAGGAGTTCTTCATATATTATGAATGGATATCCTTTATCAGATACATGATTTGTAAAACTTTTCTCTCTTTGTTTTGGTTTTCTTTTAATTTTCTCAACAATGTCCCTTAAAGCACAAAAGTTCTTAATTTTGATGATGTCCAATTTATCTATTTTTTCTTTTGTTGCATGTGCTTTTGTTGTCTTATCTAAGAAACCATTGCCTAATCCAAGGTCACAAAAATTTATGCTTATGTGTTCTTCTTTTTTTTTTTTAATTTATATGTTTAATTTATTTATTTTTAGCCACGTTGGATCTTTGTTGCTGTGTGTGGGCTTTCTCTAGTTGCAGCGAGCAGGGGCTGTTCTTCCTTGCGGTGTGTGGGCTTCTCATTGTGGTGGCTTCTCTTGTTGACGAGCATGGGCTCTAGGTGCGCGTGCTTCAGTAGTTGTGGCACGCGGGCTCAGTAGTTGTGGCTCGCGGCTCCAGAGCGCAGGCTCAGTAGTTGTGGCACATGGGCTTCGTTGCTCCGTGGCATGTGGGATCTTCCTGGACCAGGGCTCGAACCCATGTCCCTTACATTAGCAGGCGGATTCTTAACCACCGTGCCACCAGGAAAGTCCCTATGTGTTCTTCTAAAAACTTTAGTTTTAGTTCTTATACTTAGAATTTGATCCATTTTGAGTTAATTTTTGTATCTGGTGTGAGGGAGGGATCCAACATCATTCTCTTGTATGTGGATATCCAGTTGTCCCAGTACCATTCTTTGGGTTTATTTTGCTATTCTGTTTCTAACTTTTTACAATAAGTGTTTAGCTCATGAAGTTCTCAGTCTTTCTTCTCTTCTAAAGTAAGCATTTAAAGTTACACATTTTCCTTTAATTATTTTTTACTTTTTAATCTCAAAATAATTAGTAAAATTAACAATCCTAAAGAGGTTTATTCTGAGGCTTCAAGAACACCTTGGCACACCACTCTGTACCACCCTCTGCCAGGTATACAAACCCAAATTTAATAAGTGTAGGCTTATACTAGTCTTGAAAGACTATCTTATTATTAATTTAATAGGATTGACTCATTCATTCAACAGATATTTGTTGAGTGCCTACTGCATAGCATTATATTAAGTTCTGAGAACAGAGAAGTAAAATAGAGTCCTGCCATCCCAAAGCTTACTGACAATTGAAAGGAAGAAAAACTGAAATACTGCATGATAAATGTTAGGATAGGATATGTAATACACGTTGGAAATAGGAAACATAGGAGTAAAATTAATTTTGAGATTGTGAAAGGTTTTCTGGAGGAAATTGCTTCCTTCAAGGACCTGAAAGATGAATTGGTAGGAGCTTGCCAAGTACACAGCAGAAAAGAGTGTGCTGGGCCATTGGAGCAGCAAGTGGAAAGATCCAGAGGTATAAAAAAAACCTTGACCTTTTAGAGGAAGGAAAGGAAGTGTACTGTTCCAGGAGCAGAGAGTGTCAGGGAAAGGTACAGGATAAACCAGGAGAGGTCTACAGAGACTAGACCGTAAAGGACAATTAAACCATATTGGGGAGCTTGGGCTTCATCCTGTAATAGTTGGGAGGCCACTGAAGAGTTTTAAGTAGGATTGGGACAATAGCAGATTTGCATTTTGAAAGTTTTGCTGTGGCTGCAGAAAATAGATGAAGGGAGAGAAGGTCAAGACCAGTGGCCAGGAGACCCTTACAGAGGTTGCAGCAGTCATCAAGTCCTCGATTAAGGAGTGTCCAAGGAAATGGAAAAGAGGGAAGACTTAGGTCTTGGTGATTGACCAGATGTGAGAAAGGGGGTGGGACACAGAGGCTGACTCTCTCGTTTCTGACCTGGGTGACTAGGTACTGTCAGATGTGACAGCAGGTTGGGGGGAAGACAGTGAGGTTTTTGTTTTTTTTTTTAAGGTTTATTTTTTTAAAAAATTTTGACCATTAAAAAAAATTGAAGTATAGTTTATTTACAATGTGTTAGGTTTGGGTGTACAGCAAAGTGCTTCATTTATATGTATAAAAATATATCTATTTTTTTCAGATTCTTTTCCATTATAAGTTATTATAAGGTATTGAGTATAGTTCCCTATGCCATACAGTAGGTCCTTGTTGTTTCTCTATTTTATATGTAGTAGTGTATATATGTTAATCCCACCCTCCTGATTTATCTCCCCACTCCCACCCCGACAGTGTGCTCTGATCACAGTAGCTTGAGGTGCTTACAGGACACTTCTTCACCTCCTGGCCTTATCTGAACCCGGCTCTCTTCTAAGGACTCAGGTTCCTCAGCCCTCTCAAGGGAAGGCTGTCTTCTCTCACATTTCATGGATCTCTGGGCCAGTAGGCTTAGCATAATCTCCTGGTTCCTCACTGCTGCTTCCTAGTCTTTCTTCTCCTTTACCTTCACAAACCGGAGCTCTTTGAGGTTAATGCCATCTCCACTGTACCACTTATTACTCGTCTTTTTTTTTTTTTTGGCCGTATCGCTCCGCCTGTGGGATTTTAGTTCCCTGACCAGTGATCGAACCCTTGCCCCCTGCAGTGGAAGCACGGAGTCTTAACCACTGGACTGCCAGGGAAGTCCCACTTATTACTCTCTTTATTGCTATTATCTGTGGACCCATTCACCAATAACTTTGTCTCCTGGTTCACAGCCTTTCCCTTCATTCTACTCCACCTCTTGTCCTTGGGGACTTAATTACCCACTACCCATGTGGAAGACCTTTCCAGTACTCCTGCCTGTCACCTCCTTGACTTCCTCTCCTCCCCTCCCCACCAGCCAGCCTCTCCTATGTTCACAGGAGACCAACTCACCACCCATCACTATACCTCAACTGAATTCTAGATTTCAAACCACCCACCCTGACCACCATTTCCTGTCCTTCCAGCCAATTTGCTTTAGTGTCTATACCACACAACTCTTCAAACTCATCAAGACCCCATTATTTGTATCACTTTTTCACTATCAGCTCCCTCCCATTTTCACTTCCTTCTCTACTCAGCTTAGAGAAGAGTCCATTACTACAGGCACTCTCTTCATACAACTTCAATGAACTTGCCTGTCTGTCTCCATCTCAATCTCCAGTTACTTGACTGGTTAGCCCCCAACCCTAAGTGTACCCCAGCTATCAGAGTTTTTCGTGCCTACACCTGAGCAACTGAAAATTGCCAGAAAAAAAAAAAATTACCGGGCTGGACCTACTGGTTCCTTTTTCAGTTCATGACCACAAACCTCAAATAAGCACACGACACTGAGATCTCTATTTTTCCGTCTTGCATTTAGCCTTCAACCCACTTTGCTCTGCCTGCTGTCAATATTGCTCCATCAAAATCCTTCTATCAAGGTCAAAAACAGCTTCTCAGTTTCAAAATTCAGCGCGTGGTGGGGGAGGGGGAATGTGAAAGGAATCAAAATGTACAAACTTCCAGTTATAAAACAAGTCACGGGGATGTAATGTGTATCATGGCGACTATAGTTAATAATACTGTATTGAATAGTTGAAAGTTGTTAAGAGAGTACATCTTAAAAGTCTTGTGAGAAAAAATTTTTTTGTTAATTATGTATGGTGATGGATGGTAACTAGATTTATTGTGGTGATCTCAGTGTATACAAACATGGAATCATTATGCTGTACACCTGAAACTAATATGTCAATTATACCTCAATTAAAAAAATTCCAAAGGCAGAATAGATTATATAAAGATTTCTCTGAATAAAATGGTGTTAATACTGAGACCACCTGCAGGTTAATGCTGGAAATTTCTTCATTGAACATTTTCCTAAAAGATTTGAAAGACCAAGTGCACAAACATCCAGGTGTGAAATGTTACTAAATTCTTTCAGGTAGTGAAATGTGAAACAGGTAGTATGGTCATGCCTGGGTGAGTTGTTAAGTAACTTAATATATTAAGGAGACAGAATGCAGCCTTTTACACCTGCTGTTACGGGAGGCTGTACAGTACAGTGGGTAATAGCTCAGGTTTTGGCAACAGACAGTTGGGGTTTCACTCCCAATTCCACCATTTACTATGTTTTAAGAGGATTTGACATCTGAGCAGGCCACTGAATCTAAGCCTCAGTTTCCTCATCTGTAGAATGGAAATAATAGGGTTAATGTATGTAATCTGTGAGGTAATGCATCAAAGTGGTTATTCAGTTACTTTGTACATAGTGAATGTCCAATAAATGCCAGTTGTCTTAATTAAAAAAAAAATTCAGTGCATCCTTCTCAGTCTTCATCTTTCTCTACCTCTCAATACCCTGTTGCAGTTGACCATTCCTTCCTCCTGGGAACATTGGCTCCTGTCTTGGCTTTTGTAACACCACACACTGGTTTTTCTCCTTTGTGTTCATCCCTGTTTGGGGAACTAAGATCCTGCAAGCCGCATGGTACAGTCAAAAAAAAAAAAAATTTTCAGTTCACTCTCTCCCTAGGAAACCTGATCTCTCAAAATTTGTATCTATAGATCTATAATCTATAGCCTTGGCCTCTCCTCTGAGCTCCAGTCTTATGTATGCATATGCTAATTTGACATCTCTGCTTGGATGTCTAATAAAGAGCTAAAATATAACTCATCCAAAATAGATCTGTTTATATCACCCACTTGAACCTGTTGTTCCCGTCTTCCTTTTTGAAATAAAGCCAGTTCTTCCAGGGGTCATAAACCTAGGAGTCGTCTTTCCCCTTCACCCACATTCAATCCATCAGCATGCCCTTCCTATTTTACTTCCAAAATTTATCTCAAATCCATTCCCAATCTCCCCTCCCCACACCTACTTTACCATCCTTGCCCCCATTCTGGTTCAAGTTACCACCATCTTTTGCCTCATCTTCTGCAATAACCTTCTTACTGATCTTCCAGTAAAGTCTTCTCTTTTGTATAAGTGTCAAAGGGAGTTTTAAACAATGTAAATCACCCATCTCAAGGCTTCCACTGTAACTAAACTAAAATCCAGACTCTTTCCTGTGGTCAACAAGGCCTCCTTTGTAAGATGACCCCTGTCTGCCTCTCCAACCTGCTCTTAGCACCCTTTTCATCAGGTTCCAGTAGGGCCGCCACACCCATGCTGACCCCCTTTCTAGTCTTTGGACAAGCCGAGCTCTTTCTCCTTTTTTAAAAAAATAAATTTATTATTTATTTATTCATTTATTTATTTCTAAATTGATATTCAGGGTTTACTTTTTTTCAGGGTTTACATTCTTTTTTTTTTAAGCTTTTTTTTAAATTTATTTATTTTATTTTTTTTATTTTTGTCTGTGTTGGGTCTTCATTTCTGTGCGTGGGCTTTCTCTAGTTGCTGCGAGCAGGGGCTACTCTTCGTTGCAGTGCGCAAGCTTCTCATTGCGGTGGCTTCTCTTGTTGCGGAACATGGGCTCTAGGCGTGCGGGCTTTGGTAGTTGTGGCTTGTGGGCTCAGTAGTTGTGGCTCGCAGGCTCTAGAGCTCAGGCTCAGTAGTTGTGGCGCACGGGCTTGGTTGCTCCGTGGCATGTGGGATCTTCCCGGACCAGGGCTCGAACCCGTGTCCCCTGCATTGGTAGGCAGATTCTTAACCACTGCGCCACCAAGGAAGTCCCAAGCCGAGGTCTTTCTTACCATAGGGTCTTAGAAGTAGCTTTTCCTCAGCCTGGAATGCTCTTCCCCAGAATCCTCAAATGGCATCTCCTACTTGTAATTCAGAACTCAGCTCAAATATAATCTCTTGAGAGAGGACTTCCCTGACTACCTTATCTAAACTTTACTCTTTTCCTTACCTTTTTTATTTCTATCATATCACTTGTTATAATGATGACTTGTTTAATATTTGTTTACCTTTTTAACTGATTGTCCTCTCTCACTGGATGTCTGTGCCATGTGGGCAGGAACTTGGTCTGTCTAGTTTACTCCTGGACCCTAGGTCTTAGAATCATCTGTAGCTCACAGTAGGTGTTCAATGAACATTTGTTAGGTCAATGAACACAGAGTTAGACAGTTAGATGTGCTGACAGGAACTGGTGAAAGATCTGGGCTGGAGATAAAGATTTGGGGATTATTTTAAAAATAAATCTTAGGGCTTCCCTGGTGGTGCAGTGGTTAAGAATCTGCCTGCCAATGCAGGGGACACAGGTTTGAACCCTGGTCTGGGAAGTTCCCACATGCTGCGGAGCAACGAAGCCCATGCGCCACAACTACTGAGCCTGCACTCTAGAGCCCACGAGCCACAACTACTGAAGCCTGCATGCCTAGAGCCAGTGCTCTGCAACAAGAGAAGCCACCGCAATGAGAAGCCTGCGCACCGCAACGAAGAGTAGCCCCTGCTCGCCACAACTAGAGAAAGCCCACGCGCAGCAACGAAAACCCAACGCAGCCAAAAATAAATAAATAAAATAAATAAATAAATTTAAAAAAATCTTAATAAGCAAGGAATAGAAGGGAACTTCATTAACCTGTTAAAATGATCTACAAAAAAAATCTACAGCATGAAAAAAATAATGAAACATCAAAATAACCCTTTAAGAATGGAAAAAAACAAGGGTGCCCACTACTACTTCTACACCACTCTGCTGGAGGTCCTAGCCAGCACAGTGAGGCAAAAAGAGAAACAATGTATCAAAAGAAAGAAATAGAAACACCATTATTTGGACTTACATTATTTACATAGAAAATAAAAATAATCTATAAATTGTTAATTTAGAGTTTAGTGAGGTTGCAGGATCAACATACAAAAATCAACTGCTTTTTAAAATAATTTTTTATATACCAGAAAAATGCAGACTATCTCATTATTCTAAGCTTATTTGTGTACGTAAATGAAAACAACCATTCTGTCACTACAAAACTCACTGTGAACCCAGTTAATTAAAAAAAGAAAACATCCTAGAGACAACCAAAGCATATTATCATACTTCAAAATACAAAAAAAGGACTTTCCTGGTAGCACAGTGGTTAAGAATCCAGCTGCCAATGCAGGGCACACTGGTTCAAGCCCTAGTAAGGGAAGATCCCACACGCAGTGGAGCAACTAAGCCCGTGAGCCACAACTACTGAAGCCTGTGCTCCACAACAAGAAAAGCCACTGCAATGAGAAGCTCACACACCGCAAGGAAGAGTAGCCCCCGCTTGCTGCAACTAGAGAAAGCCTGTGTGCAGCAACAAAGACCCAACACAGCCAAAAAAAAGAAAAAAAAATCCTAAGACTATCCAGAGAAGAAAAAAAAGTAGGTCACTGAGGTCACTGACAATGGAATAAGAATCAACAGCAACACTGGATGCTAAAAGACAATGGACCAATGCTTTCACATTTTTGAAGAAAAAATATTTGACCTTAAACATAAAATTCTATACCCAGCTAAACTGGCACTTAATTATAGATGTTTAAAATAATGGCATTTTCAGCTGTTATTATAAGGACTTGGAAAATTTGCCTCATGTATACTCATCAGAAGTTATCTGATAATATGCTCCAGCAAAAGAAGGGAGTAACAAAAAATAATTAGACTTGATCTAGGATGCAGTAGACTCATCCCAGGAGAGCAGCCAAGGGGAGTCCTAAGAAGACTTCTATGTAGGAAGCGTAGCCCAAAGCAACCAGCCCAGGTTAGAGGGTAACATAGAGACTTCTAGGAGGGAGAGTTTCAAGAAAAAGGGCTTGATAGGATAAGTGGTACAATAGCACTGGGGTGGGATAGGGAAGGGAAGGATTTTAATTATACTCAAGATACTGCAAGAAAAAAAAGTATAATTAGAAATGCTAGGCCTCCAAAAAAAAAATCTGTGTAAGGAATGAAAATAATCCATTATAGTATTTGACTTTCCTATTCAACATTTACAAAGTCACAATAGTGTAAAAACCATTTATTGCTATAACTAAATATGATAATTTAATGATTTAGAATAAAAGATGGAAAGTAGCATGACAGTTAAATCCTTATCAGTTACAATAAGAATAAATATATAAGGTCTAAAATGGATAAATCAAGAAAAAGCATTATATCATTTAGAATAAATGGAGGTAACTACGAGAAGAAACTGCTAAAAGAGTTAAAAGGGATTGCCTTTGGTAAGCAGGATTTACGAATGGGGAAGGGCACATATGAGAAATACGTTTGTTTTTCACTATAATCCTTAATACACTGATTATGAACTATGTGTATTTACTACTTTGATAAAACTGAAAATTTACTTAAATAGAAAGATTTTTGGTCCAGAAAGGAGGGAGGGTGTCAGAAACGGATTTTTTTCTGGTAAAGCTAAGGAAGCTTTAGAGCCCCCGGGAAGGCTGGAATTTGTTTTAGGTGAGAGAGGAAACCATGTTGCAATCAAGCAGAATTTCTGATAACCTGCCTCAAGAGATCTCAGAGAAAGGGAACAATTTTCCAAGCATACAGCTATTTGTGGTTTATTTTCTCATTCTAAATAGACAATCCTATTCAAATGCAATTAAAAATTTTTTTTCCCTAAAGAGAGTCCTTCAAACAGGGTAAATTTTAGGTTTCACAAAACCTGGGTTAGCTCCAGGGAGTTGTTTCCCAAAGGAGTCCAGATTCACTTTTTTTTTTTAATGGTAGATTTATGTTTTTATGCAGATTCACTCTTTTTTTTTTTTTTTTTTGCTGCACTTGGGCTTTCTCTAGTTGCAGCGAGGGGGGGCTACTCTTTGTTGTGGTGCGTGGTCTTCTCATTGTGGTGGCTTCTCTTGTTGCAGAGCACCAGCTCTAGGTGCGCGGGCTTCAGTAGTTGTGGCACGCAGGCTCAGTAGTTGTGGCTCCCAGGCTCAGTAGTTGTGGCTCCCGGGCTCTAGAGCGCAGGCTCAGTCGTTGTGGCGCACGGGCTTAGTTGCTCCGCGGCATGTGGGATCTTCCCGGACCAGGGCTCGAACCGTGTCCCCTGCATAGGCAGGTGGATTCTTAACCACTGTGCCACCAGGGAAGCCCTGCAGATTCACTCTTAATGTTCATTTGTTCCTTTTAATTCTTGTTTTAGGGGGAGAGTGAGGACAATTTTTTCGGTAATTTTTGGAATCAAGAAAATGTATTAGAACCTGGTCCTCCTCTGGCTACCTTACCTGGAGCTCACAGAGACTGTAAGACCTTTGAGGATAGGAACAGAGCTGTATTCTCTGTGTCTTCTACAGTTCAGGTACAAAGTTAATGCAGGTTCAGTAAATATTTTTGAAGGAACAGATACATTTGAGTGCCATTAGGTATCATTTTTCCTTCTTCTCCGTCTCTTTATTAAGACTGTTATGCAAGGCAGAAAGCTGTGGGAATGAGGATGAGAAGAGGTAGAGCGGGGTAAGGTTGCTTTTTCCAAGCCCTAGATCCCACACTTAGACTTCACATAGTAGATGCCTTTCTGGATATTTTGTACCGTGTATATCAGATTTTGCTAATCTCAACTCACTTTACACATAGAGATTATTAACGATGTTTAAACATGTTGTGCTATGAGATGCAGAACATTTTACTTATTTCAAGAATCTTTTTGTGCAACTTTCTGTAAAGTGAATTACCAGCATATATGAAAGTCTATTTTGGGGGTGTGCTTAAAATGGGGCACACCAGTACTAAGTTCGGCTTTAACAATGACTAATTCGCACACCATGTGTGGAGTGTTAGATAGCTGTTGGGCGCTCGCCAACAACTAGGCATCACCACTTCTTTTAGCCCCTTCACTCTCAGACCACCTGCTTCGACCCGGAGGTGCTGTCTTGATCCCCCGCGACCTCTTTGTCATGGCGTCCGCGGGGCGTCTCCCGCCGAGGCCCCGGCACCCAGCCAGGCGGCGACCTTCCCAAGATGGCGGCGTCAGGGGCCACTGCGCGGAGGGGGCGGGGTTCCGCCTCCGGAGGCGGGGCAGGGAGCCAGAGGGGTCGGCCTAGCGGGAGGGCAGCTTCCGAAGTAGGCAGCCCCAGCGCGCCTGCGTGGAGCGACCCTGCGCGCAGTGAGGCAGTGGCGGGGGAAGGCACCGGTGGGGCCGACTGGCGGGTTGAAGGAGGGAAGCGGGCGAGCGAAGTCCCAGTGCGCGCCGCGGCGGCACGGGTACCCTCCCCTTCCGGGCGTGAGGCGCTGTGAGGAAAGCTGAAGCGAGCGGACTCGCACCGGCAGCGAGACGCCGCTACCGCCGCCCCAGCCCAGCCTCCCTCGGCTTCGGCGCTCCCGTCGTGGGGGCCCGGGTTCCTCAGCACACCCAGCTCCAGCAGCCCCAGAGCCTGTCCCCAGTCTTTCGGAAGCCCCGGCGCCAGCCCGGGCCCTTGGCGGGGAGGATGACGGAGCTGCAGTCGGCACTGCTACTGCGAAGACAGCTGGCAGGTGAGCGGGCGGGCGGAGGGGCGCCGGCCCGGGCCGCGATCGCGGCGAGCAGCTGCCCGCTCCTCCTCTCCTCCTCCTGGGCGCTCCCGGGCGGGCGGCCGGACGGGCGAGGGGAAGCGGCAGTCCCCGGCGAGGCCGGGCGCGGGCCTGCGAGGTTGGTGAGCCAGGGCGCCAGTCCCGGCCGGGCCCATCACTTCTTTCCCTGCTTTCTTAGGGCATTAGGGGCGGGGACGCGCCCCAGCCTCGGCCCCAGGATCTGGCCTGCCGCCCCGGGGGAAGGAGGGGAGGTTGCCCCCTCCCCCACTGTTCGGTGGGATGTTGCGGGGGAGGGGCTGTAGGTCCCCAGCCCCGGCGGACCCTCCCTGGAGGGGCGGGTCCGGGCTCAGGTGCGGCAGAGGCCGCCGGACCCCCGAGGCAGGAAGAGCGTCTGGGCCGGGCCGGCTGCGCGTCCCGGGCTCGGGTGTCCGAGCCGCGGGCGGACAGCCGGGGGCCGGGTGGGCGAGAGGAACTGGCCCCCGGGCGGATAGGTGAGGCGCGCCAAACTTCTGCCCAGGCAGCGCCGGGTCCACGGAGTTGTGGCGGACAACAAAAGCCCCGGCCTCCGCGGCCTCGTCGCGGGCCCGCGGGGTCTGAGAATCCTGCGGGGCGCGGGACGCCGCCTCGCCTGCCTCTGCCTGGCACGGGCTCCGGCTGCGCCGCCCGGCTGGGGGAGGGTAGAGAGCCGAGCGCCGAGAGCCGCTCGCTGGCCGGCTCGGGGCTTTGTGCTCCGAGCGACTCCGGCTCCTGAGCAGGCCTGCGGGTCCCCGGGGCTGAGGCCCGCGGGCTCTGGCTTGGGGCGGTGGCCGGTCTGCCTCCCCAGAGGTGCCTGCGTCCCCCCTCCCCCATTGTCCCGGCCTCCGGCCGTTTGCGGCTTCCAGGTTGACTTTTTAGGGGGTTGGCTCCGACTCTGCTAGGACTGTGTGAGCGGAGCATGCGCACTGGGGACAGGGACGTACGTGTGCGGAGTGGAAGGGGGGAGGCGGGTTGGTGGCTTCACAATGCCGCCCCACGTGCTGCCAGATTTAAAGAGAAATGAACCAGCAGTTACCACTGCTGCCCAACGCCCAGCCTGTGTCCTTCTCCGTTCTGACGGATCTTCACCTCCCCACTCCACAGCCAGCGGCCCTGAGCCCTCGGCAGAACCCAGAGGCTGGAATGAAGACATCTATTTTTGAAATAGGTTTACTAAGACTTAGGTTGAGGTGTTAGTTAAATCACCTTTATGGCTTCTTAAGGAAAAGGTTGTCAGGGGCTGTTACAGGTTGTATAATTAGGTTTATTATTAGAGCATGAGCAAGCAGGTTTGGACAAGTACTAAAGTTCTAAATGCTCAGGGGGAGTGACGGAGTGAATGGAGAATTTCTGGTGATACCTGTGTCCATCGCAAATGTATTGGGCAAGCAGTGAAAGAATAACTTTACTGAATCTTATATTTGCAAACACACGTTACTCTTCTGTGTATTTTTCTGGTTTGTTTTGTTTTGGAGGAAGGAATTAAGATGTTCTTTTTTCTCCCTAAGAATACTTTAATCAGAATAAGTTTTAATTATGTGGTGAACTGTTAAACAGTATTAAAATACTAAATCAGTATTAAAACAGTGCTCAACTCTTTCATAATGTGAAAGATACATATTTTAAAGGTGTAAAATAAGTTAAGTAGTTACTAAGAAAGTAAAGTATGACTAATAACAGTGTTACCAGCAGCAGTATTTCAAAATTCTTGCCAACCTATTTGTGAACGGACTGTAAATTTTGATAGCCACTTGGTTCAGTTTTGCACTCTTTTACAAGATTAATCCCAAATATTGATAAGACATTTCCCAAAGCTCTTTCTTAATGGTTGACTTTTTGATAAGGCACACCAAGATATGCTTTAAGTTTGGAGGACGGAATGATTTAGTTTGTAATTTTTCATGCCTCCTTATAAAGTTACTTAGCTGCTGATTAATTTTCTTGTCTTCTTGATCAGAAACAATGGACTGTTCTTAATATTTTCTTAAATTTTTGAAGGTTATTGATTAACATGCTCAAAATGTATAAAACAGGCCAAGGCCAGTGTATTAAGGAAAATGTGAAAATACCAAGTTTATTGGGAAGACTTGATAAAACTACATACTGAAATAAAGGCCCTGTTGTATTTTAGTCGTTAGTAGTACATTGAGCTTTTTGGTTTTTCAAATATCATTTGAAAACAGGAAAGAATGGTAAAGTGTAATCTCTTGAAATAATTTAGAGTGAACTTTTGGAAGGCTTAATAATAAATGCTTTGAAAATCTTGAAATGTATTGAACTGAGTAGACACACAAACCTAAGCCATTCTGGCTGCTAGAATTTCAGAAACTTAACAACAACAGTGGCTAACAATAGTACATTTATTGAGCCCCTAGTCTGCCAGTCCTGAAGGATTTTACTTCATTACTTGAGGGGAGAATTTATTGTGTGTGTGTGGTGTTTTGTTGGTAACTGTAATGAAGAACCTGGTTACTTTCTGAGTGAAGCAGAATGGTTCCTTGGGTTGCAGAGTTTCTCAGCCTCAGCACCACTGATATTTTGGGCTGATTATTGTTGTGAAGGCCTATACTATGCATAATAGAATGTTTAGCAGCATTCTTGGCCCCTACCCACCAGATGCCAGTAGTACACCTCCTCAGTTGTGACAACCAAAAATGTCTCTGTTGCCAGATGTCCCCTGAGGATCATAGTCATCTGAGGTTGAAAACTCTCTGGTTTAAGGTGTTTTAGTTAAGACCATAATGGCCATTGTGAAGCAAGTAAGAACACCTAACAGATTCATGAAATCAGATAGGTTGTGTATTTCTTTGTGGGTATTATTAGACCATGACTTACTCCGTTGCGAATTCAGCAGTCACAGTTCAGTTTTTGCAGCGCATAATGCTAAACACTAAGAAATCCCACAGCACAAGAGATAATATAATTTTTTTTTTGAAAAGGTATTGTAAACAGTGGTTAAAAATACAAAGAGTATAAAAAGGTTTAGTTTTTCCATCCCGACCCACGCTGCTTTTCTTGGAAGCAGCCATCATTGATAATTTCTTGTGTGTCTTCTTATACTGTATATGTTTATATAGCTATATATGTTTATATGGGCTAACGATTGCTGAGGACTAGCATAGCATCTACCAAGCATTTCGCTGAGAGCTTTATGTGTATTATCTCATTTAATCCTCCTAATAAGGAAATTGAGGCTAAGAGAGTATCAGTAACTTGCCCAATGTCACACAGGTAGTAAGTGGTGCTGCTAGATTCATATTCAGGACCTTCTTATTAGAGACATCGTTGTTTTTAATTGGCTATATTGTCTTCCAGGGAGCAACAATTTAACACAATTGTGAAATACGGTTTTATAAATTTAAATATTTGAGCTTAATTTATCCAGTAACTACCAAAATGATTGGGGAAATGTTCTCATCTTAATAAAATTTTATGTACGAAATAATGCACATTAAAATCTAAGTGATATTCTTAAGGTAATCATAAAAAGATGTTTTAGCCGTTGTCACTTTACGACCAACATTCTGCAGAATGTCATAGATTGAAAGTAGCGCTAAGCTTTTTTGTGTTAGCAGTTAACTCTGAGAAAATAAATTGGACTAATTGGACTTATTCCCTACTATAACCATACTAACTTTTACTTTATGACAAGCATTTATAAAGAATAAGAGGATTTTTTTTTTTTAAGATCACTTGAGTTTTTTTTAACATTGACAACACAGTAGTTGCTTTCTCATAGTTACCTGTCATCCCAGAACTAGCCAGAATCTCTTAAGCAGTAACAATAATTGAACTCCTTTTACTGTAGAAATTTTGATTGCATATTTTAAAGTAATCTGCAACATTCCCAAATCTTTGTCTCCTTGTCTACCCATGTAAGTAGGTTGTGATGAGTTAGTTATGTGTGTTTCTCAGATTTATGTGCAATAAAATCACTTGGGAGTATGTTAAAAATACAGATTCCTGGCCTCATCTTCACAGAGTATTAGTCTACATGTCCAGATGGGGCCAAAGAAAGCCCAATTTTTAATTTTTCTCATTGGCCTTTCTAGA
The DNA here is from genome assembly GCF_965194805.1 of Balaenoptera borealis. Classification (NCBI taxonomy): domain Eukaryota; kingdom Metazoa; phylum Chordata; class Mammalia; order Artiodactyla; family Balaenopteridae; genus Balaenoptera; species Balaenoptera borealis. The sequence goes on along the minus strand of NC_138879.1, from coordinate 49,942,159 downwards.
ATGTGTTGGCATTCTGACATAAAATTTCATAATCTTAAAGTAGCAGAAATATAGTAATGGATTATCGACAGGAATACCCTAGTGGTAGAAGATTCTAGGTGATGAGCAGAATGTTAATATTCGTATATTAATAGTTGTTTACCCACGTATTTAGAAATAGAAGAAAAGTCTAAAGGTAAGTTTATATTTCATCAAACTACTAATTGTTTAATAGAGTTTGGGAATTTTTATATCCAGAAATCATTACACTGTTATAGAAATAATGCAGCTACTATATGCTGTCAGAAAAAACGTATAAATGAAACAGACATTGTGGTTGAGGGAGGGGTGTTGGATGATTTGTAATCCCTGTAGTGGAGGGAGCAGCAAGGAATTATGCATCTGATGTTATGTTACAGAATCTTATTTCAAAATATGTACATATATTGAATCATGTGTATACCTTAAACACACACAATGTCATATGTCAATTTTATCTCGGTAAAGCTGGGAAAAAAGTCTAATTTTTTAGTGAGTAAGTGAATTTTCTTAACATTAGGGAGTAAATGTTTTAAGTTATAATTTGTGCTACTCTGAATATTTTTGATATATAATGAAATTTAGTTGTTTATAAGTAATGGTAGTTTAATTTTGTATAAACTCAGAATGAAACGTACTCGTCTTTTGTAATGGATGATCTCACTTTCTCAAGTACTGCTTAATATATTAAAATGCTGAAGTAAACTCTAATTTGTACGTATTAGTATATTAGTATAATCTGTACTTACTGTAAAGTAGTGCCAAAGTATATGGTTTTATTATATAGTTTATATGAGTTAATACACATTATATTTGGTGATATGGGTGCATATAAATGTGACATTAGATGCCTTCATTATTAATAGAGTGATATCGAGTGCGGAAAATCTGAAAATCCATTCACTACTACTATATTATTGTTGCTTTTTGACTTTTCAGGTGAAGAGAGTTTGTATATATCAAGAAGACTTCCAGTTCTTGGGTTATTTGATCTTGTTTACTTTAGTGCAAGTTTCTTTGAGGAGGGCATGCTAATTTATTGTAAATTGTAGTGTGGATGTGCTTTTGCTTCAAGCAAGTAAAATGCTAAGCATTCTTTTATTTTAATGGACTCACTTCAATTTAGGATGAAGGATTTTGCATTTCTGAATTATTGAGAAATATTTTTGTTAGAATTTAAAACACTAGATGACCTGCAAAAGTCTGTTTAATGCCATCCTTGACTGGTTTATAGGAAATAACTTTTCAGAGAGGAAAGCATAGTATATGCTTATGGAACCAGCCTGGCCAAGTAAACGTAGTATAGTTATATTTGGTTGAAGGCATTTCAGCCACAGAAAAGTACAAATAAAAAAAAGCAAATATTTTGCAAATTTTGGTAACAAACATGAATTATTGGTATGAACAGATAAATGAGGGAATAAGAATAAAATGCGTCTTTGGGAAATAAGATATATACATGTTAAAATACAGAATTAAAAATTTTTTCACCTAGTGCAAGATAGTATTAGGCTAATTCAAGTAAATCAGAATTTTTTTTTTTGGCTGTGCCACGCGGCTTGCGGGATTTTACTTCCCTGACCAGGGATTGAACCTGCGCCCTCGCAGTGAAAGTGTGGATGCTAACCACTGGACGGCCAGGGAATTCCCTAAAAAAGGAATTTTTATCAGTGCTGTTCCATTGATAGATTCTGGCCCTCAAAGAAACAGCTAGGAACAAATTCTGTAGTTTATTGCAGTTGCTGTAGAGATGTGTACTTCTCTTTATGATGTTAAGTTCTAGAAAATTTTTGAAAAGTTAATTTTTGTAAGTGGAAATGTTTACCTTTTATTGATGTTCTATGTTAATGTCTAATAACTTAGAAAAACTGCTACTCTTCCTTTTCTGCTTTTCTTCGCCTTTCTTGTCCATTGGTTAGGGATCTGTTAAAAGTATAAACAACAAAGAACCTAATAATGCCCTTTATATTAGAAGACACTTTTGATTTGCTTTTGAATGTACTTATGCTTTAATTATATTATCAATTTCTTATATAAGGTGTATTTTAATTAGAATTTCTATTTCAAGACAGAGTAATTTTAGGCAAAGTAGACATGGTGCCAAAAGCATGATCTATAAAAGGAGGAAATATTGGTAAACTGGACATCATCAAAATAAAAAACTTTTGTTTGTGAAAGGCAAACGAAAAGACAAGCTGCAAACTGGAAGAACAAAATTGCAAACTACCTGACAAAAGACTGATCTAGAAAATATAAAGAACTCTTCAAAACTCAACAGTAAAAGAAAACAGCCTGTTTAGAAAATGAGCAAAAGACATGAACGACATTTCAGATGGCAAATAAGCAAATAAAAAGTTATTCAACATCATTAAACACCAGGGAAATGAAAATTGAAACCACAGTAAGATATCACCACATACCTATATAGAATAGTTAAATTAAAAGAGATTAACACCAAATGCTGGCCAGGGGAGGCAGAAAAACTTCATCTCTCATACATTGCTGGTAGGAATGTAAAATGGTACAGCCAGTGTGGAAGCAGTTTGTAGTTTCTTGTTAAACTAAATATACACTTACCATACAACCCATCAAGTACACATTTGGGCATTTATTTTAGAGAAATGAAAACTTATGTCCTCATAAAAACTTACATGCAAATGTTCATAGTAGCTTTATCAGTAATAACTGCAAACTGGAAACAACCCAGATGTCCTTCAGTGGGTGAGTAAACTGTGGTACATCCATATCATGAAATATACTACTCAGCAATAAAAAGAAATATACCATTGATACACAGAACAACTTAGATGATTTCAAGGGAGTTATGCTGAATGAAAAGTTAATCTCAAAATGTTGCATATTCTGTGATTCCATTTATATAAAATTCTTTTTTCTGTGTGGTAAAAAACATAAAATTGACCATCCTAACCATTTTTAAGTGTATGTTCACATTGTTGTGAAACAAATCTCCAACTCTTTCATCTTGAAAAACTGAAAGTCTATACCCATTAAACAACTCTCCCTTTCCCCCTTGACCTAGCTGCTGCTAACAACTGTTTTACTGTTTCTCTGCATTTGATTCATATAAGTAAATTCATACAGTATTTGTCTTTTTGTGACTGGGTCATTAGTGTAACGTATGTTGTAGCATATGACAGGATTTCCTTCCTTTTAAGGCTGAATAATACTCCACTGTCTGTATACACCACATTTTGTTAATCCATTCATCTGTAGATGCATTTGGGTTGCTTTCACTTGTTAGCTATTGTGATTATTGCTGCTGTGAACATGGGTGTGCAGATATCTCTTCAAAATCCTGCTTTCAGTTCTTTTGAATATATACCCAGAAGTGGGATTGCTGGGTCATATGGTAGTTCTGTTTTTTAAAAATAAACCTTATTTTTAGAGCCATTTTATTTTTTATTTTATTATTTTATTTTATTTTATTTTTTGGCCACGCGGCACGGCTTGTGGGATCTTAGTTCCCTGATCAGGGATTGAACCTGCGCCCCAGCAGTGAAAGCGCCGAGTCCTAACCATTGGACCACCTGGGAATTCCCTTTAGAGCTGTTTTAAATTCACAGCAAAATTGAGTGAAAGATACAGAGATTTCCCATAGTACCCCCTGCCCCCACACAAGCTTAGCTTCCCCCATTCTCAGCATCCTCCGCCAGAGTAGTGCATCTGTATTGAGAAGTTTTATTTTTTATGTTTTTGAGCGACCTCCATACTGTTTTCTGTAGCAGCAGCACCATTTTACAACCCCGCCAACACTGTACAGGGCTCCAATTTTCTCCACTTGTTCTCCAACACTTGTTTTTTTGATTGTAGCCATCCTGATTGATGTGAGGTGATATGGTTTTGATTTGCATTTCTCTGATAATTACTGACATTAAGCAACTTTTCCCATCTTCGTTGGCCTTGGTAGATCGCCTTTGGCAAAATGTTGATTCAAGTCCTTTACCCGTTTTTAAAATTAGGTTATTTGATTTTTTGTTGTTAAGTTGTACATGTTCTTTATATACTATGGATATTAACCTTTTATCTGATACGTAATTTGCAAATATTTTCTCTCTTTCCATAGGTTGCCTTTTAACTCTGATTATATCCTTTGCATAAAAGTTTTTAAGTTTGATGTAGTTCCAGGTGTCTATTTTTGCTTTTGTTGCCTGTGCTTTTGGTGTCACATCCAAGAAATCAGTGCCAAGTCCAATATCACAAAACTTCTCTAGTAGTTTTATAGTTTAGGTCTCACGTTAGGTCTTTAATCCGTTGTGGGTAAATTTTTGTATGTCGTGTAAGATAAGGGTTCAACTTCATTCTTTTCTATATGAATATCCAGTTTTCCCAACACCATTCGTTGAAGAGACTTCCCTTTCCCCATTGAATGGTCTTAACACCCTTATAAAATTCTTGAAATGACAAAATTGTAGAGATGGAGAATAGATTAGTGGTTTTTAAGGATTAAGGATGGTAATAGTGTGTTGCTATAAGGCGGCTGCATAAAGGATCTTTGTGGTTATGGAACTGTTTCTATCTTATAGTGGCTACACAAATCTGCAAATGTGATAAAATTGCATAGAGCTATACACACACACAAATAAGAGTGATACAATAAGAATAAAGTGTGTGGATTGTGCCAATGTCAATTTCTTGGGTCCGCTATTATACGATAGTGATGCAGGATGTTAGCATTGAGAGAAACTGGGTAAAGGGTATAGGAGATCTTTCTGTTCTGTTTTTTCCATTGCCCTATAAATCTGTGTATTAAAATAAAAAACTTTAAAAAGTCACTTGTAACCAGAGCATTTTTATCAGTCTTTTTTCATGTAGAGAACTCCTTTTTAAACTTACTATTCATAGTTATAAACATAGCAACATAATTGCCATAACAACACTTTCAAGGAATAGGAAGTTGGAATTGAGAAATCTGTAGTTTGAGGTAGAAATTGCATCTTAATTTTAAATAATCCTCCTTTAAACTTCTTGTGTTGTCGTTTGGAAAATAGAAGAGAGGATCAGTACAAAAGCTCATTTATTGAGCTCTTCAGTTGCATTGAGAAATGCTGGGGGAATGCAAAGATAATTGATATGGTATTCCTGCCTTGAGGTGCTACATTTTGTAGGCGTTGATGGACATGTAAACAAAGTTATAATGCAACATAAGTACATATTGCAGTATAAGTATAAAATACATGTGGAAGGAGCAGAAGGTAGCACTGAGGAAGGAGTGATTAATTATGGGAGAGTACAGTGAAGTCAGGGAAGGCTGCATAGGAAAAGGACTATATTTTGGATACAGCAGAATCAAGATGTCAGTTCTTTTAAGAGCATTAACTTATATATTAAAAAAAACTTTGCATTTAGCAGTGTAGAAAAAACAGTAATTAGAATTACTTAGCATGACAGAAGTCTAAAGTTGACAGATTTAAAACAAATAGGTATTTATGAAAGACAAATAACCCTGTTGAAGATTTCCAAGAAAATAGTCTGGGCACAACTTTCAAGGGATGGCAGTAATTTGTAATTAAAAAAATTTTGTAAAGAACTTAAGCCTGCTTACTTCACTAACATATAAAAGAGGGAAGAGGGCAGGAAGGAAACAGGTTACTCTTCATGATCCTAGACTTTCCATATGTGGTCACATTCAGTTCTTACAGCAAATGTTTGGAGTAAATATTATCACCTTTTTGAGATAAGGAAATTAAGGTTTATATTATATCTCGTATTTCGCCAAGCTAACCCTGATGGAGCTGGCTGGCAGAAATATCTGTCTGCCGATGAAACCCAAGCCCTTTCCATATCAATAGTTTCTTTAACATTTGGGGGCTTCTTAGACTCCTTTGAGAATTTAGTAAGCATTAAAGACCTTCTCCTGAGAAAAATGCATACAATTTTGGGTATAATTTTGGAGGTTTTTGTGATCTCTTGAGTGAAGCTCATTTATGCACATATAGTACTGTCTCTTACATCATTCAGCAAATTTGATGCCTGTTTTGTATAGTATATAGGGATGCCAAATGAATAAGTTATTCTTGTATTCTAGGAACTTGTAGTCTGTAGAAAATCCTCAGAGGGCTGCTTTAAAATACTGTATCAGAGAAAGTCAGGGAAAGCTTGCTTCTACCTGGAAGGCTTTTGAGGAGTTGGTGGCATTTATTTGTGCTTGACTTTTAAAGGATATGTAAAATTTGATCACATAAAATAGGAAAGTATTTAAAGCTGAGGGAAAAGAACAAGCAAGACAGAAAGCTTGTTCTGAAAACAATTCAGTGTGATTGGAGTATATGATAAACTGAACTAGTGGGAAAATAATATTTGGAAAGGTTGGTTTTATTTGTGGAATACTGTAAAGATACTGAAGAATAGAGTCACTGGGGGTGGGGGGAGGTGATGTGATCCAAAGTATGTGGGACCAGTGCTTCTCATTATCTGTGGTGAAAGACCAATTTAAAAAAATTTTCCAGGGACTTCCCTGGTGGTCCAGTGACTAAGACTCCATGCTGCCAATGCAGGGGGCCCAGGTTCGATTCCCTGGTCAGGGAACTGGATCCCACATGCCATAACTAAGAGTTTGAATGTCGCAACTAAAAGATCCCGCGTGCGGCAACGAAGACCCGACACAGCCAAGTAAGTAAATAAATATTAAAAAAATATTTCAATTCATTATATAATATTTTAAAAAGCAATAAAAATGAATTATTAGAAAAATGAAATAAAGACAGATTCCAGCCCATATTTATAATGTTAGGTTCATCGTATAAAATGACCATCAAATTGCTATCTGAGTTTTGAAATGCTTCCTTTGGCTTGTGGTCACGGACCAGTAACAGTTTGGTGGATTGGCACCAGTTAAGGGGCCACACTTCAGCACTGCTTTGGGCAGAGTGGAGAATGATACTAGACTACGGTCTCTCCATAAGGACAGAGATTTTTGTTTTTGTTTATTAACTGACATATCACAGATGCCTAGAAGGGTGACTGAAACAGCAAGCAACCAGTAAATACTTATTGAATGGATTAAAATTACCATTCTAGATCTGTCCCCCCCCCCCACAGGATTTAAGCACATGTGAACTGAACCTTTTAAGGTAGAAAGGGAAACAATTAGAATACTTCCATTCAGTAAACATTTAATTCCTTCTATATGCCAGGCCCTGGGAATACAAAGATTCATGATACAATTCCAGGCTTCCCCTTCTAGTGGGGAGCGTAGACTTTTATAAATAAATATTGGTTGATAATTAGAATATATATACTTCACCACAGTAGTATAGACATTCTTGCCCCTATACCACACCCCCCTTCACTTATTTACAGTATAGCTTTGACCAGATGATACTTGTTGGGCACCTTCAGTGCCTCAGCAAGGTCCTTATTTTTCTCTCAAAGCAGTTTCTCTAATGGACAACTTTATCTACTATGACTAGTTTTTCTAACTCTTTATAATTTACCTCAAAAATTAAAGGTTTTCTCCCCCCACCTTTTAAAGCTTTTTTTACTTTTTTTAAAAAAAAATTAATTTATTTTTGGCTGCATCGGGTCTTCATTGCTGCGCGCGGGCTTTTCTCTAGTTGTAGTGAGCGGGGGCTACTCTTCGTTGTGGTACGCAGGCTTCTCATTGCAGTGGCTTCTCTTGTTGCCGAGCATGGGCTCTAGGCGCGTGGGCTTCAGTAGTTGCGGCACATGGGCTCAGTAGTTGTGGCTCCCGGGCTCTAGAGCGCAGGCTCAGTAGTGGCGCACGGGCTTAGTTGCTCCACGGCATGTGGGATCTTCCCGGACCAGGGCTCGAACCCATGTCCCCTGCATTGGCAGGCGGATTCTTAACCACTGCGCCACCAGGGAAGTCCCTTTTTTAACTTTTTTTTCTTTCTTTTTTTTTTTAAATGTCTTCAAAGTTTCTTTCCGGTCCTCAACCTTAGCTATCTTAGGTTTCCTACCAAGGTGGTTAGCCACATTTTCCAGAGGAGGAAACTAAGTTTGGCTTATTCACAATAGCAGAACCAAGACAGCTAGATTTCATTACTCTCTGAGCCTGTTCTTTAACAGTATTTAAACAAGGTCTATATAGAGACTGTAAAAATGTGTTGATCCAATTATTCCTTTCCTACTTGGGTCCTAGGGTGTCTGTGGGGTCATATGTTCTTTGATTTTCTTATGTTTTTGAGGGTGAGTTAAATGTTCTTAAAATAGATGTCAGGTAACCTAAATCAAGGTATTCTAAAGGAAAATGGAATGTGTATGTTTTAAAATACAACTTTCCTAATTACAAATGAACATGTTTATTGTAGATTTGGAAAAGATAAAACATGATACAAACATCAGCCATCCCTTTGTAGCTTAACATTTGATTATTTTTCTTTTCATTGCATTTTGCCTTTTTTGTAAATTGAAATTCTGAAAGGAAGAACCTTTTTTTTTTTGATGTGGACCACTTTTAAAGTCTTTATTGAATTTATTACAATTTTTTTTTAAGCTTTTAAAAATTTTTTTTGGCTGCGTTGGGTCTTCGTTGCTGCGCATGGGCTTTCTCTAGTTGCGGCGAGCGGGGCCTACTCTTCGTTGAGGTGCGCGGGCTTCTCACTGCAGTGGCTTCTCTTGTTGCGGAGCACGGGCTCCAGGCGTGTGGGCTCAGTAGTTGTGGCTCGCGGGCTCTAGAGCACAGGCTCAATAGTTGTGGCGCACGGGCTTAGTTGCTCCGCAGCATGTGGGATCTTCCCGGACCAGGGCTTGAACCAGTATCCCTTGCGTTGGCAGGCGGATTCTTAACCCCTGTGCCACCAGGGAAGCCCTTAAACTCGATTTTAAACTCGGGTCATCCATCTTATTACCAAAACTACTGCTTTTTATACAATAGTACACTGTTAAATTCTGAAAACTTTGTGACTTTTGGAAGGGGAACTACTATTGCTTGTGGCCTCACCTGACATTTTGAGTTTGTCTGTTTCTCATCTTCTACGCTGTAGGATTCTAAAACTAAAATATCTGTCTATTTCAAGGCTTATGTAGAGAGGGGTGTTACTCTGAGACTTCCCTTAATATTCTTTTACCTAGTAGGATAATATTTATTTTTTGTATTTAGTAGTGTATAGGGTGGTTTATATTGTCATCATTAGCAGTCTAGGACTTTGGACTGTGCTTTATTCAAACTGCTGTGGAGCTCTGTGGTGGGTAATTCCCCAGGGAAATACTGTATCTTCAATGTCTCTTCTGGTTGTTTTTACATCTCTCCCTTAGGATTATACCTTTGCTGCAACTTCTGCCCTTAGCATTTGCCTGGTGGAAAAAGAACAAAACTGTCATTAACCAGTTTGGTTTATATTTAACTCTTGCAGGTGCAGCAGTGGCACAGTGAGGGTGCTGTGCTTCCCGCTGCCCTCTTCAGGGTCTAAGGCATATGGTATGGCTGTTGGGGGAAGCAGTGCCACTGTGATAGGCCTTTTTTTTCTTTAAATAAACGTTTTTTAAAAAATGTATTTATTTTATTTATTTATATTTGGCTGTGTTGGGTCTTCGCTGCTGCACACGGGCTTTCTCTAGTTGCGGCGAGCGGGGGCTACTCTTCATTGCAGTGCGTGGGCTTCTCATTGCGGTGGCTTCTCATTGCGGAGCACAGGCTCTAGGTGCGTGGGCTTCAGTAGTTGTGGCACGCGGGCTCAGTAGTTGTGGCTCGTGGGCTCTAGAGCACAGGCTCGGTAGTTGTGGCGCACAGGCTTAGTTGCTCCGCGGCATGTGGGATCCTCCCGGCCCAGGGCTCGAACCCGTGTCCCCTGCATTGGCAGGCGGATTCTTAACCACTGCGCCACCAGGGAAGTCCCGATAGATTATTATTAACTAAAGTCCATACTTTATTCAGATTTCCATATTTATTTATTTATTTATTTAATTTTTTGGCTGTGCCGCATGGCATGTGGAATCGTAGTTCCCCGACCAGGGATCGAACCCACACCCCTTGCAGTGGAAGCTCAGAGTCTTAACCACTGGACCGCCAGGGAAGTCCCAGATTTCCATAGTTTTTACCTTATGTCCATTTTTCTGTTCCAGGTGCCCATCCGGGATATCACATTGCATTTAGTTGTCTTAAGTCTTGTCTGTTCTTGGAGAATTTCTCAAGAGTTTCCTTGTTTTTTGTATCTTACAATATTCGGGAATACCTCTCATGTATTTTGTAGGATGTCTCTCAAATTGGGGTTGTCTAATGCTTTTCTCTTGATTAGACTGGGGTTTTCAGAAAGAATACCACAGAGGTGAAGTGCCCTTCTTACCACATGCCAGTTGATAACCACACAACAACACTGGTGATGTGAACCTTGATCCCTTGGTTAAGGCAGTGGTGAGCAGGTTTCTCCACTGTAAAGTTACTGTTTTTCTCTTCTCCTACCCTTATCTTTGTAAACTACTCACTTAACGATGTCCAGCCCATACTCATGTGGGAAGGAGGGACTAGGCCCCACCTACTGAAGGGGACACTACGTACATCATTTGGAATTCATCTGTAAGGAAGACTTGTCACTTCTCCCATTTATTTGTTAATTCAATCATTTACTCAGTATGGGCTTATATATTTTATATTTTGGGGGTTAAAATCTGTATTGGACAGGGTTCTGCAGAGAAACAGAACCAATAGGATGGATATATAGATATATCTATATGTCATGTGATTGTAGAGGCTGGCTAGTCCAAATTCTGCAGGGTACCCTGGCGCCCTAGAGACGAGTCAGTGTTGTAGTACAACTCCTAAGGCAGTGTGCTGGCAGAATTTCCTCTTGGGGGAGGTCAGTCTTTTTAAAAATTAAGGCCTTCAACTGATTGGATGAGACCCACTCACATTACGGAGGGTGATCTGCTTTACTGAAAGTCTGCTGATTTAAATTGTAATCTCATTTATTAAAACCCCTTCACAGAAACATCTGGAGTAATGTTTGACAACATATCTGGGTACTGTGGCCCAGCAAAGTTGACATAAATTAATCATCATATATTTATTTTGTTCCTTATGTCATTCATTTTGTCCCTAAATTGTTCCAGCTTTGGTCATTGAGAGTTCTTTCAACTTGGCTCTGATGTTGCTTTGATACGCAGTCAACCTTTTAGTTTTTAAGCACTTCCTTATTTTCTGATGACTACAGGATGTGTCAGACCTATCTTGTATTTTCTCTATCTCAGCCCTGGAGTCAGCTGTTTCTCCAAGAATAGTATCTAGAAACCAAGATCTGAGCATTGAAAGTGCTCGTTACTACTGGAGTGTCATTATCTTATAGGACAGCAGTAGGCAATATGTGTATTTTTTTTTAAATTAATTAATTAATTAATTAATTAATTTATGGCTGTGTTGGGTCTTCGTTTCTGTGCGAGGGCTTTCTCTAGTTGCAGCGAGCGGGGGCCACTCTTTATCGCGGTGTGTGGGCCTCTCACTATCGCGGCCTCACTTGTTGCAGAGCACAGGCTCCAGACGCGCAGGCTCAGTAATTGTGGCTCACGGGCCCAGTTGCTCCGCGGCATGTGGGATCTTCCCAGACCAGGGCTTGAACCCGTGTCCCCTGCATTAGCAGGCAGATTCTCAACCGCTGCGCCACCAGGGAAGCCCCCAGCAATTTTATTTCTAATTTCCAAGAACTTAAGTCTCTGCTTCTCCTCCCCCCCCATATGAAAGTATATTTTTTATGGCAGATTTATTGAGGCTTAATTTGCATATCATAAAACCTACTCATTTTAGGTGTACAGTCAGTATGTTTAGAGTTGTGCAACCATCATCATAGTGTAATTTTATTTTATTTTTTAAATAATTTAAAAATTTTGTTTATTTGGTTGTGCTGGGTCTTCGTGGCGGCAGGTGGGCTTCTTAGTTGCAGCTTGCTGGCTCCTTTAGTTGTGGCATGTGAACTCTTGATTGCGCATGCATGTGGGATCTAGATCCCTGACCAGGGATCAAACCCTGTACCCCTGCATTGGGAGTGTGGAGTCTTATCCACTGTGCCACCAGGGAAGTCCCCCATAGTGTAATTTTAGAACATTTCCATCACCTCAGCAAGAAGTCTTGTGCCCATTAGGAGACACTCCCCTTTCCCAGCCCCACACCCAGGCAACTGCTAATCTGCTTTCTGGTCCTATGAACTTGCCTTTTCTGGACATTTCATGAAAATGAGATAATACAATATGTTCTTTCGTTATGGCTTTTTTCACTTGGCATAATGTTTTTAAGAGTGATCTGGGTTGGGCTTCCCTGGTGGTGCAGTGGTTAAGAATCCGCCTGCCAATGCAGGGGACATGGGTTCGAGCCCTGGTCTGGGAAGATCCCATATGCCGTGGAGCAACTAAGCCCGTGAGCTACAACTACTGAAGCCCACATGCCTAGAGCCCATGCTCCACGACAAGAGAAGCCACCGCAATGAGAAGCCCTCACACCGCAACAAAGAGTAGCCCCCACTCGACGCGACTAGAGAAAGCCTGCGCGCAGCAATGAAGACCCAACACAGCCATAAATAAATAAATAAATAAATAAATAAGGAAGGAAGGAAGGAAGGAAGGAAGGAAGGAAGGAAGGAAGGTTGATCTGGGTTGTAGCATATTGTTCCAGCATCATTTGTTGAAGACACTAAACTTTTTCTACTGAATTACCTTGGAACTTCTGTTGAAAATCTATTGACCAACCTATGGTAGGTGTCCTTGGGGACTCTGTATTCAGTTACATTGATCTTTATGTCTACCTTATGCTGATATCACAGTTTGATTATTGCTGTATAGTAAGTCCTAAAATCATGCAGTGTAAGTCTTCTAACTTTGTTTTTCTTTTAAAAATTGTGTAGGCTTTTTGAGGTCTTTTCAAGTCAGTTTGACACAGTTTCTACAAAAAAGCCTACTGTGATTGTGAGTGGAATTGCAGTGAATATATAGATTAATTTGAGGAGAAATGACATCTTAACAATACTGAGTCTTCCATTAATATGGTATATTTCTCCATTTAAGTCTTTTAATTTTATTTATTTATTAAAAAATATTTACCTATTTATTTGGCTACACTGGGTCTTAGTTGCAGCATGCGGGATCTTTAGTTGTGGCATGCGGGATCTTTTAGTTGTGGCATGTGAACTCTTAGTTGTGGCATGTGGGATCTAGTTCCCTGACTGGGGATTGAACATGGCCCCCTGCATTGGGAGCATGGAGTCTTAGCCACTGGACCATCAGGGAAGTCCCTATTTAGGTCTTTTTAAATTTTAGCAAGTTTGTAGTTTTTGCTGTATAGATTTTGTATCTGCTTTGTTAAGTGTATCCCGAAGTATTTCATGTAGAAATACAATTGATATTTTTTTTTCTTTTCTTTCTTTTAAATTTTTATTGGAATGTAGTTGATTTACAATGTTGTGTTTCAGGTGTACAGCAAAGTGAATCAGTTATACATATACATATATCCACTCTTTTTTAGATTCTTTTCCCATATAGGTCATTACAGAGTAGTAAGTTGAGTAGCCTGTACTATATAGTTATCTATTTTATATATAGTAGTGTGTATATATATAGTCAATCCCAGTCTCCCAGTTCCCACCCACCCCCTTCCCCCTGGCAACCAAAAGTTTGTTTTCTACATCTGTGACTCTATTTCTCTTTTGTAAGTAAGTTTATTTGTACCATTTTTTCTTTTTAGATTCCACATATAAGCGATATCATATATTTGTCTTTCTCTGTCTGACTTACTTCACTTAGTATGACAATCTCTAGGTCCATCCATGTTGCTGCAAATGGCATTATTTTGTTCTTTTTTATGGCTGAGTAATATTTCACTGTATATATGTACCACATCTTCTTTATCCATTCCTCTGTTGATGGACATTTAACAATTGATGTTTTTGGTATTTTGACCTTGTACTGTGCAGCCTTGCTGAATTATTAGATCTAGTAGGCTTTTTATATTTTCCTTAGTATTTTTTACATACACAGCTATAGTCTGCAAATAAACACAGTTTTATTTCTTTAATCTATATGCTTTTAAATTATTTTTCTTGCTACACTCGCCATGATTTGCCGTACAACGTTGCATAGAAGTGATGTAGTGATTTCTCCTTGATTTCATGTTCTGAATCTGGATCACTGTTGCCGTACTCTGTTCTTGACCTCTTGGCGCCAGGGTTGCTGGTAGGTCAGTTCTGTATCTCTCTGGTTGTCGTACTGGAAGTTCTTTCCCTAACTCATTCTTTTAGCCATTTGAATAACTTTGTAAGCACCTAATTTCCCATTAAATTCCTTTCATTAAAATACCGGATGTATTTTCTGTTTTCTGCACCCTGAACCTTGACTGATAACACTTCCATTTACCATATGGCTCGTTCTTAGGGTCCTTGGAGACTATTTTTTTATGGGTCAGGTAATAATTAACATTGGAGTAAAAAAATTAATGTTCTGGCCAGTCTCCTTTTTAATAGTTCCTTCATGATCTGATTCCACTTCTCAATGAGCTACATAGAAACCTTTTCTTTATAGAGATTGGGAAGGCAGTATTATCTTGAAGATGATACGGTTATATTATCTAAGAGTGGTTTAAATAAATAACAGTGGCCCTGCCATTTAATTATAAGTTGCTTCTTTCAGTCCCTGGGTACACATTTTTACAAATAGTTTAATTTGGGGAGTACAGCAGGAAGTACTGCTCAAAACCAGACATTCTGTAAATGCTTTGTTATTCATTTTGAAGTGTTCAAGGTGGTGCCTTGACAGTGTTCTTAGCTAATTAGCTGAGCCATACTATACGGGATAGAAATTTGCTCATTTGTGTATAAGAAAGGAGATCGAAAAACTTCTAAGGCTAATTTGCTTTTCATCAGAGGTAGTCTTGTCCTTTAGGTAAACATTTGAATGCTGACTTTAAATATTACTGGGTTTGGAGACACTGTAGAAATTGCTTCTGAAAGGAAGTACATATGTTTTTTTTTTTTTTTATTTTTGGCTGCATTGGGTCTTTGTTGCTGCGCACGGGCTTTCTCTAGTTGTGGCGAGTGGGGGCTACTCTTTGTTGCAGTGCACGGGCTTATCATTGTGGTGGCTCCTCTTGTTGCAGATCACGGGCTCTAGGCACACGGGCTTCAGTAGTTGTGGCTCATAGGCTCAGTAGTTGTGGCTCGCAGGCTCTAGAGGGCAGGCTCAGTAGTTGTGGTGCACGGGCTTAGTTGCCCCGAGGCATGTGGGATCTTCCTGGACCAGGGCTTGAACCCGTGTCCCCTGCATTGGCAGGCGGATTCTTAACCACTGCGCCACCAGGGAAGCCCAGTACATTTGTTTAGCAGGGAAGACAGTCAGTTAAATTTGTAATTGCCATAAGATATGAGGTTCATATAGTAGGAAGAGTTGGTGAGAGCATCATTTAGGAAGTGATATCTAAGCTAAGACTAAAGGATAATTATAGGAACTAGCCAGATGTTTGTAAAGGCCAGGACATTTGGGGAAACAGAGAGATCCAGAAGGGCTAGGGGTGGTGGTGGCATGAGTCAGTGAAGAGTATTAAGCCATTTTAAGTATCCATTGGAATAGTCTTCTCTTCAGTAGTAAGGCCTCATTAAGGCTTTCTAGAAGATGTGTGCTCTGCACTAGGTATTTATTCTCTGTTGGCCACATAGAGTATATGTATCTGCACTATAGGTAACTGGTCAGTGAGTATAGTCTGATATTTGCTGCTGCCATATTCAGTTAAGATTACCAAGATTAAATTATATTTTTTGAGAATTGCCTAAAGATTCTGGGGTCATTCCCTTCCTCTTGGGTTCTTAAATGGATATTGTAGTCTGGAATCCTCTGAACTTTTCTATTCAAAATTGTCTGTGCATTTAGTGGAGGGAGAGGAAGATCTGTCTCTTAATTTAGATTCTGAGTTTTGAAACCACCTGCCTGCTGATCTCCCTTTATTCCCTCTCCCCCTCAACAAGTTAAATATCATTGTTATGGATACCCTTAAATGCTTCCTCAGACTCTGCAGAGCGCTGTGCACCTGCCCTGCCGCACACCGCCCTCCACAGAGGTGTCTGTACTGAATTGGGCTTTGGGTGAAAGCACTGCTGTCTCCATCTGTGGAGATAATGCTGTCAGCAGCAGCCTTGTGAAATTCATTGTGGGTGTTGTGAAGATACTATATAACAGTGTCCTTTTTAAGGGGACCTTCAAGGAGTAAGTTCATTCTTTTTGTTAGCAATGCAAATAATTCTTTTTAATCAGAAAAATAATTTTTTCAACTTCAGTGGTACTTAGTTTTGTGGCTTTCTGATCATAGTTCTTTTTCAAATCAGCTGCTAGAAATCTTGAGTTAATTGAACTAGTCATTCATCAAAAAGAGACAGTAAGTAGCCTTAATGACTACTACATTATATTAGTAGCACATAAAACAGTACTTTGCTTGACATATAGTAGGCATTCAGTAAATATATGTTGAATGGATGGCATTGTTCAAGTAGCTGCTAAGTTTAAATCTCTAGAAGGTATGTTAGAAAAGAAATTGCTGGAAGATTATATTAGAAGAGCCAAGCAGTCTTTTTCTTGGATTTCTACAGTTGTATTACTTCCTCTTTAGTATCTTTTTCTGAAGCATATTTCTTCTTTTCTCTGTTCCTCCTTTCTAGACTCCTGTGGAAAGTATAGGTTACATAGATGAGACTGCAGTATCTTACCTACTTCGAAGGACCATAAAAACTGAGTTCACCGGCTATGTAATCTGTATATTTAGGATTATTTCAGTTGAGGTCTGGATACAATGTTCATACTTATTTTTTTTAATTAATTAATTTATTTATTTTTGGCTACACCAGGTCTTAGTTGTGGCTAGTGGGATCTTTCTTGCAGCGTGTGGACTTCTTAGTTGCTGCATGTGGACTTCTTAGTAGTGGCATGTGAACTCTTAGTTGCAGCACGCATGTGGGATCTAGTTCCCCAAACAGGGATCGAACCCCGTGCCCCCTGCATTGGGAGCATGGACTCTTACCCACTGGACCACTGGGGAAGTCCCTATACTTACCGTTGACTTGCATTGATAATTCGATATTCATTGGATTAGTATAAAGAATGATCTACATGTAAAGACTTCTTTCGGTAGGTAGAAAATATACCTAAGATGAGAATTAAAATTGGTCTTCATATTAATGGCAGTAAATGATATTTGTCTTTTAAGGATAGTCATTTTTATAATGAGAAGTTGTAAGTTGTGTAGCAGTTCTGAATACTGTATTGTTGAAACATCAATAGCAGATACGAGCATCCTATTAGTAATTGTAATGTGAAAATAGTTTGAAAAGTGCAGTCGTGAATTATTCAACACTTCTATTTCATATTATGGGAAATAACTATTTTATGATTTTGAATAGAACCATAGGTTGTTTACTTAAAAAAGGATGGCTGTGTTCTTCCTCTCCCTTCTCACTTTGAGTCTCTGGAATCTGTTCTATTTTTACTTGTGGATCTACATACTGAAGCTGTCTCTGATTTCATGCTCTGAAGATCAACAAGAGATCTTCTCTTGTAAGATGAGAGTTGTATAATTGGTGACTATTAGAAGAGTAAACAAGTCTTAGTAAGTCAGTAAACATTTATTGAGGTTTTTTTTTTCAGTAAAAGCAATGCTGTACCAAATGTCTCTTGGTACTATGACTAAAGATAATTCAATAATTCAGTGGCTGGCTTTATGCCTGATAAATAATTGCTAGAAGTAATTTTTTTTTTAGTATTGTTGAAGCTTTATTTTCTTTATGCTTAATTTTTAAACTCTTTTTAAGTGATCAGTGAAAGTAATACATATGAAATATTTACAAATTGTTGGAAATAAGCCAGGATTATTGAATTTGAAAAAAGTCTGGCAAATCAAATTTAATCTTCATTTTTATTATAAACTGAAAGTGAAGTAGTACTGTTTAAAATTCAAATTGAGCAACATTATACTTTTCAAGGCATTAGAATCTGCTTAGGGCTTGGTTTGAAAAGATTTGGGGCGGGGGGCTGTGCTGTGCGGTTTGCAGGATCTTAGTTCCCCCACCAGGGACTGAACCCCGGCCCCGTCAGTGACAGTGTCAAGTTCTAACCACTGGACTGTCAGGGAATTTCCTGAAAAGATTTTTAATTCTTAGAAGATTACCTTTGCTAAACACTGCAGAGAAGACCTAATGACAGCCCTCCCTCCCCCCAAAAAGTAATGAACGTTAGGTTGTTGTTATGAGGCTGGGCCCTGTGTTTCTAGCTGCCCATTTGGTGCTATCGTTCTGCTTGTTCTTTCTGGATCTCTGGCCTAACATGGCATCATATCAGACTTTAATTATGCATCCATTTATTTTGCAAAGCTGATTTAAAGTTTTCAGATAATGTTTTCAAGTTGAAGTTTGATCTTTTATTTCTTTGGCGCATGAATACATATAATAAGCAAAACTTGTTTGAATTTTGAATTGTAGGAAATTTCTAAAGACAGGGGAAATATGTAGTTTTTTCCCACCCTTAGCTCTCATCACTTTTAAAATTCTGGTGTTGTCTGTATATTCATGGTTTGTTCTTTGAAATTGGTATGTTCCATTCTTTATTTTTACCTAAAGTTTTTTTTTAAGGTTATGGCATCCTTCGCCCTCCCCCCCTGCCCCCTGAATTTTGCCTGCTCCTCACCCGTCTTTTATTTCCCCTTAATCTGTGGCAGGGTAGACCTAGGGGCAGATAGCCATATGGAACTTGTCTGTTAGTTAAATAGACAGTTGGGCATACTTTTTTTAAAAAAAGGATTTTATTTATTTATTTATTTGGCTGCATTGGGTCTTTGTTGCTGCACGTGGGCTTTCTCTACTTGCGGCGAGCGGGGGGCTACTCTTTTGTTGCAGTGCGCGGGCTTCTCATTGTGGTGGCGTCTCGTTGTGGAGCACCGGTTCTAGGTGTGCAGACTTCAGTAGTTGTGGCTCGCGGGCTCTAGCGTGCAGGCTCAGTAGTTGTGGTGCACGGACTTAGTTCGTCTGCGGCATGTGGGATCTTCCTGGACCAGGGCTCGAGCCTATGTCCCCTGCATTGGCAGGTGGATTCTTAACCACTGCGCCACCAGGGAAGCCCCAGCTGTGAAATTTTCTTGCAAAAAATTCACGTCTGAATCTGATCAAGCCTCTGGATCTACCAATTTATAGGAAATACAGGGTACAGAAAAAACATGTTCAAAGACACCACAGGAAGATACAATCAGTAAAATCTAGAAGGAAATTTTATAGGACAAGTGTCTTGTTTTTTTTTTTTTCAATAAATAAGTGACAGGAAAAGAAAAAGGCTCAGGAAACCTATAAATTATTAACTAAATACAGTGTGGGGATCTTGCTTGGATGGATCCTGATTCTAACCAACTAACTGTAAAAATAGTCTTTACGGAGAAAGTGGTAATTTGAGCACTGGGTATCTGATACTAACAAATTGTTCATTTTTCTTAGGCTGTGATAATAATATTGTGGTTATGTTTTAGAACTTTTAATTTTAGTATGACAGCTGGAATTTAAAATCCAGGTTGAGGGGGTCTGGGTAGGGGAATACATAAACAAGATGGGCCATGTATTGATAATTGAACCTGGATCATGGGTACATGGTAAACCGTTTTACTATTCTACTCTGCTGATAATTTGGTAAGTTTAAAAAGGGAAATATATGCTTATGCTTTGGTCTTATCTGAATTGCATGAAATCCAGTTTTTATATACGAGGCAAATGAGTTTTCTCAATTGTTAAATTTTTTTCTTGAGTTGTCTTCTCAGACTAAGACCAGTAGAACTTTTGGGAGATAGTATTTATCATTTGAATTATCTGTGAGACTTAAATTCATGCCTCATTTTTTGTGTGTTTCATGGTTGGGCTAAGGATTTTTTTTTTTTTTTTTTTAAAGAAATAAGATTAAAATAACTTCTGAGACCCATTCCTTTTGACATTTGCTTCAGTACTAGGGCAAGCTGTATAGAGAACCTTTTTTCGTATTATTGATTGGGCTTCTTATTTGGAGATCCTTTGAAATACAGACTGCTATATGTTGTGTGCTCTAGTGTTAATATCAATAATTAGCTATTCTTTGATTGCTTCTTTTCTTGTTATGCTGTTTATTCCTCATTAACTTGATTTACTGTTGAGGATAACTTTGGCTCTGCCTTCAATAAATGAAGGACATAGTGCTGTTTTAGAAACCTGCTGGAGCACCAGTGTATTTGTTTGCCTCAGTTTTTTCTTTTGGCTAATAGTCATTGCTGTTTTTTTCCAGGGACATCCCTGGAGCTTTAGTTTCCAGAGTTTATATCTGTTGCAACCAAAGAGAAATTTACCAATAATATGTATTTTTTACCTTCTGGAAAAAAGGTTTGAAGAAGAGTATAGTGAAATCTCTCACCCTCTTATATAGGAAAAGAGGACTTGGCCTTGTTTTAAAGCTTTATAGCTTTTAAGTGATTGGATCATGTAAAAACTATCTCACATAGCACTTTCAACTCAAAGTGCTGACATATCAAATTTAATCTCTAAATTTAATTCTATAGTCATTTAGCAAATATTGAGTGCCTACTTTTATAAGCATTGTAGTACTTTAAAGAACAGAATATAAAAGTCTTGCTGGCACAGAATTTACATTTAGTGTGGGAAGACAGATAATAAACTAGATAATTAAGTTAAAATGTGGTGTGTTAGTGATAAGTGCCCTGAAGGGAAAATAAAGTGGGGAAAGAGGATGGAAAGTTGAGGGTGGAGCACTGGTGTCTGGGGGCCAAGCTTCCCAGGCAGTGAGGCTCTGAGGTAGGAGGAGGGGCCTGGTTGTCAACGGACAGCAAGGTGAGGGTTGATAGTGTGGTCTTTATAGGGAAGAACTTTCGCTTTTATGCTGAGGCAAACCATTAGAAGGTTTTCAGCATAGGAGTTGACATGATTTGATTTACATTTTAACAGGATCACGCTTGACTTGTGATGCTGAGTATATAGACTGCAGAGAGAGAAGGGCAGAAACAAATAGACTATGAAACTTTAGCAGTAAGCCAGAAGAGATATGACATTGGCCTGGACCAGAATGGTGGCAGTGGAGATGATAAATGGTTGAATTTTTGGTTATATTTGCTAAATCGAGTGGTCAGGATTTACTGATGAGCCAGATTTTGGGAGGGAGGAGTGTGTGTGTGAGTGTGTGTGTGTATGGAGAGAGAGAGAGAGAGAGAGAGAGAGAGAGAATGTGTCCAAGATGCCTTCAAGGTTTTTGGCCTGAGCAACTGAAAGGAGGGAGTTGGCATTAACTGCGATGGAAAAGATTGCAGGACCAGGTAGAGGGATTACCAGGGGCTGGGTTCTGAATACACTGATTTTGAACAGCCTATTAGGCATTGAAGTAGAAAAGCCTTATAGTCAGTTTATCATATATGATCAGGAAATCAGTGAAAAGGTATGGCTTAGAGACATAAACTGGGGAATTGCTAGTGTATAGATTGTAAATAAACCATGAGACTGGTTGGGGTCAGTAAGAGAAGAGGATTAAGGACCAAATCTTGGGGCACACCAGCATTAAGAGGTCAGAGAAATTATCAGAAACTAGGGAAGGAGTGTGAGGGGGCATGGTCAGGGAGGTAAGTGGAAAACCAAAATATGGTGGCCTGTAAGCCAAGTGAAGAAATTTCAGGGAGGGAGGGAGATCAGCTGTGTCAAATAAGAGGTCAGGTAAGACAAGGACAGATAAATGACTACTTGAGGTGAGTGGAGACTTTGAAAAGGACAGTTTAAGTGCTACTGGTGGGGGCAAAAGCCAGGTTGGTGTGAGCTTAAGTGAATAGGAGAGGAACTGGAGACAGGGAATGCAGATGACCCCTAGAAGTTGTGCTCTTAAAGTAGGGCAGCAGAGAAATGGGGCAGTAACTGGAGCAAGTGTGGGCTTCATTTTTGTGTTTGTAAAGGTTGGAAAATGATAGCATGTATGTTGATGGGATTGAATTC
Organism: Balaenoptera borealis; assembly: GCF_965194805.1. Classification (NCBI taxonomy): domain Eukaryota; kingdom Metazoa; phylum Chordata; class Mammalia; order Artiodactyla; family Balaenopteridae; genus Balaenoptera; species Balaenoptera borealis. Next base: position 49,920,215 of record NC_138879.1, on the reverse strand, counting down.
AGTAGAGAGGGAAGAATTGCTACACAGGAGAGGGTAGGAATTTCTGGAGCAATGTCTGAGTGGAGGAAATTAGATGGGATCTAATTACTGCCCAGTTTGGAAGCCTTAGCTAGGAGCATGGGCAGCTAGCTCATCTAGAGTAACACACGAGAAGGTAGAGTAATGAGTCTATGGGCAGAGATTCAGGGAAGACATTGGATTTGTATACAGTGTGGAAAATTTTATTACTTACCTCATAGGATTTTTGTGAGTATTAAATAGGTTAATACTTGTAAAGGGATGATTATAGAACATAGCAAAGCACTCAATACGTGTTGACTATTATTATCATCACTTGTAGAGGTAACTGTAAACAATTTGGTGTATGAAATTGTTAAGGTGGTAATATTTGTTTATAAACTCACAATGTTATTTACATGACCAGTTAAATCTTTTGTGTGTGTAATTCTCTGGAAATACTGGGTTTTCACTTTACTGAATTGATCCACCTGGCTCAAATTCAGTGATTTCTGGTTATGCTATCGTTTCTTTGCAAAGATGCTGGTGGCCACTAGAGGTGCTACTCACACAGAATATTAACTTAAAGCATATCACAGAAAGACAAGATATTCATAGATCTAATCAGAAACATTATAATTGTATGTTATGGCTTTGAAGGTGGTCCGTTTTCTTTACTATGTGGGTAAAAGTCTCTTTACCAAAATTGTAGCATTGCCTAATGGAAAATAGAATTCTTTTTATACTTTGCTTAGGATAGAAGTAGCAGAGAAATAATATATATTTATATAAACTGTAATTGCAATTTTAGGACCAGTTTTAAAGCTGGGGCAGTTAATACAGGAGTATTAAAGGGAGAGTTGGAAATGCTTGGGAAATCTGCTCAGACTCTCACCTGGCTTTAGGTATATTCATATTTTGAAAATGAGATGGAGAATATTTAAAATCGATAAGTACATTAGTGTCATTTTAGGGTGATATGGGGGGAGTGAAAGCTGAAAAAGAGAAATGTGGAGAAGTCTGATCAGAGAACCCAGAGCTTCTGTTAGACGCAGGGTTTCTCTGACGGAGAATCAGATCTTGGTATACAGAATCCCAGGTTCTGACTGGGTTGTTGTGTAAGAAGCAATAGGACTAAGGTATATAGATTTGGTAAGACAAGACCTAGGATGTAAAAACCTTTAGGAGGCTTTTAAATGATCTGGGAAAGTTGGAAACTAGAGAGAGGAAGGTTAAAGAGGAGTTGATTTGAATCAAGGGCCGATAATTGATAAGAATTTAAAATTTACTGTTTGAAATACCTTTGGACCTAAATTATTTTTATATTTATAAAACTATAAAGTATAAAAACATTTATAAAATTATGCTTTCGAGCACCCATCATTTGCTAACTGAATGTTCAACACTGGACAATATTCTGAGATATAAATATTTAGACATGGATCCTGTAGTCGACAAAACCATATCAAACTAAGGGAAGTAATATACCATAAGAAAGATAAAAGTTATGATGCTGTAGCTTTTTATAAGAGGTGGAGACTACCTTCAGTTAAAAAGGGTTCATGGAGGAAGCAACATTGTGGGATGGCCCTTGAAAATGGAAGATAGAAATGTTTGTGAGGATATTTTAGATAACAGCACGCATTACTAGGTAGGAAAGAGTAGGTAGTGTGTTAGGTAGGAAAGAGTAGTGCTATAAATAGTTCAGGTTAAAATTAAATCCAAATAAATGTCTCAGAGCAGGGATTTTTTTCCCCCCCCTTCCTTTTCTTTCTTTTTGTCCACCAGTGAATCCTTTGGAAGTTTGTGGGTGAGGTGGGTAGGAAGTGGAAAAGGGTGAGAGGGTGAAGCAGAAAGCTATGGTAACCAACCATATAAAGAAATTACTTTTTTTAATTATGAAAGAGAATATGCTTAAAAAGCATAGGGATATAGAAGTAAAGAAAAAAGCTGTTAAGCAGAGAGAAAAATACTGTGAACAATTTATGTTCTTAGTTTTTATTTATTTATTTTTAAAATTTAAAATATTTATTTATTTTTAAAATTTTTGGCTGCGTTGGGTCTTTGTTGCTGCGGGCAGGCTAAGCGGCAAGCGGGGGCTACTCTTCGTTTTGGTGCCTGGGCTTCTCGTTGGGTGGCTTCTCTTGTTGCAGAGCACAGGCTCTAGGTGCACGGGCTTCACTAGGTGTGGCACTTGGGCTCAGTAGTTGTGGCTTGCGGGCTCTAGAGCACAGTCTCAGTAGTTGTGCCACATGGGCTTAGTTGCTCCGCGGCATGTGGGATCTTCCCGGAGCAGGGCTCTAACCCGTGTCCCCTGCCTTGGCAGGCAGATTCTTAACCACTGTGCCACCAGGGAAGCCCTGTTCTTAGTTTTTAAAATTAAAATTAATTTTGTTAAGAATTACAGGACAGGTAAAGTCAAATTATCTTGAAATAAAATTTCTTAAAATAAATTTCTTAAAAATAAATGAGCACAAGGACCCACTAGAAAAAAAGGACAAGGGCATGAACAGTCTATTTAAGGAAAGTTAGAGATGACTTTGAAAAATGTTGAAGATGCTAGACTTCATAGAAGCACAAATTAAAGCTACACTGAGATACTCTTTTTCACCCAGACACGAGCCAGAGCATCTTATAGTACATGAAGCTATCAATCCTTACCTCCTACCCACGTGCTCAGTTTCCAGTCCCCCTGTTCATTTTAGTCGTCTACTCTTAAATATGGACAGTCAAGTTTTATCAGATAAGTAAAATAATGTTTCCTCATATGAAAGAAGTCAGTGGAGGTAGAAAACGACTAGGAGGAAATAAATATACCTCAGACATGGAGAAGGAAACATTTAAAAAAGAAAAAAAGTTAGTAACAAAGATTAAGTTTATAAATAGGAGCAGAATTCTGTAAAGAAGGAAAGGAGCTCTTAGAAAATAAAATTGAAGAAATCTTCCAGAAAGTACAACAAATAGGACATTGTAAAAGAGGAGCAAATATTTTTGAGAGGCTAATACTGTAAAAGTATTTGTGATTTCTGTGTGTGAATATGACTGATAAGAAATTTTTTAAAACTTTAAAAGTATGATGCATTAGGAGAAATTAAGTGATAATTTTCTCAATGGTGCCAGTTTTTCTGTAGAACAAATTCCTAAAAATGGAATTTAAATGAAAGGGTGAAAAGTAAAGTTTAATAATACCAAATTGCCTTCTATAAAAATTAAATCGTGACATTTTTGCCTACTGCTTATTGGCTCATATCTTGGCCAATTCTGGTTAAAACTGAGACTCACTTTCCAATCTTAAGATATAAGTGATATTTACAATTTTGAAATAGGTTAAACAGTTGTTCATGTATTTATTGGACATTTGTATTTACTCCACTGTGCACTTGTTGGATCTCGTCTTATTTATTTTTTTGTCAGTGCCCTGTACTTATTTGGGGATTACCTCTGTCACGTGTGCAAATGTTTGCTTCTTAGTTTGTGTTAACGGATTCCTCCTCTTCTCCCTCTTAAACCTTTCAGAAGTTTAAAGTTTTTGTATTGTATTTAAAGTTTTAATTTGTGGCTTCTAGGTTCTGTATCTGATTTAAGACCTTCTTCTTCTTTATTTTATTTAAAAAAATTTTTTTGATGTGGACCATTTTTAAAGTCGTTATTGAATTTGTTACAATATTTCTTCAGTTTTATGTTTTGGTGTTTTGGCCACGAGGTGTGTGGGATCCCAGCTCCCCAACCAGGGATCGAACCTGCACCCGCTGTGTTGGAAGGCAAAGTCCCAACCACTGGATCGCCAGGGAAGTCCCTAAGAATTTTTTTGGTTTTTAAAAATAATTAATTAATTAATTAATTAATTGTTTTTTGGCTGCGTTGCATCTTTGTTGCTGCCTGTGGGCTTTCTCTAGTTGTGGTGAGCGGGGGCTACTCTTCAGTAGTTGTGGAGTGCGGGCTCAGTAGTTGTGGCTCGTGGGCTCTAGAGCACAGGCTCAGTAGTTGTGGTGCACAGGCTTAGTTGCTCCATGGCATGTGGGACCTTCCCGGACCAGGGATCGAACCCATGTCCCCTGCATTGGCAGGCGGATTCTTAACCACTGCACCACCAGGGAAGTCCCCCTAAGACTTTTTCTAAACCAGGATTTTAAAAATGTTTCTCATTCTCCCATATTTTCTTTCTGTACTTTAATGGTTTTATTTTCTACATTAAATTTTTTTATCCATCTTGACTTTATTGTTGTTGTAAGGAATTAGGTAGAGATTGACTTTATTTTCTTTAATGAATCAGTTGGCCTAACACACCATTTTTGACTCATTCATTTTCCTCTCTCCTGATTTGAACTGCTATCAGATTTATCATATACCAAATTTCCATGTGTATTTTGGTTCATTTCTGGACACTTCTCTAGATCTCCAAGTCTGTTCTTAGTCCAGATTATACTATGTTAGTTATTGTAATTTTAGAAAGTTTTTCATTTATACATCATCTTATTTTCATCAGTTATAAACAAATAGAATTTTAAAAATCAGTTGTAAAGAGATTATAACAAACAGCTGCCTGTGTCTCTTCTCATTTGGAAAGTTCAAGACTAATGTTGAAGTTTTGATTAGAAAAAAAAAAGTCAACTGTTTTTCTCTCTGGAAGCTGTTAGGATTTGGTGTTCTGAAATTTTATTTTGCTCTTAGTGTGAGCCTCTCTGTTAATGTTTTGTGCATTTTGAGGGCCCTATTATAAATTTTATGTCTTGCAGTTCTGGGAAAATTGTGTGTATGTATGTATGTGTCCATTCCTCTTTCTGTTTTCTGTTATCTCTTTTTGGAACTTCTGTTAATGGGATGCTAGACTTGTTGATGTGGGAAGATTAAGGTGAGCAGGGGGAAGAGAAGTAGGAGATGGGGTCAGACAGCTAAAGGGAAAGATGTGTGCCAGGTCCTGTTGGGCATCGTGGGCCATTATGAGGATGCGGGCTTTCGCTCTAAGTGAGGTGGAGAGCCGACATGTGTTTTCAGCAGAGGAGAGAGATGATCTGACCCTTATTTTAGTAGGCTCACTCTTTGAGACAAAAACTGCAGCTCTCAGCCTTTCTGAATAAGAGATGGGATTATTCAAAGTTGTAGTTAGAATAGTTTTAGCACCTATAAAAATTTGTCCCTGAATACTTACAATTCAAGTGATATTTTAACTGTATTTTTTTAGCTCCATCTTGAAAAATTTTTTTTCTGTGTGTATTTTAAGTAAATTTTTAATGTTTTAGTTTTGAATAGCTTAGTTTTATCAGTTTATATTGGATTGTATGTTTAACATTTATTTTAATAAGTTTACATTTTCTTGATATTTCACAATTAACACTTTTTTGCATTGAGATTATTTTTACAAATTCTACGAATTGTTAAAAATTCTTAGCACTTTAATTAAAATGCAAATATTAATGCTGTTATTTTGATGATACTGGCATCTTTTTGCTTCAGAGTTGCATGCACTAGAATCACTTTGTCAAGTTTTACTCACCGCTATCCCTCACCCTGCCCCCCAGTACTTTGCAGTTTTGATCAAGTGCATTGCATTGAATTTATAGATTGATTAAAGGTGATTTGACATCTTTACAGTGTTGTTATCTTTTCCAAGAACGAAATCTGGCTTCCTATGTATTCCTAGCTTTCAGTGGGCATTTTAATTATTTATTTTTAAAACAGGCTCTACATTTTTCTGTTAGACTTGAATTGCTTCTGGGTACAGGATTATTTTTCCACTTTTTTTTTTTTTTTTTGATTAGCTGGTATTTATGTATAAGAAAGCTGTTAATTTGTTTAATTTTGTAATTGCCCGCTTTGTTTAGTTTTTCATTTGGTTTTGTTAGCTTTCCTAGCTATGCAATAATCATATTCATATCTCCTCTTTAAATATTTTTTTAAACCAGAGCACATTGCTTAATTTTTCTAAAACATTGTTAAATGTTTTACTATTATTTATTATTATTAATAGTTTTTTTAAACTATTAGTGTTATTTGCTTTCATTTTTCTTTCCTCAAAGAACATTAGTTTTATGATTGCTCATCTTCATTTCCTTTCTTTCATAATGGTTGTCATGGAGGGAATCCTTGTTTTGTTTTGTTACCTGACTTCAATGGGAATACTTCTAGTTTTTGCCTTACTGGCTTAATGTATTATTTGTGTACATAAAATCTTTAATGAATATACACAGTATATAGCTGCATGTGTATTATATGGTATGTCTTTCTTAAAAATATTGGTGCTATATCCACCTCTGTTTTATTAGGATTCTCTTTCCTTTTAATATCGGGAATGTGTATTGCTGGTTTTTTTAATAGCTGCATTTCTTTTAGCTTTTTATTTTTAAAAGTTTTTTGGCCTCGCCGTGCGGCATGTGGGATTTTAGTTCCCTGACCAGGGATCGAACCCACACCACCTGCAGTGGAAGCATGGAGTCTTAACCACCAGACCGCCAGGGAAGTCCCTATATTGCCATTTTATGAAAAGTTTTCAACAGTAAAAACAAATGCCTTTTCTCATTTGATCTTAATATGATGTTAGCTCAAAAGATTGAGCCTCTCTTGAATTTGTGGAAGATTGACACCTTTTAAATTTACTGTTGGGTTATATTTACTAGTATTTTTTATTTTAGAAAGGTGGTATGGCTTAGAGGTTAAGTGCCCTAGCCTCTCTGTTATCTAACTTTTCTGTTTCTGTTTCCTCAGCTGTAAAGTGGAGATAACAGATAGTTCTCAGCTCATAAGCAGGTAGTGGTAATCAGTCAGTAGGCACCAGCACTATTGTGATGTACAGGTTGTTAAACTACTTGCTCCCTTCCTTGGCTGTTACCCTTCCTCCTTGTGATCTAGCCACTAAAGGGGTACTGTGTGGCAAAAAAGAGGGCCTCTGGGATGGTGTTCCAGCATAGCCTAGTCCTGGCATGCTTCTGATGGGTTGGTGACTGTTCTGTACCTGCTGTTAAATATTTTGGTTCTCCAGCTTGTCGGATTGTTTTGAGAGTAAATGAGTTGATGTTACATTGCCTATCTAAGACCAGTGTCTGGAGTATAGTAAATACTATATATTAGTGTTTGCTGTTATTTAGAATTTTTGTCAAAGAGTATCCTCTGTGCTGTCCGTGCACGATTGGCTCCATGAAATGTAGAAAACTTTTGTTTCTGGATATACTTTAATAAAGGAACTACCTTTTGAAATTACTATGAACATGTCCAGGACTGGTGTTTGGAGTGGTTGGAGAGATAACTCTTTGGCAGCTTAGTTCTTTGGAGGTTATTGAAGTGTTTGCTTTCTAATTCTACTTGATTCCACTTGACAATTTGTATTTTCCTAGAAAATCATTTATTTTATCTACATTTAAAAATTTAGTAACTTAAAATTTACTGGAAACTTATTTTGGTTTCCTCTGTATCATCTTACTGCTTCTTTTTCAGTTCTAATTTTATATAGTTGTTTTTTTAGTCTAGCTAATGGTTTATCTGTTAGAGTTTTTCCCCTTCCCTTCAAAATGCAGCTGCTAGGTTTTAGAATTAAATCTACTAGCTTCTGATTTCTAATTGAGTAACTTATGAATTTCTTTAATTCCTTTATTTTGCTTTTTAAAATTGAAGTATAGTTGATTTACAATGTTAATTTCTGCTGTACAGCAGTGACTGAGTTACACACACACACACACACACACACACACACACACACACACACATTTTTGTTTATATTCTTTTCCATTGTGATTTATCCCAGGACCCACTGAATATAGTTCCCTGTGCTACACAGTAGGACCTTCTTGTCCATCCATTCTATATGCTATTGGTTGCATCTGCTAACCCCAAACTCCCAGTCCATACCCCCCTCCCCCCTCCCTATTCTGCTTGGTTTTTTAGTTCTATTTATTTTCTAACCTTGAGTTGAATGCTTAATATTTAATTTTAATTCTTGATCCGTTGATACTATTTAGGCTGTGGATCTTCCTTTGAGTATAGCTTTATTTATGTATCAAAGGTTTTTTTATATTGGTAGTTTCTATAATTGTTATTTATTAGATAATCTGTATTAATTTTGATTTCCATCTTTGAATGGAGTAGTTTAGGGAGAGATAGTACATAAATGGTCAAGTCTCTTCCACTAAGGGGAGTAGTTTAATTGTTTCATCTTCAGATGGTGGTCTCTATTATTTCTGCTTGCTTAAATTTTTAGGTGTTATGGCCTAAATAGACGATCAGTTTTTATAAACTGTTCCATAGGGATTTTATCTCATCCCATCATATGTTGTTCAGCCGTTTTATCGTTTTATCTGTTTGGTCTTTAAGGACTGAAATGGTGATTGCCTTCTACTTTTATTTCTGCCCAGTTTTCTTGTATTTCTTTAAAGTTTGGGCTCCAAATATATATATATATATATACACACACACACACACACACACACACACACACACACACACATATATATATATATATATATATATATATATATATATATGGAGAGAGGGAGAAGGTTTTGGTGTACATAGTTTTATATACATTATATCTTCTTTATGGATTGTAATCTTGAGCATTCTGAAAAGTGACCTTTTTGCCACCTTTAATGTTCTTCTACTTTGAATTCAACTGATAAGAGTGTTTATACTTGCTTGCTTATACTTATGTCTAACCTTTTATTGTTAACCTCTCAAAGTCTTTGTTTTAGGTTTGTCTCATTTAGACCCCATGTAGTTGGATAAAGAAAGGTTAGTCTTTTTGGACCCAATCTGAGATGCTTTTAATCATTTACATTAATATTGTATGTTTGGTTTTGCTTCTGTAATACTGTTCTTTTCATTGCCTATCTTTCTGTTTGGTTTTCTTTTTTCTGTGTTAAACTACATGGTTTATTGCCTTTATTTTCTCTTCCTTCTCTCATTTTGGAAGTTTATACTGTATTTCATTATGTCTAAAGTACCATTGATTGTAAGATTGTACGACAACCACTAACATGGTTAAGTTCTGTCAAAGAAACTATGACATGCCATTGGTTGTAACATGCATGCTGATTTCAGATATACTAAAATGTGAAAAAAAGTGCATCTTAGAATAGATGAAATATGGTAGCTTATAGTTCTGTGGCTACTATTATAAAGGTATAGCTTTAATATTCTTAAATCTATTATGTTTATCAAATAGATTTTTCTATTTGAGGAGTGGTTGTTTGAATGCTCTATTCTCAGGAGTCTAGTATGTTTAAAAATGTTGGAGGATTTCACAAGTGAAGTTATATTTTGGCTGGTTATAGAATTTTTGAGCTATGTTGCCTTCCCCTTAATACCCAGTAGACATTTCTCCATTATCTTCTGGCATCTAGGGTTACTCTAGAGAAGTCTGGGGCCAGCCTGACTTTTTTTTTCCCTTTGTAGGTGACCTACTTCTGCCTGGGTATTGGTAGAATTCTTTCTTTATCCTTGAAGTTCAGTAACTTCATCAGGATATATCTCGGTCTTGGTGTGATTCTCTATTACATTTTCCTGTTACATGGTAAGCCGTTTCAATCTGCGATTCAGGAATATTTTCTTATATATCTTGTAATATGCTTTCATTTTTATTTTTCCTCAAAAGACATCAGTTTTATGATTGTTCATCTTCATTTCCTGTCTTCATTTTATTTTTCTAAATGCTTCCTTCGTTCTCTTCTGCTGTGTTCTAGTGAATTTTCTTGAGGTTCTCTTTCATTTCATAAATTTGTTTTCATCAACATCAGGTCTGCTACTTCCTTTATGCTATGTAGTTTTCATTGTGCCAGTGGCTTGAGTACTTCATTCAATTTTATTTATGTCTGTGAGCTGCCCTTTCAGCTTGTCTCGTTTATTTCCCTCTTTAAAAAACCTTTACTTCTTGTGGTAAAAACAGGTAAAACCACATTGTTTTTTGAGAAAATGGATGGGTAGAACCAGTTGCAAAACAGCTAATACCAAAATTTATTCTCCAAGAACACAAAAAACAAGTGATTAGTGAAACTTTTTTTTGTAAAGTCATGCTGTTAAGTGTGCTTTATTAATGGCACGAAATATGGAAAAACTGTTATTCATTTGCAGGCTTAAAGACATTTCTTTTTGCAGTTGGATAAGCTTCTTTTTAACTCAGTAGAAATCTGTTTTGCCATGTGTGCTTCTGTGTGTATGAGGGAGAAGTGTTCAAGGATTTTTCTTATTAATCATTGAAAATCTGTTGAAGATTTCTTTTTTTCATCCAGTGAGTTGTAATGTAGACTAGAAAAAAATTCATTGAAAAAGAAAATCATGACTGACAAAGGCTCTGTCATCCGTATGTGCCACAGTAAAAGACCTGCTATGTGAATTTCACAGGAATGCTAACTTGCTCTTTGTTTTATTCTGAAGAAATGAAGGTGATCAACAGCGTGCCCCTTGATCTCCATTCGGGGTTGAAGGAAATAGTGAAAATTGTGAATGTGTGCAAATTGTGGTTACTGAGCATGAGACTTTCACTGTGACATATTTAAAAAGGTATAAGACTTCTGTACTTTAAAGTATCTTAGCTCTTTAGGGGATAGGTTCTCCCTTTTTTTTTTTTTTTAAATGGTGGCAGATACCAGCATTTAAAATTTTACTTTTGATGTTAAGAAAGGTTGTTTTAATTATTTCAACAGACTTGCACATTCATTATGGCCCAGTATGCCAGCAACATACTCAGTATTGTGAATAACCTGAATTTACCACTCCAGAGTCTAAGTCATAGCGTATCCTTAAAATTGAAATTGCCAGAATTTCTTAAAGGTTCCAAACTGTTGTGCTTGTTTGCTAATAATCTGGCAATTCCTAAGATGATATATATGTTTTATCTAATCTGTTAATTCAACAGATACTTACAGAGGGCCTACTACATGCCAGGGACTGTAACAGGTGCTGGACTACATCAGCAAACAAACAAAAATCCATGTTCTTTTAGAGCTTGCATTCTAGTGGGGGTAGGGGAGAGAAACAATTAATAGAAAGTTGTATGCTGCGGGGGAAGTATCCATAAAACGGAATAAAATAGGGACTATGAAGAGTAATAAGGAGTAAGGGGATAAAATAGGGAGTAGAGCGTAAGAGTGTGAGGGTTATGATTTAAAATAGGATGACATTTAAATAATTGAATTAGCTGAGGAAGGGAATCATGCAGAGGGTACAGCAAACACAAAGGCCCTGAAGTGGAGATAGTCTTGAATGTCAGAGGAAGATGAGGGAGAGCAGTTAGCTGAAGCCAAGTGTACAAGGTAGCAAGTAGAAGGTTGAAAAGATACTGGTTGATTCTAAAGGACCTTTTAGGCAATTATGCAGGCTGTTCATTACTGTGAGGCAGAACTCAAAGCCATTGGAGTAGTAACATGATCTGAATTCACAGTTTGACAGGATTGTTCTGGGTGCTGGGTTGAGAATAGACACACGAGAAAGAGATGTTTCATAGTACCCCAGTACACACATTTAAGTAAACATTTATAATTGAAATGAAAGCTTCACCAACAATATCCCTATTTTATTTTTCCTTTTATTAGGAAAAAATGCTGTTTATATCCCACTAGATCTGTTTCATGACTGCATAACTTATAGTTGAAAAACACTGCTAAATGAGGTGCATACAGCCTCTGCCTTGGTGGGAAGGAAGTAGAACGTAGGATGTTGTGTATTAAAAGGAAAATGAACAAAGTATAAAATAAAAAAGGATGAAAACTTAAAATCAATATTATACACACACTTAGCTTAAAAAATCAAGTAATCAAATATCAGTGATACAAAAGGCCTAATAATGAAGAGCCACACTCTCCAGAGGCAACTACTTTGAAAAAAACCTTTTTGGTTCACATTTCCTGGGGCTGAACTCCATGTTCTAAATAATATGCTTATAGTGTTTATTTTTTGGTTTATCAACTTTAGACATTCTCTGTTGACTTCTTGCTATGACAGATGTTTTCAGTCCCACTTCTCACTACGACGGTCACTGAACTGGCGCCTCTCTGGGGTTCTGCCCAGAAGATTAGCCTTCCTCGCCCGCTGCACCCCCTCTGTGAGTATTCTGCTCTTCTCCCTCCACTGTGCCTAATCCACATTCCTCCATCCGTTTTCCATCTTTTCAGAACCATGGGCAATCTACCTAGGCTTTTTAAAAAATATTTTTAGTTAAAAAGTTATTTTAAAATTTCTTTAGAAAGGCTTATTTAATAAAGTTATTAGAAAGGAGAAGAGATAAACACATGTGCTCATGCTGGCACCTTGAACTGGAAGATAGATTAGAGGTTTGGGCCAAATTTTTTGGTTTCACTTTTTAAAAATACATGTAGTGTATGTGTTTTTAAGAGTTAGATATATTTACAATATTTTATCTTTTAAAAACAAATTGTAAATATTTTTCCATGTCATTAAATACTCTTTCAAAGTATTTTACATTGATACATAGCATTCTTTCATATGCAAATATTGATACCATAGGATTCCCCCAATTTTTGACTTCAGGTTGTTTTTATATTACAAATTATTTAAATTATAGCTAATGCTTCTGTGAATTTTCCTTATGAAAAATATTTACACATAATCTTTTATTATTTCTCTTAGGATAAATCTCTAGGAGTGGTTATTGCGGAATCAAAGAAGATAAAACATTTTTTGAGGTTCTTTTTTTTCTTTCAGTTTTATTGAGATGTAACTGATATACAGCACTAAGTTTAAGGTATACAGTATAATGCCTTACGTATATTGTGAAATGCTTATTACAATAAAAATAGTTAGCATTCATCGTGTTATATAGTTAACTTCAAAAAAAGAAAAATAAAGACTTTTTTCCCTTGTGATGAGAACTTTTAGGATCTGCTCTCTTAGCAACTTTCAAGTATACCATACAGCAGTCTTAGCTATAGTCATCATGTTGTCCATTACACCCCCAGTACTTACGTATCTTACAGCTGGAAGTTTGTACCCTTTTGAGCTTCCTAACAAATATCACCACTTACCTGCTAGGAAGGTTATAGTTCCACTATCACTGTATTAAAATTCCATTTTTTATTGCGTGCTTACTATCAGGGACTTCTAAAAATGTTTGATTCTGCAAGGTGAAAAGAAATAATTTTAGGGACTTCCCTGGTGGTCCAGTGGTTAGACTCCGCGCTCCCAATGCAGGGGGCCCTGGTTCCATCCCTGGCAGGAACTAGATCCCGCACGCCACAACTAAAGATCCCGTATGCCGCAAGGAAGATCCTGTGTGCCGCAACTAAGTGCCGGTGCAGCCAAATAAATGAATAAATAAATAGTAAAAGAAAAAGATATAATTTTATTTTAAAAATTCCCAATAAAATTGAACACTTCTTGACAGTTTTGAATTGTGTGGGTTGCGGGGTGGGGGGCTTGTTTTAAAGGTTTGTAAGAGTAGTTGTTTGCCTTTTAATTTTTCTTTGGCTGCACCGAGCAGCTTGTGGGATTCCCTGACCAGGGATTGAACCCGGGCCCGGGCAGTGAAAGCACCAAGTCCTAACCACTGGACCACCAGGGAACTCCCAATGCCTTTTAATTTTGTATGGTGATTTTTGACATGGAAAAGTTTTTTTCAGTTATCCAATTACTTAGGCTTTGCTGTGTTTTCTTTAACAGAATATTTCCTATTCCTAAGATCAGATAAGACTGTGGAAAATTTGAAGATAGCTTTGAAATGCATTGGGGGGGGCGGAGAAACTTTTGAAAACAGTTGATTTAGAAACACTTGGCCTCCTGCTTGTATTGAGAAAAATCTATCATGATAATTTAGATTTTGGATTGTTGTTGCTGCTTCTAAATATGATCAATTGCCTTGTGTTACAGAGTGTTGAATTATTAAACACTTCCATCAAAGTACAATGTACAAAGTTTTTTGTGTGTTTTTTTTAAGATATATGAGATGTTATTAGTACTAGTAACTCTGTGCTTGGGTAATCTGGCTAAACTAGTCTTTCCACCCAAAGGGCATGATACTTAATCTTTCTTTTAGTGAGTCATGGAACTTGTCACTATTTGGCATAATTCCATTAGGAACTTCTACTGGTGATAGTTTAGTCATTTTGGGGAAAAATTAACTTCATTTTAGATTAAGAGAACTTTACTGAAATTTTAAGCTACTTATAAGTAGCAGCATTTTATAAAAATGTTTTAAAAAATACCTTTAAAAAAGCCTAAATGGCAAGGAACCAGGCTTCATAGTAAAAGTTATACTGGGAACAGAAAGATTGGTTTATGAATTGGCTGCAAAAGATAGATCAATATTATTTTGAAGGGATCCCTATTTTTTGGGGTTATTGAAATCTTTAACCATTATAAAAATGTCTTGAATTTTCAGTGTATTAAAGTCTTTATTGAAATAAATTCCTATTCGTGAGCCGTGGATTAATTGTAGAGAGAGAGAGAGAAATCTCAGTCTCATGTCACCTGAAAGCAATTACTTACGTTATTGGTGTATTTTTTTCTTCCAACCTTTTTACTGTATTTTGTAATCATATGTGTTACTCTACTTAGTAATATAAACATTTTTTATTTTGCTACACTGTTGTCTCCACTTTCATTCTCAATGTGGCACAAGAGCTCACCAAGTGGCAGTCACGTAATTTTTTGTTCACACTCTTTTTTTGAAAAAGTTTAGTTAAACTCCAATTTTCCATGTAGGTGCTTAGGTTTCCTTTATAAGTTTGAGTAAATATATAAGTGATTTCAGGATTGTCTCATGGATTCTAGGGGGGAGGGGAGGAACTGATGTAGAGGAATGAAAATGGAAACAAAGAAGCAAAGCACAACAGCATCCTTTTATTTTGTTTCACCTCCACGCCCCCCCAACCCCCACCCCCCCCACCCCCCGCCCCCAGTAGTCTGGGTGCAAGGCAGTGAATTCGGACCAAAATCTTAAGCTTTACTGTGTCTCTTGTTAGCTAAAATAATTTGTGAATTCACTTGACGTTTATTATGCCCATCAGAGCTGGTATGTGTAAGGTACTAAAGTGCTTTTACAAAAAAGAAAAATCAGTATGTCAGTATTTTGAAGAACATAAAATAATTGCAGCTTGTACATTTACTTAAATAATTAATTTGTGAAAAGTATTTCTAGTTGTGTGTGTTTTGTTTTTTTAAATCAAGACTAATTTATCTTCACATTCTGGTTCTCAGCTGGAGAACCAGACTAGCCATTCTTTTTCTAGTCCAGGCTTTGAGTTCCCACTCCATAAAAATGATGACTGGCAACTTGGTGGAATTTGATATCCCTCACAAACCTAAGAAGTCTGTTAGGTGGTCCATTTGGAGTTGTTTTTTATATACATGTCGTTAACAATGAGAATGAGAGTTTTGGCTTACTTGAACCTCACACAGACTAAAGTGGCCCTTTCATTTAGGAGAAGCTCCACAGAAAACAAGGGAGAAAGGGTTCCCACATAGGAAGAGAAGGGCAGATTTGTTTTCAAAGGTCACATATTAAGGCAAGGATAGCAAATGTCTCATCATGTGTTCATTTGGCTGGAGTGGCTCCTGAGTACTACATCGAGAAATTTTGAGCTCCATGATTGGTTTTTGTTTTATTTTTTTAAAAATTTATTTATTTATTTATTTGGCTGCACCAGGGTCTCAGTTGTGGCCTGGGAGATTTTTTTAGTTGAGGCATGCATGCGGGATCTAGTTCCCTGACCAGGGATCGAACCCGGGCCCCCTGCATTGGGAGTGCAGAGTCTTAGCCACTCACTGGACTACCAGGAAGTCCCCCATGATTGAATATTAATGGTGCCTTCCTTGAGTGTGGACCACATCAAAAGTGTGAGAGTGATTAAGAGCAGTGATATCCTCAATCTGTACTTCAGGATCTGTCACACAAAGCAGTAGGAAGATGACTGGCTTCTGTTTGAGGTGTTACCCATTTATCTAATTTGTATGTTTGGACTGTTTTTTGTTGTGATAAAATACACATAAAATTGATCATTTTAACCATTTTTAAGTGTATAGTTCAGTGGCATTAAGTACATTCACACTGCTTTGTAACCATTACCACTATTTCCAAAACTTTTTCATCATCTCAAATTGAAAAACTCTGTACCCACTAAACAATTTAACCCATTCTTGCCTTTCACTGGCCCCTAATAACCACCATTCTACTTTCTGTCTCTATGAGTTTGACTACTCTAGAGACCTCATGTAAGAATCACAAAGTATTTGTCCTTTTGTGTCTGGCTTGTTTCACTTACCATAATGTTTTCAATTTTCATCCATGTTGTAGCATGTTTTCATGCTACAGTCTATGTATGTTGTTTACCCATTCATCTACCAGTGAACACTTGGGTTGTTTCCACATTGTTTGGCTATTGCAAATAATGCTGTGCTTAACGTGGGTATACAAGTATCTGTTTGAGTCCCTGCTTTTAAATTCTTTTGGGTATATACCCAAAAGTAGAGTTGCTGGATCATATGGTAATTCAATTTTTAATTTTTTGAGGAAATGCTATACTGTCTTCTACAGTGGCTGCACTACTAAACATTCCCACCAGCAGTGCACAGGGCTCCAGTTTCTCTGTGTTCTTGTTAACACTTGCTATTTTGATTTGTTTTGATTTTTTTTAAAAACAAGAGCCAACCTAACAGTTATGAAGTGGTATCTTGTAGTTTTGATTCATTTGATTTCTCTGATGAATAGTGATACTGAGCATCTTTTCATATTCTTCTTTCTTTTTTAAAATTTATCTTGGCTGCACTGGGTCTTTGTTGCTGCGCGCGGGCTTTCTCTAGTTGCGGAGAGCGGAGGCCACTCTTTGTTGCGGTGCGCGGGCTTCCCACTGGGGTGGCTTCTCTTGTTGCGGAGTATGGGCTCTAGAGTGCAGGCTCAGTAGTTGTGGCACACGAGTTTAGTTGCTCTGTGGCATGTGGGATCTTCCCGGACCAGGGCTTGAACCCGTGTCCCCTGCATTGGCAGGCGGATTCTCAACCACTGTGCCACCAGAAAGCCTCATCTTATGTTCTTATTGGCCAACTGTATGTCTTCTTTGGGAAAATGTCTACTCAAGTCCTTAAATTTATGAGGTTTGTATATTCTGGATATTAATCCCATGTCAAGATATGCAATTTGCAGACTTCTCCCATTCTGTGGGTTGCCTTTGATGCACAAGTTTTAAATTTTGATAAGTCTAATTTATCTATTGTTTTCTTTTTCTAATTATTATTTTATTTATTATTATTTTTTCTTGGCTGCGTTGGGTCTTTGTTTCTGTGCGAGGGCTTTCTCTAGTTGCGGCGAGCGGGGGCCACTCTTCATCGCGGTGCGCGGGCCTCTCACTATCGTGGCCTCTCTTGTTGCGGAGCACAGGCTGCAGACGCACAGGCTCCAGACGCGCAGGCTCAGTAGCTGTGGCTCACGGGCCTAGTTGCTCCGCGGCATGTGGGATCTTCCCAGACCAGGGCTCGAACCCGTGTCCCCTGCATTGGCAGGCAGATTCTCAACCACTGCGCCACCAGGGAAGCCCAATCTATTGTTTTCTTATGTTGCCTGTTCTTTTGGTTTTCATATCCAAGTAATTGTTGCCAAGTCTAATGTCATGAAGATTTCCCCCTATGTTTTCTTCTAAGAATTTTAGAGTTTTAGTTTTAGCATTTATGTCTTTGATTCATTTTGAATTAATTTTTGCATCTTATGTGTGGAAAGTGTCCAACTTCATTCTTTTGCATGTGGATATCCAGTTTTCCCAACACCATTTGTTGAAAAGATTGTCCTTTCCCCATTGAATGGTCTTGACACCCTTGGCAAAAATCATGTGATGATGTATGCAAGGGGTTTTTCCTGGGCTATTATTTTATTCTGTTGTTCTATGTTTGTTTTTATGCCATACTACACTGTTTTGATTCTTGCAGCTTTGTAGTAAGTTTTGAAATTAGAAAATGTGAGTCTTCCAACTTTGTTCGTTTTTAAGATTGTTCGAGGAAAAGATTCAGTTGTTTAACGGTTTCTCTCTCTCTGAAATTTTAAAATTACTTCTCAGTCTGTTTTACTCTTATGCTGTATAGTCATATCTACAGAATAGTGTATGTGTGTATGATGTATGCAATATAAAACATGTGCAGTTTAAAGAGTTGTTATAAAGCAAGGTATAGCTACTATCCAGGTGAAGAAATAGTTGTGCGAAGTTTTTTTTTTTCTTTTATTAACTGATTTATTTTTGGCTGCGTTGGGTCTTCATTGCGGCGAGCGGGGGCTACTCTTCGTTGTGGTGCGTGGGCTTCCCATTGCGGTGGCTTCTCTTGTTGCGAGGCGCAGGTTCTAGGCACGCGGGCTTCTGTAGTTGTGGCACGTGGGCTCTAGAGCGCAGGCTCAGTAGTTTTGGCACACGGGCTTAGTTGCTCCACGGCACATGGGATCTTCCCGGACCAGGGGTCAAACCTGTGTCCCCTGCGTTGGCGGGCAGATTCTCAACCACTGCACCACCAGGGCAGTCCTGTGTAAAGTTTTAAAACCACTGAACTAGAGCATGGACAATCAAGTGATTCTGTCGGACGAAGTAAGAAAACAGAACCATGTTTCTCAGGATGCACTGGGAAGAATACTATATTGGGGATGTGTTATTAGTTAGGGGATTGGAGCCCTGGGGACACAGGAGGACAGGATTTCCTAGAGCATGGTGGTGTAGCTAGAGTAGGGAACCTTTTTTAAACCTGAAAATACTTTGCTCTGGAGACGAGTCAGTTAGCAACTAAATTTGTAGTCTGTTTTGGCCAGGATTAAGAGGGAATAGGTTAAGAGTAATGTAGCTAGAAAGCAGTGCCTATTAAAGCTGAGTCATAATGTAATAAGAATTGAAGCTATTTTGAAACCCAAAGTAAGTTGATCTTGTCTTTCCTAATCACTACTGTCAAAACCCCAAGCTCTTTACATAATTATAGTCAAGTGTGATTGTATATCCAGTTGGATTGCCTAGATTTAAATGTCATTTTGGCAAAATATAATGGTAGGTACTTAATAATTATTAAATATGTTTAGCATGGTTCTTATATAAAGGGTTTAAACTTAGGGTTCATATGTTGTAGCAGTCAGGTGAGTTTTTGTATCTTCCTTCCCCCAAATAAATGGCTCCCTTTGAGCCTCTTAAAATGTAGTTGAGTTATAAGGACAAACATAATTCATACAGCTAGAATGTGGCAAATTCACTAATACAAAATACCAGGGAGCACAGATGAGAAGGTTAATTTACATTCCTGATTTGGGAAGGTTTATAGGAGGATCTGACATTTGAACCAGCCCGTTAAGATTTGGTAGACTTTCGGGAGCTCCCTGGCAGTCCAGTGGTTAGGACTTGGTGCTTTCACTGCTGTGGCCCAGGTTCAATCCCTGGTGGGGGAACTAAGGTCCTGCAAGCCTTGTGGTGCGGCCAAAAAAAAAAAGTTTGGTAGAAGTATGAATTACTGTTTAAGTATAGGGGATTGGCATTAGTAAAAAGAGGGAGGGGATATGATTTAGGAGTATGAGTATGATGGTGTGTATATTCAGAGGAGGGAAGGATGTAAAGTAAGAGATAAAGATGGAAAGCTTTCTTTTGAGGTCAGATCATAGAGGAACATGAGTGCTGGGTTAAGGACCAAACTTTTGTCCAAGAAAGATCAATCTGGTGACAGTTTGTAGGTCAGATTATTGGGGAAGATACTGGAAGTTAGGGTCATTTAGTAGGCTAGTTGGATGTAATGGGTGAAGAAGAGGGAGGAATAGGGAATGATTGCCAGGTTTCAAGGTTGGATGACTAAGGGGAAATAATGAAAGTCAGGTGGATGAACAGGTTTGGCGGGGACGATGAGCTTCGGTTGAGGTCCTGTTGGGAAATGGATTCTGAAGCTCATGAGAGGTAAATTTGGAGGTAACACCCCACACAAGGTAATACTTGAAGCCTTGGTGTGTGCAAGTACCTAAGAGTAGATTGTTGGACAAATAGAAAAGGGCAAATGATGGGTTACTCTTGGAAGGCTGTGTTTGGGGGGCAGGTGGAGGAAAAGGAGCCATTAAAATGCTGAGAAGTGGTGTTCAGAGAGGGAGGAGAAAACTAGGAAAGAAAGAGGGGAGTCATCAAAGCCTGAGGGAGGAAAGTCTGAGGGGCAGTGGGAGTGTAAATCACAGGCTCAGGTTGTGTTTGGAGTGTCAGTGATTCAGGGAAGTAGAGGATGAGAAAGGATTGAGACGGAGCTAAATTTTAGAGGGAGAGTTTGTCTAAGAAATTTGGTTATATACCATGAGAGAGTGAGAGGATCAGAAAGCCTTTTTAAAAATTGTGGTAAAATATATGTAACGTAAAACTCACCATTTTAACCATTTTGAAGTGTATGGTTTAGAGGCATCAAGTGCATTGATGTTGTTGTACAGTGTTAGAGTGGGGAAAATGATGCGGTAAGACGTTGCTTAAATATTTTTTGGTTTGATAAGTTGTCAGACTATTGTCTTTCCCATCTTGCTCAAAAAGTAGTTTACAGTGGCTTATCACCATTTGATATACTATAGTTTATCTTTCCCCATCAGCGTGAAAGATCCTTGAGACCCTTTTGTCTCAAGAGCAAAGAGAGCAGAAACTATTTTGTTCATTGTTATATCCCCAACGCCTAGCACATACTTAAATAAATATTTGAATGAATGAATAAATTCCAACAAGTTGACATCAATTAGAAGTGAGAATGAAAGGAAAAAAATGGATACAGGCATAAAGTATTCATTAGAATTAGCTTTGCTAAAAATACATACGAGGGCTTCCCTGGTGGCGCAGTGGTTAAGAATCTGCCTGCCAATGCAGGGGACACGAGTTCGAGCCCTGGTCTGGGAAGATCCCACATGCCGCGGAGCAACTAAGCCTGTGAGCCACAACTACTGAGCCTGCGCGTCTAGAGCCTGTGCTCCGCGACAAGAGAAGCCACGACAATGAGAAGCCCGCGCACCGCGATGAAGAGTAGCCCCTGCTTGCCGCAACTAGAGAAAGCCCGCGCACAGAAACGAAAACCCATCATAGCCAAAAATAAATAAATAAATAAATAAATTTATTTAAAAAAAATACATACGAAATAATTCTTTGTACTTATCACTGGTGTAAACTGGCTCTTAAGTTTCTCACAGCCAAAGTGTAAAGGCAGATGTGATCAGTTACACAACTCATGGTATAGATAAGATAAAAATAAAGCACACACTCTGAAGAAGCCTAAGTATTACTGAGATCAGAAAATTATTTCTCCTGAATTCCTTTTCTCATAAGAAAGGAATATAATATAATATACAGCATCCTCAAAAAACATCCTTACCGTTAATACAGAAAAAAATAACCTTCAGTATGGGAGGAAAACAGTTGGGATAATTTTAATCATATTTTAAGATTAAACCTAGACTTTATGTTGACAGTAGCAATGCTAAAAGTAGATGGTCACTAGAGACATTTAAGAAACGTCAGGGATGATGAATAGATGGAATAAATGAAAAGAGTAGGGCATGGTTGAACATGATAAGTCTGGAACCTGCACAGTTGATTCAGAAAATGGGGAAGTTGAGAACGAAAGAATGTATAGGATGAAAATAAACTCAATGCTCTTCCTGCCTTGGAAATAGCTTTATTTTCTGATTACAAAAAGATTGTATGCGGGAATTCCCTGGTGGTCCAGTGGTTAGGACTCCGTGCTTCCACTGATCAGGGAACTAAGATCCCACAAGCTGAGCTGCGTTCCCCGCCCCACCCCTCAAAAAAGTATGTTTTACAAAAAGTGCCCCCCTCCAGACTTTTTCAGAAAATACTAAAAAAGTACATAGAAAAAAACATTCCACATTTTAGGTATTGCATTTTCAAAGTATACCAACAAAGAATTTAGGTTAACATCCCCTTCAGTTTTTCTTTATAAAAGCAAGGTTCGTCTGACAAATTTTTCTTGTTTTATGAAATGAAAGTATAAGATGGCTTTCATTTCCCAAAAAAGATCTGTTTTCATTGAGATTACAAATTTGCTCTTCAGCACTACCATATTTATTAATAGCTTTCCGCAATTCACTGGGGGAAATTTGTTGTAGCCTCGCTATCAGAAGAAGCCGTTTTACCAATGATATTTAAATTTGTGCATTTTTGCACTGTTCTTAAACCTCTGAAATAATTCAGGACTTGCTTTGCAATGTAATAACTCCTCTACCGAATTCTCTTCTTCCTCCACTTTCACCTTCTTCATAATTTTGAAGATACAAAATCCTACTGCTATATCCGCATAGTGCTTAGTGGCATACATGCCGATTATGGTTATAAATCTATTGTACCGAGTATTTCTTGGCTTTTCAGAAAGGCACCATGCCATGCCCAAGTCAATGTTACCTTCATTTTTCTTTCTCTTGCATAGAAATAAACACTGTCTTTTATATGGTGGAGGGGGGATGTGGTCATAGTCAAGCTCTTGTCTTACGGTTTTCTTCCCTTAATAAGCTTTATCACTTCCAACTTTTTTGTTTGACTGTATGTCCTTTTCTAGGCCTCTTATGCTCACCTGTATTTTTTTACAGGGCATCCCATTTTCTAGAAGCCATTTTTACTCAATGTGGAGAAAATCGCTATTATGCACAGTATGCCTTTCAGTAAAGGTATATTGCATGTACTCCATTTCTCATCAGGCAGCAGGGTTCTCTCCTTTTGCTAATGTGATTATACATACAAATAAAGTAAATAAATTGTGATTAGAATTAGAGAAACATATCAAGTAGTACCAACTTAAGGAAAGGTTTGAGGAGGAGTTTAAAGCATGATGGTGAGATATACCAGAAAGTGAATTAATAGCAATATATCACTGCTGTTTTCACATAGTCACACGTGTTACCTCTCCTCTCTGGAAGAAATCTTGTATTGGAACTGGAATGGCCTGCTGCTTAGATTTATTTTTTTCTCCCTGTGGCACGAGGGGGATTGGGCCTACTTAGAGGAAATAGTAGAAGAACCAGAAATCACATTGTTTTAATATGCATTTGAGTTAGAACATCTTACATTTATATTACCCATTCCAGTTTTGACTTTGTGCATTGCCTTTTTTGTCTTTGCAATATGAATCCACTTACGTGCACTAAGAGAAGATTAACGCTTGGTCATATGTTAGTAATTTTCCCCTGTCATTCAAGTGGTTACATTTCTATGCAGACAAAGCTGTCATTCTGATTTATGGACCCTCCCCCCTTTTCCTTTTTTTGGCTGCACTGTGTGGCAGGCGAGTTCCCTGACCAGGGATGGAACCTGCGCCCCCTGCAGTGGAAGCTCAGAGTCTTAACCGCTGGACCTCCAGGAAAGTCACCTGACTTTTATGACTTTTGTGATTCATGTCTTGCTTAGTCCAGCCAAAAAATAAAAAAATATTTTTACTAAGTTATTTTGGTAAAATGTATATTATATATAAATGTTATATAAGTTTTGGATTTATTCCCCTCTCCACCAATGGACAATTCTGTAAATTCCCAAAGAACCTGCTTTTGTCTAGCATGTTCCAATAATCTGTTTATTCTGGTTCCCACTTTATTTTAATTATGCTATTGTAAAAATTGTAAAGCTTCCTGTTTCATTTTGAGTCTGAGTCCAATATCAATATCTGACAGGGCACACAGAAACCCTCTGAACCAATCCCAGTTATAGATACCAGTGTCTTCAGTAAAATCTTAGCAAGTTGAAATCAACAAAATAGTATCGATAAATGAATAATGGGATTCTACTTAGGATTGCTAAGATAATGTGTTCCTATTACTACTCGTACTATATATTAATACATTAAGGAAGAAACAGTCCCTTGATTGTGATGAGTAATAATATACACATATGTTGAAAAGGCATTTGAAAAAATTTGGCTTCCATTCTTTACCTTAAAAAACAAAGCATGGGGGGACTTCCCTGGTGGTCCAGTGGCTAAGATTCCGCATTCCCAATGTAGGGGGCCTGGGTATGATCCCTGGTCAGGGAACTAGGTCCCACACACCGCAACTCAAGATCCTGCATGCTGCAACGAAGATCCTAGGTGCAGCAACTAAGACCCGGCACAGCCAAATAAATAAATAAAAACCAAAAACAAATAAACCAGGATTTCCCTGGCAGTCCAGTGGTTAAGACTCCCCACTTCCAGTGCAGGGGACATGGGTTTGATCCCTGGTTGAGGAAGTAAGATCCCACATGCCATGGGCGGTGCGGCCAAAAAAAATTTTATTTAAATAAAAACAAACCAAAGCACCCCCCCCCCAAACAGACAAACAAACAAAAACCAAAAAAAACCCCAGAAAACAACCCCAAAGCAAAAAAATAACTTAGGACCTGCTTTAATGTATAAATAATAGTTGTTGGAAATTAGCAGTAATTACATGTATTTTAAAAGTGAGAAATAATAAAAAGATGTATATAACTACTGTTGTTCATATTTTTTGGTACTGTTCTATAGCCCGTGTAGGAAAACAAGACAAAAGCAAAACACAATAATGGAAACAAAGATACCAAATATGTTGCCGAATGATGAATCTGCTTTAAAAATCCAGGAGAATCAACTGTAAGTTAGAAACAAGAGCAAAGGTAGATGTCTGAGTATAATATTTAAAATTGATAATTTTATTTAATAAAAGAATTAAGAAAAAGATGAAAATCTATAAAAAAATAAATGACAAGAATAGCATGGCATTTCATTGTAATTAGCATATAAAATAAAACTCACCCCACGATTAAAGTAAGTTACATTCTTGCCTACCAGATTAGAATACAAAATACTATTTGTAGCTGCAGTAAATTTAAAACAACTATAAATAGGGAATTTACTAATTAAAATTTAGCGCATATCCACAGTGAAATATTTTAAACTCTGGGATATATTTTATTTTATTTTTTAAATTAATTTTTATTGGAGTATAGTTGCTTTACAATGTTGTGTTAGTTTCTGCTGTACAGCAGCAAAGTGAATCAGTTATACGTATACATAATAACCCCTCTTTTTTAGATTTCCTTCCCATTTAGGTCACCACAGAGCATTGAGTAGAATTCCCTGTGTTATACAGTAGGTTCTCATTAGTTAATCTATTTTTTACATAGTAGTATATATATGTCAGTCCCGTGGGATATATTTAAATTTATATAAACAATTAAAAAATATGTGCTTACCTGTTCTTCATTTATGAGGAAGACTATGAAAGGACTTCTGCTTAGAGTGCAAGTAAGCACAGGATGGATATGCATTTTCATAATTAAAAACTAAATTTGACTAAGCTGTCATTCAGATTGATAATGCACTAACACGTAGCTTTTCTTTTTTTTTTAATATGAAAGAGTTAAGGACACAGCAAGAGAATTTTGACTTTTGCCTGCTAGTATGTAAGTCAGATTTGTATAATGAATCATTGGCTCCTGTCTTAAGTAAATGATGAGAGTTTGGATGTTGTAAATATCAGGTGCATTTGGCCCTAAATATCACACAGTCTTGTAACTTTGTGTTTAGAGTTTATCAAGGAAATGAGATTGGAAGGGGACCTCATGTGGTTCAATCAGTGTGTTATCCTAACCTTCATCTGATAGCATATGTTGCTGCATCTCATTTCTTTATGAAATTGTTTTCTTTCATTCTTTTAAAGCCAGTGGAATGCAGTTAAGCCAAACCACTAGTTAGCATAGGAAACATTTTCTGTTGGCTTTGAAGCCAGCTCCTTTTCTTAGATTGCCTTAACAACTACTTAAACTTTCCATCTAGATGGTCAGTGACCATCTACCTCTAGCCTCAGTGCTTCTTTTTCATTTTCTGGGTTTAAGTCCAGTTTTCTCATGTATTATTTTAGGGATCTGTCCTTCCCTTCAGTTGGAAATAGTCTGATGTTTGACTGTCTATCAGTCGTTTTATCTGGGCTATATGTAATTTTTGTTTTAAGTTTCTATCATAGCTATAGATACACTGTAAAGCTACTGGAGACTTTGAAATACTTGTGTGTGTGTACAGACAAAATCAACTTTTATTAAAAAAAGACTCACTGTCAGTAAGCTCTTCTTTCTTTTCTCTTTACCTAAAACAAGCATTTCCCAATCATAAAAACAAGGCTGTGTTGTTTGGCTGCATTGGTCTTCGTTGCTGTGTACGGGCTTTTCTCTAGTTGCGACGAGTGGGGGCTACTCTTCGTTGCGGTGCGCGGGCTTCTCATTGCGGTGGCTTCTCGTTGTGGAGCACGGGCTCTAGGCGCACAGGCTTCAGTAGTTGTACGTGGGCTCAGTAGTTGTGGCACGTGGGTTCAGTAGTTGTGGCTTACGGGCTCTAGAGCACAGGCTAAGTAGTTGTGGTGCACGGGCTTAGTTGCTCCGCAGCATGTGGGATCTTCCCAGACCAGGGCTTGAACCCGTGTCCCCTGCATTGGCAGGCAGGTTCTTAACCTCTGCGCCACCAGGGAAGTCCCTAGGGAGTTTAATTTTTAATTATTTAGGATGCTTTCTTTCTAGGTGCTCTGTATTCAATTTAGAAATTTATATATGTGTACAACAAGTGAGAGAATGGGACTATCAGTTTGAATTATTTTCTTTTCTTGGTAGATTTTAAGGTAAGTCAAACATTTTAAAAGGAAATGCTGTTATAGGCAAATAGGCAACCAAAGCCAGAATTCAGTGCCATAGTGGAAAGAAGCAGTGAATTTAGAGTTCAGTGACCTTCAAGTCCAGGATCTACCAATGGCTGGCTTTCAACTCTTGGGGAAAAGGTGGATTATTTAATAAAATGCCTTGGAACAACTGGCTTATCATATTGGCGTTAGGTGGAGGGGAGCTAGATTTATGTCTTTATGTTTACATAAATTATGAAAGGATCGTGATAGTTACTGATTACTTACAATGTGCCAACTGCTGGGTTAGACACTGTATGTGCATGAATGTGTTCCTCAAACACACCTTATGAAGTAGACACTGTTATCCTCACTTTACAGATGGAGGAACCTGCCCATGGTCAACAATTAGCCAATGGTTAAGATAAAACAAAAGATAAGATCATTAAAATAAAAGAAAGTAATCAAGAATGTTTTAGTCTGGGCTTGAGGGAGAGAGGCTTTTTTCTATGCACGACAAACCAAAGAGCTGTGAAAAAAGATTGACTTTTTAAAAAAACTTATACTCCTTGAACTTCTCTGTTTAGCAAAAAATAACACAAATCAAGAACATTTTAAAACAAAAATGGCAGTTATAAAGAGCCATACAGCTTATAAAGCTCACCCAAATCAATAAGAAAAGGCTGAATCACTTAATGTAAAAAAGGGCAAAAAATACAAATAGGTAATGCATGTAGGAAGTATAAATTATCAGCTGTCAGCGGGAAAAGGATAATACCCAAGGCTGTGGAGAAATAGATACCTACAGTGTTTCTGGGACTATAAATTGAATTGAACTTTTGGTAGATGATATGCATGTTCCTTTGACTCACAATTCAACTTACAGGAGCTTAGGTTCTAGGTATGCTTCCACAGATGTACAGGACAGTACAAAAAATTTTATGGCAGTATTATAAGTGAATGAAGAGGGGGAGAAAGTATCTAATGTTCATACCATACTTAAGTGACTAAGGTATAAAATGATATGATCTTACTTTCTGTACTATGTGGTAGTATACTTAAAATCTGAAAGACTATAGAGCTAGTTATTAATAATGGTTATTTTTGAAGGATGAGGAGGTAGAGTGACTGCTTACAATTTATTTTCCTGTGTTATTTTAGAATAAATGGCTTTTTTCATAATTTAAAGAAAAAGTTAAAAAGAAACCAAGCACTTAGTAATAACCGTCACCTACGTTTGATGAACATCATTCCAGATATTTTTAATGCATATATAATGAATGTAGAAATAGGGAGTTATAATATGCATGCCGTTTATAAATTTTTAATTAAATTGGTTGCATTTGACTGAAAAAAAGAAACTAAGATACTATGACAAACATGATTGATGTTTGTTACTACAAGAAGGAATGAATTCCTAAAATAGTCCTAAAGCGGAGAGAAGAAAATTACAAAAACCTCTAAATAGTTTTGAGTCTCTTTTAGTACAACCCATTGACGTATTGATAAACCAGGATAAGGGAATAAACACATGCATAAATTCTTTCTTCCCATTCTTCCTTTCTCCTGACTACCTACCTACCTATCTATTTTTATTTTATTTTATGTTATTTATTTTTTGGTTAGACCTATTTTAACATTATCAGGATTTATAATATGTTTTTAAAAGCTTATAACCATTCATGGTTGTTTAGTTTTAGTCATGTATTTAAACGGTCAGTAAGTACATTGGTCTTTTCACCTTGGTTTTTCTATTACAGCATTCTTTATTTTAATTTCCCAGCAGTTATTTCAAGAAGTGAAATAACTTATTAAGTCCTTAAGTTCACAATACTTGTGAGAGCTTAATGCCATCCTGTTTCTACCCCTTCTTTATGTTTCACATTTTTTGTATCACACTTTTCCTCAGAATTCTGTGATTATTCATTCAGTGTTCCTGAATTCCCTGTTGTGGAAGAATCTTGAGGCCAACCAGATTCTACCTACCCGCCTACATTTGACTTGATTTTTTTCTGTCTGGATGCTCATGATACTGTTTTGCTTTAAAGCTCAGTACCTCTCATTTGACAGATGTTTTGGTGGTGTTTATTTTGTACCAAGTTTTTTGTGGGTTGTAGAGTATGTTTTCAGCCTGCATATTTAGTTATTTATTACAGGAGAGTTTCATATATTTATTTATGACATTTTAATATTATAATCTCTTCAAGAGTATCAATTTAACTTTAAGTATATCTCCTTAATCTATTATCTTTACTCTGTTCAACATGTAATTGTTTACCTTTTCATTTAAGGTGTATTTCCTTTTTTGGGGGGGAGACGCTGCTGCCCTCCCAGGGACTATGGTGGGTGGGGGTGGAGCAGCAGGTGTGCCTCATCTTTGTTTCTGGGAACTCTCTCAGTTCTGGCTTCTGACACCGGGATCCTTATAGGCAGCAGCTTTTAAAAAAAATATTTTTAAAGATTTATTTTTTGTTTATTTATTTCATTTATATTTTGGATGCGTTGGGTCTTAGTTGCGGCACACGGGGATCTTTGCGGTGCGAGGGCTCTTTGTTGTGATGCGTGGGTTTTCTCTTCTCTAGCTGTGGCACACGGGCTCTAGAGCGCAGACTCATTAGTTGTGGCGCACGGGCTTAGTTGCCCCGCAGCATGTGGGATCTTAGTTCCCTGACCAGGGTTCGAACCCGAGTCCCCCTGCATTGTAAGGTGGAGTCTTTACCACGGGGCCACCAGGGAAGTCCCATTTAATGTGTATTTCTTAAAGTTATGACCATGATTTGTTTTTACTTGTTTTTTATCCCCCCCCCGGCCCCCAATTTTTAAATTTCTGAAATGACTGTAATCCCTGTCTTTGTTCTTTTCTAAACTCTTATAGTTTGCCTTTCAGGTTTCTGTTCTTTTATAATATCTTCTTTCATATTTCTGTAATTTCTTTGAGGCTGTTTTTCTAAAGTCTTCCGGGTTTTGATGTGTAGTGTTAGGTGGTTGCAGAGAGCTCGAAGTGAATTGGAATGGAGATTCGAGAACCTCATCATCGTGTTAGGGGAATTTTGATGGTGACGCTGTTCATGCAAGTGATTATAACGGGATGGTACGGAGATGTAGACTTCACTTTGAGGTTGCTGAAACCTGGAGAAATACAAAAGAAAGCACATTCCAGGGACTTCCCTGGTGGTCCAGTGGTTAGGACTCTGCGCTTTCACTGCCATGACCAGGGTTCAATCCCTGGTCGGAGAACTAAGATCCTGCAAGCTGTGACATGCCCCCCTCCAACCCGCCCCCCCCCCCCGCCCCCCGCAAAAAAAAGAAAGAAAAAAAGCACATTCCATGTATTGATACATGAAGCAGAGCAACTTGCCTAGTTTTATACAAAACAAACAGATAAGGAGATAAGAGCTACTAGAAATGTTAATTTGAGTCCTACTTAAGAAAATCAGCATGGGGTGAAGTGGTTAATGATTCTCACCCTCAGCAGTTGGTGGCAGAGTGAATAGATTACCCCATTCATCTGCCTTTGGGGGTGATCTGCCTTTGGGGGTGATCATACCCTGCCAGCCCTGCTGAGAACTAATTGTAGCCCCTGTGTAATGTGACTGAGGGTAAAGGAAAGCTAGGAACCACTGCTATAGGGTATTAGAGGGGAAACTGACTAGAGACCAACTGGGACATAAGCTTAAAAATACGACTCTTTGAATGGAGAAAAGGGTACTCTTAGTTGGAAGCGACAGGAATTGAACTAGAATAAGTTTAGACAAAAAAGGAAAAATGACCCTTAACCAAATTTATGGAAGAGGGCAGGTACCAAGTTTAAGGAACTAGAATTCTGTTAGGACCTCTCTTCTTGTTGCTTACTTTTGTTTATTTGACTTCATTTTGGCTTCATTTTCACATATCTGTTTTCTCCTTGAGATTTGAGCTGTGGCTATTGGCAGCTCTCAGGCTCCCCCATGGATTGGGGCTCCCTTTGTTTAATTCCGATTTTAAAAATCCTCAGCGAGATCTCATTCTTTTGACTTGTCAGGTATTCATTCACTCATTTTTATGGCCCTGGGGTATGGGGTACAGAATAAACAACACCAAAACAAGCAGTTCAGTGTGATGTTCAGGGGTGGATAGTATTTCCAAAAAGAAGTATTTAAGGTATGGCTTGTTCTTGAGATTCTAAAGAACATTGTATTCATTTTATTTTATTTTTTTTTAAATTTATTTATTTATTTTTGGCTGCATTGGGTCTTCATTGCTGCATGCAGGCTTCCTCTAGTTGCGGCGTGCCAGGGCCAATCTTCATTGCGGTGCACAGGCTTCTCATTGCCATGGCTTCTCTTGTTGCAGAGCACGGGCTCTAGGCACGTGGGCTTCAGTAGTTGTGGTGTGCGGACTCAGTAGTTGTGGCTCTCGGGCTCTAGAGCGCAGGCTCTGTAGTTGTGGTGCATGGGCTTAGTTGCTTCGCGGCATGTGGGATCCTCCCCGACCAGGGCTCAAACCCTTGTCCCCTGCATTGGCAGGCGGATTCCCAACCACCGTGCCACCAGGGAAGTCCCTGTATTCATTTTATAGCCTGTAGTCTAACCAGCAATTTCAAAGGAGGAAAATGGACAGTTGACATTTATTGTACTCTAAGATGGACAGTGTTTTGCATATTACAGTATTGCTCATCTGTCCTGCAACACTGCCATGGGTTTTTTACTGTGCTTTACAGATGAAGAAAGTGACACTCAAAAGAAGAGAAATTACTTGTTTAAGATGCTAAGGGTAGTGAGAGAGGTTGGCATTCAAACCCAGGTTTGACTGACATAATACCATGCTCTGTGCCAAACTATGGCCCATATTTTCTCTTGTGAGATGAAATTCACAAGTGTTGTGTCCGCCCCCCTCCCCCCCACGCATCGTGTCTTTATCAAATTATTTCTAAAAAATAAGTGAGAAGTTTATATAAAACCGTAGACTATAGTGTCAAGGTGTAACATTTTATGTACTGTGGGGAATTCCTGCCACAGCAAATCTTGTCAGAGATACGAGCTGCTGCTGCTGTATTTAAGCACAAGCAACAACATACTCAGGACTTACTGTTGAAGAGCCCTTAGGTAGTAAGTGTTTGAAGAGGATGTAAGCAAGGTGAAACATTGCAGGCAGCAGGACTTCCTTAAGTGCTATTTTAGGAATGTGGTCTGGAATTCTGCCAAGCAAATCCTTTCAGAAGCATGTTGGCAAAATCTTTGCAAGATACGATCTCTGACCTCTTCTGCTTGTCTGTTCCATATTCCTTATGTTTTAGAAGCACAGTGAAAGAAATTCATCTAGGTTGAAAATGTTTTGGATTAGGAAATCAGCTAGCCCTACCTAGCCCTGGCTTATGACATAGTGTAAAGAAAAAATTTCTGATTTTAAGCAAACTTATAAAGTTTACCAGAAATCTGTAAAAGTGATTTAATTGATGCATTTTAAAAAACTTGAGAGGAAATATGAACAAACCTTTGGTTGTTTGCTGATACATCACTTTTTTCGATATTGATTAGTTAATGGACGTTTGCAAGACAGGAATATTTTCCCAGTTAATTTTGGTGACTTGGTTTCTGGCGATGTGTGTTTTAAAGTAATATGGCAGTTTATTCCTCTGATAATAAGGTCAAAATTATTTTGACAAACCATCTCAATACTTAGGAAGAGTAATTAGATAGTGTCTGGATAAACGGTTCTATCTGAGATTTCAGCAGTTCAAAATGAAGCCAGCATAAAAATAGTCACTTTACAGAAATGCACCTTACAGCCAGCTGTGTGTTACATAAATAAGCTTGACAGGAATGCACATTCCCCAGAGCAGGAGACTACAACCATTGAGACATAAAGGAACATCATTTCTAGACTATAAATAACAGTTTGTTTTTAGCTTTGTAGCTGTTAGACTTAGTCAACTCTTGGTCTTGGCAAAGTGTATTTACAGTTAAAGTAGCTTATTTTCTTAATAGCCAAGTATAAAATGACATACTTGGGTCTTTGAATGTTGTTATTTTGAGACACCTTATATTTTTGCTAAGGCTCAGTGAAGGTTTATTTTCACATGATCAACAAAATACTGTAAACCATTATTTTAGACTACATTAAAACTGGTGGGGGTTTTTTTTTGCATTTAAAAAAACTTTCATGGAGAAAAAAATTTAAACATATAATAATACCAAAGTAGACTGACTGTACAGCAAACCTCCATGTGCTCGCCTAGCCTCAACAGTTATTAGGTCACAGCCACTCTTGATTGATCTGTCTCTGCCCCGTCCCTTGTGATTTTGAAGCACATCCCAAACATCATCATCGTTTGTCTGTAAATATTTCAGTAACTCTAAAGATTCATGTATCTCTAAAACAAAATGGGAGTAAAAAACCAACACATTATCATTACCACACTTGAAAAAATTAACAATAATTTAATATTGTTAGATCTAGTCAGCCTCTAAATTTGTGCACATGTCATACATTATTTAAAAGTTTAAATTCAGTCCGCTCTGTTGTTTCCTGTTGCAGTATATTTATTGAGGATTCTAGGCCTTGCTTTTTAGAATTTTCCAAAGTATAGATTTTGCTAATTGTGTCTCGGGAATGTTCTTAAACATATTTCTCTGTATTTTCTATAAATTGGTAATTGTGTCTAGGGGTTCTGGTGAGATCAGGTGAGATCACTTCGTAAGTGGTGGTTTATTTATCAGGAGACATTAATGTCTGGTTGTCCTTTCTAAAATGCCTAGGTTAAAATGAAAAAAATGGCAATGTTTCAATAATTTTTCTTTTTTTTTTTAACATCTTTATTGGAGTGTAATTGCTTTACAATGTTGTGTTAGTTTCTGCTGTATAACAAAGTGAATCAACTATATGTATACATATATCCCCATATCCCCTCCCTCTTGAGCCTCCCTCCCATAATTTTTCATTTTTTAACTGCACCATTTCTATAGAGAGATAACTCATTTGATCAAATAGTAGTTACTGTTTGATTTCCTGACAATACCGTTTGTATAGAAAAGGAAGAATAAATCTTGATTCTTTTGCCTTTTTTTTAAAAAATTCATTTTCAAAATAACAAAATGGTTTATTAGCATCCTGTAATGGGACCAATTAGTTTGTTGTTTTTTAAGTCACTGTTTTTAAACTCATGGGTTGAAACATATGTTTCAATCCTTTGTGGTTATTAACTGTTAATACTCAGATTGTCCCATATTGAGCCAGTGGGAATCTCTTCAAGTTGGCTGAGTACTTTTAACAAGACGATAGTATTATTTGATAGCTTCCTTTTTTATCTGGTATGAGATGATCCTAGAACATTTCCTACCCCAGACCTGGAATCAGCCATTTTTCTGAAGAGCCCTGCTCCCGTTAAGTATAACTCATATTTGGAGACCATGTTCTGGGCACTAAGGATGCTCATTGCTACAGAGTTGTCATTTTTCTCGACCTTTTTAGTGGACAGAGCTCAGCATTTTTAAAGCTATAGCTTTATATCGTGAATTCACATCGATACTTCTGATTCAGATTCAGGACTGTAGAGTTTTTACTTTTCATATGTGCTCCCCATTCTCTTTTAGTCTTATTCTTAAATAATGACTATCATAGCAAGCCTGCTCATGCATTATTTTCCATTACTTATACCTATCTAAGTCATTATTCTCAAGGACATTACCTTGTCCTTGATTTCTTTTTTAATTCATGGTTTGTAGGCCATTTTGGCCCACAGTGATTTCCAGATTC
Organism: Balaenoptera borealis; assembly: GCF_965194805.1. NCBI lineage: Eukaryota > Metazoa > Chordata > Mammalia > Artiodactyla > Balaenopteridae > Balaenoptera > Balaenoptera borealis. The sequence continues at coordinate 49,885,969 of NC_138879.1, read as the reverse complement.
ACAGCATGCATACATAACTTTCATTTAACAATCACTGGCACTTTGGGATTTACTGAGTTTTAAAAATTGAATTATTATATACACAAAGAAAAATGCATGAATATTATGTACAGCATGCCATTACTAGCATCCCAGAAGTCTCTTTCATCCTTCATCCCATATGCCACTCTCATTCACCACTCTGAAAGAAAAAGAAGAAAAGATGATATTGTTCTGATTTCTAATATTATTGATTAGTTTTGTGTGCTTTAGAACTTTAAAATTTTGTTTTAGCATTTGTGATATGAGGGAAAGAGAGCTCTTTCTAGCTCTTTCCAACTCTACTTGTGTCCAGGTAGCATTCAGAAAAAATGTATCTTTATCTTTGTCACATTCAAAACTTCTCTGTAATGCCTTAGGAATCTAAGAAGAAATCCAAGCATAGGCACTTCTTGGTTTAAATATTTATCTTAAGTAGGCTAGATTTTTGTGTTTGTTAGCAATTTCCATTTTCCCCCATTATGTCTTTACCCTTTGCATGTTTACTTTCTTTTGATTTACAGTAACTTTATTTGTATTAGGGATATTAGACTTTTACCTATTGTGCTGCAAATATTCTCTCCCAGTCTCTCATTTGTATTTAAACTTTATTGTTGTAGTGGATTTAAAATATGTTGTGTAGTATAATCTGACTGTTGAGTTTTGTGTTCTGCTTAGGAAGGCCACCTCCACCCAAGAGTATGTTAAAAAATAAATCTGCATTTTTTTCCAGCTAAATTTTGTTTGTTTATATTTGGATACAAATACAGTATGAGGTATCTCTATTAACATTTAAATGTGATAGGATGTTTAAACATCTTTCGTTGGCCTTTCCCTTTAAAAAAAAAAAACCTCGAATTTCATCTACTTATGGCTACTACACTTTTCCATCATAAACTTCTAGAAAAAGTTTCCACCTGTATTTTTCTGCTTCACCTTCTTTTTGTCAATTCAGTGTTGCCGGCATGGCCTGTCTCTGCCTTACCATTGCACTGAAACTAAATACTTAGGCCTAAGGCAGCCTTGCCCTTCTTTTAACTGAACCCAGTAGACTGAATTTAGACCCCCTCTTTCCTGAGCAGCATGTAATTATCATTGTTGGTAACTTTCTCCTTGGAATGCATCTACTTTGGCTTCTTTGATCTAGCTTTTTCCTGGTTTTCTTCCTACTTCTATCACTTTTGTAGCCACTTCTTTTCTTTAATCCCCCCAATATTGGTATTCTCTAGAATTCCTTCAGTTAGATTCTCTACAGTTCACACTTCAGTCTCTTCCTTGGGTGATGCCATCAACTACTCTTATGGCTTCACTTATCAGCAATATTCTGATAACCCTAAGTCTCTATCTTTAGCTCAAATTTCTTTTTAAAACAATGTATTTAACGGTACTGATGAACCTAGTGGCAGGGCAGGAATAAAGACGCAGACGTAGAGAACGTACTTGAGGACACGGTGGGGGATGGGGAAGCTGGAATGAAGTAAGAGAGTGGCATGGACATGTATACACTACCAAATGTAAAATAGCTAGTGGGAAGCAGCTGCATAGCACAGGGAGATCAGCTCGGTGCTTTGTGACCACCTAGAGGGGTGGGATAGGGAGGGAGACACAAGAGGGAGGGGATATGGGGATATATGTATACATAAAGCTGATTCACTTTGTTGTACAGCAGAAACTAACACAACATTGTAAAGCAATTATACTCCAGTAAAGATATTTTAAAAAACCCAAAACAATGTGTTTATGCCCCGTAGGTACTTAAAACCAAACCTATCATTATTTCTTTCCCTCACCCCTAAAATCAGCACATCTTTATTATAATTCCCACTTCAGAGAAAAAAACAGACTCCTACCCAGTTGCCCTATGTAGAAACCTATTTATCATTTTTAAAAATTGAGTTGAAATTCAGATAACATAAAACTAACCATTTTTTTTTAAAACTAGCCATGTTAAAGTGTACAGTTCAGTGGTATGTAGTGTATTCACAATGTTGTGGAACCACCATCTCTCTTCAGTTTCGAAACATTTTCATCACCCCACCAAAAACTCCCATACTCATTTATCATACTCTATCTCCATCCCATCCCACCCCCACACCCGCACCCCCCATTTTGCTTTCTGTCTCTGGATTTGTGGATATAAAAGGAGTCATACAATATGTTACCTTATGTGTCTGGTTTCTTTCACTTAGCCTGATGTTTTTGAGGTTCATCTAAGTTGTAGCATGTATCAGCACTTAAATTCCTTTTTAGTGGCTGAATAATATTCCATTGTATGTATATATCATAATTTGTTCGTTCATTGATGGGCATTTGGGTTGTTTCCACTTTTTGACTGTTATGGATAATGCTGCAGTATAAACATTTGGGTACAAATTCCTATGTGGGTAGATGTTTTCATTTCTCTTGGGTGTATACCTAGGAGTGTAATTACTGGGGTATATGGTAACTATATTTATAAACTTTTTGAGGAAATGTGTGTCAATTTTGGCTTATTATCTAAAACCCCCCACATCACCAAGCTTGGTTGATTGATTCTATCTCCTGTGTATCCCTGTTTATTATTCCCACTACCATATACTAAAGGTACACTTTTCATGATTACTTTAATAACTTCCTTTCTGGTTCCTTTGTCATCACATGGCCTTACTCTTTCACATACTTTTTTTCACATATCTTTCACATACTGAGAGATAGGTTTTTGAAAATGTAAATCTCATGAGGTCACCTCATTGTTTTAAAAACAAAACAAAACAAAAACAAACTCTTCAAAGGCTCATCATTTCTCTCTGGATAAAGTCTAAACTAACATGGCTTCTAAAGGCTCTTTGCGGTCCTTCTGACATGCTATCTAGCTTCAGCTGTATGGCACCCCCCCGCCCCCCTTATGCTGATCTCCATATTTCAGGTTTTTGTATATGTTCCTCTGTCTAAGGCTTGCACCTTCTCCACCAAAATCCTTTGTCTTATTTCAGATGTCTCTTCTCTTTTTAGACGTCTTTCTGTCTCTTCATGATTATAATGTGCCCTTCTTTGTGCCCCTCCAAATTCTTGTACTAATGTTGGAGCAGTTAATTGCCTGTTTACTTCTGTGGGAATCAGGAGCTGATAGTTAAGTGCCAGGTGATGCAGTACAGACTAAAAGTATGATTAATAGGAATTTATCAGAAGTCAAAAGAAGATTATTTGGTAAGTTATTTAGGGAAGGCCCCATGGAGGAATTGGACCTTGAAGGAATCATGAAGGTACGGTAATGATCTGCCACTGATAGGTAGATTAAGCCTGTTAAATATCCATGGATCTAGGCTGTGAGGGTCCTCGCTAGAGGCAAAAGCCATGACAAAACTGAGATAGATGGACATCTTGCAGCATTACTTTTGCATTACTTAATGAAACAAGCAATGGACACAATCACTCCTGTAGAAGAAAAGCATGGAAAGAATGTGCAAAAGATTTTTAAAGAACTTATGGTGTATTGACAAAAGTGAGAAGGAATAATTTACTTTATGGAAAGTGTAAGGAAGTTTTCAAGGGTAATTTTGACCATGTATGCTAATTTAAGAATTTACCCACCTACCTTTATAAAATTCCACTAGACTTCTGATGTAAAATGCAACAATTAGGTGATTTCTAGATAAATTATAGAATCTTCCATAAGACTCTTGCATATAGTGTTGGAGAAAATGGTCTAAGTAATATACCAGTGTTTGTCTAGAGAAAGGTTAGAGATGAGATAACTCAGTGTAGAATTTACCTGCCCAGATTGTAATTGTCTGTGCTCCACTCTGTCCCTCAGTTGACAGGAAAAGTGGGACTTTCAGATCTTTTCCAGTATGTCTGCAGCATATTGGCACTCAGTAAATGTTTGCATTCATAAACAAAATAACAAGATTGAAATACAATTTCTTTGCATTTTCAGTATTTAAAAAATGCCTTAGAATAGCTGTTTAAAAGTAAAAATGCATTTCTTGTGTTTCAAAACACAGTACTGATTTAAAATTATTTATAAAAATCTGTTTTGCCAGTTAGGCAAAAATACTAGACTTATAAAAAAAAAAAAAAAATCTCCCCTCAAATTTTGAGAAAAGAAGCCATTCATGTTTAAATATAAATAAACTTTCACTTTTGGCGCTCTCTGTGTTTCACTGGCATGTTGGAGCGTTAAATCTGTTGAAATAACCACCTCTGATTCCTCAAAAAATTAACATTTTCTTCTCAGTTACTAACACACTTTGTTCAGTCTTTATAGCACTCTGAGTTGTATTATACTTACTTATCATGAGACTGAGCTCCTTGAGGATGATGGCAGGAATTATATGAGAATTACAAACCTGTTCAGCCTCCCAGCAAGCCCTCTCTCAATTGCTCTCCTGTGCGCTTTGTCCCACTTCTCAATTTGAGCCAACCAGTGCCCCTTGTTGGTGATTCATATATTTATACACACACACACAATCGTGACTGTGGTGATGGCTTCACAGCTGTATACATATATCAATATGTAAAAACATTATGTAATTTAAATATGCGCAACTTACCGAATGTCAATTATATCTCATTAAAGCTGTTTAAAAAATCCTGACATGACGCTCACCATGGATGGGTCATTACTTTATTAAGCTCTGTGTCTCTAGGAACTGTTTCTCACCTGGCTCCTCTAAGGTGCCCTCATGGCCTGTGTCCCCACCACCTCACTAGTTCTTTGCCTCTGTTCTCGTCCCCAGCCCCCATCATTCTCTGTCCGTGCTAGAGCACTCTCTCTAGAGGAAGAGGAAAATCTCATGTTGCTACTGCCGTTCCTGTAGGCTCCAGCTGTTATTCTTAAGCTACTCCTGGGTGCTGGAAACTCTGGTCGGCATGGGATTCAACACACATAGGCAGGATGGATGGAGCCTCTGCTCTCTCTGTGTTCAGAGTCTGATGGGCCACACGTGAACACCAACTGTAGTTTTATATCCCCAAGAATACAGAGGACTTACTCATGTAGACATATAGTTATTAGTATAAATGAAGGTTGGTTAAGCAGCAAATTCCAATGAAAAGGTATCAGACACTCTGTTGGTGTTTCTGCATATGTATCCTAAAGACCACAGCATAAGAATTACCAGAAATATTGGTTTGATTTCCCTCTGAACCAGAATCTCTAGGGGGTGGGCCTGACACCTGCATTTTATTTTATTTAATTTATTTTCTATTTAAAAAAAATGTTTATTTATTTATTTGGCTGTTCTGGGTCTTAGTTGCGACGTGCGGGATCTAGTTCCCTGACCAGGGATCAAACCCGGGCCCCCTGCATTGGGAGTGTGGAGTCTTAACCGCTGGACCACCAGGGAAGTCCTGACACCTGCATTTTAATAAGCTCTCTGTATGGCTATACCTATATACCACTAGAGAGCTACTAGAATGGTAAGAACCTAGCTGGAAACCAGGGTAGAAGTAAAAGGGCACAGTAGAAGTTGATCTTCTGGATAGTTTGCTTTACCCATTGCTTCTTTGTGTTATAGAAATGGAAATGTTTTGGACATCAGGTAGCATTTTGCTAATGGATCCAGGTGTGTTCATTTAACAGGTTAGAATTTATAACATGTATATTCAAGTTCTGTAATGAATGTTGGGTGAAGATTATTTACTTAAAATTTTTGGTAAACATTTTCTTTTTCCACAGAACTCAACAAAAACCCAGTGGAAGGCTTTTCAGCAGGTTTAATAGATGACAATGATCTCTACCGATGGGAAGTCCTTATTATTGGTCCTCCAGATACACTTTAGTAAGTATAATGGAACTAACATCCAAGTGGAGCTCTTTTAGTAATTGAAATATAAACTATTTTGACAAACTGAAGTTTCCCAGCTTATAAAAGTGATAAAGTTAATCACTCTTAATTAATCACTATTAACTGATGTAAAGATACACAACAGAATGTGGTGTAATCAAAGAGCAATAGAAAAAGATGGAATTTCTTAAATATGTTATGTAATACATTTTTAGATTGAAAGACCACAGTCTGATTTTCTGTTCTGTGTGTTTGCAGATCAACTTAAACTTGCTAATATTTAATGTTCTGTGAGATGGATCATGACTATCTGATGTTAGTGACTAGCACAAGTCTCACACTTTTCATAGAAGTTGAGGTATTGGAAAAAAGTGCAGCAACCTTCTCAAAGCCATACAACTGAAGGACAGCAGGGACTTTCTTGGGGAGTATACTTGGTCACTCAACTGTGTTCCTTGATGGTACTAAGCAGCAAGGATTTGGATACATCAAACATTTTTTTTGACGGTGAAATAGTTTTATTTTAGATGTTCTGAGATGTTAACTCCTTTGTCTCCCGTTCGCCAACACCTGATGTAAGAGAAAATTCAGAGCTAGTTCTATACCAGAGCAAACTGGTATATGACATATAGAATTGAGCTGTAGTATTGATTTGGGGGTTTTCTGAGGTCTGAAAAAAATGGTTTATGTTTTGTCGCAACTATTCCCAATCAAAATTTTTGCTGATTTCCTAGTGGTATGTTTGCATTGGTAATTGTTTTTTTAATGGTATTATTTTTATTTATTTATTTTAAAATATTTATTTGTTTATTTGGTTGCACCAGGTCTTAGTTGCGGCTCGCAGGCTCCTTAGTTGTGGCATGTGAACTCTTAGTTGTGGCATGCATGTGGGATCCAGTTCCCTGACCAGGATTGAACCCGGGCCCCCTGCATTGGGAGCTCGGAGTCTTATCCACTGTGCCACCAGGGAAGTCCCTGCATTGGTAATTGTTGCAAACTAAAATAACACAATTTAGTCATTCTACAATGTTAGTTTAGTAAATAACAGTAGCCAATGAAAGCCATCCTAGAGGTATTCCTCCACAACCTTAATATTATTTATTTGAAAGCAAATTTCTTACCAAATTTTGCACACAAAAATCATACATACAGCCTGGCCTATGAGCCTGATGAGGTTCTGGTCTTCTAGGTTTTTAAATCAAAACATATTGCGTGAAGGTTTACTCAAGGGAGATACAGCAACATTCCAGTGACAGAATCTTGTTAATCTTAAAGTTGATATGTGATAACAAGAGAAATTCTTCTGACCTAATGTCTGTGTAGAAGATGACTTAGGCATCCAGGTTTGACCTCGATCTCTAAGGACCTTGCAGAATTCTTACACTATTTTCGTGCGATGGTGGCAAGCATCTCTAAATATTATCAGCTGGTCCATATATATGTTGTGTCCCTTCAGCTTCACCAAAGAGAGACACTTTAATACTCATTGCACTAATTAACAGGCCATTCTTGCCGCCAATAAAAATCTATTTCTGGCCTTTCGTATACATTTAAAAAGTGCCGACTGTTGATCTGAGGTGTGGACAGCAGAAGCATTTGTGGCAGCTCCTCTGGAGTTGCTGACGAGACAACCGGCTGCCACTTCTGCACTGTCCCTTCCTGATGAGAGCACTGGCTGCACCTGGGCTGCAGTTTAACCTCAGTGCCACACGTACTTTGAACATCCTGTGAGTAATGAAGCCTTAATGCAATTGACAGACCTTATAATAATCATCCAAAATTACTTTGGTATGATTGCTTTTTATTAATGACCTTTTCTAAAATTCATGTGCTGATAGTTATAAAATTGTTTTTAAAGCCCTCAAAAAAGAGGTTTACGATTTATTGAGTTTAGGCCGTCCCTTTTAGCGACTTCCTACTTAGAATGGTTGCAAAAATAAAGCAGTATACTGGCATTTACATTACTCATTCATTTAGTTTCCAAATGTTTTTTCAGCATTCTTATGCTAGATGCTGGGAACATGATCTTGAATTAGCTAATAGTCACTGCTCCCAAAGAGGTTACAGTTTAGTCGGCAAGACAGCTCATTGCATAGTTATTTAATACACTTTGAGGACAGCCATGATGGAGGGAGGCATTAGGTGTTGTGAGAACTCGTTGGTAGCATGGCAGGTTTTGAGTGTGTCAGGGAATTTTTCCCAGAGGAAGAGCTGTCTAAAGTGGGAACTGAAGAGTTAGTAACTGTAATAGTTAGTAGGCTTTTGGCTACAAGCAACAGAAATCAGATTTTAGCTGGCTTAGAAAATAAGGAATTTTTAAAAAAAATAAAATTATTTATTTATTTTTGGCTGCATTGGGTCTTCGTTGCTGCAGGCGGGCTTTCTCTGCATGCCGTGCCACTTATCATTTAGTGCTTAAGAACGGGAGTTTTGCAGACTGTCTTTGTTAGCTCCCTGAGTCCACCACTGTTATCGTGTGACTTTAAACAGTTATTTAAACTTTGTCTTGTTTCATTTCTAGGGTAAAACCCAATGCCTAGAAAGAGTTCAGAATGTTCAACATTCTGTTGTTTGTAATAGCAAAAGAAATCGGAAGCAAATATTTTGATTGTAATAGAAAAATTGTGGCAGGTAAAAATGAATAAACAGGAGACAGATAGTAACAGGAATATATAAAAGAACAGTGTTGAGCAAAATTTCAGATGGCAGCATATGGTATATCATTTAAATAAGTAAATATGGCAGAATGATAGGATCTGACAAAGTAGAATGATAGGATCTGATACTTGTAAGATTTTTATAATTTTAATACAAAAACAGTAAGGGAAGTCTAATAGAAGAAACTTGAACTAGGCCTAGATTTCTCAACCTTTTCAAATGTGAAACTATTGGTTTCATACCTCTTTTTAACATCATGCTAGTAATTATACTATTAATATCTGTGAAGAGAATGTATAATGGGAGGGAAGGTATTTTTAATTCATCGATGCTTGTCATAAACTTTCATTTTGTTCATCATAGTAGCATCTTTATATATTTGAAAAATAGTGAATATGTGACATTTTAATATTTAGTTTACTATGTTTTGTACTCTTTGAGTGTTTTGAGTTTTTTGCTAACTTGGCTGTTCTCTGTTCACTAGAAGTTTGTGCCCACAAGTTGGGACTACTGAACTAGGCTTTTAAAAATAACAAGTAGGATTTTCACAGGTATTAGAGAAGTTAAAGATATTCCACCTGTAGGAGAAAAACTGTAAGGAACTGCATGATTAGTTTAGAATGGGTGAGGACATTGCAGACAGAGTTAAAATTGTGTACTTTAAACTTTTAAGGATAGTCCTATTAAAATTTAAAGATTGAAAATAATTTAATAGACTAAGGCAATTTTTCATGATAGGAATTCCAGTCAGCTAATGTAAAGCTTTTTTTTTTTTTTTAATTTATTTTATTTATTTATTTTTGGCTGTGTTAGGTCTTTGTGGCGCCGGCTTTCTCTAGTTGCAGCGAGTGGAGGCTACTCTTTGTTGCGGTGCGCGGGCTTCTCATTGCAGTGGCTTCTCTTGTGGAGCACGGGTTCTAGACGCGCGGGCTTCAGTAGTTGTGGTGCGCGGGCTCAGTAGCTGTGGCTCGCGGGCTCTAGAAGGCAAGCTCAGTAGTTGTGGCTCACAGGCTTAGTTGTTCTGCGGCATGTGGGATCTTTGCAGACCAGGGCTCGAACCCGTGTCCCCTGCATTGGCAGGCGGATTCTTAACCACTATGCCACCAGGGAAGCCCCTAATATAAAGCTTTTAAGTAGACCTGATATCAGTCAGAACTCAGGGACCCAGGAAAGCTAACTTAGTTATCAGGGAATAGTCTTACCAGTGGGATAAAGTACATGGGCTTTGTGGTAGCTGTTTTGATGTTCTTTTACATAGATTCTTGGCTATTTTCTGTATTTGTGGCTTTCAAAGTGTTTTTGTTTTTGTTTTTTTTAAAACCACAACCCATAATCAGAAATATTTTACATCATGACCCAGTGTATACTTAATACACTTTAATGAATAGAAAGAAATATGCATGTAGATTTTATAACTGAAACAAACTACTTGTGATAAGCGCCCATGTTTTTTTATTCTATTTTTATTTGTTTATAAAGAAAACTGGTTAGTGACTCACTTAATTAGCTTTGCAGCCCCAGTTTGAAAAACTAGTTCATAGAATTAATATGTCCTAAGGCCAGTTTTGGCACTAATTTATCCAGTTGGGGTAACATAGTCCGAGAAGGTAGACTTATCTCTTAACGGTGTAATGCGCTCTTTACGACTGCTGTTCTAGTCTCCATTTCCCTCAAGTTTTCATGTTTTTTCCCTTCAATAGATAGTCTCATAGATTATGAAAATTAAGACCATAAGGCAGGCATAAAATTTGTCAGCTTTCTTCCTTTTTACCCCTGGATATCTGTACTACATTCAGTCTGTTTTCTTCCTGTGCAAAAGGAAAGGATATTCTTTCTTTTTCTTGGTAAGCCCTTTACTACCCTTATTTTCTTTCTTCTAATTTCTCAGTTACTCTGTTTTGAGGTTTTTAAAATCGAGGTTACTTTTTATACTCGGAATCTAGTGGCCTTTCCTAAGTATTCAGAAGTATTTGGTGTTAATGATCTACCTTTCTTTGTTTAACTCCCCTCTCCCCTCATCTTGCTTTTATGATTAGAAAAAGGCAATAAGAATTAATACTTGCTTGTGGTTAAAAATTCATGGTATATCAAAATGTACAAAGCAGAAAGTAAAAAAATCTCATAATCTTGCGCTTCAGAGTTAATTAACCATTATTATTATATATTGGTGTCATGTTTCCAGACATTTTTCTATTTGTATACAAACATACCCTCACTTTTTCTTCGTAAAGGCAAATGGGCTTATTCTATAGATTAAAAAAAAAAAATTTAACAGTAGATTGCTCATATCATTCCAGTATTTATTACTGGTATTTTTCTTGATATTTTCCTCTGACTCTAGAATGCTAAGTGCCGTAAATCAGTGATCTCTAATGTCTTGTTCCCTGTTGTATTCTTTTACATACAACAGTGCCTCCCATAGGTAGATAATCATTATCTATTTGTTTAATGAATGAAAACCATTTTAATGAGCTGAGGATTTCATTTCTCGCTGATCTGAAACAAACACAGTCAGATGACCCTGCTCTGATGGAGTGTACATCTTACAATAAGAGAATCAGAGGTGTGAATTGCTTTTGCAATAAAGAAATGAAAAGAGGTCCCTGTGATAGAGGGACACTGGCTAGTTAAGATTGGGTAGTCAAGTAAAGTCATTCTCAAGAGGTAACATTTAAGCTGAGTTCTGAATATGACAAAGGTGTGAATTGCTTTTGCAATAAAGAAATGAAAAGAGGTCCCTGTGATAGAGGGACACTGGCTAGTTAAGATTGGGTAGTCAAGTAAAGTCATTCTCAAGAGGTAACATTTAAGCTGAGTTCTGAATATGACAAGGGGAGAACAGTGTTTCAAACAAAGGAAACAGCTAGTACCAAGGACACAGGTCAGGAACTTTGTCATTTTTGCCCCATAAGGCTGACTTTTTTTCATTGGTTTTCTTTAACATTGACTTACGTTGTTCTGACAGTTGTTCAGGAACAGTTCCTAAGTAAATGACAGTGCTCTGCACTGCCTTAACACAACAGTCACAGCCACATGTGCCTATTAGAATTAAACAAAATTAAAAATTCCCTTCCTCAGTTGTACTAGCCATATTATTGATACAAGTGGTTGGTGGCTAACATGTTGGCCAGCATAACTATAGACCATCTCTAGTGTGTGAAAGTTCTGTTGCACAGCCCTACTTTGGAAAGTCACCAGATTATAAACTCCTTGAAAGACTTTATGCTTTGTTCACTGCTGTACTCCCAGTGTCTGACACGTAAAGACTGAATAAATATTTGTTAAATGATAAGATGAATAAATGGATGGATGGATTGAAGGTCAGCACAACTGTTCCCAGAGAGGGAGTAAGAAAATGCATAAGCTCTCAGATGAGAAAAAGCTTGTTGTGTTTGAAGAACAGAAAGAAGACTGGCTGGAACGAGAGAGAAGAGTGGAAGATTGAGATCAACGTAGAGAAATTGGCAACTTGACCCTGATAGGCAATATTAAACTTAACTTTTAAATTTTGTTTTAAGTGCAGTGGGAAGAGATTAAAAGGTTTGTAGCACAGCAGTCATGTAATCTGATCTGGATGCCTTTTTTTAAAGCTGTTTCTTTCATTTTACTTTTTTTTGAGAGTTTAATAAGGTGGTAGGTATGACAGTTTATTAAACTGGATATTTGAGTAAAGTAAACTGCTTGAAATCCAGATTATTTATTTTGTTTATAGTGTAAGCACTAGCATCCTTGTTTTATGTTTGTTTTAATAATTTTCTTATTTATAAGCAGGAACTTATAGGCAAGAACTTGTTTTTGTTTTTGTATTTCCAGTGAAGGTGGTGTTTTTAAGGCTCATCTCACTTTCCCAAAAGATTATCCCCTTCGGCCTCCTAAAATGAAATTCATTACAGAAATCTGGCACCCAAATGGTAAGTTTATCTAGTTTTACTTTTACATTTGCAAGTATGATGGCCTGTCATTGAAGTTTTCAAGGTCAATAAGTAAGATGTAGTTCTCAATGAAATTGCGTTGGAATTTTTGTACTAAGTTTGTTGTGTTTGTTATGCACATGGGCTTGGATTTAGATTCCTTAGAAGAGAAGGAGTGACAGAGATCACATGGGGGAAATCTTTATTTATTTATTTACTTACTTACTTACTTAGTTTTCAGCTCGTTTTGGGACTCATGATGTTCCTAACTAGAGGCAGGGTTGGTGGGTGATATTCAGCATTAATAGAGCTCTTATAATTGAGGAGATAATTTCCAAGGTATTAGGTGACTCATTGGCTATTACAAAGAGCATAGAAGTAATTAAACCTGGATTTTTAATTTCTATTTTCTCATCTTAGCTCCTAGACTATGGACAACGCTTAACTTTTAATGTATATTCTTAGCTGTCAAAAAGGAATGTCTTACCTACTTCATAAGGTGATTGATAGGATCAAATGAGATACAATACTGTGTGTTTAAACCTTTCAAAAGTACCCAGTACTGCTGTGCATAAAATGGTGACATTGACTTTTTTACCCAAAGATGTACTACCATTTAAAATTCACTTTGTGAGCCAAAGGTTAGGCTAGATAAACTATGTGTATACACAGTCTCCCTGAACTTTTGGCCTTGTTTTGTATGATAGAGCTTGCAAGAATTTCTTTCCTAAGTATTTTGACTATCAGTATTTTGTAATCAAAGTTGTCTTTTTAGACAGTTACACTAATCTGCATTCTATTTCTCATAGTCCAGACTTTCAGTTGCAAGGAAGAGAAACCCTTATATATTAGTTTAAGCAAAAATCAGTGAGGGTAACGGATGCATGAATAAACCAAGGCTTTGTTTCAAGAAGTGTAATAGCACCCAGTGACTTGAAAAACAGATGAGTCTTACTGAGGAGAGACTAGACTGGCAAATGGAAAACTATTGGGAACCAAGGAAGCCACCATATTTCATCACATCTAAGATAGCAGTGATCACAAAAGACATGGTTATTTTTTGCACCAGTAAGAAGGGAGAAAAATAATTTCTTTCTGGTAGAACACATTAGCGATAGTCCTACAAGATATATGGAAGCACGAATTGACCACATCTGCCTTGGACGTTTCTTTCATTTCTTCCTAGCCTTTTGGCAGTTTCCCCTGCCTTCTCTTGAATTATTTGATGTGTAATAGTCAATCTTTTTGCACCTATTTCAAAGGAAAATGTAACAAAGTTTCTGAATGTCGTCTCTACCACGAATTAGCTATATTACTGTAGGTAAAGCCTCTTGAACCTTAGTTTCTCTATCTGTGAGAGTTACATGAGAGCATATATGTAAGCAGTACATGGAACCTCTGTTAAGAGGAACAATAGCAATGGCCTCAGTAGTTTTAAGAGGGCAACTGAAATGAGTGTTTATTTTGTTTGTTTTTTAAGGTTGAAGAGATTGTTGGTTTGCAGGCCATAAGGGAGAAGGCATTAGAGAGTGAAGTAATTAAGACTTGATTTGAGAGAAGGGATGCTTTGTGAAGAAAGGATACCCGAGGAGGCAATGGGCCAGGGATGGCAGGTTCAGAAGGATCTATACTTAGGAAGGGGAGTGAGAGTGGTCTGCAATGGGAATGAGAGGAAAAACCAGCATTTGAGTTTCTGCTAGGTGCTGGAGATACAAAGATGATCGAGTTATGGTCTTTCTGTAAGGATATTATGGTATGTGTAGGGGAAAGATGGACATAAATTTAATGGTGAAACAGAGACAACAGTGATGTTGTTATAAAGGTGTTTGGTAGCATAGAATAGGGAGTCAGGGAATGATGGAGAATGTGATTCTTAAATAGAATTTTGAATATGTATCTTTAGTCGTGGGGACTCAATAGTTTTAAAGCTGTATAGTAGGTTCCTCATGACTATATTTATGTCTAGAAAGTTTATACTCATGGGGGAAGGTTTGGAAGGGAAAACCAGACAAAATAGCCAGGAGACAGAGGATTTTATCAATTGCTAATGGGTACGGCATTTCTTTCTGTGGTGATGGTTATACAACTCTTTAAACATACTAGAAACCATTAAATTGTGTACTTCAAATACATGAATTGTATCTCAAAAAGCTGTTTTATTAACAATTATTATATGGTAAAGTCATACAAGTTATTTGTATGACTTAGATGCATTCAATTTGGGACTTGTTTTTCTGGAGGTGCAGTTGCCATAACCACTTAGGTAATTAAAGAAAACTAGTCAAGGCTCAGCAGTGAGCTTAGGGCCTTGGAAGTTACTGACATCAAGGTGACAGGTAATGTATATCAAATCATTATGTGGTATACCTTAAACTTACACAACGTTTTATGTCAATTATATCTTAATAAAGCTGGCGGGGACACAGCGTTTTATGTCAATTATATCTTAATAAAGCTGGCTGGGGGGAGATGGTGGGTAACACTGTGATATAATGAACGGTTTAATTTACTTAGGGAAAAGATGATTAATTTTAGAGATTAGGATAACATCAAAAGTCAGACCAAGGAAAAGGAAAAGAAGAAAGTGATTGAGAGAATGACTTCAAGAACCAGGGAAAGGAAGTGTGCCATGGAAGTAAGAGAGGAAAATGTGTCCAGGAAGGTGTCCTCAACAGTATCAGTTGTTTTGGCCCAGAAGGGTTGACTTTAAAAGTACCCAGGAGAATATGGTCTCCCAATCACTTTGTGAGAATAGTCATAGCATCCTGTTTGGAAGCAGAAGACAGTTTCCCGTAAGGCAAAAAAGAGAGTACCCAAGTGATGGGTAAATAGAGAAGACGAGGGGAAATCAGATTTTCCTAATTTTAGAGCACAGCTTCAAGAGAAGGGAGATAGCTTGAAGGGTATGCATGGTTCAGGTAGTTTAGTTTCAAGATGGAGGAAGAGCTGTGTTTTCTTTTCAGTCATTGATGCTGAGACAGTTGGCTAGCTATTTATGGGGAAATTGATTTAGAAATTTTCTTCACACCAAACAGCAAAGTTAAAGTGATTTTTAAAAATAGTGAATATTATTTTCTGGGTGTTAGGAATTTATAGTTTCAAAAGCAATAAATATTGGAAGACTATAAAGAGGAAAGAGAAGTGGTAACTAAATTCAGTATGGGATTCTTAAATGGATCTTGTGTCAGATAATAAGGCCAGCTATTAAAAAATATTATTGGGGTATTGAAATGAAAGAAAAAAAATAACAGGCAGAAATTAAACAAGGAAAATTAAGAAGCAGTTTGGCAAGAAGAAAACTAAACATTGAGTACGTAAATGGGTAAAGGATATGAACAGACATTTGACTAAAGAGGAAATACATAAAGTTTCTGTACATGGAAAAATTTAGCCCCTAAAAGTATTTTAAACTAGATTTCAGTTGTGAAATTTAAAAATTTTTCAATAAAGAAAAATCTTAGTTTTATTGCCTTGTCACTCAGAATTATCAGCTCATATCTTGCATTTTTAAAGTATAATTTGGTAATAGGTATTAAGCATAAAAACCTCTTTCTAAGAAACTAAATTGTATGTTTAAAATGAAATGACACAAGGTTAAAATTTTAAAGGTGCTAAATTACGATAATTTCTATAAAAGGAAAATGGGTCTTAAATAGATTCTCTCTGATAGAATTCTATACAAACATTTGATGTTAAATGTTCTCAAAGAAAATGACTTCCTTTTCTCAAAGAAAAAATTTTAAGTGATAAGTGAGGAAAATATCTTAATACTGTGTAAGCATTTTCTGTTCAACTTTATAGTGCTGTTACAAGTTTTGCTGTTGTTATTCTTGCCTCTTGATCTAGTTAGTTATTTCATTTTAGTTAAGAGATTTTACTAGGAGGTGTAGGTGAGTTGGGAAAAGGAACCTTAATTGAAGAACAGCTCATATACAAGACATTGAAGGCATGGGTCTTGAATGTTGCATTCACTGCTGAACTCCATGTCAGGTGGTGGGCGCCTGGCACACGACACGTGTTCAAGAAGCATTTATCGGAGAGCCACAGTGCACACGAACTTTGACTCTGGTTACCCAGAGTTTATAACAGCAGGGGAGTGCTTGAGTTAGGAGGTAAAAAGTAGGCTTTAACATTATACCTATCATAAATTGGTTGGACTTTAGGTAGGAAGTCAGGGATGAAATATACATAAATAGTGTCATTGGTTATTTATATGATTTGGAAATTTGGTTAAAAAATATTTAACCAAAATTTTATACTTTTCTGTCTTTTCTAACATTTCTCCAATAAGTATGCTTTTTGCAATAGGGAAAATTTCACTGTAGAAGATTAATGAATGTTATGATTTTGATAGTTCCCCAATAGGGAATATTTGTGTGATATAAATATGGATTAGGACCCCTCTGCCCCTTTTGATCAACAATTAATTTGTGGCTTGGATTTTAGAACCGTTTTATAGATTAGGGGCCTAATGAATATCACTTATGTTGATGAATTTTCACTAACAATATGACATGTTCCTTTTGTGGATTTGAGTATACTTTTCCCCTGAAAATATAATTTTGCCTTTATGTGATTTTAAAAGTATATTATCATGTTACCTTTTGTGTTTTTCTTAGGAAAGTCTCTAGACCTTTGACTATTAAAAATTTCAATCAATAAGTTAGTGGGGAAACTAGGAATTCATTATCTAGAAACTCAATTCTGGTGTTTGGACCATATGCTTTCTACAAATGAAGAACAGATTCAATAGATGCCGTTTCTTCATTTCATTGTATTTATTACATGTAAATGCTAGGCACCATCTACATACTAGGTGTCTTGAAATTTTGTACAAATGAAAAAGGTAGCTTACATTCCTTTTGGGTTTGTCAGGTGGATCCTACTTGGTAAAATCTTTGGTCTTCCTAAAAGGTTAACAGGTTCCATTTTGGAAATTAACTTCTGTATCTTTTCAGTGGTACAGTGGTATTGAATTTTATACAGATGCCATGGGAATCGGGACCATGTTTATTATAATATGTATTTTATGTATAGCCAAATTATTTTAAATATTTAAAACAGTAATCTTATTCTCTAATTTTGCAGTTGATAAAAATGGTGACGTATGCATTTCTATTCTTCACGAGCCCGGGGAAGATAAATATGGTTATGAAAAGCCAGAGGAACGCTGGCTGCCTATTCACACCGTGGAAACCATCATGATTAGTGTCATTTCTATGCTGGCAGACCCTAATGGAGACTCACCTGCTAATGTTGACGCTGCGGTAAGGTGGTCCCATGCACACATCTCCCCTCCCGTTTAATTAAACTTGATTAGAACTATAGTAGCTTTATAAGTATATATGTGTGGGTGTGTATCGATATATCTGTTTTTATTCATTTAATTTTTTCATGAATCTGTACAAAGATAAGTAAGATGTAACTAAGCTTTACCCCTAAATATTTGTACCTGCATCTTTTAAGAATAAGGACACTATGGACTTCCCTGTTGGCACAGTGGTTAAGAATCCTCCTGCCAATGCAGGGGACACGGGTTCGATCCCTGGTCCAGGAAGATCCTACATGCTGTCGACCAGCTAAGCCCATGTGCCACAACTACTGAGACTGCATTCTAGAGCCTGTGAGCCACAACTACTGAAGCCCGCGTGCCTAGGGCCGGTGCTCCGCAACAAGAGACGCCACCGCAGTGAGAAGCCCGCGCACCGCAACGAAGAGTAGCCCGTGCTCGCCGCAACTAGAGAAAGCCTGCGAGCAGCAACAAAGACCCAATGCAGCCCCCCCTAAAAAAATAAATTAAAAAAAAAAAAAGGAATAAGGACACTATCCTATATAACTATAAAACAGCTGTCATACCTATGAGAACTTACTATCAAGTCCCTAGTAGGTCCATATTATTATTCCCAAGCTTTTATTTTTAAAACTTTCAGACCTACAAAATGTTGCATTAGTTAAATAAACACCCTTAAACACCCCTATACCCTACACATATAGGTTCACAAATGTGGAGATTTTACAACGTTGTTATTATCATTATCATTATTATTATTTGCTAAACGGAGAATACTTTACAGATCTTTATGTTTAAGTATATACTTAAATACTTCAGCATGTATCTCCTAAGAACGAAATGGGTGGGGCGGCAGAATCCAGAATTTTAGGAACCCACATTACTTTTTAAAAATTAGTTAATTAATTTTGGCTGTGTTGGGTCTTTGTTGCTGCACGAGGGCTTTCTCTAGTTGTGTTGAGTGGGGGCTACTCTTCATCGTGGTGCTCAGGCTTCTCATTGCGGTGGCATCTCTTGTTGTGGAGCACAGGCTCTAGGCGTGTGGGCGTCAGTAGTTGTGGCACTTGGGCTCAGTAGTTGTGGCACACGGGCTTAGTTGCTTTGTGGCATGTGGGATCTTCTGGACCAGGGCTTGAATCCATGTCCCCTGCATTGGCAGGCGGATTCTTAACCAGTGCGCCACCAGGGACGTCCTCACATTACATTTTGTATTCGTTTTATTTATTTATTTTTTACTTATTTTTTTATTTTTTATTTTGTAAAGGATGGTGTTTCTTACCATTTTATTGTAGGTTTCTCATTTTTACATTATTTTTATTTTCATTTTTTTGGTCTTCTCTTCCTTCTCCTTTTCCTTTTTTTAAAAATTATTTTATTTATTTGTTAATTTTTTTGGGCTGCACTGCACTGCATGGCATGTGGGATCTTAGTTCCCCGACCAGGGATCGAACCCGTGCCCCCTGCAGTGGAAGCGTGGAGTCTTAACCACTGGACCGCCAGGGAAGTCCTGTATTCATGTTTTATTAGTCTCCTTTAATCTAGAATAGTCCTAGTTCCTCAGCCGTCTACCCTTCTTTAACAATCCTTTTGTTCTAATTCTTATTCTTGGAAACTTTGTTAGTATATGTGAAAGCTGGGAGGTTAAATTCACCCTTTTTTCTTGTTATTTCAAACCTGCATAAAAACTTGGGTGAAATCTTACATGTAGAAAAACAGTACATATATAACCCCCTTTCAAATCTCTGGCTTTGAATTTTTGAATTTAGTAATTGAATTGAAGTAAACACTGGCAGAAAACCATTCTAACTTCTAATAAGTCAAGTATCAGTCCAGACAACATAAGGGGCTCATGTGTGCAGAATTGGTTCCACTCAAAAGAGTGTGTGAGTAATAAGCCAGATGTTAAACTAAGAGTGAAAAATTAAATAAGAGTGAGTTGAAGGAAGAGGGGTACCATTTAAATGCCAAAGTGAAGAAGTAATTACTTTCAGTACCAATACCCACACTAGCAGCTCTAATTCTAGTGGTCTTCAGTATATTTATATAAAATCTATATATCATTATTATTTTAGGAAGGTATTAAAATTTTGGGTGTAAGTAGGAGGAAAGGCCAAGCTATTGAGTCATACAGACTTTCTGTCAATCTCTTTTCAACCCCACTTCATTTATTTATTTGTTTGTTTGTTTGTTTGGCTGCTCTGGGTCTTAGTTGCGGTATGCGAGATGTTAAGTTGCGGTATGCAAGATCTTAAGTTGCAGCATGCGGGATCTTATGTTGCGGCATGCAGGATCTTCAGTTGTGGCATGCAGGCTCTTAGTTGCAGCATGCAGGATCTAGTTTCATGACCAGGGATCTAACCTGAGCCCCCTGCATTGGGAGCATGAAGTCTTAACCACTGGACCACCAGGGAAGTCCCTCAGCCCCACATCTTTTTTTTTTTTTTAATATTTATTTATTTATTTATTTATTTATTTGGCTGCACTGGGTCTTCTTTAGCTGTGGCATGCACCTCAACCCCACTTCTTACTGACTTCTCAGAGCTGTCATTTCCAGACTTTAACTTCAGAGTTCTGTTCAGTAGGTCCTTTCCCCTCCTTTGCTGGGGTTCCATTGAGACTCCTGTAGGCTACTACTTTCTCTCCTCTGCTGCGTGTTTCATTGTTCTTCCATCTACTTTTGGTCTTCCAGAAAAAATTTCTCCCCATTATTAGATGATTTTAATGCCATTTTCTTTGATAGTGAGGATTTATACCTTAAAAAAATAATTCCGGTATGATCATTTTAATAGGATCTTAGGAGAGCTAAGAGATAAACATATCTGCTTTTTGGTCTGTTGATTCCATAGGTTCTTCACATGTAAAATGCAGATGATAACACCACCCATCTGGTCATCCACAGTGTGTGGCATAGTGGATTCAACAAATGGCGACTCTGTTATTAGCTAGCTCCTGCTTTGAACCATCATCTACCAATCTGTCTTCTACCTAGAAGTCATCCTTGCCCAGTCTTGTGTGTCACCAGAGAATGTCAGTCAAATTATATATCTAAATTCCTTTCCACCCCTCTGCCATTGATTTGAGTCCTTTTAACTTCTTACCTACGTTATTGTGATAGCTTTCTATCTGATCTCCCTGCTCTCAGTCTTACTTCTCTCTGCTAAGTGCTCTTTTTAGGTGATTTTTTTTTTCTTTTCCTGAGATTGACCTTCCTTCTTTTCTGGAATTGACCCTTTCTCCTTAAAAATTTCTTAAATATGATAATGAGGTAATTACAGACAATAACATTTTATCCATAAATACTTCATCAAACATCTCCAAATCTCTGTACATGTTAGCATTATAGTTTATCTCTTAATTTATTATAATGTTTGGCTTTCTGGGGTGCCTTGCTTTGAGGGCAAAAATTGTTGTTCAGATCTCTTCCTCTGCACGGGCAAGTATTGAAGATTTCTATACTTTTTGCTGTTCCTAAATGGATGATACAGGGGGGGAAAAAGGGGCTGGGCATTTTTGTGAGAATTTCCTGCTATTTACTTGCTAAGTAAAATCAGCTCTATTCTCCTGTGAAACTATGCTGGTGCTGTTTTGTGTTCCATTTTCATGGGCCACGCAGTGATAGTGATATTGTCACTGTCATGTGTCCCACCCCCTCATCCCCCCGCCCCCACTAGAAATAGTACTCATTATCATCTCAGTATGATGCATTACGCCCATGTACTTGGTATTGGAGGCACTGTTATGTCTACTTTATTTTCTGGTTGCTACCAGTAGGGAGAGTTGGTGATCCTTTAGATAGCCTGGATATCTTATTTGTAAGTCGTAGCTTTCTTCTTAGCATAATACAAAACCTCTAATGATCTTCAGGGCCTTGTCCTTTTTTAAAGAAACTTTTGCCTGTAGAGGTCATTTGCATGTATCCTAGCAGAGTGCCTTGCAAAAGTGTTTCTTGACTACTTTTCTACCTTGTCAACTTTTTAACATTTTAAAAGTGTTCACATTGCCAAAGCATTACATTCAAAATTAAAATTAGTATTTGAGATTGTAAGAGGAATTTACATAAAATCAGTTGCTGTTACTTTGGTACTTACAGAAAGAATGGAGGGAAGACAGAAATGGAGAATTCAAAAGGAAAGTTGCCCGCTGTGTAAGAAAAAGCCAAGAGACTGCTTTTGAGTGACATTTATTCAACAGCTGTAACTTCACTTATTTCAGGGTAAGTTCATTTTAAAAATTGTCCTATTCTTTTGCATTTTTATACATGTCATAAATGTTTTTAGAAATTGTGTGATTTGGGTATTTGAATTGCTTGTTTTCATTGGCCTCATTTTTTAGTGGTAGTATCCAGTAGTCTCCTATTTCTCAGCAGAAATAGTGTCATCCGCTTGCTTTTTCCTTCAGTAAATGCAGCTGTTTTTTACTAGATATTCTGTGTTAAACTGGTTGTTAGTATGGTAGCAGTCTATTTCTTCTCACTGATGGTAAAATTTCTCATTATAAAGTTCTGTTCTGTTTTTTTTTAAAGCTAAGTTTCCTCCGTTTTACCTTTTGGTTTACCATCTTTGATTAAGCTAGGCATTGAAGTTTCTTGTATCTTTTCATACTGTGCTATATGAATAAAGAATGACTTAAATTTTTGTTTCCCAGTTTTTTTTAAAAAAGGATCATATTTTATATTAAACATCTACCTTTCTTGTTTTAATTGGTCTTTATCTCCTTGTTTATTACTTATAGGGCCAGTAGGAAAATTTTCCCTTTTGTTGTATACCATGTGTCCACAAGTCCGTTTTAAGTCTAGCAAGGAGCCAAAGATAGCAGCCACCCATCTGGCTTAGAAGAGGACATGGTGTAGATGAATTGACCAAATGTGTGATATTTAAGTTATTTGGTTTCCCTTTTTAAAATCAAATATCGAGGTGATAAAACCTGTTTATGAAGCGTAGCATCTAAAAAATCAGAATACATGATACATCCCTGTACCTGGCCACCTATTTAAAGCAAAAGAACTTTAGGAATTCCCAGGTGGTCCAGTGGTTAGGACTCTGTGTTCTCACTGCCGAGGGCCCGGATTCAATCCCTGGTGGGGAACTAAGATCCCACAAGCTGTGTGGTGTGGCCAATCAATCAATCAATCAATATTAAAAAAGAAAAAGAACTTTATTACCTGTTACATCTCCTATATTCCCCTCCTACCCCATCCTTTTTTCATATTCCCAATTCTTTGTTTACCATTGCTTTTCTTCACAATTTCATCAAGTTTGTATTCCTAAACAACATATTCCATGTTTTTGAACTGAATATATGTGGAATTATAATGTATGCATTCTTTTGTGACTTTTAGCTCATCATTATATTCTTGAAATTGGTCTTTGTTATGTGCAGTTATATTTCTTCTGTTTTCACTGTTAAGTAGTATTTCATTAGATAAATTACTCTTGATTCTCATTGCATTATTTCTCTATTTGGGGAGGGGTTCTTTTGTTTGTTTTGCTTTTTTTGTTGTTGTTTTGTTTTGTTTTTGCTTGGGTTTTTTTGTTTGTTTGTTTTTTGTTCTTTTGGGGTTTTTTGGCCATGCCTCCTGGCTTGCAGGATCTTAGTTCCCCAATCAGGGATTGAACCTGGGCCCAGGGCAGTGAAAGCACAGAGTCCTAACCACTGGACCACAAGGGAATTCCCCGATTTTGCTCTGTTTTTGCTATTACAGAGAATGTGGCTATCCTTGTTTCTTGTTGCAGAGATACTACAAGAGTTTCTTGGGTGTTTATGTAGGGGTGGCATTAAGTTAAAGGTATATGCACATCACTTTGAGTAGATAATGCCAAATTGTCTTCCAAAATGTTGCATCTATTTATACTCCTTTTGGCAAGGACAAGGATTCCATTTGTTCCATATTCTCTTTAACATTTGATATTATCAGACTTCTTCAAAGTTTGCTTTCCCAAAGTTTTTGATCTGGTGTAAAATGATATGTCATTATGGACTTAATGTGTGTTGCCTTAGTTACCAATGCAATTGCGTATTGTAACATGTGTTTGACCATTGACACTTCCTCTGTGAAATGCTTATTCTGGTCTTTCCTGTTTTTCAGTTAGGTTATTGATTTGTATCCTTGTCAGTTCACTTTTTCCATGGTGTCTTTGGATGAACAGAGGTGCTTAATTTTAATGCAGTTTAATTTTTTAGTTCTTTCCTGTATGCGTTTTACTTTTTGTGTCTTAGTTTCTTCCCTGCCATCAGAAAGCTACTATTGTATATTGTCTTCTAAAAGTTATTATGGTTTTGCCTTTCACAAATGTGTTGAATTCACTGAAATTGGTTGATGTATGGTGTGAGTTGGAGTTCAACTTTACCCTTTGATTCCCCCTAATATATAACTGTTGACTGCATCATTTATTGACAAGTCCATCCTTTCACCACTGATATGCAGTGTCAGTTATGTTGTAAAACTACATTCCAGGTATGTGTTGATCTGTTTCTGACCTTTCTAGGTTTCTTTGGTTGGCTTGTCTATCCTTGAACCGGTATCACACTGTCTTAATTTTTATTTATGATTTTTATGATTAAACGTATCAAATGCAAAGGTAAATCAGAAGTTAAGCTAAAGTCTACCCACTTTTCATTCTGTTTTCATGTTTGATATCTCTAAGTTTCTGAAAAGACTCATATCTACTTTTAGATCTTGTTATAATAACCTAAAATGCTGAAAATTAACCTTACTTCTCTTTGTTCCCAACAGATATAGCAATAACCTTGCAGTCTTCAAATTATTTGTTTTTCACCATCTTATTTATATCTGTTTTGTTTATTTTTGCTAACAGTCCTGTCCTGATTTCATTATCATTACATCTAATACCTCCCACACGTCTAGTCAGTGATCCTCATCTTTTCTTTTGACTCTTGCTTTCCACCACCTTAGGTCAAGTTCTTTGTTACTAGTTGAACATCTTTTGTGTCGGCCTGCACTTCATCCTAGATATTTGTCCTGGATACAACTGCCATGTTAGTCTTCACAAAGCTCAGCTCATTCATTGCATTGGTTCTTTTATGGGTCGGACAATATCTTAGGAACAACAAACACTTCAGGGCTTGTTTTCTTTACCCATACTATTTTCCAGTCAGAAAAGAGCTTGGCGACAACAACGAATTGAGTGGAAGGAAATAATAGGTTGGAGCCTAAGCTTATGCGTGATTTTACCTTATAAACAGTACTTTATAAATTTAGGAAATAATCAAGAATTTTATTTACCTTGATAGTATATTGCAAATAAAATAAATAAATACGAATGAAGTGTCACGAACCAGTCTTGTAAGGGATTATATATTATCTTTGTTGGTGGGATTAGAGTTAATTTATACTTGATCATAACATACACATCTTTAAAGTATACTTATCAAGATTAAGGTTCACGTAAAAAGAAGATGGAGGCAAATAATAATGTTGAATCAAAATACCTCCTTGCATAGAATAGGTTAATTGAAAAACAGTATAGTATACTGTTAATGATGAAACTAAACTGAGAACTTACAATTAAAGGTGTAGGAAGCAATAACTGGAAATCTTGGCAAACAGGTCAGCACTGCTTACACATCCTTCTTTAAAGTCGCAAGTCCTACATATAGATTCATTCGTGCATTGTAATGTCTGTGCACTGTTGTAGAAGGGTATGTGTGGCAGCTGGATGTTAGATAGGACAGAATTTTGAATTAAATTAATGCACTAATATTTTAATGGTTAATTTTAGTTACTCTTCCTAACTTATTGTGTTAGTATTAAGCTCAGGCTTCTGTGTAAAAAATTATAGTCTTTGAACTGTGTGTTTTTCACTGGTAAGAACTGAGTAAACGATTTTGCGTTTTGTTTTCAGTCTGAAGCTCATCCTCATCACGAGGATCCTTTGGCCCCCCTGTGGCCAAAGACAAACATTCTTTGGGAAACATTGATGAATAAGTAATTAAGGGGAGTTTCCTGGTGGTCTGGTGGTTAAGATTTCACTGCCGTGGCACAGGTTCAATTCCTGGTTGGGGAACTGAGATCCCACAAGCTGTGTGGTGCCGCCAAAAAAAAAAAAAAGTAATTCAAGCAGACGTACTTAACTAGCATTCAGGGACCCAATCTTGTCTATTGTATGTTGATTAAAAATTGCTAGTAGCTTCCCTCGTATGCTCATATAGTCCCCCTCTTTCTGAAATGTATCTTGTCATTCATTCAACTCAAATACTCAACCCATTTCCCGTGCCAAGGGTCTGGAATATGTGTCCTGTTTCTTTTGCCACTTGAGATGAGGTCCATTTCAAATTCCCCTTCTTTCATGAAGTTATTGCTCTTCATCCCCAAGCAAATTCTTCCCTTTCTGAAGCACTGTAGCACATAGTCTTAACTTTTAGCCATTTATGAATTTGTCTTACTGCTCTTGTTACGTATGATATGATGCAGTTGGGAAGTAATGCCTCAGTAAGTACCCAATTCCAGTCATCTGTTTGGATTGCACTAAAAGTGAAATCATTTGAAAATTAAATTAAGAAATCACATCAGACTCCATGACTTAACTAATATCTTCTAAAAAAGGGTCTATGTTTTACTCATCTACCTAATGCACAGAACAAGGTGGGCTGTAGGGTTGAGGTGCCCACATAATCTTTATTTTTTTATTATTATTATTTTTTATAAAGTTATTTATTTTTACTTATTTATTTTTGGCTGTGTTGGGTCTTCGTTGTTGCTCGCGGGCTTTCTCTAGTTGCAGCAAGTGGGGGCTACTCTTCGTTGTGGTGCGCGGTCTTCTCATTGCGGTGGCTTCTTTTGTTGCGGAGCACAGACTCTAGGCATGCGGGCTTCAGTAGTTGTGGCACGCAGGCTCAGTAGTTGTGGTACACAGGCTTAGTTGCTCCGTGGCATATGGGATCTTCCTGGATCAGGGCTCGAACCCGTGTCCCCTGTGTTGTCAGGCGGATTCATAACCACTGCGCCACCAGGGAAGCCCCACATAATCTAAATGTCTCTGTCATTACATGATTTTTATGCCCACGGCTATACTGTAGAAACCTGTTGCTTTGTGGCAGATTTAGCGAGCTCTAGTCTATCACTCAAACTCTTCTTAAAGACTTGCTTTTTTCATGCACTTTCTGAATATCCTCAGTCTCTGTAGTCTTGTGATAGGATGATGCGAAATAAAACCCACAATAAGCACTTGAAAAATGTACATTCTATTTGGGTTGAATGAAAAGTTTAATTTAGTATTTTTTATGATGTAATTTTTTACATCGAAATCCATAACTTAATGTAATTTTTTTTAAACTGGAAGCATTAGTGTTGATGTACTTGACCCAGATTTTCATTTCACTTTTATTGTGGTAAACACACGACCTAAATCTACCCTCTTAACAATTTTTATGTGTACAGTATTGTTAACTATATGCACATTGTTGTACAGTACATCTCTAGAGCTTTTTCATTTTGCACGACTGAAACTTCTCTACCCCTTGAACAACAACTCTCCATTCCCCCTCTCCCCAGGCCTTGGCAACCACCACTCTATGTTTCTTATCAGTGTGACTACTTTAGATACCTCATATAAGTATAATCATGTAGTATTTGTGTCTCCTATATAAAGATTATTAATAATAACCATATCCTTTTTCTAATTCAGGTGTGGGATGGGATGAAGAGAGAGGAAAAAGGGAGAAACAAATCCTCCCTTTCCCATAGATCAGCAGCATGGCCACATTCTATACCACTAGACAAAAGGACTTTGGTCTTTTGGTTCTGTATCAAGGCTAGAGGGATTGTATTAGTTCTCTATTGCTATGCTACAAATTACCTAAAATTCAGTGACTTAAAACAGCATTTCTTATCTCATGGTTTCCATAGGCCAGGGTTCCGTGTATGACTCGGCTGACTCTTCTGGCTCTGGGCTCCTTATTATGCTGCAGTCAAGGTGTTGGTTGGCACTGCAGCCATCTCAGGGCTCAGCTGTGGGTGGATCTGCTTCCAAATTCAGTCAACTAGTTTTTGTCAGGTTTCTATTCCTTACAGGCCATTGACTGAGTCCTAAGTTTTTTGTCACATGGGCCTCTTCATAGGTCAACTCACAACTTGCTGGTTGGCTTCATCAGGGAATAAGTAAGATGATAAGAGAAGATAAGCTATGGGTGTAGTGGATGTTACTGTCTCCTGTCCAGAGGGAAATAATCATATCCCAGCCTGCTGGGAATGTTGCCTACTGATAACTCATAGCTGAGTTGCTTCCTAGGAGTTGCCCTTAGCTAAAAGAGATCACTTGCCCAAGTTAGTCCCCTTCTCCAGAGGCCACTTGCATCCAAGGACTAGTTGGTTTGGGTAAGGGATGGGTTGATACAAAGGCTTGGACTTTTTTCTCAATTTGGGAATTATCTGAAGGGCCATTCTAGTGTGGGATTGACTGAAGCCTTTATTTCAACTGCCCCCCTCAGTTCATCTTCTTCTTCTGCTTAGACCTATTTCCCTCACTCTTGTTTTTGGAAGCACTTCCCAGTAAACGTTTTACAAATACCTGTCTGAGAATCTGTTTCGTAGATACCCTGACCCAGGATAGTAGGCACTGTGTAACCCAGCACAGTAAGATAGAAGATTTTCTGCCTTACCTCGTTGCATATGTGTACACATGAATCTAGAGTCATTTCTCACAAATAGAAGTATATGTGGCTCCATGTATATGGCTTCTGTTCCTCCTAGGCGGCCATATTTTCTTCATGGCTTACTTGAGACCACATTTGGAGTATGTGATTATCACAATAGGACCACATCCTTGATGGGTTTCATATTCAGATCATTTAGGGATTAGCCTCCACATCTCACCCGTATCTCCTTAAAATTAGAGCTCCTTAAACGTTGAGGCTTTCTGATCTCTTGTGTTACAATAAGATTATGAAGAAAAGTGCAAACTCTACTCAACCTGCTTCAAGGATGCATCCATCTCACTCCCACTAATACAGGTGATCTATAGTGATCTTGTTGACTGAGGTAAGGAGGAGACTAAGCTATCTCCAGTAAATTTTAAAACATAAGACAGATACGAAAAACAAAACTATCAGAACAAAATACAGGAGAATATCAAGGTAGAGAAGGATTTATTAGGCACCAGTAACACCCATAAAAGGAAAAAATTTGATAAATTTGGTTGTATCAAAACCAAAAACTTAAATATTATGACAAGATAAAGTTAACAAAAATAAGTGGCAAACTGGGAAAAATTTTCTGTAAATCTAATATTCAGGATTTCTATCTAGAATCTACAAACTTTTGCAAAGCAATAAGAAAAATATCAGCACAAAGGAAAATGATATGAATAGATAATAAATAGAAACAAAAAGAAAGATGATTGTTGTTATGCATGCAAAAATTAATTCAGCTGTATTTGTAAGCAGAAATACAAAGCTACAGGGGATGACATCAAATCCATCAGGTTGTCAAAAATCAAAATGTCCAAGAAACCCAAGTGTTGGTGAGGATTTCGGGAAATGGTGTACCTGAAATATTGGCATAAGTGAAGTTGTTCTGTCAACATTGGAGAGCAATTTGGTAATAGCTAGTCAATTTGAAAACATATATCCTGCGATTTAGGTGTATAGGTTAGAGAAACTCTAGCACATGTGTACAGAGAGACATGATGCAAGGATATTGCTTGCAGTATTGTGTGTAATTTTTAAAAGGCCTATTAGAATTGATCAGTTACTATTAATATCAGTTACAATATTCTATCGTATCAGCTAAAATACCTAATGTAGACTTAGTTATATATAATCACATGGTTTAATCTCAACACAATCTTGAGTAGGAAAAGCAATTTTCAAAAAAAAAGTATGATATTTATGTAAATTATAAAGTAAAACCGGGGACTTCCCCGGTGGTCCAGTGGTTGAGAATCCGCCTGCCAATGCAGGAGACACGGGTTCGAGCCCTGGTCTAGGAGGATCCCACATGCCGCGGAGCAACTAGGCCCATGGGCCACAACTACTGAGCCTGTGCTCTAGAGCCCGCGAGCCACAACTAGAGAAAGTGCAGCAATGAAGACCCAACGGGAAAAAAAAAAAAAAAAGTAAAACCGACTATATTTTATTCTATCATAGTAATCTGATAGAATAAAAGTTTTTTTAAAAAGAAAGGACTAGAAGAAATATGGAAAATTCTTAAAATTTGTAGTACTACTTAACTTTAGGGAGGAAGAGAGGGACCTGGGAAACAAAGGGGCTTTGCCTTGTTTTTTTTTTTAAACTGTCTATCTTCCAGCACATTTGGCTCACCTTCTTCCCTCTCCACAGAAAACTAAAGTAATAAGGAAACCAGGGGCTGCCTGTTTGCCACATCCAAAGGCTTAATTTTAGTTTAGTGGGGTTTTTTTGGCCGCACCATGAGGCATGTGTGATCTTAGTTTGCCCGACCAGGGATCGAACCTGTGCCCCCTGCAGTGGAAGTGGGGAGTGTTAACCACTGGATTGCCAGGGAAGTCCCTTAGTTTTGATTTTTAATCTCTGTAGCAATTGAATTGAATTGACTATTGACGTCCCTTCTAGAAACATCTTCTCTAACCCATAAATATCATGGCTCTATTTTGGTTCCCTCTGAATCTGACTGCTACCTTTATAGTTGCAGCTATATATAAGGAAAAGTAAATCTCTTTCCCATCTCAGCTCCCCAGTTCTGCTATCAGAAGTAAACACTTTAATCTTTCAGAAATCTTACTCTCCCCCAACACACATGTACACACAAGTGTGATTTTGTGTGTCTGTGTTTATAACAAATGTATACATAGCATACACTCTGTACTTTCAACATTGTCTTGATATTTTACTAGCTCAGTAATATATATCTGCTTCCCTTTTAACAGTTGCGTGCTATTAAGGATTAAGATTTATATCTTGAAATGAGAGGTAACACCAAGAACAGCTGACCCTGAGCTCATTTCATTTCTTGTTAATGAATATTTACAAAGGCACTGTTTTCTTGGGAAAGAAGGGGCTCTGTAGGAGTGCCATAGACATTATCCAGGCCATTAGAGAGCTGTTCACCTAGCCAGTTAGATCAGGCATAAAAAAGGTTAAACCACACGCGGAGCTCTAGTGGGAGTAGAAGCACGGTGCCGCTTTGAGAAAGTATGACTGGTACTGAGTGGTTAGGACGGAGGTTAGACGTAGGGCTGCGAGTGAGATTAGAAGTCTCTAGAGTAGAGATGACCATTCATTTGGTATAGAGAGCAGTACATACTAGGGCCAAAGACAGCATCTTGCACAATTTCCACATTTAGGGGACAGAAACATGTGGGCTGCTTGGTCACAAGGAGGAGAGCTAGGAGAGTGAGGTATTACCGACCTCAGAAAGGAAGTGTGTGGATGGTCACCAGTGCATGACATAAGGAAAAGAAAAAGAATAGTTCAGTTTGGGGGAAAAACGGATGGATTGGTGATAGGGGGAGAGTTGTTGTTTAGTAAGTAGTATATTTGGTGGCAGTGTAGAATGAATTGGAACTTTTGGAATCATCTGTGTGAAAGATAATGGGGAAAACTTCCTTGATACTAAGCTATTTAACTCATGGACTGCTTTCACTTAAGAATGGTTGAGCTTATTGGGACACTTACCCTTGAATGACGAATTACTTTCAATATTGTCTTTAACATCAAAAAGTGTTAAAAAAAAAAGTGTTTTTTTTTTTTGGAAATCACACTTGTCTTTTTATTTTTTAGGCCTTTTAAAAAGATTAAATTGTGTAACCACATGGAAAACTAATGATTTGATTCTAGTTTTAGAAATAAATGGAACAAGACACTTTCCAACTAAACCATCTCCGGATTTGTAGGTTAGAAATCAAGAATAATGAAGTGTAAGTTTGAGGCAAAAAATAGACAAGTTATTTTGTAAAGACATACAGTTGATATAATTTCCATTAATATAAAAATGGTGTGATTTTTTAACAACGTCACACAACAGAAGATTTATTTTAAACCAGAAATGGGATATGCTTACAAATTGTAAATGACTGTTTTAGGTCAGCACCGTTTATTTGAGTGTTATGCAGGTAATTCAGTTTCACACTTCTCTTTCTAGAGAAAAGAACAACAAACTTGCTTTTTCTGTACCAAGGCCTTTTTTCTGTTTAGAATATATTTTATTTAAAGGGTGGGGGGGAGTAGATTTTTCTTTTCCTGCTGAAGAAGCTAAAGCTATTTAAAGCTGGGTCCTAACTACTAAAAGGCTCCAATACCTGATTTTAGGTCGTTAATGACTTTCTATAGTCAGCCCTCTCTGGAGTATTTTTCTTTAAAACCTCACATGGAAACAGTTTAAATGGTTCTTTTGTGGCCCTGAAATTTCTTGTTCATATCATAAGGGAATGATTACTGAATGCCCAAGCTCTATACCCAGTTCTTTTTCAGCCCTGAGAGGTTAATTGGGCAGGGGTAAATTTGGGTGTGATATGTAGTCTTTGGAAAAACATTTAAGTAACATAACCTAAAAGTTACAGTCCTATTCATAATGATTTCTCTTGAGTATCAGTCTGTGTCTTTAGATTTTCTAATAAAACATGTGCACATATGTGTATCTGTGTGCAAACGATAGAACCTGATTGCTGGTGAAGGTGGTATATTCATATTTGGTGGATTCAGTGCTTTGCTGGGGACCATTTACATTGATTGGTATGAGCCCTTTGGAGAGAAATTTAGCAGTCATTCTACTTCTCAGGAGCTGTCTTAGGGAGGCAGTCTAAATTCGGGAAATAGGCACATGTTCGGCCATAGATAAGCCCACAGCTTTCTTCCTGCCCACGTCAGAGCTCTGGTATGGTTGAATTCGGGTGATTGTAATATTGATAAATTCATTCGGGGATTTAGAAGACACACTGAACTTTTCACACGTCTGGTGTGAGTTAAATATTTGCCATGGCTCTAAGTACATTGGGCTTCATTGTTAGGAGTTTAAAATTATATCCCTTGGATTCCCAGTCGTCTTCTATTAGACTTCTTTGTGACCAGCATTGGCTTGGCAGGTGATTCAGACTTCTGTGTTTCTGGAGTACTTGATCCGATGTAATAGTAATAGGTATTCTCCTCCCCTGCCCCCTTCTATTGCTTCCCCTACATACTCAAAGGACACGTTCATATAATAAAAGCTCTGAAAAGTCCAATCATTTAATTCGACTTTTTTTTTTTAATTGAAACTAGTGTTTTCCTAAACTTTTGAACAGGAAACTCTGCCACTTATTAATTAGCTCTGTGACC
Source organism: Balaenoptera borealis (assembly GCF_965194805.1). Classification (NCBI taxonomy): domain Eukaryota; kingdom Metazoa; phylum Chordata; class Mammalia; order Artiodactyla; family Balaenopteridae; genus Balaenoptera; species Balaenoptera borealis. The sequence continues at coordinate 49,853,078 of NC_138879.1, read as the reverse complement.
TTGTCTCTCTTTTCTCTGTAAAATGGGGGAAACCCTTTCATATGGTGATTATGAGCATTACATGAGATAAGTTTGTATAACACTTTGTATACTGCTTGGCACATAATAAGCACTCGATAAGGTGGTAGTTGTTTTTATTTAGCTGTGGTTCTTCTAGTCCAATTGAACACATGAGATCAGCAGATACAAAACAATAGGAAACTAATTGGGAGAGAAGGTCAGTTGTCGGAGGCTTCGTGGATAAAATAGGTTTGGACTGAACCTAGAGAAATCTAAGTTAAGGCTTAGTAATAGAACTTTCTTCACTGATGGAAATAATCTATATTTGCAGTGTCCAACATGGTAGTCAGTGGACATACTGAGCACTCGATATGTGGGTAGTGTGACTGAGGAACTAAATTTAAAATTTTATTAACGATTACTTGAATTTAAAATGAAATGGTTGTATGTGGCTATCATATTGGAAAAGCACAAAAGTGAGCTTAAAGTGAAATGAAAAATTTGTTTCCCAAGAAATGGAATACAAATAAATATTTCTAATCAATTAATTCTTTTGTAATTTATAATATCATTATATAATGCTGTTTGCTTTCTTGTAGGTCTCCAATTGAGAAACATGGCACTGTTTTTCCTGCACTCTACCCACCTATTGCTGGACTTCTGTTGTAACAAGTTGGCAAACACTGGCTGGAACTGGGCTGCAATAAAACATGCCAGTATCAATGCTGACAAGAGCCTAACAAGTGCCAACTTACAGATGATTACGCATTTTGAATTCTAATGAACTGTTTTAACCTTCAGGAAGAATTGTAAAGACCTGTACATAGCACAACATGATCCGGATAATATATATACTGTTCATGTACATCCACAAACACACCTTGTACCAAATAATGCTTTCTTGTAGTAGAATAAGAATCGTGTAAATTCTAAAAGATTTTAGCAGGTTTTCTTTCCCTATTCATTGTTTCTTATCAGTTTTAAAAGACTCCTTAAAGCATGTCAGATAAAAAGCAATTAGGATTAAAAGTTTCCATTTAATTTCCTTTAAACCATTGAGGCTTCATTAAACTCTTTTCACTTACTAAACTTTGTATCTTCTTTGTTTGGACACACTCCCCTTTGCTTTTATCTCTTCTGTCTGCCAGGAAGTTTTCAAATCATTTAGTTCAAATACTGAAACACTCAATAAGCAACTACTTGATTTTTAATGATGACTTCAGAGGAATGGTCATCACTAGGTGCTTCATCCCTTTTGTATTATACTTGCACCCATCTCTTGGATTGGATATAGCAATAACATTTTTTCATTGTTGAGAGCTCTTGAATTCAGTCATTTTCCCCAAGAACTAAAAAGAGTTGGTTCTGAATTCAATTCAGATTTAAAATTATTGAAATTTACCCCAAACAATACAAAATTCTGATTTGGTTTTATTTTTGCCCTCAGTTACCTAATGTGAAGGTTGGATGAATAAAGCATGCACAGCTGCAGGCTTTCTACTTAACTTCTGGGTTTGCTATTAAAAATGCTGTTTACCCACACACCCTTCTCCTTAGCCCTTCATATTTCTTTGCCTCTATTCTCTATACTGCAGATTTTTCTCACCTATTGTACAAAGAAATTGCGATGTATATTTTCATGTAATTTGATTTTGGAATTCTGTCACCTTATGTAGTGAGTTCTTCCAAAATATAATTTTTTTCCAATAATTGTCAAGTTGTTGGCTTTTATTGTATTGAATGAAGGTTATAATAGAGTGCCAGAGAAGTGCAGTTTAGAAAAATCTCAGGTTGTTTCCTTATGCAAACAAATTTAATACTTGAAAATCACATGGCCATGGCAGTATATGTATTGGGTTCTGTATAGATTCTTATGTGAATCTCAAAGCATTACAGGGATGGAAAGGCTTTGCTATTTGACATATACAGATTTTGCCACTGACATAGTGCACTTGGATTTTTATTACTGTTTGAGCATAAGTATATTTCATATCATAAGTTTTCGAAAATAATTTCAGGAAATGTAAAATGAGCATGTGCAGTGTTAAAGGTGGGCCCAGGTTCCTCTGTGTTTGAGGCTGGGACTGGGAGGTAGTCTTTGGCATATAAGGGATAGAACTTGAGACAGTACCCGATGGGACATGGTGTTTAATTGTGAGAATCAGTGAGAATTGGTGCATCTCTGCTCTGTGGGGTTTGGAGAAATGCTTTGGCAGAAGAGTGAAAGGATTCCTGCAAGGAGCCCGTCCTTTACGAACTTTGCATGTCTTTTTTAAAGCAGAAGTAAAATAATTGAGGATGTAGTCACAGTAGAGAGTGATTTTTCTAAATCTCAGTCTCTTCTTCACTCTGAAGCATTAAAAAAGCCCATAAATGTGTAATGGCTGAATGTGAAATTGTTTGATTCATTGCAGCCCAATTTTCTTCAAGAACTTGGCGTGTGACTTTACTTTTTCAAAGACTCTGTAAACATTGTTGCCCCAAAGTGCCAGTACTGCATGCCTACCTGGGACTTTGAATGCAATCCCTTTTTATTCTTAAATCAGAAATTGTTCACATGGTGCTTGCTTGTGGCAAGATGGAGTCTGAATTTTGCTCTCCTATTGCTGTAATTCTGCTAGCAATCTCTTGAGTTAAAACCTGGGATTTGACTCTTCAGAGAGGAGCAAATGACCTAGTAACTCAGGGACAACTATTCTTGAACTTTAAGTGCCACATTAATGCAGTTACTTTGGTGGAACCATGTGTTCTTTAGGGCTAGATCTTGGGGAGTAGAAGGAGAGCCAGGAATGAGTGCAGGTCTCATGACACCCCTTTCCATATGGTGCCCTGAGCGTGCTACATATGGAAACACAGGCCTCGAGAGATGTTTTGGCTTCTTTTCCTCTGTCAGAGGTGTCATCTGTGCCTTTCCCAGTGTTCATCTGACTGTGAATCTAAATGCCTCTACATTTGATGTTAAACCACACTCAGGTGACACTGATCCAGGTGGCTTTTGTCCCAGCAGTGCCTCATCATTAGTGTGAGTCTTGTCTGCTTTAGGAAAAGGATTTTTCTCCCTGACCTTGTGCCAACTATCAACAACACCTGCATAGTCTTATGGATTGTAGAACCGTTGCCTGTTTCCTAAATTTATTCCAAGTTCTTGTAAAGGCTTATCGATTTCAGTCTATGCTTATAATGGGATGGATGATCTCAGTGGCTTTCTGGCCTCTTGTGAGTTTAAAATCCAAATGAGGTTGGTTTTCTTGTCATTACAAGCTAATATTTTTGTGAGGTTATTCCACTAGTTCTGTGATTACTTGGGTGTCATAGTGTCTTTAATGGCCTTCATTCTTGGTTGTGAAATTTTATTTTATATGCTCATTCACCCTCTACAAATCTGCCCGTTTGGGGTTGTGGTGCCTGTGTATTTGCCTGTCTGGTCCCCAGTTGGTGGAATTACCTTTTGTGTACTGCCACTTCTCAGCATCTTTGAAATTTGACATAATGTTGCTTCATTCCAGTTTTTTTGTTTGTTTGTTTGTTTTTTTAGTTCTGTAATTTGTTGATTGTATTTAACTATGTGAGTTCTGTTGTGATGTTTACTGTATTGTAAAGCACCTCGATCATGTGATGGGTGCTCTATAAATCAATAAATGATGACTTAGAGGCTGTATCATGAGCTATTTTGGTTTCAGGATGCAGGTCTCCAAAGCAAGTTATGGGATTCTTTCTATATAAACAGCACATGATAGCAAAGGGTCCACAGGGGAATCTAGATAAAAAATTTTTTAAACCTTATTTAAAGAAGGAACCAGAGGGTAGGAAGTTCACTTGACTTCCAACCTGATATAATGGTCTTAAAATTTCCAGTACGCGGCCAACCACCATTCTTAATCAGAATTTCGTGCATGCTGATTTAGAACCTTATATAAAATAAAATGAGCACATGTTAGAGCATTATTTGGGATTTTGTCTTTGGCCTAGACTGGTTCTACCATGAAGATAAGCCAAAAGGTGAAGAACCCAGTCTCAAAGGTCAACTGGAAGAGAACACAGGCACCATCTCAATCACCACCTTCCCTCCTCTAAACAGATGGGCAAACTTGGCCCAAATACCTGCCCAGTACCACTCAGTAAGTTAGTGGCAAATGCAGCAAGAACTGAGTACTTTTTTCCCGTTTTCTCCCCCTTAATTTTAACAAATTTTTTCCTTTTTCTGGAGGACTGCAAACCGCAACAGGATTCAGGATGTGAATATTCAGCTTTTCACCCTGCATCTTTATATATAGTTTATATGGATTTACAGTGTTAGGTGTTGAAAGCTTGTCTTGATAGAAGTTGCCAGTGGTTTTAAGGCCTCTTCCTTACAAACTCTGAGAAAAGAACATAAGGCCTGATTTCTTAATCACAAAGAAGAAAATCCTCCTTGAGAGCAGTTTGGGGAAAATGGGGCCTCATTTTTCAGGGTTTAATTCTTCTGAAAAATATATTTGAAATAAAACTATTATAGAAAGGTCTAGATGATGTCCCTAAACTTTAAATATCAGTTTTAAGCATAATCATCTACTCGAGGTATATAGCAAAAAAGTTTTATTCCCGTGCTGTCCAATGCAGATGAACAGCTTTTGACTTTGCCTACTGTGTGCAAGGCCCTAGGCTTTGAGGAAGGATCAGTTGATTTTCTCCCTCCCTCTCATAAAGATAGAGTTGGTTAACACCTCACCAAATTAAAATTGTTCATTTTCTGGAGGACTGCAAACCCCAGCGGGATCCAGTTATCTTTGGTTGCTCAGTTTCAGATGGTGTAACTTGGCTGCCTAGGTAGGACTAGGCTTGTCTCTTGGAGTCTGCACACCCCATTGGGCTGCAGTGAAGGAGAAGGGGAAGGCTTTCAAAAAAGGCAGCCAGACACATCTTAGACATAGCTGCACAGAAAGTCATAGATAAGGTACTTGGTTTTCCCTTACCAGCAGTCTCCATTAGGAACAAGTGCAGTATAATAGTACTGTGTGTGTTAGCACTGTGACCTCTCCTTTAACCCTCATGAGCACCAGCAATCAAGTTCCTATTTATTGAGCCTCCACTTTGTGGCAGGCTTGTGCTAGATGTGTTTCGTAAAGGATCTAGTCAAATTCTTAGAAGGATCCTCATTCAGAAACAGGTTCAGATTAATTTGTCAAGACTGTACAGCAAGTAGGTTTCATGGCCGGGATTCAGTTTCATGACCTCCCTTACATACTGCGTGCCATTACTTCTTACCTCCGGGATATTTTTTCCCAGGTCACGTAGAGACTGAGGCGTTTTGAGGCTTGTACTTGAACCCAGTTCATTGGACTACCAGTCTAGTGATCCCCTCCCTATCCCCTTCTACCATGATATGACACTACCTCCCCAGAAAGAGTCTGTTCCCCTAAGCTCTTAAGGCAGGCAGCATTTTTCCCTTCTAAATCAGACAACAAAACATGAATTAGGTCTAAAATGAACCATGTTTCAGTGCTCAGATTTCTCAGGTCATATCTAATATTGTAGCTCCGTCCAACCCTGTTGGGTATTGTAATTCACTGAGTACTGTAGATGCTTTATTTTACAGGGTGTATTAAGAAGTCCTACAGCTCAGGGGTTTCAAGCCAGTAAGAGTCTACTCAGAAGACAAGGGCCCAGAGATAGGGTTATATTACAGACATCGTTAAGAAGAGTGCTCTCACCTCTGCTAGAGGGCTTCTTGAAGGTAGTTCGTGACGAGGAGGTAGTGAAGCCCTTGAGTTGATTAAATCCCTTAAGATGAGTTCTTGTTTGACTGTGGGCATCTAGGCCAAGCAAACTGAAAGGGCACAGATTTGTTTATTGCTACATGTGTGCTGCTCTAAGGGAGAGGGTCCCTGGTTTTCATCAGATTCTCCAAGGTCATGATCCCCCAAGTTATTAAGAACCATGGATTCTAGTCCAACTCCCTCTTGAAACTGATGGAGAATCTGAGATGGCAGCATAGATCGTGCAGGGACTTGACCATGATCAACACAACAGATCAGTTGCAGAGCCAAATCTGAACCCAGTTCCCCTGACTCCCGGTATAGCTCACAGCAACAGCTCATCAAACATTTTGAGGGCTTCCCTGGTGGCGCAGAGGTTAAGAACCCGCCTGCCAATGCAGGGGCCGCGGGTTTGAGCCCTGGTCCGGGAAGATCCCACATGTCATGGAGCAACTAAGCCCGTGCGCTACAACTACTGAGCCTGCGCTCTGGAGCCCGCGAGCCACAACTACTGAAGCCTGTGCGCCTAGAGCCCGTGCTCCGCAACAAGAGAAGCCACCGCAATGAGAAGCCCGGGCACTGCAACAAAGAGTAGCCCCTGCTCACCGCAACTAGAGAAAGACCGTGCACAGCAACGAAGACCCAATAGACCCAATGCAACTAAAAATAATTAATTTAAAAAGAATGTATTAAAAAAATTTTGAGCACCTGCTGTATGCCAGACACTAGGATGGTGCTGGTGAAGAGGCAAAGATTAAGTCATATGATGTAAAACCAGGCGTCAGCTATGACAGGACTTCTTCATCACATTTATGTTATGACCCAGGAAATATCTGTAGGGCACTCTGAGATAAACAGATGAGGCTGCCTGTGGCCAGAGGAGACTGTCTTGCCTGGCTACCCTAGTGGCCCCAAGGGCTCACCATTTAGCACACCTATAAACCATTCTTGACAGACAGGGAAGCTTTGAGCTAAGACACCTCCATTGAGCCTGGCAAGTGCTCTGCTGCCCTCTAAGCTCTGCTTGCTCGATGCAGCTGCTCTACGCACCTCCCTGCCCACACCTCCTCCACATCTTTAGTCTCTTGCCACAACTGGAACGCTATTTCCCTGAGCACACCACCGTTCTTACACATTTCAATACCCTCTCCCCTTTCATCTCCCAGGTGTCCCTCCCCCAGAATTCCTCCTCCTTCCTCAACATTTTAACCCCATGATTATGTTTACCATGATCTAAACTCCAAATTCCTTCTCCACTCCACCTCACTACCCACTAAATGGTTAACCTTGGCAGCACCTAAAATTTCTCCACCTTCAAACCCTCCCCCTTTTCTGTTCTGACACCCTCATCCTGTTCTCAGATCCTTCCTTCAACCTGTCATCTCTTATTCTTGGCTCTTCTCCAGGGCCACCACTTCCCCCCGCAGTCCTTAACTGTGGATGCTTCTAGGAATGGGTGCAATCCGCATTCTTTTGATTGTCCTTTGAGTAAAAATCTGTTTTGACAGGTTTCACACTATTCACTTATATTACTCGTTAGCCCTCTTTTTTGCTATTAGTCATCCCCACATTGACTAAAGATTGACTAAAGATTTTAGCACCTGGTTTATGGTCTCCCACCTTCTCTACCTCTGAATTCCAATATCTGATTTTTCTAGCTTCTCACTTCCACTTCAGCTACCATATTCCATGGCTCTGTCCTGGAGTTTATTGTCTCCTAGTACTGTTTAACTTATGAACTTCAGTTTGCCACCCTAACACAGGGCTCTCACAACCTTGTTCACACTGCATTGGTCTTCAATATTATAGAGACCTGCAGTTTTATGACTCGTACATCAGCCTCTACCCAGTCTGCACCAGAGCTATATTCTCACAGCACTCTCAATTTCTTTTTGGCAATGAATCCCAAGCCCTGGGCAAATGCTACAATCCATATTCTCTGCTTCTGCAGCCAGGTGGCTGAGTTCTGCTAGAAAAAAGTGACCCATCCACACACTCAGAAGACACCTGCAACCAGGCCTTCCAAATTCAGGTTCCTCTCCCAAATTTTCTTCACTCTTTTTTGGTCCAGTCAGTGCTTGATAAGTCCAGAGCCTCGAAAATATAGGTGAAGAGAGCGAGGCTCTCGGTTCTTCCCACGTCCAGCTACCTCCTCCACTTTCATTCACTGCTCTTACCTAGTCTCGACCCCTCCCTCTCCCTGGCCCCCATGACTCTCGCGAGACTTGGGGACCTCCGTTACGCACTGCCCAAGTCGAGCAGCGCACTTCTCGCGAGGCTGAGGCAGGGCTGGGCCCGACATGGCGGAAGGTAGGGTTTTTGTGGAGCAGCGCGGGAAGGCGCGGAGCTGTGGGGGCGCTGCTGGCTGGGCGAAGCAGCCCTGAGAGGGAATGGCCGGGCGTGTTCGCTTGGGGCACAGCGGGTCTCGCGAGCCTTCCTCTCCAGCCTCTGCCGGGCGCCTCGGGCCGGGGTACTGAGCGCTATTCCTATGGCAACGCCCCTCCCGGCGTCTCCGACCCCGCGGGACCTTGGCAGGGTGCCGGGCCGGTCGCGAGGTCCCGTGCCGGCACTAAGTGCAGCCTCGGGGATCCCGAGGGCCGCCGGGGAGGCTCCTTTGATTCCCGGCGGTGCTGGGACGGCGGGGGACGTAACCCTTCTCCTTAGGAAATCGAAACTGCTGTCCTGGCAGGTCCCGCATCCGGAAGGGGTACATCCCTCCCCTGCGAAAGAGCTTAGGACTCTTCCCAGGGTGAGGGGTGGGGGTGAGCCAGGGCTGTCACGGGCCAACGAGCCAAACAGGAGGGGGCTGTAGGCTCTGGGCTCCCCAGCAGCCTCGGGATTCGGGGCGGCTGGGATTCTTTCCCCAGGTTGAGAGATGTGGACGGGAGGAGGGGGTTTGCTTGGTAGGGGAGTTGGCCAAGGTCACGCTGCTCCTAAGAGATGTGCTAAACCAGACCTCGACTCCTTTGCCTCTCAGTCCTGTCTTTACCCGCTTTTGTGGCACTTTCTTTGTGCCCCTGCAGGTGAAGGCAATTTGGCCTCTCGGATTGAGCCTCCCTTAACGTAGCAATATTAGAAGCCTTCATTGTCAAAGCCTTGTTGTACAGGTGGCGGGAAAGGAGACCCAGAGATGGGAGTTACCTGCCAGGGACCCTAAAGTGACGCTGTCGGACCTGGCTAGTGTGCTTCTCCTGTTCACCCCATTACTGGAGGAAAATACTCCTTATTTGACTTAATGTTTATTGAGTGACTGCAGTGTGCTGGTCCTCCACCTGTCCGATTGGTTTTGAGCTAAGCTTTGTCTGAACCTACCTTTACTTGGATCTTACTTTTGGGCAGCACCTGACAGTTTGCAGGCTTTTCTCATTTGGATTAGACTTGGCAACAACCTTGTGAAGGAGGTCTGGCATGGGTGTTACTTGCACTTTATAGATAAAGGAATTGAGGCCAGAGTTCTAGAGATATCCGGGTCAGGCACCCACTTTTTGTCTGCTCTTTCTACCATGTTAGACCCCCTGAGGGGGAAACGTCAGATAAATATTGTATGAAAGCAGAGGAGGATTAAAAGGAACAGAAGAAAGCTGAGGCATCCCCTGAAGCTAGTTTTTGGATGAGTCACAGAATGTTGTTTAAGATTTTTTAATACAGTGGGCAGCCAGCGAAATGGAGCTTGTTGCCCTGAGCAGTGAGTTGGGGTGGAAAGGTTCAGGAAGGCTTTATGTGAGGTGACGGGGACTCCATCGCTTTTACAGCAGTTAGGGAAGTTAAGGAATGTTTTGGGAATAGGTTACCAAGATTGAAATTGTAGAAGGCAGTTGGTTTTTCATTCAGCAGTTTTACTGAGCACCTGCTGTGCCTCGCAGTCCGGTTCCAGCCTGAAGAGCTCCTACTGGCTGAATATGCTGATTGTTATCCTGCAAGTGCCTTGAGATTTGTGTTAGGATAACCTTGAGAGACATGCAGCTGGTGGAGAACACACCTTAAAACATCCTTTCAGGGTTAAATTGGCAAGGGAGTACAGATAGGTAAGCATAGTCAGAAGGTTCTGACTCGACGGTTTTTTTTTTTTAAATTTATTTATTTTATTATTTTATTTATTTATTTTTCGGCTGCGTTGGGTCTTCGTTGCTGCGCGCGGGCTTTTCTCCGGTTGCGGCGAGCGGGGGCCACTCCCCGCCGCGGTGCGCAGGCTTCTCATTGCGGTGGCCTCTCTCGTCGTGGAGCGGAGCATGGGCTCTAGGCACGCGGGCTTCGGCCGTTGTGGCACACGGGCTCAGTAGTTGTGGCTCGCGGGCTCCCGAGCGCAGGCTCCGTAGTTGTGGCGCACGGTCCCAGCTGCTCCGCGGCATGTGGGATCCTCCCGGACCAGGGCTCAAACGCGTGCCCCCGGCACTGGCAGGCAGACTCCCAACCACTGCGCCACCTGGGAAGCCCTCGACAGTTTTTATTTTACTTTTTTTTGTGTGTTCCAATTTCCTAGCCTGTGTTCTGACTTAAGCTTTTTGGAAACAGTGTCACAGACTTTGGGAAGAATTGAGTGGAGCATCCTAGTCCAGTTACCTCATTAAACTGCAACTGCTTGTTATGCGCAGGAAGGCAAGGTTATCTAAACAGTGTTTTGCGCGGGGGTGTTACGCGGCATGTACTCTAATCAGAATTTATCGGAGCTGGCTATGCTTGTTCAGAAATACTCATTTAAATATAAACAAATCGCAGAAATCTGTGTCATGTAACAGTTGGATGATCTGTAAGCACGCTCTGTGGGAATTTCCCTGATAATGGTCTTTGTTAGGTGGTGTGAGTGTGAGCATGTGGGAAATTGCGCTTAGGAATAGTAAATAGAACCTGCAGGGGCTGAGTTATACAGTAACTTCTTAATGCGACTCGTTTAGAAACCAAGCTTCTTTCTTTCCATGCATCCATGGGTATTGGTTTGACCATATATATTTAGCTAAAGTCTCTCCTAAAATTAGTTGCCATTTCCACTCTACATCGCTGTAGCTATCCTTCATCTAAGCTTCCTTCATCACTCGAACAAGTCCCTCCAACTTGGTCTTTCCGCTTTTACTTTTTCTCCTTGATTTTGCTTCCCCATAGCCTGTTTTTATAGTTTCCAGTGTTCCTTTTAAAGCATAAATCAGATCATGTCTCTCCCACTCTTCGCAATACACCTACCCTTCCACATGCTCTCCTCACTCCCCGTGGCTCTCCATGATCTTATATATATTTTATAATTTATATATTTTATATCTTATATATATTTGGAATATATTTTTCCAGAGCCTTCCAGTGACCTTTACAGGCCAACAGGATCTGGCCGCTGGTTAACACTGATACTTTATTTCTTCTCCTTCACAGAGCTCTTGCACACTAACTTCCTTGCTATTCTTTGTATTGTACATTCCCAACACACCTCTATATCTTTGTCTTGCAGTTTCCTTGGCCTCGAACAGTCTTTCTCAGTTTCTCCACGCAGCTAATCAACTTTTATTCACTCAGGTGTCTGTTCAGTTCTCACCTCTTTAGAGATCGTCCCTAGGTTTTGTTTGTTTTTTAATTCCCTTACTGGAATATAACCCCCATGAGGGCAGAGACTTTTCCTGTTTTGTTCACTGCTGTATCTTCCAACTTAGAATCGTGCCTATGGTTGAAGGAGTGGATGAATTATTGAGCATCATTTACCAGACATCAAGAAAAGTTGCCAGGAATTGCCTGGCGGTCCAGTGGTTAGGACTCCTCGCTTTCACTGCGGAGGGCACAGGTTCAATCCCTGGTCGGGGAACTAAGATCCCTCAAGCGGTGTGGCCAAAATAAATAAATAAATAAAATAAAATAAAATAAAAAAAAGAAGAAAGAAAGAAAGTTGCCTGGATACATCCTTAGTCTCTTGTCAAGTAAGCTGGCTGGTCCAGCTTTTAATGTGCTCTGAATAACATTAGCCTGCTGGGAGCTGCCTAACCTACTTTTCATCCAGCCCAGTTCAGTCTTAGCAATTTAAGCATGCTTAAGAGCTCAGTCTCTGCAGGCAGACATGGGTTTGAATCCTAGTTTTACTAAGCTGTGATCACAGGTAAGCCAATTAATTGCTCTCAGTCTCAGTTTCCTCAGCTTTGAAAGGGGGATAGTCTCTATCTCAAAAGAAATAGTGTATCATGCAGTCTACCTGCCATGCAGTTTGTCTCTTAGTCTCTCTTTTTTTTTTTAAATTATTATTTATTTATTTGGCTGCACCAGGTCTTAGTTTTGGCATGCGGGATTTTTTTTTTTTGAGTTATTTTTATTTATTTATTTTTGGCTGCATTGGGTCTTCATTGCTGTGCGGGCTTTCTCTAGTTGCGGTGAGCAGGCTTCTCATTGCGGTGGCTTCTCTTGTTGCGGAGCACGGGCTCTAGGGTGCAGGCTCAGTAGTTGTGGCTCACCGGCTCTAGAGCGCAGGTTCAGTAGTTGTGGCGCACGGGCTTAGTTGCTCCGCAGCATGTGGGATCTTCCTGGACCAGGGCTCGAACCCGTGTTCCCTGCCTTGGCAGGCAGATTCTTAACCACTACAGCACCAGGGAAGCCCCATGCGGGAGTTTTTAGCTGCGGCATGCGGAATCTATTTCCCTGACCAGGGATCGAACCCGGGCCCCCTGCATTGGGAGCGTGGAGTATTAGCCACTGAACCACCAGGGAAGTCCCCTCTCTTAGTCTCCTCTTAAACCACTCTCCCCTCAATAAAATAAAAGTGAAAATTGGAAAAAAATGTAAGTGACTTGTTAAACGGAAAAATGATCATGGACTTTTATAAGCTTACTGGAATTTGGTCAGGAAAATACTTCTGACAACAATTCAAGTAACAAGGTGAAGACATTCTGTATTCTGGACAATACAGTATACAGTATTGTAATACAGTATATTATACAGTATGTATACAGTATACAGTAATGTATACAGTAGCCATTAGCTACATATGTCTTCTTAAATTTAATTAAAATTAAATAAAATTTAAAATTCAGTTCCTTAGTCATGCTAGCCTCATTCCAGGTGTTCAATAACCGTGTGGTTAGCGGCTCCCATGTTAGCAGACAGCACAGATGAATAGAACACTTGCATCATTCCAGAAGGTGCTGTTGGACAGCAGTGTTCCAGAAAATGCTTGGTATAGGCTGGTAGAAACAGGGAAAGGAGAAATTTTGCTCCTTCCAGTTTGGAAGTTTATCTCCATTTATTATTTTATTCATTCATCAGATGTCCCAGTCTGTTCATAATTATGTACTGTCTGGTGACCCCTCAAGCAGTACCTCTCTATATACCATTCCTTTCTTTTCTCTATCTTCCCTTTCTTTCGTTTCTGTCACCAGCAGAGGCTGTTAGCTTTCTCCTTGAGGATATATATATTTTTTTAAAACAAAGAAACAAAGTTTATCCAGTCACTGCAGTGACCGTGGATGTGCCAGAGTAGAGCTACTGAATCATGCTGAGATATGTGGGGTTCAGTCACCGGCAAGGTGAGTTGCTGTAGTTGCGACATTATCATGATTTACAGACATGCCCAACAAAATGAGAAACTATGTCCTCAGGCTCTCTTGTTAAATCTGAGTAGGCCAGGGACCTACAGTATTTATTGAACTCCACCTACTAAGGCACTGTAGGGTGGAGGATGAGATGAGCATGGAGTGGGGGTGGAGGGAGAGGTAGGGGTGGTTAAAAAAAGAAGAGCCAGACCTAGAGCCTATTCACAGGGAACACTGCAGTCCAGGAGGGGAGACGAAAGCATGTGTGTTAGAAACTGCGTTGTAGGGACTTCCCTGGTGGCACAGTGGTTAAGAATCTGCCTGCCATTGCAGGGGACACGGGTTCGAGCCCTGGTCCGGGAAGATCCCACATACCGTGGGGCAACTAGGCCCGTGCTCCACAACTACTGAGCCTGTGCTCTAGAGCCCACGAGCCACGACTACTGAGCCCGTGTGCCACAACTACTGAACCTGCACTCTAGAGCCGGTGAGTCACAACTACTGAGCCTGCACCCTAGAGCCCGTGCTCCGCAACAAGAGAAGCCGCTGCAATGAGAAGCCCGCGCACCGCAATGAAGAGTAGCCCCCGCTCACCGCAACTAGAGAAAGCTCGTGCGCAGCAACGAAGACCCAACACAGCCAAAAATAAATTAATTTAGATAAAAAGAAAAAGAAACTGCCTTGTAGGGTGGAAGGTGAAAAATGCTTAGGAGTTACTTTGAGAATTCAGAGTAGGAAGAGATGTTTTAGGGAAGTGGGGAGTATGCTTTGGGTGTCAGGGGAGGCCTTTGCTGCAGGAGATAAGCTGGGCTTATCTGGGCTGGACTTTGGAAAAATAGGCCGCTTTTGGACATGGGGAGATGTGGGTGGGAAGAGGTCACTATTCTCGGTGGAAGAAATATCAATAGCAGGATGTGAGGTTGGAAAAGTATGTTAAGGGCTAGATTATGAAGGGATTGGTTAAGCATTTGCATTTTGCTCTGTGGGCCGTGGGGTGAGGCTACTGAAAGGTATCAGCCAAGGTAGTGACGTGACTAGAATTGTCTGAGGCCTGTTGAAAAGGCTATATAATGTAGAGGATGGATTTGGGAGGGAGCGAGGGAGGGAGGCTGGAGTGGGTGCCGTAGCAATTGAAGATGAGTCCTTGGGTAAGGGGCATTGGGGTTGGTGAGGACTGCTGTGAGAGATACTCACTATAGACAGCATAAAAGACAGGACTCTGGAAACCTGTTTGCATGCTGACAAGAGGGCGATATCAAAGATGACTCAAGCGTTCTAGGTCTGGGTGACTCAGATAATGGCTGGGCTGTTAACAGGAAGAAGAGGAACAGATTTGAGAACAAATATCTGGACCTCAGGTGTGGACAGATTTTGCCATGCCCAATATACCTTTGGGTGGTTATGTCTTAGCAGGCAGTTGGAAGCATTTCCAGTCAGACTGGCGTTTGTGTGAAAATTAGCTAGTGAGCTAATATTTGTTGACTATCTCCTGTGAAGCCAGCCCTATCTGTGATCAGTGCTACACAGAGTGAGGTTTTTTCTTTTTTTTAATGCTGTGCTTTTTAAAAACAATTTATTTATTTAGGCTGCACCGGGTCTTAGTTGTGGCATGCGGACTTTAGTTGCAGCATGTGGACTTCTTAGTTGTGGCATGTGAACTTTTAGTTGCGGCCTTCATGCAGGATCTAGTTCCCTGGCCAAGGATCAAACCCGGGCCCCCTGCATTGGGAGTACGCAGTCTTACCCACTGGACCACGAAGGGAAGTCCCCAGAGTGAGGTCTTGAAAAACATATTAAGTCACGCCACTGACTTGCAGACAAGTCTTAACAGAGTTGAATCACAATCAGGAAAAATGTATTTCATTTCTATTAAGTACAAGCAACTATTGCTAGGGATGACACAGTGAGCAACACACAGTTGCAGCCTTAATGGAAGTGGAACCGAGAGGGGAAGGCAAAGTTTCTCATAAAAGCATGCATATTGTGCTTTATAGTTTACTAACTTTTCTCTTTTGCATTGATGCTTAGTGGCACTACCGTCCAGCCGAACTCAAGTCCGTAACCTAGTAATCATCCCTGACTTCCCCCTAAGCCTGTAGTCAGTCACCAAATCCCGTGACTCCTATAAAGCTCTCGCATACGTTCTTTCCTTTCTGCTGTCATTCTGGTAGTTCATGCTAGTGGTTCTCAACCTGGAGAACCCTGCATATTAGAATCACCTGGGGAGTTTTTAAAAACTCAGATTTTTGCATCACTCAGCTTCAGCGAAGATCAGTATATCCCACAAAACATTTTTTTCAAACTGAGCCAATATTGAATAAAAGAGGGCTTTACTGGATCATTTTTTTAAACAAATATAACTATGTGCATATACACACATATACGTAAATAAAATAAGGTCATCTTTCCTAACTAAGAAGTCCTGAGTAATTGGTTTTATTTGTAAACTGGTGTAAAAGGATTTTTTAAAGCAAACTTTTGTTAAATAATGGCTTTTGGACTTCGTCAGTGCATTTGAGTTATGACAGAATTGCTAGACTTTAAAGTGTGAAAAGTCAAAATGTGAAATGTCTCTTAGCACCATTATGTTTTTAGTAATATACAAACTTTGTGTGAACTGGGAGGGTACAGACTGGCAGGGGTATCTTACTATTCCTTTGTAATCTCCTCCTGATGGTATTCCTGTCTTCTTTCCCCTTCCCTTCCTCTTTTGTTTTTTTGGCCTAGCTGTGCAGTTTGCGGGATCTCAGTTCCCTGACCAGGGATTGAACCCTTGCCACGGCAATGAAAGCCCGGAATCCTAACCACTAGGCCACCAGGAATTCCTTCCCTTCCTTTTTTCATTAGGGTATTTTGTGAACTTGAATTCTCAACAGTAAATATATCCACTTATTTCTTATTCTCCATTACACAATTTTCCCATAGTTAGCACTCTTGCTTAGTGAATATTCAGTAATCCCAGTGAAAGAAAAATTACACCTTTAGTATGACAGGTTTAGGAAAGTAGTAGTGGTAGTAATTCATCACCTGTGAGGGGCTTATCTTTTCTGATGCCAACAAAGAAGACAGTATTTTCTGGGACTTTGATACATGCTTTAATGAAATATTGTTATGTGGAAGACTCTAATATATGTCTGAAACAAAAATTATTCTTGTAGTTCTCAAAATGAGATGTTATCACAGCTTTTACGATATTTTTCTTTTATCTGATGGACATAGTTAAAGCAGAGTAGGGAGAAAGTCAGTAATTAAAGAATTATACAAAGAACACTAATTCACTGCTAAAATTGGGACTAGAAAGTAAGAACTATAGAAGTGTAGAGAAAGGAAATATCAGGGTTTTGTTAGTCTAAAAAGATTTAATGAATACAGTGTGGGTTAGTATTGGAGTAGGCAGAGGGGAGTAGAAATCACATTTAAGGTAGGGAATGGAAAGAGCATTTAATTTCTAAATCAGTGAATTAATAATAAATACGTGTTTGATGTCCTGACATTAGAGCTGAAAATAGGTAGCATGGTACAGTGGGATGAGCATGGGCTTTGGCTTAAGATCTTAAATCATGTTATAGAACATTTTTATAATCTTAAAAAATTTCCTTGAACTCCTTTGCATTCATTCAATCCCATTCCCTTGACCTCTGGCAACCACTGATCTGCTTTCTACCACAAAGCCTAAACTATTTACTATCTGGCCCTTCACAGAAAAAGTTTGCCAACTCCTGACCTAGAAGGAAGAGTCTTATAAGGATCATTGTTGGTTCCTTTTCTGACTGTCCCATGACTTACTGATTAAAAAAAAAAAAATATATATATATATATATATATATATTGCAGTTGATGTTGGTCTCTTTTTTAGGCTATTCATAGTGAATGTAGATTTTTTTTGTCTCAAGCATCTTTGGTTAGGTCAAGAGTGATGAATTACAGAGAGCTCATCAAAATGTCTCGCCTCCAACTGCATTGGTGAAGAGCAAATGGGTATTGTTTGGAAAGAAACATGATTAAATTATAGTGCAAGTGCTGACATTCTTCACCGATACTTAGCATAGCTCTTTCGGCAAAACTGTAGGTTTATCTATTATTTAAATTTCTAGTCTTATTTTTCAAAAGGAAAGTTGGAGGAAGAGAAAGAAGAAGCCACAGCTGAAAACTAGTCACTTGATAAAGAAGTGGTAGTAAACCTTTAAACTAGACACTGTTCTAAGTAATTTAATCTATCTTAACTCAATTACTCCTCGACAGCACTCTGAGACACCATTATTATTGCCACTTTCCACCTGTGAAAATCGAAGCACGGAGAGGAGTAAGTGACTTGCCAAGGTCACACAGCTAGTAATGGGCAGGCCAGGGTTTCAGCCCAGTCAAGTGAGGCTCCAGAGTACACTCTTTTTTTTTTTTTTTTTTTTTTTGGGCCGCTCAGCATGTGGGATCTTAGTTCCCCGACCAGGGATCGAACCCGTGTCCCCTGCAGTGGAAGCGCGGATTCTTAACCACCGGACCGCCAGGGAAGTCCCAGAGTACACTCTCTTAAGGGCTGTATCATGTTGCCTTTCTAAGAATTGTAATAATTAACATTTATTGACCACTTACTGCAAGGCAGGTTATCTTCTAAGGTCTTTGTATGTATTAGCATGTTTAATGTTTACAACGTACTTAACATGTGAGGAGGAGGCCTTTGCCTAGAGTGTCGCAACTAGAAAGTGCTGGGGCTGGGATCTGACCCCAGTCAGTCTACCTCTGGAGCCTGTGCTCCTCACCACTGTGCTGTGCTGTAGATTCTCTCTCCATTAGAACTCGACAGCTTGGTGGTACTCAAGGACACATTTGTATTGCCATTTGCAAGCAGACACATTGCCCACAGAATGATATCTCAGCCTTGGGTGCTGTCTCCATTATACTATGAAATGGTGTGGCAGTTGCAATACCACTGGTAGGTGCACCTGGGATCAGGGTTTCCTCCTACAAAAGATGCTAGGCGGGGAGCATCTCTGATTTCATGACTGAGAGCCCTATATCCTAAAGCCCTCCTTTCATCTTGCCTCTTCTCTTTGTAATTTATATAACCTTTGTAATTTATGTCTCGTGTTGTGAGGGAACTGTTGACCGAAACAACAGTGTCAGGGTCGAGGTTGCAGGTAGAAATTTGTGTCAGTAATTCTGGAGAGAGACTAGGGTTATTGCTGTAGATTTTGGATTTACATGTGTATAACTGATATCCAAAGAAATTTACAAGGATTCCTTGAGAAGGTGTTTCAAACAGAACTTTTATGATCTTTTCTTTAAGGGTTAAAGGAGTTGGTAATTTTCTACTCTTGAAGGCAAATGTCCTCATAATTCCCCCACATGAATCGGTATCCAGATTCTTTGTGACTATTAGCTTTGTTCTTTTCCCTCCTGTTTGTGAGTTCCTGTAGATACTACTTTGATTCTATATTTGGTACTCCTTTGGTGCAATCAATACATTATTTGTTTGGAAGAGGTGCAAATTAGACTGCCCTTTTAAAAAACTCTTAAAGAGGCAACTGCTGATGTACCATAATGCTTAGTTCATAGCTGGTGCTTCATAAATACTTACAGAATGATAGTTTAAGTGAAATGGAAATACAGAGTATTTACAGATGCTATAGTCTTGATGGATTGGAGCTCTTGAGCAAAAGGTTGGCTAGAATATGGCGTGATTGAAACCAAGGTTAAAGGATCCAGTTTGCTTCAGGGAAGAAAAATCTGCAGTCGACAGCCACAGGCTATATACCCTGTGAAAACTTGGAAGCTATCTCTTGGGCAAGTGGGATGTGACTGTAGCCACTAGTTTGAACTAGCAAGATAAGGTGTCCTCTGGCCATCCATTTAGTTGACTTAGGGAGAGGCAGGTGAGTGGTGCCACTGACTTTTATGGAGGACAAGACTAGGTCTTGCCTTCTAATTATTTGTATTTCTCCTAGAGCCTAGTATTATGCCTGTTGCACAAACCCGTTGACTGATACTAGTTTAAAAGGAAAATCTGACGAGGAAAACAAAAGACTGAAGCCTTTTGCTTATATTTTCTCGACCCAGTATGCTACAAACAGGCTTTATTTAAATCTTCTGGTGTACAGCATCACTTGTCTGGAGTGTCTTTCCTTGCGCTGGCTTAAGCCAGGTGGTCTTTCTCCGTGCTCTGTTTGCATCCCCTGTCAGAGTGCTGTCAGGTTTTACTGATTTGTCTTCTTTAATTGCCCATCTTCTCTATTACCCTGTAACTTTGTAAAAAAACATGTGCCAAGATGGTTTTCTTTACTTTGACACTGGCACTACATAGGTGCTTAATAAATTTTTACTGAATGACTAGGTTATACAGTTGTCTTCCTAAGAGATGAAAACCTTTGAACAAGTCAATGAATGAACAGAAAAATTGCAGTTCAGTCGGTCTTCTATCTAAACAGTAGTATTCCCAGAGCAGTCTGTGTGTGACTTGGGGAGGCACGTGCTGGGGGCTGAACTTTTCCCCCAGGCTAGTCATCCCCATACCTGCGGTAGTCTTAAAAGTACTATGTATTTCCTGTGACCCCACTCCCGATCTACTGAATTTGGGTGCGCTCTCTCTCTTTAGTTCAAACTGCCTAAGTGATTCTTACGCAGCCAGTTTGGGAGTAGTGTCATCAAGCACGGTCTGAGGCAAGAGGTGGGTAGGCTGCTGGTCGTGGGCCTGTCCCCTTCTGCTCCTCAGTTCACTATCTGGGAATTGAACCAAAAGAGATGATCTTTAGGTTCCTTCCCTTCCTAAAGTTTTGTGATATATAAAAACCCTTACACTTGGGTATTAGAAAATTATTTATTTTTCCTCATACTTGTAACTGTTTTCCATAATCTTTAAAATTTGTGTAAAATAGTATATTTGCTTTGTAAGTGCACGTAGATTTAAAATTCAAATAATATTACAAGACTTACAACAAAAAATAAATTTGCTACCCCTCAGACCCACTCCGCAGACCACTTTCCACTCTTCTCTGTTTACCTCTAAGTGATAATACTGCCATTTCTAGATTGATCAATTATAGACATTGACTGACTTTCCTATGGTAGATTAGGAGTTGCCTCTTTGAGAGCTTTTTTTTAAGGTGCAGCCTAACTTACACCTCTTTCAAATGAATAGTAGTGATGATTTTTTAAAGCATGTTAGGCTTTACTTTTTGGTTTGGGAATTGTCAGTGCAGACTTACTATACGAGGTGATGCAGTATTTCAAGTAGCTCGTTCAGTAGTTAGCGGTGTTTCCATTTCTGTTTTTACTTTTGTTCATCACCTCATCCTTCTGATAATGTCCTGTTGATTTGCCATGATTTTAATTGATCAATCTTAATTCCTAAGTCAATAAAACATTTGAAACTCATTCTCATGAGTTTTGAAAAGCATTCTCATGCTTTTCATGACTCAAAAAAAATGTTGTGTAAACAGTTATAATAGTTTAAACTATTTATCCAATAATTATGTAATTGTGAAATGCAGAGAGGAGGGTGGAGGCAATGCTGACAGTTTTGAGTGCATGTGCAAGTTACAGTAGTTTCATTGAATTTTTACTACAGCACTGAGTAGTAGATTCCTGGCCGCCCCCCATTTTACATATAAAGAAACTGAAGCTCAGAGAATTGAATTGCCCATGGTCCCCATAGCTAGTTACTAAAAGGATTTAGATCCCCATCGCTTGGACTCCAGAATTCACTACAGGTGTATTTGAATTTTTTAAAACTTGAATTGAAGCATAAGATACGTGCAAAGAGCAAAGCATTAGTATAGAGCTTAATGAATTACCAAAATAAAACATGAATGTAACCATTACTAAGTTAAACAACAACAAAAAAGGATGTTGCCAGCATCCCAGAGGGCACCCCTCATGTGCCCTCCCAGTTACCACTCTCCTGCCATTCCTCCAAAGATAACCATTATCGTGACACCATAGATTCATTTTGCTACTAGTGTTAGCAGTTTTGGGACATAATTTGAAGCTATTTCTAATTCATATGTCCTTTTACATTTTCTGTTACCACATCTAGAAAATGAGTGCCAGTTTTTCTTTAAAGAGACCCATCAACTCCATTTCTTTCTCTACAGGAAGAAAAAAAGTATAAATTTTTTACAATCACGTGAATTTATTGCTTTGTGTTAAATGTGTCCCCGTTTTAGGTAAATAATTGCAGTTTCTTGGCTCTTTAGTCTGAGTAACTATGAAGAACTCTTTAAAACCAGTGATTTGTCACACCAGAATAGAAGTGTAGACCTGAGTCCTACTGAAGGGGTTTTGTGTAAATGTAAATGCTAAGATTTGAAAAATATTGCAATAGGATCATTGTAAGTACTGTTTTCCTTTAGCCAGTGTTTTTTAAAACAATATTTGGTTTAACGGTTAGTAGGCCAAATAATTGCAGTATTTTGAAAAAAAAATAGTTTTAGGAATTCTCATCTGATATGTTACTCATGAGCAGTGATCATTTTAGCAGTTGTAAGCAAGTTTTCATCTTGCAAGTGCCTTCTCCTTTATTTTCCCAAGAATACTGATTTATACCTGAGATAGCCAGGTTTTTGACTCCAGGCATTTATTTAATGTGGATTCTCTAGATGAAGGGGAAGAAGTTCCCTACTGTATGTATGAAGAAGATAGGCTATTAGTATTTAAGTATTTAAACACATTTCTCTTTAAATATTTTTTTATAATTATGAAAAGAGAACACATTTGTTGTAGAATACCTGAAATGTGTAGGAAAGCGCAAAGAAGAGAAAAATCTGCTGATATTTTGTGGTATTTGTCTTTTTATTCCTCATATATGTGAATGTTTTTAATAAAACTGGACTTATAAAATATGTTGTTTCACAGCCTCCTTTTTTCTGTTAATAATATTTATAATTTGAAAATGCATGTTTAGTATTACATATTTCTTTGAAAACATTAATAGTTGCATAATAACTTCAAACTCATGTATCACTTTATTTAACCATTCCTTTGTTTTTTAAGTGGGAAGGTCAGTTTTTGAGTTGGGGTAGGGTTAGAGTCAGGTGAGTGAACGGGAGACATCCAGGATCCCTCCCACATTTCTTCTTCAGGTAACTAGGATAGATGCTGGTGTCATTTATTAATATAGGGACCATACAAAGGAAGAGCAAATTTGCTGGAAGCTTTGTTTTGGGGATAGAGAATTTGATGTGCCTGTGGGCCGCTAGGGAGAAGTGTCTGTCGGGCAGATGGATAGTTGAAGCTAAGAAGAGAGATCTGCACTAGAGAGATGGCTCTACGGATCACTGGCACTAGATTTTGGTATCAACCACAGACCAAAGATCTGCTGCCTTGGGAGATCACACAGTGGAGAAGAGGGCCAAGGATAGACCCCCGGGGAGTGTCAGAGGTCAAGTGTTGGGAGGGATGCAGAGAAGCATGTGAAAGGGACAGAGCGCCAGAACTGGAGAGAAGGTGGCATTGTGGCTGCTGGAAGAAGAGAAGAAAAAGGGGATGGACAGTAGTGTCCTGAGTCACGTTACAGAGGTGAGGGAGGAGACCCCCTGGCAAGTGTCTGTTGGGTTTGGCAATTAGAAGGTCATCAGTGAGAGGAGTTTCAAGGGAGTGGTGGGGACAGAAGGAGGGAGTGGCAGGGGAATAGTGGGTGAGGAAATGTGTGTGGTAGATAGAGCTGGAAGGGCAGAGGTGGGTCAGATGTGTGGAAGGAGAGTTTTGTTTTTGCTAGGTACGGACCTGGACAGCATTATGTGCTGATGAGAAGGACCCAGCTGAAAGAGATTGAAGTTGCTGGAG
The DNA here is from genome assembly GCF_965194805.1 of Balaenoptera borealis. Classification (NCBI taxonomy): domain Eukaryota; kingdom Metazoa; phylum Chordata; class Mammalia; order Artiodactyla; family Balaenopteridae; genus Balaenoptera; species Balaenoptera borealis. The sequence goes on along the minus strand of NC_138879.1, from coordinate 49,830,073 downwards.
GAGGCGGGGTTGATGAGCAAGCAGAGGACCAGGGGAGAGTGATGGGTTTGGGGCAGAGGTGGGTCAGATGTGTGGAAGGAGAGTTTTGTTTTTGCTAGGTACGGACCTGGACAGCTTTATGTGCTGATGAGAAGGACCCAGCTGAAAGAGATTGAAGTTGCTGGGGGAGGCGGGGTTGATGAGCAAGCAGAGGACCAGGGGAGAGTGATGGGTTTGGAGCAGAGGTGGAGGGATTAAGCTTGGATAGGAGGGAGATGGTCTCCCTGAGAAAGCCTAGGGTAGATGGGAGTAGTTGCTGGCCCGGTGGGGGTCGGTGGCAGTAGCTCAGTTTTCTCAAGACATTGGCCAAGAATGAGGCAGATTGGATGGGAGATGGGCTTGAGGGCGGTGTCAAGATTTGGAATATCTGTGGTGGGGAGTAGGGGGTGGATGGACCGCAGCCCAGAGAATGACCATAGCAGCACTGTGGTTCCCTAGATACGATGATTTATGCATGGTTGCATGAATCCCCAAGACTCCGGGTGAAGGAAGAGAGAAGTCTCTTGACTGCTTGCATCCTCAGGGGAGTCTTCCCTGATGTCCCAAGTTAAATTTCTTTATTATAGGTTCTCATAGCTCTGTTCTTTTCTTCTAGTACTCATTAGAGTTGTAGTTTTGCATTTGGTTGTTGCAATCGTTATTTTAATTATAAAAATTTACTTTCCCTGGTAACTAAAAGCTCTGAGGAAAGATATGTCTGATTTTGCTTACCACTGTAGTGTCTGGCACCTCATAGCTACTCGGTAAATGTTTGTTGAATTTAATGAATCAAATACAGTGGTTCTCAACCTTTTAAATCTGCCCCAGCACACCTGTGGAATATTACTTGCTTCCCTCTGAACCATTATTGACTGCCCTGAGGCTTCCTGAGGGAGGGCAGGTGTCAGGTAGTGTGGGGTAGTGGTTAATAGATCACAGGCCCTGGAATGAGAATGCCTGGGCTCATACCCCAGCCCCGCCTCTCACCAGCTTCATGACCTTGGGCAAATTCTTAATCTGTGGCCCAGTGTCCTCATCTGAAAAGTGTGGCTAGTAATAGTACCTACCCCATGGGGTTGTCATGAATCTTGCATGAGAGTTCACGGAAAGCTTGTAGAACAGCATGTGATATGTAGAAGTTACTTATTACTACTAGTGGTTTGAAAAAGCCTCCCAAGTAATTTTGATAATCATTCCTGAGACTCCATATATTAAATATTGATCTTCAGGGAAACTGGGAAGGAATCCCTGGACTGTGATGGCACCCTGAAACAAAACCATTCTTGATCTTTTAGGAGTATCAATAAGAAATAGGAATGTCACGTGACTACAGTTGACCCTTGAACAACTCCAGGGGCTAGGAACACCTACGTTCCGGCACGGTGGAAAATCTTCGTGTAATTTGTAGCCCTCCGTGACCTTGATTCCTCCATATCTTCGGATTCAGCCAACTGTGGATGGTGTAGTACTGTATATATTTACTAATGAAACATATCTGTGTGTAAGTAGACCCACGCAGTTCAACCCCGTGTTCGAGGGTCAGCTGTCGTCATTTTGGTAGCCATCCTGGCTGCAGGATGAGGGATGAGTGGATGCTGTCTGCTTTACACCTGCTGTGGTAAACTTGATTCTTTGTCTCCCTTGCAGAGGAGGTGGCCAAGTTGGAGAAGCACTTGATGCTTCTCCGACAGGAGTATGTCAAGCTGCAGAAGAAATTGGCAGAGACAGAGAAGAGATGCACCCTTTTGGCTGCGCAAGCAAACAAGGAAAGCAGCAAAGAGTCCTTCATCAGCCGCCTGCTGACGATTGTGGCTGACCTCTACGAGCAGGAGCAGTATAGGTGAGCTCCTGGCCCTGGGCCAGTGTGGGGAAGCAAGCCCTTTGCTTTATTCCCAGGCCACATTGCAACTTCTCCTCTCTTATTGACTTTCTTCCCAAGTTTATTTCTAATAGTTGACCAGCCTTTAGTCTCTGGAATGTAAGCCCCTTGAGGCAAGATTTGTTGTTTGCTGCTTATATTCAGTACAGAGTATAGGAGTGATGGTGATAGCATCGCTGGTATAGATAGGAATTAGCTTACAGGTCCAGGGATCCAGAGGGGAGAGGTCACTTTCTCTTGAGCTGGTCAAAGAGGGCATCTTGGAACTAGTGGGTAGTGTAGCGTGATGGTTGAGGGTAGACTTTGAGCCACACAGCCTGTGTTAGAAGCTCAGCTGGCCACTTACTATGTGACCTGGAGCTATATGACATGCCTCAGGCTCCTAATCTGTAAAATGGGGATAATAATACGACTGTTTACCTTAGGGTTGTTGTGAGGATTAAATTAATAAAATACTGTTTAAGCACTTAGAACAACAGTCTAGCATAGAGTAAGTGCTCGGTTTTTAATTGTTATTAAAACAATATTGTTATTAAGTGAGTTTTGAGGTAAATGTTAAAGGCTGAGTAGGATTTAATAGATAAAGACAGTGATATTACTAGTAGAGGGAGTGGCTGAGAATAGGCTCAAACATGGGAAACATGTGGAGGATTTAGAGGACAGTGAGGGGCCCATTTTAGGGTACATGTCCATGTAGAGGAGCACTGGGAGAGGTGGGTAAGGTAGGGTGGATTGGGGATGCCAAGGTGAGGAATTTGGACTTGATCCTCTAGGAAGTGTGGAGCAGTGTTTTTGAGTTATAGGACTATCATAATCAAAGTGGCGTTTTAGGCAGATTAGCCTGGTAACATCGTATAGATGAAATTATAAAGAGACAAGAGCAGCCATGATGTTGTCGTAGATAGTCCAGACCGGAACGGATGAAGGACTGAGCTGGGATGCGGATGTGGAAAAGAAACATGGACATGAATGTATGTGGAAGGAAGGATTTGCCTACTAGGGAGAAGGATGATTGGATTAGATGATTAAGTAAAATTTTGAAATTATGACATTTAAAATAGATCAAAATCCAAAATTGCCATCTACCATCTTAATCATTTCTAAAAGAAAAGAAAAATTTAATAACAAAAAAATAGGAAGTACATACTCTGAGTAAAGGACAGGGCTTTCTTTAAATCTAATGGATGTATCTACTTGTAAAATATAGTTCATTGTCTTTTTTTCTTTTCCCCCTCCTCTTTTTCCCATGGACAAGTGAAAACTTTGTTTCCATTGGCCCCAGAAAGCCTGGCATTTCTATTACAGACAGAGCTCTCCCACTGTCCAAGGCTCTTACCCGTTAGAATTCCCATAATTTACTTTCTGTAATACATAACAGTTGATTGCATTCTTTTTTTTAAATTTTATTTTATTAATTAATTAATTAATTTTTGGCTGCATTGGGTCTTTGTTGCTGTGCGCAGGCTTTCTCTAGTTGCAGTGAGAGGGGGCTGCTCTTCATTGGGGTGCGTGGGCTTCTCCTTGCAGTGACTCCTCTTGTTGTGGAGCACGGGCTCTAGGCATGCGAGCTACAGTAGTTGTGGCACAAGGGCTCAGTAGTTGTGGCTTGTGGACTCTAGAGTGCAGGCTCAGTAGCTGTGGCACACGGGCTTAGTTGCTCCGCAGCATGTGGGATCTTCCCGGACCAGGGCTCAAACCCATGTCTCCTGCATTGGCAGGCAGATTCTTAACCACTGCACCACCAGGGAAGTCCCTGATTGCATTCTTATACTGTAGTCCTTCTAGGAGACTGGGAATGAGACTGGGCAGTTTCCTCTTCTGGCCACTTTTTACCTGGTCGGCTATGGTATGATCCCATGGTTTTGGTGGATCTCTCTTCCTCTTCTAAAACCTGTCCTTTATCAAAAGAAGGCTGAATACCTTTGTTATCTACAATTGATAATCAGATGAGGAATGGAGACTTCAAAGAGGACTTAACCTTTTGAGATGGGATAAGTGAAACTGGAATACCAATTTCTGAAGCAGATGCTCTTTTACCAAGATAGGGGGGAAAAAAAAATTTTGTCCCATGAACATGCATTTTGTTGAATTTAAATAGTGTTTTTATGTGTATTTCAGTAATTGGAATAACTGAAGAGTCAGTGTTAAAATTTTTAATTTGAGCAATGTGGAAGAAATTGGTGCATTTCTTTTATTCTTAAGTTCAGGAGGAGGCTTTGGTCCCATAAGACAGTTAAAAATGATGGTTATATGTAGTTATTTACTACCATTCTTTTAACAAACAAGCTTATAATTTTTCCTATTAAAGTGTTTGATTGAGACACTCTAGCAAGAAGCTCTTTATTTATGTTTCCTCTCCAGTTGTTACATCCTAACATCCATATTTTAAAAGGAAATGCCTTTAATTGACTAGGATGAAATTTTAAAAAAATTGCTAGCCTCCTAATTGTTTCCGCATAGAGTCCTCATAGACTTGACCTGTCCAATTTTCCATTTTTGAATCATATTTTTAAAAATTATTATTATTAGAGATTATTAGTGAAATCCTTATATTTATTTACCTTTGAGATGTTAAGACTACAAAAGAAAAAATTTTGACTTGACATTTATGAATAATAGTAGGAATTTTATAGAAACATTCATTTTTATAATTTTGTGGCTAAAGTCAGATTTGTGGCAGAAACAGTAAGCAGTGACTGTTCATTTACATTATTAGAATTTAATACTTTACAAATAAATTTAGAGTTTAAAAATTATTTGTGCTTTGTTTTCATTATATTTTTTAAACCTTGTCATAGGATATGATATGAGACAGAGTTTTATGTTCCATTTTAAATAGAATATCAATTCTATTTCTTCTTTATTAATAGTGTTTTGTGTTAACAGTATTTTCTAATAGTTTGAAACAATAAGTACCCTGTTACTCTTTTGATCTAACATAATTAGTTGCAACTTGGTTAGTTCTTTAATAGAAGTAGAATTGATACACTTACATAATTATAAAGTATGTTCTAGACAGTGCTTTTGTGGGGTAAAATGTGTTTGCATCAAGCATTATATAGAAACAATATTCTGTTTGCATCTCCTTTTAAGTGGATGAGTCAATTCATGTAATAGTTTTTTCTTTCTTTCTTTCTCTCTTTCTCTCTCTCTCCTCCCTCCCTTTCTCTCTCCCTTTCTTTCTTTCTTTCTTTCTTTCTCTCTCTCTCCTCCCTCCCTTTCTCTTTCCCTTTCTTTCTTTCTTTTCTTTCTCTCTTTCTGTCTCTCTCCTCCCTCCCTCTTGCTCTCCCTTTCCCTTTCTTTCTTTCTTTCTTTCTTTCTTTCTTTCTTTCTTTCTTTCTCCCTCTCTCTTTCTTTCTTTCTTCATGTAATAGTTTTTGTGTATTTAGTTTCTAAAAGCTTTCCAACCTAACACATTATTTTCAAGGGGAATATGAAAATAAAAAGACGTGCAGATACAGGCAGGGTGATGCTGATTCGTGCCTGTGGATTGCTGCCAGCGTAGCCATCTGGCACGTGCTTGTGTCAGCCCAGTGGGTCACCCTTAGGTTTTTGTTAACTGCTCAGATGCTTTCCCACCTTGGCATTTGACATTTCAGAGTTAAAAATAAATAACTATTTGGAAGGCTCTTTTCATATAGCGGTAAGTCATACATATGGAAACATGTTTGAAAAAAAGATTTCTCTCACCCCATTTCTTTATAAATGGTTGAGTAAAAAATGGCCAGTAATAGGTCTGAATGTTTCTGGTGAGAACAGGAGTGTAGATATTGGGTTTCATATTCTTGACTGCTTTGTCAAAGCTAATTTGCTCATGGTTTTTGGTTTAACCTTGCTTGAGCATTAGTATAGTGTGGAGCATTGCAGCACTGTAGTCTCAGAGCTGTTGTCACAGTCTTTAATCTTTCTGTCTCTCTCTCCTGATGATTAATCTTGATTTTTTTTTCTTCATAAAACCTCTTCTACTCTTTTTTTTTTTTTTTTTTTTTGCCTCGCGGCTTGTGGGATTTTAGTTCCCCGACCAGGGATTGAACTCGGGCCCTCCGCAGTGAGAGCGCGGAGTCCTCACCACTGGACCGCCAGGGAACTCCCTCTTCTACTCTTTATGTGAATATTAATAATCCTATGTATCGATAACTTGTAGGTTCACCATCTTGTGGGTGACATTAGGGAATGTCTTTGAAAACAGAACATCCCATGTGAACTAAAGCTAGCAGTTAGAAATAGAAAACGTGTCTAGCAACATATTGTAAATATGAGCCATCAGAATTCAGTGCTAGCATAGAGAAATAATTTTGCTGTGATTTTTTTTTTTCTTTTGCAGATGTATGTTGATCAGTCAATACTCATATATTTATCAGCTGTGAATCCTAGCTATACCTAGTTATAATGATGTTTTATATCTGTGGGTATTTTTCTTCATCAGTGATCTGAAGATAAAGGTTGGGGGCAGGCACATCAATGCTCACAAGTTTGTCCTGGCGGCCCGCAGTGACAGCTGGAGTCTGGCCAGTTTGTCTTCCACCGAGGAGCTGGACCTGTCAGGTGAGCCTCTGACGGGCTGGGGACTCAAAACTCCCAGCACAAGAGCACTTGGCAGAAGGTTATGGTGTGTAATTTTGAAATATTTGTGGTTTAATGAACGTAGAATACTTTTCTTATAAATTGATGGTGACCATAAACTAGTTAAATAATTCGTGAATCAGTAGATTGTACTTTGTGGACACTTCTGTTTAATATCTGGCTAATAAATCATAAATATTTGAGGATTTACAGTATTCTTATAATTTATAAAATAAGAATATTTATCCAGAAACTCTTTTCATATAGTAGTATGTTATGAATATGGGAGCATGTGTAGAGAAAAATTTTTCTTCCACTCTAAGAAAAAGTCCTGCTGCTGTTCAGTTGCTTAAAATTTAATCATAGTTGCCAAAATTACTTTTCCTGGTCTATAAGAACTGAATTCAGAAGTAGCATTTATTTCAAAGAATAAGAATATTCTTTCTTTAACATCAAAGGATGACCATCAGTCTTCAGGATTTGAATAAGTGCATTGAGCTGTTTAATGTTATTATTTAGTTGTTTTATTTTAAAGTATGTTGTGTAGAATTTGGGTAAATATGGTGGTTAAGTAAACTTAAAAACATCGTTTTCAAAAGTTGATTTCAAAATTGCATTTTCACTTAGTACTTGCCTAACAGCTGCTTAAAAAAAATAAAAAGAGCAAATTTTGAATTTAATTCTGCTATTAATAATCAAGAGAATTATAACATGTGGTAAGGAGCATACCCAGGCATTAAGATATGAGTTACTTGCAGAAGTGATTGACTGTGTGGAAAGTCTGAATTATGTCTTTGTTCAAAAGGTTTGCCAATTCAGAAGGTACTGTTTTCCATGTGTAGTGTTAGGAACACTGAGATGATTATAACACCATCCTTGCCATACAGAGCTCATACTCTGTTGGAGGAAATGGGCTAATAACAAATCATTTAAGGCCAAGGCTGTATATACAGTAGTATAATGGCTTTATGTCTAAGGTACAGAAGAGACCAACTTGGGCTGATGAGGAACGTGTCAGAGGTGGCTAACACCTGAGCAGTGTTGCACAGGTTAAATAGGCATTTATCTCAAGAATTTAGGGGGTAGATGTCTGATGCTTCTCCACTGTGAGTGAACTCTGTCTCATGATCATTTCTAGGATTTAACCTGAGGTCCGTAATTCATAGCTGTAAACACACAAATATACATGCATGCATATACAGGAGCATATGCATTCATGCCTATAACTAAAACATCTACTTGAGAAACGGTCTTTACTGGAAGGACACCAGTCCACATGATTGAAATCTGAGCAGTTTTTCTTTTTTAAAAGTAAAATCTTTTGAAGCCGTATATCTTTGACCCCATATAACACAATTATGGATAACTTTTAAAACCCATTGGATCATGAGGTGTTCTTCACAATGCATGATAGGATCTTGATTACATGAACAGATAGTTTGCCAAGACTAGTAGAGATAATAAAATATTGAAAATATACAACTTAGTTAGAAAAAAGTTTAGAATAAGTTACCACCTTTTGATACCTACAGTGTCAAAAATTGATGGTCCCAGCAGTTGCGAGGCTCATGAAATTGGCATTCTTGCACATTGCCAGTCACATTATAAATGGGTATGAAGGGTTTAGAAAGCAGTTAGACAGATGAGCTATAAAATAGTCATACTTTTTTTTTTTACCTCATCATCTGACTTCTGTCAGATGGATTCTGTTATAGATAATTCAGACAGTGTAAATGTTTATCATGGTAAATGTAACTGTGAAACATTGAATACAACCAAAATGAATGAGTGGGAAAAATAAAATATGACTGCTCCCCAGAACAAACAAAATTACATAAGAACACAGAAAATTGCATTAATGTATGAAAAGCTTAAACATTGAACTTAAAATTTTGCTTTTACTTTTTTAGTACATTAGAACATTTAAGAGCTGCTTTAACACTATCTGTGACTATCTGACCACAAGATTGGATCACTGAGAAGCAGGAGATTTTCTAGAGTTTAGGAAGGTATAATGTTAATGCCTTTAAATGTCCCTGAACATGCCTCCTGCTGTAAATAATCGGCATGGTTTGATCCGGGCTACAAGGTTTGCTTTCAGGAGTGAGCGGCTGCAGAGTCAATGTTTCTGGTGGCTTTGGTAAATCAGGCATCTACTAAAATAGCTGTAGTGGAGCTTATGGTATCTTTTCTTTTTTTTTTTTTTTTTAAGGGTTTTTAAATTTTATTTATTTATTTTGGCTGCGTCGGGTCTTCGTTGCTGCGCGCAGGCTTTCTCTAGTTGCGGCGAGCGGGGGCTACTCTTCGTTGCGTTGTGCGGGCTTCTCATTGTGGTGGCTTCTCTTGCTGCAGAGCACGGGCTCTAGGCGCGTGGGCTTCAGGAGTTGTGGCGCACAGGCTTAGTTGCTCCGCGGCATGTGGGATCTTCCCAGACCAGGGCTCAAACCCGTGGCCCCTGCATTGGCAGGCGTATTCTTAATCACTGCGCCACCAGGGAAGCCCATCTTTACTTTTCTTTATAAAGTTTATCTTTGAAGCGTATCTTTGAAGGGTTCCAAGGAGGTGGTTGCATTTGTGGACCTGTTCATGTTTGTGTGTTTTGTGCAGGGTCCTGCTGAGTTGCCTGGGTGGGCATGGGTGTGATTACCTAAATCTGGGCTTGCAGCAACTGAAACTGCCTAAGAAGCCTGTGTGTTATACGATACCTGTAAGCACTACTGCCCATGGCTGCCTCACCCCTGAGGGAGATTGGAAATAGGCTCTTGTAAACAAGTGTATAAATAGCGTAAAAGCTGTGCTTTAAATGGTTGAATCTTTTCCACACTCATGAACTTAATAAAATCATTTTATGAATTTATTGGTATTTTGTTTCTTCAGAATTAGTCCATTAATATCACAAATGCTGAGTGGCAGGCACCTTTCAAGGTACTAGGGTTATAGCAGTGAACAAAATTAAATTCTTATTTGCATGGAACTTACATTCTTAGAGATTGACATCCTAAGTCTCACATTTTCTTTGGAGGTTCTTGTGTAACTGCTATTTCTTAAAATTCAAAATAAGCACAACTTTAATTCTATTAATTGTTATAAGAATTTTAGCACATGTTGATGAAGATACAGTAGGCATTATATACCAAGTATTTAAAATGTATTTGGGTACATGAAAGTTTTCTTAAATCATACCTTGTTCAAAAAAGTAAAATATTTTCTGCTTGATAAGATGCAGTGACAAAGGCACAATCACTTCTGTAGGATTCTTGCCATAAATGCATGACCTCAATCTGATTATGGGAAAGCATCAAACTAACCCAAATTGAGGAACATTCCACAGAATAACTGGCCAGTATTACTCAAATATGTTAAGGTCATGAAAGATTAAGGAACTGTTAGAGATTGGAGGAGACTAAGGAGACATGATAATGAAATGCAGTGTGGTACCTCAATTGGATTCTGGCCCATAAAAAGGACATTACTGGGATAATTGGCAAAGTTTGTAATTAGTTAATAGTATTGTATCGGTCCTAATCACCTGGTTTTAATAATTGTGCTATGGTTATGTAAGATGCTAATATTAGGGGAAGATGGGTAGAGGGTATATGGGAACTCTACCACTGTTCTGTTAAGTCTGAAATGGTTTCAAAATATAAAGGTAAAAAGTATAAATTTGCTTTTTATTTATTGGTTATTTTAAGTATAAAGATGTTTATAAAGTTACTGACTGATCAACTGGGAAGAGAAAGAATATAACTGTTAGCTCAACACAGTACAACAAATCTTGATGCACGATATTTACTTCTTTATGAAGTAAAGCAGTTTGCTTCAGGCTAAATGGTTTGTTTATAGCCTCTCTATAGCACTTCAGTAATAGCAGCTGACACTGAGCAGTTCCAATGCCGTAGAATGGCTGTTTTGAAGCTATAATTTCTTGCATGCTTCCTCCAGCAAAGATCTTATGGTTCCCTGGCATGAGAGTCTATGGTGAGTCATTCCGCTTTCCTGGAATGTGTCCTGCGTCCTGTCAAGCCATTCCAAAAACAGAAAGCATCCTCCTTCCCTCCTTTTCAGTCCAGTTAGGAAAACTACGCACCAAAGCACAGACCTGGGAGGTTGCAGTGTGCGGTGGAAGGAGCATAGGGTCCCAGACTCTGTGCTCAGGCACGCTAAGGTGCTCCAGCAAACGCACAGGGACAATAGTATCTGTTAGATGCCATGTGAACTGCTAGTTCTAGGTTGTTCAGTTTCAGTATTTTGAAGGTATCCATGGTTGTTTAAAATATGTCCATAAATTATTTGTTATTCCTCCCTTCAAAGGAGGATCCTGATTCCCCTCCTCTTGAGTATAGGCTGATTGAGCTTGTAAATGATAACATATTACTGCAGAGACAGGTTCTTAGAAGGCATTGTGACTTCTTCCTTGCTCTGTCTTTTGGATTGCTCACTTTGGAAGAAGTTCGCTGCTGTGTCATGAGGACACTCAAACAGCCTTGTGGCCTCCTGCTAACAGCTGAGACCCCCTCCCAGAGATTCTCTTAGAGCTTCAAATAATCTGTGTTATCTGTGGTCATGTCCCCTTACTCAACCCTAACATGGCTTTTGTGTTTTTCTCTCTAATCTCTGTTTATGCTAACTTTGTCTGTGTGTTGGTTTAAAATAGTCTGTTTTAATAATAATCATAGGAAATTTTTGTATAGCAATTAACATGGGGTGGTAGTTTACAGGTATTATCTCATTTATCTTTAGAATAACACTTTGAGGTAAGTACTATTGTTTATTCCCTCATATAGAGGAGGAATATATGGTCATCTACGTATTGAGCAATATATGCTTCCATCTATTGGCTAGTGTAAATAATGTTGCAGTGAATATTGGTGCACAAATCTCTCTTCAGGAGCCTGCTTTCAGTTCTCTTGGGTACATACCCAGAAGTGGAATTGCTGGATCATATAGTAGTTTTATTTTAAATTTTCGAGGGACTGTTTTCTATACGGTCTGCACCATTTTACATTTCCCCCAACAGTGCACAAGGGTTCCAGTTTCTCCACATCCTCACCAGTACTTGTTGTTTACTGTGTTTTGTTTTGTTTTGATAGAGGCTATTCTACCTGCTGTGAAGTGGTAAAGACTTGTTCGTTATGTTTAGTTTGCAGTAGTTTGCTGATGATGTATCTAGATATGATTTTCTTCTTGTTTAGGGTACTCTGATCTTGAATCTAAAAATTTAGGTCTATCACCAAATTAGGAAAGGACCATCATTTCTTCAATATTTTTCTTCCTTGATCTCTTCTCTCTTTCTGAGACTCCAGTGACACACATACTAGACCCTTTGTTACTATCCAACAGGTCTCTTTGAGGCTCTCTCTTTTTTTTTCCTCCCAACCTTTTTTTTTTTCTGTTCTTCAGATAGGATAAATTCTACTGATCTATCTTCAAGTTTACTGACTTTTTGCACTGCTGTTTTCATTCTGCTCTTGAGCCCACTGAGTATGTTTTTATTATACATATCATATTTTTTATTTCTATAATTTCTATTTGTTTCTTATAGTTTATATGCTGAAAATTTTTCTTTTAGTTTCAAGTGTGTTTTCCTTTACCTTCTGGAGCACAGTTATACTAGATGTTTTCAAGTCTTTCATAAGTTCAATATCTGGGTCATCTTGACGTTAGCATCTGTTGGTTGTCTTTTCCCTTGAAAAATGGTCATATTTTCCAGATGTTTTTCTTTATCAAATGATTTTGAATTGTATTCTGGACATTGCCATTATGTTGTGTAGACTTTGGTCCTGTGTCATCCTCTGGAAAATGCTAAGTCTCCTTAGGTGGAAACTGCAGGTTCGGTTTCACCTGTGGGTGGTGGTTCAAATATCACTTCAGTTCTTAAAGCTGGGCTAGGGCTGTTCCATGCATCAGTGGCTTAGAGGCCGATAGCCTGAGGCCTTTGCGGCTTCGTACACAGAATTAGGAGATCTCCTTCTCTGGTTCTCTTCACTCTGGGATTCTCCCCTGACCCTTCAGCGCCCTTGGGGCTCCTTTTCCTGGTTCATCTGACCAGAAAGGTGGAGTTTTAGGCGTCCTCGTGGTCACTATGGCAGTGTTCCTCCTGGACAGGTCTACCCTCGGGACAAAGCCATAAAGGGAAAAAAAACAATGGAGAAGCTCGTCCAGTGCAATTGCTTCTTCAAGGTTTGCCTCCCCCTACAATTCAGATGCTTTTGTTTACTTTCAGAATCCTCTGGTAGCTGTTTTTGGTACACTGTCTACAGTTTTTAGCTATAATCAGTTAAAATAGCATGGGTTGTCACACTGCCATAACAGAACTAGACCCTCTATCCTTTTATTCCTTTTTGACACTGGGATTATTTAGAAGTACGGTATGAGGTTTATTTTTATTTCCAAGAAGTTATATTTAAGGGTACATCCTTAAACTGACTAAAGAGGATGTTTATACTGATAAAAGATGCAGTCTATGGGAATTCCCTGGTGGTCCACTGGTTAGGACTCGGTGTTTTCACTGCTAGGGCCCGGGTTCAATCCCTGGTTGGGGAACTAAGATCCTGCAAGTCCTGCAGTGTGGCAAAAATAAAAAAGATACAGTCTATCATGATTTTTAAATTTTATGAGCTAAAAACTTTTTGTAAAGTGGATGAAGAAAAAAATAGTTGGAAACTCAAAGACAAACCAGAGTCATAGTAGGAGATTCAAAACACCTTTCTCAGATTTGACAGATTGAATAGAGGATTTAAGTAACAAAATTAATTTCCTCAGTTTGCTTCATTTAATGGTTAATTGCATACAGATAAGTTTATTCCCATTCTTTCCAAATGTCTTATAAAACATTTATTTAAAATCAGACCAAAAAAAAAAAAACCAACTGGGTCACATAGAAAATTTCAAGTTCTCCAAAAGAAAATGTCAAGTTTTCCAAAGCGTGACTATATGCATCGTGGACTACAGTGAAGTCGGAAGGTTGGGTGTTACCTTCTTTTCATCCTTGCAGTCACAGATTTTTACCAGCTTCTGCGCTGGGCCTGATGAGGGGGTGACGGCTTCTAGCAGCAGATATACCAGGCAAGTCATGGATGCCAACTGGTTTCACTTCTCAGAGTCTAATCTTTTTAAAGGTAATTTCTGGTTTATGGGGTCATCTGACTTTTATAGCCACTTGCTTACGTAGATTGGAAGCAGATAGACTGAATCACTTGCCTAAAAGTACACAGTTGCAAGCACATACCCTTCTTCTGGTTCATTGTTCTCTGCCCACCTTATACCACGGGCTGCTTAGTCTGAGTCTCAAAATGGATCTATTCTCAGTTTATTTTGGAGATTAAGGGAAGAGTCAAGGCAGGAGTGGGAAAGTTTGGCAATCACTTGGATCTTATTTCATTTGAAATTTTGAGGGCTTCCAGGACGTCCCTGCTAATGTGGTTTTTAAGAAAACTAGATTTTGGTTTATCAACCGTACAGGTCAAATTTGTTTGTTTGGACAGTTGGGGTAAGGGTTGTTAAAGGAAACCAGCCAAAATTTAAAACAAAATTAATTAAAGAAACTACCACAGAGAAGATATTTGAGGCTTGTGGCGTTGGGGATGGTCTCATCATTAGGAATAAGCTATCTTTCCAAGATAAGGCTGTATGAGCCGAGTGGTGGTATACGGGCAGACCTCGGAGATATTGCAGGTTCAGTCCCAGACCACTGCCATAAAGAGCAAAAATTGTAACAAAGTGAGTCACATGAATTTTTTGTTTTCCCAGTGCATGTAAATGTTATGTTTACACATAGCCTATTAAGTGTGCATTGCCATTATGTCTAAAAAAACAATGTACATACCTTAATTTAAAAATACCTTATGGCTAAAAATTCTAACCATCATCTGATAACACAGGGTTACCATAAACCTTCAATATGTGAAAAAACACTATCTGCAAAGTGTGATAAAGTGAAGTGTAATAAAATGAGGTCTGCCTGTACACAGTTTTGGCCTTTTTGGTGACTCTGGACAAATTGCATGGCCTACTTATTTTTTCTTTTCATTAAGAGACTACTGAGGCATTAAACCCAGTTTACAAAGCTAGCTTAGAATTTCACTGTTTCAAGATCTACTTTGTATACCTTAGACAGCTTAGTTGAAGTACTTCTTCAAGTAAATTGTTTAAATAAATCTAATTAGATTTTCATCTGATTTTAAAATGTTTTTCTCTCTCTTAAGACATTTAAAAAAGTATTATTACTACATCAGCAGGTAAGAGAGAAAAGGAAAAAAAATAGACCTTAACCTAATCACTGTTAGCATTTCGGTGCATTATTTTTCACTGTTTTTTTTTCCCCGCCAATTACATCTTTTTTTTTCTCCTTTTACTATCTGGCTACTTAAGGGGGATGATGGTGAATTAATGTGGTTGCAAGTTAATCAGGGGCCTTCAGTTTCACTCACTTGACATTACTCCCTTCAACCCTCTCCTCCCCACTAGAGTTGGAAGAGAAGGGGTTAATAAGAGCCATTCAGTTGTTGCCTAATTACTAAGTTAATGGGATGTTCCTGTCCCACGTTCCACCTTTCCTAGGTAATCAAGAATTGAGTATCATTTCTTAAACCTTAGCAAGCGTCAAAGTCACATGAAGGACTTGTTAAAACACAAATGCTGGGCCCCACTCTTATATTTTCTGACTCAATAGATCAGGGTGGGCCTGAGAATAAGACTTTCTAACACGTTCCCAGATGATGCTGATTCTGTTAGCCCAGGACCACAGTTGAGAACTATTGGTGTGTAGACCATGATTTTTTGAGTGATCCTCTGACCATCACTGACCTTTTTCTGATTAGCCAAGAGTTGCTTTTAGTTGAAATCATAATTTAGATATTTTACATTATGATTTTCATCTCAAGCATTTCCCCGAGTTACTGTAAAGCATTTTAACTTAAAAAAACTACACAAGTAATGCATGTTCATTAAATAAAAATCAGGGAGAAAAGAAGCTAAAAGAAAAATTAGTTACAAATTCCTCCAGGTCGATACTTTTAGTGTATATCTTACCAGTCTCTCAATAGATAGACAGACAGACAGATGGACAATCTCTCTGTGGTCATACCACCCAGAATGTCTTCGATTTTGTCTGATCTTGGAAGCTAAGTAGGGCCGGACTTGGTTAGTACTTGGATGGAAGACAGACACGAAACTATGTATGTGGGTGTGGGTGTGTGTGTGTGTGTGTGTTTGTATGTATGTGTATACACACACATATATACACAGACGAATATATTTAACAAAAAGTGAAATCATTTAATACATGTATTTTTAGTTATGTAGTTTTTTTACTTGCTATGTAGTGAATATCTTTTTATGTTGAATATAGATCTAAATAATTTTAATTGATGCAACATTTTCCAGTTTATACTCTAATTTATTTCATTAGTTCTCTTAAGAGTTTTGCTCCAATTTTTCATTATTAAAAATAATACTGCATTGACTATCTTATGTTTCTCTGTATTTGCTTAGTTATTTTCTTAGGATAATAATCTATATGTATGATTGCTGTGTCAAAGGTTATGCACCTCCCTGGCAGTCCAGTGGTTAAGACTCTGCGCTTCCACTGCAGCACAGCCAAAGGAAAAAAAAAAGGTTACGCACTTTTAAGAATCTTTGCTAGTCTGAGAAACAAAAAAAGTATTCTAGTTTAAGTTTATATTTAGTTATCAGTAAGGTTTATTGGCCATTTTATGTATCTTTGTGAATTACCTATTTATATCCATTGCTGATATTTCCATTGAGTGTCCATCTTCTCATTTTTATTTGTAAGATCTTTTTATTAGAATGTAAACTCTTTGCCATATGTTTAAAATAGTTTCCCCCAGTTTATTTGACTTATATCTTTAATAGGTTCATTTCCCCCACCTACTGCCCCGTGCAGAACTTTTAACACTTTTCTGGAGTCAGATGGTACCCAGAATGCTTAATTACCATTTTTAATGGCTGTGTGATACTTCTTTGAGTGGGGTCTACCAGAATTTAGTTTATTATCCTCAACTTTTAGGGGTCCTCAGGAAGGCCTGAGTATGTCATCTGTGCTTTGTTTTCAAAGTTTTTCTACTTTCTTTCTTTAACCAGATGCTAACCCTGAGGTGACCATGACAATGCTTCGCTGGATCTATACGGATGAGTTGGAGTTCAGAGAAGATGATGTGTTCCTGACCGAGCTGATGAAACTAGCTAATCGGTTTCAGCTACAGCTCCTTAGGGAGAGGCAAGTCACAGCAGATATATTCAAGCACCTCAGATGGTGGTGGCTGAGCTTTAATTATGCCAAGCTCTGGGAAAACAGCTGCTTCTGCTAATGTAAATAACTTTTGCAAGGTGTTCTTTTAAACGCAATAGTGGGGAGAGAATTTTATCTCCCTTGCTTCGTGTTATCTTGTAAGCTAAATTTTGCCAAAGCTTTTAGGTATTCTCTTTTCTGTCACTGGTTTATTACCTGAGACTACATAGCTATGTGAGCTGATGAACTGAATGTGAAATAATATAATCCAATGTCCAACGCCTCAACTTTCCCTCCTATACCATTTCCTTTGACATTTTGTTCTACTTTCTGGTATATCTACTTAGAAGGAGTTCTTGGTCGTATTTTCTTGTTAGAAACACATTAATGACTAAATTAGTACATGAGAATCTGCCTCAGTAAGTTTCATAGTGTTTCTGAGGTCTCACTTCATTTGTTAACTGCTTTTTAGGTTCCAAGGAGATAGCCTCCTATGTTTTTTATATTGCATTTTCTCTGTTGCCCTCCCGAGTTGGCCTTTATAACAACAGAAAACAAAACGTTCACCAGACGATATCAAGCAAAATGCCCTTGAGTTTTTGTTGGAGATGTGGCCCTTGGTAGTCAGCTTGGTAGATGGAGCGTCTTTTTATGTCACTTAGTAATCTTTTGTATTCTGCGTGCGTGAAGGAATGGCTTTTTTCCTGGGTGGGTGGAGAGGTAGTTTCAGCTATCAAGAGGCATTCCACTTGTTGTGTTGCCCTCAGTGAGTCAAGAGAGACCTTGCTACTAGAGCTGCTTGTTCTGTTTTCATTATGAGCCTGATGTTTCCCCTGAGATGGCCCACTGTGCCCCACATGAGTCCAGTACACAGGTTACTCCTGACTATCTGTGATTGATGTGGGCTTGAGTGCATTTTAATACCTAAATACAATAAGTAAAAAAAAACCAAACAAGCAGGTCTAAGGTTTGTAGGTACATATAGTATTAGGTTAGCAAAGATAACTTTACTGTCAGGGCCTTTCTTTGGGTGAGTTTTTGAATCATCTGAGAGTGAAATGAGAATGATTTTAATTAGATTGAGTGTGATTTATATCTACTTTTTCCCCCCCAGATTTCCTGAGCTTTCTCCCATTGACCTTGTCAAACTTGCTTGTAAATTAAATTGCTTTGATAAAAGTGCCCTGCAGTTTGGAGTAGTTTAGATAATTGTAATCTGTGTAATGGATTCTTTAATTAGAATGTTTGTTGTTTATTGACTGATTAGGCTTCATAACTGTCAACATTACCAGATGCTCAATGTTGTATTGTTGGATGTGGGCATTAAGTTTATCTGTCATGGCTTTGTTAAGGGCTGGGATGGAAGAGACCCAGTAGCGGGTTCAATTGTTGGCTTTTGAAAGGTCACAGAGCGCCCACTGCTGCCTGCAGGAGAAATTACACATTTGAAATAGTAAGTGAAAGGGCCCCAACACAAATGTGTGCAGTTAAATGTGAAGCCCGTGTTGCTCATTTTTGTAATGTAGGGATCTTGGTGGTTTGGGAATGCTATCACCAGTTTGATGAAAAGGAAGTTTTGGGCATAAGCATTATCAGGAAAATACTCTTAAAAAAGGAGAGAATTAATAGTGTATGCTAACAACTGACAGTTTATATAATTTTTCCTGATTATTAACTACATGTTCAGTGTATGGTATTTAGAAAGTATAGAATGATATAAAAAAAAAAGGAAATCGTCTGTAATTCAACCACTGTTAACTTTTTGTTGTTCATTCTTTCAGTAATTTTTCTGCCTTATATTCACACACGGGATTGATAAAAAACTAGACAGGAGTTTGTGGGACGCTTGAGTATATGCTTGACTTTGTACTTTAAAAATTAGGTTTATCGTTTTTGTGCATCTGTGTCCTTTTTGTACTCTAAAATTAAAAACGTGTATTAACAGCAACAAAATCCCTTTAGAGGAAAGCTAGTCTGCGTTGCCACTTTTCAAAGAGAAG
Organism: Balaenoptera borealis; assembly: GCF_965194805.1. Taxonomy (NCBI): domain Eukaryota; kingdom Metazoa; phylum Chordata; class Mammalia; order Artiodactyla; family Balaenopteridae; genus Balaenoptera; species Balaenoptera borealis. The sequence continues at coordinate 49,811,364 of NC_138879.1, read as the reverse complement.
ACACAACTGAGAATCTGAGTTTTTAGATATAATTACATGTTCTTCAGTTGTGTAAATCATGTCAGTTACTATTTATAGGCTATCCAAATAGTGAATGGCACTCTGGGGATCCTAGAATTTAGTGAAAATGAAGTGTCTGCCAGTTGTAACAAAACATCTGTCTTCATGAAACATAGTTGAGTATCTTGATGCAGTGTATTTTGGCAGTAGTAAGGAGGGGAATGGAATTTTCAGACTCTCAGCATTTGTCTGTAAAAATGCTTTGTAAAGTCAGTACTCCCTGAGATCACACCATGTTTTAGGATATTAGGATATTTGTCATTGTAAAAGTGGTAAAAGTTTCACATACCTGAAAAGAGGACTTTTCTCCTGGAATGCTCTGATTTCATAGCCTGGGTCAGAATGACTTCAAACATTGCTGTCAGTCTGCTAATAGTTTGGGGAAACTAGTGGTACAGACAGCAGAGGCTCAGAAATAGAACATTGTTATTCATTATTATAGTAACTTATTTAGATATTGTGACAATTTGATTTATAAGTGCCCTGGGGGAGATGCTTCTTCACACCAAGCTGTGTAGCTTAAAAACAAAGCACTTAAGCACAGGTCTTGGAATAAAATGGGTGCCTGCATTTACTGCCAGATGGAGAAATGACTCCACGATTATTCTTGCTCCTACCCTAAGGTCTCATTTGTGAGGTTTAGAAAGTTTGTTCCCCCTTCTTCCCAGGTCTTTCTCATGACTTTCCTGCTTTCCTCCCCCATCTCCCACTCTCCACTTGGTATCCAAACCTCACCTGTTAGAACTGGGAGTTATCCGCTCGCCAATCAGTTATTCTTATTTATAGTAGTACTGAAACCCATTCGTATTAGTTATTAAATTATGCAGCTTCCTTGAGAAGGACCTCAGCTTGCAAGCAAACATACCTCCTATGTACCTCAGACTGTGCAAGGCTTACATAGTTTTCCTTTATCTTGGAAAACACACAGAGATCCCCTGAACCTCTGAGATAGAGTAATGTCTCACGGGGGAGAAGGTGGGGTCACAGGGAGCTCGTGTAGTTTGGCCCCTCAAATTCCGTGGGCCTCAACTCAGGTCTTTCTTACCTCACGGTTCACTTTGCGTTCAGCACTGTGTGCTGCCCTTGTGATCAGAACATGGTTTTTGTGGGAGCTGGGGACAGAAGCGGCGGTGGGGTGTCGGGGAATACCTGACGCCACTTTAGGCCTCTCGACTGCCCTTGGAGGTGAACCTGATTTGTAGGGAGGTGTTCAGGCAAAGGAGATGGGAGGGCCGTGTCACCTGCCTCCTTCCCCCGGGCCCTGTGCTGTGGAGGCCCACCAAGGTTTCCAGGAATTCTGGGGCAGCGGAAGTGTGGGCCTTCCCAGTGCTACATCTTCTAGGCTAGGACATGCGTGTGCCTGCTTTGTGCTACCAGAGGCCTGCGTGCAGCCCTCTCTTCCCTGACGTAGTTGGGGCTCTCCTAGTGATTGTGAGAGTCTTGTTATTGTTGCTGTTGTTGTTGTCATGTTGTTACCAGGCTCTATGGGACATCCGTTGTAGCCAGTTCTTCTCTGTCTGGTATACTATAGTTTGACTCTTAACTCAGTTGTTTCTATACATGATAGATTTTTTAAAGTGGGCTTTCTAAAATCAGCTTTATTGAGTTACAATTCACATACCATATAGATCACCGTTTGGGGAAGACCTTTAAGGAGGTGTTCATTTATTGAGGCATAGAGCCTCATATTTGAAGTGATTTCTAAGCCACACTGGTTGCATGATAGAGTTGTGCTAGTGGGAACTGCAAACATGTCCCCTACAGTTAAATACCAAAGGACTGAATTTGATGCATTGCGTGTTTGATATTACAATTGCCTGTGTGGTATGATTACCAAGTTTCACGTGATTACTTTCAAGGCAGTTGGGGGGTTATGCTTAACATATTTATTTACAGATTACTTTGGTTCTGACCAGAATGAGCAATATAATAATGAACTTCTAGTACTTGTAAAATATAGTAACTCAGCTGCAATTCATTCGTAGCTGCTTTGCTTAAACCTTACTTACACTTTAGTGCTATTGGACATGGCCAGGCAGTACCCAGATTATTGCTTTGGTTTGTTTGTTTGTGAATAAATTGGTCCTAATAATACTGTTGATCATTAAAATTGTCTCGTAGATGTGAGAAGGGTGTGATGTCCCTGGTGAACGTCAGGAACTGTATCCGCTTCTATCAGACTGCGGAGGAACTGAACGCCAGCACGCTGATGAACTACTGTGCAGAAATTATTGCAAGTCATTGGGTGAGTGTGAGACTGAGAGGTGTGGAAAAGCACCTTCACTGGAAGTCAGAAGACTGGGGCTTGGGACCTGGTTCCACAGAAGGATACCTCTCTGGCCCCTCATTTCCTTTTATAACAAAATTGAAGGCTAAGTAGTCGCATTAGGTGATCTGTGAGATTCTTTTGGGCTCTAAAAGTCTCATGGTTCTGATTTCGGAGTAGAGGAGCAGAAGATGGCTCAGGTCAAGAAGCAGGCTTGGAGCGGAGGGACGCAGGCCCGCTCTGCCCTCCGTCTGCAGGCGTGGCGGCTGAGCCCCGGGAGCGGGTGCTGCTGTGGGGCCCGCAGGCCTGCCGAGCTCGGCGGCACCCCTTCCGGGCTTTCCCTGCCGCCTGGTCGTGTGGAAGGCGCTGTTAAATGCACACGTGCCCTTCTTAGCTAGCTTTCATCATAAAGACAGGTTTTGCACTTCTTCGTCTGTTTTGCATTTTTCAGAAAATCATGGCTAGGGCTACGTTTATAACCTAGTTTCTGCAAATTGTTCGGTGCTCCACAGCATTATGAGAAAAAGTGTCTTAAAGAACCGGATTTTAAAGAATTGAAACAGGAACGGTAACCTTTCTGCTAAAGCAGGTAGAAACTTAGAGAGCTGCAGCAGTAGAGAGCGGTGGTGACTCAGTGGACTGAATTGTTTGTGGAAGTTCTGATTAATTCTGTAGCTGTCACCCTTGTGGGGTTGAGGGGCAGGACTCTTCTCGCGGGCAGGGCTCCTTGTGACTCCGTCCCTGTGGAGTGTCCGCGTTGCCCGTGCTGTGCCGTCTCGCCCAGATGCAGGGCAGTGCTGTGGTGAGGGGGGGGGTCCTCGCTCGGCAGGTGGGCCTCTGGGCTCCAGATCCCGGCTTGGCCGTTCACTCAGTGTGCGAGCTGGGCACATTAATTAGCCTCTTTATGCTTTACTTTCTTCATCTGTGAATGGGGATAATAATAGTACCTACCTCATAGGGTTTTCGTGAGGATTAAATGAGTTGGGAAATGTTAAGCCCTTTAAAATAGGGCCAGACACATTCCAAGGGTTTCTTAAGAAATGTCAGTTGCCGTTATTGTTGATATGTTGAATCTGTTCTGCTTTTCACTGTCTCTTTAATCCTTAGGATGACTTACGGAAGGAGGACTTCAGCAGCATGAGTGCTCAGTTGTTATACAAAATGATCAAATCCAAGACTGAGTACCCGTTACATAAAGCTATCAAAGTGGAGAGAGAAGACGTGGTCTTCCTTTATCTAATTGAAATGGATTCACAGGTACTGTACCTTTTTCCCAAACTATACTTCTCTTGTTCTTCTCTACAACGCTCCTCACTTTCTCTGAGCCATTGCTGGCACAGTCTTTAATGTGCATATTTCTACTAGTAGTTTGTTCGAGGCAGTCTGAGCTTTTCCTCTCATGCTTCTCAGTATTCTTCCAGCCTCTGCCCATTGCCCACTTCCAAAGACACGTCCACATTTTTAGATAGTTGTTACAGCAGTACTTAACTTCCAGGTACCAAAATCTGCCTTAGTTTCTCTTTTGCTACTGTAAGAAATTACCACAAACCTAGTGGCTTAAAACAACACAAATTTATTATCTTACAGTTTTGTAGCTTGGAAGTCCAGTACAGGCATCACCCATCTAGAAGTCAGAGTGTTGGCAGGCTGTGTTCCTTTCCGGAGGCTCTAGGGAAGCCTGCTTGTTTGGGTTGTTGGCAGAATTCAGTTCCTTGTGATTATAGGACCAACATCCGCATTTTCTTCTGGCTGTCAGCTGAGTCAGGGCCATTCTCAGCTTCTAGAGGCCACCACATTTCCTTAGCCCGTGGCCCCCTTCCTCTGTCTTCAAAGCCAATAGTGGCAAATCAAGTCTTTCTCGTGTCACAACTGTCTGACCTACTCTTCTGCTTCCCTCTTTCACTTTTAAGGACTCATGGGATTAGATAGATTGGGCCCTCCTGGATAGTCCAGGGACACTCTCCCCATCTCAGGGTCCTTAACCGTAATCACATCTGCCAAGTGCCTTTCATTGTGTGAGGTGACATAGTCACAGGTTCGGGAGATTAGGACGTGGACATCTTTGGGGGCTGTTCTTCTGCTTGCCACACCGCCTTAGAAGAAATGTAGCTGCTCTGGGCAGATGGCTGTGTCGTGTGTTTTATCCTGGGTGTCCAGGGTGTGGGGGAGGCATTAAACTGCTAGGAGGAATTAGATAGTTAAGCAAGCCACAGTCTTTTGTGAAAATGTGAGCTGTTTCCCATCAGGCTCTCTGAACCTCTGTCCTGACACTTGGGTTCCTACAGCATTGTCTGCATTTCCCCCTTGTACTGTCTTCCATGGTGTTTGCACCTGCTCTGTGATCCCCGTTAGTCCTGGGCTGCCTGAAAGGCGTGAGCCCTGAGGAGGCCTGAGAGAAGTTTGTGAATTCAGTTGAATTTGGAGAGTAAGCTATAGTAAGTTATAGGACTAAAATTTGACATTTGTGTGAGATGATTTTTAAGAGTCAAGGTGTGAGAGATTCAGTTGTATTCTCTACTGGATGGGTGCTGATTTACAAATTTCTCTGCGCAGCTCCCTGGGAAGCTGAATGAGTTGGATCATAACGGAGATCTTGCTTTAGATCTAGCCCTTTCACGACGACTAGAGAGTATCGCCACCACTCTGGTTAGTCACAAAGCTGACGTGGACATGGTGGGCAAGAATGGCTGGAGCTTGTTACATAAAGGCATCCAAAGAGGTAGGAAGAAGCGTATATTATATTTTTCGCGGTGGGCAATTTTACTTTTATCCAGGTAACTTTTGAAGACTCTCTGACCCTGTTCCACAGATTCTCAAAGGCTTCTTGAGTCTGTACTTGCAGGCTACATGATTTAGAATTTGTGATCAGTGGGTCAGAAGAGAGATGGAAGAGCTATTGCCTTATGCCTTGTTGGTTAGGCTCTTCAGAGTGTCAGCAGGACCCCCAGAAGAAGGCTAGAAAGATGGTACTTATAGAAAAAGTACCTTTTACTTGTAAGCAATTGATGTGTTATTTGCTTATTCAGTACATCACTTTCTCCAGAAATTGTGCTAGGAAGACTTTACTTGTATCAGTTGCTGTAAGAGAGGGAAAGTATCAAGAACACGAATATTTAAACATATTCTTGCATTCAAGAGTTTTCACTTTTACAGAATAGACTTGTCATAGATCATGACAAAGTGATGAAGTTTCATTTTGTTCTTGGGAAGTTATTTGAAATTGTAGCTCTGTTTGAGTACATTGTCATTAGTAGTGGGAAGCTATGTAAGTGATAGAATTACGATCAAAGCATTTTCACCTTATTGAATTAAAGGGAAACAAGTACTAGTCTTTTGTTTTTCCCATGGCCTTAGTAATTCTTAAGTCCCAAATGGATCCTGCCTGACTCTACTTTGCAGTAGTCATTTTTTTTGACAGAGTGAGAAGCTATATAGGGGTAGAGTTCCAGTATGGAATGAAACCTTTCAGATGTCTCAAAGCCTTCATTTTGTAGAGTATAGAGGGATAGATGACTTGATTGAAGTACTTGACTGTGGCCACTTTTTTGTTTACATGTGGACATCAGAAACAGAGTACGTGTAATGGTTTCCCCATATCTTAATCATGTATGTTTAATCTTCCAGCTGTGCATTATTATACCGTTATTATCTCTGCTACACTTTTACCATTCACAAGTTGCTCCTAGTTGGTGGAATGTAGTTACTTCAAGTAAGGTCCTGTTGCAGCTGTGGCTTTGCCCTTTTTGGGCATAGGTTTTAATATAAATATCCCTCTAGGTCATGTGTTAGAGTGTTAAGCATGCTGGCTGATGGAGAGGAAAATTTTGTTCATCATGGGGAAGGAAATCCTTAGAGTATGTCAGTGTCAAGAGCAGATGCATTTTTCCCAAGCACCACTCCACGCTGTGCAAAGCCATTGGATGCTGAGCACTGGGTGTGTGTTCAGTGGGGAAAGTTTCCACCACATCAGGAACTATTCTTTCCCATACTGTTTAGTGTCTGAAATGTTTATTTTGGAAACAAGTAAACTTGTTACTAAAAAAACAATCTCAGAATTATGTCTCTTTCCTCTTAAGGACTTAAATTCTTATGTATGATGAAAAAACATCTTTGATGAGTTATTAAATATTTTGATGATTGCTTAGTTACAAGAATTGCCAAGAATTGGTGGTGCATTTTTGGTGCTTATTTGCAGATGATTTAATCTTCTGCTCTGAATTTATTAGTTGCTTGCAAGCGTGTGGGCTGCAGTGTGGGCATGGTAAACTTGATTGTTGAACGTGGCAGTGTGGCCTGGTGTGGAGCACGGAGTATTGGCATTGGAGCCTGGATGTACCAAGATGGGAATCCTGGCTCATCCACTTACTCTGTGGCCTTGGGCAAGTCACTTAACCATTCTTGAGTCTCCTTTTCCTCACCTGTAAGGTGGGAATCATTTCTGCTTTACTGGTTGTTGGGAGACTGAGAGACAGGTTAGTAGCACACCTCGCCCAGTGACTACCATGTGGTAGGGTCAGCCTGCAGCTCTTACCTTGCCCCTGTGTTGCAGTGCCATGACCAGCTTCAATTTCTGTAGGAATTTTTTTCACCTTTCCTTCTTCACCTTGAGCTGTCAGTCTGTTGACCTGCCCAAATGATTAAATTGAGTAATATACCTAAAATTTAACTGTTAACCTTACTTTAAGTTCATTGTAATATGAGTGAAGATCCTCAGTATATGAGGTTTAGGTCTGGTTGTGGACACACATTAGAATCTCTAACCAGAAGAGTCACCAATCATCCTAATAACCAAGTGTACCCATCAGTTTGTTTCGAGAGTGCATCTGTGAATGAGTCCACAGGAGATATACATGTGACCAGAGGGACGCCATCTCCTCTGATTAGCTGGATCTGAGCAAGAAGATGAATCCTTGCTTTTTAAAACAATCTTCTTGTGCTTATTTTCCTTGATGATCAACATCAATCAGTGGATCTCTTAAGCAGCATGCTCCTATCTAATTGTTTGTAGGAGGTTTGCAGATGATGCCACCAACTGGAGCAGCATGAGATACAGCTTTTGTTAATTAAATAATGAAAGTTACTGCCTGGTCCCTGAATGAAACTTCGGTCAGGGAGCTTTGTTGAAAGAAAAATTGTGTGTGGATTTTTTTTAAACATTAACTACATTGTTAGGAATATTTTTATGTGGACAAGTCATTATACATTTACTTGGCAATTTCAGGGAGTGAAGTGATGAAGTAATTGGAACTGTTAAGCACCAAACAGTTTTTGTTTCAACGGTTTTTGATGGAAGTCGTTCTAAAATGTATTAGAAGTTTTCTTATTGACAGAAACTTTATAAATGGTGTTTTTGGCATTTTCTGTTCCCTCCCTTGGTTCTGCTTTTTTGATGTCAGTTGTCTATTTCCTCTAGGTTGTAGATCCATGGGCTGACTTTCTGTTAATGTAAAACATCATCAATTTTCAGTTGCCAATAATTCCTAAATAACTTCTTGTGTAGGGTGCGTATATTGTATGTATGTATATATGTGTAAGTTAAAAAAAAAAAAAAAACTTCGGCGCTTATGAATAAAGTAAATCTAATCTAAAAGCTATGATTCTTTTTAAGAGGGCTTAAGATATAAAAAGTTTTTTTATTATGCCATCCATCTGAATCCAACCATTGATCTGTACCCTTATTTCTGTGTGCACTATTGCCCAGTTTATCTTCTGTGTGTATAGTGTATTACAAGCTTTTCATTGACATATTTTAGCTTTACTATCTGTTTACTACTTAGTTTGGAATATATGCCAAGCTTAAAGATAATGAAACCACATTTCACCTGTCCCCCAGTACGTTATTTATCAGATTTGTCATTTTAAGGCTCTCTGTCCTCATAATTCTAAATTTTCTTTCCACTTCCAGAATGTAAGTGGCTTTCTCTAGGATATTTTATTCTATTGCTAATGTATTGTTTTTATATATTCTCTCCTAGACTGAATCTCTGTGGGGTTTGTTCATATTACACATTAGGGCCCTACTGAGAACCCTAGTATGTCTGTGTACATATGGACAGCAAAGGTCTGATCCAGGCTAATCCCTGATATGCATGTTACCTGCTGCTTTCAGAGCTCTACCGACATCTTTCTGTAAAGAAATCTAAGCTTTGGTCCTTTGCACACGATGCTGGTAAAGATTGTATCTTCCCCTACCCCCCAAGAAAAAAATCAGGGACAGAAGAATGAAAAGATGTCAGAAGGGTCTGGTTAGAGAACTCTTAAGTTACCCAAAATCATAATTGATTGGAATTAGAGCCAGTCTGTTAAAGTGGAACCTTATAACTTCAACCAGTCAATCCATTTTCTTCCCAAATATGTCCCTGGTGCCTGTTTTGTATAAGACAGTGGTAGATACAAAAATAAATCAGACATGGACCAATCAGAATATGAGGGGCCTGTGGTGACCTAGCCACCTCAGTGCCAGAGCTCACACTCTCCAGCAAGATGGTCCCTTGGAAGAAAGAATAGAGCGGATGGGAAATACTGAAAACCAGTTGATTTTGAAATTCCATGTCTACTGAAGACTAGATGAAACTCATATCATTCGGATGAATAATACAGGAATACAGCTAACAGACTTGAGAGCTTTGCCACTCCTGAAATCCTAAGCCCCGTTCTCGATATTCAGACAGCAAAAGTATAGTTGAAGAAGATGAAACGATATTGCGAGATATAAAGGAAAACTTCTCATAAGTGCCTGTGTAAGAGCCACTGCACGTATAGCAGGTTAGAGGTAAGTATTGCTTAGGTACAGACTGTGGTCAAGAATGAGAGAGGGAGATAAATTGTGTTGTGGAGGAATCTCGGAACCCTTTATGAGAGTTAATGACCTTCGAAGGATAGAAGCCTGGTATACTTAAAATTGTGAAGTGATATTGAAGCGAGGGGTCAGGACAGATGACAACAGGTAATCAGTTGAATTTGAGTATGTAAGTCCGTGATCTCAATGATGAGATCTTCTTTGTCTGCAGTTACTGACTGGTACCTTTTTGAGGAAACATTGGTCAGAAAAGCTTGCCCTGGGTGTTGTCATATGTGACCATTTCTTCTATTGTTTCTTTTCAAGGAGATCTCTTTGCTGCCACTTTCCTCATTAAGAACGGGGCCCTTGTCAATGCTGCTACGTTGGGTGCCCAGGAGACACCGTTGCACCTTGTAGCATCGTACAGTTCAAAAAAACACTCAGCAGATGTGATGTCCGAGATGGCACAGATTGCAGAGGCCCTCCTGCAGGCTGGCGCCAACCCCAACATGCAGGACAGCAAGGGCCGGTAAGTCGGGGAGCAGATCACCTGCTCTGAGCACAGTTCCCGGAGTGTTATTTTACGGTGGCACATAACTGGCAGGCGGGGACCTCATGTTTTTTAGTTCAGCATTATTCGCTCTGAATTCTATGGAAGTTACAAACATCGATTCGTTTTGCAAATGAGAGAGACGACTAAGGCCAGAGGCACTTGGGGAAACCATTTCCATCCTGGGTGACTGAGGTCCTTGGATCTTGAAGCAGTTTCTGCCATCTCCACAAAACTCCATTTCCACCTTCTTGTAAATACCTCCGCTTTAGACAGCTCTGTCCTCACAGCTTGCCATCTTCTTCCACAGCGTACTGACAGTAGTTGTCGTGTTCCTTTTGCCCCTTCCCAGAAATATTTGGTTGAGGATTCCTTGTGGTTTAGAATCTGAGAACGGGCTGCTTATCTCTGGGACAGCAGTGTGTGAGGCATTGAAGGGAGTTAAGCCACCTGAATCACCAACACTAGGGGGACCCACTTCTTATCATAGCAGCTCAGTATTTTGTACCTTTAAAAAACCCTCTCAAAAAATAACTGTGAGATCCTGTCAGAATAGGAAACTAGATTTGTGTGATGGGTAAGGTACTTAAATAAGGCGGATCTCCATGAACTCAGTATAATGTCATAATTACCTTATTTCCCAAAATAATTGCATTCTTTTTTTTCTTCTGGTGATTCCTTAATTTTTTTCCTCCAAGTGTAATAAATTCTGGCATTCTGTACCTCTGAGGTAGATACCAGCCTGGGAGTCCCTGTGCTCTGTGGTGGCCGTCTTCCTCAGGGCACATGAGGGCTAAATAAAAGCAGTGAAGAGTGGTTACTCATTTCCTACCGTTGCCACTCATAGTGTGTTTGAGTATAACAGAGAATTATGGGAAGAAAAAAATTTCTTTTCAGAATTGTGGAGGATAGGTAGGGGAAAGTAGGCATACCTATGGCAGAAACTACTGTTTTATTTGTTTTAAAAACGTGAGTACATATACATTCAATGAGGGTCAGTATTTAATTGAAGAGTATTTTATATCTCTTCCTTTTATTGATTCTTGTTCTTTTGGCTACTGAATAAATTGTAACATATAATCAGATCCATTTTCATCCTTTGATACTTGGTCATGGTTTTGGAAGACTGTTTGTCAGGATAGAAAAAGAAACCCTGGCAGAAATGGGGAATTTCTTGTGGATTCTAGTTGCCTCCTGCTGTGAGTGGTCCTGAACTGGGCCCGTCCTGAATTGACACCTCTTCTTCTTCTTCGTCCTGTAGGTCTCCCTTACACTTGTCCATCATGGCCAGGAATGAATACGTGTTCAACCAGTTGCTGCAGTGTAAACAGTACGTAGGGAGACATGGAGAAATGCAAAAGCAGTTGTGAGGGTGGGATTGTGAGTGAAAAATAATTCTCTTAAAATGTCTTTTAGCATTATCCATTTTAGTAAGTAAAAGTAAAATAAAAAATTGTCATTCATAAAGTACAAAGATAAAGAATGAGGCTGTTGACAGTACGGAGTGTCAGAAGACGATTATACTTGCTATTCACATTGCTTCCTCATTCCAGATTAGATTTAGAGCTGAAAGACCGTGAGGGCAGCACAGCTCTGTGGCTTGCCGTGCAGTACATCACTGTGTCTTCCGACCAGTCCGTAAATCCCTTTGAAGACCCCCCTGTGGTAAATGGGACTTCATTTGATGAAAATAGCTTTGCAGCCAGACTCATTCAGCGTGGCAGCAACACCAGTGCACCTGATACAATAACAGGTAAAACACAGACCCCTAAGAGCTGATGCTCAAGTCTGGAGACCCCATGAAATATTGTGTCAGTGTTTTTACCAAAAATTTAAAAACTGAACGGCATGCTATTATGAGAATTATTTTGTACGTAATTTTAACCATAGTAAAAAGCCCGATCTTGTGCTTCCAAAAATCTAGCCAGACTCTATAAGTCCGTTAAGCTGAAACACTTCTATTTATTTAATGCAGTGAATTTCAGTCTTTCTGGACTCAGAACTCTTTTCACCCTCTTAAAAATTATATCCCAAAGAGCTTTTGTTTAAGTGGATATCTTTGGTATTTACCATATTAGAAATTAAAACTGAGAAATTTTTAAAAGATGTATTAATTAATAAAAATAACAACAAACCATTTTATGTTGACATATAACATTTTTTATGAAGAATAACTTTCAGAACAAAATTTAGTTGGAAGAGTGACTGGTTTCTAGTATCTGCATCTGTATTCAATCTTTTGAGATACGTTGTTTTGGTTAAAGAAAATACCCTCACACACTGATGTAGTTGGAAAACGAGGCATATTTTCAGAGCCTTTTCAGATAATTGTGGATATATTTCTTTGATACTACAGCGAGCAGAATTTATCAAGGGATAATTTTTTTAAGGTTAGTTGCAATATGGAATCTGAAACTATATCAATGAACTTTTTGTACTCTGTTATATAAAATCCATGGTCTGTGTGTGCTTTGAATGGATTTCTTCATGTGTGATTTTGTAACATCATGCCTTAGTCATTTGGAAGATCTTATTTCACTGAGTTATGCAGATCTTCAAAATGTTCATTTATTTTAGAATCACATTTATTAATATCACCACTGATCTCATTGGAAAAGTCTTTCAGTATTGAGAAGCTGTTAAACTTACAGTTGCAGACAAAAATTTTCCAAAATTCTAATATTTCACCTGCAAGATCAAATTTTATCATTTGGTGGAAATATTGCCAGTTGTTTTTCTTACAGAGACAGGCTTACTTTTTAAGAAATTGTCTGTCAAATAGTCAGGTTTGAATAACCATAGTTTGTTAATCAGTCATTCTTTCAAGTAAAAATGGTGTTGTTAATCAGTCATTCTTTCAAGTAAAAATGGTGTTCCATGAAAAAACTGTTAGTTCAGCTTGCAGTGTAACAATGGCACAAGTGCTTTCCTTTGAGACAACTTGTGTAATTTGCTACACAACAGATGTAACATACTTTATTTACTTTACGCGTACTTCTTATTTTGTCACACAGAATTTTAAAGACATGTACTCGGTGTTGAGGTTTATTAAAGTTAGTAATTTCTGCTGCTTTATCAAGGGCCACCGTCAGTGAAACTGGTTATTTTTTGGACCGAGTGCGTCGCCGTGAGGAGTACAGTGACTACCACTAGAACATTTTGGGGCCCCTGCCTTGATTTGTGTTAAGGCTCCCCAGTTTGATCCACCATTGCTTTTGTGCCATCAGTGCAAATGTCAGCACAGTGGGAAAAAGCAGATAACATCAAGTATTATTATTATGAAAAGAGTTTTGACCTCCTGGACCCCCTGAAAGACTCTGAGGAACCCCTACGAATCCAAAGACCACACTTTGAGAACCACTTGTAATGTGAATATGTCCTTGATCTGACTAAATAAAACATGGGGATATTTTAAGGAGCGGGATTCCATATGGTTCAGTATTGAGTGCTAGCAGTGTATAAAGGATGGGTAAGTGCCACTAATGAGGGGAATTGGCCAAAAAAAAAAAAAAAAAAAAAGATAGATATTAAATATCCCTTCCCCTAAAAGAAGTTAATAATTAACTTTAAATAAAGGTCAAATGAAATCACCCTTTGGGTGACATAAAAGCTAAAGGCAGCAGTACTACAGGATAGGGAGTACAGGCAGAACTGTGTTTTAGACTAAAGATCCTCTGGAAATGAGATAGTTACTAAATTGCTTTTAATTTATAAATGTATGTTGGTTATTGACCATACTTCTACTGATTTCTGATTTAACTGCATTATAGAAGAGTGTGACATATAAGAGATAGGTTCTTTGGTGTTTCGGACTTGAATGTTAGACTCCTAGAGATACAGTTTTTATGAAAGGCTGACGTGTACTTGAAAAGAATTGCATTCTTTAATTGTAGGGTGCATGTAGCATTCTCTGTTTACGTCCATTAAATCAAGCTTGTTCATTGTGCTGTTCAGATCTTACTCATTAGCTTACTAACTTTTGGACTCCTTGATCTGTCAGTTTCTGGGAGGTATATTAGAAATGGTCACTGCGATTATGGATTTGTCCATTTTTCTTGCTAGTTCTGTCAATTTTACATTATATACTTTGAGTTTTCATAGACACATCAGTAATGTTTTAGCAGTAGCAGGTTATCTTTGTTCTGTAGGGAGGTATATGATTTAGTTATTGTGTACACTGGCATGACTACAGAAGTGAAAATGGGACTCTTATTAGGAGTCTCTCAATTAGAAAGACTCTTAACTAGGCGTGGAATCACTTTCTCTGAGGGAAAAGATAAAAATGGCATGGAAACAAAGCAGTACTTTGCCCCGTTGCTTTTCCTTGGTTTTAGTCCTGGTATTTAATTTATTTTGAGTTTTCAAATAGCATAGCTGTAGAACGTGAGACTTGTGTTTATCCAAAAAGGAAATGGATTTTAATAGAGAAAATACTGTTCTGGGACTAAAACCATTTCAAGAGGAAAAGAAGAAAAAAAAATTTTTTTTGTAATTGAGTATAATTGCTTTACAGTGTTGTGTTAGTTTCTGCTGTACAGTGAAGTGAATCAGCTCTATGTATACCTATATCCCCTCCCTCTGGGACCTCCCTCCCACCCCCATCCCCACCCCACCCATCTAGGTCGTCACAGAGCACCGAGCGGAGCTTCCTGTGCTTTATAGCATGTTCCCGCTAGCTATCTGTTTTATGCATCGTAGTGTATATGTGTCAATCCTAATCTCCCAATTTGTCCCACCCTCCCCTCCCCACTTGGCGTCCACATGTCCGTTCTCTACGTCTGTGTCTCTATTCCTGCCCTGCAGATAGGTTCATCTGTACCATTTTGCTAGATTCCACATATATGTGTTAATATACAATGTTTGTTTTTCTCTTTCTGGCTTACTTCAGTCTGTATGACAGACTCTAGGTCCATCCACATCTCTACAAATGACCCAATTTCATTCCTTTTTATGGCTGAGTAATATTCCATTGTATATATGTACCACATCTTCTTTATCCATTCATCTGTTGTTGGACATTTAGGTTGTTTCCATGTCCTGGCTATTGTAAATAGTGCTGCAATGAACATTGGGATACATGTGTCCTTTTGAATTATGGTTTTCTCTGGGTATATGCCCAGTAGTGGGATTGCTGGGTTATATGTTAGTTCTATTTTTAGTTTTTTAAGGAACCTCCATACTGTTCTCCACAGTGGCTGTCAGTTTACATTCCCACCAACAGTGCAAAAGGGTTCCCTTTTCTCCACACCCTCTCCAGCATTTATTGTTTATAGATTTTTTGATGATGGCCATTCTGTTAGGTGTGAGGTGATACCTCATTGTAGTTTTGATTTGCATTTCTCTAATAATTAGTGATGTTGAGCATCTTTTCATGTGCCTCTTGGCCATCTGTATGTCTTCTTTGGTGAAATGTCTATTTAGGTCTTCTGCTCATTTTAATTGGGTTGTTTGTTTTTTTGATATTGAGCTCCATGAGCTGTTTGTATATTTTGGAGATTAATCCTTTGTCCGTTGCTTCGTTTGCAAATATTTTCTCCCATTCTGAGGGTTGTATTTTCGTCTGGTTTATGGTTTCCTTTGCTGTGCAATAGCTTTTAAGTTTAATTAGGTCCCATTTGTTTATTTTTGTTTTTATTTTCATTACTCTAGGAGGTGGGTCAAAAAAGATCTTGCTGTGGTTTATGTCAAAGAGAGTTTTTCCTATTGTTTTTTTCTTTCTAAGATTTTTATTTAGAAGAGTGATAGTGCGAAGTAAAACATTTCTAAGCCAAGAACAAACATATTTAAGGCCATAGGAGTAAAACTAAAGTATTTAAGGAGCATTTTCTGCTAGAACTTCAGCTCACAGTGTCTTCAAAATGGTCATCTACCCCAGAGGTTCTCAGAGATGACTTCCCAAGCCTCACCCCTCAAGGGACGTTTGGTAACATATGTAGACAGTCTTGATTGTCACAATAAGGTTGAGGGTCGTGGTGCAGTGGTTAAGAATCCACTTGCCAATGCAGGGGACACAGGTTCGAGCCCTGGTCTGGGAAGATCCCACATGCCGCAGAGCAACTAAGCCCACGTGCCACAACTACTGAGCCCAAGTGTTGCAACTACTGAATCCCATGTGCCTAGAGCCCATGCTCCGCAACAAGAGAAGCCACCGCAATGAGAAGCCCGTGCACCGCAATGAAGAGTAGCCCCCGCTCGCCTCAACTAGAGAAAGCCCGTGCGCAGCGACAAAGACTCAATGCAGCCAAAAATTAATTAATTAATTAATAAAAAAAAAATAAGGTTGAGAGTGTTACTGGCATCTATTGGGCAGAAGCCAGGGATACTGCTAAATATCGCACTGTGTACAGGTCAGACTCCTCACAGCAAAGAATTATCTGGCCCAAAATGTCAGTAGCACTGCTGTTGAGAAATTATGTTCTAACCAACCCTGGTAAGGAGACATAGCTTCCCCCTGGTCCTAGGAGGTGGCTAGTGGGAAATCCAGGGAGGAATGAATGTCTTCTGACTTCCAGACCAAGTGTTTTCTCCCCACACAGGCTCATTTGAGTCTCTGTGTTCACACACAGGGTGCCTGTGTAGACTTAAATGTCACCTACGTCTGGTGTGGGCTTGTAAGTTGTGAAAGGTGGTAGGGAAGGGCAGGGTGTGGTGCAGTGTGGAACTTGACCTCATTTTTATGCAAATGGCAGAATGAATATACCCATTTTCTCCTAGGAAATTGCTTATTACAGCGGGCAGCTGAAGCAGGAAATGAGGCAGCAGCTCTTTTCCTGGCAACCAATGGTGCCCACGTCAACCACAGAAACAAGCGGGTAAGTGTGACAGGACAGCCAGGTGAAGCGGCTTTGGTCTGTGGAAGAAATGGCAGTGGTGGATGGGTAGGAAAAAACAGAATAGATTCTCTTCAATTTTTGTCCAAAAAAAAAAAAAATACATGGACATTGTTAAAAAACCAGAGTCTAGTAGATGCTTTTATCCTCAAATATTGGTTGATCGATTCATTCAGCAACCACTTCTTAAGCATTTGTGGTATGTCAGGTCCTAAACAATACACTGTGGACTTCATGGTCTACTAGAGAGTAGCAAACATGGACACAAAAACCTACCATATTAGCATCTTAATTTTTTGTAACATTTTGCATTTGCTAAAGTTTTCCTATGTGAATGTTTATTTAGTCTGTATCTCAAGCTAAGGCAGATGGTGCAGTGTTAAAGGGGGGCCTTTCGGGTTGGACATTTCTGGACTTACCAGGTTTCCCATTTCCCATCCTGCTGTATGTGGTCTTAGGCAAGTTGCTTAATGTTTCTGAGCTTCAGTTCTCATCTGTAAAGTGGGATTAATATTGATTTCATAAGGTGTGGTTAAGATAAAAATAAATGATAAATTTAAGTGCTTATTAGCATAACATCTGGGACATTAGAAACTAAATGATAGTTATTTTTACTTTATACTTTTCAGACAGGGAGGATGTGTTTATCTTTAAGATCACATTTATTCTGCAGCTACTTTGTGCTAGGAGCTTTAAGGTTATTATCCCTTTCAGTTCTCACAATGGATCTAGAAGCAGCATGTGTTGAAGAGACCTTATCAACATCTGTAAATCCCTCATTTCAGGGTAAAGAACCTTGAGGTTCTGAGAGGTTAAGTGACTCGTAAATAACGGAGCCAGTATTAAGACTCAGGCACTACAACATACAGTTGCATTTTCTCTCAACAGCGCTGGGCAAAGCAGTAAACAGTAAGCTTGGTGTATGAGACAATGTGTCGTGGAAGCACAGCGGGGGGGCAGCGCCATTTTTTCCCACCATTAAATCTACTAATCTGTCTGCACCTAAACCTGCACCCGGCCTGCTCTCCAGCTAGAATGATGGCATGGCCCTGTACGCACCAGCGGCTGGTTTCTTGGCTTTGCTCCTGCCATTATGTGTGTCTGCTTCTGTCTGTCTCTCTCCTGTATCATCAGTGTTGCCCACTGTTCATTTCTAATAGCATACAGATATGCTCTACTGTCTCTCAACTTTAAAAAAAATTCTCCCTTGAGCCCACATTGTCTACCAACTGTTCCTTCTCTGATACCCTTCAGAGCAAAACTGGGTGAAACCTTAAGATGTAGAGGCACAGAGGAGACTCGACTTGAAAGCAAGTGAGAATGACACTGGAGACGGGTCTGGAATGCTGGTTTAAGGTCTTTGGACTTCATCCTGTGGGAAGAGAAAATCCACAGAAGTAGACAAGCAGTATGATCATTTTCGGGTTGAGAAAGCTTCCTGGGCTAGCTGGTGGGGTGGATGTACCATTGAGATCCAGGCTGGAGCCAGGTGGGAATCATCTAGACAAGCAATGGCTTGTCCTGACCTCTGATACCAGATTTGGACCCAACGGGATGGGTTTCAGAGGAATTGCAGAAAGATAGTCCATGGGACCTACCTCTGTGGCTCTCAGAAGCCAGGGCTGGAGAGGTGTTAAGACGGTTGTGTTGGATCCAAGAAGAGAAGCAGGGGACTGGCCAGGGGGAAGAACTGCTGTGGGGAGAGTGAATTCCATTTTGTGATTGTTGAACTCCTTTTTAAACATTCAGGTGGGGCTATCCTGCAGGCAGTGGGAAAATTGGATGTACAGACAAGGCTGGAGATCCGGGTTTGAGAGTCCCCTGCTTGTATTCCCTGGTAGAAGTCATGGGCGTCGATAAGCGTACCCAGGGAGGCTGTGTGGGGGGAAGGACTGGAGCAGAAGACAGCCCGGAGGAGGAGGCTGTAGGGAGAGGGTGGGGTGGGAAGGGGGTCCACTGGGAGAAAGAAGTGAAAGAGCCAAATCCTTATCATCCAGTGAGATCACAGTGGCAGGACCCACAGGGAATCCCACACCTGGAAAGTCAACGGGCGGCAATAAAAACACGTTAGCTAGAAATGAGGAAATTAACAAAACCCGCTCAAAGAATTCAAAGTGGTTCCCTCTGGGGAAGGAGAATTTTTTTTAGGGAAAAGGAGGTGAGATCTTGCCGTTTTTCACACAGCAAGCCTTGTAGGTGAAGCTGCTGGACTCTAAACAGTGAGGATGCGTAGCTTCGGTAGGAGCCGGTGCAGAGTGGTGTGTGTGTGTGTGTGTGTGTGTGTGTGTGTGTGTGTGTGTGTGTGTGTGTGTGTGTGTGTGTGTGTGTGTGTGTGTGTGTGTGTGTGTGTGTGTGTGTGTGTGTGTGTATACATGTGTACACGTATATGTATTCACACATATATACACGTGTGTATATGTCTTTGTGTGAATATTCCGTCACTGGAGAGAAACATGAAACTGGTAATAACGGTTCCTTCAGGGGAGGATAATTGGGTAGGTGGGGGGGAGGGCATGGGGGGAAACTTCTTTTCGCTGTACACTCTTGCACCTTTTGAATATTGAATCAGGTACTTCTAATACCAATTAAAATTTTTTTAATTTTAAAAAGTGGGGGAAAGAGGTGTTTCTTGATCAGAGTTCAAGATGAGGTTGATACAAGCTGGTGAAAGAATCAGGGCATCAGTGTGCTGGAGGGGATTAAAAAGCCATGACGGTCGACTGACAGCACCGCTTACCTCTGGGGCTGTGGATGTGAGGCTTTTCTGATTTCTACAGTGTTTATTTTAGTGACGCTTGGAGGTCGTCTGTTGTTTAATAATAATAATAATAATGTATTATTTTTATAATTAGCAACATAATTTTAAAAACTAAGTGAAGGGTGGAAATGCAGAGGATGAGGACCCAGGGTGTTTGGAGGGTGCTTGGGAGGACATTGGAGGAACTAAGGATGATGGCACAGGAGAAAGGGAAGGAGAGGAGACCTGAGGAGTGGGACAGACCTCATGGAGCTGGAGACAGGATGAGCCAGGGGCTGTGCCTGGCACTGGGGACCTGAGTTGCAGCACGTAGGCTGTCTTTGGCCCTTTGTGAAGGGGCCTCCTAGCCTGAAGTGCTCTGACTGGGACTATTCGTTTCTGTTCAGGGAGAAACCCCGTTGCACACGGCCTGTCGGCATGGCCTGGCCAACCTCACTGCAGAGCTTCTGCAGCAGGGAGCCAACCCAAACCTACAGACGGAGGAGGCCCTGCCTTCACCAAAGGAGCCTGCGTCCTTGCCCAGCTCAGCGGACAGCAGCGTCTGCCTGCAGACACCTCTGCACATGGCGATTGCCTATAATCATCCAGATGTGGTGTCTGTCATCCTGGAGCAAAAAGGTAGGTAGTTGGGGATTACTGCCCACCACCGTGACCTTTGCACAGTGGTTTTGAGTAGTTAATGACAGAGTTGTTGTTTCTTCCATTGGTGAGTTTTCTTACCCAAAAAATCCTTTGCAGTCAAACCAGATAAGCATATATTCTGGCTCCGGCTACTGTTTTTCCCTGTGTACATTTTCAGGATGGGGCCTGCCCACTTCACCCGCGGGGTTAAGGTTTAGAATCTCTGGCTACTCCTCTGTTGTTTTGGGGTGTGGTCCCAGGCCACTTCAGTGCAGGTCAAGCAGAGTTCTGCCTTGGCGTGAGCACTGTCTCTGAAAACTCTGCTGCCGCCGGTCTTCCACGAGCCGGTCTGCCCTCTCACCAACCTCTGAGCCTCCCTGGTAGGTGAACCATGAGAGAGGAGCCAGAAAGAGGGGCCGAGGGAAGCCCCTGCCACGAGGGAGGCCCGTTTCCCTCAGAAAGTCATCTTCCAGTTTTTCTCTTTCCTACCTTGAAATTTGTTTTACTCTTTCCTGTGCCCTTGTTAAGGCCAGCATCTTTTAGCACTGAGCTTATGGAAGGAAGTGGAGTGTTAGGTAGGCTGTGCCTTTTTCTTAGCCCACACAGGAGGTATGCGATGGTAGGACTTACGTGTTAGGGAAATGTCACCAGGACATTGTTTTGATCCTCTTTTCAGTAATCAAGTAATTAATGTGTGTTTCCATCATGGACGCTGTTTTCCTTTTGTGAAGATTCAGTATTTTAACCTTTAAAACCGTTCATTTTTCCTCATAAACTTTGCTCCAAAATATCAAATGTCTTGGCTTCCACTTCCCACAACAAGATTTATCAGTTCTCTTTGTATAGAAATGATCAGTCAGTCAGTTTGAGATTGAGCTGGTATTCTCTTGAATACTTTAAATGTGATCCATGGGATGGTGAAATCAAGTGTTCTTTTCCTTTTAAAAAATTTAGCTAATGCTCTTCATGCCACCAACAACCTGCAAATTATTCCAGACTTCAGCCTCAAGGATTCCCGAGACCAAACTGTGCTGGGCCTGGCATTATGGACTGGTAAGGTGGTGCCAGAGGCTGCAGACAGACATACGCCAGACGGTGGGCGCTAGAGGAAGGGAGGTGGAAGGGTTGGAGCTAATCATTTGTTGTAGGACAGCCTTTCTGTTTGGGTTCAGCCCATAATATCCAGTGGAGAACTGCTGGCTTTGCAGAGTTGAGAGGGTGTTTGTTGTAGTAAGAGGTTGATGAAGTGGGAGAAGCTGAGCCCACGTTAATCGGGGCGTGTCTCTTTCCCAGGCATGCACACGATCGCGGCCCAGCTGCTGGGCTCTGGGGCTTGCATCAACGACACCATGTCGGACGGGCAGACCTTGCTGCACATGGCCATGCAGCGGCAGGACAGCAAGAGCGCGCTCTTTCTCCTGGAGCACCAGGCGGACATAAACGTCAGGTGGGCTGGAACAGCACTCCGCCACAGCACCAGGTCACGTTTAGTTGAGATGGTTCATAGCCTTGCTTGTAGAAGAGTTTTGTTCCTTGTTAAAGGGAGAGAAACAATGACTTTGAAAAAGTACCAATACAGTGTTGTAATTAAATGTAATCATAGACTCAGAAGGAGAATTGTGTGCTTTGCTCTTATTTGAACCTTTCGAGACCAGGGCACAATATTGCACAAATCTCATTAAAAAGGACAGTCCAAAATCAATTGTTTAAGAAGGAATTTCAGTTATAACAAAGAACATTCCAACAGATGAGCTATCAAAAGGCTTGAGGGGCGAAAATACACAGTTAAATTTTTATTATTTTTGTTTTTTCAAAGGAATTTATCTTTATCTCCAATGTCAGCTGACCCAGAAGGACTGAGTGGGTGAAAGTGTTTTGTCAAGTGGGTAGTTGGGGTGACATTTTATTCAGATGCTGTTGAAAGCAGCTGTATGCCTGTAAGAGTTCAGCATGCTGGGCTGTTTGGCAGTTATCTTCTCTGTGCAATAGGATAGCCTGGCTGTATTTTTTAAAAAGACAGGAGGGACAGATGCTATGGACAGCTTAACTTTCTCTGAAAGAATATTAATGAATGTGGGTGAAGTGTGTTTAAGGGATACAGTGGACTCTGGCCTCTAGGATGCCCAGAAGGGCACCCTTTATCATTTGGCCCCAGATACAAACATTGGTTTTGGTGTCCATGTCCCAGCAGGACTCAGGATGGGGAGACGGCTCTTCAGCTGGCCATCAGAAATCAGCTTCCCCTTGTCGTGGATGCCATATGCACCCGAGGAGCTGACATGTCTGTGCCAGATGAGAAGGGGAACCCCCCGCTGTGGCTTGCGCTGGCAGATAATCTGGAGGACATCGCATCCACTCTGGTGAGACAGGCTCAACTTCAGCTCCGTTTACACGTGGGGATATTGTGTGTCAGAGATGGATTTGGGGCCTCCATAGCAATCATAAGGAGCATGAGATCTACCAAGTGACAGATTGGGTCAAGGGCAAGCAGTCCAAAGTCATGTTAAAGAAGCTTGCGGTTCAACGTAGCCTTGGCCAACACCTTTTCATAGGGTGTCTTTATCAAGAAAACTACCAAGAAGCAAGAGAGCCGAGGCATTTCCTCAGGGGTCTGCTCCAGAGGTGGCTTAACTGGCTGTGGGATGTCCTCACTGTCACCACAGTGATAAGTTCTCAAGTCTCAGGTTTGTCCCCCTTATTCAGAAGACAGGCTCCAAAAGTGGAGGTAGCCCCAGAAGCTCATTTAGTTTTGTGAAGGGCCTGAAATGTGACATAAAGGCATTTTACACCTGTGGATTTTACCCAACTGTTCTTGAGATTACCTGCTGTTTACAGGTGTGTGTTACTGGGGGCTCATGGGTGTGTGTATGCAGGCATTTGTGTGTGTTTTCTGTCCCTTCTAGGACACAGCTCTAGAGGGCACTAATCAAACATATCTTCCTTTTATTTCTCAAACCCCTCCCGCAGAACCTAGTGCAAAAACTTGCACCGAGCAGATTTTAATCAGTGTTTGTAAAACTAATGAATGGTACAGATTAAACTAAGTATCAGTTAACTATCAGCTGTATCTCGCCTGAAAACTGGGTCTAATGATGTGTGTAGGGCTCACAGATGGTAATAAACGTGTTTACCTTTGCTTGGCAGTGCTTGTGAGTGACCTGTGTTTCCCTGCAGGTCAGACATGGCTGTGACGCCACGTGCTGGGGCCCAGGACCTAGTGGGTGCCTTCAGACACTGCTGCACAGAGCCATTGATGGAAACAACGAGTCCATCGCCTGCTTTCTTATTCGCAGGTCTGAGAGGCCTGAGTATCCCTTCAGATCTTACTCAGCTTATTGCAAACTGGCTCTTTTCTCATTTACTCCAACTATAGTCTTGACCTGCCTGTAGCTAGCTTGACCTTTGTAATGAAGGCTAGAGACGGTCATTGTTCTGTCAGATGAAGTCAGCCAGGGAGAGGGGCTTATGTGCCCAGATCAAAGAGTCTAAAAGCTAAGCCAGCTTCCTGCTTTGGGAGCCGTATAGGTCCCTGTAGTCACGTCAGACCAGTTCACACAGTGAGACCAGGAGGCTGGGGTGGAGGAGACCGAATGGCCTCTGCAGGACTCCACCGAGTTGCCTGAGTCGTGCCAGCCTCCACGGCCTCAGAGTGCAGGAGGTGTGGGAGGTGAGGTTGTTCAGGAAAGCTTTAGAGCAGTAATTCTCAAACTTTAAATGCATGCAGATCCCCCGGGGGAGTTTTTAAGAGTTCTGATACCCAGGTTGCCCCCAGGAGCAATTGCCAAAGAATCTATGGGAGGGAGGGGATTCCCTGGCAGTCCAGTGGTTAGGACTCTGCGCTTCCAGTGCAGGGGCCCGGGTTCCATCCCTCGTCGGGAACTAAGATCCTGCAAGATACGTGGCGTGGCCAAAAAAAAAAAAAGAAAAAATCTATGGGAGCAGGACACACACACCAGTATTTGAGGCCAGGGACCAAGGACTGCAGTCCCTGGTGGTGGCAGCCTTTCTGTTGGGTTGGATAAGGCTGCTGCTTTACACCTGTTAGCATGCCTTCAGGCTCGGTGGAAGCATGCCTTCCTTTTGCTTCCCCTTCCTTTCAGTGGCTGCGATGTGAACAGTCCCAGACAACCTGGTGCTAATGGAGAAGGAGAGGAAGAGGCCAGGGATGGGCAGACCCCCTTGCATTTGGCAGCCTCCTGGGGGCTGGAAGAGACGATACAGTGTCTTCTGGAGTTTGGTGCCAATGTAAATGCACAGGTAAGGAGAGTGTCTCTTTTCCAGGGAGATGGATGGTAACCCCAGAATCAGGGAAATCTCCTCTTATGGCCAGGGACCTTGCAGAGTCTCTGGTCTTGGGCCTCTGCTTTTCCATGAATGGGCCTAAGGGACGGACACACGAAGTGACGGTCTCTTGGGTCATGTAGCCTGTCTAGTAGTTTTAATGATTTCAGGTTAAGACTTTTCTTCTCTTTGCCTTTGTCCTTTCTACAAAGTGAGGAAGATTCGTTCAATCAACTTTTCTTTGCCTCCTGTCCACATTAGTTACAGATTTCCATTGAGAATTTGTTCCTGTCCCAAGCTGAGTACTGTGTTTAGGAAAATGTTCCAGTAGCTCAATAGGGCATCCCTGAGTTACGTTCCTTGATGCTTCTCAACGTTCTAGCCTGTAAAGATTTGTGTGCAGTGGACTTCCCTGGCAGTCCAGTAGTTAAGGTTCTTCTAATACAGGGGACGGGTTCGATCCCTGGTTGGGGAACTAAGATCCCACGTGCCGCACGGTGCGGCCAAAACCAGAAAAGATTTATCTGGCCCTGCAGCCACATAAGTAGTGGTTTAACTTAGAGGTGAGGGTGACTGCAGCTTTTTTTTTTTAAAATAAATTTATTTATTTTATTTATTTATATTTGGCTGCGTTGGGTCTTCATTGCTGCACGTGGGCTTTCTCTAGTTGCGGCGAGCGGGGGCTACTCTTCGTTGCGGCGTGCGGGCTTCTCGTGGTGGCTTCTCTTGTTGCAGAGCATGGGCTCTAGGTGCGTGGGCTTCAGTAGTTGTGGCACACGGGCTCAGTAGTTGTGGCTCGCGGGCTCTAGAGCACAGGCTCAGTAGTTGTAGCACACGGGCTTAGTTGCTCCGCGGCATGTGGGATCTTCCCGGACCAGGGCTCGAACCTGTGTGCCCTGCATTGGCAGGTGGATTCCCAACCACTTCACCACCAGGAAAGCCCATACCGCAGCTTTTCTAAACCAAACGTGTTTGTGCCCCTGCTCACTGGAGCGTGGAGGTAACGGGGAGTGGCTGTCAGTCATCTCTGTGTTTGGCCTCTTGAAAAGTTGATTTCAAATACAGAGTGGCAGTATTGATTCTCAGAACTGAATTCTGTTTACAGGTTACTCCCCTTCATATTTTTCCTGGGTTTTATCTTTGCTTGGACATTGAAATCTGTGCCTTGTCCCCACAGGATGCAGAAGGAAGAACGCCTGTCCATGTGGCCATCAGCAACCAACACGGCATCATCATTCAGCTGCTGATTTCCCACCCTGACATCCACCTGAATGTCCGAGACAGGCAGGGCCTGACCCCCTTTGCCTGTGCCATGACCTACAAGAACAACAAGGCGGCCGAGGCCATCCTGAAACGAGAGTCCGGGGCTGCTGAGCAGGTGAGTGACCGGCCCTCAACATTCTCCACGGCGCCCCAAGCACTAAACATGTGCCACCAACTAAACAGAGCTCTTCTAGTTACAGACATTGTACTCCCCTCTCTTAAACGTCGGCCGTTCCGATGCCCTGTCAGTGCTGGACGGAACGTGCCTGCTGTGCCCCGCATGCCAGCCACCTGCTGGTGCTGCGTGTAGAAGGGAGCTGGCGGAGGCTGGGCCCAGTGACAGGGGTTCCGTGCTGGTACAACTGAGGGCGTTCTTCGCTTTTGCTGGGTGGTTTCCTTGCCCTAGTAATGAATGTCTTAAAAGGGTTAAACGGAACTTGAGCGTTTGGTGTCACGTTGGGTCTTAGAGGAGCTGTCGGCGTCAGCTCAGCGGGCTCAGGTGTCCTTGTTCTGGACGGCGGGCTGCTGACCCGCAGCGTCACACTGGGCGGGAGGGGCCAGAGGCAGCTGATGTAAGGCGGGGGCTGGGATGGGCTTGCGAAGTCAGTTCTCAGACCCTTGAATCTCCATCCAGCACTTTATTTGTCTGTTTACGCCAAGATTTATGAGTAGCCATTTATGAAGGTAAATTGGAAACTTGGGACCTGAACAAAAGCGCTAACGTGGGTGGAGACTTTTGCTTTGTATTTCAGGCTTCCGTACATCCCTTTTCTTCAGCATTTGCCTCAGTGTGACTGATCGAGTAGGTGTTGACCTCACCCTTGCTCACATGGGGTAAAATGGTCATGAATGGAGATAGTCATTTCACATTTCCTCCCCATCTAGCCTGAAACCGGTGCTGTTGATCGAAGTCCTTGGCAGATATGTTGCTGTGTGTGTGTGTGTGTGTGTGTGTGTGTGTGTGTGTGTGTGTGAGTGTGAGTGTGTGAGAGAGACGGAATGTGGTGTGTGTGTAGCATGTGTGTCTCCCTCACTTCCTCCTGAGCCGTCACATTGATATGGCAGCTCTGGTAGCTGTAGTGTCCTGTGTGGTTTGATGTGAGTGAGCTTTTGTCTGCTTTACATCAATGGTGCCAAGTTTATGACATACTGTTGGCGGCCTCCCCCAACATGTATTATTATCCTGTAGCTCAGTGAAGGAGGAGACTTTCTGGAAATTTCTGAAGGTTTGTTTGGCTGCTCAAGGGTCAGGCTGGCATTGCAGCTGTGGTTTTTAGAATGCTGCATGCTTATTTTAGCCAAAGCAGGAAACCCCCAAAGCCAATGTCCACCATTGCCTTTCCCCATGCATCCCGGAATTCTAATGCTTTCCTTTCCCTGTCCTTCAGGTTGTCTCTTTCTTGGCCTTTCAAGTCCACTCCTGCTGCAGGAGGATGCCGGGGCAGCTTGGGTTAGCTCCGTTTTTCTGAGCACGCACATGTGGTCACACGCATAAATACGCAGTGTGGGTCTATGGTGGGGCGTGGGGTGTAGGGCGACATTTAGTGTTGGTTCTTGGGAGGGAGCTTCTGGAACTGGAGGACTACACCGTGGCCTCTCCAGTGGTCAGTGCAGCTCGCAGGTGGTCAGGAGGCCCTCTTGCGGGGGGAGCCCACTAATATTTTGGCTCCCACTCGTTGCCTCAGGTGGATAACAAAGGCCGGAACTTCCTGCACGTGGCGGTCCAGAACTCCGATATCGAAAGCGTGCTGTTCCTGATCAGTGTCCAGGCTCACGTGAATTCCAGAGTCCAGGATGCTTCCAAGTTGACCCCTTTGCACCTTGCTGTCCAAGCGGGCTCAGAGATTATTGTCCGCAATCTGGTAAGTGTCGCTGAGACATTATCGCATGAAACGTGTGGACAAAGCATGTTGTAGCGTGTGTGCGCACTCTCTCATCACAGGTGTTTTGCCAGGTATTGTGAAAGGCCAGCAGGAATTTGGGGAGGTAGCCGGTACACTAAGGAAAGCAGGTGTGTCTGTGGGCAGCGTGTCCTGACTGCCCAGTGGGCGGGCAGATGCTGGAGTGAGGCCGCGAGGGAAGGCGGCGTGTGGGTGGCGGCAGCAGGGTGGGAGCATCAAGGGGAGGGAGGTCACTTCTGTCGTCTGCCTGCTCTGTGTCAGGCGCTCAGCTGGTGCTTTCCAGAGAGCGCGCCTGCGCTCTCCCTCCCCCTCCCCCTCCCCCCTCCCCCCCCACTCTTTTTTTTTCATGAGTGTTTTTTTTTTTTTTTTTTTTTAAAGAAATTCACGTTCTTTTATTTATTTATTTATGACTGTGTTGAGTCTTCGTTCCTGTGCGAGGGCTTTCTCTAGTTGCGGCAAGTGGGGACCACTCTTCATCGTGGTGCGCGGGCCTCTCACCGCCGCGGCCTCTCCCGTTGCGGAGCACAGGCTCCAGACGCGCAGGCTCAGTAGTTGTGGCTCACGGGCCCAGTTGCTCCGTGGCATGTGGGATCTTCCCAGACCAGGGCTCAAACCCGTGTCCCCTGCATTGGCAGGCAGATTCTCAACCACTGCGCCACCAGGGAAGCCCTTCATGAGTTTTTATATCTTTTTTTGAGGTATAGTTGACAAACAACATTAAGTTAGCTTCAGGTATACAACATTGATTCGGTATTTGTATATTTTGCAAAATGATCACCACGAGTCTCGTTAACATCTGTCACCATATGTAGTTACAGCAAATTTTTTTCCTATGATGAGGATTTTTAAATTTACTCTCTTAGCAACTCTCAAATATACACTACAGTTTATTCCCTGTAGTCACCACGCTGTGCATCACACCCCCATGACTTACTTATTTTGTAACTGGAAGTTTGTGCCTTTTGACCACCTTCACCCATTTTGCCCAGACCTCACCCCTGCCTCTGGCAACCACTAGTCTATTCTCTGAATCTGTGAGCTTGGGGTTTTTTTTGTTTTTTTTTTAATTAATTATTTATTTATTTTTGGCTGTGTTGGGTCTTCGTTTCTGTGGGAGGGCTTCTCTCCAGTTGCGGCAAGCGGGGGCCACTCCTCATCGCGGTGCG
The DNA here is from genome assembly GCF_965194805.1 of Balaenoptera borealis. Classification (NCBI taxonomy): domain Eukaryota; kingdom Metazoa; phylum Chordata; class Mammalia; order Artiodactyla; family Balaenopteridae; genus Balaenoptera; species Balaenoptera borealis. The sequence continues at coordinate 49,782,887 of NC_138879.1, read as the reverse complement.
CGGGCCTCTCACTATCGTGGCCTCTCCTGTTGCGGACCACAGGCTCCAGACGCGCAGGCTCAGCAGTTGTGGCTCACGGACCCAGTTGCTCCGCGGCATGTGGGATCCTCCCAGACCAGGGCTCGAACCCGTGTCCTCTGCATTGGCAGGCGGATTCTCAACCACTGCGCCACCAGGGAAGCCCCCTTGGGGGTTTTTTGTTGTCTGTTTTATAAACTCCATGTGTGAGGTCATACAGTATTTGTCTTTCTCTTTCTGACTTATTTCACTTAGCATAATGCCCTCAAGGTCCAGCCATGTTGCTGCAAAAGATTCCATTCCTTTTTACGGCTGAATAGTATTTATTGTATATACATAACACAGCTCTTTATCCATCCCTGCGTCACAGATACTTAGGTTGCTTCCATATCTTGGCTGCTGAAAATAATGCTGCAAGTAAACATGGGTGCATATATCTTTTTGAATTAGTGGGGGGTTTTTTGGGAAAAATACCCAGAAGTGGAGTTATTAGATCATATGATAGATCTATTTTGAATTTTTTGAGGAACCTTCATACTTTTTTCCTTAGTGGCTGCACCAGTTTACATTCCCACCAACAATGCATGAGGCTTCCCTTTGCTCCACGTCCTTGCCAACACTTGTTACTGATAATAACCGTTCTAACAGGTGTGAGGTGATATTTCATGGGCTTTTTAAAAATGTTTATTTATTTATTTATTTGTTTATTTTTGGCTGCGTCGGGTCTTAGTTGCGGCATGTGGGATCTTCCTTGTGGCATGTGGGATCTTTTTTTTTTTTTTCGGTTGCAGCATGTGTACTTCTTAGTTGCAACATGCATGCGGGATCTAGTTCCCAGACCAGGGGTCGAACCGGGCCCCCTGCATTGGGAGCTCGGAGTCTTACCCACTGGACCACCAGGGAAGTCTCTCTTATTGTGGTTTTGATTTACATTTCCCTGATGATTAGTAATGTTGAGCATCTTTTCATGTACCTGTTGGCCATCTGTATGTCTTCTGTGGAAAAATATGTATTCAGATCCTTTGCCCATTTTTAATTGGATTGTTTTTCCTTTGCTGTGCAGAAGCTTTTTAGTTTGTAGTCCCAGTTTTTTATTTTTGCTTTTGTTGCATTTGCTTTTGGTGTCAGATCTAAAAAACTATCACCAGTACTGATGTCAGGGAGGTTACTGCATCTTACTTCTCAAAACTACTCAGAGGGATGTAGGAAATGTTTTACATTTTACAAAGGAGAAAATTTAATCTCAAAGAATTTTCTTCCCTCAAGAATATCAGTGGACTTCCCCGGTGGCACAGTGGTCAAGAATCCACCAGCCATTGCAGGGGACATGGGTTTGATCCCTGGTCCGGGAAGATCCAACATGCTGCAGAGCAACTAAGCCCGTGTGGCACAACTACTGAGCCTGTGCTCTAGAGCCCGCGAGCCACAACTACTGAAGCCTGCCTGCTACAATTACTGAAGCCTGTGCACCTAGAGCCCGTGCTCCGCAACAAGAGAAGCCACTGCAATGAGAAGCCCCCACTTGCTGCAACTAGAGAAAGCCCACATGCAGCAATGAATGAATGAATGAATGAATGAATAGATAGATAAATAAATAAATAAGAAAGAAAGAAGGGAGGGAGGAAGAAGGGAAGGAGGGAGGAAAGAAAGAAGGAAGGAAGGAGGAAGGGAAGGAGGGAGGGAGGGAGGAAGGACCAAAGGAAGGAAGGAAGGGAGGGAGGGAGGAAGGAAGGAAGGAAAATCAACTAGTTAGTAGTATAGCTGGGATTTTGGCCATTTCTGTTTGACCCCAAAGCCTGTCTTTTCCAGGACAACTTAATGCCACCCAGGCAGGGGAAGGGTCTGAGCAAAGATGTGGAGACTGGAAAGTGCATGTGGTGTTTCAAGTGGCAAAGTTCGGTTGAAATTTGAGCAGAGAGTAGAAGGAGATGTGGCTGGTGAGGCAGGTAGAAACCAGGTCATGGGGTCTCATATCTCAAACCAAGAACTATGAGCAGCCTTTATCCTTTCAGTAGTAGAGTGTTTGAGCTGAGAGCATGGTCCAGAGCCAAGACCAGGGCTCCATGTCACCTGGCTGGCTTACAACGCCGGCACTTGCTGGTGCCTCCCATCGGAACTGACCACTGGAGCACTTGACCAGCCCTGCCATTTTGGTGCCCTGCCATTTTTGTTTTTGAAGAATTCTTTTTAGGAAAATCCTTATGACTTGACATATGTTGGAGCTGAGAGAGCATCTGCCTTGGGGGTGGGGTGTGAGGGGGTGGGGGCAGTGTCGGCCGAGAAGAGGCCTAGGGGAGGCAGCCGCAGGGAAGGATGGAGTGGAGAGTGATGAGGAGGTGGGCCTGACGGACGCCAGGCGTAGGCTGGATGTGGGGGGCAGCGGAGGAGGCAGAGGTGAATAGAGAGGTGCGCCCCGTGTGTGTCAGTCTGCCTGCCACGCTGGGAACCTAGGCGTTTTGAGGGTCATGGCCCCTTCCTCAAGGTTGTGCCTCTGTCTCACTAAGGCTTGATCTTGCAGGTGATCAGAGTCCCTAGAAACAGCTGATCTTCCAAACAATGGCCACGTAGTCCTCTGTCTATGAATCGGTATAGCTTAATGTGGGAACCTGTTCACACTGAAACAGTGCCTTTCTCCAAACCTCTCCCCCTGCTCTCAGTGAACCAGCCTTGGGGTTAGCGATGACCCTAGCACAGCACTCACGGCCACGAATACCCCTCTATGACATGTCCTATTTGGACCTATGAGTGATTTGACCAGGCACCCAGAGGTCTGGGGGGCTGGGACTTGGAAGTCAGGGTCAGAACCAGAGAAGCTGATCACTGCCTAGATTTTCCCAGAGGCCGAGTGCCTGCACACACAGACAAAGGAACCAAGGGTGGCCGCAGACCTCAGGAGAGGCAAATTGGGCTTTGACTGCAAAGTAGAGATTCTGTTCTGTTAACAGCAGCTGTCTTTGAAACTTTGTTAGAAAGTCGATGATGAATGAACTTCAGATACTAAATGAATATGTAAGACACTATTTAAAGGACCTTCCTGCCTTTGATTCTGTAATTCTTTGCGTTGCTTTCTTTCTTTTAAAAAAAATAATTTAAAAAAGGACATTTTTATTGTGGATAAACTTGAAGTATGTAAGGATATAAAGCAGTTAGTAACTCCCTTTCACTCCTGACTCTGCCCTGAGTTTGGCGTGTATGCTTTTAAACACCTTCACAGTTTGTGTATGTTTGTGTGTGTGTCTATACATTTCTCTGTCTCTGTCTCACCAAATGGAATCACACTATCTTCCTGTCTTCTAACGTGCCTTTTTCAATTTAAATTTTATTTTTTTCTTTTTCTTTTTTCTTTTTTTGATGGGTAAGCAGTGGATATACTTAGGGAGAAGCACACTCCCTAGAGTGGGGGCCGTCTCAGAAGGCGGGAGGCCTAACTTGCCTTTTTTTTAAACTTACTATAGCATAGATATCCCTTCATGTTAAACCATACATTTTTAACATCTTAGTGGCTACCAGTTCTATTGTTTGTATACATTATAATTCCTGTAACTAAATCTTCCCTGCAGTCTGGTTTTACTGTTACACGCAGTGGACATCCTTATATAGTGCACTGCAGTCCTGTGTAGTTTTATATACTGAAGTCTTAGAATTTCTGTGTCCTAGGGGATGGCTTTTTAAACATTTTGATAACTGCCAGTTTGCCCTTGGGATAGGTTTTGCTGGCCTGTGCCTCACCAGGAGTTTGCTCCCAGCTTTGCCAGCAGGGCAGACTCTGTGGATGCCAGAAGATAGGCAGGCTTGGTCCCTTACACAGGACCTTGGTTGGTTGTGGTAGAACGGCTGCTCATGTAATCAACTTCAACAGCTTCTTGCAGGAGCCAAAGTGAATGAATTAACCAAGCACCGCCAGACCGCCCTCCATCTTGCTGCCCAGCAGGACCTGCCCACCATTTGCTCAGTCCTCTTGGAGAATGGAGTGGACTTTGCTGCTGTGGATGAGAACGGAAATAACGGTAACTTCCAGTCCTTGCCCGTGTGCAGTGCTGAGCGCCTCGAGCAGTCCCTCCCTTCTGGGGTTGGAGGGGCACTGCCCCCCCCGGGTCTGCTCCCTATCCTGGAGGCTGGCTCTTACAGGGGCAGGGCTGTGCCAGGAAATGCTCTCGGCCGGGCATGCACCCTGCTCCTGACCAGGGCCTGAGCGGCCTCCTGACGTGAGTGGTAACCCTAGAAGCCTAAATGGCTTCTTGTGAAACCACTGAGTCTCATCTCTGGATAACGGCAGAGGCAGAAAGTGAATCTTAGGAGGTTGCGTTTAGGACTCATTCTTGGGGGTGGTGAAGCGTGGAAAGGATGGTTCTGTGAGCGGACGGTGGCTGCTCTGGCCGAGTCCTATTTAGAGGGAGGCTCGTGAGGGTGAGGAAGAGCCGAGATCTTCTCTCCGTGCTTCTGGGCTCGCGCTGTAAGAGGGTCTCCTCCCCAGCTCTTCATCTCGCTGTCATGCATGGCCGGCTCAACAACATCCGGGTCCTCCTGACAGAGTGCACCGTGGACGCTGAAGCCTTTAATCTGCGGTGAGTGTGTGGGGTTCAGAGCAGAGGCCCGAGCTCCGCGTCCTCTGGCCTGCCCCTCCGAGCTGGTGGTCTCGGGCCCCTTGTATTAGCCCCAGGGGCATGCTGCAGAACTGTCCACTAGGGCACTTGACCAGCCTTTAGTACCCCGGAAGTTTTCTTTCTGAAAATACTTTTTAGGAAAATTTTTTGGTTTTTTTAATAAATTTATTTATTTATTTATTTATTTACTTTGGCTGTGTTGGGTCTTAAGTTTCTGTGCGAGGGCTTTCTCCAGTTGTGGCGAGCGGGGGCCACTCTTCATCGCGGTGCGCGGGCCTCTCACTGTCGCGGCCTCTCCCGTTGCGGAGCACAGGCTCCAGACGCGCAGGCTCAGTAGTTGTGGCTCACAGGCTTAGTTGCTCCACAGCATGTGGGATCCTCCCGGACCAGGGCTCGAACCCGTGTCCCTGCATTGGCAGGCAGATTCTTAACCACTGCGCCACCAGGGAAGCCCAGGAAAACTTTTATGATTATTGTGTCCTTTAGATTTATCCAGCATCACAGAGTTCTGAAAATCCCATTTCTCTTGTGCATGATGGCTGTGGCAGATATATCCCTAACTTTTCCAACTTGTTTTATCAGAGGCCAGTCGCCACTGCACATTTTGGGACAATATGGCAAGGAGAACGCGGCAGCCATCTTTGATCTCTTCTTAGAGTGCATGCCTGAGTATCCTCTGGATAAACCAGATGCAGAAGGAAACACAGGTATGTAATAAGGTTTTTGTCTGTCCTGTCTCACTGGTGTTCCTTGCTTCCTAGAAAAACAAGAGCCCATGCCGAAAAACAAGGCACCCATGCCGTTACTTAAGGACATTCAGCCCAGTGGGCTGGGCTCTGTGAGAACCTGTCACAGATTCCTGACTTGGAATTTGGCAGTGTCTGATTTTAGGCACAGGCACATCTGAAGTGGGTCTAGTGCTCCAAAGCCATATCCATGTCCAGACAGGCCTGCCCACCTGTTTTTATTGCCCTCATCTACCTCGTATCCAGTCAACTAGATCCCTACCCAAGCTTCCAAATCCCAAGAGAGAGAGGAAATATAGCCACCTCACAGGTGCTTCAGAAGGAGGAAATGTGCTACAGTGCGTATTTATGTGCTTTGAAAAAGTGGCACGTTACATACAGATGAGGGCTGATGTCTAATTGAGGGGTTTAATAAACAGGCCTCTGTCATGGTAGTGCTCTAGCCACCCACAATCACTATGTTAATTTGTGTAGCTTTCATAGTGTTTTTGATGGACTTTTGCATTCGTTTTCTTGTTGAATACTCGCAACAACCTTATAAGGTAAGCAGTACGTATAGTGTGTCCCCATTTTTCAAGTAAGGAAACAAAGATGAAACCCAAATCTCTTTCTTCCCAGCCCAGGGCTCTCTGAGCTCTTTGCTGCTGCTGTATTCCCATTCATTTGCCATCATGCCAGACAGAACCTCGTGGCCTTTGGCAGCAATGCAGTCACCAAAGGGTGTCCCAAACCTTAGCATGGGACCAAATATTTTGTCATCAGTTCTTGGCCTTGGGAAGAGTTCTTGGCCTTGATTCATGAACATGTTTTTTAAGCCAGCAGTGGTGAGCCTGAGCTTCAGAGGACAGAGGAGTCAGCCCTGGGAGTGAGCTGCTGGACCCAGAGCCTACTCCAGTGAGCACCATTGCCCAGGAGCCGGTGAACAGGCAGGCGGGCAGGTGCTTCATGCCAAGTAGGCGGGGCCAGCAGGATGGCCTGGCCAGAGCCCGGGTGCCCACCAGGCCTGCACCTGCACAGGAGAGAGGCTCCATGGGGTAGAAGAACTTTCTGGAGCAGGTCTACTGCACTAATGTATTGTTTTCTCCCATGTGTACACACCTCACGAGTCTTTAGAATTAGTTACATTGTGTGAAAAGAGCTTTGTCCCCCACCCCCCAGTGTTTTATGCCAGAGGAAGGCAGCTGAAACAATGGTATATTTTCCCTTCAGTGTGTGATCCCTCCTCAGTTCTCTTGTGGCCAAAACTCTGAATGGGCAGGAGTGTGTCTCTGGAGCTGGAGCTGCTCTGGACCCCCTGGCTCGTGGCCGGGTCCTTGGCTGCAAGATGCTGCAGATCCGCTGCGGAGCTGCCACGAGAGCCCCGGGGCCCTTGTGTGTCAGTGGGGACTTTGCCATCACATGTCCTGCCCTCGGCTGTGGGAAGTAGCCCTGCCCGTGGTTTTGTTTCCCAGTGCTGCTCCTGGCGTACATGAAAGGGAATGCCAACTTGTGCCGTGCCGTCGTCCGCTCGGGTGCTCGCCTGGGGGTGAACAACAACCAAGGGGTCAACATCTTCAACTACCAGGTTGCCACCAAGCAGCTGCTGTTTAGACTCTTAGGTGAGTGGCCCACTTTCTGCTCTTTCAGTGCAAGCGCAGTGACAGCATTGATTATCTGGACATACTGGTGACCTTGAAATCTCATAATGACTTGCTTCACTATCTGAACCAGCAGTTTTCCAGGCACCGTATGGTTTAGGACTTTGTGAATGCCATGAAGGGCCTTTGAGCAGGGGTGGGAGGGTCACTTTTGGCAGTTTGTTTACCGGGTGTCCCGCTTTGGGGCTCCCGTCAGTTTCCCACGTCCCTGGATCCTACCAGCAATCTATCAGCTCCAGGCATTCCCCCTTCCCACAGCTCCTGACTGCGTGTGTGCACACCCTTTGTCCTTCAGCCGATGCCGGTTCTCTGCATCCTTCAGAATTGCCTTCTGGTTCAGCCCCACTGACTCTTCCTCCTCTGTGTTCCTTTTGTGGCGAGAGGAGAGTCACGCTTGATGATGTCATATTGCAAGTCTTTACTTGTCCCCATTGAGGTGGCGGAAAGACTCAGAATGCCTCAAGTGCCACTGTGCTGTCATCACCCACAGTGCAGATGGAACGGGGTTCTTAGCCCCATGGTATGTGCAGAGAAACGAGCTCGGACATACTTGGTAGCTGTGCGATCTTGACGTAGGTGACTTGCCCAAGGTCACAGAGCTGGTTTGTAGCAGAGCAGCGCCGAAGCACGGTGTTTCTGTATCTAGTCTACTATCTGCCGTGCTCTTGGTCGACCTTTTAGGAGCTCAGATCAGGAGCCCACACCATCTGCAGTGCTGGCATGTGGAAGGTGCTTGGTGACGATTGATTCCTCCCCGTGAGCTCAGTCTCCTTCTGTGCACGGAGCACTCAAAGCAGTGCCGGCGTGCGGTTAGAGAAATACTAGCGGCTGCTGCTGTCACCTACACTGGTAACTTGCAAGCTAAATGCCCCACAGCTTCCACGGACGCGAAACTGAGCTCCTCTGCTGCTCTGCTTCTCTCTGATGTCTCTTCCCTGCCAGTGGTCCCACCTCAGACTCAGTCACTCTGTCCAGAAACCTGGGAATCACCTTCGTCTCCTTCCTGCTCCCTGCCTCCCTCTCACCCCCGACTTCTGTTTAGTCACCAGACCTGACGGATTCTGCCCGCTTCATTTCTCCTGTCTGGTCCCTCCATCCCTGTTCCCCTTCCCATTGGGCCCCTGCCAGTCTTTCCAGCTGTTGGTCTGCCCTCTCCCTGCCATACCATCCCTGACTGCATGTGTTTCCCCCACAGACACTGTGCTGTTTCACTGCCTTAAGACCGTTTCCTTCTACCCCAGTCTGCCTGGCAAGCGCTGGTTCTCCATATTTTCCTGTGTGACATTTTCTCTGACCCAATTAGAATATAGACAGCCCTCGGTCAGTTCCCGACCATCACAATAAAGTGAATATTGCAATAAACTAAGCCACACACATTTTTTTGGTTTCCCAATGCATATAAAAGTTCTGTTTACATTGTACTGTAGTCTATTGCATATGCAATAGCACTGTCTAAAAAACAATGTATATACCTCAATTGAAAAATACTTTATTGTTAGAAAATGCCAAAACAATTAAAATAGTAACATCAAAGGTCACTGATCACAGATCATCATAACAAATATAATAATAACGAAAAAGTTTGACATTTTTGAGAATTACCAAAGTGTGACAGAGGCATGAAGAAAACGCTGTTGGAAAAATGGCACCGCTAGACTTGCTCAATGCAGGGTCGCCACAAACCTTCAATTTGTAAAAAGCACGATATCTACGAAGCGCAATAAAAGGAAGCGTGCCTATATGTTGCTTTCTTATCCTTCATGTCCCTCTGCGACGTGTTGCTTTATTTGCTGGGCCACTTCCCTGCTGCTTCTGAGCCCCGGGTCTGGCTGGGCGCAGCCGGTATCCGACAGGAGCTGGTCTTGTGCTGCGTTGCAGACATGCTGTCCAGGGAGCCTCCGTGGTGTGACGGCTCCAGCTGCTATGCGTGCGCCGCCAAGTTTGGAGTCACAACCCGCAAACATCACTGGTAAGACCGTCCCCGCCCCCCCCCCCCCCACCAATCACTTGCCAGAGGAATAAGGGGATTTCTGCTATGCCATTGCTGCTGCTTGTCCCGTGATAAACCACGAACTTGCCAGGGCCCTGTACTCTCCTGGGCAAAACTTGACCACATGGAGCAATGAGGTGACGGGACCCTGCACACTTCTGGTGATATACGGAGGCCAGCGGGCACTCAGACTGGTGGCTTTCCTGCTGAATGCTGGGGTTCACAGTGCTAGGTGGCCTGTCAGGCCTCCTGTCATCTTAGCCAGGCTTCCTGCTTGCAGTGAAGCTGAGTTGACCGCTGCGCTCCCAGGACGTGTGCTTCCCAGCCTGAGCGCAGGCCACTCTCCTGAGAACTGCGGAGCTGTTCCCATTACAGTGAGACTCTCCTTTGGCTCTTGCTGAGCCTTTCTTGAGCTTTAAAGAAAGAGGCTTCTCCAGGATCACTTTAACTTAATTATTGGCTAGAATTTTGTTTTCATGGACTATAAATTATACATGCGTTGGTATGATTTGGCCGGCGAGGGGCAGAGCGGACCTCAGAGTGCCAGGTGTGGGCTTGCTCGTCCGATGGGGCAGTGCCGTGCTGTGCTCGCGTGCCGGGCGGCAGTCTGCTCTCGAGAACCCCTCTCACACTTCCTTTCTTTGCTTCCCACAGTCGTCACTGCGGACGTCTTCTTTGCCATAAATGCTCGACCAAGGAGATTCCTATTATAAAGTTTGATCTGAACAAGCCTGTGCGAGTTTGCAACATTTGCTTTGATGTCCTGACTTTGGGTGGGGTCTCGTAGTGAGCCCCCGGGAAGGTCCAGGCCACATCTTCGGTTGCCTCCCCAGCAGCTGCTCTGCTCACCAGCCTGACCGCCACCCCACCCCCCCCCCCCCACCCCCCAGAGCAGGAGCTGGCAGTCGTCTTCTTGCGGCAATAGACTGGAACAATTAAGGACCATGGTGTGATAGATCCCATCTCAAATGATTCTGTATGATTGTCAGTTTATCAGACTATGATCAAGGTCACTAGATGTCTCACTGATTGGACCAGGCCTTTTAGCCTAAGTGGTAAATGTGATAGGAATTAGACCCCATTCTGCTAGCGATGTACAAGGATGCTTCAAAAACCATTTTCCCTTCCAGTAGCTTAGTGTCCATCTCAGAGCATTCATGAAGTCTTCCTGACTGGGCGGACTTCCTAGGCAGAGCCTAACCGTAGGAAGCTGGCATCTGGCTGCACAACAAGAGCTGGCTTTACTCTAGGGTAAGTGGCTGTGGACTTTTCTGCACAGTGTTTTCATAAAGGTAATAGGATCCTCTTGCCCTGAAATCTCGCTCTCTCTTTCTCTCTCTTTTTTTTTTTTGGGAAAAGCTAAGCTGTATTTTTAGTGAACTACCCCTTTAAAAAAGGTGAAATCTTTCTAAGCAGGGTTCAAAGATGAGAGCTGAAAAATTGTGGCCTTAACAACTGAAAGCTTTACCAGTATTCATGCTACTCGGGTGTCAGGATTGCGGTGTGGCAGCTTGACACCTCCTAGCAGCCATCTTGTTCTCTCATCTTGCTGTGTCCTGTCTGTGGAGTCCTCAGTCACCTGCCACTAGGCAGTGGTGGAGAAAATGCACTTTTATTGTGCTGCACTTTTTATATAGCTGCATTATTGGTGATTCCAATTTAAAAATCCATATTCAAAAATACCCTCACACATCCGTGCATCAGTGATTCTAATGATCGGCTTTGACTGGACCTCAGCTCACACTAAGTCTTAAAGGGAAGACTCCTGCGGAGTGTCATTTGGAGCAGGAGAGTGACACGGGCCAAGTGAGGGGAAGGGGAATCTCCAGCCTCAGGCTGGCAGGTCCCATCTCCTTGACATGAGTGCTTCTTGCTGAAACTTTTCCAGTTATGTTGTGAGTGCTGTCCGTCCCAGGTCCCAGATCCCTGCCCCATAAGAGCCAACAGCCAAAGGCCCTGGCCAAGCGTGTGTGACCGCATCTTGGAAGGCTCGCTCGAGTTCTGAATGAGGCCCCCAGAGCCTACCAGGCCTTAGTCGCTGCTAGTACATGCATTAATCCTGAAGTGTTAAACTTCTTTTCTTTTGAAGGTTTGGCCAGTTTTTTAAAAAATGCACATTTGAAGAGAAACTTCTACCACTGCTTAAAAAAAAAAAAACAAACTCTGAGATGAACAATATGTGTTGTACAGCTATACTCAGAGATTAACAATCTCAATCATACATACTGTTTTTTCAGACATTTAACCACTACATTTTTTTGTATTAATGAAATATGGATATATGTGTAAAAGGGACTAAATATTTTTTTGCAGCAGCCTGTTGTTTTGTTTGGATAGTGGTATGTCCTCCATGTTGCTGTAGATTTATACATCCTACTGCCTAAATATGTGTGTAAAATGAGCTGATAAACCAGAGTGCTACTTTTTTTTTTTTTTAACATTTCTGTGGATTTATAAGATATATATGCTTTCTATGTTAATATGAGCTTGTGCACAATGTTTCAAAGAAAAAATTAATTAGAAGAGTTCCCCTGTCCCCTAAAGTCTGTGACATATTTCATATAGAATTTTTATAGGAAAACAGCTAGTCTTGGCAAACACCTGACCACGTGAAGCATGTGGTCAGTTTCCATTTTCTGTTGCCTGAACAGGGCCTGAGGAAGTAGGCCTTAGTTAGGTGGCTTGATTCTTTAATTGGAAAGTAAGATAATTATGCTTCAGATGTGAATTGAGGTGGTCGGTACTTTTATACCTGTTCTTTTAACGTTCATGGTAGAGAGAGGAGGATGGGAATTCAATCAGGGATGAGGTTGATTGTCCTGCCCCTGCCCTACTATACCAATTTCAATAACACTCTAATTTCACTTAAAAATCTTAAAATCATGTTTGAAACTGTTGAGTCAAGCTTCTTTTTCTTCACAGAGTCCAGGGATAGCAATGGTACCTAGCTGCCACAAGTTGGGGGAACATTTTGTGAGTTCTGCATTGGCTTCAGGGTGCATTCTTGTAGATCTAGAAAAAGCACCTTTCCACAGTCTTAGGCTCTCCCTGCCGTGCCGATGCGTACGGGGCTGTGTCTCAGGTCCCTTGAGCGGTGGCTGACCTGGGGGGACTTGACATGCTCTCAGTCCCCTTTGCGCTCTCCAAGCCGTCAGACTTGGCTCTAGAACTGCCTGACTGTTCTTGTTGCATTTCAATCCACAGCTTACAGACTAATAGAAAAAACTCAATTTTATTCATTCAGAGAGTTGCCAACTGTGAATGAGTAGAGCAGGAAGAATAAACTTTACTGAAATATAATTTGCTGAATCAGTCAACGTTGTTACGCTAAATTAGCTTTTTAACTGCCTCATGCTCATCACCAGATTTATGATACAGTGTGTTCTTAACAGCCCTTTCTCTTTTTTTTTTAAAAGCTGAAGGTACAAACCATGTGCTATATATATAAATGGAATGGCTAAAACTAACTTGCTATGATCCTCGAACACAGGAATTTCCCACAAACTTAAGTGCCTACACTTAGGACTTGTTAATTTTCAGTTATCTTTTTAGTGGCGTCTCACTGAATGATGTATTAGAATACGTGTTCCGTTTGGAGTTTGTTGCCTGTGCATTGTCAACCCCAGTTACCAACTTAGTCGAGGCTGGATTAGATTGTTCAGTTCACCTGCCATATTCTCTCCAGGAGTGGGGTCCACGTGACCACTAGTCCTCTACCTCAGAGCCCTGAGTTATTTGTGACCGCCCTGTTCAGCTTTCCTCTCTCCTCTCCCTGAATGGGGTCCCTGCATGGAACTCAGCGTGCTTGTGGGTTCACCACCACTCCCGGTTCATGTCTCCCACTTGTTGTATCGAACGGTATTGTGCTAATCTTATCTGTAGGCATGAAGTGGAGGAAATGCCTTGGGACAGGGGAAAACCTTGATCTCCATCTAGGTTTGTTTTTAATCTGGAGAAAAAACCCTATTGAACTATGTAATGCTTAGATCTGAAAGGCAGACTAACTCCCCAGGTGACAGTAGCATGAGCAAGTAAATGTAATGCTTCCATGACAGCCCCGCGTGGAGCTTGCAGGTTGAGACTGAGAGAGAGCTCCAGAAACAAGCTTTCTTCCAGGACCTGGGACTGCTTCTCTCAGGACCAGGCCCAGGAGAGCTGGGCACCGGGCTGGCAAGACCAGCCCCTCCGAATCTGAAGCACCAAAGCTCCCCAGCCCTGCCGGGGAGAGGAGGAAGCCGAGGACAAATAACTTTCTAAAGGGTTTGGAAGCCACATTCTCATTTTGTGGAAGTAATTTAGTGAAGAGCTGATTATTTGACTAAACACTTATTAAATTTCCAGAAGTTATCATAGATGCCTTAAAGATTTTCTTTGGAAGATCATTGCCTGTACAGTTACTTTTTTGTGTGGCATAAATAATATATTAACCTGTTACAACCGACAACATTGGTTTTCTGTAGCTAGGGAGTCTTGAGTTGGCAGCCTGCTCAGCTTAATGACTTAATGTCCTTTTTTGGCAGATGTGTGGAGTTGGCTGTTACCATGACATACCTGTGTGCTATACCCAGGGGGAGGGCTGGGCCGAAACTGCAGGCACACATTTGGGTTGATCACCTTGGCTACCAAGCCATTCCGGGTGGTGCTCAGTGTGGGGCGAGAGCATCATATAGGACCATGGCGCTTAGCAGCATTGTTTGTTTGGAGTCCGTGTAATGGAATGTATTTTTCAAATATTGATATTTGCATTTTCTGTAACAATTCCTTATAAATAAAATGAGGTCAAATTGTACATTTAAAGTGGAAACCTTAATAACACATTTGTAGTTCCTTTTAATGCAAAAAGTACCAGTAAGCATTAAAAACAAACAAACAAAAATTTTAACACTCCTGCCATATGAATACGTTTCTTTTAACAACTATCCTCTAGGAAAATCTGAATTTCCAACACTTTTCAGAAACACATGGTTGACAGCAGTGAGAAAGCAGCTGTTTTAGGCATAATGACCAGCTGCCTGGACGTCCTATGCTCTTGGCCCAGACTTCAGCTCATGGTGATGTGTGTGACCCCAGCTGCCCAGGCGCAGCCACCTGACCTCGCTGCAGCTCTCCCACGGACCCTGGAAATTCCCTCCCTGACTCCGTTATTTAGGAGCAACTCGAGAAGATCCCCCCATGGTGAGGTTTCTGCTGGCCTTGGTCTGAAGGGAGGACCAGTGCTGTGGGTTTCAGAGGAAACTAAGGAAAGTTTAGGGGTTTGCAAGTTAAAATCTAGTGATCCATAATCCCCCCATACAAACTGCACGAATCTAGTAGCTCACCTCGCCATCACACTTTCTTGAACTAGTGTTCTCCTTTCCCTTACCTGTTTTCCATTTTGCTCACTCCTGGTTCGGACCAGCTATGGTGACTGATAAATCTCATTCTCTCGTGGCTTTACTCAGAGTTATTTAATAGGCACTGTTGGGGGCTTCCATGTAACAATCCCAAGTAATCCTAATAGCCGTCCCTGAGGAGAACACTGGTCATATTATGTCATAATATGTGAGTACAAACCGGCATGTTTCATAATTTCTGTGCCTTAATTTTTATGTCTGTAAAATAGAAGTGACCATGGTTCGTCCTAGCTCACAGGGTTGCCCTGAGGAAGGTGATGAGTAATAAGTCATGTGTCCTTCCTCTCATGCAAGTACACGAATTCTGGTGTGCACAGCGAGGGTCCCCTCCAGTGCGGGCTGATGGGAGCAATGTCTGCTGCCTATTTGCAGGAATCTGGGGGCCCAGGCAATAGGAAGTGCTTTCGAGGATGGAAATTCAGATTTCCACAGATTTCTGAACAGATATCCCTAACCTGTCCGTAGGGTCTATCTTTTAGATCACAGTTTGTCCTGGAGCTGAGCAAGCTAAGGATGGCGGCAGTGGTCTGGTATGGGTCCCTTTGCAAGTTAAAGGGACTGAGCTGTGGCCACAAAATTCTGGGCTCTTCACTCTTAGTTCTGTGTTTCTAGAAAAACTGGAATCTCAGGATTAAAAGGCAGACGTTATAATTTCCTCTAGCATGTTAGAAGGCAGCTGCCCAGCCTTTGCTTTAACACTGCTCATGGTGTGGCAGAGAGGGAAGACCTGGGTATAAAGCTCAGCTCTGTCGTGTGATGACTGTTGTAACCATTAGATGTGGGGTGGGAGAATTTATGCCCCTTTTCTGGACCATAAAAGACCCTCTCAAGGCTGGCATCGAGGTTCAGTGAGAACAGATAAAGCTCCCTCCCTGCTCAGCATGTTTGCCCAACATGTATTAGTTTTCTTCTCCACTTCCCTCTGTCAGCAAGTCTTAGCTGCCCGAGCTGAACTTTCTGTGGCTTCTATCAGGGAGGGACTACCTTCCTCCTCCATAGTCTTGCCCAGGAGGGAGGAAGGAGAGGCATTTCTCCAGTAACCACTAGCCTCTCATGGCTGAGCCTTTTGGATCATTAACATGACAACCTACTCTTGGCAAATCTTTTGAAGATTCACCCACTGCCCTGGTGTGAGGAGGCTCTTTACTATAAAGTAAGTGGTCGGCATCAAAAAGGAAATGAGTTCTCATTGAGCAAGGAAGTGGGCAGCCCGCAGAGGCTGGGTGAGTGTGCCCTGAAATGCGGGCTCAGGGGTCTTGCATCAGCCAGAGTTCAGGTCTGTACCTGGCTGGGATGACGCTAAGTGCCTTGTTTTGCTCTTTTTCTTTATCAGTTTGTTTTGGAAGGATCTAAACATCTCTGGACCTGGCCTCCACGCTGTCCCTGCATTCCTACCCCAGGAGTGGCCTCTGGCCGCTCTAACCAGGGCTTTACTCGGCTGTACTACAAGCTCCTTGAGGTCAGGAGCCTCGCTTCCCCCCAGCCCCGACCCCAGGGCACACAGATGCTTGGTAAATATTTGTCGAATAACTAAGGACTAAGGAGAGCAGTGGCAGTGACTAGTTCCCAGTTAGCCTGGGGTTGAGTCAGCAGGGATGCCTCAGGCACTGACCTCAAGGGCTGTGTGGAACTCAGAATAAGGTCCTAACTTAAGTTCGCCTCCTTATTTTCTCCTGCTCCAGGGAGGGCAGAGACATACCAAACTATGGAGGCACGAAGATAGCACTGAATCAGGACAAGAACCTTGAGTTCTAGGCTCAGCTTCATCGCTATGTGCCTTTATTAAGTTCTTTGGGCCTTGGTTGCCTCATCTGCAAAAGAGAGCTAATTCTGCACACTTCCCGTGTCCTAGGTATGGTGGATATGGGGGTACAAAGCCAAGTGATCCTTGGTCCCTGTCTCAAAGAGAGTCTGCAGTCCAATGCGAGAGGCTGATAGGAAATTCATAGTTACGGGACACTGTGACATTTGTTATTTTAGAAGTGAACACAGTATTATTTTCCTAGAGGAAAGTGCATCTAAATCCACTGGTGGGCCAGTGGTTAATGAAGCCTCCCACTTGATTGAGCTAAGTTATTAAGAGGTAAGAGGTAGAAAAATTGAGAAGAAGACGTGTCATTCCAGGCAGAAGGGACAGCCTGGGTGAAGGTGTTGCAGGCATAAAGCAGCGAGGTGAAGGCTGGAGGGATCAGTGCACGTGGGAGGTGGTGGCAGAGATACAGAGGCTAAGAGGAGACGGACCCTAGAAGGGCCGGCAGAGATACAGAGGCTAAGAGGAGACGGACCCTAGAAGGGCCTCGTGCGCCGCTGAAGAGTTAGCAACTGATCCTTACAGATAAGGGAGCCACTGAAGAGGTTTAAACGGAGAATGCCCTGAACGTCACGGGGATGGCTTGGCAGCGTGGAGGATGGGCTGCAGGGAGTGCAGTTAGATCAGGTGAGAAAGGAAGGCCTCAGCCAGAGGAGGAGTACTGAACAGGTACGGGGGTGGGATTGCCAGCACCTGGAGACTGGTCGGGAGGAGGCGCTCAGGAGGGAAGGGGCTGGGGATGATGGCCAGGATTCTTACTTGGTGTGACTGGGAGCTTTAAGATGGCGATGGTGGAACCATCCAGGGGAACTAGAAGAATCACCAGGGAGAAGATGAAGACTAAATGCCAGAACTGTGGAGTCTGCGGTGCCTGCAGAAATGGTCAGGAAAGCCGCCTGGACGAGATGACAGGCTTGGCAGCTGACGCAGTAGTGAGAGGAGCTGGTGGGAAGGCGTGTGGAGGAGAGGCTTCCCAGGAGGCTGGAAGGAACCCCCGAGGGAGATAAGGGAAATGAGGAAAAAGCCAAGGGAGGCTTTCACGAGGGCCCTCAAATGTGACCGGTCCAGGTAGGTAATAATTGAATGTGGCCGTGGGTTTGCCAGTACAGAATTTATCCTGCTGTGGAGCAGGGAAGGGCGAAGCTGGGCGACTGTGTTGCAAGCAAATGGGGGCTGAGGAGCAAAGACTGAGCACATGCAGCGTTTTCCAAAGCTTTGCTGGGACAGGAAGTAGGGACAGGGCCTCAGAAGGATGGGGCAGGAGGGAAGGGAAGTGAGCTGTTGAATGCAGACTTAGAGGGAAGAGCCAGGAGGCAGGAAGAGGTTAAAGGTACTGGAAAGGCAGGTGAGGAAGATCCTGGGTGGCAGAAGAGCAGCTGTGGCCAAAGGGCAGCGAGCCACGCCAGTTCAGGGCAGGCAGCCTCCGTTTTCTAGTCCGTGAATCTGGAAAGCTATTAAGTGAGATTAATGATAAAGGAGAGGAAAAATGACCAAAAAGGGAGGACAGAGAATGTTTAGATTAACAGCTGAGGGGATTGGGAGAAGTTGAGGTGAAGGCGCAGATGGGGAGACCATGCACCTGTAATCGCTCCAGATTCGTTTCCTTACCTGTAAGGTAGGACCTCCTTGCCCCCATGAGCTTAACTAGAATCCAGGAGGTAATGGGAATGAACTTGGTCCAGTGTGGGAGATTACAGATGACCCTGGACACACCACCCACTGTTGAGGCTGTTTGTATTGGCACTTGCAGCCTTGCCCAAACTTTGATGTTGCGCTAGCCAGTGTCCGCGTTAGAGCTGTGAAACTACCTTTTGCTCAAAATGCAGACTTCTCCCTTTGAAAACACACCACCCCTAATTTTAAGTGTTTGAAAGAGAAACAGTACCCTTGCTTTAAATTGTTGCTTTGTTCAGAGGCATCTGGATTTGCTGCATCCCTATAAGCAAAAACTTTTCCATTTCCAGAATTAGCCCATCCTGTTTTAATTGTCACCTCTCACTCACTATATTGGTCCAGCTCGAATTAACTCAATGTGGCTTTTGGTTGTATTGATAAATTCAAGTTTGCCTTAGGACAGAGGTCTTACTTTTAAGAAAGGTCGTAAAAGTCAGGGCTCACATTAGCAAGTGGGGAACCGGAACAGGGTTGTGTTGATACTGTTAGTTCATACGGCTTTTCTGGATGTGTCTACTTGTTTCTGAGTTGTAAGGGAATGATGTAGCCCCCGATGTCCTGACCAGGGTGGGAGTTACAAGCAGGGCCCAGGCCGGCAGCTGATCTGGGCAGCCTGGGAGTCCGTGGGAAGGAAGCTGTTGGAGCTCAGAGCCCTTCTGCGTGTCTGTCCAGTTAGTTTTGAGTTGGTCAAATTTGTGCCCATTAATACCTGCGAACTCCAAAGGATGATGGTGAGGAGATCTAGGGGAACAGTGGCAAGAACAGGCCGACCAGTACTAGGCAGGTTGCCAGGCGCGGGCCTCAGTCACCAAAATGGTGAGCCCATGGGGAGGGGCATGAGTCCTGTCTGCAGAGCATGGCCCAGTCCTTCCAGGCCCTCTTGTTTCATGCAGGAGCCATCCTAGGGCACAGGAGTCAAGGGCCCATTAGGGAAAGGCAGGTGAGGGTTCCCTGTGGGTTATGGACATACAGGGTCCCGGCTCAGAGGGGGACACAGCATGTGATGGCTAGGGGTGGGCAGCCTGTGTATTCCTCCAAGTTGGGGTGGTCCAAGTCCCCACGATTTCTGTGCGTAGGGTCGTCCGGCGTCTGGTCACTAGGGGGGCCAGTTGTTCTCACACACACGCAGTGGGGCTCCTTGGCACCTGGCTTAAACAGCTTCCTGGGGACGCCAATCCAGTCTCTGCTCACACCTCCACTAAGGAGAGAAGGAAAGAGGGCTGCTTGAAGCATGAAGTCGTGAGTTTCTCTGGGAAGGGAGGAGAGGGAGAAGTGAGCCAGGCCTTGTGAAAAGTAGAAGCCGTTTCACTTGCCGCCTTGGTGTTTTCCCAAGGCGGCGGTCTGCAGTGCTCACCCGAACCTTCTTGCTCTCCCCCGAGGCCCTCCAGCTTCCCCTCCGAGGGCAGAGCCCGTCGTGCTTTCACTGCTGCTCCGGCCCCTGCCCTGTGCCTTCCTAGGAGGCGGCGCCACTTCCCTGCACTGGTGGCAACACCTGTGAAAGGCTTTCCCCCACTGGCCTCTGAGCGTCTCAAAAGCAGCGTCTGGCTTGAGAATCGCTATCCCAGAGCACGTGTATTTTGACAAAGTTCCCCTGGGTTAACAGTCAATTTATGGCCTCACTGAACAACATAGATGTGGTGACCTAGAAGATGGATTTGGGGGAGAGGCGGGAGGAACAGAAGGGAAGCCCGTTTACCTCCTCTGGGAGCACCAGAACCGGCTGCCCCTGGTTGAGCTCCACTCAGCATTGCATGGTGGAAACTTCTGCTTCTCTTTCAGTTCCTGTTTATTTGCCTCCACGCCTTTGGTGATCATGGCTTCTGCCTGGGTCAGTTCTGGAGTAGGTAGCCCATCCTCTCCGTAGAACCTTCCTGTCACCCTCCCTGTGGTGACAGGAAAGCTGACATCAGAGTAGCCGTGGGAGGGGGGGGCAGGAACAGAGGCTTAGCTCCTGCAGAAGTCCTAGTAAAGCCGAGTCCCCAGGGCTTCCGCCTTCCACAGTAGCCTGCTGGCTGCTGATTTATTAAGAGCTGGTTGGAGGGACTTGTGTTGCCTTCTATCCCGATGTCTCTCAACATCTTATACGACTCTGGATAGACGCCTCCCTGTTCTAGATGTAGAGTCCTCCAGCACGGAAATTATAAAATCTTTCCCCTTCCGGACATCGGTTCCCTGAGAGTGGAACCACATATCACTCACTTTTCAATGTTCCACAGTGCTTGAGGTACACAGTAGGTGTTCAAGAAATGCTTGATGAATGAATGGCTTATTGCATAACATGTTTGTGGCTCATTTCTTCCCTACATTGAATTATTTTGTCTTATATGGATATAAATAAGTCATTCATTGAGTGTTCACTCAGCATCAGGAGCTCTGCTAGCACTTTACCAGTATTTTGTAATCCTCCTAATACCCGTTTGAGAGAGAAATCAGTGCTCCCGTGGTCCTAGGAGACGGGAGATTGAATAGCTGGGAAGTCTCTGCAGCTAGTAAGTGGGTCTGGCCCCGAGCTCATGCTCTCCCCTCCACTATTCTTTTCTGGCTCAGTCCTTCAGTGGACAAACTGAGTGGAAACTGGTTTCAGTTTAAAATCCCTGTCAGAATTTGTAAGGTCTAAGCTATGGCAGTGGTCAGCAAGTGGTCAGTGAGCCTGTAGGCCAGAGCCAAGAAGGGATCAGTTCTTAGATGCAGGGACTTTCATCTCCGAGTCCTGAAGTGCAAGTGGCTTTCACAGCAGCCCCTGTCACAGGGCAAGAGAAGCAGCAGAAAGCACTTCTAGAAGGTTTGCCCAAGTAGGAGGAGGTATCCATACATACCTGTCCCTGCTGTGTCTGTCCAATCTTCTCAGTCCCCGAGAACTGAGATTCCAGGGTACGTTCATGTACCCAAGATTCAGTTCATCTTCCCAAGTCCAACTCCCTATCCTGACCTTTCCAATTCTATTCTTACCACTTTGTTTTTTCGGCTGCTCCACGTGGCTCGCGGGATCTTAGCTCCCCAACCAGGGGTTGAACCCAGGCCCCCTGCAGTGGAAGCGCAGAGTCCTAACCACGGGACCGCCAGGGAAGTCCCTATTTTTATCACTTCTGCCTGTGTTCCCTGGCTTAGGAGCCTTGGATCTCTGACTCCTCCTTCACATCTAAATGTACACTTCCCTTCGTTCATGTCCAAACCATGAGCGAATCGTGTCGGTCCAACCTTTAAAAAACACCCTGATTCTGCCCATTCCTTTCCATTTCCACTGCTACCACCCTAATCCAGGCGATGGATTACGATAGTGGCCTCCCAGTGGTCTCTGCTTCAGCTCATGCCTTCCCACAGTTCTTTCTCTACGGAGTAGCTGGGTGACCTTTTAAAAACATAAATCGCACCTCCATGCCTGGTTTATACCCTCCTATGGCTTCCTAAAACATATGGATAAAACACAAACTTCTTATCAAAGGCCTCCAAGACAACCATCTGACTCGTGTTTGCGTCTTCAGCCTCTTCTTAAGCTGTTCCCTCCCTCACTGTAGGCTCCCTGACCATGCTTCGCTGCTCCCCACCTCGGGCACTCTGTTCCCTCAGCCTGAAATACTCTCTTCTCAGATCTCAGGATGGCTGGCTCCTTCTCACCTTCCAGGTCTCAGCTTAATTTTCATTTCCTCCAGGAGGCCTCCCCTGACCGGTCTGCTCTAAAGGTGTCACGCACATGCCCACACATGCATCACATTAGTTTTCGTTAACTCACAGTCCTACCTGGAATAGTCTCGTCACTTTACTAGTTTATGATCTCTCTCTCCCCGCCAGTGAGGCCCCAGCGCTCAAAGCTGCTTAGTGCAGAGCACTCACTTTGAACGCTTGTGAGAATAAGTGAAGGGGTCAGGGCCCAAATCCCAGGCCTGCAGTCTGTGAGTTGGCCTGGCACCGCGCTTTCTCCTATAGAGGGTCTCTGTATGCATGGTGACAAGCCTGTCCTGGTGGGTTTTAGACATGAGACCCAAAGAGAGGACAGCAGTAGTAGAGGCAACAGAGAAGGAGGTAGAAGCTGTGTTGTGAGAATGGCGGTCACCATTGGCCGGGTCTCCAGAACACAAAAATGACATCTCGTTTCCCCTCGAGGCCTGGCCATGTGGCTGCCAAGATGGCTTCCTGCTGTCGCCCTTCAGTGTGCACCCGTGTAATAAACCTTCATCTTCTGCCGCTCTGTCCTGAGGGTCTCTGGTGCCCTGAAGGAACCTAACACTGCCCTCGCCCTACAGAATGTGCTAACAGAGGACAGGGACTGCATTCAGCCCGTCTGTGGCCCCACGAGGACCAGAACCACAGCGTATCCACGGCAGACACTCGAGTATATCCTGACTTCAACTGCAGTCCTTCTGAGGCATTGCTGACCATGTGCCCCTCACTCCCCTACACGTGAACACTGTTCAACAAGACTAGTTCACTCATCTTACCAAACACATCAGTTTGCCCCTCAATATCAGTGTGATGTGTTTGGTCTGGCATCCTTTGCTGACACACAGGACTCCACTTTTATTCTTCTGTGTTGGGTTTTTTCCTTATTAACACAGTCATGTTTCAGCTTTGGTTTGGCAACTTTATGGGGAAAAGGGAGAACCAAGCCTTCTGAAGGCCAGACGGATAGAGGTCAGTTCCTTCAGTGGCAAACACAGTTGTGATCTGAGGAGTGGCCTGGTGCAGACTGGGTGAAAACAAAGTGCTGCAGGTTGGGGTGACAGGGGCCAACAGTGGTGGGTATGGAAGAGGGGGCACCGGAAACAGAACTTCAGATTCATGAAAAGAGCCTCGGCTAGTTGGATGTGGAGGGAGCAGAGGAGTTAGTGAAAATGCCAAGGTTCTCAGCAGAGGTAACCCAGGGAGTAATGACAGAAGCAGACATGCAGGGGCATTAGGGGCAGAGAAAGAACTTCCAATTTAGACCTGTTCCAGTGGTGAAGTGGCCCTGATGTTCCTCAGGAAATTAGCCGTGTCTAAGTGGGCTCCAGTGAGAGGTCAGGGCAGCAGTAGATGGAGAAAAGGGGCCCAACCATCCCAGATTTCAGTGTTTGTGAAGCAATCTACTGTTTCGTGTCTAACATTTCTTTAGGACACCGTTAGGTATCTTCTCATTTAGGTAGCAAGTGCGGCGCTCCACACAACTGGCTTGAACAAGTGTTTGATGAGCATGACTTCCACCTGGGAGGGAGTTCGTTGAGGATGGGCACAGGTTAATGTCTGTCTCCTTCGGGGACGAAGTAAAAGGATATTTGTCAAAACCACTTGCAAACAGGCTTTGAGCCTCCCTGACTGTGGCTGAAGCCAGACGCCTGGAACACGGTGAGACGGGGAAGCTGCCCTCCTGGGCGGGTTGCTCAAGGGTGGCGCAGGCTGTGGGGCAGCAGAGGCCAAAGCCAGTGGTCGGGCAGTCCTCTCCCAGGAGCGAGAGCGAGGGAAACAGGGACCTCCCCAGCGGGCCCGTGGTTAGGACTCCGCGCCTTCACTGCCGAGGGCCTGGGTTGGATCCCCGGTCAGGGAACTGAGATCCCACAAGCCGTGGCACGGCCAAAAAAAAAAAAAAAAAAGTGGTGGAAACAAGTGCCCCAGCCATTTCCTTCTGGGACATACCGCCACACTGACAGCCAGAGTTTAAGGTGAAAAATCCATGGGCATTTTTCAGATTTTAACCTTGAGTCCAATCCCCAAAGAATTCTAGCCCCTTAAAAAAACTGCAAGACAAACAAAACAAAACAAAAAAACAACTGCAAGACAACTAAATGAAATCTATGGAAATGACCTGTGGAATACTTACCGATGAATTCATAATTCTTCTCATAGAATGAAAGCCAACTTTGGAGTGTCAGCATCTCAGAAAATGACAGGTCAGATACATCATCCACAAGGCCTCCTTCAGAGTAGTCCCCGGTCACAAACGCTCTGGATGCGTCTCGGCCTGCAGGGGAGATGTTTCCAGTAGATTAACTTATAAATCACCAACACTGTAGCAACTCAAGAATCTGTTTTCTGAGAAACATCTCCCAAAAACCCTCACTCCCCAGCCCCCAGCAAAGCTGATCCCTCCTCCCCCTCGGTGACAGACGCTCCTGGATCTTGGACATGCTTTCTGGCATGCACCCTGTTCTTTCATTGGCTTTCAGCAACATTTCGCATGGTGGACCATGTCCCTTGGCTTCTGTGACACTATACTCTTGGTTTTCCTCCAACCCCTCTAGCTCATTTTCTACCAGTCTCAGACATCAATTCTTGTTCACCTCCTTTGCTCCATCCACACCCTCCACTTGACAGTCTCATCCACTCCCGTGGTTTCAAGTACCACCTCTATGCCAAAGATGCCAAATTTTTATGTTTAGCTCAGACTTCTCTTGAGCTCCAGACCTGTATATCCAGTTGTCTTCTCAACGTGCCTTAGATGACTTTCAGACATCACAAGTTCAAAATGTCCATACTGCATCCCCAGCCCCTGGAAACCTGCCTCTATTCTAGTACTCCCTGTCTCGGTTAATAACCACTTGCTCAGCCCAGAAATGTAGTCCTTGACTACTCTTTCATCCCTCACATCCAATCAGTCCCCAAGTCCTATACTTTCTTCCTAAATATCAGTCTGCCTGGCCCCATCTACTACTAAGCAAGCCCGGGCTGCCGTCATCTCTCATCTGAACTACTAGAGTAAGCTGCTAGGTCTCCCTGCATTCATTTGGTCCCCCGCTAATCTATTTTCCATACAACACTTAGGCTGATATTTTAAATAAGTCGATCATATCATCTCTTGCTTCAGAATCCTCAGGGGCTTCCTTTTGCCCTATGACAAGGTACATATTCCTTAACAGGCCATTCAAGGCTCTGCACCAGTCACCGCCAGCCTCACCTTGCCACTGTACTCCCCTCCTCACTCTCCTCCTCCCCCACTAGGCTAAGGCCTCTAGTAACACCAGTATGTTCTCCTTTTAACACTCATCACAAAAATAACTGATTAATTGCTTATGTGATAACTATTTAACGTCTGTCATTTCTACTAGTCTGCAAGTTTTATCAGGGAAAAGAACACACCAAACTTAAGAATCAGTTCCCCAGTGTCTGGTAGTGCCTGATCTTTAGTAAATTCTTTTTTTTTTTTTTTTAAAGAAATTCACGTTCTTTTATTTATTTATTTATGACTGTGTTGAGTCTTTGTTTCTGTGCGAGGGCTTTCTCTAGTTGCGGCAAGTGGGGACCACTCTTCATCGCGGTGCGCGGGCCTCTCACCATCGCGGCCTCTCTTGTTGCGGAGCACAGGCTCCAGACACGCAGGCTCAGTAATTGTGGCTCACGGGCCCAGTTGCTCCGTGGCATGTGGGATCTTCCCAGACCAGGGCTCGAACCCGTGTCCCCTGCATTGGCAGGCAGATTCTCAACCACTGCGCCACCAGGGAAGCCCTAAATTCTTAATAAATACATGACTGAATGAAACCTGTACATTTATAGTTAATTGATTTTCAATAAGGGTGCCAATTCAATGAGGGAAAGAATAGTCTTTACAACAAATGGTGCTGGGACAACTGAATAGAGACATGCAAAAGAATGAAATTGGACCCCTACCATATATAAAATTGACTCAAAATAAATCAATGACCTGAATATATGAGCTAAAAATATAAAACTCTTAGGAGAAAACATAGGTGTAAGTCTTTGTGACCTAGGATTAGGCAATGGTTTCTTAGCTAGGACACCAAAAGCACAAGCCACCAGAGAGAAAATAAATAGGATTTGGTCAGAAATTTTAAATTTTGTGCATTAAAGGACACTATCAAGAAAGTGAAGCCCTGAAACCATAAAACACCCAAGAGAAAACATAGGCAGCATGCTGTTGGGTTTTTTTTTGGCCGTGCTGTTTGTGGGATCTTAGTTCCCCAACCAGGGATCGAGCCCGGGCCCTCGGCAGTGAAACTGCAGAGTTCTAACTACTGGACTGCCAGGGAATTCCTGGCAGTATGCTCTTTGACATTGGTCTTGGCAATATTTTTGGGAATGTCTCCTCAGGCAAGGAAAACAAAAGCAAAAGTAAACAAATGAAACTACATCAAACTTAAAAGCTTTTGCACAGCAAAGGAAACTATCAACAAAACGAAAAGGCAAGGGAATTCCCTGGCGGTCCAGTGGTTAGGGCTCCGTGGTTCCACTGCAGGGGGCCAGGATTTGACCTCTGGTTGGGGAACTAAGATCCTGCAAGCTTCGAGGCGCAGCCAAAACAAACAAACAAACAGAAAACCCGAAAAGGCAGCCTACTGAATGGGAGAAGATATTTGCAAACGATATATCTGATAAAGGGTTACTATCTAAAATATACAAAGAACTCATACAACTCAACATCAACAGAACAAAACAAAACAGGGACTTCCCTGGTGGCATAGTGGTTAAGAGTCCTCCTGCTAATGCAGGGGACACGGGTTCGAGCCCTGGTCCGGGAAGATCCCACATGCCGTGGAGCACCTAAGCCCGTGTGCCACAACTACTGAGCCCGTGTGCCACAACTACTGAAGCCCATGTGCCTAGAGCCCGTGCTCCACAACAAGAGAAGCCACCGCAATGAGAAGCCCGCGCACTGCAACAAAGAGTAGCCCCTGCTCTCCGCAACTAGAGAAAGCCCGCGCACAGCAATGAAGACCCAACGCAGCCAAAAATTTAAAATTAATTAATTAATTAATTAAAAAACAAAACAAAAAAACCCAAGCAACCTGATTAAAAAATGGCAGAGGACCTGAATAGACATTTTTTTCCAAAGAAGCTATACAAATGGCCAACAGACAAGTGAAAAGATGCTCAGCATCACTAATCATTAGAGGAATGCAAATCAAAACCACAATGAGGTATCACCTCACACCTGTCGGAATGGATATTATCAAAAAGACAACAAATAACAAGTGTTGGCGAGGATGTGGAGAAAAAGGAACCTTGTACACTGTTGGTGGGAATGTAAATTGGGGCGCTACTATGGAAAACACTATGGAGGTTCCTCAAAAAAATTAAAAATAGAACTACCATATGATCCAGCAATTCCACTCCTGGGTATTTATCCAAAGAAAACAAAAACACAAATTCAAAAATAAATATGCACCCCTATGTTCACTGCAGCATTATTTACAATAGCCAATATATGGAAGCAACCTAAGTGTCCATAGATGGATAAATGGATATACACATATACAGTGGAATATTAGCCATAAAAGCGAATGAAATCTTACCATTTGCGACAACATGGATGGACCTATAGGGTATTATGCTAAGTGAAGTAAGTCAGAGAAAGACAAATACCGTATAATTTCACTTATATGTGGAATCAAAAAAACATAACAAAACAGAAATAGACTCATAGATACAGAGAACAAACTTGTGGTTGCCCACAGGGAAGGAGGCAGGAGGTTGAATGAAATAGGTGAGGGAGATTACGAGGTACAAACTTCCAGTTATAAATAAGCATGGGGATACAGCATAGGGCATAGAGCCAATAATACTGTAATAACTTTGTACGGTGACAGATGGTCACTAGACCTATCGTGGTGATCATTTTGTAATATAAAAATATCGAATCACTATGGTGTACACCTGAAACTAACATAATATTGAGTCATTTATACTTCAAAAAAAAAAAGTGAAAAGACAACCTGCAGAATGGGAGGAAATATTTGCAAATTATATATCTGATAAGGATCTAAGTGTCCAGAATATATGAAGAACTCATATATACAACTCAACAATAAAAAGACAACTCAATTTAAAAATGGACAAAGGATTTGAATAGACATTTCTCCAAGGAAGATATACAAATGGTCAACAAGCACATGAAAATATGCTCAACATCATTAGTTATCAGCAAGAAGCAAATAACCAAAACCACAATGAAATACCACTTCAAACCCATTAAAATGGCTATAATCAAAAAGAAAAAAAAAAGACAGTAACAAGTTTGCTGAGAATGTGAAGAAACTGGAACTCTAATACATTGATGATGGGCATGTAGGTTGGTGCAGCCACTTTAGGAAACAACGGGCAGTTTCTCAGAAAGTTAAACATAAGTTACCATATGACCCAGCAATTCCACTCCTAGGTATATACACAAGAGAACTGAAAACACATGTCCACAACAAAACTTGTACATAATGTTCATAGCAGCATTATTCATAATAAGCAAAAAGTGGAAACAACCCAAATATCCAAGAAATAATGAATAGATCAACAAAGTGTGGTATAGCTATACAATGGAATATTATTTGGTTCATAAAAAGGAATGGAGTCTTGACATGCTGATACATCATGAATGAACTTTGAAAACATTATGCTAAGTGAATGAAGCCAGACATAAAAGGCCACATGCATGACTCCATTTACATGAAATGCCCAGAAGAGGCAAATCTTTTGAGACAGAAAGTAGATACTGGTTGCCAGGGGCTAAGTAGTCGGAGGGGTTGGGGAATGACTCCTAATAGATATGGGGTTTCTTTTGGGGGTGATAAAAATGCTCTGGAATGAGATAATGGTGATACTTGCACAACTTTCTATGTTAAAAACCACTTGTACTCTTTAAAAGGGTGGATTTTATACCATCTGAATATCTTTTTAAAAAATAAAAATATTGACTGACTGAGTGAATAAGTGAACATACCTGCTTCCCTACTAGAGTGCATAGGTGTTGGGGAGCAATGTTATAATCTCTGATTCCTCAGCACGTGGTACAGGGCCAGCTACATGGCAGTGGTCAGTAAATGGATGGTGAATAAATATTGGGCACAAAGGAACTCAATCAACAGTAGAGCACATTGCAAAAGAAAAATCACTCCAGAAATGGAGCGTTTTCTGCTCACACTTGTGCATACAGCCATGATGGCTGCATCAGAGTGCGGCAGGAGAGTGCACCAAAAGTGTCCTCACCTGGCAGGTAAGTAAAACACTTGATTCCAGTTCTAGCTCTGCTTCTAACTCATTGTGTAGCCCTGGGTAAGTCCCTTCCCCTTCTGGACTGTTTGAGGAGCTCAGCAACACCAACTGAACTTAATTCCTTCTCTGTCAATGCTTCTATTTCTTAAAAGTTCTCCCTAAAGACAGGGAAGTGACTTGTATTTAAGTACCAGAGGCAGCTTCCCAGTTCTCCTGAGATAATGACAAGGGGGAAATGCTTATTTCATATCAGCTTAGTCACTGGCCGTAGGCTTGCTCGTCATTTTCTTTTTCTTTTTTAATCTAGGAGATAGTCATTCTTCTGGGCTGGTAAAACGACATCTCTAAAAGTAATAGGCTGGTGCTCCTAGTTCAAGTGCTGTCAGGACTTAGTTGTGAGGGCTTTAGGCAAATCACATCCTCCAATCCCCCAAGATATAAAATAGGGAGGACAGAATAATCCTCATTTGACAAATGTTCTTTGAGGCCTAACGTGCCAGCTTTGTTCTAAGTACTGAAGGACTGTAAATGGGGCCAGACTCCTTCCCTGTGCTCTAACCTGATAAACTTTTTTAAGGAAGGCAGACAAATGCATTTGTACTAGAAGCAAGAACGACTCAAACCAAATGTACTACTTTTAGGGGAAACCTGGAGTGGGGGGAAAGGAAGATCGCTTCCGATTGGGGCACATTGAAGAAATGGTTGGAATCATTTCCAACCATTTGGGGAACTCTTGAGGCCGGGGACAGGGCGTCACTCATCTCTGGGCCCTGAGAGCCACGCAGTGTGGCACAAAGCAGGTACTGGGGGCTTCTGCTGGCAGGTAAAGAGTAACTAGTAAGAGGCAAGAGATGTGTTTCTCCAGCCTAACTCAGGAAGAGTGGTGGGGAAAGACAAAGCAGAGGCCGGCAACAGTTGCCCACAGTCCTGCCCGAGTCAAAACAGACCAGAAGGATATGCAGCTGAGCCCGGTCCCCATGCTGGTCTGACGAATGTGGGGAGGAAAAGAGGAAATGAATAAACGAATGAATAAGTGAATGAATGAAGCGCAGGCGCCTACCGGCCCGCGTCGTAGCAGAAAAAGGCGTGAACCGCCCCGCTAATACCTGCGAAGCCGCTATAGTGGGCCCCAGGCTCGTAGTGCCTCCGGCCAGAGGACACATCATAGACGCGTCCGAGCAAGGCCAAGTAGAGGCCCGGGTCCCCAGGGCGGCCGCGATAGCGGGCCAGCTCCTCGGGTATGAAAAGGCGAAAGTCAGCGCGGGGACTCCACCAGCCCATCAGCCGTGCGGCCGCCGCCGCCGCCGCCGCGGCCAGGCCCAGCCAGAGCCCACGCCTGCCGAGCCTCAGCATTTAGACAGCCGCACCGCCTCGGCTCCTCCGAGGTTGCTGCCTCTCTGTCCACAGCTAAGATGGCGGAGAACCGGCCGCGACGTCACCGGCGCGACGCGCGCTCTCCTGTGTCCGCCTGTCACCAAGGGGACAACGGAGGACTGAAAGGGGAAAGTCTGGCGAAAAGTTCACTCCCTGGCTCCAACTCTTTCTCGTACTTTTCCAGCATAGCTAGCGACTGTGGAGGGATACCGAGAAAGTGAGCAGCGGGAAGGCTTCCTGGCCGGCAGATTATCTGCCCCCAACAAAGACGGTGGCAAAGGAGGCCGCGGGATGACGTAGACGTAATGACAGACGCGCCGTCTTGGAAATCAGGTTGCCCTAGCTAGCTGTCTCACGACAGGTGGAGTCCGCTTGACGGCGCCTTTGCGACATCAATCCTCGCTTGTCGGCGAGGAAGCCGGAAGCCGCAGCCGCCGCCGTCCCTTCCCCGTCCCCGCCCGCCGGGTGCCGTCGGAGGTTGACAGGTCGTGGCGGGGAGGCGGCGGCGGCGGCGGCAGAGCCGGGCGCCCGAGACGGAGACCTCATGGGGAACGCTCCGAGTCACAGCAGTGAAGACGAGGCGGCAGCTGCCGGGGGCGAGGGCTGGGGTCCGCACCAGGACTGGGCCAAGGACTCGGGCACGACCCCCGGCCCGGGCCCCGCGGCTCCGGCGCTACCTCCCGCCGCAGCGCTACTGGAGCCGGCCCGACTGCGAGAGGCGGCGGCTGCGCTGCGGCCCGCGCCGCCCTGCGAGTCTCTGGTGTCCAGGCACCACGGCGCGCTTTTGCGCTGGCTGGAAGAGCGGCTGGGCCGCGGCGAAGAGTCCGTCACCCTGGAGCAGTTCGGGGAGCTGCTGGAGGCTCGTGGCGCCGGCTTCTCGGGCGAGCGGTTCGAGGAGGTCAGGGTTGACTGGCGACTGTGGGGCGGGGGCAGGGCGGTCGCCCCCAAGGGCGTGAAGAGGTGGGCGGTGGCTTTGGAGAGGCTGGGCAGGAACCCATAGGGTCTGCAGGTTCCCAGAATAGGACCATGAGTGTGCCGGGACTCACAGTGGGCGCTTCCAGCCTGTTCACTTCGGGAGGCGACTGTGAATCTCTTTAACCTTTATTAGAGGTGTGGAAATCCTAGACTAGGCCGTTCTTGCTCGGAAGTACTGGACAAGTGTAGATGTCTTTGCATGTTGCTGTAGTATAGACCTTTGTGCTGTTGCCTGACGCTGCATCAACTACCCTCTGGAGCTTCCCTATCATGCTCCAGAATGGTTTAAGGGAGATGTGCTCTAGGGATCAAGGGAGTGGCCATGAAAACCATTCTGTTTTATTGGCCAGTGGGTTTTCGCAGAGACCCTTCTGAATCCAGTGTGTGGGCCTGACGAATGTGGGAGGAGAATAACACATATTGGAAATTTTCGCATTCTGAAAGCCATTCTCATCATGCAGAAACTAGCTTTTCCAAAACACACATTTGTTTTAGAACTTTGAAAAGTCATATTTTCCACTCATTTAAACCTACCTAGAACCTAAAACTGATAGGCAAATACCAGGTTTCCTGTCACTACTTGTAATTATATGTAATAGTTTTGGGCATAATCACCAACATTGTCTCAGTTAAGTGATGAACAGCAAATTGATATGGCAACAAAATATTTTCCTAGAAAGGGATCTTAGAAATTATCTGTACTGCATTTTTCATTTTAGAGTTAAGAACTGATCCAGGATCACCCTGTGAATCATTGGCAAAACGGAGACCGTCACTCAGATCTCTTGGTTTTTTTGTTTGTTTTTCTTACATCACACTACCTCCTTCTTGGAGCCCTGTTTCTTTAACTCCACAATGTTATAACAAAAAGGTGCTTAATTTGTGAAAATGGGTAAACCATGTAGTATATTCAGTGTCAATGAAGGGTGAGTGCATAAAACAGTAAACTGACAGGTACTTGTAATGCCATTAAAAAGTGATGTACACTTTAAAACCAGAGGCTTTTAAAATATTTTAAGGATGTTTTCCTCTACATGGCCAGAATTCATATAATGTGGTTTGTGTGTTTCTTATATTTTCCTTTTAAAAATACCTGTAAAGAATCCTGACTTTTGAAAATGTTGGTCATATAACTTAGTGAAGTGTCTCCATTTTTTTTTTTTTTAATTCCAGGAGCATACATAATACTTTCCACTCTATCTTTTGTTTTGTTCTGTTTTGTTTTTTGGCCATGCTGCGTGGCTTGTGGGATCTTATTTCCCTGACCAGGGATCAAACCTGGGCCCCCTGCAGTGGAAGTGTGGAGTCCTAGTTACTGGACTGCCAGGGAATTCCCAATACTTTCCACTCTAGTCCTAGGTGTATAAAGAGAAAATGAAGCAGTGTCAGAAAGAGCTGTGCAGATCTCTTGAAGGAGTTAGCACATTTCAGAATTGTCCAAAAGAGAATGGAGAGAAACAGTGTTTACATTGTGAGAGTGTCTGACAGGAATAGAGCTACAGGACTCCCGTAATGTAAGGCCAGGAGTCCTCGAGGTGTGGTCCAGAATTCACTCAAGGGCTGTGACGTTATCCGTTCATTCATTGAGCAAATATTTGTTGGGCATATACTGAGTGCTCAGCACTTGGATGACAGTGGACAAAGCAGATAACTTGTTCTTAAAGAGTATCTAGTACTGAAAGTGATGCACATTAACCCAGCAATTATAGGTGTGGTGAGTATTATCCAAGGGAAAGCATAGTGAAAAAATAGGAGTACTTAACCTCATCCAGGGTGTCAAGGAAGACTTACCTGAGAAAGTTAACTTTTCAGCTCTGATTTGAAGGCTGAAAGCAGACAAGGAACAGAGGTGTTAGCAGTGTTTCAGGCAGAGGGAGTCGAATACACAAGTCCCAAGTCCAGAGAATAGAGAATCAGAAAAAATGGTAGGATGTGTTATGGTTACAAAACTGCTTCAAGGGACAGAAAATCCAGTGCATCAGTGCTTTAAATGATAAAGAAGCTTTTTATGTGGAAGTCCACTTAGGCAGTCCAGGATTGATATAGCAGTTTCACAGTTATCAGGGACCTGACTCTGTCCATCTTCTTGTGCTGTCATCCTCCACAGTCACCTTTACTTAATGACCCAAATGACCTGTTGCTGTTGCTTTGCACAACCAGCAGGAAAGGGAAAAGTAAGGAGAGGGCCACAAACCTGTTTGGCCAAACCCAGTCACATGGCTACACTTAACTGCAAGGGAGGCTGGGAAAGATCCTTATTCCATGGCCGTATATTCAGCTAAAAATCAGGATTTAATTACTGAGGAAGAGGAAAACAGATATTGGGTTACAATTTCATAAACTGCAGCAGGAGGAGAACAAGGCTAGGAAGCAGGCAGGGACCAGATTGTAGAGCAGGTTCTCATCGGTGTATAGTATTTACTAGTGTAATGGTAAGAGTTTCCAAGTTGTACATGTTGGTTCTTCCGGCTCCTGTTGCCATCCATGTGTACCCAGCTGTCTTGTCTTCACATTCCTGTGACCTCAGTTGCTTGAGGTGTTGTCCTAAAAAAATTCTTGAACTTGTACCAAAGACCAAAGTCTGAAACGTTATCATTTTATAGTACAACACACCTTTTCTCTTGGTGGGTGTGGTCCATGGAGAAGGACTCTTTGATTTGCTCACAGGGAGCAATATTTAATTTAATTGACTCCTATGTAGAAGAGGAATTAGAGTTAAATTCTTATTTGACATCAGAGATTAGAGATTAGATATTGTGCTCTTAATATGATAAGCTTCCAGAGAATCATGTATGCTCTGGAGCAGGAAAAAAGTGCTGAACACAGGATGATAGCAGATGCCTTGAATGTGGGAATTTAGTACGAATAGGTCTTATTTTAGTAATTTTCTGTATTAGCTTTGGTGCCTACTTTGTGAAATTCGTTGGGTTGTAAAGTTTGAAGGAAGGACCATTTTCTTTTTTGAATTTTATTTTATTTATTTTTTATGCAGCAGGTTCTTATTAGTTATCCATTTTATACACATCAGTGTGTACATGTCAATCCCAATCTCCCAATTCATCCCACCACCACCCCACCCCCTGCCACTTTCCCCCCTTGGTGTCCATACGTTTGTTCTCTACATGTGTGTCTCTGTTTCTGCCCTGCAAACTGGTTCATCTGTACCATTTTTCTAGGTTCCACATATATGCGTTAATACACGATATTTGTTTTTCTCTTTCTGACTTACTTCACTCTGTATGACAGTCTCTAGATCCATCCATGTCTCTACAAATGACCCAATTTCGTTCCTTCTTATGGCTGAGTAATATTCCATTGTATACATTACCACATCTTTTTTAAAAAATAAATTCATTTATTTTATTTTATTTATTTATTTTTGGCTGCGTTGGGTCTTCATTGCTGCGCATGGGCTTTCTCTAGTTGCGGCGAGCGGGGGCCCCTCTTTGTTGTGGTGCGCGGGCTTCTCATTGCGGTGGCTTCTCTTGTTGTGGAGCACAGGCTCTAGGCACGCGGGCTTCAGAAGTTGTGGCGCACAGGCTTAGTTGCCCCGCAGCACGTAGGTTCTTCCTGGACCAGGGCTCGAACCCGTGTCCCCTGCATTGGCAGGCAGATTCTTAATCACTGCACCACCAGGGAAGTCCCTACATCTTCTTTATCCATTCATCTGTCGATGGGCATTTAGGTTGCTTTCATGACCTGGCTATTGTAAATAGTGCTGCAGTGAACACTGGGGTACATGTGTCTTTTTTTTTTTTTTTTTTTTTTAATTTATTTATTTATTTTTGACTGCATTGGGTCTTCGTTGTTGGGTCTTCGTTGCTGCACGCAGGCTTTCTCTGGTTGCGGCGAGCGGGGTCTGCTCTTCGTTGTGGTGCGTGGGCTTCTCATTGAGGTGGCTTCTCTTGTTGCAGAGCTCGGGCTTTAGGCACGCGGGCTTCAGTAGTTGTGGCACTCAGGCTCAGTAGTTGTGGCTCGCGGGCTTAGTTGCTCCGCAGCATGTGGGATCTTCCCAGACCAGGGCTCGAATCCGTGTCCCCTGCATTGGCAGGCGGATTCTCAACCACTGTGCCACCAGGGAAGTCCCGCATGTGTCTTTTTGAATTATGGTTTTCTCAGGGTATATGCCCAGTAGTGGGATTGCTGGGCCATATGGTAATTCTATTTTTAGTTTTTTAAGGAACCTCCATACTGTTCTCCATAGTGGCTGTATCAATTTACATTCCCACCAACAGTGCAAGAGGGTTCCCTTTTCTCCACACCCTCTCCAGCGTTTGTTGTTTGTAGATTTTCTGATGATGCCCATTCTAACTGGTGTGAGATGATACCTCATTGTAGTTTTGACTTGCATTTCTCTAATAATTAGTGATGTTGAGCAGCTTTTCATGTGCTTCTTGGCCATCTGTATGTCTTCTTTGGAGAAATGTCTATTTAGGTCTTCTGCCCATTTTTGGATTGGGTTGTTTGTTTTTTTAATATTGAGCTGCTTGAGCTGTTTATATATTTTGGAGATTAATCCTTTGTCTGTTGATTCGTTTGCAAATGTTTTCTCCCATTCTGAGGGTTGTCTTTCATCTTGTTTGTAGTTTCCTTTGCTGTGCAAAAGCTTTTAAGTTTCATTAGGTCCCATTTGTTTATTTTTATTTTTATTTCCATTACTCTAGGAAGTGGATCAAAAAAGATCTTGCTGTGATTTATGTCAAAGAGTGTTCTTCCTATGTTTTCCTCTAAGAGTTTTATAGTGTCCGGTCTTACATTTAGGTCTTGAATCCATTTTGAGTTTATTTTTGTGTATGGTGTTAGGGAGTGTTCTAATTTCATTCTTTAACATGTAGCTGTCCAGTTTTCCCAGCGCCACTTATTGAAGAGGCTGTCTTTTGTCCATTGTATATTCTTGCCTCCTTTATCAAAG
Organism: Balaenoptera borealis; assembly: GCF_965194805.1. Classification (NCBI taxonomy): domain Eukaryota; kingdom Metazoa; phylum Chordata; class Mammalia; order Artiodactyla; family Balaenopteridae; genus Balaenoptera; species Balaenoptera borealis. The sequence continues at coordinate 49,746,846 of NC_138879.1, read as the reverse complement.
AAAAGGTGACCATATGTGCGTGGGTTTATCTCTGGGCTTTCTATCCTGTTCCACTGATCTATATTTCTGTTTTTGTGCCAGTACCATATTGTCTTGATTAGTGTAGCATTGTAGTATAGTCTGAAGTTAGGGAGTCTGATTCCTCCAGCTCTGTTTTTTTCCCTCAAGACTGCTTTAGCTATTTAGGGTCTTTTGTGTTTCCATACAAATTTTAAGATTTTTTGTTCTAGTTCTGTAAAAAATGCCACTGGTAATTTGCTGGGATTGCATTGAATCTGTAGATTGCTTTGGGTAGTGTAGTCATTTTCACAATATTGATTCTTCCAATCCAAGAACATGGTATATCTCTCCATCTGTTTGTGTCATGTTTGATTTCTTTCATCAGTGTCTTATAGTTTTCTGAGTACAGGTCTTTTACCTCCTTAGGTAGGTTTATTCCTAGGTATTTTATTCTTTTTGTTGCAATGGTGAGTGGGATTGTTTCCTTAATTTCTCTTTCTGATCTTTCATTGTTAGTGTATAGGAATGCAAGAGATTTCTGTGCATTAATTTTGTATCCTGCAACTTTACCAAATTCATTGATTAGCTCTAGAAGTTTTCTGGTGGCATCTTTAGGATTCTCTATGTATAGTATCATGTCATCTGCAAACAGTGACAGTTTGACTTCTTCTTTTCCAATTTGTATTCCTTTTATTTCTTTTTCTTCTCTGATTGCTGTGGCTAACACTTCCAAAACTATGTTGAATAGTAGTGGCGAGAGTGGATATCCTTGTCTTGTTCCTGATCTTAAAGGAAATGCTTTCACTTTTTCACCATTGAGGATGATATTTGCTGTGGGTTTGTCGTATATGGCCTTTATTATGTTGAGGTAGGTTCCCTCTGTGCCCACCTTCTGGAGAGGTTTTTTTTTTTTTTTTAATTATTTATTTATTTATTTATGGCTGTGTTGTGTCTTCGTTTCTATGTGAGGGCTTCCTCTAGTTGCGGCAAGCGGGGGCCACTCTTCATCACGGTGCGCGGGCCTCTCACTATCGTGGCCTCTCTTGTTGCGGAGCACAGGCTCCAGATGCGCAGGCTCAGTAATTGTGGTGCACGGGCTTAGCTGCTCCGCGGCATGTAGGATCTTCCCAGACCAGGGCTCGAACCCGTGTCCCCTGCATTAGCAGGCAGATTCTCAACCACTGCGCCACCAGGGAAGCCCTTCTGGAGAGTTTTTATCATAAATGGGTGTTGAATTTTGTCAAAAGCTTTTTCTGCATCTATTGAGATGATCATATGGTTTTTCTCCTTCAATTTGTTAATATGGTGTATCACATTGATTGATTTGCGTATATTGAAGAATCCTTGCATCCCTGGGGTAAATCCCACTTGATCATGTGTATGATCCTTTTAATGTGTTGCTGGATTCTGTTTGCTAGTGTTTTGTTGAGGATTTTTGCGTCTATATTCATCAGTGATATTGGTCTGTAATTTTCTTTTTTTGTAGTATCTTTGTCTGGTTTTGGTATCAGGGTGATGGTGGCCTCATAGAATGAGTTTGGGAGTATTCCTTCCTCTGCAGTTTTTTGGAAGGGTTTGAGAAGGATGGGTGTTAGCTCTTCTCTAAATGTTTGTTAGGATTCACCTGTGAAGCCATCTGGTCCTGGACTTTTGTTTGTTGGAAGATTTTTAATCACAGTTTCAATTTCATTACTTGTGATTGTTCGGTTCATATTTTATATTTCTTCCTGGTTCAGTCTTGGAAGGTTATACCTTTCTAAGAGTTTGTCCATTTAAGGAAGGACCATTTTTATTCATTTGTTTACTGTCTTAGCACAGTCCCAACTCATAGCCAGTGCTCAGTAGGTATTTTCCCCATGGAGCCCTCAGTTTGATTTGACAGACTGAATATGGTACAGTCCTCATTCTCCAACCTTATATTTTATATTTAATCCGTAACCTTTTAATAAGAAAATTTTTCTTCTCTTTTTTTTTTTTCCACACCGCACCGTTTGTGGGATTTTAGTTTCCTGACCAGAGATTGAACCTAGGCCCTCAGCAGTGAGAACGCAGAGTCCTAACCGCTAGACCACTAGGGAATCCCCAAGAAGGTATTTCTTGACATTGGAGGAAACAGTTAAATACAGTTTTAGTGAAAACTTAAAAAGGTTCTTAGTCACTGTTGGGTTTAGAGGAAATTTGGAGAAAAGTACCATCTTAGCATTATCATGTCATAGTATTGATCAATTAATTTAGAATGGCTCTGAGCCCAAGAACTATGCAAATAGAATTATGCAGATGTAATTCTGTACCCTGTGAAGACACAGAGTGTGAGAGACATGTGAATGTACCGTAACGCGGAAGCAGGCTACAAGCATTGCTTACCCTCAGCTCAGAGTCTGTAGAGGCTCCCCACTGCTTGAGGGATCAAGTACATATTCCTCTGAATGAGTCGGAGCCCACAGGCCAGCCTGTCTCCCTGTCTGACCTTATCTACCTCTGTCCCCTGTGGGACACCTGCCTTGTCCTGTGTGTGGACCTTGCTTCTATGAGTTCTTCAAGATTCCCTGCCTTGGCACCATCACCTGGTGGGGACCGAGCCTTTCCTGTGGCATGATTCGGATGGCTTCTGTATGATCATATTTTCAGTCCTACCCTTGAGGCTCTTGTTTCCTGTTCTGTACAGGTCTTCCGGCACCTAGAGCACACTGTGTACCCTTGCTCTGCCATGGGGCTCTGAGGCACTGCCTGCACTTCTCCAGCACACAGGAAGACTTCAGTAAGCGTTGGCCATTGATAGTGATGAGGCAGTGCAGAAGAGGAAGATCCTGGGGGAATTGGAGGTTATTCAGGCTCTTTGTGCTTTGCTTTGGGGGGAGTGATGGTATTGGCTTTCTTTTGGAGAACTTCACAATCCATGAGAGCTATGGAGGAAAGGTCACAGATCTGTTTTGCCTTTCCCTGATTTCCAGAATACCACTACATTATGGACTGTCTTGCTTTAGAAACTTCAGTGGCTTCCCATTGCCTTCACAATCAAATGTTAGTCTAACATGTAGGTCTTTATACCCTTCCACTCTTACCTCCCAGTGCTATTTAGCCAGCCGTGTCCATTTACTGTTTCCCATATATGAGGGGAATTTTGTCCTTTGCTCCCTTTCTCTCGCTTCAGCCCTTTGCTCCCTCCTAAGCCCTTTCCACTTTCAAGGACCACATAGAAGCATTTAACAGTAGCATGGGAGTTTGGGAAAGGCTTCACCAAACCAAAGCTTGAGAAGCTGAAAGAATTTGCCGGGAAAAGAAAGAAAGGGATATTCCATTTGAAAGGCACAGCATGTGCAAATATAGTGAGAGAAAGCAAAACTTGGGGAATGATGTTTCTTTGGGACCTGGTCTAGAGTCTGAGTTGGCCGGGACCTTTGTAGCCATTGCAGGCAACCTGTCCCTCACCTGCCCCAGGATCCCTTCTGTAACATCCTGGACAGTTAGCGTGTTAAAGGTATCAGCGAGTTTTCTGATTTATTTACTTATTTATTTTTTACATTTAAAAAAATAAATTTATTTATTTTATTTATTTATTTTTGACCGCATTGGGTCTTTGTTGCTGTGCACGGGCTTTCTCTAGTTGTGGTGAGTGGGGGCCACTCTTCGTTGTGCTGCACGGGCTTCTCATTGTGGTGGCTTCTCTTGTTGTGGAGCCTGGGCTGTAGGCGCATGGGCCTCAGCAGTTGTGGCATGTCGGCTCAGTAGTTGTGGCTCGTGGGCTCTAGAGCTCAGGCTCAGTAGTTGTGGCACATGGGCTTAGTTGCTCCACGGCATGTGGGATACTTTCTGGACCAGGGCTCAAACCCGTGTCCCCTGCATTGGCAGGCTGACTCTTAACCAGTGTGCCACCAGGGAAGTTCCGAGTTTGCCGATTTATAAGTCTGCCTGTTCCACTGTTCTTTTTTAGACTGAGCTTGAGAATTGGGCCCTGGACTCAGCCTACTTGTGGGCAAATCCTAGTTCCACCATCCTCAAGCTGTGTGACCTTGATTGACTTACATGACCACTCTGGGTCTCAGTTGCCTCACCTATAAAATGAGCATAATAATAGTATCTACCTTATATAGTCAGTGTGAGGATTAAATGAATTCATGTAAAGCCCTTAGAACAGTGTCTGGCACATGCTTAATGCTCAGTAAATGTTGCTGTTAGTGGTGTTATTCTGTTGTTCTGTCTCTGCTCTAGGATTGTATACTCCATCTTCTGTGACAGCCCTTCAGTACTTCACTTAGACATGGAATGTGAAACAGTCTTACAGATGAGTTAACTAAGGCCTTAAATGGATAAGTGACCCTTTCAGCCAACAAGTGGCAGAACTAGGACCAGACCTAGATCTTTTGACTTCTGATGGAGTGTGCTTCTCCAAGTTGAACCAGTGCGCAGCCTTTGTATGTAAGCCTGGCATTCTGCTTGTCTGAGCCCACAGTTCTGGCCTGCGATGATCTTGGCTCATTCTCTTATGTGTACTGTGGTCTTGATCCCAGTAGTGGTTAAGAAGGTTAGACGGGAATGGTCTGAGCCCTGCCCCATGCTGCCCTCGGGCCAAGGCGAATGGATGGAAATCTGTAGTCAGCCAGCCCACTTTTCTGTCTCTTGTCTGAGAGGTGTATCAATTATGGCCTCTAATTAGAATGTATTAATAGTTCTTTGCAGTTTACTAGGCATAGTCTTGTTCATGAAATCTTTGGATCCTCACAACAAGCTATGAAGGAAGGTTGGGTGGGAAGAGGAGTTGAGACTTAGAGAGGCCAGGAGTCTTGTCCCAGGTCTCACAGAAAGTAAGAGGTCCATGTGACACTTACCTCTTGTCCACATTTCCCCTTAGTCTGACTGTGTTATACTCTTTATCTCCCGCATGCTCTCTAGCATAATGCCGGCACTTGGGAGCTGCCTGCATAGCTGTCGTGTGGATGGCAGAGCCCGTAGCGGGTGTGACAGGAGGAGGCCTGGAGCGGGAGAGGAGGAGGAGGAGGAATACAGCAGATCAGTCCAGGTTGCTGTCTATGTGGAGACTCCATGGAAATTGGGGGTCTTGCTCTGTATGCAGAGAGGCGAAGGTAGACTTGCTTTACTTTGCACCATGAGGCTAGACCCAGTGTATCGAGTTGGGTCTGGGGCCCCACGTTCCAGGGCAGTGAGTTTCAGACTGTTCCTTCAGTGGGTTGGAAATCTATTTAGTCAGTGTTAACCTGCAAGTTAAAAAAAAATGAAAGAGTAGAATGGAATAGAAAAGATCAGGGTACATTATATCTGATAAGAAAAACTACATTGTTTCACCAAACTTTTATACCAATTACATGTATACTGGCTCATGATATAAAATGTATTTCTTATAGTGGATCAGCCGATGAAAGTTGAGAAGCACTGCTCTGAGGTTTATTGTCAAATTGGAGGGATCTTGGAGGGGGCAGCCAGGATGGGAATGAGACCAAAAGCCATACCAGATAGACAACTGGCTGAAGGATGGAGGGTTTGAAGAAACTCGGAGGACCTGATCAGTGTTTCCAGTGATCTGCAGGCTGTGTTGGGGTAGAAGGAACAGATGTGTTCTGAAGGGTCCCACGGGGTGGTAACATCAGGGAGGGAGATTTCCATTTCTTATATAGAGAAGAGCATTGTTGCTGTCAACTGGCCAGAAGACATGAGCTTCCCATCACCAATGTATGTCACAGAGACACTGGAGAAGGGGTTCAGCAGTATAAAGGAACATATTTTAAGAGATCTGTAGGTCCATTCCAATATGGGAGCCTTTATAGATCTGGGATGCTCGGCCCCCTCCACCCTTAGTCTTCTCCAGCAGCCTCATGGCACCCTTGCTGCGAGATCTGAGCTTTGTAGCCTGATTGGCCAGGTTCTCTCTATTCTGACCTCTGTGTGTCTCTTCATCCCCCGTCCCCACCTCCTTTCCACACCACCAGTAGGTTATAGTTCTCACAATCTGTGGTGCACTCTGTGTCTATTCTCACACTCCGTCCCCTCTACCCAGGATGGCCTCCCTGTCTTCATATACTTGCGAATTCCTAGTTATTCATTAAGGCTCAGTTCAAGGGTCATTTTTCTGAGGACCATTTCCTCCAAACGCCCCTACCCCTCCTGGGCTTCTGGCTTCTGGAGTGCTTCTGTTAGCTCATGGCATAATGGTTGACAGTGTGGGGTCCCAGATCAAACCAGGATTGGAATCCAAGCTCTATCATTTACCAGTACTAACCATGTGACCTTGAACAAAATGCTTAACCTCTCTTTCCCTCTCTAGTAAAGCGATAGTACCGACCTTAGGGTTGTGGAAAATATGAGTTGATCCAGGTGAGGTACTTAGAACTCTGTCTGGTGCCTAGCAAATGCTTACTTAATAGGAAGTATCAGCTATTATAGTTGTTTATGCTGTTACTTCTATGTTATAATTATCACACCTATCACATTGCTGCTCTCGGTTTATGTATCTGTCTTCTTCTAGGCTGTAAGGATTTTGGAGAGCAAGGACTACGCCCTGAATCCCAATATGCACATACCCAAGCATGGGTCAAGTGTATATGGCTGCCCGTCGGATGGTGTTGAATAAGTGCTAAGTAAATTGGCTTCTGTGAAACAAGCCAGATGTTAAGTGTTAGATTTTAAAACGTGTGCATTTCTTTTCTTTAAGGACGATTCCTTTTTATTTATTTATTTGTTTATTTATTTTTGGCTGTGTTGGGTCTTCGTTGCTGCGCGAGGGCTTTCTCTAGTTGTGTTGAGCAGGGGCTACTCTTTGTTGCGGTGTGTGGGCTTCTCATTGCGGTGGCTTCTCTTGTTGCGGAGCACAGGCTCTAGAGCGCAGGCTCAGTAGTTGTGGCGCACGGGCTTAGTTGCTCCGCGGCATGTGGGATCTTCCCGGACCAGGGCTCGAACCCGTGTCCCCTGCATTGGCAGGAGGATTCTTAACCAATGCGCCACCAGGGAAGCCCCTCTTTAAGGACGATTTCTGAGTGTTAGGAAATCATGTATTTGTTTGGTGAAGCTGTTAGCAACGCTCTTCTGATATTTTTTCTCACCCGACCTGTCTTTATTTTGTTTGTTTGAAAATTCTCTTTATCATATCCATTAACTATTGACAGATCAGCAGAGTCTGTTAAAAATAGCAGAATGTCACCGTTTGTATAGCCTTGCTTATATAGGATTTTTATCAGCCATAAACGGCAGGAGTTGTGTGGGAATTTGGGAACAAACAGCACTTGAGATGCAGGTGGCACTCGAAGTGCAGAAGTTCTGGTAGGAGTAGGACTTGAGTGCTATTTGAAATTTAGAGGGTGAGTCTCAGTTTTAAGGTTTATACTGAGTTAACATGAGCACAAGGTGCTGAGAGCAGGTTTTAGAGATGGAGGAAAGAGATGGATAAGAGAGGCCTTTTGAACACTTGGTCTCCGGACTGCAAGGAACCCCAGGGGTTATCTGGTCAAAGGAAGGAGAATGGAGTCGTGGTGAAGAACATGAGCTCTGGGAGCTTTGTAGTCGAATACTAGCTGTGTGACCTTGGGCAAGTTCTCCGACCTCTCTGTACAACTGTAAAATGGGGAGGTTAAATAGTAAGGGCTTTTGCTGTTATGAGGAATAAATGATATGTACACTGCTTAAAATTTAGCCAGTGCTCAATATTAATTCAGAGCTTCCCCAACCATCTGTCATTCCCAATTTAATGGGTTACAGCTGTACTAATCCCCTCAGACGCTGAGTCATACAAATACTATTTTCTCACTATTCTGTAATGTGAAGGAGTTGGGAAGTAGCTGTCATCGGTACTGCGTATTCACATCCTGGGACCTCAGGGCAGACAGAGGTGTGCTTCTGCTCTACCTCCCTCCATATCCCTTGGCTCTACTTTTTATATTGGGGTGTGCTTAAAATTTCTTAATATTTATAATTTCCTCTTTATTATTATAAAAGCAACATATGTAGATTACTATATTACCACTATTAACATCTTGATGTTTATTCTTTCAGATATATCTATGTATCTATCTATCTATATTTGGTACCAAAGTGGGAAGTGCATATTTGCTTTTTGTTCAAACTAACAGGAGATCATTCTCTAATATTCTTCTGTAGCCTAGTTTTTTCAGTTAGTGGTCTTCACTGTTCCATTAATTTCTGTTTAAGTAATACCCAGTCCCCCCCAAAATTTATCCAGTTGTCCCACAGATCTTCCTTTATGGCTGATATATCCAGTGTACATACAGTTTTATTTAGAGAGGTACTATTCATCCATCTGCTTCCCAGCTTCCAAAATTTTGTTGCTATTGCAACATCTCCTGTTCTCTTTGTCCTTATGCTTTTTTTTTAAAAAAAAATCCCTTTATAATATTGTCTTAGTGGGATTTCATGAGGGAGCAGAGGTACATGCATTTGTTTAGTATGACTTCTTTGAACACTCCTGTTGGCTGGTTGTCTAGCTGTTGCTCTGAAGCCTTGAGGGATGAGGTGGGCATTCCCTCTAGAGCCTCCTAATCCATCTTTATACCCCAGTAACAGCAGACACATCCATCTTTTTTTATTTTGATGAAGCATAAGTATTTTAAGAATTTTATAAAATATTGATCTCATTTTATTTTATTTGTTTATTTTTTGAATTTTATTTATTTTTATACAGCAGGTTACTTATTTTTTTTATTGAAGTACAGTTGCTTTACAATGTTGTGTTAGTTTCTGCTGCACAGTGAAGTGAATCAGCCATACGCATACACACATCCCCTGCCTCTTGCACCTCTGTTCCCTGCCCCGCCTCCATCCCACCCAACTAGGCCATCACATAGCACCGAGCTTAGCTCCCTGTTATATAGCAGGTTCCCACTAACTATCTATTTTACACATGGTAGTGTATTTATGTCAAACCTAATCTCTCAATTCATCCCACCCTCCCCTTCCCCACCATGTCCAAACATCTGTTCTCTACATCTGCATCTCTGTTCCTGCCCTGCAGGTAGGTTCATCTGTACCATTTTTCTAGATTCCACACATATGCGTTAATATACGATATTTGTTTTTCTCTTTCTGACTTCACTCTGTATGACAGACTCTAGGTCCATCCGCATCTCTACAAATGACCCAATTTCATTTCTTTTTATGGCTGAGTAATATTCCATTATATATGTACCACATCGTCTTTATCCATTCATCCAGACATGTGCATCTTTATGATGAGCTTTTCCCTCTAGCTTCTATCTAATGACCTTAACTGCTCCTTCCGTTACAACCCATCAGGTATTTGAAGAGGAGTCTATTACTCCCAGTCATCTTTTCTCCTTACTGAAGATTCCATGGTCCTTCAGCTCTTCTCACAATTCTCGTCTTCTCTTCATCATGGTCTCTTTCCTCTGATCTCTTCTATTTCATTTACTTTGGGTGTGTGACTTCCCAGCTAAGCTCAGCTTTCCTGATTGGGTCTAATCAGAAAAGAACAGGATGGTATCTTCCCTCCTTCTGAGCATTATGCCTTCATTAGTGTAGCCTTTGATAACTTTTTGGATTAATGTAGCCTGTTAACTCTTTGGATAATCCCCCAAAAGAAGTAGAGGCAAAAAGAATGCTATAATCTCTTTTTTTAAAAAATAAGTTTATTTATTTTATTTATTTTTATTTTTGGCTGCACTGGGTCTTCATTGCTGTGCACAGGTTACCTCTAGTTGCAGAGAGCAGGGGCCACTCTTCGCTGCGGTGCATGGGCTTCTCATTGTGGTAGCTTCTCTTGTTGCGGAGCAGGGGCTCTAGGCATGTGGGCTTCAGTAGTTGTGGCACGCAGGCTTTGGTAGCTGTGGCTCACGGCCTCTAGAGCGCAGCCTCAGTAGTTGTGGTGCACGGGCTTAGTTGCTTCACGGCATGTGGGATCTTCCCGGACCAGGACTCGAACCCGTGTCGCCTGCATTGGCAGGCAGATTCTTAACCACTGCGCCACCAGGGAAGCCCCAATCTTTTTTTTTTTTAATTGGAGTATAATAGTTTTACAATGTTGGGTTAGTTTCTGCTGTAGAACAAAGTGAATCAGCTATATGTATACATATATCCCCTCCCTCTCGAGCCTCCCTCCCACCCCCCTCCCCAAGGATGCTATAATCTTTCTCCCACATTCTGCCTCTAAACTCTGTCCCCCTTCCTGCATTTATGTCCGTGGTTTTTGGACCCAAACACAGGAATTTGCATATGTTCCTATTAAACACTGCATTGTTCAGAGGTCTGTGATGGAAATAAGGGTATTTGTGTCAGTCATGAATCGTCAGTGGTACATTTCCATTTTTCTTGGAGGGGGGAAGTAAGGAAAGAGGGCAGGGGTTTTAAGAAAGAGAGAGGATTACTTAGAAAGGAGGTAGAAGACTCCTAAAGTATTTCATGGTGAGGGATGTTTGTGAGTGAGTGTATCTGCAGGAAGAAAGAAGCCCCTGATGAAGGAGGACTTGAGATCTGGGGAGAGGGGCAGCTGCTAGGTGAGGAAAGTCTTTAGGATGTGAGAGAGGGTCAGGGACACAAGAGGAGGTAACAGTGCAGATTAGAAAGGAGAAGAGGACCACTTTGCACTGCTCCTTTTGCTTTCACTATCCTGGGCTCTGTGCCAATGTTACTTAATCCAGACAGCAGTCTGTGAGTTTGATAATATTTGCTCCATTGTTCAGATCAAGAAGCTGAGGCTTATGGAGGCAAAGAAATGTGTGTAAAGTTTCATGGCCAGTTAGTGACAGAGCAGGATTCAAGCCAAATCCCATGCTATACCCAGTTCCCCAGATGGCCCAACATGAACAGGGAGCAAATTAGATTATGGTTAAAGGTTAGTGAAAACAGGGCTATGAAGTAGATAAACCAAGTTAGCGCTCGTGTCCAAAGAATGTTTAAAAGAAAAAGCCCAGATAAACCTGAGGTGCTACCATAAGCCAATGCTTTGTTTTTGGCACTTTGTAACCAGTTGAACATTTTTGCAGTGGTTGCTTTCTTCTGAAATTATTTGGGGGAAGGGGGCTTACTCTCTTGAGAGATGAGATGATGAAATTGTGCATACGTGTAGCAATACTTATGCACACATTCTGCAGAGCATAGTGAATTACTATCCTGAATGTATTTGTTCTTTGAATGATGTATAGGAACTCTTCCCACAACAACAATAACAACAAAAATCACTGGTCTTGGGAAGTGTCAAAAAAAATTATTCAGGATTTGGAACAGACCTGATTTTCTTGCATCTCGTCTTTTAGGCCTTTGCCCAGTTTGATGCCGAGGGTGATGGTACCGTTGATGCTGAGAACATGTTGGAGGCTCTCAAGAATTCCAGTGGAGCTAATCTTCAAGGGGAGCTGAGCCATATCATCAGACAGCTGCAGGCCTGTTCTCTTGTTCCAGGTAAGGCTCTCATCTGAGTGCTGAATGCTGAAGAACGCTCTCTTAAAGCCCAAATGAACTTTGCTGTAATATGGGTTGTAATTAGGCAAGCTTGTGGGCACCATGAAATAAATGTACTTCTCTGATAGTCTTCAGGAAGCTCGTGGTCTGAATTAGTGTTCAGTATAATCATTTCTCTTGTTCCCCAGTACAGTGATGGTTGAGCGGTTCTACCATTTTTATGAACCTTTGTCATGAGACTGCCTTCCTTAGTGGATCTCTTTATTTCAGTCTCTCAGGAAGCCTTCCTTGGCCCCAGCTGTATGTTCTCTTAGCATCCTGCATTTGTTTTTTGCAGCATATTACCGTTGTAATTAATTAATTAATTATTACTCACTTATTTGTAAATGTCTGTCTTCACTCTCATCCTGTGAGCTCCATGAGGGCAGGGAACCTTTTCTTTTATTTCTGTTGTGTCCTCACATTTAGTACAATTTTTGGCACATGGTAGGCACCCAGTGTTTTTTTAGAAAGCTATCACTCTGAAATTTAACTAAGAATAAAAATAGCTTAAAACTAAACAATACTTCTACATTATACCTATGAAAAAATTTTGTCTATGTTTTTGATGGTTTCTTTAGGGGGCTCAGAAACAGACTCAAAATAAAATTACCTTTTTTTTTTTCTAGTGAGAAAACAATTGTGTTTGAAAGGGAAAAAAAAACCAAACTTGGCATATCATCCTTTTGGTTCAGTTTATCTTATCCAAGAGCTTTTCCTGCTCTGTGCACTTGGAGTCATAGTACTTAGTATAGAGCCTGAGCTCGGGCAGCAAGGAGGCAGATAGACTTGTTGGATACATAAATGTAACTCTGATTGTCCTTGACCTCTCTGACTTCCTGCTGAGGATCTATTGAGCTAGGGAAGGATGGTTTCTGTATCTCAACGAAGAATGCCTATTTCCACTCTTCCTCAAATTGTCTTTAATTGCGTAATTTTTATAGAGCATTATAGGTAACGTGTACATGTTAACTTTTCTCCTATTCTCATGGCAGTTAAAATTATGCTTTGAATTATGCATAACTAACTTACATCTTGGCATTTACGTATTACTCCCACCTCTGTGTTACCAGCATGTGGATAGCATCAGGAGTTTATTTGAACACTTCAAAGAGATGTTTTGGGAGGAGAGGAAAGGAGTGGAGACCAGGGGATCCACCATTACTTAGTGCACCATTGCTCTGGGTGACCTTGAGGAGAGGGGGAGATTAGGTTAGAAAAGTTGGGGGTCCAGATCCCAAGGTTCTTACCTTATTAGCAGGATTGTGAGTTAGGACTTTCTTTCTTTTTTTTAATTACAACACTGAAGGTAGCGCTACTTTATTTTTTTAAATTATTTATTTATTTATTTATTATTTTATTTATTTATTTTGGCTGCGCCGGGTTTTAGTTGCAGCATGCGGACTCTTCGTTGCGGCATGCATGCGGGATCTAGTTCCCCAACCAGGGATGGAACCCAGGCCCCCTGCATTGGGAGCTCAGAGTCTTACCCACTGGATCACCAGGGAAATCCCAATGAGTTAGGACTTTCTACTCAAAATTTTTATCAACAGCCAACTTAAAAGAGTTGTTTTTCGCAGTCCTAGGCTGAACCTTGGTGAGCTGACCTCACCTCTCTGGTGGGATCCTAGTTCCCTGGTCCCTCTGTCTAACCCAGACTGACATTTATTCCTTTTGTTTCTCATTGTATGGGTGCTGAATGTTTAAAAGAGAGACAGTCCCTTTACCGGGACTGTTTCAGCATATGACAGAAGTTTTCCCGTTACAGGCGTCACACGGATTCTGAGATCAGTGCAGCATCAGCAGTGTCATCACGTGAGGCTTGGGTATTACTGTGGGCATCTGCTTAGAAAAGAACTGTAAGAGGAGAGGCAAGGGATGGCATCAACTTCTGCGGCTTGGGAAATCAAATCAGTGTCTCTGGGTTTTGTGTAGGGGGCAGAATCAAATGGGCCGCTTCAAGGGCACAATTTCTCCTCAATCTTATGTTTATCTTTAAAAATCAATGCAAAGTTTCCTTCTGCTCTCATATAATGTTTCTGTTCCACACTTAAAAGTAGTTTCTCCTGGGCTTCCCTGGTGGCGCAGTGGTTGAGAATCTGCCTGCCAATGCAGGGGACACGGGTTCGAGCCCTGGTCTGGGAGGATCCCACATGCCGCGGAGCAGCTGGGCCCGTGAGCCACAATTACTGAGCCTGCGCGTCTGGAGCCTGTGCTCCGCAACAAAAGAGGCCACGATAGTGAGAGGCCCGCGCACCGCGATGAAGAGTGGCCCCCGCTTGCTGCAACTGGAGAAAGCCCTCGCACAGAGACGAAGACCCAACACAGCCATAAATAAATTAATTAATTAATAAAAAATAAAAAAAAAAAGTAGTTTCTCCTGTGGACGTCTGGAGTCCTGCTCCAGGTGCTGCTTATGTGGGTGTGTTCAGTTTGTGACAGTTTATCAAATGATACAATTATATGTACTTTTGTTTTAATTAGAAAGAAAAACAAATCCTCTCCAAATCTACAAGCATATCTGAGCTCCAGGAAAAGCTGCCATGTTTATTCTCTCTTCACTTAACCGCCTGGGTTATGTGCACCTCAGTTCAAAGCATGTTATCGTAGGTTATGAGGAACCATGAAAGGATTTTAAACAGGGTAGACATGGCCTGTTTTGTGTTTTTGGAAGATTACTCAAGTTAATGTCAGACAAAATGCAGCCAGGGGAGCCGCTTAGGATATCTGGGGAGGTGTATGAATGGGCGGTGCTGAGGCCAGAGCCTGGGCAGTGGCCAGAGGGATGGACAGATGGGGGAGACTCCAGAGGAGCCACACTGGAGAGAAAAAACTGGAATGGTGGAAGGAGCACTCGGAGGCAGTGGGAGGAGCTGTTTCCGGTCCTGCCCCTTTTTTGTGGTCTTGGTCTGTCACCTGAGCCTCATTTTCCTCAGCTGTAAGAGGAGGATACCAGTACCTTCGGGGCCTTCTCCCCCCCACCCTCCACCCCCCATCTTATTGTGGGGACCAAAAGAGGTGCTGTGTGTGGAAGGACCTTAAAAACTATAAGATGCCATCGGGAATTGTGGTCAGGGCAGTGGTTATATTTTCATTATTGTGGTCTTCTGTAGCTTAGTATAAAAGCAGTTATGCCTTTACTCTCTAACGTGATAAACTTTATTCCTAGCCCACATTCTATAGGCAAAACTTCTTTAAAAATTTCTAGTTAGTATTTAGGTTTATAAATTAAACTTATAAAAATTTGAAGCTTGGATTGAAACAAATAATCACTATTCTAAGTCTTCTAAACTTTCTGTTAAACTACAGTGAAGTTAATTTTTAAATTGAGATTACCACTGATTCACTTCTTAAAAGCTTTTTTAGATTTTTCAATGATTAAAACTGAAACTATCAGTGAGGATTCTTACCGGCTGCTTTTAATTCAGCTAATTCAGAGAGGCTGCCAGGCAGGGGATGTAGAAACTATTGTGGTGGGTTCCCGAAAACACCAAAGATGGATTTTGTCTGCTTAGGTTTCATAGACATATTTTCAGAGTCCAAGGAGGGCCTGGATGTTCACTCGTCGATGATTCTGCGCTTCCTGCATCGCAACCGGCTCTCTAGCCCCGTCATCCCCTACCCTGTGCTGGACCACTGCAATAACATGAGCACCATGAGGTCTTCTGTTCTGAAGGAGGCTCTGGATCAACTGGTACAAAAAGAAAAGGGTACGTGTGCGGGGGTGGGGGGCGTTCTTGAGAAAGGCGTGATCATCGTTTCTTCCCAGTGTGCTGTTTATTGATAGGACGAGCCAATACTTCTCCCTGCTTTTATTTCTGAAAACGTAATAGTGACCAGTTTGTAGCACAAGAATGTGACCTGCTCTGCCTTTCCCCTCCCCCTCTCCTTCCCCTCCCCTCCCTCTCCCCCTCTTCATAACCCCAAGTCTCTGCTCAGGTGTGACTTCAGGAAGGCCTTTTCTCATTACCCTTATCTAACTAGTGCCCCCACCCCCGCCACTCCCCACCTTTTTGTTACTATCCCCTTTGCAGGTTTAATAGTCTGAATGGCGCTTCCCATCATCTGAAGTTGTAGCACTAGTGTTTACTTGGCGTTTTTGTCTGTCTGTTCGCTTCATTATCCTTGGCACCTGGAACTATGCCTGCCACGTAGTAGGTACTCTGTGAATAGTTGTTCAGTAAATGAGGGAAGACACTACAGACTCACTTAGTGACCACAACAAAAGTTGATACTGTGAATTGGCAGGTCCGTGGAACATAATAAGAGTCCAGAAATAGACCCAAATACATGTGGGAATCTAGTACCAGATATAGTTAGCATTACACGTCAGGTTGGAAAGGTGAATTAGCAAACAAGTTGGGTTAGGGAACTGGTTAGCCATTTGCAGAAAAAAATGAAACAAGATTCTTAAGCCACTGTATTCACGAAAATAAATTTCAGATGGATTAAAAAGTTCAACCAAAAAGAAAGCTATAAGAGCTAAAAACCCTGACATGGGAAAACCTTTCTGAGCAGGACATGAAACTCAAAAACTACAGAAGAAAAGATTAATAAGTTAGACTGTATGCAAATTTAAATTTCTGTACAGCAAAAAATATAAGCAGAGTCAAAAGACAAATGACATTTTAGGGAACAAAAGTATATTTTGTAACATTGTGACAGACTCAATTTTTTTTTACTAACTCTGACCTTGGGCAATTACTTAATTGCCTTAGTTTCCTCATCTCTAAAATGAATTAATACATAAAAATGTGTAGAAAAGTGCCTGGTTCACAGTAAACAGTCAGTAAATATTACTTACTATGTATGTGTATATATACATTACATAATGTACATAAAATATATAAATTGATAAGAAGACTTGTGACCCAGTAACAAAAATAGATGAGGGTAGGACCAGGCCATACTCAGAAACACGAGTGGCTTACACACAAGTGGCTTAAAAAAATCTCACTCATAATTAAAGAAATGTAAATTCAAACTATAAGGCATCATATTCATCTCTTGGTGGTTTTGCAGATATATCAATGGATTTGTGTTGTATTACAGTCAGCTCATGGAGCAGTCCTTCTGCTTTATACGTGTTCTCCAATTTGGAAGGAGATTTTTAAGGAGCATTTATTTTTCTAGGGCCAAAGTGCCAAGCATATTTCTGCTAGATATTTTAAATGATCTTTTTAAAAATTCTTTGTGAAAGAGGTGTCATGATAAAATCTGGTTTTTCTTGCAGAGAGCCCTGGAGATCTAACTAGAAGTCCAGAGATGGACAAACTCAAGTCAGTAGCAAAGTGCTATGCTTATATAGAAACATCCTCCAACCCTGCAGACATTGACAAGATGACAAATGGAGAAACGTCATCATACTGGCAGTCAGATGGCAGTGCCCGCTCACACTGGATTCGGTGGGTGCTGTAATACCAATTCTTGAGTGAAAGTCCAAGAAAATTACCCACTTTCTTTCTCTTATCCCATCAATGTGTTAAAAAATTATTTTTTTAAATTTTAGAATATTTTCTATTTAACTGGCTAGTGTTTTTCTTCTTGTGACTATCTGGAAAGATGCTTTAAGAATCAAGTTAGGACTTCCCTGGTGGCGCAGTGGTTAAGAATCCTCCTGCCAATGCAGGGGACACGGGTTCGAGCCCTGGTCCGGGAAGATCCCACATGCCACGGAGCAGCTAAGCCCATGCGCCACAACTACTGAGCCTGCGCTCTAGAGCCCGCGAGCCACAACTACTGAGCCCACGTGCCACAACTACTGAAGCCTGCGCGCCTAGAGCTCATGCTCCACAACAAGAGAAGCCACCGCAATGAGGAGCCCCCGCTTGCCACAACTAGAGAAAGCCCGTGCACAGCAACGAAGACCCAATGCAGCCAAAAATAAATAAATTAAAAAAATAAATCTATTTTAAAAATTATTAAAAAAGAAAAGAATCAAGTTAAAGGAATCATGTAAAATTATCTAACCTGGTTCATATATTCATAAATATGGATAATTTCTTTACTTGGTCTTTTAAGGGAGAAAATTAGCATTTGACTAATATTTTATGATACGGATTTCAGTTCTTTTTCACTAGTTTTCAGGAAGATTAATATCACAAGGGACATGTGCTTTTCTTATATCTGATGTGATTTTACTTCTTAAGATTTTTTCTGCACGTTTAAAAAATTTGTGTGCAACTAAGTTGGCCAGTTTAGTAGAGAAAGAGGGAACAGGGGTGGTCAGGAATCCTGGCGTGGAATTTTTTTTTTCCCCACCCCCACACAGCACGCGGTGGGGGGTGGTTCTTAGTTCCCTGACCAGGGATCGAACCCATACCCCCTGCAGTGGAAGCACGGAGTCCTAACCACTGAACCGCCAGGGATCTCCCCCACTGGAGTGGAATTGATGATAGTAAACTATGATGAAGCTGCTATCTAAAATTTCACCTGTCCCTTCAGAAAATGGGCTGATTTCAGTTGATGGAAATAGAAATAATTACCTTGTTTTCTCATAGAGGATAAATATGCTCTTTAGCCATCTATACATGAGGGAATATACCCAGTTCTTTGCATGCAGTTTAGAAATTTGCTTCCTGCCAGGTAAAGGGATTTTGTTAGACTGTTCATATTGTACTTTCTTGCTTGTATTAGTAGCTTAAAAGGAAATAGAAGATTGATCTTGAACTGAAAGGAATTTTAGAAACTTGGGAAGGTCATAAGGACTTTGAAACTAATAGCCAGCATTTGAAGTTAGTTGCTTTTAGGGGAATCAGTCTTGGGGTATATCACATGTAAGATCTTAGAGATGGGACTTGTGGGCCCTGCCAGTTCTCAACCTGTATAAACACTTGTAGTTTCTGCTCTCCGTGTTTTCCAGTTTGAAAATGAAGCCAGATGTTGTGCTTAGGCACCTGTCCATTGCAGTGGCTGCCACTGACCAGAGCTACATGCCGCAGCAGGTGACTGTAGCTGTGGGGAGGAGTGCCAGCGATCTTCAGGAAGTCCGTGACGTGCACATTCCCAGCAATGTCACTGGCTACGTGACACTGCTGGAAAATGCCAACATCAGTCAGCTCTGTGAGTCAACCAAGATACGTCTTGCCCTTCTAACTAAGGGGATTGGGAGGGGAGGAAGAAGTCATGTTTTTTGGCGGGAAGACCTCTGAAGTAGAAAAGCTGTTTACTTTTCTTTGGAGATCTGATTTGCTTCTCATCATATACATGAAAGTGGTCATTATTTCGCCTATTCAGTGTTTTTAAAAGTTATAGAAAAGCAGTAAAACCTATTTTAATTAAAAATATTTTATTTTTGTTTTCTTATTAGAAAATTAGAAATATTTAGATAAAAATTATTCAAAATCCCACTACCCAGAGATTGTCGCTGTGAATGCGTTGGTATGGATCCTTCTAGACCTTTTCTTATATTTCTGTGTGTGTGTATGTCTGTGTGTATAAATACACACACACACGCACATATATGTATACACATTTTTAAAAATAAAAAATAGGTTTGCATATATATATATTTACATATATCTATACATGTCTTTTTACAAAAAATGGTGATATTTTGTACGTGCTCTTTTGTAACTTTTTAACGTGTTGTCTTATCATATATTCATGCACACCTTTATTTAGTGTTGTAAGAATATGCCTTAATTTTAACAAGCCTTTTATTCTTGGACATTTAGGTTGTTTCCATTTTTATACTATTATAACCTTGCTTCACACATAGCATTTTGGAAATAATCACAATTCTGTGATTTCTTTCCAGGCTTATTTCATTCAGGGAGCCGGAATGCTTCATGTTTTGTCTCATTTCTTCTAATGCTTTCCTGGGCCAAAAGAAGTATTCTTACTTTGCTCAAAGGAACTGAGGCCTGGGGAGGTAGAGTCTTTGTGTCTCACCCCTGGGCAAAGAAGTAGTTAAGCTTGTGGAGTAGAAGCTTCCTGTCTTATACTGTGGTGGTCTTTTCTCTAAATTGTGTCCTTTTAAACTTCTCACCTCCTTTCCAACCCAAATAAGAAATTATGACAGCTCTTAAAAGTGAGTCATGCCTATGCCATTTATCTGGACTTGATAATTAAAAAGAAATTCTCACAACTGCTATGAGCCAGCTGCTGTTTCATAACAACATCCAAATTTTGGAACTCTAGGAAAAATTTTTAGACATTTTCTTCCCGTGTATTTAATCAGGATTTTAAAAATGCACTTTGTGTTAATTATTAGAACTCATAAATGCCTGTGAAGCTTTGTGATATAAAGATTTAAGCCACCCTTAATTTTACACATGATTCTTTTGACTCCTTAGATTGGTCAATGCTTTTTTGACAAATTTATTATATATACTAGCTCCATTGCACACATCATTTATTTCTGGCATCAAAGTATATCTTCAGAATTTTCTTTTCGAAATGTGAATTACTATCTTGCTTTTAGTTGGAAGCCTAGCATTTGCTGAACTGAAGAAGTTAATCCAATACTGAATTTGTTGTTTGCGCTTGACAGATGTCCAGATTAACATAAAGCGTTGTCTTAGTGATGGATGTGACACTAGAATTCATGGTCTGAGGGCTGTTGGCTTTCAGAGAGTCAAGAAGTCTGGGGTCTCAGTCTCAGATGCTTCTGCAATATGGTATTGGTCTCTGCTGACATCTCTGGTGACGGCTTCCATGGAGACAAATCCCGCCTTTGTCCAAACAGTGCTACGCAACACTCAGTAAGTCGCTTTGCTTTCCAGTCTTGTCACGGGGCGCTCATTCTCTAACCCTTTAGGGCGAGTCACTGAGCAAGCAGCCTTTGATCATCGAGACTCAGTCAACAGCTGGGCCCCAGGTGCCCTGTTGTTTCCTGTTTGTGCCTTCAGCTCCTATCTTGTGAGGGGGTCCCACATGCCATTCCTCTTCCTTATCCACTGGGGAACAGTTGTTCACATTTACATAGCAATTTATATGGGATAAAACACCTTCAGATGCTATATATTATTTACCTACTTATGTCATAAAATGTATCTGTAAAAATTATCCCTGTTTTATAGACAGGAATACAGTGACCTTCCCTGAGGTATATGACCAGGCAGTGATGGATCAGTTTGAATCTAGGTCTTTGGACCTAGGCCCTAGGTTGAAAGCTCTTTTCACTAAAGAGTCAAATCTTTTCAAGGACACCAAATTAATTTATTTTTAAATGTAGAGTACCTTTGAAAATTTTCTTCTAAAAACTGTTAGGGCAAAAAGACTCAGTAGTAATAGATAAGGCAAAACAACTAGCTTCAGTAGCAATGAAGTATTAGTATTATATGTAAGTTTAATAACTGATAATAGGCACTATTAGTGCAGGCTATCAAAATATCAGATAAAAGAGATAGCTAATAGTTTGTTCTGTAGATGTCTTTTGAGATTTGTTATTGCTATTAAATAAAACTCTTCAGCAAATAATACTGCTGGCAGTGCTAGATCTGAAGGGTAATATTTGGCCAGACTCCTTTCTTCCTGCCTGTTTTAAAATTTAAAAAATAAAAAAAATTTCAAACTTAGAGAAATATTGCAAATTCGATGCAAAAAGAAAAAGTGGCTTCTTCCTGAGCCAGTTGAGAGTAATTTGCTAACCTGATGCCCCATGGTTCCTGAATATTTTATTTAGTATGTATTTCCTGCAAATGAGAACATGCTGCTACAACCATCAAAATCTGGAAATTAACATTGATATACATTGCTACCATCTAATTCTCAGATCCCGTTCAAATTTTGCTAGTTGTCTCGGTAATGTCCTTTATAGCAAAAGGATCCAGTCCAGAATCATACTTGGTATTTCATTGTCATGGATCTGTAGTTTCCTTTAATAAGGAACAATTCCTCTGTCTTTCCTTGACTTTTTTTTTTTTTTTCCTTGACTTTTAAGACTTGGACACTTTTGAAAATTATAGGTCAGTTATTTTGAAGAGTGTCCTTCAGTTTTGGTTTATCTGAAGTTTCATCATGATTAAAATTAGATTTTGTATCTTTGGCAGGAATATCATAGAAGTGATGATGGGTTCTCATTGCATCCCATCAGCGACACACAGCTTCAGATTGTCCTATTACTAGTTTGGTGATGTTAACTTCGACCTTTTGATGAAAGTGGTGTCTGCCAGACTTTTCCAGTGTAAAAGAATTCTTTTCCCTTTGTAATTAATAAATATTTTGTGAGGAGGTACTTCGAGACTATGTAAATATCCCATTCCTCATCAAACTATATTGGTATGACTCAAGATTGCTGTTTTATTCCCTGAGTTATAATCCATCACAGTTTTGGCGGTCAGATTGGCCCAGATTTGGCCGATGGCAACCCCTTCAGTCTGGTTCATATGTCCTTTTGATATGTCCTCATCTTCTTGGAACACTTCCTTACAACAAGATATTCCAGGCTTATCTTGAATGTCCCCTGCCATAGTCTTAGAATCAGCTGTTTTGCTCAAGAGTCATGGTCACTCTTAGTGGAGAGTTGTGTTTAGAAACTAAACAAACTAAACTCATTGCTGTTGGAGTGTTGCTTCTCTCAGTGTACACAGCTGGGAAATACATGTTTGTGTGTAAGTAATAGACGCATATGTGTATGCACAGACACATTGACACCTATATTTATTTCTATATCTGTAACACTGAAAACTCTGAGTTTATATTTCTAATAAACTCTGATAACTTCTAATTCTAATCCAGCACTACTGTTCATTCTAGTTTTCTCCCTTTCTCTATTTGTAACTCCCTTCTATGATTGTGAGAAACCTGGCTCCCATCATCCCTAAAATATTTACTTATTTAAACAATCCCGCTCTATATAACCAGTCTCCCACCTCCCTGGCCCTTGCCTGGACACCCTCCTCACCCTCTTGGTGCTTGCATTCCATGCCAGGCTGTCCCTTTGCTCCGTACCCCACTCCAATACCTCACTCTGGGCCACCATGCACCCCACCCACCCAAGGACACACGAGTGCCTACCTTGCACAGCCCTACTTTATGGACTGAATTTTCAGGAAGGGGAAGAGGAAAAGTTTTCTACCTTATTTTTGTGAAGCTACGCCACGTTGTTGAAGAACAGATATGTCCCTAAACAGTTGTAATAGTTAATTGGCAATGGTATCTTCGCTCCTAACTTTTAAATATCAGTGATCTTAAAACTATTCTAAAATTTAAAAATTATTTTTAAAAATCAATGAGGAAAAATAAGTAAGAAAAAAATATTATGAAACAAAAGTGGAAATAAATTCTGTAAATCCTTGCATGCCACTTAGGTGCATTTGACCTTGTTGATCGACTGTATGTTAGTGTAGCTGCCCTACTGATGCAGCTCATATAGAGGGGACAAGAAACGAGAGCAGAGTGGAAGCTGACACAGTGTTAGCCTTGCTGTTTTGTCTCTGTTGTGAAATGTAGAAATTAAATAATTTCAGGGATTCCCACTACTATTATCATAAAATGACTATCAAGTGTAGAATTTTGAGTGACTTTTTCTGTACCTTCACGTTGTTCGTGGTGCACTCATTGCCTAGCACAGTTCCTGGCACAAGTAGGTCTCAGTAATATTTTGTTGCATAAATTTATTAGATGACTGCTGGTCCAGAGGAGGTAAAGCTATTGTAAAAGGAGATGAGAAAAGAGAAACATTAAAGCAGACTCTGAGGTAGAAAGGCCAAGAAACACAGGCAGGAATAGAGAAGGTGACAGGTGCTGATATGTTTAGGATAAAATAAACATATCATGATGCATCTTTAGATACAAGAGATCTGAAGATGAATTTTTTGTGTGTGTCACAAACGGCTCTGCCCCTGGGGTCAAGTTTTCTAAGAACTCAGGGTTTTTCTGTAGACATATGTCTTTTGCTCATACTACTTAAAATGAACACTTGCTTCCAGAGGGTTGAATGAGCTTTTATAGAGGGAAATGGAACTCTTAAAGAAAAAGGAAAAGAAAAGAAAGAAAACCCATTAAACTGTTTAGCACCAGGACCCCTGCAGGAAAAAGGCTGATCTGTGTTATGTACCAGGTTCTCTGTGGGAACACTGTTTGTTGATAAGGGATTAATCCAAACAAGCTTCCAACAATTTTTTTTTTTGGTCTAAAATTGTATTATTAAGTTTATTGTTTGCCAGGGATTGTTCTGATCGCACATCTTACACTCCTAGGAAGGCACTGCAGCACATGCCTCCACTCTCCCTCTCGCCAGGACCTACAGATTTCTCAACGTTCCTGTCTCCCAACGTTCTGGAAGAAGTGGACGGCTTCCTCATAAGGATAACTAGGTAAAATCAAGGTTGAGGGCTTCCCTGGTGGCGCAGTGGTTGAGAATCCGCCTGCCAATGCAGGGGACACGGGTTCGAGCCCTGGTCTGGGAGGATCCCACGTGCCGCGGAGCAGCTGGGCCCGTGAGCCACAACTGCTGAGCCTGCGCGTCTGGAGCCTGTGCTCTGCAACAGGAGAGACCGCGATGGTGAGAGGCCCGCGCACCGCGATGAAGAGTGGCCCCCGCTTGCCACAAATGGAGAAAGCCCTCGCACAGAAACGAAGACCCAACACAGCCATAAATAAAATAAATTAAAAAAAAGATGGCTAGCAGGACATCAGAGCCGTTTAAAAAAAAAAAAAAAATTAAGGTTGATAAGGGCTGATGGGGGATGGAGGGCATATGTGCTTGATAAGTCTTTTTTGTTTTTTTAAATTTTAAAATCTTTTAAAGATTTTTTTTTTTTTTTAAGAATCATTTGTAGTGACTGAAGGGACAGTGAAATAACGGTGCACCCATGTAAACTCCATGATCTAGCAGCACAGCTGCCCTCAGGAATTGGGGGTGGGTGCTGAGTAGTCCTCGGATTCAGCTAGAGCAGGGGTCTCAAAGTCCAGAATGCAAAGCCTCTCAGTTCCCTCACATCCCCAGCCCAGCACCTGCTGTCTCCATGCACAGGTCTAACAAGCCTGATTGTCCGTAGACCTGGGAAAGGACACCCTGCAGGCTGTTTGAGGGGTCACGTAGTGTGGGGGCACTCAGCTCTGTCACAGTGAGCCCTGTTAGAGTACAAACCAGGCCCTGAGCCATCTAGACAGGGTTTTTTCTTTGTTTTTTCTTTTTTGGCCACACCACGTGGCATGTGGGGATCTTCGTTCCCCGACCAGGGATCAGACCCATGCCCCCGGCAGTGGAAGCACGGAGTCCTAACCACTGGACCGCCAGGGAAGTCCCCATCTAGACAGGTTTAAAAGTTTCAGTGTAATATGTTTAAAAAAGCAGATGTGATGTGGAATAGATCTAAAATATGTTATTGGTGCTTGAAGGAACAAGCCTTAACTCTCTGACCAAGCCAAATTATTACCCGAGGCTTCTTCATAGCAGGGGTTTATTACAACAGCTTATTTATTTTTGGTTTATAAAGTTTGACTTATTAAAGTTGATAGCATTACTTAATACTTATAGGTGAAGGTTACAGGAGTGAGAATTTAATTTCCTGGTCCTCTGGGTTGATTTAGTTTTTCTTTAGGCTGTCTTAAGGATTTTGAAAAAGTATTTCTGGAAAACAGAGAAAGCATATGGCAGGTTGATTTTGCTCATGTAATCAGTTACACAGAGTTTGAGCTACCTGGATTTTCTCATAATTTTAAGAAGTGAAGTGTTTTTTGTTCTTTGTTTATAGCTGCTGTTCTACTCCAGAGGTGGAGCTGACTCTTCTGGCTTTTGCACTAGCAAGAGGGAGTGTTGCCAAAGTGCTGAGCTCCCTGTGTACTGTCACTGACCACCTGGACACACACTATGACGCCTCATCCCTCATCTCATCCATGGCATCAGTCAGGCAGAGCCTGCTCCTTAAATATGGTAAATGACCTCTGCGTGATGCACACGTCATAAAACCATCACCAACGTGGGTCTTCCCGGCATCTTCTTATCTTTTTGTGTAGTTTGTGGGCTCGGTCGTTATAGTTATACAATGATTTCTGGAAGAACGTATCTTCTTTGGGGTTGGTAGGGAGAAGGGAGATGTTAGTTCATTTATGGATGCGTTAGCAGAAGAGGCTGAGTGTTCACTACGCTGTACTCCCAGGAGTTACTGGCCTAACCACTTAGGCTTGGTGGCCATTTGAACACAGCCGTCTTTGATAAAGTATGGGAGTGTCTCATGGTGTAGGTCAAGAGGTTGGGAAGTTGGAGTACCTCTCATCTGGAGCAGGGAGGAAACTACCCCAGACCCAGAGCAAAGGATCCTTGTCTTGGAATCCATCCCTCTGCATCCTCGTGATAGTTTATAGCTGGTTGGAACCACATATATGGTCATACATACATGCCTGCCACCACTTTCCCCTCCTGGGCCCAACGGCATCCATCTTAGCACTTTTCTACTGACCCAGGATGGGGCCTCCTAATCCTTCCCAACACTGGAGTCCGTACAGCTACTCTCAGATGACTGCAGTGGCCATGTGCTGTCCTGGCCTCTAGTGCTAAAGCTTCTGTCCACAAGTACAGCATTGGATCCCATCCTCTTCAGTAATAGAGGCAATACTGTGATATTTCCTCATGATGTTTGTACCTTTGCCTTAATATCACTTAATAATGTATTTTATGTTTAATTTTTTAAGTCTGACAATCGATGTCTTGTAAATCCAGTCCCTCCCCAATTTTGGAAAGGTCATTTTTTTGGAGGGGTAGGGGCCCGTAGAAGGCACAGCCAAATGGGAGGGATACGTAGTGTCTGGAAAATATTCTCCAGAAAGGTTTTTGATTCAGTTTAGCAGTTACTTGAGCAAGGAGCATGGGATGGAGGAGGAACGCATAGGGGGACTGTTCATTATTGATAATGTTCTAGTTCTGGGTTGGGTTATAGGTTAATAGGGTTATAAAGTTTTCATTATATTATTAAAACAAAAGAAAAAGAAAAGTTTTCAGATCATTATAGCAAAAGTTGATTTTTATAATTTTGAAAACTTTCAAAATTTGCCTGGAGATGTTTTAAAGAAACAAGACCCAGAACGCTAAGACATTATTTATATATTTAAATGCAATTACAATAAAATTAATTACTGGCTCCAAAACAGTGTCTTAGGAATTCCTCCCTTCCCCTGACTCGACACACAAATATGTTGAGCCTGTGCTATTAACCTGTGTCTTATAATGCGCTTTGTTTCCAGCTAGTGGTTATTCTAGAATGATTCTCCTCAGAATTACTTAGGGACGTAAGCTGTACTTTGTCTCTTTCAGGAAAGCAGAAAAGGATGGTGTCAACATTTGTCTAATATTACTTCCTATTTTAGCTGTTAAATGGGTGCACGTTTCCCGAGCAGTCTGGGTGTCCGCAGGCTCTGCATTTGCGCCGACGAGCATTCTAGTTCCCAGTTTTTCATAGTGCTAGCTTCCGGCTGTCTCTTTCTCCCTCTTTCTTTTCTTTGATCAGGTAAACCTCTGCAGTTGACTCTTCAGGCCTGTGATGTCAAGGGAAAAGAAGAGAAGTCAGGACCTGAAAACCTCCTTGTTGAGCCGTGGACGAGGGACGGTGAGTGGTGGACCTGTCGGGTTTTAGTGAGTAAAAAGGGCCATGGTGCTCACTAGAGGCTGTGTGAAACCGCGCTGTGGTCTTCAAAACTTTCAAGATACGCAGTCTTCGCTGTGATGTCCTTCAGTTGGCTTCAGTGGTTCCTGAACCGTTTGCGTGATTTCTTTACTACAGCGTTGCCACCTGCTAGGTGTCAGGCACCTGTAACAACTTAAAAGTACTTGAGAGCCTTCAGTTTTGAAAAGCAAAGACTTCTCCTCTTGGAATATAAAAAGTTACCATTTTTAAGTTCAGATTGTCTTTCTGTTGTGTTATGTCAAAGTATTGAGAAACTCAGTGGATCAGTGCTAAAAACGTAGCTTAAGATGAGGGTATTTCTCCATATGGCTGCTCTGGCATTTGAAGTGTCTGGAAGGAAGCCTCACTCCTTGCCTGGCGTCAGCATGGTGATTGCTGATGTGCTGTTCAGCACTGTGGCTCTTTTCCTCATCCAGGGAGTGTTTGTGAGTCTCTTCCTCATCCATCGTGTTGGCCAGCTGGTTAGTCTCCTGCACGTGTCCCCTTTCTACTCACTGTACTGCTTTGAATGTTGCCAGTTCAGAAGAGGACGTGGAATGTTCCAGCAGTTATCAAACATTGAAGGGAACTGGCCTTACCACTTTGGACTTGGTTTCCCCTTGGCTCTCCTCACAGCAGAGCAGACCTTGTGCCTTCTCAGTAGTCGCCTCCTCTCTGTCCTGTTTCCTGTGGGCATTAGCACCAGTGAAGTAAAGACGCCTGGGAAAACGTGCTTCACCAGTCACACCTCCTCCCGGTGGTCTTCTTAAACCGTGACTGCCTCACGAGGCAGGCTTCTTGCAGTCCTCGCTGAGCAGCTCAGCCCCTGCAGACACATTTCCTCCCCCACATTCATCTCCTGCCGCCCTGAGGGCCACCGCAGACCGCCCAGTCACCCGCCGTCCAAAGTGGGGTCGGGAGGAGGCGGTGGCAGCTCTTTGCCAGTTTCCCCCTCCCCACACTCAGGAAAGGCAAGACCACTCTACCAAAGGCCCCCTGCATTTTTCCTTTGCTCTCTGAAGAATTGGGATTTTTGTCTCTGGAGTATGTAAGGCAGAATCTTCTTAAAACCAGTGTATGGATTTTTTTTTCATACTCTCATCATCATCTACTGAAAGGTCTCTCTTGTTCTATCTTACTTTTTTAAACTTTTATAACAATTTCAAATCATCTCCATCTAGTCTTTCTTTTTAAAGACTTTATTTTTTTTTAAGAGCAGTTTTAGGTTTACAACAAAACTGGAAGGAGGTACAGAGATTTCCCATATGCCCCCTGCCCCACACATGCAGAGCCTCCCCCATTATCCACATCACTCACCAGAGTGGTACATTTTTACGAAGGGTGAACCTACATTGACACATCGTAATCACCCAAAGTCCATAGCTTACTTTAGGCTTCACTCTTGATGTCTTCCATTCTGTGGGTTTGAACAAATGTATAATGACCTATATCCATCATTATAATACCATACAGGGTGTTTTCATTGTCCTTAAAATCAGTCTGGATTTTTAACACCATTCTAAGTCTGAAAGCACCACAGGTTTTTCTGTAGCTATTGAAATGCGTTTGCCAGCTCTTCTGCCTGGTCTGATTTGAATAGTTTGTTACTCTCCCTGTGTCTTATCCATCCACCTCTCCTCCCTGCCTTCCACCTAACCTTGCATGGATAAATTGCATAAACTAGTTGTAGTGTGTGGATTTGTTATTTTTGTTGTGTTTCTGATGAGCACCCAGGTGGGGTGTGACTGGGCGTGGGGAGGAGCCTTGGTTTCCCTTGGTCTCTCCGTTCACAACCGTCACTGTCTGTTTCTTGTAACTCAGGTTAGGATTCGGTCCTCTGCAAAAAAATGAACCTGACGAGACAGGGAGGACAGAGGAAAGTCCTCACAGCTGGAACTGTGGGCTTTTGAGGAGTGATTTGTTTCTTCCCCTTACGGGGGCCAAAGCTCTTTTTCACTGCTACCTTTCAAGTTCCCCAGCTGCTGGGAAACACTGGACGTTCCCCCTTGCTGCACAGAGGGCCCGGAGAACCCGAACGTGGGCACTCCGAGGGCTGACCGCCTGTGAGCCACAGCCACGGGTCTGGTGTTTTAAAGGAGTGCAGGCTGCTGCCAATAGAACGGAAGGAGTAGGGTTATTAAATTCTTTACGTTTGAGATTGGTTATTTTCTTCTTGTCATTTTAAGAGAGTAAATTGGGCAGGCGGGGCATGGTGTCCAAACAGTTGTAGCTTTAAAATATTATAGGTTAGACATATGAGCTGGTTTTTTACCAAGAAAAGGAAGCACAGAGGTTTTATTTATTTACTTTTTAAGCTTTGTTTGTTTAATGTATGTATTTATTTGGGCCTTAAAAAAATTGATGGCAATGTTATTTTAAAAGAGTCTGATTCTTTTGACTTAAATTATTGCTTCAGCTACTTTGAGACTAATGAAAACTGGCAGCTACTCCCAGGCAGCATTTCGGCCTTTACAGTAGGTTTGATTAGTTAGAGGCATCCAGACCTCCGAGAAAAGGCGACAGTTCAATAATTGGGATAGTTTTTAGTATTACTGTTAGTAGAATTGTGTGAATTTCTGGCCGTATGGCTTCTTAAAATTGTCTGTAGAATTACTATTTGATAGCATTAGGTCAATAATAGCTTCTCCCTGTGATTTAGTAAAGGTTCCTTTGGATTTAATTTTCTTGGTTTTGGTGAAAAATAATGCATATTGTCTTATGGAGATTTAACTTCACAAATTTTTGTTTTATTGAACTCAGTGTAATAAAATAAGCATGAAATTGGTTTTAGTCTTTTCATCTTGATAAGGCAGAGTGGTTGAAAGCAGTTCATGGTTTCGGGAAGAATGGGTGGTCAGGCTGATTTGAGTAAATGTGTAAGTTATATAATTTACAGAGGTTGGAAAGAGAAAAGCAGCCTTGGATTTAACAGACCTTTTTGTAAATTTTTAAAGGATAATTAACAACAGCAAAAGAGGTGAACCACAACTCTCATACAAATATAAAATGAACACATGTCAATCTTTTTATTTATCCCATTAATTACTGAGGGAACCAGTAAGATGTTACAAGCAGGTCAAAGGAGAACTCATTAATACACGTAGACCAGTAAGAATGCTGACATGAATCTACAGATGGTTGCAAAATTGGTCAGTCTTCATAAGGAATAATCAGCTATGTTCCTATAGACACAATTTTTATTTCTGTGGACAAGAATCTTTTGCATTACTGTTATTATTCTACAATTTACAGAGTTGTAAAATAGTTCAGAGACAAAGAAAGGTGGAGATGACCCAAAGAGTGCACTAAACAAACACCCAGCATTCTTTTTTTGCCCATTTCAAAGACTTTTACAGTCTTTCCTGACAGAGTATTCAAGAAACTATCTAATTCCTCTCTCAGCCTTTAAGCCTGCTTGCTTCTAACAGCCCAGCCAAACGTCAGTCATGGTTTTAGGAATGGTTCAGAAAGATGATTGATTGTCCAGTCTTTTGTCTCTTTGAATTAAAGTCACAGTCCTTATCAACTTTTTATTTCTTTATCGTTACCTCAGAGCCGAGCAGCCTGTATTGTTGAAAAGTTGAAAAGATTGTGCTCTGACCAAGTTATACCTGGACCATGATCTGTTACCTCGGTGTCTATCAGGGGGGTTGCTTCTGCCCAGAGGGGAATTCTTTTTCTAATTTTCTTCTTTCTCTTTCTAATTTTTATGAGAGAACCAGATAGACTAGATGCCCTCTGCCTCAAAGGATATGCTTTGGTTTTGTTGGTCTTAGTTCTTAGGGTTATTACAGGTGCCTCAGTCATCCTAACTTTAGTTTTTCCTTTTTGTAGGTTTTCTTACAGAGACTGGAAAAACCAGAGCAAGTATTATTTTTTCTACAGGAACTGAATCTGCCTTCCAAGTTACTCAGATCAGAATTATGGTAATTCTTATTCTGCCTTCTTTAGGAAATGTTACTACTATTTTTAAAAATAGGATTGTATTTCAAAGGTCCATGTCACTGGTTTTTCATTGAACATTTAGTGATTATTTATTCTGTGTCAGGCCTGTAGCAGAAGGCAAGGGCACAAAGATGAATAGATTGTTAAGTCTGTAAATGGTGTGAGTATAAGGATCAAG
Organism: Balaenoptera borealis; assembly: GCF_965194805.1. Taxonomy (NCBI): domain Eukaryota; kingdom Metazoa; phylum Chordata; class Mammalia; order Artiodactyla; family Balaenopteridae; genus Balaenoptera; species Balaenoptera borealis. Next base: position 49,715,757 of record NC_138879.1, on the reverse strand, counting down.
AAAAGTAAGGAATCATTTCTAGGGAAGCAGCTTTCTTACTTTTCCAGGACTTAATGTATTTGAAATCTCATTTTGTTGGTTTGATTTTTGCGTTAAGCTATTTGAATTTGACCATGTTATTTGGGAACAAAATGGCCACAGAACTTTGGTCCCTGTGATGTACTTTATTTAGATCTCTATTTCCAGGTTCGACGTGGTGGCATTGGTGCCCAGTGTGGGTTGGTGTTTGCCTATAATTCATCTTCTGATAAATTTCATGCAGAAGAGCACTTCAAAAGGTTTGAAAAATATGACAAATGGAAGCTTCAGGAATTCAGGCAATTTGTAAGAAGCAGGTAAGGAACAGAATAAAAATCTTTATAGTTAATAAGATTGTATACATTCTCTTATTGGTGAAGTATGTTTTCTTTATAGAAAAGTTGCTACTAACCCATCTTCAGTGGCCATGAGCATTCATTGCTTTCTGGCAGCACATGTGAAGACATATATTTTAATTTGTTCATAGTCTCTTACTCGGTCCCTTCTGTGACCAGGTGTACACATCTTCAAAATGGTTGGGTAATAATACCTGCCTGAATTGTGGGCAGCCTGAGGTCTCTAGTCTTATCTAGCCACTGGAAAATTTACCCAGGCCCCAGCTTCCCTCCTCCTATTTTTGTGTTTTTACCGAAAATATTTATTAAGCACCTACGATGTGCTAGACCTGATGCTAGGTACTGAAGATACCGTAATGAGCAGATTGGCCCGTTCCCTGCTCTATAGAGCCTACTGTTTAGCTCAGAAGACAGATGATAAAGCCTACAGTGTCACAGTACTATAAATGCGAGGTAGCTAGGAGGGATAAGGTGCTCTGGGAGCATATGGCAGAGCACCTGACCTGATCAGGGAAGGCTTCCTGGAGGAAGTGTTGAATATGGATGAGCTAAAGCTAATTAACTACTTGAAGAAGTGGAAGCAGAGTGTCCTGAGCAAAGAGCAGAGCAGAGTTGAGAGCTCAGGTGGGGTCTGGCGTACACAAGGGACTGACGAGCCCCATGTTGCTGAGGTGTGCCGTGAGTTGGAGAGTGGGGAGAGGTGAAGCTGGAGAGCTAGGGAAGGGTCAGGTCATTGAAGGCCCTTTTGTCTCTGTTTCACGGTTTAGACTTTATCTTGAAAGCCATGGGGGCAGGGGCAGGGAGCAGGGTGGAGTGTTTGCTGAGGAGCTTCAAGAAGAACGAGGAGAGCTCGCATTCGTGGTTTGGAAGTGCTGCTCTGGAGCCTGCTGTGTGAGGTGGGCTGGAGGAGAGCGCGCGGGGAGGCCAGATGAAGTGGGGGGAGGCTGTCACGGTCACCTGGGAAGCCAGAGTGTGGGTAACCTCAACTAGAGCAGCAACAGGAGCCATGGAGAGATGTGGACGATTGAAGAGACGGCTAGAAAGGAGAAGCAGCAGGACCTGGTGAGTGACTGATGTACAGCAGGAGAGAGAAGGAGGCTTAGGCCTCAGTGAGTCCTGGATTTTTGGCTCGCCAGAGGGGACATTGGTAGCGCCTTTTTCTGAGACAGAAAATACCTCGGGGAAAACAGGTTTGTGGGAAGATGATGAGCTCAGTTTTGGTCCTGTTGGATTTGAGGTTCTAGGAAGTCTCTGAGATATCCCACAGCTAGTTGGATAAACAGGTGAGGAACCTAGAAGAGATGTTGTCCTGAAGGCAGAGATATGAGAGACATTTCGGTGATAGTTTAAAATGAATTAGAAGAGATCATTCTGGAGGAGTGTGTGGGCTGGGAAGAACAGAGACTTTAGGTCAACATGCTGAGAGGCACCAGCATTTATGGGGCAGCAGAGAAAGGGAGGCTGAGAAAAACAGCCATAGAAGCAGCAGGGAAGCCAGGGAAGTGTCCTCATGAAGCCAGGGGAAAATCGTGGTTAAAGAGGTAGGGAGTGGGCAACGGTGTTGGATGTTACCCCGGAGTCGGTGAGGTAAGTCTAGAAGTGGACTTGTTGGATTTAGCCACAGACGTCGTTGGTGACCTCTTGGACAGTGTTACATCCCTAATTACTAGTAGCAAGTTAAAACTCATGCAGCTGAGCCCGAGACTTGCCCTTTTTGCTCCTGTATTTCACAGGTAATGGGGTGCTGGAGTTTTTACTATCACTGAGTACTGTACTACTAGGCTTTCATGTACGTATGAACCACCGATAATTGTGTGAAAATGCGGATTCTGAATCAGTGGTTCTGCCTGGGCCCTGAGACCTTCATTTCTAACAAGCTCCCCGGCGACTCTGATGCTCCCCGACCACGGATCACACTTGGAATAACAAGGATCTAGAATAACTTCCTCTCTCTGCTGGACTTCCTTTGGTGGCATCCCTGACAAAGGGTCACTCAGCCTCCCTAGAATAAATATCCTTAATGATGGAGAACTCACTGCACTTCAGTAACATATTCTATCTATGTTTATTGAAATCTACACTTGTAATTTCAACTCTGTGGTCTTAATTTCAGCCCTCTAAATGAATTGAAACAAATCTGTCTCCCATCACGCATACATGCTTTTTAAAAAGATGCTTTTCTTTTTAAACAATAACTAGAGATTACACTTGTTTCTAAATAGCTGTGTCGCACTCCTGGGACATATTAATATAGGTTTTTTTTTTCCCTAAACCTGCTGTCAAACAAGATCTTTCACATCTTATATAGGATGATTTTTTTTTTGAACCTAAATGCAGGCTTATTTGCTAGTCCCTTGTTGATTTTAGCTCCTGGTTCCAGCCTGAACTACTCTGAAATCCTGATTTGCTTGGGCTACATATTATCAGTCCCTCTCCAGTTTGGAGATCAAAATGGTAATAGACATGTGTCTGTCTTCTTGCCTTTTTTTTTTTTTTTTTGTCTGCCCTCTGGTCAGACATCGGTCAGTCAGCACACTCTGGGACCAGCTGTTTGGTTGCTGTACATATTTAAGAGGACTGATACTTAGCTCTGTTTTCTCCACCCTGCCTGTGAGTTGGTGTAGTGAGCAAGGTTGCTTCTCCCCACTGTCTGACATCCTGCCAGCTCTCTGTATCTCAAGGATTTCCTTGATGACTCCCGAAGGGTGAATTGAAAAATCCTCAAACACACCATATTGATGAAAGTCATTGACATGGTTTGGGGCTAAGATGGAATACCACCTGTCCCATTGGTTTTAGGGTTAACTATATCATGAAAGGTTTATGCTAAGAAAGACTTAATGGTAAGAAGAGAACGTTTTTTTCTCTCTGTTACAGAACCTACTCTGGGTCCTTTGTCTTTTTCTTCTTGCTGTTTTCTTCTTGTAAATCCCTGTGTTTGCTTATCTTATCCATACAGAATACTCATGTGTTGGCTAGCTTGTTAGCCGTATCACAGACTAAATAGTTTAAAGTTTTAGGAATGTTACTTGAAAAGACTGCCATTTTCTCCTTCTCAGTTATTTAATTCCTGAAAAGGAAGTACCATTCAAGTATCCAATTTTAAAAAGAAACAGGGGCTTCCCTGGTGGCGCAGTGGTTAAGAATCCGCCTGCTAACACAGGGGACACGGGTTCGAGCCCTGGTACGGGAAGATCCTACCTGCCACGGAGCAACTAAGCCCGTGCGCCACAACTACTGAGCCTGCGCTCTAGAGCCTGTGAGCCACAACTGCTGAGCCCGCATGCCACAACTACTGAAGCCCGCGTGCCTAGAGTCTGTGCTCCGCAAGAGGAGAAGCCAATGCAATGAGAAGCCCGCGCACTGCAACAAACTGTAGCCCCCACTTGCCGCAACTAGAGAAAACCCGTGCGCAGCAACGAAGACCCAACGTAGCCAAAAATAAATAAATAAAATAAATAATAAAAAAAAAAGAAAAGAAATGGCACACAGTTATACTTCTTCAGCCTTTGGGTTGAAATGCTTCCCTGGAAGGACTTTTATTTTTTTTTTTAGAGCAGTTTGCCTGTCCATCAGCTCACTTATTTATTTTTTTTTTAATTATTTATTTATTTATTTATTTATTTATGGCTGTGTTGGGTCTTCGTTTCTGTGCGAGGGCTTTCTCTAGTTGCAGCAACTGGGGACCACTCTTCATCGCGGTGTGCGGGCCTCTCACTATCGCGGCCTCTCTCGTGGCGGAGCACAAGCTCCAGACGCGCAGGCTCAGCAATTGTGGCTCACGGGCCTAGTCGCTCCGCAGCATGTGGGATCTTCCCAGACTATGGCTCGAACCCGTGTCCCCTGATTGGCAGGCAGATTCTCAACCACTGCGCCACCAGGGAAGCCCAGGACTTCTTAAGTAATAGGGAAAAATCCTGAGGCCTGTGGAGGCTGAAGTTTTCCTTTTTTGGAGCTCCAGGATCTGAAAGCTCCTCAGCTTTTACCCTTCAGCTGTTGCAATTGTGAATCTCAGGCCAGTCGTACCTATGTTAGCCAGACCTAGGGAAAGAAAACTGAACCTGCCTCTCCTTTGGATTTTTCCAGAAGCACACACCAGCTGTTGCATTGTACCTTATTCCTGAGTATCTTCATCTCAGATGCCTTGACTTCAGGTCTCATTCTTCAGATAAGCCAGTTATCTAGAGAAGCAAACTTCCCTTAGTTCCCAGGTTATATTTGGGACTAATAATAGTTCCCATTGCACAGATGAGGAGGCTGAGAAGTGGGGAGGATGTTACCACCAGCTCCCTCGTATGCTCAGAGAGGCACCACGTGCCACACCCCGTCCTCGATTGTTAACCGACAGGCCGTGTAAACAAGTTAAATGCCATTTAGGTGGTGCCTTATTCGTTAGACCCTTGAGAAGTTTAGGAATAGGAGAACATTTTGTGATTACCTTTGTGTTTACAGGATTGGTTGCCCGTCTGATAACCTTGGCGAGGATGATCCTATTGGCTGGTTTGAGCTGGAGGAAGAGTGGGATGAAGCAGATGTCAAGTTGCAACAGTGCAGGGTTGCCAAGGTAAGTATCAGTGAGGTGTGGCCTTCGCGCACTTGCCCACTCCCCTCCTTTTGTACTGTGTTTATCAAGCAGTTATTGTGTGCCAGTCCTGTGCCAGCACTGGAACCCTGCAGGTGAGTCAGACGTGATCATGACCTTCACGGAGCTCCGAGTCTAGTGGGAGACACAGATGTATGAGACACTGTGATATGGGCTGATAAAGAGACACACGGGGCTGTTGCAGCCCGAAGGAACAATATTTACCCAGCCTGGAATTCACTAGGGAAGGCTTCCCAGGAAAGTTGGTGCGATGCCAAGTGTTGAAAGTTGATTAAGCTGTCATCTTTAGCCAGGCTGAGAGGTGTGGAGAAAGGCCTCTCAGGCTGAGGGAGCAGTAAGTCCACAGGCCTAAATGCAAGAGAGATGTCTTTCCGTAGCTATGAAAGAAACAATGATTATCTGGCTACTTAATTTTTTTTAACCTCCGTTGTGAATCTTAGTAAGAAGCTTAAATAAGAGAAACAAGAACTATCTTCAGGACTTGTACATAGTAGGCGCTCAGTAAATATTTACGCAGCTAAGTAGTGGATTCTGAAAGGCCCTCAACAAAGGATCTTTCACTATAATAAGCAGAGAGTGTGCATAGAAGTTGGGCTTTGCAAATGGCTTTAGCTTTGAGCAGACAAGGCTGTGTCCTGGGCTCCCAGCACATGGATTACAGGTAAGTGGGGGCTTGGAGATGATCCCTTAGGGCAGTCATTGACTGTTTTCACCATATAGCTCTTGTCTTTTTCAAAATGACTGTGCCACAGAACAGACGTCCTTCTCTTATTCATCCTGTCTTATCCTGTTTTTGCCTTGAAGCAGGAATAGTGCCGTTTCTCATATTGTGATCTTTCCCCAAACCTGACTTCAGTGTTTGTATTGTCTCTTCCCTGTTTGTTGTAGTTGCTGGACTTACACTTTGTGTCTCCAGTGCTAGGCATAGTGGTACCTCATTAATTATTAAAGTCACAGGAAGACCTGCCCAGAAAGGCCTTTATTTCCCTTTTGTCAGTACCTGGGGCTTCTAAGTCCTTCTCGTCACCTCTGTCTTGTCCTTTTCCAGTATTTGATGGTGAAGTTCCTCTGCACCCGCCAGGAGTCGGCAGAGCGCCTGGGAGTACAAGGCTTGAGCGTCAGTGGGTGCCTCCGGCCCGCGAGGGCAGAAGCGGAGCAGAGCATCGTCCGTGCTCACTGCAGAAAGGGCGTGGAGGAGAGCGTCTGTGGGGCCACACTGCTTCTCAGCACCCTTCACTTCATCCAGCAGCTCGCCCATGACCTGGTAGTGTTTCCTCAGTTGTTAGACCTCATTCCTTTGGGAAGAGTAACGACAGCGTCTGGGGAAAGGAACACCAGCCGGTGAAACCTGGCCCTGCTGAAGCCATGCAGTACGAATGAGGAGGGCAGGCATCGGGCTGCTGTGATGACGTTGGGAGGCCAAGGGGAGTGAGGCGTTGGGCATTGATGGCGTCAGTCAGTGGCAGACGAAGTGGCATGTGGTCACCATTGTGAGGTTTCCTGGGATAGACCTGCATACAGATCTTAAAGAGCCCCAGCTTTGGTTGCCAGGGAGACAAAGCACATTTATGGGATTTATGTCTTCTTTAAGCCCTAGAATTATTCCTGAAGTTTAGGTGAATTCTGTTTGTTTACTAAAAGTACCAAAAATAATAACAGGATTTTTTTTTTAATTGAAATATAGTTGACTTACAGTATTAGTTTCATGGTAATCTGATCCATGCAAAGTTATTATAAAATATTGACTATATTCCCTGTATTGTACATTATATCCTTGTAACTTAAATTTTATTTTATACCTAGTAGTTTGTACCTCTTAATCTCTTTCACCTATTTTTGCCCTTCCCCACACTCCACTCCCCTCTCGTAACCACTAGTTTGTTCTCTGCATCTGTGAGTCTGTTTCTGCTTTGTTATATTTGTTTGTTTATTTCATTTTTTAGATTTCACATATAAGTGAAAACTTACAGTATTTGTCTTTCTCTGTCTGACTTATTTCATTAGGCATAATACCCTCCAGGTCCATCCATGTTGTCACAAATGGCAAAATTTCGTTCTACTTATGGCTGAATAATATTCCATTGTATACATACACCATATCTTCTTTATCCATTCATTTGTTGATGGACACTTAGGTTGCTTCCATATCTTGGCTATTGTAAATAATGCTGCTGTGAACATTGTGTTTTTGATACTGACTTCTACAGTCACTAATAAAAACACAGTGACAGTCTACTCAAAGAAAGGTTCTTGCAGCCATCACTACAGAGAACATGGCTTATCACTCAGGAATCCGGTGGAGCCCTCTCACGTGTGGTACGCAACAGTGTCTACTCTTGACCTGCATTCTGCTTCAGGGCACATTCAGAGGCTGGTGACTCAATTTGTATATGGATTGTTTGGTCTTTGTTACTGGAGCTCTCCTATCACAGCAGAAAACAGCAAATGAGAGGGAGATGCGTAGGAGTAGCAGAAGCGATCACAGCAGAATTGATCTTTCAGCCTACATGCAGGGAAGGGTCAAAGCATGCTGCAGGATGGTCCTGGACAATAATCATCGCCAAGTAAAGATTCACTTATGTTCCAGGTGTAGTATCTGTGAAGTCAAGGAGCTTCCATGGGGATGTGTGTGTATATGTTACGTGTATATATACATTCACGTACATATGTACACACACACGTATTTTAGAAAGTTTCACACCAAAAACAGTTGTTCACGGACTTTTTAGTTTAAGCATCAGTTATGTTGGAATTTTACACATGCGGAGCCACCTTATCCCTTAACAGTGAGAAGTAAATGAGCCATTACAATATTTCTCTAAATGCATTTTTCAATTTTATTTTTTCTGGTCTTTATTATTTTTTAGGTACAGCAGAAGGAAAGTGGCTTAAAATACAGATCTTTTCTGGACTTCGCGGGTCTTGATTTGCAGATCTTTTGGGATTTTTACAGTAAATTAAAGCAAAAGTAAGTCAGAATTTGTTACAAGATGATAATCGTATATTGATAAGCACAACTGAAAACACTGAGTTTTGCTGTTCTAAAAGGACAATTTTTTTCTTCCAAGATTTTTTACTTCCTACTAGTTTATACTGCTCTGATTCGAAAGATTTGGTTATTGTTGAAAATAAACATCTTACATTTCTACAAAGTGCTTTATTTGGGCAGTGTTTTTGCAAGCATTTTGTCATTTATATTACAACCTTATAATGATAAGCAGGTCAAGGATTATAGTATTCTCATTATACTACTGAAGAAACAGAATCAGAGGTGCATTTCTTTACCCAGAGTGGGCACAGTCAGACAGGGTCTGTGTTTTCAGACTCTACCCAGTCCATTGTTCTTTCCTTTCCACCTTTCTGCCTCTGGTTGGCATTCTTTTTACTGAGCCTGATGCCTAGCGGGGAGAGCCCTTTGTAGATAGTTGTTTGGCTTGGAGGGTAAAAGCAACTTGCATTTTTGCTCTCTGACATTCTTTGTCTTTCTGTAGCCCAAGGGAAGAATGCATCTGTGCCCAAACCCTGCTTCTGCAGCTCCTCCAGAGCTGTTTCTCCGTGCTGCAAGGAGACGCGTCGGCCACCTCTGAGGACGCCAAGGCTCCAAGCATGAGCTGTAGGCGGGTAGAGGCCGCCAAGGAGCTCTACACACACCTATGTGATGGTAGGGATTGGGGTTCTTCTTTACTGTGACCCTGAGCTCGTAGCCTGCAGGGCCTTTTGCTTTAGAGAACAGGGGGTCCTCTGACCATGCAAACCCAGGAAAGGGTTTACATCTTTGGAAAATGAGTTTCCGTGATCCTCTTTTGAATCATTATTTGCAGTTCAGGATTTAGTCCCTCTTCAACGACTTCCTCCTGGTTTCTGATATACAGTTGTGTTATATTGAGAGTAATTGCTGTCACACTCCAGTCTTCACTTCAACTGAGACACGGGGATGAGGCTGATAGATTGAGGTGGGGAGATGATAATATTAATTGAGAATAAAACACGTGATCATCTGAAGTTATTTTTAAAGCTTCGCCAAGTTGTGTCTCAAAAAGACAGAAATAATGAAATAAAAGCTGGTACATAGAGTCTTTATTTTTGTTAAATGTAAACAAATAAAAAAATAATTTCTTTACACTGCCTAGCCTGTACAGAAGTATTTCTTTGCTCTGGTAGCGAGTTTATGGGCTAAAGCTGATATATATATTGTAAGTGAATAGGTGGGATATATTAAAGCTGATTATTCATTTTTATCAGTGGTGGATAGGGTGGATGGAGACTCTGCACCCATGGAAATATTGAAACAAGAAGTCAGGAATACCCTTCTTAATGGGGCTGCCGTCTTCTTTCCTGATCGACAGACCCGGCGGGACCATCTCTTCACCATGATGGTAATTATTTACGTTAAAAGTACGGATTCCATTCCAGAACTCTGTTGGGGTGAAACTTATTAGTCTTTGTTTTCTCTGAATATCCTCTCAGTTTCAGTTTCCTAAATGTGTATTTAATACTGTGTGCAAAGTTTTGTGTGGGACACAGGTATCTAAGGACATAGCACTGTACTCAGGGTGGGGATGACAGATAATCCTGACCTCCGTTTTAGAACCCGTTGAATCACAAAGGGAGAGCTTAGTCTCCTTCAGCTTTATGACATGCCTACAACCAAGTGTTCTTTTTAACATTTTAACCTTTTATTTAATATTTATTTTTATTTATGTATTTATTTTGGGTCTTAGTTGTGGCACATGGGATCTTTCATTGCGGAGCGTGGGCTCATCGTGGCAGGGCGCGGGCTTCTCTCTAGTTGTGGTGCACAGGCTTCTCTCTGGTGGCGCACGGGCTCCAGAGTGTGTGGGCTCTGTAGCTGCGACACGAGGGCTCTCTAGTTGTGGCGCGTGGGCTTAGTTGCTTGTGGCATGTGGGATCTTAGTTCCCCGACCAGGGATCAAACCTTAGTCCCCTGCATTGGCAGGTGGATTCTTAACCACTGGACCATCAGGGAGGTTCCAACATTTTAACTTTTTTTTTTTTTTAAATAAATTTATTTATTTATTTATTTGTGGTTGCATTAGGTCTTCGTTGCTGCATGCGGGCTTTCTTTAGTTGCGTCGAGTGGGGGCTACTCTTTCTTCTGGTGTGCGGGCTTCTCATTGTGGTGGCTTCTCTTGTTGTGGAGCACAGGCTCTAGGCACGCGGGCTTCAGTAGTTGCAGCACATGGGCTCAGTAGTTGTGGCTCACGAGCTCTAGAGCACAGGCTCAGTAGTTGTGGCGCTCGGGCTTAGTTGCTCCGCGGCATGTGGGACCTTCCGAGACCAGGGCTCGAACCCGAGTCCCCTGCATTGGCAGGTGGATTCTTAACCACTGAGCCACCAGGGAAGCCCCTATTTTAACTTTTTATTATGGGAAAATCTAAATACAAAACTAGACTAAATAATACATATAATGAATCCCTCCAACCCCCTAAGTGTACTCATCACCTAGATTCAATAATTATAAACTTAGGCTAATCTTGTTTCATCTGTAATATACTTCACCCACTCCCACCCCTCTTTATTATTTCAAAGTAAATCCCTGACTTATTTTATTCATAAATATTTCAGTTTATATCTGTAAAGAAAATACAACCAAGTTTTAATCTTCCCGCCCAAAATTATGATTTATCCTAGGAATTCAAGGATGGTTTAACATTAGAAAATCAGTCAATGAAATCAGAGAGGAAAAAAATCATATTGATAAATGCAGAAAAAATTTTAATAAGATTAACTTCTGATGATGATTCAAACAACAAAACCATTAGCAAACTTGATATAAAAGGGAAGTTCCTTAATCTCTTGGAGGGCATGTATCCAAAACCTACAATAAACAATGTACTGGTCTTTGGGACACTGACTCATCCCTTCCAAAATGAGGTATAAAACAAGGATGCTTACTGTCACTGCTTCTCTTTGATATTATATTAGAAGGCCTAGCCAGTGCTGTAGGACAAAGAAAAGAAATTTTAAAAATAACAATTAGAAAGAATAAAACAAATAATCATTCTTTGTCTGTTTAGACAAACAACTATTAGAATTACTGAGAAGACTTTGATGAAGAAAACGAGATGCAGCATTTAAAAGGGCATTTCTGTATGTAACAGCTAATTAGTAAATGCAATAAAAGTGCCCTGTCGGATGCATAAAGCCCCATAGAAACAAAAAAGGGAATAAAAGAAGCATAAAATGTGGTCCCTGATGCCAAATGACTGCAGTCCAGTTGGGGGCACTGCCACAAGGAAAAACTGACCCTATATGCAATAGGTGTTTAGAGGAGAATTTTGTTCAGGTTAAGTGATGGAGGAAGGTTTCCGAGAGGAGGGAGGATCTTTGGTTGTTTTCAGCTGCCTGCAAAATTTGCATATCAGCTTGAGGGATCAGGTTTTTTTCTTCTAGTTTTATTGAGATATATTGACATACAGCATTGTATAAGTTTAAGGTGCACAGCATAATGACCTGACTTACATACATCATGAAATGATTATCACAGTAAATTGGATGAACATCCATCATCTCATATAAATTAAAGAAATCTCAAAATTAAAGAAACGGAAAAACAATTTTTCTCCTTGTGATGAGAACTCTTAGGATTTACTCTCTTGACCTCTTTCATATATAACACGCAGCAGTGTTAATCACATTTATCACGTTGTACGTTACATTCCTAGTATTTAGCTTATAACTAGAAGTTTGTACCTTTTGACTGCCTTCATCCAATTCCTCTGACCCCTGCCTCTGATCTCTTTTTCTATGAGTTTGTTTGTTTTTGAAGTGTAATTGACCTACAGCACTACATTATTTCCTGTTATACAGCATAGTGATTCAATATTTCTGTACATTTCAAAATGATCACCACGATAAGTCTATTTTATGATATGTCACCATATGAAGATATTACATAGTTATTGACTATATTCTCCACACTGTGCATTTCATACCTGGGACTCATTTAATCTGCAGCTGGAAGTTTGTACCTCTTAATCTCCCTCATCTATTTCTTCCCTCCTTCCACCCCTCTCCCCTCTGGGAACCACCTGTTTCTGGGAACCATCTTTGTATCTATGACTTTGTTCCTGTTTCGTTATGTTTGTTCATTTGTTTTGTTTTTTAAATTCTACATATAAATGAAATCATACAATATTTGTCTTTCTCTGTGTGACTTATTTCACTTAGCATAATACCCTCTAGGTCCATCCATGTCACAAATGGCGAGATTTTATGGCTAATATTCATTCATCGTGTGTGTGTGTATATATATATCTCACATCTTCTTTATCCGTTCATCTGTTGATGGGCACTTAGGTTGCTTCCATATCTTGGCTATTGTAAATAATGCTGCAATGAATATAAGGGTGCATATATCTTTTCTAATTAGTGTTTTTGTTTTCTCTGGATAAATATCCAGGAGTGGAATTTGCTGGATCATATGGTAGTTCTGTTTTTAATTTTTTGAGCACCCTCAAAAGCCATTCGTTTTCTATAATGGCTGCACCGATTACATTCCCACCAACAGTGCACGAGGGGTTCCCTTTGGATCAGTTTTTACTTCGTGAGTTTTAACCTTTGACAGCATCAGCTGACTCTGAATTGTGGAAGAATCTCTGTCCCACTTGTTTGCTGGAAGCATTTATCAGGCAGCTGAGCAAATGGTTTTTTTGTTAGCTCGTGTCCCACACAGAAAAATAGAGGACATGCGACCTCTTGAATGACATTGCTGTGTGTTAGTAAAGCAGCCCATTAACTTTTCCTTTGCCCATCTATCTGACAGCAGTGGTAAGGTCTATATTTTTTTTCCCTTCTCGTGCAGATGAATTAAACTGCTGTCATTTGTGACCATATCTTATCTCTCCCGCCCTCTTGCACCAGGCAGGGCCCCGGGTCTTAAATCCTCTGGAAATCTCTGCCAGTGCCTTGCATAGCAGTAGGTGTTCAACACATTTATTGAATTAAGAAAAAAAAAAAGTGCCCGCAGAGTAACCCATAGCCTCATCAGGGGATGTGATTCCTTCAACTGTCCCCGTAGGCTGTTTGGACTTATACAGAGAAAGCTTAGATCCTGTTTAAAAAAACAAACAGAAAGCTCACCAGAAAGGCGCTCTGTCTCTGCCCCCTCCTCTTGGGATGGCCTGCCCAGGGATGAAAATAGACATCTTTTGGAAGTCACCTTCCTAACATTTGCATCAAGCTTTCCTGCAGGAAGGCTTGGAAATGTCAGCTTCCGCAGTGAACAGACGTACACCTGCCGTCTCTTGGTTCTGCTCCCTCTTCGCGCTGGGCCAGGTCTAAGTTGGGCCCGTCAGGTGGTGTGCTGACCCCGGCTTTCCCCATGTTTGGGATCAGTGGGCCATGGCATTTTGTGCTGCTCTAGGGCTCTAGAATGTTGTGGAATAGATTTCCTGACTATGCAGCTTCTTGTGTTCTAGAAGAATGTCACCGAGCAGGAACACAAGCAGTCCCTGCAGCTCACTTTCCGCTCACTCTGCACGTATTTTAGGTAAGTCTACAGTTCTTTTCAGCAGTCCAGTATTTCAGATCTTTGCAGCGTTGTTTTCTTGAGCTCTCCCTTCCTTTCCCGTGCTTTTGGAGTAACCAAGTACTTCCCTCACTCAGCCAGGTTTCTAGAGTGAGGTATCAGTAGACTCAGAAGTGACCAAAACAGTGGTAGAATAATAGTCTTGTCAAGAGCTTGCTCCAAGTCCCAGTCACTGTAAGACACTTCAGAGTTGAACCCATGGGGAATCGCCTTGAATGCTTCAGTTTCTACATGATTTTTGAAGACAAAAACAGAAGCTGAAGGAGTTTGGAGTCCAGTCCTCAAGTCTAAAAACCCAGATACGTTAAAGCCCAACTGCAGAGGCACAGAGTGGTAGTTTAGCAAAAACTGTGCTGGGAGGGGTGACATGGAGACCATTACCTGCTTTGACTCCCAAAGAAGCTCATGGGCCTGTAGGTTGCATTATTAGAGGTATATATAGACTTTTGAAGGAGGGAGGGGACTAAAAGCCTGAGCAACTGTCTGCAGGTCAGACTATACCTGGTACGGAGGCCGATTTAGAGGACTGTATAAGATGTCTTCAGAATCGACTATCAAGGATGATGAAAGAGCCTGGGGCTCATGTGAAGAACCTTTGAAGACACAGGGAGTGTTTAGCCTGGATTGTCAGATTAGCAGTCATGAGGTTAGGTGTATTTCCTGTTGGTGGCCAAGGTGATTTATTCATCGTATTTATTCCCTGGAATCTTTTCTGAGGACTTGCAGATTTATGGGCCTGTGCTTACATAAGTACATGTGGACAGACAGTGGCACAGACCCAGCTGGGACCCTGGCCTTTTCCTGACCCAAACTCCTCACATCCCATAGAACTGACAGTGAAATCTTGCTAGGTTCCCTTTTGGAACCTTTTGAGATAGACAGCGTGAAAATCCCCTTCCTGAAACAAGGTGTCATGACTAATTTGTGTCCTTCCAGTGATAAGGACCCAGGCGGCCTTCTGCTGTTACCTGAGAAAGGCGACCTGGCCGGCGTGGACATCAGTGAAGTGCTGGCGGCCGTGAGCGCTCTGCTGTCTGTTGCCGCTCGAGAGGTAACTGATGCCGCACTGCTTCCTGTGCCTCTTGCCTTTAGGAGACGGGGTGGGGCAGTCATGGCTCCTTCCCCTTTAGCCCTCATTTACAGCACGATTGTAACTTTGCCGGTGACTGTCACACACGTGCACAGAGGTTTCCCCGCCTGCCTTTGCTTCTAGTCAGCAGCTCCTGCAGATGAGCGAGAGGGTGCTTCCCTGCGCCTTGGTAGTCAGCCAGCAATAAATACCTGAAAGTGCTCAGTAAGACTCCCTTTGAAAAGGAGTGGGTATTTACTGAGTGCCCTCGTGGTGTCAGTCAGCGAGCCCAGCGCATAGTCCTATATTTGTGGTGTGAATTCTGTGGAAAAAGCCTTTAACTTTTTTTAAAATTTAAGATTACTTAGCAAACCCACAGGCTAATCAAATCTGAAAAGATGGTCTCTTTTTTTCTGCGCTAATGATATTTTAAAGTTTTTTTCTTTTTTTTTTTTTAACATGAAGGATTTTGTTTCTCAAAACGTAGTCCATTTGTCACCTGGATCAGAATCGCCTGGTACATTGTGGCAAACATTTGGATTTCTAGGTCCCACCCCAAGCTACTGATTTAGAATCTCTGGGGGTAGGGCTTAAAACTCTGCATTGTATCAAGCACCCCCAGAGATTCTGAAGTAGCAGAAGCCCTGTAGTAGCGGACCAAGCACTGCCTCTCTGGATAAAATACAGGAACCAGGGAGTTAGAGGAGATGTTGTGGAGAGAGTGCAGACCACACCCTTGATGTGTTTAATGACGTGGCTGAACTTGGTGTCTTTAAATCTCTTATGTTTTTGTTGGTGCTTTGCTGTTTTCAGGTTGCTTCTAGAGCCGTGATTTAGTTCATTCCCAGCTGCCTGCGGTGGTAGGCCACTCAGCACTTACCCCCCCATTTGCTCACAGGGACCTTAGAGAGCTTTCAGTGTGCTGGGTTGTCATTTGTAGTGTGCTAGGTCACACTGGGCTGGCCACTATTTAGACCTAATATTAGTTTAAATTCAGGGTTATTTTTATTTTACTGTGATGCCTGTGTTCTTTAAGGTAATGTATTGACTTTATAAGCCTTAACTGTTTTTAATCAATGCTCTATTTTCTGCTGTCACGTTAATGTTCTCTTTGGTTATTTTCTCCTTTCTGTCTTCTTTCCAGACCCATCTCTTGAGTCTCCCTTAAAAATCTTACTCCAGCCTACTGCCCATCAGTTTTTGCTCTGCCCTGGTTAGCCGTGTGTCATTCTCATCTGTTTTTATTTCTGCCATTTCCCACACTTGCCCTTTCTTCTGGAGCTCATCTAAATTCTGTGTTTCCCAGACCGCTGAATTCTTAAGTTCTACGTTCCCATCATCAGTGCCCCTGGGCACAAGTCTCCAGTGTTCTCACTGGTTTTCGTGGGTGTTAATTCTGCCTCCTGCGTGAGCCGGTATGTGCTGGAGCCAGGACTAAAACACAGGCTATTCGACTCTTAGTCTTGTCCCCTTTCCACTCGGTCAGGTGTGCTGTGAGTTGTACGTAGAGAGCGAGATAGCATTTGTCCAAGAGAATTCCTTATAATCTTCACTATTTGGAGATCACATGATTGTCTTTTCTTCCCTGTCACTTTCCTGTGATACAAAGGAAGTTAGAAACTTCACTGAACCTCCCAGGCCAGGGATCACTGCAGCCATTGAGATATTTCCTTGAATTATCTCTTTGAGTAAGAAACATTTATGGTTGTACTAAAGAAGAAGAGTTAGATTTAAAAAAACTTTTTTTCAAGGTGGTCAGAAATGTACCTAGTCTGAAAAATTTCTCGCAAGTCTGTTAATTCAGTAGAGATCCACTAAGAGCCTGCTATGTGCCGGGCCCTGTGCGAGGCACGGGGGTACAGTGCCAAAAGAGCACAGTCTTGAGGAGCAGGCAAACATGTGATCAGTTATAACACAGTAAGGGCCTAAAAGCATAGGTCCTGTGGGTACAGAAGAGCACACCTGACCCTATCTGGTGGGAGAAGGCAGTAGAGCTTGAGAAGGGCTTTTTGGAGGAGGTGGTGCTGGAGCTCCTTGTGAGCCCACGAACGGAGTCTGATCAGGCATAGAGGAAGGGGTGTTCTTAATCGAACGGCATAAGTAACAGGCCAGTGACAAGATGGGGAGGAGCAGGTATTTGAAGAGGAGAATGGTAACGGCCAGGCTTTGAACATGTTGGGTTTATGGTTCTGGTAGGACTTCAGGTGACAGTGTCTGGTTGGACCCTCAGGAGCTGAGTCAGTGCTGGAGATGGGGATTTGCAGTCATTCACCAGCAGGTGACAGTTGAAGCCATGAATGTCAATGTCCTCTCATCGCCTGTGGGCATCTGTGTAGAAAGGGCAGCCAGGAGAGTGAGAAGGAGAGGCAGGAAGAAAGTCAGGGGCCACAGAAGCTGAGAGAGGAGAGAGCTTCAAGTAGGACCGTGGTTGGCACAGCTACCAGGGCTGAGGTTCAGTGGGGAGGCTTTGCTCTCTAGGTGGCAACTAATGCCTTTGACGAATGGCTTCAACGAGTGGTGGGGGCAGGAGGGGTAGAATGGCAGGGAGGGGAAAGGCAAGCACAGCAGGTGTAGGCAACTTTTTCAAACGGAACACACGTACAAAAAATATGTATATTGATGGACAATTTAAAGAAACAACTATCCATTTTAAGAAGTGGAACATTACCAATATTTTTGCAGTCTGCCCCCCCTGCCCAGTGCCCTTCCATGGCTCACCTTCCTCCTTCCTCATCAGAGGTAGCCACCATTCTGAAATTTATGTTCATCATTTCCTTGTTTTTCTTTCTACTTATCCCTACATAGCAGGCTTGTTTTCCCTGGTTTTGGTCTTTAATGGAGTCAAGTGGCATACAGTCTTCTGGGACAAGTTTTTTTCACTCAACAGCATTTTTGAGATTCATGCATGTTGATGTATGTGTTGCAGTTCTCCCCCCCCCCCACCCCCAACCCACTGGCACACAATATTCCCCTTATGAATCTGCCATAATTTATTTATCCATTTTACTTTGGAGGGATAGTTGGGTTGTTTCCAATTCGGGGCATTTACATGGAAGTAATATATCTTGTGGTTTGTAGATGCAAGAATTTATCCCTAGAGGTCATTTGACTCTTCAGAGAAACTGGAGAATAAAGATGATGGTTAGAGAGCCATAGTGGGATAAAGAATTGTCTTTTAAAATGGGAGAGATTTGATTGAAGGCTCAGGGGACGGAGCCGGAGAGAAAAGGAATTTTTGAAGATGTGTGAGAGAGAGAGAGAGAGAGAGAGAGAGAGAGAGAGAGAGAGAGAGAGGGAGAGAGGGGCGAGATAACCGTGGCTAAGGTTCCTAAGGGGTGGAAGGGGGATGGCACGTGGAGTCCAAACCATCTGTAAAGGCTCTGAACAGCTGGAGGGCAAGAGAGGGGTTTTCATAATACCATCTTTCTTGGTCACTTTTGGGTTGAATATTCCCCACTTCTCTAGAATCTCTTTGTCTCTGACAGCTGCTCTCTTAGAGTACGCCCCTGGCTGTGTTCTGTGAATGGCCTGTTGTAAACACTTTCCATTTCTCTCCTCCCTTGTAGTGTGAGCTGTTGATGGTCGATGGGGCCCAAGGGGAGGTGGGCTCTGTGCTCTTCTCCCTGTTCTGGTCTGTCCAAGGCAGCCTGCTGTCCTGGTGCTACCTGCAGCTGAAGAGCACGGACTCTGGAGCCAAAGATCTTGCCGCTGACCTTATTGAAAAATGTGAGTTTCAGTACAAAATCCATGAAAACAGATAGATGTTGGGGTTTGACTCTGTGTGTGCTCTCTTCTTAGTACCTCATGCATAGAACAGAGTGTGTGTGGTTTTCATTTCATTATTACAAATCAGATCTGTTTTCAGGTTGTTATTTTCTTCTTAAGATGGAATTCTGTAGCATGTCTTTTTGCTCAGTTTCCTGTCTGAATGAAGTAGTATGCCTAAGTGTTTTTATTGTACGGTTGGGTAATTTCACGGCCTAAACATTGCCTCTGCGGTCATACAGCACTCTTAGATGATACTGTATTCTTCAGTAGAGTCTGTCTTCCCTGTTTTAATCAAATTATCCAAAAAAGAAAGTCTTGAACTTTAAAAATCTAAGGTACATGTGAGCACTTCTGTGATCTTTGCTGGTACTGAAAATATTCAGATTCATGTCCCATAAACCCACAGAAAATTATATGAAACCCAACAGGTTCTGAGAATTTGTATGTAGAAAAATCAGTTCCATCAAACTTGGTCTCAGCAGCCATGTCAAAAATGCTTACAGTATTGAGTCTTGGCTCTTCAAGTTTGGCCTGCCATATGGCGTACCTAGAGACAGGCCCTTTGTAAACAAAGGGAGAGGCAGACCAGTAACTGGGTTGGTCAGCCATGTACCTTCACTTATAAAAGGGATATCTCCACCCCATTGAAAAGTAGCAAAGACAAAAAAAAAAAAAAAAAAAAAATCACTCACTTTAAAAGTAAACTTTTACTGAGATTTGCAGTGCTTTTCCCTCCCAGAGGAAAACGTTTGTATGACACTTAAATGGTCTCGTGGTCTTTCTGACAGGGAATTCCCTCCACAGCTTCTGTGACCCTCTCCAGCTTTGTCCTTGATGATGACCAAGCAAGTGATGTTTCTACCATATAAAATATTAATTATTTTCTTTATGTTTTGACAGATGTGGGACAGTTTCTGGCACGCATGAGAGTGATTTTGGAATCTCTTTTGTCACAGTATAGCGGGAAAACCGTAGTAGAAAAATTATGTAATTCGGTGTTTTCAATGGCAGCTCGTCAACTGGTAAGACAGAGTGGCAGCCATTTGTAAGGGGTGGGAGGGGGCAGAGTCTGAGGTGGACGCTAAGTGCTTCGTTCATCTTCCTGTAGGTGATCTTTCTGCTGGACTTTTGCACATTAGATATTTCACACTGCACGCTCTTGAGAGAGTTCAGTGCCCTGACAGAGCTGTTGAAGGAGCTCTGCAGTGACCCTGATGGAGGACTGAACAAGGTACCTCGAGCTGGCATTTGAACCTGCTTTGTATCCCCTCTTAGGAGCGCTGTGACCATACGTAATGAGACATACCACTCAGTTACAGGTCTACACGAATAAGTTACCTCTAGAAGAGCCCCCTCTGTGTTTTATCAGTACTTTATCTGTGTCTATCAACTTTATCAGTGTTGGTTTTGCCAGCAAGGATAAATGCCAGTCTGAGTTGATTTGGCATGGTCAGCATTAGACGGGAGACACAGAGGAAGCTGTACATAGATTAATTTCATCGTTCTATAGCACATGAAATTATATAAAAACCATGTGAATGATTAACCAAATTGAAGTCCAGAAGAGAAAATCTGTGTTGAAAGGCAAATTAGAGGGTTGGGTATTTAAAAGCATTTTCTGCCTTACTCAGCCTTATAGGACAAAAAGCTTTTTCACTGTCTTGTTTGAATCTCACAACTCTGTGGGAGTAGAAAGGGCATATATTTAAAAGCCTGTTTTAAAGACAAAAAAAGCAAAGACTGAAAAAGGGAGGGAGAAGACAAGATGGGCTCAGGTTTGCCAAGGTCTCAAATAGAAGTGTAAGGTCTTTCATGCTAGTACTGGAACTTCATGCTAGTACTGGTTTGTAAGAAATAGTTCTTACAGATAGTCATATATAGAAAATATATTAGAAAAATAAAATATATTAGAAAAATAAAAGATAATCAGAGTTACTATAACGCAATAGAAACCCCATGTCTTCTCTGCTGAGTAAATGTATGTTGATCGATATGTATAGATGGGAACGTCAGGTATATTTTTAGCCTGTGTGATGATTTGAGTAGGGATGTCAAAGGCTACTGTCTGGGGCACTGATGCACAACACAGTTTCCTGTGTATGGCTGGATGTAGAGTGATGAAAACCCTTCTTTCTTAACTCGTTTGTCTACGTAGCTGGATGTCGAGACTTGGCAACAGGAACGTCCTGTGGTGTTACATACGTGGACCAAGGAGTCTGCTCACAACTATGAAAATAACTGCCACGAGGTGTCTGTCTTTGTTAGCCCAGGGGCAACCTATTTTGAGGTGGAATTTGATGAGAGATGTGAAACTGAAAAAAGGTACAACTCACCTGTTCTTTTTCCCCAAGCAATAATGGATCAGAAATGAGAGACGGAAAGTGATAGAGATTATGCTTTCACAGGTATGATTATCTGGAATTTACCGACGCTAGAGGTGGGAAAACACGCTATGACACAAAAGTTGGCACTGATAAATGGCCCAAGGTGAGTGGTGTTCCCAGAGAGCCATGCGATACTTGCTTTTGTGTCAATTCTCCTTTTGTCAGCCTCAGGCGGTAATAGAGATATGGTCTTTGAAGGGAAGCACTTATATTACACTTTTCGTAAAGGGAAGTGTTTATAGCAGAGTTCAGTACCTGTTTTGTAAATAAAGTTTTTTGGGATACAGCTGTGCCCATTTGTTTGTTTCATCTGTAGCTGCGTTGGCACTGTAGTGGTGGGGTTGAGTCGTCGCAACAGAGGCTGTATGGCCCAGAAAGTCTAATGATTTACTCTCTGGTTCTTCATAGGACCAGTTTGCCACCCCTGGTTTATATCACATTGTCAGAGTAAATGGGGAGTTGTAATCCTTAGCAAGAAAGGGCCAGTGAGTCCAGGAGGGCCCTGACCATGGTGATGAAAGCCAGGATCTCCCTCACAGTTAGGGCCGCATGGTCTCTGGGGCTGGGAAGTTAAGTGCTGCTTCACCATTGACCTTCTCTCTGCTGTCCACGGTCCTGGTTGGGAGCAGAGGAGCGGGCAGCATGCCTCAGATGGACATCTGAGGTTTAGAAAACCGACCAGCAGTTTTCAACTTTGCTTCTTCGTAACATGCAGTTGTGAATTTTCTGTTTCAGTCACTCCGTTATACATTTCTCCTTTAGTAGTTTTGGTGGGGGTGATAAGATATAATGGTAGGAATATAGACCAATTTTTTTTTTTTTTTTTTTGGCCGCGTGGCATGCGGGATCTTAGTTCCCTGACCAGGGGTCAAACCCATGCCCCCTGCAGTGGAAGCGCGGGGTCTTAACCACTGGACCGCCAGGGACCAATTTTATATTTAGACCAATCTTATATTTAGATTTTTTTGAGTCGCGAAGAACATGCTTATTACTGAAATGCTACCTTCTCTAATCAGTTTGACCACATGACTTCTTTGTTTGTCTCTAGAAAGTGACCTTTAAGGCTGGTCCCCGGCTGCAGTTTCTCTTTCACTCTGACAGCAGCAACAATGAGTGGGGCTACAAATTCACCGTCACTGCCTATGGCCTGCCTGATGTCGCCGTGTCTTGGGGCTTGGATTTACAGCTCCTTGTTTCCCGGCTGATGGGACGCCTCGCTTCCCAGTGCATGGCACTCAAATCCCTGCATCGTAAGTCCACAGACCATCCCTTCCCTTCTTGCTAACAGCCACACTGAAGAGCAAGGTGGTACCCCTTTCGTGTAAGTTGTCTCCACATAGCGACAGAGCAAAGGGGATTGATAAAATTCCCTTTCAGTTTCCTTTAAACTAAACCAGAATAAGATGTCTACATTGACACCATTTTCATCAAGCTGCTTGACTCAGACACTGGGGACATTGCCGAGGAAGGACACGGTGGCTTCCCTGTCTGTGGAGGACAAGTGGGGGGGGAGCTGAGTTTTGGCAGCGTTGTCATCATTTTTTTGTGAGTCAGTTTTGGCGTACTCCAACAAGAAGGCAGAAATATGGAATAAATTAATTGTATATTCTCTAATTATGTGAATATTTGTGTGAATATGTATAAATATGTGAACGTGGATTTAGCCTTAAAGTGATTTCAACTTATTTGTTAAATTCATCCAAGGATGAGTGAAACAAGAAATAGAATGAAACTTTCTAGTGTATTTTATTTCTATATCATGTCTTGAGTTTTTCCTCACTTTAAAAGTAAAATATCATAGAAAAATTGCGTAATGGAAAAAAGCCAAGGGGAAAAGCCATTTTTAATCCTAATACCCAGAGATAACTATTATTAACATTTTAATATATTTCTATCTAATCTTTTTTCTTTGTTTATTCATAAACACATATATGGTGGGTATTTAATTATTGCTGTTATTTTTTTTACAAACTTAAGTTTACGAATTGTGAACATGTCCCCATAATGAAACATTTCTAAATGGTCTCCTGTTATACCCTAGAGGTAGTTCCCATTCTGTTTTCAACTTACTACACAGGTTAGTCATTTCAGAGGAACCTGTAACTGAAGCTGTCGTACAGAATGGTAACATTTCAGGACTGCCGGATGGCTTGGGTTCATTGGGGTATTTGTTTATGAAGTATCACAATTACATTCTGCTAAATGTGTGTGAATTCCCTCCAAGTCTTAATGCCCAAGTTTTTTTAAAACCTTTTCTTCACCAGTTCAAAGATTCTCAGTATATTAAGGAAAAAATAGAGCTCTCATCAGCCTTCTTTTTCTCTTTCCAGAGTTAGGAAGTAACATGGCAATACCTCAGGCAAAAATGGCATTAGTCCTAAACTCCCCCTTGTGGAAACCTGTCTTCAGGCACCAAATATGTCCAGAGTTGGGATTAGAAGCAAGCTGGCCCACTCACCCACCCCAGGATAATAAGGAGGTATTTACTCTTTTCTTGTCTTTGTATTTGGAATGGGAAATGTTTACTAATATTTATTACTTTAAATTATAAACATCTGTGTTTGTATCTTATCACCCCCACTAAGCTGTTAGCTCCTCGAGGGCAGAAACTATCCCTTGTTCACTTGGGGTCCCCAGTGTGCCCCACAGGGGCCAGTGTAATGGGTGTTCAGAAGTATTGACTGACTGATTCTTCAGTGATATACAGTAGGTGCTCAGTAAATCTCTCTTGATGGAGTTATTAAACAAACAAGTCGAGTCTATTTCCGGTGCCCGCTGAGTCAAACTTCAGAATAAATGATTTATGCTGTACCTATTTGTTCTCCATGGAACAGTAACACATTATTTAGGCTTATAATAATTAAAAACGAAACAAGTTTGCCGACTGTCTCTTCTTCATCTCTCCGCCCCTCTCTCTCTGCTCTACTACTTTTCCTCCCTTCTTCCTGCCTCCCCCTACCCCAGTTCTTCAGTAGTTAATTGCTGAATCCAGGGGTTCTTGCTCAGCTTCTCTTCTCCTTTGCCTCTCTGCTCCTTCAGACCCTCTCTTCTCTTATTCCATGGCAGCCCACTGTCTTCTCTTGATCTCACCATTCCATCTACCTCCTTTATTGACCTCTCTTCTTCCTCCTTCTCTAAAGAGTAGGCTTCATTTGGGCTTTCTCCCCTTTCCTGCACCCCACCAAGACTTGATCCTGTCTCCTCTCTTCTGTTGTCATATCTGTGTGAAAAATACCTAAATGTCAGTTTCCAGCCCTGGTTCTTCTCCCAGGCTCCAGTCGTGTATCCCCATCTTGCTGTTAGGTATTTCCATTTCAGTGTTCTGATTCCCTTTAACTCAGAGGTGTAAAACCAGGACGTCTCCCTGGACTTCTCGCTCCTGTTACTGTCATTATTGTTTTCCCAGGCATTGAGCCACTGCCCCCTAGCATCGCCTTTATCCCCACCTTGTTCTCACCTTTCCTGTCCAGTCAGCTGCAAGCCCTGTGGCTTCTTCCTTGAGATGTTCATCACTGTCTGTTTCCTCTGTCTCCATCTTTATTCAGACCCTCATCTTGCACTTGCATTGTTAACATTGGTACCTACCAAGTTTTTTTTAATCACTGCATTATCTTGTCATTCCACTGCCAAGCACCATTAATGGCTCCCCGTTGCCCACAGGGTGAAGTCTAAACTCCTCAGTGTGACAGTCAAGGCTCTCTACAGTCTCCTTTCACCTTACCTATCTGACTCTAGTTCCCACCACTCCCCAGCTGAGACTTCAGGCCAGGTCAGTCTCCCCACTGACTCTTAACTTTTGCTCATGGTTGTGTTCCTCAGGGCCAAACCTGCCCAGTCTTCAGGGTCCAGTCCAAAGCCCATCCCCTCCAGGAGGCTTTTTTTAGTTACTTTAACCTGCCAGGAGCTCTCTCCTGTGAATTCTCAGCACTGGGTGTCCCTTCTAGGCATTTGGCACTTGATAATCTTATGCTTTACAGTAGTGGTAGTTTTAATGCTTTTAATGTTTTATTTATGTTTACCTTTTATTTTTTTTTTTTTTAACCCATGTATCTGTCTGATCTCCCCGAAGTAGATTGAAACTTCCTGAGAGTATGCACCGCGTTTTATACTTCTGCTTTGGCCTAGTAGGTGTTCAGTAAACTTTATTTTTTGAATGAATGCATTAAACATGATGGTTTTTCTTGTTGTTGTTGTTGTTCCCAGGTTAAGAACATCCCTGATGATCCCTGCCACCAATTTCTTCTTGACTTTGCACAGTCAGATCCTGCCCAGAACTTCTGTGGGCCATATTCAGAACTTTTCAAAGGATTCATACAGGCATGTAGAAAACAGGCCCCAAAGACAGATATAGTTGCTGGTTCCACTATTGATCAAGCTGTGAACGCCACCTTTGCTGCTCTGGTGTATCGCACTCCAGACTTATATGAGAAGCTGCAAAAATATGGTAACTTATATTACAGGGAATGTTTTTGATCTGAAGGCCAATTGCTAAGTTTTAAGAAAGCTTATCTTAAGTGAAAGTGTTAAAATATTTTGGAACATAAACATACTTCTACAACTATAGACTTCATCTTGTCAGTCCTACTTTGCCAGTCAAAAGATTTGTGACCAATTTATAGTTAGCAGATTGCAGTATATAGCAAGTAGCCTTGAGTTTCCTAATGAGCAGGTAATTTGTCTTTATCCAGAATTCTCATGGAAAACTGTGGAGAAGTTTAATGGAAAGAAACCTTAACTTGGGTTGTAGTCCCAGCTCACAAACTAGAAGTTGTGCAGCTTCAGGTTAATCAGATAACCTTTCTGCACCTGAGTATCCTTATCCGTAAAGTTTAGAGTTGATTAGCTCTAACATGCTAAGAAATTCCAATTTAAACCTGAGATGTTTAGGTAATTGAATGTGCTAATAACCAAGGAGGAAATGCAGGTATTAACTCCATCTTTAGACTTGCAGCTTCTTTGCAGCACCATCCCTGCTTGGTTTCCTTTGTTGATAGCCTGCTCCTTGCCGTTTCTTTTCCTCATGTCCCCCAGGGATACCATCTCTGTGTATTTACTGTAAGTGTAGACTGCAGCCTAACAGGACCCACGGAGAGGGAGGGTCTCTCCCTACTCATAATCTTTCAGGGGAAAAACATTTCAAACCCAACGTAAAGACAAGTTATGGGCTGTCCCAAGCACTTTGGCAGGATATGTGTTCTTTCTATGGTGCCGATGAAAGAATCAGGAACAAATGCTTCCTTCCTTAGAGTAGGTAATTGCTTATTGCTCTAATTATTATTATTATTGATATTATTAGCACTGCTACCTTTATTGCTTAGTCCTGTGTGTTCCACATTGCAGAGTTTATTTCCTGATGTCTAAATCATCTCAATTACTCCTTCAAATCTTAGTATTTCCTTTAAGAAGCTGCTCAAGTAAATAAAACTATACTGAAGCATGAGTGATTTAAGTAAACAACTGTCACATGGGAGAGTATATTTCTCCTGGGGATGAGGGGCCAGCTGACCTGTATGGTTTTGAAAAAAATAATTCGGTAAATGTTTTCATAATCAAATTGTAGTAAGACAACTGGACAACCTTTGTTACCTGTGGGAACTTTCAGTGGAAGGATAAAAGCCTTGTGAGTTAAAAGCTGAGAGGTAGAACTCTCCCCCGGCTCTTTTTCAAATCGTGTTCAGCTATCACATACCTATTTGC
The DNA here is from genome assembly GCF_965194805.1 of Balaenoptera borealis. Lineage (NCBI taxonomy): Eukaryota > Metazoa > Chordata > Mammalia > Artiodactyla > Balaenopteridae > Balaenoptera > Balaenoptera borealis. The sequence continues at coordinate 49,689,311 of NC_138879.1, read as the reverse complement.
AGTTAAGAAACACACAATCAAATGTAGGAACTAGAAATATTTTACCAAATACAAGTTGTTTCTAGAGTACCTACCACTGTTGCTTTGAAAGAGGTGCAGGTGGTTCCCGGTTCTTTCTGTCCCTGCCTCTAAGGGGCTATTCATGGGTTCTTCAAGACTGAACTACTTTGAGAGTGGTCCTTGTCTAGCTAATTTGCTCATCTTTGTCTAAAAATTTGTCACCCTTTTGGGTTAGAAATGTACGGGAGGAGTTTTTCAACTAGACTCTAAGCTGCTTGAGGGCAGGAACCATGTTTGTTTTTTTCAGCATTGTATTTCCCAGTGCCTGGTATAGAGCCTGGCACATTCTAGGTATTCAGAAAATACACTGCATTTACATTGGCTCAACAGAGAGCGTCACCGTGTTCTAGTAATTTATCCTCTGGTTTTTAGATGAAAAGGGGCAGGCCTCATGGGTCTTTCTTTAAAAAAAAAAAGACAAAAAAGAAAACTTTTTTGTTATTTTTCTAATTATAAAAATAATACCTATTCATGTAGAAACTTACAAAGTACAGAAAAGCTTAAAGTAATAATCAACTATAATCTCACCACTTCAAGAACATTTTTCTATATATCTACCTGGCCTTTTATTTAGGTATATTTATATGTGTACATATGTATATATACACACCATGTTTTTACTATGTATACTCTTTTTAAATAAGATAATTTTGTACATACTGTTTCATAACCAGCCTTTTTTACTTACTATATACCATGAACTTTTTTCCATGTTTTTTTTTTAACATCTTTATTGGAGTATAATTGCTTTACATTGTTGTGTTAGTTGCTGCTGTATAACAAAGTGAATCAGCTATACATATACATATATCCCCATATCCCCTCCCCCTTGTGTCTCCCTCCCACCCTCCCTATCCCACCCTTCTAGGTGGTCACAGAGCACCGAGCTGATCTCTCTGCTATGCAGCTGCTTCCCACTAGTTATCTGTTTTACATTTGGTAGTGTAGATATGTCAATGCCACTCTCTCACTTCGTCTCAGCTTACGCTTTCTCCTCCCCATGTCCTCAAGTCCATTCTGTACGTCTGCGTCTTTATTCCTGTCCTGCCCCTAGGTTCTTCAGAACCCTTTTTTTTTTTTTTTAGATTCCATATATATGTGTTAGCATATGATATTTGTTTTTCTCTTTCTGACTTACTTCACTCTGTATGACAGTCTCTAGGTCCATCCACCTCACTACAAATAACTCAATTTCATTTCGTTTTATGGCTGAGTAATATTCCATTGTATATATGTGCCACATCTTCTTTATCCATTCATCTGTCGATGGACACTTAGGTTGCTTCCATGTCCTGGCTATTGTAAATAGAGCTGCAGTGAATATTGTGGTACATGACTCTTTTTGAATTATGGTTTTCTCAGGGTATATGCCCAGTAGTGGGATTGCTGGATCGTATGGTAATTCTATTTTTAGTTTTTTAAGGAACCTCCATACTGTTCTCCATAGTGGCTGTATCAATTTACATTCCCACCAACAGTGCAAGAGGGTTCCCTTTTCTCCACACCCTCTCCAGCATTTATTGTTTGTAGATTTTCCATGTTAATAATTATTTTTTACTCACTTTTAATAATTTTATTTTGCTTTTAATTTTTTTATATTTTACTTTTATATTTTTACTTTTAATATTTTACTTTAACAGTATATCCATTTCAGATGCTGTTTGTTTGAAAAAAGTTAGTTTGAAGTAACACAGAGAACCCATTACAGGTGTTTGTGGTTTAATTGATAGTTTTTTCCCCCCAGTCCTCTCTTACGACCCCCCATGTGCGAAAGTCAGGGGAAGAGTTTTCCTTTGCGGAGATTGGGAGGTGACTTTGGGCTTCATGTTGCAGTAGTGAATTGTGTTAACTGAATGTAACCTCTCCTTTCCCCAGTAAACAGTGGGGGCAAGACAGCCCTGAGTGAGGAGATCGCACAGGTGTATTCCTTGGCAGATGGGATTCGAATATGGATGGTAAGGTTTTCCTTTGCATGTGATTTTTATATATTTTGAGTTTTCCCACCGTGATATCATTGAATTAAGGTAAGTAGCTCTCTTCTCAAGAATTTAACTTTAGGAATGTTTTTCAAAACTAAAGTTCAGTGATGTGAATGGATTAAAAAATAATTTAGAACCCTTGAAATCATAATTTGGTGAATGTTGAGATTGTCAGAGTAAATAGGGTTCAGTTGAGCCCCCCCCTCACCTCCTTCTGTAACCCAAAGGCTGCTCGGTGGAACCTAACCTTTTAGACCAGGGGGAAAAGCACTGCGTTAGATTCTGGGCAACCAATGACAGTTTTAGGCAGAGGAGAGCACTCTTTCAAAGGAGAGGGCTTTCTGCATTTTAGAAAAGTAGTTCTGCAGCATTGTTCATGACAGCAATAAACTGGAAGAACAAAATGTCCCATTTATAGAACGGACAAAAAAATTATATATTATATTACTGTATAATACTGTATTACAGTGAAAGTGAACGAAGTAGAGCTGCCTGTATCAGCATGGGTGGTGCTCACAAATGTGATGATGAGCAAAAAATAGCAAGTTGTAGAAGAATGCATAGGTATGATATTCCTCATATAAAGCTTAAACATAAACTAGATCTCTGTTATGTACATAAATATGTAGTAAAATTATACAGATGCATGGAAATGATAAACATCAAATTCAGGAGAATTGTTTTTATTTCTTAGGTGTGGAGATGAGTATATATTAGTATTATTTATATATATATTTACAACCACCTTAAATATTGTATAGTAATTGAGAAAGCAGTCTTAAAATAAATGAGTAGAGGCTGGTAATAAGATTGAAAGCAGGAGACTAGTTGTGGTAATTAGATGAGGATGGCTTCTGCTACTTGGGAGATAAGATAATTAGACTGTGTGATTGATCTGAGTGGTGAACAGGCAAATGGAATTTAGGACTGTTTCTGTGTTCCTGGTTTGGGTGACTTGGTGGGTGGGTAGAAGTGTTGACCAGAATAGGAAGAATGGTCTTGGATCTGGGAGTGGGGTGCTAAGTTCAGTTTGAGACATGTTAAGTATGAGGACATCTAGGTTATTTAAGACATCTAGCTGGAGAATTTAGTAAATGTGAAAGAATATAAATGTCAAGGCAGAGATAACGATAACTTCAAATCATTGGTAATAGTTTTTTTAAAAAATGTATGAGTTTATCCAGGAACAGACAGCCTTGGACAAAATCCACAATGATTAGAACATTGTTGGTGCTCAATGTAGACGAGATAGATAGATGGAGACCCAAATGAACAGGGACTCTCAAAAGAAACTAAAAGGTATCATCATCAGAATGGTGGCGGGTGAATCAGAAGAGTGTGTTGACAAAGGAACCAAGGCAGTAATAGCAATTTAAGAAAGAGTGTCCGATAAAGTCAGCGGCCACACACAGTTCAAGTAAAAAGGATTTGGCAGTTGTGACAAAGCACATTGTAGATTATGCTTCTGGTTTAGCATATGACAGACTGCCGATGATTGGACGAGATACCAGCCTTCTCTCTAAGACCTTGGTCTACATACATCACACGTGGTCTTCTGTCTGGGCTGTCAGCACCATGGCCCAAACTGTGACCATTGCCTGTGCTGGTACTAGAAGCACCGTTCTCTGCCTGGCAGTCTCAGCATCACTTAGAGGTGTCCCCTCCTTCGGAGGAGAATAGAGATCAACTTGTGGTTGAACCTCTGCTGCAAACCGGGTGTGTGATTTCTGGCCACACCACACGGCTTGCAGGATCTTAGTTCCCCGACCAGGGATTGAACCCGTGCCCCTTTCAGTGGAAGCACGGAGTCCTAACCACTGGACCTCCAGGGAAGTCCCGAGACCTCACTTCTTTATCTGTACTAGGTCAGCTTTAGGTAAGGGCCCCTCCAAATCCAGGGTTCTAGAATTTTTTAAAGAATAGGGTCATGGTTACAAATCCCTCCCAAATAACACATAGTTGAAAAGGAGGAAGTTTTGCAGGTAGACCTTTAGGCAGCTTCAAATCCTGAATTATTTCTAGGACAAACAAAAACAGCTCAGTGCTGTGCACAGAACTGTAAAGTTCTCCAGGATCTCAACACTGTGTGCTTTTGAAGTAGTTTGCTGTGGCTGCCCTTGCTGCCCTGTCTGGACAGCGTAATTATGTGGCTCAAATCCTTCCCCAGTTAGAGATGAAGCAGAAGTCCCAGATGAGCCTGGGGAGTGAGGCAGAAGAACAACGCGGGTCCGAAGCTGCTGAGGTGAACCCCGAGAGCCTGGGTGAGTGCCAGCTCCGGCTGTCGTCACTGGGCCTTCTGTTTCCATTTTGTAGAAAACCAGTGACCCACCTTCTAGATAAGTTTAGTTGAAGCTGTGTTTACCTAGGGAAGGTAACACAGGCACTAAATGTATTTTCCAAGGATGTTCACAAATAGAGAAGTGCCAGTTGTTAATTGTTTATTAACATGATCCAGACGGAGCATCTTTCTAATTACTTTCCTTAGGAGGCACGAAGTGCTTTTTGAGCTACATCTTGTTATGTTTTTGAAGTGTATTCACACTAAATATTTAATGAAATTAAGGAATTACTGTTAATTTTTTAAATTTCCTGGTTACGTTATTATTTAAAACTTTTTTTTAGTGAAATATACTGAAGATTTTACAGATGAAATAATGTGATGCCTGGGATCTGCATGGAAATAATCCATGGAGTGGGAGTGGGTGAAAGAAGACTGGCCCTGGATCGATGGCTATTAAACCTGGGCAAGGGGAGGGGTCCTTATACTGTTCTCTCTCTATGTATGTTTGAAAATGTCCACAATAAAACTTTAAGTGTGCTGATGATAGTGCTAGGGAGACTTTGATGTATATAATGAGAGAAAATTTGATTCTGTCCTGTCAGTAGATGTGTATATCACTGTGTTAATGGGGGTATTTCTTGTCCTAAATTGTAGAGTTTAAGTAGATTACTTTCACTGCAAAAGTAGGCAACAAGTTTAATTTCGACTTTTTTTCATTATCTTTCTTGCTTTTTGCATTTAGCGAAAGAGTGTATTCAGAAGAGTCTGCTATTACTGAAATGTTTGCCCATGGGTGTAAGTTCAAAAGAAGGCTGTGGCAAGTTGGTGGCTGTAGATGACACAGATCATCTGCGACCACTGGACAAGCGCCAGAGGACAAGCTCTGTGGTGGAAGAACATTTCCAAGCCTCTGCATCTCCCACCAAAGCAGCGCCCCCTGCTGTGGAAGATAGGAGTCCTGGCTTGGATGTCCAGCCCACGCTGCCGCCCAGCAGTGGCGCTCCTGCCGCAGAAGTGTCCTCTGCCACAGCCGAAGAGCCCTCGTCACCTTCCACTCCCACCCGGCGGCCTCCCTTCACCCGGGGGCGGCTCCGGCTGCTCTCCTTCCGCTCAGTGGAGGAGGCCAGACCGTTGCCCACAGTAAAAGAGAAGTACCCTGTGCTGAAGGATGCCATGGACTTCATTAAAGATCAGTCACTCTCCCACGAGAGGTGAGTGCCTTCTCTTTTCAAGCAGCAGGTAGCCAGTCTCGTCAAAGACTTGAAGTTCATGTTAAAAACGAGCAAATGATACTTGGAGGACAGATCAAGATTTGTCTTAGAATGTTCAAGAAAAAAGTTTTAATATTTTTTTTTTCTTTTAAAGAAGTATTTTTTTCACTTGAGATTTGTACATTATGCTGTATGTACATTATATCTCAATAATGTACCATTTGGATAAGAAAAGAAACATTCCTCTTGGTAGCTGCCAAAATAGATTTGTCTTATTTTAACGCTGGGAGAAATTCAGGATTTGATATTTTCTGACAAAATCACTTGTCAGTGGGCCTATACCTCTGAAAGTATTGCATGTTTTAATTTCCTGTCCTAAGTTTGTCCCTGGTTTACCACAGAGACAGAGTTCCTTTTTAATCAGTTAATTGTTCAACGTGAGTTGTTGGGCTTCTGGACAGTGAACTGATTTGTAGTGCTGCCGAGTAATGACTAAAAGTAGCAAACAGGTCTTGCTATCCTTCCTGAATGATACCTCACAATAGTGTTTCCTTTTTATTAATACGGCATCAGAACCTGGGTAGGGGTCTGTTTTCTTTCTGCCCCAGCTCGAGAGTTTTCTGGGTGTTCCTGACTTGAGTTCTGTCTCCAGTGTTGTAAAGGTTCTTTCCTTGAGGAAGGCCCAAGCCCGGAGCATCCTCGAGGTCCTGAGGATCATTCAGTGTTGTACGGAGTCCCTTGGGCAGCCTCACTGCTTCCACCCGCCTTTCATACTTTTCCTGTTGGAACTTCTGACCTGCCAGAAAGAGTTTACCAAGTAAGTCCAAAGTACGAGCCTGCAAGGGAAACAAGCAGGGGTCGTTTTAAAGAAATCCTGATTGTCTTCTCTAATTAAGAGCTCTATCATTTCCATATAGGATACAAATTTATGTTTTTGAACAATTCATTCTCTCATTCTAAGGAAATGATTCTATCCTTCTATCTATTCTATTCTATCTCTCATTCTATCCTTTTAGTAAGTAAATACCAGAACATGTTTATTCCTCTTGATGAATTTATCAGCTTTATTTTACCAATGAGGGTGGTATTGCCTGTGTACCCGTACTCATCATTTGGCTCCTGGAAGCTGTGGGCCAAATTTAATGCTCATTTACCGTAACAACATAAATCTAAGTACCTCACAAGGTTGTTTCAGCAGCCACTTGGTAAATACCTCCCAAGTGTTGTCTATACCAGCCACTGTTCTAGGTGTTGTATATAGCAGTGGGCAAGGCAGACAAGATCCTTGTTCTAGTGGAGCCTGTATTCTATTTAGGAGAGACAGACAAAACAAAACAAACACAAACAAACGAAAAACAGACATACATATATAGTGGTAATCTGGCTATGTGGTGATTTCATACAGAGTGACCTAATTTGTGGAGTTGGGGAAGGCAGGCTGAGGAGGACATGGAACCAAGGCATGAGTGACCAGCTGAGATCCGGAGAAAGAACACTACAGGCAGAAGGACCACCACACAGACCCTAGGGTGGGGGGTTAGCCCGAGGAGCAGAAAGACAGCCAGTGTGCCTGAGCGAGAGAAATAGGAGGAGGTGAGGTCAGAAAATCAGGGCCCATATTATGTAAAGCTTTGTAGGATATGGTTTAAGGTGTTTGGATTTTACCCAGAGTTGTAGATGGAAAGTCCCCGGAGAAATTTAAGCCCAAGGGGAACACACTGTGATATATATTTATGAAAGATACTTCTGGCTACTACATGAAAAAGAGTGGAAGGAAGAAAAGCAGTGGAGAGACTGGGAGAGATTGTTGCAGTAGCCCAGGCAAGAGGTGGAGGTGGTTTGGACCAGGAGATAGTACTGGAGAAGGAGAGAAAAGGATGAGATTCAAGATACACCGTGGAGGTGGAATTGTAAGGACTTGTTGATGGATTAGATTTAGAGGGTGAATGAAAAGAGTCATGGGGCAAGAAGCCTCTAGGATTTTGGCTTGAGCAGCTGGGTTTTACTGAGGGGAAGAGAATGGAAGAAACAGATTGGGATGATAATCAAAAGTTTTGTTTTGGCCATGTTAAGTTTGAACTGCTTCTTTCATACCCAAGTAAATATGAGAAAATAGAGATAAGAGTCTAAAGTTCTCGAAAGAAACCAGGAGTAGGGATAGAATTTGGATGTTGTCAGTATATAGATGGTACGTAAAGCCGTGAGACCAGATGAGACCTTCTAGAAAGAGTGCAGAGAGATGGACAAGAGGGGGCCCCGGACTGAGCCTTAGGGGCACTTCTTTATTTAGATGAAGTCAAGCACAGGAAGAGGAGTCAGCTGAGGAGACCAGGGAGTGACCACCAAGAGCAAAAACCAGGGGATGGTGGTGCCGTCGAAGCCGACAGAAGAATGTATCTCAAAAGGTAGAAATGGGACTTCCCTGGTGGCGCAGTGGTTAAGAGTCCACCTGCCAATGCAGGGGACACGGGTTCGATCCCTGGTCCGGGCAGATCCCACATGCCGTGGAGCAACTAAGCCCGTGCACCACAACTACTGAGCCTGTGCTCCAGAGCCCGTGAGCCACAACTATTGAGCCCGCACACCACAACTACTGAAGCCCATGCGCCTAGAGCCCGTGTTCTGCAACAAGAGAAGCTACCACAATGAGAAGCCCGCGCACCGCAACAAAGAGTAGCCCCCGCTTACCACAACTAGAGAAAGCCCGTGCACAGCAATGAAGACCCAACACAGCCAAAAGAAAAAAAAAAAGATAGGAACGGTCCGTTGTGTCACATGCTGATGTGAGAGGTTGAGCGAGATAAGAACACAGTGGATTTGACAGCAGTCTTACTGGAGCCATGAGGCTACAAGCCCTGTTGGACTGGGTTGAGAAGAGAATGGGGGTGATGAAATGGAGAGGGAGACTAGACAATTATTTCAGGAAATTTGGCCTTAAAGGGGAGCAGAGGATTAGGATAGTAATTGCAGGGGATGTAGCATCAACTGAGGGTTTTGAAGAGATAGCAGAGTATACTGTACACTGGCGGGAGTGGGTCAGTAGTGAGGAAAACTCGATGCAGGAAGGAGGACTCAATTGCAGTAGCAGTGGTGTAAGTAGAGTGGTCGGCCTTTGAGAGCCAGGGAGACTGTCTCTGGCAGCAGGAGGAAACGCACTGGGATAAAGATGCAAGTTGGTTGGTAGGTTTGGTGGTGCGAAGATGGGGGAGTTCCTGTGGGATCATTTCTGTTTTCAAAATATAAAATTTGAGGGTAGTTATCAGCTCTAAATAATGGCTTAGGAGGAGGCAGTGGAAGTTTAAGGAGAAGCAGGAAGGTTTGAACTTAGTAGTGAAAATTGAGACAGCCGTTCTGATCGCCTGACAGTTTGGAGAGATTATTTGAGAATTATGGTTGTGAACGTGAAGTGCTACTAGTCAGCTTGGTTGTGTGGTGTTTCCTCCAGCAACAATTAGCTATTTTGATGTAGGCATATGATTTCTCAGGCAAGTATGTGGAGGGAGAAGGCAGCAAAGGACTTGGTGATTGCTAAGGTATGATTATGGTGACGGGCCATAGACTTGAAGCTGAGTACGGGGCAAAGAGAAAGCCTGGCGGCAGTGGTGGATAGTCAACGTGAGGGAGCGTCATGGCTTGGGGCTCCCTGGGATTGGTGGGAGTCGCAGTGTAGGTGAGCAGGGTGAGAGGTCACAGTCAGAGCAGGATGTTCTGAAGTCAGGATTTCAGAGGTAACGCCGTTACTGGGGTGACAAGGTCAAGGAAATGACCCTCAGATGGGGATGGCAAAGGGGCTGGAGGAGAAGATCGCTGGAGGTGAAGATGGCAGAGAATCCAGAGACGGCGGAACTGGGGCATCATTCCCATGGGTGTTGGAGTCTCCAAGGTGACAAGGATCAGGGTCGGAAAGACACTGAGCTTGGCACTAAAGTCGTCACTGAAGGGAGGCAGAGGGGTGGGCGTGACTGTGTGGAGACGATTAAGTTTGGTAATTTGTGACGAATACTTAACATGGTACCAGGCGCTCAGGTAGTGGTGGGAAGGGTGGTTTTTATACTAACAAAGAAAGGTTAATAATTGTCATCTCCATACTCCTGGTGGGCAACCTTCTTGATCCAAGCAGATGAGTCACTTGCTGTTTTGTCTGTTACTTTCTGCAGTTATGTTTTTATTTAGTTAAGTTTCTGTGCCACTTCGTTAGCAATTAAGTGATTAATGTTCTGGCAATTAAGTGACTGGTAATTTCTTCTGTTTCTAGTTATTTTGGACACCTGGAGGGCTGTGGTGCCGATCTACACAAAGAAATTCGAGACACTTACTATCAGTTTGTTCTGTTTTTGGTCAAAGCAGTTAAAGGATTTAGTAACATAAACGACAGGTACGGGATAATTTTATGATTTCTAGAGAAAAAATTATTTCTGTTTTTTCTGATTTTTTAAAGAAATACATGTCCACTGTTAAAAATACAGAAAAGCACAAAGAGTAAAATAAAAATAACCCCTAATCTTACCGTCCAGAGCTAATTGCTAATGTTAACTTACCAGTATATTTTCTCCCAGCCTTTTTTCTATATGGTGTGTGCAGTTTTTTAAGGTGGATAGGTTTTGGTTCATCTGAAAATTTGTGACCTGTTTTTTTCAGTTTTAAAAACTTGAATAGACACTTTGCTGTACACCTGAAACTAACACAACATTGTAAATCAGTTATATCCCAATAAAAATTAAAAACAAACAAAACTTGAATAGAAAGCCATTCCCCAGTCTCCTCCATAGTAAGTGGTTTAGACATAAACCTTAAATCAAATGGTTCTTCTCTACATCTGAGCTGTATAACCTAGGCTAATTGGGCCTGGCCCTGACCTTGCTGTTTATCAAAGGTGAGTTTTACTACTCGGTCTTTTACCGTAAAGTGTCCCCTGTGGTAGTCCTAGCAGGGTGGAGACCTTTCTCTTTATGCTTTCAGAACTCTTTTGCTTAAGCTGTTGTTTGAAGAAGGTTTGTATGGAGTCTGAGAAATTTGAAATGAGATTATAAGGAACCCAAACTAGCAATCTGGCGTTCCCTTCTGTTTTCCACTGACAAACACACCAGGTCTCTGATTCGCATTGTTTCTGTTGTCTCTGTGGGTGATGGGCAGCTTTAGTAACTTTCACCTTCGTGGCCTCTTCAGGTCCTTGCTGCCTGCCTTGTCCTGTGTCCAGACGGCCCTGCTTCATCTTTTGGATATGGGCTGGGAACCCAGTGATCTCACCTTCTTTGTTGACATTCAGTTACCAGATCTCCTCATGAGAATGTCACAAGAAAATATAAGTGTCCATGACAGTGTGATCAGGTAAGGACACAGTCCTGCACTCTGCAGTTCCTACAGTAGCTCGTCAAGTACAGGGATCGTAGCACATTCAGAGCTCGGGCCTGGAGCTAGACTTTCTGGGGAGTATCCTGGCTTTGCCACATACTAGCTGGATGACCTCGGGCAACTTTTTAAACTCCTTTGTGCCTCAGTTTCCTCATCCTTAGAGCTGGAGGTAATAACAGTACCTACCTCAGGATTGCTGCGAAGAATGAATGAGTTCTGTTTCTCAGTGTTTAGCAGGTATCTGGTGCATGGTGTTGTATATAAACTGGTGGTGGTGGTATTGTGAACTCAGCATGAGTTTTCTCCTCATTTTTGGAGATCCTCATATAGCTCGTTGAATTAGAGAATCCTTTTCTGTTGTTGTTGGTGGTGGTGTGTGTAGGTGATTTTTAGCCACTATAACCTCTTGCACATTACAAGGACTTAAGGTATGAGGGGAAAAAATAGTATGCAAAGTTTTTTTTTTTTCTTTCCACTTCTCATTCCACTTACCCATTAATCACTCATGTCTGTAGAAAAGAAAGAAGAGAAAGGGGGAAGAAGAGCAAGAGGAGATAATTAGGAGGAAATCAGTGAATGAGTCAACACCAATTTTCACTCTCTCAGAAGAGATATCCTGGGAAGAGGAGATAGAATTTAAGCGGTCTCCTTGTTCACAAACCGCAGCCACTGCCCTGCTGTCGGAGGGCGCTCTTGGCGGAGGGCGCTCTTGGCGGAGGGCTGGGACACAGCACGGGGTGGGGGGGAGTGGCTGGGGCATCAGCGTGCTGGCTCTTCAGCCATCAGTCTGCTCCTTGTTTCAAGCTCCGCCTGCTCCTACGTGACCCAGTCCTCGGGAGTAGGGGCCGCACCTTCCTCGCCACTCCCCATAGCACCCGCAGCAGAGCTCAGTCTGAGTGGGCCTGAAGTCAGTTTGTTGGAACACGTGAATGAACAAATGTGTATTTGTTGGTTGGTAGATGTTTTGCATTTGCTGTCGAGCAAATACTTTTGTATTTAAAATTCCGGTTGCTGAAACAAACTGTAAACTGAAATTATGGAAAGCTATAATTTTGCACCCAAAAGGAGTCCCTGAGATTATCTATTAGAAATGAGGAAACTGAGGACCAGGGCTGAGTGCTGTGTCCAGCTCTTACAGCAGCCAGCGGGAGAGCTGAGGCCCCAGGGTCTGCTGACTCCCTTCTCATGCTGCTGCCACTAGGGTGTGCTGAGCATGTCCAAATCGGACTTTTTTTTTTTTTAATTGCTTTATTTGGCTCCAGTGCCTGGCACATAGTAGGTTCACCACAAATGGTTGTTGAGTGGGATTATGCCACGTAGGTACAACCTTTCAAGCTCTAATTCCTCACCCATTGTAGTCTACTCTGGAAGGGGCTTCTCCCTTTTTATTGGTATATATCTGTCAAACATCTGGCAAATCCTGGGGCTTTGAAAACCAAATTGACCTCTTCCCTTCAGAAGTTTAAAAGTGCCTCGTGTATTAGACCCGTAGGACACAGAGTCTGCTAACAAGCACTTTCCTTGATTATTGGGAGAGGCATGCTTTTCTCTCTTTATGTCCTTCTTTCAGCCAATGGAGTGAAGAAGATGAGCTTGCTGATGCCAAGCAGAATTCAGAATGGATGGATGAGTGTCAGGATGGCATGTTTGAGGCCTGGTATGAAAAAATAGCCCAGGAAGATCCAGAGAAGCAGAGGAAAGTAAGACCTCTCAACTAGAGTAACCTGAAGTGACTTGCTAGGAGTTTGGAGAGGAGAGTCTGTGCGGGGGAGTGCCAGCAGGCTGTCCCCTGAGAGGGCTCCAGGCGGCAGTCAGTACCTTAGTGAGTGGCCATCACCCAGCCTGGTCTTTAACCTGAGGGGCCCTGAATCCTGACTTGACCACAATCAGGTGGTGGTTCCCTCCCGTAGAACTAGATCTGCAGGAAATAGGCTCGTGGGGCTAAAGTAAAATAATAGGTGCCGGTTTATTAATTTATAGTGGGAAATAGAATTGCTGAAGGCCCTGGATTCTGGTGTCCGTGGTACATTCTTTTCCTGTAGGCAAGCAACTTGGGAAGTCATGTTTCAATCAGAAGGTTGCCTGGTGAGCGTGGAAGCAGCCATGTGTGCCCAGAATCAGTTACATGATTCATATGTGTAGAGGCATCAGGCTCACGTAGCCTGCCATGTCCATCTCCACATTAGGGGTTTATCTGTCACCACCACATTATGCCAGGCATCTGCTACCTCAGGTGCATTCATTTTCTTAGTTTGTGTGCCTACTATGTGCCAGTTACTTTGCTCATTTGGCATCTCTGTGGTACTTGGACGGAGCACACCAACTTGGCCTTTGCGATTTTTCTCTCTTGTATGTTAATACCTTACTGGGAGCCATTCTAAGGTGGCTTGGCATGTTTGCTATGCTATACTACTGTATGGTGACTTAGTGGTTTACTTCCCTTATTTCTAGGCCGTAAAGATAAAGCATACTGTAGCCTCCAGGGACTTTGCAGTAAAACAATTTGTTTTGCTCATGAAATGGTGCCCTTACTCTTCCCCCAGAAAGTTTTTCTTCTTAAGTGCCAGCAAACAGTGCTTCTTTTGCAGTGTTTCCGGTATCTGTGAACACTACCCTTGTCCAGCCGAGTACCCAAGCCAGAAATCTAGATGTTGTTCTTGACCCTTCCCTTTCGCGGGCCCCTATAACCAGTCAGCCCCCAAGGTTCCTCACCTCTGCCTTCTACTACCTCTCAGCTCTCCCACCTTCCACCATCTCACTTTTGGCCCAGTCCAGCCCTTATCGCCTGTTGGGGGGTTGCTTTAACAGCTGCTGTCAGGGTCGGTCTCCCTGTCTCCAGTCTTGCCCTCTCTGATCCATTCTCACTCAGCAACCAGAGGGGCCTTCAGAATGCTCAGTTACTCTTCGTTTAAAACGTCCGTGACTCCTTAGACTAGCATCCCAGGCACCTGTGGTTTAACCTTTCTAACTTTATCTGGTTATCCCCCCTCCACACTGTATTCTACATACGGAATTATTGCCAAGTTCATGAGCCCTTGTCTTGATCCTTTTGTGCCTCCTGTAGAACTTGCTATTGCTTTTATCCGGCGTGCCCCCCACCCTTACCCCCACCCAGCTAATGCCTGTTTGCCCCTCAGGTCTCACCTGAGGAATTAGCACCTTTGAAAAACCTCCACGTGCCCTGTAAGCCTCCTGAAATTGTCTATCCAAGCCCCTATCGTACTGTATACTGTCATCTGTTTGCTTCAGGGAATTCCCAGCTAGACACTAAGCTCCTTCATCTCCTAATCCTAGCACCTAGTACAGTGCCTGGAATATTTTAACTACATACTGAAGGATGGATTGATTACTGAATAGTGGCCACATTAAAAGTCTGTTGGTTAATTGTGTTTTATTTCATCTTATAGATGCACATGTTTATTGCTCGCTACTGTGACCTGTTAAACGTGGACATCTCTTGTGATGGGTGTGACGAGATTGCCCCCTGGCATCGCTACCGGTGTCTGCAGTGCAGCGACATGGATCTCTGCAAGACTTGCTTCCTAGGTAAATTTCACGGCCTGAGTGTGCCATACCCAAAAGGAATAAGCATTTGTATTTTCTGTGATCTTGTCATTTTTTAAACTCCCACTGTACAGTAACAATACTGCCCCAGCAATGTTCTCTGACTTGTTGGCGAATATGGCCCTTATCTCCCCAACTGAATGATAAACTCTAGAGCTCTGTTATGTGATGTGCTGTCATCTTCTATCTTGCTGGGTATAGGCACTTGATAAACACTCAGCACCAATGAATGTACATTCAGTTGAGTTTTCAGGAAATGATTTTGCCTTCTGAATCATGCAGTGTTTATAAGAAGTAAAATACACACAAGCAAACTTCAGAAAGTCTTGAATCCTCTTGACTTGTAGGTGCTGAGATAAAGCAGGTTGTCAGTAGTAAGCAGTTGAAGGCTCTTTGTGTGCATCACCCAGTCGAATAAGATACATCCCCTGCTCTGGAAGCATTTATAGTCTTAGCAGGAGACTGGACCTGCTCACAAAATGTATATTCCAGGACAAGAGTGTACATGCTGAGTTACAGATGAGCAGTATAGATTGTTCTGGAAAAGTTCAGAAGTAAGGAAGGCTACCGTTGCAGGAAGACTTGTGGAGGAGATGGGATGTGAATTGGTCTTTGAAGAAAGTTAGAACTGGGTGATGTGAAGGAGACAGTGGAGAGTGCATCATCATCCAAAGCTGAGCAAGTCCAGGGACAGAGGAGTGAGCATATGTAGTGTGTTTAGACAGACTCTCCAGTGTCTGCCGCTGAGTGATAGGTTGAGACAGGTTGGGCCCAGGTTGTAGGACCCAGAGATACCAGGCTCAGGAATTTGAATGAGTCTACAGACAGTGGGGAAGGTTTTTCAAGAAAGGTGTTAACATGACCAGAGCTATGCTAGAGAAAGGGGGTTCTGTCCATGTAAGAGTTTCCTTTAGGAAATCAATCACAATAGTGACAAGGGGATTAGTGCCTGGACTGGGTTCCTGGCAGTGGGAACTGAAGTGGGTCAGAGGTAAGGAGCATTGATCAGGGTGTATGACGGGGCTCAGAGACCCATTGGACTCAGAGTAAGAAGGAGACCAGAGCTGTCAGTCTCTTTCGTGACTAACGTTCTTTCTCACTCAGTGGGTCTGTGGTTATGGAGTCTGTTTTCATCTGTGATTCGGGAATGAAAAAGTAAGAGCAAATACCTGATAACTTCTCAGTGCCTGTTAAGAAGAATACACCAATATTTGTTAGAGGAGGGGTCATGGGCGACAGCCCACAAATTGGTGTGTGGACTTGTGCTGCCAGATGGAGGTCATGATGGGATTGGTGACCTGTTTGATCAGACTCCGTATTGCGCTGGAAAAGCAGGGTCAATGCACGGTACCATTGCTAAGATGTTCCATGCCAAGAACATCGTGCATATGCTAAGAGCCACCTGGGGAACCCTTGGTCTCCAGAAGATGCCTGTGGCCCGTGACGCCCCGATCAGTCTGTTGGGAACAACCCTGCTTCTTCTGGGGTTGGTTTGGGTTTGGAAACTAGCCCTTCTAAGAGCCCTTTGCCCAATCCACCTCACGCTGCTGTTTTTCCCCCAGGTGGGGTGAAGCCTGAGGGCCACGGAGATGACCACGAAATGGTCAACATGGAGTTTACGTGTGACCACTGCCAGGGTTTGATCATAGGCCGGAGGATGAATTGCAATGTGTGTGATGACTTTGACCTTTGCTACGGATGCTATGCGGCCAAGAAGTATTCCTATGGGTATGTCTCAGATGACCTCTAGCCTGGTAAACTTTTCTTCATGTATTCCTTTGCCTTTTTTTTAATAATTAAAAAAAAAACTTGCATTATAAAAAATTTCAAACATACCCACAAGTAAAGAGAGTAGTACAATGAATCTTCATGTAACAATGACCCAGACTCAACAATTAGGAATATTTTGCTATGTGTGCTTAGCTTATTCTTTTTTTTTTTTTCCCTTTGTTAAAGTATTTTAAAGCAAATTCCAAACCTTAAATCATTTCCTTCCTGCATACTTCATATCCATCTCTAAAGATTATGGTCATTTTCTCACGTTACCAAAATGCTATAACCACACCCTGCGAAACTTCACAGTAAGGAATTCTTACTTCACCTGGTATCCATAGACAGTCTTCTGGGGGTTGTGAAATCCCAAAATGGAATGTGCAGTGTTTGTTCCTTTTTCTGAAGAGAGGGCCCATACCCATCTTTAAAATTTTTTTTTATATAAATTTATTAATTTTATTTATTTATTTTTGGCTGCGTTGGGTCTTCGTTGCTATGCGCGGGCTTTCTCTAGTTGGGGCGAGCAGGGGCTACTCTTCGTTGCGGTGCACGGGTTTCTCATCGCGGTGGCTTCTCTTGTTGCGGAGAATGGGCTCTAGGCGTGCGGGCTTCAGTAGTTGTGGCGCGTAGGCTCAGTAGTTGTGGCACACGGGCCTAGTTGCTCTGCGGCATGTGAGATCTTCCCGGACCAGGGCTTGAACCTGTGTCCCCTGCATTGGCAGGCGGATTCTTAACCATTGCGCCACCAGGGAAGCTCTGTCTTTAAATTTTCAATAACCACAGTCTTAGAGGTACCTGATGCCCAGTCGTGACCATGCAGGTGGTCACCTGAGGCCCCATTCTCCCTTTTTGGGGGCTCACAAAGGCCTGTAGGCCTTAAAAATGTCTTGCCTTTGCAGCCACTTGCCTACCCACAGTATCACTGCCCATCCGATGGTGACCATCCGGATCAGCGACCGGCAGAGGCTCATCCAGCCCTACATCCACAACTACTCCTGGCTGCTCTTCGCCGCCCTGGCTCTCTATAGCACCCACCTGGCCAGCGCCGAGGACGTGGATGGCGAAAAGCTGGATCCCCAGGCCCGCAGCAGTGCTGCCACCCTGCGGAGCCAGTGCATGCAGCTCGTCGGTGACTGTCTGATGAAGGCTCACCAGGGAAAAGGTAATTGTTCCTCATGCATGGAAACCAGACCACCCCTCAGCTGCTTGTGAAGCAACAGCCCCAGCGGAAGTGAAATGCAGTGCTCAGTTCAGAGGCAGTAAAACCCAGTTTTCCACAAGAGGTGCTCACCCTGGAGTGGAACCTAATTTTAAATCCCCAGATGCAGGACTTCCCTGGTGGTCCAGTGGGTAAGAATGCGTGTTCCCAATGCAGGGGGCCCGGCTTCGATCCCTGGTCGGGGAACTAGATCCCACATGCTGCAACTAAGACCCAGTGCAGCCAAAATAAATAAATAAATAAATAATAAATAAATATTAAAAAAAAAAATCCCCAGATTCATTTGAGAGAAATGTTGGCATTAAAGTAGCATTTAGTTTCTCTAAAATATTTCATGAAGATGTAAAAAAAATTAATAATTAAAACTCTTGATGTCTGGGGATGAAGTATTTAGTATTTGAATACACCAGACTTAACTTTGCCAAAGGAATGCAGCCTTTTTTTAACCTGGAGTGCAAATCTACTTCCACACAACTGTGTTCTAGATGAGAGCTAATTATAACTAAAATAGTTTGATTAGGGACTTCCCCAGTTGTCCAGCGGTTAAGACTCCGCACTCCCAAAGCAGGGGGCCCAGGTTCAATCCCTGGTCAGGGAACTAGGTCCCACATGCCACAACTAAGAGCCCACATGCCACAACTAAAGATCCTGCATGCTGCAACTAAAGATCCTGCACACTGCAACGAAGATCCTGCGTGCCGCAACTAAGGCCCAGCGCAGCCAAATAAGTAAATAAATAAATATTTTTAAAAAAAAGTTTGACTAATAAAATATCTAGATGACTTTGCCTCTACTGAGGGGTGCCAAGGAGAAAAATAATGTGAATGTTCAACTTCTGAGTAATTTAAATTCCTTTCAGAATAATGGACTAACTCCCCATTCTAATAAACATTAGGGAAATCAGACTTGGATGAAGTAGCAGGTGGGTAATACCAGTGCTTCAGAGCTATTTCGTTATCTATTTGCCAGTGGAAATTTAGAAGTCTGGCTGTGTGGGGCTACTACAAAATTTTAATGTTTATGATTTTCTGAACAGACAATCCTACTGTATCTTTTGTCCTCTGTTGTTAATAAAGTACAAGTATCCCCCACTATCGAAACTTTCGGTGTCTGAAATTAGGAGCTGAGTAGATTTGGACAGCCGTGGCGGGGCGGGGTGGGAGGGTGGAGGGTTGGACTGAGTATTCTTTGGTTCAGTTTGTGGAGAACTCAGCCATGTATTTCCATATAGTAGCAAAGTGATTTATGGCATTTGCAGGGAATAATCCTGATTATAAAACTTTTAACCATTCTCTTATTTGCTTCCCATGTAGGTCTTAAAGCGCTAGCTCTTCTTGGCATGTTGCCAGACGGTGACTCTACTTCAGAAAAGCCGGCCCCACCGGTCACTGTGCCCACCCAGACACCAGAGGAGCGGCCAGAGGCAGAAGCCATCCAGGCTGCTGTGGAGCCAGCCGACGCGGGCCCACCTGTGCTCCGCAGTGTAAGTAACAGTCCTTCCCTGGGCAGAATCACGGGTGAGCTCAGAGCTTTCTCATGAGGGACTGGAGTACAGAGGTTAACGGTATAGGCTCGTGACCCAGATTGCCTGGGTGCAGATCCTCTGTCAGACCTTGGGCACGTCACCAGAATCTCTTCGCTTTGGATTTCTCGTCGGTAAAAATGGAAGGATAATAATGATAATACCTATTCCTTAGGATTGTTGTGAGGATTTACATGCATGACATACATTGAATTAATGTCTGTAAAGTGCTTTAAACAGTGTTCAGGAACTTCCCTGATGGTCCAGTGGTTAAGACTCCGTGCTCCCAGTGCAGGGGGCCTGGGTTCAGTGTCTGGTCGGGGAGCTAGATCCCGCATGCCGCAACTAAGATCCTGCATGCCACAACTAAGATCCCGCATGCCACAGCTGAAGATCCCGCATGCCACAGTGAAGAGCCCGCATGCTGGAACGAAGATTTCCTCACGCAGCAGCGAAGATCCTCCATGCCGCAACTAAGACCTGACACAACCAAATAAATAAATAGATAAATAAGTAAACATTTTTTTAAGAAAAGCAGTGTTCATATTAAGTTCCCTGTCAGTGTTAATTACTCCTGTTCCCTGCCTCCTGTGGTTTTTATAAGAATTGAACAAGATTATGCACCTAAAGAGGTTGGTTCCTGACCTATGGTGAACACTATATATGTGAAACTATTTTTATATTCAGCCAACAAATAGGTGATACTAATTGCTTACTACCTACCAAGTAGTTTACGTATGTAGTTTACAGTAGTTTACAAATGCTTGTGTAAGTAGAAGAAAAGCCTTCCTGGATCCAGGTGGAACCTGTGACAGTGACATTGAGATTGTTCTGTGGAAGAGCAAGCAGAGCTTCCACGACGCTGCCTCCAAAGTTTGAGCTGGTGCTGTAAATGCCCCTGGCTTTGTTTGCCTTAAGTGCTGCTGCTGTTTCTGTCCTCTGTCTCTGTTGTGGAGGATCCCCATTTGGCAGTTATAGCTCACTGGGATCCTGTTGTCATTTAGAGGAAGGCAAAAGCAAAGATGGCTGGCAAAAACTTGAAAATTCTATTAGCTTCATTCCACCAGAGAGCCAGCACAGGACAGGTGACATAATAACCTTCGAGCCTGTTTTGACCACAAAACCCCTTCTCCAGGCAGCATTGTACCCACCCACAGATTATGGTGGGGCAGAAAGAACATTATCAGCAGAGACAGGATAAATCAGCAGTCTTGTCTTCACCTTTGAGCCTGGGAATAATTGTATCTTCTTGTGGACTCCCAGCATCTTATGCTACCCATCAGCACAGCGCTCCCCATGTATCTACTTATTCATTTATTTATATGAAAATGGACTCAATGAATTTTTTTTATTCAATGGATTAAAATCTTTTACTTTTTATTACTTATTTTGATGCTCGAATTGTCCTGTGTTTGGCCAATGGAAACTTCCAGCTGGCTTTTGTGTCCTTTCGATATGTCTCCATGCACTTTCTTAATTTTTGATACAAAAAGATGTTTCAGGCTTATCTTAGGCTTTCCCTGCCTAGGGACTGGAATCAGCTTTTTTCTAAGGATCTCCCAGGGCATTATTTTTATTCCTGAGGTGTCCCTACCTCTTTTGGGTCCTCGTCCCATCAGCAGCTGGGTACACCCAGGGTACCTTGCCTCTGGCTCTGGCTCTTAGTCTTCTATCTAGCAAATTGCAGTTTCCAACACTGTGCCCACAACAGAACCCAAATGTCCCCACTACAGTGGTCCTAAGAACCATATCCTATTTGGGCCCTGAGTACAAATTACTTGTTTTTGAACTTCTACGCGTTTCTGGCCAATCCTAGGCTGTATTAAGGGTATTGTCCCTCCTTCCCTCTAATGTCTAGAGATACTTTTTGTTTTAAACAACTGAGAAGGCAGTCTCAGCCAGAGACATCATCTGTCTACAACGGCCTCTGGCCAGTAATGAGACCCTCTTGAGTGCCATGTGGTGCAACTGCAGTGGCTCTTTGGAGTCCTGTGATAACAGGAAAGAAGATCAAGACTAACATTATCAGCCAGAACTTTGGAATTATACTGTTTTCACAACGGGCCACATAGTACAGAGAGTATGGTGTTGGAGATCTTTTCAGAGGGTACATTTTTAACAAGGCAGGTAGCTCTCCCAGTCTCGGTCCCCTTTTTGGACAATCTTTTTTTTTTTCTATTAAATAACTGTATTTAAACTTACATAGAGATTGAGAAATCCAAGATCAAGAAACAAGTCAGGAACAGAGCTGGGAAAAAAGGTCAGGTCTATGGATCTCAGCTTCATAGGGGAGAGAGAAAGTAGGGGACACAGTGGAAAGTAAAGGCACATTTGTCTTCATGTGGATGAAGCTGATAATGCGTCGATTCATGATCTAGATGTGTTATCTTCCAGATGCAGAAAGCAGTTAGCTGACTTAACATAGGGAAAAACCGACAGTGACATGAGGACAGGGAGGAGTCGCTAATTAGTGTCACGGGGGCAGGTATCTGTGTCACTGACTTTAATGATATTTTTGACTGGAACAGCCATTTGCTTCGTGTTTTCTTTGAAAACCTCATAGTCTTCAGGGCTCAGATCATGGCCTTTGGCAAGGGCCATCGTCAGGGAAGTCATGAAGCCGTCCTCACTTATGTTGACTAGAAAAATAATACATACCTTCCTGCAATCAGGAAGTGTGTGTAAATTAGTCCCTCCCTGAGTAGAGCATGCTGAACCAGATAGCCACAGGTTTTTTTCGCAAGGAGGCTGAAGCTTTGACATGTACAATTAACCCTTCGATAAAAGGTGACCCCGATGTCACCATTGGATGACTCGTTAATAAGCAGAAGTGCATCCTTAGTGGTCCATTTTCACTTACCGTGTTTTCATTGTTGGCAGCCAAGTAAGTGGTACTCCAGTTTCCAGTCCACTCTTCAAGCGCCCACTTTTTCTCTTCCATTTCCATTTTTTCTTCTGCATCTTGGGCAATATAGAGAATGCCTTAATTAAAAAAGTATGTTGTAAAAATGTCGCTGATGGACTTGCTCGATGCAGGATTACCACAAACCTCAGAAAGCTCCTATCATCCTGTGGTCAAACAGAACTGGTGCTGTGATCAGTTTCAAGCTTAGATTCAAGTTCCATTCTTGTCTTGGTTCCATGGTGTGCATCGGGCAAATCTCTTGGACAGTCTTACAGCCACTTTCTTCTTAGGGGGGTGTTGAGGGTAGGATTGATTGTTGAGGTTACAGTATCTGGAGAGGGGAGGATAAGTCAGCTGCCGCTGGGAGATGCCAGGATCTTCTCGTGAGTGTTTAGTGTTGGACAGCGCTCCATCTTTGGCTCCAAAGTGTCCTGCCTTCGCAGACTCTTTGGAGCTAGGATGCCTCCACCATGCACAGAAGACTTCCTGCCTGGCCTGGTTTCCATATATAAGCCTGTGTGACAGCAAGGAAAAGTACCCTGAGGGCCCAGGGAGTGCAGGTGATTTTTGGGGTGACTCTGAGTGACTCCTAAGGAAATTCAGGTCAAGGACTGTCACCCTGCCAGTCTGGGCAGCTCACTGCCAGACTCCTGAGTCTGGAAAACCCTCCCAGCTCCAATGAGGGCCCCCTTTGTAAGTCTCTCTGCCAAAATGGAATTCTCAAAAGTGTAAAGTCAGCTTACTGTGCTAGAAGGAAATCCACACCTTTGTTTTTTTTCTTTTTCCCCAAGAGAAGAACTGTCCATACCTGGCTTCTGGAAGATAAATAGAATGTGTTAGAGGTTTGTACCAGAGCCATTGCTTATGTGACTGCAGGCTCTGACAGAGTGGCATTTGGAAGGTGTTGGGGGGATGTGATGCAGTGATTACTGTCTTAATTAGAGTACAGATTTATCATCAGAAACGAGGGGCATTCTCTAATTCAAAAGTATTTTTGTTTGTGAAGACTGATTGGCTAGTGATTTTAAAAGTTGTATTATTTTAACAAGTAAACTTTTATAAGAAAGAAACTTTAATTCTTTTACACTCACCGTTTTGTTTTTAGGGGAAGAGGGATGTCCCTAAGGAAGTCACACCTTTAGACTGCAAGCAGAGGAGCAAGGCAGGGGAAGGTGCATCATTACTGAAGGGTCCTTCCTGCCAGACGCAGATTTCAGACTCACCTGCAGATGCCCGCGCACCTACAGAACTTCCAGGTAAACACTCTGACAGTTACCCTGATCTCTTTCATCTTAAAATGCACGCATACCCGTCCCTGACTTATTTCTTGCACACAATTTAAAATTGGCTAGCACCCAAGGGTGCATGGTTTCTCAGTTCTGCATCAGATGGTACTGATAACACTTTGAAAGTCATCTTTCCTTCATCTTGCCTGCTTTCCTACCTTGTTCATTCCCTAATTTACTGAGTGCCTTCTCTGTGCCAAGCACTATGCTAGGCCCTGGGGATGAAACAGGGACCAAGTCAGACAAATGGACACATAGCTCCTGCCCTCACAGTGCTGACAGTCTGGAAGGGTTTAAGACAAAGGTGTGTGTAACTCATTTGAGCTGGGATGTGATTCTGTCCAGGAGAGAGGCCCAAGTGGGTGTTAGCGGTGATGGGTGTGTAGCTGGAACAGGTTGTGTCAGTGTAAAGCCCTTGTAAATAAGGCCTGCATGGGACCTTGAATGTGCTGAGATCTGCTGGGGGGAAGGGCGTTCAGGGCAGAAAGAACTACAGGAGCAAAGGCCCCAGAGTGGGAACCCCCAGAGAATCCAGGCAGTCCCTTGGGGGGCAGGTGTGGAGGGAGGGAGTGGAGAGGTGCTGTACACTCTGCTGTGGAGGCCCTCGCACACCTGCTGGGGATGACAGCAAGGTCAGGGCTGTTTCAGGGCGACTGAGGAGCCACGAGAGGGGGCGCTGTGGGCAGAAGGAGCGCCGGCAGCGGATGCCAGCCTGTCCTCAGGGGGGCCCGGGGAGGCGGGATCCTCCCCACGTGGCCGCTCTGTGACAGGCAGGGGTGAGCGCCGGCATCCTGCCCCGTCCGTGGGGCCAGCTCTCAGACGGGGCTGACGCTTACCTCTCTGCAGGGCCTATAATTCTAAGGTCCAGAAAACAGTTTGACACTCGATGTCAATGCAGGTCATCAAAATCCACTCTGGTCTGATTCCTCTGAGGAGCAGCGTCCCGGTTCACGTACAGTTTAGTCATCCATCGAGTATTTACTGAGTAGCTGCTGTGCTCCAGACACATTTCTAGGTGTTTGTGATACATCATTGAAAGAAACAAAAATCTAGAAGGGAAGCCAGACGGTAAACAATCAGTATCAAATAATATGGTGTGTTAAAAGGTAATTAAATGCCATGAGCGCAAAAGAGCAGGGGAATGGAGAGCGCAGAGGGGCTGGGAGAGATCGGAGGGCGGGCTCAACCTTAAACCAGGGTGATCAGGACAGACCTCCTTCAGTAAGACGTGTTCAGCAATAGGTTTGTAAAGTCCCAGCTTGATTCTGTAGTGGCACAGGAACAGTGCAGTGGTTTACTTGCCTCTTCATACACACATAGAACCTGGCAAAATCTGAAAGCTTGGTGTTTTACAACTCAGATGCTGAAAATTCAGAAGCATCGTGTCAGAAGCCCATCGAGGAAAAGGCAGTTACTCCAAGCCCTGAGCAGGTGTTTGCTGAGTGTTCCCAGAAGAGGATTTTGGGATTATTAGCAGCCATGTTACCTCCCTTAAACTCGGTAAGAGACAAATTGGCATTTAAAAAAAGGGGGGGTGGGGTGGGTAGTGTTATGCATAGAAAAAATTTTTGGAAAGCCATATACTGAAATTAACTGTTAATTGCAGTCATCTGTATATCCCTGGGGTAGGATTATAAAGTAAAGTAGGATTGTAAGATGATACCTGAGAATGTTTATTTCACAGTCGATTGTCCCTAAGCCATTTGTGAAAGACACTGCATAATTCCTTTGGCACCAGGCCAGTTATAAATACTATATGAAGGAGATGGAGTGTTTAGTTGGTGTGGTTACATAGATTTTTGTATTGAACAGATTCTTCTCCTCTCTCGACAGGATCCCACAGTCCCCCTGATAGACCTGGAGCACGTGCTCCCACTCATGTTCCAGGTCGTCATCTCAAACGCAGGCCACCTGAATGAAACATATCACCTCACCCTGGGTCTTCTCGGCCAGTTAATCATCCGCCTTTCACCAGTGGAGGTAGATGCCGCAGTGACCAAGGTCCTCTCAGCCAAACACAACCTGTTTGCAGCAGGGGACAGTTCCATTGTGCCAGATGGCTGGAAGACCACCCACCTGCTCTTCAGCCTGGGAGCTGTGTGTCTGGACAGGTAGCCACCCCCACTCTACCCCACCTTGGTGTTCATTTCTTTAGGTCAGTGATCTGGCTGTTGATTAATTTCAGCGTGCTTCCGTGCTCTTGTCTAGGGATCTTTTGTGAGAGTGGAATTTGTTTTATTAGCAACACTGTCAACCAACATTAAAACTGCGCTTAAAACCCACATTAAGACAGCTGTGCAGTCTGGGCACTCTCTGGTGATATATATTCTGGTTTGTTCTTTCCTGAGAGTAATAAGTGTAGGCTTTGGGGTTGAAGAAAATAGATCTATTTTCATTATATAAAAGTAACATAGGGCTTCCCTGGTGGCGCAGTGGTTGAGAATCTGCCTGCCAATGCGGGGCACACGGGTTCGAGCCCTGGTCTGGGAAGATCCCACATGCCACGGAGCGGCTGGGCCCGTGAGCCACAATTACTGAGCCTGCGCGTCTGGAGCCTGTGCTCCGCAACAAGAGAGGCCGCGATAGTGAGAGGCCCGCGCACCGCGATGAAGAGTGGCCTCCGCTTGCTGCAACGAGAGAAAGCCCTCGCACAGAAAAGAAGACCCAACACAGCCAAAAATAAATAAATAAATAAATAGAAAAATAAATAAATAAATAAATAAATAAATAAAATGTAGCATTTCAGTTAGCTAACCTACGAAAACACCTTTAAAAAAAAAAAAAACCTGAATGGAATCACAGGTGCACTTTTTAAAAAAAAGAAAAAAAAAAAAAAAAAAGTAACATAATCACAATACCTAATTTGGAAAACCAAAATGAGGGGAAAAAATCACCTTGCCTTGTACCACATCAATGCATCTGGTGCTGTTTTATTCTCCCCACTGCCACCACACTGCTTGCAGGATCTCAGCCCCCTGACCAGGGATTGAACCCGGGCCATGGCAGTGAAAGCCCAGAATCCTAACCACTAGGCCACCAGGGAACTCCCTGGTGCTATTTTAGTATATATTTCCTGTGCGTGAATGTGAGTGTGCACAAGTGCATATGTGTGCGTGACCTTTTATAGAGATTTTTAAAAGCATAGCTGTAGACTTGAGTATATATAAAGTATAAAGTAACAAATCTTGATATCCCCCCCACACACACTTATCATTATATCAAAAGCATCATTCTGGTAGTTTATTTGTTTGTTTGTTTTGTTTTTGACTACTTTACATTTATTCCAGGAAATCAAGGAGGGTTTACAGTTTTAAAATCACTACATTAACAACAACCAAAATGGGAGTGAGGGAGTACAATGTGATCATATCAACCAGTGAAGAAAAATCATTTGATAAAGCACAACAATCTATTCATGATTTAAAGGAAACCTTTAAGTAAAGGAAGAATAGAGGAGTAGGCTCCTGATCAGATAAAGAGTTGTCTAACATTCTGGTAGTTTCTAAATTAATATAATGAATGGCTCATTGGCATGCTTCTGGGTCTGCCTTAGAGTGTGGCGACCTGATGAGTTGAATTTGGAGCCTGTGCGCTGCCATCTCATGGAGCTCTTGCCTTCTAGCCGCGTGGGCTTGGACTGGGCCTGCTCCATGGCGGAGATCCTGCGGTCACTCAACAGCGCCCCCCTGTGGCGTGACGTCATTGCCACCTTCACAGACCACTGCATCAAGCAGCTGCCTTTCCAGCTGAAGCACACCAACATCTTCACGCTGCTGGTGCTGGTCGGCTTCCCCCAGGTACGCCACTGAAGGCCTGGCCTCCTCTTCATCACGTGCACAGCGTATATCTTTGGAAGTTTTTTTTTCTTTAGTTGTATAATTTGCCTTTACAGTATTGGTATATTTTCAAGATTATGGGATGGTTTGTTCAACTTGCATTTTTAACAGTTTAGCCATTTGATTCATTTTCTTGGCTTTGAATAATAGGTAACTGTAATATATTAAATTACAGAGAACTTCAAAATACAGTTGTTCACTTTGGCATTCATCTTGATCTCATTTCTACTTTTCACGTCTCTCAACTGGTTGGGACGAAGAGAACTGTGAAAACATGGCTTTATCCAGCAAGCACTTAAACCAATTCTGTGCCAGGCCTGTGCCAGGCCCTGGACTTAGAGATGGGAAGAACCTTGTCCTTGAGTGCTTGTTGAAGTCAGCGGCACAAGCAAAAGGCACTGTGCTGTATGTGCTGCTGAGTTGCCTTTTCTGTCTGTGTCATGTTCAGGTCCTCTGCGCGGGGACCCGCTGTGTTTATATGGATAATGCCAATGAACCACATAATGTGATCATCTTGAAGCACTTTACTGAGAAGAACAGGGCTGTGATCGTCAATGTCAAAACCCGGAAGAGGAAAACAGGTCCCAAGCATAATTATTTTTTCTAAGAATGAGAGACAGTTGTCTAATCTCTGTATACCCTAAAATCAGTTAAGATATCTTGGTTCTTGCCCCTGCGTGTGAATTTTTAAAAAACAAGTTATAGCTCCCTGAACTTCTTTTTGCTTGTCTCTGAGGTGATGTGGTTGAATTGGAATCACTTTGAAGGCCCTTTCCACACTGTTATTTTGTGTATATGGCTCTGTGTTTTTGGGTTGGCTAGATGTTTAGGTTCTGAACAGTTACTTTTTTCATTTGCCAGTGTCATTTGTTTTCTAATGGGTAATTTAAATATATGATGGAGTCAGGTGGCTACAGGACTGTAAAATAACTTCACATAATTGTATTGGCATTCATGTCACTTTCCACTTTGTTTCATCAATAGAACAGTGAAGGTACATCATTATGTGCCCAGGTCTGCTCTTGAAATAATCTGCTTTATCATTCAGCTTCAGCACTAGGCACTGTCTGTGCTATTTTTGTGTACTGTGCAATGTAAAAGTCAAGGTTTATTTATTTGTTTGTTTGTTTGTTTGTTTGCATATGACTATCCCATTGTTCTATGACCATTTGTTGAACAGACTATTCTTTCTTCATTGAATTATCTTGGCAACTTTGTGAAAATTAATTGACCCGTGTATGTTTGTGTCTATTTGTGGATTCTGTTACGTTCCATTAATCTATATATCTGTCCTTATGGGAATACCACATTGTCTTGACTGTTGTAGATTTCTCCTGAGTATTGAAATCAGGTTCTCCAACTTTGTTATTCTTCAGAATTGTTGGCTAGTCTAGTTCCTTTGTCTTTCTGTATAATTTTAGAATCAGCTTGTCAGTTTCTATTAAAGAACCTGCTGGACTTTTGATTGGCATTGTATTGAATCTATAGTCCATTTGGGAGAACTGACATCTTACCAATATTGAGTCTTTTGACTTGGGAGCATGGTATATCTCTCCATTCACTTATGGGATAAATTTGGGTCTTATAAAATGTAGATCCTTAATTTCTCTGAACCTCACATGGGGTATCAGATGCCTCTTCTCATTCCTGGTTTTGGTAATTTGTATCTTTTCTTTTTTGTTTCCTAGACTAGCCAGAGATTTATCAATTTATAGGATCTTTGCCAAGGACCAGCTTTTGGTTTCATTGATTTTTCTCTGTTATATCTGTTTTCTCTTTTATTGATTTCTATCTTTCTGTTATTAATTTCCTTATTTCTTCTTGCTTTGAGTTTAATTTGCTCTTTTTTCTTTTTCTGGTTTCTTAAAGTGGAAGTCTAAATCACTGATTTGAGACCTTTCTTTTTTTGTTGATAGAAGCATTTTAATGCTGTGAATTTCCTGTTAGGTGTGGCTTTATCCACATCCATAATTTTTGATATGTTGTGTTATCATTTTCATTCAGGTCACAGTATTTTCTTTTCATCTTGTGATTTTTTTCTTTCTTCTGTGATTATTTAAAATTTTGTTGTTTAATTTCCAAATATTTGGGGATATTCCAGATATCTTTCTGTTATTGATTGCAAGTTGTGGTCAGAGAACATACTATGAATGATTTCAGTCCTATTAAGATTACTGCAATTTGTTTTATGGTCAAAAATTTAGTCTGTTTCAAATAAGATTCCATGTGCACTTGAAAAAAATGCATATACTGTGTTGTTGGTAGAGTGTCCTATAGATGTCATTGAGATCAAGTCATTTGACAGTGCTGTTCAAGTCTTCTATACTCTTACTGATTTTTTGTCTATTTGTTCTAACAATTACTGAGAAAGGAATGTTGAGGTATCCAGCTATAATTGCGTGTATGGTCTGTTTCTCATTTCATTATGAAACGTTCCTTTTTATCCCTAATAATATTCCATGTTCTGAAATCTACTTTAATATTTAGGTAGCCTCTCTAGCTTTTTTGTTGTTGTTGTTACTAACATTTGCGTGATGCATCTTTTTCTATTCTTTTGCTTTAACCTCCCTGTGTCTTTACATTTCAAGTGTAGATAGCACATAGTGGAGTCTTCTTTTTTAATCCAGTCTGACAATACCTGCCCTTTTTTTTGTTGTTTTTTTTTAATGAAAGTATAGTTGATTTACAGTGTCATGCTAGTTTCAGGTTTACAGCACAGTGATTCAATATATATATTCTTTTTTCAGATTCTTTTCTTTATAGGTTATTACAAAATATTGAGTATAGTTTCCTGTGCTATACAGTAGATCCTTGTTGGTTATCTGTTTTATATATAGTAGTGTATGTCTGTTAATCTCAAACTCCTAATTTATCCCTCCCCAGTACCTGCCTTTTAATTGAGATGTTTAGACCATTTGTATTCAATACACTTATCAGGATGATTGAGTTCAAATCTACTATCTTCTTATTTATTTATTTGTTTGTTTGTTTGTTTGTTTTTTGGCTGTGTTGGGTCTCCGTTGCTGTGCGCGGGCTTTCTCTAGTTGCGGCAAGCGGGGGCTACTCTTTGTTGCGGTATGCGGGCTTCTCATTATCGTGGCTTCTCTTGTTGCAGAACGTGGGCTCTAGGTGCATGGGGTTCAGTAGCTGTGGCACGCGGGCTCTAGAGCGCAGGCTCAGTAGTTATGGTGCACAGGCTTAGTTGCTCCGCATCATGTCAGATCTTCCTGGGCCAGGGATCGAACCCATGTCCCCTGCGTTGGCAGGTGGATTCTTAACCACTGTGCCACCAGGGAAGCCCCTCTACTATCTTCTTGCTTGTTTTTTGTTTGTCACATCTGTTCTTTTTTCTTTTTTTCCTTCTAACTTCTTTTGGATTGAGTCGTTTTTGTTTTTGTTTTTTTTAATGATTCCATGTTATCTCCACTATTAGCTTTAAAGTATATCTTATTTTTTTAGTGGTTGCTTTAGGGTTTACAGTAGTTTACCTTCAAATAATTTCTTACTGGTTGCATTAGGGTTTATAATATACACCTTTAACTCATCGTGGTCTATCTTCAGACAATCTACCACTTCACATATAGTGAAGAAACATAGGTTTTCTATTTTTATTCCATCATCTTTTGGACTGTTGTTGTCCCACATTTTACTTTTACATGATATAAACCTCACAATACATTATTTATTTTGCTTTAAAAGTCACATACTTTAAAAGGGATCTTAAAACGAGAAAACAATAACTTTAATATTTAGCCACATATTTACCATTTCTGGTGCTCTTCATTCCTTGTATAAGTTCAAGTTTGTACCTGGTATCATTTTTTTTTTTTTCCTGAAAAACTTCCCTTAATAACTCTTGTAGTGCTGGTCTGCTGCTACAAAATCGTTTTTTTGGTTTGTCCTACCAAACCAAAGAAATACTTACTTTGACTTCATCTTTGAGATGAATTTTTCTAGGTAAAAAATTGTAAACTGGGAGTTTTTTCTTTGCATACCTTAAAGATATTGATCTTTTTTCTTCTGGTTTGCATAGTTTCTGCCATGAAGTAAGCCGTCATTCTCTGTTACTCTTCAAAATGTGTCTCTTTTCTCTGCCTGCTTTTAAGATGTTTCTCTTAATCACTGCTTTTTAGCATTTTGATTATGATGTGCCTTGGCATGATTTTCATTATGTTTCTTCTGCTTGATGGTTTAAAGAGCTCCTGGATCTATAGATTTATAGTTTTCATCAAATTTGGGATTTTTTTGATCATTATGTCTTCAAATAGTTTTTTGCCCCCGACTAGGACACTTCCACTCTCACTGTGGGAAGACAGAATATTCTCAGAGTTCTTTGTGAGCTCCAAGAATTGTTCTGCCTACTGCTTTTTGACAGTTCTTTCCTAGAACTGGGTAGTTTCCTATCTAGATAGTTTCCTCTCACCTTTGTGTAGATCAGTATTCAGCCAAAGACTCATGGGGAACCCTCTGTAGATATCTAGAGGGGTCTCCCACACACCCCTCTCTCTGTGCATCTCCCTTCTCTGTGATATTCTACCCCATAAGTTCTAGCTGCCTTGACTTCCCTGAACTCTGACCTCTGTCTCCTCAGTTCATTAAAACTAGACTTGGATTTCCACTCCATGCTGTGCAGGCTGGAAATAGTCTCCAGATAGCCAGGGCTATTGGAAGGCTCACCTGGTTTGTGTCCCTTCTTTCAGGGGTCATCGTCCTATACTACCTATTGCCCAGTGTCTGCAAACCATTGTTTCATGTATTTTTCCAGGGTTCTGGTTGTTTAATGTAAGAGAGTAAATCCGATCCCTTTTACTCAGGCTTGTTCTGAAATGGAAGTCTCTCATGTGTTCTGTGTTTATGAACTTCCTTTAACACCTTTGGAGACAACCTGTTTGTGTGAGTGGTAGGAATGTGAATTGCATCTCTTGGTTGCTTGGTGGGTAGGTGGCCCAGTACCACTTTTGTGCTCAGCTGCAAGCTGGCCTTAAATATAATGGCTAAGTTTGAAGCCAGAGAGATTTGTGTTTTGGGGTCTGCAGTTCTTGCTTCAGTAAGGCACATTACTGGGGAAGAAACTTATCTGCAGGAAGTATTAACTGTGCTTTTTGTGCCTTCTTTTCCTGCCTGACATCACCCTTCAGTGAAGGACTACCAGCTGGTCCAGAAAGGAGGAGGACCGGAATGCAGCAACTCTCAGGCCCAGCTGAGCCAGTACTCCCAGCACTTTGCCTTTATTGCCAGTCACCTTCTGCAAACCAGCATGGACAGCCATTGTCCCGAGGCAGTGGAAGCAACTTGGGTCCTGTCCCTGGCCCTCAAAGGATTATACAAAACACTAAAGGTAGTGGTGAGCTTCTTCCATTTGCTGATGAATCTGGCTGTGATTTAACTCCTGCAGGGTATTAACTAGAAGGAAATACTACTATCTGATTTCAATGGATGGTTAATCATAGGATCTTGATTATTTTTAGAAATAATTGGTGCCTTGCACATGGATAACTTTAAGGAAGAAACAGAATTTTCCCAACAGTTGGTTCTCTGTAATTTTTCAGTCCTGCCTCATGGAACCAGGTGCCATTACCTAATGGGCCCGTAACCTTGGAAGATGAGAAGAAAAATTGAACAGTTTCTCACTTCCCTCTGAACCACGGTCCCTTCTGGTTCATCCTAGGAAGAATAAAGGGGGCTAATATCTTATGGGATCTTGGAGCAATAGATTTGGCATTTGGTGTGAGAGAAGACAGACAAGTTAAAGAGCTGGGCGATAATTGACACGGAGATGGGAAGCCTTGACTTGTGGGGAACATGATTCTTCTACCATCTGAGGGGCATCGATAGGGAGGATCTTTCCAACAGAACTAGCCATGGGAGAAGGATCTCATTTGGAAAGTTTATGCGTTCCCTGACTTTGGCAACACTGGCGAGGAGGCCATGGAACGACTCAAGCACCGCAAGGAGATTGGACTAGATGGCATTTCAGCTCTGGCCCAGCCCTGAGAGTTTATATTTTTAGGCTTGAGACCACACATCTGCTGTTTGTTGATTTCATGGCATTTATCACAATCTACTGTTGTTTTAGTTGTTTGCATTACAGTAGGAAAGAGAAAATAAACTCCCTGAGGGCAGAGACCATTTCTGTCTTTGAATCCTTCATTCCGTAAATATTTGTCTATTTGTCGAGCACCAGGGGCCAGATGGAACTGAGTACGTAGTGTTGATCTAGAAAGAAGGTCCCTGCTGTCGTGGAGCTTTCAGCCTAAACTGCAAGGGAGACAACAAAGAGCCTGCAAGGAAATCCACCATGAGTCAGAAAGAGCCTTTCTGAGGAGGTGAAATCTGAGGTGATAGATGAGGAGTCTGGGCAGAGCATTACATCCTGGGAGAGGTCCAACTCCAGGCCTGGTTGTCAGGGAGTAGAAGGGGCTACCTCAGGGCTTGAGGACAGTGCGAGGAGGAGATGAGACCACGGAGACAGGCAGGGGGCCTGCAGGACCTTGTCCGCTATGAATAGGGACTCGGGTTTCAGTCTACAGGGCAGTGGGAAGCTTTTGGAAGGTAGGGAGCAGGAGAGGGACATAAAACCTCTGTTCTTCGCACAGGACTCAGCACATAGAGTGTACGAGGCTTCCGAAATACTTGTTGAGTGAATGAATTAGAGAGCAAACAGACTTAGCTTATGGCTCAGGTTCAGAGTTTCATCCTCCCCATTGACTCTGGAATTTTCACCAGAAGGTGAACTTGGGCCACTAGCTGAGACTGGGCTCTGACAGAGAGGCCTGCTTCTCCCCAAGTGACCCTTACCTTCTTCACTCTGAGGCAGTTGCAGATCATTCTTTTTCTGTTTGGCAGGCTCATGGTTTTGAAGAGACCCATGCTACCTTCCTTCAGACTGATTTGCTGAAGCTGCTGGTGAAAAAGTGCAGCAAAGGGACCGGCTTCAGTAAAACGTGGCTCCTCCGGGACCTGGAAGTAAGGGACCAGGGTGATTCCTGCTGCTGTTTCCTGCTGCAGATTTACTGGCCTGGGAGTTAGAACCACCAGTCAGTTACAGCTGGTTCTGCCCTGTGCACTCTCATCTGGTGCAGTTGTTAAAACAGTGTCTTATATTTGTCTTCCCCTTTGGAAATAGAGATTATGACACCTGTCCTCCCTTGTCAGGGAAAATGAATTTGGTGTTTGTTCAAAGAATATTGGAAGAGAAGTATTTTGTGGAAACGCACGGTTGACCAATTATATCATGGTAGTAAATCTGCCCTTGAATTATTATTTCCCTTTAAACTTCCTTTGAGCTAAAATCAGTTCCTAAATTTGTCCTCACTTATGTTTATTTTATGTAGGATTTTAGTTGATAATTTTCATTTTATTACTTTTCGCCATAGGCCTTCGATTTTTCTTAGTGGAATTACTGTGGTTCCCTGGGGCGTTTCTGTGCCAAGTGTCAGCTTCAGGTCAGAAAAGGCTGCTGCTGTATGGGGGTGCTCAGCTGGCCATTCTCAGTCACACAGAGGCCTGAGCTCCAGGAAACAGCTCTCAGTTGCCACAGGAGGATTTGGTTAGGTTTTAGGAAGATAACGCTAAAACATATTAATGGCTAACCTGGTGAACATCTGAGCTCTTGTTCTTTAGGAAATATTTTTAAAGTAAATTTTTTTTACATTCAAAAACTTATATTTTTTATATTCAGAAAGTTTGAAAAATAGAAAAGAAAGAAAAACTCCAAATTTCATCCCCCGCAAATAGAGCTACTGTTAGTATTATGTGTATTTCCTTTTTCTAATTTTTTTCCTTCTGTGTTTATATTACATACATAGGTTTAGATTGTACAATGAAGCACACTGTGGAAATAAATTGAGGTCATGTGATGGCCATTTTTCTAAGTTGCTGGGTAGTTTTCATAACGACCATCTTTAATGGCTGCAGATGGTCCATAAAGATGGATTTCAGTTTTTTTGCCATTATTAAATGCTTCATTGACCATATCAGGAGTATAGCTTTTTACACATTGTACATTATTCCTGGAAGATGAGTTACCAGGTCAAAGGTTATGAACATTTGTATAGCTCCTTACATTTCACCAAAATGCCTTCTAAAAGGGTGATAACAACTTACACCGTCAGGGGCAGAGTTAAACGCGAAGGTCCCTTGTAGTTTCTGGTCAGCATTTCTTTGATTATAAGTATGGTTGAACATGTTTTCATATTTCTTTACTAATCTTACATTCTTTTTGTGAATTCTGATGTCTTTTAAAAGGTTCAGTCAGATGTTTTCTACCCTTTGAGGGTTAAAGATCTCACCCACTAAACACTCATGTTCCTGCCCTGCCTGATTTTCTTTCTGTGTAGATTTTGTCCATCTTGCTGTACTCCTCAAAAAAGGAGATCAGCACTTTGGCTGAGCATGGAGAGCTGGAGCTGGATGAGCGAGGGGACCAGGAGGAGGAGGTGGAACGGTCAGTCAGCAGCCCGGGTGAGCCGGAGCAGAAAAAGCTAGACCCTCTCGAAAGCCTGGATGAGCCCACCAGAATATGTTTCTTGGTACGTTCTTGGGTCACAGTGTGGACTGAGGAAGGGACTCTAAGGAATGGATTCTCTTTGACTTGGACTGTGTTTTAGCCTCCATGTGAAAATGCTTCAGACTGATGTCCTGAGAATGCACTTCCTGAAGACTCAGTCGGTATTGTGCAGAATTCGTCCAGAGGGATGGAAAAGCCCTATTACAACAGTAGTTCTTAATGTTTGGGGGTCATGGACCCAAAAGCTTTAGATCGTTTCTCCCATAAACTGTACTTGCAAATACTTTTGTAAAATTTTACATGTAATTTCAGGCCTGTCCATAAATCCCCAGACGACAGTCTGTCCTCACAGTTTCTCAGACACACTCCTACTTTCCCTGGATAATCCACTCTTCCTCAGAATGATGTGAAAATGGGCAAGGGCTAGGACTTCAAAGGATCTAACTGTGTGAAGAGTAAACAGAGAGTATGGGGTGGATATAAGAAAAGCAAGTACAGTTTTTAAAAACATGAAAAGAAAGTCCAGTACTTAGATTTGTGTGCCACTTATCAAACTTGAGTGCAAGGCAGCTGCTGCAGAGAAGCTAGCAATGGATACAATTTGGTGGGTACTTACTGCCTATTAGCAGTACATCTGTTTGCATGATTTTTTTTTTTTTTTGGTGTTTCCATGTTTTATATCTTCCTTTGAATTTATAACAGTAATGCAGATTTTACAGTCCATGTTTTAGGGCTTATAATCTTATATGCATGAAGTGCCCATGTGATGTTCTTAAATTATAACTTGTGGTAACTTTAGGAAATAATTGTTTTATCACTTTTGAGGTCAGATCATCAATAATGTGTTAAAGCAGTTTAAATTGTCTCTCTTCTACTTCCTCCTTGTGGCCTTCAGATGGCTCACGACGCCCTCAATGCCCCTCTGCACATTCTCCGGGCCATATACGAACTGCAGATGAAGAGGACCGACTCTTTCTTCCTGGAGGTTCAGAAGAGGTAAGGGACATTTAGATGCAGCCAAAGTGTAGTGAGTGAGGCAACAAATAAGGGCGGGACTCTGTTTACCTCCTGCCAACAAGATGTGGATAAAAACTCCTGACAGGCCAAAGAGCAGTTGGTTTTCAGTTCTTCATAAAGCGACATGAAAGCTGGCTGTGCCACACCGCATGGCTCATCTTTGAGTTGTGTTGTGTGCTTCTCCTTTAGGAAGAACTTTATATTCGCAGTCTGCCTCTTAGAGTAAACTCGTTGTGGGGGCAGAGTTTTGACACAGACGCCAAGGTTTCTCTCCCATGTCAGCCCAGGGAGCAAACGGTGCAGAGCAGGACCTTCTGGTACATTCTGGTCAAAAGTGTCCTTTCGTTTGTTTGTTTTTTCACTTCTGTGCATTATTTTTGTGTTTTTTCTTCAAGGATTATTATAAAATTAACAATATACCCTTCCTCTTGGCCAGGAAGTTCAGAGCTAGTTCTCGGGCCCAGCTCTTAAATTTGTGGAGAACTTTATGTTTCTGCAACTAATCTCCTCCTCCATCCCCCACATCCTAGTTTTGACTTCCTATTCTGATTTATATCCAATTCCAATTTAATTTTCTTTTGTTATTTCATATTTCTATTTTCCCGTATGTATTATCTACTGCCTCAGATCCTTTGTGAGATGAGGCAGGGTTGCATCAGTTAGGACACAGAAGTATCATGGTCAAGGAGGATGGAATTTGTTTTCCCTCTCATGGCGCAGTCCAGAGGTAGGCAGCAGCCTAGGGTGGGTGGGCGGTCTGCTTCACAAGGGACCCCGCACCCCCAAGGGTGCTGTCCTCACCTGTGTCGTCAGACCTGGCTCCCCGACACCAGCTCTTTGTTCCAGCCCAGAGGAAAGGGGGAAGGTGGGTAAAGGAGCTCATCCTTAACCCAGTTGTTTGAGGGCAGGCTGCGGAAATGGCACGCGTTACCTCACTGGCCTCCCGTTGGCGTGACCCTAGTTGCATTGCTGCTAGGAGGACTGGGAACTGTGTCTCCAGCTGGGTGATTGTGTATCTTGCTAAAACTTCAGGGAACTTTGTTTCTAAATGAAAGGAAGAATGGATCCTAAGGGATGGCTTGCATCTCTGCTGTGGGCACATGGGCACGCGTGCACGTTCATGTGCACATTTGCATGCATGAATAGATGAACACTGTGAATCTAGTGTGCGAAATATGGAACGTAATAACGTAATTGCAAAATAACAGGAAAATAACTCGGATCGGCATTTCTGTAAGTTTCACTGCAGGTTAAACTCTTGCCTTTCTGTAACTCAGGTGCCCAACTTTGTGTTCCTTCCTTCTCTTCAGGTTTGACGGGGATGAGCTCACCACCGATGAAAGGATACGGACCCTGGCTCAGAGGTGGCAGCCCAGCAGGAGTCTGAGACTGGACGAGCAGAGCGCCAAAGCTGTGGATACAGACATGATTATCTTACCATGCTTGGTATGTCGCCCCACCTGGGAAGCAAGGTGTCCCTCCCGCCCCCACCCCAGTTGTGAGCAGGCCAGGCCTCTGTGACGCTGGTCTTTGGGTTGCAGTCCCGTCCCGCACGCTGTGACCAGGCCACCACAGAGTCAAACCCCGTGACCCAGAAGCTGATCTCCAGCACGGAGAGTGAACTGCAGCAGAGCTACGCCAAGCAGCGGCGCAGCAAGAGCGCCGCCCTCCTGCACAAAGAGCTCAACTGCAAGAGCAAGAGGGCCGTGCGGGACTACCTCTTCCGCGTGAACGAGGCCACAGCAGTCCTGTACGCCCGCCATGTGCTCGCGTCCTTGCTCGCCGAGTGGCCGGGGCACGTGCCGGTGAGTGAGGACATCCTGGAGCTGAGTGGCCCTGCCCACATGACCTACATTCTGGATATGTTCATGCAGCTGGAAGAAAAGCACCAGTGGGAGAAGGTAATTAGGCAGCCGGGCTGGGCACTCACCCCACTTGCTCCTCCTCTGTGTCCCTCCCAGCCCCCCGCCGGGGGGTTTGAATAGGCTTCCTCTAGTGAGTGCCTTCCTGGAGTGAGGTTACCTGTGTGGCTGTACAGCCCCCTGACAGGTGTGAACGCAACGAAGGCAGGGTCAGGTCGCTGTTAAACTCTCCCAAGTACTGGCCTGGAGCCGAGCTCATGGCCTAGGCAGACTTGGTGC
Source organism: Balaenoptera borealis (assembly GCF_965194805.1). NCBI lineage: Eukaryota > Metazoa > Chordata > Mammalia > Artiodactyla > Balaenopteridae > Balaenoptera > Balaenoptera borealis. Next base: position 49,650,656 of record NC_138879.1, on the reverse strand, counting down.
TCAGAGAGTGTTTGATGTAACGATCCCACGAAACCTGCCCTTGCAGCTTTCTTTTTTTGTTTTCAGACTTATGAGTCTAACTCTCCTTGCTAGCCTGTCTCTTCTCATGTCCCCTAGGGTCTCACACAGTGTGAAGTCTGGGAGACAGGGTTAATTATGATTCTGACAGCCTGTTCCCGTAATACAGGAAGCCTTCCAGGAAGGTTTACGTCTTCTGTTTTAAACCATGGTTTCTAGAATGTCTACCTCAGGTCAGACACTCTGCCAGCACTTACACCTGTGTTACATTGTGACCCAGAGAGTTTTATTGGTGAAGAAATCAAGCCCAGGAGGCTTGTCCAAGGCTCCCAGCTTCTGGGTGGCAGACGTGGGGTCTTACCAGAGTCTGTGCATTCTCTTAAGTCCAGTGCTCTATTTTCTTTTTTTCTTTGGCCACACCGTGCGGCATGTGGGATCTTAGTTCCCTGACTAGGGATCAAACCCGTGCCCCCTACAGTGGAAGCACAGAGTCCTAACCACTGGACTGCCAGGAAAGTCTCCAGTGCTCTGATTTTAAGTTTCAACTTGACAAGTGGTGATCATCTTTTGTTTTGTTTTTAAATCAGATCTTCAACTTGGTCTTTTGAAGTAGTGCTGGGTTAGCAAACTTTCACAGGGCTGGAAGCATCTCTTCTACTTCCTTCTGTGTAGAACCAGGGGACCCACATAGCAGAACTCAGGAGCCCTGGGCACAGTCTCTAGCTGAACTACGAAGTTTTGTCACCGTCTTCCCATGTTTCCTGCCTGTGTCCCACCAGATACTGCAGAAGGTGCTCCAGGGCTGCCGAGAGAACATGCTAGGCACCATGGCCCTGGCTGCCTGCCAGTTCATGGAGGAGCCAGGAATGGAGGTGCAAGTGAGGGAGTCGAAACACCCGTATAACAACAACACCAACTTTGAGGTACGATCCAGGGTCGGCCAGACTCGCCCAGCCTCAGGGTACGCAGCTGGCAGGACCTGCAAGGGTTGCTGAGTAGCATGAATCTCATCAACTCCCGCTGCGGCTCTTTCTGCCTGGACAGACATGGCCTAGAAAGTGCTCCCATGGTCTCAGCAGCAGTCTGCCTCCCTGAAGCCAGTCCCGGGAATCTATACAAACAAGTCCTCTCTTCTCCTGACCTTGTTTTAATAGAAAGCAAGGGGCCACCCGGCCCTGGAGGAGAGATTCCTCTTCCTGCAGCAAGCTCCTGAGAGTGAGGCCTTGGTGTCTGGCAGAGACTTTGAGTGTGGGTCTGGGTTCAGCCCTCACTCTGTCCATCTCCTGATGACCTGGCCACACCTTGGAGTCTCCCACCCCTTTGTTTAATTACCCAGAACTGAAAAGCCTCATCTCTTGCATCCTTAACTCCGTACGTGGACAGAGAGATGCAGGAGTTTGGATGAGGCAGGAGGGGGGCGGCCTCAGTTATCTTCACTGACCTAGTGCTGCTTGCATTTCTTCATCTCTTTTCAAAATGTTGGAGCTGTCGTTCTGAGTAGGTGACGGCCTGTGGCCACAGTGGTGGGTGATAGAGAAACTAACCCTGGATATGGTTGTTGCCAGCTGAGGTTTCGTTCTGCAGAAGAATAAACCTCCTCACTCTACCTTCTAAGCCTCTTTTCTTCCCCGGCTCCTAGGCTCTGTCCCCACTCCCCCAGCCCCACGTAGACACACCTAGTGAGCTATCGAGTTCTGCCTCAGAGCGATCGCCTTACCTTCTCCGCTGCCCGGACTCCTCCCCTCCCCTGGGTCCTTCCCGCTGCTGCTCTCTGATCCCCCACTGCTGGCCTGCCCCAGCCCTGGCCTTGCTGCACACCAGCTGTCACAGTGATCCTGGTACAACACAAACCTAACCTAGGCTTTCTCCTGCTTACGGTCTTTCCAGGGCTCCCCCTGCTGTTCAGACAAGTCTCAACGCTTCATTTTAGCACACAAAGCCTTCTGCATCTGTCCCTGCCGGCCTCTCCAGGATCACGTCACCCCTGCCCCCATCTCCCAAGCATATGTGCACACAAAGCTCAACCTGTACCTCAGACACATCAAGCTCCTGTTATTCCCTGAACATGTCAGGCTTTCCAGTCAGTGCTCTTTCCTTTGCCTGGAATGCACCCCCAGGTGCTCGTCTCTCTCTCACCTGCCTCCTGCCATTCCTTCCTCCTGGACAGGCTGCTCCTGTGCCCCCAGTCTCCACAGCAACCCAAACATCCCTTCACTGGGACTCTTTTCTGCCCTCGCCTCCCCTCCCCGCCCCCCCCCTCGAGCTGTGCCCCATGCTGCACAGTGTGCTTCCTGCCGTGTTTGCAGCCATGTGCGTGCTCCCCGACCCAGCTGGGCCGAGAGCTCCTGGAGGGCAGGGGCTGTGACTCACCCCTTCTTACATGCCCAGTCTTAACTGCAGGATTGGCACAAGGAAGCCCTCAGTCACTGTCCAGTGGCCAGCGATGACAGGAGTGTCCTTGTTTTCCCTCCTAGGATAAAGTTCACATTCCTGGTGCAATCTACCTCTCAATCAAATTCGATCCTCAGTGCAATACAGAGGAAGGCTGTGACGAGCTAGCCATGTCCAGCAGCGGTGACTTTCAGCAGGATCGACACAACTTCAGTGGGTCTCAACAGAAATGGAAAGATTTTGAGCTTCCAGGTAGTAAATAAATACTGAGTTATACAGACTCTTAACGTTAAGTACCTAGAAGGGAAATTGTTGAAGGATTTAAAACTGTGTTGAATCTGTTTCAGTGGAAAGCGCTCACTTGCCTTTCCCTGTTGCTGCAGTATCCTGACCTGTTTCTGATTCTTGTGTGCCCCAGGAGATACTCTGTATTACCGCTTCACCTCTGACATGAGCAACACCGAGTGGGGCTACAAATTCACTGTGACGGCTGGGCACCTGGGGCGATTCCAGACAGGTGTGTGCTCTGGTCTTTCCGTTTGCATGATCTCCCGGCCCGGGACACTCTGGGGGTCGGTGCCATTATGTCACTGATCTTTGTTAAAATCAAACCAGGTACTTTTCTCTGAGACTTCAACGAATTTGTCTCACAAGGCCCACGCACGTCACTCGTGAATGTACTGGAGTTGGGCAGGTTGTAACTTCTAAAGAGCCATCTGTCAGGACCTAGGAAAGATGCTTGTTCTCTTAAAATTTGCCAGGGCATTCTGCAAAAAGGAAGAACTGAAAGTGTTCCTATGTTGCTTTTACATAAGGCATAATTTCAGGCGAAATGTAAATGATCACAGTGGTTTCCTCCTATTCGTTAAAACTTGAGCAGCTTACAGTTTTTAAATGTCTCTGTGTGTGCGGGTTGCCAGGATTCGAGATTCTGAAGCAGATGCTGTCAGAAGAAAGAGTTGTGCCGCACCTCCCGTTGGCCAAAATTTGGGAATGGCTGGTGGGTGTGGCCTGTCGCCAGACTGGTCATCAGCGGTTAAAAGCCATCCACCTACTCCTGAGGATCGTGCGATGCTGCACCCACAGGTAAGCTGCCTTCTGGATACGAGTCCCTTGCTGGGTATTTGTATTGTGAATATCTCCCCCCACTTCGGGGCCTGCCATTCACTCTGTTAGTGGTGTCTTTGATGAAAAGAAGTTTCTAATTTTAATGTCTTCCAGTTCATCACTCATTTCCTTTATGATAGAGCTTTCATTGTCCTATTTAGGAAATTTTTGCCTTACTTGACCTTGGGGTCATGAAGATAAAGCTTAATTATTTTTTCTTCCATATTTAGGTCTACAATCCACATGGAATGAATTTTAGTGCATGATTTGAAGGGTAGGGTCATGCTTTGCTTTTTCTCACACATGGATCTCCACTTAACTCAAAAGCCCACCTTTCCCCTCACCACACTCCAGTGCCATCTTCATCACAGAGAAGGTGTCCATATACACATGGATCCATCCCTGGTTGCTTTTGTTCCATTGGTCTTTTTGGTTATCTTTGTGCCAGTACCACACTTAGATATTGTAGCTTTATAGCAAATTTACGTTATCTAGCAGTATAAATCCTTCAACTGGTTCTTCATCTTCAAGATTGTCTTGGCTAGTTTTACCCTGCATGTCCATGTAAATTTTAGAATTAGTTTATTTCTTTTTTCCCCCCCAGCTTTATTGAGGTGTAATTAACAAATAAAATTGTAATGTATTTAAAGTGTAGAAGGTAATGATTTGATACATAATACATTATACATTGTGAAAGGATTCCCACAATCGAGTTAACTAACACGTCCGTCACCTCATATGTTTACCTTTTTCTGTGGTATGTGACAACACTTAAATTTCACCCTCTTGCTGAAATTTGCTTTTCAGCAAATTTCTGTTATGTGTTATAGTATTGTACACTATTATCAACTATAGTCACCATGCTGTATAATAGATCCTCAGACCTTATTCATCTTGTAACTGAAAGTTTATACCCTTTTACCAGCCTTTCCCCATTTCCCCCACTTCCCAGCCACTGGCAACCACCATTCTAACTCCCTGTTTCTATAGGATTGACTTTTTTTTGGATTCCACATAAAAGTGATACCATGCAGTATTTGTCTTTCTTTATCTAGCTTATTTCACTTAGCATAATGCCCTCCAGGTTCATCTGTGTTGTCGAAAATGGCAGGATTTCCTTTTTTCTCATAACTGAATAATATTTCATTGTGTATATATACACCACATTTTCTTTATCCATTCGTCCATTGACAGGCGTTATTTCCAGACATTGGCTATTAGGAATAATACTGCAATGAACATAGGAGTACTGATAATCTCTTTGAGATAATGATTTCATTTCTTTTGGGTATACCCAGAGGTGGGATCGATGGATCATTTGGTAGTTCTAGCTTTAATTTCTTGAGGAACCTCCATACTGTTTTGCATAGTGGCTGTACCAGTTTACATTCCCACCAACAGTGCACAAGGGTTCTCTCTTTTCTCGACATCCTTGCCAGCATTTGTTTTCTCTTATCTTTTTGATGGGAGCTATCCTAACACAGGGGAGGTGATATCTCATTGTAGTTTTGATTTGCATTTCCCTGATGAGTAGTGATAATTGAGCACCTTTTTAGGTACCTGTTGGCCATTTGTATGCCTTCTTTGGACAGATGTCTCTTTAGGTCCTTTGCCTATTTTTTTAATTGGGTTATTTTTTGCTATTGAATGGTATGAGTTCCTTGTGTATTTTGGATATTAACTCCTTATCAGATATATGATTTGCAAATACTTTCTCCTAGTCCACAGGGTGCCTTTTCACTCTGTTGATTGTTCTCCTTGCTGTGCAGAAGCTTTTTAGTTTGATGTAGTTCCACCTGTTTATTTTTGCTTTTGATATCGAATCCAAAAAATCATTGCCGAAAAAAAAGAAAAATATTAAGGGGACTTCCCTGGTGGTCCAGTGTTTAAGACTCTGCACTCCCACTTCAGGGGGCGCAGGTTTGATCCCTGGCCGGGGAACTAGTATCCTGCATGCCATTCAGCATGGCCAAAAAAAAAAATTGCCAAGACCAATGTCAAGGAGCTTACAGCCTATGTTTTCTTTTAGGAGTTTTACAGTTTCACGTGTTACATTCAAGTCTTTAATCCATTTTGAGTTGATTTTTGTGTATGGTAAGATAGGGGTCCAGTTTCATTCTTTTGCATGTGGATATCCAGTTTTCCCAACACCATTTATTGAATGGTGAGAATATTCTTTCTTCATTACATATTCTTGGTACTTTTGTCAAAAATTAATTGACCATATATTCATAGGTTTATTTTTTGGCTCTCTGTTCTGTTCCATTGCTCTATATGTCTTTTTTTAATGCCAATACCAACTCCATACTGTTTTGATTACTGTATCTTTATAGTATAGTTTAAAATCAGGAAATGTGATGCCTCCAGCTTTGTTCTTCTTTCTCAAGATTGCTTTGACTGTTTGGGTATTTTTGTAGTTCCATATAAATTTTAGGATTGTTTTTTCTATTTCTGTGGAATATGCCATTGGAGTTTTGATAAGGATTGCTGTAGGTTGTTTTGAGTACTATGAACATTTTAACAATATTAATTCTTCCAATCCATGAACACAGAATATCTTTCCATTTACTTTGTCTTCTTCAATTTGTTTCATCAGTGTTTTATAGTTTTCAGTGTAGATCTTTCACCTCCTTTGTTAAATTTATTTCTAAGTATTTTATTTTTTGGATCCTATTGTAAATGGGATTGTTTTCCTAATTCCTCTTCCTGATAGTTCATTGTTAGTGTATAGAAATGCAACTGATTTTTCTATATTGATTTTGTATCCTGTAACTTTACTGAATTTATTTATTAGTTCTAACAGTTTTTTGTTGCAGTCCTTAGGATTTTCTATATATGATATCATGGCATATGCAAACAGAGATAATTTTACTTCTTACTTTGCAATTTAAGTACCTCTTATTTCTTTTTCTTGCCTAATTGCTCTGGCTAGGACTTCCAGTACTATACTGAATAGAAGTGGCAAGAGTGGGCATCCTTGTCTTGTTCCTGATTTTCTCTGTACACACATGAGTGCACCTCTCTCACCTGATGGGATTTTGATGGACTCTTTAGATCAATTTGAGAAAAATCAAGGTCTTCAGAATATTGAGTTCTCTAATACACAGTCCTCCATTGTATAAGTCTCAGTAATGTTTTATAGTTTCCTATGTAGAGGACTTGCACAGCATTTTGTTAGATTTATTCCTAGGTATTTAATGTTTCTGATGCAATTGTAATTGGTATTTAAATTTTTTGCTTTTTAATTGTTTCTGCTGGTATATAATTACTTTTCATGTGTTGCCCTTGTATCCAGTGACCTTGCTCTGTTTGTTAATTCTAAGTATATATGCAGATCACTCGGCACACAGTCATGTTATCTACAAATAGTAAGCTTTATTTCTTTCTCTCAATCCTTAGAAACTTTTCCCTTTTGCCGTTTTGCATTAGCTGGGACCTCCAGTAGAGTGTTGAATGGAACTGGGGATTGAAGACATAAGAGTCTCAGAGGGAAGGCATTGGTGACTGTGCCACACACATCATCCATGCACTCAGTCCCTACCCTCCTTGCTTAGACCCCCACGTGTCAGGAGTTCAGTGCACCCTTTTCCGGCATTTTTAAGGCACACAGACTCACAGAATGCTAGTCAGAGTGGAGTGATGATACTCAAAGTAACATGGTGTCTCGTCGTGTAATATGGAGCTGTTATTCAAAAAATAAAGGACTCTCCAAGTCAGGAAAGATAAAGTGATGACTTGTGTAGTCAGTCTATGTACAGGCTGGCAGAAGGGAGGGAGAAGGGGAAAGCTGGGCATGATGGCTGCCACCACTGTGTCCTCATACACAGACATCAGGGGTCACTTGGCCCACGGGACTTAGTTCCGTTCTTGTGAGAGCGGCCTCCAGTGAGAACTGTCTGGTTGAGTCACGTGTATGAAACGTGTCCCATCTCTACTGTCTTCAGACCGGCGGGCCCTTCCTAGCCGCATTGTGGATGCATTCCTGCAGTGTGCTGGCCATCGCCTACCCTCCTTCCCGTAGGGACTGTCCCACAGCCCCTCGGTCCCAGGGGCCGAGACTGGAGGGGGCAGAGGGGAAAGGCAGCCCCCAGGGGAAGGATGGCCAGCAGAAGAACTGCCTAAGTTCTGCCACAGATGTGAGCCGTGCAGGTGCATTTTACCTCCCACTCTAGTGCTTTCCTGAAAACTCAGCTGTAAAGCTGTCTCTTTAAATCAAACCTCATTTTCCCATTGGTTTACTTTACGAAGACTTATTCCTCTGGGAGAAAGTGATTGGCCCCAAGATTATACTTCTTTTGAAATTCTTTTAAATTCTTTTAAAAATCATATATTAAAGAGAAAAAGCAAAATTTAAGATTATAAATGTATAAAATCATGTAGTAAGTCCCAGAATCATGTTTCTCCTCTGAAGGATGTTGAACTGGAATTAACCTCCCTCTGGGTAAAAAAAAACTTCAGTGCAGTCTCAACAGAGGTCTGTCTAGTGAGAAGGATTCTGCATTACTTAGAAAGACTTCTGGCCTGAGCAACTTTTTATAAGCATATTTCTTCTTTTATGAGCCTAAGATCATAACAGTGGTTGTTGTTATCTTTTAAATCAGTTTTTTTTTTTCCTTTCTGATTATTAAAGCAATGAGCATTGTAGAAAATCTAGAAAACTGACAGGGACAGCCACTGATAACATTTTTTATATGTTTATTTACTATTGTTTTTAATATGGTCACACAATACTATATATACAGTTTTTAAATTTTTACATTTTATGTTGCGTATTTGCTCTTTTCCACTTAACATTTATCTTGAGATTTTTTTCCGCTGTCACTGGAAGTTTTTAACAACCATTTTTAAAGATGTGCAGTTGATTTACGTGAATGTGCTTGAGGATATCCTTTTCCCCGGAGTCCTGGTTTGAAGTTGAGATGCTGCCCCTTTTTTTATTTGCCATTGGTGAATATTTTGGGCTGTTTTGGGGGGTGTGAGGTGACTGGAACTGTCTTGTCCTGCCTTTACTGGACGGGGGCGGGGCGGGGAGCGTTGGAGCTGCAGTGCCCGGCAACTACCCTCCGTCTATCTGACGTCTGATTGGCGTGACCCCAGCAAACCATACCCCTCCCCCACAGCGACCTCTGTGACCTCATGCTGTTGAAGCCCCTGTGGCAGCTCTTCACCCAAATGGAGTACAGCCTTTTTGAGGACGTGACACAGCCTGGCATCCTGCTGCCCCTGCATCGCGCCCTCACCGAGCTCTTCTTTGTCACTGAGAACCGCGCCCAGGTGAGGGCCTGTCCTGCCTCCCCACCACCTGGGGCCAGCGCTGGGCCTCAGGTCACAGCCCTCTGAGAGCCCGGGGTGTCATGGGGGCTTGGCAAACCCGCACAGGGAGGCAGGCGTGGCCTGGGGCCCAGGGTTCCCCTCTCTCCCGCCCCAGGGAGCCAGGCCCTCCCTGAGATTGCTTGTTTGCTCAGGCCTGATGCCAAAGGGGGAAGGAAACTGCCCTGCATCGACCCTTGACAGCAGTGAGTTTGGGAAAATAAACCAACGGGTTCTTTCTTCTTCCTCTTTTCCCTCCCCTCAGCACAATAGACTCATTGACTGTGAGAGATGAAAGGGCCTTTCAGAGCTCTTTAGCTTAAGCCCTCGTTTTATAGTGAGGAGACTGTGGTGAGTCAGGACACCTGGCTCCCTCCGTCCCGCTCCTTCTGTGGCTCCCAAGGAAAGCAGGCAGTGAGATGCCCGGCGGAGTGGGCAGCAGTGTCCCACCCGAGTCTTCTGGGGCCGTGGGTCGTGGGTCGTGGGTGGGTGTCCGCTAGCAGGTGGCCTCTGACAGCTGCCCTCCGCTCTTTCCGCAGGAGCTCGGCCTGCTGCAGGATTACCTGCTGGCCTTAACCACCGACGACCACCTTCTGCGCTGCGCGGCGCAGGTACGCCCTCCCCGGGCAGCCGAACCTCCCCCGGCACCCGTGCAGGCTCCACCCCGGCTTTACACGGGGCTGTGTTCCAAGTCGGCCACTTCCTGCTGGTGTCACAGAGAGCAGCGGAGCCCCATTTATCAGTGTCGTTCGTATTAAACTGTGGGGTCAGTAGACACTAGCAAGAATTTGTGGCTTTTAGACCAGAACAACCAGTGCCTTAAATTTATAGTTTGGCCGATCCCTGAAGTTTCCATAGAGTTTTAGATTTCAGATATTTTTGGATGTAACTTTCTTCCCTGGTAGGAGAACTCCTCTCTGACAGCTATTGGGTCTCAGGGCCCCTTTACGCTTTTAAATTACTGAGGATCCCCAAAAGCTTTTGTTTATGTGCGTTATATATATTGATATATACCTTTAGGAATTAAATTAGATTTTAAATTTAGTAATTAAGTTAGAAATTACATGCTAAACACTTACTTCTCAATTTGTTTTTTAAAATAATCTCATTCTATTTAGTACTACAGTTGTGAAAAACAACGGTATTTTTCAAAACAAAATAATTTTTGAGAAGGGTAGCGTTGTGTTCCATTTTTGCAGATCTCTTTAATGTCTGCCTTAATAGAAGACAGCTGGATTCACAGATCTGTTTCTGCTTTCAGTTGTTCTGTTATCACACAGTAGCCTCCGGAAAACTCCACTGTATACTCGTTAGAGTATGAAAGTGAAAAAAGAGAAATAATGTCTCGGTATTATTATGAAAATTGTTTTCACAACGCGGAGCCACTGAAAGGGTCTGGGGAACCCGCAGGCTCCAGACTACATTTTGAGAACCTTAGGCTCACAGACTCCTTGAACATCGTAGAGCGTGTGGGCTGCATCCACAGTGGACAGATGGGGACACTGAGGCTCAGAGAAGGGAAAGATTGGCCCGCGGTCTCACTTGAGGGGACATCCAGCTGGGACTCCCGGCCAGCGCCCTGCGCTCTGTTCCTGGCAAGTTTTCTCAGTGAACCTGCGGTCCTCCTACAAGAAGGGGTCAGAGTGCCTGCTTAGAAGCGGGCTTCCCCCATCCACTACAGAGGGGTTTGTGTGAATTGTCCTGAGACCCGAAGGCCGAGTGAAAACTCCCTCCCCTCCCGACAGGTGCCTGCCAGCCCTGCCATCACCACCCGTGGTGTCCCAAGATTTCACACAGTGAAGTCTTGACATTTGACCATTTTGACACCGGAAGCTTAGCGTCACACATCCCTGTTGGCTCCTGCCTCTCGCCGGCCGCTGTGTCCCGTCTCCTCATCCTCATTCTGGCCCTCCCTACAGCCTGTCCGCTTCGCTGGACCGGCGCTCTGCCTCTTCTCCCTGCTTCCACCTCTTCCTTCCCCAGCGCCCCCCCTCCCCCGGCTCCTGCTGCCTTGGCTTGGAGACCAGCCTTGGCCTGGCTCCAGGGCTTCTGCCTTCCCAGCATTGCTTCCGGGGGGGCCCCCCCCACTGGCTGTTTGTTTCTTCCCTTCTGCACCTTTGTGCTGCTGTCCCCATTCCCTAAACGGCTTTCCCAGACCCCCCGCAGATGTGTCCTCTGAGCCCGCAGAACTGCCCCTGCTCCTCTCTCGGGACAGTGATGATTCTGCCTACATTTGGAGTTTCCATGTGGTCTTTCTTGCTAGCTTTGTCTTTCACTCTAGACTGTGGTTCCCCTGCTGAGGGGAACCACATCTGGCTCGCGTCTGCCTCTCCCCTGCCCCCCTCAGGTGCTCAGCTGAGGGTCTTGTTCTGTCAGCAGTTAGTGACCCAGCAGGTGACCGGTTCTTGACATTGGTGATGACTCTTTCTCCCTCCACAGGCTCTGCAGAACATTGCTGCTATCAGCCTGGCCATCAACTACCCAAACAAGGCCACCCGCCTCTGGAATGTTGAGTGTTAGCCCTTGGTATGGTGTGCATGGAACTAGCTAATCTGTCCACAAGGACCTTAGAGCAGATGCCTAAACTCATTCGGGAAGATTCCTGTGGCGTTGGTGCCTGGCTCTCCTTGAGCTCCCCCTTCCACCCCAACTAGAATGCCAAGCTGCCACGTCTCCGAGAACTTCCCGTGTCACAGGCCCAGCACCCGCACGTACCATAGCATGTGAGAATAAGCAGACCAGTGCAAAATTATTCAGAAAGGGCAGGCAGCAGGCCCTTGAGAAGGTTGTTCAGAGGCCAGCCTCCTCCAGGGTCTGTCCCTGCAGAAGCCGCAGCCCCAAGAAGACCTGGCTGCAGCTGCTCTGGCAAGGGCTCTGTCTCCGTTGAGCTGGAACTGCCTGCACTTGACCTTCAGAGGAAGACAGGGTCTGCCCTGGGCCACCTTTCTCAGCAGGACCTCCAGCAGCAGCCTGGGAGCTCCTCTTTTGCTTTTGCTTCTTGAGACTGGGTCATCCAAACCAAAACCAGTGAGAGCCGCTCGGGGCTGCCACCTGGTCCCCACCATTCAGTACGGAACCCACCGCCGCACTGGCCCCCTGCACAGCCTCGGCCGTCCCGGAGAGATCCTTGGTGAGAAAAAGTGCCCTTGGGAACAGCCAGCAGGCCGCCGTGCACGTCCGCCTGTGCACTGCTCCCAGCACAGCCGCGTTGTTTTAGTTGTTGTTTTAACATATTTCGGTTCCCACCTCATGTTCTTAGAAAGAACCACACCAACTCCCTTGAGAGAGGCTCGGGGGCATGACCAGTGGGTCGGTCATTCAGGGGGACAAACTGGTTTGTGTCAAAGTAGCAGAACTTGAAGAATACTCTTTAGCTTCTGTACGTAAAGACTTGAAGTGTAATCAGAGGATATCTTACTTTAGAAGTAAAAACAAACAAACAAACAAAACCACATGATTGTATTTCTGCTCCACGGTCGTGGTAATCCACCTCTGGGACTCTCCGTGGTTATTTGGCTGTCACTTGTCTGGCAATAACTACATTAGTTCTAGTGAATGCTGTTTTCCACCTTTTTTTTTTGTGGTTGTAGTCTTGCCCTGAAGTGCTGATTACTATTCTCTTTCCAAAGCCACGCTTTGGAGTGTGAGGCTGGGTTGGCACGTGTGCCGTGGATAAGCCTCAGTGGGACTCGCCACTTGAAGAATGTTTGAGCCAGCTGCCATTTAAGGGCGGGGGTCTGGGCCCGAGCATGTCCCCCACACACAGGGCCAAACCCAAGGAAGGCTCATCATAGCCAGGGCCAAGTTGAGCAGATCAGCACTGCCATGGCCTCGGAAGCCCCCTCTGCAGGGCCCAAGACTCCTGGTCCCAGGAGCATCTCACCACAAGAGCACTTTTGCCTTCTGGGTCAGGAGGCCAAGGTGCAGCGACCTTCTGCAGCCCTGGAATTGGATTCTCAGCCCAGCCCCAAGCTGCATATGGAGCCATTATGGAGGGAAGAATTCAAAGGAGACAGAAACAAACAGGACAGGTCCTGAAGCTCGGTGACCTGAAGCCCATCACCCTGGCGTCGGAAAGGCCCGGGCCTGGCCCGGTGTCCCACGGTGTTGAGGTGTGAGGCGCCGCTGGCTTGGTAGAAGCGGCTTTCTCATCTTTTGCTCTGCCTGCATCCCCAGAGAAGGGCCTACGCTCCGTACCACCCAGACCCAGGTGGGTCTCGCAGTGAGGAGGGAAATCACAGAGAAGCGCTGTGCTTGGGAGGAGAGGTCCCTCCTGCGGGCTTGGGCTCACTGAGGGGCTCCACGGAAGGTCAACAGGGAGATGGTGCACTCACTGCTTACCCTCGCCGTGCCCCCCCCTCCCCGACACCCCTCCGTGCCTCAAACTGACAGCAGCCACCAGCTTTGCTCCCCATCCTCCCGCCTGGAAGATAAACTGTAAATAAACGCTGGACTCCTCATAGCTTCTCTCTGTACACCACCCTTGCTATTCTGGTCTCTGTGTTCAGTTTGCACAGAATAAGCCTCGGTTTCCCCTTCACACACAACTGCTGCTCTCTCCTGGCAGGGCCCTGCCTGGCCCAGCTCCCCTGCATCCCATCCGCCTCTGCTTCCAGCCACTGGGTGGCGCCGCTGAGCCAGGCCCCGCTTCCCTGGTCCCCAGCTGGGCCGGCAGCATCCGAACGCGCGATTTCCATCAAGACCAACATCCCTCTGATCCTTCTTAGGCGGGACTGCCTGGAATGAGATAAAACTGGCAGGAATGAAGGTGTTGTGGAAACATGTGCCTAATCTATAAAGAAATCTGTTCCAAACCATGTATATTGTACAGACAGACGCTGTTCCTAACGAGGAGTGACTTATTTTCATCATCGTTTTTAATTTGTTTTCTTACAGGTTTACGATTTTGAATTTTTCTTATTTGGTTGAAGGAAAGAATTTTGATTATATCAGCTGAGTAAGTTCAGCCTGTATAAAGGATGTTAAGTTGTGGGTAAAATATGCAAATGAAGAGAAATATATTGTACAAATTCTATATAAAAAGGTACACTTGTGTGTGGGCTTTTCTTTTTTTCCTCTCCTTCCCCTCCTTCTGCCTCTCTTACGAAGATGATACCTGGAGTTTCTACCAAGTCCGTCCTGATGAATTTCTAGAATCCCATGGCCTCAGGGTAGAAAGGAATCAGAAAGGTTCTTAGCTCCGATACCCCTCCCAGTTGCACCTCCTGCCTTGACTGTAGCCGTACAGGAGACGCCCCTCCCCTCGGGCTTATGGTCTGGGGGCTTATGCTCAGCCCCTGCTCCCTGGGCCTGTCCCTCTGCACAGCTACTCAGAGGTTTGTGCATACACACGCTCTCTCCCCGGTCAGCGCCTCTCCAGCCGCACACCCCAACTGCATCCCAGGCACCCCTCACCTCTTGTAGCTCACAGGACCTGTGTGCAGCCAGCCGAGAGGAGGAAGGCAGGGGTCTGGTCATGAGGCTGCTGCCCTTCCAGGGCCCGGTTTCCTCCTTGCCTGCCTCTGGACCTGCTTCTGACTAAACACGAGGCCAACGTCTACCCATTCTGAGGTCTTGTGCTTCCTCCCTCACATCGCTGGTTTGCCACTTACTGTTCTGCCCCCTTCTCAGCCACTTTCCTGGTGCTGAGGGCTGTCTCATGAATGAGAGAAGAGAGACTTTGGTGGGAGCTGGACAGAACCAACCTTCGAGGCCCATCTGTTCCGGCCTGAAAGCATCTTGATACATCCCCCCTAAAGCCCCCAGACAGCCTTCTGAGGAATCCGGGGCCAGGACCCAGGACACAGACTCAGCCCTCATCACCCCTGAGGCCGGAGAGAAAACTGGATCAGCGTGAGGCTCAGCGGAACTGGATGCTCCCAAGGCCTGTGCAGCCGCTGAGTCTCCCTCTAGAGCCTGTTGGTGACGCTTCCGCCCTCTCCTGTCTCACAGTGTTACCTAAGCAACATTGATTTCTTGGGCCTTTACTCCAAACAGTCGGCCTGGAGAGGCCGGCTGTGTTGTGCTCTGTCCGTCTGAGCCCGGTGCTGCTGCTTTGACACTGCTTTTGCTTGGCTGGAAAGGCTGCCTGCTGAGATTAACCCACGAATAAACAATAGAAGGTCACAGAGGTCAAAAGCAATCTGAACTCAAGCCTTTAAGAACGGAAGGGAAACACAGTTCAACCAGCCAAGCCTCCTCATTTGAGAAAGAACTAGAAGCTGTGAGAGGTCAGCTTGAAATCGCACAGGAAGTGGTGGCAGAGCCAGACCAGCTCAGTGCTCCTGACACACCAGCCCCAAAGCTATCACCATGGTAGGCACCGGCTCCTTCATTCAACAAACAAATTTCCTCAACCAATCAGCATTATGCTAGGTGTTGGAGCTTCATGTAAACCACCCGGTTAAAAACCCAGGCTCTGGCTTTAAATTCTGATGTTTTCAAGGATTTTAAGCCCCCAGTGTTTCCTCTTCATATACTAAATTCTCCAGTCTGCATTTTAATTAAAATGGTAATTTCTATTAAAAACAAAAAAACAAAACCAGCCTCCAGGTTGAGGCCAAATGTAAACATGGCCCTGTGTGCCCTATATGGTGGACCCTGTCACTTACTCACTGCCCTTTCCCACCCACTCCCCTTCCCTGCTAACAGAATCCAATTTTTTTGCAGGTGGCGACTGGAGATACTTTAATCTCAAGAAAGATAGGACCTTCCGCTAGCTCCTGAGGAAAGTCACGATTGGTTTAAATCCGTCTCGGTAATCTCATTTCTATTTGCTGAATGTTCACTTTTCCAGCCCCTCCCGCAGTCAGGGTACCTGTGTGACCCAGTTCTGGCTAAAGAGAATTCAGCTTAAGCCTGTTGGGAGGCCTTGGAGAAGGGATTTTGCCCCGGCCCCCACTTGTTCCTCTTGACTGTGGTGAGAGAGCATCATGCTTGGCACTCCCGCAGCAGTCTTGCTGCCACGGGGCAAAAGCGAGCAGCAGAAGGAAGAGCCTGACCCCCTAATTACACTGAGCGCTGAATGAGCCCTAGAACCACCAACCTCCAGAAGTGCGCGCGCGCGCGTGTGTGTGTGTGTGTGTGTGTATGTGTGTGTGTGAGAGAGGGAGAGAATGAGAGAGAATATGTTGTTGTGCGGTCTCTTAACAGCTGAAAGCAATTCTGACCCAAATTTATGCAACACTTTGGCTCCAATAGTTCGAAAAAATGTCGTACTTCTGTCTCATCACGTCAATATGAAAGGTATATGGAAAGCAAATATGTAAAAATTCCTGAAATAAAATCAAAGAGACTTCTGACAGTGTCCAGTCAAGCCACAGATGACATTAAGCTGCAGCCATTGCCAAGTTATTCTTCTCCTTTGTAGGGATTCTTGGTACGGAGCTTTGCTCATGCTCAGTGAAGTTCCAGACTAACTCTGGAGGCGCTGCCCTGCATTTACTGGGATTTCTTCAGTTGCAAGTTAAACCCACTCTAAACTAACTTAATTTAAAAGAGAATTTATTGACTTACAAAACTGAAAAAGCCCAAGTTGCATCTGGCTCCAGGCAAAGCTAGATTCCAGGTCAGTCTGTCTGTCTCTCCCCACACCTCCCCCTCCCTCCCCTGCTGTGCTTCCCTCCTGGGTTTTCACAAAGGTGAAGGTGAAGAACCAGGTGATGGTTCTCCTGTCCTTTCCAACCTGGCCGCTGCCCACCACTGACTCCCCGGTGGCGACAGCCTCTCACTGTCTCTTCACGTGATGCTTCCCTAAGTTGTTAACTGATGTTTTCTAGCCATGATTTAACTTCATGTTTACAAAGCTACTTGGGAGACCCATGAGTTTGCAGGTTGTCAGCCCAGAACTGCTGAGCAGCACAGCGTCCATGACAACGGGGCAGGAGATGTGCCGGGAGAGCCCCACGCAGGTGTGCTGTGGGTCACGCCAGCACACCTGCTCGACCACTCAGCTACCCTGCCGGGCAAGACGCCCCTCGTCCATTAGTGGTATAGACGTTTCCCATACAGAAGTGGAGAAAAACATCCAAAAACAACCAATCTAAAAACAAAAAGGTTACATGGAAAAGAATGAGCACAGGTATATCAAGCAGATGAGACCAGAAAATCAGGGTCATTTGGTATTAGGCAATACAATTCAAGACAAAAAAAAATTAAACTGGACCAAATGTCATTTTATGGATCAATATTTTCTGTGGATAAAGAGGGTAATTTGTGGGACTTCCCTGGTAGTCCAGTGGTTAAGACTCTACGCTCCTGATGCAGGGGGCCCAGGTTCGATCCCTGGTCAGGGAACTAGATCCCGCATGCCACAGCTAAGAGCCACATGCTGCAACTAAGACCTGGCGCAGCTAAATATATATATATATATATATATATATATATATATTTTTTTTTTTTAAAGAGTGTAATTTGCAATTAAAACAATTTTATGTACCAAATCCCACCAGAAATTACATAAGGCAAACACTGCTAGAAATGTGTGGAGAATTGAGCAATTGTAATGGAAGGTAGGTGACATCCTTCTCATTTACCAGCAGGTTATTTGAAAAAAAAAGAACAGCAGAGTTGTACGGAAGCTTTCATGACAAAGCTCCCCTTCGCTGAGACTGCCCATGGAGAGAGAACCTCCTGAGAAGGAGGGCAGTTGACCCTCCCAGGCCTTGACTCTCCCAGGCCTGCCTCCCGTCGCCGAGGGTCCCCTTCCGGGTGGACCATGTCATGCTACCCTGGGGGCCTTGTGCTCCCTCTGCCCTGCAGGCTGGATATGGACATAGGCCTTCCTCTTACTCCCCATGACACAACCAGGGCTGGGCTGGGCAGCTCATCAAGGCTTGTCAGATGGCCAAGGCAGAGCAGGCAGGAGCCACAGCACAGCCAAATCTACCACAGGTGACTGGCTAGCTCTGGTCATCAGTCAAAGGATGGGAGGAAGTACCCTTCAGGATTCAGAAAGGACAGGAGCTACCTTTTCCTCTCTCTAAAGCACCTTATACAGGGATGGATTGGGAGTTTAGGGTTAGCAGATGCAAACTATTATATGTAGAATGGATAAACAACAAGGTCCTGCTATATAGCACAGGGAACTATATTCAGTACCCTGTGATAAACCATAATGGAAAAGAATATGAAAAAGAATGTGTGTGTGTGTATATATATATATATACACACACACACATACATATATGTGTGTATATATATATATATATATACACATATATATGTATAAATAACAGAATCACTTTGCTGTATAGTAGAAATTAACACAACATTGTAAATCAGCTATACTTCAATGAAATAAATTTTAAAATAAATAAAGCACCTTACACCAGCCCCTGCTCCAAGTCCTCACTTTCTCTCCCAGGTCCAGTTCTTCCCAGGCTGATGGGCAGTGGAAATGTCTAGTTCCTACAGGGACACCTCCACTCAACTTCCCATCATGGTACTAACAGGCTGGCTAGACCACAACACAATCACCCACCGTCTCTCTGTTCAAGAGTCTTACAGCAGTTACTAGCACTGCTCTATTCTTAAGTAAGTGTGGGTGCGTACCTGTGCTTGTGTGTGTATATGTAGATCATGCCCATAGAGGAGGCCTTCTTTTCCAGTGCTCATGGATAATTCCTAAAAATGGATCCTATTTCAGCCATGGTATTAGATATGCTGGACACCACATCTCTTCCCATATAATCTTTCTAAGGGAACCTGACCCCATTCCTAGCCCAGCTGGGGGGGTGGTGAGCAAGTAACCATCCATTATGGCCACAGGTGATTGGATCACGAGTGAACACCTGGCCCAACTTACGGCAATCAGACCCTTTAGGAAATAAGGATTTTAGGACACAAAAACTGTGGCAAACCGTGGATCTAAAGAATTACATAAAATTGGGGCTGGTGGTCATGTTGAGCCATGTTCAAGTGAATGAAACTAATCTACAGAGTAGATATTGGAGTAGATGAAAAGAAAGAGGTTCAATAAGAGATTCCCAGCCCTAGAGTAGCTTCCTGGTACTTTCTTTTTCCTCTGCAGTCTAGCTATTGTTCCTCCACTTCATTTCTGTGAGAGTGTTCCCCTTTTTACTTGACTTAATGTGAGTGGGCTTCTCAATAAATATTTTAAAAACAGAAATTGGGTGATGGAAATACTCTGAAATTAGATCATGGAGATGGTTGCACAACATGGTAAATACAGTAAAACTACTAAATTGTGTTTGACTTTTAAATGGTAAATTTTATGTTCTATGAATTATATCTCAATGAAAAACTTAAAGCAGAAATTATATGCCGTAAGACCAGATGTTATTAACAAAAGGTTTAGAAATCTAGCCACCAGAACAAGGAAACGGAAGGGAAGGGAACTATCGTAGGTCATTCTTTGGTGAAAAAGAGAATCCACACTGCAATTACTATTTTGAAGTTAATGACAGTGAAAAAATATAAAAATTGTGCATGTGGAGGGTGGTCAAAGCTTTATTCAAGGAAAATCATAACCATAAGTGAATTTTTACTAACATAAAGAAAGCAAAATTAAATGAACTAAGTGTTCATGTCAAGAAGTTAGAAATCAAAAAGCAAAATAAATGTAGGCAAGATAACAGAAAGGAATGAATGAAGATTAAAAATAAAATAATAAGATTTTATTTATTTATTTATTTTGGCCGTGCCGCGTGGCATGTGAGATCTTGGTTCCCTGACCAGGGATTGAACCCGCGCCCCCTACAGTGGAAGCACAGAGTCTTAACCACTCGACTGCCAGGGGAGTCCCAAAATAATAAAATTTTAAAAAGAAAAAGCAAAGAGGATAAACGTGGGTCCTAGACATGTCAGTCACAAAGCTTACAGGTCCACCATCCTTCTTAGAAACAGCCATCCCATTCCTGCCTCTCTGCTAAGGGAGGGGGGCCCTGGGCTGCTCCTTAAGAGAAGCTTCTGACAAGATCTTCAGTGAGGCCCTGAGCAACGGAGGCCCAGGATAGCCAGGCATAAAGAGCTCTGTCCAACAGAGGCAGTGTCAAACAGCATGACATCAAAGATGGGAGCCATAAAGGAGAGATGGACAACTTTGGCTATTCAAAAGTTAGAACTATTGCAAAGGAGAGGAAAGCTTGAAAGCATGTTGGGTCAGATGTGGAAAACAAAGTTTGATTCCTACCTCACACCTTACATCAATATAAATTCCAGAGAAAGAAATACAACTGGCCAAAGAACATATGAAAAAGAATGCGTAATCTCATTTATAATTGAAATGTAATTCAAACAACTGTTTTATCCATGAGGTTCACAAAAACTAGAAAATTCTACCTTACCCAGATGTCTCACACATTGCTGGTGGGTGTGCAAACTGATGCAACCTTTCTGCAAGATCTAAGTAAATGCTGAATATATTTACCCTTAACCCAGCAATTTCACACCCAGGAACGTATCCCCCAGAAACCTTAGAACATGTGCACAAGTGTGTGTGTGTGTGTCTCTCTGTTTTTTTTTGTGCCGCACCGTGCCGCATGCAGGATCTTAGTTCCCTGACCAGGGATTGAACCTGTGCCCCCTGCAGTAGAAGCGCAGAGTCGTAACCACTGGACCACCAGGGAAGTCCCACAAGTGTGTCTCTTTGTTATTCTGTTGAAAGAAATTTGGGAAGCTCACAAATATATGAAAATTAAATAACATACTCCTAAATAACCAATGAGTCAAAGAAGAAACCAAAAGGAAAATTAGAAAATGAAGTGAATAAAAATGAAGATACAAAACACCAAAGAGCAGCTAAAGCCATGCTTAGAGGAAATTTTAAGCCGTAACTACCTACATTAAAAAAAGAATGATTTTAAATCCGTAACCTAACTTCTACCTTAAGACAATGGTAAAATAAGAGCAAACTAAGCCTAAAGAAAGCAGAATGAAGACTGGAGTGGAAATAAATGAAATAGAGTTAGAAAAACATAGAGAAAAATCAATGAAATCAAATCCTGGGTCTTTGAAAAGATCAACCATATTGACAAACTTTAGCTGAATTGACCAAGAAAATAAAAAAGAATACTCAAATTACTAGGATCAGAAATGAAAGAAGGAATATTACTACCAACCTTACAGAAATAAAATGGATTATAAAGGAAGGCTATGAACAATTGTATGCCAATAAATTAGATAACTTGGATGAAACGAATAAATTCCTGTAAAGATACAAACTACCTTCAGGAACCCGGGCCCCTGGCAGTGAGAGCGCCAAGTCCTAACCACTGGACCACCAGGGAGTTCCGAGAAATAGAAAATCTTTAACAAAATATTGAATTAGTAATCAAAACACTACTTACAAAGAAAAGCCCAGGACCAGATGGCTTCACTGCAGAATTCTACCAAAATTTAAAGAAGAATTCATACCAAAGAAGTCTTCACAAACTATTCCAAAAGTGGAAGAGGAAGGAATACTTCCCAACTCATTCTATGAGGCCAGTATTACCCTGACACCAAAATAGTGAAGATAGCACCAGAAAAGAAAGCTATAGGCCATTGTCTCTTATGAAATTGGATTCAGAAATCCTAAACAAAATACTCGCACAAATCCACATCACAGAAAAAAATTATACACCATGAGCAAATGGAATCTATCACAGGAACGCAAGGTTGGTTTAACATCTGAAAATCAATTAATGCTCTACACCATATCAATGGAATAAAACCAAAAACCACAGGATCATCAAAATACACAGAAAAAGCATTTGACAAAATCCAACACCCTTTCATTAAAACAACAAACTAGGAGTAAAAGAGATCTTCTTCTATAAAGGGCATCTATGAAAAACCCACTGACATCATAGTTACTGGTGAAAGACTGGATGCTTTCCTCTTGATATCAGGAGCAGCACAAGGATGTCCACTCTCACCACTTCTACTCAGCATTGTACTGGAGGTTCTAGCCAGGGCAATTAGGCAAGAAGAAGAAATAAAAGGATTCTTTATTGGACAGGAAGAAGTAAAATTATCTCTATTTGCAGATGACATGATCTTGTATATGGAAAATCCTAAACAATTCACTAAAAAACTACTAGAACTAACAAATGAATTCAGGAAGGTTGCAGAATACAAAATCAATATGTATAAAAAATCAATTATATTTCTACATATTTGCAATGAAAAATCCGAAAATGAAATTAAGAAAACAATTCCAAAAAAACAAACAAAAAACAGCATCAAGAATAATAAAATACTTAGGAGTAAATTTAACAAAAGGAGTGCAAAATTTATCGGTGGAAACCATGAAACGTTGAAAGCAATTAAAGATCTAAATAGATTTTAAAACATTCCATATACATAGATCAGAAGACTTATTGCTATTAAGATGGCAATAGTCCCCAAACTGATCTATAGATTCGGTGCCATCCATTGTCAGATTCCCAACTCACTTCTTTGAAGAACTGGCAAACTGATTCTAAAATTCACATGGAATGACAAGGGACCCTGCATAGCCAAAACAATCCTGAAAAAAGAAAAATGGGGAACTCACACTCTCAAAATTTACTGCAAAGCAACAGAATTTCAAGATAGTGTGATGCTGGCGTAAAGATAGACATATTACTAAATGAAAAAAACAAGATATAAATAATGTCAACAATCCCATTTATTTAAGAAAAAATATGTTTTTCCTATAAGGAAAAGTCTCACAACATTAACATTGCATGAGTAACAGTGCTCGTGCAAATAAGGATAAAATTAGATATGCAGGCTTGAGGCCTGGCATGTGGGGCTCAGCGTTAAGGGTGGTGTGGTGACCCAGGTCCAGGGGCTGCCCCAGGGTCAGGGCTTCATGAGAAACGGGCAGCTCCTGTTTGTTCCAAACTCCCAGTGCCTCTCAGGCAACCTGGAAAAACACAATTCCCCAAGCAGGAAACCCGCCACATATTCCAGCCTGGAGCTCAGAAAGCCAAACCCTGTGACAAATTTAAAAACAAAACTTGAAAAAGCAAACTCTCACAATAGAATGTTAAAAAAAACAAAACACAAAAAACCAACTTTTATTTTCCTTTCTTATTAATAAGTACCACACGTTTATTGCAAAAAATTTTTTTTCAAAATACAGATAAGCAAAAAGAATATTTCCCATAATCTCACTGCCAATGATGACCAATGTTAATATTTTACTGCAAATGTTGTGAGATTTTCACTATAGGTCAAAAAATTGTAGACACTATAACTTATTTTTTCATTTAGTAATACGCTGTGAACGTTTTTACATGTCAGTAAATATACATGTATATTATTACATAAAGCACCTGTTCTTGCCATTTTCCCTTCTCTCACAGAAGTTTTCCTCTCTGGGGCTCACCCAGCAGAATGCCCGCTCCTGGCCTGGACTCAGGCCAGGCCAATCAGAGCCTTCTGTTCCCCTGCTACAGTGATTCATCCAGGGGTGGGCACGTGACCCAAGTCATTCCAATGAAACTCTGTCCCAGGACCTTTGCCGCAACTGTGGAGAAAGAGAAGTTCTCTCTCTACGGGGGTTGCTGGGACACAGGAACATCAGCACGGCCCTTCTGCGCTCCTGTCAGGAGCCTAAGAATGAGGATGCTTCATCCCTTGATACAGCCATCCTGACACCAGCTACCTTGAACTTGTCAGTCACAGGAGCCGAGAGTTTCCCATTTTTGCACACCTACTCTGAGATCAGCTTCTGTTACCTGCAACCAAAAGAGGCCTAATTCAGTGAGCTAGGAGCCAGGTGCTGTGCCAGGCTCAGGGACGTGGCGGTGACAGACAGACCCAGTAAGGTCCAGGCTTCCTCCTGGTGGCTGACCTTGTCTGAGGTCTCCCCACCAGCCTGCCCAGCAAGGCAGCTCTCTGGGTCCTTCCATCCACAGAACCCTGCAGATTTTGTAAACTCTCCTGTACAACTCCCTTGTTGGCAGGAGAGCAAGAAGTTGAACTCACATTCCCCCCACATGCTTGACTTCACGTTCCACATTTCTTAAAGTCTCCCACGGTAGCTAGAATTTTGTGTAAATTCTGCATTCTCTACTATTATGTCTTAACATTTAAAGAATGTGTTCTCCAAAAATCTTGGAGTAAAAGTAAGATACACCCTGCTTATCCTGTGTCTTTTAGAAACTAGACTTTTATCTAGATAAAAGTAAAGATAAAGATATATGACTTGTAAATATTTTCTCCCATTCTATGGGTTGTCCTTTTACTCTCTTAATAGTTCCTTTGATGCATTAAAGTTTTAAATTTTTTAAATTGACATATAGTTAATTTACAATGTGTTAGTTTCAGGTGCATAGCAAAGTGATTCATATATATATTCATATATATATATATATATATATACACACACATATATACATATATATATACACATATATACATATATATTCTTTTTCAGATTCTTTTCCATTATAGGTTATTACAAGGTATTGAATATAGTTCCCTGTGCTATGCAGTAGGTCCTTGTTGTTTATCTATTTTTATATATAGTAACGTGTACCTGTTAATACCAAACTCCTAATTTATCCGTCCCTTCCCCTTTCCCCTTTGGTAACCATAAGTTTGTCTTCTATGTCTGTGAGTCTGTTTCTGTTTTGTAAATAAGTTCATTTGTAACTTTTTTTAGATTTCACATATAAGTGATATCATATGATATTTGTCTTTCTCTGTCTGACTGACTTCACTTAGTATGATAATCTCTAGGTCTATCCATGTTACTGCAAATGGCATTGTTTCATTCCTTTTTATGGCTGAGTAATATTCCATACTTTTTTTTTGAATTTTATTTTATTTTTTTATACAACAGGTTCTTATTAGTCATCCATTTTATGCACATCCGTGTGTACATGTCAATCCCAATCTCCCAATTCATCACACCACCACCCCACCTCCTGCCGCTTTCCCCCCTTGGTGTCCATACATTTGTTCTCTACATCTGTGTCTCAATTTCTGCCCTGCAAAACGGTTCATCTGTACCATTTTTCTAGGTTCCACGTATATGCGTTAATATACGATATTTGTTTTTCTCTTTCTGACTTACTTCACTCTGTATGACAGTCTCTATATCCATCCACGTCTCTACAAATGACCCAGTTTCATTCCTTTTTATGGCTGAGTAATATTCCATTGTATATATGTACCACATCTTCTTTATCCATTCATCTGTCGATGGGCATTTAGGTTGCTTCCATGACCTGGCTATTGTAAATAGTGCTGCAGTGAACATTGGGGTGCATGTGTCTTTTTGAATTATGGTTTTCTCTGGGTATATGCCCAGTAGTGGGATTGCTGGGTCATATGGTAATTCTATATTTCGTTTTTTAGGGAACCTCCATACTGTTCTCCATAGTGGCTGTATCAATTTACATTCCCACCAACAGTGCAAGAGGGTTCCCTTTTCTCCACACCCTCTCCAGCATTTGTTGTTTGTAGATTTTCTGATGATGCCCGTTCTAACTGGTGTGAGGTGATACCTCATTGTAGTTTTGATTTGCATTTCTCTAATAATTAGAGATGTTGAGCAGCTTTTCATGTGCTTCTTGGCCATCTGTATGTCTTCTTTGGAGAAATGTCTATTTAGGTCTTCTGCCCATTTTTGGATTGGATTGTTTGTTTCTTTAATATTGAGCTGCATGAGCTGTTTATATATTTTGGAGATTAATCCTTTGTCCGTTGATTCGTTTGCAGATATTTTCTCCCATTCTGAGATACGTCTTTTCGTCTTGTTTGTAGTTTCCTTTGCTCTGCAAAAGCTTTGAACTTTCATTAGGTCCCATTTGTTTATTTTTGTTTTTATTTCCATTACTCTAGGAGGTGGGTCAAAAAAGATCTTGCTGTGATTTATGTCAAAGAGTGTTCTTCCTATGTTTTCCTCTAAGAGTTTTATAGTGTCCAGTCTTACATTTAGGTCTCGAATCCATTTTGAGTTTATTTTTGTGTATGGTGTTAGGGAGTGTTCTAATTTCATTCTTTTACATGTAGCTGTCCAGTTTTCCCAGCACCACTTATTGAAGAGACTGTCTTTTCTCCATTGTATATCCTTGCCTCCTTTGTCGTAGATTAGTTGACTATAGGTGTGTGGATTTATCTCTGAGCTTTCTATCTTGTTCCGTTGATCTATGTTTTTGTTTTTGTGCCAGTACCATATTGTCTTGATTACTGTAGCTTTGTAGTATAGTCTGAAGTCAGGGAGTCTGATTCCTCCAGCTCCGTTTTTTTCCCTCAAGACTGCTTTGGCTATTCGGGGTCTTTTGTGTCTCCATACAAATTTTAAGATTTTTTGTTCTAGTTCTGTAAAAAATGCCATTGGTAATTTGATAGTGATTGCTTTGAATCTGTAGATTGCTTTGGTAGTATAGTCATTTTCACAATATTGATTCTTCCAATCCAAGAACATGGTATGTCTCTCCATCTGTTGGTATCATCTTTAATTTCTTTCATCAGTGTCTTATAGTTTTCTTCATACAGGTCTTTTGTCTCCCTAGGTAGGTTTATTCCTAGGTATTTTATTGTTTTTGTTGCAGTGGTAAATGGGAGTGTTTCCTTAATTTCTCTTTCAGATTTTTCATCATTAGTGTATAGGAATGTAAGAGATTTCTGTGCATTAATTTTGTATCCTGCAACTTTACCAAATTTATTGATTAGCTCTAGTAGTTTTCTGGTGGCATCTTTAGGATTCTCTATGTATAGTATCATGTCATCTGCAAACAGTGACAGTTTTACTTCTTCTTTTCCAATTTGTATTACTTTTATTTCTTTTTCTGCTCTGATTGCCGTGGCTAGGACTTCCAAAACTATGTTGAATAGTAGTGGTGAGAGTGGACATCCTTGTCTTGTTCCTGATCTTAGAGGAAATGCTTTCAGTTTTTCACCATTGAGAATGATGTTTGCTGTGAGTTTGTCATATATGGCCTTTATCATGTTGAGGTAGGTTCCCTCTATGCCCACTTTCTGGAGAGTTTTTTATCATAAATGGGTGTTGAATTTTGTCAAAAGCTTTTTCTGCATCTATTGAGATGATCATATGGTTTTTATTCTTCAGTTTGTTAATATGGTGTATCACATTGATTGATTTGCGTATATTGAAGAATCCTTGCATCCCTGGGATAAATCCCACTTGATCATGTGTATGATCCTTTTAATGTGTTGTTGGATTCTGTTTGCTAGTATTTTGTTGAGGATTTTTGCATCTATATTCATCAGTGATATTGGTCTGTAATTTTCTTTTTTTGTAGTATCTTTGTCTGGTTTTGGTATCAGGGTGATGGTGGCCTCATAGAATGAGTTTGGGAGTGTTCCTTCCTCTGCAATTTTTTGGGAGAGTTTGAGAAGAATGGGTATTAACTCTTCTCTAAATGTTTGATAGAATATCACCTGTGAAGCCATCTGGTCCTGGACTTTTGTTTGTTGGAAGATTTTTAATCACAGTTTCAATTTCATTACTTGTGATTGGTCTGTTCATATTTTCTATTTCTTCCTGGTTCAGTCTTGGGAGGTTATACCTTTCTAAGAATTTGTCCATTTCTTCCAGGTTGTCCATTTTATTGGCATAGAGTTGCTTGTAGTGGTCTCTTAGGACGCTTTGTATCTCTGTGGTGTCTGTTATAACTTCTCCTTTTTCATTTCTAATTTTATTGATTTGAGTCCTCTCCCTCTTTTTCTTGATGAGTCTGGCTAATGGTTTATCAATTTTGTTTATCTTCTCAAAGAACCAGCTTTTAGTTTTATTGATCTTTGTTTTTGCTATTTTTTTTTTGTTTCTGTTTCATTTATTTCTGCTCTGATCTTTATGATTTCTTTCCTTCTGCTAACTTTGGGTTTTGTTTGTTCTTCTTTTTCTAGTTCCTTTAGGTGTAAGTTTAGATTGTTTATTTGAGATTTTTCTTGTTTCTTGAGGTAGGATTGTATAGCTATAAACTTCCCTCTTAGAACTGCTTTTGCCGCATCCCATAGGTTTTGGATCGTCGTGTTTTCATTGTCATTTGTCTCTAGGTATTTTTTAATTTCCTCTTTGATTTCTTCAGTGATCACTTGGTTATTTAGTAACGTATTGTTTAGCCTCCATGTGTTTGTGTTTTTTACATTTTTTTCCCTGTAATTTCTAATTTCATAACGTTGTGGTCGGAAAAGATGCTTGATATGATTTCAGTTTTCTTAAATTTACTGAGGCTTGATTTGTGACCCAAGATGTGATCTATCCTGGAGAATGTTCCGTGCACACTTGAGAATAAAGTGTAATCTGCTCTTTTTGGATGGAATGTCCTATAAATATCAATTAAATCTATCTGGTCTGTTGTGTCATTTAAAGCTTGTGTTTCCTTATTAATTTTCTGTTTGGATGATCTGTCCATTGGTGTAAGTGAGGTGTTAAAGTCCCCCACTATTATCGTGTTACTGTCGATTTCCTCTTTTATAGCTGTTAGCAGCTGCCTATGTACTGAGGTGCTCCTATGTTGGGTGCATGTATATTTATAATTGTTATATCTTCTTCTTGGATTGATCCCTTGATCATTATGTAGTGACCTTCCTTGTCTCTTGTAACATTCTTTATTTTAAAGTCTATTTTATCTGATATGAGTATTGCTACTCCAGCTTTCTTTTGATTTCCATTTGCATGGAATATCTTTTTCCATCCCCTCACTTTCAGTCTGTATGTGTCCCTAGGTCTGAAGTGGGTCTCTTGTAGACAGCATATATATGGGTCTTGTTTTTGTATCCATTCAGCAAGCCTGTGTCTTTTGGTTGGAGCATTTAATCCATTCACATTTAAGGTAATTATCAATATGTATGTTCCTATTACCATTTTCTTAATTGTTTTGCATTTGTTTTTGTAGGTCCTTTTCTTCTCTTGTGTTTCCCACTTAGAGAAGTTCCTTTAGCATTTGTTGTAGAGCTGGTTTGGTGGTGCTGAATTCCCTTAGCTTTTGCTTGTCTGGAAAGCTTTTGATTTCTCCATCGAATCTGAATGAGATCCTTGCTGGGTAGAGTAGTCTTAGTTGTAGGTTCTTCCCTTTCATCACTTTAAGTATATCATGCCACTCCCTTCTGGCTTGTAGAGTTTCTGCTGAGAAATCAGCTGTTAACCTTATGGGAGTTCCCTTGTATGTTATTTGTCATTTTTCCCTTGCTGCTTTCAATAATTTTTCTTTGTCTTTAATTTTTGCCAGTTTGATTACTATGTGTCACGGCCTGTTTCTCCTTGGGTTCATCCTGTATGGGACTCTCTGCACTTCCTGGACTTGGGTGGCTATTACCTTTCCCACGTTAGGGAAATTTTCGACTATAATCTCTTCAAATATTTTCTCTGGTCTTTCTCTCTCTCTTCTCCTTCTGGGACCCCTATAATATGAATGTTGCTGCATTTAATGTTGTCCCAGAGGTCTCTTAGGCTGTCTTCATTTCTTTTCATTCTTTTTTCTTTAGTCTGTTCTGCAGCAGTGAATTCCACCATTCTGTCTTCCAGGTCACTTATCCGTTCTTCTGCCTCAGTTATTCTGCTATTGATTCCTTCTAGTGTATTTTTCATTTCAGTTATTGTATTGTTCATCTCTGTTTGTTCGTTCTTTAATTCTTCTAGGTCTTTGTTAAACATTTCTTGCATCTTCTCGATCTTTGCCTCCATTCTTCTTCCGAGGTCCTGGATCATCTGCACTATCATTATTCTGAATTCTTTTTCTGAATGTTGCCTATCTCCACTTCGTTTAGTTGTTTTTCTGGGGTTTTTTCTTGTTCCTTCATCTGGTACATAGACCTCTGCCTTTTCATCTTGTCTGTCTTTCTGTGAATGTGGTTTTTGTTCCACAGGCTGCAGGATTGTAGTTCTTGCTTCTGCTGTCTGCCCTCTGGTGGATGAGGCTATCTAAGAGGCTTGTGCAAGTTTCCTGATGGGAGGGACTGTCCATTGTTCTTCATACCTTCATAAATGTATACCACACTTTCTTTATACATTCATCTGTTGTTGATAGATACTTAGATTGCTTCCATGTCTTGGCTATTGTAAATAGTGCTGCTGTGAACATTGCGGTGCATCTGTCTTTTCGAATTAGAGTTTTCTTCTTTTCTGGATATATGCCCAGCAGTGGGATTGCTGGATCATATGGTAACTCTATTTTTAATTTTTTTAAGGAACTCCATACTGTTTTCCATAGTGGATGCACCAATTTACATTCCCACCAACAGTGTAGGAGGGTTCCCTTTCTCCACACCCTCTCCAGCATTTGTTATTTGTAGGCTCTTTTTGTTTGTTTGGCCTCACTGCGCGGCTTGTGGGATCTTAGTTCCCCAACCAGGGATTGAACCTGGGCCCTCGGCAGTGAAAGCACCAAGTGCTAACCACTGGATAGCCAGGGAATTCCCATTTGTAGACTTTTTGATGATGGCCATTCTTAGTGGTGTGAGATGATGCCTCATTTTATTGGGTTGGCCAAAAAATTCTTTAGGTTTTTAAGTAAAAATAAAAGACACGTTTTTCATTTTCACCAAGAGCTGTATTGAACAACGTATTCACTGTTTTGTTCCACTACCTTCTGCCATATTTCAGGCAACTTCATAATTCCATCTTCCCAAACCTTTTTATCTTTTCGAGCAAAGAACTGTTCAGGTGCCTTTTACAGTCTTCCAGGGAATTGAAATTTTTTCCATTAAGAGAATTTTGTAAAGACCGAAATAAATGGAAATCCAAAGGTGCAATGTCTGGTGAATATGGTGGGTGAATCAGAACTTCCCAGCCAAGCTGTAGCAGTTTTTGCCTGGTCATCAAAGAAACCTGTGGTCTTGTGTTATCCTGATGGAAGATTATGCATTTTCTGTTGATTAATTCTGGACACTTTTCATCAAGTGCTGCTTTCAGTCAGTCTAATTGGGAGCAGTACTTGTTGGAATTAATCGTTTGGTTTTCCAGAAGGAGCTCATAATAGAGGACTCCCTTCCAATCCCACCGTATACACAACATCACCTTCTTTGGATGAAGACCGGCCTTTGGTGAGGTTAATGGTGGTTCATCTCTCTTGCCCCACGATCTCTTCCATTCCACATTGTTGTACAATATCCACTCTTCATCGCCCATCACAATTTGTTTTAAAAATGGAATATTTTCGTTACATTTAAGTAGAGAATCACATGCAGAAATACATCAAGAAGGTTTTTTTCGCTTAACTTATGTGGAACCCAAACATCAAAGCGATTCACATAACCAAGCTGGTGCAAATGATTTTCAGCACTTGATTTGGATATTTTGAGTATGTCAGCTATGTTCCGTGTGGTATAACGTTGATTGTTCTCAATTAATGTCTCAATTTGATCGCTATCAACTTCAACTGGTCTACCCGACCATGGAGCATCTCCAGCACAAAACTTCGCAAACCACTTTTGACATGTTTGATCAGTCACAGCACCTTCTCCATACACTGCACAAACCTTTTTTTGTGTTTCAGTTGCGTTTTTACCTTTCTTGAAATAATAAAGCATAATATGCCAAAAATGTTACTTTTTTTTCTTCCATCTTCAATATTAAAATGGTTACACAAAAACTCACCAATTTTGATAAGTTTTTTAAAAATGCACACTGATATGACAGTTGTCACAATACAATCTAACAAAGTTGTTTCAAATGAAGTGAAAGACAACTAAGGGCTACTAGAGCCATCGTACAGAAAAAACCAAACGAAGTTTTTGGCCAGCCCATAGTTTTGATTTGCATTTCTCTAATAATTAATGATGTTGAGCATCTTTTCATGTGCCTGTTGGCCATCTGTATGTCTTCTTTGGAGAAATGTCTATTTAGGTCTTCTGCCCATTTTTTTGATTGGGTTGTTTGTTTTTTTTTTTTGATATTGAGCTGTATCAGCGGTTTGTATATTTTGGAAATTAAGCCTTTGTCGGTCACATCATTTGCAAATATTTTCTCCCATTCCATAGGTTGTCTTTTTGTTTTGTTTATGGCTTCCTTTGCTGTGCAAAAGCTTATAGGTTTGATTAGGTCCCATTTGTTTATTTTTGCTTTTATTTCTTTTGCCTTGGGAGCCTAACCTAAGAAAATATTGCTATGATTTCTGTCAGAGAATATTTTGCCTATATTCCCTTCTAGGAGTTTTGTGGTGTCAAGTCTTATATTTAAGTCTAAGCCGTTTTGAGTTTATTTTTGCGCATAGTGTGAAGGTGTGTTCTAACTTCATTGTTTCACATGTGGCTGTCCAGCTTTCCCAGTGCCACTTGCTGAAGAGACCGTCTTTTCTCCATTGTATATTCTTGCCTCCTTTGTAAAAGTTTTTAATTTTGATGAAGTCCAATTTATCTATTTGTCTTTTGTTGCTCGTGCTTTTAGTGTCATATCTAAGAAACCATTATAAATTTCAAGGTTATAAAGATTTACCCCTATGTTTTCTTCTAAGAATTTTATAGTTTTAACTGTTTGATTCATTTTGAGTTAACTATTGTGTATGGTGTGAGGTAAGGGCCCAACTTCAGTCTGTTGCATGTGAATATCCAGTTGTCCCAGCCACACAGACCCCTGGGCTGGGTGTCTCCCAGGCCCCCTGAGAACCTTGAAGAGGGGACACACTCACACCATTTCGGAAAGGACAGGTCTACTAAATGCCAGACCCAGCTCAGGCCAGGATGGTTTGGGTCTTGGAAGATGAAGAAAGACAGACTAGGAGAAAGGAATATGATGAGTAAAGATAGGACAAGACGACAAAGCAAGTGGGGAAATAAGCTGGAGAAGGTGGGAGGACACTGAAATGAGGGGACCGGAGGCAGGCTGGCTGGGAGGGAGGGGGAGCCCACCAGTGACCAAAGGGCCCAGAGTCTGGGGTTGGGGTAAGGCTGAGGCAGGAGACAGAAGTCCTGGAGCTGAAAGCTCCTCACCCACCCTGCCTGGATGGCCCTGAGGATAAGGATCCTTAGAGGATGCCAGGCTTAGAGTGCCTGGTGGACTGTTCTAAGCTCCTGGAAAAATAACTGGTCCCACCCCGCACCTCAAAACAATAGATGTCAGCGTTTCCAGGCAACCTCGCACAGAGATCAGCCTTCTGAATTTCAGGGGCCTGACTGTTAGAGTTCAGCTCCTGAACCTACCATAAACAAGTATGTGCCCTTGGGCAAGTCGCTTAGCCTCTCTGAGCCCAGGTAAACCATCAAAGGAGGAAAACCTCAGTGGGGATAAAGGGAGTAAGGTCAGGCAAAGTGCTCAGATTACACCTAGCACATACTGCATGCTGAGTGTCAGTTACTGTCTTATGCCAGGAACCCAAGAAGTTTAAGGACACTTGTTTTCCAATTATGTCTACATTTAGTTTTTTACAATGATGGTATATGCACTTATGAGCACAAAACCCAGTGACGCTTAGGATCTGTGTCTTGGCATTTTCACCCGGGGCCTGCTCCTGGCTGGGGACCGGAGGCCGGGGCGAAAGCCATACTATTGGTTTGACCTGAGCGTGGCCAGGCAGCGCTTGGCTTGGAGCCAGCTGCAGCAGGAAGCGTTTGCTGCCCAGAGTCCCCGACCCTTCGTGCCGGGGGACGCCGGGCAGCGGCTGCCTCTGGGAGGAGCTAAGGCAGACCCTTTGTCGGCGGTGGGCTCTTGGAGCCTCACAGAGGCCCCCAGGCTGGCACATGACCTCTTTTACAGCCTGGGAGTCATCTCAGAGGGCGGGTGACTTGCTGTAGGTTTCCCGCATGTTTCTGGGGATGGAACCCCAATCTGACCCGGGCTCTCTGCACCCCTCTCAGAAGGCTGAGGTCTAGGCCCAGGGGCCGTGGGAGTCTGAGACGCACGCCCCACCCCCCACCGCCGGGCTGGAGAGTCACATCCGCTGTTTGGCTGTGGGCGTGGGCTCTGCAGCACCTCCTTGGGGGGAAGCTGGCATTGTGTCCTCAATGGCCTGTTGTGGAAAAATCACACACAGAGAGCAGAGTAAACAGAGGACCGAGGCTGCCGCCATGGGAACCGCCGGGTGGAGGTGGCAGTGGAAGCCAGAGGAGGGAGGCTGTGGCTTGGCCCAGGCTCACCTTGGAGCCCGGACTCTGCCAGCACAGATCCAGAGGGCCTACCAGGTGGCTTGAGGAGGTCTGAAGCTCAAGGAGTTCCCCAAGGTCACCCAGCGAGCCAGGGCCAGGGCCAAGGGCAGCACCCTGGCCTCTCGGCTCTAGTTGCTCTGCTTGCTCCCTGCTCTCCCAGCCAGAAAGGCTGGCAGAGGAACAGCAGGTATTTCTTTCTGAACTATCATTTCCAGGAGACTCTGGGGACAGCCCTTATCCTTTATGGTCCAGACTCTGACCTTGACTGATGCTCAGAGCAAGGAGCCGTCAATACCCAGGTAAAACTGAGTGTAGTTCCGAGTACTAACTTGTGCTGTTTAAAGCCCTTCACAAGCCCAGAATGAAACTAGTACCTGGAAGACACTGGCACACAGAATGTGTGAGCTCATGGGAGATAATTAGCACATGGAGGCATAAGCACATGGTGGTATTAACACAAGGAGGTAATTAGCACATGGCAGTATTAGCACATGAGAGGCAGTCACACTTGAAAGGTATTAAAGTCAGAAAGATTCAGTGGGATGGATCAAGTTTATGACACGCCACCCGTGCTCCCTTACTAAGGGCCTGATCAAGAGGTACCTTTATTTAAGGGGATGATGATTCACTTTGAGGCTAGAAGAGGAAAGAGAGGCAAGATGTGGATCTATTAGTTATGCTTCCTCGTGTGAACTGTAACCACATGCCTTTGGAAGTGGCTGGACCCCTGATGGCTCGGGGCCTGGGGATGAGGTCAGTTTGCTCTCGGGAAGCTATCACTTCCTGTTTCTAAGAATAAGGATCAGATGGCATTTCCCTCGAGAGTCTCCCAGCCTCCCAGGAGAGAGACTTGTCCACCAAGGCCACGGGCCCTCCTCAGCCCTCCGTCATCCATAAGGCTTCGTCTCTGGGCTGCTCTGCACTCAGCACTCACTCTGTGCCCTTATGCCTCCTCCTTGAGGACTGTGCCACTGCTGGGGCTCCTTGGAGCCCGGGGCTGGCCAGGAGCCTCCTCCCTTCCCCCTGGGACCATCACAGAAGCTCACACAGAGCTGGCCCCTCTTAGTGCCTGTGGAGGAGGTCCCTGACCTGGCATGCTCCCGCAGTGGTGGTGGCCTTTCATGTTCCTGCCTGCTCAGCACCCCTTCTTCCAGGTTCAGCACCTTGACTGTCCTTTGAGGAACCCCCTTCAGCCCTTGTGTTGACCTCTTCCCTCTTCCTCCTCACCACCCCCCATCTCCCGGGTTTAGAGCATATGACTCCGTAGAGCCAGCTGGAGCATGACAAGGATTGGTTCAGGAAGGGGCACAGGACCCACATCCCATGGGAGCACAGGATAGGAGACTCAAATCGGGGGCTTTTGATGAAACTGTTGGCAGAGAGAATCTCCTTCCTCTAGGGTGACCATGCAAGTGAGATGTTAGGTAGAGCTCCTGGCAGCCATTTTACCACCATGAGGAGAGAACCCTCTTGAAAATGGAGCCACCACAGAAGAAACATCCCAGAGGCAGAGAGAGACAAATTCTCCAATTCATAATTTGAGAACCCTTGATGCAGCCGTTTCTGAAGCCATCTCCATCCCCTGGACTTTTCACAGAAATGAGCCAATAGTTTCCCATTTGTGCTTCAGCCTATTTAAATTGGGCTTGTATCCCCTGCAACTGAAAAGAGACCAGATTTGTCCACCACATCCAGTTCAGACTC
Organism: Balaenoptera borealis; assembly: GCF_965194805.1. Lineage (NCBI taxonomy): Eukaryota > Metazoa > Chordata > Mammalia > Artiodactyla > Balaenopteridae > Balaenoptera > Balaenoptera borealis. The sequence continues at coordinate 49,615,139 of NC_138879.1, read as the reverse complement.
TGCTGGACCTCTGGGGACCTTCCGGATGCCCCTTTCCTTTTCTCTGGAAGATCCCAGGCACGTGACTGGCTTCCTGCTGGCCTACATCACTCACTCCTCGCTTAGACTAAAGGGACTGAGGGGACCCCGGAGGCCCAATCAGAGGGGAGGAGGCAAACCAGGAGAGACCCCAGTGGGCGAGGGTTGGTGGAGGTGTGGGAGCTGGGGCAGGGCAGGGGCCTGGTCCCAAGGCATGAGGATGCCCAAGGTGCACCTGGAGAGGTTTCTCGAGGCTGTGAAGTGAGGGAAACTCAAAGGGCTGGTGAGACCATCCTGTTCAGCCTCCGCTCTGCCAGCAAAGTGACTGAGGCCAGAGGGGCAGGGACTGCCCAGGTCCCAGCAGCTGGGCAGGCTCTGTCCACTCAGGGGTTGTAGCGGAGCAAGTGAGGCTCCACCCCATCCCACCCCCAGCCCCTCCCCCACACCCGCTACTGACGCTCTGTGGAAGGTTTCCTCTGAGCAAACGTTTCTGCCTAAAACAGTGTAAAATGTCACAGACCTGGAACTGGAGGGGGAGAGCCTTGGAGACCACCTGATCCCTCCCATACATCCCCATCCCCCAGCCACTGTGCAAGAGGGGAAACTGAGGTCCAAAGAGGGGCTGGGGTCTGCCAGAATTTGCACAGCAGGTGTGGTCCCAGGTGCAGAGTGGAATGGGGATCTCCCAGCTCCCAGGCCAGGCACATCCACTCTCTAAGCCTGGGGGGGAAGGGCAGGCAGTGGGGGATGTGAGGGTGAGGGACCAGGACGACTGTCTGATCACATGTCTGTGCGTCTGTCCCTGAGTTGGGCAGAGGCATGAACATTCTGTAGCAGGTGCCCTTAGTTCCCCTGGAGAAGGGGATACCTCAAAAAATCAGGCAGGCTAAAGACAGGCAGGACTTGCCAAAGGTCACTCAGCAAATGGGAAGCTGGCTGAGACCTGAGCCTGCGGCCCTGCTGCTGTGTTCGAGGAAGCCCCCGCTTCCGCTTCCCCTTCCAGCCCCCTCCTTCCTCCATGTCTCCTCCTCTCACCTGGTCCCTCCAAGTCCCCGGAAAGTCAGGGGGGACTTTGTTTAACCTCTCCTCCCAGGGGGTGCTCTCTTACAGAGGAAGCCCTAATGGTGTACTCGCAGTCATTGGCAGGCTGCATACTGTCAGCTTGCCGCAGGGCACCGCTGCCCCTGCTTAGGGCCACAGCTAGAATGGCTCCTGGGAAGGCCAGATACAGTCTCCAGCAGCTGGCAGAAGCTTCCCCAACCATCTTACCTGCCCACCCAAGCCCGGCCGAATTCTGGAGAAGCCACACACCAGCCCTGCAGCCTGCAGGGGGCTCCCTTCCAGAGCGCAGACCGGCCCTTCTCTCTGAAGGGGAGGGGGCAGTGCAAGAAGTTCCCGGGCAGGGATGTTCTGTGATGGCCTAGTTTACTGAAGCGGCAGCAGAAGCACCTGGTGGCTTCCCAGGCATCTGGGGTCCCCCCATCCCCCGGGACCCTGTGTCCAGGCTGGCTGGGGGTTGACGGGGCGTGTGGTTCCTCAGGCTGTGCCCATGGGCTGGGCTGGCCGACAGGGTCCATGGTGTCCAGACTTGGAGTCGGGTCGGCACCTTACTGTTCAACCCTGGGGCTGACATCAGGGCATCACAATGCGAATCTACTGAGATCTGGGCTGGGCCCTCGGTCAGAGGGAAAGATCCAGAGCAGACTCAGCTCAGGAAACAAAGGAGGGCACACACACACAAAGCCTGGCATTGGACTGGGAAAACTGTTCCAACAGCCTCCTGGGCAGTGAACAGGGGGGCGGCAGTAAGGGGGTGGGGCAGGGAAAGTTTACATTCTCAGGTTAGAAAGACCAGATCGAAGGGTATAGACCGTGCTGCATGGGGCTGGCTTGCTTTCCAGAAAGAAAAGACCATGTTTTAATGAACACATCCAAGAGCCTACCAGTGCCCCTGTTTCCTTTGGTCCCTGACAGGACTGGGATTTATTATTCTCTTCTAATTTGTGTTAGTTTAATAGGCATGTAGATTACCCTTGGGATGCATAACTTACATTTCTTTCATTGCAAGGAACAGTCTCTGCTTTCCCCAGCAACAGGCTGCTGCATGTGCACCTGCGGGGACGGGTTTTCCCTCCACTGTGGGCGGTGGTCCAGCTGGTGCCAGGTCCCAGCATTGCCATCCGTGAGCAAGAGCGTGTGGCTGCTGCCACCAGCATCGCCATCCCAGGTGGTTCCCATCCTGTGGCTGTTCTGTGTCTCCCGTTCTGTGGCTGTTCTCTGGACATTTATGGTAGAAAATGTCATCACACAAACGTGTATCATTTTCATCTGTCCTCATTTATCTTCTTGCTGACAACATTCCCTGTTTCTTCAGGACTCTGACCCCTTTCCCCTCTACATGGCCTCGCTGTTTCTCCTTGGAACAGTCCCCGGCCTCTCCGGGCTTCGAGTCCAACCTGTGCAAGGAGAGAAGACAGGAGAAGATGACTCAGGGGTCTTTCCAGGTCAGATGCCCTGGGTTCCACTATTTTATCATTTTTAAGGTGAGGGACAGAGCCACAGCACCTCATCGGGCACTGGGTCCCTTAACCGCTTCTTGGTCTGTGCTCTGAATGCCTTTCTCTGCCTGGTGGTGGAGTGACACCACGAAGGCTGTCCTTCAGGGCAGGCCCCGTGCTCAGAGCCACGTGGCAACGGATGAAGTGGGTTCTAGCATTATTCCCGTTTCTCAGACAGCGAAACAGAGAGCAGAGCCTGCACTCTTAACCTCCACTTAACCACACTGCCTCCTGTTAAAAAAAAAAAGCAACCAAAAAAACCCAATTCAGAATATTTACAACCCAGGAAGTTAACCACTGGAAAGTGTTGGGTACCGAGACCCCAAATGGGCTTCAGCTTGGTTGGGCGCCCCCCTTTATCACAAATCCCAGACCCTCCCTGTCTTCACTGGCACTTAATGTAAAATGCAGCCAGCTCTTGAGATGTCAAGTTGTTCACCCCAGAGCCTGTGTTAACACTGGGCTAAGACCTGCGTGAGGTCACAGGCAGCCTGTTGTAGGGAACAACCTTGGTTCATGAATTCAGACTAATTAATCACTTAGGTTCTAAATGAGCTATGTTTCTCCCTTTTCCTCCCTTTGTTCTCTGGTGGGGGGTCAGCCCCTTGTCTGCTGGTTTCCCTCTACCTGTTCCATCTAGCTGGGTAAGGGGCACCTCCGGCAGTTCTGATTCAAATGCACGGACGGCCCAGGCGCATAAGGCAAAAACTGGGGATGAGTGAAATTACCCTTGAAACCCTCCAGGAAGGGGTGGGGAGCCAGATGCCATCACCTGTCGGTGGTTTCCAGCCAGGCATGGGGCAGCCTTGGTTTCTTCAGTGGAGCCCACACCCAAGGCTACCTTTGCACCTTGAGGTCCTGAGAGATACTCGGGTCCAGCAGATTCACAGCTCCATTCCACTTACACACTGAGTGGAAAGGCAAGTGGAGTGACCCACACCATTTATCTTTTACATAACTCATCTTCCACTTGCTTTGAATAAAGACTTTTAAAATCATCTTTCAGAACAAGAAGTCTGGATGTGGGCGATCTCAGGCTGTTCTGCAGCTCAACAATGCCTCCCCACTCAACCTCCTTTCACATGGCCATTCTCAGGGTAGGTTTCTCATCCTTAAGCTGAATGCCTCATGGCCACAAAATGGTTGCTGCAGCTCCAGGCATCAAAACTCTTCATAGGGAGGAAGCAGGGAAAGCAAAGCCTTCATCCTCTGTATTTTATTCAGGAAGCCCTCAGCAGGCTTCCCCTTATACCTCACTGGCTATAAGTGGGTCACATGGCCATCCTCAGCAGCCAGGAAATTGAGAAAACCAGTATCTGGCAAAGAGGATTTTAGCCTGCGATTGGCTTAAATCACTCATGATTCATGCACTGGGCTGGGGCAAAGTCTTTGCTACCTGGAGTGAAGTCAGGGCTCTGTTAACAAAATGGGGGCACCTATGTTGGGTACCCAGCTATCAATGCCATATATTTTCTCAGTTAAACTCACAACAGTCCACTGAGGTGGGTCTTGTTATCAATCCCATTTTACAAATGATGAAACTGAGACTCATTTAGTAACTTGTCCAAGATCACATGCCTGGTAACTAGTAGCAGTTTAATCCCAGGTCTGTCTCCTGAGAGCATACTCTTAACTACTACACATGCTTAAGTATCTGCTACTTGGGTATGTACCAGCCAGGCCGTGACCCTCTTGAGGGAAGGGACCACATCTTTCTCTTCTTTGTATTTCAGCAATGTCTGAAAATAGAAGCCCAGTTGAGTTGATTTAAACACAAAATCATTTGGTTTTGATACTTGCTGCTTTGTAATATGTTTTATAACCAAGAGTGCAAACTTGCCAACACTACCTTTAAAAAAATACACCTATCTCTTTTTTTGTATTGTTTTCCACTTGCCCATGCTGGATTCCTGAAGTCCTGGGAAGAATTCCAATGTAAATATCACCAGTGATGGAAATCTGAGAGAAGGAGAGGAGGATGAAAGACTAATTGAGGCCCAGAAGAGTGTCAGTTCCTCATTAACTGCGGAGCCATGGAAAATTCTTTGTTCCTGCTTGTTGGCGTCTTGCCTCCAGGATCTGGGTGGGTATTGCCCTTGGCCAGCTTCCTGGTCAGGTCACAGACAGTTTGACCAGAGGGGGAGTGTCCTGGGGAAGACAGGGCAGAACCAGGCTGGGTCCTTGGAAGTGGACACAAGTAAAAGATGGGTTCTGAGGATCTACAGCCCAGTAGGCCCATGCTGGCCACTGTAGATACACCAGCTCACTTAGCACTCAGAATGACCTGTGGGTTTAGGTCTACTATGTTGTCCATTTTACAGATGAGAAAACTGGGGCTCAGAGAGGTGAAGTCACTTGTCCCAGGTCACGCAGCGAGCTGAGATTAAAAACTAAAGCCTATGGTCTTTTCAGGTGGGGTTCTTTCCCCAGTCAAGGGTGACTGCCATCTCAGGGACCTTGGAGTGGATGCTGATGGCATGTTGGGGACCCTGGCCCCTCCTCAGAGCTTTCACCAGGCTGTATAACTCAGTGGTCATGAGCAGGGGCTTTGAGTCAGAGCCAGGTTAGGAAACTAGCCCTGCATTGCCTAGGGACCCAGCACAAGCAGAATAGCACAGTGGTTAAAAGCCTGGGCTCTGAGGCCAGATGGCCTGGGTTCAAAGCTCTGCTCTCCTATGTATCAACTGTGTGGCTCTTACCTCATTGTGCAGCTCTATAAAGCAGGGGTGTAAGAACCTGCTCTAAAGTGTAAGGGGTATAAGTATAAGGGGTGTAAGGGGTATAAGTGTAAGGGGTGTAAGGGGTGTAAGAACCTGCTCTAAAGTGTAAGGGGTATAAGTATAAGGGGTGTAAGGGGTATAAGTGTAAGGGGTGTAAGGGGTGTAAGAACCTGCTGGTAAAGATTAAAGAATGCACTCAGCACAGTGCCTGGCTATTGTTACTTTATACCCTCAGAGCAGATAGTGCTGTGAGGTGTCCAAGGCAGATCCCATGCCCAGGTCCCATCCTTCCCTCCACCCCAGCAGCTGGTTGTGAATGACCCACCCAGGAGGGCCTGGGCTGATTTGAATACACAGATGAGGGGGTGTGTGACTCCAGGGAATGAAAGGCAAATGGAACCCAGTTTGCAAATCTGGGCATTTTCATGGAGCCCGGTTACTGGAGGCCAGGGCCTGGGCTGGGTTGACCGTAAGTCATGGCCTCAGGGAGGGAGCCCAGAGAAGTAGAGGACATGCCAAGGTCACCCAGAGAGTGGGCAGTGGGGTAGGGAGACCTGCCGGTGCGTCTGCCCAGGACGGCCCAGGCGTCAGGTGTCTTGGGCACCGTGCCCGGTCTGCCACGCTGGGGATCTGGGTGCCTTTGCCAACTTCCCTAACCTCTCTGGGCTCCTGGGCCCCACCTGGGGACCTGGAAGGGACCCAGAGGACTGGAGCTGACCTGGCAAGAGGCAGTACCTAGGCTCTGAGCCACAATGACAGGATTTCCCCAGGGAGCTGGGCTGGCCGCCACACAGGGAACACCGGGGCGGAGACCTGGCACTGCTGATGAGAGACCCAAAAGAGCACTGAGGAGGGAAAGTCAGGACAGCTGGGCCCTGAGAGGGTAAAGAACAGGCCAGGAGTGACATGGAGCCTGTGACTATAGGCAGCAAGGGGACCACAAGTAGAGACCTGAGTTTTTCCCTCTGCCCCCAGCCTGGGAGCCAAGGACACACCTGGGTCTCCTGCCACTTTGTCCTGATTTTGCTCCTGGGTGGGCCCTGTAAGCAAGTTCCTACCATGGATCCTGTGAACTCCAGACACTGTTCTGTCCCACCCCCACTGCACAGAGACCCTGGGTCCAGAGGGGAGGGGGCTTTCTCAGACTCCCATGGCCAGGGTTGTGCGGAGAAGGAGCCAGCCTTGCTTGAGGACTTGACCAGCCCCACTAATCCAGCCCCAGGCCTGTGGGTGCCCTCTGGGTAAGGCTGAACCAGCAGCCCCTGCTCTCTGCGCACAGGAGGCAGGGATGGTTCTCCAGGCTGAGGGGCTAACCAAGAAAAGCCTTGCCCTCAGGTACCCCCAGGCCAAAGGCCTTTCTCCATACCAGGGAGCAAGTCCCAGGTCTCAAATTCCTTTTCAAGTTGTGCCTCAGTCTTACAAGCCTGGTCAGGTGTAACCATTTACAAGGCAAATAGGGGTTTTGTGTTTTAACTTCTTACAACCCACTACCAGCTGATGCCCTATAAGCAGACTGCTCAGGCATGGCCTGGAACCTGGAACGAAACCTCCTCCCTGCCAAGCAGGGCTTCTCACCTCACTGGCCAAGGTGCTGATAGGCACAGCCCAAGACTAGCCGAGGCACTATGTGCTTGTGCCAGACACTGTGGCAGAAAAAGTAACAGAGCTAGGAGTTAACCCAACCCTCTATGTGACCTCCAGCAAATTCCAGCCTCTCTCTGGGCCTTAAACCCCTGTCCGTACAATGGGAGTGCTGACTCTGATATATCCATGGTGAGACTGTCACAGCTCCTGGATGTGATTATACTTACTCAGTCTTTCACTTTCCAGTATTTGTATCCCATTTCCTTCTCTTATTGCATTGGCTAAGAACTTGTTCATTTAACCAGTATCTTTGAGAGTCTAGTAAGTGCCAGACCAGATGCCAGGTACTGAGAGGCAATGATGAGTGTTATAGACACAGTTTCAGCCTCAGGAGATCCCCAACCTAGAGGGCAACTTTATAATGACCTTCATGCACTGCACCGCCCTGTAGAGACCTTGTGATGATTCAGATGCAGCTCCTGTCCTGGAGGAATGCACAGCCTGGATGCTGCTGATGAAAATTCAGGCAAATAGGGAGGAGCACACAAAAGATGGGCCACTCAGGAGGCACACGGTCACTGGCTCTCGAAGGGTCAAAGAGGACTTCTCGGAGAAGGTAGCATTTGAGCCTGGCTTTAAAGAGCAAGGAGGGTTTAGACAGGTAAAGATGAGAAGAACTAGTTTCCTACTACAGGTAATAGCATGGGCAGAGGCAGGGAAGGAGAAGACAGGTCAAAGTGACTAAAGTCTAAGGGGCTGAGGAGTTGATGTTAATTGGGGAGACCGTGGGGAGCCATGGAAGGTACTTGAGCAGGAGCGTAGCAGCATGGCTGCTTAGGAAGAGGGCTCTAGTAGCAGCACCAAGAGAAGGCAGGCCTGCAAGAAGCAGGCGCACCCTCACGTGATATGCTCCCCCCCTCCTGAGGTCCAGGGGGGGTGTCTCTGTCCACCACTGGGAGGGAGAGGACAACTTCCTCTCCTCAGCCTGGCCAGGGAGATAAGGGGACAAGGACAGGAAGTTGCCTCAAGGAGCTGAAGAGTGAGTAGCCTGACCCAAGGCCCCAGCCCCGATGCTGTGCAGGGCGGTCCCACAGAGGTAGATGCAGGGAAAGGAGGCCAGCCTCCTCTGGCCAAAATGCAATGGTCCGGGTGTCCAGGACCGCAGGCCCCTGGGTGCCTGTTCTGTCCCACTTGCTGACAAAGCCCCACCTCCCCAGGTCCCTGAAAGCCGGGTGTGCCCCCTTCCCAGGAAGAGGCTCCGGAGTTTTCCTGCCTTAACTCAGTCATTCAAACACCCTCCCTGACACCTCCTGAGAACTGAGGTGAGTCTGCCTTCAAGGGTGACTACAGACGGGGGTGCAGGGCAGACAGTGAACGCCAGGGCGCGGGGAGCCTGATGGGGTCATACGGGCGATGGGAGTCTTATTGGCCGCGGGGATGAGCCATGGCTTCCGGGCCTTAAGGTCTAACAGGAACGAGCCCCAGAGGATGGCAGAGGGAACAGAGTGAGCAAAGATCCAGAGACAAGAAACTTCTTACTGTGCACAGGGAACTAGATGTGGCCCCAGTGGGACAACATGGGCAGCTGGAAGTGATGAGGATGAGTGTGGGCCAGGGAAGCTGGATACCCCTGAGGGGCAGGGCTGAGGGGAGGTGAGAGGGTGGGGGTCCCCATCCTAGGGCACGGGGAGAGGCTGGAGGTGCAGGGTGGGAGGGTGGCTCCAGGTCAGTAGGGGCCCTAGGCCCAGGAGGACTGGGGGGTGGGGTGCATCCGGAACTTGCCCAGGGGTCCCCAAGACTGAAATAGAAGAACTTGAGGTTAGGGGGGCGGCCGACAGGAGGGTCTCCCACTCTGTACGGCTGGGGGCCAGTCTTCCCTGCCCCCGCTTCACGGGGTCTGTCCAAGTGGGTGGGGTGGGGCTGAGACAGTGGACTCGAAAGGGAGGGACGAAGGGAGGGAGGGAGGGCGGGAATCAGGGAGGGGGGAAGCTGGGACAACAACAGGGTGGGAGCCCTGTCCTCCTGCCTCCGATCCTCCCAGACTCTGGCCCAGCGCCTGTCCCCTGAACTATTGCTCAAGACCCTCCCCCAGGTTCAGGTTGGAGCCCCCATTGGCCAGGCTGTCCTAAGCTCACTCCCTGGCCTCGGAGGAGACCTCCCCAGCCTGGCCCAGCAGAGGTATCCCAGCAGCTGAACACCTAGGAAAGCCATCAGCAGAGGAGGAACAGGACACCTGGCCTGGGAGTTCCAGCTGAAGCTCTGCCTTGGCCTCCCTGGCTCCATGTCCCTGTTTGAGTCCCACCCTCTGCCTGGGCCTCAGTTTCCCCCTGTGTGCAATGGGGAGAGAGGCCTTGATCTATGGGGCCTCATTCAAAGTCGGTCAGAAGCGTGCAGGGAAGAGCATGAATACACAGGGCTGGGGTAGCCAAGGAACTGAGTTTCGTGGGGAGACATTTTAGGGAGAGGAGCTGGGAGAGCACTTGAGGCCAGGGGAACAGCCTGGACAAAGGGCTGAAGCTAGAATGTGCAAGGCCCGCTTGGAGAATTTTGAGGAGACCGGTTTGCTTGGATATGAGTAGGAGCCGACTGGTAAAGAAAGGGCTGTGACTGCTGGGTTGAAGAGTCTGGACTTTATCCTGCCGGTAATGGGGAGCTAAGGAAGGGTCTTGAGCAGAGGGATGAAGTAATGAAATCACCAGCTCAGGCAGGCAGTCTTGATATACAGAGGTAAGTCTGGAGGCAGGGAGGCCAGGGAGGAGGCTGTTGGAGAGCTTGAGAGAGAAGGTGGGGCCTGAGCGGGGGCAGTGACGATAGGCGATAAGGTCGGGCAGGGAGAGGGGAGCTGCAAGAGAAACCCTCTTCCGCCTCCACGTGGAGTCCTCCAGGCCCCTCCCACTCCACTTGGCCCCAGATGCACTCCCACCTCAACCCACTCCTCCCCGACCTCAGGGCTGAACCCCTCACCCACCAGAAACACGGGAGTCAGCTGTCACTCCTCACTTCCTCTCATCCCTGAACCTAATCCACAACCAGGTCCCTCTGCCTTGGTCTACACCTCCTCATTTTTTACCACTGTGGGGTCCTTTCAGCATCTCCTCTCCCCTTGAATCCTGTCCCCATACCAGCTTCCAGGGGGAAGCTATTCTAGAAAGCAAATGTGACCTTGCATCTTCATTGCTTAAGAAGCCAGGCCATTAAATGGTCGATCAGGGTTCTCAGTGTCCCAGCCCTGCCTCTCTGATACACCCTCCTGACCTTGTGCTCAGCTCCTGATGATGCAGCCATGCTGAGCGACTGAGTCACTGTCTCTGGGACACGGCTGAGGTTTCCCACCTTCAACTGAGGTTGTTTTTTCTGCCTGTGACACCCTCTTCTTCATGTGTCCAAATCCTTCCGGCAAAGACCTACCTTTCCCCTGTGCTCCGTTCTGCACCACCCCCAGGTGAGGTTGGCAGGCACACCTCCTGCCAAAGAGGTGGTAAGTTCTGCCATCATCTGTCCTGTGGGGGATTTAGAAAGAGCTGGGACTGGGTGCCAGGCCTAGAGCTCTCAGTACCTGGCAGCTGGGAGGTGGGGAGGATAGACCAGCCCTTTGGACAGCATACCTGTGACCATGTCCCCCTGGCTACCAGCTGTATGTCTAGGTGCAGATAGAGGGCATAATGGGGGGGGGGGGGAGCACACAGCTACTGGGCAAGTAGTTGGAGTGTGAAATGACTGTGGAAGCTTGGAGCGATGCCCAGAAGCTGTCATGGGGGCAGCCAAGCAGGTGGGCATGCTGACAGATGTGTGAACCTGCCAGGTGGGGGCCATAGTTGCTGGCAGCTGCTGGCCCTGCTTGTGGTGGTTTGGAAGCAGGGTGGGGTGGGGTGGGTGGGCAGGAGAGAGGGAATATAGTCCAGGCTGCCAGAGCAAACAGGCAGGACTTCTTCGAGCAGACACCAACGGAGTGGGAGAGGCTTAGTGTTAAGGTCCCTGGGGCTGACAAACGGGAGTCAGACCCCAAGATGTGTAAGTGGGGGAGGGAGAGGGATTTCCAGTTGCTTTTGTGACTAGGGCTTCATGTCTCTGGGAGAGAGGTCTCTAGTGGAAAGCTGTAGGGTTCTGTCCCCGCCTAGCCCTGGCTAACATTTTTCCTGGCAACTTAGAGATGCAGGTAGGGCTGTCTTTGTGGACTACAGGGGTGGGGGAAGAAAGGGAGAGGGTGGAAATACAGGGAATATTGGACTGGAGATCTAAAATGTTGGGCTGCAAGAAGCCACAGCCAGAAAACCAGCATTCCCCTATCTCAACGGCAGTAGGCTGAGCCCCAGCTGATGCCCCTGGAGTCGGTCTGGGTGACCTGTCAAAAGCAGCAAAGGACTGGACCGTTCCGCCAGCTAGCCCTCACTCAATATCTCTATATTCAAGGAGTAATGGCAAAGGGGAGAGAGAGGAGGAGGACCATGGCCCCATCCTGGGAGGAAGAGATCAGGAACTGGGGGGACACTGGGTAGGAGTCAGCAGGGGGGCCAGGCTGGAAGCTGGGACTTGTGTGTCTGCAGTTGCAGTCTCCCGGAAGGCTTTCTGTTTGCAGAGGCACTGTAGGGTTTGGGGTTTGAACAGCCGGCTGAGTGGGCTCAGTCCTGGCATCTCTGACCTTGGGCCACCAAGGTGGATCCCAGAGCTCTGGGCAGCAGAGGCCACCGGTAGGGGTATGATGGTGGGTGGGTGAGACTGGCTGGGTCTCTCAAGCTGGAGCGGCGCAAGCAGATTGCTCTTTTTTGCTCTTCCCTTTGGCGGGGTGAGTGGTTTCTGCCTTCCCACAGTTTGCTTCCCTGACCTGCAGCCCTCCTCCTGGTACCCCTGGACAGACTGGAGCTCAGGGAGCACCGGAGTAGGGGTTCCTCTTCCCTCCCCTGCCCTGCGCCAGGGTCACTCTCCCTGGGGGCCTGGTCAGAGGCCTCCACCCCACACCCTCAGACTTCTCCAGGGAACCCTCATCCCACCTGGCAGTTACGTTTCCTGCTGGGGTGAAGGTGTGAGTGTAAGGTAGCAAGACTGGTTTACTTTCTTATATCCTGGGTCATTGTTAGAGGTTCTGATTGTGTGAGGAATAACCGCTCTTCGCTGGACTTTAGGAAAACAATAAAGCAAGCATAAACATCAAAAGAAGAAAACATCAAGTAATCTCCAGAGGAGTCTTGCTTATTCACAGGCTTTTGGGTTCCCTCTAGACCCAGGGTCACACTTTGCAAAATTCGAGTAGGGGGGTAGGAAGCCCCTCTATGGACATCCCCGTTTTGCAACTTCCCAGGACCCAAGAGGGCTCAAAAGAAGGCAGCTCAGAGACACGCGCTCAGCAGCCCTCCCCAGTTCTCTGCCCTGTGGACAGTGGTCGAGGCCCTTCCGGACCACGCTCCCTCGGCTCCCCCAAGCTCAGCGCGTTCCGCGTGGGCGGCCTCAGTTCCCCCTTCTGCAGAATGGGCAGGCAGCTCAGCCTCCGCGCCCCGGGGCCCTGCGGGGGCGGGGCGGAGGGCTCTGAGGGCGGCCGGAAGGGGTGTGAGTGCGGGGGCGGGCCCCGGGCTGCCCCGCCCCTGGGAGGGAGCCCGGGGCGCAGCATCCTGGCGCGGGCCGGGGCCGCCGCCGCCACTGCCGTCGGGGAAGGTTCCAGCGCGGTCCTGGCCTCGCGCGGCGCCCGTCGGGGCCCGAGCCCCCCGCGCAGTATCCCCGCGGAGAGGCGACCCCGACTGTGCCGACGGCGCAGACTGCCGGGGGGGGCGGCATGGAGGAGGCGCACCTGCTCCCGGCCGCCGACGTGCTGCGCCGCTTCTCGGTGACTGCCGAGGGCGGCCTGAGCCCGGAGCAGGTGACCGGCGCGCGGGAGCGCTATGGTCCTAACGGTGAGAGCGCGGGCCACGCGGGGGCAGCCGGGGCCGCGTGCGCCGCGGTCTCCGTATTGCGCCCACCCCCACCCCCGCCGCGGCACCGCGGCTGCGGAGCGGTCCTCTCCCCTCCCAGCCATCGGTCCCCGCGGGCGGGCGGGCAGGCAGGAAGCGAGGGCTCCGGAAACCTCTGCAGATGCCCTTGGGGCTCCCGGCGGGGCTGCGCGGTACCTTCGTAGGGGAAGGGGGGGGTGCGGGTTCCGGGTTCGGAGACCGGACGCCTGGCTCCCCTGCCCCGCTCTCCTCTCTCCGGGCCCAGGGACCCGTGCGGCCCTTCCGGGCTTCCCACCTCCACCCGCGTCCCAGTCCACTCCTGCAGGCCCTCGCCCACCCCCATCGACGCTCAGCGCTGCATCCCCGCGCCGCCGCAGTCGGCCGGAGTCGTGCAGGTGCACACATCGGGGTCGGCCGGCGAGGGACCAGCCGGGGACTCTGAGGCCCAGCCTCCTAGCTGACCCCGAGGGTCTCCCACGAGGGCTCAGTAAAACGCCCAGAAGGTGCAGCTTGTCAGCTGGCAGGCTTGGTTACCCCACCCCCAGGTCTTCCTCTTTCTGCACCCCCAGGCGGATGTGGCTGGCGGAGTCGGTGGGGTCTTTGAACTGCTGAGGCGGGAGACCCACCTCCTCCTTGGGGGTGGCAGGTTCAAGGCCTCACCCAGGGAGTTGCCTGGGGAGGCCTTTCCTTCCTGGGTGACCTGGAGCCACGCCTGCCCATCTCTGGGCAACGAGGGAGCCTTCATGCTGTTGCTGTTTGGGAGGGAAAGGTATCGTTCTTCCTCATGTTCAAAGGAGTGTGGGATTCTCCACCTGCCAAAAAGCACGGCAAGTGCCAGTACTGTCCAGATATGACCCAGACATGGTAGAAGATGTAGAGGTCCCTCCCCAGGTCGCTTGCAGGCAGGATTTGCCACCCCTTTGGCCCACCCCCACGGCACGGGGCAGAGTGTTAGGGGTCCAGAGAGAAATGTCGCCTCGATCCCCAGAGTGCAGCCTGGACCGACGCCCTTTCTGAACTTGGGGCCTCACCCTTTCAGGGTTCCCCGCCAGCCGGAAGGAAGGTTCTCTGGCCTGTGTGTCTCACTGCTCAGGGCTGGCTTGAAAATTACGAAGAGCTGTCAGAAAGGGAGCTTTGGGTTTTGTATTGGTTTATGACAACCACCTCTTATATAAATATTATCTTTCTGGAGCAGAAATCCTTTTTCGAAAAAATTAGTTGCTATATTTAGTTGAGCTGTGGGAGGAACTAGGGAGATAAATATTATTTAATATCCCCTACTAGTGACTTGGCAGGGAGGGTGTCCTCACTGCAGGAGCGCAGGGCATCAGGGCTGGTCCCCCAGCCCATGGGTGGGGCTGGGGGTCGGGGCAGCAGGTCTGGGGTTCCACCGCCTCTTCTGTGCTGCTGTGGCCTCCAGCTTGGGAGTCCTGACTCCCAAGGGAAGCTGGAGATCCAGCCCTTGGTTCTGCCTCCAGAATCACACAGATGTTGCCCTGCGTTACCCTGGCCAACACCCTTCTCCTTTCTGGCCCCCCATGTCTTCATGAGGAGGGGAAGGTGGCTGGGAAGGAGGGAGCCTCTAGTTCCCCCCATGTTGTTTTGTCTAGGTGAGAGGATTTGGGGGTGCCCTGGCGGCTGAGCATCTGTGTGGGGTGATGAATAAGGATGTTGGTGCAGTGTGTAGGTCCAGAGAGGTGGATGTGCATTTTGGGGAGGGTGGTAGGAAAAGTTGGGGGGCCATTCCTGGGCTCCTCTGGTTCCTCTGTGCTTCGATGGTAGTAAAAATGAAAGCTCCTGTTCACTGACTACCTATTGATACTACGTGCCAGGCATTGGTCTTATAGCACTTTTCACCTCTTGTCTCATTCCTTCCCCAAAACAACTCTATGAAAACAGCTGTTGTCATCCCCATTTTACAGAGGAGGTAACTGAGGCACCAGGAGGTTAGACAGCTTACCCAAGGTCACACAGTAAGTGGTAGAGCTGGTACTGGTTGCCTGCCCCTCTCTGGGCCTCAGTTCCCCCGTCTGTTCAAGGGGGGTCATCGGTTCTGCAGACTCTGGGACCCTGGTGTTGGGGCCTGTGCTAGGAGCTGGGGTCAGCTAGACAGGAGCTAGTACAGCCTTGCCCCCAGCCCCCGCGGGGCCCCCAAGGGCTTTTTCCTCGGGAAGCATTCCAGGGCTCTGGAAGTCATCAGGTGAGGAGAAGGGAGCCGGCTGCCCCTTCCTGCCTCGTGCTCCCCCAGCCGAGCCCCGGCCTGAGGAGGAGGTGCGGGTGTCCCGCGTTCTCCACCCACGCAGCCTCTGGGGTGAGGCTGACAGGGTTGTGAGCCCTAGCTCTGCCCTTTCATAGCTGTGCGATCCTGGATAAACCGATTTGCCTCTCGGTGCCTCTATTTGCTCATCATAAGTGAGGCTACGATAGGACCCATGCCAGACATTTGTGAGTGTTTGCGTACACCAAGCCATCCCTTCTTGTGGCAGAAGGAGCTGGGCCTGGCTCTGGGCCAGAAACGGGGGTGGGGGGGAGGGGGCGGGACCTGCAGGTGGAAGGAACACCCCAGGGACTAGTGTCCTTCCCCCACCCCAGGAGTCTATGCACCTGCAAGGTCGTTAGGCTGGAAACCACAAGGAAGTCATTTGCTTAAGTCTTGAAGTTCACAAGTTCTGCCAGCACAGGAAGAGGGGAAGCAGGGGCTGGGGATCCTCCCTCCCCACTCCTCAGAGCTGCGGGAGGGGCCTCAGTCAGTGAGTGTACTGGGAGTCTCACCTCCCTCCCCCCCATCTGTCCCAACCCCAGCAAGTAGCCATGTCCTCTGAGGCCCCAACAGGGCAGTAAGTGGGAGACTCCTGGCCTCCTGTGAGCCGCCTTTCTCTGCAGACCCCAGAGGTGCCCAGGACTCAGCTTTCTTGGAGGGGCCTTTCTACATCCCTTCAACTTATTTTTTTGAATAAAAATGTGCACACAGTACCACATTCAAAAGGTACAAAAAGTATATAGTAAATTCTCCCCAGCCCTGTCCCCAGTCACCCACTCCCAGCCACCCCAGTATCTCCTTCCCAAGATATTCTGTGCACACACACCTCTGGGTCTGTGATCGATGATCTTTTTTACATGAAAGGGAGTGGATTTGGGGGGCTGTTTTGCCCCTGCTTTCCACGTGACAGAGTCACTCTTGCAGATGGTTCCACGTGGAGCATCCTTGGGCTTCCTAGTGGCCACTCAGAGTTTCATCATGTGGCTGTTCCAGCATTTCTTCACCCGAGCTTTTGATGGGCTCTGGGGTTGTTCGAAGCCTCTGTTATCACACATGCGTTATAAGGCACATCCTTGTCCCCATGTCATTTCACACACTGTGAATATCTCCAAAGGATAAATTCCTAGAGGGGGAATTGCTGGGTCAAAGGGCATGTGTATTTTAAATTTTGACTGCTGTTGCTAAATTGTTCTCCATAAAGTTGCACCAGTTGACCTGCCCATTTCCCTACCACCTCACCAGCACAGTGTGTTATTGGACGCCAATCTCATAGAAGAGTGGTCTCTCATAGTCTTACTTTGCATTTCTCTGTTTGCCAGTCATGTTGGGCATTTTTTCCTATAATCAGGAGCCATCTGATCTCCTCATGTCCGTGGATGGGCTGCCTATCACCCCCGCTGGACGTGAGCCTAGGCAGGAGGCAGGACTGGGTTGGGGGTGTCCCCCCAAGCGGGCGAGCCAACACCTAAGCCACCCCCACCCCAGAGCCCACTGATGTGGGAGTCAGGCGAGGTCCCAGGAAGTCTCTGCGGGGGAGGGGCGGTGTCTCTGTTTAGGGGAGCTGGGGGAGGAGCTGTGACAGGGGCTGGAGCCTGCCCTCCTGGACCTCAGCCTGCCCATCTGTACAGTGGGTACCAGAGCTCCAGGGGTGCCAGGTGGGAGGGATAGTCTGGATTTAGATTCCTGCCGGTGGGGTCTCCACTCTGACCTTACCTCCTGCCCTCAGCCCAGGTACCCGCTTCCTTGGCCCCAGTGTTGTCAGTAGGGCAGAGACAGGCCCCTGAGATCCCCCAAGGGCCTTGCAGATGTGAACTGACTCGGATCTGAGGCGGGTATTTCAGGTTTCACCCCATTTCTCACACCCTTGTTGGGCAGCCTTAGTGCCCCCTCTCAGGAACAGCACCAGCCCTGCCCCTGCAGAACCCCAAGCCCTTGCACCAGGAGCTCCCTGAGGCGGGGCTGGGTCTGCCCACAGCACCGAGGATGCCCTGCAAACACTTCGCGTCTGGGCCTGGTCAGCCAGTAAGGCTGCAGCAGGGCAGAGGCTATCCACTCCGGGTGGGGCCTGGAGGCGGTGGCAGGCCAGGTGGGCGGGGTGGGGTCTGCCAGCCAAGGTCTCTCCCTTACTTTGTGAGTGAGGATTTAATTGCTCTGTAAATTTACCTTTGAGGAAGACCTTGGTGAGCACTCGCCTCTCCCAACTGGAACCAACACTTAGAAGCCGAAATACCAGTTTCCAGTGTTGTGAGAAGGAAGGAGTCGAGGGGGGATTAGGGGAGCAGGTGGTGTGTGGAGCCTGGGGGCAGCCCTGGCCCTGCACCCCGCTTCTCCTGGGCTCTGGGCTGTGGGCCCAGGGTCCAGGGCTGAACCATGGGGCAACCGAATAAACAATTCAGTGAGGCTCTGTGTGGACCCAGGGATGACTCAGCCCCTGCCTGCCCTGGGGGTGCTCCGGGGCGGGAAGCAGAAGGCAACATTGATGACCCTTGAGAGCAGAGCTTTTCTGAGAAGCCTTCCTGGAGGTTCAGATGAGGAAATGGGGAGGTACCCTGCACAGAAAAAATGGCGAAACAAAATCGTGGAGGGGGAAAGCTTTCGCAAAACCAGGGGATGTAGTAGCAATCCTGAGGCATCTCACTTGGCTGGCAGAGGGAGGGACAGACGTCTAAGATATGAGAGTGATTCTGAAAGGGTGGGTTGGGGCAAATCCAGGAAGACCTTGAAAGCCCTGTTAAGGTTAGTCTTTATCCTGTAGGTCCAGGAGAGCCACTGAAGGTCTGTGAGCAGGGCAGGGTCATTCATTCATTCACAGAGTTTTATTGAGCACCTACTGTGTGCCAGGCGCTGTCCCAGGTGCTAGGGACACTGGAGCTTCCATCCTCTTAACTGTTGTTATGGCTGACGTTTACTGAGCATTCACCATGTGCTGTGCATTAGTCTAAGTTCTTCATACATATTACATCATTTCATCTTCACAGCAACCTTATGAGGTAGTTACTATTATTACCCCCATTTTCCAGATGGGGAAACTGAGGCACAGCCAGGGTTAAAGTGACTTGCCTGTGGCCACAGAACTACCAAGATATAGGATTTGAACCCCAGCCCTCTGGACCAGGCTCTCTGCTCTAAGCTGCAGAGTTTCTCTAATCACATCCCAGGCCGTTCCGGGCCAGCTCCGCATCGGGCATCTGTGGACGTGGGCTGGTTCAGTCTGGCAACAGTGACCCAGAGCACGGTTCGGCCAGGAGAAGCCACCATGTGAGAGGTCCAGACAAGAATAGTGGGGGCTCATATGCCCCCAGGCTGGCCCAGCTGGGGTCTGGGAGGGGCAGCACCTCCTGTTACTGACTTGGCCCATGCAGCCTGGCAGATGGCACCAAGAGGTGGGCAGGGCCAGGGCATTCTCACTTAACAAATGGGGCATCTGGTGCTGCTGAGGGCCCAGTGCCATCATTTCAAGGGCAACTGGCTCAGCCCCACCACATGCAGCCTGGAGATAGCAAGGGGGAACCAGCATCTTCTAGGGATGTCTGGGAAGGGGAGGAGGTGCTCTCCTAGCCCCTGGATCCCCCACCGTGGCCCTGGAACTAATTCATGTGAGGGGAGAACTGGGTTGTTCAGAGTCTTGGCAGGATTGGAGTTTGAAGCAGATCAGGCCTGAGCAGATACGGCCCAGTAACCCCCAAAACACCACCTGTTTCGTGAGGAAGAGCCTTTGGGCTGGGATGATTGGGCTGATGGCTCTAGGGCCACAATAGAAGGATGAACCGATTGATGGGATGAGGACATCCAGCCCAACAATCAGGACATGGGATATTATGTTCTTTCAGGTGACCTTGGCTGGGGGGAGACAGGGGGACCACTGGGGTGGGAAGGCCCTTCTCCAGCAGTTCAACATTCCAGCCGGAATATACATCCTTCTTTTTGCAACTCACACAGGAAGCTGGGACGTGCAGTCCTACTGTGTGCCCACAAGGTGGGGAGAATGAGAAGTATTTGGGGAACAGCACGATGACCACCACCAAGAGTGGACCCTGGATCGAGCTGTGGGTCAGCAGAAGGGGAGATCCAGGTGGAAGGGGAGAGAAAGGAGAACTGGTGAGACCTGCAGGCAGAGGGCAGCTTGCAGGGGGGACTAGAGCTGGTATGTGTGTCCCATAACATGATTCCCAACCCCAGGCCTCGCTCCTACCCAGCAAAAAAGCCCTGAGGAATATGGTGGTCAAGGGGCTACATGCCAGATAGAGGGAGGGGTCAGGGAGACAGCAGGAGGGATTCAGGTGAGACTTACGGATACACTGTCCCTTAGGTCAGGAACCCTGAAGACACCTGCAGAGGTGAGGGGTTGAGGAAGCTCCTGGGTCGAGCATGGCAGAAGCAGGCTGGTGTGCGCCATGAGGCTGGGGCATGGCTGAGAAGACCTCTAAAGGACCCTGCTCCATTGGAGAACTGGCCCAGAAACCAGGCCTGGCCCTCCCCCCGCCTTTCCTGTTCGCCTCAGCTAAATAGATCAGAAGGAAAAAGTCTGTTTGATTTTAATCTCAACGCAGGACACTGGAGATTACATTTTCCACGGAAAATGTCAGCCATTGCCTAAAATAGGACTTTGGAGAAAATGCTAGAAAGTGTATTTTTAGGTTACATGTGTTCCTCCTGGATTCCTGCAGCCCAGTGGGCTGCTTATTACTCCCCATGGTTCAGCTGCCAGGTGCAGACCCCAGACCTTCGAAACAGATGGTCAGGGGAGAGGTGCCCATGGGAAAAAATGCTGGCAGGTGCTCGAGCTGAAAGCAGGTGGACAGAGGCAAGGACCCATGTCAGGGAGGAGGAGAGAGGGAGAGCCAGCCTGGGGTGGGGCTCGGATTCTGCATGCTAACAAGCTCCCGAGCGACCCGGGGTGGGGGCCGGGGAGGTAGACAGGAGGAGGCAAGGCTCAGTTAGGCTTGATCTGGGAGGGGCCTTGGACAGCCGTGGGCAGGTCCCGAGCTCGGCAGGAGGAGGGAGAAGCCCGTCCAGGGCCCCTTTCCACAGACCCACAGATAACCCTTGCTGGCTGTGTGACCTTGTTCAAGCCACGAATCCACTCTGGACCTCAGCTCTTGCACCTGCGAAACGGGGTCGGAATTCCCACCTGCCTCCCCGTTAGGCTGTTGGGAAGAGTCCAAGACTTCAGGTACTGGGGCAGCCAGCTCCACCTGTAACATAGGTACTTCGGGAAACAGGAGATAAAAGTGGAGCCTGTAAAGTGACAGCAGGTCCTGGTGGTGTTTGGAAACATGGTTCTTCAAAATGTTCTATGGTCTGGGCCTGGGCATGCCGGCTGGGTCCTCACTGAGCTTGCCTGGAGCGGAGGGCCTGGGAGGGGACAAGCTGAGGCTCAACCTCTAGGAACTGAACTGCGGCGGGTTTCTCAGTGCCCGGGATGCTGGCTGCTGGGGTCGTGCTCAGGGGGAGCCTGGGATGAGGTGGGGCTCAGAGGGACAGCGGTGCTGTGGGCCTTGTCCTTGTGGTCCTGGAGAAGCAGGTGTGTCAGAGGTGGCCTGAGCCGATGTTCTCAATTTGAGGGAGGGGCTACCCTGCCGTGGGTGGGGGACATTGAACAGGACCAGGTGGGCATCTGAGAAAGAGCAGTGCAGGGAGCTGTGAGAACTACCAACTCCCTGTGTGACCTCGGGGGTCCCGTCTCTTCTCCAGGCCTCGGTTACCCCTCTGTGCAATGGGGGAGGGTCTAGAAGGCCACTCCTGGCTCCCATCTTGTCCCAGGGTGAGCCAGGCCACGCCAGACCTTCCTCAACCAGAGTGAGGTGAGGGTGAGGGGTGGAAGCATCTGGGCTCAAACCATCCGTTCTGTGATGTCAGAGAACTGGGGTGATGTGTCCTGCCCATCGTGGAGGTCCCGGTGGGCACATGGGGAGGGGCTGCTCAGACTCCACTCTATAACCCAGTCATTTCTTGTCTCCCCATGGCTCCCGTGGCTGCCTGGATCCTGCAGAGCTCCCGACCGAGGAAGGTGAGCCTTGGGCCAGGGCGGCCTATGAGGTCACCAGACGACATCGTGGGCCATTCACTGTCAGGCTGTGTCCTCCCCACCCCCCGGCTGGGTGGGGCCTTGCTGAGCAATCCCACCCTCCCCCCACTCCCGGCATTGCCCATCTGTGCCTCTCAGGGCCTCTGGCTCTCCCTCTTCAAATGGTAGGGAGGGAGTGGGCCAGGTGGTCCTGAGGCCGCCCCAGATCTGCATGCAAGCAGGTCAGTCGGTCAGGGGCCCAGGCCTCATGCGGTGCTCCCGTCCCCAGGGAAGTCCCTGTGGGAGCTGGTGCTGGAGCAGTTTGAGGACCTCCTGGTGCGCATCCTGCTGCTGGCGGCCCTGGTCTCCTTCGTAAGTAGGGCCCCCGTTTCATGGCATCGGGCAACCCGGGAGGGAGACCAGGGCAGGGCAGTGCTCAGAGGCTCAGGCTCTGGGCCACAGGGCTGTCTTCTCAGCTGTGGGCCTCCCTGGGCCCCTGCCTGGCCCCTGCCCTTGCCCAAACCCTCGCAGCCCCCCGCCCTGGACTCCCGGCTCCCATCTGTCCCCTGGCTGTCAGAGCGAGCTTGCTCCCATCCGCCCCCTGGCTGTCAGAGTGAGCTTGCGAAAGCACAGGCCTGACCCCGCCCCTCCTTGCCTTAGCACAGGGTTTCTCAGCATCAGCCCTGCTGACTTCTTGGACCAGATCATTCTTTGTGGTGGGAGCTGTCCTGTGCACTGTAGAATTTTTAGCAGCATCCCTGGCCTCTGCCCACCAGATGCCAGTAGCACTCCCCACTTGTAACAATCAAGCCTACAGATGTTGCCAAATGTCCCTGGGGGGCAAAATCACCCCGGCTATGAGTCACATTCTGTGACTTCCAGACTCCTCAGACAGACTTTGGGCCTTAACCTCCTGCAGCCTCCTCGTGGAGGCTGCTCCCCGTTGCTGTCCCCCATCCGCCCTGCCCAGACTCCTTCTGGACCTGCAGGGCCATGGGGCCAGAGTGGAGCGGTGGGGAAGGGGAACACCAGTGGCTGAGCAGCAGAGACTCAACGGTCGTGCAGGGAATGGAGCCCTGAGGGTGCATGTGACTCCTGCTCCGGGACCCTCCAGCCAGGAGGGGCCCAGCCAGCTGTGTCTGACCCTCCTGGCCACTCACTGTTCCTTGGAAACGGAGGACTCTTAAAAAAGAAAAGTCTATCCAGGCAGGTGCCCAAAACAGCTGAGCCAAAAGCGTTCTGGTACCCTCTCCACGGAACAGGTGAACACACTGAGGCCTGGAGAGGATGACAAGTACCCACTTGGGCCAAGAGGTGGGAACGGACTTGAACCAGGTCTCGCGCCTCCAGGCCTGGGCTCTGGCTGGAATCATGGTCCTCTGGTCCGTGAACCGTGAACTTGAGCCTGCAGCAGGATCACCTGGGCTGCTTAAAACACAGACTGCTGGGCCCCACCCCAGAGTTTCTGACTCGGGAGGTCTGGGATGGACGCCAAGAATTTGCATTTCTAACAAGTTCCCAGGTGACGCTGCTGCTGCTCCTGGTCTGGGCACCACACCTGCTCCGAGAACCACCGCCAGGCAGATGGCAACGCCTCCTGCTGGCCGTCGCACAGCGGCCCCACGTCCCTGAAAGTGGGTGGGGTGGGACGTGGGCTCTGGTGGTCACTACCTGCAGGGGCTGGACTTCCTAAGCCAAGGCCTTCTGAGAGCAGACCTCTCTAGGTCCGGGGCTCCCCAGGGGTATTTCCCCCAAAACGGGAGCAGACAGAGACCCAGCACACAAAGGGAATGGCAAGCAGACCCTGGCCCACGGCATAGCCTAAACTCACCAGCTTTGATCCCGGCAGGTCCTGGCCTGGTTCGAGGAGGATGAGGAGACCACAACTGCCTTCGTGGAGCCCCTGGTCATCATGCTGATCCTTGTGGCCAATGCGATCGTGGGCGTGTGGCAGGTGGGAGGCTCGGTGGTGGGGCTGGGCCCCGGGGTCTCCCAGCTGCTAGGTGTGACCTCCATTTGGTCCTGGAATCCTGCAGGTCCTCTGCTTCCAGATCCATCCCGGGCCCTAAGGGTGTCACTCCAAGGGGGTGGCCTGCTGGGGCCAGCAGGGACAGACAGCCTTCCTGCCTCTGCAGGAACGCAATGCTGAGAGTGCCATTGAGGCCCTGAAGGAGTATGAGCCTGAGATGGGCAAGGTGATCCGCTCGGACCGCAAGGGCGTGCAGCGGATCCGCGCCCGGGACATCGTCCCCGGAGACATCGTGGAAGTGGCAGGTGCGTTGGGGGTCTCCTCCTTTCATTATGTGACGCGGATGAGCCCATCCTTCTCTTTCTGATTATATATGCAGAGGGGGTAGTTGTTGGATTCCTCTAAAGCTCTTCGGCCAAAACCCCATCAGACAGATAAGGGGACTGTAGGCCGGGGGACAGCTCAGGCCTCTGCCTCCCAGCCCCAGCCTTGGTTCCTGGGAGCCCTCCTGGCTTTCCCGGGAGGTGGCACCGAAAGCCACCCTCAGCCAAGCCATTCTCCCTCCACAGTGGGAGACAAAGTGCCCGCCGACCTCCGTCTCATCGAGATCAAGTCCACCACGCTGAGAGTGGATCAATCCATCCTGACCGGTGAGGCCTGGAGGCCGGGACCGGGGGCGGCTAGGCCAGGGGACAGAGGTGCCTTCACGTGGGGCTTCTCATTTCTGATTCCGCATCCAGGTGAATCTGTGTCTGTGACCAAGCACACGGATGCCATCCCCGACCCCAGAGCTGTGAACCAGGACAAGAAGAACATGCTGTTTTCTGTAAGTGCTTGGGATGCCTGGGGCCTTTGCCTGGACGATGATGATAAAGATAATAACATTTAGATTAATCAGCTAAAGCCCTGTGGGAAAGAACCTCCTCAGTTATTAAGAATACGTACAAACTTATAGTACTAATAGTAGCTGTGTTTACTGAAGGCTGTGTGCTTGGCCCTGTTCTAAGCCCTTTACCTGTATTAATTTATTTAATCCTCACAGCGCCTTTGAAATAAGTACTCTTGTCTGCATTTTCCAGCAAGGAAGCAGGCACAGAGAGGTTAAGTAAGTTGCCCCAAGTCACACAGCCAGCGAGTGACAGAGCTGGGATGTGGACCCAGACTCCTGATTCTAGAGCTTTTCCTCCTACCTGCTAGGCTTATCCTGCCTTAAACTGGAGAGAGGCAGAGCCTCTCTTGCCTCAACAGAATCCTCTAGAGGGAGAAGCATTGCCAAAATGGTGGAGGATATCAGGAACAGTCCATTTCTCAGATAGGAAAACTGATCCCCAAGGCAAGATTCCAAGCCACCCAGCTCGTCTCAGGGAGAGTGATGGGTTCAGCTCTGGTGGGAGGGATCAGCCCCTGTGGCCTTAGAGGGACTTAACCAGTGATGCTCACAGGCTGCCCACGGAGGCCACAAGGAGGTGTCAGGCCAATTGGCAGTGGCCCTGGGCACTAAGTTATTAAAGTCTCCCCAGAAGTGAACAGAAATGGAGAAAGCGATATACACCCGCAGCTCTTCTTGAGGAGAGCACCCTGCCTAGGTGCCTGGAAGCTTTGGACAAGCTGCCTTGGGTGGGGAGGGGACACCAAAGGGCATGTTCAGGCGTTAGAAGCTGTCACTAGAAACTTTCTAAGGAGGGTGCCCTGGCTAACTGCAGGTCATTTCCTTAGCGGAGGGTCCTGTAAGGGGGGGCAGGAGCTGCATGGCTCAGGGCAGAAGGGACGCTGAGGCCACCAGAACCCACCTTCCCTCCAGCCTCAGCATAGTGCACCTGTCTGAAGGGGACCGAGTTATGAGCCTCCGCAGAGCAGCTGTGTCTCGGGCCCCTGTTGGACCATGTTACAGCAGAGGGCACAGAGGCTCAAGGCTGGCCGGCACTTGCACCAGGGCTTGGGGATTTTACTGGGGCCTTGGGAATGGATGGACTTCAGCTCAAATTTTCTGGATTCTTCAGTAAATATTTATCGACTGTTTACCTGAGATCACGGTTAGCCACACTCCTGTGTGGCTGTATTGGTCGCTTATGAGCTGAATTTTGATGGGTTGGTGCTGTGCTGGTTGATCATACTGTCAGTATCAGCTGGTGCTTCCTCTGTGCCAGGCCCCCCATGCTAGGCACTGGGGATGTGGCACTGAACCAAGTGCCTGCTTTCATAGAGCTGACACTACCACGGCGATGACAGTAATGACTCGAGACTACATAGTGGCATACCTCTGGGAGCACTAAGTATGGAGAAAAAGAAAGCCAAGGAGGGGAATAAGAGCCCTAACCCCAGCCTGAAGGGATCAGGGGTTCTGCGCCCCAGTTGGGGTGCTAACCAGCCCTTTCCTTATCGCTCCCTCGGCCAGGGCACCAACATTGCATCAGGCAAGGCGATGGGTGTGGCAGTGGCCACGGGCTTGCACACGGAGCTGGGTAAGATCCGGAGTCAGATGGCGGCCATGGCGCCAGAGCGGACGCCCCTGCAGCAGAAGCTGGATGAGTTTGGGCAGCAGCTGTCCCGCGCCATCTCCGTGATCTGCATGGCCGTGTGGGTCATTAACATTGGTCACTTTGCTGATCCGGCCCACGGCGGCTCCTGGCTCCGAGGTGCTGTCTACTACTTCAAGATTGCCGTGGCCCTGGCTGTGGCCGCCATCCCTGAGGGCCTCCCGGCTGTCATCACTACATGCCTGGCACTGGGCACACGGCGCATGGCCCGCAAGAACGCCATCGTGCGGAGTCTGCCCTCCGTGGAGACCCTGGGCTGCACCTCGGTCATCTGCTCTGATAAGACGGGCACACTCACCACCAATCAGATGTCGGTCTGCCGGGTGAGTGGCTGCAGCCAGCTTGGGTATTGCTGTGTGATGCTTGGCAGGCTAGGCTCCCTCTCTGGGCCACTCCCTGACTCCTTTCTGGCCAGGGGTGGAGGAGAGAACCTGCGTGCTGCCCCATGGTGGGGAGCAGATCCAGGTTCTCATGGGGCAGAGCAGCAAAGCCTGGCTGGACATGCATCATTAGGACCCATGTGTCACTCTGTAGGGTCCTGGCAGGCCACTGCCCATCTGTGAACCTCAGTTTCCCCATCTGAAGTTTGCGTGTGCAAACCCTGCCAGGTAACCATAAAGGACACAGGGGAGGGTCAAGTACAGCCTGGGCATCTGATCCAAGCTGGGCCTGGACCCAGGTTCGTTTTTTTCTTCTTTTTCTTTTTTTTTTTAGAAATTTATTTATTTATTTATTTTTGGCTGTGTTGGGTCTTCGTTGCTGCGCGCGGGCTTTCTTTAGTTGTGGCGAGCAGGGGCCACTCTTCGCTGTGCTGCGTGGGCTTCTCATTTCAGTGGCTCCTCTTGTTGGACAGCATGGGCTCTAGGCGCGTGGGCTTCAGTATTTGTGGCACGAGGGCTCAGTAATTGTGGCTTGCAGGCTCTAGAGCGCAGGCTCAGTAGTTGTGGCACACAGGCTTAGTTGCTCTGCCGCATGTGGGATCTTCTGGACCAGGGACTGGACCCAGGTTCTATCCTTCACCACCGTGACTCTCTGTGGTCAACGCCTATCACCAGATACGCCGGCTCCAGTGACCTGGGAAGGGCCCAGGCAGGAATTATTCATTCCCTGGCACTTGATCCCAGAGCCTGGGCTGCTGCCCACATGCTTCAGGGAGTCTGGCTGAGACTCCAGCAGGCCCCTGGGGTAGAGGAGTGGGTGACATGACAGTGAAGCTTTCGGATTTCCCACTCCCTAGGTGCCCCAGTCACTCCTCTCCCACCCCTGCTCCCATAATCTGCCCACTGGGCCTGGGAAACCCAGGCTCTATATCTGAGACCTTAGTCCCCCACAGAAGCCCATTAGGGGCTGCCATGGGGTTGGGGGCACCAGCACGCTTTACTGCCCTGCAGCCCCTGACCTGCTAGAATCCCTAGTAGGGCTTCATTTGAACAGTCCTACTAGGGATTCTGAAATAAAGATTTGAAAAACACAGTATAGGGAAGTCATAGGGGCCTTACATACTGGATGATGGGCTAAGAAACTTGACTTCTCAGAGGCTCTGCTGGCTGGAGGGCTGTCCCCAGGGGCAGGGAGGAAAGTGCAATGGAAGGGATGTTTATTGAGCACCTGCTGGGTGCTGGGCTGGCCATTGGCTTGGGAATGTGCAGTGAGGCAGTTTCCAGGAAGCAAGAATTATCTCCCTGGCAGAGCTGGCTGACAGATGAGGACATGGGCTGCCCTGGGAGAGGTGAGCCCCCTGTCCCTCAGGGGCACAGGTAGGGGCTGGGCCCTGTGGGCAGGAGCTCACTCTCTGGGGACAGGGGTCTGTGCCTCAGGATGCTATGTAGGTTTCCTCCCTTGGAGGTCAGGAACTCATTCCCTTGAAGGGCAAGGAGGGGCAGCTGCACTCTGATCCCACTTTCTCCCCGTTACCAGTGGAGAAACTGAGGCTTAGGTGCTCCGCCAGGGGTTACATAGTGAGATGGGCAAGGACCCAGGCTTCCTGTCCCAGCTCAGGGCCCTGTCAAGCTGGCAGCTGCCCCAGAACATTGAAGAATCTGCCATAAGTCCCTCATGGGTCTAGAGCAAAGGACAAGCCCGAACTGGACACACCTGGGCAGGGCAGAGAGGCCCGGCCTCAGCCTGGATGCAGTACTCTTACACTTCACCTCCAAGACCCTGGGGGAGGGAAGGCAGGTGGCTCCTCTGGAGACCCACAGGACACCACCCTGGGGTCAGGCTTTAGTCAGACTGGCTGCCCAGGGAGGGGGGCCTGCCTGAGCACGCCCCTGCGCTCCCCAGATGTTCGTGGTAGCCGAGGCCGAAGCGGGTACCTGCAGTTTGCACGAGTTCACCATCTCGGGCACCACGTATGCCCCGGAGGGCGAAGTGTGAGTGCTCGGCGAGGGGGCTCAGGTGGGCGGGGTTTCCTGGTGGGCGGAGCTATATAGGACAGCTCTGAGAGCTGTCATTGGCGAGGCCTCTTGGGGGCCAAGAGGCTGGGCATTGCCCGGGGGCTGGGACAAGGGCACCGAACTGACAGCTCTGGCTCCGCAGGCGGCTGGGGGAGTGGCCTGTGTGCTGCGGGCAGTTTGACGGGCTGGTGGAGCTGGCGACCATCTGCGCCCTGTGCAATGACTCAGCGCTGGACTACAACGAGGTGGGCCCCTACTCCCTTTCGTGACCTCCCTAGTATCCAGGCGCTCAGAACAGACCTTTCTCCCAGAGTATCAAAGCTCGCAGGATTGGAGGTCCCTGCCCCTGTGGAGTGCCACACCCCAGGACCACTGCCATCCTTGTCCACTCCACACTGCCACCCCTCCTTCTTCCTCAGACTGGCTCTGGAACCCTGCTCGGGGCTCTTGGGCTGTGGAGGACTGTAATGTAAAGGGCAGAAGGGCCAGGGGTGCCTGGGGGAAGAGGTTTGGGGGACAAGACTAAGAAGTGTTTAAAGCAGAAGGCACAGCCCAGAAACGGGCATTGAATGCTCTTCCCTGCGGCTGGAGCATGTGGGAGGCCGCTCCTGCCTGGTGGGGCGGGGGCACTTGGCCAAGTCAGTCTGATGCCCAGCTGAGGGCAGTAGACAGACACCAAAGGGTTTGGAGCAGGAGAGTGATATGGTCAGATCTGCATTCACAGAAGATCACCCAGGCTTCTGTGTGGAGGACAGAACAGACTGGGCAAGACCGGAGCCGAGGAGCCCCTTGTGGTCATCCAGGCCGGAGAGGTGCCAGCTGAGTCCTGGCTGGGGCTTCAGGGAGAGGGGAGGAGGCATGGGTTGGAGAGAGAGTTTGGAGCCCAGATCCTGGGACTTGGTGACTGGTTAGGTGAAAGAGGGAGGAGGTCAGGGTAGCCTGTAGTTGCTGTCCTGGCTGGGACTGTCATGGGAGCGGCAAAATAGGGAGGGGGAGAGGTAGCCTGAGGGTCCCCAGGGAACAAAGTCCAACAGGCAGCAGCTGTACCTGTGGGCTTGGAGCTCAGGAGAGAGGTTGCAGTGGGCTGGGTGGGCCCTGGCCGTCATGAGCCCGTGAAGGATGGGAGAGGCCAGGGGCATATGAGGCCTCAGGGAGCGGTGGGGGGTGGGATGGAAGGAGCAGGGCCCAGACAGCAGGTTTAGAAAGAGGAATCTGGTGAAGGAAGCGGAGAAGTGTGAGCAGAGAGCGATTCAGAGGACAGGAAAGGTGCGTGGCCATTGATGTCAGGGGAGGAGGGAGGGTCGGAAGGGAAGGTGAGCATCAGTGCCAGATGCTTCCCAGGTCAGCTGGGCTGCGAAGGGCCCACAGGCCTGGTGCAAAGGAGGTTACAGGTGACTCTGGCAAAGTGAGCTCCAGGGGGCAGGGAGCGAGTGGGAGGTGAGGCTGGGGGCCGCCCTGCCCCTCACTCCCTGTACCTGGGCCCCGCTAGGCGAAGGGCGTGTATGAGAAGGTGGGAGAGGCCACGGAGACGGCCCTGACTTGCCTGGTAGAGAAGATGAATGTTTTTGACACGGACCTGCAGGCCCTGTCCCGGGTGGAGCGAGCTGGGGCCTGCAACGCGGTGAGCAGCTTGGGGGTTCGGCCACAGGCTGTGTGGCTGGGGCTTCTGGGGCATCTGGAGAAGGGAGGGGAGGGAATGAAGTCGTGGGAGGCTTCTGGGAGGAGGAGGGCCCTCAGACCCCTAGTAAGACTGGTCTAGGGGGAAAAGAGAGGAAAAGCTGAGTGTGGGCAAGGACCCAGAGTCGGGAATTACAC
Source organism: Balaenoptera borealis (assembly GCF_965194805.1). NCBI lineage: Eukaryota > Metazoa > Chordata > Mammalia > Artiodactyla > Balaenopteridae > Balaenoptera > Balaenoptera borealis. Next base: position 49,585,357 of record NC_138879.1, on the reverse strand, counting down.
AGCATGGTCAGGAAATGGCAACTTTGGGGCATTTCTGGGGCTGGAGAGGGGGAGAGAGGCCTTGAATGCCAGGGTCAGAAGAGGGTAGACAACATCGTGCAGGGAGCAAGAGGCTCTTCATGGGGCTGAGCAGCTGGCGAGGAAGCAGCCAGAGTTGCTGGCTCTGCCCCTCCCGCCCTGACCCACCTGGGTCCTGCAGGTCATCAAGCAGCTGATGCGGAAGGAGTTCACCCTGGAGTTCTCCCGAGACCGGAAGTCCATGTCAGTGTACTGCACGCCCACCCACCCTGGCCTGGCGGCCCAGGGCAGCAAGATGTTTGTGAAGGTGGGCCTGCCTGACCAGCCTGGGGCCTCTGAAGAGCCAGAGCCTGCAGCGGTGGGAGGCCGGGGGAGGCGTGAGGGCCTCTGTCAAAGCGACGACTCCAGAACAAGGGTGGTCAGCCTGCCATGGGGAACTGGGAGTGGGATCCACGTGTGGGGCAGATAAAGCCAGGGCCAGATGCTGAGGCCTGCCCCACCCTGTGGTCCCAGCTCTGGGCTGAGAGGCACTGCCTCGCCACATGACCTTGCGGTCACCGTACCCCCATGTGGGCCTCGGGCTCCCCATCTGAACAGCCGGTCAGGCTGGAAGGTCTTGGAACCCCGTTTGCTTCTGATGGGGAGTGTTGAGGTGGTTGGTGTGCAACTTTGGTGCTTTGTGTTTTGGAAACCGAGTCCCAAGGAGGGAAGGAACTAGCTCCCATCCAGACCCCCATTCACGTCTTCACGTGCAGCGGGGGGTTTAACCTCTTTTGAAATGACAAGCTTCTGTATTGGGAGCTTGGGCTGCTGAAAAAACCTAGCATTTGGAGTGCCCTTTGAGGAGAGGGAGGAGGCACTGATGGAGGATTCAGAGGTTCTTCCCAGGCCTCGGGCGAGATCCGGGTTGAGACCCCAAGGCCGCTGAGTAGCCCGGCACCCCCAAGACCACCTTCCCAGAGCCACACCCCACACACCCTCAGCAGGGCTCTGTTCCTGGTCCCGCTGCCGAGCACCCCGCAGAACTGGGATCCCGGTAGCAGCAGGCTGGCAGGGAGGCAGGGCCTGCAGGAGGGCTGCCATTCCCACCCCATCCCCCAAAATGCTGCAGCAGGCCTTCTCAGCTGCAGGCTGGTGAGGGGAGGGTGCCTCCGCGTGGCTTCACACGGTGTCACACCCTGTGTGAGCCCCCTTCCCCCTGGGCTTTCTCACAGTGGGGCCTAATTGGTTCCCTCTCCGAGCTTCCAAAGAATGGATTCTGGTCTGTGCCTTGTTCTGTGTCCCCTTGGGTGACCTTTTCCCGTATCTGGGCCTCAATTTCCTCAGTTAGGCAGGAGGGAGGGAAGGGGTCCTGACTGACGGACTTGTCTCCTCCCCTACCCCACGCGGCAGGGGGCACCTGAGAGTGTGATCGAGCGCTGCAGCTCAGTCCGCGTGGGGAGCCGCACCGTATCCCTGAACACCACCTCCAGGGAGCAGATCCTGGCCAAGATCCGGGACTGGGGCTCAGGCTTGGACACGCTGCGCTGCCTGGCACTGGCCACCCGGGATGCGCCCCCGAGGAAGGAGGACATGCAGCTAGACGACTGCAGCAAGTTTGTGCAGTACGAGGTGGGTGCTGGGCCCCAGGGCTGGGAGCCATGTGTCCACCTGCAGCGCTGGGCAGGTGGCAGGCTGAGGAAGGGCCCAGGCCCCACTCGCATCCGCCCCCTCCCTGCAGACGGACCTGACTTTTGTGGGCTGCGTGGGCATGCTGGACCCTCCGCGGCCCGAGGTGGCTGCCTGCATCTCACGCTGCCGCCAGGCGGGCATCCGTGTGGTCATGATCACGGGGGACAACAAAGGCACAGCTGTGGCCATCTGCCGCCGGCTTGGCATCTTCAAGGACACAGAGGACGTGGCGGGCAAGGCCTACACGGGCCGAGAATTTGATGACCTCAGCCCCGAGCAGCAGCGCCACGCCTGCCGCACGGCCCGCTGCTTCGCCCGGGTGGAGCCCGCCCACAAGTCCCGCATCGTGGAGAACCTGCAGTCCTTCAACGAGATCACTGCCATGGTGAGGCCACTAGACGGGAGCCTGGGGGAGGTGGCGCGGGTGGTGGTGAAGCACTTGCCATAGACCTTGGGAAGAGCAACCCAGGCGACCGCTGCCTCTGCTTCATTCTTATTTTTCCCAACATTTTATTACAATAAATTTCAAACACAAAGAGAAATCAAAATGATTTTTATAGTGAATGCCTATAAATATCCACTATCTATATTCTATAAATAACATACTTATATTTGCTTTATCACGTACCTATCCATCTACCCATCCTTCATCCATCTTTTCTTAAATGTGTTTCAAAGTAAGTTGCAGACATCAGTGCACTTTTCCCCCACACGCGATAGGGAACATTGCCATCAACCCATGAAGTTCCCTTATGCTCCTTCCCATTTTTTTGCATCATAGGTTAGTTTTGCCTCTCCTGGATTTTCATATGAGTGGGATCATACAGCATGTGCTTTTTTGTGTCTGGCTTCTTTCCTTTGAAGTTTACCCATGTTGTTGCAGGTATCAGTTACATGATTGGTTTTTTATTGTTCAGTGGCATTCCATTGCGTGAATATACCACAGTCTCTTTTAAAGATTATTTATTTATTTGCCTGTTTGTTTGGTTGCGCCGGGTCTTAGTTGCGGCAGGCGGGCTCCTTAGTTGCGACTCACAGGCTCCTCCTTAGTTGCGGCTCCAGGGTTCCTTAGTTGTGGCGTGCGAACTCTTAGTTGCAGCATGCATGTGAGATCCAGTTCCCTGACCAGGGATTGAACCCGGGCCCCCTGCATTGAGAGTGCAGAGTCTTATCCACTGCACCACCAGGGAAGTCCCATCCACAGTCTCTTTATCCACTCACCTCTGGATGGACATTTGGTTTGGACCCAGTTTTTGTTCTGTCTCATTCTTGATTGTTGACCTCTTCATCAACACTGATCTGATTCTTAACCTCAACCCAACCCTGACTTGGCCTCAGTTTATAATCTTGACTTCCAGCCTAACCCAGTCCTTTACCTTGACCTTAATCCTGACCTGTGGCTCAGCCTAGATCTGGATAATGAGCTGGGCACCAACCTTGACTTGACTACAACTGTAAACTTGTTCTTGACCTTATTTTGATCTTCACACTGACTTGGTCCCTGACCTTGACCTTGACATCTTAAACTGATTCTTTATTCTGAGCTCAACCCTGATATGGGTTCCAGTCTTGACCTGGGCCCTGATCTGATCCCTGATATTGATCCCCCCCCCAATCCAATACTTTATGATCTGGCCTTCAGTCTTGACCTTGACCTCAACTCCAACTTCTACCATGACATCATTCCTGATATGGACCATAGCCTTGACTTGACCTCTACCTTAATCTAATTTTTTTATCTTGAACATGAGTCCATTCTTGACCCTGCCCTTCACCTTGGCTCCAGCCTTCACCTTGACTACAGCACCTAACTGACTCTTGACCTGGACCATGACCTTCACCTCATTCCTGACTTGAGCTTAACTTTGTCCTTAACCTCAGTTTCATCTTCTACCCCACATCCCACCTGAATTTCATCCCTGCTCTCGGCATTGACTCACCCTCATCCCTGTCCCCACCTCACCATCCTCTCTGATCTTTGACTCGATCTTCTCCTCAATTTTGTCCTTATCTGCACTCCTTGCCTTCCCCTTAGCCTCATCCCCAGATCAGTTTCTAGGCTCATGACCTCACCATTTGTTCTGTCCAGCTGTCTGCTTCTTCGGGGACATCCCCTAAACTTGGTGATAGGCTGAGTTGAGGGGAGTCAGGGAGGTGGAAGGGAAGTTTCTCAGGCATGAACCCACCTAACCTGGCCCTCAGACTGGAGACGGGGTGAATGATGCCCCAGCCCTGAAGAAAGCGGAGATCGGCATCGCCATGGGCTCCGGCACAGCTGTGGCCAAGTCAGCGGCAGAGATGGTACTGTCAGATGACAACTTTGCCTCCATTGTGGCTGCAGTGGAGGAGGGCCGGGCCATCTACAGCAACATGAAGCAATTCATCCGCTACCTCATCTCCTCCAATGTTGGCGAGGTCGTCTGGTGAGGCCCTGTGTTCCCTCCTCCCAGCCCTCTGGACCAGCTCTGCATCCCTAAGACTGGGGAAATGCCTGTTCCTGGGGTGGGGCTGCAGGGATGGAGGGACCCCGTGCCCTGCCCTGGAAGACTGGGGCCTTCCAGAGTCCCACCTCACGGTGGGGAGGGATGGGGACGCCTCATCATTCTCCAGAGGCCCTGATGCACCTCAGCCCCTGGTGGTGCCTGAAAAGTCCCCTGTCATCCCTCCAGCCGTGACCTTCTTCCCACTTTCAGAGTCCTGCAAGATGGGAGAACTTGCCTCACCTTTGGGCAGTAATGTGTTCGTGTGTGTGTGTGTGTGTGTGTGTGTGTGTGTGTGCACATAGGGTGTGTGCCTGAGTGAGAGGTGTGTGTACGTGTGTGCATGTGAGTTCTTGTTCATCTTTTCGCATGAGGATTTGTGCTAGTGTGTAATTGTCTACACACTTAGGTTCACATGTGAGTGATCCCTGTGGAGAACGGTGAACATGTTTGCCTGGCTATGTAAGAATTCTGCATCTCTGCACGTCGGGGCAAGCATGTAGGTGTTTGCTTGTGTTTGTGGATTGTGTAAGCTGTGCTAGGTTGTTGTACACATCTGTGAACAAATGTGTATATGTTTCAGGCATGCACTGTCCACGTGTGTGTGTGTGTGTGTGTGTCCTAAAGAGGACTTGTGTCCTCAAGAGGAGAGGCCTAAAGGGCAGGTCTGTCCAGGCGCCAGAGCTGGGACTGGGGGGGCAGGGGCGGCCCAGTGTGAGGCGGGGCTGCTGTGGAGACAGTGCGGGAGCTCCCGGGCCTGGGGTAAGAGTAGGAGCTGGACCCTCCATTTGCTGGGGGCTAGAGCCCATGACTCTGGTTCCAGCATCTTTGTCACGGCAATTCTGGGCCTGCCCGAAGCCCTGATCCCTGTGCAGCTGCTCTGGGTGAACCTGGTGACGGATGGCCTACCTGCCACGGCCCTGGGCTTCAACCCACCAGACCTGGATATTATGGAGAAGCGGCCCCGGAACCCTCGGGAGGCCCTCATCAGTGGCTGGCTCTTCTTCCGATATCTGGCTATTGGAGGTGAGTGGGGCCCCAGTCTTCATTGCGGTTCCTGGAGCTTCCTAAGACCCTTGTATCAGTTACACTTGCAAACTACAGACCAGTATTACTCAGCCTGGCTTATGCCAAGAGAAACTGTGTGGGCTCGTGTAACTGAAGAGATTAGATCATGCCTCAAGCATGGCTGGACCCAGCCCTCAGACAGTATCATTGGCATATTTTGGCTCTGCCTCAGCTCCATTCTCATGCAGGTGCCCCTTGGGGTGGCAGAATGGCTGCCGCAGCTCCAGCCCTCGTACTTGCCCCGTTACAACCTCAAATAAAGCAGAAGAAAGAGCCTTTTGTCCTATTACTCCCGCAGTAGTGTGCAAACCACATGGCTCAGAAAGGGAGAGAGTGGTTCCCTGACAGAGATCCAGCAAATTATTAGGAAGGGGAAACGGATGCCAGAAAACCAGAGGTGTCCACTATAGCCAGTTTTCTCCTGCCCTCCCCACAGTGTACGTTGGCCTGGCCACAGTGGCTGCTGCCACCTGGTGGTTCCTGTATGATGCCGAGGGACCTCAGGTCACCTTCTACCAGCTGGTGAGCAAGGGATGGCCAGGGAGCCTGTTGGGGGCATCTGGGAGGTAGAACTCACAGCCCAAGTTGTTGTTGGAGTTCCAGGGGAAAGGAGTCCAGAACCCCACGGGTGCCAGTGGCTGTCCCTCCCCACCCCCCAACTCCCCGCATAGACATCCACCACCTAAAGAGACAAGCTCAGAAGCCACAGGAAGCCTAGAGACGGCAGCACAGCCCCCGAGCCGGAGAGGAGGCTACTTCCTCCCCCAATCATTTAGTTACAGGGGGACCAAGGGGCTTAACTGCCCAGAAGTGTCTTACCTTTACTGGGAAACTCCCCGAACAATTGAGGGCTCAGAGGTAGGAGCCCCTAAATGGCAGAGGGTCAAACTGGAGCAATCGACAGTGGAGGGAAGGAATCTGCCAGGCTCCCCACTTTCATAACCAACGTGTTTCTCGGGGAAGGGACCCACTGACCTCTTGAAGTCACCTGGCTGGCAGGTGCACACCACGGGCCGGGCTTAGCTCAGCAAAGCTCTGGAAGCAGGCAGGGAGCCCCACCTCAGCTGCTGTCTGTCAGTCTGTCCTCCTGTCTGAGCAGCCAGTGCATCTCCTTTGCTTGAAAGAACCTTCGCGGCAATTCCGGCAAAGCCAGTTGTGGGTTTCTCATTTAAAGGGGAGAGCGGCGGGGATGTGGAATTTCCTTCCTCTGACTGTGCCTGACTTTGCCACTTTCCTGTAGGTAGAAGAGCTCAAGAGAGGGACCCTGACTTCCTGGCCACTCTTGGGAGTGTCAGAGGAGTACAGTCTTCCCCACCCTGAGGGCAGCGTGAGGGCTATTTCAGGGGTTCACACCTAGGTAGAGGCAGCCCGGAGATGCTTTCCTCCATCCACCAGCCCTCAAGCACATGGGGCTCTCCCTCCTGGCAGCAATGAAGAGCATGGGCCCAGACCCTTGTCCCAAAGGCTGGTGGTCTGCAGCCCTTGGCAGATGGCTCAGGCACCTGCTCCTGTAGCTCCTGTGGGGGCAGCAGCTGGAGAGTGGGGATGTGCCAGCCATCCTGCTGCTACCTCCTTCCTGCCCTGTCTCTGTTGCCATCCTTTGTGCTGTGGATCCCAAATCTCCAGAGACCTCCCCCCATATCGACCTTTCTTCTGAGCCCAATCCCATAGAGCCAGCTGGATACCTCCTCTGGGATGCCCCACAGCCCTTGTGCACTCACCAAGTCCAAAGTCAAAATCTGTCACCTTCCCCCAAACAATCCCCTCCTCCATGCCCATCTCGGTTCCACTGCCTGCCTGGTCACCCAAGCAGGTCACCCATGACCCTGGGGTCATGCTAGATACATATCCCATACCCACTACCAGTCAGTCCCCAGTTCCCTTGGTGCCACCTTCCCAACTGTCCTCAGGTCATTCCATTTCTCATTTATCCACTTGGTCAAGAAACAGCTATTAGGCACTGACTCTGTGCCAGGCACAAATTGCTAGGGCGATGGCAGTGACCGAGCCGGGAAAGGCTCTGCAAAGAGTGTCGAGTCTGGTGGGGGAGAGAGCCATGGAAATGGGCAGTCACATTTCACAGTGAGAAGTGCTTCAGCAGAGAAAAGGCAGGTGGCTGTGGAACTCAGAGATGGTCAAGAGTTAGACCTAAGGTAGAACTTTCAGCTCCAGGTGCTGGAATTTCAGGAGAAGTGCCCAGATCCTGGAGGAACACTGAATAAAAGCAGCAGAGTGGATCCTGGATCCTGGCTGCCCAGGTTCCCACCCTGGTTCCATCACACACTAGCTGTGTGATTTTGGACAGGCTACTTAACCTCTCTGTTGGTTTCTTCATCCATATAAAATGGATAATAGACCCTGCCTCATAGGGCTAAGATGATTCAATACTTACAGAGTGCTTAGACCAACACCTGGCACATAGTAAGAGCTATGTAAGTGTAAAGTTAATGAAACCCAGAGGGGGCCTTGCAGGTGAAGGTGAATAGGAAATAGCCAGGGAGGCAAAGGGAAGGAGTAGGCAGAACAGTGGCTTCCCCCAAAGAAACAGCCTCCCACCCCTCGGGGGCTGCTCACCGTGAATCTGTGAGGCAGAGAAGTTCCAGCCCTGAGCACCTTCTAATAAACAATGTAGGAGGCCACACTGTGACCCACGACCTGGGCACAATGCGTGCGTGGCAGGTGCTCACGGCTGAAACCCAGGAGGTCTGAACTGGGCAGAGTGTTTGTCTATTGAAACACCTCCATGTGATTCTGTTTGTATTTTCTTCCCGTGCACGGGCATAGGGATGCAAGCACACACATGCCCGAGTGGGAGGTGTGTGCACTGCATTTGTGGGTACATGCATGTGCAAGGCCCTTACCATTAAGGTCTGGAGGTGGGGCCTGACGGTGGTGACACAACTTGCAAGAGCATTTGGTCCTCTTGGTCAGTGGGTGGGTTCAAAGTTTAGGACATTTTCTCTGCCCTGTGATCAGTGCCAAATAAAAACGTGCACTTGTCCCAAATACTGGAGCTTGGTGTTTGGAGAAATTCCCACTGTTCGTTTAAATAAGACTCTCCATCTCTTTGTTAAAATAAGAAATCTAGCCAAGCCATAGTCGTTTATAATTTTGCATCCTGCACGAGAGAGGAAAGTGCCAGCAGCCCCTTCTGGCTGACAGAGTCGCCTTACCCGCATTTTTGCCCTGGGGGAAATGAGGGATGGATTTCCTGGACAGGAGGTCAGACGGCTGGTCACTTTACAGATTTCTCTTTGAGGGTTATTTTCACAGCACGTGGCCCCACCCCCATTTCGGAACTTTTAGCTTAAAGGATCACTGTGTTCAGATGAGATTCCAGAGGCCAGATTTGTATTGTTGGAGAACAGAGCTGTTTAACGGTTATGAACGTTCATGCTTATCCCCGTGGTGCGGAAGAGAGCAAGACGGAAGTTCTCACGCGTGTCCTCAGTTCAGCATGTTATTACAGCAGGTTCTGTGAGCCAGGTTTACGGGCAGGAAGAAAACTCCCCTGGGGCTGCAGGGGCGAGGGCCACTTCCCTTATTGAGCCCCGAGAGCTCGCTGTTAATTATGAAGAAGCCATGCAGCAAGCCTGCACCTGGCCATGGGTTAGGCCACGTCATAAGCAAAGGGCAGGTCTGGTAGAGCTCGATTTCAGCAGCAGAAGTGGAGGGAGGTGTGAATGGAATCCTATTTAATAATCATGACTAGGGCCCCAGTAACCTTCCTCTTCTACCCACCAAAGGTGAATTCTGTTCAAGTATAATTTTACTGATCAGTTTTCATGTGCGTTTACTCACGTTACTCAGTGGCCTCAGTTAATCACCGCCCGCACTCCTGTACCTCGGATACTCAGGCCCCCCGACCCCCTGATTCCAGAGCCCCCTGCCGTCCATCCCCAGCCTAATGCCAGCTGCTCCCCCTCCGTCCCACCACCCCCCTGCCCCAGAACCGTCTGCCCTTCTCCCTGGCCCAGTGCAGCCCCTCTGTCCCCATCCTGGGAGAGCGAGCACCCCTCCCTGGACCCTCCCCGCAGCAGCGCTGGCTGTTTTGAGTCCTCAGATGTGAGCCGAGGGTGAGGGCGGAGTGAGGCTTCCCTCTTCCCACGCCCTGGCCCCACCCCTGACCACTGTTCTCCCCGCCACCACCCCACCCCACCTGGGGGCCCTCAGAGGAACTTCCTGAAGTGCTCAGAGGACAACCCGCTCTTTGCCGGCACTGAATGCGAGGTCTTTGAGTCACGCTTCCCCACGACCATGGCCTTGTCTGTGCTGGTGACCATTGAGATGTGCAACGCCCTTAACAGGTGGGCTGGGCAGAGGGGCCTGGAGCGGGGGTTGAGGGATGGGGGCTGAGGGTCAGTGGTGCCCAGAATTGGGGTCAGAGGTGTCCAGGAGTGCGGTCCGAGGTTTAGGGGGTCCAGGATTGGGGTCTGGGGGTCAGAAGGGTCCAGAAGAGGGCTCTGAGAACCAATGGGGGCCAAAATTGGGATCCAGGGGGCAAAGGGAGACGTGATGGAGGTCTGAGGAAATAGAGGGGCCAGGATTGGGTCTGAGGGGCAGAGAAAGGGCGTCCAAGACCCAGCATAGGCCCCTGGGGGCTGAGTGGGCAGCAGCGACATTCACCTCCTGGCGGCACTGGCCTCCCAGAAGCTCTCCTGTCCTTAAAGGGCAATGCCGAGGCCCAGACCACCTGCTGCATCCCACATGGGGGGGGCGGGTGGGTGACCACGGTGGGGCCTGCCCGCATCCTGGCCTGAGGTGAGCGCCCTGTGCCCTTGGCAGCGTCTCAGAGAACCAGTCACTGCTGCGGATGCCACCCTGGCTGAACCCCTGGCTGCTGGCGGCTGTGGCCATGTCCATGGCCCTGCACTTCCTCATCCTGCTTGTGCCGCCCCTGCCCGTGAGTCTCCACCCAGCCCTGCTCACCTTCTCGGGCTCCTGGGATCACAGGGTCCTCATTCTCCTCTGATGCTAGGCCTTTCTGGGCCTGTTCGTGATGGAAACTGCCTGGGGGCTGTGATGGGGGAGGTCTGATGGTGCTCCGTGACTGCAGCCTGTGTTGGGACCCTGGCCAGCCACTGTCCTCCAGATGTGTCCCCCACTTTGGGACCCTCCCCCCAGACTTGGGGAACAGAAGAGGTGGGGAATCTCCCCAGGCTGGGGCAGGAGGAAAGCCGATGCCCTTTCCCAGTGCAGAATCCCTCCCACTCCCCAACAGAACAGAAGGATTTAGTCCTCTGGGTGAGGGCAGGGGAGGGCACCTCAGGCAGAGGAAAAAGGGGGACACAGATCTGGAGGTGGGACCTTGAGAGGCATCTCAGACGTGCTCGTGAAGGGTCCACTGTAGCCTGGGTGTATGAAGCAGTGGATTTGGGGGGCTCAGGGCACTCCTTCCTTTAACCAAAACTACCCCGCCCCAGCTCATCTTCCAAGTGACCCCACTGAGCGGGCGCCAGTGGGTGGTGGTGCTCCAGATATCTCTGCCTGTCATCCTGCTTGATGAGGCCCTCAAGTACCTGTCCCGGAAGCACGTGGATGGTGAGTGAGAGGCCCCAGACCCTCCCCACCCTGCTCGCCTCCAGCCCGCCTCCCCGCCCGCCCCTGCTTCCAGGCTGCAGGGTCTTGGGCTGCAGGGGTTGGGGCCCTGGGCTCACCGGGCCGCCAGCGGGAGCACTGCTCAGAGCCACGCGGCTTCGCTCCCCTCACTTGCTGCCAGCCCTGCACAGCCAGGCCTGCTGTGCCCTCCTCTGGGCCTTGGCCTCTGACTTCTCTGAACCGGGCCTGTTTTTTTGTTTTTTGTTTTTTTTTAATTTTTTTATTTATTTATTTTTGGCTGTGTTGGGTCTTCGTTTCTGTGCGAGGGCTTTCTCCAGTTGCGGCGAGTGGGGGCCGCTCTTCATCGTGGTGCGCGGGCCTCTCACTGTCGCGGCCTCTCCCGTTGCGGAGCACAGGCTCCAGACGCGCAGGCTCGGTAGTTGTGGCTCACGGGCTTAGTTGCTCCACAGCATGTGGGATCTTCCCAGACCAGGGCTCGAACCCGTGTCCCCTGCATTGGCAGGCAGATTCTCAACCACTGCGCCACCAGGGAAGCCCCGGGCCTGTTTTTTATGCAGGCATTCTCAGCACAGTCTCCCAGGCGGTTCTCTGTTTCTGAGTTCACAGCTCTGGGTCTGCCTTAACCCAGGAATGGAGGACAGATGGCAGGGTTGGGGTGGGGGGCGGTGCGTGGAGGAGCAGGCTGGGGCACGGTGTCCACCTGCCTGCCTCTGCCAGGGTCTCAGAGCGTGGGTGATTCTGACCCTGCCAAGGGCCAGGGAGACAGCATCATTCTCACTGCCCGAGCTGCCCAGGGAGGGAGGAGGCAGGGGTGAGAAAGTCCCTGTTCCTGGGAGTTTGAGCCAAGGCTCTAGGTCTGTGGCCAGGCTGCTGTTGAGAGCCCCGGGTTAGGCCCAGAGATGGCTGAGGCCTGCTCTGGAGCAGCTGGGTCCTTGAGGGCCACCTCTGGCAGGAATGTATCCCAGGCCCAGGGGAGGGTGCCGGGGCGGGGTGGGGGCCCATAAACAGATCATGTGCCTGTCATTCCGCAGGGGCCAGGGCAGCCCCCATCTCCCATGCTGGCCAGCCCTCCCAGGCACTGCCAATATTTTATCTTACTAAAAAGGCCAAAACAAGTTGGCCTCCTCTCTCTGGAGAAACTGGCCCACTACAGGTCTGTCCAGAGGGTGACCAGACACATGGCGGGGAGGAAGGGGGCTCAGCCGAGGGTAGAGGTGGGTGCTGCTCGGTCAAAGCAAGGTCTGTTGGAGTCCACAGGTCCGGGGGGGAAGGGGGAGCCAAGCCAGACAAGGCATTCTGCCCCCTGCATGGTTCTTTTGGGCCCACCCTCTGGGTGCTCCTGGGGAAGTGAAGGCAGGGAAATGGCTCTGTCATCTGAAACTCCATCTGCAGGAGCCCCAGCTCTGGCTGGAGCACAGGGCTGGTCCACCAGGAAGGCTGCCGGCCAACCTTGACCACACTAACTCGCCTGCAAAGTCCCCCACATCCTCCGGGGGATGTGGGCAGCTTTGTCTTTAAGAGCTTTCCCTAGCCAAGAGGTTCCGTGTCTTCTCGAGAAAGCTGAAAAGTGAGAACGTTTCTCAGCCAATGGGAGAAGCCTATGTCTTGGGCACTGTGCCAGTGCTGGCTACTGGCTGAGGGAGGATTTGGCTTGGGTGGGGGAGGGGAGCAGGCCCCTGGCAGGACCGGGTAGGTTGGAAGGACTGGGGAGGGAGCAGCCCCTACTGGGCCACGGTTGGGGGTGGTTTCTAGAAGAGGTGGGGTTTGGGCAGAGGTTTGAAAGGGGAGGATTGAACTTGGTGGAGAAGAGGCTGGGCTCGCGAGACTTGGCCTCTTTAGTGGAGCTGGGGCTTGGAATGCAGGGTAGAAGGCTGAGGCCAGAGTGTGGCAGGGGCCTCGGATACCAAGGTAAGGACCCTGGACATTATCCTCAGGGAAGAGGGAGCCATAGAAGGGTGGAAGCATGGGAGGGACTGGGGCGACCATGGAGGGTAGATGGGGGCGAGACTAAGGGCAGGGAGGCTGGTGGGCCTTGTTAAGCTGGTTTGGGAGGGAGACACTGAGGCCCAGCCCAGGGTGAGCTGGTCCCGGAAGATGCCTCCACCTCCACCATTAACCTGAGATGTTGACTATGGTCCTGGTGAAGCTCGGCTTGTAAGGGTGGTGGTCTGCTCTCAGGAGCGGCCATGGGACCCGCAGGACGGACACAGGCTGGGTATCTGTGGCCACATCTGAGAGGTGGGGTGGAGTGTGCCCGCTGGCAGCCCAGACAGCTATACCCTGTGCAGCCGCAGTCCCTCAGGCCTCCTAACGGCAGACAGGGCGGGGGTGAGACAGGGGACCCTGTTGCGTTCCCAAGCCAGCCTGGTGGCCTTTTAGGGAAGTTTTGCTGAGGCCTGATGCTCGTGGCTTCCCCATGCTTTACGAGAGATGTGTCCTGGGAAGAACTATGGGTGCTGGGTCAGTCCCGGCGGGTCGGGGGCAGGGTCCTCTTACCCCACCACCTGGCTCTGCCCAGGTGTGGCTGAGCAGCTGTCAGGCGGAGGCCTGTGGGCCAGGCTGAAGGGAGGGGAGGCCTTCGGGCCAGGCTGAAGGGAGGGGAGGCCTGGAGAGACTGAGTGGGGACCGATCTGGGAGGGTTCAGGATATGAGGCAGGTTTGGAGTTTATTCTGATGGCAGTTGGGGAGCCATTGAAGGGAGTGATGGGCTAGGTCTGTAGCGTGGTGCCAGGGACAGGAGGACTGTTGGTGAGAGGCCTTGAGTCCTGGTGGGGGCAGCGGAGGAAGAGAGATGAAGATGGTGAAATAGCAGGCCTGGTATGTGGGATGGGCGAGGAGTAAAGGATGGCCAGGGTTTCTGGACCTCATGATGGTAGGTGGTGGTTCCCTAAACTGGAAACCAAGAGGAGAATGTGCATCAGATGCTCTGAGGGAGGTGATGGAATATGTGGGGTGACGGAAGCGCCAGGGACATCCAGGGGGTGTAGCGGGGCTGGGGGCCGACCGAGGGATACCGTGGGAGAGTGGGGCTATCCCAGGGAAAGAGGAGGACAGAAGGGGCCAGAAGGAACCAGTCTGGATGTGTGCTCTCATACGTACATCTTAACACGCTCTCGGGTTTTCTTCCAGAAGAAAAGGGCCAGAAGTGAGTGCCGGGAGCAGAGTGGAGTTTCCAGTGTGTACCTCAGAGTGATGGTGCCCAAGCCTTCGCCCCCCCGAACCCCCCCTGCCTGCACGCTCACCTGCTTGCTCACTGGGCCCTGCTGAGGTCGGGGCGGCCACCTCCAGGCCCGTCCCGGGGTCTCTGTCCCCACTCCCATCTCTCTGGGGGCTCTGTAATTCAGGTCTCTAGGGCTCTCCTGGGCAGTTCATCCCTGAAGCTGTGGCCCAGGAGCTGCAGCCCGGGAGGGGCCTGCCCAGAAGCTGGCAGCAGCGCCCTCCTCCCCAGATCCACAAGTGCGCTCAGGAGCCCGCTTCCCCTTCCTTGGAGGAAGGGCATTTCCTTGGCGACCTGCGTCTCTGCGTAGACAGAGCTCTCCCTCAGTGCCTGGGCTGGGGCCTGGTTGGCCCGGGGTGAAGGGGGGACAGCCAGGCCCAGCTGTGCACAGCGAGGGCGGACGGCCCCCTCCACTCTGCTTCCACGGAGTCAGCTTCCGAGGGCTTGCGCCTGTTTGTGTTTATGTGTGCAGGGGGTGGAAGGCTCAGAGAGAGGGACACGGGAGCGGGGGAGGGGGGCGGAGCAAGGACCCCCTTTCCTGGGAGATGGCCAGCCTGCCTGCCTCAGCTCGGCGCACCCCCAGACTCAGGTTTCTCTGTTCCAAGCCGACAAAGCACACGCCGTCTTGGTGTTGCCTGCTCTGCCAAGCGGAGGACGGATTCACCTTCTGTGTCCCTGGCACCTGAGACCCGAGCCATCCTCGGGTCCCTGACCACTGAGCCTTGCCACCCTGACCCAGCGCCTGGCCACGTCGAGGTCTGCACGGCTGCGTGATCCTGAGTCCCCACACCCATGGGCCGAAAGGACGTCCCGAAGGATGGTTAGCTACCCAAGGGCACGTCCGCTCCCTCCCTCCCTGCCGGAGTGACGAACGTGCAAGTGGCTCACTTCCGATGATGGGAAAAGAGCGTTTGCGGGACACAAGTGTTCTCTTCACTCAGCTTTTGCCCCTCGAGCGAAAATTAGCTAAGAGCAGAAGAAGCAGTGAGTAAATGACCGCACGTCCTCGCCCCTCCTGGAGAGTATACAAAGTGATTATTTTATGTGTAAATCGAGACCCGCATCCCTGTCCTGGTCCCAGAATCAAAAGGCCCCCTGGGCCTGCCTTGCAGACAAATGGGCTCCACGTTCAGTGGCTTCTCCGCCCACACTCCCGCCCTCCCCTCTCTCGAAAGTGAGAGAATCAGAGTCGGGTGGGACTTTCCTGGAGCCCCCAGAGATTCTCCGCATCTTTCCTGCTGGGGGAAGGGAGGTCTGGGGAGGGGGCAGGGC
Source organism: Balaenoptera borealis (assembly GCF_965194805.1). Taxonomy (NCBI): domain Eukaryota; kingdom Metazoa; phylum Chordata; class Mammalia; order Artiodactyla; family Balaenopteridae; genus Balaenoptera; species Balaenoptera borealis. The sequence continues at coordinate 49,570,072 of NC_138879.1, read as the reverse complement.
CCTGTACCCACCTGCTGACGTGCAGTCTGGTAGAGAAATAAAGGTTGAGTGTCTGGGGCAACAAGGGCCATCAGCGTGTTTCCTGGAGAGCGGCCCCCCCTCTGCCCCCTCGGTGTCTCCCTAGGGGCTCCCACCACCTGTGCCCCCTCCCCCAGGAGCGGTGAGTGAAGGTTTGGGGCTCCGACGCCAGCGCCAGCCGGAGGGAGATCTCATCCTCAGACTGGGGGCGGGGAGCCACGCCCCCGTAGCAGAGGCCTGACTGCCTTCTCCTCACGTGTACAGCACTTGAAAGTTTGTGCATGTGATCAAAGCCCCTTACACACGATTCACAGGGAAATGAGGCTGGGAGGGGCCCAGCACTCTCTGGGGCAGGGCTGGGTCTGAAGCCTGAATATCAGGGGTCACTTGCTCCCCACAGAGGGGGCCCCAGCCGTGGCTGTTCCAGGGGTCCTGCATCTCCCTGAGGTACCATCCATCTCTTGTCCTTCCCAGCCCAGCTCGAATGCACCTCCCCGAGGCTTCCTGGGGCTCACACTGTCCCAGGGCCTTGTGAGGCTGCTTGACATTAACTCCTGACTCGCCCAGGTGACCCTGCCCTCCAAAAGTGGGAGCTCTGGAAAGGGAAGAGCCGTGTTCCCTTGCCTCCCTCATTTCCTCCTCTGAAAGGAGGACTCACTGCCCTCGGAAGGGGACTCAGGCCCTGCCCACAGGGCCAGAGGCAGGACCAACTGTATAATTTGTGGGGCTCAGTGCAAAATGAAAATGGGGAGCCTCTTGTTCAAAAATTAAGAATTTCTTAACAGTGGCAGCAGAACAATACACCAAGTGCAGGTCCCTTCTGAGCACAGGGCCCCGCGTAATGCAAGGATGGCACGTCCAGGAAGCAGGCCGTGACCAGAGGAGACAGGCAGGACCCACCCTTCGGAGCTCCCAGGCTTTATTTAGGAGACAGGATGTGACACACAGCGCACAGCAGGAGCCGGGGATGGGCAGAAGGATTCCCTCTTGAACAAGGTCCATCTCAGATCACAAAGCCTCTTCATCTACCTCGTCTCCGGGTCCTCAACCAGCTCCATAACATGGGCCCGGCAGGGCGTAGGGCTCCGTCTTACAGATAAAGAGCCTGAGGCCCTCTGAAAGTCTGACCATCAAGCTGGCCCTCATCCTGACAGGCAGCGAGCGGCGCTAAGATGGGCCTGGAGGGCTTACATAGGAGGCAGGCGAGCTCCAGCGCTCCTGGCAGCCTCTGGGGCGCGTGGCCAGGCCTGCTTTGCCTCCATCCCCACCCAGCCCTGCCCAAGTCCGGCCTTGTCCAGCCCACAGCATGGAGCCCGATGGGCCAAGGTAAACAGAGGTTTCCTACCTCACGGCCGCTGACCCAAGAGGGAATTCCGGGGAAAGCCCCGGCACGCTTCGCACTGGCTCGTGGATGGCAGTGACCAAGATGCCCGTGGCCTCCCCCTGCCCCCTCCAGAGGCCAGGATTTTGTGCTCCTACGGCCCCCCACACTGCACCCCTCCCAGGAGGGATGAATGCCCATTAGGGCTGCACTGGGAGAAATGGAAGGGCAAAAACAGAAAATGAAGACGTGTCCGCACAAAGACCTGAACCTGTGTCCACAGCAGCTTATTTATTGTAGCCCCAAACTGAAAACAGCCCAAATGTCCATCAACAGGGGAAGGATAAACAAACTGGCATGTCCATACAGCAGAATATGCCTCAGCAATAAAAAGCAACGTACCCATGTATGCAACAGAATGCATGATGCTTAAAACCCTGGTGCTGAGGAAAAGAAGCCAGAACCAAAAAGAGCCCAGACTGAGTGATTCCACCTCCATGAAGTTCTAGAAAAGGCAAAACAAAGCTGTAGCAACAGAGCAAATCCGTGATTGCCAGGGGCTGGGAGTTGGGGAAGATTGACAGCAAAGGGGCAGGAGGGAACATTCAAGGGTGAGGGATTGGGGAGGGGAGGGGAGTTCCATGCATTTGTCAAGACTCATCAAACTGTGTGCCTAAAATGGGTACATTTTATTGCATGTGTATTTTACCTTAGTGCAGTTTGATTTAGAAGAAAGAGAAAAGAGGTGGGAGCCAGAGGAGGTGGCAGGCACGCGGCTGCTGTAGGTGTAGCGGCTTCAGCATCGGCAGGGGGCGGGCCTCCAGGTGTGTGCGCAGTGTTTGTGGGGCAGTGGCCCAGGCCAGCCCCAAAGAGTCCCCACATTCCAGGGGCAGGAAGAGGCTGAGGACCAAGGGGAGACGGCCCAAAAGCATGGAGGAGAACCAGGGGGTTGTGATGCCTCGGACACTCGGGCAGAGGGGCTCCAGCCAGATCGAGGCCCTTAGTAGGGGACGAAGAGGCCAGAGAAGCCATGCAAGATCTGGGCAGTGGGGAGAAGCCAGCCTGGGGACCCCCGTAGTGGCCTCCCCATGGATGCCCGCCCTCCCCCGCCCTCCCCTAGACTGTCCAGTTAGGCCAGTCCAGGGCCCTGTTCCAGCCAGCGTCTGAGAGGCTGTGTGGACACTGAGGCCGGACCAGCTGGTGTGGGAGCTTGGACCGACCTCCTCTCCGGGCAGAGGCGTGGCCCCTGCAACCTTGGGACCCTGAGTGGCCAAGGAGACCCACTGGAGCCTGTGCCAACCTCCTTGAGGGCCCGAGCTGGCCTCCAGGATAGGCACACAGGCCCCCTCCACCCTCACAGAGTGGCTAAATTTAGCCAGGCAGGGGAGGCCATCCTGGGGCCAAGCTTGGCAGCACTGCCTTGCCTCCCTACAAGGCCCGGCCCAGTCCCCGCTCAGGCCATCCGGCCTTTGGGCTTATAAGGCGGGTCTGGCGGCTCTGAAGGGCTGGAGTCTTAGGGTGGGCTCTGGGCCAAGATCTCAGACTTTGGGGAGCTTCCTTCCCGGCCACCAGCAGATATGGGAGCTAATCGTTGTGTGACCTTGGCCAAGGCCCTTAGCTTCCAGAGCCTCAGTGTCCTTATCTGTAAAATGGCAATTCTTGAGCCTACATCACGGGGCTGCTGTAAAGAAAAGCCTGCAGAATTCTAGGTTTCCTTCACTTCCCAAAATGCCTAAAACGAACACGGATATCTGTCCTTGGGGATGCTGAAGTGGGGGCCAAGGGCAGGAAAGCACAGGCCTCAATGGAAAGATGCACTTTAGAACCAGTGAAAGGGACATTGACCCTATCAGCTGCCTGTCTTACTCTCGCAGAGTGATTCACAAGAAAAGGTATTTGGGGAAAGAAATGTAATTGCTTTTATTTCTTCTTGTTTTGGGCACATTTTTGGTTATGATAACATCCCCAAATGAGACTGTCCTCCGGGGCATCCTGTTTTCTGAGTGTCAGGGTCAGAACCGAGGCTATAACAGGAGCACATGTGTGTGCTCCAAGCAAGTCTGTCTGTCCATTGGTCCATCTGTCTGTCAGCAAGCCTAGCTCCTTGGAGGAGGAAGAGGAGGAGGAGGCGGGGGAGAAGGAAAACATGGTGACGGAGTGAAGGGCACAGACACAGACTGGAGAAGGACTGCCTGACTTCCTTCCCTCCTTCCTCCCTCCCTCCCTCCTTCCCTCCTTCCCTTCCTCCCTTTCTCCCTCCCTTCCTTCATCCCCCCTCCCTCCCTCCTTCCACACCTCCCTCCCTCCTTCCTTCCTTTCCCCCTCCCCTTCCTCCCCACCCCCCAATTTACTGCCTGCCACCCTCCCAAGTGTGATGTGCTGTCTTGAGAAGGGTGGGTGGAGGGGGGCACAGAGATGGCTCAGACACGGTGTCAGCAACCACCCCACCCCCACTGCAAACAGTTCATGTCCAGCGCCTGCTATTCCAAGGGCCATGAAGTCAGCTGGGAAGAGGACAGGCCCATTTGTCTGGGGTCAAGACCAGGCCAAGGGGATGTGGCTACCTCCGCTCTGCCTCCCAGCATCTCTGGATTTTCCTTAGAAAAGCCAGGACGTGGTACTCACCAGCCCCTCTTGAAGGCGGCATCACCGGACAGACCCTTGAGCCTGAGATTGGCGGGAACTCTGTGTTGGGTGAGGCTGATCTGTTTGATGGGGGGATTGGCCTGGGGTGCTGGAGGGGCCCTCTTTGGGGGCCCCTTGCTGTCTAGAAGGCAGCTCTACTCAGACAGGAGGCTGGGATTCCTAGCCCCGGGGCCTGGCTCCTTGCCCAGAGTGATTTCCCAGCTAAAGGCCTGCCAGGAAGAAGACTCCCATCAGCCTTCAGGGTGGGGCAGCCTGGAACGGGGCGGGCGGAGGCAGGGAGCCCTGAGGACACCCAGCCTGGGTGGAGGGAGGGCCAGGGAGACCTTCCTGCTTCAAGCGGGGGCTTCCTGTACTGTGCAGGTTGAGCTTGGGCAATTCATTTCTCCTCTCTGAGCTCTAGTTTCCTCACCTGCAAAATGAGAGGGAGGTTGGGAGTTAGCCTCCAGCTCTGATGCTCGGAGAGTTAACACAGGACCTGCCCCAGCCCAGCCCCCAGGACCCCTGCTTTCAGGGCCTGGGTTGGGGTTGAGGGCAGGGGCTGCAGGAGCGGCCTCAATTTCTCTGTCCTCAGTGTTGTCAGGACCCATCCCCTGGCCTCTACCTATGAGGAAAGTCCCATTATTGCCCCATTTCACAGATGAGGAAGCAAGCTCGGAGGTGAGGCAAGGTACCCAGGCCCCCACAGCAAGCAGCACAGCCAGGGGTGTTCACTGAGGCAGTCTGATGTCAGGCTCTCCCTGCTGGGCTCTGGGAGCCCGACAGTGATGTGTAACAGACGCGGCCCTCGCCGTGTCTGGGTTCCTGCACCCTGTGCTGGTTTCAGGGTAGTGGAGGTGCGGCCAGGACAAGAGAGGTGGGGGGATGGAGATGCCAGCCCGACACTGAGGTTGATTGGGCACGGGCCAAGCTCAGACCCAAAGGGATGGGTGGATGGAAGGTGGTCTGTAAGGGCGGGGTGGGGGTCCTGCCACAGGTTCAGGAAGTGTCAGGCAGCTGGACCGGAAGCAGCCCTCCTTCCTCTCTGCCCTCCTGGCTGTAGACTCCCAGGGACTGAGCTTTCCACCTGGGGGCCAAGGTAGGGTGGGGAGGATGTTTGGATACGAGATGGGTCCCTGGTTTGGGGAGGGCTCCAGCCTGAGGCTACTCCACCCAGGCCCTGGCCTGAGCCCCCAGCTCTGTTCTACCAAGCTCCTGGGGGGCTGACAGCTTTATCGTTGCCTTGTGACGGGTGGCCCATGGTTTCCTGCCAACAGCTCCCGTTTCCGGAGGCCCAGCAGGGCCCAGCCGGAGCCAGGAGGGGCAGTGGGGCCGGGCCTGGGTGGCCCCCCCGGCCCCGCCCCCATCTATCTTTGGGAATTTATTTGTCCACAGGCACAGCTGGTCCACAGTTCATTGCCTGCCAGGGGCCAAGGGCGGCTCTGACCACCCAAGGACTCTCCCTCCCAACTCAAATGCTGACAACTGACCTCTGACTCCTGACCTCTGGCGCCACCTGTCCCACCCTGCTCTTCCTAAGGGGCTGGGAAACCCCTAGAAGCTTCGCTGTAGACGTGGGTGTTGACGCCTGGCTCACCCCGGGAGCCAAGGCCGTGCAGGGGGCTTGGTTCTCAGCCCCCAGCTGGGCCACCATGGCGCGGCGGCTCCAGGACGAGCTGGCCGCCTTCTTCTTTGAGTACGACACCCCCCGAATGGTGCTTGTGCGCAACAAGAAGGTGGGCGTCGTCTTCCGCCTGATCCAGCTCGTGGTTCTGGTCTACGTCATTGGGTGAGTCTGAACCCCCTCCCTGCTGCCCTCCTGCACCAGCCCCCAACCCGGGCCTGTCCTCCAGGCTCTGCGATGCTTCCCATGACCCCAAAGAGCCCCTCTTTCTCTCCATGGCCTGTCATGCTTCCTGACAAGCCCTTCTGGTGCCATTCAGAAGGAAGGGAAGCCTGCTAACCCGCCGCCTAGATGGGGACACTGGGACGAGGGGCAGCCCTGCCTCCGGTCATGTGGTGAACAAGAGGCAAAGCCTCTGGGCTCTGAGGAACTGACTCACTGCTAACGGTTCCCTCAAGGGGTGGGAGGCGTCAGAGGCCAAGGCCCCAGCCAGCCCCAGCCAGAGCCCTTCCACCTCTGACCTCCCAGCCAAGCCACGCAGCTCCTGAGAGATGGAGGCCGCCCCCCACTTTACAGGCCAGAGTGGGACGGGCCCTGCTCTCACCTGCCCTGCCTAAAGTAAAGGCATCCTGGTCTATTCCAGAACCTGAGCAGAGAAATCTTCAAATTCAGAACACCTGGTGCCTTAAGGGTGGCATGTCACGCAGAGGTGGGAGGTCCATTCTGGTCCTGGGGACGACAGCTCCTTTCTGGGCATCGGGGGACCTGTCCCACCATCCCAGGGGTGCAGGGGCAGAAGTAGGTGGGACTCCCCTGTGGGCTGCTGTTCTGGGACCCGTGCAAAGGCCATCTTCCTGAGATTGGTCTGGCTGTCTGGGCAGGTGCTTATGTGATTACACGTGTGTGTGGTGTGTGGATGCGTGTGCGTCGTACCCAGGGCTCTGTGTGGGTTGCACGTGCCCTCGTGTGTCTGGGCACGAGCCTATCGGGTGTGGCTCCTGGGGGTGCCCCTGGGGCTGGACGCCCCCGTGTCAGGGACACTATGTCCACTTACAGTGACTTCACAGGGGGGTCCTGGAGGCCTCAAGGCCACTGAAGGGGGTTCAGCCCCCGCTGGGGGGTCTGGGGCACCCAGCAGCCCTGCCCCTCTGGTCTCCATGTCCCCGTTTTTGCTGTGAGACCAAACTAGGGTGGGCTGACCAAGAGGCCAGTGACCACCTGGTTCCCCCAGGGCCTCTGGCATCCAAAACAACCTACCCTCTGCCCCATCCATCCCACCCCCGAGGCCTCAGAGCTGGTTGGGTGGAGCCAGGGCCACGACCCAGCCCTCCGACACCTTTCGGACTCTGCCTCCTTACTGTTCACAAACCAATTTGATATCTGCGGTGTCATTGAGCTTGTGAGGGAAAGAGACCCAGAGCGGGGAGCAGTGGGGTTTCCAGGTCACACAGCAAGTCAGCATCCAGGCCCAGTTAGAACTGGGGCCTCCTGATCCCCAGCCTTGACTCTGCCTTCTTCTTTCCCTCCTCACAAGGGCTCTGAGAACCCTTCTAATGGGGCCCCGATGTGTTTCCACCATTAGCCACACTCCTGACCCTCCAGGGAAGAGAGAGCTTGCCCACCCAGGCTCAGCCCATCCCTCCCACCAAGAGGCTGGGAGAATGTTGTCCTCACCGTGGCCCCTATGGTTCCCTGTTTCTGCTTTCGGATCAGCACTGGGAGCGGCGCCAGACCTCCTTTTGTGTGTTGGTCACAGACTGTCAGAGGGAAAGGGACAGTCCTCCCACCCCACCCCCAGCTGCAGCATATGCCCCAAGCCACCATCCAGTCCTGAACACATGCCTCCAGTGACGGGGACCTCACGACCTCCCTCCTTCCCTTCCTCTCTCCCAAGACAGTGCGCTCAGTTTCCAAATGGACGTGGCCTCCTCAGTGTCGGTGAGACTCAGAGACACTGGATGATTTAGCCTGGTTCTCACAGCTAGAAAAAGGCTGAACCAGGATTTGAATCCAGCTGTGTGACTCCAAAGTTGGTCTTGATATCCTGGAAAGGAAACGTGCTCAGAGAGGGGCACTGACCTGCCCAAGTCACAGAGCAGAGGGAGGAAGGCAGAGTCCCTGGAAACACCCACTAACGCCCAGACTCCAGCTGGGGCTGCCACTCCTGCTGTCTCTGGTGCCCTCATCTGGCCACTGCCCACTGCTGCACTGACCGCTCAGCTAGGCGCCCGCAACTGCTGACCAAACCCAGCCTGCACTTGGTCTTACAATTTCAGACCTCGGTTTCCCAGCTGTTCCACGGAGCAGGGGTTAGGGGACCCCCTCCAAAGACATTGTCCTCAGGCTCAATAATTGGCCCTTTCCTGAGGAGGGATGGTCTTTCTTTAATTACCACCCCCCCTTCCCAAGGCCCCCACTGTCTGTCAGACTCTCTGGTCCTGTGGGCATTGCAGGGGTACAGAGGGGAGCATAGAACAGCCAGACACCCCAACCCCAGAGACAGAGAGATAGTCCAGATGGGGGGTGGGCAGACACAGAGACAGAACTGGACAGAGGGACAGACATTGGAACACAACACTCAGATGAAGAGAGAGGCCCTGAGGCTCAGATATGGAGAGGGAATTACTGAGACAGAGGCAGAGAAGCTGAGATGCTGAGAACCCGAACAGACTCCGAGGAGGGAAACTGAGGCTGTTTTCTCTGTCAGTCACAATCTTCCGGGAAGTCGAGGGCAAGTGGAGGGAGCGAACCTGAGGCCCTGGCAGCCTGAGCTAAGATGTCACTCTTTTTATCTCAAATTGGGATGGTTAATTTGCTGTTAGAGCTGTCTCCTGGGAGGTGATGAGCTCTCTGTAGCTGGAGGTGTGCAGGCAGTGGGCTGTCATCCATGACCTCGCAAGCCCATACAAGAGGTGTGCTGGGATATGTCCCTGCCTGGGGGGCTCTGGCTGCACACACAGGAGGGTCTCAAGGGGATTTATGGATGCCACTTGGGGAGGGGAGCCTGGGAAGACTTCCTGGAGGAGGTGGCACAGTGGTGGAACCAGCCTTGAGCAAAGGCCTGGGGCCTCTAGTCCAGGCAGTCCTGCTCTTGGCTTTCCCTTGGGCCTCCTGTGCGCCCCTACACAGAGCTCATGAAATCACATGCCTCTGATCTTGGAGTGCACCAATCAGAGATAAGGAGAGATACAAATTATTGCTGGGAGAGACACATCCAGGTACACTTCCATAGCATCTTCTCTGTGCTTAGGCCTGTGTCAGGTTCCCTGGGATAGAGGTGGGGTACAGAGTGGGCAGGGGGAGAGAGAGAAGCTGAGGATGAATTAGCTGGAACTTCTTGGTTCCTAGGGACAGAAATCCAATCAAAATGGATTAAAAAGGAAGGATGAAGGTATTAACTGGTTTGTGTAACTGAAAAATCAATGTGGGCTTCAGGCCTGGCTGGATCCTCCCTGATGAGGGTGCAGGAGCACGTTCTATGGGAAGATGAGGAATTCAGGTTGGTCCCATTGGGTTCTCCAAGGAAGCTAGCCAGGATCTTCTCGGCTCTGCTTTCCTCTGTGGAGGCCTCATTCTCAGGCAGGCTCTCTGCCCTCAGAGTGGAAAAATGGCCACCAGCACCCCTGGGGCACAAAAGTGTCTTCTCCTTCAGAGTTCCAGCCAAAGTCCCAGGTCCAGCTCTTATTGACTGTGGTTGGGTCATGTGCCCATCCCAGAACCAGTCGTTGTGGCCAAGGAAAGGGAATGTCCTGACTGGTGGAGCCTGGTTGGGTACCCACCTCGGTCCAGCCACTCCTGCTGGAAAGCAGAGTGTGATCAAAGGTCCTGGGGCAGGGAAGGAACACCCAAAGAGTCACTAGGGCTAGGCTGAGGGAGCATGAATAGAGACAAGGGAGAGGAGGTGGAAGAGTGAGCAGGGCCACTGGCTCAGGCCTCTCAATGCTGAGCTGAGGGACGTGGGCTTTCTCCTGCAGGTGGTGGGGAGCCATGGAAGGGTGTCTAACAGGGGAAGGCCCAGGGCAGGCAGGTGCTGGGGTAGGGGGTGGAGGCCAGAGGCAGGACAGCTGTGAAGAGGCAGCAGTGATGAGAGGAGAGGGTGAGGCCAAGGCAGAAGCAGCGAGCATGGAAGACAGGTCATCATCCCAGTGGGCCCCGCACTGGGGGTGGCCACAGCTCAGCTTCTGCCCACCGTTGCTGCATCAGGACATGTGCCCAGCATGGCCAGAGTTCCTGACTTCTCAAGAGCGGCGGGAAATTGGAAATTATGGGTGAAAGGAACATCTCTTGGTTTTTAGAGGTTGGTGATTCAGTCAAAACACTTAAAGACATAAATCATCAGCCTGACTTGTCTGCAGACTGCATGTTGCTTAACCTCTGAGCCCCAGTGTGGGCCCCAGCTCTGAACTCAGTCCCTCCTGGGCCCGGAGTCTGGTCTTGCCTCTCTCCAAAGATGCTCTGCCCGACAGCATGTGGCCCAAGGCTATACCCTGTATCACCAGCCACACGACCTGTCCTCCCTGCCCCACGCCAGAGCTGCCCCGGCATCTGCCCCAGCTCCTCTTGTGTCTCAGCCTCCCCACAAGAAGCCCTCTGGGTTCTTTGATGAAAGCCAAGGGGAGATGGGAAGGATGGAGGGATGCAAAGAATGTGGGCATGAGAGGGAGGGTGCCATGTCCAGGCTGTGAGCCTGGGGGTTCGGGTAAGTATGGCGCCGTCCTTCAGGATGAGGGCACCAGAGGAGCAAGTTCTGTGGGAAGATGAGGCATTCAGTTTGGTCCAGTTGAATTTTTGCTTTGAGATGGATTTCACAAGTCATAACATTCATCCTTTTAAAATACACAAGTTGGTGGGTTTTAGTATAATCACAAAGTTGTGCAACCATCACCACTATCTAATTCCAGAACATTTGCACTATTCCAAAAGGAACCTCATACCCCTTAGCAATCACTCCCCGTTGTGCCTCCCTACCCCTTACTCTGCCTCTTCTGGACATTTCATATAGATAAAATCATACAATATGTGGCCTTTTTGTGTCTGGCTTCTTTCACTTAACACCATGTTTGCAAGGTTCATCCACGTTGGTTGTAACATGTTTCAGTTCTTCAGTCCTTTTAATGGTTGAATAATATTCCATTGTATGGAAATTCCACACTTAGCTGGACATTTGGGTTGTTTCCACTTTTTGCTTGTGAATAATGTTGTGAACATTTGTGTATAAGTTTCTATGTGGACATGTTTTCAGTTCTCTTGGGTATTTGGTTCTAGGAGTGGAGTTACTGGGTCAAATGGTAATTCCATGTTTAACTTTCTGAGGAACTTCCAGACTGTTTTCCAAAGGGTCAAGTTAAGTTGGAGGTACCTATGAGATGTCTGGGAGGGGGGTGGGAGGGTAGGCAGGGCAGGGGGGAGGAATATGTGTCACCAAACAGTTGGAGATTCAACATTTATATAAGTTCTTTTTTTTTTTTAATGTTTATTTATTTGGCTGCGCCGGGTCTTAGTTGCGGCATGCAGGATCTTCGTTGGCATGTGGGATCTAGTTCCCTGACCAGGGATCGAACCTGGGCCCCCTGCCTTGGGAGCGCGGAGTCTTAACCACTGGACCACTAGGGAAGCCCCTATATAAGTTCTTTGAGTGCAGAATTTTGGTTTGTTTTTCCTTGGCGCATAATAGGGGTCCGATATATAAATATCTGTTGAATGACTGAATGTGTGGAACTGAATCTCGGAGGAGAGTGCAGAAGTGGAGATAAAAAATCGGGGACAAAGTGTGCCTTTGAGGGTTCTGCCTGGGCTGAGAATGGAAGCCAGAGGATGGGGGCAGATCAACATTTAAGGAGGAATTGGTGAAGGAGGACCAGAGACCGTAAATAAATAGGATTATTTATTATGTGCTTGCTGCATGCCAAGCACTGTGTTAATTTCCTTAAAAAGAACTCATGGGAACATCCTCCAAACAATCACCTAGACTCTTTTGCTTCCTGGAGCCCAGCCCACGGCTCAGTGAGGGGTAGGGCCTTGCTTGTAAATATTTGTTGAACGATCAGCATCTTTGAGGTAGGTGCCTTCACCTCCTTTTACTGAGACATCTAGTGCTCAGAGAGGTTTAGTCTTCAGCCTGAAGCCACACAGCTGGTGAGTGGCGGTGCTGGTATGTGAACCTCGGCCTCTGTGACTCCAGAGGCCACGCTCTCAGCCACTCCACCGTGTGACCTCTTCCACAAGGGGCTGTGGAAGAAGAGAGACTACTGAGGATGAGGAGGAGAGAATGGGAAAGAAAATTTCTGGAAGGGGAGGGGCTTCTGAAGATGCCGGTGTCTTTGGCATCAGGCCCCCTTGGTGGCCTTTCTGGGGTGTTGGCCACAAGACCAGGTCAAGGTGAGCATGGCTTTGGAGGGACAGGCCTGGCGCCATGGTCATTCTGGTATTATCAGAACCGAGGTCATTGATGTCAGATTTGGGCCACAGGACTGACAGCCCCTGGGAACGGACACAGCCTGGAATGGCTACATCAGCCCCAGGGCCCAGCCTCCGTGTGGCTGCTGGCAGACACATTGATGCCAGGCTGCTCAGTGGAGGGGCCGGGGTCCTGGGCTGGGGAGCCTCGAGCCTGGGTCTGCCTCTGACTCGGGAGGGACACTCCCTCAGGCCTCAGTTTTTCTATCTATACGGTGAGGAGTTGGTTTTGAGCAAAGAGAGAAATGCTGCTACTAGGATGTCAGGGATGGGGGGCGCCCAAGAGGCAGGCCGGGGACCTCTCTCTCCTGCAGGGTGTTCAGAATACGGAGCAGCTCCCCATCATCCCCCTCAATAGCAACTTCAAACTTGGGCGTGGAGCCAGAGGCCTTCCTGGAGGAAGGAACCTAAGGAGAGTGGGGGGATAGGTGATGCCCCACCCTCCCTGATGGGGCTGGAGGGAAGCAGGCAGGCTCAGGACACTGAGGATCGGGAGCCTTTGTCATGCCTCACCTGTTGCCATCTGAGACCTGCAGGGGGCAGCAGTGACCACGCTTAAGCTTGGGAGGGGTTGTCTGGGCTCTAGCACCAGGCTTTGGGGGGCGAGGGGGCTTGGAGAAGGAGAGGAGTAGACTAGAGGAGGACATTGGTGGGCTGCCTTCCTGGAGCCTGGAGCAGGGAGACAGCCCCCAGAGAGCTAGTGATGACTGGGAATAGGAGGCCTGGAGAATTCTGTCATGGGTCCTGAGCCCTGAGGGACAGAAGAGGGGCTCTGAGTTCTGCTTTGGACGGGTGGGCTAAAGGTAGGGTGAGGGGTGACAGGGGCAGAAACACACCTCCCCACAGTCAGCCACAGCCACAAGTGTGCTCTCAGATTTGCCTTGGAGATACACAGCTACACACTCTGATGGATACCATGGACACACACACACGCACACACACACACACACACACACCACACACACACACACACAGAGTTACAATGAATCACCAAGATTCTTTCCTGAAGGAAGGGGACCACACCCTGGAGAGAAGTATTATCCAGAACTCTCACTTGTAAGCAACGGAAACCAAACCCAAACTGGCTTAAATAAAGGAAAAGAATTTATTAACTTGTATAACTGAAAAGTCCAGAAGTGACTTTTCAACATGCTTCAGGTATGGCAGGATCCAGGTGCTCAAGCAACATTGTCAGGAGTCTGCCCCTCTCCATCTACTGGCCTGGCTTTTCTCTAAGTTGGCTTCATTCTCAGGCTTGCTCTCTTCGTGAGGTAACACAGATGACTAACCACACCTTGCTTAGCCACCCAACAGAGAGGATGTCTCTTTCCCAGTAATTCCCAGAAAAATTCTGGCCGCGTTGCTGAAACTCCTCGGGGTTGTGAGCCCATCCTTAGACCCATTGCTGTTGCTAGGGCAATGGAACATTGATTGGCAAACCCTGATCATGTGCCCCCCACTGTGGGCCTAGGAGGGAGGTTGACCCCACTAAACCTCCCAGATTGAAAGTGGAGAACCCAGAGGAACAGGGGTTCTTGATGCTGGGAGGGGAAGGCCAGAATTTCCTGAGAAACCTGGGAAGCCTCCAGCCTGACCCACACCCACAAGGGCCTTATCTGGGGCCAGATGCTGTGAGCCCTTCAAAGGGCCACTTGCCCCTCTGGTTTCCCTTCCAGTCAGTCCCCCTCCCCAAGAGCTCCCGGCATGGCTGAGATAATAGTAGCTAATGTCTATATAGTGCTTAGCCCATGCCAGTTTCCATTCCAAGTGCTTTCACAGGCATTAACTCACAACTTAAGTAGTATTGGTACTATTACTGTTTACATTTTACAAGGATACTGAAACAGAGAGGGACTTGCCCTAAACAGAGACTAGTTTACCCCAGATCATACAGCCTGTGAGATTCAAGCCCAGACTCTTGGGCACCAAAGGCCAGGCTCTCGGCCATCATCATACTCTGCTCTTTCTCAATGGGAAGAACTCAGGAAGGAAGGAGATAGGGATGAAGATTGGAGTCCAAGCAGCTTGGCCTCCAACAAATGCTACTCTTGGAAAAGGCTCTGAAAGAGACCTTCAGGGGCTCTGCTCCCTGGCCAACCAATAATAGTATTTTCATAGTGAAAAGAATGGTGGAACTCCAGGCACAGGCCAGCAGAGGGAGCAGCTGAGGATTTCCAGCCTCCAGTCCAAGATGTAGCTTTAGGAACGGAGAGTGGCTCAGAGGCCCATCTGGGGAGGGGAAGGGAAAGGACTTGACACGTCCAGCTGGTGCCGGAAGGGGCGGTGGCCCACAGCCTCATGCCATCCTTGAATGGCTCCGGCCAACTCTGGCCCCTCTGCCCCCCTAATCCCCCTGCAGGTGGGTGTTCGTCTATGAGAAGGGCTACCAGACCTCGAGTGGCCTCATCAGCAGCGTGTCTGTGAAACTCAAGGGCCTGGCTGTGACGAAGCTCCCAAGCCTGGGCCCCCAGGTCTGGGATGTGGCTGACTACGTCTTCCCGGCCCAGGTGAGCAGACTCGGGGGTGCACCTTCCACCCCCAGGGCTTGCTGGCTCAGAGCTGGCTTAGGCTCTGTCCCACCTCCCTGTGGGACCAGCCTAGCTCCTCTCTCTCTGTGGGCCTCAGATTCCCTGTGAATGGGGGGCGGAAGCAGCCTCGTAACATCACCCCGGTCTGATGTCATGGGTTATGGAGGCTGCTGGGTGTCATGTGGGTTCTGGGGGCTTGCTAGGGCAGTGCTTGGGTTCCTGGGGCTCTTCTTACAGCTCAGAGCCCTGCCCTCCCCTCCCCCGGCCTCTCACTTCCAGGGGGACAGCTCCTTTGTGGTCATGACCAATTTTATCGCGACCCCCCGGCAGGCCAAAGGCCACTGTGCAGAGGTGAGGACTGTTGCCCATCCCCCCTTCTTGGACCCACAGTGAAAAATAACACAGAAGAGGAGGTCCCCTTGGGCATTGGAGGGGAAGCCAGATAGGCTTCCTGCGGCACCACAGTGGTGGAATCTCAGGCATAAGTTCACACACAGTAATGGCCCACCACTGGCAGTTGCTGAGGCTTCCCTCCCAGCTGTGTGCCAAGCAGGATGCTGAGCCTCAGTGCCTGCCCAGCCCCCAAGCCCCACCCTCCCCTACCCCTGCTGGCCGACAGCAGCACTGGGGCAGCTGGGCATGAGCCCAGAGGGCCCTGGGGGGGGACTGGGGGAAGGAGGCTGTGAGTAAGGGTCACTCCAAAGGGGTCTGAGACTCTGCCCCACACCCTAGGGCCATGCGGTGGGGGGGATCTTCTTAGGACCCTACCCAGGGGGCCTGGGGTCAGCAGCTCTCCCCTTCCCCAGAACCCGGAAGGGGGCACGTGCACGAATAATAGTGGCTGCACCCCGGGAAAGGCAGAAAGGAAGGCCCAAGGTAAGGTCGGCCTCCTCCTGTCCCCCTGTCCCCCTCCACAGCCTGTCAGCTCCAGGCTTCCTCCACCAGGAAGTCCTTCCTGCTCTCTCTCCTCCCACCACCTTGACCTTGGCCTCCCCTGTCCCAGAACCAGCCAGGCTTCTGCTCTTGGGCGCCCCATCAATGGGGGCTCCTAGGAGTGGGGTCTGGGGGTCCTCCTCTGCACCCCCAGCTTGGGGTGGACACCCAGGGGTTGCACCCTTGCTCCAGGCATCCGCACAGGCAAGTGTGTGGCCTTCAACGACATCGTGCATACGTGTGAGATCTTTGGCTGGTGCCCCGTGGAGGTGGATGACAACATCCCATGGTAATGCCCTGTCCTTCCAGGGAGCTGGGAGCAGGGTCCCCAGCCCAGACTAGAGGGGCATCTGGATCTGTGCTCTGTCCCCCCTTCTTCCAACCCCACCCTCACCCCATCTGTGCAGCTCAGGCCAAAGATGCCCCAGCCTCTGCTCAAGGGGCCTGAGAGTCCACATTACAGCATGCCCACCCCTCCAATGACTCAGGAAGATCCCATAGGCTCTCACAGCCCCATACACCAAGCCCAGCTCTGGTAGGCACACGAAGGACTCCTGGGGAGGGGGCAGTGAGTGAGTGCCGTCTCCTCCAGCCCTGCCCTTCTCCGAGAGGCCGAGAACTTCACTCTCTTCATCAAGAACAGCATCAGCTTTCCACGCTTCAAGGTCACCAGGTTTGTGGGAAAAGCGGGCAGAAATGCAGGCGGCTCTGGAGGCTGCTCCAGCTGGTCTCAACCTGTCACCTCTGTCACACTGCACTCATGCTGATTTCCTTCTGGAGGTAGAAGCTTGGGCTGGGCCCCTGGGGTGGGCTGCCTTCAGTCTCCAAGGGCTAGGGAAGGGGCATCTCTAGGGCCCGGGAGGGGTCCCCAGAGCTCCCGGGCATGGTGGGTGCCCTCCCAGCTGGCATGCTGCCACCATCAATGCCCTCTGCCCCTGTAGGCGCAACCTGGTGGAGGAGGTAGATGCCGCCTACATGAAGACCTGCCTCTATCACAAGACCTTGCACCCACTGTGCCCAGTTTTCAAGCTCGGCTATGTGGTACAAGAGTCAGGCCAGAATTTTAGCACCTTGGCCGAGAAGGTATGGTGCCAGGCGAGTGGGGAGGGCTGGGCCCCCAGATCATCAGGCCAAAAAAGACTTTTCAGGCCCAGTTAACCCCCGCACCCCACCCAGTCCCTAGCGTGGGCCGAGCATATATATAGATCTATCCTCTAATACTGGGGGCCCCTGTGGTTCAGGCCTGTGTCCTCAGCAGGGCCTGGCATGGACCTGGCACAGAGGAGGTGCCCAGAATGAATGGCCATAGGCAGATGTCACCTGGGTGTCTTCCGAGGGCCCACTGTTTTTTAAATATTAGACACAAGCAGCTTAAATCCCATGGCCCATGGCCCTGAGAAATCCTGTGCCTGCCCAGGTTTCCTGGGAATTCTGGAGGCTGAGATGCACACAGTCACATGGGATTCCCAGAGAAACGATACCTTATAAGGAGCACAGACCTGTGTGACTGGGTTGAGATCCTGGCTCAGACAAGTCTCTTACCTTCAGTGTGTCTGAGCTTTTGCACCTGTAAAGTGGGAGCAATAATAGTACAAGTCTCTCAGGATTGTCTTGAGGGCACGGGACAGCACTTCAGGGTGGCCTGGCCCAAGGCATCCTAGGTACATGCTCCCTCGTGATCCTTATCATACACTCCTGTGGGATCCAGGGATGGAAATCAGCCCCCCTCTGTGACATCACACACCAAAACAACTCACCCACAGTGCCTTTATGGAGAACACGGGTGGCAAACTTTAAAGGGCCAGAGAATAAGTATGGGCCACAGGTCACATGGTCTCTGTTCCAGCTACTCAGGTCAGCTGCTATGGGGCAAAGGCAGCCACAGGCAATGTGTAAACAGATTTGGCCCTGAGGCCTCAGTTTGCCAACCCCTGGAGGGGGTTTACACGGTAGCAACACACAGGACCAGAAAGCTGAATGTTAGTTTCCCCTGTTCCTAAACATCTCCCTGCCACCCCCAGTAGGAACTTCTCACCCATCACCATTGTCTGTAGGCACCTAGCCTCCCACCTAGCTGCCCAGCTCCACACCCAGCTCTCCTCTTGCTCAGCCCACCTATCCCTGATCCTTGCCTCACCCAGAGGAGCTTCACTTTCTCAGGTTTCCTCTTCCCAGCCCATGTCTTTACAGACTCCCTCTTTAATTCAACAGCTATTTACTTGCCTCCTGCGCTGTGACTCAGGAATCAGTGCAAATGAGACAGACAGCTCCACCCTTGTGGAGTTGACAGTCTTGGAAGAGATGCGTTAATAATCACACAAAATAAATGTGTGGTTACAAAGTGACACGTGTTCTAGAAGAAAACACAGAGGGAATCACAAGGGCATATTTTAGACTGCGGGTGGTGGTCAGGGAAGGCTTCCCAGGAGAAATGACCAAAGGATGAGAAAGAACCAGCCTTGTGGGGAATGGTGGCGGGCGGGGGGAGAGTGACTGCATGTGCAAAGGCCCTGAGGTAGGAAGAACCTGGTGTATTCTAGAAACTGTCAGAAAGCTGGAATGTGATGGGTGGGAGGCAGGACCAGAGAGGGTGACAGGACCTCAACCCTGAAGCAGCTTCTCAGTGTCTCTTCTCAAACAAACAGAAAACAGCTGCACCAGCTGTAAGGCAGGAGTTCTTGATCCTAAACCCTGGATCTTGAGGGCCTGTGTCCCTGGTAGGGCGGGGTGGTAGGCATCACCATCGACTGGCACTGTGACCTGGACTGGCATGTGCGACACTGCAAACCCGTCTATGAGTTCCACGGGCTGTATGAAGAGAAAAACCTGTCTCAAGGCTTCAACTTCAGGTGCCTGCCGGGTCCCCACCAGTGCCTCCTTCCTTGGGGTCCTGCGGGCTTTTCTACTCCCAGAACCCCTTAAGGCCAAGCAAGTGTCCCCGGGAGGGGAGCAGTGGATCCTAGGAAACTCCCATTCTCCTGGAATTGGCCAAGCAGGGAGCATGAGCTTAGAGGCTTGAGCCCTGCCCCTGGCTCTCGGTTCCCTTGAGGCCCACCTGGCCAGGACTGGCTGGGGAAATTGCCGACATCAGGAGTTAGGGCAGCAGTTGAATACAGTATTCCTGGAATGAGGCCTGCAATTCCCCTTCTATATAATGTTGGGGGGCATGGGGCTGTCCTCATGAACCTCTAAGGGCTCCTGTATCCCTGATGCTCTGGGAGCTCTGGACCCAAGACAGTTCTCCATCACCCTCTCCTGCAACCTCTCCCCTTCCCCAAGGTTTGCCAGGCACTTCGTGGAGAATGGGACCAACTACCGGCACCTCTTCAAGGTGTTTGGGATTCGCTTTGACATCCTCGTGGACGGCAAGGTGAGTGTCCAGTGTGAGGGGTAGCCAGAGACACATTCTCGGTTCCTGCCGGTGCTTGTTGGGTGTCTGTGGTTAGAGGCGACAGGAAGTTGGTTGGGCCTCATTCAGCACTTCTATATCTGATAACAGAGGGGACCCAGGTGCTGTTGAGGGCAGGGCTTTCCAGCCTGTGACCACACCTCCCTCACTGTCTCCCTGTGTCCAGGGAGGGCAGAGCCAAGGTCCAAACCCAGGGCTCCTGACCAGCAGCTGGGTCTCCATGCAGAGCCAGAGCCGTGGGCAGCAGGCTGTGGGACCAGCTAGCAGTGGAGGGTGGGGAAGGCCCCTGGCCCCCGGCCTGGTCTCAGGGCTCCTGAGGAAGGCCTTTTCCACCAGACCCTTCTGACTGTTAACCCTTCCTTCCCCTGGGCCCTGCCACCAGGCTGGCAAGTTTGACATCATCCCCACCATGACCACCATTGGCTCTGGGATTGGCATCTTTGGGGTGGTAAGTGCTGAGGTCATGGGGTCACTGCACTGGGGTCAGGCCCTCCCCTTCCACACCTCAGCAACAAGTCTCCCACCCCAGACCTGACCGAGATTGTTCCCTATTACTGAGCCCACCCCACCTCCCTAGACCCACACACAGTATGTCTGAGGAAACTGGGGCCCAGAGCTGGGGCGGGACAGAGGTGGGATGGGGCCTGCAGTGCCTCGTCCCCACCAGGACCTGAGGTCTGGAGAGGACTCAGCCTGGCCCCCGCGGTCAGCAGAGGCTGAGGTGGGGGGTGGAGGGTCCTGCCGCTGCCCCCAGATCCCCTGCGCTCTCCGCCCCGCCCCCGCCCTCAGGCGACGGTTCTCTGTGACCTGCTGCTGCTCCACATCCTGCCCAGGAGGCACTACTACAAGCAGAAGAAGTTCAAGTACGCGGAGGACATGGGGCCAGGGACGGTAAGAGAACTCCCTGAGTCAGCCCTTCAGAGGCCCCAGGCCTGCGTGTCTGTGCCGGGAACCAGCTGCTTCCCCGGGGATGACTTCCATCCCCCCAATGTTTACACAGGGGGAGCACGACCCTGCGGCCACCAGCTCCACCCTGGTCCTGCAGGAGAACATGAAGACGTCCTGACCTCCGCCCCCCACTCCTACTGGACACCGTAGGCGGGGAGCCTGGTGGGGTCCCAGCCAGGGCGGAGGGGTCTCCCCAGGAGCGCCCCCTCCCTCTCAGCCAGGCAGACACCAGGTTGCCGGAAGCTCAGGGTGGACTCTGGGAGAGACCTGCACCATGCTGGGCTCTGGCTCCAACTCTGCAGCCCCCAAGGGAGCCTCACCCCGGCCTCACTCACTCCCGGCCCGGGGTTTTATGCTTCTCCCTCTGGGCCCTTGTCCATCCATCCTACTCCCTCATGTCTCCAGACCTCCACTCTCCCATATGGCAGCCACTAGCCATCAGTGACTATTTAAATTAATTAAGATTGAATAAAATTAAAACTTCAGTTCCTCAAATAGCCACATTACAACTGCTGAATACACACATATGGCTGTGGTTGCCCTATTGAACCACATGGAACGTTTCCAGCATCGCAGAAAGTTCTGTTGGAGCTCCGCTTGAACCCTGTTTCTTACTGGCCCCAGATTTCCCTGGGATGCTTATCAACAGTGCTGGCACCTGGGAATTCCCTGGCAGTCCAGTGTTTAGGACTCTGCGCTTTCATTGCCAAGGGGCCTGGGTTCAATCCCTGGTCGGGGAACTAGGATCTCACAAGCTGCAAGGCCAAAGGAAAAAAAAAAAAAGAAAAGCAGTGCCAGCAACTGGGTGCACCCCAGACCTCCTGAACCAGAAACTCCACGTCTGGTCACATGGTCTGCAAGCATAGCAAACTCTTCAGGTCGTTTTCAGGACCTGAGTTTTAGAACCGCTCCTGATCAGGTATCAGACTTAGCTGGGGCCGGCATCCCCTGGCAGGTGCGGGCCTTGAGCAGGTGTGTGGTGTGCTCACAAGCCACACGGTGTCTCATGCACTCCCCCACCACGTGCACACTCACCCACACGCACAGCCCCCCTCCCATCCACACTGTGTGTTTGAACAGCTTGGGCCCTGCAAACACAACCATCTGAACACACCTACACCCCCAGGCACAGACTCATGGTGCATGCCACCCCGCCTCTGTGGGCATGTGCTTCTCCTCAAGTGTGTCAGGTCAGGACAGCCCCTTCTAGTGATGAATCCTTACTCAGCTACCTCTGGTCAGGGTGGGAGCCTCAGCCGAATCCTGGGCTCTCTGCCTGTGAGCCAGCCCCAGCTCCCGAGGCCTGCCCGGCTCTGTCTGAACACAAGGTCTGGGAAATCAAGGGCTGGAGTATAATAAAAGGATTGGTGAATGAGTTCAAACCTCTGCCTTCTGCCCTTTCTTCCCAGCCCTCTCTGAAACCCAGTGTCCGCAGCTGTGAAACACGGGGCTAAGCTGAGCGATCTCTGAGATCCTTCTGGGTCTCTCCGTGGGAGGTGGTGAGCTGACCCTTATGCAGAGGCAGTGCTGGGCGTCAGCTCACCTCTATCCACGGGTCGCTGTCCTGGCACAGCCCCGATCATTGGAGCTCTTCCCAATCCTCCACATGCCCCTCCCCCCGCTTTGAAAGGCCTGGCACTGGGACAAGCAGAGACCCCAGGAGTGGCCTCATGAAAGCAGGGGTGAGGAAGGGGCTGGCTGTCCCAGGAGGGAGATCGGATGGAATCCCAAAGAGGGGAGGGAGGTCTTGACTGGAGACAGTGTGGAAGGATCCTCCAGGGACCCTGCTGTGGGCATGACCCTCCGGCCAAGCAGGGTCTCTGGGCACCCCCATCACCATGCTCTGTCTAGACCAGTGCTGTCCAACACCAGTGATGGAACATTCTCTAACTGTGTTGTCCAATGTAGTATTCACATGTGGACGTTAAATATTTAAAATGTGGCTCATGCAACCAAGGAACTGAATTTTTTATTTTATTCATTTGAATTTAACTCGCCAGGTGTGGCTGGCTAGTGGCTACCATATTGAACATCACAAGCTAGCCCCTCCCCTCTCCCTCAGGCCCTTGGCCTCCTGCCCTCTTCCCCGGCCAAGAGCCATCCCTCGGATTTTACAAGACAGGAACTCCCTCTTCTTCCCTCCCTTCCTTCTCCAGATCTACCTGCTTGTGCACCTCCTGTCCCCTTCCCTCCCGAGTGAGCAGAGGATTCCTCCTTGGAAATCACACCTCACCCAGCCTGGAGGCCGCCTCTCCTCTCTCCCGCTCCTCTTCTGCCTCCTCACAGCCCACATTTCCCTGCTGCTCTGTCTGCTCTCCGTTCACTGCCACCACCATTCCAGAAAGACCAGTCTACACTTCCCTCTGGGTCCCACCCTCTACAATTGGCCTCCAGCCCCTACCCCCACTTCTAGGTGCCCTTGCCAAGGTTACCAGTGGCATCCTTGTTGCCAAATCCAAGCAGACACTTCAGCCCATATCCTGCTCGGCCTGTCAGCCTCTGACACTGTTGGGTGAGCCCTCCTTTGTTGAAAGATTTCCTTCCAGCAGCTCCTAGGACCCACCCTCTCCAGATTTTCCAGCCAGCCTGGGGTGAAGGGATAAGATAGTTTTCAATTGCAGCTCTGTCACTGTGTGTCCCTCGGCAAGTTGCTTAACTCTCCAAGCCTCCTCTGTGAGTCAGGGATAATAATAGCCTCTACTTAGGTTGGGGTAAGATAAGATACGTAAAGTACCTAGCACAGAGCCTGGCACACCGTAGTGCTCTGCCCCTGCCTCTATCCTCTCTTTCAATGGCGGAGTCAGCTAGCTGTCCCCAGGTTCTTGGCTGGGTATGTGGCTGCCTAGAATGGAAGCTGCATTTCCCAGCCTCCTCTTGCCTCTGGGTCTGGTCATGTGACTAAGTTATAGCTAATCGGATGTATGTGGAAGTGTCATGTGACGCCTTCTGGGAACTTTCCTTAAAAGAGAGCTGGTGCAGATCCTTTGCCCTCTTCTTCTTCATCCTTGTCTCCATCCCACTGCCTGGAATGTGTATGTGATGGTTGGAGCTCTAGCCACCATCCTGAATCACGAGAACAAGAGTCAAATCCAGAAGTGGCTGGAGTAGTGAGTGGAAAGAGCCACATCTGGGAGGTCTTTGTGGAGCACAGCTGCCATACTGTTACCCCAAAACTGGGTTCACCTGCTGGTGGGTGTTGAGCCAAAAGACCCAACCAAGCCAAAGAGTGGGAGAAGGAGGCACTTATTACTTGAGGCAAGTAAGGAGAACACTGGGGATCTTTCCCAAAGCAGTGTCTCCCCGAATGGCAAAATTGGGGAAGTGTTAAGCTACGGGTACATGCATATTCGTGAAGAGGCTTGGGCAGTGTACACATCATAGAATTGGGGCAAAGGTTGACAGAAGGGTCAGAAAAGATCAACATCATCCCTCAGGTTCTAGTTGATCTGGTGGTTGAAGGGGGTTTAAATTCTGCAAAACAGCTCTTTTAAGAAAGTACTTCAGGCTAATCTGAAGTACTCAAAGAGAACTGGGAGTCTTTACAACTGCTACATTATCTTTGCTATTGTTATTTCTCCACCTGATAACAGCTGTTTCTTCCTGCATTCTTTTGTTCCCTTATGATCATTAATTACTGAGACCTGTTCAAGGACAAGCATTGTGGCCAGGCTTAGATGACAAAAACGGCTTAGGCCAAAAATGGCTTCTCTTATGTCAAAATGCTACATCTGGTTCTTTTCCTCGGGGACCCCCTACCCCATCTGCTTACAATACCAGCCCAGGACTGTCTTCCCTGAGGCTCTTACATGGAATTTCTGTTATCTAAGTCAAAACTGATCCTACCTGGTACAGAAATTTTTCCCCCTAAAAGCAAGTGTTCTGTCCTCAGCCCCTGTTTATTTACCCTGAAGTTATCTCAGCCTTTCCCATGGCCCTACTATGGGTCCCTTTGGATAACTCCCAAAACTGTCTCACTGGCCCAGCCCTCTTTCCTGAGCTCCAACCACACACATCCAACCCCCTAATTGCCATATCCAATTAATTATTCATTCGACAAACATCTTTTAAGCAACGTGTCAGGCTTTGTGCTGGATGAATCAGGCATGGTCCTTGCCCTCAAGGAGCTCCCAGTCCAGAGGAGGAACAGGCAGGTAAACAGATGCTCACTTCAAGGAAGTTCCTAAGAGGACTTGCTAACCCATGCTGGGCAGTGAGCTCATAGGGGAGTGTTTCTGGCAGAAGGGGCATTGAACCAAGTCCTGAAAGGAGTGAGGCAGGTGATTAGGACTGAGGTCATGGAGGGCCTGATTAGATCTATTCTCAGGGCACTGGTGAGCCATGGAAGATTCCGAAGCAGGAGCTGACCAGTTGGACTTGTGTTTCTAAAATATTACTCTGGCCACCAGGTGGAGAAAAGCAAGTGGGTGGGGGCCCTGCGGGAGGGCAATGAGGCTGCACGGGGCTGGGAGGCCAATGAGGAGGCTGCTGTAGCAATTCAGGTGCAAGAAGATAGTGACCTGAGCCAAGGGAGGGGCAGAGAAGCAGAAAAAAGTGGATGGATTCCAGGGATATTTAAGAAGCAGCATGGGCAGGACTTGGTGATCTACTGGTTGGAACAGGTAAGCGGTAGGCTATGACTCCCCCCAGGTGTCTGGCTCCAGACTGAGACAGGGACATAAGAGGCCAGGTTTGGGGGAGTGATATGGGGCTCTGTCTTGGACAAGTGGTGGGGTGAGGTGCCAGAGGATAGATACACAAGTGTAGAATGTAATTGAACCAAGAGTTGATGAGCTCGCCAGGGGAGAGGTGGGCTACCGCGAAGGTCAAGACGTCCTGCCCCAGCTCGCCATTCCTGCTGCCTGCTCACAGAGCCCTTCCCCAAATGAGAATCCGACTATGACCCCAGCATTCTGTTAAAACCGCTTCCCGTTTCTCCTACCCGCCACGCAGCAGAAGGCTGAACTCCTGAGTCTACCATTCAAGGCCTTCCTCCCTGGCCCCGGGCCCGGGCCCCATCTCTTTGCTGATCTCGCTTCGCCCCTCCCCTAGTACTCACTGCGCCGCATCCCCGCCCCCCACTCCAGGGGCAGGGGGTGCGCCCTTGCCCCTGCCAGGCCGAGATGGTTGGGGGACAAAGGGTTTTGGGGGGGAAGCAACCGTACCCTCCAGGCCCAGCTTAGGGGCCCAGGCCGCGGCCTGGAGGGATTTCGGGGAACCCCAGGTACCCTGCCGCGGGGCGATGGGGGCGTGACGAGGCCGGTCCAGCCGCAGGGGGAAGTACCCCTCCAGAGCCACCGCCCGCCGCGGCCCCTCCCTTCCAGGAGCCGGGCGGGAGTCCTGGGCTCTGATTGGGCGGCGCCGGAGGGGGGCCGCGCGGCCAGGCCAATGAGCGCGCGCCGAGCGCGGCGGCTGGCTGGGGAGCGAGCGCCGCTTGGAGCCCAGGGGCCGGCGGTCTGAGCTCCGTGATCTCGGCCCTGGATAGGCGGGCGGGGCGGGGTGCGCGCCGCGGGAGCGAGCCTGACCATCCTCAGGGCCGCGGAGACTGTCGCTGGGCGCCGAGGTAGGGGTCGGCTGGGAGGGGGCCGGGGCAGGGGAGCGGGAGGGGACGAACGCCTGAACATCTGCTCGGAGCCTGCAGGCGAGAAGGATGGTCTGCGTCTACGAGGACAGCCGAGAACTAGTCCATGAGGGGATCCTCCCCCTTCGGTCTGCGGGGCCCAGTCTATGCGGTGCCTCCCGGAGCCTGCTTCTGTCTGCGCTGGCATCCGGGACCGCATCTATGAGGGCGCCCCGCCGTCTGCGTCCCTTTCCCAGCTCTGGTCTGCGGGACCGCGTCCATACTGGGCGCACTACCCCCGCCCCAGCTCGTGGTGGGAGGCTGTGTCTATGCGGAGTGGGCCCAGACAGGTGAACCCACGTGTGGATCTGCGCGGAGCGCTCCTCCCACACTGCCCACCTCCGAGTCTTCGTGCTGGAGCTGGGGCGGGGGGATGAATGGGACAGATGCGACGCTCGTGGCTTTAGCTGCGCACTCCTCCCTGGTTGGGGCGGGGGTGGAGTGGGGCGGCGGAGGTGGATGCTGCGGTTTCGGTGGCCCGACAGGCACAGAACTGGTGGCTCGGAGGGTGCACACGTGCACAGGGACTTGTGTGTGGTGTTTGGAGGCGGGTGTGCGTGTGTCACGTGGGCACAGGAGTGTGCCTGTGTGCATTACAGGATGGAGTGGTGTGTGCGGGCGGGTCACGCGGACATCGGCGTGCGCTTGCTCCGGGAGTGGGGGGTGTGTGTGTGTGTGTTTGTGTGTATCTTGAGGGTGCAGGGGTGTGTAGAGAAGGCTGCGTCCCGGGTCACAGGACTGTGCCTCGGTGGGCTCCTATGGGGCTGTATATCTGCCAAGTGGGCCGGGGGTGGGGGTGGGAGGAGCACACAGCTTGTGTCCTTGAGGGTGCACTGGCTGCCCCCACAGCCCTCACTCCGTCCTTCAGTGCATACAGACTGAGCACCCACTGTGTGCCAGACCGTGTCCTAGGCCCACAGACTCCGGGGACTCCTGCCCCTTCCTTGGCCTCTTACCCTCAGTCCCCACAGAAGGCAGAGGGATCATTTTTTAAAACCTCATCCAAATCGAGTCACTCCCCTACTCAAAACCTTCCTCTGGCTTTCGAGGTCTCCTGGTCTCTATCCAAAAAGACCCCCAAAGCCAAGCCCTGAGCCCCAGCCAGGAAGTGGCTCTCTGTCATGCACAGTGTGAACTTCTATCCTCTCCTCTGAAACCCATACTCAGCAATCATGAAAGAGCTTAAATGCCACCTCCTCCAGGAAGCCATCCCTGAGGCCAGGCACAGTGAATGACTGGGCCTTGTCATCCAGGTGTAACTCTGCTTGCCATCAGGTACCTCTCACACGTGGACACCCCACTCTGGTGACATCAGCCTCCTTGCTGTTCCTCAGACAGCGCAAGCACCGTCTCACCTCACAGCCTTTGCGGTTGCTGTGCCTAAAATGCCCTCCCCAGATGTCCACACTGTTCGCTCCCTCACTTCCTTCAGATTCTGCTCAAATCCTGCATCAGAAAGACCTTTCCTGATTGCCCTGTATAAATAGCACCCCCCAGTGCCTCACTCTTGATTCCCCTGACACGATTGTATTTCTTCTCCATAGCATGTACTGTTTGACATACCGTCTACTAATTCCTGGCTTTCTTGTTTGTTGCTTCTTGCCCCACTAGAAATTAGACTTCACCAGAGCAGGGACTTGGTCTTTTTGGTTCGCTGCTTTATTTCCGGGCACCTAGCACAGTGCCTGGGCACATACAGCAGGTGCTCAATGAGTTTTTCTCGCATGAATGAATGACTCTGGGTTTGCGTCCCAGAAGTCTGTGTCCCTGGCTGCCCCCCAGCCTGTGAGCCCCAGTCTGAGTCTAGGTCTCCTGCTCTTCTGTCCTCCAGATTCCAAGATCCCGGAAGGCCAGGTCTGGAAGAACTGGGACCAAATTTGCATGTTAGGAATATTCCCTCTAGCAACTGGTCTGGAGGATGGGGTGTGGTGGGGTTGGGGTGTGAGCCTGGAGGCGGGTGGCCTGTGTGGCGGAAACAGGGGGGAAGGAAAGTGGAGGTCTGCGTCTGGACTTTTTAAGGAGTTGGGCTCAGTGACCTCATCCAGCACAGCAGTGGGGAGATCAGGAAGGAGATGTCTGAACTGCCCTCCAGCAGCAAAGGAGAGGGAGGTGTGTTCTGGCAGAAGGCACAGCTTGGACAAAGGCCTGGCAGCAGAACAGAGTCTGCAGTTTGGGACTTGCAGCCAGAGTGGAGAGTAAGTGTGGGATTAGGGGGGATAAGGATGGGCAAAAGGGAAAAGATGGCTGATAAGGAGGGCTCCTGGGTTTCTGGGCTGGGAGAACTGGTGGGGGGGGGCACTCGTCTCAGCAATGGGGACAGAGGAGGAAGAGCAGACTCGGGGAAATGCTGAGTTGAATTGGAGCCTCGTTGGAACCGAGCTGCCAGGGAACACGGAGGGGAGGAGGCGCAGACCTGGTATGGAGGATGCGGAGGGGCAGAGGGAGAGGGGGAGGCCTGGAGACCATCAGCCAAGGGCGCTCAGGATGTGCTGAGGGCTGCCGTGCTGAATCAGGCACAGAGCCCATCTCGGTGCCTGGGGCCTCCCTGGGAATGGGGGGGCGGGGCGCGTCGTCACAGCAGGCGTCCTCGAGCATGACTTGGCACCAGACGCCTGGGCCTCCCTCGAGGGGACTGAGTCATCCCGGGTGGGGGTGGGAGCCACAGAGGCCACCCGTTGCCAGGGCCATCCAGACACTTGTCAGGAGCATAAACATGGCCCCTGTGAGGCAGCCCAGTGATGTCAAGGCCACTTTCTGTGTCTGGCCCGGGTGACTGGACCACCTCCTTACAGCTTTCCCTTCTGGCCTGCCCTCTGCCAGCCAGGGCCACAGCTTGTCTTGCCTAGATGATAGCTGGTCCCCTGCTCAACCTTGTCCTGAGGTTCTCAGCAGCCTTCCAGAACTCAGGGTGCGGCCTGACTAGTCCCTGAAGTCATCCCAGGAGGGGCTGCTTGAACCAGCGTGGATGAGAGCAGGATACACCTGCTCTGTCCTGCGCTGGGCCTCCTCCGAGGGACCCAGGTGATGAGGCACATCCTGAGGGGGAGGCCTGGCCAAGCAGGGTCTGGAGCCTGGGTCTGCATCCCTTGGGAATAGCCAGACACCTGCGGATGAGGGACACAGCCTGGGAGGAGAAGCCTGAGGGGGTAATGCGCCAGGCCACCTGGGAGCGGGGGCAGATGTGGGGCTGTGCTTTGTATGTACATCAGGGCTCGCCCTCGGTAGCTGTGCCACAGACTCGTCCCAGCTCCACGTCGCTCAGGCACAATCCGCTTCAACGTTCACAGTCTCATGCCTTTCCTCCCATAGCCCTGGGAGGCAGCACGATGGTGGCTATCTGTGCAATTCACAGATGAGCAAGCTGAGGCTCCAAGAAGTTCAGTGATTTGTCCAGACAGCACAGCCACAGGCTGGGAGGACAGACTGGGGTGGCAGTTTTCAGTGAGGGAGGGCCTGAGCCTGGCCATTCTCGGCTGCGGACCAGGCTGGTCCCTGGGAGGCTCCCCATGCCCATAGGAGTCCTTGCTCTGCCCTGGGCCTGGGTGCCAGCCTGTCTGTCCTTCTATTTGCCCATGTGGCTCCCAGCCACCTGCTGAGTCAGTTTCTACGTAGTGTGCACGGAGGCCTCAGCTTAGGGAGGGCCTTGAGAGACCCCCTGGGTGAGCCTCCAGAGAGGGGTGGGTCCTGCCCAAGACACACAGCCCAGCCCAGCAGGCAGCCCCAGGCTGGTAGACTGTTGACCATGTGGGAAGTTCAAACGTGACTCTGTGGGATCAGGTTCCTATGGCCCCCCGGGGGCGCAGGCCCCACCCCCCATTCTGGGGCACACATACACAAAGACCTAAAGGCACACAATGCACGTGAACACACTTATCCACGAGTATAGACCACACCCATAGATTTTTGTTTCCGTGCAGATGCCCTCCTGTGTGTGTTCCGCCGCCCCCGCCCCCCACCCCCCACACACGCTGTCACCCCGAGCCTACAGCCCTGCTCACACGTACTCTCTCACGCAGACACACGGCCCTGTCGCCTGGACACGAGGCAGGAACCTGGGGCCTCCCCGGGGCGCCTCCTGCACAGACGTGCTTAGTCACCTGAATTTGATCCAGGCGGGAGGGAGGGCGGAGGGCCTGACGTCAGCCCTCACAGCTGTCTTGTGCCGCCCGCGCATCCATCTGGGCCACCGCGTGTCCCAGGCAATCACAACAACAGCAGCACAACTCTGTTTTACGGGGCTTCGTTAGTGGCAGGGCTGGTTCTGAGCCCGGGAAGGGTGTTCACTCCTTTTCACAGCCCCGCGGGCGGGTGATACTGCTGTTAACCTCATTCTGCAGATGGGGAAAACCCAGGCAGAGTGCAGTCACCTGCCCATGGGCACATGGCCAGGAAGGAGCGTAGCCTGGCAGCCTGGCTTCAGAGCCTGGGTCCTCAACCAGGTAACAGGGCCCCAAACTGGAGCAGGAAGGCTCTGCCCTGACCTGCTGTGTGACCTCAGACCCATCCCTGCCCCTTGCTGGGCCCTACTTTCCCAATCTGAGAAAAGAGGGAAAGAGAGTTGAAGGAGGATGGCCTGTGGCTGGGGTAACAGCCTCAGGGAAATCTTATGCAAATTTGATGGGCTAGGGCAGCCTGTGGCCTCTGCCTGTGGTGACTCTCAGTCCCCTCGGTCACTGCTGTGGACAAGAGGACAGGAGTTCCACACACTGCCATTCGTTCCCTGCCATGGGCTGGGGCTTAGGCTCCTTGGGGTCTCCTCTCCCCTCTCTGCTTTTCCATCTGTCTAATGGGGCCAGGACTGTAATGATCACTATGGCAACCACTCATTCATTCAAAAAATATTTACTGCTACTCTGTGCCAGGCACTGCTGCTGACGCCAGTAATCTTATGGAGACGAGGCAGACAAGAGCCCTAACCTGTGGAGTTTATATTCTGGTGGGAGAAAAAGGGCCTACAGAGTGAGGGGGAGGGGCGGCAGGGTGAGCCACCTACAGGGTGGGCCAGGCTTGTAGGGCTCCCTTTAGCCTTGGCTTCTTCCTTCTTGCAGCCATCTGGTTCCCAAAGCCTCCCTGATGCTCTAATCCCATTCCACCTCCTCCAAGGAGGCCTCCATGATGCTCCAGCCCTACTCCCTTCCTCACCTACTTCAGAGAGTCCTCCCCAATGTTCTACTCCTACTTGCCACTCTCACCTCCTCCAGGGAGGCCTCCCTGATGCTCTAGCCTCACCAACCCCGACTCCCCTCACTCCTTTAGGTCCAGTGTCCATGTCTTTTCCTGTTGCCAGTCTAAATTCCCTTCTCCCTTCCTTTCCGCATGCCAACATCAGCTCCACCAGGCTTCCACTCATACAATACACTGTGTGCCAGGCACAGGGGGTCTGGACCACACCCTTACCCACAATCCATCTCCAAGTTTTGCTGTGGCCCTAGGAATCTGGGAAGGTCCTGCATCTGTGGTACAGATGGGGAGACTGAGGCTCAGAGTCAGGAAGGAGCTGCCCAGGGCCCACAGTAGGTTGGCAGGCAGGACTGGAACCCAGCCCAGGCTCCTCTGTGGCCAGTGGACTCCAGTGAACCCTGCCTCCTTGACATCTGTCAAAGCAAGGTGATGGGGGAATAAGGGGTGTAACGGAGACCATGTTCTCAAAATTGTTGTGTGGTGACAGCGCAAGTTACTACCAGACAGGAAGGGCAGAGGGTCAGGAGTCCACTTACTTCCTTTTCCTGAGAAGATGCGGAGTCTGGTCCAGGAAAGGGGAGGGGCATCGAGTGGGGTGGGGCCAGTGCTCAGCCTGGGGCAGAAATGGAGTCCCAGCCTGAGTATCAGGGTTCAGCCCTGGGTCAGGGTTCAGCCCAGAGTTGTAGTCGAGTGTGAGGGCTGGGGCTGGATGTTGAAGGTTGGTTTGGGGTTCAAGCTGGAGTTAGTCCTTGGCCTGGAGCCTAGATGGGGGCTCAGACTGCAATAGGGCCAGGGTGGATATAAGGCCAGGCCAGGGGGAGCATCTCAGCCTGAACAGATGTGGGGAAAATTTTAGCCACATGAATAAACTGGAAGGAAAAACCAGGAGAAATAAGTGCAGTGAAGTCTCTCTTCACAATCACCAAAGTAGCAGCCCCCTCCTCTAAAGGACTCTGTCCTGGGTTGCCGGCTCTGCTAGGGCAGGGAAGGGAGCAATGGGAGACTTGCCCTGTGGCCCTGGAGAGGTCTCCTGGAGGAAGTGAGACGGGTGGGAGAGGCTGGAGACCCAGGGAAGTCTTCCTGGAAGCAGTGACGGGTGGAGGGGGGTGCCTGGAGAATCAGGAGCCCAGCTCAGCTTCCAGGCGGCAACAGCAGCAGCATTGGAATGCTCTGTTGTCAGGGGGTGGGGCTGTGAGTCACTGGGCTGTCTGCTGGATGGGGGCCTGAGCTGACCTGGGGCTCTGTTTCTCCCAGTACTGCTGGGCCTCCAGTGTTCTGCCCATGTCTGTCTGTCCTGACTCCAGAATATCAGATTCTCCCTGCTTCCCTGTGAAGCCAGGAAGGCTGATGTGACTGTGCCTGTTTTACAGATGCGGACACTGAGGTCTAGAGGGCTGGTGTGCAGCAGAGCCAGATGAGTTCCTGGAATTCCTTTAGTTAGTAGGGAGACCTGAGTTTGGATGCTGGCAACCCAGGCAGTGGGAACAGGCCAGGTAAAGACATGGAGGTGGGACTCAGTTTGTGGCTACGATGGAAGAAGGGCCTGGAAATCTGACCTCCTTGCTCTGTGGCCAGGATTGACGGCTTCTCTGCCCTCTTTTCTCAGGTTCCCAATAAGGCTGCACAGAGGAACCCCCTGACTGTGGCAATGGAGGGGGGCCCAGCGGTCTGCTGCCAGGACCCTCGGGCAGAGTTGGTGGAGCGAGTGGCAGCCATGGATGTGGCCCACTTGGAGGAGATGGATGGCAGCCCAGAGCCCACCAGGAACTGTGTGGACCCTCCATCACGGGCCAGAGCTGCCTCCGTGATCCCCGGCGGTACTTCAAGATGCCCCGCCGCCCGGCCCAGCCTCTCGGCTAGGAAGTTCTCCCTGCAGGAACGGCCAGCGGGGAGCTGCCTGGAGGCCCAGGCTGGGCCTTACGCCACAGGGCCTACCAGCCACATCTCCCCACGGGCGTGGCGCAGGCCCACCATCGAGTCCCACCACGTGGCCATCTCGGACGCAGAGGTTGGTGGGGCAGAGCTAGGGGGTGCCCACGAGCTTTTCAGTAGTCCTCAGTGAAGACCCTTTGCAGTTCCTATCCCTGCCACACAGCTGTCTAGCCTTTGGTTTGCGTACCCCCAGAGCTGAGGAGCTCACTACCTCACTACCTGGTCTCTTCCCACCCAGGGGAACTTCATCTGAGCCAATTGCTGCCTCCTGTAAGTCTCACCATTCCCACCCCCAGTCCAGGCCTAGGAAATAGGTCCCTCCCTTCTTCCCCCAAGAAGTCCTCTTAGAGATTTGAAGATAGACAGTGCGTCCTCCTGTCCCCCAAGTCTTCCCCAGCTTGAGCCTTCCACCTCTAATCCTGCCTCTTAGAGTCTGCTCTGACTCAGAAGCTGCCAGCATGCTACCAGCCTCTGGGCTCCGTCCTTGCCACTTAGATCTGAAAGGGAACCCAAGTACGAGCAATCTACAGGCTTCAGAAGCTGAGCTTTTCACGCCTGAGCCAGGGCTCTGGTCTCCTGTCCCCAAGGCTCTCCTCATCTTTCTTGTCCATGCAGTCTCCTCATTCAGCTGCTTCTGGAAATACTTGCTCATGGGTTTCTCCCATCAGGGTCTCCCAGCCCCCAGCATCCAGGTAGGAATCAGTGCATTTTTTCCACCACTTCCTAGGGAGCAAAGCATAGGCGTGGTTCATCATTCATGTTTTCAAACATTGTCCAAGTCTCCTTGTCACTTTCGGCATCACTTTTGGCATTGGCACCACCTCACTTGCCTATGTAAACTTGAAAGGTTGGTGAGACCCAGGGTCTGGGAGCAAGGGGCCTGGGGCCAGGATGGGGCCCTGGACGTGCTCCTGGAGTGGGAGCAGTGCTGCTTCTGGATCAAGCTTTACCTGATGTCCTCTCTCTTTCCCCCACCAGGACTGTGTGCAGCTGAACCAGTACAAGCTGCAGAGTGAGATTGGCAAGGTAGGCCTGGGGGCAGGCCAGGAGCAGTGAGAACTTGTCTGGGGGATTTGCGGAGGCAGCCTGTCCAGATCCTCTGCTTGGCAAAATCCCCTCTCCTCCTCTGGGAATGTGAGGCTGGGCCAAGAAGGTCCTAGCCTGGAAATGAGGAAAGTTTTGTCCTCTATAGGAAACACCTGGGGTGGGGGGTGGGAGATGACTCCTGATTCCTGACTCCCCAGAGTTTTTTTGTTTTTTGTTTTTTTATAAATTTATTTATTTATTTGTTTTTGGCTGTGTTGGGTCTTCGATGCTGTGCACGGGCTTTCTCTAGTTGTGGTGAGCGGGGGCTACTCTTCGTCGTGGTGCACGGGCTTCTCATTGCGGTGGTTTCTCTTAATGTGGAACACGGGCTCTAGGCGCGTGGGCTTCAGTAGCTGTGGCACATGGACTCAGTAGTTGTGGCTCGCGGGCTCTAGAGCGCAGGCTCAGTAGTTGTGGCACATGGGCTTAGTTGCTCCGCGGCATGTGGGATCTTCCCAGACAAGCGCTCGAACCTGTGTCCCCTGCATTGGCAGGCGGATTCTTAACCACTGCGCCACCAAGGAAGTCCCCTCCCCAGAGTTTTTGATGGAAGGGACTGGGGAAGGCATAGAGCTGTGTTGAGCCCGGCAGGGGCAGTGACCAGGGCATAGGAGCCCTCTCCCTGCCCGCCTGAAATTTATGCCCACTGGTGGCAGGGGTGGAGATGGGAAGCGGGAGGAGGGGCCTGGAGCCGTTCAGGCTCTCCTTCTCCTGGGCTAGTCCTGGGGGAGGCTGTCCTGTCCAGTGGGGGCTGACCTGTGTCTATCTGCAGGGTGCCTACGGCGTGGTGAGGCTGGCCTACAACGAAAGTGAAGACAGGCACTATGTGAGTCTGGGGATAGCTGGGCCCTAGGAGGCTGGGCCCTAGGAGCTGGGCCCTAGGAGGCTGGGGGGTGGGCAGAAGCTGGGCTAAGACAGAGGACAAGGCTGCCTGTGAACGGAGTGAGGTCCCTCTAGTTGCGGCATGCAGGCTCTTTAGTTGTGGTGCGTGGGCTTCATTGCCCTGCGGCATGTGGGATCTTAGTTCTCTGACCAAGGATCGAACCCACGTCCCCTGCGTCGGAAGGCAGATTCTTAACCATTGGACCACCAGGGAATTCTCTGAATGAGCTTCTTGACCCTGGGAATATGCAAGCAGAGGCTGGATGCCTCCAAGGGGAGAGCTCTAGAAAGGCTTGTTGGGGGGAATAGGGGTAAGGCCTAGGTTCAGGTATGGCTACCTCCTATCCCAGCATAACTGCAGCCAGTCCATAGCCTCAGTGCCAGTGGCAGATGCTCGTGTGCCTTTCTGGACCTCAGTCCACATGTAACCAGCCTGTTCTAACCCCTGGTGGCTTCACACAAGTGACATGTCTGCCCCTCCCTCCTCAGGCGATGAAAGTTCTTTCCAAGAAGAAGTTACTGAAGCAGTATGGCTTTCCACGTACGTATCTGTCCGGTCCTGGGCTTGGGAGCTCCTGGCCTGGGGGCATAGGAGGAGGAGACCTCGGAGGCTGGTTTTTGTTACGACTGGGGATAGACAGGGAGAGCGTGAGCAAAGGCCTGGTGGTGGGACTGTGCTTGGGGGGTTGAGGCCAAGGCCATGGTCTTGCAAGATTCTTGCCTGAGGCTGGTCACAGGGCCGTGGTGAAGCCCAGCCTTCTGCAACTGGCTGGACCCCCCTTCCTGGTCACAGGTCGCCCTCCCCCTAGAGGGTCCCAGGCTGCCCAGGGAGGACCAGCCAAGCAGCTGCTGCCCCTGGAGCGGGTGTACCAGGAGATTGCCATCCTGAAGAAGCTGGACCATGTGAATGTGGTCAAGCTGATCGAGGTAGGTGGTGAGTCAGTGAGGCCTGTGGAGTAGCCTCTGGTGCAGGGGGCGCTTGGCACGGACCCAGGGGTCCTGCTGAGGGAAATATGCCAAAGGCAGGGCCAGAATTGGGGTGGGGACTGCCGGGAGGCTTCTGGGGTCAGTTCAGGCTGGTCTGGGATGTTCTCAAGTTCTCATGGAGGGGGACGAGCTGCCCCAGAGGCAAGAAGTGAGGGAGGCAGGAGGGGAAGAGGGGCTGGGTGCCGTGTGGTGAACCCAGGTCAGGGCCAGTGATTTCTGAGGCCTCATCTGCCTGGTGCCTGCATAGTTCCTGCTCCATCGTCCAGGGTGGCTGCGGAGCACACTACGGGTCCTGGGGCTGGTGAGGATGAGGAAGCCTGGGATGCCCACCCCATAACTCCCCAAGACTCACCCTCATGTCTGCTCCCTCTCACCAGGTCCTGGATGACCCAGCTGAGGACAATCTCTATTTAGGTGAGTGACCCAGCTCATCCCCAAAGCAGCTTACCCCGGTGGGTCTGAGTGCTCCCCGGGGACACACTTGACGTTCAGATGGGCCATGTGCAACGCACTGACCTCCTGGGGGCAGGGAGGAAATACATGTTCTCAAGGACCAGATTCTCTTGCCCAGCCCTGCTGAGCCAGGCTCAGAATATCCAGTTAGATTCAACAAATATTCCCAAGCCCCCACTCCACTGATCGGAGAGATGGTGGATCAGATAGATACAGGAAGTAGGCTATGTGATGTGGGTTCCCAGACTCCATCTGATAACTCTGTGCCTCAGTTTCCTCACCTGTAAAATGGGGATAATAATGGTATCTACCTCATAGTGTTGATGTGAGAAGTAAATGAGTTATTATATACAAGACACATTAGCTATTATTAGTAATAGTATGCAGTTGTTATTACTTAAGTCCTTGGTGCCTGATTCAGGGCTGGGCTTAGCGGCTCTCAGGGAATGGGCCAGAAGGAACACTGGCTTAGGAATCAGAGGCCAAGTCTTTAGCCTCCACTCCCTCTCCTATCTGCCTATCTGCTATGACCTGTGGGAAAACTCCTGCCCCTTCTCTGAGGTTCAGTTTCCCCCCTATAAAAGGGGTCTATGTTGATGGTCCTCACTCGGCACCTGAGAATCTAGTGAGGCAGGTCCATAGTCGACCCACTCTCATTTACTTCCTCTGATACCCTGGGACCCCTGTCCTATCCCTCCCTCAAGTATGCCTGGATGCCTGCCCCCTCTCCCACCCTCCAGAACAGGGAGGAACCTTGGCATCGGCTGTTTTTTCAGCCTGGCTGCACCTTACCTACTCTTCTTTTCTTCTCTTTTCTTTCAGTGTTTGACCTCCTGAGAAAGGGGTGAGTTCCCCATCCCGATCAGGCAGGTCAAGTCTTCCTTTCCCTCCCTGTATCCCTAGTCCTGGGGTCAGCTACTCTAGTGAAAAAAAGAGGTCCAGGCTCTGTCCTTAGGGAGCTGTGGTCTGGGTTGGGAAGTGGGGGCAGAACGAGAGACCAAGAGGATGATTCTTTGAAGGCCGGTGGGGTCAGTGAGACTGGAATAGCCAGGGAGGCCTCAGGAAGAGGGCGTGGGTTTCGAGCCAGGCCTTGAAGAACTGGAAAGAAGATTTTGATGGAGAAGAGGGAGAAGAAAGGAATATTTCTCCAGCAAAAGTATAGAGATGGAACTCAACTCTCATCTGTATTCAAATCACAAAGAGTTCTTTCAGTTTTACAAGTTTGTGAGTTGGGTGGCTGGGACCCCATTCACTCCCATTTACAAGAAGGGAAGCTGAGGTTCAGAGAGGGTAAGTGGCTTGCCCAAAGTCACACAGCAAGTCACTGATGAAATCTAGGGTTGTAACTCATGTTTGCCTTGTCTGACCTTCTCAGGGTATGTGCAGAACAGCAGACATGCAGTAAAGGGCACGGGGCTGGGTGGACTGGGGGCCCTAACTGCCAAGGCCTTGAATACAGGCTGTGACTTGTCTCTCTGCCTGGGAGGCTACCTAAAGACCAATTTGGGGAAGGGGCAGGGAGTGGTGTCCTTTTAAGACTCAGGGGCTTCCAGCATTTTTGACCTCCCTTAAAAGTAAGAAATACAAGTTTTACATTGCCATCCATATCTGTAATTGAAACCAAAGTTTTATAAAACAGTGTATTACATGTGATAGACTCTGATATATTCTACTTCATTAGGAAAAAAAAAAAAAAAAAAGCAGTAGGCATCCACTGAATTGATTTCATGACCTTCTTGGTCCTGGACCTACAGTTTGAAAACACTGCCCTAAATGTCATCTTCACAACTGTTTGATTATAGATAATTAAGTACTTAGAAGAAGGAATACCAAGCCAATCAGAAATTAAGATAAAGCTAATTTGAAATTGTAGTCATTGAAAAGGGATATTTGCGTCTATGCGTGTTTTCAAATTTTCATTATATGGGAGAAGAAGCTACTATCTTGGGTTTTAGGGACCCGTTCGAGCATAGAGGGCTCCCAAAAGGTCCCGAGGGGTCTGTACGGCCCAGCCCCTGTTCCCCTCCACCTGACATCTGCCTTTACTCATCCTGATTCCGGCTAAACATCCCTCCTCCCCGCCCTCCCCATAGGCCGGTCATGGAAGTGCCCTGCGACAAGCCCTTCCCCGAGGAGCAAGCTCGTCTCTACCTGAGGGATATCATCCTGGGTCTTGAGTACTGTGAGTGAGGGGCTGCCTGCCCCCCTGGGGCTGGAGACCCGGGGGGAGTGGAGGGGACACAAGAGGAGACGGAGCCCAGGCTGAGCAGGCTCTGAGCAGTTCCTGTCAATCAGTGCTGATCTACCAATCATCTTTAGTTGGGGGTGGGGAAATGGGCGTGTGAGCGGGGCCGAAACTTCCTGAACAGGTAGGGTGGCGGCAGACTTCACTGGGCATGCGCCAGGTCCTTCTCGGCGCCTGGTCGTCACCGCGTCGGCCTGCGCCTTGGATGTTCAGCGTGTATCTCACCTCTGCTGAATTCTTAGCCAAGCTTAGCCTCTCCACTGGGCCTCGAGAGCTGTGGGAAGGAATTTATGTCCAGCGGCTTGAGGAAGAGTCTGTCCTGGCATGGGGCCAGTGGGTGGTAGCAGAGTCGGTTTACTGTGAGGGGCCCTAAGGTGATGAGAGCTCAGAAGGGAGGATGTTAGTTTAGCCTCTATCATCTGTGGAATTCATTTATTCATTCATTTATCCATTTACGAGTACCTACTAAGTGCCAGCTGGGGGCGTGTAGATGCCAAAGACCCAGAAGTGATCTCAAGGATCTTGCAGCCTAGTGGGAGGGGCGGGAACCTAAGCAGTGCCTGCCAAGGCTGGGGAGGCACAGGGGCTGTCAGAGCACTAAGGGACCAGGGGTGGCTTCCTGGAGGAGGCCACTTATGAGCAGGGTCCTGAAAGATGAGTAGGAGTTCGTTGGGTAGTTTGAGGCATGGTGGGAGGGAGTACACCAGGCGGAGAGAACTGCATGACAGCGGCACAGAGGGGAGTACTATTTGAGACTGGGAGAAGTTCAATTTGGTTAAGTCCAACCTGGGAGCCAGGGTTAGGGAAAGGCGGTGCTGTAAACACTGTCCAGGCTGCACGTGAGGGCTGGGAATGCCTCCATAGAGGACTTTCATGACTTCATCCTGTCAGCCTTGTGAGCCCCTGAGGGCTTCGAGCAGGGGAGGGGAGTGATAGGATTTACGTCTTGGAAAGCTCTGTCTGGCAGCATATGGTGGCTGGATGGAGGGCAAGAGGCCACCAGCTGGTCAGGGAGGAGGCTGGTTCTACAGCCCAACTGACAGATGGTGAGGCCTGGATTAGGGCAGTGGCAGCGGGGAGCATATGTGAACGAGGTGGGGTGGGCAGCATTGGGTGACTAACTGGTCATGGGGAGAAGAGGGCCCGCAGACACCTAGGGTTCTGGCCTGGTTTGGGGAGTGGGGCACAGCCCATCCCTCTGAAATCTCAGCTTGGTTTATCAGAAGCATATTCTCTCCCTAGGGGGACAGGTGAGGACCAGCTGAGGTTTGACCTGCAGTGACTGTCTTTATCTCATTTGAGCCACTCCAGTGCCTTCATTTTAATGCTGTCTTTGTACCTATGGGGAAACTGAGGCACAGAGAGGGGAGGGCTTTGCAGAAAGTCCTAACAAGGGCCTAGAGGTGTGAGAAGGGAGCATTTCACCCTGGTGTGGTCGGCAGCAGACACAACCCTATACCAGCTCGGCTTCCACCCACTTCTTGTCCTGGGCCTGTTGTCTCCCATCCTCTCTCCCTGCAAAAAAAAACAAAACAAAAAAGCAGAAAAAACAAGCTAATCCCATCTGGCTCTTGGGTAAAGCCTCATCAAGACCCAGCTAACCATGATGAAGGGCTTTCTGGAGTGATCCGGTCAGCACCAGGGACTGGACAGGCAGACAAATGGTGGCACCCGGTGCTGAAGACCCGCCTTGTGATTCTGGCCCCCGGAAGGGAGAGCTGAGGCTGCCCTGGGAAGGCCCTGTGGTCGGGGAGGCTCAGGCCTGATTCTTACAGACGGGGCAAGTGCAGCCATGCAGGTAGGAGAAGCAGTCGGATCTGGAATATATCTCACAGGTCCAGTCCTTAGAACTTGCTGCTGAATTGGATGTGGGGTCTGAAGGAGAGAGCAGTTGAGATTTTTGGCCTGAGCAGCTGATAATATGGCCATTAACTGAATGGGAAAGACTAGAAGAGGAGCAGAGCTTTTCTGTTCTGTTTGTTTGGCGGTGGTGGTATGTGTGTGTGTTTAGGCGGGGGGGAGGGGGGCCGGGGGGGGGGCGGGGGTTGCAGACAAGAGAAATCAAGTTCTCAATTAAATATGTGATTGACAAATACTGAGGTATATGTTGAGATGTCTATGGGATATCCATGTGGATAAAGAGCTGGGAGTTCAAGTGAGATGCCAGGGTTTGAGATAAGAATCTGAGCCCACTTTCCATGGTCAAATACACAGCCTCCTGAGCCTCTGTGTTCTGATGGGTGTGTGTCAAATGCTTTGTGTGTACCTGGCACATAGGAGGCAATCGCTATAGGGCCATGGGTCCTGTTGTTATTCTTATTAATATATGATGCTCACTCCCTCTGCCCCCAGCCTTCCTCTCCTTCTCCTTCCCCCTCCCCTTCCCTCCTTCCCATTCCATCTTCCCTCCTCTCCAACATCCTGCGGTCTGTTGGTCCAGGGGACCGTATTTGTTGAGCAGGGAGCCCATAAGTGGATGGCTGTGGGATGAGGTCAGTGCCTTTTCTCTGCTGGGACATCCCTGGCCGTCTCAGCCTGAGCTGCCCGTCTCTTCCCGGCAGTGCTGGACCCAGGAAGCAGGGTGGGCGCTCAGCCTACTAGAGAGGGCAGACCCTTACCCCGGCCACATTCATCCCGGCAGTCCCAAGGCCTGGGGTGCCCTCCCTCTCCAAAACTGCATCAGCCCAGAGTCCCTAGGGCTGAGGCGGTACCTCTGCAGGATACCCCACAATCCCACCCTCAGTCCGAGGAACAGGGACAGCTGTGACAGGCTGGGTGGGGGGATGGAACTGGGGAAAGATTTTGATGGGCTTCAAGCCTGTAGACAACACTCACATGGGAGGGCCAGGGATGGCCTATGGAGGACCCCTTCCCCCAGTTTCCTCTGACGTCCACCCTCAGTGGCAGGTGCCTTGATTGCCATGGAGAGAGCACTGGACTTGGGGTCCAAAGATTCCTAAGAGTCCAGTCCTGGCTCTGTTACTAACAGCCTAGGTTAGTGTCTTCACTGCATAGCTGAGCAGGGGGCCCTGAAGTCCTCTTCCGAGGTCCTCGAGAGCTGCATGTGTGCGGCGGACAGGAAGTCCCAGCTCCTTTTCTCCTGGAGTTTGAAGCAGCCTCCACAGCCAGGCGAGAGCAGGTGGGGGGTCTGGGCGGCAGGGCCCCAGGCCAGCGCTCGAGCTGCCTCTCTCTGCAGTGCACTACCAGAAGATCATCCACAGGGACATCAAGCCATCCAACCTGCTCCTGGGGGACGACGGCCACGTGAAGATCGCCGACTTCGGCGTCAGCAACCAGTTTGAGGGGAATGACGCTCGGCTGTCCAGCACGGCCGGGACCCCAGCGTTCATGGCCCCTGAGGCCATTTCTGAGTCCGGCCAGAGCTTCAGTGGGAAGGTGGCTCCCAGGACCCGGGCTGGGTTGGGGTTCAGGTGGAGGGGTGGGAGTACGTGCCACGGGGTCCCATTTCCAACCTGAGGGTGCCAGGGTCCTCATGTCTCAGGAGGGACCGAACATGGTCCCCTCCCTCACGTTTGCCTCCTTCTGGAGTCCGACAAACTCCCCCAACTTGGGCCTCCTCTCGTTCTCCAGCAAAACGGCCCCAAGTCTTCCCTGCAGGTACTTCCCGCCAGCTGCTCTGTGCTGAGTTCTGGGCTGGGCTGTGGAACAGACGGAGCCTGGACGGCCCAGCTCCCTGCCCTTCTGGTCATGGTGCCAGGGCAGGAGAGCTCGTGTCTGGGGGGACATCAGAGGTTCCCCTGACTTCTTGGATACGGCAGCCTTTGAACTAGGCCTTGAAGAATGGGGAGAATTTGAGCAGGAGGTGGAGCCCAGAGAACAGACAAGAGAACTGAGGGGCACAGCGGGGCTTGGGCAGAGTTTAAAGGGTCTGGAAGTCCTAAGGGTCTGGGCTTTGTCCTAAGTGACAGAGGCAGTGGCAAAGCTTTCTGAACAGGGACTGTGGTTCTGTGTGTCCCCGGGCACATCCTGCTCTACCCTGTGAAGTATTGGCTGCCCCACTGTGGTCCTGCCATGGAGGAAATGGTCGAGAGGCACTTGGACACGTGTGTGAGTATGGAGCTCAGGAGATGGCTGTAGATAGAGATGTTTTTTTTTTTTAACTTTTAATTTTGATATAATTCCAAATTTACAGAAAAATTGCAAGAATAATACAAAAAACTCCCCTATATCTTTTATTCAGATTCACCAATTATTGACATTTTGTCCCATTTACCTTTTCACTGTCTCTCCCTATATTTATAGAAGTTGGAGACATTATGCCCCTTTATCACTAAATACTTCTGGAGATATTTTCTGAGAACAAGGACATTCTCTTACATAACCTCAGTACAGTTATCAAAGTTAGGACATTTATCATCGATAAAAGACTGTTATCTAATCGACCTTATTCAGATTTCATCAGTTGTCCCCATACTGTCCTTTAATGCCTTTTCTTTTTCTGGTCCAGGATCTGATTCAGGGTCAGTCACTGCATTCACTTGTCACGTCTCTTTGGGGTCCTTTAATCTGGAAAAGTGGCTTGGCCTTGACATGTTTGAAGAGAACAGGCCTGTTATTTTGTAGAATGATGTCAGTTTGCGTTTGTCTGGTGTTCCCTGATTGGATTCAGATGAGGCATCTGTGGCAGGAATACGGAGGCAGAGATTTAAGAATCATTCACATAAGAGAGAAAGTGGATACCAGGAGAGGAGGTGGGGTTCCAGAGGAGGAACTTGTAGAGAGAGGGAACATTCAAGGGCACAGGAAAGCCCCAAGGGGTTGTGGAGGTAGCTGAGGGCCAGGGGCTGTTCTGGTGTCGGAAAGAAGGTGGATGGTGGCTTTTCCAGTGGATCATCAGGAAGAGGGATGACTTCTAGAAGCCAGAGCTGGTTTAGCGAGTATAAGTTCAACATATACTGTTGTTTCTGGGGTGCGTCTGTGTCGTGCGTACAGCAAATGCGACCCTGTAGATGAAGGGGGTTTTGTACCTGTTGAGCTGGAAACATGTCTGGTTTGGGCCCATTCCAAGGAGACTTGGAAACCCTTGACAGCAAGGGCCCTGGTCTGGCTGTCCCTGTGTCCCCAGTGCTCAGCACAGGGTCCAGCATGGAACAGGGGCCTGGGAGTGTTTGTTGAGTGAATACATGACTGAGGAAGGAGGTTCCCCACTTGCCCTCTCCCATGGCCCACTGAAGCTGGGTGACCAAGGGGTGTCAATTCCTTTTGGGGGACTGATATGAGCTGTTTCTTTCTAGGCCTTGGACGTGTGGGCCACAGGGGTCACGCTGTACTGCTTTGTCTATGGGAAGGTGAGTGCTGGGTGGGCTGGCAGAGCTGGGGCAGCCCTGGCACCATGGGCTGGGCACCATGGGCCAGGATGCATGACAGATGCAGGCCCTGCCTTTGTGTCCTTAAGTAAAGTGACTTTTGAGAGAGCCCACCCAGCTCAAAGAAGACGGAAGGAAAAGGGACTTTTCTGTTCTCCTCGTGTCCCCTTGGGGGGATGGATTCATGTGCAGGAGTCCTGGGACAGCAGACATCCCAAGGGAGGTATAGATGGTGCCATTCATTCATTCACATATTCACTCATTCATTCATTCAACAAATTGTCCTT
Source organism: Balaenoptera borealis (assembly GCF_965194805.1). Taxonomy (NCBI): domain Eukaryota; kingdom Metazoa; phylum Chordata; class Mammalia; order Artiodactyla; family Balaenopteridae; genus Balaenoptera; species Balaenoptera borealis. Next base: position 49,526,216 of record NC_138879.1, on the reverse strand, counting down.
GACCTCTGCTCTGGGTCAGGCCGGACACCCAACCTTGACGTGCCGAGATCCCTGTCCGCAGGTGCTCCCACTCCAGGGACCGTGCTGAGGCATAGGAGGGAATCTCAGGGGACATGTTCCCAAACGTCAGGCCCCGGCAGTGCAGGCCTTGCTGCGAGTGGTTGTCACGCACTCATTCATTCAGCCCACATTTGTTGAGCATCTCCTGTGGGCTAGGACCTGAACAAGTTAGACGAGGTCCCCCCCATCTCACTAGGAGCCCGGAGCTGCCCCCAGCGAGCTGAGGCGCTGGGCCCCGCATCCTTTGTCTCTCCCCACCGCAGTGCCCATTCATCGATGATTTCATCCTGGCCCTGCACCGCAAGATCAAGAATGAGGCCATCGTGTTCCCAGAGGAGTGAGTTGTCCACCACGGGCCCCGCCCACCCCCAGGGAGGCGTGTCTGGGTTTTAGCAGAGCTTTTGTCCTTTCCGGGCCCCACCCCAGCCTGCAGATCTGGAGGTTGGGGTGCTGCTCCCTGGGAGCAAATGGAGGGAGATGTGAGCGGGGTCTCAGACATCTGGGTTGGATCTCATTGAACAGATGGGAACTCTGAGGCTGGGAGTGGGGCAGGGATGACCCCAGGTCACACATTCATCCTGCTGCTTCACTGAAGGCCTCCAGGAGGCCAGTGGCATCAACCCCATGCAGACCCTGCACCCGTGGGGAACCTCCACCTTCTCCACACGGGGTGGGGGAGCTTCACGATGCCAGTGCGCTCCCCCGTTTCACAGATGGAAAAGTGGAGGCTCAGTGGGCCTGGGATTTGAAGCCACTCCCTCCCCCTTGCCCCTTCCTTTGTGACTGAGGTCTCTGAGCCCAGAAGGACTGTTTGGAGAGGCCTCCCCACCCATCCACGGTTCTTCCGATTATGATGCCAGCTACCATGGCAGCCAGCCGGAGTCCCCTAGCGCCTCACTTTTCAGGGCCCTTTTACCATCTGCGCAGAGTGCCCAGGTCAGAAACCAACCTGGGAGTTGTTCTCGGTGTCCCTGCCCCTCGCACCCATTTCCTGTCCGGCCCCAAGCCGTGCTGATTCCATCTCTTACATTTCTCTTGGTTCCATTGCCAACGGCACCCCCTGCCTAGTTCAGGCCTCTGCCTTGTCCAACTGACGCAGTCAGGCCAGAGTGACCCTGATGAAGTGCAACAGATCTCACTACGCCGCCTGCTGAAAGTTTTTCCAAGGCTTCCCAAAGCCCACAAGAAGAGGCACGCCCTGGCCCGGGCATTCAGGGACCCCTGGGTCCCCCCACCTGCTCACCTGCCGCCGGCTCCCCGGTCCCTGCTGCCATCCCCACGGCACTGGCTTCCTCCCCTTTCCTGTGACTGCCTGTCTCCCAGCCTTCCCCCACCACTGCCACTCCCCCCTCCCCCCCCCCCCCCCCCCGCCCCACCACGGTATATCCTTCTCCCCAGCCCAGGAGTTTGAAAAGGGATTAAGTGTCTAGGACAGCAGAGGGAGCCAAGGTCATAGCCCTGAGAGTAGGTTCCTTCTCCCAAGAATTGAAGTAGCAACGAAGCCTGAAGTTTAAGCAGAGACAGTCGAAGCTGATGTGGGGCTGAGTGCTGCTCTCCTCCCCCTGAGTCTCACCCCTGCCCTCCCTCTTCTGGGTGGCGGTGAGCCTCGGTTTCCTCCTCTGTCAAATGGGTATCTTCCCTGGCCGCCTCCCAGGCGGAGGAGAAGATAAGATGGTGAGTGGGGGCGAAGACCTCTTGGGGGTCCCATAAAGCAACTCTTCTCACATTATCCTTGCCATCTCTGCCTCCCAGGGGGTGTCCAGCACCCATGGGACCCCGTTTGTGTCTGTGACCTCTGCCCCCTGAGGAAGACTGCTTTACTTCATACTCAGGGGAGAAGGATATCCATACGCTTGTTCTGGAACTCTCTCCTTCCACCCTGGTACCTTTGGGGGTGTCCCTCCTGCTCTCTGAGAAGGAGGGTCGGTGGTGTCTCTGCCCTGGTGTGCACTGATCAAGGAAGCCTGGAGCAGGGTGGGATGGAGAGGTGGGAAGCAAAGGACCATCAGCTGTCTCTCCCTCATCTCCTTCCTTCCCCTTCTTTAGGCCAAAGGTCAGCGAAGAGCTCAAGGACTTAATCCTGAAGATGCTAGACAAGAACCCTGAAACAAGAATTGGGGTGCCAGACATCAAGGTTGGGGAACCAGAGGTGCTGGGCTGGGCTGGGGCACAGAACACAGGCCTCGGTTTCCCCTTCTGGGGAGCCTTACACTGGGGACATCTGTGTATTGGGTTGGGGTTTGGGGTTTTTGGGCTTTGGACCCTCAAGGCGACTGCTGGTGGAATGCCTGGGTCCCTTGCTCGCCGACGTCTGTCGCCTGTGGCCCTGACCCTCCCTGCCCTCTGCTCCGCAGTTGCATCCCTGGGTGACCAAGAATGCGGAGGAGCCCCTTCCCTCGGAGGAGGAGCACTGCACCGTGGTGGAGGTGACCGAGGAGGAGGTGAAGAACTCAGTCAAGCTCATCCCCAGCTGGACCACAGTGGTAAGAGCATGGGGGTGGAAGGCGCCGACTCCTGGGAGGGCCTGGGGTGGGGCGTGGCTGCCGCCTGAGACTAGCTCTGTGCTCGGCCCTGTGGGGGGCAGAGGGCTTCCTGGTTGGCCAGCCCGGATGCTGGGCCCCTGAGGCCACCGTTCCGCTAGAGGCCCACAGGAACAAGGTCACGTTATTCAGCCTCGTGGGAGGGAGACCAGGAGGTGTGGTGAGGAGAGCGAATGATTTAAATATACTGCCCTCACTGAGTGTCAACATTCACCACGACCGGAGAAGCATTTCCTTCCTTCCTTCCTCCCTCCCTCCCTCTCTTTCTTCCTTCCTAACGTTTATTGAACTTCTGCTATTTTCTAGGCACTGGACTAGGTGCCAAGGACATGACAGGGAAAAGGCCTAGGTTGCCTTTGATTTGGAGACGTGGTCCCGGGGCCCCCGCATGTCAGGCAGACGCCACCTGTGTGCTCCCTCCGCTCTCCTCTCATGTTTCAGCTTTTCGCATCCTCCTCTGGACATCTACCACATTAACAGTTGGAAGTTATTAACGTAGCCCCTGATGGCCATCTGGTTTTTTTTGGGGGGGACACGGAGAGCCATGGCTTTCCCTGCGCTGAGGTTTCACAGTGAGTCGGGGTGAGCACAAGGCCAGGAGAGCGAGCTGGGGCCTGTGCCTGGCATGGGGTCTGGCCTGTGCACTTCATGCCTCCCTACTGGGTCCAGTAGGGCCAGCGGGCTAAAGTCCTGTGCTCTACAGAGCTCCAGGGCTGTATGGGGTCCCTGGAATTGTCAGCTCCCGTAGGGTCCCTATTTCCACTTCCCTGGTCTTAACCACCATACTCTCTTTTCTTTTTTTTTTAATTTATTTTATTTATTTATTTTTGGCTGTGTTGGGTCTTTGTTGCTGCACGTGGGCTTTCTCTAGTTCGCGGCGAGCGGGGGCTAGTCTTCGTTGTGGTGCGTGGGCTTCTCATTGCAGTGGCTTCTCTCATTGTGGAGCATGAGCTCTAGGCGCGTGGGCTTCAGTAGTTGCGGCACGCGGGCTCAGTAGTTGTGGCTCACGGGCTCTAGAGCACAGGCTTAGCAGTTGTGGCACACGAGCTTAGTTGCTCTGTGGCATGTGGGATCTTCCCAGACCAGGGATCGAACCCGTGTCCCCTGCATTGGCAGGCGGATTCTCAACCACTGCACCACCAGGGAAGCCCCATACTCTCTTTTCTAAACCACTGGAATCGCCTCCCAGGTTGTCCCCCTGCCCTTCCTCCACGCTTGCCCCCACTACAGTTAACACTCAACTCAGCAGCCAGGGTGGTCCAGTGACCTGGTCATGTCCCTTCTCAGCTCAGACCCTGCTCACTCAGGCTCCCATGTTGCTCAGAGTAAGAGCCATGCTCCTGACTGCCTGCCAGACCCTGCGTGGCCTGCCTGCCCCCCTTTCCCCTGCCCACCTCCTCTCCTCCCTCCATTCACTCCGACCGTGGAAGCTGCCGCCCCAGTGCCTTTGAACATCCCTTCCCTCCACCTGGGGTCCTCTGGCCCAGATGTCCGCAGGACCGCTTCCTCATCCCTTCAGGTCTTCGCTCCACAGTCACCTTCTCAGTGAGAAGTGAGTGAACCTTCCTGGCCCCTTATCGAAAATTCCAGCCTCCTCTTTGTCATACCTTATCCCCCTTCCTTGTTTTATTTTTTCCTCCTGAGCCCTTACCACTAACTAACATATATTCTACTGATCTGTCTTATTTATTGCCTGTCCCCGCAACTAGAATATAAGCTCTATGAGGGCAAGAATTTTTGTCTCATTGTGGTCCCGGTGCCTCGAATAGTGTCTGGCATATGTAGGCGCTCAATAAATACTTTCTGTTGGAAGGAAGAAGGAAGGAGGGAAGAAGTGAAGGCACCCCGATGCTATGTTGGTGTGTGAGAATTTGCGTGCGTGTGGGCAGGAGGATGGAGCTGTCCTTGTAGCGGGAGGAGGGACAAAGTCAGAGAGCTCGGGCACAGCAGCCTGTCCCCTCCTGGCACCCCCCCAGGCCACTGCGCAGCTCCTCTCTGGCCCCTGGGACAGCCTCTTCTCGACTCCATCCTTCCTGTGTAGCCAGAAGGCATTTCCTAATTGCACTCCCCATGCCCTCAGCCTGGCATTCCAGACCCTTCCTGGTCTGCTCCTGGCCTCTGTGCCCGCCACGCACCAGATGCACCGGGCTCCTCGCCGTTCCCAGAATTCACCCTCAACCACCTCCCCTCCGTGCTCTTGCCATTTCTTCTGCTTGGGATGCTCTTCCTTGCTCTGCCCAAGGAAAGGGAGCTTCAGCAGGGCCCACCCAGTAGCCTCCCCGTCCGGGAGGCAGGGTGGAGGCTGCCAGTGAGTCTGGGAACCCGGGGCCTGTGTCCCTCACGCTGATGTGTCTTCCCCAGATCCTGGTTAAGTCCATGCTGAGAAAGCGTTCCTTTGGGAACCCGTTTGAGCCCCAGGCGCGGAGGGAGGAGCGATCCATGTCTGCCCCGGGAAGCTTATTGTCGTAAGTACTGGTGGGCTGAGGCCTGCAGGGTGCTCCCTGCGGTGGGGTGAGGCCTGTGGCCCCTCCCCTCACTCTCAGCATCACCAGGCTGTGCAGGCTGAGCCCGGAGCCTGGGGACTCGGCCAGGCCTCAGAGCAGGGCCCTGTCTGCACCTCTGTTCTCAGCCCACAGCAGCCTAGTCGAGGTTTGCAGGCAGACCTCTTTGTAGAACGTTGGTCTGTGTGTGGAGGGAGGGACACTTCTGCTGACTCTTCCTGGTCTGGGGGCGGGGTGGGTCAGCTGCCTTCCTGAGTGGCCTGTGCTGTACATCTGGCCATTGCCGAGGCCGTGCACCCAGTCAGCACTTCGTAAATGCTTGCTCAGCGAGTAAGGACAGGCAGGCTGGTGACGACGATGATGGGCCAGGGAAGAGGAACCCCCAGTGCTGCAGGCTCCCGCCTGAGAGCCCGGCAGGTACATTCGCCACCTCCCGGGGGAGGGCAGAAAAGCAGTTCCCCAGACCTCCGTGGGCCTTGCCCTCAGCATTTCCACCTTCTTCCACTGAAATAAAAGTTTGGGATGCTGACAAGGCCTGCTGGAGTTTGCGCACAGACCTGCAGAGAGAAAACAGTAAGGGGGTCCTGGACCAGAATGTGGTCCTGGGACTTGGGTCGCCTTCCTCTAGCCTGCGAAGGGAGCTGCGGGACAGAGGGGCTGTGCCAGCCAGCCCGCTCTGCGGAGGAGATGTGCCCCCCTGGGAGGTGAGCGGCGGCCGCCGTCCAGGTACTTCGGCCTCTGGGGAAGGAGCAGTTTCACTTGTGCCGTCCAGGGGCCCAGATGTGGGTTTCGTCTGTGTGAGACCACCCTTTTCAGACGTACGGGGTCCCATCATAGTGGACAAGCTGGTGTCTGCTCCCTGCCAGAGGTTGCTTGCACCCAGGGAGGTCCATGTGCCAACCTCTTGCCCTCCTCTTGACAGACTTCCTGGCCTAAGTGGGGTGAGCTCTGGGGCCTGGGAGAGGCCTCGACTGTCCAAAGCTTACTTCCTGTTCCCTGTCTCTTCTGTGAGGTGGCCAGGCCTAGGGAAGGGGTTCCCTGGGCTCTTTTAGATCTGCGGGCTGCGATGCTGGAATTGGGCATAGTGTAGGGGACCACATATTCTGTGTCCAAATGGAGCCATTCTGGAGAGCGAAAGAGGAAGCTATTACTAACTATGCCGGGGACAACAGGCAGAAACTAGAACCACGAGGCGCGAACCTGGACGTCTGGTCTCCAGCTCAGTGTCTGTGACTCGGTGCCCCCTAGTGGTGGTTCAGGCCAGTCACAGGCCAGGGACGCATCCACGCAGGGCACAGGGCTGGGCATCAAGAGTACAACTGAACAAGGCAATCGTTGTCCTTTCATGGACATGTTAATGGGGAGACAGGTCAGTTCCTTCATCTGGACTGTGAAGGGATTGGGCTTAATACTTCCCAGCTATAACATTCTATAGTTCTGTGACTCAAGTTTAATTTTGAAAAGCAGGTTTTACCTCATCAGAGTCCCAACATTTGTCCTTGATTGTCTCTCTTTTTTATGCTTCGGGATAATTGTTGAAACTCTACAGTAGATTTAAATGGGATTGATCCTTTTTAAAGGTATCAAAATCCACTCATTGATCATGTTTAAAAAAAAAGGTCTTAGGGGAAAAAAGCAGATAAAGGAATCTACTGGATATGTGACAGAATCCTGAGACCGACAGGTAGAATCTGTCCTGTGAACAAAGAAGAGAAAATGCAAAACCAAAGCCCTTCGACCCAGGACCATGGGGGCTGATCTAGGCCAACCTAGGAGGCCTGTGACCTGGCTGGTCCTTGAGGATGCAGGAAAGTCAGCTCAGGAAGGTCAGACCTGGAGAGGCTCCGGAAGCCAGGCTGGGAAATCTAGACTTCGTCTCCAGGCAGTAGGGAGCCATGGAGGGTTGTGGGCTGAGACTAGGGGTGAGGAAACCAGCAAGGGACCACAGTGCGGGAGGGTGAGACTGAGATGAGCTTAGAAAGTAGGTGAGGGGGGATTTGAGAGATGTGGATATAAATGCCTGTGTGTGTGAGTGTCCTCGTGCATGCATGTTCTGACCCCTGAGGTCCCTCTGCCTCTGGTGTCCCCTGAACAGGAAAGACGGGTGTGGTGAAGGAGGCAAAAGCCCGGAGCTCCCCGGCGTCCAAGAAGATGAGGCTGCGTCCTGAGCCCCTGCATGCGCCCAGGGCCGCCCGGCAGCACGCTCATCCTGCGCCTCCAAAGGCCCACTGCCCTCCTGCCAACAGCCGGCGCTGCGGGCAGGGGGCTGGGGACTGCGGCCCCTCTCCCGGCCCTCCTCCCCTGTCGTGCTGCATGACCTCCGCAAGTGCGTGTCCAGGGACAGGATCGGAATGTGTGTCACCTGGGGTTTGGGGGGGGTAGGGCTCCCACAAAGCCTTTTGTTTCGTCCTGGCTCTCCCTGGCGCGACCCATTCTTTGGGGAAACTGGGTGCCCGTGGTGCCTTAGAAACCTCACCGGCTGGTTGGCAAGGCCCAGGGGCAGGAGGCAGGAAACCAAGATGGCAGGTGGAAGCCTCGTTGGCTACCACTGCAGAGGCCGGGCGGGCGTGGCTCAGCTGCCACCTGCACAAGGAGGGGTGTACCCTGCCCTCCTCAGGGGGGCGCTGCCAGAGCTCTTGTCTACTGAGAACACTGACGTGGAGGCTCTGAGCCCTTGGTGGGTATTCCTGGGCCTCACTGGGGCGGGGGCCAGTATTGGAGAATCCAGATTCCGTTTCTGTTATCTTTTTTTTGGTAACTTGGTGGGGGAGGCAGGCGCAAAGCTCTGCCTGGGAACACGTATCGAGCTTTCCTCCGGCTTTGGGTGGTTCCCAGCATACCCACCATCACTTGGCAGCCAAGTGGATTGGACTGGCCTTCCCGGATTGTGTTTCACACTCTGGAGGATGGGCTGAGTGAGGCTTTGAGCAGAGGCCCGAACCAGGAGCACCACCCTTCCCTGCCCGCCTCCCTCCCTCCCCCCGTGGCTCCACAGAGCCGTGGCTGCCAGAGATACCAGGGCTGACATCGACCGAGGGCCCTGGACTCACAGGGCTGTGACCTTGCAGATGCTGAAGTAACCGAAATCCAGTCTTCGATCCAGCACCGGCCTCCCCATCTGGTCCCGGAAGCTGCCCTCGTGTTCCAATGATGAAGGACCAACTGCCCAGGTTGGAGGCCTCGCTAGAGCAGGAACCCTGGTGGGGTGTGCACGCTGGCAGGTGGCCGCGGAGAGGTGGGCCTTTTGTTGCTGCCTCGCCCCAGGACAGTTGTCATCCGCCTGCTCAGAGCTGGAGCCGACTTCTCTCTGGGATCAGTGCCTGGCTGGCTGGCTTGACCTTGACTGACCAAATGCTGAAGAGACTGACCCCCAAAGGAAAATAAAGCAGGACTCAAATACCTGCCCTGAAAACATGGGCCAGACGCAGGATTTCAGTCGCCCTCATGGGGTTCCTGTTGCGGGAGACTCTCTTCAGAAGGGAAGGAGGTGCGGCTGGAGGAAGGCCGCGTCCCGCGTGTGTCTGTGCCTGCGGCTCTACATCGCCTCTCCGTGCACGCACACCGGTGCGTGCCCATCTGCTGCACACGGCGTGTCTTGCACCAGCACGTGCATCTGTAATATAGTGTCTATGTTTATTTAAGGCTCTGAGCAGAACGCGGCCAGTTGTCACTGGGTCCACATTTCTCCCTGCTCCTCTGCACTAAGGCATTGTAACCCAGGGCTTAAACAATAATTCGGTACTGTTGTTAAGAACACTTTTATAGAGTTCATGGGGGCCATTCACGGATCAGCACGTTTTCCCTGAGCCTCTCTGCACTGGGGCCTTGGAGGGTAGGGGTTTCAGGGACACGCTCCCCGCTCGCAGAGCTCAAAGGTGGGCCCGGCTTCATTGCCCGTGCTCACCCCATCACTGAGCCTTTGGGTTGGATCATTGTCTCTGAATGTAGCACAAGGGATGGACAAACTCCATAAGAGTGTTTTAAAAATTAACTTCCTAGGAAGTGAGTTAAAAATAATAAAAGCCCTTTCTTGAGTTAAAACAAAACGAAACAAAACAAACCCCCAAAACTTGGTATGTACATTTTCTGCATCTGGATGTGTTCTTTCCCACCAGCTGGCTTTGCTAACTTTTCTGCAGGGGTCTGAGTAGGACAATAGTGGGAGGAGCTCTGGGGGTGGGGGAGGGAGGGATGGAGGGTTGATTTGGAGGGTGAGGGACTACAGTCCAGGATGTGGCTCAGTCTCCTGGGTAGGTCCTGTGGCCCCTCCTTCGGAAGAACAGGGTGTTTGGGAGCCAGTGGGTGGCCCATCAGGGCATCCTGCCTGTTTTGCAGGGGCCCAGGGAGGCCAAGGTCTGGTCCTTGGGAGCCAGTGCTACTCCTCATGGGGCAGAAGTCCCAAGTGAAGCCTCACAGGAGTCCCTGTGATACGGGCCAGTGTCCTCCCAGTGCCCCCTTAGCCTTGGGCACTGGTACCAACTGTTTGGACCCGGCAGCTCCCTGCTCATAGGAGGCCTCTCCATGGCCATGATGAGAAAAGTCATCTTTGAAGTCAGATAGCCTTCATCTCGAATCCAGGCTTTGCCATCTAATAGCTGTGTGCCCTTTGCAAGTCATCAGAGGAGTCTCAGCTTCCTTATTGGTACAATGCAGACAATATCAGCACCTCCTCATGGGGTTCTTGCGAGGTTAAATGAGGTATTTGTGCCAAGCATCTGACGTAGTGCTTGGTACATAGTAAGTACTCAGCAAATGAGACCCTTAAAAAAAAAAACCCAAAGAACTTTCTGCCTCTGGGGCTGCCTGAAGCCAGCCTTAGAGACCAGAAGCTCAACACGTCCTGCATGACTGGTATTTGCTCATCTGCAGAGCTCCTCACCAGGTGCTACTGGAGACCAACCAGAAGGAGATCAGGCCAGAGGCTGCCCATCATGGTGATCAGTTTTTCTATCTGAGAAATGGAGACCAAAGCTGTTCCTGCCTGTTTCCTGCTCATCCTGCAAAGGTCCCAGGAGGGCTACACCAACCCTCTGCAGGAGGGGGTCCTGGCAACCAGGCAGAAGTTCCCCAAATGCCACTCCCTCCCGACCCTCGCTGTCCCTCAGTTTTGGACCCACCACCTCTCACTTCCTTACTGGTCTCTGGCTTGGTCCTCAGTGCTCCAATCCATCCTCTTACAAGCTGCCAGAGAGGGCTTTGGGCACCCACCTGACCACGCCCACCCCTCTCAGTGCTCGGCCTGGGGTTTGAGGCCATTGCCATTAGTCTCGCAGGCCTCCCTGGACGCTCTCCTGACCCATGCCCCGCCCACCCTCCCTCCAGCCACTCCTCGCTCCCCACGGCTCTTCAGACTCACCCACTCCTCCCAGACACGGCTGTCCCCCATCCCTGCCTCTGTTCATCAGTGTCGGCCCCACCCTCCGAGGCCTATTCTGCAGTCGGAACAATCCTCAGGTTGGTTCATCCCAGGCGTTGGTCACCAAACCTTGTGCCTGGGTTTGACAGTACAGATTGTCAGGCACAGGAGCTTCGAATAGGACCACGATGTCATTTCGCCACGAGGACGACCACTCTACGTGGCACGCTAAGGTAGGGAAACTGAGGCTCAGAGTCACACAGCGAGTTAGGGAAGAGCCAGGCCAGAGCCCAGGCCTCCGGCCCACAGCCCCACCCAGGTTCCCACGTCAGCGGCTGGGAAAACCCGAGAGCCCTGCACATGGGGAAGGACACCTGGGAAGATCGGAGATGGAGGCTGCACGCCCAGGCCTAACTACATGGGGGAGCTGAGCCCAGGCCAGGGTGTCCAGCTGAAGGCTCGGGGCAGTCCGAGGTTTGCCCTGGGAGGTCCTGGTTCCTCGTGGAGAATGTCTCTGGGCTCCAGATCCCACAAGAACTTTGCCTGGTCTCTGCTCCCCCCAACCTCTATCATCCTATATGGTCTCAGCCTGAAGGAGAGGAGGGATGGGTGGGCAGGGACACTGAGGGTTCCAGTTTTCCCAGGGGAACACCCAGATGCACTGGGACTCATATAAACACCTCACAGGTTATGGATTCCCTCTCCCCCCACAGGCTGGCACACCTACGCAACCTCCCCTTGGGCAAACAAGCAGGCCTATCTATGGGGCTGCCTCCTGGGCCACTGGGGTTCCACTGAGGGAGGCTGGGGCCCATGCGATGGGTGGTACTGGGCCCTGGGGGTCAACTGAGGCCCAGAAGGAGACCAGGAGGGGCTGGGAGGAGACTGTCCTCTGTCTCACCTGCAGAACAAAGCCCTGGCCGCTCTCTGCACTGCTTCAGCCTCCTGATGGACTGGGTGTCCATGGCTTAAATGGCCACCTCCTGTCCCTGGTCCCTTCCTGCACACACACAGACACACACAGACACACACACACACACACACACACACACACACACACACACACACTGACCTGGATCTGCCCTCTGAGGTCTCAGATACATCCACTTCTCCAGCTACCATGACCCAGGGAACAAAGTCTGGGACCTCTCACTCTCCAGGGCAGTTGCCAGTTCCCACCCAGGTCGGGCTGACAGTTTATCATTAGCCCATGCCAGCTTTGTGGTCAACTTCCATGCTCTCCCCGCTGCCTAGGCCCCCACCATCTCCAAGTCACCTCCTCCAGGAAGCCTTCCCTGGTCCACAGCCCCAGAGGCACCCTTGGCATGTGATCTGGTGTCTGGTTCATCTCCTGTAAGACTGGAAACGGCCCAGGGATTGCAGCCTTCCCTACCGGCTGAGTCACTTTCACAACTTGTTATCTGTCCACTCACTGATCCGCCATGATGAAGACCATTGGGAAAGCATCTCTCAACTGAATCGCAAGAGTGGGACCTTCCCTCTGGGAACCCCATTCTCTCCACCTGATCCCTCGTAAGCCTCTTCCCTGGCCTGTATATCTCTGGCCTTTTCTGGTCTTCCCTCCCTGCTCCTCAGCCTGCAAACTAGCTCAGGTCTTCCCTTAACTATTTCCCAATTTCCACCCCCTTGGCGTTCTGAAGGCTGCTGTCCCACACTCCCAGGCACACAGGAAGAACCCCTCCTGGCTCCTCTCTCAGTTGCCCTCTGCGCGGACTCCTTCTTCCCTGTTACTTCCTGGCTCGCTCCGTCCCGTCCGCAGCAGCGCTGGCCCCTGCTTGTTCTAGTCACGGTCTGCGCTATTGGCTGATGCTCTCCACACTGGGAGCCCTTTGACAACCCCTCCCCCCCGTCCTTCGGTCTCCCCAAGACCCTCCCTTCCCCATGGCCTAGGCGCAGGTCCACACTGAAGGAATGGAGCCACAACAGTGGGGAACCGCAACATGGGAAGGGGCTAGTTAAACTTCTTCGCCCTCAGTCTGCCCCAGGTGCAGGGGATCAGCCCTGAGGCACGGAGCTTTCACGGGAGAGGATCCACATGCCCTCAGGTGCTCTCGTCTTCTTTCAGGTAATCTCGCCAACATCCACCCACCTCCCTGGGAAATGCACCCGAAAGCTGAGCGAGGGCTCCCAGCTGTAGTCTGCCCTCTCCCATTCCCAGTTCAGCGTAGACATCAGTTATCAACCTGGCTACATGCTAAAATCTCCTAGGGAGCTTTTAAAAAATCATCCACCCTTAGAGATTCTGATTTATTTTGGTCTGGGATGTAGTCTGGGTGTCAAGGTTTTGTTGTTGTTGTTGTTTTAACAAACAGACTTTATTTTTTGGAACAGTTTTAGGTTGACAGAAAAAATGAGTAGAAAGTACAGAGTCCCATATACCCTCTCACCCGCCTCTCCCGCCCCCCAGTTTCCCCTGTTAGTAACATTTGCCTTAGTGTGGTACATTTTTTTTTTTTTAAAGGTGGATATATGACATTATGTATTTTTTTAAAATGTTATTTATTTATTTATTTATTTTTGGCTGCATTGGGTCTTTGTTGCCGTGCGTGGGCTTTCTCTAGTTGCGGTAAGTGGGGGCTTCTCTTGTTGTGGAGCACGGGCTCTAGGCGTGTGGGCTTCAGTAGTTGTGGCACACGGGCTCGGTAGTTGTGGCACGCAGGCTCGGTAGTTGTGGCTCGCGGGCTCCAGACTGCAGGCTCAGTAGTTGTGGTGCATGGGATTAGTTACTCCGCGGCATGTGGGATCTTCCCGGACCAGGGCTCGAACCCGTGTCCCCTGCATTGGCAGGCGGATTCTTAACCACTGCGTCACCAGGGAAGTCCTGTATGTGACACTTGATCACTTCTTTTATGAAACTCTCCAGTCTGTCTCAGTATTCCACTCTCCTGGTTTCTTCTATTAATAGAAAATTATCCAGACATTGGAAGTAAGAAAAAGGAAAAGGAAAAAGAGCCACACTGATGTTGTCTCAGTATAGTGCCAGCTGCTATCTAACATGCCTATTCCACCTGGGATCATCTCATTCTCTAGGGATGCGTACCTTGGTTTGACTTCCGATTTACTATTGATTAGGGTATTTTACAACTCTGTAAGGGCAGAGGTTAATTTATAGAAAATTCACAATAAGCAAATAATTCTTTTTTTAAATTTATTTCTTTTGAGTAAATAATTCTTGTCCAATAGTAATGCAAATATTTTCTGTCTGGTAGAAAAGGGAACCCCAAAGGTTACAGTTTCTTGCCTTGTAGAGCATTAACCTCTGTGGTTAAATTCATTTCAATATTTCTTTGATTGACCAACTTGGCATTCATGCTCAAATTCTCTTTTGAACTAGTCTTAATATCTTCCTGGGGACTTCCCTGGTGGTGCAGTGGTTGGGAATCCGCCTGCCAATACAGCGGACATGGGTTCGAGCCCTGGTCCGGGAAGATCCCACATGCCGCGGAGCGGCTAAGCCCGTGCGCCACAGCTGCTGAGCCTGCGCTCTAGAGCCTGTGAGCCACAACTACTGAAGCCCGCGCGCCTAGAGCCCGTGCTCCACAACAAGAGAAGCCACCGCAACGAGAAGCCCGTGCGCCGCAACGAAGAGTAGCCCCTGCTCGCCGCAACTAGAGAAAGCCCGCGCACAGCAATGAAGACCCAATGCAGTCAAAAATAAATACATAAATAAATAAATTTATAAAATCTTACTGATGTCCTCATTCATTAATGAGGATTAAAAGCTTTGACGTGTTCATTTAATATTTGGGAGTCATGTTTTTTAACTTTTTTGAAAATTGTTCTTTGCCACTACTAGTGCTGTGACCTCACCTCAGCAGGCTGCACTGAGGAAAGGAAGGGGTGGTGGGGGTGAGTTAGGTGAACAGAAAGGTACAGTCATCAAGGGCTTTTCTGACAGGAGTCTAGGACCCCTGGTGTTTGCTGGATGCCCTGGCTTGCTCTGGATTCCTGATTCTCGTGCCAGCCAGAGGTCCCCCAGGGAGGTGGTTCTCCTCTGAACTGCGCTGAATTGCAATGCCTGAGTCCTCAAGGCTCTTACCCTGCAGGGAGAGGGGCCTGCCCAACCTTCTCTGCTGGCCTCCTGATGTCCATAGCTGAGGAGGGATTGCTTCCTCCTCTCCCCATGCCCCACCCCCTCAGGCCTATGGAATACATGTAATGGCACGGTCTGTGACTGTGGCCCAAAGCTGGCCAGCTAAGCACAAACTTTCTTTGAAATGTTCTTTAAAATTCATGCAAGTGCATTCCATGAGTTTAACCCAATCTTGTAACTACTATGTGTCCCTTTCATCAAGGAAAACTAGCCCTCTAAAGAGCTCCATCTCGTGTTTGCTCTGTTTTAGACCATATTTTTAAAAAAGCAAAAACAAACAAAAAACTATGATGTACTGTACCCCTTCTGTTTGATCCTGTATCTACATATAATTATCTCATTTAAGCCTCACAACCTCCCATGGTGGGTAATGACCCATTTTACTGATGAAGAAATTGAATCCCAAAGGGTTAAGTAGCTTGCTCAAGGTCACATGTGGTGTGAGGAGCAGAGCCAGCCAGCTTGAGACCCAGGTGTGTCTGATATTGATCATGTTCTCCCTTGGTTTATAATTATTTGCTTCTCCATTGTCAGAGCTGGTAAGGCCTTGGAGACCCTAGGATCCCACCTCCACCCTCCTCAGATGGGAAGACGGGACCAGAAAGGGGTCAGAACTAGCCCAAGGTAACACAGGGAGGAAGGTGCGAAATCAGGACTCAAAGCAAAAACTGACCAGTGGCGCCCTCTGGAAGCCTAGGGGACACTCCCTCTCTCCCAACCAGGTTCTTGTTAGAAATGTCCGCAAGAAACCATACTCAGAAGTCTCCAGTAGACCGAGCCCTTGGGAGACACGAAATTGGCGTTCAAGCTCACTACCCTCTTGGAGTCTCAATTTTGCGGTATGTAAAATGGGCCAACTATTGGGAGACTTGAAAGAGACAAAGGTTGTCAAGGCAAGTGCATTGTAAACCCACAGACTTGCCCAGAAGTGATAGACCAAGGCTCATTCTGGTTGCCAAGGCTCGCATCCGGATTTTGTCCTTTAAATAGCCTGTCACCTTGGGTAAATTTCAATGCCTCAGTTTCCTCAAATGTGAAATGGGGATAGTAATAGTAGTAACTTCATAGGGTTGTTGTGAGGATTCAAGCGCTTGGAACAGTCACTGGCAGGTAATGATAATTCAGTAAAATTAGCTTTGATTACAAGTTTACTGCTCAAGGTGTAGCTATTTTCTAAGCCCAGACTGTAGCGAACTGCTCCAGGCCCCGCCCCCTCCAGCAGGCCCTGCCTCCGTTCCCACTCGGTCCCGCCTCCTCTTCACCAGATCCCGCTCCAGCCGTCCAGGGTTCCTCCCACCACCAGGGGGCGTCGGCGCTGAAGAGAGCCTTCTAGCCGCAGCAGGCGACGCTCTAGGTAGCGGCTGCTCTGTGGCCCGTGGCAGTGGCGCTCTAGCCCGTGGTGTGCGGGGCGAGCTCTCAGTGGTGCGGCCGGCGGGCGGCGATGGCGGCCGTACGGGGCCTGCGAGTGTCGTTGAAGACGGAGGTCCCAGCGGGGCCGGCCTTGGGGCCCCCGTCGCCTGAAGCGGAGTCAGGTTTGGACCGCGGCGAGCCGGAGCCCATGGAGGTGGAGGAGGGCGAGCTGGAGGTCGTGCCGGTTCGGCGCTCGCTGAAGGAACTGATCCCGGTACGGGCGGGGGGCGGGGGCGAGGGCGAGGAGGAGGTCGCTGAGCTAGTGTCCCGCGCCGGAGGGGGCCGGAAGGGGAGGTGGCCGGGGCCGGGGGAAGTCTGGGGAAGGGATGAGGGGGGCGAGCGCCCGGGGGGCGGGGGCGCCAGGCTTGAGCAGAGACGGGGAGCGAGAGAAAGGACGCTGGGGCGCCCGGAAATGGGTGTTGAGGGGGCTGCAGGAGGTGGGGAAGAGCTGGGGGTAGTTGAGGACACCCCTTCGCTGCCCCTCCGAGTCAGTCTGTGCAAGAGGGTGAATGAGGAAGGGTTGGGCTTATCTGGGGGCTTGAGATAAAGGGCGAGCCCCGGGCGGGAACAGAACCAGGAGCGGCCCAGAAAGAACTGTCGAGTGGCGCGGTCATCCCGGTCTCCTTGTGGGTCCTGCCCCAGTGGAGCTGGTGTCTGTTAAACATAGCACTCGCGGTTTCCCTTGGGAGAGCTGGGCTTGTCAGCTGCAGAAACTCAGTGTTTCTGTTGTGACTTGGGGGTCATCTTGTCCCCGCGCGGCTCCGCTGTTACACCGTGGCTCCAGCATCTCACCCTTAATGAAAACAAAACATCAGTGAACCAGCAGTGGTCCTTGGTCCCTCTTTTATCACAATGGGGATGCTGAGAGGTGTTTTTGCTTGTGGTTTGGTGGTCTTGTGTCCGGTTCTTAGGGCTGGTCTCAGGCCTGCATGGCTCCTCTCATGTACTTAATTTCTCACCTAACAGGGACTACTTTTTAGCACATGTCTGTTAGTCTTGCTTTTAAATTAAGATTATGGAAAAAGGTAAAAAAAAAAAAAAAGAAAGAAAGAAAGTTAAGAGCACTAAAGACAGTAAATTATAATGACTCTGGCAACAACAATTAACATAGTGGCATTTTACCATTTAGTACATTATATCATTTAAAATATCACTGAGGTTGTGAAGTAGGTGTTATCATCCCTTCATTCATTCAGTTCAACATGTACTTACTGCGTCCCCCACTTAGTGCCAGCCACAGTCCTAGGCACTTGACCAAGATCAAGACCAGACTGTGTCCTGGAGTGTATGTTCCAGTTGGGGGGACACAAGTAAACTAATAATTTACGGTAGTGGTGAGTGCTGTGGAGAGAATAAAGCATGTTAATGGGATGGAAGCGTGCAGAGGGCAGGGAGGGTGTGCAGAGCAGGAAGCAGATTGGCATAGGATGGTCGGGAAAGTCCTCTGAGATAGTGAAATTTAAGCTGAACCCTAAGTGACAAAAAGGAGCCAGCCATGTGCAGATTTGGAAGACAGCGTTCCCAGCAGGGGCAACAGTAAGTGCAGAGGCTCTGAGATGGGAACAAGATTGTTTTGTTGGAGAAAGGTAAAGTTCTGTAGCACAAGTGGGAGAGCAGTTAAAAGAGGTCAGAAAGGTAGGCAGATACCACAGAGGAAACCTAGGCCCAGAGAGGCCAAAGGAATTGTACAGTGTCATGTAATCAGTGAACGTCGGAGCTGCGATTTGAGTCCCCGGGCTTCCAAATCCCATCCTATTTTCATTGCACTGTGCTGTGTTTTCCCCAGAAGGTCGAGGTGAGTCCTGACTTTCTGCATTTTGGTGAAGACTTGTGCTTCATCTGGTGGCCTGGCACAATGAATTTGTCCAGTCTGGGTTGAGGAGATAAGTGACTGTGCCTCATCTTGGATATTTTTCACGAACGCCTTTACATTTTCATTTACACGGATACCTTCAGTAGATGGAATTACTTTAGGTTGTGGATAGGCCTAGAAAAGCCTTCTTGGTAGAGTGGTTGATTGCTACATGGAGTCACTGGGACAGGCTTCCCCATAATATGGGGTTGTCAGGGCGGGGGAAGGATTGCTGAAAAGAACGACTATCCAGAAGGAATCAGTTGTCAGGCTGTTGTTTAGCATGTGCTTGTCGTCAGTTGCTCGTTAGCAATTCTCACCCATCCCCTTCGTGTTAGGACACAAGCAGAAGATACGAAAACAAGGCTGGCAGCTTCATCACTGGAATCGATGTCACCTCCAAGGTAAGACAGACCATGATTAATTTATTCATTTTGAGAAGCAGGTGAACTTAATGAACAAATCTCTAGGAGTTGTAGAACAGCAATTATTCTTTACCTCCTTTTTTCTTTTGTTGTTGGACTGAAACTTTTTTTTTAGGTTTAAGTTTTGTGTTATACAGTGATGCCTTCATGCATCCTGAAAACATTCAGACAGCATTTGTGTGTTGTTGAATCCATGAGAAGATATAATCACTGTACCTAGATGCCTGTGCTTAACCATGTCCAAGAAAAAGTTCTGCACTGGAGTGCTTTTTTTATGCTGTCCATTTTTTAAAAATGTGTAAACTGTTTCCACTTTAAATGAAGCAAAACATGAAAGTGCCTTGCACATAGTAGGCCCTTAGTAAATGTCTTTATTCCTCACTGGTTGAGGCCTAGAAAAATAGGATTTCCTGAATGTGTGTGTGTGGCTAAACTTTGAAGGCCAAGTGGACTGAATTATTCTCAGTACCTGGGAGTATTGCCTTTTATCTAGTGATTGCTGTTACTAGATTACCAGCTTCACTGTAACTCTTCACAGAACCAAACATATTATTTTCTTTACAATAAACAGTTGATACTTATTTGTTGCTTTAATTGCTGATGATATTCAGCTTAAACATTGTTTCTGATTTTAATGTGTGCAATTAAGTTTCGAACAGTGTTTAAGTTACAATTCTGAATAAATAATACTGTGTTACTATATTGGATGTATGAAAGCAAAAATAAAAATAAGTATGTCATGCTTACTTTTTTGTGTTTTATCTGGGTCTCAATCTGTCTCTGATTGCCTAAAGCCCAAAAGAAAGAACTGATCATCTTTTTTGACAAGAAAATAGAATAAAGTGAAGATGTTTTCTTATTGTAATTGAAAAAGAAGTGTACAGTATTCTTAAGCCTACACCGTTTACCATTATATGAAACAAATATATGGGGGAAAGGGTGGTAGCCAAGAATTGGTACTTCAGTCTTACCAAAGGAAGGTAGATGAGTTGTTTCCACTGGGAAAACTTAAGTGAAGGAAATTAGCATAACTATTGGGAAATAACAGAAGTGTTGTTGCTGCTTTACCAATCCCCACAAGCTTTCTATAGTCAGACCTTCAATTAGTGTGGCAAAGTCAATTTACAATTAGTGAAGGTTCCTAAAAGCTATCAGAAACCCATAGTTGGACCTGGATTTATTTTACCTCTTGGAAAAAAATTTAGGAAACTGATTGTTTTGTTTTTTAGAGAGCATCAATGCTTCTTGTCACTTATAGATGAAAACTGGCAATTCCGTGGACACAAGTTTAGAATAGAGGAGAGAGTTTCTTTGCTTCAATGTTATTTTCAAATGCAGAAAAAGCTTTAGGGAGTAGACTGCTCAGGCAGACATAATGTGATAGGTGTGATTACCATGCACACAGACTTTGTGAAATGGGGGTGGTGGTGGGGCTTCTAGAAATAGCACTGAGATCAGAAGATCTGCCCCTTATTAGCTGAAGTGCCTCTAGCAAACCTTTTAAGTTTCTTTGTGCCTCAGTTTCTGCACCTGGAAAATTGGAGTGTTAAGATTGTTTAGTTACAATTTGTTTGCATGATTCCTAATAATAAATGTCAAACTATTATTCATTACTCACTGAATCAACAAATATTCATTGAATTCCTACTATGTCCCAGATACAGTGATAGGCATTGAATCATTGTAGAGATTATTACAAATTATAGCACTATTAGTGTACACCCTCCCAGTCATTGACTGTGAATATCTAGTTCTTTGCAATAGTTATTAAAGGCACAATGTTGCTTATTTCTTCTAAGTTACTTGTCACTGATGCATCATTTTGTGTTTGTGATTTAACGTTCCTCCTCCATGTTTCACTTCTTTGGCTTTTTCTGTACCTTCTAGGAAGCAATTGAAAAGAAAGAACAGCGAGCCAAGCGCTTCCATTTTCGATCAGAAGTAAATCTTGCCCAGAGAAATGTAGCCTTGGACCGAGACATGATGAAGAAAGGTACAGGGTGTTTGGGGGGAATTTTTCCACATTTTCCCAGAGAATCACTTTTCCCTGCCATGGCCTCATGCTTCTGGCCTTGCCTTGCATGTCCAGTCGTCATCCAAATACTGCCAAAGGAAGGAACTTGTGAATTCCCCATTTCTGAGGTGACCTGTTAAAGTTGAGCTGCATTAGCTGTCTCTCAGATGTTAGAGCTGGAAAAAAGGAGATTGTCTTCTCTGAGAAGCCCCAGAGAACGTCACCTAGTTGGTGGCAGAGCTGAGATTAGAACTGTGCTTCTATGGACTCTTACTCATTTTCTGCTTTTAACATAGAAGTGTTAACTTTTCTTTGCCTTTAAATGTAGTGGGAGTGTATCACAGTGAGACTCTCTTTTAGGGGAGTCAGATTGGTGGGGGGGGGGTATACCATTAATACTTCGGTTGATACAGGCTTGTGATTTTATTTTATTTTTGTGTTTTGTTAGGGTAAGTATTATGCTTCCTGAAACTCACCCTGAATTATCATATCTAGTAATCTACCCCAGTTTTCGAAAGCAATTTATAGAGGGGAAAATTATTATTACTCTTTGAGTGAGTTCACAGTCATGCTTATTATTCCATAAATGCAAATGATCACCCTCTGTTGTATTTGCAAATTTGGGATTTGTGAAGGGCTTAATAGGCAGCCTTCTGAATGCATGTTAAAGGTCTGTGCTCTGCTGTGTGAGTTTCTCTAGGCTTGCTTGTTTGATAAAAACATGTTGAATGAATGAAAGAATAGCGACTGTTTGTTGGGAACTTGGTCTCTTACCAGGCACTGTGTTAATTAGCAGGTTACATATTTGTTTCGTACTCATTTCTCACAACAACCCCATGAGGAATGTATTTTTATCCCTATTTTACAAAGGAAACAGGCCCAAAGAAGTTAAATAAATGCCCAGGTTTACACAGCTAGTAAAAGTAGAGTCAGGGTTAGAACCCAGGTTTATCTGACTCTAAAGCCTTGCTCTTAACTACTTTGCTCTATTGCCTTACAATATGTGATATGATACCAGAGACCCAAACCTCATTCCATGCCAGTGGACAGAGTAGCTCACATGCAGAGCTCAACTCTGGATGCTGCTTTACTCCTTTTTTCTGCATAATGAGTTCAATTTGGAAATATGACCTTGCTTCCCTTGCAGGCCAGGCGTCCAGGCATCTGCTTGAGTGGATTTCTGTTTCAGGAAAAGTCCTATGAAGGCCAAGGCCAGCTGTGCAGCTTGGCATTCATGTGCCTGCACGGTCTAGACCCAAGCAGATGTCTGAGGCCTCTCTTACAACTCCACCTTGAAAGCACCCCACCTGTTTACTTCTAGTCCTGTAAGCATTCCTTGTGACATCTTGCTTCTGGTCTTGCTCATGCCTGTCACTCTGTGGATTTGCCCTTCCTTGTCCCATGCTTTGTCTGGTTCAGCTGTCACTGCCTCTGTGAAGCATCCCTAATTACCCACTTCAGCCTCTCTTCCCACCTGTGTTGGGGCTGTTTAGAGTGCTGAGCCCTCCTGGGATCTAGTCTCAGTTCCTTAGTGAATGCGGGCGAGTTAGTGAGCCTTTTTAGGTCTCACTTTCCTTGTCGTAAAATGGGAATAGGATACCTTCCTGAAAATGATCACTTTCAGGGTTAAATTTTAGTTTTTAAAAAAATGTTTTTTTGAAAATAATCCCGATCTCATGGTTTTAAAGATTCTCCTAAAAACAGTAGATCTGCCTGGAATGTCAGTTGCTCATTACAACCTGTTTTTGATCCAGGAGGCAGCATGGCTTTGGAGTGTGTTCTTGAACTCCAGAGAACCCTGCTGCCTTTCCCAGATCAATTTAAATTAGAGTGGGGGAATGGGTTTGGACAGATCTCAGAGATAGTTATTATTTTTATATCTCCTCAGGTAATTCTAATGTGCAGTCAGGATTGAGAACCACTGGTGTTGTGGTTAAGAGCATGGGTTCTGAAGTCTGACTGCCCGTATTCAGATCCTGACTTGTCACTTTCTAGCTCTTTGACCTTAGGTAAGTTGTTTAGCCTCTAAGAACCTCAGTTTCCTCATCTGGAAAGGCAGGTTAACGTTAGTTCTTATAGGGTGGTTGGGAGGCTCTAACAAAATGTTATGATTCTTAGAGTGGTGTCTGGCATATAGTAAATGTTAGTTATTATTATTATCTGGCATTCTCCATCTTCCAAACAGTGATCTAAGTGGTCCAGCCTCTTGGGAGAATGGGGACATTGGAGTAAGCATCTTGATTCCTGCAGCCACAGTAGGTGTCAAGTTATTTCTTCTTATTAATATCAACAGTAATAAAATACACCATTTGATAAATGCTTACTATGTGCCAATCACTCTGCTATGTGGTTAGCTTATCCTTCCAACAACCCTGTTGCAGGGAAAGTATTTGTCATTTCTGTTTTACTGGTGAGGAAAGTAAGGTGCTGAGAGGTTGAGAAACTTGCCCAAGGTCCCACAGGTAGTAAGTAGCAAGGCTGGGATTCGAAGGCTGGTCTGACTGAAGCCTGTGTTCCTAACCTCTCTGCCAGCTTCGGGGATGCGGTTTGGGATGCGCTGCACTAGACCAGTCCTCAGCAGGAGTAACTCACTACTTCTGAATGACAGTGTCAAGCAGCTTCTCTTTATCTCCAAGATCAAAGCTCTCATGGTTGGAATGGACCTTAGAGGTCATCTGGATCCCACCTCCTGCCCAGTGCTGCAGGCCTTTTGGCAAAGTTCCCCATGGCCTCTGCCTGAACATTTCCTAGTGGTGGCATGAGAACTATTTATGAAGCAGTCAGTCTTGTTTTTGTTTTTGTTTTAATTAAGGCATGCACACTGTTTATTTATTTATCTTTCTTTCTTTCTTTTTTTTTTTTTTTTTTTTTTTTGGCCGCACCCTGTGGCATGTGAGATTTTAGTTCCCCAACCAGGGATCGAATCTGTGCCCCTTGCAATGGAAACACGTAGTCTTAACCACTGGACCACCAGGGAAGTCCCCACGGTCTTGTTTTTGGATACTTCTTCATGTTGAACAAAAATTGCTTTCTAGTAATTTCTGTCTATTAGTTATTGTGTAACTCTTAGAACAACATTAAGTCCTTTCCTCATTCACACAGTAACTCTTCAGGTGAAGGAATGGACAGCCCATTCCCTAAACTTTCTTATATGACATGACTTTCTGGTCTCCCTCCTTTAGACCCTTCCGAGTTTCTAAATGTCCTTCATCAGATGAGGTACAGATTCCAGATTTGGTTGGATTCGTGCAATGCATGGCAGGACTCTGACCACGGTTTCTGTCCCAGCCATTTCATAGTAGTCATCTTCTAGTCAACCTAAGCACCAGTTCTTTCCCTCAGGAATTGCGCCTATCAAAACAGTCTTTCTCATCTTGCACTTGAGACATTTTAGAAAGTTGCCTTTTTATTTATCCCTATTAAATTGCATCTTGATTTCAAGACTCCATTTCAGGCTACGGAGTTAATTTTCGTCTTGACTCTGCCTTTCAGCATTTTAGCTGCACTCCTCACTTTGGTATGCATGGCTTCTGCATCTTTATCCAGTTGTTGGTAAATGTCAAACAGGATGATCCCATATCATGCCATGACACACAGATCCATGAATTACAGTCTTATTCTGTTATCAGGCCCACCTATCATTTTATTGTCATGGGGAACTAGATTACATGCCTTAATAAACTTGAGTCTGTGTCTGTGGTATTCTTTGAATTTCTTTGCCTGCTAATCCAATCAAAAAAGAAAAGAGGTTAGCTGGCTTGCTTCTTAGTGAACTCATGTCATTTCCTGTGGGAAAGACTTGGTTTCTTAAGGGATCAGAGATTCTGTCTGATAAGCTATTTTTTAAAAATTTAAGAGAATGACAATCTTTTGCATCGTTTGGGAATTTCTCTTTTCCTCTTTTCTGATAATCAGTACAGAATTAGTCCTTCTCAAGGCTTTAAGGTACCTTGTTCCTTCCCTGCAACTTTTTAGAGATTACTACCTAATTCTGAAATCACTGCTTTGTGTTTTGGTTAGTACAGTGGGGTGTAATTCTAGATTAGAAGATTTAAATCTATTAAAACTATTTCTAAAACCCTTGTCACCTATCTTGGGTTTTAGTTCTTAGTTAATGATAGCTATTCTACTGTCCTTTAGTAGTACAGCAAAATAGATCAACAGTTCTGCCCTTTTTCCTTCATCATTTTCCCAAAGCAATGTTGCTCCAAACACTTGGGAAAAAAAAACACAACCATTGGCTTTTTTTTCTTTTTTTGGCCATGCCGCTCGGCTTGTGGGATCTTAGTTCCCCGACCAGGGATTGAACCCGGGGCCATGGCAGAGAACGCGCCGAGTCCTAACCACTGGACCACCAGGGAAGTCCCCCATCGGCATTTTTGATGAGCCTATTTGCTCTGGACTGTAACCTTTTCTTCATTAGATGTTAGACAAACAATTCATGTCCACCAAAGAAAATTTGGAAAGTAAAGTAAGAAGAAAAGTTGCCCACAGTGCACCACCCAAATGCAGTCATTATCAGCATTTTGTGCATTTCCTTCTAATCTTTTCTGGGTATGGACTTTATTTTTGCTTTTCCCTTTGTAGTCCTACTGCTTTCTTCCTTTTCACTTGACAGTCTGTCATCAGCATTTTCCATGTTATTATAGAGCCTGATGTAGTCTTTCAGATTCATACATTTCTTACATTTATTCTCTTATATTGGTAATTTACCCTTTATCTGTCTCCCATATGTGTTCTTTGGTGAGTTGTGCTCACCTAAGCTTTGCTGCTTTCTCTTTTCTTGGGATCACCTCTCATACTCTGAGTTACTGTATTTCGTGTCTTCCAAATTTTTTGATCATTCTAATCTGAGGCTTTGAAACTGGCTACTTTTTCTCTGGATTTTCAGAAATCTGCTTTCCTAAAGACTTGAGTTTTGTGTCCTACGACCTGTCATTCATTGTCTTCTTTCCTGCTGGAAAATCCAAGATGATTCCCTCACCACCTTGCTTGTAGTCAACACTCAGTAAATGCCCAGTTCTCATTCCCCAGTTCATTTGTTCACTGCCACCTCAGCAATTAGTCCTTTCTCATCATCTGGGCATAAATCTAGGCGCCTTCTTTGTTGCTTTGTTTTATTTTAAGCAGTGACATTGGCAGGCTTCCATCAAATCTTGAGCTTGTCTCATATATGATTAAATCCTTCACATCAGCATCTCCTACAAGATTTTCTTCTGCCTGCTCCTCAGTCTGATTCCTCTACCCTCACCAGGAGCTCTCCTTGTTGTTTACCCTCTTCAAAACCATCTCTTTACTTCCCATAGGACTTTTTCCTCCAAAATCATGGCTTTTAGCTTGAAGAACTGAGAAGGTCCCCTGGGCTACCTCTTCAGTTTCCCATCCTGCGTGGTAGAGTTACTCTGCATGTCCAGTGCGGACGTCCATCTCATTTGGGGTTCTGTTCATTGTTGCACTGCTGGTCACTAATAAGGACTTGCTAAGGATTCATAAATCTTATTTTTTTTTTTGGCCGCACCATGCAGCATGCGGGATCTTAGTTCCCTGAGCAGGGATTGAACTCATCCCCTCAGCAGTGGAAGCACAGATTCTTAACCACTGGACCACCAGGGAAGTCCCAGGATTCATAAGTCTTGATGGTATCTCTGTCTTCATGAATCTGAGTTGGCAGGAAGATACTTACCTGATTTATTCGGGCCACACCTAATGGGCTCCCATTAAACCTATCTTTTACTCTTCAAAATGACAAAAAAAAAAAAAATTAAAAAACTTTTATCTGAAAGTATTCACATGTATTTCCTAGTTCATTTGTTTTAAATAAAATATATGACATATAAAAACATATTTAGGAGTAATGGATGCTGAATTCTTTTTTTTTTTTAATTAATTTATTTTTTTGGCTGTGTTATGTCTTCATTGCTGCATGTGGGCTTTCTCTAGTTGCGGCGAGCAGGGGCTACTCTTTGTTGCACGGGCTTCTCATTGCAGTGGCTTGTCTTGTTGCGGAGCACGGGCTCTAGGCGCGCAGCCTTCAGTAATTGTGGCATGCGAGCTCAGTAGTTGTGGTGCACGGGCTTAGTTGCTCCGTGGCATGTGGGATCTTCCCGGACCAGGGCTCGAACCTGTGTCCCCTGCATTGGCAGGCGGATTCTTAACCACTGCGCCACCAGGGAAGTCCCAGATGCTGACTTCTTGACAGAACTACTTTGGAGAAGTCGGGGAGAGAAGGGACGTGGAGAGCTTACACAGGCCCTAGAGTTTTTTTTTTTTTTAATTTATTTTATTTATTTATTTTTGGCTGCATTGGGTCTTTGTTGGTGTGTGCAGGCTTTCTCTAGTTGAGGTGAGCGGGGGCTACTCTGCGGTGCACGGGTTTCTCATTGTGGTGGCTTCTCTTGTTGCAGAGCATGGGCTCTAGGCACCTGGGCTTCAGGAGTTGTGGCTCGCAGGCTCAGTAGTTGTGGCTCCCGGGCTCTAGAGCGCAGGCTCAGTAGTTGTGGCACACAGGCTTAGTTGCTCCGCGGCATGTGGGATCTTCCCAGACCAGGGCTCGAACCCATGTCCCCTGCGCTGGCAGGCGGATTCTTAACCACTGCGCCACCAGGGAAGCCCAGGCCCTAGTTTTATATGTAGTGTTTTATTTGCCTCAAATCTTTTTAAGAATTTAGGCGTAAAGCTAGGTGGTGGATATACAGGTATTTAAAAAATATTTTTTCTTTGTTGATATATTTGCATATTTCACAATTAGAAAGATTAAATGAGATAATGTGCTTAAAGTATTTAGTAAAAAATTAACACAATTCTGGTAAGGCTGAGGTTCCTTTAGACCACAGCCTTCAACATTTCTTCCTTCCCAGAGGTAACAGCTCTTATCAGTGTGGAGTGAATTATTCCAGACTTTCTTCTATGTATTTGTGTACACAAATATATACCCTTAGAAAATATATGGTGATATTTATGTTTTAATTTTTTTAATGTATGTATTTTTCTGCAGCTTTTTTTCACTCAGTAATGTGTCTTAGAATCTTTCCATGGTATATAATAAATTATCTCATTGTTTTTAACTGCTTAATATTCTATAATATGGATAAACCATGATTCATTTAATATGGATAAACCATAATTTATTACTCTGATAGCTACTGGGTTATTAAAATAGTGCTGCAACAAACATCTTTGTGTGAACCACTCTGTGAACCCATGTGTGTTTAGGATAGATACTGAAGAGAATTCCTATGCCTATAGGGCATGTGCTAAATTACATTTGTAATAGACACTCGTAGTTGCCCTTCAGAGTGGCTGTGCCAGTTCACACTCCCACCAGCAGAGGGAGCGGCTCTTTCCTCCACACTGCATCCAATTGATACTAAAAGACATGAATTAAAAACATAGTCAGTGGGCTTCCCTGGTGGCACAGTGGTTAAGAATCTGCCTGCCAATGTAGGGGACACGGGTTTGAGCCCTGGTCCGGGAAGATTCCACATGCTGCGGAGCAACTAAGCCCGTGCTCCACAACTACTGAGCCTGCGCTCTAGAGCCCATGAGCCACAACTACTGAAGCCCGCGCACCTAGAGCCTGTGCTCCGCAACAAGAGAAGCCACCACAATGAGAAGCCCGCGCACCGCAATGAAGAGTAGCCCCCGCTCGCTGCAACTAGAGAAAGCCCGTGCGCAGCAACGAAGACCCAACGCAGCCAAAAATAAATTAAAAAAACAAACAAACAAAAAAACCTGGTCAATGAAAACTGATATCTTGTTTTAAGGTGGATTATCCTGATAGTGAGGTCAACCATTTCTTCATGTTTATTGGCCTTTTCTCTTTCTTTGTGTGTGAATTGCCTGCTCATGTCCTTTGCCCATTTTTATTTGGGGCTGTCATTTTCTATTGATTTGTAGGATTTCTTTGCTCTACTTTCATACTTTGCTTTACATCTAGGGGCAGTGTCTCTTCTTCTTTTCAGAACTGTCTTGACTATCGCACATTTCTCACTGACATATCTTTAAAAAATTTTAGAATCAGTGTATCAAGTTCAATGAATAATCCTGTTGAATTCGGTATTGCTTTTATTATTACAGGTCATTTTGATACGAGGTATCATGTATATTATCAACACCATTTGTTTAATCTTTCTCAGCCTAATAAGCCCATTCTGAATAGTCATTTGTTTAATGCTATTGCTGTGTGATAAAAATTAAAATAGTTTACCTTACTGTCAAGTCTCATTTTCTTTTGAAATAATTATCATCTCTTTCAGCATATTTCTTTTG
Source organism: Balaenoptera borealis (assembly GCF_965194805.1). Lineage (NCBI taxonomy): Eukaryota > Metazoa > Chordata > Mammalia > Artiodactyla > Balaenopteridae > Balaenoptera > Balaenoptera borealis. The sequence goes on along the minus strand of NC_138879.1, from coordinate 49,497,676 downwards.
AAAATACCTATTATCTGAACTGTTACAATGGGCTCCTGGTGGATTGTGCAACAGCAGGTGTCTTGTTTTTCTAGCAATCCCCAAAGTGAGACTGGAGACAATCTACATTTGCGGCGTAGATGAGATGAGTACCCAGGATGTCTTTTCCTATTTTAAAGAATATCCTCCGGCCCACATTGAGTGGTTGGATGATACCTCCTGTAAGTAACCCAAGTTACTTGAATATGCTTTTGTTTATGATTTTAAAAGAATTTTTGCCATCTCAAATGGTGAATGATTTTGGCCAGACTATGGCTAACCTCTGCCTTTAGCCTAGAAGAGAAAAAATTGCCCACTGCTGAGAACCAGAGTGCATTAACCAGTCTGCCAGATCATACTCCATGCGTGTTCTAGGTCAGCTCAGAGGTGGTGATCAGGCCTCTAGGAGGTTGGTTGTTGGCAGCTGAGTCCGGGGTACATGACTGAGGCCTCTCTTAACACCCACAGTTTCCCAACAAAGGGGTGGGTCCAACTGCATAGACTTGGGGCTGCATTTTCAGGGCTTTAGACTTTGTCATTGCAACTTGCCATACAGCTTTTCAGAGGGCTATCTCTGACCTAGAACTAGACCAGAGCCCTCTGACACAGTGCCAGACCTCTCATCTCTGCTTGCTTTGGACTGTGTTTTCTGGAGCTTCATCTGCTGGCCCTAATCTGGGGGCTGTTCCACTTGTGAGCTAACTGTAGTTTTTAACTTGCGTCCCCCTCTCCAAGTCTGGCCTGACCTTTGGTACCCACTCTGCTGGCTTCTTGTCTTGACTCACTTCTAGTCTGGCTTTACTTTCTGCCAGTGTGCTGACCTGACTTTCCCGGCTGCTTTCTTAGATGTTAATTCATTGAAAGAAGAAGAAGCATGACTGAGTAAAAGTTTTTCTCCTTTTTTCTTTTTTCTTAACTTAGACCATCCAAATCAGGGGATGGCAAGCCTTTTTTTATAAAGGGCTGGATGATAAATATTGTAGGCTTTGCAGGCCATACAGTCTCTGTGGAACCTACCCAGCTTTGCCGTTGTAGCGTGAAAGCAGCCATAGACAATATAACTGAATGAGCCTGGCTGTTCTCAGTAGAACTTTGTTTACAAAAACAGGTGGCAGGTGTGTAGTTTATCGTACGTTAGTTATAACTAAATAAAGCCGGTACAAGTATAAATAGATAAATGGATGGGTGATGGATGGATGGATGAATGAATCAATGAGAGCAGGTGGTGGGCTGGATTTGCTAACGCCTGATTTATCTAATTAAAACTGTAGCTAAGGGATGTTAGAGTCAGAGGAACCCTTAGAATCATCCAGTTCAACTATCTCGTATTGTACATCAGAAACTGAGAAACAGAAGCAGGAGATTATTTGCTCAAGACCATGTGGCATATTATTAACAAAGATGAGAATCTTTAGACCTTCATTTCCCAAACTGAGATACAGGAGTAACATAAGTTTGAGAAATGCTGCTTTAAAGTTAAACTTCTCAAAAACCTTTTCTTGCTAAATTCTCTTAAAGAAGCAAATTAAATTGATTGCTGCAAAGCCAGGTGGCTGTCACGCCTCCATTCTATATATCCCATGGATGCCATCATCACCCACACTTCACAGTAGGGAAACATCATTTAGCATGTCTGGATAACAAGGAACAGCAGAGGGCTTCCATGTAGGGGGCAGTAGAATAAAGGATAATCCAAATTTATTTGAGAATTTTCACCATCATCATCATCAAGAACTGCTAACACTTATGTATAACACCCACTGTATGCCAGGCAGTTTTAATATACAGAACCCTTTTTCATGGAGTACTTGACCATTAGTTTGTGGGACCCAGTTTGGGAATGCAGCTCTAGGTTGATTTTATCAAAGAAGTTTTACTACCAGGTTCTGTAGTTCCGTTCATTAGTTGGTGTACATTTACTGATGCCAGTCCATAGCTGAATGAGACTTTAGCAATGAATATGATGTAGTCTCTGTTCTCAAGAAACTTAACCATCTGGATGTGATGTAACGTGTTATCTTATTTTAGGTAACGTGGTTTGGTTGGATGAAATGACAGCCACACGAGCCCTTATCAATATGAGTTCCTTGCCAGCCCTGGATAAGATAAGAAGCAAGGATGCCAATGAGGACAAGTCATCTGAGAAAAGTAAAAAAGGTAACTGACCACAAAGGAGGGACTTTGGGGCTAAAAGTCCTGTCCTTTACAACTTGAGTTTCTGTGCAGTGTTACATAGTATCTCATCGCCAGTTATTTCTGAAATAAGCTATGATGCTTTGGATCATTAGTAAAGAGGAGGAGAAAATATTAGACTTAGCATGTATGAGATGGAGTTAAGATTCATCTTGTCCCTCACATTCCATTTTAGACAAGCAAGAAGACAGTTCCGATGACGATGAGGCTGAAGAAGGAGAAGTTGAAGATGAGAACGCAAGTGATGTAGAGGTCAGTGAGAGGGCAAAAGTGTCTGTAAGGTTTCACTGTAAACAACTGCTTACTGTCTTGGTATTTAAGCCTTAAAGACTTAATACAGTACTTTGTGTTCTTCCCCTGGCTTTCACCATTACACCTCCTGAGGGGGCACCAGGCTCTTGGCCTTTAAGTTTGTGTGGCTATAATGAATGATTCATCTTGAGATCTTAGTACCCACACTTCTGTATGAAAGGAAATGATTTTATTGAGAAATCCTTTGAAATGCTATCAAATCAGTAAAATTAAGGAATAGCAAGTAATGGCATATTTCCTAATGGCGTATGTACTATTGTTGGAAATATTAAAGTGTATTCATTTTAAAATTATTTATTAAGTGCCTACCATATACCAAATTCTAGGTGCTGGGGATATAGCGTCAAGCAAAACAAAGTCCTTGCCCTGTTGGAGCCTCCATTCTAGTGGGGAAGACAGATAATACACTGATACACAGATATGTAATATAATGTCAGGAAGTGATGAGTGCTGTGAAGAAAAGTAAAGAAGGGTAAGCAGATAGAGAATGATGGAGACGATTCTTTTAGACAAGGTGGTCAGGGAAGACCTCTGACTTAGACATCCTGCAGAGGAACTGGTGCTGTAATGCTGATGGGTATTATTAAAGGTAGATTGCTTTCTTAATCAGTGGTAACTTTGCTGCTGAATGAATATGAAAAAGGCTTTAATTTTTATGTCGAAAATGCTCTTTTTTCTTAAGTTGGACACGTTGTCTCAGGTAGAAGAAGAGTCTCTGCTAAGAAATGATCTTCGTCCAGCGAACAAACTTGCTAAAGGAAATAGATTATTCATGAGATTTGCTACAAAAGGTAAATGATAATTGGTATTGATTTTTATTTTTAATCGAAGTGATTTTTATTGAGTGACACCTTCTCTTTTGAATCAGAACTTAGGTCAAGTAATCTCGAAGATCCTTCAAACTATAATATTCTGTGCTTATAAAATCAATGACTTGCTGCCTGAGTTGGAATTTCAGACATTGAAAGTGAATATTAGTTATTTGTATACTTTTGTGGTTTCTAGCTAAAGTAAGTCATTTTCTGTCAAAGCTGGTTTGTCCCATGTGCTTTTCAGCCAGTTTATCATCTGAACTATGAAAACTTTAAAATTGTATTTTATGTATCACAGCAATATCTTCCTGGACATTGCTAGTAGTACCATTCAACTCTAATTCTCTAAAGAATTAAATTAAAAGCCTCTTAACAATTCATAAGGCTTTTTACACATAATGATTTTGGTACGCATTAATAATGTGTGTGTGTGGGGGGGTGGTTTGAGTCAGTTGAGAGTTAATTGGAAATGACAACTCTTCACCCCTGAATACTTCAGTAAGTATTTCTGAAGAACAAGGACTTTGTTTTACACACAGTTATCAAAATCAGGGAACTTAGCATTAATACAATACTGTTACCTAATTCGGAGTCCACATTCAGATTGTACCAGCTCCCCACTCTGTATATTAAAACTACCTGGGGGAAAAAAAAGCTGTCTGGCACACAGTGAGTGCTGTGTAAGTGTTAACAGTTCATGCTGCTGCTGCTGCTGACAATGGTGATGATTATCAAATACATTTGGATTATTCTTTATCCTACTCCCCCACTGAACTAGGATCCACTCCAGGACTGGGTGTTTAAGTCTGCCATGTCGCCTTAGTCTCCCTGAGTATGGAACTACTCCTTTGTTTTCCTTGACTGGGACATTTTTAAAGAGGACAGGCTCATTATTTTATAGGCTGCCCCTTAGTTTGTCTGATGTCTCCTAATTAAATTCAGGTTGTGCGTTTATACCACAGAAGTGACATTGTGTCATTTTCAGTGCATCATATCAGGAGGCACATTGTATTTATTTATCCCCTTCCTGAGGATGTTAGCTTTTATCACTTGGTTAAGGTAATGATCGCCAGGTTTCTCCACTATAAAGTTACTCTTTTTCCATTTATAATTTAAAGGTTTGTGGGGAGATGCTTTGAGGTTATGTAAATAGCCTGTTCCTCATCCAACTTCATGCAATAGCTTTAGATCCATTGATGACTTTTTAGCTCTCTCATTTATTAGTTGGCAGTCTGCTGTAAGGAAGAGCTTTCCCTTTTTACCCATTTGTTTATGTATTTACTTATCTTTTTTACTTACTTATATCAGTTTAGATTCATGGAGTTTTATTCAATGGGTTATCATCCATTCTATCGTTATTTTGATTCACAAATTATTTTGGATTTGGCCAGTAGAGCCTCTTCAAACTGTGTTCTTTTGACACGCCTTCATGATTCTTTGAGTTCTTTCTTACTTTATGGCACAATAAAACATCTTGTTTTGCCAGACTCAACTTGTACTTTCCCTGCCCCAGATCTGGAATCAGCCATTTCTCCAAGGAGCTTGTGGGCATGTTTTTTGTAGGGTGCACATTCTGGTTTGTGCCACCAAATTTATCTCTAGCACTGGGTACATTCTCATTGGTGTTCATCCGTTGCGTTCAGTGAGTGCTCAGGGAGCTGTCAAGAGACCTTTATATTATGAAAATATGTGTGCTCACTGACCACCTTTTCTTCCTGTTAACTGTCATTTTAACTTGATAAATGGGGTCTTTTCTTCATTTACTTATTCGAGGGACCATTTGTGTGCATTCTGGTTATATGGTGCTGTGCTGTTTTCCTTAAGCCATTTTGAGGAACATCACGGTAAACTGGAAAAAAAATGGTTTGCCAAATATATGGACCTATGTATAATCTGTTTCTTTGCCCCTGATTCTGTGTTATTGGAGTGTTGTCATTCAGAAATGAATATCATCTTTCAGGGGGCAGTGAAAATGCCACCTCTTCTAAAAGCCTTTTTGATTCCTGAACACTGGTGATAACTGATGCTCTCCTATGCTTCTTGGAACCTAGTATATTGTATTGTTGTTAGTGGTATTTTCTCTATGAAGTCAGCTCCCTAACAGCAGCTTAACCTCCCTCATCTCTGAATTTTACTCCACCCCCTCCACAAGGCACTGCGTTAGGAGGCATTCAGAGAGTGAGTGTTTATAGTGCATCTTTCCCTTTTGTTGGCAGATTGTGCTGATCTGATCCCAGCCATGAAAAACATTCTTTTTTTTTTTAAACCCATTCAACATTGTCCTCACACTCACAGGAAATCCTTGGTAACTGTTGTAATTAATTTTTAGATGACAAAAAGGAACTTGGAGCAGCGAGAAGAAGTCAGTATTACATGAAATATGGGAATCCAAATTACGGAGGCATGAAAGGAATTCTTAGTAATTCTTGGTGAGTCCAAAACCTTAAAATACAATAGTTTAAATAGTACGTAAGCTTTTCATAATCCTTCAGTTGGTATTCTGCAGTGGAATGTCAACACCATGTGTGGACATGAAGGAAGACAAGAAGAAAGAATTCAAGATTTTTAACTGTGGTAAATGGTGTGAGAATGCTGACTTTCAGTTTCCTGTGAAATATCTCTGTTTCAGCACCTAACATTGTGTCAGGGTGTAGTTGAAATTAACTAGTGGATTTCAAGGCCCTTCCTGTTGGTTTTTGATTATGTGCTTATTTTGGCAATGTTGCAGGAAGCGAAGATACCATTCCCGTCGCATTCAGCGGGATGTGATCAAGAAGAGAGCCCTGATTGGGGACGACGTTGGCTTGACATCCTATAAACACCGACATTCCGGTAGTTGCCTGCTCAGCTCTTGGGTAGACACATGTTTGGCTCCTGAAATCATATTTTTATTCTTAATACAGTCTCTTAAGGTTCCAAACTTTATCATCCTCTCTTCCTTGCCCTCACCCTCTGCCAACATATAGGAAAGTAAGTCAAGTCACAATTAATTTGAAATTGCCCATACAAAGAGGTCAAATGATTTTATAAAAGCTGTTCTAACAATAAAGGCAAGATGTAGGAAAAATTAAAACTTTTCTTAGGAATCTAATTTTCCTATTAATATCAAAAGCTGCGTGAAAAAAAATTTTAATTATTTTGTTGGATGAGTTCATTTTATCGTTCCTTTGTCTGATGAAAATAAGCTGCTGTGTTTAACGTTCTGTGCTTATTGGCTTGTGCACGTGAATGCCTCAGTAAAGTGAGATATCATGACTTGGGTTTCATTTTGTTTCTTCCTTCTTTTTTCTCTTTTTCTCTTCCTCTCTCTCCCCCTCCCTACCTCCCCTCCTCCCCTCCTCCCTTCCTCCCTTCCTTTCTTCCTTCCTTTTGGTGCTTATTGTGAAAGAACCATTTTCATTATGTTTTATAAAGATTTGTTTTTATATTGAATCTGATCTGTGAAAATCTTCTATATGCTTTGTAGAACCAGCCAAGTCAGCATACAAACACAGAATAACACGCATACACATTTATCATTGTAATAGGGACAGTGAGAGGTGAAATCTCTACATTTTAATTTAATGTGAATATCCAAACCTGTATATTTGAAATCTGCATGTTAACGCACATACTTTTCTGATACACAGTTAGGCTTTTCCAATTTCAGTTACTTTAAGATATTTTCATTATATAATCTTTATATTCATACTAAAGAAATTAAAAAAACAAATTGCCTCTAATTCTAGCACTCCAAGATTAACAACTGATTTCATTTTACATTTTTCCTTTGTCTCTTTTCACAATAAATACTGTAATAACTGTTGTGGACATATATTTTATATTCTGCTTCAAGCATTCCACTTACAAGCGTTTTTCCATGACCTTTAAAGGTACATTTCATTATTCATGGCGGTTATGTTCTATAAAGTCATCGTGATCATTGAAAACCATCCAGAAACTCTAATCACACCATTTTTGTCAACTGATCAATATATAACCTTGTTTGATCTGTGTTTCTGCTTAAAGACACCTTATTTACTACATAGTGTTGATTCATTAACATTGGACTCAAGGCCAGCAGCAGTGTAACTCATGCCCGAACAAAGCTTATCTAACACACGTATTTTCTCCATACGGCACATCACAGCCTTCTTGTGTTTAGGAACACTAGACAGCTTTGGAACTATGCTCAGAGGCTATTTTAAACAGGGAAATCACCAATAAAAGCCACAAAAGTGTTAAAAATTAGCACTCACTGGACTGCAAAAAAGACACTTGTTTACAGTGTGAGAGATGAAACAAAAAGGATGTGGCTTTGTTTGCCCGCAGCTGGGAACATGCATGGCTGGTGCCTCAAATTGTTTGCTGCTCCTGTGCATGTCCACCAATGACCACGAAAGTGCCATGGGTTTTGATTCTGGAGTTACAAATAAAATTGGCAAATTCACAAATACAGAATCTGTGAATAATGATGAGGGTCTGTATTTTAGACAACTTTGTAATATTGCATCAGGCTGCTAGTTCATACTTTACCTAGACATTCTTTGTTGCAGGGATCAGAATGGTAACCAGATTAGCACTATTATAGATAATGCCCCAATAAACTCTAAGGATGGGAATCCCATCTTTTAAAAAGGTCACTGACGTAGAATAGAAAATTGGATTTGTTAGTTTTAGGGCTTTTCCTAATGTTTTTTGGTTAAATTCCTTAGGACTAGTGAATGTTCCTGAGGAACCCATTGAAGAGGAGGAAGAGGAGGAGGAGGAAGAGGAGGACCAGGACATGGATGCTGATGACAGGGTGGTGGTGGAGTACCACGAGGAGCTCCCAGCCCTCAAGCAGACCCGGGAGCGGAGCACATCTCGGCGGTCTAGTGCCAGCAGCTCAGACTCGGATGAAATGGACTATGATCTAGAACTGAAAATGATTTCCACTCCTTCACCAAAGAAGAGCATGAAAATGACGATGTATGCTGACGAAGTGGAATCGCAGTTGAAAAATATCAGGTAAAAATAGTTTCTCTTTTTATCAGTGCTAGCTTTTAATTTGATTTGAATACCAATTACTAACTTCTTCTTAATACCTCTTAATTTTATATCCACTTTTATCTTTTCTAATTTCAGTCCTTTGTAGCGTCTGATTTTTCCTCTTAATGTACAAGAGGTGATCCTTGTTATAAAAACTATAGACGATATAGAAAGTGAAGTCACCTGTAATCTCATCCTCTTCTAAGAGAACGACTGTTAGCAATTGGGTGAATTACTTTCCTGCTAGTTTTATGTGTATACATAACACATAGAGAAATTATAGATATATTTGTACAAAAATTAAGTTATATTGTTTTGACATATGCTTTTTCCATTTAATATAGTGTAGACATCTGCTGTTTTTTCAACTGTATGTAGTCCATTGTTTGAAAGTGTCATTGTTTGTTTAACCAATCCCTTATTGATGGAGATTTCTGTTTTGTTTTTTTTTCCTTGTCTGCGCCATGCGGCTCGCAGGATCTTAGTTCCCCAACCAGGGATCAAACCTGGGCCCTCGGCAGTGAAAGTGCGGTGTCCTAACCACTGGACCTCCAGGGGATTCCCTGGATTTCTGTTTTCTTACTGTTGCACCAACTAGATAAATTCTAGTTACTGCATAAGACAAGGCACGTGTTTTAAAATGTGATGTTGCTAAATTTCCTTCCAAAAAGGTTTTACTCAAATTACCACCTGTTGCCTACATAATTCACCAACCTTAGGTATTATCACTCTGATTTTTGCTATTCATGGACGAAAAAATACAGTTATTTTAATATGCGTTCTTTGATGACCAGTGGAGCTGAGCAGATTCCTGAGGGCAGATCGCGTATGCATGGATCAGAGAGGGCTGGAGGCTGGGGTGCTCTCTAAGAGTTCTTGATGGTGTGTTTGGGAAAAGGGAAGAAAAAACTTTTAAGCTGGTTGGTTTGTATGGCCTTGTTCACATCCTTATTTTTAGTTTTCAGAGAACTTTCCAGTGGCAAATGCTGCCAGAATAATGGAACTCGTCCCCTGACGTGGTGGGAGAGGTCTTTGACAGAGACGTCTGTCCTTTAACGAAAGGAGTTTTAGACTCTGTTGTGTCTAGACAACAACCAGCCCTCCAGCCCTCTGCAGGCCTCTACTTAGCGTTTGTCCCAGGAGGAGGGGGCTCGCAGGTACGTGCTCTGCGATAGCTCGCAGATGCCGTGTGTGGGAACCACCCCGGAAGACTCAGGGGCCTGCTCGCCGCAAGCAGCCTCTTTACAGCAGGCTGGTCGTGGCTTTTGTAAGCAAATAATTACTGGTTTATGGTGTTGTAAGTGAACGTTGGCCATGTTAGATCGGGTTTCTTAAATTGTTTTTCCAGAGTGTATGAGATTGTTGTATGAGTGTTATCCCACAGTTCAAGTTGGTTTACTGTTCCTCCACCCCCCTTTTTAAAGGAACTCCATGAGGGCAGATACTGTATCTACAAGCAATATAAAAAACCGAATTGGTAACAAATTAACACCTGAGAAATTTGCAGATGTCCGACATTTGTTAGATGAAAAACGTCAACACACACGTCCACGGCCACCTGGCAGCAGTACTAAAACAGGTATTGTTGAGTTGTGTATCTGGGCTTCATTCTGAGTTCCAGAAAGCAAATGCAGACAGGGATAGGTTCTTGGATAAAACACTGTCATTTACGGACCAATTTAGTTGTCCTGATTCATCACTTCTAAATTTTGTGTTAGGCATTGGAACTTTAGGACATGAAATTTAATCAGACTTTTGCAATACTCATTTTCAATATTTTTGTCCCAAACAATTATTTTACTCTGTATGTCATTGGTATACTTTGTACATAAGGATAATAGAAATTAAGTCGGGTTGTTGTATAAATGGTTAAGAGTTTGAACTGGTTAGTTTATATGTGCAAACACGCGTATAGTGGGCACTTAGCAAAGCCTGCTATGTGCCAGGGCTAGGTGCTGAGAGTGTTAGAAGTCTTTGCAGGGGATGCAAAGTCATCATAGAACTCAGATGGAAAACATAAGGGCACACATTCAGGTAATTCCACCTGAAGCAGAATGGAGTGAGTGCTGTGATAGGGCACTGCAAGCAGTGGGCTGTGGGAGCAGAGAGGGGAGGTGGGTCTGTTGGGGCAGGATCTGTTGTGGGATGCTTCTCAGAGCACGTGGCTGTGGAGTGAGGCCTCGGACCGGAAGTAGGATCTCAGTTGGTAAACCTAATTTTTTTGAGGTGGGAAGTAACCTGATCTTATATCTATTTTAGAAAGGTAACTTCGTGGCGGCGTAGAGTGTGATAGAGAGTTAAGTAAGTAACACGGGCCTGAACTAGATCAGGGACAGTGGAGGCAGAATTGATGACAGTGTCAACCTTGGAGAGGAAGAAGACTCAGCACTGGGAAGTGCGGGAGGAAAGGAAGAGAAGCCAAGGGCCTCAGGCCTGAGGGGCTGAAAGATGGGGGTGCTGTCCTCAGAGAGCATAGGCAAGGTGGGTGAAAACCCAGCCCAGGGACTTGCTAATAAATGTGTTTTTGTGGTTGCTGTTATTGTGAGAGGAAGCTCAGGAGGACAGGCAGATTTCTGGGGGGGCGGGGGTTGGAGGAAAAACATTTGATTTGGGACATTTTCCCTTGATCCTTTGCTTTTTGTCAGTCTCATTACATGTATTGTTCAACGTAATAGTTTATTGAGAGCTTCTTATATGTTCAGAGATTGCGGCTTCTGTCCTCAGGGAGCTTGCAGTATTTCTTGCCAGCCGAAATGTTCGTAAATTATTTGCTCTGCTTGATTCTACTACAGAAAACACAAAGCAGACAATTCTGCCTCAGAAGTTCCTTTTTGGAGCAGTCAGCTAAGGTTTTTTACCCCTGCGAGCCCCTGGGGATTCTCATTTGAATTTTCCCAGAGAATCCAGACTCTGTAGAGGGAAGGCTCTTAGAAGCCTGGTTGTGCTGGGCCCCATGTCCAGCACATGTCCAAATCTCGGGGAGATTTGGTACCAGGTCCTGCAGAGATCTCAGGTTGACAGTACAGATAGCAAAGCATATGCACGTGGTCACGGTAGTACTTTTTTTCTTTTTCTAGATATACGCCAGCGATTAGGAAAAAGACCACATTCTCCGGAAAAGGCTTTTAGTAGTAACCCAGTCGTTCGGAGAGAGCCCTTTTCTGATGTACATAGTAGGCTAGGTGTTCCCAGGCAAGATGTTAAAGGCCTCTACTCTGATACTCGGGAGAAGAAATCAGGTTGGTAATGCTGAAAACTGACGGGGAAGGGAATTGGTAAGAGCAGAGACAATGGGTGTAGCACAGAAATACTTTGTTAGCAGAAGGCAGGAAATAGCCTATGACAAAAATAAATTATTTTTCCTCTTTCATTATAGTCGTCGTCATCATCATCATCATCATCATCATAATGGTAACAGTGTGGAAAATTTAGAAAATGGGAAAAAAAACTCACCCCTGATTCTTTCTGTTTAACACAAATACTTTTTAGTTTCATGCTATTCCAGTCTTTGCCCATATACATATACTACTATTTTCGTATAGCATCTTATCATAGTCATTTTTCCACATTGTTATAGCTTTTATAAATAAAACTTTTAATTGCCTTACAGAGTGGCTATCTTATGAAATTCCATGTATTTCTCTCTTGTTAAATATTAATATGTGAAAAATTAATGGAGAGTGGGCAGAATCTGGAAGTTGACAGTGTAGCAGGCCCATCAGTTTGCAGAATGTTGTGGCTGGGAAGATCTGGGAATGGCCCAGTCCTGGCAGAATGAAGTTGTACACGGACGGGATGGTGAGTCTCACCAGGCAGGGGCAGGTGTAGTATAAGCAGCCTCCCAGGTGATTCTGATGTGCCTAACACAGGGTAGGGTGGGGTCGGGGGGGCACATATCCCCGAGCTGAGAGAATCTCCCGTTGGGTCCAGTTCTCTCAGTCTGCAGGCAGGGGACTGCAGCCAGGGAAAGGAGAGGATCTGCCCAAGGCTGCACCATGGTTGCAGGTGCCACGGACAACCCCCCGCCGCCCCCCTCCCCCCTCCCCGCCCCCCGCCCCGTGCTTCCTGCACGTCAGGTGTTGCCAGTGCCCCTGTTTCTCAGCATCGACTGCCAGAGCTGAAATGCCTTCTCACCCAAACAGGTAGTTTATGGACTCGCTTAGGATCTGCACCCAAGACCAAAGAAAAGAACACGAAGAAAGTGGATCACAGGGCGCCCGGCACAGAGGAAGATGACTCCGAGCTGCAAAGGGCATGGGGGGCTCTGATTAAGGAGAAAGAACAGTCTCGCCAAAAGAAGAGCCGGTTAGATAACTTACCATCTCTCCAGATTGAAGTTAGTCGGGAAAGCAGCTCTGGTTCAGAGGCAGAGTCCTGATGCCCTTGGGGCCCAAGGCGGCTGCCCTAAAGCCTGACATTCTTGTGCAGGGTGGGGTGCACAGTAGGAACCCCCCATGCGGGAGTTGGCGCCCCTCCCGTTCTTGCTCACGCAGTCACCCTCCGCTCTTGCTACTTCAGCAAGACATCTTAAGAATGTGACATGTTTTGAAGGGCATCTATCTAATCTTTTGCTGCAGAGTTATAGTTCTGGGCCCTCAGTTCTTTTCCCACCACCCCACAAGCTTTACCCTTTGAGGAAAAGGCAGCCCTCCAGATTTTGTAGACATTTTTCTTAATATTTTTAACATTGTGTCTTTTGAAAGAAATGTTTTACACAGTTCATCCAAAGAGCAGAGGACTGAACTTCTCACTATTGCCTTGGCCCTGACAGCTGTTACCAGCACCCTTTTCCCAAGAAAAGTCAATTCCCAGGTGCTTATTGGACAGCCTTCGAGGGGGAAGATGAGGGAAGCTGCCAGCTCACCCTTCCAGGATCCTAGTGTGGGGGCCGAATCTCATGGACCTGACCTCAGAGGTGCATCCGTGCCGCCCAGGTAGATAAGAGCCGCAGCGTCGATCGCCCTTCGTTCCTCCCTGGGGATTTCTGTTAGGGGGCCTTGTTAGCGATCAGCTTGAAGTGAAGATCAAGTTCAGTGCTGTGGGATTTTTAGGAACAAAAAACTGTGACTTTGGGATTTGGGGTGGATTTTTGTGCTAGGGGTGGGGTCATGGGTTAATGTTGAACAATTTTTAAGTCTGTATTATGTTTAAAAAATATTAATGATTTAAAAGTTAAAATTTTTAATTTTTATATGTGAAAATACTTCCTATTGGCTACGAGGGAAGCTCAAGTGGTGTCTTCTTATGTGCTGTTAAATATATATTATATACTTTGGAAGAAGGCAAAGAGGGGAGCCTCATTATTTTTAAATGATCCTAAGTGTATAGTCTGTCTGTTGTACATAGAGTTTAACTTGCTTTTTGGCCGCTGTAGGGAAAAATACCCATCCACCTGAGATGGGAACCTGTCATTTATTATCACTTCAGAAGTGATACACTGTTATTTATTCTTTTTCTGTCTCCAAGTTCTGGCACTTGAAGACTTCTTCAAAACTGGCAAATAAGATAATAGTTATAGAAATTTTAGTTCATTTATTTCTAAACTCCTTTCAGATTATTTTACCATGAGAAGGTGGTAGATTATTTTGTCTTCCTGTCTGATTTTTATTTTGAAGTATTTAGTGTTGTATTCCTCTGCAGGCTTAAAAATAGTGTTTTACTTCAATTCAGTAGAGCTTAGGAGTTAAAGAGAATAAAGCCTGTGTTGCTTGTGTGGTGTTACAACCCCTCACCTGTCTGGAATGTCCAGCACCCAGTGCAGCTCAGGGTTCTCGAGATCTTTGCTCGTGCCTGAGCTAATGGTCACATGAGTAGTTGATTGCAGTGTGGTGCGATGGAGGGCGGAACGAACGCTTTGTTTAATAAAGAAAGGCGGGGAGACTTGAGAGTTGCAACAAGAACTATGTTGTCCATATTTTGTTGGTTAACCTGCTTTTTCCCTCCCTGTAGAAAGATGAGAGCATGTAACCATGATATGTTTCAGCTTCCTAGTGGGATTCTAGGAAAGAGCTGGTTTGGGTTTCTCTGCCAGTTGAGACCCAAGGTTTCTGAGGTTTCTCAGCTCTTTGCCCATGAAGCACACAGCTGAGAACCAGGTTCTTGAGGAGGGGCCAGGGTCTGGGCGGTTGGTCAAGTGAGAAGTGCAGGGGCTGTAGAGTCAGAGACGCCGACCCCTGGCTCTGCTCCGTAGGCCTGGGCCTCAGTTTCCCCTTCTAGCAAATGAATGGGCTGGTACCAGAGCTGCTGGCTTCGTTGGTGCGTCTTAATGGTGTTTTGCTGTGTCAGAGCGGTGGCTGCAGCGGGCTGGCCAGCACCAGTGTCTGCGGCAGGTGCAGGGAGGGTCAAGGAGACAACTGAGGGTGTGCATGAGGTTGTGGACGGGACTACCCCCACCCCATTCCAGTCTCTGGGCCACTAGTGAGACAAAGAGGTCCCCGTGGTCAGGGTCCCCACTGACATGCTCTCTGCAGTGTTCAGAAAACTCCCCTTCTCAGACTTTCCCTTGTGTTTCCCAGTCATGACCCTTTCCCACCAGTAGTTCAGGCCCACTTGTCCCATGGCCTTTCAGCCCTCACCAGTCTTTTGCTAGGGATCAAGGAAGACTTTCAGGAAGGGCAGTGGTGTGTAGTTAAAACTGATGTGACCAAGAAAAATGCCTACTTCAGCAGCCTTGCAGTGCTCACAAACACGCAGAGCCCAGAAAATTACCTTTAAAGACGTTAAGTTTTATTTCCCAAAGTTATTGGCCTTAGCCTCTCACTCGCCAGCCCACTCAAGCACCCAGATCTTACAGCATCTTACACGTGCTCTGGAAGCCCAGGCCCTTTCTTGGGAGTTGGGGAGCAAAGATGGACAGTCGGTTTAGTCTTTACACATATGAGATTTTAGATACGTTTTTGCTGCTTGATAATACTTACAGATACCTCATTTCTGTTTTCCACTCTCCGCCTTGGGAGAGGTGCCAACTACCCAGGAGAGCTTGTGGAGCCCAGCACACAATGGAACCTCTGCTGCCCTGGCCTCCTCTAGCCTGACCCCATGAGTCCCTCGCCTTAGGTCAGAAACTGTCTTCTCCCACTCCATCCCCGCAGCAGCCTCTTTACTGGTTCCTCTCCCCTGTCTCTCCCTCTCCATTCTGCACACTGCAGCTGGGATGAACTTTCGGTGTTGTTAGCAGCTTTATTGAGATGTAATTTACATAGCATACAGTTCACCCATTTAAAGTGTACACTTCAGTGGCTTTTAGTATATTCACGGAGTTGTGCATCCATTGCCATAGTCAATGTTAGAATATTTTCATCATCAAAAAGAAACCCTGTACCCATTCGCAGTACCCCATTCCCTCTTCCCCACTGGCAACCACTAACTACTTTTTGTCTCTATGGATTTATCTATTCTGAACGTTTCATATAAATGGGAATGATACACTTTGTGGCTGTTTGTGACTGGTTTCTTTAACTAAACATATTTTCGAGGTTCATCCATGTTGTAATATATATCAGTACTTCGTTTCTTTTTATTGCTGAGTAATGTTCCATCGTATGGATATACCATATTTTGTTTATCCATTCATCAGTTGATGGACCGGTGGGTTGTTTCTACTTTTTGGCTGTTATAAATAATGCTGCTGTGAAAATTCATGTACAAGTTTTTACATGGACATATGTTTTCATTACTCTTGGGTTATATACCTAGGAGTGGAATTGCTGGGTCCTCTGGTATGTCTATCTTTAACCTTTTGAAGAGCTGCCAGACTGTTTTTCCAAGTGGCTGCATCATTTTCCATTCCCCCCAGCAACGTTATGAGGGTTCCAATTTTTCCACATCTTTGTCAAGACTTGTTATTTTTTGATGTGAATTGGTATCTCATTATGGTTTTGATTTGCATTTCCTTGATGACTAATGATGTTGGGCATCTTTTCATGTGCTTCAGGATGAACATTCTTAAGAAGGTTATTCCTATTGCTCCTGCCTAAAAGCATCACCATTGCCAATGGGATAAATTCTGAACTCCTTTGATAGCTCACAAGGCTGGTCAAGATCTAGCCTCTGGCAGTATCTCTAGCCTCTTCTCCCCATCCTCCCCTACTTTCTGCTTACTGGTTTCCTGGAGGCATCTTGATCTCACCAGCCTCCCAGACTTTGCTCAGTGCTGTTCCTCCTCCCAGTGACACGCCCCGCTGGTCCTCTCCTCATCCCACCTCAGCTTTGCCTTCTCCTCTCCCTCATCCTCAAGGACTTACAAACCTCTCCAGGAAGCTACCTGCAACTTCCGGAGCCAGGTTATTGGCCCTGTTATGTGTCCCGTGGTACTGCCACGAAGGAGTCTTGTTACATTCCAGGGTTAGGTTATAAAGTCATGCCTAGGATAAAACTTGAGTGTAATCAAAACTCCTTTCGGACACCCTGAGGAAGGCGCCGTGTTGAAGACCATTATCGCGAGGTGCAGTGCGGCTGGTTCCTGCCTGTGCGGGAATAGGTCACAGTCTCTTTAGCTGAGCACCAGGAGAAGTGGTTAGCCTGCAAGTAGGGCCGTGTTATGCAAGCAACACTTATTTGTAGGTGTTAGACTCACACCGAGGCGAGCAGTTCGCTTTTGAAGAGGCTCTTGGGAACCGCGACAGGCCACAGGAGCAGCAGGGGCACAGGCTCACCTCAGGCCCCCACGCCTGTCTGCTCCGGGAGCGGAGGGGCAGATGGAATGGCCCCGATGGCTTAAAATTGTTTTCCTTGTCTTTTTTCTTTTTCCTAACTTTTTCAGACAAATGCCGTTATGTTTGCCTAAGTGAAATATGTATGTAATGCCAAATCTCTGTACCCCCTCAAGCCAGCACACCGCTACACTGGATCGCAGTTCCCTCTTCCTACCTTGTCTTTCTGTTAGACTGTGAGCTCCGTGAGAGCAGGGCCACATCTGGCTTGGTCATGGGGTTCCCCAGTCCGAGTGCCGTGCCTGGCACCTGGCAGATCCCCTATACACATAGCTGGATGTGTAAATTCCCCGGCTGCCGGAACAGCTCCATTCTCTGAAGCCCCGGCATCCTCTTACAGGCTAGTCCTCGTGGTTCTGCCTTGTACACACAACACTTTATTTTCATGTTTTGTTTTCCCTGCTAGCAGCCCCTGTGAGCAGGCTTTTTCGTGTTGTTATCTCTGTTCCTCCTACCAGGCCAGTCCAGAGTAAATGGTGCCTAAAAAGTGTTTGGCAAATGAATGAATTGTGGGAACCCAACCCAGCTCGGGCACCTTGGTCTGCAGGCTAGTCTGCTTCTAGCGGAGACTACCCGATTCCAAAAAAGAGGAAGGTTGTTCACAAGTGCATAAATTGCACTTGCATAAGAAAGAATCTCATCAAGTAGACCTCCATGAAATTCAAATTTTGATGATCTGGCTATATCTGAGCTGAAGCTTACCTGGCTTTATAAAGCATTTGCTGGAGAGTCATGTAGATAATCCAGAATATTTTTTAGAAAGCATTCATCTGCACCCAGGAGACCAAGAAAGGAAGCCGGCGGATGGATCAGAGGCCCCAAAGAGAGACTGCTGGGCCGATTCTTAGCATCTGATCCAATTGGTGAGGAAGTGACAGCAGCCCAAAGAAGACACAAAGAAACAGAACTCGTTCCTGGCAACAGCTCTTTTGCCTAAAGTAGGCTTCCCACTGTCACGCGGAGCGGTTTTAAAGTTGTGGTGAAATGCTAACAGGCAATTTGGATTAAAGTTAACAGCAAATGACGGCTTCACAGATTAATTAATTGCTGCACAAATAAGTTGATGTACAAGTATTTGCTTTTAAATCTTACACAATAAGAAGTAAATTAGAAGTCAAACCATTTTTTTCTTTGAAGAACTAAAAGGACAGAATGTCTTTGATGATCTTGAGAACAGCATACTGGCTTCAAGGCAGACTGTTGTTGTGTAGTCTGACCAATAATAATGTAGAACTTTTCTTACATGTTTCTAAAATAAATCTTAGAAGAAAAATAATACTGTAGCCTTTTTTAAAAAAATGAAATTCTATGAACGTTTCACAGAACTTGGATGTTCCTGGGAGCGGTTAGGGAAATGCTGGCTCAAAAGCGTTTTTCTAATAGTTGTGAGGCATTGCAGTGGGCTTTTGCTCTGCTATAAATACAGCTCTAGGGTATGGGTGGTCTTTAACCCACCAAAGTCAGCACCCGGCACCTGGGGTTCTTACCTGGTTTTGTTGGAGCAATTCCAGAGGCCCCCTCTGGATGACAAGAGTCTTCAGTAGTTGAGATTTTGTGTTACCTCAGACTGTGTCACCCCTGCCTCGGGACCAGTGTTGGTTAGAGCAAGAGACCACACCATCGACAGGAGAGGTGACGAGGCCTTCCCGTCCCTTCCTGGGGCTATCATGTGTTTAATGCGTCACCTCTTCTTAGTGGCAGGAGTTCTTCAGAGGGCCCGTGAGCAGGAGATGGCACTTTTTTGCTCAGGTAGAATGTCTTTTGTGGGGAGGTCAAATGGGGTGACGCCTGGGGCTGGGCCCGGAGCCTTGGGGATTCGTTCTATCTCATCTGCAGACTTGAAAAAAAACCCAAGCGAGTCCCTTCGCTTCTTGGGACCTCAGTGTCCCTGCCTGTCAGATGAAGGGCTCAAGTGGGATGACCTCCAGGTTTCCTTCTAGTGCTAATGTGAGTTCTAGGATCTTTGCTGAGCTTTCCCAAGGAGCATCAGGAGTCTAAGTTGGACGGGAAGGAGTTGGGGGCAAGCAAGAGGCCTAAGCCCTTGCACCCTTGGTTCCATGAGCCAGTGCAACACCCCCTCCCCAGCCCTGCGTTGTGAAGGGAGAAGGAGATCCTCTCCCTTGCTCCCTTCCCTGCTCGGCCCCCCTTCCCCAGTACGCACACGCACCATTCTGTGTTTTACTTGGGAGATTTTTTAGGAGGTAGCCCAGTGTCTTAATCAGCTCAGGCTGCTCTAACAAAATGCCATGGGCTGGGTGGCTTAAATAACAGAAGTTTATTTTCTCACGGTCTAAAGGTCGAAGTCCAGGATCAGGGTGCTAGTAGCTGGGTTCGCACGAGGCCTCTCTTCCTGGCTTGCAGACAGCATCTCACTGTGTGCTCACATGGCCTTTCCTTGGTGCGTGCTCTTGGAGAGAGAGATGTCTCTTCCTCTTCTCAAGTCACCAAGCCTATTGGATTAGGGCCCTACCTTTTTTTTTTTTTTTAATTTTATTTATTTTTGGCTGCCTTGGGTCTTCGTTGCTGTGCACGGGCTTTCTCTAGTTGCGGTGAGCGGGGGCTACTCTTCGTTGTGGTGCACAGGCTTCTCATTGCGGTGGCTTCTCTTGATGCAGAGCACGGGCTGTAGGTGCGAAGGCTTCAGTAGTTGTAGCACACGGGCTTAGTTGCTCCATGGCATGTGGGTTCTTCCCCGACCAGGGCTCAAACCTGTGTCCCCTGCACTGGCAGACAGATTCTTAATCAGTGCGCCACCAGGGAAGTCCTGGACCCTACCTTTTTGATCTTAATTATCTCCTAAAGGCTCTATCTCCAAATGTAGTCACATTGGGGGTTATGGTGTCAACATATGAATTTGGGGAGGGGGACACAGTTCAGTCCATGGCACCCAGTAATGCAAGGGTCCCAGTATGTGTTTGTGGAATGAGGTCACTGCTTTTTAAAAGCTCACAGACTGGGAGGGATTTTGATCCATGGGTCTGAAGGCAGTAGGGTTTGTAGTTCAGAGTCCTGGTTCTGGAGGAAACAGACCCATTTGAGTCCACCTCGGCCACTTACTAGCCATATGGCCTTGGGCAAATTACTTAACCTCTACGTCTGAGCCAGCATCCTCATCTGCAAAATGGGGATAACCGAGTATGGTGGCTGTGAGGATCAGATGAGGGCTTGCGTGGAAGGCCCTTGGCACTGAGTCTGCGTCCCCTGCTGACGCTCAGTCAATGGGAGTGATTACGACTGCTTTTCAGTCTTCCCGGTGCCCCCTTGCCAGCTCTGTCCTCCACTGCAGTCCCGTGTCTAGTCTCAGTAACATCCTCACTCTTCCAAATGCCCTCCTCCCAGCCTCCTAGGACTCAGAAGGCAAGTGGGTAATTAGAAATATTTCCTGTGTCTGGGGGCGATGAGGCAGGCCTGTGGGGACAGCCCCCATCCCCTGGTGAGTTGTGCTCTCCACTCACTCTCCAGGCAAAACAGTTAGTCCTTTTAGCTCAGGCTGAACATGTGTCCTCCATCCCCTAACTTTTAAAACTTTTTGTTGTGAAATAATTTAACAATTACAGAATAGTTTCGAGGGTAGAACAAAGAACATTTTGCCACATTTCATTATTCATTCTTTTCTTCCTCCCCTCCCTCCCCCCTCACCCCCTTGTCCCCCACCAACCACGAACTGTTTGAGAGTTATTTGCATACATCGCGTCCCTTTACTCCCTAAATGTAATACTTTAGTGTACATTTTCTAAGAACAAGGGCATTCTCTCATATGACCAGAGTATTGTTATCAAATTCAGGAAATGTATAATTTTAATCAGTACAGTAGTACCTAATCCGTGGTTCATGCTTCAGTTTTGCCAACTGTCGCAATAATGTTTTTTTCTGGTCCAGGATACAATCCAGGATCACACACTACAGTTAAAATCCTGTCTTTAGTCTCTTATAATGTGGAGCAATTCCTTTGCCTTTCTTTGCCTTTTATGATATTGATGTTTTTGAAGTGTTCAGTCCGGTTATGTTGTAGAATTCCCTCAAGTTGGTCCCTTAACATTTGTTTAAAGTAAAATGAGCTAAGAAGCCATTTTCACATTGCTTTTGGATGTAGCTACTGAAATGCCCAGCCTTGCATTAGGCTCTGTGAACCGGGAGGATTATATAGTCTGGCTCTGACTTGGGACCTTAAGTCTGGGTTTGTGGGGACAGCAGTTACTGTCAGAAGGGCTTGAAGGGCCCCTGCGTGCTCGTGATTAGGGGTCTGCTGTGCTGGCACCAACAAGCTTGGAAAATACATCTCGGATGGATGCAGGATGAGTCAGCATTCTGGAAGTCTCCAAAGATGCAGAAAATGGCCCTGCACCTGTTCCAGCATCCACCCATCAACTTCGCCCGGCCTCCAGAGATGTCCTAAAGTTCACACTCCAAACCAAAGTCCTGTTTTCTCTCAGAAACCTCCAGCAGGCTGCAGTCGTGGGTTCCAGCCTGTTCCTACTGCTGCTCTGCTCTGCGGCCTGGGTCTGTTCTCTCCCACTCTGGGCCAGTGGTGGGAGGGGAGCCCCTCCTTGCTCTGCCAAGTGCCCCTGGCACTGGGAACAGGGAGGGAAAGAGTCACTGAGCCCTGAGTGTGGGAAGACAACCAGCACCCTGGCCTATGACGAGGTTAAGCCAACTTGGGATGATCTTCGTTGTGATCTGGCAGACGACTCATCAGACCCAGAGCTTTGCTTTTTCATCTGTTTAACTTCTCTGTTGGATGGTATATACCGTGAAAAACAGTGAATCGTAATCTCTATTCAAACAACCGTGTAACATCAGGGAACTATCTTGCTAGTTGGAGGTATTTTGTCAGACCAAAGCAAACAATGCAAGAATGTTATAAGTGACGTCAGTCTTTATGGAACTTTGGCCAAGCAGGCTTTCACTGTGAGAAACAAGATAAAATTGATTTTCACCTAGTCATTAAGTCAACGCCATTGTCTGCTGTGTTTTAACACTTACATTAACACTTCAAAGTGTTCTCCCTGGAGATGCAGACATTCATGTGAGAGAGACATAGAGTCCCCTGCCGTTTTGATTGTAAGTTAATTAAAATTAAATAAAATTGAAAATTCAGTTCCTCAGTGACTGGTGACATTTCAAGGGCTCAGTAGCCACATGTGGCTAGGGGCTCCCATGTTGGACCGTGCGGCTCTAGACCCTCATCGCCGAGTTCTGTTGGACAGCGCAGCTCTGCACGACCAACAGTCTGGGAAGCAGAGGTGCGGGAGAGACTTCCTTCTGCGACAGACGTGGTCACACAGGGAAAATTGGACAGATCGTGAAGTTGGCATTTAAATATGACTGCAGGCCGTTGGCAGTGCGTCCTCTGGGCTGCTGGGTTGGATCAAAGGTGTGCTGAAAGATGCATGGAGTTTCACTTCTTCCGTTGTTCTGGTAGTCCAGAGCTCTGTTAGGTTAGTTCCACATCATGGGCTGTAGTCAGGTGTTAAAGAGAATACAGCCAAAGCTGCACTGAGGCAGCGATTCAGGCAGCACGTGGGTCTTCCCACTCACCTGACCCTCCGCAGTCTCAGGGCCTCGCGTGTGCAGGCGGAGTGCCGGAGCCCCGAGCTGTGAGGGTGCTTTCTGTAGGAAGGACCCTGGGCCGGGCGCTGGGGTGAGGTGTGTAGTGGCGGGTTCCGGGGCAGGGCATGGGGCTGGGAGCCACCCACATGGATGATAAAAAACGGCTGGATTAATACTGCTCCTGCACCTCGCACATCTGCTGAGATCATCCAGCCCTGTTCCCAGGCCAAACCTCGGCTCACTGTTCCACCAAAGCGTGGGTGATGGGGCAGGGCTGGCAGGTGTCTCTAAGCTCCCAGGACCCAGCCCACAACTGCTGAGGAAGCCACGCAGCCAGCCGTGTACAAGTGGAGCGTCTGTGTCTACTTGAAAGTGCCTGTCTGCCTGTGGTCCTTGCCTGTGTGTGCACCTCTGTCCCCGCCTCCTGGCTGCCCGAGCCCTGGAGCTAAGGAGGGAAGCTGAGCAAGTCGAGGCCCACGCCGCTGCCTCTGCTCCAGCCAGGATGTGGCTCTTCCACACTCTGCTCTGCATGACCAGTAAGTCAACCTCACCCCCTGCCCCGAGGGGCTGCACAGCCTGTCCATCTGTGTGTCTGGTGGGGCTCAGAGCCCGAGGTCAGAGAAAGTCTGGGGACTCCCCCCCTGGAAGCCCGTCTTGCTCCGTGGGTCAGACCCCCAGGCTAGGAAGGACCTCTGAGGCTCTGTTGGCTGCTGACAGCATGGGGCTTTGGACTCCAGGGCTCTGCCTCCTGTTCCTCCCGCCAGCTCCCCTCCCCACGCAGGCCCTCTCCCCTGGAACCCACTCCAGGCAGCCCCTCAGGTCTGTGCCAAGCTTGTGCCCAGAGTGTGGAGGTTGGTGCGGCGTACCCGCCCAGCGGAGCCCCCTGGTTTAGCTGAGGAGGGTGAGGACCCTGTGTGCGGCGAACGCGTGGGGGGGGCCTGCTTCCTGTTCCTGACGTTAGGGCCCCTACGAGAACCCGTGTGGGGGACGGGACATTCCCTCTCCACTGCCTGGGGTCCCATATGGCCTTTAAAACTCCTGTGGAAGCCCCTTGGGGCAAGCCAAGCCAGGAGCCTGCACCCAGCCACCAGGCCCCAGGGGTGAGAATAAGCGTGGCCAGCGAGCCCCTGGGCGCTGCTCAGATCAAGCCTGAGGCGAGGGTGGTCCTGTGTAGTGATCTGGCAGGCTTCCCGGGGGCCTTCTGCGCTGGCCAGGAGCTGGTCAGAAGAATGAGACTGGACATCAGGCAGGTGTAGTGTCAGGGCTGCTGGGAGCCTGAGTTCTCCCTAAGGGATGGGTGGGGGCCAGCTAGTGAACGCCAGACGGTGGCTGAGAGCTGAGGCCAGGCTGGGAGGGGGCTCAGAATTAGCACCCACCAGGGGGCCAGATCACCCAAGAGGCAGGCCAAACGTGCATGGGGCACGAGCAAAGCGTACATTTTTGGATACCTTTTAATATTTGATATTTTAAAAACATCAAAATAGTCATCGTGGAAAGATCAAAACTTTGTTGAACTTCCTTTTCCTTACTTTACAGTTTAGACTTCCCTTTACTTTCAGTTACATGTGGTGTGTGGAGAAGGTCTCACGCTTTTTATGGCTTATGGCTTTGATCCCCCATCACCAAGTGTGTCCGTACCCTGGTCCACCCCATCCCAGTAGAGAGGAGGTGACTGAGGCCCAGAGAGGGGTAATGACTGGCCATAGTTACAAGCAAGTACTAGTAGAAACGGGGCTCAAGCCCAAGCCTCTGCCTGCCTCCCAGCTCTAGAATACCCCGTGGCCTGGGGCACTAACCCTGGTGTCACTCTGGTCTCCTGCTTGTCTCTGTCTTCTGTGGCCTCTGGAAGGACCAGTTATCACCCCAGCACCTTTTTCAGCAATGTCAATCCAGATGACATTTATCAAACCCCTCCTGAGGCTAAGGCACTCCCCAGGCTGACGGGCAGCAGAGAGCAAGATGGAGCAGACCTGCAGTGAGATCACTTACCCCGCACCTTGGCTATGCTATGGGCTGGGGGTAAGAGCAGGGCCCCAGCAGCTCCAGTCTGAGTGGGAGAAGTGGAACTGTGACAGTTCTGCTCCAAGCTGTGAGGTCCTGAGATTTAGGGATGGACCAATCATGAAGAGCTTCCTGGAGGAAGTGAGATTGGCGCTGAGTCTTAAGGGCTGGAGAGAGTCTGAGAAAGTGACGAGGAGATGCCAGGGAGGGTGGAGGAACCCCTCAGACAGTGACCCCAGGCCCAGGGCCCTGCATCCTGTGTCTGGCTGCACCTCCCTAGGCTGGAGAGAATCCAAACTGTTCCTGGCCTGACCTTCCACCCTTCCCAAGCACCCACTGTGGTGATGCCCACTTCTCATCAGTGGCAGCAGATGAGACAACGTCAGTTGTCTGAGACAGTCAGATGCAGATAGAAACACACTGAAACCCTGGAGCTGCCCATCTCATCCTGCGACCATGCAGCCTGCTGTTCCCAGGCCAGTCTTCACCCTGACTCATTCTGTGACCACAACCACTCACTTCTCCCCCCAGGGTCTCAGAGGTTGCGTCTACATCGCTCGTGCGAGGAAGGGAACTGTGCTAGTGGCCTGTAAAACCTTACAGTGGTACACAAGCCAGCAGTCCAGGGCTGGCTCTGCTGTTGCACCAACTTCAGGCTGGGGCCTGGGGCCCTGCTGGGTCCTGCTGGGGGAGTGGGGAGGTGTCAGACCTGCCTCTGCCCGGGGCACAACCCCAGACCTGAGTGCAAGTGTGTGATGGGAAACCTTGGCCATTGAGGATGGGGGACTGTAGTGTCCGCGGTGGCCCTGAAGATGGGGGAGGTGCGTAGCAAGTGCAGACAGGTGGTGCGGGGCGAGAGGGAGGCTTTCTGTGCAGGAGAAACAGTATGGACAGAGACCCGGGTGTAAGGAGTGTGTTTAAGGAGACACAGGGTGAGGCTTGAGTGGGGACAGAAGGCTGTCTGCTCTGACACTGCCTGCGCCCCACAACCGGGACACGCTGGGCCCGAGGGGGGAGCAGGCCGCACGCACACCATGACCCTGACCCTCTGTCCCCAGCCGGAGGGCCCACTGAGAATGCCTTCAGGTGACACACAGGGGATGGGGAAAGGGTGTCCCAGGCAGAGGTGAGACGAGCACGGCGTTCGTGGGCCAGCCAGGTGTGGAGAGCGGTCCACGCAGGAGCCAGACGCCTCCGACCTTCTCTGGGAGGCTGGCCTGGGGAGAAGCTGGGGGCCATGCGGGTGGTCAGGGTGCTGGTGGAGAGTGTGGGGGCCCAGAGTGCCAGGCTGCGGGAGCTCGGGCCACACCCTGAGGGCAGTGGGAAGGCCAGCAGGCCCCTAGCCCTGAGGTGACAATGGGATGTGCCTGTGGTGTAGAAGGCGGAGTCCTGGAGAAAGGGGAGGCAGACAGTCCCGTGAGGAGCTGCTGCGAGGTCCCCTGGGGGGGCTGGGGCCGGAGGGCATGGGGAGGGGGAGACACTTACGAGAAATGTTGAGGAGGAAAATCCACAAGCACTTTAGCACAGAGCACAGCCCTGGCTGCTCCAGACCTGTCGGCCATGGTTATTAGGTAGCCTGTGAAGGGGGCCAGGGTGGGGGACCGAGGTATGAGGTTTGGGGCTGAGACGATGAGGCTCAACATGGAAGACCCAGGTGGGTGGGTGGAGGGTGAGCTGCCCCACGGGACAGGCGGCCTGCAGGCCTTTCTGGGTGCTCTGGACTGGGCGTCAGGACGGCTGAATCTGGTCCTGGTTCTGTGGCCCGGCTCCTTGTATAAGTTCGGGCAAACCGTTCCCTGCCCTGCGTCCACCCCTCCGGGGTCAGTTTGCTAAACCGAGAACAGCACTGTGAGAATGTGTATGTAAAGTGCCCGGCGTGATGGGGGAGAGAGGGGGTGGGTGCGGGCAGTGGCGGCTGACAGGATGGAGGGGGCTCTGACTCAGCAGGCCTGTGTGGCCGGGACAGCTTGGAGAGGCGGCCCTGTGGGCGGCGTGGCGACAGACTCTGTTTCAGCCGGGCTCTCACCACTGGCAGCCCGAGAGGGGGGCTTGAGCTGGAGGGCAAGGCTGTCAGAGAACGTGACAGGCCTCCCTTGTGGTTATAACACTGACGTTAGCACCCACATACTGAGCCTGCAAGATGTCAGATGCTGCGCCCGGCCTTGCCCCACTAGTCTGCACGGTCCCACATCACAGATGGGGAGACTGGGGTGAAGTGACAAGCCCAAGGTCCTTCAGGGACTCCGTGGCAGAGCGAGGATTTGAACTCAGGACTGTCTCCCTCCTGGGCTCATGCTCTCTTCTCTGAGTCGAAGTGGGAAGTGGGAAGAGAGGGGGTCCCCTGACGGAGGCACAGCCCGAGCAGAGGGGCCACGACAGGGGCCTGGGGGAAGTCTGCCCCAGCAAGGCGGCCCACGCCTGGTGGACCCCAGGCACTGGCTGGCCTTATGGGAAAGCTCAGCAGACCCGGTGACACTCCTGAACACACGCACACATAAATGTGTCCTCACTGACCTAATTACCAGCTCGATAACCCAGAGCTCTGCCCCAGCTCTGAGCTGCTGGCACGACAGGGAGCCGGGTCTCTGTTTACACCATACCCCTCCCGCCCCCCCGCCGCCCCCGCAGTGCCTCCAGCTTTTATTAAAGGCTTTAGAAATAGGCAGACCTGGGCCCCAGACACAAATTTCAATTTGCTGATGGGCCACGAGCAATCACCCGACCTCTCTGAGCCTCAGCACCTGAGTATGGTACCTGGAAGACAGCAGGTGGTCCAGGAAGGTGGCTATAATGGTCTCTCTGCTTATCTCCTCCCCTTTCCCACCCCTCAAGAATCTTGCACCAAGATCCCTCCGTTGAACAAAGCAAAAATGGGGATGGGGGCGTGGGGTAGGGGATCAGGAATCTCTGGCCCTCTTTGATGTTTCCAGGACACCTCCTCTGGGCCTGGCACTGTGCTGAGCCGGACTCTGTGGTTGGGGGCGTGTCATGGATGACTCAAATCAGATTACAGTTTTGGGGAGACAGACTTTATCACAGATCACTCTGACCCAGACGCGATTTAGTCAGAGCCAGACAGAGACCCCACAGGATGCTGAGAGAGCTCAGGGACCACTGGGGTACTCTGGCTGAGAATCTGGATTGGCTCCTGGGGCAGGGCCCCAAAGGATGGGGCAGAGGTGGGAGAGTGACGAGGAAGGCACACTGGGCAGAGGGAACCACTTGTGCAAAGGCCCTGCGGTGGGAGGTATGCAGATGGTGTTCAGGAAGTGGGGTATCGAGGAGCCAGAGAGCAGAGCTGGCAGGGGGGGCACTGGGCTGGGCAGGGAGGTACCATGGATGCCGGGGGAGGAGACTGGACTGATCACAGGGGTTTCAATTCATGTCTGTTAAGTCACACAGATGGTAAAAAGGGGAAAGAATGCCTTCCGGTCACCCCTTGTAAGAAGTGGGTAGTTCTCCCTTTTTAGTTTTTTTGACCTGCCCCATTATTTTAAAACAAGTTTTATTTTAGCACATGGTATATTTTTGTGAGTCACCACCAATCACTCCAGGCAAGGCAGAGGTATAAAGGGAAAGGAATAAAGTACAGATGCCTATTTTGTGCCAGGCTTGGGGAGGGGGGCTGGGAATTGAGAGGAGAGAGTGGACACTACCCTCTCACAGGGTGCCTGCTCCTTCAGCCTTTGGAAGGTTGGTTTTTGGTTTTTTTTTTAATGTTTTATCTATTTCGGCTGCACAGGGTCTTAGTTGCGGCACGCAGGATCTTTTAGTTGTGGCATGCGGGCTCTTAGTTATGGCATGTATGTGGATTGTAGTTCCCAACCAGGGATCAAACCCAGGCCCCCTGCATTGGGAGCACAGAATCTTACCCACTGGACCACCAGGGGAGTCCCTGGAAGGTTGGTTTTTAACAAAGTTTTAAGCATGTACAAAAATAAAGCAAATAACATTAATAAACCCAATATACCCATCACCCAGATGACACAGCTATCAAGATCTTGCCGCACTTGCTGCATTTATGTATTTCACTGTCCCTTTTTGTTTCCTTTACCAAAGTATTTTAAAGCCTTGCTGCTCACAGTTTGGTCTGGGGACCAACAGCAGCCTGGCATCACTTAGCGGCGGTTAGACTAGGATCTTAGCCCCACTCCCTGACCTACTGAATCAGAATCTGCATTTTCAAGAAGATACTTGGGTGATTCATTTGCACATTAATGTTTCGGAAGCATTGTTTGAAAGAAAATCCCCAACATCAGTCTTTTCACCCTTCAGTACTTCAATATGCATTTCTGAAGTACTTGGGGATGTTTTCTTACACAGCCATAATGTTGTCATCACCCAACAAAATTAACAGTAATTCTTTGGTATCATCTAATACCCAGTTCTTAACTCAAATCTTCCTGACTGTCTCAAAATGTCTATTTCTAACAGTTCAAATCAAGAGCCAAACAAGACCCACACATCACGTGTGGTTGCTATGCCTTTCTTAGTCTAGAGTGTCCCCCTTGCTCATTTTTGAGGTTTGTGTGTCTTTTTCAAATCTTCACTTTACTGCAGAGCTCAGTTGCTTGTCTTGTGGAACATCTTCAGGGTTTGTGCGTTTGCTTCCTCTCGGTGTGATTGGTCCTTCAATCCCCTACATTACCTGAAACTTGGAAGTTAGGGCTAATGCCTTCATTAAATTCAGGTTTAAATTTTTTGGCGAGCATCCTCTAAACAATCAGGAGGATTTTGCCACACCTCCTGCATTTATCTCACTCCCTTTTTTCTGTTTCCTTTGCCGACGTGTTTTAGGGAGTTGCTTCTCAGCGTGGTCTGATGACTGGCAGCCTGGGCGTCACATGGGAGCTGTTAGAAATGCAGTATCTTGGGCCCCAGTATTCTTCCTAGGGGGTCATACTAGGAGGCACACATGCCTGGGGGGCCCACTCTTAGCTGCGCTGAGATGAACTAGTGGGCTGGGGGGGTCAGCCTAATTGTGAAGTGCGCTATCAAAATTTCATCTAACTTGTTTCATCTATTGATGATCATGGCCTGATTTAATTGTTGTATTTCATTATGACTTGCAAAATTGTGTTTTTATGGTTGTATTATTCCTTCCACATTCATTAGTAACGATTCTTCTGTAAAGAACTTTTTGTGGTCACCTAGGACCATTTGGTGACCCTGAAATGCAGCGCATACAGGAAACGCAAAAAAATTGCTTAATGCTTTCCCTTTAATAGTCAATTTTCAGAGTAAGGGCATAATGCCCTCATTACTTCCAATGGTGAAAAATGCAGTGTTTTGTTTTCTTTCTGTCTTTTAAGTATCATTATGAACCCCTGGAATTTTTGTGTACTCAGTGTGCTTCAGACACTTGCAATTATTATTTTTTTATTGAACTGTAGTTGATTTACAGTACTGTGCTAGTTTCAGGCGTACAGCAAAGTGATCCCATTATACATACATACATATACATATATATTCTTTTCATATTCTTTTAATTATAGGTTATTACAAGATAATGAACATAGTTCCCTGTGCTATACAGTAAATCCTTGTTGTTTACCTATTTTATATATAGTGGTGTGTATCTGTTAATCCCAAACTCCTTATTTATCCCTCCCTCCTCCCCGCAATTATTATTTTTTAATGTAAACTTTTTTGAAGACAACACATGCAAAAATGGACAAATTCAGATCAGTGAATTTTCAGATTACATCAAATCCACATGCTGATACCAATTTCAAGAAACAGAGGACATTACCAACATCCCACAAGTACCTCCCATGGCCCCCTCCAGTTATTACCTTACCCCCAAGAGTAACCACTCTCCTGACCTCTGATACCATGGATTAGTTTGCCTGTTTTGAACTTTGAAATAATGGAATTATACAGTATGTTCTGTTTTGCTCCTGTATTTATGAGATCCAACCCACCTTGTTGTTGATTATTTTCATTGCTGTAGAGTGTTCCATTGGTGAATATACCACAGCATATTTTTTCTACTGTTGATGGATATTCGGGTTGTTCCAGTTTGGGGTTGTTATGAATAGTGAGGCTATGAAAATTCTTGTACATGTCTTTTTGTGAATATATGAACACATTTCTATTGGGTTTTTGCCTTAGGGTAGGATTGCTGGGTCATGAGTTATACATATGCTCAGCTTTAGTTGATAACTGCTAAACGGTTTTCTAAAGTGATTGTACCGATTTACATTCCCACCAGCAGTATTTGAGGGTTCTAGTAGCTCCACATCATTGTTAGCACTTGGTGTTTTCTTTTTCATTTTAGCCATTCTGGTGGTTGTGTAGTGGTATCACATGGTGATCTCAATTTGCCTTTCTGTGAAGTCTAATGGTGCCTTCTCATATGATTGCTGGCTATTTGGATAATCTCTTTTGTGAAATGTCCTTTTTCTGTTGGCTTACATGCCTTTTTCTTATTGATCTGTAGGAACTCTTTACAGATTCTGATATGAATCTTTTGTCAGATATTTGTATTGCAAACATCTTCTCTCTTTCCGTGGCTTGCCTCTTCATTCTTAATGATGTATTTTGATAAACAGAAGTTCTTAAGTTTAATGAAGTTCAGCTTATCAATTCTTTCCTTTATAGCTAGTGTTTTTTGTGTCCTGTTTAAAAAATATCTGTCTACCCCAAGGTCCTTTGTTTTCTCTTAAAAGCTTCATTGTTTCATTTTTCATATTTAGATATATGGTCTATCTAAGTCCACATTTAAATCTTCAGTTCATCAGGAACTGACTTTTTGTGTATGATGTGAGGGAAGAGTCAAGATTAATTTTTTTTTTCAGTATTGATATTCAAGTGACCCAGCACCATTTATTTAAAAGAGCATTCTTTCACCACTGTTCCTCACTGTCACCTTTGTCATAAATCAGGTGCCTATGTTTCTGGACCCTCTGTCCCATTGATCTATTTTCTATCCTTGTGCCAATATAATTCTATTTTAATAACTATAAATTTATAATAACCTTGATAAATGATAAGTCCCCAAATTTTGTTATTCTTCTTCAAGAGTGCCTGACTATTCTTGCCCTTTGCATTTTCATATAAATTTTAAAAATTGGCTTGTTAACATCACCCTTCCCCCAATAATTTGCTAGGACATTGATTGTGGTTGTATTGAAGCTATAGATCAATATAGTGATAACTGACAATAACACGGAATCTTCTAATTCATGAACATCATCTGTTCCTTCATTTTAGATCTTTAATCTCTCCCAGTCTTTTTTTTTTTTTAAACATCTTTATTGAAGTATAATTGCCTTACAATGGTGTGTTAGCTTCTGCTTTATAACAAAGTGAATCAGTTATACATATACAATATGTTCCCATTTCTCTTCCCTCTTGCATCTCCCTCCCTCCCACCCTCCCCATCCCACCCCTCTAGGTGGTCACAAAGCACTGAGCTGATCTCCCTGTGCTATGCGGCTGCTTCCCACTAGTTATCTATTTTACATTTGGTAGTGTATATATGTCCATGACACTCTCTTACCCTGTCACATCTCACCCCACCCCCTCCCCATATCCTCAAGTCCATTCTCTAGTAGGTCTTCCCAGTCTTTTAATAGTTCTTAGTGTAGAGGTTTTGCGTATCTCTAGGTAGAGTTACTTTTAGACACTTGATTTTTTTTTTTTAATAGGAGATAAACAAATTTTAATTCATACACACAAAGATCTCATAGAAACAGAATATAAGATGTGGCCAGAGCAGGCAGCTTTTATACTTTTTAGACAAAGAAACAATAAATTTATGAGCAACTGACATGACAAAAAAAACTTAGGTTTTAGGTGAAATTCATTAATTAATTAATAATTAGTGAAAAATCTAAACAGAGTTTGGGCTTTGGGTAGTAAATTAAAGAAGTAACAAGGTTTGTTTATACAGACTTCACAGCCGGAATTCCCACTCTTTGGCCATAAGGGCATCCTTCTACCACGTGCAGGGAGGGTACCTTTCATATAAGGGATTTATTTCCTGCTTTCAGGGAAACAGAGAGGAGGATCGAAAGTGTTCCTCTTGCACCAACTGTTTCTTAAGTAATTTTAATTCAAAATAATCAATATCCCACTGAGAAATACTTTGGGTTTGCCTGCCCTGGACCCCAACAAGGTTAAATCTCTGATGTATAAACTCGAGAGGAAAGTCTCAGTAAATAATTACCGAGTATATTCAGAATTATTAAGTGTATAAAGAATAGAGGACTTATATATTATTATAAAACCCCTCATCAAATTCTCTGGGGTTGGGACACATAATTTTTCGAGGCAGAAGCCCGGTGTAGACACTTGGTTTTTTTATGGCTTTTGTTAACGGTGTCTTTTAAAATTTTTCATTCTTCATTTGATCGTTGATGGTGCATAGAAGTACAACGGTTCTTTGTATTTTGCCTCTGTATCCCATGACGTTGCTTAAGGCACTTATTAATTCTCAGTGTTTGTGGATCTGTTGGATTTTTCAATCTACTTATTTAATCATGTCATCTGCAAATAATGACAGTTTTATTTTTTTCCTTTTTAATCTTTGTGCTCTGT
Organism: Balaenoptera borealis; assembly: GCF_965194805.1. Classification (NCBI taxonomy): domain Eukaryota; kingdom Metazoa; phylum Chordata; class Mammalia; order Artiodactyla; family Balaenopteridae; genus Balaenoptera; species Balaenoptera borealis. The sequence goes on along the minus strand of NC_138879.1, from coordinate 49,464,525 downwards.
ATTTTTTCTTTTTTCTTATTGCTGTGAAACCTCCAGTAAAGTGTTGAATAGAGGTGGTAATAGTGAGCATCCCTGTTTCTTTTCTGATTTTAGGGGGAAAGCTTTAAATAACTCACCAATAAGAATGATGTTGGGAATTCCCTGGTGGTCCAGTGGTTGGTTAGGACTCCACGCTTTCACTGCCGAGGGTGTGGGTTCAATCCCTGTTCGGGGTAATGAAATCCCACAAGCTGCGTGGCATAAAATAAAAAAATAAAATAAAATAAAAATAAAATAAAATAACCCTGGCAGTGCAGTGGTTAAGACTCTGCACTTCCACCGCAGGGGGCGGGGGTTCTATCCCCGGTTGGGGGACTAAGATCCTGCATGCCACGTGGTGTGGCCAAAAATTTAAAAAAATAAAAATTAAAAAAAAAGAATGATGTTTGCTGAAGGATTTTTGTGGATATTCTTGATTAAAGACATTCCCTTCTATTCCTAGTTTGCTATGAATTTTTTAAATTACAAATCAGTATTGTATTTTATCAAATACCTTTTTCAGCCTCTATCATAATGATCATATGATTTTTTTTTCTCCTCTTTTTTCTGTTAACATGATGAATAAATTGATTCTTTTCGAACGTCACACCACTCTTGCATTCCTGAAATAAACTCCACTTGGTTGTAAGGTATTATGCTTTTTATATACCCCTGGGTTTGATTTGCTAATGTTTTGTTTAGGATTTTTGCATCTACGTTCAAGAGAGAGATTGCTAATTTTCCTTTCATGTGTCGCTCTTGTCAGGTGCTAATATCAATGTCATGCTGGCCCCACAAAATGATTGGAAAGTGTTCTCTCATTTTCTCTTCTCTGGAACAGTTCATGTAAGATTGGTATTTCTTCTTTACGTGTTTGGGAGAGCTCACTAGTGAAGCCATCTGGGCCTGGAGCTAATGGATTCAGTTTTTAAAATTTGGGATTATTCAGATTTCACTTCTTTTGTCAGTTTTGGTAAATTTATTTTTCAAAGAATTTGTCCTTTTCACCTAAATTGTCAAGCTTACTGGCATAAAATATATACTATCCTCTTATTATTTCATAAATGTCTTAGGCTCTGTTCTGATGTCCTCTTTTCATTCATATTGATAATTTATGTGTTTGCCTTTTTTTTTTCTTGATCAGTGTTGCTAGGGGGTTTTATCAGTTATATTACTCTTTCTGAAAACTAAACTTTAGCTTTGTTGATTTTCCCTCCCATAGGTTAGTTTTCTATTTCACTGGTGTATGCTCATGTCTTTATTTCTTCCTGTACTCTCTCTGGGCTTGATTTGCTATTCGTTTAGCTTTTTGAGATGGAATATAAGATAACTGGTTTACAGCCTTTCTTTTTTTTTTTTAGCATATGCATTTAAGGCTCTGCGTTTCCTCTAAACACTGCTTTAACTGTATCACACAAGTTTTGATTTGTCCTATGTTAATTCTCATTCGGTTCAAAATATTTTAAAGTTTCCATTATGATTTTATCTTTGGCCCTAGGTTATTTAGAAGTGCATTGCTTAATTTCCAAGAAGTTAGAATTTTAAGCAGTGGAGTAGCATGCTTTTAAAAATTCTTTCTGGCAACTGGTACGGAAAGGATGTACCCAGAGGGAGAAGTCTTGGAAGAGAAAGGTCAGGAGACTAATGAATGTGTCCAAGCAGGAGACAGTAAGGTCAATGGGGCAGAACTGAGTCCCTGGAGACGCCAAAATGCACATGAGAATTCTGAGAATGATAAAGGTGGTATTTCAGATCTGCGGGGATAATATGAGCTATTTGAGAAGTAACGTTGAGACAATTTCATTTTGGGGGGAGAAAAAGTAAAGCTGGATATATGCAAAAATAAAGTCTAGATGAATCAAAGACTCAAGCATAAGAAATGAAACAAAGAAAATATCAAAGAAAACATGAGTGAATTAAATAATCTCTGAGTGGGGAAGCATGACACAAAACTCGAGTCGTACAGGAAAAATAATTTGACTACATAATAAATGTAGATGTGGGGGAAAATATAAGCCAGTCAAACAAACAGCTAAGTGAGAAACAGTCTCTAACACATTGACAATTTCTTTTGGACAAAAAGCTCATATAAATTAGTAAGAAAACAATAAAGACCTCATAAAAATGGATAATGTATATGAATAAGCAGGAAACAAACTTATAATAAGAGGCTTGACTTTACTCATAATGTAAAAAATAGGTTTTTTTTTCAAATTTTTTTTTTTTAAATGAGCTGGGCTTTTTAAAAAAAAAAAATTTAATTAATTAATTTTTTTTTTGGCTGTGTGTTGGGTCTTCGTTGCTGCACACGGGCTTTCTCTAGTTGCGGTGAGCGGGGGGCTGCTCTTCCTTGAGGTGCGCGGGCTTCTCGTTGCGGTGGCTTCTCTTGTTGCGGAGCACGGGCTCTAGGTGTGCACGGGCTTCAGTAGTTGTGGCACGCGGGTTCAGTAGTTGTGGCACGTGGGCTTCAGTAGTTGTGGCACATGGGCTTCAGTAGTTGTGGCATGAGGGTTCAGTAGTTGTAGCACGTGGGCTTCAGTAGTTGTGGCACACAGGTTCAGTAGTTGTGGCTCGTGGGCTCTAGAGCGCAGGCTCAGTAGCTGTGGCGCACGGGCTTAATTGCTCCGCGGCATGTGGGATCTTCCCCGACCAGGACTCAAACCCGTGTCCCCTGCATTGGCAGGCGGATTCTTAACCACTGCACCACCAGGGAAGCCCTGAAAAATAGTTTGGGAACAAAATGATGAGATAACTCTTTTAAAACAAGGATGAGGAGGTCCGCACAGTCTGCTCAAGCGATGCTGTGAGGAAATAGGCCTTCCATTCTGTTTTTGGAATATGAATTGGCACAGCCTCTTTGGGGGACAATCTGTCTATATCAATTTAACCCCCAAAATTTTTAGTGAAGAATTTCAAACGTACAGAAAATTTGAAAAACTTGTGCAGTGGACAACCACATACAACATTTAGATTTTACCATGTATAGATTTTACAATATATATATTTTTGTATATTACATATATGTAAAATATGTGTGATAGTGCAAATATAACAAAATGTTGACAATTGTAATTGACATATATAAAAATATGTTTATTTATATCCATCCATATATATTCATCTATCCATCCATCAAGCCGTTTTATATTTTGATGCATTTCAAAGTAAATTGCAGACATCAGCACACTTCATCCCTAAACATTTCATCATGCATATCAACTAGAGATCAGTATTTCCTTATGGTTCTTTTTTTTTTTTTTGAGGTAAAATTTACCTACAGTGAAACACAAATTTTAAGTGGACCATTTGATATATTTTTGACAATGCACACCTTTGTAATCCAAACTCCTATAGAGATATAGGATATTTCTATCACTCCAGGAAGCTCCTTTCTGCTCCTTCCCAGTTAATCCCCATCCCGCATCAGCCCAGGCAATATTTTTTTTTGCTATAGATTAGTTTTGCTGAACATCATGTAAATGGAATCATACAGTAGATACTCTTTTATGTAAGACTTCTTTCACTGAGCATAATGATATTCATGATTCACCCATCTTGCTGTGTGTGTCAATTGTTCGTTCCTTTTTACTCCTGAGTAGTATTCCATGGTCTGAATATGTCAGTTTATCGATTCCCCAGTTGATGGACATTTGGGTTGTTTCCAGTTTGGGACTGTTACAAATAAAGCTGCTATAAACATTCTTTTCCTGAGGTATTTTTGAGGACACGTGTTTTCTCTTGGGTCACTTGATGGGCAGGTACGTAGACAGAATGTATGCAGACCCTCACCCTGGGGCCCGTAGTCTATTTTAACTTTGGTACATGACACGGTGATGAGCATGTGCTCCGTGGCAGGTATAGAAAGTGCACAGTGGGAGGTGTGAGAAGGTAGCAAGTGCTCTGGGACAGAACCAAGGAAGGCCTCCTGGAGGAGGGGGCCTTGGTGCCAACACAGCTTGGTTTAGTAGGAGGACCAGGGGCTCTGGGTCAGACATGCCTGCATTCCAGTCCTATTCCCATGGAAAAAAGATTCTTAGTAGGCGGGTACTTCCCTGGTGGTCCAGTGGTTAAGATTCCGCACTTCCACTGCATGGGGCATGGGTTTGATCCCTGGTCAGGGAACTAAGATCCCACATGCCATGCGGTGCATCCAAAAAAAAAAATCCTTGGGAGTCTTGCTTTCCTCATCTGTAAAATGGGGATAGTGGCACTGCAGGATGTGATGGAATAACGGTACCTCTTTTTTTAAATGTTCTTCTTTTCTCTTCAGGCCTGACTCCCCTGGCCGCCTTCAACGTGGACATGGTCCGGACCTGGGTGACTCCCAAGGGAGACGTCCCCTACGTGCTCAGCTCACTTCTGCATCAGGACTCCAGCACCAACCAGACCTGGTGAGTGGGGCCTGGCGCACGGGGCGGTGTGCGTGAGGACTGAGGAGCCCTCCGGGAGCCTGAGAAGGCCCCCAGACAACGCCTCGGCACCCCACCCCCCAGCCTGGGGAGAACCCCCTTTCAGAAGGGCGTGCAGGGGAGAGGCCGTTAGCTCAGGGCCCGTTCTCCCAGCCCCGGCCCCTCTCCTCACCCTGGCCTCTCCGGGGGTGGGGGAGGGGAGGCTAAAAAACTTTTAAAATAAAATTTATCAAGGCTCTTTTGTCTGTTACAAAAGTAACGTGCTCAACATAGAAATTTTGGACTGTGACGGAAAATATTTCTTTTAAATGGAAAATATGAGGCAGGTGGGTGTGGTGGTTACCAGGAGGCTGTGCATCTGGTCGCCGTGGTTCGGTGACAGCTTCGCTCTGTATTTATAGCAAGGCACACAACCCCCAGCCTCAGTTTCTCATCTCTGCAGTGGGGGTGATATTTTCCTACCTCACAGGGTTGTGGCAAAGGGTATTTGAGTTCATGCACATAAAGTGTTTGGCACAATTTCTGGCCAAATTTAAGATCAATACGCATTACTTTGTATTTTAAACTTCTCATCTGTACCCACCCATTAGATAAGTAAAACATTTTAAGTCTGATAGCATTCTGCTGGTAAGGATGTGGTGAAACAGGAACTTGTAGGAATGTGAGTTGGTTTAACCACCTGGGAGAATCATTTTGCCGTATCAGGTAGAGCTGAGGATGCACGCGGCCCTTGATTCAGAGATTCCACCCCCAGATACCAACCCTAGGGAACTTTGGGGGCACACCTAGAGATATTGACTGTGACATTGTTTTGAAATAAGCATCGTCGGAAAAATGGAAGACATAAGGTGTGAATCATCCAATGAGACACTGAAAGCAGGTAAAATGAACAAATTGAGCGCAGTGGTTATGAACCGGATCAGTCTCGAAACACATTGTAAAATGAAAAAGGCAAGTTGTAGAATTATTTATACCATGGTCATTCACTCCGCAGGCATTTATACAAGAGCACCTACTGTGTGCCAGGCCCTGAGGGAACAGTGGTGAGCAAAGCAGACACAAATCCTTATGCTCAGGGGAAATAGACAAGAAGCAAGTAAATCAAATGTAGATTCTATCAGATGGAGGTAGTGGTGGTGTGCTGATTAGAGACATGTCTTTGGTTTTAGGAGAAGTTCTGCAGTGAAGGGTCACGACACACACTCCAACGTTCCCTGTTGTCACCAAGATGACGTTTAGAGCTGCTCATTTTGAAGCCAGGGTTCAGTCAAGGTTCCTGTGTTGCGTATCGTGGCTGTATCTCTTTAGTCTCCCTTACTCTAGAGCAGCCCTTCCTCTCCCTGTCTTGTTCGTGGCAGGGCTCTTTCTGTGCTTGCTCCACTGCCCAGCTGCCCCTGGCTGGTTCCCTGCCCCACCCCCCACCTGCTGCTGCTTTGCTTCTGGTCCACGGTGACGGGTTTCCTTCAGACCCGGCACCCCTGAGCCATGAGCCCAGGGTCCAGATAGCTTTGGGGCAGAGCCAGGTGAGGCACTCAGGGCTCCTGGCTGAGTGGAGCTCTGTTTGGTGGCAGATGGGTGGGCAGTGGTGGCTCCCGAGGCAGCCTCATAGCCCTGGACTTGGGCCATGACCACGCCAGCCAAGTGGGCTCGGACCCCGTGCTTGATTTCCTCACTGTCCAGTGAAGAGGCTGGTGACCATTAGATTTAAGTGTAAGTGGTGAGGGCAGGGCCCATTCACTCATTCATTCATTCGTCAGTATTTATGGAGCATCTACTCAGTGCCAGGCAAAGCTAGGGGGATAAGATACTAAAGGAGACACAGTCCCTGCCCTCATGGAGCTCCCAGGCTCTTGCGGGAAACAGACAAGTTGGTCGATGACAGGAGGAGTGAAGACTGCTCTGTGGGGACGTCCAGGGTGCGTTGGGGACATAGGGGCACGTGTGTCCTTCAGCCAAAGGATGTACCTCGACACTGGGACTTAGGGGCTGAATAGGAATGAGTGTGAGAAGGCATGGGAGGGGGAGTCGGGCCTGAGAGCAGCTTGGTCAGAAGTCTGGAAGCCAGCCTGAGCCAGGTTGGGGGGCTGGGAAGGTGTCGGTGGCTGAAACTGAGCGTGATGAGACATTGGATGGGGGAGGTGGGCCATGCTTTGTCACCCGGCACAAAGGTTTAGGGAGCCTGAATGGCTTGAAGGGTGGTGAGAAGGTTGTTAGGAATGTTCTGGCTACAGGAAGAAGAATTAAAGGTAAGCATTGCTGTGTTTTGTCTTGGTAAAGTTTTATTGCTGCATTATTGCACAGAAAACTGCACGTCATCAGAGTGCAGCTCAGCGAATGTTCACAAAGTGAGCCACGCACGTAAGCGGCGTCCAGATCAAGAGGCAGAACAGGACCAGCCTCACGCAAGCGCCCTGCAGCCACGTGCTCCCTTCCATGCGCATCCCAGGCGAGAGTTAACCCCCGCTCCCACCCCCGGCCCAGCTCTGCACTTTCTTTCACTGGGTGAATGCACTTCTTTTTATCAGGCACAGGGTGCCCAGCAGTGGAATTGCTGGATCGTGGCTTCTACGCTGGGTCAGCATTCAGTTTTACCAAAGTTTGCAATGTGTGAGCGTTCTGCGCTCCCCCCACTCGTCAAGGTCAAGGCCGGGTTTCAGCCATGTTGTGACCATCTCCTGCCCAGCCCCCTCCCTCCAGTACCCCAGCAGGGCCCTCACCACTCCAGCTTCAGACCCAACAGACTTTAACCCCCCTCCCTCAGAAGCCGAGCCGAGGGCTTCCCTAGTGGCGCAGTGGTTGGGAATCCGCCTGCCAACGCGGGGCACACCTTTTCGAGCCCTGGTCTGGGAAGATCCCACATGCTGTGGAGTAGCTAAGCCCGTGCGGCACAACTACTGAGCCTGAGCTCTGGAGCCTGTGAGCCACAACTATGGAGCCCACGTGCCACAACTACTGAAGCCCACACGCCTAGAGCCCGTGCTCCGCAACAAGAGAAGCCACTGCAATGAGAAGCCCACGCACCTCAGCGAGGAGTGGCCCCCACTCGCCGCAACTAGAGAAAACCCGCGCGCAGCAACAAAGGCCCAACACAGCCAAAAATTAATAAATAAAATAAATAAATTTATATATTAAAAAAAAAGGCCAAGCTGAAAGGCCACAGTGGAGGAGGGGACTTTGAAGTACCCATTGCAGAAGGCTCCGAGTCCCCCAGGGGGGTGGTGAAGAGCCCACTTGGGCCCAAGAAAACCTCCCCGAACACCTGCTGAAGCAGAGAGGGTCTCACGGGTTTGAACGTGCAGGGGAGAAGGATGTGGTGGGAGGCACCTCTGGGTTCCTGCCTCAAACCTTGGAGCCTGAGACCACGGGCTGCTGCACAGGGCAGGAAACGCGCTTCTGGCCGCCCCGGCCGCAGAGGAACAGGCTGGGCTCCTCGTGCAAGGATGACACGTGCCTCTCTCTCCCTCATGTTGTTTCTCCGTAAGATGTAACAGCGAGGGCTGGCAGCATCATGGACTTGGCCGCTGCAGTGGGGTGGAGTGGAATATAACGAAGGCCTTCCCCCTGGGCGGTATGGGAATAGACTCTGAGGACAGAGATTAGTTACAGCTGGGTGAAGCCAGGGGCTGGGCTGCACTCAGCCCAGGTGTAATAGGGTCCCTGGGGCTGTCAGCTGATGGTGAGCTCAGTTATAGTTTAGTTTGCCAGCCACTCAGTCGATAAACCTGGAGATCAAGAGACCACCCACCACGGTGGAGGTGGTTAAAGGGGTGGGTGGCAGAAGCAGCTCAGACAGGGCCCCGGGCCCCCGGCATTGCGTGACTGTGATATGGGTGGCAACCTTGGGTTCTGCAGTGAACAGCCTGTGCAGCTGTACATGGTAGTCTCTCCAGAACTCACAGTCTAGGTGGGAACAAAAGCCAGGGATAAGTGTAGGTGTCCAGTAGTAAGGGCTTCCTGGAGGGCTTGGAGGGGGTCAAGGTGCTCCTTCTTTTGGGAAGGCTTCCTGAGGAGCTGGCGCTTGGGAAGATTGTTCTGCAGGAAAAGGAGCTGAAAGGCATTGCAAGCGGAAGAAGCAGCTTGGGCCAAGGCCTAAAGGAGGAAGGAGAGCTGAGGCTATTCCAGGCCTGCACCTACCCAACCAAGACGTTGGTCGGGTTGGATCCCAGTTCTGAGCCCACCTTTGCGGGGGAGCAGAGAATAAGGTGCTGGGCCCAGGGCTGAGGCTGAGGCTGGGAGGGGTCTGGGGAAAGAGGCAAGGTTGTTGAGCAGGCGACCTAATTTAGGGGCTCAGCTGCAAGCCCACGGAGCTCAGCTGCACGTGGTCCTCTGCCCCTCAGCCTTGCCCCAGATTAGCCCCCTCATGTGCTGCCTTGGCTGTTGTTCAGTCGTCATTTAACAGATGTTTACCAAACCCCTGCTCTGTGCCAGCTACTGTTCCAGGTGCTGGAGATAACATGGCAAACAAGAGAGACAAGATCCTTGGGGAACTTACAGTCTAGGGGGAGAGACAGATAATAAACAGTAAACAAGTAAACAGGATGCTATCAAACGGGGACAAGTTCTGGGAAGGAAATAAATGGGACGATGCAAAGCAGAGTAACTGGCTTGTGAGGTGAGGCTGGTTGGAGAAAGCATTTGTGAGGAGGTGACAGTTAAGTGAGGCCAAGGAATGAGAATGAGCCAGGTTGGGGAGAGAGGGGGCACAGCAAGGCAGAGGGCCCGAGCCAGGAAAGAGCTGGGGGCAGCCTAGGAACGGAAGCCAGCCAGTGTGGGGCTAGAGCTTGGAGAGCAAAGGAGCAGGAGGGGAGTCTCAGCGGTGGGGAGGTGCTAGATCGTGCAAGGCCCCGTGGGCTGCGGCAAGGGGTATGGACTCTTTGCCTAAGTGCATGGGAGGCAGCTGAAACAGGGGAGTGACATGGTGTAATTTACAAGGGTAAATTTATTTTTTATTTTATTTTAAAAAATATTTATTTATTATTTACTTATTTGCCTACGCTGGGTCTCAGCTGAGGCACGTGGGATCTTCGTTGCGGCATGCATGCGGGACCTAGTTCCCTGACCAGGGATCGAACCCGGGCCCCCTGCATTGGGAGCTCGGAGTCTTACCCACTGGACCACCAGGGAAGTCCCAAGAGCAAATTTAAAAAACAAACAACAGAAAAAAATAACAGGGGGCTATTACTACACACCAGGCAAGATGATGGTGGCAGGGGAAACAGAGAGAAGAGATGCTCTCTAGATATAGTTTGGAGGAAAAGCCAACAGGGTTTACCGATGGATTTGATGAAGGGGATGAGTGGAAAGACGAAGCAAGGGTGCCCCCAGGCTTCGGACTTCAGAACATAGTGGTTGGTGGTGCCATGCATTGTGTCAGGGAAGACGGAACGGTTCAGTCAGGCAAGGGAGAACAAGACCATAGTTCTGTTTCGAACATTCTAAGTTTGAGATGCCTATTAGACAATGGGCATTGTTTATTTATTAGTTTCCTAGGGCTGCTGTAACAATTCACCACAAACTTAGTGGCTTAAAACAGCGCAAACTATTATCTTACAGTTTTGGAGGTCAGATGTCCAAAGTGGGTCTTACTGAGCTGAAATCAAGGCATTAGCTGGGCTGTGTTCCTTCTAGAGCCTCAAGGGGAGGATCTGTTTCCTCACTTCCTTTAGGTTCTAGGTGCTGCCTGCATTCCTTGTCTTGTGGCCCCTTCCTCCATTTTTAAAGGGTCTGATAAGGACCCTTGTGATTACATTGGGCCTACCCAGATAATCCAGGATAAATTCCCCAACACAAGATCTTTAACTTTAATCTACGAAGTCCCTTTTGCCATAAAAAGTAGCGTATTCATGGGCTCTGGGGATTAGGACATGGACTTCTCTGGGCGGGGCAGGTCATTATTCTGCTTTCTAGAGCTGTGCTGGTCTGGCTTCTGGTGGAGGGATGCTAGCATTGCAGATATAAAGGTGGGAATGTCAGCATTGATAGGTGTATTGAAGCCAGGGATTGGAGGGGATCAATCACCAGGGAGAGTGTGTGGGCAAGGAAAACAGGGACCCAGCACCGGGACACCAGTGACATTTAGAAGTCAGACAGTGAATGAGCAAGCAAAGGAGTTTGAGAAGGAGTAGTGAGAGAGGTCAGGGGAATCAAAAAGAAAGTGATTCAAGGGAGAGATGGTTACTTATGCCCCAGGCTGTTGAGAGGTTGAGAAAGATGCGGGCAGAAAGGTGTCCCTTGGATTTGGCAATGTGTGGACCACCGCTGACCTTGACAGGAACCCTGTCAGGGGTGGAAGTCAGCTTGGGGTGGGGTAAGCTGGGTAGGGCACACACACAGGTGTAGATTTTATTATTATCCTGTCACCCATGGAGATAAGTGAATGATATATTTCATAATTTTTTAAAATGTCAAGTAACGGAAGGTGAGGAAGTGGAAACGACCTCGTTCCTGGCCCCCAAACCACTGTAACTTATCGTGACCTGTCTAATCCCCTTTATAAAGCTTCCCCTTTATAAAGCTTCCCCTTCATAAAGCTTCCCCTTTATAAAGTCCTCTGTGGCTTCCTACTGCCCTCAGCATAAAACCTTGGACTTGGTTCACTGTTTCCAAGCTCAGCCTCGGGCCCCTTCCCCAACACCCCCTACTCACAGCTCCTAGGATGGGGAGCTCTCTCCCTGTCTCGGGGCAGCCCTGATCCTCCCTGGGCAGCATGCACACTGAGAATGTTTAGGCTGACGCTGGCTCTCTGCTGTCTCCCTGGGCAGGGGGCAGAGTTTGCCATTGGGAATCACGTCTCCTGAGGCTGCCTTAACCAGGCTGAGGGGCCCAGAACCTCCAGTTCTGACCTGCCCCTAGGAGAGGGGCACAAGTGTGCTCTTCTCAGGAAGTGCTGTCACTGGGGCCAGGTGGGGCAGGCGCCCTTGCAGCCACTAGGAAGGCAGCACTGCGACCAACAGAAGCAACTGTGCTGCTGGTGGCTTCCTGGTTGCCCCCACCGCCATCAAAGAGCAGCGAGTCTTTATTTACCACCAGTATCACCCCATTTCTGTCAGGGTGGGCCAGCAGGCAGAGAGGGGATGCATTTAGCCATTTCCTGCCTGGAGCTGTGCAAAGGTTGAGCCCATGCCTCCCTCGTAATGCAGATCCACCATCCTGGGCTGGGAGCCTGCCCGCCTTTCCAGGTCTGGTCTTCTCCATGGTTTTCCCCACAGGGAACCTGTGGGTCTGTGGGCCTGGAATGGAAGGACTGTGTCTGGGCAGGTAGGGAGGAAAAGGGAATCGTTGACCAGCTCAACTTTGCTGCCTACTCTTTGGCTCAGGCTCCTGGTCACCAGCCCCAGAACCAGCAGGACGGCAGGGCCCCTGTATCAGTGTTCCCTCATTCAGGATGAGCTCCATTGCCAGCCAGTAGGTAAGTCAGTCTCTGCTCCCGAGAATGCTCCCAGGACCTCCTTTCTAGGAATCCCACTCATCCAGCCCAACCATTCCGGTCTCTCCACCCTAGACTCCACCACCAGCCACAGCAGGCCTTCCATCCTGGGGCCCAATCCCATCCCTACCCAACCCTAACCCCCAACCCACCTTTCCGGACCCAATCCTAACAACAAAAATGAAACCTAAAATGGATGGAGTGCTTACGGACAGTGTCACCTGACACTGCTAAGTGCTTCGTGGACTTTTAATCCTCAAAACCACACCATTTTACAGAAGAGAAAGCTACAGTTCAGAGAAGTCCTTTGGTTTCCACTATGACTAAGGTCACGCATCTGAGCAGCACCGCAGATGCAAACCCAACTCCACCCGATTCCAAAACCCAACCTACCGCAACTCACCACGCCTCAATGGAACCCAACCCTTCCCCCCCACCACCCCGCAATCTAACTGTGGCCATCCTAGCGCCTAGCATGGGGTCTGCCATATATTAGGCGCTCAGTAATACTGTTTGAATGAACAAAGGAATGGACCTAATTCGCTCGGTGACCAAACTCTCCCTATCCCGCCCAGCCCAGCTGAAGGCCCACTTTGCTGACGACCGCTGGGCCATGTCAGGTGGGGTCCTGGTCTCTGTGGGAGACGCTGTGTTGAACAGCCTCCATCTCTGCCTCAGAAGGGCACACGGTCCAGCAGGGCGACTGAGTGGTCCTGGGACTCAAAAATGCAAGTCGCCTGAGGCCCACAGTGGGGAGGGAGGGGAAGGAGCTACACTTCTGCCCCTGGGGATGTGGGGTGGTAAGATTCCCCGGAGACGGGACTTTGAGAGGGGAGAGTTCATTGGATTCTAGGGCCAGTCCCTCAGCCTCTTGCCATTCCTCCCTGGTGCTGCACACACCTGCCAGCTGGTGCTTCTCTGCCTGCCTGCCCACCAGCCCAGGGGCCCCTGGAGGACCAGCACCAGGTCTCAGTGTTTCTGGATCCCTATCACCATCTGTCACAGGCCGGGCACAGAGCAGACATCACGGGGCTTATGTTGACTGAGACACCGAATGAGCCTGGGAGAGAGGCCTGTCCTTGAAGGCCCCCCCATCCAGCTTCCAGAGGATGCTCTGAGTGGCCAGCTCTTCCTCATGGGGCTTTGACCAAGATGGCCCTGTGCCCTCTGACCTTGGCTCCTGGGTTGCCTCCCAGCATTCCTCCCTCCTTACCTGGGCCTCACTGTTTCAGAGAGTGTCCCCATCCCAAAGAGGAGGTACCGTGGAGTGACAGTTGTCCGGAACCACCATGGTGTTTTGGTGAGTATGTGTGGCGAGAGAGGATGGAGGGCCTTGGGGAGCTGGTGCTACCCCTGTGGTTGACCGTGTGGATACCAGTCTTGACTGGCGTGTTATTCTCAGGGCTGAGCCCAGCGGTATCCCCGGCAGCCCCAGGGCTGACAGCGGCTCTGAGCTGGGTACTCCGTGTGACCCAGCACACTGACCCTGGCAGCGACTCCTACCCCTGGTGAGGGGTGAGCAAGCTGTTCCTGCGTCCCCTGCCTGGTTGAGCCACTGGGTTCTGACGTGGGGGTGTGGGTGTGGCTGCAACGAGGGGGCCTGGGCTGGGGGTGACCCGGGCTTTCCCCTCCTTTTCTCCCCCTCCTCTAGATCTGCATTCAAGTGCCGACCCGGTGGCCCCAGAGCCTCAGCTCAGAGCTCACAGGCAACTGCATCCTGCTGGCCCCTGACCTCCGTCCCCGTGCCCAGGTCTACTTCTCCGACCTTGGTAAGGACTGGAACCCTCGTTGGACAGCTCTGAAGGGATATCCTGGGGTCTGCAAGAAGAGGCGCCAGCCCGTGGTAGATGCAGAGGGACACAGAGGCCCAGAGAGGGCAAGGCAGGCTTAGGCCCCATGTGAAGGAACCAGGTCAGAGCTAAGGGCAGGCTTACCTGGAGGTGAACGAGGAGGCCGTCTGACTCTGAGCTCTTCCATGTGTACTTTTTAAAGAAAAATTACTGGACCCTGATGCCCCTGTGGATGCTGGAGACTGCTCCAGGAACAAAAAAGGCAGCACGGAGAACACAGCCAGGCAGCGCCGGGATTTGAAGGTGGAGGAGGAGGAGGAGACAGAGGACGAGGACGAGGAGGCAGCTGGTGAGAAGAGGCAAATCTGGGTTGCTCCTAGAGCTGTCAGAGCTGACTCCCTAGGCTGGCGACCTTTAGGGGTGAGGCGTGCCTAGGTCCAAGAGATGGAGAGCAGTGGTTGGATTCTACAGGCCTGGCCAGTCCCAGCCCTGTCTCTCTCCATCTTACAGATGGGAAAACTGAGGCCCAGAGAGTGGGGGTGCTGGGAGTGACTCACACAGCAAGTCAGAGCCTGAGCAGGTTCTGGCTCTCTCTCTGCCTCTGAGACAGAGGCTTCACTCTTGGGAATGGCACCGATGCCCTCCCTGAACTGAGCCCTCAGGGCTTGAACTGGGTGGGTGCCCTTCAGGGCAGGACGAGTTGCCCTCACTCCTGCCCCAGATGCCAAGCCCACTCCTGACCTGTTCCCTGTTTTGGCCCAGGCACCGAGATCGCCATCATCCTGGATGGCTCAGGAAGCATTGATCCCCCAGACTTCCAGAGAGCCAAAGACTTCATCTCCAACATGATGAAGAACATCTATGAGAAGTGCTTTGAGGTGGGCTTCCCTAAGAGCTGGACTCACACAGCTTGTGTGTTATCTACCGCTGTGAACAAACCGCCTCAAAGCATCCACCAGTGATCGCCTCTCTTTCTATGGGTCAGCTGTTCGGTCTGGGCTCAGCTGGGTGGTTCTTTTGCTGGTCTTGCCTAGAGTTATTCCTGCAGCTGCAGACATCTGGTTGCTCGACTGGACCCTAAGATGCCCTCGCTTGTCTGGACCATGTGTCTCCAGCAGCCCAGTCCAACTCTCTCATGGCAAGCCCTTTCCAAACCTCTGATTATATCACATTTGCTGATGTCCCATTGGCCAAAGCAAGTCACCTGGCCTATCCCGGAGTCAGTGTGGAAGAGGAGGACTACACAGGGACATGGATTCAAGAAGAAGTCTGTGATTCACTGGGAGCCATTACTATCACACCTTCCTCCACCCCACTGGCTTAGAGATTTCCCTCTGCCTGAGCATCTCCTCCTGCCCAGAGACTAGGAGGAATGAGTGGATTCTTCCACTGCTTCCAGGCGGAGCCATCTAAGGGGCAGGGGTGGCCTTGGGCAACTCTGCCAAACTCCTTCCCTCTCGGCCCCTCCCCTGCAGTGCAGCTTTGCCCTGGTGCAATATGGGGAAGTCATCCAGACAGAGCTTGACCTTCAGGACAGCCAAGACGTTACAGCCTCCCTCGCCAGAGTCCAGAACATCACTCAAGTGGGCAGTGTCACCAAGACTGCCTCTGCCATGCAGCACGTCCTGTGAGTGTGAGGGCGACAGAATTACCTGTACACCTACTGAGTGCCAGTCTACGGCCCTGCCCAGAGGCTCTGAGGCATCCTACCTGGAGAAGGTGGCTGGACAGACTGTGTAGAGGAGAGGGTCAGGGTTCAGGCTCTTCCTTGGCTGAAAGGGGACACTGTGAGGTCTTCCAACCCAGCCTTGGCTGATAGATGACACCCCAAGACAGTCCTCCAAAAATTCTTCCAAAGACTCCTCCTGCGAGCAGCAGTAGGGCACAGTGCTTATCAGAGGGGCTTCGTGGGCAGGCTTCCTGGGTTCAATCCCAGCTACGGTTTGTACTCGTGAGACCTTGGGCGAGTTGCCTAACCTCTCTATGCTTCAATTTTCTCACTTTTAAAATGAGAATAATAGGGAATTCCCTGGTAGTCCAGTGGTTAGGACTTGGCGCTTTCACTGCTGAGGCCAGGGTTCAATCCCTGGTCAGGGAACTAAGATCCTGCAAGCCTCAGGGTGTGGCCAGTAATAATAATGATAATAATAATAATAATAATAATAATAATAATAATAGTACTTGCCTTAAAATATGTGCGGTGCATACCAGAGTGCCTGGCACACCGAAGTTCTATGTAAATCTTAGCCACTGTTTTTAATATCATTATTATTCCCACACATACACACGAGGAATAGACTCCAGTGCTGTCCAGCACCTTTCTTTTTCTTTTTTTAAAAATAAATTTATTTATTTACTTATTTTTGGCTGCATTGGGTCTTCGTTGCTGTGCACTGGCTTTCTCTAGTTGCCCAGCACCTTTCTGTTGGGAGCAGGTGAGGGGTAAGAACACCTGTGTTGCAGCCTCACCTCCACCCGCGCAGCTGTGCACCCAGGGACATCACCACCCCTCTTTGGGCCTTTGTTCTCCCAGGAGGGCTCCTTAATCCTCTTCAATTCTAAAACAGGTCAGTGAATAAAATCTCCCCAGGACTCAGTCATCCCTTTGGCAAAGTTCTCTCCCTTTACTCTCCCCGATTTAGAGACAACATCTTCACACCAAGCCATGGCTCCAGAGAAAAGGCATCCAAGGTCATGGTGGTGCTCACTGATGGGGACATATTCGGGGACCCCCTCAGCCTCACGACTGTCATCAACTCCACAAAGATGCAGGGTGTTGAGCGCTTTGCCATTGGGGTAAGAACCAGGAGCTGGGGGGTACCTCGTGACCCTGTACAGCCTGGGGTGCGGAGGAGCCAGGGCTCCTAGAAGGGCTTCAGTAAGCAGCTTACCCAAACCCTGCTGCAGTCACAAACACTCACCAACTTCTCTTCTTTCAGCCCCCGTGTCCCATGCACCCCGCACCCCCCCACCCCACTCAGGGTCTTCCCCCAGACGGCTCATTTCCCAGTGGTGGTCACAGCTCACTCGCCCAGCAGTGATGGGGAGAGCAGTGGACACCCTGGGAGCCCACAGGAGGGATGTCAGGGAAGGTTCCAGGAGGAGCTGGTGCTGAGCTGAGTCTTGGAGGACAAAGAGGAGTAGCTGACCTAGGGCACAGGGGAGGCAGGAAGGGCTCTGCAGGCAGAGGGAATAGCATGGGCAGAGGTGAGGAGCCTGGTGTGTTCAGGAAAACACACGTAGAGTGTGTGGGAGAGCAGGGAGGAGGGAAAGGAGGAGGTAGGTGATGGGGGGCCCTGAAGGCCAGACGGAGGGGCTCAGCTCTCTCTCCGGTCCTGGAGAGCCCTCGTGGTGCTGGCCCACTGACCCAGGGCCTCTGTGCAGGTGGGAGATGCATTTAATAAAACCAGGGCGTACAACGAGCTGAAACTGATCGCCTCGGATCCCGATGAGGACCATGCCTTCAAGGTGACCAACTACTCAGCGCTGGATGGGCTGCTGAGCAAACTGCAGCAGAGCATCATTAGCGTGGAAGGTGAGGCTCCAGGTCCCTGGCCGCCCTGTGGCAGCACCCTCGGCAATTCAGCAGGAGGCCCGAGGCCCGCGCTCCAGCCCCGCTCCTGTCCTCCCTCCATGTGGCACGCTGGCAACTCCTGTCACTTCTCTGAGCCTCAGCTGTTCCATCTCTAAAAAGGCAACAATATCCCCAGCCTTCCTCACTTCCCCCAAATTCCATGAAACTCTGATGAGAAGCTCTTTCTGGTGCTGGAGGAAGAAGGATGACTGGGGCATGATTCCTGCTCCCAGGAGCTCCCAGGTGAGGAAACTGAGGCCCAGGAACAGGGAGGGGACGGCCCTCTTCCCAGCTATGCTGCCAGTAGCTGCTAAAGCAGGACCCAGATCTCTACTCCAACCTGATGCTCGTCCCATCCTACCAGAACATCCTTCCCTCTGGGAGGAAGCCAAGCCGGACCCTTCCCCGACTTGGTTTCTCCCTTCACCTCGGCCCACAGCAGTCTCACTGGGCGTCTTGGCTTCCAGGCACGGTCGGAGATGCCCTCCACTATCAGCTGGCACAGGTCGGGTTCAGTGCCCAGATCCTGGACGAGGTACGTGGCCGACTCAGCACCAGGCAGGCTCTCCACAGAGGAGGGGCCCTGGCGACTCCCAGGGACTCAGGGTCCCCTGGCTCTCAGTGCCCTCCTGTGGTGAGGCCTCTGAAGGAGCCAATTTAAGATTTTTTTTTTCGTAAAGATTTTTTGATGTGAACCATTTTTAAAGCCTTTATTGAATTTGTTACAATATTGCTTCTGTTTTATATTTTGTTTTTTTGGCCCCGAGGCATGTGGGATCTTAGCTCCCCAACCCGGGATCAAACCTGTGCGCCCTGCATTGGAAGGCAAAGTCTTAACCACTGGACCGCCGGCCAGGGAAGTCCCATGAAAGAGCCATTTTAGGACAAAGGAAAACACTTCTGTGTGCTCGCCCTAACCTGGACCTTTGAGGTCAAGGAGAGAATGGCCCTGTTTATAACAGGAGGTCATTTCGTCCTGCGCTCAAGGATTAAGCAGCTTCCTTAACACAGACTGGTAACACCCAGGCCTGGGTGGGCTTGCCTACCAAGCCGGGTACTTCTCCCCACCAGAGGCCCTGTTCCCCACAGACGGGGAGGGATACGGGCAGTGAGGACACCGTCCTTGCATGTGGTGGAAGCGCGGTTAGCACGTCACTCGACACAGGTGGGCCTTGGGTGCCAGACTCAGGCTGTGCAGCCTCGGAGGACATGAGCCCCATTTTGCTCAGTCATACTTTTTTTTTTTTTAATTTATTTTAATTTATTTATTTTTGGCTGTGTTGGGTCTTCGTTGCTGCACGCGGGCTTTCTCTAGCTGCGGCGAGTGGGGGCTTCTCTTGCAGAGCACGGGCTCTAGGCACACAGGCTTCAGTAGTTGTGGCACGAGGGCTCACTAGTTGTGGCTCACAGGCTCTAGAGCGCAGGCTCAGTAGTTGTGGTGCACGGGCTTAGTTGCTCCGCGGCATGTGGGATCTTCCCGGACCAGGGCTCGAACCTGTGTCCCCTACATTGGCAAGCGGATTCTTAACCACTGTGCCACCAGGGAAGTCCCTCAGTCATACTTTTTTAAATGCTCAACATCTGGGCCCCGGCTTGGATTTCTGCCCCAGGGGTTGCTGGTACTGCAAGGACAGCTGCCTTGACAGGGTCATGGGTACAAGGCAGGAACCCAGTGTTTGCCTCTCGCCTTCCTCCTGCATCTCTGTCCGGGTGCATTGAATGCCCCTCATCCCCTCTGCAAGGTTTGCTGTGCTGGTAGGTAGACCCGAGGCCACCCTGGCTGGCCCTGGGTCCCTCCCACTCAGATGGCCGCCAACCCTTTTCCCCTGCAGGGGCAGGTGCTGCTCGGTGCTGTAGGGGCCTTCGACTGGTCGGGGGGCACGCTGTTCTACAACATGAGCAGCCGCAAGGGCCGCTTCCTGAACCAGACGGCAGTGGATGCCAAGGCTGTGCAGTACAGCTACCTGGGTGAGGGCGGGGCCTGGAGGCTACCTGGGTGTGGGCGGGGCCTGGAGGCTACCTGGGTGTGGGCGGGGCCTGTACAGGGACACAGGCTGCAGTGGGCTTCCTAGCTGGGGAGGGCCCAGGTCGGTCACATGGACTGAGGGACGGGCCCCACTTAGGGAGCCTGAGGCTGTGAATTAGGCCTGTTTGGTACCAAAGCGCCAGGGCCCGGCAGCTGCCTAGGGAGGTAGGGCCTCTCCATTAGTAATGGCGGTGGGTGACCCTTCACCCCTCCTCAGTCTTCATGCACTGCGTTTGTGATGAACGTGGGTGATGAATGTGTGTGGAGTGTATTTTGAGTGAAGCTGTATGTATGATCGTGTGTGTCTATCCCATCTGTGTAGTGGGGCACATGTGTGTGAGCAGCCGCATGGGTAAGTGGAGCCACCGCTGATGATTTTAAAAGGATGAGAAGGATAGTCTCTCCATTTCTGCCTCCCTGCCCAAGCTGCTTCGAAGTCCTGGCTGAGAAGGTGGGGTGGGGGGGGCAAAGGAGTGGCCCGGCGGGAGGTCCTGATCACAGTTCCCCACCCCGCACAGGTTACTCGGTGGCTGTGCTGCACAAGGCCTGTGGCCTCTCCTACGTGGCAGGGGCTCCACGGCACAAGCAGCGAGGGGCTGTGTGTGAGCTCCGGAAGCAGGGCAACGAGACCAGCTTTGTACCAGTGCTGGAGGGCGAGCAGGTACTGCTGGAGAAGGGCCCCCACCCCGTTATTACAGATGGGGATCTGGAGGTCCCGGAGGGAAAGGGGTGGGCTCCGGGGCACACAGTGGGTTGGGGACCCAGCCTGGGCGGAACTCAGGCAGAACTCAGCCACCGCCCCGGCTCTGTGTGTCTGAGCGCCAGCTGGTTTCCCCCGTCGCGGGGGATCAGGCTGTGCACCCAGTCTCCTGTGTTATTCTGGTGAACAAATTGATCTGGTCTGACCCAAAGTTGGTGGTCCAGGAAGAGCAAGAGCAGAGGTCTAGCTTTGCTGAGGGGTCTGGCGGTGGGGACGTGCCTCCCCGGCGCTCCCCGTGAGCGGCGTTCTCTCTGGCCTGCAGATGGGGTCCTATTTTGGCTCTGAGCTGTGCCCTGTGGACGTCGACATGGATGGGACCACAGACTTGTTGCTGGTGGCCGCCCCGTTTTACCACGTTCAAGGCGAGGAGGGCAGAGTCTATGTGTACCGTGTGAACAAGCAGGTGAGAGAGTCATCATCTTCGCAAGTTGGCTGAGGCTGGGGCTGCTCAGCCTGGGGCTGAGGTGACAGAGGCTGGGAGCGCCCCGGCCCTGCCTTGCACCAGAGGGCGGTGATGGGAGCTCAGGGTGGATGGCAGCCTGCTGGGCTGACTGCTCCCCTCCATCCCCTCCCCCACTTTCTTACTTTCCCCACCCCATCATCTCATGTTGATGATGATGACATCGCAAATAGCTGCACGGTTGACAAAGCACATCCTGTCTGTGATCTCACTTGTTTCTCACAGTAACTATGGGAGGTAGCTGTTACTCCCATTTTACAGATGAGAAAGCTGAGGCTCAGTGATGTTGAGACTTGCTCCAGTTTACAGAGCAAGTGTGTGGTGGAACCAAGGCGAGAAGCCAGGCCTCCTGATTGCCAGTCCAGTACCCCAATCATGGGAGCAGAGGGGTGCAGCTCTTGGTCCTGGACTGCAAGGCAGGAGGACTCCAGCTTCACCACTCACTCACTGTGCAAACTTGGGAAGGTCTCTTGCCTCTTCTGAGCCACAGACTCCCTCCCTGCTGGAGAATCAGAATCAACAAGTCCTTGAGCATGCTTCCTGGGGTGGCAATGGGGTGGGCACCCCGCATCCCTGTCTTGAGGGCTGAGCTGCCTCTCTGCCTTACAGGATGGTTCCTTCTCCTTGGTACGCACGCTGAGTGGGCACCCCAGGTTAACTTATGCGCGATTTGGCTTTGCCATGGCGACGGTGGGGGATATCAGTCAGGATGAGCTCATAGATGTGGCCATCGGGGCCCCCCTGGAAGACTTTGGGGCAGATGATGGTGTAGGCTTCGGCAGCGTGTACATCTACAATGGACACTCTACCAACCAGCTGGCTGACCTCGCTACCTACCAGCCACAGGTGATCCGCAGGGCTCTCTCTTGCCTCTACTCTGGGACTCTGACCTTCCCCAGATATGATGGCCTGAGACCCAGGCCAGCTCCAGTCCTAAGTGCCAGGCAGGTCCCAGGGCGCTGAAGGACAGAAGTCACTTGGAGGTTCTCAGCTCAGACCCTGCCCGTGGGGCTAGAGGTTGGGCCAACATCCATGTACTTTCCTGACCTGTGACTCCCTCCTTCTTTGGCTTTCCTGACCATGGACCTGCCTCAGATCCTCTCTCCTCTCTCTGTCCCTTCTCTGGCTCCTGTCTCCCACCCAGCCCCTCCCCCTACCCCAAGCCGAGCTCTAACCCCCCAGGAATCCATTGCCAACTTCCACACTACATCTTTTATGGGCACTTTCACTCACATCCAGCTGCAGTTTCTCTCCAGGCTTCAGCCCTGTGTGTCCAGCTGCTCCTGAGCCCCTCCCCTGGACAGCCTCCAGCGTCTCACTCTCAGGATGCCCAGCTGAAAGCATCCTCTTCCCTAGACCTGCTGCTCCTCTGGGCCCTCCCCCTCCCCTGCTCACAGCAGAAACCGGGCTAATCCCAGACCTCAGCTCAGCCTGTCGGCCTCTGCCTCCTAAAGATCCTACTGTCTCCCAAACCCAACCCAGCCCCTCCTCTCCATCCCCACCACCCCTGCCCTGGCTCCTTCCTCTTCCCCATCGTCCGCTCTGGGCTTCAGTGGTGTTTCTGAAACGCAGTTCAGAGCCACCCTCCCCTCAGCCCCACGGGAGGACTGCTCGTGCCCAGTACTCCCTGTGCCCACTGCACTGACCCCTGACTGTTCCCTGGGACGACCCTACTCTTCCCCACCCCCTGCTCTCCTTACTCTCCCTGTCAAGCCCCACCCCCCTTCAAGCCTCCCTGGGAGAAGCTTGACGTTTTCTTTCCAGTTCCTCAGCTGAGGGCTCCCTGGGGTGGGGACAAAGGCTAATCTGCTGATTGAATTAAACCAAAAGGAAACCCCTTTCCCTCCCTGACACCTTGTGTTTCTCGATCCACAGAGGATCAGAGCCTCAGTGGTGGCCCCAGGACTCCGGTACTTCGGCACATCGGTGGCAGGTGGCTTAGATTTCAGTGGCGACGGCCTTGCTGACATCACTGTGGGCGCTCTGGGCCAGGCAGCTGTGCTCCGGTAGGGGTCTGCTCTGCCTTCTGGCAGCTTCACCCAGTTGCCCTGCCCTAAGTGACCTCATGAAGACACCAGGCACTGATGGGAGGGAGTAAGTGCAGTGGTTAAGGGCACCGGCTCTGCCCAACTGGGTTTGAACCTCAGCTTGCACTTAACGGTGTGCCCTTGGGCAGAATTTCTAAGTCCCAATTTTCTTATCTATAAATGGGAATAACAATGCACCTACCTCACAGAGTTATGAGGACTGAGAGGATCTATGCAAAGTATTTAGCACGGTGCTCAGTGATGGCTGCTATTATTACTATTATTAATTTCAGAGCTTCTGTGCTCCATCCCTAAGTGAGTGATCAAGTCCCATGGCTATAAATAATCTGGCGGGGCACCAATCTGCCCTGTGCTCTTCGCGAAGCTCCAGACTCGGCTGTTTATTCAACACAGGCATTGCAAAGTTACCATGTCTAAAAACAAAACAAAAAAGGGGACTTCCCTGGCGGTCCAGTGGTTAGGACTCGGTGCTTTCACTGCAGAGGGCGTGGGTTCAGTCCCTGGTCAGGGAACTAAGATCCCCCAAGCCCCATGGGGCGGCCAAAAAAAAGGACTCATTCCCACCCACCCTTCATTCTACCCACCTGCCCCTCCCCGAGCTTCCCATCTCAGCAAAGGGTGCCATTTGTTCAGGATAAAAACCCAAGAGTCATCCTTGATTCCTCTTTTTCCTTTCCCTGCCATCCCATCAACAAGCTTTTGTTGGCTCTGCCTCCAAAGTACTTCCTAGTACATGACATTGTCACCTCTCGCCTGGACCACTGCCATGGCGTCCTTCCCTGCTTCCACTCCCTGTGCTCCGTTCTCCACACAGCAGCCAGAGAGACCCCTTCATTCTGCTGCTCAAAACCCCTCAGTGGTTCCCACTTAGAGTAAAATCGAAATTCCTTACCATGACCTGGCCCTGCAGACCCCTCCATCCCCGCCACTTGTCTACTCTCTGTCTCACTAATTGTGCCCCAGTTATGCTGACTTTTGTGTTCCTCAAACAAAGCAAACTCATTCCTACCACAGGCCCTTTGTATCAGCTGTGCTTTCTGCCTGTAATGCAGTTCCCCTAGAGCTTCACAGGGCGGGCTCTTTCTCGGTAACAGAGCTCAACTTAAACGTCTCCTCATTTGTGAGGCCATCCCTGACCACCAGCTAAGTAGCCCCCAGTCTCTATTACCTTATTCTATTTTATTTATTTAGTTAGTTAGTTAGTTAGTTATTTTTCGGCCACACTGCGTGGCATGCAGGATCTCAGTTCCCTGACCAGGGATCGAACCCGGGCCCCCTGAAGTGGAAGCGCGGAGTCTTAACCACTGGACCGACAGGGAAGTCCCAATCCTATTTTATTTTTATCATAGCATTTCCTGTACATAGGATTTTCCTGTTTCTTCTTGTTTATTTGCTTGTTGTCTGTTTTCCCACTAGAGCAGGCCTTATCTCTTCCCTGTAGTACCCTGAAGACTCAGAATAGCACTTGGCATAAGAGAGGTGTTCAATATATATACACTGAATGAAGGAAAGAGCCCAGGCACTGATCCAGAAGTCCTGTGGTCCCTTCTCATGGTCCTCTTTGCTATCTTGTTTAGCTCAAGACCTGTGGTTCGTCTGAAGCTGTCCATGACCTTCACCCCCAAGGCACTGCCCATTGGCTTCCACAGCAGCGTGAATGTGAATTTGTGTTTTGAAGTCAGCTATGTGTCACCAGCTGCTGAGTCAGGTAACAGGCAACCTAGTTGACCCGTCCAGTGCTGTGGTCAGTCCCTGTTGGCTTCAGTGGGGGGCAGGAAAAGAGGGCTGGGTGGGGGCAGGGTGTTATGAAATCCCTCTATTAGACTTTAGCTCCTTTGACCTTAGGTTCAATTTAATGGGAACCGCCCCAGAAAAGGGTGATCTGCTGTCAAGTCTACACTCTGAAGGGGTCTCTCTGACCCTGTTGGGAAAAGGGGCACTGGATCCCTTCCTTGGGTTGAAGGGTTGAGTTTCTGAAAGAAGACTCAGAAAAAGGCCGGCACTTCTCCATCTCCACCTACTGTGCCCACGCCTGTGCATGTGTGTAGGGCTCCTGAGAAGTGCCTGTCCTCTTTCTCCCTGATTTACATCCTCTCCCCTTCCCTGCTCACCGTGTCTCCCTGGCCCAGGGGGATTGGATAACCTGCCGGAGGCCTGGCCTCCCTTCCCATCCCCTTAGTTGGCACTGGTTGGGAGAACTTCCAGAAGGCATGGCTTTCACAACCCAGGTACTTACTGCCAACCCAAGAGATCCCCGCCAGAACAATCCCCCAGCAACCGTCCCCAGGGCTTAATCTCTCAGTAACAATCCTGGAGATGTCTCCCTGCTTCCTGCAGGTCAGAATGTGCTCTCCCAGGTGGGCTGGCTTTACTGCAAGAGTCCATGATCAAATCTGTTAATTAGGAAAGGGCAGGCCTATCAGTTCCAGCTGTATAGGCTGAAAGATTCAGGCCACAGAGCCCGAATGGCAGCTGTTGGGTGGCTGTGTGACACTGGGAGGGCGTCTTTCACTCTCTGGGCCCTGGTTTCTTTTCTCCACAGTAAGGGAGCTGGCCCAGGTAGTCTACAAGGTGCCTCCAGCTCTGTTATCCTCAGGTTTTACTCTATGGTTTCTCTCTCCATTCCTTGACTTTTTGCTCCTCCTCATTTTCCCCCTCAATCCCTGCCTCCCCCTAAGCGCTTCTTCCCCTAGGGAAGAGTGACTCAGCCCCTGGGATGTGCTGCTCCAGGTTCGGGGCTGGTGCACTGAGGGACCCTAGCTGGGTGCCAGAAGACATGAGAAAATCACCTTTGAAATGAAGAAGAAACTTGGGGAAGTGCCTACGTGGGGGCACCACTCAGGAGGGACTCATGGGAGGGCCCTCTGTCTGGGGCTTGCCCGTCCCAGTCTCATCAGGAAGACCTGGTCTTCATTCCCAGGCCTCAAAGAGACCTCTCTGAACTTCACTTTGGACGTGGATGTGGTGAAGCAGAGGAAAAGGCTGCAGTGTTCAGATGAGAGGCTGTGTCAGAGCTCCCTTAGGGAGTGGGGCACGGGCCCCCGTCTCTGTGAGCCCTTCCTGCTGGTTCCCACAGAGGGACAGGTAAGTGGAGGAGTTTCCAGAAAAGTCTAGAGGGGTCTGTAGAGAAAAGAACTGAGGTGCATGCACTGAAACACACATACCCATACACACAAATGAGGCAACTGAAATAATCATAATAGATTGAGAACCAGATGATGGGGGAATTCCCTGGCGGTCCAATGGTTAGTACTCTGTGCTTTCACTGCTGAGGGCCTGGATTCGATCCCTGGTCAGGGAACTAAGATCCCACAAGCGGCACGGTGCGGCCAAAAAAAAAAAAAAAGAACCACATGATGGCATGGGAGGTGGGAGTTATGGTACCAGAAATCCAGATTAAAGAAACCTACCGAGGGACTTCCCTGGTGGTCCAGTGGTTAAGACTCCTCACTTCCACTGCAGGGGGCATGGGTTTGATCCCTGGTCAGGAACTAAGATCCCGCATGCTGTGCAGAGTGGCCAGAAAAAAAAGAAACCTACCAAAATTGAACACTAAGTAGATCTCTGGCTTCCTAGAAACTGGACAAAAAGGGAAATTCTCTAATTGCTGACATTGTTCTTGGTAATAAATTGGGAATAACAGGGCTCCCTCCCTTACCTGATAATAAAAGTGGGGCAGAGGGCCCTTGCGTGAGTCAACATCAGAAAACCTGAACGAGAGAAAGTAGAAATAGAAAGACAAAAGTTGTGATTTACAAAAGTTTACTCCTGACAAATGTGCCTAGAGGCATGAAAAATGTATTTGTCAGAACCCAGAGCCTGACAGGACCCAGAGTTGTGGACCTAAAAGGATCATTTATTCCAATAAACTCGTAAATTATGCTTCTTACTACACATCTGTTCCCACGTCTGTTGATTGTTAAATGGATTAAGAACGAGTTTCTAGCAAACCTATGGCTTCCTTAAATACAAGCATAACTACCTTTTCCACCTGGGAATCGTGCTCACCTACTCTCAGGTGTTCAAAGCTCCCACCTGGCAAAAAGGCTCAATAAACAAAGAGAATGGCAAACAGCATCCCAGGCCATCTCCTGGTCTTCAGTTTTTATTTCTCTAGTATATCCTCCGTGTTGCTTGGAGAAAGATCTTTGTAAACACAGATGTGACCATGACTCTTCCCTTTCGTGGGTCCCCTTTGTACTCTGAATAAAGCCGAGGCCAGTTTTTAACTCCCAATGGCCAGAATCCCTTTGTGATTGGGGCAGGAACCATAAGGAGTTATGATGCCCGAGACCATGGCAGATCAAGGGAGATTTTCCCAGTGCTCTTGGCAGCCTGACTTATTTGGAAGAGGCTTAGGAATCCTGGCTTACCACTTTCATTGTTTATTTCTTATTGTGACTACATCAAAGTTAAAAGTATTCTCCTTGTCATCTTCTCCCCCACATCCAACTCCAACCCTGCATTCCTTGGTGACTCTGCAGCTCTGTCAGGAGGACTGCTTCTCCAACATCAGTGTCAAGGTCAGCTACCAACTCCAGACCCCCGAGGGCCGGAGGGACCATCCCCAGCCTATCCTGGACTTCTATGCTGAGCCCTCTGCCATCTTCCAGGTGACTCAGCTAGGACCAGACTCTCCTGGGATCCATCCCCCTAAAAGTACCTGCTCCCCTATCTTCAAAGAATGTTAAAGTTGGGAGGGTCTTCAGACAGCATTTAGGCCCCTCACTGTACAAATGGGGATATAGAGTTCCTGAGATGGTGTTAATTTGCCCAGGACCTCACTGGTGGGTAATACACGTCTCCAAACCACCCCCAAGGCTAGTTCTTTTATGTTCACAAAAAGTGCCTGCTACATATTTAATGAAGCATATGAATACATTGCCCACCTTGGCAAGAGTCTCTGATAACGGTGTGGTGAGGGTCCTGTGTGGGGACTGGACTGGAGCCGCCCACCTGCCCCGCGCTGCAGAGAGGATGCCCTTTGGCATACCTGCCTGCCCAGGTCCTGCCCAGGCCTTCAGGCTGAATGGCCCACCAGACCTATACCCTAGCAGATGGATAGTGTCACAAAAAACTTTTCTCATAACTACAGGAAATCAGAGAGGGAAAAAAAACAGTAAAATTTCTTGATTCTATAAGGAGATTTTGTTCCCACTCAGGCCCTGGCCCCCTGGGGTATTCTGTCAATATTCATTTAGACAGTCTTATGGGGTACAGAAAAATCAGCAGGATCAAAGAAGTGGTAACATGAGCATTGAAAAGTAATAATTACAGTTAGCTGGAATGCATTGAATCTCCAAAAATAAAAATAAGCCAAGAGTAGTTCATGCTGGCACAGAAAATCTTCAGGTAGCAGAAGTATATTTCTAGGTAATCATAGGACACTCACAACTGTCCAATATTTGTACAAGAATGCTCTATATTAATTCAGTTATATAAGCCTTTAGCTCCAGTTTTGGTTAACACCCAATGCATCAATCACAAATGGTAAATAGAAATAAGAGAACAACATAATCAGGGTGACTGTTCCTATTGCTCGTCTGCCCAGGAAGAGGGAGAATCAGGTTCCCGATGAGCAGATTCTCATTTTAATTTTTTAGGCAAATTTATTTTAAATTTATATAGTATATTAATTTTCTAAATAATTTTTTAAAATTTGGCATTGACACTTAGATGGTTCAGAAAAGACTGGGAGAACTAATATAAAGTTTTGTCAATAAGTAGATTATCACTAATTATATATATTCTGTTTTAAGAAAACTTTAGTTTGAAATATTTTGCTTACTAAAAAGTTAGAATTGTCCAAAGAATTCCCATCCTTTATCCAGATTCCCCAAAGATTAACATTTTAACCTTTTATCACATTTGCTTTATTCTCTGTCTCTCTCTCTATATATATAAAATCTCATATATATCTTACATATATACATATGTAGTCTCAGAAATTTATATTTCTGAACCATTTGAGAGTTAGTTACAGATATGATGCCTCTTTACTCCCAATACTTCAGTATGTATTTCCTAAAAAACAAGGACACTCTCTTACATAACCACAGTACAATGATCAAAATCAGGAAATTTACAATGATGAAATACTATAATCTACAAACTTTATTCAAATATCACCAGTTGTCCTATTAATGTCCTTTTTAGCAAAAGAAAAAACTTTTTTTCTGGATCAGGATAATTCATTACTTTTGTTTAGTCTCCTTTAATCTCGAATAATTTTTCAATCTTTCTTTGTCTTTAATGACCTTAACATCCTTGAAGGGTACAGGCCAGTTATACCGTAGAATGTTCCTCAGCCTGACTTTGTCTGATGTTTCCTCATGGTTAGATTCAGGTTATGCATTTTGGGCAGGAATATCCCAGAAATGAAGTCTCATCCCTCTAAGTGCATTGTATCCGAGGCACATCATGTTAATTTGTTCCATTCCTGGTGCTATTTCCCTTTGTAATTAATAAGTATCTTATGGGGAGATGCTTTGAGATTATGCATATATCCTGTTTAACATCCATTCAGGATTCTTACCTTAATCAATTATTAGTTTGATGGTTTGGCAAAGAGATTTTAAAAAAATTATCCCACTGATAAAATGGATGAGGGAAATGATTTGGTGTTAGGTTAGGCACATAGATGTTTCCAGAGAATGAGTTCTAGCTGGGAGCTTAGGGTGTTGTAATCCTGCTGAAAGAGAGCAGGCTGCTTGGCTGTATTAAAAACAAAACTAAAAAAGCCTGCCCCCAATTGTTGACCCAGTCAGATAGAGCTCCAAGCTCTGACTTCTGCGAACTGCATCTCCCTTCTCTGGGAAGCAGAAGGTTTTCTTTCTAGCTCTGGGCTCCCACTCTAGCTCCAGGTCATGGAAACAGTCCTTGCTGCTGTTTAATAAAGCTGCTGCGATGGTCACTGGCTGCTGGGAAGATAAATGCAGAGATTCCCCAGTTAGAGAGCTGGCTGTGGTTCCTTCAGAATAAAAAATAGACCAGCTCCTTTAGAAAACTTGATTTTTCAGCCTGAGCTGGAGCTTTTCAACCTTGACTGGGCCTTTTGGACCCAGTGCGACTTTCTGAATTTGTTTGGTGTAGGCAAGATTGCAAGGGGGAATATTTAACCTACAGAGAAGACTAGCCATGGGGGTAGAGGACCTCACGGGACTGGACCTTGACAATATTTGGTTATGTACCCCCTTTTGTCCCCTGCTGTTGCTGCTCTACTTAAGAGGACTAAGGAAGCTTTTCTTCACTTGGGTTTTCCTCCCCCAAATGTTCAAAATAGTGAGTTGTGAGTGTTGCTGCTTAATTAGCATAATATGAAAGTGACAGGCACTCCCACCGTTTCACAAAGGTCACCCCATTTTTGACCTTGGCCAGTGGCCTGACGCATGGTACCTGTGTTGTAGGACCAAGCACGTCCCCATTCCTGACAAGCCAAGGAATGTCACAGTCACAGCTCTCATGGCCATGTGGACACAACCCCAGCCTGTCAACCTTTACCTGCACTTCTCAGAGTCAGCAGGAGGGACAGGAATGTCCTAAGGAGAAGATCATGAAGCAAGGCGGGGATGGCGGGGTCCCTGGGCTGATCCTGCCCCTCTCTGTCTGGTTACAGCTGCCCTACGAGAAGGCCTGCAAGAATAAGCTGTTTTGTGTCGCTGAGCTACAGTTGGCCACCACCCTCTCTCAGTGAGTTGAATCCAGTCGTCACGGTTTCTGCAGTTAACTTCCTCCTGAAGGCTTACCTGGGCAAACCCCTCACCAGGACAGATCGCTCACTTCCTCCCCCTTCCCCTCATGGCCCACAAAGGGCTTCTGCACTTATTATCTCTTGCTTCCCCACGCACCCAAGGAGGGAGGAAAGACAGAAATTTGTATTCCTATTTTATAGATTAGGCAACAGACTCAGTAGTTGAGGGCCTGTGTGGGGTCACATGATCATTGGGTGAACTTACACCCAGGTCTCTGGACATCCTGGACAACGCTATTTTCGTAACTCAGTGTCTCTCACTCCTAGGACCACCTCAGTTAGAGGTAACCTCTTCCCTGGCTCACCTCTTAACCAAATTACTTAATTCATTGCATATTTATGGAGCATCTCCTCTGTGCCCAGCACTCTAGGTGCTAGAGATACATCGGTAAACAACACACAAAAATCCCGGCCCTCCTGGTGCTTTTAGGGGGAGAAGATAATAAATAAGTCAACTTTGTGTTGATGAGATGTATCAATACTATGAAGAGAAAGAAGGCAGGGAAGGTGGGAGGGAATGCCGGGGCGAGGTGGGGTGGCAGTTTTAAATAGAGTGGTCAGGAGAATGCTCATGGAGAAGGCGACATTTGGGTGCATGCAAGAGGAGGTGGAGGAATGAACTCTGCAGGTGTCTGAAGGAAGAGCACCTGCAAATGCCCTGGAGATGGGAGGAAGAGCCAGGACACCAGCATAGTTGCAGTAGATGAGGGAGGGAGAGGTCACGTGAGGGGAGGAAAGGTCATACGTGGCTGCATCTCCATGAGGACTTTTACCGCGAGCTGAGAAGTCAGAGGAATGACGTGACCGTGCACTTTAACAGGATCATTCTTGCTGCTGTGTTGAGAGTAGACTGTAGGCTCCTACACTGGAGGAGGCGGGGCAATAGTAGCGAGCTATTGTAGTAACTCGGGTGAGAAGTGATGTGACTTAGGCCAGGGTGGTAGCAATGAAGGTGGTTATATTTTGAAGTTAGAGCCCAAAGGATTGGATGGCAGATTGGATGTGGGGAGTGAGAGAAAGAGAGGGGTCTAAGAAGTCTTTCAACACTTCAGCCTGAGCATCTAGAACTGTGCTGTCCAATACAATAGGCTCTGGTCACACTTGGTTATTTAAATTGAAATTAATTAAAATTAAATTTTAGTTCCTTAGTTGCACTAGGCCCATTTCATGTGCTCAGTATCCGCATATGGCTAGTGGTATTGAACAGCACAGAATAGGTCATTTTCATTACTGCTGAAGTTCTGTCGGACCACACTGCATTCTAGAATGATGGTGATGTCAAGAGCTGAATTAGGGCAGCTTTTGGAAGAATTGTTTTGGAAGGCAGGGTGGGGAGGAAGAGATCATGAGTTTGGCTTTGGACATGTGGTGGTCTTAAAATGCCTTCCCTGACTCCTAGTGCTGTGTGTGTAACATGGCACTGATGGCCAGTTGGCCGGAGTTGGCATCTCTGGGGAAGAGCACTGTTCTCTGAGTCCTGGTAAGCCTTCTCATAGACATTTGCAGGACTGGCGTTTCAGATGTGGATGGCTTAGCGCTGCCCCTCTCAGTCACTAAGGATCCAATTCAAGGCTTTTGAGTGCTTTGGAAGCCAGTCTAACAAGGAGACGCAGTTGTTTCTAACGGAATTAATTACAGCCAAGAAAGCCGGCCCAGCCACGTCCTTGTGAAGTAGACAGTGAAACAGCTGGCCCTACATCACCCCCTAGTGTTCACAGCCAGCAGTCTCTTCTTTTTTCAAAAGTATTGAACCTAATCCTTAGCATCCAAATGCCTCAATGGTTTTGACCTTTTTTGTGGACGTGGATCTCCTAAAGAATCTAAGGGAGACTACAGAGCTTTCTCCCTAGAAGATCACACTTGCATACATTGGTGTTTGCATTTGGGGCCCTCTGAAACTGCCCCGGCCCTCAGGTTGAGAACCCCTGGTAAATATTCCAGTGACTCTCAGATCTCTCTCCTGGGCTCTAGAACAGGATACCTTACTGACATTTCAACATCTCTGCCTTCCTATCCTCTGGGAACCTCTCATCATGCCCTGGACTGCACCCATCTGATCAACTTCCGCCCTCTGGTCTTCCCCCTGTGTTCTCCCCCTCATGACTAGCCCCACTCGGTCATCCAAGCTGGAAACTCAGGAGGCATCCTTGACTCCTCTCTCTTTTTTGTGTTGCTTGCAAGCACGGCCTTATCACCTCTGGTTTCTACCCCCTCCCCATCCCCACTACTACTGTCTGATTTCAGGCCTGTATCATCTCCCAGACAGGCTCTGCCTCTGCCCCCTCAAGCCCTCAAATCTATCCTTTTCTCAGCTGTGATAAAAACAAAAACAACACAGCAAGACAGAGGTCACATTACTCTCGAGAGCTGCACATTCCATCTTTGAACCTTTCAGAGGGTTAGAAAGTTTTCTTTGTTGTTGATATGTTTCCCTGTAGGTCTCAATTACTGAGGGGCCCCATGGTGCCTCAGCGGATGGAAAGAAGCACTTACATGTCCCCAAGTCTTCTCCAGGCTGAACAGATTCATGTTTTAACCCACAGCCTTTAAATTGGAAGGGCCGGGATGATTTTGTGGGTGGGAAGGCTGAGGCCAAGACGGGGGCAGGGGCAGCATCTGTCCCCCGCGTGCTGTTTCTCCCATGTCGAGCAGGGTGTCTGGCACAGAGAAAGTCTTCTGTAAATGTATGTGAGATGGATGAATTTGTGTCACGAAGTACGTTGCCTAGGGTCACAGTGCGTTGGTGGTAGAAAGAGGATTTAGATCCACTTCTCCCAACTCCCTTTTGAGGCTGCTGGACCTCAGGCAAGCTAGTTAGCCTCCCTTGGCTTCTGTTCCTTTCTCTATAGAACAGAGAGCAACCGTACTATTTCATAGGGTTATTACGAGGATTGACTGAGCGTGTGAAGCATTTAACACAGTCCTTGACACATGGTAAACATTACATAAATGGTCATGTCACACAGCAGCTGAGGTATGGCAGTCCAGATGTTTGCTTATGTTGAGGGGAAGAAAATCTAGGCTAAATGTATCCTTTAAGCAATTTATCTAAGAAATTAGTTAAAAAGGTGCTGTTGTATTGCACTGAGGTTTGTACAGATTAAACTGGTAACATTTATCTATTTGCCTACCCTGTGCAGGCAGGAATTGGTGGTGGGTCTCACAAAGGAGCTGAGCATGAACATTAGCCTAATTAACTCTGGGGAAGATTCCTACATGACAAGCATGGCTTTGAATTACCCCAGAAACTTGCAGTTTAAGAGGATACAAAAGGTAACTATGACAGCAGTTTGGGAACCACACTGCTCGTGGCTTTCCCTTCCGGCATACTTGCTTTGTTACAGCAACCTCCTAACTCTGCCTCCGGCCTCACCCTGGTCCATCCAGTAAATGATTATTAACTAGATGGATACCCCCTCTAATCCAACTATATGCCGTGGATCCAATCGTGTCATTCTCTGCTTTAAAAATCTTCAATGGTGCTATTTTGCTGCCCAATCACTCCTTTTGCTTGCAGCCTTTCTTTTTTTTTTTTTTTAATAAATTTATTTATTTTATTTATTCATTTTTGGCTGCATTGGGTCTTCGTTGCTGCGCGCGGGCTTTCTCTAGTTGTGGCGAGCGGGGGCTACTCTTCGTGCGGTGTGTGGTCTTCTCATTGCGGTGGCTTCTCTTGTTGTGGAGCTGGGCTCTAGGTGCGCGGGCTTCAGTTGTTGTGGCACGCGGGCTCAGTAGTTGTGGCTCGCGTGCTCTAGAGCGCAGGCTCAGTAGTTGTGGCACACGGGATTTGTTGCTCCGTGGCATGTGGGATCTTCCCGGACCAGGGCTCGAACCCGTGTCCCCTGCATTGATTGGCAGGTGGATTCTTAACCACTGCGCCATGAGGGAAGTCCCCTTGCAGCCTTTCTTAACTAGAGTTCTGAGAGAGAAATAATCTCTAATAAAGTAGCTTGGACTGGAAAGTAAGAGTCTGCTCAGCCTTTCATCAGCTTGGGAGCACAGACTCAAAACCAGCTGCAAGATACTAGGAAACAGTATTTCTCCCAAGGACACCCTGCAGCTGTAAAGTATTGTAACACTGAGAAATTTTGTTCCCTAAAATCATAGGCAGTCAGCAACTTTGCTGTTTGAAGTTTTATCTGTAATTATGAAACCATCTTACTCTTGCCTGGAGAGTCTAAGCCACTTTGACAAAGAGAAGCACTCTCATTTTCCATCTGAGGCTTGGAGCTTCAGATAAAATGTTTCTGGACATAACTTTTCACATTCACCTTAATAGTTTCCAAGGAAATGGGTCCCTGAGTCCACTTTGCAGTCCAGACCTGATGCTGAGTGGCCCTTTTACACACAGCCCTGCTTTGTTTTGGGCCTATCAAAACACTGCTTTGTTTACATTTTCCCCGAATTCCACCTTTCCCCAGAATCCTTTAATAACTATCTTTTCCTTTGTTTGGTGAGATACACCACAGTGCAGTTTTCCTCATTGTAATGAGCCAACAAACCTGGCTTCGTCATCCTACGAGTGTGTCCCTAGTGGTCTGAGGCTATTTGGGCTAAGACAGCGTCCAATACATGAGAAGAATGCCATGATCGCCTACGCATCTAGAATGGAACTAGATGCAACATCCTCGGGAGAATTAAGAAAATAGTTAAGAAATTAAGAAAATGACTCAAGTCATTTTCTGTATTCCGTGGTCTGGATGAGGAACCGTGGCTGACAGAGGCTGTATGGCAGTGCTTGGGCTCAAGCTGGCCTTCCTGCCTCGCTCAGCACATGAAATCCGCACTGGTCCAAGGCCCAGTTCAAATGTCTCCTTTCCCATGAAGACTTTGAATCCTCCTGGTTGGACCTCATCTTTCTCTACTGCTTTTCTCTGTACTGCTCTCACAGAACCACTCCTTAGGCCTTGTATTTAAATTCCTCAACCATCTAGTATTGAGCCCTTCTGCCCAGCTTGTGAGGGAGACAAGGACAAAGTCTAATTTATTTGTGTCCCTGGCTCCTGGCAGGGCGTCTGGCATGTTGAATGGGTGTAAGGAAACTGCTCCTTTTTTTGCCTTTTAAAATCAATGTCAAAAACAAAACAAAACAAAAACGTCTTTTATGTTAACAGCCTCCTTCTCCAAACATTCAGTGCGATGACCCTAAACCAACTGCTTCTGTCCTGGTCATGAACTGCAAGATCGGTCACCCCATACTCAAGAGGTCATCTGTGAGTCTGTTTTGATTGGCTGACTCTTCTCACTACCCTGGGATTGGTGTCTTCTACTTCCCAGTCTCATTAGAATCTCAGTTGCGGTCTCCACTCTGAGTGCTCAGAGCGGCCAAGTGTGCTCTGAAAGTAGGGAGTGGTGGGGGTGAGGGATACAGCCACAGATAAATGGTTGACGCACCCCAGTACAGCAGAGTGAAGCTGGGGGCAGTGTGCAAGGAGCATCAGACCCGAAGTTATGAGTCCCTGATCTGCCACTGATAATCTCTGTGCTGTGGGAAATCTCTGAAGCAGCTTCCTCAACTGTAAAGGGGAATAATCCTGTCTGCCCCACTTACTCCATCGTGACATTGTGAGGCTTAACGTGGAATAACGGACCTTGAAGCATGCTGTGCTACAAGAACATGAGGAGTATGAATTATGTTTCCCAGGACTGTTTAGTTAGTAGGAAGCAGTTTGAGTTGTGAGTGGTATAAAGGGGAATCAAGTGACCTTTTTTGTTTGTTTAAACAGGCAAACTTTTCATTAGTTTGGCAGCTGGAGGAGAGTGCCTTTCCAAACAGGACAGCCGACATCGCTGTGACAATCACCAAGTAAGTAATGCCTGTGTCACAGCAGGCCCAGCCTGTGGCCCTGCAAGAAGCCTCCCTCCCATGTGCATGCGTAATAGCTCTGGCTCCCTCACTGCCCAGGAAGGGGAACCTCAGTGAGCCCTGAGAAGGCATGTGTGTCCCTGCTGTGACTTGGCTTTCCCTTCTTGTTACCGAAGATATTTAAAATGTTCTTTTACTGACAAAGTAAAACTATGGTATGGTCTGGAAGAATGAGCTTTGGACTGGAGCTCTAATTCTGGTTCATTTAACTTCGGAGAAGCTCTGTCTTCTGCAAAACCTCTGTGTTTGGGGTAGAGTCGGGTACGGTGTT
Source organism: Balaenoptera borealis (assembly GCF_965194805.1). Lineage (NCBI taxonomy): Eukaryota > Metazoa > Chordata > Mammalia > Artiodactyla > Balaenopteridae > Balaenoptera > Balaenoptera borealis. Next base: position 49,428,127 of record NC_138879.1, on the reverse strand, counting down.
GGGAAAATTCCCAAACAGGGGTGATTCTGCCCCCAGGGGCAACGCCTGAAGACACTTTTGACTGGCACCACTTGGGGCGGGTGCTACTGGCATCTAGTGGGTAGAGGCCTGGAACGTTGCTAAACATCCTACAATATACAGAACAGCCTCTCACAAAGACTTATCTGGCCCCAAATGTCAATATTATCAAGGTTGAGAAACCCTTTTAAAATCAGTTTCTCTAAGTATGGTCTTCTAGAGCGTCTTCTGCACTCTAATTGCTTATCTCCCAGAGTCTTTTCTATCTGACCCCCAGTGATCCCAGGAAGCCAAGGTAAGAAGCCATGTGTACAAAGCAGGTGTGCTATAAACTGACATTCTTATTTCCTAGTTCCAATGAAAGAAGGTCTTTGGTCAGTAAGACCCACAGCCTTCATTTCAAACATGCCTTCATTGCAGTTCTTCCCAAGTAAGTACTTCCAAGGGGCCCACACCTGCGGGACAGCTTCAGGCATTTTCTCTTGTGGGTGGAACTTGTGGTCAGGTAGATGTGGGCATTGCCCTTCCCTGAGAGGAGGCTGCTTAGAACCCAGGCGCCCAATGACGTCTAGGGCACTAACAGTTGGGTCCTAGAAACCCCATGGTCATAATCAAAGGAGGAGCAGTGCCAACTGGTCTTGATACAAAAGGGAACTGATGCGATGCTAAGGAGGGAAGAGAGGGGCTATGGGATTGGGAAGAAAGGAAGGAAAAAAGTAAGGCCACTCTAAGGCATTATAATTAGATACAGGACCAGCCCAAATATACAGAATTCGAATATTCTAACCTGATCCCACCTGCCCTACCACCACCTTACATTTTGATATTCAGCTTTGATCCCTATTAAGGATCAGGTGCCCTCTGTCCTAGTGTATCCAATTGGTAGCATTGAGGTTTTTTAAAATGAGAAAGGGGCCTTGAGGCCTAACCCATGTCCTCTCAAATGCAGACCATCGGTGACGTACATGAACACAAGCCAGGGGCTTTCCCACCACAAAGAGTTCCTCTTCAATGTAAGTGCTGTGCTTGTCATTGCAAAGCCACAGGTGGCAAAGCAACGCCAGCCGTGACTTCCCACTCTGATTTATTTTGCAGATACATGGGGAGAACCTCTTTGGAGCCGAGTTCCAGCTGCAAATTTGTGTTCCAGTTAAATTACAAGGTTTCCAGGTCATAAGAGTGAAGAACCTGACCAAGACTCAGGTACATAGAGGCGGTTCTATATCACCATCACATCTCTTTCCAGAGTGACTGTGGATTCTCAAAGGTATAAAAACTAGAACTCTAGAAAAGGAGTAGAAAAAGATTAGTTAACCTGGGAACACATTTTAGGCGTAAATTACCAAAGTCATGTTCACAAGGAATATTAACCACTCAGCCCTTAAAGTGACATTCCAGTTTTTCTTCCCTTGATGAAAAAATAAGCAAAATTCAAACCTTTTGAGTAGCCATGGAGAAATTTATTTTCCATTTGAAAATCATCGATAAATTCTGCTTCTCTTTGTGCCTGGCAAATGAGCTTGATAAACACGTGGCATTTCTCGCACGTCCCCCTATAAACTGCCTACCGTCTTCCTTCCCGCTTGCCTTGCAGTCTGTCTGCCAGGACTCTGCTCCGCTACAGCCTCTTTGCTCTCAGTTGGCTCGTCTGTCAAAGCCAGCCTTACGACACCTACAGCGACAGGCTCTGATCAGTGTGACAGCTGAGGCCTTGGGCGTTCCTTTTTTTTTCCTGCTCAGGCTACATAAAGTGTCAAGGCTCAAAAAGGAAAACGTGGAAAGGAATTTACAAAAGGGAGTCTGCCGACAGAAAGAGGGCTTTTCAGTTGTAAACACTTGTTCTCATGTATAGTTTATTTTTAAAGAATAGTTGTTAAGTTTAAACATTTCAACAAACATTTCAGCTTCCACTTGGAAACAAAATTCTTGTTTGAAAAGCTGATTGGAAACCTGTAAGAACAGGAATCCCACCCTGCTGTGGGGATAGAGGTTAAAAACGGCATCAGGGGCTTCCAGACCTGTGCCCTCTCCTTTGGGGGCGGTCAGCAACCCCAGCTTACTTAAACAGACTGTGCTGGCAGAGCAGGTCTGTGGCAGAGCTGAAGTTCAACATAGTCTGATGGAAATGCTTGATCTTTCTCCTCATTTGCTTCAAGGAAGGGGTGTTACCTTTGGTCTTGAAGGTCATTTGTTTCAGGATCTTATCTGTGAGGTAGTGTAGCCAGAGCACGTTGTTATAAGGGTGATATTCGTCCCAGCAGTTGTTGTTTTCCTTCCTCATCAGCCTGTAGATCTCAAACTGGTAGTCACCTTCTCCTGTAAACAGGTCTTGGTCCATGGAAATGTCACAGAAAACCACGATCCCGTCCCGCTCCAAGCGTGACAGGGTGTAGTCGATGATGTTGACCTGTAGCCCTCGTGTGGGGATGGACCTCGTCTTCCCATTGAGGGTGTAGTGGAGCTCTTTGAGGCTGGTTTTCTTTAAGAGCACGTTCCCCCAGTGCAAGTCTCGGTGCTCAAAGTTCAGCGATGCCTCTGCCACGGCAAGGGACGCGGTGATCTGGTGCAGAATGCTCTTTGCAGTGGCGATGGAGGACAGCTTCGTTCTCATTTGCTCTAAGTCGATCCCTCCAAACTCAAATTCCAGCACGATGAAGAGCTGGTCTTCCTCAAAAAAGTCAGGCCGGTCATTTGCAGACCCTTTGGTTGAGTTATAGCGATCCCAGGCCTGGAGGAGCAAGGGAGGGTAAGATCCTTGAACACAGTGTACCGAGTTCAGCCCAATGAAGCCTTCTGTACGGTTGCATACCTCATCAGACAAGAGGCTCAACTCTTTGGAGATGATGATCTCTGGCAGGATTTCCTCAAAAGTTTTCTGATGAGCTCCATTGACTAACTTCTGTCCTTCAATAGCAATGATTTTTAGGGCTACAGGTGTGTGGTTAGCAACTGTTTGAAACACTTCACCAAACACCCCTTCCCCAATCTTCTCACAGCATTCCAGTTTTTCTGAGGAAAGGCAGTCGCTGAAGGGGATAGGACCCTCCTGACTGCATTCCCCATAAACCTTTTCTGCATCGGATGCCTTTTTTTCTGTGGCATGTAGTGTCTTTAAGGGGGTGAGCAAATACATGGAGGAAAAGTGCCAAGGGTCCAGGGCACTGTTTGTTCTGTTTGTGACAGGAAGGTTTGAATATTCTGATATGAGGGACTCAGAGAGAGAACTGGCAATGGTGTAGACGCTGCACACTTTTGACACGGCGGTCACCATCTTCTTCTTGTGGAAGCTGAAGGAGGCCCTGGCTTTGGTCCAAGAGCAGGCATTCTGTAAACGAGTCAGGTCCTGGGTGACGAATGAATCTTTTTCCATCTTTTGGCCTTTTTTAAACTGGTGGTGATGGCAGAGGGAGGTTTCTGCTGTCTCTTGATGCTTCCTTTTCCGGCTTGGCCCGGTTCTCTCAGGCCTGTTGCTTTTCCCAGGTGCCATACCACCCTTGCACCCACGGGCCTCCCCGTATTCTATCTGGACAGCCTCCTGAGACCCAGCCTCTCGACCGGAGTCCTGGTCTGTGGCCCTCTTCTTACCCGTGCTGGATAAACCTGGGCTCTCCATCCTCCTCCCTACCAGTTCCCTGTCACAGCAGGACTCTCGCATATTCTTCCCATCTGGCCCAGGCTCAGAATCCTCAGGATTTCCTGAGTCCAAAAAGCTACAGAGAGCTGACCTGAGGCTGGCACGGGCTTGGTGGGCCAACCTGGTGAGCCTGCCTCCTGCTGTCTCTGCCTCCTGGGAAGAAGGGAGAGGTGCCTGGTCCAGGGAGGCTTCTGGGAGTTGGAAGCCGCTCGGAGCTTCAGAGGCTGCGTCCAGAAAGGCGGGGGGGTCGGCGCAGATGCTGTCTCCTGGGGCAGGGGACCCGGGGCCGGGAGAGGCCGGAGAACTCAACAGGGAGGCACTGGTGCCCAGCTCGCCGCCGTCCCTGGGCTGGCCGCACACACTGAGGTCCGGGCTCAGGAGGCCTGGGTGGCCGTTGGGGAAGGGCGGCGGTCCGAGCGGGCCGCAGGGGGTGCTGCACTTCTGCGGGCACCGCGCTCGCAGCCTCAGGCGTCTCGGGGTCGCGATCAGACTCGGCCGGTCCTTGGAGAGTCGGCCGCCAGCGCGCCTCCGCCGCTGACCCACCGGGCTGCCGCGGAAGTCGGGGTCGTCAGGATCGTCGGAGACGACAGACTTCGAGGGGCCGCCGCCGCTGGCGTCGCTGCTACTGCTGCTGAAGAAACGCTTCCGGTCTTGCGGCGGGAACCACTGCACCGCTGCCTGGCCCGGACGCCGCCGCGGCCCCCCGCCGCCGGCTACCCCATACGTTCGAAAGAGCCGACTGCCGGGTCGCGGGAGTGACGCCGCCATCGCCGACACCCGCCAGGCAGTTCAAATGCAAACACCGCGAGACTTCTTAGAGACGCAGACCCGGGCGCCGGCTCGCCTGCCCGCCGGGTCCTAGCGCCCGCAAATCACGATGGGTCTCGCGGGAAGTGGGAGAGGGCGGATAAGTATGGCGGTTTGGCTTTCTCATTGCGTCGCGGGAATGGGTCTTGTTTCAGGCTCACACTGTGTGCACCCAGAGTCCGGAGCGCGTTTGTGGGAGCGATCTGGTTCAGGTGAGCGCAGTCGTCCGAGAGGCCGGGGCGGGGCGGCCGGGAGGGAGAGGTCCTGAAGCGGGTGACGTGAGACGCACGGATTCTACTTTTCCGAGGTTTCCCCTGAAAGCACAGGCAGGGCTGTCCCAAGGCGCCCCTTAGCCTCTACACTGGGTCACGTTTGCCAGGGTTGCGGCTTTGCTCGAGCCAAGTGAGCGCAGAAACTGCTCACACTCTCTATTCCGGGGCCTTGAGGTGCTCTGTGTGCCAAGTGTTAAAGTTCCCGGCTTTTCCACCCGAAGAGGAATTGTGCCAACTAACACACACCTTCTTCCAGCATGTGGAAGAATGGCATTCAGTGAGCTGTAACGTCACCTCGGATAAAGAAAATGTAACCGTGGCTGCAGAGGTCTCCTTGAGTCAATCAGAACAGGTACTTGAGATTTGATTATCCTGCTGTTACCCTAAGAAGGATAATAGCGTCTCCAAATATAACATGTCCAAAACAGGTCTCTTGATCCACCTCCTATCCCAACCTGTTGCTTACCCACTTACTCAGGGCTACTAACTAGGGTAACTTATTCGGGTTACTTACTAGGAATTCTAGGAATTACTTGCGATTCCTTTTCTTTCATCCCCATATCTGTTCCAGCAGCAAGCTCTGTGATTCTACCCCCTGCCCCCCCAATATATTCTAAATCCATTCACTTCTCTCCATCTCCACTGGTACTGTTGTAGTTCAGGCCACCCCTCTTACTGGGTTTATTGCAGTATCCTTCTCTCTGCTCTTGCCTCTGCTTTTGCCATGCCCTCTACAAACGTTCTTCATATAACAGCTATGTTTTAAAAGAAGGCACTGTGCCACTTATCTGCTTTTTAAAAAAGTTTGAATACACTTAGATTAAAATTTGTCTTTTTCAGTGGTGTGCAAGGCACCCTGTGATCTGGTCTCTGCTTGCTTCTTCAACTTAATCTCCTAGTTCTCGCCTCTTCCCTGCTTCTTATACTCCAGTTTGCCAGTATTGTTCTGGCCACAGGTTCTTTGTACTTGCTGTTCCTTCTGCATGACACTGCTTTTCTCATAGATCTCCATGTATGTGGTTTCTTCTTGTATTTAACTCACATGTTACCTCTTAGGCCTTCCCTGATGACTCATTCAAAGGTAGGGACTAAAGTCTAGTTTAACGTCTTGTGATGATCCAGGTGAGGATGATGAGATCTGAGCTGAAGAGGTAGCAATGAGGATGGAGAAAAAGGGACAGGTGCAAGAGAGGCTAAAAAACAAAAAGAATCATCAACAACTGACTTGGGGCGTGTGGGTAGGTCGATGAGGGTGTGGCATGAAGTAAAGGATAAGGGAAAAGAAGTTGAGGTATAACTGCAGGTTTCTTGCTTGGGTGACTTTGTGGTTGCTGAGGAATACTGGAGAAGGAACACGTTTAAAGGGACAGATGATGAGTGCTGTCCAAGAACAGTAAGTCTGTTTTAAATCAACTATACTCCAATAAAAACTTTTTAAACAGTTAACTGAAAAAAAAAAAAAAAAGAACTAAGTCCATGTCTAAAATGTGTTTCGTTTTTTTTCCTTCCCCATCTTATAGTTACGAAGAGATGTGACTGAGCTGCAGATCCTTGGTGAAATATCTTTCAACAAATCTCTATATGAGGGGCTCAATGCAGAGAACCATAGAACTAAGGTAATCCCTGGCTGTCTTCTCGTTTTCTGGGTGATGTCCTGGGAAAACTGTGCCTGGCCTTAGCGCCCCCGTACAGACACTTGGCTGTTGCCCTCTTCCCGTTTTAGTCTTATCACCTCTGATCTTGACTCTGCCAGCAACTGCCTCCGTGACCTTGAGTTACTCAGCTTCTGCCTCAATTTTTCTGTCTCTGAAATGAGGCAACTGAATAAGAGACCTAAGCAGAGGAAGTCTCAGTTGAAATAACTAGGCTGGAATCAACAGCTATATATACTTTGATTTGAAAATGTTTTTTTTTTTAAATTTCTTAGGTGAGAAATTTTTGGGGAGGGGGTATATAACAACTCTCTTCTTAGTGTGTGGTATCAGTGTTTAGTTACAATGTTGCACGGTTACAATACTCAGGAATGCATAATTTTTTTATAAGTCTTAGACTAAGTACTAGAACCCTTGGATTCGTTTTGCAGAAGTACGACTGCAAGTCAGACTGACCTTTGTGATCTGTGGGCCGAATACTGTGTGTGCCACCCTGAATTGTCATTCTTGTTGACACTCACCTAGATGTGCTGCCGGCGTCAGAGATGGTCCATCTGTGAGCTCTGTAGTTAGGCATGATTCAGTATTGGAAGGAATGTCAAGAGGGTGAGGCTGGATCGCTAAACATTAGGTCCTCTGATTTCCTCCCTGGAGGAGGGGAAAGGCGCAGTTCTCCAAACATGTCAGGAAAAACATTTCCTTTTATTTTTAAGTATTCCTAATACAGAAAATGATATGGAAGAAAGAGAAGTGCCCCGTTATCCCATTGCTCAGATTTTTTTTTATTAAATAGAAAAGCAAGAAAATCCAAGCCTTACACAACGATCCCAAACAAAAAATAATGGTTCCTTTACTTCCCCCTTTCCACACCCCTGATTCCCTCTTCCCAAAGGGAATTACTGTTAACAGTTTCTTAAATGCACATTCTTAAATAATTTATGTATACATTTCCCCCTTTTACTTACTGATGCTTTTATTTCTATAGCATAGAGTCCCCACGATGATTTTCCTTTTTTAAAATTCAGGACCCCAAGCAAAGTATTTACATTTCAGCTGCAAGACACTAGCGCTAATGTGCCATAAAGGCCTCTGTTGTTTATCCAGTGAGGGAGGCAGACCGGTGTCAACGGCCTGGCTCCTTTGAATCTTGTGCTCTACCGTCCGTGTGCTGGGGACGCCTTCCCTTGTGGCTGCCACAAAGTTGCCACTTTCCACTTCTCCCAGCGATATATTTTCACATGGCAGTATACAAAATAGAAGCCAAGAGGTCAGTAGCAAAAGGAGTTTTTCCTCATTTGTCTTCCCTTTTCTTTCTTTCTTTTTTGGCTGTACTATGTGTGGCACGTGGGATCTTAGTTCCCCAACCAGGGATTGAACCCATGCCCACTGCAGTGGAAGCGCAGCGTCCTAGCCATTGGACTGCCAGGGAATTCCAGCCTTCCCTTTGCAAGGAGGACAATTTTCCTAAAAACTCCCAGCAGATAATCTCCTTATAACTTATTAGTGAGAACTAGATCTCGTGTCAGTCACTGGCAGAGCTCACTGGCAAAGCGGGATGACTTTGTCATGATCAGCTTAGACCAGTCATGACTTCCGAACAAACTAGGAAAGGAGAGAATGGCTGTTGGGTGGGCCACCAAGAGTGTTTGCTACAAGCAGGGGTATTCTGTGTCCTGCTTCTCCCTTCACCTCTACCAGGACACCTTTAGGGCACTTTAAGAACCTGTGGTTTTGGAAGAGGAAAAAGGGAAGAGGCTTTGAGAAATAGGAGTACTTCTACTCAAACCTGACATGTTACATTACTGTCATCTTGGGACTTCCTTTCATTACTTTCTTAAACCTCAGGTTCTCAAGTCTTCTCCCCATACTCCCCGCTGCCCCCCACTTTACTCTTCCACGAAGGAAAAAACCAGCTCTCTTCCTGTTCTTCTTCTCTGTTGCGTTGCTCCCTCGCTATTCCCAAGGCCCAGAACTTAAGTTCAGCTTGTATGAGTTAAACAGTGCCTGGAGGGTCAACCCTTGGAAGTGTTTATGACTTAATTGGAAGAGGCCTCAAAGGTAAATTTGTCCAGCCTTCAATCCCATACAGAAATTCTCTCCAAAGCATCCCTGACCTTGGTGCTTGAACACTTGGATGAAGGGAATTCAGTGTTTTGGGCAGGCAGAGATGTCTTGATGGCCTTCTGGCCATGGTCTGTGTGCTGGGCACAACTTGGGAGGGCCATGTCTGGGTCTCACTTGGGAAGCACATCCCCTGGGTTTTCCGCTTGAGCCCTGGGATGGAGAGGGCCTCTGGACAGCAATGCTGGGATGACTTCTAATGGAAGGGCTTTTCAATAGTACACGTGGATGCCATTTTGCATTTATTACTGTGTCACTGACGTTAGTCTGGTGAAGAGCAGACCCTTATCTTTGTCATGTATTTCATGTCAGAAAATGTCCTATCAGTCATTAGGGAAGATCAAAAAGAGTTGTCAGAACAGAGTTGGAAGGGACTTAGAAATCATTTTGAAGATGGTGAGCTTGGGGCATACCTGGATGTAAAATCTTGATTTTCCGTCTTTCAGTGTTCTTTAAAACCTAGAGATCTTAATTTGCTGGGACCCTCTATTAAACTGTCAAAAACTCCTTAATATAGAATCTCTCTCTCTCTCTCTCTCCCCCCCTCTCTCCCCCTCTCTCCCTCTCTCCCTCTCTCTCTCTCTCTCTCTCTCTCTCTCTCTCTCTCTCTCTCTCTCTCTCTCACTCTCACAAACAGAAGGTCACAGTCTCCTGGCTGACTTAACTCTCCTAGATAAGAGAGCAAAATAGTTTGTATAAAGTATTTTGGTCATCAGATAATTTTCCTGTGCTCTGTTTTTTTTTTTTCTTTCGTTTTGTTTTTAGTTTTTGTTTTCTTTGCTTTTCGAGGATTCTGTTGCTATCTCTAGCTCCGAGATTCTTTCCTCAGCCATGTCCAGTCTACTAATGAGCGCATCATAGGCATTCTTCATTTCCTGTTATGGCGGGTTTTCATCTCTAACGTTTCTTTTTGGTTCTTTCTTAGGATTTCCATCTGTCCACTTACATTGCCCGTCTGCTCTTTTTCTTCGTTCATGCGTGCCGACTGCTCTAACCATTAGCGCCCTTAGCATATTCGTCATGGTTGTTTTAAATTCCTGGTCTGATAATTCCAACATTCTCACCGTGTCTGGTTCTGATGCTTGCTCTGTCTCTTCAAGTTGTGTTTTTTTGCTTTTTGGTATGCCTGGTAATTTTCTCTTGGTAGCTGGACACGCTGTACCAGGTAAAAGGAACTGCTGTAGACGGACCTTCATGAATGTGGTGAGGTGTTGGGGAGAGGCAGTGTGCTGTCGTTCTGTGATTAGGCCTCAGTCTTTTAATGAGCCTGTGCCTCTGGACTGCGAACTTCACCCCTGTTTCTCAGTCTTTTTCAACCCCATTAGGTGGGACAGGATGGCTAGAGTGGGCTTGAGTTGGGTACTTCCCTTCCCCCAGGACAGTTAGCCTCTGATATTACCCAGCAGGTTAGGCTAGTTAACTAGTTTCCCCTGAGGACAGGCCTTGTTAAGATGAGAGTTCTCTGGCTTATTTCAAAATGGTTCCTCTTCCCCTCCCCCTGCTGGAAGCATGAAGGGTGTTTTCTCCAGTATTTACTGTGGGCAGCTGGTCAAGCTCCCGGAGGAAAGCTCAGCCCCGCGGCTGGGCTTCCTGGAGCTTGTAAGCCCCAGGGTTGTCAGCACTGCGCTTGCAGCCGCCCGTCAGTTGCGGTTCGGGTTTTCCTTCCCTGGTGCTGGGGAGCCTCTGCTCTCTGGGTCAGTCTCTCTGTCTCTCCCTCCGCTCTTGGGGGCAGCAATTTGCCTTGTGGCCTCCGCTCTCTTCGGGATCCAAAAATTGTTGTTGATTTTTCAGTTTGTTCAGCTTTTTACTTGTTAGCATGGAGTGGTGACTTCCAAGCTCCTTACACGTGGAAGCAGAAACCAGAAATCTCATCAGATAATTTTAGATGCTGCGTCAGGAAATGTTTAGCTTTTTGCCTTACTGTCATCAGTTTTTTTTTTATATATATACTAAAAACCATTGGTGTGTACACTTTTTTTTTTAATTCCATCAGTATTTTTATTTATTTATTTATTTATTTATTTAATTTACTTTTGGCTGAGTTGGGTCTTCGTTGCTGCGTGTGGGCTTTCTCTAGTTGCGGCGAGCGGGGGCTACTCTTCGTTGCATTGCACGGGCTTCTCATTGTGGTGGCTTCTCTTGTTGCAGAGCACGGGCTCTAGGCGCACAGGCTTCAGTAGTTGTGGCATGTGGGCTCAGTAGTTGTGGCGCATGGGCTTAGTTGCTCTGCAGCATGTGGGATCTTCCTGGACCAGGGCTTGAACCTGTGTCCCCTGCATTGGCAGGCGGATTCTTAACCACTGCGCCACCAGGGAAGTCCCCTGTCATCAGTTTTGATCAATACACTGTATGTTGCCAAGTTCTCAGATTTTGCTCCTTAAAATAATGTGAAATTTTTTTCTCATTTTGCCTTACCTGACTTATTGGATGATCTCTTTGTTTTGTTCCAGATCACTGTCATCTTCCTGAAAGATGAGGAGGCGTATTCTCTGTCTCTCATTATTAAAAGCAGTGTTGGTGGCCTTCTGGTTTTGATCGTGATTATAGTCATCCTAGTCAAGGTCGGTTCCACTCATGTTCATAAAGGTTCTGGTGTTGGGCACAGTCCTCCTTAGGACAGCCAGCCCCTGACCTAGAGCAGCTTCCCTGGCCTCGTGACCACCTTCCCCTCTTCCTTCAACCACGCGCCTGTTGAGGCAAATGAGTAAGACAGTTTCTGTCTGAAGAAGATAAAGATCTAATTGAAGAATTGGAGTACAGAGATCTTTTCCTAAAACGAACCTGATTGTCGTTCTCCTATTCAAGTCCTTTCCTTTCCTTCCCCTGTTTTGATGTTCAGACTCTTTCACTGCTATTCAAAACCTTCCACTCTGGCCTCTACTTTCTCCACCCTTAAGTCTTGCTTTTTTCTCAACACACTGAACTAAATAGGTTCGTGTCTCTGTGTTTGCAGTTAGGCTCTCTACACCCATAAGCCCTTTCCTTCTTTTTGACTTGCTCTCACTCTTCCCTTAAAACTCAGCCCAGAGATTCCTGAGTCCTCTGAGCTGAGCTTTATGCTTTTCCTTTGAGCTCCCCTCTAGAAACCCTTCCAAGGGGTAGTCGTCACACTATATTCCAGTTATTTCTCTTCTCAGCTAGGTTGTGAGTTTCTTGATGTGTAGGAGGCTGTACTTGATCTCTTTCTACCCTCAGCCCAGTAGGCTGAGTACTTTTACATAGATATATGACCCAGTACAGCTGAAACTGTAGTAGTTTGCAGAATTAGTTAAGTTAAAAATGTTAAAGTGCTCTGGGGGTTCAGAGGAAGGTGGAAAATCACTTCTGACTGGGGACTGAGCACAGGAAAGGCTTGTGGAAAGGCAGTATTTAAGACGGGTCTTGAAGGATTGGATTATCAGGAGAGATTCAGAGGAAGCAGAGGAGCATGGGGGCTATTTTGGCAACAACCAGGTAGATGGTTTTCTAAAACAGATGGTTAGGTTAGGCCTGTAATTGGGCTTCCCTCCCTTTGTTTTAGTGTGGCTTTTTTAAAAGAAAATACCAACAACTGAACTTCGAGAGAATAAGGAAGGCCCAGCTGAAATCAGAGAATCTACTGGAAGAAGAAAATTAGACCAGCTTCCTCATCCATTGGGAGAGAGTACCAACCAGTCCTGGAGACTTCTAGAGACTTGGTGTCCTGTGGATTACTTTTCCTTTAGGATGATCGAGAGCAGAATCTAGCACATTGTTTTGTGGAATGTTGTTTTTTAACCATACATTGTCCCCAAAGTGTCTGTGCATTGTGCAAAAATGAAACTTGGGAGACATTTGGTATTAAATAAAACTGTTTTCTTTACAGATGTGCCTTTAATATGCAAATATAATATACTTTGTGATTCCCCCCCCCAAGAGGAGGTTATGCAGTTATACAGCATTTCCCAGCCTTATTTGCCTAAGAGAGCTTTCTTCCTGCTGTTTCTGTTAACATCTTCCAAAATAGTGTTCCACGAAGTATATCTTGGGGGACAGTGGTCGAAAGCAGCTCCTAGTTTGGCATTTTCAGATCCTAAGATGTGGCCTATTATTTCAAATGAGGCCACAAAAAAGCACCCCCAGAACAAATGTAGAAAGTGGAAAAACGGAGGTCACCAAAACAGGAACAAGTGGGGAGAGGAGAAGGCCAGGACTTTGTTTTGTAGTGTCTACTTAACATCCTGTGCCGATCGTCGCCTGGCTTCCTGCTGAGTGAGTTGCTCAGGGGACCATCGTGCCTCAGTGAGAGAGCGCTCGCTCATCCACAGGAGGAGGTGGAACCGAGATTAGGGCCTAGTTACAGGCTGGCTTTGCTCTTAGTGTCTGATTTTATTTTATTTGTATGCTCCATGCTGTTAAAACTTGACCATATCTCCCCACTCCCAAACCTGCAGTGGGACAGTCTTTGTTTTCATGGGTAATGAAAGACATTGCAGTGCAGACGTATATAATGTAGAAAGTCATCCCTCTGATCCCTTGGTCTTCTTTATCTAATTCAGGTGTTTCATTGTTATTTCTTCTAAATTTTGATTTATTTCTAAAATTTATGTGGGTATAAGGTGTGAATTAGGGAGTTTAACCTGAGTTTTTTTTTCCCCCCTGGATGCATAACTGATTCTCTTTTTTATTTTATTTTCTTTCTTTATTTTTTTTGGCTGCGTTGGGTCTTCGTTGCTGTGCGCAGGCTTTGTCTAGTTGTGGCGAGCGGGGGCTGATCCTAGTTGTGGTGCGCGGGCCTCTTATTGCAGTGACCTCTCTTATTGCAGAGCCCGGGCTCTAGGCGCACGGGCCTCAGCAGTTGTGGCATGTGGGCTCAGTAGTTATGGCTCACGGGCTCTAGAGTGCAGGCTCAGTAGTTGTGGTGCACGGACTTTGTTGCTCTGCAGCGTGTGGGATCTTCCCAGACCAGGGATCGAACCTGTGTCCCCTGCATTGGCAGGCGGATTCTTAACCCCTGTGCCACCAGGGAAGTCCCGTAACTGATTTTCACAGCACCACTTACTGAAATATTTAACCACCTCCTCTGCTCATCCTCGCTCTCCTGTATCACAGGGGCTGGAAGGCTTTAACCATTTCCCAGGCTCCCTTGCAGTGGACTTCTGGTGTGGATTTTGCCAGTGAGGGGCACTTGCATGAGACGAGAAGGTGGAGGAGGCTTCCTTCTGCTTCTGGCCGCATGGTGGCAGCAGATGAGGACAGGCAGTGGTAGTGGCTTCTTGCAACTCTTGACCTTTGGGTGACACCAGCCCTCCTGTTTTTATTTTCCAGTCCTCCCAACAAATTTGAAACTTAACTCTGTGTATTAAATCCCTTTCTGCTCAAAATACCTAGAGTAGTTTCTGTTTTCTTTTTAAATTTATTTTATTTTTAATTAATTAATTTATTTATTTTTGGCTGTGTTGGGTCTTCGTTACTGTCGCGGGCTTTTCTCTAGTTGCAGTTATCGGGGGCTACTCTTCGTTGTGGTGCGCAGGCTTCTCATTGCCGTGGCTTCTCTTGTTGTGGAGCACTGGCTCTAGGTGCATGGGCTTCAGTAGTTGCAGCACGCAGGCTCAGTAGCTGTGACGCATGGGCTTAGTTGCTCCGCAGCATGTGGGATCTGCCCGGACCAGGGCTCGAACCCATGTCCCCTGCATTGGCAGGCGGATTCTTAACCACTGTGCCACCTGGGAAATCCCAGTTTCTGTTTTCTTGATGACCTAAAGTCTAACTATATTATTATTTCCAGATGAATAACAGTTTATCATTTATTCAAATATATATTAGAATATATATACTAGTGTGTATACACACGCACACACACACACACACACACACACACACACACACACACGTGGAAATCTAGTTTTGTTTCATTGATCTCTGTTTGTTCCTGTGCCTGTACCACAATGGAAGGAACCACAGTTTTTAGCATTATGCAAATAAAAAGTTCAAAACAGCAGAAAGGGATCTAAAAAATGAAAAGGCAATCTCCCTCTCCTCTCCCACCTCTAATGTCTCTTTCCAAAAGCAACCACTGTTAATGGTTTTTCAGATATTCCGTCAAAATATTCCTACGCATATACCAGTATAAACGTTTTCAGTGAGATTGAATTGTTTGCAGTGTTCCACCCCTTGCTGTTTCATCTCATAGACCTTAGAAAAGTCTTTCACTAGCAGCACCTGCAGATCTACCCTGTTCTTTTTAACAGCTCCATAATATACTATGTTATATGTGGATGTGTCGGAGTTTACTTGTGAAGTCCCCACAGGTGGATATTTAGGTTATTTCCATTTCTTTTTTTATTACAAAGAAAAGGTGCGATGAACATCTTTAAACAGGTATCCTGGCACACTTTTCAAGTATAGTGATGGGTAAGTTCTCAGCACAATTACTGACTCAAAGGTTATGTGCATTTAAAATTTCGATATATGGGACGTCCCTGGTGGTTCAGTCGTTAAGACTCTGCGCTTCCAGTGCAGGGAGCTTAGGTTCGATCCCTGGTCAAGGAACTAAGATCCCACATGCCGCATGGTGCAGCTTCTAGAAACTAAATTAAATTAAATTAAATTAAAAATTTTTAAAAACATAAAAAATTTCAACATATGATGTGACTTGACCTCCAAAAAAGTTTACCAGTTTTCAGTCCCACTTAGAATAAGTGCCACTCTGTGCCCTTGCCACCACTGGGCATCATCAAATTTTAACTGTTTTGCTAATCTGATCAGTGTGGAAATGGTATTCTGTTTTTGATATCAGCCTTCTTTTTAACCTTGCAGTAAATTTTGATTATCTGATAGGTCATTTTCATTCTTATTTTTTTTTTAATTATTGATTGTGTTTTGTCAGATAATTCGTAGTATCAGTTTTTCAGAATCCCAAAAGAAACCTTTTGGGCTTTTAATTTAAATGTACAGATTAAGTTGGGGAGAATCATTATCTTTATAGTATTATCTTCTTACTTAGAAATATGGCATTTCTGGCCTCCCGCCTTCTGAGACGGCCCCCACTCTGTCTGGGGAGTGTGTTTCTCTCTAAATAAACCCACTTCTTACCCATCAAAAAAAGAAGAAGAAAAAAAAGAAGTATGGCATTTCTCCACTTGCTGAGATTTTTTTAAAACGCCCTGCAACAAGATTTGTAATTTTCTTCAGAGAGGTCTTAATTTACAAAGATTTTAATTTCCAGCTGTATTATATTTTGTATTTACATTTTTATATTTTTTACTGCTACTCTGAAAAATACCTTTTTTCCCCCTGACTGATTATATAGAGTTTGTATTTAATTGGTTGTTTTGAATATTTATCTTATCTGCCATCTTACTGGACTCTGTTTTTTAATAGCTTTTCTGTTGATTTCAAAATCCTATCTGCACATAATGGTAATTTGGAGTCTTTCTGATATACTTTTTCTCATCCTTACGTCTTTGGCTGGAACTTGTGGGGCTCTGAGCAGTTATCTCTGGGCCTGACTCTCATGGGAGCTTTGCATGCCCTCTGCCTGCCTCACAGCCTGCCCTCGGTCCCACTCCCTGCCACTCTGCCTCTGGGCGGTCCCTGGGGCTTGGTTGGGGTCCCGTCCACTTCTCATGGAGCCCTTTATCTTGCCTGTGTGGCACGATCAGCTTTTCTGTGGATCAGAATCCGTCTGCTTTATTTGTTTCAGGAATTCCTTTATATGTTGGTCCCTTTATTATACCATTCTCTGTTTTTCAGTGCTGCTACATTTATTAATGTATCTTATTTACAGACACATGTTGTTTCATTGCACTTTCCTTTATTGGGTTTTGCAGGTACTGCATTTTTTACAAACTGATGGTTGGTGGCAGCCCTGTGTTGAACAAGTCTGTCAGCGCCATTTTTCCAACAGCATTTCACGTCTCACTTCATGTCTCTGTCACGTTTTTGGTAATTTCTGAAATATTTCAAACTTTTATTACATTTGTTATGGTGATCTGTGATCTTTGATGTTACTATTGTAATTTTTTTGTTTTTTATTTTTAAATTAAGGTATGTACATTGTTCTGTTAGACATAATGCTATGACACACTTAATAGACTACAGTATAATGTAAACATAACTTTTATAGGTACTGGGAGACCAAAGATTTGTATGACTCGCTTTATCATGATATTTGCTTCATTGTGGTGGTCTGGAAACAAACTTGCAATATCTCTGAGGTGTGCCTTTGAAGGAAAAGAAAGAAGTAAGTTTGCTTAGGTGTTTCCCTGTTGATGGGCTCAGGAGTTGTGTCCAAGTTTTCATTATTATAGGTGACTTTTAGTCCCTGCTTTTATACTTTTTTTTATAGCAAATAAGATCCCACTTCGATTGTAACAGCCAAGACTTATATTGACCATCTGTAAGCTATTGACTGACTGAGCTGGGCTGATCTGATTGGGTTAGACCAATGTCATTGTAGTCAGGAGACTTCATAAGGGACCGGTCTGTGAGGAGGAAGAGACTTAAATAGAGACATGGTCACACTGTATAAATTCATGTGCTGTGGCTTGGGCCAAAGCCTTGTCTTTCTTCTAAAAGATGCCCGTCTAGTGCCAGACCTTTCCCATTTCCTGTTCACCCTCCTCTGCCTGGGAACAGGACATGCCAAAGCTTGCATAGATCCAAGGACAGTGGGTCATGTCACAGGGCCAGTGTCCCGGCCAGAAAAGGACTAAGATGGGGCCAGCTGCACACTAGCATGGGGGAAAGTGCCCCTGTGGTTTCTCTTGTTTTCATCTCCCCTGCTACAGGCTAGTGAGTGCTGATTCAAATAACCTTTCTCTCTCATGATAACATCTGAACTTGCTACAGGCTAGTGAGTGCTGATTCAAATAACCTTTCTCTCCCATGATAACATCTGAACTTTGAATTTGATTGTTGGAGGGATGAAATAAGCAGATGTGAATATCTAAATTGGTCAAACTATTCAGGCCTAATTAGACATTGAGAAAGGAGCATTCCATTCAGCCAAGCCCAGCACTCTAAAATTATCTGTACTAGTATATTAGTCTGTGCACATTTTCTCTAATATCCATACAAGGAGGGATATTTGGTTAAGATCAGGCTGTAGGTATTTTGGGGTCTCCTAGCCCTAATTATAACCTTGCAATAGTGCCAGAATTTTACCATTACTTTAAGAACAGCTCTAGTAAATGGAATCAAGGGAATCTTAATCACTTCAGGAAGGGCAGTTGTTCAGATAGCAAGAGTTCAGGAGGTAGCTGGATGCACCTAAATAGACAATTCCCAACTCCAGTTGACTTTATTTTGATTAGTGGAAGGACGTTTTGAAAAGTATGTAAGTAATACATAGATACACTCTCAGAGTGAGATCAGAGTGAAAAGTGAAAATGTGCTTTAGTCACAACCTTGCCCCATCCTGTGCCCCTCCTTAGAAGCTGAGGTCAGCTGGCTTAGCATGTATCCTTCCAGACCATATTCGGTGCTTTTGTAAATAGTCACATATGTACATATACAAGTACCTGGGTTTTTGGGTTTTGTTTTGTGTGTGTTTTACATAAACAGGATCATAACTTCTACCATTTGTGATAATTTATGACCATTTTCAAGGAGCCAGTGTCAGAGACAAAATGCTGCTGCTGAATGCAGGTTTGGGGGGATAGGGAAAGGCAACACCTTGGGTTAATGTGTGTTTGGGGAAATCAGTAACTTAAATTTGTGTAGGTCATTACACTTTGTAAAGCTTTTTCCAGAAGTGGACTTAAACACATTTTGGTAATTGCCCTTCAATGCCAAATAGCTTTCCAGAAAGATTGAACCACATTACGTGGTTATCAGCAGTGTGAACGAGCCTGGCATCTCTGTTTTTACTTTGTTTGCTTAATGGGTATATAATTGTAGCTTTACTGTCCTTTTTTTTTTTTTTTTTTTAATATCGGCAAGACCGTGTATTTTCCCATGAAATGAGATGATTTTTTTTTTTTTGCAATCAGAACAAATTTAATTTTTTTCTTCCAGTTTTACTGAGATATAACTGGCATCCAGCACTGTGTAAGTTTAAGGTGTACAACATAATGACTTGACTTACATGCATCATGAAGTGATGACCACAGTAAATTTAGTGAACATCCATCATCTGTAGATACAAAATTAAAGAAATAGAAAAAAAAATTTTTTTCTTGTGATGAGAACACTTAGGATTTACTCTTAACAGCTTTCGTATACAACAAATTTAATTTTTGATTAAAAAATTAAATAGGTAAAGATTATGATACTTCTTGAGTCACATCTGGAAGCTCAAGATATACCCGACAATGTAGAATAGAATTATCTAGAGATAAATTCAAAAGACAGATCCAGAAGTCATAACATGAAATAAAGGAGTCTGGAGGTAGAAAAGAAATAAGTAGAAAAGTAATTGTCTTTCTGAGTCCCAGGCAGGATTAACGTAAGAATATATGTGTAGACACATGTTGGTGAAATTCCTGAAGTCCAAGGATAAGGACGAATCTTAAAGTTTTGAGACCCAAAGAACAGATTATTTATTTGCAATGGAAAGAGAATCAATTAGCTTCAGACTTTTTTTTATCAGCAACACTAACAGTTAAATTCCTGGAGCAACATTTGTAGAATCCTGAGGGAAGAAGACTAAGGCCCCAAAATTAATAACCAGGAAAAGATATCATTCATTCGTCAGGGCAAAATAAACATTTTCAGAAGTGCAGGCGTTTAAAAAGTATTCTGTCCATGTACTTATCTGAGGACAACACTTGGGGAAATACTCTATCAAATGACAGTTGGTTCAGAACAGAAATCCCAAGATAGGGAAAGACAAAAAGGAGAGGAATAATGGGAGCAACGAACCTTGCAATATATGTATTATTAAAGTTAAATAGATAATAATAATGTGACTAGGACTTTGTCATATAAATGCTAAGTAGGGACTTTTGAAATAGAAGAGTCATCCTTTAAAGAAAAACTTAACAGTAACCTAGAACTAAAGCTTCTATCCTGTTTGGGGTTGAGGGAGGTGTGAGCAGCTATAGATGCTTGGTGCATGTGTGTTAAAAATACATATAGTATAAAAATACATGTTGTATAACATTTTTTAAAATTAATTAATTTAATTTTGGCTGCACTGGGTCTTCGTTGCTGTGCACGGGCTTTCTCTAGTTGTGGCGAGCAGGGGCTACTCTTCGTTGTGTGCAGGACTCTCATTGTGGTGGCTTCTCTTGTTGCCGAGCACGGGCTCTAGGAGTGTGAGCTTCCGTAGTTGTGGCACGTGGGCTCAGTAGTTGTGGCTCGCGGGCTCTAGAGTGCAGGCTCAGTAGTTGTGGCGCACAGGCTTAGTTGCTCCCCGGCATGTGGGATCTTCCCGGACCAGGGCTCGAACCCGTGTCCCCTGCATTTGCCGGCAGATTCTTAACCACTGCGCCACCAGGGAAGCCCCCACATATTGTATAACATTATTATTTTCTTTTGATAGAATATATATATTTGAAGATGACTCAGGAATATGTAGGCATGAGCTGATCTTTAAAGCACAGTAGGACTTCAAAATTGACTGGAAAGAAAGGCAAACAGAGGAATGACAAGGAGGAAAAAGGAACAGGAAAAAATGACAGGGATGAAAAATGGCTAATTCAGCAAAAGTAAGAAGAAGGAAAGTGAGATTGTATTTAAGATGGAAGGAATAAAACCAAATACATTAATTACTTCCCTAAGCGTGAATGAACTCAGGAGACAGAGACTGTCAGATGGGCTGAAAAGTCAGATTCAAATGTGTATTATTTGAAGAAACACTTGTAAAACAAGATAACAAGCAATTTGAAAAATAAGTAGACAAAGATATTGGGAAAATGCAAACAAAAATGAAGGAGGGGTGGCAATTTTCATATTTGAAAAAGCAGAATTCAGTGTCCAAAACATTCATCAGGACAAAGAGAGGCATTATGTAGTGTCCTTCCAGTCGCTTCTGGATGGCATCTGGCGCTTTCTGGTCTTAGGGCAGTCTCATTGTCAAGTATTAAAGATGAAGTCTGAATTAAAACAAAACTTGAATTTTTTTTTTTTTTTTTAAGATTTTTAGAAATTTCATGTAATGTCTGAAACATTTATATTAACATATTTCCATACATATTTCCATACAAATACAAATATAAGATTTTTAGAAATTTCATGTAATGTCTGAAACATTTATATTAACATATTTCCATACAAATAACCCAATGAAAGTTTAGTATTAGTTGTTTTGTTTGTTGCTTTATACTGCAGGTTCTTAATAGGCATCAGTTTTATACACATCAGTGTATACATGTCAATCCCAATCGCCCAATTCAGCACACCACCATCCCCACCTCACCGCAGTTTTCCCCCCTTGGTATCCATATGTCCATTCTCTACATCTGTGTCTCAACTTCTGCCCTGCAAACTGGCTCATCTGTACCATTTTTCTAGGTTCCGCATACATGCATTAATATACGATATTTGTTTTTCTCTTTCTGACTTACTTCACTCTGTATGACAGTCTCTAGATCCATCCACGTCTCAACAAATGACTCAATTTCGTTCCTTTTTATGGCTGAGTAATATTCCATTGTATATATGTACCACACCTTCTTTATCCATTCGTCTGTTGATGGGCATTTAGGTTGCTTCCATGACCTGGCTATTGTAAATAGTGCTGCAATGAACATTCGGGTGCATGTGTCTTTTTGAATTACGGTTTTCTCTGGGTATATGCCCAGTAGTGGGATTGCTGGGTCATATGGTAATTCTATTTTTAGTTTTTTAAGGAACCTCCATATTGTTCTCCATAGTGGCTGTATCAATTTACATTCCCACCAACAGTGCAAGAGGTTTCCCTTTTCTCCACACCCTCTCCAGCATTTGTTGTTTGTAGATTTTCTGATGATGCCCATTCTAACAGGAGTGAGGTGATACCTCATTGTAGTTTTGATTTGCATTTCTCTAATAATTAGTGATGTTGAGCATCTTTTCATGTGCTTCTTGGCCGTCTGTATGTCTTCTTTGGAGAAATGTCTATTTAGGTCTTCTGCCCATTTTTGGATTGGGGTGTTTGTTTCTTTGATATTGAGCTGAATGAGCTGTTTATATATTTTGGAGATTAATCCTTTGTCCGTTGATTCATTTGCAAATATTTTCTCCCATTCTGAGGGTTGTCTCTTCGTCTTTTTTATGGTTTCCTTTGCTGTGCAAAAGCTTTGAAGTTTCATTAGGTCCCACTTGTTTATTTTTGTTCTTATTTCCATTACTCTAGGAGGTGGATCAAAAAAGATCTTGCTGTGATTTATGTCAAAGAGTGTTCTTCCTATGTTTTCCTCTAAGAGTTTTATAGTGTCCAGTCTTATATTTAGGTCTCTAATCCATTTTGAGTTTATTTTTGTGTATGGTGTTAGGGAGTATTCTAATTTCATTCTTTTACATGTAGCTGTCCAGTTTTCCCAGCACCACTTATTGAAGAGACTGTCTTTTCTCCATTGTATATCTTTGCCTCCTTTGTCATAGATTAGTTGACCATAGGTGCGTGGGTTAATCTCTGGGCTTTCTATCTTGTTCCATTGATCTATGTTTCTGTTTTTGTGCCAGTACCATATTGTCTTGATTACTGTAGCTTTGTAGTATAGTCTGAAGTCAGGGAGTCTGATTCCTCCAGCTCCATTTTTTTCCCTCAAGACTGCTTTGGCTATTCGGAGTCTTTTGTGTCTCCATACAAATTTTAAGATGATTTGTTCTAGCTCCGTAAAAAATGCCATTGGTAATTTGATAGGGATTGCATTGAATCTGTAGATTGCTTTGGGTAGTATACTCATTTTCACAATGTTGATTCTTCCAATCCAAGAACATGGTGTATCTCTCCATCTGTTGGTATCATCTTTAATTTCTTTCATCAGTGTCTTATAGTTTTCTGCATACAGGTCTTTCGTCTCCCTAGGTAGATTTATTCCTAGGTATTTTATTCTTTTTGTTGCAATGGTAAATGGGAGTGTTTCCATAATTTCTCTTTCAGATTTTTCATCATTAGTGTATAGGAATGCAAGAGATTTCTGTGCATTAATTTTGTATCCTGCAACTTTACCATATTCATTAATTAGCTCTAGCAGTTTTCTGGTGGCAGTTTTAGGATTCTCTATGTATAGTATCATGTCATCTGCAAACAGTGACAGTTTTACTTCTTCTTTTCCAATTTGTATTCCTTTTATTTCTTTTTCTTCTTTGATTGCCGTGGCTAGGACTTCCAGAACTATGTTGAATAATAGTGGTGAGAGTGGACATCCTTGTCTCGTTCCTGATCTTAGAGGAAATGCTTTCAGTTTTTCACCATTGAGAATGATGTTTGCTGTGGGTTTGTCATATATGGCCTTTATTATGTTGAGGTAGGTTCCCTCTATGCCCACTTTCTGGAGAGTTTTTATCAGAAATGGGTGTTGAATTTTGTCAAAAGCTTTTTCTGCATCTATTGAGATGATCATATGGTTTTTATTCTTCACTTTGTTAATATGGTGTATCACATTGATTGATTTGCGTATATTGAAGAATCCTTGCATCCCTGGGATAAATCCCACTTGATCGTGGTGTATGATCCTTTTAATGTGTTGTTGGATTCTGTTTGCTAGTATTTTGTTGAGGATTTTTGCATCTATATTCATCAGTGATATTGGTCTGTAATTTTCTTTTTTTGTAGTGTCTTTGTCTGGTTTTGGTATCAGGGTGATGGTGGCCTCATAGAATGAGTTTGGGAGTGTTCCTTCCTCTGCAATTTTTTGGAAGAGTTTGAGAAGGATGGGTGTTAGCTCTTCTCTAAATGTTTGATAGAATTTACCTGTGAAGCCATCTGGTCCTGGACTTTTGTTTGTTGGAAGATTTTTAATCACAGTTTCAATTTCATTACTTGTGATTGGTCTGTTCATATTTTCTGTTTCTTCCTGATATGCAGGCTAATGGGTAGAGGCAGGATTATCAGGAATCAACCTTCCCCCCTTCCTCCTTCCCTCTCTCCCCCCGTCCCCCCTTCTCTTCTGGATGACCACTTATCTCATTATAGACCCAGTGGAGCAGAGTGGTAAAGCCTTTTCTGCCTTCATAGCCCTATAGGACAGATGAGATACGCACTCAGCTGTAACTTCCTGAAACATCCTGTCCTTTGGGAATTTAGAGAAGGAGAGGGATCCAGGAGGCCTTTGTGAAGGAGACAAAGCCCTGTAAAGGCTGAGCCTTGAAGCCATGAAGTACTGAGGAGAGACCCGCCTGAGCAAAGGCACAGGGGTTGGAAAGTGCGGGATGTGATAAAGCTGTCAGTCAGTTCCCCTGAAGCTGGTGTGCGTAAAGGGCTTGTGAGGCCAGAAAGGCCGGTGGGGATAGAGACTGCAACAAAGAGGAAGACTCTATGGGAGGGCTGAGTGCAGGAGCTGTGGACGCCGCGCCCACTCTCGGGTTTCACGCGAGGATGTCCTGCTTGCTCTCGGTGCATCACTACAATCCTGTGAACTCGAGGAGAGAGAGGTGGGGATGGACGAGGGCTGTTCCATGAAGGTTGTGGGGAAAACCCTGCAGGCAGCAGGAGCCGGAGCAAGACCATCTTTCTCTACCGTGTACCGCGTTCGTGCTGGCGCCGCTGTGTGGGTTTGGTCGGTTTGAGTTTGAATCTTTATCCTTTTCAGTGCCCAGTGAACCAGCATTTGACGGTTTATTCTTTTAAAGTGACACCGCAGTGGAGTTTTTCCCCAGGTCACATTCTGAGAACTGAGTAATGAGTAAGAACCCATCACTTAAGACAGGACTCAGAAATGCTTCCTGCAGAGACAGGCTTCCTTCTTCCTGTTGACTCTTTGAAGCAACATTAATATCTGCTATTTCTTTTTTTTTTAATTTTTTAATCTTTATTGGAGTATAATTGCTTCACAATACTGTGTTAATTGATGTTGCACAACAAAGCGAATCAGCCATATGCATACACATGTCCCCATATCCCCTCCCTCCTGAGCCTCCCTCCCACCCTCCCTATCCCACCCCTCTAGGTCATCGCAAAGCCGCTCTCCCTGTGCTACGCTGCTGCTTCCCACCAGCCAACTATTTTACATTTGGTAGTGTGTATATGTCAATGCTACTCTCACTTTATCCCAGCTTCGCCCTCCCACCCCAAGCCCTCAGTCCATTTTCTATGTCTACCTCTTTATTCCTGCGCTGCAACTAGGTTTGTCAGTACCATTTTTTTTTTTTAGATTCCATATATATGCGTTAGAATACAGTATTTGTTTTTCTCTTTCTGACTTACTTCACTCTGCTCACCATCGCTAATCATTAGAGAAATGCAGATCAGAACTACAATGAGGTATCACCTCGTGCCAGTCAGAATGGCCATCATCAAAAAATCTAGAAACAATAAATGCTGGAGAGGGTGTGGTGAAAAGGGAACCCTCCTGCACTGTTGGTGGGAATGTAAATTGATAACAACCACTATGGAAAACAGTATGGAGTTTCCTTAAAAAACTGAAAATAGAACTACCCTATGACCCAGCAATCCCACTACTGGGCATATACCCTGAGAAATGCTGTTTCTTAAATGGACCAGTAATGTCTATTAATGGAATGTGTTTATCAAAGCAGGACTCCTCAGAGCAAAAGAAAAATTGCTTCATGAAACCCTTTCCATGCCACGCCTCTCCCACTCTTGTCCCTTCTAGGTCATCCAGGATATTTTGGGCTCTGAAGGAGGGCTCTCCTTGCCTTGTGATGACTTGCTTTTGTGCCCTAGGACAGATTCAGATTTCCTATCTCAGGCCTCGCTTGAGCCCTCCTCTCCTCTGGGGTGGGAGATTGAACCTCGTTCGTTAGGTGTAAGTAACCTCTGAACCTCTCCTCCAAGGACCACGTTATTTTATGAGATTTGTATTTTATTTCTCTTTTGCTTCCTTTTACATTTTTGGAGAATATTTTTTGAGTTCATTTTATAATTCCCCATCACTTCACTGCAGCTACCTTAAATCATCCAACGAGACAGTCTTATGAACCAGATGAGATTGGTCAACCCCTTCACTGCCAGCCCCTTTCTTTAAGGTGGACAACACTCATTATAATGAAGCATGATGTGGATGCCTTTGGGGGAGGAGAGGGAAGGGGGCTTTGACTACTTTGAGGACTAGCCATTCACCCCTGACCCCTGACTTACTACTTGCTAAGCTGATAAGCATTCGCACAGTAGTGGTGGCAAAGATCATTTGAACAGGGTGCCTGTTGAGATGGGTTTAGGTAGAGACTGGAAAAACCACTCAAAGACAGCAGGCAGTTTTCTTTCAAGTGGAGAATTCATCTTGGATTTGGAAACATCCCTGACTTGAACTTCTCATAATGCAAACGTAAAAAGCAAAGACCCTGGTACTTGCCTGGCGGTCCAGTGGTTAAGACTCGGCGCTTCCACTGCAGGGGGTGCAGGTTCGATCCCTGGTAACGGGAACTTCTGCATGTGCGGCCAGTAAAAAAGCAAAGACCCCTTCTCCCACTTTGGGTATAATGGGAGTTAGACCTGAACTTGGGAGGTGAGCCGGCCCCAGTGATATGGAGGTAGATTGCAGATACTTAGGTTTGCAGCTCCAGGGAAGTATTTTTCACATTGTTTTGACCATGACCCACAAGAAGAAATATATTACACGTCATTATACGCACACACATACTTCAAACAAACATTTCACCAAACTGTCTACACTTAACTTCCTTAAACACACTCTGATATTTTCTTTTTGTGAATATGCTGGTTGGAACCCAGTAAACTGATGTCCTGACCCACTAATGGGTCTGGATCTAGCCTAAGAAGCTGTGAGGGAGCCCACAAGGAGGGGTCTGGCCCTAGCCCTGAGAGCAGCGCTTTCCCCTTTGGATGTCCCTCACGTGGTCTGTAAAGCATCTGGATAGTTCTGTCAGAAACTGCAGCCTGGTCTTGGCTGGGCCATGGGGCGTTCAGGAGGGGCTGCCCACACTGGAGGGCAAACAAGAGCAGGTTGGTGGGCCTCCTCATAAGGCGTGATGTCACTCCATTGAGGCTGCATCTCCTCTGAGTGTTGGAGAGCCGTGTGAGGGGAGGGCTGAGGAAGAGGCTGGCAGGAGAGTGAGGAAGGGAGGCCTGGTGACAATTCCTAAGCCTTTCCCCCTGGATGATGTCAGCTTCCAAAATCCCCAGTCATGACTGGAACAGGGTGGCAGCTGAAATCTCCCTGTTTAAAAAGTCAGGCCTGAGTTTCACTCAACAAATATGTACTGACATATTATATCGCAGTCATAGCGGTGGGCACGGGGTGCAGAGGTGGCCAAAGGCAAGGTCCCCGCCCTCCTGGAGCTTACGGTCTTGGTAGGGGACACAGACAATAAGTAAATAAGATCATATTCAAGAGTGACAGGGGCTCTAAGGGAATAAGAAGGGGTAATGGGATAGAAAGTGTTTGGGGTGGAGGTGCTTTTGGTGGGTGGTAGTAAGAACAGGACTTTTTTTTTTTTTAAGGAAATGGCATTTGAATTGAAATTGATGAACAGTTGCAAAAATCTGTGCTTCCGAAATGGCAGCTTGAGAGCAAAATACAGATTTGCAGGCCCCATCCTAGTCTTAAGGGAATGAAAATATTTGGGGCAGGGCCCAGGAATTTGCATTTTTTCTTCCAGATGATACCCACGCTCACTAAAACTGGAGACGTGCTGCCCTCAGGCTTTTACTTTGAGAGGAGGTCACACTTGGTGAACTTTAGGGTCCCTTCCAACTCCCAACTCCCAGAACCTGTGGTTCAGGGAAGGGAACTTGTTCCTGTGTGAGAGCCAGGCTAGGGAGAGGAGCAGGACCACTTCCGGTCAGACTGCAGGATGGCAGTGAGTGAAATGCAGAAAACGAGCGTGCACAGCCCAGTACCCACGTGCACACGCACACCGAGCTCACCCAGGACCCCGCCTCTCGATGGCTGTCCCACGTTCTGAACCTGATCTTCTCAGAGGTGTCCTCATCTCCGTTCCCACCGCCTCTAATTTAATTCCACTGTGTCCGTGAGGGGTTGCTGATTCAGCAGCTTAGATGAGGTCCATCTCTTGCTTTGGGAGCATTTCCACAGCTGGCCCCGCCCTCTCTCCAGGCATCTTTAAGATCCCAGGCTTTGGCTGGCTGTCTCCCCATCCCCACCCCACCCCTCCTCCCTGCCCTACAGAGTTTTCCGTGCTCTGGCCACTGGGGCCTGCCTGGCAACTGCCCCGGAGTGTGGGGTTTAAACGGGCCACAGCTGCTGCAGTAGGAACGCGCACTTCATCCCAGCCCCCATCCTGTGAGGGGAGGGCGAGGGTTGCCCCAGGGAGCAAGAAAAATCAAGAAACCTGTTTGTATCTTTCTGTCAATGCTCTTTATCCCGTCTTCGCCTCCACTTCCTGTGTTGTAGGTCCCCCTCGCTGGCCTCAGTTTCCCCGGCCATTCAATAGGAGGACCCCCGGGATTTCTTTGGGGGCGGAGAAGGGGGTGCATTGCTTCCAAAGGAGACCCTCTTCTCACCGCACCCCTCCCGGGCGGCGATCGCCGGGAGGGCCCTCGCAGGCCACTGGCCGGGCGGCGGTACGGCGGTGTCACTGTCACAGTCAGGGGAGGAGGCAAGGTCGCAGTCCGAGGCCCCCGCCTGGCCTCGGGCGGCGCTGCCGCGGCCTCGCCAACCGCCGGCCGGGGCCCGGTGAGCCGCGCACCCGGGCGCAGCGGTGCCCACACTGGGGGCCGGGCGGCGGCGGGGGCGACTCCATGCGGCACACGTGTGGCGACGCGATCGCGGGACAGGTGAGCCGGCGTCATGGGGCAGGCGGGCTGCAAGGGGCTCTACCAGTCGCTCTTAGACTACAAGACCGAGAAGTACGTCATCGCCAAGAACAAGAAGGTGGGCCTGCTCTACCGGCTGCTGCAGGTCTCCATCCTGACCTACCTGGTGGTGTGAGTTCTCCGGGGCTCGGGGAGGGGGAAGGGCCGGCCGGGGCCGCAGCTGCGGCCTCCGGGGGTTGGGAATTGGCCTGGGGGCGCCGGGGGTGCCCTGTGACTGGGCTCTGGGACCCTGCTTGGGGAGGCGGCCCTTCTTGTACCGTTGGGCTTAAGGGTGGGGGGTAAGGAGGGAGCCCTCAACTCCCCAGGGGCTCTTGAGGTGATGAGATGCACCGGGGTTCCTGGGTCCCCCCATTTGTGAGGCTTTCCGTGGGCAGTTCCTTCCTCCAGGGCTGGGGCCCCCAGTGCTTGGGCTTTGGGAAGGGGGCGAGGCTGCAGGGGCTTGGGCTGCAGCTGTCATGGCAGCCCCCCTGGGCCCTAGCCCGGGCTGGCCCAGGCCCCCGGTGGTTTATTTATAGTCACTGAGCTCAGTGCCAAGCTCCCGGCAGGGGCAACTCATGAGCCTGGCATGTCCCAGAACTCCCTTCTGGCTAGCTCGCCCCACCCGTGGCTGGCCTCTCTGGGGGTCCTGCCCCGAAACCCTGTACCCTCCCTGGCACCCAGCTCTCCTGTCTGCCCCCCTCCCCTGCCCTGCAGGAGCTGGCACCATCAGCTGAGGGGCAGCTCCTTGGGGTCAGCCAGGCCCTGTTCAGAGGCTTCACCCCCAAGCAGGGAGGGGACAGGTGGAGAGGAAATGACACCAGACAACTGGGATGCGGATGTGCCTCTTTTATGCCTTTAGTTAATGCTGCTGAGTCCCTCCTACTTCCTGACCTGGGGAGCAGCAGCGGCTCCTCCAGGGAGGGCAGCCCTGACCTCGCCTCGCTCCCACCGGAGGCCGGGCTTCATCCCCGAGCTTCACCCCTAAGGCACCTGGCTGCCCCCCACCTGAGGGCCTTTTGTCTTACTGCTCCTCAGCCAGGCTTCCCGTCGTTGGCGCCCACTCATCCCTCACACCTGGGCTCTCGATGCTCCTCCCCGGAATTCCCACAATGTAATGACATGCTTATTCAGGGGATCATCTGCTTAATGTTCCTGCTGACTGCCCTTGTCAGTCTGGGGACGCCATGAGGGCGGGGCCTGCCTGGTGTCCCCTAACTGCTTAGGGGACGGGTGTGAAACGAATGAGTGAATGAATGGTGGTGGTTGTCCCTTGAGTATTTGCTGAATGTTTCTGTCCAGGCCAGGCCCAGCGTGTCCCTACTAAAATGGCTGGTTGGCTCAAGGGTCACAACCCTCTCAGAGGTCCTTGGAGATGGGACAGCCTAGGGCCCAGGACATGCCAGCTCTGCCCCCAGAGATGAGGGTGGAAGCATCCTGGTTGGTGCCTGGGAGAGGCAGGGCATCCCACAGCACTGCTGCATGACCTCAGGAAGGTGGCTTCCTGCCCCCTTGCCGCAGTTTTCCCAACTTTACCAAGGGGGGTTGACCTGGACAATCTCTAATTAACAGTAACCTCAGTAATAAGTTGATGTGTTATATTCATTGAGCTCCTCCTCTGTGCCTGGCACTCGCTGTGCTAAGCAATTTACATGTGCCGTCTCCTTTAAAAATGTATTTTTTTGTATTTTGATGTAATTTATACTCACAGAAAAGTTTTAAAGAGTAGTACAGTTTTTTTAATGCCCTTCACCTAGATTCCTCAAATGTTAACATTTTACTACATTTGTGTTGTCCTTATCCCTTTCTCTTTCTATGTGTGTGTATACATGTGCAATTTTTTTCTGTTGAGTAGGTTGCAGGCATGATGTCTCTTGACTCCTAAATACTTCCATGTGTATTTCTTAAAAACAAGGAATTCTCTTATTTAATGAAGTACAAGCATGAAAATTCGGAAATTAACATAAAAATATTATCATCTATGCAATAGACCTTTTGTAAATTGTCCCCAAAATTACCTTTATAGGAAAAGAAAATCCGAAATCATGCCTTATGTTCAGTTGTCATGTCTCCTTTAATCTGGAATCACTCCTGAGTCTGTCTTTGTATCTTATGACACTGACATTTTTTGGAGAGTGCAGGATCTTTTAAAAACCATTTTTAGATTGAGGTAAAACTCACATAGCATGTAATTCATTATTTTAACCATGTTAAATTACACAATTCAGTGGTTTTTAGTACATTCACAATGTTGTACAACCATCACCACTATCTAATTCCAGGACGTTTCCATCACCCCCAAAAGAAACCTGTGTCTATTAACAGTCATTTGCAGTTCTCCCCTACCACCATCCCTTGGTAACCACTAATCTACTTTTTGTCTCTATAGCCCATTCTGGACATTTCATATAAATCAAATCATTACAACATGTGGCCTTTTTTGTCTGGCTTCTTTCACTTAGCATGTTTTCAAGATTTATACATACTGTAGCCTGTGTCAGTAAATTATTCCTTTAATTGCTGAATAATATCTCATTGTATGGATACACCACATACGGCACCTACACCTTTTTACATTCCCACCAGCAAGTACCAATTTTTCTGCATCCTCACCAACACTTGTTATTTTCCATTTTTTGGATTAGAGCTGTCTTATTGGGTGTGAAGTACTATCTCACTGTGGTTTTTGATTTGCATTTCCTGACTAAAGATGTTGAGCATCTTTTCACGGGCTTATTGGCCATTTGTATGTCTTTCTTGGAGAAATATCTATTCAAATCGTTAGCCCATATTTAAATTGGATTACTTGTCTTTTTTATTGTTGAGTTGTAAGACTTTGTATATTCTGGGTACTAGACCCTTATCAGTTATGTGACTCACAAATACTTTCTCCCATTCTCTGGGTTGTCTTTTCACTTTGTCAATAGTGTCCTTTGATGCACAAAAAAGTTCTTAATTTGGATCAAGTCCAACTTACCTATTTTTTCTTTTGTTGCTTGTGTTTTGGGTGTCAAAGAGTACAGGATTTTGCACTCTAATTTTGTAGAATGCCCCTCAGTTTGGGTCTGTCTGAGGTCTCCTCATGATAAGTTCCAGGTTGTGCACCATGTCCTTTAACCATCCTCACCCCTCTGGAAGGAGGTGCACTTAGCCCTGTGTTGACCCCCCGAGTTCATTGGCTCACCCGAGGTCACATGGCAAGTGCGGGTGAGCCGGTTTCATCCCTAGCTTGCCCGGCTGCAGGGCCTTGGCTCCTGAGAGCAGCAGCCTCTCGCTTCTGGGGTTGCTTGTCACCTCTGCTGCTTGCAGGACTGGCTTTCAGGCGGCAGAGGGAGTTGTGACTCCTGCCCAGGAGCTGGTGGGAAAGGTGGAGCCCCAAGCCTGCCCCCTCCACCCCCTGGGGGCCTGGGGAAACTTCCTGAGGGCAGCAATGAGGCTGACGCCCGCCTGCTTGCCCCTCCCTGCAGTTGGGTGTTCCTGGTGAAGAAGTGTTACCAAGACACCGACTCGTCCCTGCAGAGCAGCATCGTCACCAAAGTCAAGGGTGTGACCTTCACCAACACCTCAGAGCTTGGGGAGCGGCTCTGGGATGTTGCCGACTATGTCATCCCACCCCAGGTCTGAGCCCCACCCAGCACAAGGGCCCAGGCTGGCAGGGTCTGGATCCGGGTGGGTGACATGGGAAACTGCTTGGGGACCCAGGGACCTCCATTCACTGTCTCCCTTGGCCTGGGACGGCTGCAGGGTTTGCAGATAGCCTCTGCCCAGGTCCTTTCCCCCATGCCAAACCCCAGCCCTCCCCAACTGTGCCTTACGGGGCTGCTCTGTTTCCATCAAACCCTGAGCCTGTTGAGACCAAATGGGAGCCAGAGAACTTGCAGGTCAGTGTGAGTCAGGTGGCCTGGCACCGACAGCCCCGCCCTTATACTGGCCGCTGTCCCTGGGAGCAGTTCCCTGGGCCGGGGCCGGGCCATCTCATCACTGCCCCTTCTCCTCTCTCTCCTCCTGTATCTCAGCTTGGACCCTGGGGGCTGAGGTCAGAATGGTTTGGGGTTGTGGGCATGGAAGAGACCCCTCTAAGGACACCTGCTCTGGGACTCTGAGGTCAGTGGGCTCGTGGGTGGGATCCACTGATTTTGTGGCCCCAGTGTCTGCAACACCCATGCAGAGGTCCCACCACCTGCCAGGCAGCCCCGGGAAGGGGGTACCCCAGTGGCAGGAGGGGGTTCCTCAACCTCCCTCTGGTTTCTCAGGGAGAGAATGTCTTCTTTGTAATCACCAACCTGGTCGTGACCCCCAACCAGCGGCAGGAAACCTGTGCCGAGGTGCGTCTTGGTGCAGAGAGCCGGGGAGGGGGTGGGAGAGCTGCCAGCAGTACTTGGGGTCCACCCCTCTCCTGAGGCAGGGGTTTCGACGCCCTCCAAGGGCCCTGGGGGATGTGTGCACCAGCGTGCATACCTGCACTGTTCAGGGGAGAAGCAGGTTCTCAAGGGGTGAGCCGCCACAGGCAGGGGAGGAACCCCTGGCCTCACCCTGGGGTGGGACCTGGTTCTGAGAAGGGGCCCCTGCAGGCGCCTCCCCCTGCCAGGCACCCTTTCTCTCCTGGCAGAGTGAGAGCATTCCGGATGCCTTGTGCTGTGAGGACAGCGACTGCCCTCCTGGGGAGCCGGTTGTGGCTGGAAATGGTGAGGCCTGGAGTAGACAGGGCTGGGGGCAGAAGGGGAGTTGGAACCAGGAGGTTCCTGGCATTGTCCTTCTCCCACCCCTGCAGGAGTGAGGACCGGCCGCTGCCTGCGGGCGGGGAGCGAGCAAAAGGGCACCTGTGAGATCTTCGCCTGGTGCCCGGTGGAGACAAAGTCCAGGCCCGCGTGAGTGGCTGTAACCTCGGGACCCTGAGGAGTTACCCAGCCCTGGGCAGCGGGTCCCAGCCCAATGGTGGAGACGTGTCCTGGGGGAGAAGCCAGGACACCCCACAAAGGCCCCAGGACCACCCCGACATGATCAAATTGACTGTCCTCTGCAAAGGCTCCAGGGCACCCAGGGAGCAGACAGGCTTCAGCCTCAGCACAGGCATGGAGAGGGCGGGGCAGGGCCTCCTGAGCAGACTGTCCTGCCTTGGTTTTCAGGAAGCCACTCCTGGGCGAAGCTGAAGACTTCACTGTTTACATAAAGAACTTCATTCGTTTCCCCAAATTCAACTTCTCCAAGTACGTGGGCCCGCGTGCATGGTGTGTATGTGACGCAGTGTGGAATGACCCACTGGGTGATGAGGGGGCACCCTTTCCCGTGCAGTGGCGGCAGGGCTGTGTCCTTTCTTACTGGAGGATGTTGGGGGTGGGAAAGCAGTCAGGATCTGAGGAGGGGCTAAAGTCAAGGGCTCAGTGTGGGTCAGGCCCGGTTTCTGGCCTGGGAACAGCAAGTCTCACCTTCCTTTCACTGGCTCTTCATGGCCTCCACGCAGGACAAATGTGCTGGACACCACGGACAGAGCTTTCCTGAAGTCCTGTAAATATGGCCCCAAGGACCCCTACTGCCCCATCTTCCGACTTGGGTCTGTGGTCAGCTGGACGGGGAGCAACTTCCAGGAGATAGCTGTGCAGGTGGGTGGTGGGGCTGGAGGGCTTTGGGCTTGAGCTTTGAGCTCTGCAACGAGGAGGGGGTGTGGAGGAGGACCCATGGGATGCGGTGGCCCTGCAGTCACCTGCCCAGGGACTGTCTCAGAATTAGCTGTGCTGCATGCAGTGAGGGCCACACTTGCACCTGCGTCTGGTTCTGAGTCCTGGGGCATCAGGTGAAACCGAGCCAGGAGCCCCACTGGCACCCTGGCTGTGGTGTGAGGTGCCAGTCCTGCAGTAGGTGCTTGCTTGGGTCATTCCCTTCTCCCTGGAGCGCGAAGCAGGAGGATATGGGCTGTCAGCGACACACTTTTCTCAGTCACCCCAGAGGTGTGAACCCTGGGCCTTCTACTTCCCTCCTGGAAGGATGCTCCAGTGGGGCCAACCCCCTGCCCGAGCTCTCCATGAAGAGCTGGTCTGTGGCTTCTATCTCCAGAAAGTTCTGTGCACTGATTCTTGTCTCTTTTGCATCAAGGGTGGTGTGATAGGAATTCAGATTGAATGGGACTGTGACCTTGATAGAGCTCCCTCTGAATGTTACCCTCGCTATTATTTTAACCGTCTGGACAACAGATTTTCAGAAAACTCTCTCTCTTCTGGGTACAACTTCAGGTAAGTGGGGCTAAGTCTGCCACCTTATGACCCTGTCCACGTTTCGTGTCCTTGCCTGGGTGCCAGCGCTATGACACCCCTTCCTGGAGGTGGGTGTCAGAGTGGGAGGTGCAGGGAGGCCGCCAGGGGGCCTGTGGGAGAGAAGCATCGGCCATGGCTCTGGACTTGCCCTGAAGCTGAGGCCTTGGTGGCCCGGGTTGGCCCAGCAGTAGTGGGAAGGCCCTTGCCTCTTGGGGAACGTCTGGCAAGAACTTCAAAGATCTGAACGAATCTTTTATTGCACATCAGCAAGGGGGTCTCCAAACTTTCCTGGGGCTGCTGAATGCCAGGGTCCTGGGGTGGGGGTGGGGTTATAAATCTCCAAGGCAGCGGAGCCTGTGTTGCCAAACAGGGAAGACCCAGGCAGGCCGAGGGCTCCCCGAGCCGTGTCTCCCCCAGGTTTGCCAAGTATTACCGAGACGCAGCTGGGGTGGAGTTCCGCACGCTGTTTAAAGCCTATGGGATCCGCTTTGATGTGATGGTGAATGGCAAGGTGTGTGGGTGAGGCTCCCCTTCTGAAGCTGGGCAGGTCCTGGGAGGGTGGGGCATGCTGGGGGGACCCCAGGCTGGCTCTGGTGGAGTCCTTGGGGATCCCGCTGTCCTGCTGCCTTCCTCACCCCACCTTCTCTCTCTGGGCTCCAGGCAGGGAAGTTCAACATCATCCCCACAGTCATCAACGTGGGCTCAGGGGTGGCGCTTATGGGCGTGGTGAGTACCTCTCCCCCACCCCCTTTACCCTCCGAGCACCTGCGGGGGCGGGCAGGGGGGGACACTGCCCCAGGGGAGTTGTCCCAGAAAGAACCAGAACTGGGGAGGTCAGTGCGGATGGGGGTGAAGAGGGCTCTCTGGGACTTCACACCCCTCCAGCAGCCCCCAGGTGGCCGTGACTGCCTGGGTTTCTCTTTCCAGAGCCAGAGAGGCTTCTGCCTGTGGCTCTGCAGCGGGGGGTTCTCTGGGATCCTGCGCAGCCTTGTCTCCACTTCTGCTAGAAAGAGGCAGGATCCGGCTATACACAGGGCTTCTCAGCCGCGGCCCTGTTCACATGTAGGGCCAGATCACTTTTTTTGTGGGGCGACTGTGTGCATTGTAAGGTGTCTGACAGCGTCCTCGGCCTCTACCCACCAGACGCCAGCAGCACCTTCCCCCACAGCTGTGACATCCAAAAATGTCTCCAGACGTCGCCAAACTGCCCCCCGGGTGTGAATCACGGGGCTAGAAAGATGAGAGGCAGGGAAGTCGGGCTGTAGTCCAGGTCTGTCCCTTCAGTTGGGCAGAGGGGCCACCGGAGAGGAAGTAACGGCTGGAGGGCAGGGAAAGGCTTCCTCTGGACCTTTCATGCCCCTTTGTTTTTCTGGAAGTTTTTTAAAGACAAGGCAGTCATTAGAGTGGCTCACACCCATACCAGCAAGCCCCTTGCCAAGGTTTCTGGCAGCCTTGTCCCTGGTTCCTCTGCCCGGGAGGTCACAGCAGCCCCATGGGGGCTTCCAGGAGGACCTAGGACTGACTTTTTATTGTGACCAGGAACATCGTGTCCTGTCGCAGGACTCAAAGAGGCCATGCTCCTGAGAGGTGGTCAGTGGATGAACGTGGGCCCCAAGGGACTCCTCTTAACTGCAGCAACACTGTTGGGGAGCCCTGCATGTTTGCATAGGTCACTTCCCTAGACAGGGGCCACCTTCGGACATCACTTTCTTATGATGGGGGTAAATCAGAAATCTGGGGACACACTTGTGGAATGAAGGTAACGGGGAAAAGTGGTAGAGGCTGGGTGGGGGGTGGGAGGAGTGTTCTCTGTGGAACAAGGAATTGATAACCTTTTTGGCATCTGGTGGCGGGGGGGGGAAGTTGTGCCATGCCCAGGGTCAGAGGACCTGGTTCACCTGTGGTCCTCCACCAACCCTCTCCCACCCCCCGCCCCCTCCTCTCTGTGCAGTGGGTGGAGTCGCCCTCTGGTGGAGGAGACCGGTATTTGCGCCGTCCACTCTGGTCTGAAGAGCTTGTGTTCAGGCGTCAGTGGGTCGGTCCGCTGGGTTGGCTCAGGCCTCCTCATCTTTCCTTGACCGCTGCTGTGGTGTCCCTGTTGTTCAGATACCCTCCAGTCCCTCTCTCACTGCCTACTAGAGGGATCTTCCCGCACTGCCACAGTTCTGTTCCTGGCCCTGTTCCCAGGCGTGACGAGCCTGTCCTCTGCAGTGCCCTTCCCGAGCGTTTTTTCCTTTGTCCTTATATACAATCCTATTCAGCCTCAAGACTCGGCCCAGATGTCCCTCCCCAGGCTGAGTAGAGTCCCATCTTCTCTCTGCTCCCCCTGCTCCTCTCCCCATCATGGGACATTGTCACTGTCATAATTTATATGCTCGTCTCCTGCACCAGAGGGGGAGTCCCCAGAGGGTCTCATTGTCTTTCTTGCTCTTTCCCACACCCCAGGGCAGTGCCTGGCACTGGTGAGTGCTCAGCAGACACTGGCTGAAGGCGTGATTCGATGGGATCAGGGTAGTGCGGGGTGCTCAACCTGAGGGGTCAGACGGACCACAGGCTGGCTCTACCATGGACCAGCTTTGTGGCCTTGGACAAAGGTGCCTCTTTCTGAGCGCAGCCCCCCTCAGGGGTTGCTGCAGGATCAAATGGCATGTAGTTGGTGTCAAGTGGCCGGGTGCTCTCTGGAAGTCTAGGATTCTGAGTCAGGGACCCCAACTCTTTTGCAGGGGTCTTTCTTCTGCGACCTGGTACTCATCTACTTCATCAAAAAAAGCCACTTTTACCGAGACAAGAAATATGAGGACGTGAGGTCAGTTATGCTTCCTCCCAGCGGCCCTAGGGGAGCCCACTAGGTCAGCCTCTCCCCCTCCCTGGCTCAGAACCCTTACCCTGGTTTTATGTCGGCGTTTGGGGGGTAGAGGCAGGGCTGAATACGGGGAGCTCCCTTGGAAGGGCTGGGTAAGGCAGAATGTTCTGAGTACCGGCCCTACAAAACTGGATTCTACTTCAGAGCAGCTGGCAGAAGACCAGACCACCCAGGCCATGGGCAGGAGACCTGGTTTCCAGGCCTGGCCCTGCCACGGTCTCCCCAGGTGACTTTGGACCAGTCCCAGGCCGCCTTGGGCCTCAGTTTCTCTCTCTGTGACATGAGAGTGTTGGTTTACATACAGTGCCTTCCAGCAACTATAATTTTAGGATTCTTGGACTTGGTGGTCCTGGTGAGCTTGGGTTGAGGGAAGCTGGAGTGGTAAGGGAAGGAAAAAAAAAAAAAAACGATCCCCCCCCCCCTCCCCACTCTGGGGGCTATGTCTAGGCTCTCCTGGGCAGTGGGCTTGGGGGGGGGGTGTGGGGGTGTGGGGGTGTGTGTGTGGGTGTGTGTGTGGGTGTGTGTGTGGGTGTGTGTGTGTGGGTGTGGGTGTGTGTGTGTGGGTGTGGGTGTGTGTGTGTGTGTTCTCAGAGGCGGAGAACAGTATGAGTGGGAAGTCCTGATAGCTCGGTGCACAGGAAGGGGCAAGGGGCTCTGGCCCAGCCCTTGGATGGTGGGCTCTGGGGCTCTGGACAGGCACCGGGCGCTGCTCCCTCAGTCCCACCCCAACCTGGGACGGGGCGGAGGGCCAGCCCACATCATCTGCCTGGACTGAACCCCAGCCCCGGTTCTCAGGCTGAGCCCTGACTGCACCTGCCACCCCTGCTGAGCTGCTGGGGGAAGAGGGGTGCCCCCTGCAGGACGAGTGGCTCACTACTCCCAGGGAGGAGGTGGGACCCACAGGCCAGGTTTAATGGGTCATGTCCTGCCCAGGGACCTAGAGGTCCTCGCCCAAATGGCAGAGTCCTCGCAGCAGAGCGTGGCCCCAGACGCGGCGGGGCTGGCGGAGCAGCCAGAGGTGCAGGATGGAGGCGGCGCCCAGAAGGAGAATGGCTGTGTGTGCAGGCAGCTCCTCCAGCCCGCCAGGTGAGGGGCTGCCCAGCCAAGGGCCAGGAACAAGGCCCGCAGAGACAGCCCAGCTGGCTACTGTGCTCCCTGCTCTGGGTGACCTGGCCACAAGGCAGGATGCCAGGGACCCAGCAGAGCCCATCCAAGCTGGACTCTGGGGGGAGGGGTGCTGGTGGTGCTTTAGCCCCTCCACGATGCCTGTTACCCTCCAGTACCCCTGAGTGACCACAGACCTGTCTGCTTGCTATGCTGTGCGCATGTTAAGACAGTAACAGTACTATCATTTACTCAGGCTTACTCTGCTGGGCACTGCTCTGAGTTCTTTGTACATGTGAATTCTTTTCAGCAACCTAATGAGGTGGACATTAATATTCCCTGTTCTACTAATGAGGAAACTGAGGCTCAGAGAGGTCAAGTAACTTGCTCAAGTCACACAGCTAATAAATGGCAGAGCTGGGATATGAACCTGGGCAATGGGTTCCTAGAATCCAGGTCTCCATCAGGTTATTTTGCCTTACCGAGCCCTTCATCCCTCCACGCCTCATCAGATGCCTCCTTATAAGCTCCTCTTTGATGTGGAAATTCTGGAGCTGCCCTAGCCTGAGGACAGTGGTGGCTGTGCTGACAGGTGACCTGCAGGCTGCCCTTCCCTGAGCACTGCCCAGAAGCCCTGGGCAGCCTGGCGCTTTCTGTAGACCTGACCACAGCCTGGCGTGGGAGGCAGCCCTGGGCTGAGTCAAGAGGCAGCCCTCGGGCCTGCTCTGCTTCCCTGCCTTGCTATGTGCCCCTGAGCAGGTGCCTGGCCCTTTCTGGGCCTGTTTTCCCTTTTGTTCCGGGGGGCTGGACACAGGGAAACCTCCAGCTCAGTGAGTAGGGTTCCCTGACTCTCCTCTCGTCAACTACGTCAGAGGCGTTCACTGACCTGGGGCTGGCTGCCCTCTGCTTCGAGCTTCCATTCTCTGCTGACTCAGCGATTGGCAGCCTCCAGTGGGGAGCTGGGCCTGGGCAGGGAAAGAGAGAGTGGTGAGCCAGGATGGAGAGGGAAGGCAAAGGATGGAGAGGAGTGAGGAAAGAAAGATGGAGAGGCTGGGAGATCTGCTGGGGTAGGCCTGTGCCAGCAGCCCCCCACATGCTCCCTGACTGTCACTTCCTGGGTGCTCACCTGAGCTCCTTCCCCTGCAAGAGGAAAGAGCGGTTGCCCTGCTGGTCTTGGCCAGCCTCGCCTGTTGCTGTGGGGCCGCGGCGGCTGCTCACTGCTGGGCCAGCTCCAGAGGCCGCGGCCTGAGCGCCTCCCAGTGCCTGGGCTGCGGCCAGGGACCCCTCAGACTGCCGCTCTCTGCGAACGCTCACTGCCTGCCGCGCTGCCAGCCAGAGCTTCTGCAGGCGGAGTCTGCCTTTAGGGAGGCCGTCCCTGCCTGCAGGGCTCCCAAGCGTCCTCAGTGCCCCCATCCGCCCCCACACAGGCCTGGCCGCCAGGGGAATGGGAAGATGAACGTGGAGCAGCTGCAGAACCTGCAGACCGTGGAGGCATAGCCAGAGCTGTCGGCTGACAGCAGATTTGGTGAAGATTTGAGGGCAGAACTGCCCACAGCTCTGAACTGGGAAGAGTCATCGTCATCCCCATGGGACGGGGCTTCCAGGCACAGCCATCTCTCCTGCGCTCTGGGATCCTGCTACAAGCTTTTTGTTGTGTGTGCGGGGAGGGGAGCCTCCCAGTGGCCACAGTGGCTCATGCAGAAGAGGCCCTGGGGAGGGGAGGGGTGGAGGGCAGGCCAGGGGCCTAAAGTGTTTTCATTTTTCCCAAGAACTTAGTAGGGCATTCAGTTATTCATTCATTCACACAGCAAACACTGATGCCTGCTGTGGGCTGGGCCCTGTCCAAAAGATGCTTGAATGAGACACTGACCTGACCCCCAGGGAGGGGAGCACGCATGTAATTCCCTTCAGAGCCGACAGACGTGACAGCTGGGCCCAGCACTCCGGCCTTCCTCCAGCCTCTAGCTGAGACCTGCACAAATCCCTAGAGCAAATGATGGCTCCTCAGAGAAAGACCTTGGCCAACACCCAAGGGGACATTTGGCCTTGCCCCCAGGGGTGAAATTTAAAGGTGGCCAAGGAGGCAACTGGGAAAGGACTGGACCTGTGAGGAGGCAGCTGGCCATGAGGAAGGAGAGCCTCGGGAAGCTCAGGGGATAGCGTCTCACCCAGATGGGAGACGCATCTGCCTGTGTGGTTTGGCTCTTGCTGTTCTGTGGGGCTTGCAGTGTCCTTGCTCGGCTTCCCTCCGTCTCCTCTAAGGCTCCACCTGAAGGGCTAATGAGATGACGAATGGCGCTCAATCGTCTAGTGGAAACAGTTGTTACTAGGTTGGCCCTCAACCCCCTCCCTCAGTGGCTGTAAAGCACTGCTACTCAAAGTGTGGTCCGTGGACCAGCAGCATCTGCATCATGTGGGAGCTTGTTAGAAATGCAGTCTCAGGCCCCTCCCTCATCCCCCTAAATCAGAACCTGCATTTCAACAAGACTCCCAGGTGATTCATGTGCACGTGAAAGGTTGAGAAGCAGTGCTTGAGGAGATATACAAAGCCTGGTTCTGAAAAGGTCAGCTTTGGTGAGTGGCGTCAATTTCCAGGTCAGACTTACTGCAAGCTACCTTGAGACCAAGCAGATTCCCCCCTTCCCTCCCTCGGGAAAGTGGCATTATGCTCAATTCATTCAAATTAAAATATTTTGACTAGGTCATACTTAAATGACTCAAAATTTAAGAGGTACAAAAGAAAAGAAGTGAAAAGCTTCCCTCCCACCCGTTCCCTGAGGCAACCTGTGTTACCAATTCCAAGAGGCTCACCTGTCTTGCTGAGAATCCACTGGGTTACTCACGCCTTCGCTCAGGAAATGAACTTTTCCTGCCGCCTGCAGTCAGACCAAGTCTCCTCTGTCAGGTGCGAGAGAATATACTGGGCTGGGGAGCCGGCTGGCTCGCTTCTCCCTCTGCACTGGCGGAGGAGCCCCAGCGTAAACGCAGGGGGAGGGATCTAGAACTCAATCACGGTTGTTGAAGCCACCTGGCAGCCAAGGCCTGCAGTGCTGCCCGTCACCCAGCAAGCCTGGGTGCTGTGTGAGCATCTGCCCTGACTCTAGCGGGGAGTGAACATCCTTCCGCTGGGGCCTTTGGACAGGAGGGTTGGAGGGGTGGAAAGGTCTCTGGCGAGGCCGGCCTCTGGGGCACGGGCGTGGTCCCCAGAACAGGACCCCTTCTAGATCAAGCAGCTCCTCCCCTGGGCTGCTAGGTGACCTGTCAGCAAGCCCAACCTGCTGTCTGAAGAGAGAGTGAAAAATCCAGGTGATTTGCTGTGGTGTTTCACTTCCTCTCTAAGGCTAACCCTTGGATCTGATAACACAGCATGTTACTTATGTGTTTGGGAGTAAACAGGGCAGGGGTCACGGCCGCTTAGAAGTTGGTCTGGTTTCTTTTAACCTGTTTTTGGAATCGCTTGGCAGCAGCCACAACACTTGGGGACAGCTGTGCTGTTTTATATTGGAATGGAAATGTCTCCCTTCAGTTATTCCTTCAGTCAGTAAATATTTATTGAGTACCTACTGTGTCAGGTGTTGGACTAAATGCTGGTGACACAGTGGCGAGCAGCACAGAAACGGTCCCTGCCCAGGTGCTCAGAGTCTAGGGGTCACACATCAATCACAAACGGGATGGGGTGCTTTGAGAGTCCTCGGTGAGGAGTGGCCAGGTTTCCACAAGGAAGTGACACACAAGTTGAAGTCAGAAAGGTTAGTAGCAGTCTAACTAGGTGATGGGGGAAGCATCCAGGTCAGGGAACCACACGTAGAAAAGACGTGAGAAAGAGCAACTGAGGAAATGGAATGCAGACGGTGTCACTGGAGCAGCTTCTGTGAGGCTTTCATCAA
Source organism: Balaenoptera borealis (assembly GCF_965194805.1). Lineage (NCBI taxonomy): Eukaryota > Metazoa > Chordata > Mammalia > Artiodactyla > Balaenopteridae > Balaenoptera > Balaenoptera borealis. Next base: position 49,385,738 of record NC_138879.1, on the reverse strand, counting down.
GTTGACATTCTTTAATTTTAAGGGTTGCCCCTTTAAACTTACTGCCATGGAGGACTTAATCTAATTGTTTCTTCAAGTCCAGCAAAGCTTTCCAGGTGGCCTCTCCCCTACATGTCAGAGGCCCCATGCTCAGGAAGCCAGACTGGCCAGTGGCCCCCATCAAAGCTTCTGGATGGTGTCACACACAGCCAGTTCCCTTGCTTTTGCACAGCCCCACCCCCGCCCGCGTTTTTGCATAAACTTGGTGAATGAGTGGGAGGCTCATTAATCTTACAGAAACTGGCTTTGAAGTGGGAAGAAGAGAAGCAGGAATTTGAGCACTTTTCAAACTTGCGAAAGCCCCTTTCCCTCGATGCACCTCATCAGAAAGATGATCATGCCAGCCCCTCAAGATCTTTCCATGCTGACATTTCAGTATCACAAGAATTGTCTATGCTTATGTTCAAGCCCTGGCCTAAAGCCATCTACCTATTCCATGCCTTTGGAGTACCATGATGCTGGCCAATGGGAAAGTTTTAAATTGGGTGCTATTAATGTGACATCATAGGGACCAGCCATTGAAAGAACAAAGTGCGGGCTTCCCTGGTGGCGCAGTGATTGAAATCCGCCTGCCAGTGCAGGGGACATGGGTTCGAGCCCTGGTCTGGGAAGATCCCACATGCCACGGAGCAGCTGGGCCCGTGCGCCACAACTATTGAGGCTGTGCTCTGAAGCCCGTGAGTCATAGCAACTGAGGCCCGCGCACCTAGAGCCCGTGCTCCGCAACAGGAGAGGCCACCGCAATGAAAGGCCTGCGCAATGCGGCGAAGAGTGGCCCCCGCTCGCCGCAACTAGAGAAAAACCCGTGCGCAGCAATGAAGACCCAGTGCAGCCAAAAATAAATAAAATTATTAAAAAAAAAAAAAAAAAGCGCAAAGTGCCCTTTACTCCTGATGCAGTGGTCATCAGGACTGATCAGTCATGGATGCCTTTTTGTGCCCCCCAACCCCATCAGTTCCTTTCTCAGTGGCTAGCTGACCCCTGGGGAACCAGTCATAAAGGGGGGAATGTGACTTCCTCCAGGTGTCTCCGAGAACCCCAGCTGGGGTCTGCAGTGCCCTGGGAAGTCCTTAAATCATCCCATTTGGAATGGCAATTTGCATGTCTGGAAAAGGGCTCCACTTGGTTCCAACCTGCCCCCCACCTCCCCAAGTGGTACAACTCTCCTCAGAGCATATTCTCCAGTGGACCCAAGAATGCTTTCTACAAAAGACACCTTTCTTTCAGCTGTTTCCCCTTAGGCCAGCACATAGAATTAAAGGGGGGAGATGGCAAGCATTTTCTGGGTCCTGACCAATATATGTATTTTCTGACATTTTAATTTGGTTATAAAACAATAAAAGGTGTTAACTTTAAATGTGTCCTGATTTTTTCTCCTTCATATTTTCATGGATACCTGGTGTTTTAGAGGAAAATGTAAAGAAGGCAAGACCAAAAGAGGCAGACACAAGAAACAAATAGTGAGCAATATATTACTTTCCTTATTGTCTTGCAAAGAAATTCAAATGAAAGGAAACTCTTTAAATGAGCAAACATTAAAGGACTAGGAAGGCACTGATAAAACTGGTCCTTTTCATTTAATGAGTATAATCTGATAAAACTCTGGAAAGCATTTGGAATCAAGTTTTTATCTTCTAGTAGCTTATTAAATTCCCTCAAAATGATATAGATGTGAAGACATGCACTGCAGTCTTTTTTATACTAACATTTCAAACAGTTTTACTGCCCAACAATAGAGGAATGGTTAAGTAAATCAGCTCACTTTTCCCCATACCCCCCAGCAGGACTCACTCTGCATCAGGACTGAACCCTCCCTTCCCACTTAGAGAAGTCCCTGAAAGGACCGGGGAGGTTGGGAGAGGGGGTGGGGGTGTGTAAACCATGAACGTGAGCATCTTCATTGGTGGTCAGAGAAAGGGTTCAGCGGTGGTCACTGGGAGAAGGAGGCAAAGCTATCACCTCAGCCGCTTCTTGGCTTCATGTGAAAACATCTGGTCCAGAACCCAAAATGGGATTCAGGAGGCCTGGGCCTCCGCTATTGGTCACAGGTCACCTACTATCTGTAAAAAGGGACCTGAATTCAAGCTCTCAGATCCCCTTCTGATCTAAAACTGATTCTTTTCTAAAGTCCCAATCTGATCACATCACTCCTAGCTAAAACTTTCAAAGGCTCCCCCCAATTGCTATTAGTATCAAGGGCAAACTGTAATTGAGCAAGACCCTATGTCGCCTTCCCAGGACAGAATGTCCTCCACCTGCCTCTTGTCTGTAGAAAACCTTTAGCTTCCTAGGCTTTCCCCCAGTTCCAAAGAAATTTAATCAGAGAAGTGAGAAAACACAGAAAGAAAGAAAAACAGTCAAGCAACACAAAATAATAGCTAAGCAAATAATAGCTAAACTAAGTCAAAGACCTTTAGCTCCTCCTCAAGGGCTATAGATAATATTCTGAGCCACGTCCTTTGAGCTGTTTTGCAGATAATGAAACCCTCACCAGGTGGAAGAAGTTAACTGTATGCTGCCCACAAGCACGTAGACCCCAGACCCGTTAGAACCAGAAGGTTGATGATGTTAACTCCTGGTCACCTCAACAGCAACCAATCAGAAGACTGTCCACAGGTTGATCATGCACCCTGCAACCCTCTCCCTCACCCTGTCTTAAAAAGCCTTTCCCTGAAAGCCTTCGGGGAGTTTGGGCCTTTTGCGCACTAGCTGCCTGGTCTCCTTGCTTTGCGCCTGCAATAAGCACTGCACTTTCCTTCACCACAACCCAGTGTAAGTAGATTGGTTTTACTGCTCATGGACAAGTGGACCCAAGTTTAGTTTGGCAGCAAAACCTCCCACTGTGCTCTACCTCAGGGCCTCTTCTCTCTAACTTTTCAGACACAGGCCAAACTCCTTTGTTCTCAATGGCCCTCACACATGCACTTTCTTGCAAGTAACCCCTTCTCCACACTTGACTGTTACTCAACCCTTGCGTCCTAATTGTAATGTTATTTCCTCAAAGAAGCTACCCTGTGGGCTTCCCTGGTGGCTCAGTGGTTAAGAATCCGCCTGCCAATGCAGGGGACATGGGTTCGAGCCCTGGTCCGGGAAGATCCCACATGCCGCGGAGATACTAAGCCTGTGCGCCACAACTACTGAGCCTGCGCTCTACAGCCCGTGAGCCACAGCTACTGAGCCCACATGCCACTGAGCCCACATGCCACAACTACTGAAGCCTGTGCGCCTAGAGCCCATGCTCCACAACAAGAGAAGCCACCGCAATGAGAAGCCCGTCAACACAACTAGAAAAAGCCCGCACGCAGCAACGAAGACGCAATGCAGCCAAAAATAAATAAATAAAATAAATAAATTGAGAGATTGGTTCAAGACGGCAGAGTAGAACGACGTGCTCTCACTCCCTCTTCACTCACTTCCGTGAGAGCATCTGAATCACAACCAACTGCTGAACAATCATCGACAGGAAGACACTGGAACTCACCAAAAAAGATACCCCAAATCCAAAGACGAAGGAGAAGCCACGATGAGACGGTAGGAGGGGCGCAATCACAAAAAATCAAATCCCATAACTGCTGGGTGGGTGACTCACAAACTGGAGAATACTTATACCACAGAAGTCCACCCACTGGAGTGAAGGTTCTGAGCCCCACGTCAGGCTTCCCAACCTGATGTCCAGCAACGGGAGGAGGAATTCCTAGAGAATCAGACTTTGAAGGCCTGCGCGATTTGATTGCAGGACTTCGACAGGACTGGGGGAAACAGAGACTCCACTCTTGGAGGGCACACACAAAGTAGTGTGCGCATCGGGACATAGGGGAAGGAGCAGTGACCCCACAGGAGACTGAACCAGGCCTACTTGCTAGTGTTGGAGGGTCTCCTGCAGAGGCGGGGTGGGGGGTGGCTGTGTCTCACTGTGAGGACAAGGTCACTGGCAGCAGAAGTTCTGGGAAGTACTCCTTGGCGTGAGCCATCCCAGAGTCCACCATTAGCCCCACCAAAGAGCGGGTAGGCTCCAGTGTTGGGTCGCCTCAGGCCAAACAACCAACAGGGAGGGAACCCAGCCCCAACCACCAGCAGACAAGCCGATTAGGATTAAAGTTTTACTGAGCTCTGCCCACCAGAGCAACAGCCAGCTCTACCCACCACCAGTCCCTCCCATCAGGAAGCCTGCACAAGCCTCTTAGATAGCCTCATCCACCAGAGGGCAGACAGCAGAAGCAAGAACTACAATCCTGCAGCCTGTGGAACAAAAACCACATTCACAGAAAGACAGACAAGATGAAAAGGCAGAGGTCTATGTACCAGATGAAGGAACAAGAAAAAACCCCAGAAAAACAACTAAATGAAGTGGAGATAGGCAACCTTCAGAAAAAGAATTCAGAATAATGATAGTGCAGATGATCCAGGACCTCGGAAAAAGAATGGAGGCAAAGATCGAGAAGCTGCAAGAAATGTTTAACAAAGACCTAGAAGAATTAAAGAACGAACAAACAGAGATGAACAATACAATAACTGAAATGAAAAATACACTAGAAGGAATCAATAGCAGAATAACTGAGGCAGAAGAACGGATAAGTGACCTGGAAGACAGAATGGTGGAAATCACTGCTGCTGAACAGAATAAAGAAAAAAGAATGAAAAGAAATGAAGACAGCCTAAGAGACCTCTGGGACAACATTAAATGCAGCAACATTCATATTATAGGGGTCCCAGAAGGAGAAGAGAGAGAGAAAGACCAGAGAAAATATTTGAAGAGATTATAGTCGAAAATTTCCCTAACGTGGGAAAGGTAATAGCCACCCAAGTCCAGGAAGTGCAGAGAGTCCCATACAGGATGAACCCAAGGAGAAACAGGCCCGGACACATAGTAATCAAAGTGGCAAAAATTAAAGACAAAGAAAAATTATTGAAAGCAGCAAGGGAAAAACGACAAATAACATACAAGGGAACTCCCATAGGTTAACAGCTGATTTCTCAGCAGAAACTCTACAAGCCAGAAGGGAGTGGCATGACATATTTAAAGTGATGAAAGGGAAGAACCTACAACCAAGATTAATCTACCCGGCAAGGATCGCATTCAGATTCAATGGAGAAATCAAAAGCTTTCCAGACAAGCAAAAGCTAAGAGAATTCAGCACCACCAAACCAGCTCTACAACAAATGCTAAAGGAACTTCTCTAAGTGGGAAACACAAGAGAAGAAAAGGACCTACAAAAACAAACCCAAAACCATTAAGAAAATGATAATAGGAACATACATATCGATAATTACCTTAAACGTGAATGGATTAGATGCTCCAACCAAGAGATACAGGCTCGCTGAATGGATACAAAAACAAGACCCATATATATGCTGTCTACAAGAGACCCACTTCAGACCTAGGGACACATACAGACTGAAAGTGAGGGGATGGAAAAAGATATTCCATGCAAATGGAAATCAAAAGAAAGCTGGAGTAGCAATACTCATATCAGATAAAATAGACTTTAAAATAAAGAATGTTACAAGAGACAAGGAAGGACACTACATAATGATCAAGGGATCAATCCAAGAAGAAGATATAACAATTATAAATATACATGCACCCAACATAGGAGCACCTCAATACATAAGGCTGCTGCTAACAGCTATAAAAGAGGAAATCGACAGTAACACAATAATAGTGGGGGACTTTAACACCTCACTTACACCAACGGACAGATCATCCAAACAGAAAATTAATAAGGAAACACAAGCTTCAAGTGACACAACAGACCAGATAGATTTAATTGATATTTATAGGACATTCCATCCAAAAACAGCAGATTACACTTTCTTCTCAAGTGCGCACGAAACATTCTCCAGGATAGATCACATTTTGGGTCACAAATCAAGCCTCAGTAAATTTAAGAAAATTGAAATCATATCAAGCATCTTTTCTGACCACAATCCTATGAGATTAGAAATCAATGACAGGGAAAAAAACGTAAAAAACACAAACACATGGAAGCTAAACAATACGTTACTAAATAACCAAGAGATCACTGAAGATATCAAAGACGAAATCAAAAAATACCTAGAGACAGAAGACAATGAAAACACAACGATCCAAAACCTATGGGATGCAGCAAAAGCAGTTTTAAGAGGGAAGTTTATAGCAATACAATCCTACCTCAAGAAACAACAAACATCTCAAATAAACAATCTAACCTCACACCTAAAGGAACTAGAGGAAGAAGAACAAACAAAACCCAAAGTTAGTAGAAGGAAAGAAGTCATAAAGACCAGAGCAGAAATAAATGAAATAGAAACAAAGAAAACAATAGCAAAAATCAATAAAACTAAAAGCTGGTTCTTTGAGAAGATAAACAAAATTGATAAGCCATTAGCCAGACTCATCAAGAAAAAGAGGGAGAGGACTCAAATCAATAAAATTAGAAATGAAAAAGGAGAAGTTACAACAGACATGGCAGAAATACAAAGCATCCTAAGAGACTACTACAAGCAACTCTATGCCAATAAAATGGACAACCTGGAAGAAATGGACAAATTCTTAGAAAGGTATAAACTTCCAAGACTGAACCAGGAAGAAATAGAAAATATGAACAGACCAATCACAAGTAATGAAATTGAAACTGTGATTAAAAATCCTCCAACAAACAAAAGTCCAGAACCAGATGGCTTCACAGGTGAATTCTATCAAACATTCAAAGAAGAGCTAACACCCATCCTTCTCAAACTCTTCCAAAAAATTGCAGAGGAAGGAACACTCCCAAACTCATTCTATGAGGCCACCATCACCCTGATACCAAAACCAGACAAAGATACTACAAAAAAAGAAAATTACAGACCAATTTCACTGATGAATATAGATGCAAAGATCCTCAACAGAATACTAGCAAACAGAATCCAACACCACATTAAAAGGATCACACACCATGATCAAGTGGGATTTATCCCAGGGATGCAAGGATTCTTCAAGATACACAAATCAATCAATGTGATACACCATATTAACAAATTGAAGAATAAAAACCATATGATAATCTCAATAGATGCAGAAAAAGCTTTTGACAAAATTCAACACCCATTTATGATAAAAATTCTCCAGAAAGTGGGCATAGAGGGAACCTACCTCAACATAATAAAGGCCATATACGACAAACCCACAGCAAACATCATTCTCAATGGTGAAAAACTGAAAGCATTTCCTCTAAGATCAGGAACAAGACAAGGATGTCCACTCTCACCAGTATTATTCAACATAGTTTTGGAAGTCCTAGCCACAGCAATCAGAGAAGAAAAAAATACAAAAGGAATACAAATTGGAAAAGAAGAAGTAAAACTGTCACTGTTTGCAGATGACATGATACTATACATAGAGAATCCTAAAGATGTCACCAGAAAACTACTAGAGCTAATCAATGAATCTGGCAAAGTTGCAGGACACAAAATTAATACACAGAAATCTCTTGTACTCCTATACACTAATGATGAAAAATCTGAAAGAGAAATTAAGGAAACACTTCCATTTACCACTGCAACAAAAAGAATAAAATACCTAGGAATAAACCTACCTAGGGAGACAAAAGACCCGTATGCAGAAAAGTATAAGACACTGATGAAAGAAATTAAAGATGATACAAACAGAGAGATATACCATGTTCTTGGATTGGAAGAATCAATATTGTGAAAATGACTATACTACCCAAAGCAATCTACAGATTCATTGCAATCCCTATCAAATTACCAATGGCATTTTTTGCAGAACTAGAACAAAAAAATCTTTAAATTTGAATGGAGACACAAAATTCCCCGAATAGCCAAAGGGGTCTTGAGGGAAAAAAACAGCTGGAGGAATCAGACTCCCTGACTTCAGAGTATACTATAAAGCTACAGTAATCAAGACAATATGGTGCTGGCACAAAAACAGAAATATAGATCAATGGAACAGGATAGAAAGCCCAGAGACAAACCCACGCACCTATGGTCAACTAATCTATGACAAAGGAGGCAAGGATATACAATAGAGAAAAGACAGTCTCTTCAATAAGTGGTGCTGGGAAAACTGGACAGCTACATGTAAAAGAATGAAATTAGAACACTCCCTAACACCATACACAAAAATAAACTCAAAATGGATTTGAGACCTAAATGTAAGACCGGACACTATAAAACTCTTAGAGGAAAACATAGGAAGAACACTCTTTGACATAAATCACGGCAAGATCTTTTTTGACCCACCTCCTAGAATAATGGAAATAAAAATAAAAATAAACAAACGGGACCCAATGAAACTTAAAAGCTTTTGTAAAGCAAAGGAAACTACAAACAAGACGAAAAGACAACCATCAGAATGGGAGAAAATATTTGCAAACGAATCATCGGACAAAGGATTAATCTCCAAAATATATAAACACCTCATGCAGCTCAATATTAAAAAAACAAACAACCCAATCCAAAAATGGGCAGAAGATCTAAATAGACATTTCTCCAAAGAAGACATACAGATGGCCAAGAAGCACATGAAAAGCTGCTCAACATCACTAATTATTAGAGAAATGTAAATCAAAACTACAATGAGGTATCACTTCACATCAGTCAGAATGGGCATCATCAGAAAATCTACAAACAATAAATGCTGGAGAGGGTGTGGAGAGAAGGGAACCCTCTTGCACTGTTGGTAGGAATGTAAATTGATACAGCCACTATGGAGACCAGTATGGAGGGTCCTTAAAAACCGAAAAACAGAATTACCATATGACCCAGCAATCCCACTACTGGGCATATACCCAGAGAAATCATAATTCAAAAAGACACATGCACCCCAATGTTCATTGCAGCACTATTTACAATAGCCAGGTCATGGAAGCAACCTAAATGCCCATCGACAGACGAATGGATAAAGAAGATGTGGTACATATATACAATGGAGTATTACTCAGCCATAAAGAGGAACAAAATTGGGTCATTTGTAGAGACGTGGATGAATCTAGAGACTGTCATACAGAATGAAGTAAGTCAGAAAGAGAAAAACAAATATCTTATATTAACGCATATATGTGGAACCTAGAAAAATGGTACAGATGAACCGGTTTGCAGGGCAGAAATTGAGACACAGATGTAGAGAACAAACGTATGGACACCAAGTGGGGAAAGCGGCGGAGGGGTAGTCGTGGTGGTGGTGGTGGGATGAACTGGGAGTTTCGGATTGACATATATACACTAATATGTATAAAATGGATAACTAATAAGAACCTGCTGTATTAAAAAAATAATAAAATTAAAAAAAAAAAAAAAAGCAAGCTACCCCGCAACCTGGGTTAGGTTTGGGGCTCCCGTGTACTCTCTTCATAGCTCTTATAATCTGACTATTTGTGAAATCAGGTAATGCTGGTCTTCCCAGTTAAAACTATAAATTCCACAAGCAACGTGTTCCTTACTTAACGCTAATGCAATATTTATTTCTCAATTAAATGTATGCATTTTATTCTAAGATAAGCCTCCTGACAGGGAGGGATCATGGATTAGCATATAGACAGAAGCATTTACACTCTAGACAAGCCCATAGATTAGCTTAATCATCCAGTCTGTTTAATTCTCACTAGACAGAGTCTAGAAAAAAAGAGCTTGCTTTTTAAAAACTGGAAACAGCTAGCTCTAACTAGGTGAAATGGAACTGAAATGACACCACTCATACCTTGAGAGCAGTGGTTGGGAGGGAAGGCTGGGTTCTGAAAAGGTACAGTCAGCCAATACAGTAAGAGCAATTAAGAGACCTACATTTGAATCCTGGCTCTGCCTCTTCCTAGCTGTGCCTCCTCCGGCAGAGGTATTTAGCCTCTCTGAGCCTCAGGTTCGTTCATCAATGGGGAATAATAATCACATCTAATCCATAAGGACATTGCTAGAATTAACGAAGTAACGAGTGTAAAAGGTACAAGGTACAATGCTTGGCATACAAGGCACACTTAATAAATATTAACTGTTATTAGTTCTCAGGATGTTAACGGTAAGTTCTCTCCTTATTCAGGCCCTAGTGGCCCCTCTCTGAGGGGCCTATGTGTAAATGCAAGGAAAGGACAGAAAACTAAGGCGCAGTCCCAGCTCTCCCGGAGTCAATACCGGGCGATTTTGCGCCCATGGCAGCCAGGGGGTACGCGTTAAGGTAGGAAAAAAACTCCACAAAGGGTCTCACGCTTCATTTAATCTGAAGAACAGTACAGGCTCTTCGTCTTAAGATATAAATTATTTATAACGTTACAGGACAAGCGGCGACTCCAACAATTTAAAAACTAGGTAAGTCTACCTGGTGTTAATTTCTGGCAACAGTCCTCCCAATCTGTTTTTTTTTTTTTTTTTTAAAAGTCATCCCTGCCCACGTTTCAGTAGACGTGCACCATGCCGTAGAGGAATGTCCAGAACAGGACATAGGTGAAGAGGCCTCCGATGAGACCTCCTGTAAAGAGAGGTCTTCGCGACTTAAAATATTTGTTCCACCTCCTTCCCGCCTTGAGAATTAAGAGCAGGGAGAGCAGGATGGAGGCGAGCAGGTAGAAGATGAAGCCGTAGAGGCCGGTGAGGCCGAGGATGCCGGCCGTGGCCCCTGACAGCGCCGACACCGAGGTCCGGCAGTAATCCAGGACGGCGGCGTTGCCCCGCACAGCGGCCTCGCTGATGAACGGCGGCCCCTCCCGCTTGGCCACCACAGCGGCCATCGCACCCGCCCGGGCTCGGCCTCTGCTTTCTCGTGGAGCAACGCGGGGCTGCGGAAAGAACCAAGTTACAGGTGGCGCCCGGAGCGTGGCGAGTTGGGTTCGCGCCGCCCCTCCCCCTGGGGCTGCGGAGACTTCGCACCCCTCAGTCTCGGACCTTCGAAAGACGCTGAAAAGGCTGAGGACTCGGGGTTGCCGGCGGCACATCTGCATTTCCCGCCCAGACTCGCCCAGTTACCTGGAACCCGGCGGCAGACGCAGTAGCTCGACGCTCCCTCAGACAGCCTGTGGTAGGGATTCCCGCGGCGCCATCTTGCACTGGAGGATGCTGGGACGGCCCAGCCTGCGCAGTCGCCAGGAGCTCGCACCCGCCCTCTGGCGCATGCGCCGCGGGTGCCCCGAGCACGCTCCACCCCTCTCTCCGCTTTTCTATGCGCGCGCTGGGACTTCCGAAAGCCCGAGAGCGCTCCGGTCGGTGATTGGCTGGAGTGTCGTTAACTATTCATGAGGGGGCGGGCCGGGCTGGGCGGCCTTTGTTAACCAGAGAGGGCGAGGCCTTGGGGATTTTCGCTGCGGGCTTCACTGAGCGGTGCTTGGTTACCAGATTGGGGTCGAGATGTCCTACGTCCCGGGCCAGCCGGTCACCGCCGTGGTGGTGAGTGGTCTCGCGCGGGCTCCTCCTCGTCTTGGCTTGACCCCACTTTGCAGATAGGTAAACTGACACTCCAAACACGTTGACAAAGCGTCGAGCCCGGGTCTCCTGCAAACTCGCAGCCAGAGCTCCGGTTCCCGCTCTGCCGGAGCGGAGCCGCGGTCCTCCCCAGCCATGCAACAGAGATGGCTGGGACCCAAGCGCCTCCTGAGGAGCCGGGATCGAGGCCAGACCCCGCGCACCAACGCCGCCGCGTTGGGCTCCTCTCAGCCGGCCGGGGCAGGGAAGATTGAGGAGAAAGGCCCCTGCTGTGGGAATCTGGGAAAGCGCCCACTTCCCGGATCTGTGTCCCCAGCCGGGCAGCCGCGGGTGGCGGGCGCCGGCCCCGACGTCCATGAGTCGCAGCCTCTGGAATGAGGAAGTGCTTCCTCCGCTCCAGCCGGCGCCGCCGCCCAGAGGGAGACTTGCGGGGTGGAGGTGGTCGGGGCCAACATAGCAGCCCCCCCCCTCCCCTGCAGCCTTTCCTTCTCGGACCCATCGCCCCCCCGGTCCAGAGTGAAGCCTCATACAACTGGTTCGATCCTGCTCCGAACGTCCCCTGGAACCCCAGCCCTTGGGGCAAAGTCCAGGTCCCCTACCTGGCACTTGGGGCCTGAGGAGACCCTTTGGGGTCAGCTCAGGCCCCTGTCTCCTCCCTTGGCTGGTCTTGGGTGCCAAGTGCTATTAGAATAGGCAAAGGGAGGCTGGGACATTAGACCCAGATGCCAATGCCACAGCTGGATGGGGCCTGGAGGCCCACTCTGTGGCTGAGGTGGGGAAATTGAGTCCCAGAGAGAAGTCTGGTCATGCTCAGTCGTGTGAAGAAGCCCTCAGGAAGGAGCCAGGTCTCTGAGAAGAAATGCCTGCTGGACAGGGCACGGGTCAGGTGGAAGTCCCAGTCCTGGGGCCCTGGGACTGGCTGCAGTATCTCAGATGGGCGTGTTGGGGACTCCTGCAGTCAGGTGGTGTGACCAGGGAGCCACTGATAAAGCTGACACGTGAGGGTCAGCTTAGAGCACCAGCTCAGGCCTGGGCTAGGAGGAGACATTGTTGGACCTGCTGACAGCTGTCTTCAGCTTCACCCTGGCTGCACCAGCCTGCCTTCTCCAGCTCTCTAACTGCCCCAGAGAGAAGGGGTCAGGTTTGCTCCTTAGCTGGAAAAAAGGGGTGCAGGTGGGGAACCAGAGAGGGGCAGTAACCTGCCTGACCTCACCCAGCAAGTCAGTGACGGGGCCTTGTCTCCCAGTCCTAGAGCCTGTACTTCTTTCTGATCTTAAGGGTGAGTCAAAGGTGCGCAAAGGTGTGTGTCAGAGGAGGCAGAGGCAGGCTTGGAGGAGCGCACACGTTTGTGCATGAGGACCTAGGTCCAGTGGGCCTCAGGTGTCACGCTTCCCGCAACCCCCTTACTGCAGGTCATGACTGGTCCCCGGGCCTTCCTCAAAACTCTAGGACCATGACCTTCCAATTCTTCTCACACTAGGAACATGTCTGAATACGGTGGGTGGGGTCTGGCCTCTCCTTCTTGTGTCTTGGATCGGGGATGGGGGTGGAAGAGGCTCCTCCCTACCCTGTGCCCCCTCCCATGTAGTTAACATCTTGAGAATGTTAAAACTATTTTGGCCTCTCCTCTGAACTCTGGCTCCATAGACCGGTCTACCTTCTGAACACCTGCCTGGATGGCTGCTGGCTCTCCAGCTCAACATGCTTCTTCTCCTCTCGGGTCCCCATCTGGGAGATGGTTGTGTTCAGCCAGGCCAGGTGGCCAGCCAGGAGCTCGCCTTGGCTCCTTTCGGCCATGAACAGTCTGGAGTCTGTTGATCTCACTTCCTAAGTAGCTCATGTCCCCTGGCCTCCACATCCCACCTCTGTGAGACATCTGTTCCCCTACCGACTGCCTGAGTGGTCATTCTAGCATCACACCTGACCGTGATCTACCATCAGGCCCGACCCCAGCCCTACTCCCCAATTTCTGAGAGCTCCAGTGGGCCTAGCATCAAGGTCAGGTGGCCAAAATCCTGGTCAGCCCAATGCCTGGTGCTCCTTTGTGAAGCCCCTCAAGTCCAGATCAAGTCACCGTTTGCTTTGTGTTTTTCTTCTGTTAAAACTGTCAACTTTCGGGGTGGGGCAATCGGTCTGGCTCCCAGCATCTGGTGACTGGAGGGTGGCTGCTGAGGGCTTTGAAAGGAGCTTGGCACAGATGGGGACCGCAACCTCAGAGTATGGTGGGAGAGCCCTAGGCCCCTCCTCCACCTCCTCCACTGCACAAGAGCAGGGCCTGGGGCTTAGGGAGACGCCCCCTCCCTCTGGGCCAGTCTCCTGGGCCTGCACTCCCCGGCCTTCCTGACCTGGGCTCAGCCTCATCTCACCTCCCAGTTCGGGTCCTGCGCTGTACACTCCAGTCTCATGCATATGTATCCATAGCACCTTCAAGCCTCTGCTCCTGTTCCTTTGGCCATGACAGCCCTTCCTCCTTTCTGTGCAAGTTTGATCTCTGCTTTTCCCGAGCATCTCTGGGCTTGCCCTGACAGGGCTGGCTCAGCAATCTGAGCTGCCTCAGCAGTGTGCCTGCATTTTTTTTCAGGGCCTGACCTCTCCTGCCCTGTGTGGTCCCTCACCTGGGACAAAGGCCCTCCTTCAGAGCAGCCAAAGCACCCTGGCTCTTGGGCCAGGAGGGGCTTAGCATGTGTTGAGAAGGCTGGTGCCTGAGACAGAGGAAGCTGGGAGAGGTTGGGACTGGGGGTTGTGTGGGTGCGTTGATGTGGCTGAGTTATGAGTCTCAACCCCCCAGCCTCCCAGGCTGGTGACCAGCTGGATTCCTGCAGGAGGCCCTGGGCCCCATCCCCGTGGCATGGCTCTGAGCCTACCCAGCCGCCTGAGGCTGCTGCAGGGGACACAGACCACACATTTGCTCTCCATACCCACTCATCCCCAACTCGCTTTTTATCTTTGCCAGCAAAGAGTTGAAATTCACAAGTTGCGTCAAGGTGAGAACTTAATCCTGGGCTTCAGCATTGGAGGTGGAATTGACCAGGATCCCTCCCAGAATCCTTTCTCAGAAGATAAGACGGACAAGGTGAGGAGGACTAGGGTCTGGGGACCTCTCTGTGGGGCACAGAGGCCTGAGATGGTGGGTCTCTGCTTCCTGGGCCTTTGTGGAAGGAGCAGACCTCCTCTCTCTCAAACGGTCCTCTCTAAGAAGGTCCAAGAAATGATCTGGTGGGAATAAGTAGGGGTGGGCCTCCCAGCCCTCCCAGCCCTCCCAGCCCTCCCAGCACTAGGAAGGCCTGCTCAGACACAGCCCAGGAGGCTAGCAGCAGGGGCTGTAGCTTCCATGGGGCTACTCTACTTCCCCCTTGGCTGTTCGACACAGCTTGTGCTGGGGGATACTGGGTGCGGGACAGACAGACGGCTAGGAGTATGCCATGCTGGGCTTTGCTCTGTGGATAAGAGGCCAGTCCAGTGACCCCAGTGCTTGACTTGGGCTGTCTGTTTCCAGGGCATTTACGTCACACGGGTATCCGAAGGAGGCCCTGCGGAAATTGCTGGGCTGCAGATTGGGGACAAGATCATGCAGGTAACAGATGTCCCAAAGGAGGAAAAACAAGGTTTGGGCCAGAGGGTCTAAAGCACTTGGGGGTGGTGGGGCTGCCCCTGCCTGCCTCCCTGGGCACCTGGGAGAATAACCGAAGTCGTTTTGGAGCCCACACTGGCGTCGCCCCCAGAGGAAGCTGGCTCTCCGCTGTGTGTGCGTGTGAGGTGGTGCTTGGCATCCCCAGCTTGCGAGACCCAGGCCTCCCAAAGCCCGTCCTACTTTCAGATCCCAGAAGGCAGCGAGCTGAGGGGGGCTGTGTTCTCTCCCTGGGCCAGGTGAACGGCTGGGACATGACCATGGTCACACACGACCAGGCCCGGAAGCGGCTTACCAAGCGCTCGGAGGAGGTGGTGCGTCTGCTGGTGACGCGGCAGTCGCTGCAGAAGGCCGTGCAGCAGTCCATGCTGTCCTAGCAGCCGCCAGGGCCCCCGACTCGTGCCTGCCCGCCCTTTGTACGGCGACACCACTTCCACGCTCTGCCCCTCGTCCTGGCTTCTGCTCATTGCTGGGCCCCCGCCTAGAAGGGCAAGAGCTGGTCCCAGAGGTCTGACCTGCCTTCCCCTCTCCCACCACGGGCCCGAAGCTCTGGGACCAGCTCTCTCCCTTGGACACTGAGGACTGGAAACAAGGGCCTGCAGCCGAGTTGGAGTCAGTCCCCAATCTGTGACCAAGGCTTGGCCCCCAGACCCTGCTGCTGGGCCACAGCAGGCGAGCAGGGGCCCCCCCTTCCTGAGAGCACCATATAGCTGGGAAACGCAGGGCTGGGCACTGCCCCCGTGTCTTCGCTCCGCAGTGCCTGTGCCCCATGCTTTTCCCTGTGTTTCCCAGCGGGGACTTGACTCACTGCCAGAGACGCTACGAAAGTTTGTCCGGATGGAAGCCAGGCAGGCTCGCAGTTCACCCCATCGTACTCCCGCCCCTGCAAGGGGTACGGGCCTCCCCAGGGTTCACCTGCTTACAGGATTCAGATGAGGTTTGAGGCTGACATTTCAGGGCAGTTCTCAGGATTCCCATTTTCCTCTATGCCTTTGGGTTTAACCTTTGTATTTTTCTAATCACAACTTTGATACAAAGCGTTTTTATCTTACTCTTTGAAGATGCCAGTTCAACTTTTGAATTCGGCTAATTCACATCTGGGGATTACTCTTAGCAAGGGAACCAGCCTTGCTTTGGTTACTGTGGAAATGGGGCAGTAGGAAGCCACCCCACGTCTTGTGCCCAATAAACAGTGCTGGAATTCATTCATCAGAGGTCTTTGCTGAGACATGAGGTAGGGATATTTGGGGGTGAATTGTGAGAGAGCTTTGGTTGTAAGGCTGGTTGACTTGGCCCCTGCTGCTCTGGACAAAGCCCAACTAACCCCAAGGCCACTGATGCTGTGCTTGACCAGGGCTGCCCCCATGGGAATGTCTCGGAGTACTTTCACTGGAGCTGGGCCAGGAACCCCCAACTTCCCTCACGTAACCTAGCCTCAGCTCCTATTGGGGAGGGACCTCATGGACACCAAGGGAGAACATCCACCCGCTAAGACTCTTAAGAGTATTCAGTTTAGCACAGCCAGGGATGCAGCCCCAAGTGTTTCCAGGGTCTGTGATCTGAGGAGATGGGGGTGAGCTGGGGAGCACTGAGGCCTTTGCTTGGCCCAGCACTGGCTGCATTACCAGCTCTGGGAATTGTTGCCACTCATGGACCCACCTAGCACTGCCAAGGCAAATTTTTGCAATCTCCCATCTTTAAAGTGTGGTACCCAATCACAGACTGGGTGGCCCAAATAAAACAGGCATGTGGGCTTGGTCAAGCTGCAGTTTTCTGCTTTAGGGAAACAAGATCCTAAGTTTTTTGATACTTACACCTGGCTAGAGGATCTGGAAGACTTCCTCCCCCACCCTTCCCCCACGTGCCCTTAAAGACCTCATCCAACCCGTACTCACAACCACAGCCTGAGTGCCATGCCCTTGGTAACACAGACAGGGTCCCTGTGGGACCTACCTGGCCCTGAGCAGGTAGGCATCTTGTGCCACCCAACAGAGCTCCCCTGATGAAATGCCGGGTCGGCACACAGCCACCTTGGAATCAGCGAACTTCGAAATCCCACGCATTTCCTTACACGAGTGACTGAGGCTGTCTCCCTAAGCCCCAAGGACTTGGTTCTGAAGCCAACACCCCT
Organism: Balaenoptera borealis; assembly: GCF_965194805.1. Lineage (NCBI taxonomy): Eukaryota > Metazoa > Chordata > Mammalia > Artiodactyla > Balaenopteridae > Balaenoptera > Balaenoptera borealis. The sequence continues at coordinate 49,368,555 of NC_138879.1, read as the reverse complement.
GCCTCCTGCATCTGGCAAATGCTCAGTGTGCAAAGGAAATGAATCAGGTTTAATTAAGGACAGAGGCCCCTCATGTTGATCTCGTGGTTAACTATGACAGTGGATTGACAAGCTCATGGCATGTACAAGGCACGTCCTGGGACCCTCCCCTTCCCTCTCCTCCTCCAAAGGAAGGACAGCTGCTTGGTGTGGGAAAGGAGGGGCTTTGGGATCAGGTTGGGCCCACGAGGATTGTGTGAGGTGGTCTTAAGTCCTTATCTGAGGCTCCTGAACAGCCACAAATTGGTGAGTCTCAGGTAGGGGTCTGGGGAAAGTGAGGGAAGGGGGCCTGCCCTCCCCGTCAGGGGAGCTGTTTTCACCACCTGGCAAGTCTAACAGGCATCTAAGGCACAGACTGGTGTGTGTGTGTGTCCTGTACTCCAGACGCAGGGTAAGGAGCAGTTGGAGGGGCTTGGGGCCTGACTATGGGTAAGTGGAGATAGGCAGAAGCAGAAGAAAGTAAGCCACTCACTTCCAAAACATCCCTATGAAAAATCCAAAAGGGTCGTCAGTGTGATAAGGATCCAGAGTGTTGGATGTGAGCCGGGTTCTGAACCAATCTGTTGGGTACCTCAAGGCTCAGAAATACTGTTTCTTTACCAGAGCCTGGCCTGGGCCACCTGTGATTGCAGTCGTGGAAGTGGATTTACGTAGAATGAGTGTCAGGACAGTGAGCGCTCAGAGAATGCAGCCTTCAGAGGAGGGACCCCAAGGCCTAACCCCAAAGTCCTAGTCCCCCTGCCACCAGCACCAGCACCTTGGGTCTATTGGCCACGGCACCTGGCTGCTTGGTCTCTGAACACAGCAGTGGCAGCAAAGCGCCCTTGGCTCTCCCAGCTGCAAGGTCAGTCCTTCACGCTGCTCCCAGAAACACTGGTTGCTTGGGGCGAGGCCTTTGGCTCCAAGCTCAGTGCTCAATCCTGCCTGGGACGGCTGCCAGAAGCCCTGTGTGCTGCCCGAAGCCTTGAAGGAAATAGAGATGCAGCATCAAGATGCGGGAGGGCCAGATGCCTGGCCAGCAAGGCCTGGGAGGGGCTGAGACCTCTGGGGAGTCTGGGAGGGGCCGCCAGTGGCCTGGCCGTTCATCTCTGCACACAGTCAGGTGCCTATCCCAGAGGTAGGTTCCTCCCTGGCCTGGAAGAGTCCTGGACGAAGGCAGGCTGGTTCAAGTTTAAGGAGTTGGGCCTGAGGAAGAGAGCGCTTCTCCACATGGAGCCAGCCCGGCACTCCAGACGGCTTCTTCAGCCTTCCTGGTGGAAACTTGCCCACCAGGGCCCAGGGCCTGGGCTGTTTCCGCTGGGTCCCTAGGAGCTAGTTCAGCTGGTCATACCCTGGTTTCTTTCTGTACAAGCAGAAATGCTGGATGAAGAAGACAACATCGAAGAAGATGGAGAAGATGCCGAGGCCAAACTTGGTCGGGTCTCCAAAGATCAGCGTCCACTGGTCTGTTAGCAGCCAGAAGGGATGGGATTGGTTTTGGTTTTAGGTTGGCAGCTCCTGAAGCAGCTGGAGCACGTGGGGCTGCGGGGGGACGGGGGTGCTCATCTGCCCAGGAAACCACAAATCCTCTAGCTGCCAAAGCCCCGAGGTGAGCCTCACCTTGGGGGCTGGGACTGGCTAGGATTCCCCGAGTCGGGGAGGGGTGGTTTCCGGGAAGCCCGGCCCCGCCCTGTGCCTCTAGCCCGCCAAGTAGGCGGGCCTGCCAGCTGACTCACCGTTGTTGTAGGACTGGAGGAACATCTGCAGGAGGCTGAAGCTGCCCCCAGTGAAGTCCAGAAGCACGTTGCCAATGCTCCAGCCCTCGGTGCTTTTGTAGTAAAAGTTCAAGTAGGCCTGGGCCAGACAGACGGAGGGCGGTGAGGGGGCTGAGTGGCGGCCTCCTGCACCTCGTGACCACCGCTCCAAACAAGAGCGGCTCTCATTCCTCCCACTCATGCGCTTGGACCTCAGCTCCAAAAACACAATGACCTCTGGGCTCCGACAAGCCTCGGCTGAGGGCACGGTGTGGGCGGGTCCTGGGGTGGCTGAGGGCACGGTGTGGGCGGGTCCTGGGGTGCAGAGCCCTCCTCCTCCTTCCCTCGCACCTCCCAACCCCGGCAGAGGGATGGGGAGCTGCTGCCCTCCATCCTCTTCAGCCCTCCCTATCCTGGCTTTCCAGCAACTCTGAGTTTTCTACTCACCTTCAAATGGAGAATCTCCCCAAACTCAGCCTGGACTGAATTCATGTTGTGCTTATGAACATGGCCTGGGAGTCCGATGGCCTGGTTTGGAATCCCAGCTCCACCATCGGAGGAGCTATGTTACCCTGGGAGAGTTACTTGAGTTCTCCCAGCCTTAGTCTCCCCATCTGCAGAGTGGACTTAACTCCCTCCTCAGCCCTGGTTGGGCTCTGGGGCCTCCACCTCGGGCTTCCCAGGTTCAGCCCACTTGCACATCGCCCCTCTTCCTGCTGCCAGTGCCCTCTGGGCTTCTCTGACCGTTGACCTCCCTTCCCACCACCTGGGGGGACGGCTTGGCCTCTGTAGTGGTCCTCTCCCAGTTAGCCACCTGTCAGTTCCCCTTCTTTGCCCTCTCCCACCCTCTTCTGTATTTGCTGCCACCTCTCCAGTTCTGGACGGTTCCAAACATCTCGAACTGGGGCTCCTGCCTCCCAGGTTTCCCAGGCCCGAGCCTTCCCACGCTCAGGGACTGAGGCCCCACTTCCCCCAAAGCCTCCCCCCGACTCTGAAGCCGCCTTCCCAAGCACCCCGGGACCTGGCCCCGCCTTCCTGGCTGCACAGTGCTCGGCCGGCAAGGTCTTCTCTGCCTGTGCCTTTGTGCAGGCTGCCCCGGCCTGGGGCGCCCCTTCTCTCTTGTCCACAGAACCGAGTCCTGCTCATCCTTAAGCGGATGGCTCTGTCTCCATGCCCTCCAGAGTACTGGCCCTGACTCTGGCCAAAATGCTCTCCTTCCTGGGCCCATGCAACACAAGGTTCCCTGTGCTGGGAAGGCGAGTTAAACGCGAGGGCCTAGATGCAGCCTACAGTTGGCAGTTCTTCTACACCTGACCCTCTCCCGGGCCATTCCGCCTGCGGGGCAAGCTGTGTTTGACTATTAAGCTGTGTCTGACCCAGCTCTGAATAGGACTGTTTGAGTACTCGAGGGAGGGTGCTGAGGGCTCACAACGAGGACCCTGAATGGTGGTGGGCTCCCCCCTCCCACCTCATCTTCCTGCTGTGGCTCATCAGGGTCATCAGTTGGTGGTAACGGGTGGCGGTGGTAGGGTGGGGGGCAAAGCTTAAGTCATTAGAAAGGTGGGGCTGGAGAGAGATGGGAGTGACCTGCACGACCCTTGACTCTCAGAGCTGAGTGTGAGTCAGAGAAGCGGCCACTGACTTCCCTGTGGGATTCCCAGCCCCTGGGAAGAGCAGGTAGTGGTCACAGCCGGTTTTCCGTGAGGCCCCCCTCCTGCTGGGCTTGCCGGCCTCCTCCCTGTAGCTTTCCATCCACATCTCACCCCGGCCAGAAGCTGCCCCAAGGGAGCCGGGTCCAGGGTCTGTGTCTCATCCCTCTCATGCTAACGGCCAGACCCTGGTGGTACCTGTGGAAAAGGCGGGTAGACCCTGGAGGTACCTGTGGAAAATACTTGACCAGCGTCACCGCCAGCTTGATGTAGGAGAAGCAGAAGAGAAACTGCAGCCACGTGGTGGCCCTAACCGCGGCCATGATCAGGGCGATGAGTGTGAAGAGCCAGGAGAGCACGAGGAAGCTGATGGCCAGCCAGGACACCCGCTGGTTGCCTCGCTGAGGATGAGATGGGGAAGGGGAAGGGGTGGGTGGGGTGCAAAGAGGCCAGCACCAACCGCACCTTGTCACTATCAGGGTCTCTGGTTCCATCCTCTTGGACTTGAAGAGCCCGTTTGCTTCTTGTTCCCATGTTGCAGAGCGGGGTCCCTCAGAGCCCACCAGGAGTGAAGGGTGCTGGGGACATGGCCCCCATCACGTTGGAGGCCTGGCACCTCATCTCGGCCCAGGCTCCTTCCACGACCCGAGGGAGCCTGATTGGCTCTGGAATCTCTTTCCCAAAAGCAACCCTCCCTCATCTAACCTTCTCAGCAAAGGGTAAGAAAACCTAGAAGATTCGTGAAGGTGGGGGCCAAGCAGCTCTGGCTGGCCTGGTGTGTGGGAAGAGAACTCCCCAGGGGAAGTGGTGCACCCACAGGGAAGTGAAAGGAAACGGTAGCATCAGTGATGCCCTGAAATACGCACTCACGAACGACGTCCTTCCCTGCTGAGACAGCAGACGGCCCTCCAGCAACACAGCTGGGCCCGGGCTCCTCAGCCCAGCCCCCAGAGCCCCCCAGGACCTCTCCTGCTCCCTCCACTGCCACCCTGGCCACCCCCACCTGCTCACGGTCCCTCTCGCTGCTCCCTGGCCTTCACAGTTCTGTCCGCCGGCTGGGGTGCCCCACCTGGCCCTCTTCCCCATCGCCATGGGAACTTCATTCATCCCACGGACCACAACTCAGTGCCCTCTTTCCCCCTCCTCCCTGGCTGAGTCGTGGGGCCCACGAGCTGCCTGTGCTCTCCCTGCCCGCTCAGCTCTCAGCCTGCTGGGTCATACTGCCTCCCTCTGTGTCCCTCACCCCAGACCTGGGGCGGCCTGAGGACTTGGGCTTACGGGGTGTTCCCTGTGCCCAGCATGGGGTCTGGATAATAGGCCAGCAGATGTGAGTGAACGGACACATTTCCCTTCTGGGGGTTTCCATGTCTCCTGTAAAACGGCAGGTATGGGCAGCACGTGCTGCTGGGTGTTGGCCTGGGCAGCGCAGGCTGCGGCGGGTGCCAGGGTCACTGCTCACCTCGTACAGGAAGCACTGCACCATGATAACCAGGGTGAGGGCGACCGCGTGCAGGCTGAAGAAGACGTCATTACTGTCCACGGGGTTCACGCCATTGGGGTATTTGAGGAGAAACTGCTCCTGTTTGGGAGTGGGGAGAAGCTGGGGGGTGAGGGGTGGCCAGACCACCGGACAGCTCTGCCTGGGTTCCGGGGGCGAGCAGGGCCATACCTTGATGGAGGGCACCCAGAGGAGGCCGATGTTGAACACGCTGTAGGCCACGAAGCCCATCAGGTTCAGGGCCACGAAGTCAAAGCTCAGACCCACGACACTGAGGAGGGGGCGGGGGGACGGGGAGACAAAGCAGAGCAGGGGGTGACACTGGGGGCCGCTGGGGGCTGGAGGGGACAGAGCTCCCAGCACACAGGAAGGAGGGCCTGGCTCCCTCAAGGAGCGCACAGTCCTCAGGTCCCCTTCCATGCCACCCCCAGTGCCACCGAACCCCACCCTCCTGGGATTGTCTGGAGGCTTCCTGCAGAGAGGAAGCGCCTCCCTCCCTGGTTCCCAGCTCAGCAGCCCCTCAGAGGCCCACGTTCCTTGGTGGCCTAGGTGTCCTTGGTGCATGAAGCCTGGGCCCTTGTCTTTAAAATCAAGGTGGGCCAGCTTTCGTCTCCGAGGCCGAAGGATCCAACTCCTGCACTGGGGCACAACTTGACACAAATTCCTCCAGGGCTGCGTGGACCAGGAGCACAGCAGATTCAGGTGGGCTCCTCCCACCCAGCCCCTTCTCCGCTTCAACCGAAAAGCCCCATTTTGTTGCTTTTGCAGGGAGGGGCTGAATTGCACAAGAGACCAAATGCCCAGCACTGCAAGTCCTACACAGGCGCTTAGAACTTTCACATCAGACCACTTTTAAGAAAGGACAGGAAGAAAGAAGAGCAGAGGGGTAAGTCAGAACCCAGGCTGCCCACAGCCTCGTTGGAATGCCCGTCCTACTGGACCCAGGTGAAGCTGCACGTGAAGCTCCATAGGTTACCTTTTCCGCCTCCAGTTGGTGATCACCTGCGGGTAGAAGGAGATGGACCAGGCCACAAAGTAGATCCAGCCGATCACCTGGTTTATGATGCTGACGACATTGCTGTGGATCACGGAGAAGCGTATCCTTGGGCTGGAGAGAATGTGGGGACCGGGATGAGCTGGGGCTGGACTTCTGGAGGAAACCCCACGTGCCAGCACCATCCCCCTTCTCATCATTTAGGGCCCACATGGGCGGAGGCCAGCCTACCTGGTCTGGTTGGAGTGATTTCCGTGCAGATAAGTGGTAACTTGTCCAACATTTTGAGATGTCACTTGAAAAGAGGAATTTGTCACGCCGGGAGGGACCACAACCTGTTAGGAAAACTGAATCAGGTCCAGCACCCCGTAGTTACTGGGACCCCAGCTCCAGGCCATGCACTAGGGAATGGAGGGACAGGTCACACACAGCCCCTGCCTTCTAGGAGCTTCCTAACAGGAGGGAGAAATGTTGGACTAATCAGCCAGCTGGAACCCCCACACATCAGTGTCAGACTTTCTGAGCAGGAGGGCCCTGCCCTCAGGCCCTCCCCTGGCTTATCTCTGAGGGATGGTGGGAGGGCCCTCTTCATCTCACTAGCCATTCGATCTCAGGCAAGTTATTTGAGCTCCGATCTTGGTTTGCTTATCTGTAAAAGGGGATAACACAAGTGTCTACCTTACAGGGTTGCTCTGAACGACATAACGTCCATAAAGCTTACGGCACCGAGCCTGACACGCAGCAAGCTGTGAAGTGTTTACCATCACTACTACCCTACGATGACTGCTATTACCTCTACTTCCGTTACTACGGACTGCTCTTCCAGATCCACAGAGGGATGTCTGCCCCACGCCCAGCCTAGCTGCCAAGCGACAAAACAGAAGAGGTGCACACACCAGACGCCCGGCAGCGAGAACATCCTTACCCTCATTTCTGCCCAATTTCATCGAAAGCTCTGCTCCAGGAAACAGTACGTGGAGGCCTACCTGCAACTTCTGACCTCCCAATCATGCTTCCTGACGCTCTCAAATCCCAAGTGTGGCAGGGAGCGGGTTATACCTTCACTGAACCACACTGTGCCCCTGCCCCCATCTCTTTGTTCCCTGGATGATGCTTCAGGCCCTGCCTTCCACCCATGTTGTGGGCACCGTGAGGATGCGGCTCACTGGACTGCAGTGGCTTCTTCAGGGACCCTTGAACACTGTCTTTCTGCTCTTATCCCCAGAAATCAGGGGGCTTTGGCAGGACAATTGAAATGGTGTAAGTGGCTGCTGCAAAGCCTGGGATCCAATTCGTGGCCAATGTCTTGTGAGCTACATCTTCATGACACGTACTACTCTTGGCTCTTTTACTTTCCCATCCTCATTTGTTCTTATTTTTAGCAGATTTTCCTGGCAACTGTTGTTTGCATATTTCTAAGTGGCCACCAGGTCCCTTCTAGAACTAGGTAAGAGGAAAATCTTCCAATTGGAAATTAACTGATACAAGGCAGAATGAAATCATAACAATTGCTTTTAATTTTTGTATTAATTAATTTTTAGTTTTGGCTGCGTTGGGTCTTCGTTGCTGCACGTGGGCTTTCTCTAGTTGTGTCGGCGGGCTTCTCATTGTGGTGGCTTCTCTTGTTGCAGAGCACGGGTTCTAGGCGTGCAGGCTCAGTAGTTGTGGTGCATGGGCTTAGCTGCTCTGTGGCATGTGGGATCTTCCTGGACCAGGGCTCGAACCCGTGTCCCCTGCATTGGCAGGCGGATTCCTAACCACTGCTCCACCAGGGAAGTCCTGCTTTTAATTTTTTTAATCAATAAACTTTATCTTTTAGAGCAGTTTTAGGTCCACAGCAAAATGTATTGCTATCTTTTTTCTGAGTGCTTTCTTTCTATGTGCCACCTGCAATCCTAGACATTTCATACTTGCTAGTGCTTTTAATCCTCACAGCCCTGTCAAGGAGACATTATTAACCTTCTGTCCACAGATGAGGAAACTGAGATGTGTCGGGGTGATGTACCTCACCTGTGGCTCACAGGACAGGCTCCTAGACTGCCTGCCTGACCCCCAAGTTCTACCCAGTGGTTTCCAAAGGCACAGGGAGTAGACAGGAGAAGTTAGAGAAAGGGATGGGTCAGGGAGGCATGAGCCTGGAAGAGTGGGTTGGTGCCCAGATAGGTCATTCTACAAACGGATCTGCCATTAAGCTAAAAAAAATAAAAATAAAAAAACTGAACTAGGGACTTTCCTGGTGGCACAGTGGTTAAGAACCTGCTAACGCGGGAGACATGGGTTCGAACCCTGGTCCGGGAAGATCCCACATGCCATGGAGCAACTAAGCTCGTTCACCGCAGGTACTGAGCCTGCGCTCTAGAGCCCGCGCGCCACAACTACCGAAGCCCGTGTGCCTAGAGCCCGTTCTCCACAACAAGAGAAGCCACCGCAATGAGAAGCCCGCACACCACAACGAAGAGTAGCCCCCGCTTGCCACAACTAGGGAAAGCCCGTGCACAGCAACGAAGACCCAACGCAGCCAAAAATAAATAAATAAATAAATAAAATTAAATAAAATTCTTAAAAAAAAAATTGAACTATAACATATGTGCAGAAAAGTGCACCCAGCACCCAGATCAAGAAATGGAACATTTCCAGACCCCAGAAGCCGTGTTCTGTTCCCTTTTGGTCACCGCTGATCCCAAAAGGAAACTACTTTTTTTTTTTTTTTTTTTACTATAGGAGTATTTTATTTATTTATTTATTTGTACAGCAGGTTCTTATTAGTTATCTATCTTATACATATTAGTGTGTACATGTCAATCCCAATTCATCCCCCCACCCCCGCCCCCGCTTTCCCCCCTTGGTGTCCATATGTTTATTCTCTACATGTGTGTCTCTATTTCTGCCTTGCAAACCAGTTGGGAAACCACTCTTCTAACACCATAGATTTGCTTTGTCTGTGTTTGCACTTTACACACAAAGAATCATACAGTCCAGGCTTTTTTTTTTTTTTGGCTTAATGTTATGCTTGACTTTCACTTATTTTTAAAAGATTAATCTTTCCCTTAGATGTTTGGCCCTTAAACTAAGTGATCAGCGTCCATTCCTCAGAGTCTAAATTTGATCTGTGGATCAAGCCAGACCTCTGAGGGCTAAGTACCACAACCTGCTCTTAGAACCAACGGCTTTTCTTACCCTGCAGCAGGCCTCACACCCCGGGGAAGGAGGGGGAAGTTGTGGGAAATGGCCCTGTCTATGAGATGAGACTCCCCTCTCACTCAGGTCCTTTAGGTAGACGCTCTTTAACTGATCATGAGTCAATACTGTTTGCTTGCTAGAGGGCTCAGAGCTGATTTGCAGCTCATTTCTACGACCACACAGGGCCTCATGCTGAACCTCACCGCTATCAATTTCATCCCTGTGTTCATCTTGTCTGGTTTATTTTTTCCCCCTACTGATTTGTTTTAAAATCAGGTTGATTGGTAATTGGCTCAAAACCTTGGTAAGGTGGAAGCAGGGTATGTATTAACAGATAAATGTATAAAGACTATAAATAGTCATCACTATTATATCAGACAGCCTCTGGCACTGGTTTTTGGAAATAACACTCATCCAATGGGATCTCAGAACAGTGCTTTGCAAACTTTAATGTGGACCCAAATCATCTGGGGAATCTTGCTTATATGCAGATTTTTAATCAGTAGGTCTGGGATAGGGCATTTCTAAAAAGTTTTAGCGGGGAGGGATAAATTAGGAGTTTGGGATTAACATATACACACTATTATATATAAAATAGATAACCAACAAGGACCTACTGTGTAACACAGGGAATTACGTTCAATATTTTGTAATAACCTATAAGGGAAAAGAATCTGAAAAAGTATACATAAAAAAATATATATACATATGTGTATGTATAACTGAATCACTTTGCTGTACACCTGAAACTAATATAACATTGTAAATCAACTATACTTCAATTAAAAAGAAAAGATTTTAAAGCAGAGACAATGCTTCTAGTCCGTGGACGCTCTTTGAGCAGCAATGTCTTAAAAAATCATATTAAGAATTTCTTCTACATTCTCAGAACCATTTCTGCCTCAGATTTCTTACCATCACCTTCCTAATTCCATCTACATAGCATAAAACGTCCATCCTCAAAGAGACTAACAAAGCCCAAATCTGAGATTTCTAGAATAATAGGAGAGGGGCAGCCCACGGTATAAAAACAAGGTGGCCTATTTACACAAGCACTTAGTTAAAATGTGTTTGGTTATCCAGTAATTTTCTGCCCATCAGTTATGATTCATTACTTACTTCATCAGGGAGCTGAAGGATAGTAACGTTTTTTGAACGAAATGTGATTTCAAAAGTGATCACCAAGGTTGCATTTAAAGGACGCCTGTGGAGAACAAGAGTCTGGTTACTGCTGAGAAGTTGTACTCTGTGAGATCTCAACCAGCCCTCTGGATTTCACAGCAGGCCTCTCATTTCTCAAGCAATTAGGGTGAGGCACTACTATGTGCTTGGCCCTGGGGGGTTGAGAGGTGGGGTCCCTGTGGCCAGTGAGAACACGAGGTGGGAAACTGGCTGTGAATGCCACATGAGGTGTCCAGAGGCCGACAGGACCATAGCATCTGCTCTGGTGGGAAAGGCTGCTGAGAAGGGTCAGGTAGCAGGGAGCAGCACCCCCAGAAAGCAGTGAGATATGTCTGAGTGGGAGCAGCCCACAGGGACCTCAAGTCTGGGCTTAGAGGCCTGGAGTTAATTTGGAAGGCAGTGGAAAGCCGCTTAAGGATTCTGCAGAGGGGAGAGTTGTGCTGAGGGGGTGATGTGTCAGATTTACAAGGTGTCGATGTGCAGAAGTGGCAGGATCTGGGGATGGAATGCGGGTCTGTTAGGGAGTCTTGGTCCCAAAGCTTTGGTTTGAGATCAGACATCCCAGGAGAGGTGAGGAAAAGGGAGAAGGGTAAAGAGAAGAAAATAACAGCGTTCCAGATCTTCATCTTGGGGAATCCTCATGGCTGGGAGGCAAGAGTTGGGCAAAGCAGGGAAGGATACAGAGGAGGTAGGCTCTCTGGCACGGTCTGGACTAGGTCGGCGCCCTCGTGCGGGAACCAGCAGAGAGCAGCTAGAGAGACTCTCAGACAAGGCTGAGCAGGAGGGCTGCACAGTGGGATCCACCCAATGCAGTTGGATGTGATCTCAGAAGCACTGCCAAGCGACTTCGCTCCTTGGCCCCAACCTTCAGGGCTCTCTTCAAATACTTCGAACCTTGGAAAGGACCACTTGGAAGTCTGGCATCAACTGCTGGTCACTCAAGGACTCTTCTCAGCTGGGGAAAAGGCTCACGTGTCATCCTCCTCCCACTGGAAGCAAGGATTCAGTGGTTGGGGAGAGAGAGGCTTTGGGACCTCGGTCTGCAGCCTAGGGCCGCTGCCTTTCTTTCCCTGGCTTGTCTTAAAGTGAAGAGGCAAGGGCATCACACTTAAAATATGAACAGACTTGAGCCGGGGGTCAGCCCTGACCCAGCTGTGGGGCAAACGAGCTGAGGGCTGAGGACAAAGCTGGGCCTGGGAACTTACGGGAGGGAGATGCTGACATTGGTGGAGCTTCCATTTTCCAGCTTCACGGTGGGAGGAACAGAGAAGTTGACCGTGGACTCTGGAACGACCCAAATCAGTGGCATGAGTCGTGAGGTCAGAGAACTCAGGCCCACTGAGACGCTGGGTGGAGGGCCCCTGACACTTGAACTTGTGAAGTCTGATTTATAACCACCTCTATTCCCTAGGCAAAGACTCTGAGATTCTGAGGGGCTGAGTGAGTGACGGGCCTGGAAATGCCCTTGTTATGCTCTTTCCCCTCCTGCTGCCAGAAACAGAGGGAGACACAGGCCTGAGCAGGAGATGCTGTAGCTTCCTCCTCCCCCACCGATGAGCTCTGAGGGTCTGTAGGAGTCACCCAGAAATAGAAACCATGGAGCCCAAAACCTGGTCCCAGTTTTTGGCCTAACTGGCCCAAAGGAAATCAAGCCACAATCTGGGACTGGAACACGTGGGCTTAAACCACCTCTTCAGATGGAAAGCACAATGGTTTCCTCTGTTCATGGAGCTAAACTGGCCCTGCAGAACCGGTCCTGTCCCTTCCTGTAGTCTCAGAGAGACACCTGGGGCCCAGCTAACCTGTTTCTAAAGAACTGCCTTTGGGCTCCTGTACAAACCCAGCTCACCCCATTCATTGATCCCCTTCTGGAGGCTGACTCTGCTGGGGACTCGGGAGAGACTGGTGAACAGTACACAGTTTCACTATTGCAGATTTCTTCTTGGCATTAAGATGCTAACGCAGGAGGTAGACAGATAGGCCTCGGGGGTGAGGGAGGAAGGTTTGGGAAGCCAAACACTCCAGGGCAACTTGGCCACAGACCAGGAGTGAGTTAGCTTCTCTCTGACCTCTTCCTGTGTTCTCTGGGCGGCCCCCGCGCCCCAGGTGTTTTCAATGCCCCAGGCACGCATCTACTTCACCTCCCTCACCTGAGGGCCTTTGCAGCATAAGGTGTGATCATGAATCTAGACTGGGCTGGGAAGGGGGTCCACAGGGGAAAGCAGGTGCTCAGTTTGATGAAGATGGTCCTTGTCAGGGTAGGGGCTACAGGTGGGGCCCAGGTCTCCTTCTCCCTCCAGGTCTCCCCAGACCCCTCAAAGGCAGAGACGAAGAACTGAAATTTTAGATGCTCAGGTTGGAAGGAAACTTAAAAGTTCCCTAATTCAACCTCCACTGTCTGAGCCCCTTCTCAGTACTCCTCCCTAGCAGTTTCTCTTCCTCTGTCCGGACACCTCGGCGGGAGCGGGGGAGGGGAGGGGGGCGCGGAGAGTAACCTCATCTCCTCCAAGGGAACCTGCCAGCCTGAAACTTGCACTCCGGGGCCTGGCTCTGTGACCGGGGACCTCAGACCCTACCTGAGCCGCCTTGTCCAGGCTGGCCTGCAGGTGCCTGCGAGTCTCCAAGCTGATTCCCACAGTCCGTTGCAGTCCCCACCCTGGCCCTTGGGAGGCCAAGCTGCTCAGAGCAGAGGAGGATGGTCCCCGCCCTCCACCCCCTCCTTAGGTGTATCCTTGGGGCCTGGAGGCAGCTCTGCCCCTCCTTGTTCACACTCACCCCTCTCATACCAGCCCGAGGCTCTATTCTGGGCTGCACAGCTGAGGTAGGAGGACTTAAAGGTCCCTGCTATTCCTTTCTACCTAGAGCCTGAGGACCACATCAGATAAGCAAGACCCCGCCCAGGACAGGGCTACTGAAAGTGATGCCAGGTAGCCACCCACGTTCTGGGTCCCTGGGGCTCTGCTGGGACTGCGGTCAGGGTCAGTGGGAGATCCGCATGGCCTTGACTCTTCCAGACTTTGCATTTCAAAAGAGGAGGTTGTGAGCTCTCAGAGAACCAGGTCAGCGTTCAACCACTTCCCCTCACTTAGCCCCAAGGAAGATGGCAGCACTCAGCAGCTGTGTGACCGAGAGTAAGGTACTTAACCTCACTGAGCCTCCACTTCCTCACGTGTGAGATGGAGAGCACAGCACTACCTCCCTCCCAGGGGCACTGTGAAGATAAAGCGTGGTGAAGTCTGTGATGCAATTTCCACACAGCTTGAGTGCGAAATAATTGCTGGTGACTATTCTTATCACCATGTAAACCCTGCAGGACATTTTTTAGCCCAAGACGGGAGGCAGTTAGGAAGCTGGCATCATATCATATCCTGGGAAAGCATGTTTTAAAGTTTGCCCCAGGGCAGGAGTCTCTGGACACCACATCCGAATAACCAAATGAGTTTTGGTGAGACTACCTGAAGGTTCCCCCAAGGAGAGTCTTTGCATTTTAAAAACTAATCCTTATTGGCACATCTCCCACTATGCCTCCCACCCCACACCAGCCACTCTGCTGTACTGTGAACTCCCATTCTCTAATTACTGCAACAGTGAGAGACGGGCAACGTGATCCCTATTTCGGATAGAAGAAAGTGGAGAATCCCATGAGGACAAGTGTCCTGCTCACACAGCTCAGAAACGGTAGAGGCAAGATTTAAACCTAGGCTGGCCTGGTCCAGAGCGCAAGTCCTTGCCACTAGGTGGCAGCACCTCAAGATTCCCCCCAAAGAAGTCAGGGGCAAAAAACTCTGAAGGCAAATGATCTCATCATTGGTCCTCTATTACCACTCCCGAAAGCAGAGACAAGACAGGCACAGCACAATGAGGTCAGAAACCTAATTCCAGTTACTTGATTTTATGGTGGCTCCGACTATTCTCTTATGACATTCAGGAAGAAGGGCAAAGTGATACAATGGAGCAGGGGTCCTATTCGGGTCCCATCCTTGTTACTTTGTAGCTGTGTGACTTTGGGAGAGACTTCTGCCCTCTCTGGGCCTAAGTCAGCCCTCTGTATAATCGAGTGGTGGCAGTTGGATTTGTTCTTCTTTCCTAGGGCAATGCATTAGCATGACTAATAGAGCTTTATTTAAAGCGGGCCAAGTGTACACACTTTTGGGCCTTAATCCCAGACAATATGATCCGGCAGGTCTGGAGTGGGGCTCTGGCATTCGTACGGAAGAACACCGGACTCCACGGTGTTCTTTCTTTCTTGGAAGAAACCTCTTCTTTCTCGGAAATTGCTTACCCACAAGGTGTGACTACAAGGTGACATGACTGATTGTTTAACAAACTTGGAAGAGCTGATCAGATGACCCGTGTTTTCTCAGAGACTCAAGAGGCCAAATAACTGGAGCAGTGCACCCACTGAGCGTGGCTCTTGGGAAGCTTTGGCAAGGGTTTGCATAGTTTGTATAAGGTTAATTTGGAAACTTTAGTTGGGGGTTTTAAGATGTATTTGATTTGTTTTTGGCTGCGCTGCAAGGCTTGTGGGATCTTAGTTCCCTGACCGGGGATTGAACCTGGGCCAGTGAAAGCAGTGAAAGCACCGAGTCTTAACCACTGGACTGCCAGGGAATTCCCAAGATGTATTTGATTTTTGACAACAGCCAGATGATCAAAATAATGGGCCTGGTGTCCTTGGAGGCTCTACACAGCTTTTCGTGGAAGGAATTTCAGCAATGTTTGGGCAGTGGAGAATTGATGGAATGATATAGGCCTCTGAGGGCCCTGCTCTGAAGGTCAAGCCTCACAAGGATGCACAAACGCTGACGTGTTTTTCGACAAGCAGCCTGAATTCTGTGAGGGCCCTAGCCCTGCTTCACCCTGCTTCCTCGGTCCCTGTCTAAGGGCAGAGCTTTCTCATCGTACCAGGGGAAGCCGGGCAGGCTCCGCAGGTGCCTACGGCTTGGCGGAACCAGGTGCAACGAGGTGACCACCTCACCTGCTTCTGCAGCATCTCCCAGGACCCATAACTCCCTCCGTGAGGTCCACAGGGTGGGAACACAAGCTCTTCTCTACAGATATTATCCCAGATTTTCGGAGCTCCACAGTTTGATGTTGGTGATACAGAAAAGGGAACAGGGGCCCCGGGGCAGAAGGCTAATTATCTGTGGAACCATCTGGCTCCCTGTAAAACTCCTCGACTCCAGACCTCGGTCTGCTCCACTCACTGGGTACCCACCTAGCCAAGGGGCAGGCAGACACATGCAATCTGGATGGTCCTGAACTTGTGGCGGCAAACAAGTCAGGCTACTTACTCCATTTCCCTCTTTATCCATTTCTAAACTTACCACATTTCTCTATGAGCTTCAGGGGAAAAAGGATAAAAATAACCAGCCACCTCCTTATCATGTTCCTCGATTTCAGTGAACTAGGAAGAAAAACAAACAGCAAGAGAAGTTCAGGTTAAAGTTGGATTAGCTCAGCAACAAGAGGACAATAAGCCACCTGGAACCATGGCACAGACAGTTCATAAGGGACTTTCACTTCACACCTGTGACTTCAATGGGCTTTGTATCACCAGCTTGGAGAAGGGGACCCCAGGGAGGACTTATCTTTCTTTGACATGTGGGGAAATGGGCTCAGAGAGGCTAAGTGGGTTGTGTAAGGTCCCACCCTGAGGAAGTGGACAAATGCTGAATTTTTCCCTCTTCAACTGCTTTGTGCAACCTAGTAAACAGAAAGAAAGAATGCAACCTTATTGGCTGGGGGTTCTTTTTTCCAGAAGATATTAAAACTGTGGTCAGATATTTGACTTCGTGAACCTATAAACCTTAAGGAAATTAACTTCATTTCCTGTCCTGGGATAAGCGTCTATGGGTTAATGCCACCAACCGACCCTTGATTAGGACTTTTTTGTTTGACAAGTGTCACTTCTCTGGGACCAGCAGGGATCATTCACAAAGGGGACCCAGTGTGGGACAAGCCCCAGATCAGCCCCGTAGCAGCTCATTGGTTAAGTGAAGGAGATGGGTTGCTGCGTACCCATAACCCCCACACACAACAGGTGAACCAAGGGTCAGGATGGGGCAGGTGAGCGTAAATATCTGTAACTTGGTTTCCACATGCTGCTTCAGTGTACAGTGCTCTGCCCCACCACCTGTGACAGCCTCTGGGGATTCCTGCAAACTGTTGGAGAGCCATGAGGTCTGTGTGGAAACATCCCTGCCCCCGCTCTGGTTTCAGTTTCCCCAAAAGGCCTCAAGAACCCTCCTGATACTCCCCTTCCTCAAAAAAGTCTCCCTGACTGCTTCAGCCTGCCTGACCTCCACTGCCCCTCCGTCTCCTCCAGGGGCCTCTCCGCCTGCTGCAGCTCCCCCGATCACTGGGTCTTATCTCAGGAGCTTTCCCACCTGCCGGCACCCATCTCCCCACTCTCTGGCCTCCTCTGGGGGCCTTGCCCTTGGCGCTGTACCCCTGTGCTCTCTGCCCCTCTGCTTTCTGTACCCTGACCTGCGGGAAATTGCTCTCCTGTGTACGTGGAATGACCCCCCTCTCATTCTTGCCACTCTCTGCTCTTCACACTTGCTGATGTCCTCAAGCTCAGGATTCACTTTGTTCCCCAGGGCAGAGTCTGGGTTTTCCTTGAGAACTCAGGCGCAGAATCAGGCCTAACCGGCTCCTCTCTCATTCCACGAGATTGGAATGTAGACTGAGGAACTCAAACTCTTGGACAGCAGAAGTTCCCTGGTCCCAGACGCTGACACACTTTGGAGGAACGACATTACGACAGATATAATGAACTTGAGAGATATGTGCTCGATTACAATGTTTCAAAAAGATCAGGTTAAAATTATACACAGGGACTTCCCTAGTGGTCCAGTGGGTAAGACTGCGCACTCCCAATGCAGGGGGCCCGGGTTTGATCCCTGGCAGGGGAACTAGATTCCGCATGCACGCTGCAACTAACAGTCCACATGCCGCAACTAAAGATCCCGCGTGCCACAACTAAGACCTGGCACAGCATGCATGCATGCATGCATAAATAAATAAAATATTAAAAATTATAATTATACACAAAAACTAGTGTTTTGTGAATGCTACGAGGTAGAAGTGGAGAATTTCACCACAGTAGGCTCTGTCTGGTATGCTGCTCTTCCTGTGTAAGTTCTATTGATATACTCTCGGCCTCACTCAGACGCCACCTGCTTCGAGAAGCCTCCCACTCCCAATCCCCTCCCAGGGGCAACCTGGGGTCAGGGGTTTCCTGTGGTAGCTCCACTTGGTCAGGTATCCAGTTAATCCTGTCACCCGTTGTACAACCTGGAACTCCCTGGATCTTCTTCTCTTGGAGAAGTAAAACAGATAGTGGCAAGGAATGTGTGCCCTGGAGAGTGACTGCACAGGTTTGAACCTGAGCTCCCCATTTATTAGCTGTGTGACTCTGGGGTGCTGCTTAACCTCCTCAAGCTCCAATTTCCTAAAGTGAAAACAGGGAGAGTGGGAACTAAATCATAGGACCTAAATGAAATGACACGTTAAGCAGGATTTGTGGTCCTTTTATCAGCAGTATTAAAATTTCAAGGGGAAGGGGTTGGTAAGAGAGAAAGGTGGAGAAACAATGATGTAAAGGAAATACAACTGTTGCCTAGGGCACTCAGCAGGCTCTCACGAAGCCTAGGTTGTAATTTTCCTCAACATTGTTGAAAAAGGCAGGCCCCAGTAGTCCTCCCTTCCTCCAGCTTGAAAGGCCCGGAGGGAGGGGCCGGGTCTCGTCCTGCCCACTCCCCCGTAGCCCAGCCCGGCGCTCAGCACCCCAAAAGGAGTTCCTGACGTGGTCCTCTCAGTGTCTCCCCTCTGCCAAGCCATCTGCAAACTCTGCGACCCAGATTCAGGCAGCAACTAAGCAGAAAGCGGGGAAGGGACGCTAACTTGCACTGGAATAGAGCCTCCCACACCACCTCGGCAGCCCGGTGTCCCCTGCCTCCACTCACTACCACCCGAGCCCTTCAACCCGGGGGCTGTCCGGTGCCTCGAGGCCGGGACCAGTGGCCGGGGGAGGAACCCTGGCGCGGCTGAGGGAGGCTGGATGCGCGGCCGGCGGCCGAACTGACTTGCCGTGCCAGTCTCTAGGCCTCAGGGGGTCCGCCTGGGAAATGAGGCGGGAGGCTGTCGGAGCCGCGTCGGCTCTCACCTGAGGTCCTCTAGGCTCAGGGGACCGACCAGACGGAACGCAGGAGCCGCTTCGGACTGTACCACCTTCCTCCGGCCGGCTTCACTTAATGTGGGGCGGACCAGAAGTCACCTGACTCGAGCCACCTGATCCGCGGCGTACAGGTCTCGGCGCGATGCACCCTGGGAGCTGTAGTTTTCCCGCGTCTCAGCAAGACAGTTTGGGGCTGGGGAGGAGCGGAGGGTCTCAGGCAACTTGGCAGGCATGGGGGCTCGGATATGTGGGAGGGTTAAGTCACTATTAGGGTCACAGAAGCTCTCGCATCCCTCAGCGAGACTCGGGGTATTGGTACTTTGGTGAGCAAGGCCGAAGCCTCGGGCCACATCGCAAACCCTGCCCTGCGGGGCGGGGCCTGTAGGTTCCGCCTTCCACCGCGGCTCCGCCTATAGCCGGGGGCCGTCGCTCGAGGTGCGCGGGACTCGGCCTACCTCAACCAATGGGAAGACGAGAATTCGTCGTGTTGGGCGTGGCTGGAAAGATTGGCAGGCGAGGCCCCGCCTCGGCGCCTCTGTCCCGGGTGAAGTGTGCTGGAAGGGGCGCCCCGGCCCCAGACTCAATCGCTGTCATGGCTGCACGGTCTGTCACTCTCGGCATCGACCTGGGCACCACGTCTGTGAAGGCGGCCCTGGTGGAGGCCGCGCGCGGCGACCCTTCCGGGTTCGTGGTACTGGCGAGCTGTGCCCGGCCTGCGCGGGCCGAGACGGCGGCCCAGAGCGCGGCGGCGGGGCCCCAGGTGAGGCAGTGCCCTGGAGCCTCGCCGCCTCCAGGAGCCTCCAGACACCCTCTTCCTCCTCAAAGAAGTCTCCCTGACTGCTCCAGCCTGCCTGATCTCTGCCTGCCCGCTGCAACTCCCTCGATCCGATAGATCTCCTCCTAGGAGCTTTCCCACCTGCTGGCACCGATCTCCCCACTCTCTGGCCTTCTTTGGGAGCCTTGACCTTGGCGCTATATCCCCGTGCTCTCTGCCCTCCACTTTCTGTATCCTGACCTGCAGGAAATTGCTCTCCTGCATATGGAGCGATCTCAGGCCGCCTTCTCATTCTTGCGGCTCTCTGCTCCTCACATCTGCAGGTGTCCTCAAATTCAGGATTCAACTTGTTCCCTAGGGCGGTGTCTGGGTTTTCCTTGAGAAATCAGACGCAAAATCCAGCGTAACCTGCCCCTCTCTCATCCCGCAGGAGTGGATTGTGGGTGGAGGAACTCAAACACTTGGACAGCAAAAGTCCCCTGGCCCCAAGGGCTGAGACGCCTTGGAAGAAAGACGTCAGGACGGATAGACATTGAGAGATACCTCAATTAAAATGTTAGAAAAAGGTCAGATTGATAATTCTACACGAAACTAGTGTTTTGTGAAAGCTACAAGATAGAAATGGAGAATTTCACCACAGTGGGCTCAATTGCAAGTTGTGGGTTCAGAAAGGATGTCAATCCTCAGAGATGGATTCCATTAATTCCCTGAGAAAGGTAGCTCTATGTTCAGTTCATTGATAATAGAAATTAATATCAAGGAACTTTCTGTGTATCTTCATGACTTTTTTTTCCTGGATCGGATCTCAGCTTGTTCTTATAATTGAAATAGATGACCTCTATGGCCCCTTCCAGCCACAGACCTCGATTTTCTGAACCAAACCCCACTCCCAGTAGCTTTGTTTTTCACAAGCTCTTGCCACATACCTGGACTCAGTCCTTTAGGGTTCAGAGTCCATCTTGCTCAGAAGCATTTCAGAGGATAAAGATTTCAGGAGCACTTCTCATTTTCATAGAGCCTTTCAAAATTAGTTTCGTTGGGGCATCAGGACATTTTAGAATGATTATCTCACTTCATGGAGCATGAAGTGGAGGCAAAGTCAGCTCTGACCCTGTGGGGGTAAGCAGCAGAGCTGGGATTACAGGGGTGGGTTTTAGGCAGAGCCCTTTTCTCTTGAAATAGGGCCACTTCTTGAAAACTACTTTCCCCACTTGCCCCAGTGTCCAGCACAGTGTTCTGTGTTTACAGGCACGCTCAGTGCTCCACCACTGCCTAAGGAGGGGTTTAGGGGAGGCCAGTAATAGCCCCCCTTGCATCCTCCACATGTGTGTTGTGCTCCGGGACAACAGCCTTGTTGTAATTTCCCCTATAGCAGGATTTCTTCACCTTGGCACTGTTGATATTTGGAGGTTGGATGATTCTTTGTTGTGGGCTGCCGTCCTGTGCGTTGTAGGATGTTCAGCAACATCCCTGGCCTCTAACCCACTGCATGCCAGTAGAACCCTCCTCCCCAGCTGAGACACCCAAAAATGTCTCCATATTGCCAAATGCCCCCTAGGGGACAAAAATCACCCCTGGGGTAAGCACTACTGATATATAGAAACACCTGGTGGCTCTGTTCTTTCCTCATGTCCATATTTCTCACTCTTTAGAAGCATTGTGTACTCCACAGTCAAGTTTGGCAGCTATGTGGAAGGTCAGACTTTCAGCTCTTTGCAGCTTTAAAATATCAAGATTTTTGAGGGAAGCTCTGTGACCCTTTCTGTGTTATGAATTTTACCTCTCTGAGCCTCAGTTTCCCCATCTGTAAAAAGGGGTGTGGGGGAGGAGGGTTGAACGAGTTCCTAAATTCTTTTTTCAAATCTGAATTTCTAGCGTTTGATCTGAATGTAGACCACTTGATATTCTGAATCAAGGAATGGGGGCAGCGCCTTTCCTGTGACACTGTGGGTGTATCCATTGTCTGTCCAAGAATTGCTCCCCCATCACACTCACCACTAAAACTCCCCACACACTGAGTGCCTCCTTGTCTTCACTCCCTTCTGGCCTGTTTCACTCCCCCACTGTCCTTACCTACACAGCTCACCCACCCTAGGTCCATTTTAAACAGTCCTGCATTCATGTTCCATCTGGGTTCATGGCACGTGGGAACTCTTTAAACCAGCACTGTCCAGTGGAAATGTGAGCCACACGTGTAATTTTCAACTTCCTGGTAGCCATATCAAAAAACAGTAAAAAGGAACCGTAAAATTAATTTTCATTGCTTATTTTTTTAACCCAATGGATCCAAACATATCATTTCCATATGTAATAATCAATATAGAATTATGATTATGAGATATTGTGCTTTTTTTTCGTACTAAATCTGAAATCTGGTCTGTAGATTTCAATTCAGACTAGCTGTGTGTAGCTGATGACTGGCGTGTTGGACAGGGCAGGTGTAAACAAATGCCTCTTCCCTGCTTCCTTCTTCCTTTGCCCGCTGTCTTATTTCTTCCCTCCTGGGGGATCGATCATGCATAGCCATGCATCTCCTCTCTGCCCCATCTTTTACTGCCCGCTCAGTTCTACTGTAGTCTCTCCTGCATAAAGAGTCTTGTTAGGATGTAGGGTTGCCTCCTCAACAAAATGCTCTGTGCTCCCTCTCCTCTCCTTCCCCAACCCTACCCCTCCTCACCTTTCTTCTTTCTACTCCTTCCATCATGTTTGTTTGGAGCCAAGAACTGCCACAGCCCAAGGCCAGCAGGCTGACAAACGAAGGGTTAACTCCAAGGAGGGGGGTGCCTGCACTGCCCCCGGAACAAATGCAAGCCCTCAGGGCATTCGGGAAATGTTTGCCAGATGGATGAACTGAAGCAAACACTAGGGCTGGTCCTCAGGTGCTTTAGTCCGAGAAGCCTTTCTTGCCTACACCTATCCTGCTGGCTTCCTCCCTGCTGGGTTCCATCCTTCTTCTACCCCAGTGCTCCATGTGCCTTGCCAAAGACCTTTGCCTTATTTCTCCTTGCAGCATGGTCTCGTGTTTTCCTGTCCTGCTGGACAGTAAGCACCTGCAGGGCAGGGCAGTGCTTTTCTCAGCTCAGACTCTTCCACAGAAGGAGGCAGAGCCCGGGCCATTGGCTGAACTTAACCCACAGTGGCGCCTCATCTGTGAATGGGAGAAGTGGGACCTCGCCCACCACATTCCTACTCCAGGCCCCACTGGAGGCGGTGGAGAACCCTCAGGCCCACATCCCCTCCCTGGGGCCCCTCAGCAGGTCCTAGAAGTGCCCTCGGTGGAATTAGGTGGGCAGCCACCACCCAGGAAGCCCCTGACGCCTCTGCCCTCCTTCCCCTGCCTGTGTGTGTACCTCTGTCCAACGTATCCTGTTCTGTTTCCAGGGGCAGGAGCAGGATGTGAGGAGAATCATCCAGGCCCTCCACGAGTGCCTTGCTGCCCTTCCCCGGCAGCAGCTCTGCAAGGTCTGTGGCATCGGAGTGTCAGGACAGATGCACGGAGTCATGTTCTGGAAAACAGGCCAAGGTATGCTGAGCTTGGGGGTGATCACGTGCTGTTAACAGTCACCCTGTGATCTCAGGTGGCCTCGGCCTGCAGCGGCTTGAAGCAGGATTTTGGTTCCCCTGGCCAGAGACTGAAGTCAGGCTGTAGCAGTGAGAGTGCTGAATCCCAGCCACTAGACCACCAGGGACCAGCGGCCAGTGATAAGGCTCTAGCCCATCGGCTTTGTAGAAATGAATTTCCACAAAGAGACAGAAAGTAGTGAAACAAGTAAAGTGTTTATTAGGAGGAAAAAGGGTACGTGTGGATAGACACACAGGCAGGCTCAGAGGGACAGAGGCTCTCAGAGGCTCACGCCCTCGTGGTAGTTTGAATCACTTATATGGGGCATTTCTTTTGAGTTTCCCTTGGCCAATCATCTTGCTTTGCCTGGCTCTCAGTCCGTATTTGGTTTATCTCAGGGTCCTCCTCTGTGTGTGTGCACATCTCTTAGCCGAGATGGATTCTAGCAAAGAGGCCTATGGGTAGGTTGACGTCACCTACTATGGAGTGGCACCCCTTCCCTTTTTGACCCCCGAGGAGCCTTTCTGTGCATGTGTAGTTGGGAAGGGCTCCTTGATCTCGAGAATGAGGAATACGTGGTCTCTTTATCTTTTATCTGGGCAGCCCTCAACTCTTCTTCGCTCCGCTATTACCTTCATCTTGGAGTATCTGTCGGCAGGGGACAGACTCCAGCTGCTCAGCCTGGGGCCCATCTATCTCCTGCCTCACCTGGAACCAGAAAAGGGCTGCCAAGGGCTCTCTGTGAAGGGTCAGGTTATTCTGCTGCCTCTTGCATTTTGTGTACATCCTGTCCTGTTCAAAGGATGTAATGAAGTGAACTGTCCACTCACACATTATTCATGAACAGGGAGAGGGAGAAGAGTGAGTTCTCTCTGATTCTCTGTTGGATTCAGTGGAGTGGATTTTCCACAGCCTTCTCTTTCTTTGTGCCAGTGTCTTGGAGCATCAGTGCCAACAACCAAGAGATTAGTGTAGCTGTAGATTCCAAGACGCAGAGGAAACTCTTCTGAATTTAGGCATAGTTTTTGTTGTTTAACATAATCACAGATATTTGTGATTTTTCAATTCCAGGGCACATCCTTTTCATGGGCACAGGTGCTAAGCATCATTTAGTTGGTCGTCTTCTTTCAGGAGGTCTGCCACAGTGCAGAGGTGGGTGGCCTGTTCTGTTTAGCCTCTAGGAGGAGTATTAAGCCAGCAAAACAGCAGTGAGCACTTTGCATGCCAGGTGCTGAGCTAAGTATGTTACCTGTGTGATCTCATTGAATTTTCCCAACACCCTTATGACGTAGGTTACATTACTCTCCCATGAGACCCGGAGGTTCAGAGAGGATAAAATAATATGCTCAGGGTCATGTGGCAGTAAGTAGCAACTCCAGCTTTTCTCTTTTTTAATTAATTAATTAATTTTTATTTTTGGCTGCGTTGGGTCTTTGTTGCTGCGTGTGGGCTTTCTCTGGTTGCGGCGAGCAGGGACTTCTCTTGTTGCGGAGCACGGGCTCCAGTAGTTGCAGCACGCAGGCTCAGTAGTTGTGGCTCGCGGGCTTAGTTACTCCGCAGCATGTGGGATCTTCCCAGAGCAGGGCTTGAACCCGTGTCCCCTGCATTGGCAGGCAGATTCTTAACCACTGCGCCACCAAGGAAGTCCCGTGACTCCAGCTTTTGAACTCAAGTCTGTCTGACTTCAGACACTGAACTTTGAAAGTCTCCCGGGAGGACCAGAGTCACAGGAGGACACACTAGCTCAATGAAGGGAGGAATTTCCCAACAGAATGTCCAAGGAAGGATTAGGCTCTTGTAGGAAGTTGTGAGCTCCTGTTATGGCAAGTGTTAAAAAAAAATTTTTTTTTAATTATAGAAAGTTCGACATAGACATAAAAATAGGGAGAACAGCCTTATGAACTGACACATACCCATCACCCAGGTTCAAAACTATCAACTTTTTACTGCAGGTGTTTTAAGCATAGTATGGATGGCTACTTTGCGGGGTGGAGGCTGTAGTTAAGGAGGTTGGACATTGGATTCACCCCTCCTCTGCCTAGAGAATCAGTGATTCTGATTCCCCTGGGCCAAGTGAGTGGTGACTTGCCTCTCGGTGGCTTGACAGGGGTCTGGTGGTGCATCCTTTGATCAGTCCCCAGGGGGGGCCTGGGTGACTGCAGAAGCCCACCCAGGCTCTCCCCCTCCTCCTTTCCCTTTGTCTGCCTGTCGTCAGGCCAGCTGGGACCACGGGAGCTGCTCGGCTCCAATTACTAGCAGGAGCCAGAGGCCAGTTCTGGTGTTAGAGCTGACCTCTCAGGGGGAGTCTAGGTTGTAAAAGTTTTTAAACTCCTTAATTTTGCATTAACGAGAATAAACGTCCTTTTAATACTAAAACCCTTCCCAAAGAGGACAGCAGAGATCTAATGATTGTGCTCTGGTCACACGCCTTCCTTTCTGCCCGTCTCCTGGACTCTGTAACGACCACGCAAACCATCGCCCACATCGGTGGAGAGAGCTGCTTAATATTTCATGGAGCCCACCTGCATGCCTTCTTGTTTTGGTTTCTGTTTCTGGGAAGGAGGAGAGCCACTGTTTGACGATGATACCTGCTTAGCAGAGTGAGTGAAATCATATTTGAGATCAAGTCGTTCTGCTTTTAATAGCGGCTGTAATTCAGTTTGGTTTCGGGACCTACAATATATGAGGCTCTGTGCTGGGCCCCGCGGGAGACATAGAAACGGGATGCAGCCCTCGTCTTCCAGGGCTCGCTCAAGGCAATCAACACAGACAGGCACCAGTAACCTGAGCGGAGAGCTAAGTGCTTCCACAAGGGCGCCAACTGGAGGAGAAGAGAGGGAGTGACTAGTGTCCTCTGAGAGGCCTGTGGTTACACCAGTTTCCACATTCCATTTTCAGGCTCAGTAATAGCAGGAGAGAAGTGGGGATCATAAAATCAAGCTAAAAGGCCAGCAGCAGACAGGGAGAAATTATTCACTACTATATAGTAGACAAAGGACGAATATGGGTGAATATAAAGAACAAATAACAAAGAAAGGACCAATGGCCCTGTGGAAAAATGGGCAGAGGAAACCAACAGGCAATTCCTAGAAGAGGAAATACAAATAGCTAATAAGCATATGAAAAGATGCTCAGTGTCATTAGGAATTAGGAAAATGCAGATGAAAACAACAACGAGAAATCATTTTCCACCCACTGGATTGTAAAAAAGCAGTTTGAGAATGTCAAGAGTTGGCAAAGGGGGTGGAAAACTGGTTTTTTAAAATACCACTCCTGGTAGTATATATTAGCTTGGCCGTTCCGGAGGGCAGTTTGGCAGGGTGTTAAAAATAAGAGAGTTATAGCAACTACAGGAAGAAAACTTCCAACTGAACTACTATGAAACCCATTTGCTAATTGCGGGGGGTGAGGATAAAGCTTTTAAATTATACACTGTAAAAATAAGAGTTACTATGACTCAGTGGCCCTACTACTTAAAATCTGTTCAGGAAAAGGACTTTAACATGTATATGCAAACGAGGCATAATCATGGTCACTCATGACATCCTTGTTTATTGTAGTGAAAACTGTGACGTTTACCCATGGGGGAGTGGTTAAATAAATGTTGGTACCCCACGCTGTAGAATGGTATGCAGTAGTTGAAAAGAATCAGGTGCGTTCACATGTTCTAACGTGGAAAGAATTCCAGGACATGTTGCTGGATCATAAAAACAACCACTAGAAAAATACATACAGTAGAGTACTGTTTGTTTTTAAAAAACAGACAAAACCAAAATAGAATAAAACCCAGCCCAAATCAACCAAACCAAAGAGAGTATGCTGTGTGAGTATGAAAACCCAACAACGAGACTTCCCTGGCGGCCCAGTGGTTAAGACTCCGCGCTTCCAGTGCAGGAGGTGCAGGTTCGATCCCTGGTCAGGGAACTAAGATCCCACATGCTGCGCAGCCAAAAAATAAAGAAAAGCAAAAAAACTCTACGAGCGCTAACAGTGACAGGAAGGGGGCTGGGACTCTGATGGGGATGGTCAAACAGGCCTTTTGCTTTACCTGTAATAATTGAACATTTTATATTGAGAATGCATTCACTTATCATTTGTATAATTAAAAATTTTTTAAATTATTATTATTATTATTATTTGCCAAAAAAGAAGAAGAAAATGAGAGAAAGAACATCCATCAGGCCAGATTCTGGAACAGACTGTCTGGACTTGAATCCTGCCTCTACCACTTGGTAGCTATGTGATCTTTGACAAGATTTTTAAAGCTTCTCTGAGCTTCATATGTCTTATGTGAAAATGGGGATAAATATCACACCTATGTTGTAAGGCTAATATGTAGATTAAAAAAATTAATATTTTTAAAGTGCTTTGAACAATACCTGGTACATAGTAAGAACTCCGTATTTATTTTATAACACAAACAAAATAAAGATGATAGTCCTAAAAGTAAAAAGAAGAAAAAGGGTCAAAAGAGTTTTGGAAGCAGATAAAAGGGTTGAAAAAAAAGCCGCAGATGTCCAGCTTTAGGGCTGAGATAAGAATCCCAGCTTTAGGCAGAAACGTAGTTGTGAGGGTGGACCATCCCATCCCCAGCTTACTCCCCCTTCCTGGGTGAAACTTAGTAAGCTTCAGGTGCATATATCTGTGACCGCTTCCCTGCTCTTCTTCTTTTTTTTTTAAAATGATTTTTATTGGCGTATAGTTGATTTACAATGTGTTAGTTTCTGCTGTACAGCAAAGTGAATCAGTTATACATATACATATATCCAGTCTTTTTTAGATGCTTTTCCCATATAGGTCATTACAGAGGGATTGAGTAGAGTCCCCTGTGCTATACAGTAGGTCCTTTCTTTCCTTTCTTTCTTTCTTTTTTTTTTTAAGGCCGCGCCTTGGGGCCTGTGGAATCTTACTTCCCTGACCAGGGATTGAACTGGACCCTCAGCAGTGAAAGCACTGAGTCCTAACCACTGGACCGCCAGGTCCTTATTAGTTAGGTCCTTATTAATTATCTATTTTATACATAGCATTGTGTATATCTCAATCCCAATCTCCCAGTTTATCTCTCCCCTACCCCATTCCCCCCTGGTAACCATCAGTTTGTTTTCTACATCTGTGACTCTATTTCTGTTTTGTAAATAAGTTCATTTGTACCTCTTTTTTTTTTTTTTTTTTTTAGATTCCACATATAAGTGATATCATATGATATCACTTGCCTTTCTCTGTCTGCCTTACTTCACTCAGGATGACAATCTCTAGGTCCATCCACTCCCTGCTCTTCTGGGTACTGGCCAGACCCCCTGGGTGTGAGTGAAGCGTTGTCATGGGTGATAAAGTCTGTCCTATAACCTCATTAGCAGAGTAGTCTCAAGGACATGCTGGTGCCGGTCTGTTGCTCTTTTCTCCATTTTTGGTCATCTCCTTCGTTCCAGGCTGTGAATGGACAAAGGCAGGGGCTGACCCTGTGTTCGAGCCCAGAGCCGTGAGCCACCTGGTAACGTGGCAGGATGGCCGGTGTGGCAGCAAGTTCCTGGCTTCTCTGCCCCGGCCAGAGTCTCATCTCAGTGTGGCCACGGGGTTTGGCTGTGCAACCATCTTCTGGCTTTTGAAGAATAGGTACGGACACCTGTTCTTTGAATTGGGTGATGGATTTGCAGGGGAACGAGAGTGGCTAGGGAGCTGTACCTCTAGCTGGTCAGCATCACTCCACGTGCTGGATTGTCCCTCAGTGAATGCGGCCCAGCACAGGGTATAGTCACAAGACTTAGACTTGGTCTACCACTGCTTCATTTTGCAGAGGGCTCTTATTGGTTATCTGACTCTCACCTAGAGGGGGAAAGAAGAGACCCGAGAGGGCAAGGGACTTGCCAAGGATCACATGATGGGTTCACGGTGGGATCAGGGCTGCTGAGAACGGCTGATGTCCTGCTTTCCCAGGCACGGTGTGTCCTCCTGTGAGCACCCTCCCCTAGGGCTGACTCTGGCCAGCTTGGCTTGGAGGGGTTGGGAGGTTCAGCTACTGGGGATCCACAGCCTGTGGGGTTCTGGCTGCTACTCAGCTCTGCCATGTCTAGTCCACACTGCCCACAGTTAGGTGCAGCACATGCTTTCAAGTCAATATTGAACCACGTCGAATTGCTTGGGGTATGACAAACAGCCCAGAGTTCCTGAAGTCCTACGATGCAGCTGGTACTACCCATGACTACGTGGCTGCCATGCTGTGTGGCTTGACAAGACCCCTGATGTCCGACCAGAATGCCGCTAGCTGGGGATATTTCAACACCAGGAGCCAGAGCTGGAACTTGGAGATGTGAGTATAACCACGCAGGCTGGCTTGAGGCTGAAGGGCAGAATCTCTAAAGCGGGAGCTTCAGTGGGGTTTTCCCAGCTGGGAATAACGGGCCAAGAATCAGGTTCCAACACCGTCCAGCCTGTTCCAGTCCCTGGGCATGGGTGGGTCTGACCGTAAGTGACGTTCTTGGGGAGGGGCGCCACCCACCACGCCATGCTGCCTGCTCCTCCACTGTTGCCCAGACCTAGGGTGGGCTCCCCAGTTCTTTCTGTGCCCTGAGCCAGCCCGTAGATTCCAAAGAACAACTTTCATTCTTTAACGTATTTTATTTTATTTTATTTTTTTAACTTTTTATTTTATATTGGAATATAGTTGATTAACAATGTTGTGTTAGTTTCAGGTGGACAGCAACGTGATTCAGTTATGCATATACATGTATCTATTCTTTTTCAAATTCTTTTCCCATTTAGGTTGTTACATAATATTGAGCAGAGTTCCCTGTGCTATACAGTAGGTCCTTGTGGGTTATCCATTTTAAATATAGCCGTGTGTACCTGTCAATCCCAAATTCCCTAACTATCTCTCTCCCCTACCCTAATGTATTTTAAAATAGGGTTAAGAAATGGAGGTAGTAGGCTTAAGGGATGCCTTTTAAGTTCCCTTTAAACAATCATTTGCCTTTTCAGGTCCAGAAGTCCAGTGCCCTATAAGTTCACTGCCTTCAGGGCCCAAATTCTGAGCTCTGTAGTAAAACAAAAAGCACCTGGTAGTTCAGGTAAAGGACTTTCCAGCATGTTTTATAAAATTGGCAGCCCCGTGTTCACTAACCGCGAGTGATGGATGCATTTGGTATTCAGGAGACTGATGGGCTTGACTTTGGTTTGGCCTGTGCTAACCAGCTGTGACTTTGCTCTAAAACTCCAGCTTCCTCCCTTTGCACAGTGTTTGCTCTCCCTTCAAACGCAGGAGGCTGGGTGCCGATGAAATCTGCTTCTTATCCAGTCCTTTCTGACCACCTCTGCTCAAACTGGTTGCGTTCTTCTCCAAAAGGCCCATCCCAAGCTCTTGAAAGCCAGGGTTCACTCTTTAAATAACTCAAAGCTTTTCCTCATGGTTTAAAAAAAGCCAAAGAGGCCCTCTGTGAAAACACTGGATTCTGCCCTCTCTCCTTGAATGTGTATCCTATTGCGCTTTCCGTTGCTGAGTTTCCTGGAAACAACAGAAAACCAAGCACCAGGTAGATACGCTGTCCACTTTTGGTTTGCAGACTGAGGGACGCAGGCTTTCCCGTCCACCTGCTCCCGGATGTCACCGAGCCTGGCAACGTGGCAGGCAGAACTTCCCAGGCCTGGTTTGAGATCCCAAAGGGGACACAGGTGGGCGTGGCCTTGGGGGATTTGCAGGCCTCTGTCTATTCCTGTATGGCCCAAAGGACAGACGCAGGTAAGTCTGTCTTTGGTTCTCTCCTCAGACTTCTACTGGGGCCTCCTAAGCCCCAGCTCTGTGCCAGGGTCTGAGGGGCACACATAGCCAGCAGTCGCAGCGTCCTCTTGACCATTATTCTACAAACATGAAAAACACCATCATCCCTGCAGGTGCAGCCCCTGCCCCGGGAACTTACAATTCAGCAGGGCAATTTCTGTCCTGACCACAGTCTGTGCCTTTCTTCTCTAGAGGCAGGTGAGGGAAATGACTCTCTCTAGTTGGCTGGTTTCTATGTGTCTCCATGACCAAGAAAATAGATTATTATTCAATAGATTAGGGTTTTTGTTATTGTGTGTTTGTCAATGAAAGTTCCTCGGATCTGAGTAGAAGCGCAGACTTCCCTGTATTCCATGTAAGAGAGTCACAGTGAAGGGGAGACAGCAATCCAGGGCAGGGGCTGGCAAAGTTTTCCTGTAAAGGGCCAGATTGTAAATATTTTAAGCTTTGTGGGCCATTTTGTTTCTATCATAACTACTTAACAGCTGTTGGGGCAGGAAAGCAGCCACAGCCAATGCATAAGTGAGTAGGTGTAGCTGTGTTCCAATAAAACTTTACTTATAGAGGCTGAAATGTGAATTTCATAAAATTTTCATGTGTCATGAAATATTCTTCTCCTTTTCATTTCTTTTCAACCTTTTAAAAAGGTAAGAACATGCTACTGGGATTGTAAAATGGTGCAGTCCCTTTGGAAAACAGACTAGCGGTTCTTCAAAAGTTAAACATGGAATTACCATGGGACCCAGCCATTCCACTCCTATGTGTACACGCAAGAGAATTGAAAACACATGTCTGCACAAAAAACTTGTACACAAATGTTCCTAGCAGCCTTATTCATAATAGCCAAAATGTAGAAACAACCCAAATGCCCATCGACTGATAAATGGATTTTAAAAATGCGGGGTATCCACAGAGCTAAAATGCTATAACATGTGAATGAAAGTGAAAGGCCACATAGTGTATTATTCCATTCCTGTGAAATGTCCAGAATAGGCAAATCCATAGAGACAGAAAGCAGATTCATGGTTGTCTAGGGCTGGGACATGGGGTTGATTGCTAACCAGTATGGGATTTCTTTCTGGAGTGGTGAAAATGTCCTAAAATTAGATCTCAGTGATGTTTGTACAACTCTGTGAATATACTAAAAAGCACAGAACTGTACACTTTAAAAGCGTGCATTTTATGGTGAATTTTTTGAATTACATCTCAATAAAGCTATCATTAAAAAAAAAAATGTAAAAGCCTTTCTTAGCTCCTGGGCCATACAAAAACAGATGGCAGGCTGGATATGGCCTGGGGGCTGTCGTTTGCCCCTCCTGGGGCTGGGGTAGACTTTGGGTCTGCCTGCCCGAGCAGGGTGATTGCAGGCTGTGTGTTTCATTTGATCCTCAGGGCAGCCTGGCTGAGTGGGCCCACTTTGAGAGCCCCGCCTTGTTATCAAGGGGAACAGAGAAGTCATTCATCTTACTCGGATTTTCTTTGGCATCACATCTTTTTTTCCTCCATCAGTTAGAACTATTACAATTTAACACTGAGTTTAAAAACTCTAACCAGCACTATCCTCTGAAGCAGTAGTTTATTCCTATTTTATTACATTCTTAAAAAATAAAATTTCAAGTGACTTTTTGTTTTGTTTTGTTTTTGGTAGTAATTCCTCTTAATTCAAGATTAGGTGAGAGGGAAAGGTGAGATTCTGCCACTTTAAAAAAAATTTTTATTGGAGTATAGTTGATTTACAATGTTGTGTTAGTTTCAGGTGTATAACAAAGTGAATCTGTTATACATATACATATATCCAGATTCTGCCACTTTTGTTTGCGCAAATATGTGATAAACTTTTTTAAGGTCAAAAAACCCGACTTTTTCTCCTGAATTTTCTCCCTGAGCCCTTGTCATCATCCAAAATGAGGGGGATGATGCCTTTCTCATGGGGCAGTTGTCGTGATGCACTGGGATGGTGCCTGTAAAGAGCCTGGCTCTTTCCGCCTACCTGGTAGTCTTCAAATCTTAGGCTGTTCCCTCCACAGAGAACTGTCATGTGCCTGGATATAAATGTCCTTTCTAGATGGTGAGTGAGGGGCTGGTCAAATGGGAAGAAGCTAAGATTTAGGCTCCGTCTTCACTGAGCTGGTTGTAGTCTCTGGTTCTAGACTGGGGCTGCTGGCTTGTGCTCAGCTGTGCGGTGTCCATGGGCAAGGCTGGTCGGCCCCCTTCATTGACCCTTCCCCCCGAGGGGATAGGTGGAGGGCATGATGCTTCTGGTTTATCGTCATGGTGAAAGGCTTGATGTGGCAGGAAGTCAAGGTTATTGACTTTCTGAGACTTGTTTTCACTCTCCTTGCCTCTGCCTCCCAGTAGGTAGGATAGTTGGATGCTGACCTCAGTTAGTTTAGCCCCAACAGACTGAGAGGAACAGGCTTTCTGGCCAGATCTCGTGAGAAATGGAGGAGAGACTCCTGGGACAGTCTGTAGGCTCTGGCCTCCATCTAGAGGAGAAAAATCATCCCCTCTGTTCTAGGTCTGGGAGCATCCCCCCTGCTGGTGGAGGGAGGTTGAGAAGCACACCTTGGAAATGAGAAGGAGGTGGTACCCACCAAAAATGAATGAAACCTCCCAAAGAATAAAACACTTGGGCTGAGGTCTGACTCTCTGTGAATAGTAGCTTATTGCTGTGTAACAAATCACTTCAATACTTAGTAGCCTAAAACAGCAAACACTTATGATCTCACACAGTTTCTGAGAGTCAGGAGTCTAGGCGTGGCTGGATGGTCTGGCTCACGGTCCCTTGTGAGATTGCAATCACACTGTCAGTCTGTCAGTCTGCAGCTGGGACTGCAGTCATCCGAAGCCTTGACTGGGCTGGAGGATCCACTTCTCAGCTCACTCATGTGGCTCTTGGCAGGAGGCCTCAGCTCCTTGTAGGTGTTGGAGGACGGAGGGAATGAAAAGTACCCACCGAACTGAGAATGCATCTTGAGACTGAAAAATGAGGCAGGTAGCTCCATATAATCAACGGGTCAGTTTATTTTAGGGTAACTTACAGAGTGGGATCAGACAGACAATGATCTGGAAGCATTGGCAGCTGCATTCTGCACCACCAAGGGGCCTTTGGGACAGTTTTATAGTTAACCAAGGATGTGAGGGTGGGTGCCTGGAAACAGGACATGCACTCCTAAGTTAAGATGATTGAATGGGTAACTAGTCTCATGGGCTCTGGGAATACATCAGCAAAAGTCAGCATAGTTTGGGAACTAACAGAGCATAGAGGCCACCTGGCCCTGACCGTTGTTAAACAATATCTACTAACTACAAAGCCCTTGACGACAGAGAAGTGATTCACCAGCTAGTACAGTCCTGGGTAGGGTCAGCGGAAGGACAGGGGGGACCGTACGGGCCCAAGATGGGGTCAGTTATGCCAGCAACCATCCAGTGGGCCTCTCCATAGGGCTGCTCACGACGTGGTGCCTGCCTCCCCCGGAGCAAGTGATCAAGACGGAAGCTGCAGTGCCCTTTTATGACCTGGTCTCCAGAGTCACACACTGTCACTTCTGCTTTACTCTCTTCATTAGAAGCCAGTCACTGAGTCCAGCCCACACTCAGGGGAGGAGAATTAGGCTCTGCCTCCTGAAAGGAGGAGTATCCAGGAATTTGTGGCACACTCTCCCCCGACCCTGTTGTGACTTGGGGCCTCTGAGTTAGCCCAACAGGCCTAACCTCTGCTTTCTTTGGACCCCATCCAGTTCTCAACATCAGCACCTCGGTGCAGCTGGTAGCCTCCATGCCTTCAGGATTCCAGCCAGCGCAGACTCCAGACCCTGCAGCTCCAGTCGCCTACTTCCCGTACTTTGACAGGACCTACCTGGCGGTGGCAGCATCACTCAATGGGGGCAACGTGCTGGCCATGTTCGTCCACATGCTGGTCCAGTGGATGGCGGATCTAGGTAAGGGTGGCCCACACAGTGGTGTGTTCTCTGCTTGTCCTTTCTACATGGCAGTGTCCTGGTGCTGAATGTGCTGTAAGTTTCTAGATTCTTGTCTCAGAGCCAGCCAGATTCTAGCACATTCCCTCTGTCCTTAGGGATCTGAGCTTGTAGCCTTCTTTCATCTTCTGAGCTGCCATCACCTACTCTCTTTTTTGAGGCGCACCTTCTCCCCTAACCTTGACTGTGGAGTATCCTAATAGTCTCCTGGCTCTCCCTGGCCCCGCTATTACTTTCTCTGTCAGTAACCTTGCATTTGAGGTTTGCCTTCTGATGGCTGCAGACAGCGGGGAATAAAATGATCAAACATGAATGAGTGAAAAGACTGGTAGCACTTATTCCTGGCAAGTAGCACCTCTCCTCCTTTCTTGGAAGGGTCCCTGGAAACTCTGATATCTTCCTGCTCTCTTCAGGGTGGAATTGATCAGGCCTTCCTCTGCTCTGTATTAACAGAGAAAAATGTAACCTCTTTCTTCCAGGAGAGGTTCCCTTTCTAAGTACTTATGGTAGAAATGAAATTTCTGGCCAGCTGTCTAGAAACAGGGAAATCATGCTCATCAGATGCATGGGTCACTTGTAGGAGCTCAAAATCAGGTCATTCCAGGAAACATCCAACAGAATAACCAGGTGGGGCACAGGCCACGGGGAGCATCTGGGAAGTTCATACTGGTCGTGCAGACAGGTGTTGCTGACCCACGTCGGTCCTTCCAGGCTGGCTGGGGGTGTCAGGATTGCGGGTAAGTTCTGCCCCCTTGGCTGGGAATCCCTCAGGGATGCTCCACTTAAAGAACAGAACTTTGATCTTGTTTTGCCTTGCATCAAGAAAGGTTTTAAAGATGCAGAACCAGTCATCAGAGCCTTCAGGCAAGCCCTTTACTCAGCTACTGCTTTAACTGGGTCGAGTCTGTCACCTGTTTACTGAGTTGGCTGGTGTTTCTCTTTAAACAGAAGTGACTGTTTTGCTCACCCCTGAAAGAGTAG
Source organism: Balaenoptera borealis (assembly GCF_965194805.1). NCBI lineage: Eukaryota > Metazoa > Chordata > Mammalia > Artiodactyla > Balaenopteridae > Balaenoptera > Balaenoptera borealis. The sequence continues at coordinate 49,333,029 of NC_138879.1, read as the reverse complement.
GTAACACTTAATTTTTCTCTAAGCTTTTCAAAAAGAAAAGTCTTTTGCATTTTCATGGTTCTTATTTTGATGAAACAGAGGGTACTTTGAAGGCTAGCAGTTTATATAACTTAACCTCCTATGGAATGTCTACATTGTTTCATTTGATTGAAAAAAAATATATTTTTTTCTTTCTCATTCCTGAGGGTGTATAGTTGAGTTTGTATAAGTTAAATGTGCTGATGTTGAGACTCCGTGGGGACTTTTGGCCATACATTGGAAATACTCGTGGAGTTTTAAAAACAATGTTGATGTCCTAGTTTCACCCCTAGAAAAGCTGATTATTTGGCTTGGGGAAGAGGAGTGGGGCCTGAGCACGGCATTTTATAAAAGTTCCTCAGGTGATTCTGATGCTCTCAAGTGTTGGTAAGCACTGATCTAGAACCTTCTACTCAAAAAGCGTGGTCCTCAGGCCAGCTGAACTGGCTTCCTCTGGGAGCTGATGACAAATGCAGCATCTCAGGCCCCACCCCAGGCACACTGAATCAGAAACTGTGTTTTAATAAGATCCCTGAGTGATTCACATGCATATTCAACTCTGAGCTCTGGTCTACACTGGTTGTTCGTAACCTCTGCCGAGGGGCAGGCTGGGCTGTGATCACCACTGTGGTCCTGGGATGCCTGTGACACTAATAACAGGTGTGATGATACTTATTGATCAGTGTATGCATTTGGTCCACTTAGGACCAAGAGTCCCACAGCTGCGGGATGGTTAGGACCCACAGCAGTGCTTACGAGATCTCTCCCTGAAGGTTGGGCTGGGGTCTGCGGTGAGAAAGCTGGCTGGGGTCTGGAGCAGAACACAGCTAGCCAGAATATCTGAGTCCTGAGCTGGGAAGCAGCCAGCCACAGTGAGGAGAGGCAGCAAGTCAACCTATCCTTGCCCCCTGGGAACTCTATAGCCTGCAGCGAGGGGGTGCACGAACTCACACAGGCCTTCTCTGTTCCCGGCAGGCCTGGAGGTTGAAGAATCCACTGTGTACTCACGCATGATCCAGGCTGCTGCACAGCAGAGAGACACCTGCCTAACCATCACTCCAACAGTGCTGGGCGAGAGGCACCTGCCAGACCAGCTGGCTTCAGTGACCAGCATCTCCTCCTCTGACCTCTCCCTGGGGCACGTGACCCGGGCCCTGTGCAGAGGCATCGTTCAGAACCTGCACTCAATGCTTCCTTTTCAGCAGCTCCAAGAGTGGGGCGTGGAGCGGGTGATCGGCAGTGGGAGTGCGCTATCCAGGAACGAGGTGCTGAAGCAGGAGGTGCAGAGGGCTTTCCCTTTCCCAGTGTCCTATGGGCAGGATGTAGACGCAGCTGTAGGGGCCGCTCTGGTTATGCTCCAGAGAAACCTTAACCAGCAGGAGTATTAGCACACTCATTGGCCAAAGGACTGTTGCAAAGTTGATCTAATTAACGTTCCCCTCCTTATCTTGGGATCATGCTTTTCCTGGACAGCTCTGTGGGCAGTTTTAAGCAATGCTTGTTCTCAGGACATCATTTTGACCAAGGACCAGTCTTCAGGGCACACTCTAATAATGCAGCCAGGAGTCATCAACCAGATCCCAAATCAGTGCCTTCTGAAAGAGACTCACCTGAGAGCTGGTTGCAAATGTAAATGTGGGAGAGAGAGAGAGAAAGGGAAAGATGGGTCACATGTACTGTTGGAAGAGTCTTCCCTACTGGATTGTACCACGTGACCCTGAGGCCCCTTTCCCAATCTCGTTCTTCTCTGGCCACAGCCGGCTAGCTGGGGCAGGAGGCGACCCAAGGACAGTGATGCAGGCTGGCTGAGATGAAGATGCAGGTATCTGTGCTGGCCTTCTTGCCATGTACCTCCCCTCCAAGGAGAGCCTGCTTGGTGCTGCCATGGTTCCTCACAACACAGCTGGCTTGAAGGCACAGAACAGAGAAGAAAACGTGGATGGCATGACCAACCAAGGGGACAGATGCTGCATAACGCCACCGTTCAGGCATGTTGTTCCCAAGAGTCTGACCAGACACCAGCAAGACTCTTTTCCAAGAGTGTGTCTGTGCAGCCGTGTGTTTTTGCCCCTGTGCATCCCTGGGAAGCCTTCCAAGGGAAGGGATGCAGCTGCACATGCTCCTGTTAGAGAGAAAGCAGAGAGAATCCCTTGTCCCAAATGCCCCAGCTCTTCTTTCTCTTGGTGTGGGCCTTGCTGGCCCGCCATGTGTGCCTGGCTCGCAGAAACATCCCACTTGAGTCGGCATCTCTGCAGGGATCCCAGAGCATCTTAAACCTTCCCGTGGTTGGTAGGATGACCATGGAATGGCTTCCAGGAGAGGGCCACCATCGCTGTGTCTACTTCCACACTCCCAAGGGTGATCCCAGGTGCCTGACTCTGAGGCACCTGGGCGACTGTGAGTTTGGGAAGCAGTCATGTCTCTTTGTAAATGCCACTTTATGTGATTGTCTGAAACTCTTAATCTGCCTGGCTGTGCTGATTGAATTTCAGATACTAAAGTTCATTCCTCCAGAGCCTTGTCCCTTTAGTAAAACACACCTCTCTGCGTTGGGAAGACTATAAATCTGGCACTGCCGCGGAGCTGGGTTTGGGAGGTTGGACATAGCTCTGGGGATCATTTGTAGGTTGTCCTTGCAGAAGCCCTGCCTGCCCCATGGTTCTGCTGGGACAAGCAGCTGCAGATCACTCAGGAACATCATGTAATTGTTCTCTCGGCCAGAATGAGTTGACACCATCATTTTGAGAGAGAAGTCACCTCGGGATGGGCCAAAGGATAGCAGAGAGCCCTGTCCATCAGGAGGAGCTGGCCCTCCGACGTCAGGGAGGCAGCCTGTCTTGCATTCCCAGGATGCTGTGGGTGGAGTCTAAATGTAAATTAGGAGCTGGATAGGTATCCTGCAAAGCACCATAACTCTCTGTCCCCTTTCCGCGTGTCCACTCTACCTCTGAGGGCTAAGCCTCACACAGTCCAAGCTTGCCAGCTGGTAGTCCTGTTGTCATTTCTATTGCACTTGGCCTGGAGCCTCTGCAGGGGTTTGAGTACAGCTGCCAGGGCCTCATTTCTCCAGCCTGAAGTCATAAACCACTCGTTGCTTCTGCTCTCACTCTCAGGAGTTACCATCCTGATCCTCAGATGAGGAACTGGGTCATTAGGTCTGTTTGCCAATATCCTGATCTTAAGCACATGGTAGGCTGGCACTTTCCCTCCTGATTTGCTTTGGCCAGTAAAACGTCAACAGAAGTTTGTCACTTCCAGGCAGAAGTCCTTTGGAGCCAATGTGAGATTTGCCACACTCTGTTCCCTTTGCTGTAAGTGACCTGGGGTGTCCCAGAGAGGAGGCTCTGCTGCCCTGGGTCCCACATGAGGGCAATGTGGTGTAGAGCCCTCACCAAACAGTGAGTGACTCATAGTGTGGCCGAGAAATAAACCTTTGATGTTTGATGCTACTGAGATTTGGGAGCTGTTTGTTACCACAGGATAACTTAGTTCATCCTGACCGCTACAGCCATGGTAGACACTGCCTGAGAAGTCCCAGCATAGACCCAGGTGAATCATATTTATGAAGCATCTACTAGGAGATGGGTGTTCTATCAGGCACGGTGATGTATTGTTGAATTCCCATCACTAGGGAATGAAATAAACGCTATAACAGATTTACCCACATGCCCAGAAGGAGGAGCAATTCATTCTTCATGCAAGTGACATCGAAAAACTAAACCTTGGAAAGTTTCAGTCCATTGCTACTAACAAAAGTTAGCGTTTTTTGAGTACCTGCAATGGACTAGAAACTAATCTGGGCTCTACTTATTTGAACTCATTTGATCTTCACAATAATCCTAGAAGGTGGGTGTATTATCCCCATTTCACAGATGAAGAAACCGAAACACAGAAACGTTAAGTAACTTACGTAAGATCACGACTCTAGGATTCCAAACCCAGAGCCCGCTTTCTTTGGCATTCTAGGCAGCGAGGTCAGCTTAGGCAAATGTGTTTATGTTAAAGTGATTGGCCTGACCAGGGTGCGTGAATTGTCTGGTGTCACTTGGTCATAGGGCAGGTGCAAGGGTGTCGTGGGAGTGGTGGCTGGAAATGTTGGGCAGACGGGGAAGGGTGGTGGATGCCAGAGAGTTTGGACTTTCTCCTGTGGGCAGCGGAGGGGAGGGAGGGGATTGGGGATTCTTGGGCTTTGGGAGAATAGCTGGCAGTGTGTGTTCTGGATTGGAGGATGGATGGTAGGAGAAGGGTCCCAATTAGAGGAACCTAGAAAACAGCCTGTGAGAGATGGTGAGGCTGGAACCAACCAGGGGCGGAGGAGTGAACGCCAGCCCTCCCTCTCGCTCCCCTGTCCTGGCCACACACACCATCCTTTGGCCTTTGACTACATACATATGATGTTTATGTGGCTTTCATGTTCTCTGTTTTCCTTTTCTTCTCAAGTGGACTGAAGGCTCCTTGGGGGCAGGGTCCCTATTAGGTGTTCTCTGCCCTGTCCTCCTCCTGCATCTGAACTTGGGCTGATGTCCACCTCACGAGGCAGAATCCTACACCTTGTCCAAGGCCTGACTCTGATGCCATCCGCCGGCTGCAGTCCCCCTGCAGCATATTTGCCACCGGATTACACCTGCATCCAGGACCTCGCTCCATGTTTGCTGTTGGCACGGCCTGTTGGCTCCTGGTTTGTGCCTGTTACAGGGAGCCCCAGCCTGTAAGCGTCAGAGAGAGCCTAGCAGGTCTTCCTCCTTATCCATCCCAGCCTCCTGGAGGGCAGAGACCACCCCATTCACCCTACCCACCGCTCTGGGTTCACAAAGTGCACAGTGGGCCTCAGGAAAGAGGGTGGGTCACACCTGACCGCTTCTCAGGCATGATTAGATGAACAGGCCACATCTTTGAAAGTGAGATGTTCTTGGTATAGAGATGCTCATTGCGTGACTCATGAACATTAAGGAAATCTTGTTTTTTTCATCAGAAAACAATTAGTCACCACCTCGAGCTAATGGCCGGATACAGTTCAGCAGTCAGCAGATGTGAGCTGAAATAATGAGGAGATGTACAACCCCCCAGACCTGCCTGGAGACTTACCAGCTCACAGAGCCCATTCACATCCATATCCTTGCTAATCCCCAGCAAAGCCCCTGAAAGCAGGCCGGGCAGGTGCTCTCACCTGTTTTGTGGATGAAGAAGCAGGCCCGGAGCTTCAGCTACCACCCAAGTTCATGCAGCTGGCGTCTGACACAGCTGGGCCTCCTCACTCCTGCTTCCGTTCTCTGCCTGCACCCCGCCAACCACTTCTCACTCTGTTCTGGTCCCTCTCTGGGTCACAGCTCTGCAGAGCAGGGCTCACTCAGCCATGGGGTGCCGAGTGGATGTCGGCTCCCTCCCCAGCTCAGATGGCCAGCTGATCTGCTTCTGCAGCACATAGACCCCTCTCACAGACCCCTCCCCTCCACGGGAACTGACTCGTGTGAGTACCTGGTGACACTAATGCACAGACCAAATGCGAAAAGGAAAGTAGTTTTCTTCCAGGTTTGCTGTTTTCCATCTGAATCTTGGACCCCTGAAACCATTTAAAATTTGGGAGGCAAGACACATAAATCAGGACAAGATTTAGAAATCTCAAGACAAGACTAGTAGTGTTGTCACTGTCCTTGGCAGGGGGTGGGGGGGGTGGGCATTACGGGCGCCTGCGGTGGTGCCTTCACCAGTCTCCGTGGGGCTGGGTCTAGCACGGCCTGCTTCCCACCAGGTTCCTCCCGAGGTGGCAGGATGAGTGTTCCCGACTTTGGTAATCAACCTTTTTCAGCCCATGGGAGTTTGCTGGTTTCTAGCTGTGCCAGAAAGTCTGGCTTCAAATCTGAGAAGAACCCAAGTGGATGAAAAAAATCTATTAGGCTCCCATTGCCAGGGTCACTGTGCCCCATGGTGGTAACACAGAAAGAGGGAGAGACCTGTGGCCATTATTGACGTTAGCAGTTTTAGCCTAGGTCACACCAGACGGGACCCAACCACCTGCTGTGAGACCTCCAGCACTTTCCCGTGCTGCCTCTGGTACCCATCAGAGCTTGGAGGGAGTGCCCGCTCCCAGAAGTCATCATTAAAACATGATCTACTTACAAGGAGTTTTAATGGGCACATCATTACATAGATCCAAGAACACAGTGTTTCAAATTACGACCCAGAAACCACACTGATGGTGGTGAGGCCCAGCCCTGAGGTCCTGTCCCAACACTGTTTTCTGAACTTTAGTGGAACCACTCAGGGCAGGTGCTGTTCAGATAAAGCCGGGCCAGCATGCACCTTTGGGAAAGGCACGGAGCTAGGCTTGGAGAAGGGAAACGGAGGGCGCCAGAGCCTGTGTCACCCAGGAGCCATTAAAATCTGCAAAGCCGGGTACAAACATCAGAGAAGTTAAAGCTCAATACAAATTTTAGGAAGCTCCAGCTGAGACTAGTACAGTTGTCACTGTTCTTGGGCAGGTTACATAGCCTGTCTGCTCTTCATTTCCTCATCTGTAAAGTGGGGACAAAATGGTACTCACCTGGTGAAACTTTGCAAGGCTCCAATGAGATAGTGCATATAAAGTGCTTATCCCAGAACCTGGCACTCTGTCTGCCATTATTGTTGTCATTGTGATCAAATGTACCAGTAGTCCCAGGAAGGCATCGATTGGAGGAGGTGGGATTTGAATGATAGAATCTCAGCATCCATAGGTCTCACCCGCCACTTGGGCCGTAATGGTGGGTTGAGTGGGGTGGATGTTGGGCAGAGGGAGGGCGGGGGAAAAGCGTGGAGGCAGGCACCATTGGTGTGGCTGGGGAGGAGGTGTGTCTAGGTGACAGGAGGAGGTGGGCCATGGTGGGAGAGGGGACCGGGGATGTGGGCTCAGGGTGCCAGGTGGAGGGGTGGGGCCTTGATTGGTAAGGGGGCCACGATCAGGACAATGTTCTAGGACTATGAACTGGGAGGTGGCAGGCTGGGAAGCCTAGACTGGGAAAAGGAGGCACTTCTGGGACTTCTGGTGAGAACTGTCTGCCAGCTGCCGAGAGGGATGGACGTGAGCCACAGAAACAGCCCAGACAGCGAGGACAGAGAAGGAGAGGGTAGAGAGGACAAAGCATGCCGGACTTGGTGACCAGAAGAAAGTTGGTGCCTTTATAGGCAGGGGCATTGAGGGGAGGGAATGTGGAGGAAAGAGGAGTCCATCTTGGGCTGTGCTGAGGGGAAGGGGTTTGCGGTCTTTACCTGGAGATTCCGGGAGGCAGGGCTGGAGCCCAGGGGAGAGGGCAGGGCTGGACCCCCCGGGTGAAGGAGTCGCTGGCTTGGGAATGTCAGATGGGTTCTTGGAGGGGTGAGGGTCTCAGAGATGGGAAGGAGGAGGTACGGGTCCCGAGGAGCACCTGTGTGGAGGGGAAAGGCTTGGCGAGGAGAGGCAGCCAAGGAGACCAACATGGAGCTGTCGGGGAAGGAGGAGAAGGGCCAGGATTTCCCCTGCAGCCCTCAGAGCATGTGCGGTACCAGGTAGACTCTGGGATGTTGTGAGCCCCAGTGGCCCTGTTACAAAGGGGACACATTTAGTGACACGTGTTGTCCTCACCAGAGGCAAAAATCACCTTGGAGGCTAAGGGGATGGTCCTGGTGGAGAAGTGTGACCCACCACTTTGCTGGACATTGCTCCTGGGCTGGCCGGTTCTCTCAGTGCCTTTCTCAGATGTCTCCTCCCCTGTGCCCGGGGGGTAGCTCATGGCTGAGACCCCGGCCTGGCCCAGGCAGTGTGTGAGCCAGAGGCTGTGCCTGACCCAGTGTCTGCACGGCACTGTCTCCGTACCGAGGTGTATTTAATGCTACTCAACTGTACACTTAAAAATGCTTAAAACGGTAACTTCTAAGTTATACGTATTTTACCACAATTTCCAAAAAAAAAAAAAAAAAAAGAATGAATTCCAAGTTTCATTTTTTCAAAAATTAATTTTTATTGGAGTATAGCTGATTTACAATGCCATGTTAGTTTCTGCAGTACAGCAAAATGAATCAGTTATACATATACATATATCCCCTCTTTTTTAGATTCTATTCCCATATAGGTCATTACAGAGTATTGAGTAGAGTTCCCTGCGCTATACAGTAGGTTCTTAGTCGTTCCAAAATTTCATTTTATTTTATTTTTTATTTTTGTTTTGGCTGTGCAGTGTGTGGGATCTTAGTTCCCTGACCAGGGATCGAAGCCGAGCCCCCTGCAGTGGAAGCTCAGAGTCTTAACCACCAGACCGCCAGGGAAGTCCCCCAAGTTTCATTTTAATTGAAGCATTTTAGCTTCAATTTTAGGCACATATCCAACAGCACATATATGAAAAGGTGTGCAAGCAGGGGACATGGTATGGCGTGGTGGAATGGGCCCAGCTTCCTGGCCCAACCAGCAGTGTGACTTGGGCAATCATCTAACTGCTAGATGTCACAGATTTCTCATCTGTAAAATGGCTACGACAGTCTCTACCCTCCCACTGTGCAGGGTTGTTGCGTGGCGTAGGAGAGTGGGTGGTGAAAGCTTTTTGTAAACTTTAGAAAGGCATGCCGGATCCATCTGGTGTCTGCACTTCAGTGCCTGACTCAGGGGTCGGAGCTCGTAAGCTACTCCAGGCAGGGCTACAAGGGGCCTTTCTGGCATGTGGCTGCTCTTTTCAGGCTGTGTCTGCCCCGCAGCTTATTGGAGTCCTATCGAGTTCCCAGGGGCAGCTGCTAGGTCAGCTTCTCAGGCATTTTGGGCGGCAGCCTGTATGCACACCTGAAAAGACTTTGAGACTTTTCTCAGCCAGTTTCCGGGAGGGAATAAAGCCCTATTGGAAGTGATGAATTAACTTTTCTCTTGTTCCTTTAGGATCATACTAGGAGGCGTTAGAAAATAAACCCTCATCATTTTCTGTGTTCTGTGGTTCCGTGAGGAACCCCAATTGAGAAAGGCCGGACCTGGCAGATGCAGAAGTGCCCCCACCATCATCCCTGCCCCAGATTTGGGCACACAGGGAATGAGAGGCCCAAGAGAGCCAGGGACTTGTTCTAGGTCACACAGAGTTGGTGCAAAGGCAGCACTCAAAACCAGGAGGTCCCTAATTGCCAGGCCGGGACTGCATGATGGGTGACACGACCCTTCCCATTCCTTCTGCATTTTGAAAATGGAGCAGTGCTAGGGCGCTGGGTTTTACATCTCTGGTTGTGAAAGTGCATTTGTTGAGCTGTTTCACCCTGTCTGCAGAAATGGTGGGTTTGGGAGGCCTGAGCAGCGCCCTCCTTCCTTGAGAGCTGAGGTCACCAGCTCTGGCTGGTTCTGGGCTGCATGTGGCTAATTGCATTGTGGCTCTGGCATGGTTGGAGGAAGGGCAGCAGCTAAGTGGTTTCTGAAAAAAGGGCAAAAATGATGGGAAAGACTTTGGGGTCCTCTGGGAATTGGAGCCTCAGCAACAGCAGCTGCTACCGTTGCTGGAAACGTTTTCCTTGAGTGCCAGAGCGCGCCCACAGCCCATCCTTGTCAGTGCGAGGAGCAGCCGCAGCCCGGGGAGGGGCCGTGGACCCTCACGGAGGGAGGCAGGGGAGGCACCTCTTCTCCCCACAGCAGCTCAACTCTCCCTTCGAGTAGAACGGCCTTCGAGCTCGCCGCACCTGCTGGGTCTGGGGTGTGCCTGTGTCTAGCTGGTGAGTCTCTTCTGTAATTGGATGTTCGCTTTTAGAAACATCTAAAAGCATTTGACAGCATAGTGAGCTGTCAAAAGCTGGGGTATGCCTCTTCCCAGCTGTGTGACTACGGGCTGTTCAACTAGCCTCTCGGCGCCTCACTTACCCCATCTGAAACCTGGGGGTAATAACAGTGGCTTCCTCAAAGCCCACGGTGAGTCTTAAGTGGTGCCGGAGTCATACGGCACTTAGCCTAGCTAATCGTGAGCACTTGGTAAGTGATAGTGGAGGTTGCTATTATCACTGTGTATTATCTGCCCCGGAGGCATCCTGGGGTGAAGAGGCTTTGGCTGCTGCAGAGGCCAGCGGTTTGTGGCTGGAGGATTCGGTGCGTAGTCCTCTCTGGAGTGAAGGAGCGCTGGGCCGGCAGGCAGGAGCCCTGGGTCCTTGTCTAGCCTCCACTCTCTGTTTTTGGTCGGCTTCCTCTGGCTCTTCATCCATGGGTTGCAAACCCAGCTCTCCATCCCTCTTTAGGAGATGCTCAGTAGGAGACGAGAATGATCAAGGCCGGGTGCTGGACCAGCTCCCAAAAGCCTGAACGGAAGCCAGAGGCAGATGGATGCTTTGGGCAGAGAGGGGAGGAGGACAGCTGTACCCCAGGATGTCTCACCTGGATTGGGGAGAGGGGAATGGAGGCCTCTCCCAGGTGGTGGGCAGTATCCTTCCTGGCTCTAGAGTTGAGAAAGACCCAGAGGCCAAACCAGGCCTTTGCTGGGCAGAGTCTTTTCTCAAGACCATCCTTTAGTCCAGATTGGTGAATTTGTGAATCTTACGTAAAACAGAAGCACCATCTCCATCAGACACCCCAAAACGCGGTTGGAAATTCCCCCATCTCTGTAGAATGTTTGGCTCTGACAGGTGCATTGCCATGGGGCACATGTGCTGGGCACACATCAGGCCTGGCAGTGCAGACTATCTTGTCCCTGTTCACCCCCCCAGCCTAGAGCGAATGGCCTCTTAGCCCCTGTCCCTCCCTCTGTCCTGGGAGAAGCTTGGTTTCCAGTAGGGAATCAGGTGCAGGGCCTACAGGGCAGATTCAGGGTTTGTTGACTGACTGACTGATAGCACTGTGTGGGCTGCTTCATGCTTACTGAGTCTGGTTAGATTTGGACCAGTCAGAGAATGAGGCAAAGCTGCAAGAAAGAACATCACTGAAAGGTTTATTGAGGCTCCTGCTAATAGGTGCTCTCTTGCCGGGCTGTTAAGAGCTGCTAGTTGGGAAGCAGGTTTATTTTTGGTTTTGCAGCCAGTCTTATCCAAAGGGAGACATTCCTGGGAGAGCCAGGCCTGGCATATGGCCTGGACCTGATTTGTGTTTGTTTTGGGGTTTTGAGCTTCTTGGGATGCTTGTTTTGAGCAGGAGGGTGCTACAGGTTTGGGGCTTCTGAATGAAAGGGCATTGTCCCCACCTGCCTGGCCCCAGGGCTGGGAGGGCCTGGTCTGATTGGCCCCCAGCTCTTGGTGTGAGGTCTGGGGCTGATTTTCATGACTGAGAAAGAGCCCTGAGCCTTCCGGAGGGGTGGCAGAGTGCTAGAGAGGCTCGGGGGCCAGGCTGCCTGGGATCAAATCCAGGTTCCAACTTTTACTAACTGTGTGACCTCGGGTAAGTAATATAATTGCTCTGTGCCTCAGTTTCCTCATCTGTAAAATATTTCCCTCTTAGAGATGTGAGAATAAAGCGAGTGAGTGCCGGTAAAGTGTTAGAACAGTGTTTTCCTTTGCACAGCGTGGGCTCAAACACATCAATTCTTCTCATTCTCATTAGCCTCCCGTGCCTTTTTATCGCCAATGCAATCCCCATCCTATGAACAGGCCTTGATGGGAAGCTTCTCATGGCTTCCTGCCATCTGAGCAATAGTGTCCACATCTTGTTCCTTGGCATTCAGGACTGGCAGCCATCTGGTTCTGACCCCACTGACTTCCTCTTCATCAGCTACTCTGGGGATCTCCATCCTCTTCCCTAGTCGCAGCCCAGCCTTATTCCACTTCCAGGCCCAGCTCATCTGTCACCTCCTCCACGAAGACTTCTTCAGCACCCCGGGCCCTGCTGTGGTTCCCCTGCCCCAGCCAGCACCTGGTTTCTGTCCCCGATGGGGTCTCAGTCCTCTCTGTGCCCTCAGCACAGGGCTGGGCACCCAGTAGTGTCAGTGGATGGGTGTTGAATGATGGGATGCACACATGGGTGTTGGTTGGAAGTGGGGCGTTCTGTGGCCGGGCATACTTCCTGCAGCAGGGTTTCCACCTAATGGATGAATCAGAGAAAGACTCAGGCCCTCCTGAATGCAGAACAACAGGCAGGAGGGGAAACGAGCCTGTAGTCATCGTCTGTCCTATTCACAGGATGCGAAACGGTGAGGCTGCCTCTTTTTCCGCCTGGATCTGGGCATCAGATCATAGCCGAGTTATTGTCACAGCCCAGCCACAGGCTCTGAGTTTTCACTGCCTGAACTTTCACTTGAACATGCAGGCTTGAGAAGCCTCCCATTCCTTCAGTTGCTGTTTTCTGGAATCCAGCCACTGCCGGAACATGAATCTCTCTAACTTCCTATGGAACTGGGAGCTAGAAGGGTCTGTATCTAATCTCACCCATTTCCCAGCACTGCTTTTTTTTCGGTAAGGACATGGATCTGGCAAGTGCCCTGCCCAGGTGGAGTTCACAGGGCAGGGAGCAGAGAAAATGGTGAAGCATAGAAATTGCTAGACTGCATGGTGGACGGTGCTAAGAGGGCTGTGAGGAGGGATGAAATGAGCTGGGCCCCTCTGGAGGGGGAGGGGAGCAGCACGATCACTGCAGGGATTCGGGGACGTGGAGGAAGTGGCATCAGTGGGGAGGCGGCATCTGAGTGGTGGTGCGGTTCAGACAAGAGGAGAAGGAGGAAAAAGCACCCCATGTGGAGGCACTGTGGAGGCCAAGGTCCCTGAGATGTGGGACAGCGCTGGGTGCCAGGGAGTGATGATGCCCAGGCGGGAGGGGAAGAGTAGGAAAAGAGGTTAAGAAGGAGCGGAAAACAGTATCAACACAAGTTTACAGCCGTAGGTGCTGGCACTAGCTGCCAGCGTAACTCCAGGTGTTCAGGCCTAGAAGGCCCACCGGCCCTGAATCACTTAAAGTCTAAAAGTTCAGGGCCAGGATGCTTGAAATATACAAATTTCACAAAGATGACAAAAAGTGCAAAAAATCCCCTGCAAACTCAACAGTTGCAGCAGCCAGGCCGAAGAGCAAAGGCAGGAGAGTGCGTGGCTGATGGGGGTTGGGGGGGATGACACACAGCACCCAAGGGCCCATGCAGTGTGGAGTGTGAGTGTCGGTCTCTGCCAGCCACCTTGCTCCTGGGGACGCAGACTGCTCGGCTCTTTGGGGCTGAGCCATCCTCGTCACTGAGCTCCTCCCCCAATGCACAGCCGGAGGCAGCCTCTCCTCCTGTCTCCCTTATTCTGATCTTGGGGGGAGGCAGAGCAGTGTTTATCATCCCTACTCTGCAGACAAGGCAACTGAGGCCCAGAGAAGAGGAGTGATCCATCCATCCTGATGGTTCCAAGCTGGGGGCTCATTCATCCCTGGAGGCTGTTGGCCATGGGGCTGCTAGGCCTGCTCCCCCTGAGGCCTCTGGGGTGGGAGGTACAACACCCCTGAAAGCTTCCTTTCTGGAAGGCTGGGGGCAGCAGCTGTTGGACTTCTGGGCTGTCCTGCTTCACAGGGGCCTTTGCAACAAGGGCAGTGGGGGCTAGGGTCATGCAGCCCTCCAGCTGGGAACAAACCCGATCTCGGTGGCTACCCGCAGGCCACCTCTTGGGCCACAGAGGATCTGGCAGGATGAAGAAATGGGGGAGCTCAGACTTATGGGAATCTCAGGACCTGCCTCAAGAGGACTCCTGCCCAGAGCCCCTAGATGGAGACCCTAACTCCAGGCCAGCTCCAGCCAAGCCCCACAGCTTCCCTGCGGCCAAGAGCCGCAGCCGGCTCTTTGGAAAGGGTGATTCGGAGGACACATCCCTTATGGACTGCTCTTCTGAGGAAGGTCAGCTGGCATCCTGCCCGGCCATCACAGTCAGCCCTGTTGTCATCGTCCAGAGGCCTGGGGATGGTCCCACCTGTGCCAGGTAAGCTGCATCTGGAGCTCAGCCTCCCTCTCCACCAGGAGCCTAACTGGCCCAGCTGGCTGAGGCCCCAGCCATGGAGACACCATGTGATACTCGAGTTTATGGGCTGAAGGTCATAGAGCTAGGGAGCTGGGGGGCCTCCAGAGGTCGCCTGGTCCAGTGTCTGTACTCATAGGACCTTCGGGACATGTGGCCACACATGCTGACATATATGCTGATCCTAGCTGCTGGCCGATCTCTGGGTCCAGGCTTAGAATGCTCACCAGCCCTAATCATGAGGACTTTAAGTTGGAAGGCTCAAGCGCAGGATGCTTTTAGACAGAGTACAAAACAGTTCCAGCGAGAGTCCACCAGGCCTCCCACCTCCTCCGAAGCAGGACAGGGGCTGCACAGGGCTGGATGACTTCTGTGGCCCTGTGAGGATGCTTCTTCACTTAGCAGAGGCCAGCCAAACCCCTGCCCTCCATCCCCTCCAGGTTCCCCCAGCCTCTGAGCAGGCAGGGAAGTGAGTGGCCTGGGTATTGGAGGAAGTGGAGGCTGCAAAGACTTTCTAGATGATGCCTACACACAGGGTGGGGACAGAACGGGGGTACACGTGCCCCATTGTTCCCTGTTACAGCCTGGACTGAGCGGTGGGTTTTGTATCATGTTTTTTCCCCTTTTGGTTTGCCTCGGGGTTTAGCTGTGCTGCCTGACAGGCTCTGAAGGCCTCAGGGCTGAGACCAGAGTATGAAACGAAGGTGTTTTCTGGTCCATAGGCAGCCATCCCAGGACTCTGCTGCCGAGAACCTCAAGCTCTACAATCGCAGGAAGATCTTTGAAGCAGTTGCTCAGAATAACTGCGAGGAGCTGGAGAGCCTGCTGCTTTTTCTGAAGAAGAGCAAGAAGCATCTCATGGACAGCGAATTCAAAGGTGGCCCGGAAGCCGCCGGGTCCCGGGAGCGGCCCCGCCGTGCTGCCTGCTCTGACCCCCACTTTGTCTTGCAGACCCGGACACAGGGAAGACCTGCCTGCTGAAAGCCATGCTCAACCTGCACAACGGGCAGAATGACACCATCCCCCTGCTCCTGGAGATCGCCCGGCAGACGGACAGCCTGAAGGAGCTGGTCAACGCCAGCTACACGGACAGCTACTACAAGGGTGAGGAGGGCCGGGCCGGCACGGCTCTGCCCGCAACTTGCCTGGAGCCAGGGGGGGACCGTCAGGCCCGGGAAAGCCTCTGAGCTCCTTACTCCCTGTCCAGCCACTGAGTCGGGATCTCCTGGTCCTGGGGGTCCCTGCACCCACCCGCCCCGCCCGATGGCTTGGTGCTCCTTACACTTGGGCAATTTTGATTCCTTCAGCTCCCAGTCTGGTGTTCCCTCCTCTGGGGGTCTCTACTCCTGCCTCAGGGCCTCCTTGGGCCTCCTTTGGTGGGGGGTCATTCTGCATGTTCTGCCCAGGCCCACCCCCGGCATCTGTCCGGGCAGCCCCCCGCAGGACTACGGGCGCAAAGCCAACAGCACGCGTCCTCCACAGGCCAGACGGCACTGCACATTGCTATCGAGAGACGGAACATGGCACTGGTGACCCTCCTGGTGGAGAACGGGGCCGATGTCCAGGCCGCGGCCAATGGGGACTTCTTTAAGAAAACCAAAGGGCGGCCTGGCTTCTATTTTGGTGGGGAGACCACGCGGTAGACACTTGGCTTTTCGATGATCGCTAAGGGGAGGTTTGAGGTGGAGACGGGGTGGGGGGAGTTGGAGGCCGGGTGGTGCAAGGGCCAGTCTCTTCCTGGGGAAGCCCACCGCTTGCCTGTGTTGGCTGCAGGTGAGCTGCCCCTCTCCCTGGCTGCGTGTACCAACCAGCTGGGCACCGTGAAGTTCCTGCTGCAGAACTCCTGGCAGTCGGCCGACATCAGCGCCAGGGACTCGATGGGCAACACCGTGCTGCACGCGCTGGTGGAGGTGGCTGACAACACGGCCGACAACACCAAGTTTGTGACGAGCATGTACAACGAGATTCTGATCCTGGGGGCCAGACTCCACCCTGCGCTGAAGCTGGAGGAGCTCACCAACAAGAAGGGGCTGACGCCGTTGGCTCTGGCCGCCAGGAGTGGGAAGATCGGGGTAGGGAGGGGGCATCAGGCCTGAGCAGGGGGTGCTGTGGGAGGGGCCTGCCTACCTTCCTAAGCTTCTGGCATCGTCACTGTGCAGAGCCCTGGTGCTGCCCCACCAGCCTGTAGAGGGAGGGCAGGGGGCATTAGAGTCAGCGAGGGGAATTGTGAGATGCCGAGGAGAATTCATCAGCTCACGCGTGGCCGTTTCTGGTTTCCAACACTGAGCACCACCGACAAGACGCAGAATGCCGGTGGGGCGCTGGGGTCTGGGGATGGGGGTGGGTTGAGCTGAGGGTGAAATGGAAAGAGAAGCTCTTGGTGTTTTTTCATGGAAGGTAGGACTTTTGGGTGATATGGGGTCCTAATGGGGTGGGGCAGGCCCAAGCCTGTGGATGACGTCAGGCCATCAAGGCTGAAGGTGGGGCTGGGCAATTGGGAACTGGAGGGGAAGGGGCTTCTCAGTACCAGAGGATTCTGGGAGCTTGGCTCTGTTCATACTGAGTCTCTTAGGATGAGAACATTGGTTTTATAACCTTTATAACCTTGGTTTTATTTCTTGGATTTTATTTCCTTCTGGCTTGAGGTTTTCTAGAGTGGACCACTGCAGTCCTTCACTGGGAGATGGGAGAAATAGGGGGCCAGGTGTGATCAGGTGATGGGTCCGATGTGGCTGCAGTTGGGGTTTGAGGCAGTGGGAAGTTGATCTTGATGGTGGTCAGGAGCCTGCTAGATGGGGTTGGGGCTCTCCTGGGGCTTGGGTGGGGTCTCCAATGGGCTGGGAAGCAGAATTATTCTTGGAGCAGAGCTGGTAGGGATGCAGCCTGTGCAGGGCCCCAGGCTGACCTCTAACAGGCTCTTGTATCCCTGGGGCAGGTCCTGGCCTATATTCTCCAGAGGGAGATCCAGGAGCCCGAGTGCAGGCACCTGTCCAGGAAGTTCACTGAGTGGGCCTACGGGCCCGTGCACTCCTCACTGTACGACCTCTCCTGCATCGACACCTGTGAGAAGAACTCAGTGCTGGAGGTGATTGCCTACAGCAGCAGTGAGACACCTGTGAGTGGGCCGAGGCTGGGACCCAGCCAGGAAGGGCTTTGGGTCTCACTGCACCCCAGCCCCTACCCCCACTCCCTAATCTGGCTCTGCCTGTCCTCCCATCAGTGGAAACCTGCTACCCGGGGCCTACATCCTGCGGTCTCATCTCCCCATTCATTCCCACCGAATGTCTTCCTGCATCATACAGACAATATATGATAATATTCCCGTAAAACTTAAATATTTCAAAAATACATAGACAAGAAAAGAATCCTCCTTTTCTACCATATAAAAACATGTAGCTTCATTTTGTTTATATAAATGGGATTATACTATATATAGTACAGAACAACCATATTTTTCACTTAGTGACATGTTTTATTTTTTTAATTTTAAAATTTTTTATTTTGGCTGCGCTGCTCGGCTTGCGAGATCTTCCGCAACCAGGGATCAGACCCGGGCCCCCTTCAGTGGAAACGCAGAGTCCTAACCACTGGACCGCCAGGGAAGTCCCTGTAGATAGTTTTATATCAGCACATATGAGTCTGCTTTATTAAAAAAAATTACTGCAAGTATTCCATAGCAGGAATGGGGAGTAAATATCCACAGAATGACATTTGAGTTATTTCATTATTTTTTTTTCCTACTACAATGCTACCGGCCACTTGGCATGGGTTTGAGAATTTTTCTATGAAGGACACCTGGAACTGGAATTGCTAAGTCAGAAAATATGGCCTCCAAAAAGATTGCATGAATGCACTTGCCCACCACCCGTGGGTACACATCTACCTGTGTCCTTGCCAACCTGGGTATTACCAATCTTTTTTTTTAACCTAGTTTAAGCCCATGGAGCCCAAAATGCTATCTCATTGATGTCTTAATTCTTGTTTTCTTGATTACCGTGAGGTTGAGAATTTTTTCATGTGTTTTCGACCATTCAAATTTCTTTGGTAGATTTCCTGTTCATTGTCCTTTGCCATCTCTTCTACTGGACTGTTTGCCTTACCCTTTTAGTGTGTAGACGCTCTCGTTATAAAATGAATTGATCCTTTCTCTATTGCACATGTTTCAGATATCTTATTTTCTCCTAGTCTCCTAGTCTCTTGCAAACTTCATTTGCATCATTTGCTTATTAAAAGTTTTCATTTTGAGAGTCGAATTGGTTAGACTTTTTCTTTCATAGCTTTTGTGACTTGGGTCTTGCTTTGGAAAGCCTTTTCCACTTCAAGATTGCACACATATCTTCCAATACTTATATTTAGCTCCTTTGTAGGTATTTTATGTTTGGCTTTTAAATTTATCAAGAATTGATTTTTGCGTAGGTGTGAGGTAGGCGTCTTACTTATTTTGTTTCCAAATGAGGGTCCCAATGCCACTTAATGAAAAGTTTATCCTTCCACCACTGCTGTCCCCTCTTTCTAAGGTGACAGATGCTCCGGGCCCTGAGGCTGACTTTGGGGGCTGCAGTCTGTGCTGTTGGTGATGACGGGCTGCCATGATGTCTCACAGGGCAGAGGCTGCATCTACAGGGGCAGAATCCAGAGAAGGGAGAGGCCTGGCTTGCTTTGTTCTGTCCTGTCAGCGCCCACCTGGGCTGCCATGCTGAATCTGGGCCCTCTGACTCAGAATCCCTGATTAAGTGTTCCCAGAGGGCTGGCCCAGGTAGGAAACAACCTCAAGATGGACTGGGGTGTTTGGCCTAGAGAGGAGAAGTCTCCGGGGCCACGGCTGCCATCTGCACATCTCTGGAGGCTTTCAAGGGCTGGAATGCAGTACTGGGGCCCCGAGTGCAGAGCAGGGACCACTGGTGGGAAGCAGAGAAGACCAACTTTGCTCCAGAGAGCAGAATTTCCCGACAAGCTTCTTGGAGCAGCAGAGAGCTTCCCATCCCCAAAGGTACTCAAGAAGACACTGAACATGGACCTTATTTGGGGAGCTCCAGCCTGGGCCAGAGTTGCACTCAATGGCCCAAAAAGGCTAGGATGACCTGATTTTGGCTCATCCACATCCTAGGAATACTTGAACTTTACAGAGAGCTGGTTGATGTGGGACTTTTGCCCCGAAGCAATACTTGTAATGGTGGCATCCCAGGCACTGGGCCCACTCATGGCAGGAAAGACTTCCTGGTTCCCTTCAGTCTCATGCGTAGGTAATTGCCACTCCCATCTGGATAGCCTGTCTGACTCAGGGCCGGAAATGGGAGAATTAAGGAATGCAGAGGCCCCTCCCTGAGCAGCCTCATGCTAGGCTCTGCCTGTGCCAGCCTCTTCCCGATACTGTGGGAATAGCAAGGATGTAGGCTCTTGGAAGAGCGTTATTACAGAGAGTGGGCATAGAATGTCGGGCAACACTGGTACGCTCTCGAGTGTCAGGGGCTCTTAGGGTCATGTGTCCGATTTCACCCCTTGTTCGCTGCACAACAGAGACACTGAGGCCCGCAGGGTGGGCCACGTGGGGAGCCGGCTGTGACCCTCCGCTGCTGCTCGGGCTGAGGGCGTGGTCATGCAGAGACGTGGGTGTGATGTGGTCCTGTGAGACGGGTCCTGGTGGGGGGGTGAGGCTCACTTCTCTTTGCTCCCCTTAGAATCGCCATGACATGCTCTTAGTGGAGCCGCTCAACCGCCTCCTGCAGGACAAGTGGGACAGATTCGTCAAGCGCATCTTCTACTTCAACTTCTTCATCTACTGCCTGTATATGATCATCTTCACCACGGCCGCCTACTACAGGCCTGTGGAAGGCCGGGTGCGCCTGAGGCTCGGGCCTCTGCGGGGGACGAGGGGAGGGGGTGGGTGTTCCTATAAGACCCCGAGACCACGGGCCCAGGCCAGACCCTGGAGACATGGAAGAGTCACCTGGAGATCTTATGTCCCTGTGCTCAGTCCTCCGTCTCCTGGTCGTCTCACACCCCCCTCCTGTTCTCAGCCCCTCCTTTAGCCTCCGGGTTCTGAGAGGCCGAGCCTGTGGTCGCTGAGGTCCCTGACTGCAGAGGGGGAGTACTAGGTTAGAAAGGATGCAGGAACTGGGGCTCCAGAAGCAGCTCTCTGCTCGGCTGGGTGTCTTCAGGGTCCCAGGTGGTGTCAGCCCTGAGCCCATTGCCAGCCCGCTCCCCTGCCTGCTTTTGTTCTCTCACTTGCACATTATTCATTCCCTGGACATATACTTTGAGCGCTTCTTCTAAGCCAGGCCCTGCGTTATGCATCAGATTAACTTAAGACAAGACTTTTTCTGCTACCAGGAGCCATAGACTCCCTCAAGTTTCTGAATTGAGTCCTTTCCATTCAATATCCAAGCACTTAACTTGCTGCCTTTATCTCCAGGTTGCCTTGCTTGTAAATTTGGTTGAAAAACTCAACTTCCTAGTTAGGTGAAACCCGATTTCTATACAACTATTAAGGCCATCTAATGACTTTATTTTAAGAGAAAAGAAATATGTGCTAATGAGACAAGCTAGTGAACTAGTGCTTATGAAACATGGATGATAGGCTGGAAGGAAACCCACTCTGGAAAACTGTGGCTGAAACACAAGGACGACACACACACGTGCGTGCGCACACACACGTGCGCGTGTGTGTGTGTGTGTGACGTCTCTCCCTCCACCATCCGTGGGGAACCTTGACAGTTCTGGGAGACCAGGGGTTCGCCATAGGCTGTGGGAACAGCAGGAAGCACATGACATTGGATCTGTAAGGGTGCCTCCACCTAATGCCACCACCGTCCTCCCAGCCGAGCAGAGCTCCAGGTTAGGATATCATCCAGGAGACAGCACAGTACAGTAAGGACACTCCTCTTAGCAGCTGGAAGCTGCCACTTTGGAAATCAGGTCCCACAGAGGGGCCTCCTTGCAGGTGTCCCCATAATTATGCATTGTCTTTATTTGTGTCTCTCTCTCCTGATGGAGGCTGAACCTCTCCAGAAGGGGCTGGGTCTTAATCGCAGGGCTCTGTACCAGGTAACTGTTTGTTGAGTGAATGAATGAGTGAATGGAATCACTAACTTCTCTGCCCTTTGCAGCCTCCCTTTAAGCTGAAACACACCGTTGGGGGCTATTTCCGAGTCACTGGAGAGATTCTTTCTGTAGCAGGGGGAGTCTACTTTTTTTTCCGAGGGGTAAGCATTCCTTCCAATTGCATGAGTTTCCACTATCACCAAAACAAAAAGTCAAGAGACTCACTCAGTGCTCACCCACTTTTTAGTTCATCAGCCACGTAATAGCCCTGATAGAGGAGCTTAGAGACACACAGGTGAAGATGAGAATCCTCAGGCATTCACGGCTGTGGGAGGGTGCAGGTTTGCCCAGTGGGTCCCTGCAGACCCAGGGCAGTCATGCTTGAAGACCGGCAGTCAGGGCTCTCCACTGAATGTAATATTTAATTACAGAGATAGAGTGGAAGCCTCTTAAGAGACAGGATCATGACTAGTAGTTGTTTAATTAATTGAAACAGCCCATTAAAGCTCAGAATAATGAAAGAAATCTATATGTATACTGGAACCATTTTATTTTAACTAAAAACTCGAACACGCATATTCCTTGGCCATTCTTCTAATATATGTGGAACCACTGTTGCACGTACAAAGGGACCTGAATGCAGAATTTGAGATTATTGTGATTTTTTTCCCTTAATCTTTTTGATCTAAGCTGCACCTCTTTTTTTTTTTTTTCAGTTACTCACCTTTAAGGAGTCTTTCCAAAGCACTGGACTCTGTCTTCACAGAAACAACTGTTTCTGTTCCTTTTCACACTCCTAGTTTATATTATAGTAAAGTACAAAGCTGCAGTAGCAAGTGCAGTGGGCAAAAAGCATTATTGGCAAACAGGATTACCCAGTGCGAGGGCAAGGAGGGTGTGGGTGTCCTGGAGAGGAGCATGCACTGTGGGCATCTGTCAGAATGTTTTCGGGGAGTGGAGAGCACTGGTTTGTCCTGGAGAGTTAGTTCAGTGGAGGATGGTTAAAGAATTTTTACTGTAATTCAAACTTCTTTGAGAAAATTAGGAAGAAAAAGTACAAATTAAAAAGAAGGAAAAAAAATCACCCAATTCCATCATTCAAGCACAACAATTAATAACATTTTGGTGGTTTTCCTTCCCATCTTTGCTTCTAGGTATAGCTGTAATTCCACTCTATTCTAAAAAATCTTCCTGACTGAGTACATAACATTACCCCATTAGCCTGACCCATCCTGTTCCACTGTCTTCATTATCTTTGCTTTGATGCACTCCCATGGTCCATCGTGGCTCCATTTAGGAAGCATTCTGGGTGCTCACCATTTAACCTTTCCTGGGATCTTACTCTGTTTACCTGCAGATTCAATATTTCCTGCAGAGACGGCCATCACTGAAGACCTTGTTTGTGGACAGCTACAGTGAGATGCTTTTGTAAGTGATACTGACTTTTATGCCCCTGTAGCAGATAGCATCTTTTGGCCATGAGACCTGGGGTTACAGCAATCAGCTGATTCTCACTCATTCTCTCACATCCGCTGGGCCTGGAACCATAGTAGGGCTTCACAAACATGCTGAATGAATGATGGAAGGCACCCAATAAACGTTTGTTGGGTGAGGAATACTGAGGGTCCACTCTGTGCCAGGTATGTTCCAGGTGCTAGGGAATTTCTTTTAAATCTGGCACATCTGAAAATATTTCTACTATACCTTCACATTTGGTTGATAGCGAGGTTGGGTATAAGATTCTTTTAAAATTTTGAAGATATTTCTCCATTTTTTCTTTGCTTTCAATATTAAATGTGACAAGTCCAAAGCCATTCTGATTCTGAATCCTCTTTTAAGACCTGTTTTGGTTTTTCTCTTTGTAAACCTATAGTATCTTCTGTTTATTCCTAGTGTTTGGAAACTTGATGTTTCTTGATGCAGATTTATCTTTATCCAATGTTCTGGGTACTTAGTGGGCTCTTGCAATCTATAAATTTATGTCCTTTATTTTTTGTATATTTTCTTGAATTATTTCTTGATCTCTCTTCTGGAACTCCTGTGATTTGTATATTGAACCTCCTGACCTAGTCCTGAACTAGTTCTCACATTTTTTCACTTGTGTTCTGTCTCTTTATTTTTGGCTCTTCTTTCTGGGAGGTTCAAATCAATTTTAATTTCCAGTCTTTCTATTGAGTTTATTATTTTTGATATCATGTTTTTAATTCCTAAGTGCTCTTTTTAAAAAATTCTATTTGTTCCCTTTTTAATTTTTTAAAAAATGTTTATTTATTTATTTATTTTTGGCTGCGTTGGGTCTTTGTTGCTGCACGTGGGCTTTCTCTAGTTGTTGCGAGCCGGGGTTTCTCTTTGTTGCAGTGCGCGGGCTTCTCATTGCAGTTGCTTCTCTTGTTGCGGAGCACGGGCTCTAGGCGTGCGGGCTTCAGCAGTTGTGGCTCACAGGCTCCAGAGCGCAGGCTCAGTAGTTGTGGTGCACAGGCCTAGTTGCTCTGCGGCATGTGGGATCCTCCTGAACTAGGGCTTGAACCCATGTCCCCTGCACTGGCAGGCGGATTCTTAACCACTGCACCACCAGGGAAGCTCCTATTTGTTCCCTTTTATAACACTTTATTCTTGTTTCATAGATGCAATATCTTCTTTTGTCTCTCTACGACTATTAAGATAGTTTTTGATAATTCGTTTCTTTTTGCATAGCTTTTGTTTTCTCCACATTGTTGATACCCATTTGCTTGTTTTGTTCTCTCTTTCATGTAGAGGGCATTCTCAGAATATTTGGAAATCTTTGACATCTGCTCATGATTAAGAGTGGAGGACTGAAAAGCTGGTTGGAAGCTCTTAATGTGTGAATGGGGCTTATCAATTTTTAGCTGCATTATAGTCTGGTCTAGATAAACAATTTGTTGGCAAATGTCCAAAGTCAATCTGTTGCATCTTTTCAATCTTCTGTCCGGAGGGAAGAAGTCTAACTGCCAGTTTCCTGAGAGCTGAGTGGAGAAGAGGGCTTTACGTAATGTCTTGTATAGAAATCACATAATCTCCTGTTTTGGGTAAAATACCAGTGCTTTCATGGGTGTCTGATGAAACCGGGTCCAAAGACCCTCTGTTTTATCTTCTTCAGAGACAACACCTCCACTCTTACTCACGTCAGTCTCTTCACCTCCCCTCCAGAGGTGCCTAAGCCTTTTGAGTTTCCTTGATTAAACGAGTTGGTTCTCAGGTTTCCCCACTATGGATTTGGATTTGGCTTTCTTGGGTCTGCTAGGTCAGTTTCCATTTGTTCACTACTTCCCAGCTTCCAGAATTCCTAGGTGGGGACTCCATTTGCCTATGTCAGCTGGCGTCAGTTCTTATTTTGGCCAAGGGTCTGCAGATGCCGAGGAATAGTTTTTCTTTGCAGCAGAACTCCAATTAACGAGCCAGTTTAGGGACACTAGTTTTCAGTACACTCACATCAGCACAGAGGTGGCTTTTTGCTGGGTTCTCACACACAAATGGGAAGTCGGGTGGTCAGTGTGGTCTTCTGTGTTAATGCAGTTGTTGGGCGGGCACTTCCGGGAGGAGGCCATGATGAACAAGGAGACCTGGGAAGAATAAGTAAAGAAGGGACCACTGAGCAGACCCTGTCATAGGATCGTCGTAGGATAATGATCATAGGATCGTCCAGACGTCCTCCAGCCTGTCCAGGGCTCCGACTAGGGCAGCCCTCACCAGACTAAAGAGTGAAAGGACATCTTCCCTGGCTCTGCTCCTGAGTTTGAGGGTGTGACCAGCAGACTCTACCTGTGGTTCTTTCAGGAGAGCACAACCTGCCCTCCTCAGAGGCCTAGGCCTCCTAGGTTCTCTGTTGTCCGTGAGGCTATTGTTCCCAGGGACTGGGCAGGGAGGCTATTGGGGCTACAGCCCTGTTTCTCAGCCTTTTTTCATTATTGCCTTTTTAGAAATTCTTTTTCCTAATTGCCCCTCCCATGAAATCTCCTACCACAAATATACTATATATGTGTTTATGTACTATATTTATATCTGTGTTTTGCGTGTAAAAAGGATAAGATTTTGCACATGCAACACCCCCTCCCCCCACCCCCTGAACCGATTTTTGCCTCTTGGGAGCGATAGTCCTCCCACTGAGACTCATGGGCTAAAGGAGGGAGGACAGCCATCCCCAGCTCACCCGTGGCCTGGGGCTGTGCCTCTGAGGAGAGGTCCAGGCATCTGGGGTCTTGTCTGTGAGGGTGCAGGCCCCCCGGTGCCCATGGACAGGGCTTGCTGTCCCTCCCCCGTCAGCTTTGTGCAGTCGCTGTTCATGCTGGGGACCGTCGTGCTATACTTCTGCCACTGCAAGGAGTACGTGGCCTCCATGGTTTTCTCCCTGGCCATGGGCTGGACCAACATGCTCTACTACACCCGCGGCTTCCAGCAGATGGGCATCTATGCTGTCATGATTGAGAAGGTGGGTGCCAGTGCCTGAGCGGTTCTCCGCAGAGCCTGTTTACCTCCTGATTGTGTGGGACCTGGTCCCACAAACTCCATCCGCCCTCTGTGCGTTGTCTGGGGAGGTGCTGCTTTAAGACCCACTTTTGCAGAGAATTCCCCAACAATGAGGCAATCCGGCCTTGACCCAGGTTTGTGGGGCTCCCCTGAAACTTGACCCGCCACATGCCAGGCCCCCCTCTCCCACCAGAAAAAGGCCCATGGGCGGGGGGGGGGGGGTGGGCGGGGAGCTGTGGTGACTCCCTCATGACACCTGAGCTGAAAACCACCAAACCAAACCTACCTGTCTGCCCTCTGATTCCACTTGGGCTCAAGATGAACCCCCAGGCCGACACAGTCCTGGCCCTTCCCTTGGCCCCTCCCGGGCCTTGATTTGCTTCTGACAAGCCTGCTCTCTCCTGCAGATGATCCTGAGAGACCTGTGTCGCTTCATGTTTGTTTACCTCGTTTTCTTATTTGGGTTTTCCACAGGTAACGGGCTTGGTCAGGGCTGGTGGGGGGCAGGGGCTCCCGCTGACCTCAGCTTCCTGAGGACCCTGCAGGGCTGGGTGGGGAGAGGCCCACTGAGGTGTGTGTCTGCAGGTGACAGAGCAGATGGCCAGTGAATACACTGAAATAGTAGGAGAACCTAGAAATTGATTCATAAAAGACTTTAAGTCATTTTAGAGGTATGAAGTGCTGCTTACCTATAGTATAGCTGCATTTTGGCTCAATTAAAATTTTTAAAAATTTTGATGTTATTTCAGAAAAGTCACAAGAATAGTACAAATAACTTCTCTATAGTCTTTACCCAGATTCCCCAAATTTTACCACATTTAAAAAATCGCTTTCTCTCCCAGCTACTCACACACACACACACACACACACACACACACACTACACCATACTTAAAAGAACAGAGTGAGTTGCAGACATGATCAATCCTTTACTGCTGAATACTTCAGTGTATATTTCCTAAAAACAAGAACATTCTCTTACATAAACACAGCATAATGATCAAAATCAGGAACTTAATATCAATACAGGACTATTAGCTAATTTTCCAGCCTTATTCAAATTTCACCAATTGTCCTAAAAATATCTTTTACAGAAATGAAAATCCCAGATCACACATTACATTCACTTGTCAAGTCTGTTTAGTCTCCTTCATTTGGGAGCAGTTCCTCAATCTTTCCTTCTCTTTTGTGATCTTAGCATTTTTATTGAGTAAAGGCCAGTTTTTACAATGTCTCTCAGTTTGGGTCTGTCTGATGTTTCCTCACAATTAGATTTAGGTATACGTGTTTGGTCAGAATATCAGTGAAGTAATGTGTGTCTTCCTTATATCAGGAGTCCCATGATGTCTGTCTGTCCCATTTCTGGTGACAACTTTGTGGTTCTTTTTTTAAAATTGAAGTATAATTGATTTACAATATTGTGTTAGTTTCAGGTGTATAGCAAAGTGATTCAGTTACACATATATATGTATGTTTTTTCAGGTTATTTTCCATTATAGTCTATTACAAAATATTGAATATAGTTTCCTATGCTATACAGTATATCCTCGTTGCTTATTTATTTTATGTATAGCAGTTTGTATTTATTAATCCCATACTCCTAATTTATCCCTCCCCTCTTCCTTTTCCCCTTTGATAATGGTAAGTTTTGTTTTCTATGTCTGTGAGTCTGTTTCTATTTTGCTTATAGATTCATTAATATTATTTTTTAGATTATACATATAAGTGGTATCATATACTATTTGTCTTTCTCTGTCTGACTTACTTCACTTAGTATGATATTCTCTAGGTACATCCATGTTGCTGAAAATGGCAATATTTCATTCTTTTTTTATGGCTGAGTAGTATTCCATTGTATATATATACCACATCTTCTTTATCCATTCATCTGTCAGTGGACACTTAGGTTGCTTCCATGTCTTGGCTATTGTAAATAGTGCTGCAGTGAACATTGGAGTGCATGTATCTTTCTGAGTTAGAACTTTTGTTTTTTCCAGATATATGCCCAGGAGTAGGATTCCTGGATCATATGGTAGCTCTATTTTTAGTTTTTTAAGGAAACTCAATACTGTTTTCCATAGTAGCTGCACCAATTTACATTCCCTCTGGTGATGTTAACTTTGGTTACTTGGTTTTGGTAGGTCTACCAGATTTATCCACTGTCAAGTTATTATCTTTCCCTTTGTAATTGATAAGTGATTTGTGAGGCGATGCTTTGAGACTGTAAATATCCTGTTTCTCATCAAACTTTCACCCAGTGGTTTTAGCATCCACTGATGGTTCCCACCTGAATCACCTGATCCTGTGATGGTTGCCAAATGATAATTTTCTAACTTATTCTTTTTACGTTTGTTAGCTGGCATTCTATTGTCTGGAAGAGCTTTCCCTACAGTAATGTAATGGAAGGGGTTTCCATTCTCCTACATTGATTTATTTATTTACATTAGTAGGGCCTCTTTGATTCTTTGTGTGTGTGTGTGTGTGTGTGTGTGTGTGTGTGTGGATTCTCACTTTGTTAAGTGAGTTATAACTCCTTACTATCATCATTTCTTCTCATGCTCAAATTCTCTGAGAAATGGTCATTAGGAGTCCCTTGCAGCTGGCTCCTGTGCCCTTTTGACACACCACATCATTTTTTGAGCAACTGAGTCCTGCTTTGATCCCCATCTGAGTCCTACTGTTCCATGGTTCACGTGGTATCCTGTCCGGGAGTGATGGGCAGCTTTGACTGGAAGGGATCTGATAGGGATTAGTGTGGGCTCTGGCACTTGGTCTGAAGGCCCTGCATATCAGGAGCCACAGGAGGGGATAAGGCCAAGGGGGTTATGCAGTAACCATGGGGCACAACTGCTACAGAAGCTCTCAGGCTCTGGAGTACATCTCCCAAAGAAGAGTGCAGAATGCAGCAAGAAGCCATTCTGATCTGAGCTGCTTAGCCCCCATGGTTCTGGAATGGGCTGGCTCTGGGCTACCCTCTAAGGGGCACAGGCAGACAAAGGTGTGACTGAGAAAGTAGATGTGGACCCAGGGCTGACATGTAAGGTTAGGCAGCTTGTGCACTGCACAAATGTGGCTGTATCACATTGTGCATATATATTTATATATTTATTTTAGCATTTTTTCCCCTAGCAGATGATGATAAAATGTTTCTATTAATAAAACAGTATATTATGAAAAACTGATAGTTTTGAAGAAGGGAGTGCTTTTATTTTATTTATTTATTTATTTAAATATTATTTTGCTTTTCTAGTTTCTTTTTTTTTTTTTAATGACTACATTTATTTATTTATTTTTTGGCTGTGTTGGGTCTTCGTTTATGTGCGAGGACTTTCTCTAGTTGCGGCGAGCGGGGGCCACTCTTCATTGCGGTGCGCGGGCCTCTCACTATCGCGGCCTCTCTTGTTGCGGAGCACAGGCTCCAGACGCACAGGCTCAGTAGTTGTGGCTCACGGGCCCAGTTGCTCCGTGGCATGCGGGATCTTCCCAGACCAGGGCTCGAACCCCGTGTCCCCTGCATTGGCAGACAGATTCTCAACCACTGCGCCACCAGGGAAGCCCAGGGAGTGCTTTTAAAAACAAAAATCACACAAAGGTGCCTCATAGCCAAGCCAGAGTTCCTGCTGCAGACCCATCCTGGGGGTAGCGGGTGTGCATGTTGGGGAACCTGGGGTCTTGGCTTCCATCCGGCCACATGTTCCCCATGCCCTATAGCGGTGGTGACGCTGATTGAGGATGGGAAGAATGACTCCGTGTCGGCTGAGTCGACGTCGCACAGGTGGCGAGGTCCCGGCTGCCGGCCGTCGGACAGCTCCTACAACAGCCTGTACTC
The DNA here is from genome assembly GCF_965194805.1 of Balaenoptera borealis. NCBI lineage: Eukaryota > Metazoa > Chordata > Mammalia > Artiodactyla > Balaenopteridae > Balaenoptera > Balaenoptera borealis. The sequence goes on along the minus strand of NC_138879.1, from coordinate 49,303,794 downwards.
CACGTGTCTGGAGCTGTTCAAGTTCACCATCGGCATGGGCGACCTGGAGTTCACGGAGAACTATGACTTCAAGGCCGTCTTTGTCATCCTGTTACTGGCCTATGTGGTTCTCACGTACATCCTCCTGCTCAACATGCTCATTGCCCTCATGGGTGAGACGGTCAACAGGATCGCACAGGAGAGCAAGAACATCTGGAAGCTGCAGGTGGGCGCTTGGCGGGGTGCGTGCAGCACGAGGGGGTCGGCTGCTCTGGCTGCTGCCCCACACAGCTGGGTGCCCGGGCCCCTGCGCGCTTTGGGGAGGGTGCAGAAAGCCTAGCCAGGCCGCGGGCTCAGGCAGCAGCCTCTCCCTCCGCTGGCTCCCTCTGGCTCCCCCCAAAGGGGGGTCCCTGCCCAGGGTCACCAGCGGGTGTTTGCAGACTCTGTGTCTACTGTGGGCTGGGCAGTCCCTGGGGGGAGGAGATGGAGGGTTCAGCCCCACGGGGGTGCCTGTCGCAGAGGAGCTCCATCTAGAGTGGGCACCAGAGACCAGACTCGGGGAGCAGCTAATATGGGATGGGCCCTGAGAGCTGCATCTTTGAGACACCTGGTCTGCGTCTGCCTTTCCAACTAATAATAAAAGCGTCATTCTTTTTTTTTTTTAAAGATTTATTTATTTAATTGATTGATTGGTTGCTATGTTGGGTCTTCGTTTCTGTGCGAGGGCTTTCTCCAGTTGCGGCAAGCGGGGGCCACTCTTCATCGCGGTGCGCGGGCCTCTCACTATCGTGGCCTCTCCCGTTGCGGAGCACAGGCTCCAGACGCACAGGCTCAGTAGTTGTGGCTCACGGGCCCAGTCGCTCCGCGGCACGTGGGATCCTCCCAGACCAGGGCTCGAACCCGTGTCCCCTGCATTCGCAGGCAGATTCTCAACCACTGTGCCACCAGGGAAGCCCCAAAAGCGTCATTCTTATTAAGTAGCACTGGCTCTACACCAGGTACTGTTCTAAGTGTCTTACTTACATGCTCTCTTTAATCCTACAATAATGCTACCAAGAGGGCACTCTCACTCTCCCCGTTTTTGGATGAAGGCACGAGGCATAGAGAAGTTAGGTATCTGTGTCCAGGGTAACCAGTAAGTAGCCCAGCCGGGACTCGGCACAGGCGGTCTCACCCCCGGGCCTCTGCTCTTAACCACTACACTACGTTGCCCCTTTGTGAGCTCCTCAGGGGAGGGACTGGGGCTGGCACACCCCACCTAACTCACGGCTGCCCTGCCCAGACCCGGAAGGCACCAGCAGCGCCTGCGCAGGTCTGAGCTCCATCCGTGGATTGTGCACCCGCCTGGCTGTGGGAACCAGCCTGGTGCAGAGGGCTCTGGAGGTCCGGCTCGGAGGCGCAGGGACCGGGAGAGACCCTGCAGACGCTGATCTTGGCAGGTGGCGCTGGCAGCCAGGGGCGGCTCCTGGATGAACCCCTGCCCCTCTGCCTTTTGTGTCGTCCTGCAGAGAGCCATCACCATCCTGGACACGGAGAAGAGCTTCCTTAAGTGTATGAGGACGGCCTTTCGCTCAGGCAAGCTGCTGCAGGTGGGGTACACAGCTGACGGCAAGGACGACTACAGGTGGTGTTTCAGGTAATTCCCAGGCAAGAATCAAAGCTTGGGGAACTTGGGGGCTAAGCTATGGATATTGGGACCCACCCAGAATCAGCTGTGGGTACAGAGGCCTAACTCAGGGCTCACCTGTGGGCCTGGGGATTCACCCAGAGCCAGCTGTGGGCACAGGGGCCATTCCATGGCTTAGCATGGGTATGGAGGACCCACCTGGAACCAGCTGTGGGAACATAAGCCTCTCTCAGGGTCTCTTGGGCCCAGTCATGAACATAAGGGACTCTCCCAAGGCAGCTGTAGGTACAGGGGCTGCCCTAGGGGTTGACTGTGGGCATAGGGGCCCCACCATAGATCCCAGATGGTGGGACCCAGACATGAAAGACTGGAAAATGAGGCGTCCAGAAGGGGTCACCTAGCGATCAGGGTCGGAACCAGGAATCCAATCTTTAAAGTTCCTGGGTCCCACAGTGTGGTCAGAGAACTCACCTTCAGGGGTGGTGTCCAAAAGGCAGGCCCCTCTGGGCCCTCCTCTCGCCAGCTGTGTCTCCCCATCCTGGTCTACGGGCGTGGCCTGCGGGGCTGGGAAGCTGGCCGTGGACCAGCAGCGCCCTGCTCCCTCACCTCCTCCCCTTGCAGGGTGGACGAGGTGAACTGGACCACCTGGAATACCAACGTGGGCATCATCAATGAAGACCCGGGCAACTGTGACGGCATCAAACGCACCCTGAGCTTCTCCCTGCGGTCGGGCCGAGGTGAGGGGAAGGTGGGCAGTTGAAGCCTCGTGGTCCCCCACTCCTGGAGCAGCCCCAGGTGTCAGCCACCCACCTAGTCATGGGCGCTCCCGTGCTCTCTCGCACGCCTGCACCATGTGCCCGTGCCCGCTGGCTCTGCACGCCCCCCTGGTCATCAGTGCCCCAGAGGAAGCCGTCAGCCCACGTCCAGCCTCCCTGCGGGTGCCCTGTCTCCTCTTCCCCAGTCCTCACACCCAGCGTCTGCCCTCAGCTCCGTGAGGCTTACAGACACAAACAGGGACTCTCACCTGGCCCAACACATCCAGGCAGGCAGAGGAGGGAAGAGTGGGAAGAGAAAATGTGCACCTTGAACAGAGGAGCCCTGTGGAAAATCACTACCAAAAAAAGTCCTTTAATCATTAGTGGTAAACATTTTAACAGTGGAAATGAAATGAAAGGTTCAATGGAAGATATTTACCTAAAAATGAGGCAAACCTAGTCTTATATTGAACACATTTTGAGTTACAATTACAACCCTGCACTAAGTCTGTTTTTCTTTTTTTTTAAAGTTGCGGTCAAATATATATAACATGAAATTTGCCATTTTAATCATTTTTTTAAAAGTGTACAATTTGGTGGCATTAATTATAGCCACCGTGTTGTGTAAGCATCACCCTTAACCTATTTCCAAAACGTTTTCATTATTCCAAACAGAAACTCTGTACCCATTCAGCAGTTATCTCCATTTCACCCTCCTCCCAGCCCCTGGTAACCTCTATTCTACTTTCTGTCTCTATGAATTTCCCTATTCTAGGTACTTCATATAAGAGGAATCACACAATATTTGTCCTTTAGTGTCTGACTCGATCATGCTCCATTGAATGTATATACCATATTTTATTTATCCATTCATCTGTTCACTGACATTAGGATTGTTTTCACCTTTTAGGCTAGTGTGAATAATCCTGTGAACACTAGTGTACGAGATTCTTTTTGATTTCCAACTATCCAGTCTTTTGGGTGGTAGTAGACCTGCTGAATCATGTGGTAATTCTAGGTTTAACTTTTTTGAGGAACTGGAACTGCCAAACTGTTTTCCAAAGCAGCTGAGTCATTTTACATTCCCACCAGCAACGTACCGGGGTTTCATATCCTCACCTACACTTGTTAGTTCCTGTTTTCGTTTTGATTATAGCCATCCTAATAGATGTGAAGTAGTATCTCATCGATTTACATTTCCATAATGACTAATGATTTTGAACATCTTTTCATGTGCGTATTTGCCATCTATAGATATTCTTTGGAGAAATGCCTATTCAAGCCCTTTGCCCATTAAAAAAATTTTTTTTAATTGTTGAGTTATACGAGTTCTTTGTATCTTCCGGATATTAATTCTTTATCAGATATATGATTTGCCAATATTTTCTCCTATTCTGTGAGTTGCCCTTTGATGTACAAAACGTTTATTTTGATGAAGCCCAATTTATGTATTATTTTCCATTGTTGCCTATTCTTTTGGGGTAATATCCAATAAATCATTGTCAAATCCGATGTCAGGAAGATTGTCCCCTGTGTTTTTTGTTTTTGTTTTTTAAGAGTTTTGTAGTTTTAGCTCCCTAACACTTTTAAGTTGCTATAAATCTTGGACTGTTTCCCAGAGTTCTGACTGCATTGGTTCTAAAGTTTCTGCCTTTTTATAAAATGTTTTTGTGGAGGCATGGGTGTTTGGAGCTGCCTACTTTGCCAATTTGCTGATGTTGCTAATTCTTTTTTTTTTTTTTTTAAACAAATTTATTTATTTTATTTATTTATTTTTGGCTGCGTTGGGTCTCGGTTGCTGTGTGCAGGCTTTCTCTGGTTGCGGCGAGCGGGGGGCTACTCTTCGTTGCGGCGTGCAGGCTTCTCATTGCAGTGGCTTCTCTTGTTGCAGAGCATGGGCTCTAGGCATGTAGGCTTCAGTAGTTGTGGCATGCGGGCTCAGTAGTTGTGGCTCGCAGGCTCTAGAGCACAGGCTCAGTAGTTGTGACACACGGGCTTATTTGCTCCGCAGCATGTGGGATCTTCCTGGACCAGGGCTCGAAACCGTGTCCCCTGCATTGGCAGGCAGATTCTTAACCACTGTGCCACCAGGGAAGCCCAATGTTGCTAACTCTTAAATGAACAAATGAATCAAGTGTTGATAGTTTTGTGTTTTTTTTTTTGGCTCGTTCAGGGAAAGGGCATGTTTTCTCAGGCAAACTTGCCTGTTAGCATGACACTGCATGTTTGATATTGCTTCATCGAGAAGCTCATTTTTTTATATCTCACAAACTTTAAAAAGTATACTTTATTGAGATGTAATTTACATACAATAAAATGGACACATTTTAAATGCACAGTTTGATAAGTTTTGACAAATGTACACACTCAGGCAACCACTACCCCACTCAAGTTGCAGAACATTTCCATCACCCCAGAAAGACCCTCATGCCCCTTTGTAGTCAATTCCACCCTCCCCATCCCAGGTAACTATCTAATTTCTATCAGTATAGATTAGTTTTATATCAGCTTTTGTTTACCTGAAAATGTTGATTTCATCTTCGTGTTTGAAGGTTATTTTCATTGGATATAGAATTCTAGGTTAACAGGGTTTTGTTGTTGTTGTTTTTAATTTTAACACTTAAACTATGATTCTCTGCTGTCCTCTGGCCTCCATTGTTTCTGATGAAAATTCACCCGTAATTTGCATTGCTGTTCTCCTGTCTGTAGTGTGTCTCCCCGCCCTCCCCCGCCCCCAACCCCAGCCCCAGCTGCTTTCAAAACATTCTCTTCATCTTTGGTTTTCAGCAGTTTGACTAAGATATGCTTAGGTATGGTTTTCTTTGGTTTTATCCTGCTTGGGGTTTGCTGAGCTTCTTGGATCTGTACATCAATATGTTTGGAAACATATTTTGGAAACTATATACACTTTGCTTTAGTCTCCCTATCTGCTCCTTTTACATGCATGTTAGACCATTTGATATTGTCCTGTGAGTTTCTGAGGCTTTGTTCATTTCTCCTCTATTTTTTTGTATTTCTCAAATTTGATAATTTCTATTGATCTGTCTCCAAATTCATTGACACTTTCCTCAGTCGTCTCTAAACTGCTATTAAGCCCATCCAGTGAATATTACATTTCAAGTGTTAGGCTATTGGTTATGGAATTTCTATTTGGTTCTTTTTTTTTATAGGTTCCATTTCTCTCCTGAGGTTCCTTAGCTGTTCCCTCATTAAGCTTATGTTTTCCTTTGGTTCTTCGAACATATTTATAATAACTGCTTTTGATTGTCCACCTACTAAATCTGCTAAATCCAACATTTGGGCCACCTTAGGGTAAGTTTCTATTGACTAGTTTTTTCCTGGCTGTGAGTCACATTTCCTTGTTTCTTGTATGTCTAGTAACTTTAAATTGTATACTGGGCATTGTAATAATATGTTGTAGAGACAGTTGATTGAATTTTTATCCTAGTTGGCAGTTCAGTTACTGATGAATCACCTTGAACTTGTGTAGGCTTAGTTTTAACCTTTATTGTGGTAGATCTGTGGAAATGCCAAGGTATTTGCCAATCCCATCAAACTTGTAGGACTCAACCTCCAAACTCTTTCCACTGTGGATCTTGTCGGGGCTTGGTTTGAGGCTTTTTAGGGTGGGTCTTGAGTAGATCTTACTCTAGTGCATGTACAGTAAGTAGGATATTTCTGGTATTTTAGCTTGATCCTCAGAGTAGAAAAAGGGTGGTGAGGAAGTCTCTCCACTGGCTGGGCTGGATCTCCAATATCCCTCAGTACGGCTCAACTTCTGGTGTCTCTGTCCCACTTTCAACCCCATAGCAGCCACTGTCTGAGAAGCCTGTGCAAGTACAGCCCAACTGTCAGCCAAGGACTTGGGGGGACCCCACCCCAAAGACTTCTGGACCTCTACCCCTACAGCTCCCTTCTTCCTCTTCTCCTGCACCCTGTCCCACAGATTCTAGCTGCTTCGGCTGCTCAAAATTCTGCTCCCTTCTTCCTTAGCTCAGAGGCACTGCCACGGTCCGCTTAGACTCCAGCTCACTGCACTGTAGTCTGAGAACTTGTCCCTAAGCAATACGTTAGGGCGATCACAGGGCTCACCCTGTGAATTTCACTTCTCTCAGCAATTGCAGCTTCTCAGTCTGTTGTCTTATGCCTGAAGACATTTGCTGCATGTATTTTGTCCAGTTTTATGATTGTTTATAGCGGGATGGCTAGCCCAGTACTAGATACTCCATCAGAGCTGGAAGTGGAAATCTATTTTATTAAGAGGCTTACTTTTGGAAAACTACTCAAGGGCTTCATCAGTGTTCCCAAGGGCATCCTGCAGTCCTATACTTTCCCCACAAGTTTCATTAGAAGCCCTCCCCGTGTCATGTCATAACACTTATTATCTCTTTTTCGGTTGTTAACTGGTCCAGCTTCACCACAGAGCCATTCAAAGATGGCTTTGCAAGTGATTTGAGTAGTTTTCCAACATTGCTCTTATCGATTTCATGAAACCACACACCTTTTTACAAGATTTGCTGTTTCACTTTGCAGTTGATTTGCACTGTGTTTGCATGACATTGTTGGCTGTTTGAGGCATCGCACATTCACTGTGCTATTAATAAAGACATTGATCCAGTGGCAGGGATATACACACACTCATGTTACTTGGGGAGGGGCTAGGAGATGGTTAGAGGATCCCTGATTTCACACCTATGCTTAATTAGGGAGTATTTCCTGAGGATTTTGCTTTCCTATACAACCTTGTAACAGTGGAAACTCCCGTAATGAATAGTCAGATTATTCAGGTAACAAGGAACTCTCCCCACCCACATAGCACGTGTGATTGGGAAGGGGTGAGGGAACGCAAGAGAGAAAGGGCAGGGAGGAAAGTGGTCAGTAGCTGAGCTAGGGAGAGCACGTGAGGGGGTCTTCGTATCAGGGCTGTGGGAAGCAGGCACTGGGAGCCCCATGCCTTCCTTGAGGGCCCAGGGACTGGAGCTGGGCCAAGCGGTCTCTGAGGGGGGGTATCCCCACGATGCGTCCAGCCAGAAGATGGTGTCTTCGGTAAGCACCTGGCCTGTCTCCCCGTGGAGGCTTCCTGCTTCTATGCCTTCCCTGAAACATCCTCCTGGTGCTGGTATCAGGCTGTGGTGGACGGGGGCCGGCCAGTGTCAGCCTGCGGGCCCAGGGGAAACCCAAGGCCTGGAGAATTCAGCTGGGATGGTGACAATGGGCCCAGCCTCCCATATTCCTGATGCCTTTGAGATGTGACCAGTGCAGGACACCAGCAGAGGAGCCTGAATTGTGGCCTGAGGGCGAAAGGTGTGAATTTAGGCTGGTTTTCTAGAAAGATCAGACCCAAGATGGCCAGCCAGAAGGCTTGGCTGACCAGGGCTCTGGCAAGTGGAAGGAGAGCACGTACAGCTGTCTCTCTTGGCTGCCACTTCTCTGAGGTTGCTGGGGGGAGGGAGGGGCTGGAGATTGCCGTGGGGGTGACAGCGGGTCCTCCTCAGGGGCTTCCTGGGATTTCAGGCCACACATGAGAGCCCACTTCAAGGCCCAGCGTCACCATGTTTCCCTTGGCATTGTTCCCAGTCTGCTCTTCCCTGGTGGGGCCTGAACCCCCAATCCTGATTCTTCGGCTGGTGCTCATCACCCGGCAGCTGACCTGGTGTGGAGCCGCTCCCAGGACAGCCCCCGCATTGCTCTCCCTCCCACACGGGCAGGGAGGAAACCGAGGCTGAGAGCAGCAAGCACTGGACAATCCTGAGGCCACAAGCAAGTCAGGGTGGGGTCGAGGAGGAGAATCTAGGAGCTGCCAGAGCAGATGAGGCTCCTTGATCAGGTGAGGAAAGAGGAAATGGCACTGATCCCTGTGCTCCGGAAGCACCCATGTGCTTGTGCCCCCTTTTATCTGGAGGGTGGTAATGCCAGCAAACGACCGTTTGGTATCGTTTTGCTGCTTCCGAGGCAGTAATAGTATTCCATCTTTCAGCAGCAGGGAGGAACTGGAAGAACTTTGCCCTGGTTCCCCTCTTAAGAGATGCAAGTACTCGAGAAAGACACCCTGCCCAGCCCGAGGAAGTTCACCTGAAGCACTTCGCGGGGTCCCTCAAGCCAGAAGATGCCGAGATTATCAAGGATTCTGCTGCTTTAGGGGAGAAGTGAGGGACCACACAGGGTGCTCTCAATCCTGTGGGCCTTAGGAAAGCCCACTGTCTCCGGTGGAGGGTGTGTAGGGGCCACCAGTGATGCCTCAGCAGCCTGGCCCTACCAGCACCCTCCTCGCAGGCCCTTTCCTAGACCGCACGGAACAAGCTGCAGGAGGCATTGCTGGATGCACGGGTAGAGATAGTCACGCAACCCTCACTGTCCCCAACTGGCTCTCCTAACACAAAAGGATATTGCTTTCCGGTTTTTACTGACTTTATCAAACGTGGCGAGTGAGAAATCGCCACGTGCATGTACGCGATGCCCCAGTTCCCTTTGATTTTATATTCCTGGGAGTGAAAGGCAGCGAAGCCCAGGGAAACACCTTTTAGAACAAAACACTTCTTTGAGATAAAATGCCGAAGCCCTTGTCTATTTTGTGCTTAATATCTCCCCTGTCCAGAGTGGTCTGGGGGTGACGATGGTTGCTCCTCTGAGAAGGCGGGGGAACCTGGCCCCATTCCCAGCTCTGCCAGAATCAGGTGTTTCCGGAGTGACTCCCTCCTTCTGTGTGATCCATCACAGTTCCAAAAATATTAGCTCTATCGCTGTTCAAATAAAAGTACAGAACCATGTCCCAAAGCCACGTAGCAAGAATTTTTTTAATGATCTTCCCTCTGTAGTGGCCATAGTCCTGCTCGCCTGCAGTGGTACCTCCTTCCACCTCTACTCATCCTGCCATCCATCAGATAAGTACATAAATAAATACATATGTCATATCAAATGTGAACTCCATGGCAATCATTGAGCCGGCGTAGCTCATTGGCTCCGTGTGGTCTGTGTGTGCACGTGTGTGTGCGTGTGCGTGTGTGTACTACCTTGTATGGCTAGGAGCCTCTGGTCATGCTTTAGTTGTTACCCGTGGGTGAGGGCACTCCTGCATGCATACACCTACCATAGTTAGCAAACTGTGGGCCAGGGACCAAATCTGGCCTGCCACCTGTTTTGGTTAACAAACTTTTATTAGAACACAAGGCAACCATTCATTTCTGTACCGTCTCTGGCAGCTTTCATGCTACAACACAGAGCTGAGCAGTTGCGAGAGACTGAATAGCTTGCAAAGCCTAAAATATTTCCTTTCTGGCCCTTTATGGAAAAGTTTGAGGATCCCTGCTTTACGGACTAGAATGTAAGAAAGAATGATCTAGAAAAGCCCTCTGTCGCAAACACTGGCGGGTTTTGTTATGTCTGTGGAGTGTGGAGTGAGCTGCCCAGTCGTGAAATTGTTGGTTGTTGATTCTCAAGATGAAGGATGACATTAGCTGTGGCCGGGCTTCAGCCCTTTTGTGAGAGGTCTATCCGGAGGGAACACTGGGACCCCCTCCTCCAAGTTCTCCAGCAGCACATCTACCTCCACACACAAACCCAACAGAGGAGCCTGAGTCTGGTTGACGAAGCGGCTGGGCGTGTAGTGAGCCATGGCCAGACCACGGCAAATGAGCATAGCAGAAGAACACCGACGGCTAGAACGCAGGGAGTGTTTATGCGAAGTGCTCCATGTTCATTATCCTTTAAGCCTCCTAATAGCCCATGAAGAGCTATTATTAGCTCCATTTTATAGATGAGAAAACTGAGACTGGGACAGTTAGTAAGTTTACACAGCAAGTAAACAGCAATGCCTGGGTCTGACCCCAGGCAAATCTGACTCCAAAGCCCGAACTTGACTGTGGTGCCAGGCTGCATGCCAGAGAACGGGCTGGGGCATGCCAGCCTAGCCCAGGGTCGGAAGGGAGATGTGCGGGCTTCTGCTTCCTGTTTGGGTTTGGGACTCCTTGTTTTACCCATAGGCCTTCCTCAGACAATGTGCAGACATTAGATATTTTCAAATTTCTGCAAATTGGATCAAACCTCCAAACTCAGCGCTGGAAGGAATCTTATGGGTGTTCTTTTGTAAAATGAATGATTACAACCTTTGTGTAAACCTGGGTTGTTTAAAGGAGGACACACCTGCAACTAGCTTGGTCTTTTTTATCTGTTGCTGTCTCTTGATCTCTCTCCATTCCCATGTCCTCCACTCTCCATCACTCGGAGGCAGCATGAGTCACCACCCAGAATCCCTGATGGGCGGGTTGCTCAGCTCTGCTAAACCAGGGACATCTGTGGCCACTGGGACGCAGACGGACCCGCTGCTGACCATTGGGTGGGTCTGCTCAGGCCTGAGGCTGCTGATGGAACTCTGCCTGGCTCCTGGTCCCCCCTCCTTCCTCACTGCACCAAGTGGGGCATTTTCTAGAGCAGGTCAAGAGGTCGGCCCCTCCTTGGCTGCACCCCCTCCCCCGAGACCCCTCCTCTCCCTTCTCCCTCCTGGAGGAGGGGGTACCTGTGGGCCTGCAGCCTGGGCCTGATGTCTGCAGGGCTTGGGAGGTGTGTGTGTGTGGTGGGGGGGGGGTTCTTCTCAGCACTTGCCTGGTGTGTCCTCCTAAGGGGTCAGGGCTGACTCAGTGGCCTGGGGCCACTCAGTTGGCTGCAGCCGGACTTGAGTTTAGACGTTGCCCAAGCTCGTCACCACACCTTGAACACGCCTGTGTCTCTTGCCTCTGAGTGCCTGCTCCGTGGCTCTCCCTGTGTAGACTGTCCTCCCTCCTCCCAAGTCCCACCCAGATGCTCTTCTCTGAATCCCTCCCCCACCTCCCATTAGAAGCACTTCCTCCTCCTGGGTGGCTTGAGTCCTCTTTGTCCTTGTAGCCTGTCCGGTGGGGTGTCAGTTCCTGTACGAGCCTGGCTGCCACGTGGCTCAGAGCTCCTTGAGGGTAGAGACCACTTTCCCCAGTTCGGAACCCCACGCTGGCCCCTGGCTTCCCTGCCTGGCCTCCCACTGTAGGCTCTCATGATGTGTTGGATTAAATAGGATTGAATGCAGACCAGCCCCTGCTCCACACACAGCAGAGAGGGCTCCCTTTTCTCCTTGCTGGGCACACTGTGTACCTTTGGGTGGGAGTCAGAGGCCTTTTTAGCCAGCCTGGCTATTGAGAAAATGTGCTAACACAAGGCAAAATGCAGATGCTGAGATTGGGCAACTGCCTCACCCTTAGGGCTCAGAGGCAGTCAGCCCGAAGCAAGCAGGGAGGGGCGAGGGCCTGAGTCAGGAGGGCCAATTAATGAAGCAATAGAGGGCGGACTGCGTTTGGTCCAACATCGGGCTTTAATGGAGTGTCAGGCAGTGATGAGATTGGGATGTGCGCTTAGGAACTTTGGGGCTCCTTTGACTTAAACTGCAAAAGCAGCCCCCTACTTCACCCACACCTGAAGCCTGTTGGCCCCGGAGCCTGGTTTTCTGCCCCTTACTGGCCACAGGTCCTGCTATCCCATGGCCAGAAGGCTGACCCACCTTCTGCCTCTGCCCAGGCCTGGCAGCTTGTGACAAGAGATCAAGGGACCTTGCCCCCTTGGTAGCCAAGGACGTCCCTGCCACAGCAGTCACCGGTGCCGCCCCTGTCAGCGGAGACTTCCTGCTCCATCCCAGTCCTGCCTTGCCTGTGGGAACAGGTGTGTAATTCCTGAGTGACTCTTGGAGAGCGGCAGGGCCGCCCCATCCTTGCTCCACCCCCCCTCCCAGCTGTGGCCTGGGCCGGGAGGCAAGGCTCAGAGTCTCCCCTGATGCTCTGGCCTTGGAAGCAGGTGGCCTGGCAGTTGCTGGGAGAATGAATGCAGGACAAAAACAATAATAGTTAATAGCTGTCACTGTTTATGGAGTCCTTTCTGTGCTCTGGGCCTTGTTCTCGCCTTTTCTACATGTTCTCTCATTTAAGCCCCGTGGTAGCTCCGCAAGGTGGGTTTATTTTGCGCATTTCACAATGAGGAACCTGAGTCTCAGGAGAAATGACTTGCCCAAGGTCATACAGTCTAGAGGTGAGGCCGTCTGCCACCCAGGTCTGCGGTGCATAATTTCTGGTGGGAAGCATTGAATGGGGACTTCCTCTGTCTCTGAGTGGACTTGATCCCAGACTTTGAAGGACAGAAAACAAGTCTTGGGGGTGGCCATTGTGAGGTCAACCAGGCCAGCCCTTGGCTGTGGCCTTGCCTCCCAGGGGTCGGGGCTGAGCACTCGACAGTTCATTTGGCCCTCCTACCAGCAGGATCTCTGACTTCTCACAGCATCCTTGGGAAGTAGTTATTATGAGGCCCATGATGGGAAGCATCAAATACAGGAGAGGGAAGAGTTGGGACCAAAACTTCAGCCTCAGCACCTGCTGCCTCCCCTGCCTTCTCCTGGGCTGGGGTGAGGCTGCCCTGTGGGTGTGGGGCTGACTCAGGCAGGGCACGTGGTGGGTGGGCGGGCGTTGCAGCTGTGGCTGGTGGGCGTGGCCTGCCTTGCATCAAGGGCAGGTGACCCAGCAAGTTCTGCCTCTGATGCCTCATTCCAGCCATTCCTCTGCCTCTGATGAGAGCCTCTCACCACCTCAGCTATAATCCTACTGGGGGGCCTTGGGCCCCGGGCATGCGGTGATCTGAGAACAAGGGCAGCCACTGTCACCTGGACCTCACCAGGTGAGTCTTGCCGAACAGGTAGCCGGTGCCCTCCAAGGCCCCAGGGTGTCCAGAGCGAGGACCTCAGGTGTCCCTCTGCCAGTTGGCCTCAGGGGAGGGCTGGGAGGGAGCTTGGGTCTCTAGCAGGGGAAACAAAGCTGAACATGAGCTCTTGGCCACAGGGAATGTGTGAGAGCACAGGATATGATGGATGTGGGAAACTTTCCCCTCCCTGAGGTTTGGGGATATTGGGGTAGGAGGACAGTCATAGCTGCCCAGGGCAGAGGTGAGGCTCCTGTCACCCCCGCAGGCCCCAGGGACGTGGCTCTCCAGGGCAGCAGTGTGATGGGAGCTCAGGATGGGATGAGATGGCCCCAGAGCTTGAGAGGGACAGGGCCCAGGCGGCTCATAGGAGCTGAGTCAGCAAGCCCTGGATGGGGGGTGGGCCCTGTGGCCCCCAGGCCTGGTCAGTCTCCCAGGAAAGGCCATTCCAGTCAGTACCAGGTCTTGGGAGGCACTTCCCAAGTGAGGGCGCCCAATCCCAGACAGAGTGAGGGCCAGGCCTGCAAGAGAGTCCAGCAGGTGGGAACGCAGGTTTATGGGGTGACTCAGGGAGCTAATTAGAGCTGCTGCAGTCCCCGGCCAGAGTTCTCTGACCCCCTCTTGCTCCCGCAGCCCAGGACTGTCCCGTACTCACCGGGCAGGACAGAGAAGATGGAGCAGCCAGCGGTCATGGATAAGAGACGTAGGGGACCATTCGACCCATTTTTCAGAAGGGGAAACAGAGGCCCAGGGAGTGGTAAGGGACATGCCCTCCATCCCTCTCTTCCAGTGTTGGCCCAGCCCAGCCTTTAGCCCCACAGGTCATTTTGGGCTGAGGGAGGTGGTAAAGGCGGCCCATCCTTATCAGGCAGTGACTGTGGATATGGCCAGGGACCTGTGTGCTGACAATCCTCTCCCAATAGGATGCTTAAGGCCTCCTCAGAGCTCCCTGCCTCTAGGTGCCTACACTCCGGGGCACCCCCTGGATGACTTTCCTCTCCCAAGATTGCTCATGTTTAGTGGGGTGGGGCACGCGGGCAGGGGGAGGAGGCTCTCCCATTTCCAAGCTTCACTGCAGTCTGAAGACAACCGGATCCAGACACTGCCTCCAGGGGGCTCTCCTATTAGGGTCAGGATCACCAATGGCCCCAGCTCCACCCAGCTGGGCTCTTCTTACAGAAATCACCGCCCCGCCCCACTGCCCCAGCTCCCTGTGACTCTGAGGGAGTTCTCTGAGGGTGGCTCAAGCTGAGAATGGCCCCCGCTAACTGCAGAGTCACCTCCTGTCCCCACAGCCCTTTCCCCTGCCCACCTCTTCCTCTATGGCCAGCCCATCTCCCCGCTGGCCCCCACGGCAGCCTCGTCCTGGCCTCTGGTCTCCTCCATCTCCCTTGTGCTGTCTCCTATAGGACCTGGATCCCTCTCACGTCCCCGCTGTCCCCAGGTTCAGCCACAGCTCCTGCTCCAGGCCCAGCCTGTTCCCAAGCCTCCTACTGCCCACGGGCCCAGCCACACCAGCTCCTTGACACTCGCCGAACTTTCTTGAGCCCTGGTCTTTGCTCAGGCTGTTGCCTCTGCCTGGACAGCCCTCCGCCCAACAGAAAGCTCGAAGTTCCCCTCAGTGTCCTTGGAAGACATATCAGTTCCTCTTCCCAGTACCTCCCTCCAAGCCCCGCATGGGGTCCAGCCCTTACCAAGCATCAGTAAAGCAGGTCTGGACAGAGGGGGCTGGGGCTCAGCTGCTCCCTCCAGGTGGACAGATAGCCATGTGGCTGGTTACACTCAGCTTTGGGTGAGGGAGAAAGATGATCAGTGTGTTAGTGGCAGAGAGCGCGAGGAGGGTGAGAAATTAAAAAACCGGAGCAGCCTGAGGCTGTGCTACTAGGAGCATAGTGTCTAGAGGAAAGGAGGTGACCGTCCTGCTCTGTCGAGGAGAATTCTAAACACAAAACCTGAGAAGGACGTTGAAAAAGCAGAGCTAATTCTCAGGAATCCACCTGGAGATTGGTGGGGCTGGAGAGGATGTCTGGAGAGAGGTCAAGGGCATGGTGATCTCTACCTGGAAGCTCTGCTGGGCTCTCCTAGGACCCATAGGGGCAGGGGTGCTGAAGCAGGGAGCAGGGGAAGCTGCGGGGACAGTCTCCCTGTCCCTGAGAAGGGGTGGTGGCCTGGGAAAGCTGAGTGATCTCCCCGTCCTGGGGAGTATGAGCAGGAGCCACATGGTGCTACATGGGGGTCTGAAGCTCCTCTCTGTCCCTTCAGCCTGAGCATCTGTGCTGTGGTTGTGTTCCAGCCATGGATGCCCACCCGAAGGAGACGGTGCCTCTCATGGGCAGAATCGCCACTGTCCCCAGTGGGAACGTTACCATCCTGCAGGAGAAGAGGCCGGCAGAGATCACCCCCACCAAGAAGAGGTAGGACCGGCAGGTTCAGGCCCGCGTGCTGCGCTGTGAGGGGCACAGGAGGAGCCTGGCACCCACCTTCAGGGACCCCTTGCCTGGGGCGGACCTGAGACTCTCAGTCTCATCTGGGGTGGCCTGGTGCCCAGCCAGGTATAATGGGGGGTGTAGGGGGGACAGCACTGCATACTCTGGGGCTGAGCTCGGGAGGTTAGTATGACTGGAATAATCAAGGGAGGCCTCCCTGGAGGGCCCAGGGGCACCAAGGCAGGAACGCCCAGAAAGGCTCCTGGGGGAGGTGGGGAGTTGCTGGAGCCATCCTTGAGATAAGGAGCAGAAAGGTGGGTGGAAATTCCAGGTAGCAGGGACCGCCTACAGCATACATTTTTCAAGTCCACTGGGGGTCTCATCTCCACTGGGTGCTTAGCCAGGTAATTCAGGCTCTCCAGCCCCACCTGTGTAAGGGAGACACCAGCCACGGCACCAGCCCATAGAGTAACGGTTAATTGCAATTGTGCCAACAACGTGCTCGGCACGGCGCATGTTGGCGCTGATAGTGTTTTGTTACCTTGAACTTTGTCTTCATTGTTGTTGTCATTGTCACTCCCCAGGGCCCCTGGGAACTGCACAGGGCTGGGACGGTTATGACCACTTCCCAGTTGAGGACACGGAGGTGGCGGGAGCAGAGAAAGTACTTCTCCGGGGTCACAGCTGGCCCCTTAGCTGCCTCCATTGCAGTAACCCCCTCAGCCGATTCGGTGCCCCTCAAGCTGAATGCCCCTCCTTCAACCCCGTGGCGCTTCCCTTGGACCCGGATGGGCCCCCGGGTCTACGTTGGCCCATTTGCCCTGCCTCTTCAGCCCCTGTCCCAGGACCTTTCTTGGGCCGAGTTGAGCCTGGTGCTTTCCCTTCTCTTGATTTGAGTAATAATTGCTGAGGCCTTTTGTGCACGAGGCGGGGGGCTGGGCCCAGGCTGGGGAGACTGGGACACGAGAGAAAGAACACCTGCCTCTGCTCACAGTCTGGATGGTGAGAGGGGCCCCAGGGAGAATGTGGGGAGTGGCCTGGAGAGAGGGTGAAGTAGGTGGGGCGGGGCCTGAGGAGGGGCAGGTGGTTCTGATCCTGCAGGCATGTCGCTGAGGAGCTGGTGTTACAGTGGATGGTGACAGGTGGACAGGAAGGGAGAGGGCAGAGGCTTGGGGCAGGAACCAGTGAGGAATCCCATGCGGCTAAAGTGCCGGCTGGGTGAGGATGTATTTGGGGGGATAAGTCCCACTGGGGCTGGGTCTTGGCAGTCAGTTAAGGACATTGGACAATTGGGGGTAGTGGGGAGCCATGGAGGGATTTTGTGTGAGAGGGAGGGCATGGCAAGATTTGCATTTCAGAAAGGACACTCTGGGTGATCTGTGTGGGTGATGGATTGGAGGGGCGTGTGTTGCGCCTGTTGCCCAGGTGATAGGTGGTGAGCCTGGTGGTGAGGGATGGAGAAGCAGGCACAGATCAGAGAGGTATTAGGATCGTGGAGTCTGCCGGATCAACTATGGGAGGGGAGGGAGAAGGAGGACCGAGAGACATCCCCTTCCTCCGGTGGGGGGACCTGGAGGGGTGACGGGGCATCTCTGACATGAGCACTTCAGAGGAGCAGGAGCAAGGTCAGGAGGAAGGAGCCAAGTTCAAGTGTGAAATGTTGGCTGAGAGGTGCCAGAGGCTCATTCAGGTGGACGCTCCATCCTGGAGCGCAGGAGAGAAAACTGGGTGGATGTGGAGATCAGACAGGTGTCGGGGGCCCATGTGGGAAGCCTGGGTCTGGGAGGGCTTGTCTGGGTAGGAGCAGAGATATCTTGGATCTAAGCCACCAACACTGCCCTCCTGCCTCCTTTCCCCCTTTCCTCCCCTCTCACTTTCCCAGGGGAGGTTTGGATCTCAGAGAAGCACTGAGGACAGAGTTTCAGGAAAATCCCAGATTCTTCCTGCAGTCGGGCTGCCATTCTGAGCCCATCCTGGTTCATGAACTTAGTTCCAGGGTCAGCTCTCCCAATGGCCCCCGCCCAACTAAGGGCCTGGTGTGAGGTGTGACCTTTGTCTCATGAATCCGTGGTCCCTTCTCCTTCCCAAGGCTCTTTGAGGGACCTCATGTGCCTACTTCTCCCCAGACCCCAAAGGTTTGGGCATCTCCCTCAGAAAGGAGTATAGGACTTAGGTTTAGAAAGAAAAAGAAAAGAAAATATTATGTGTCAGAAGGCAGTTCTGACCACTAAGGAAATATGTACTAATGGGGGAATTGAAGGCACCAAGAAATCCAGATTGGGGAGAAATTTTTGGACCTGGAGCTTTTTCTGAAGCATCATGCCCCTCCCTGTGAGTGGCTGCTATGGTTACCTCCCCCTGGGCGTCACCTTGCCCAGGGACACAGACACAGGCCATGAAGGCTGTAGAGGCACTGACCTTGAAGCTCAGAGCACTTGGGCTTTTCTCTGGACAAAGTAGGAGAGATAAGCTCCTCCCCAGGCCTGAGTCTGCCTGGGGATAGTTCTCTGCCTTCAAAGGAACAGAAAAGCCGGAGGAATCGTACAGAGCTGCCTGTCTGCGCATGTGAGTTAACAACACCCAGGTGGTGGTGCCTTTCTGGCTGGGTCAAAGTAGGAATAAACAAACAGCACCTGTTGCAAGTCAGGAGCCAGGATGTCACCTGGCCAAGACCTTGCTGTCTGCTCATGCTGGTGGATGAGATATGGCACATGCAGTGGCAAGTAGGGCAGGCATGGGACAGGCCCTCGTGGTCTAGCAGCTCCCTGTCCCAGGAGTTAGGTCCTTACATACAGCTGGGTCCTTTCCAGCTCAGCTCTCACCATCCACCTTCCCAGCCACTGAAGTCCTCCTGCCTCAGTCACAGCCCTCATCTTCCTGTTGAGGGATGCAACCTCCCAACTTTTACAGTTTAAGGGTGTGTTGGTCTGTCTGCTTATTGGTCTCTCCATCTATCCACCTATCTACCCACCCAACTATTCATTCCTCAGACAGTCATCCATCCATCCATCCATCCTTCCAACCATCCATCATCTACTTATCTATTCATCCATCCACTCATCTGTCCAACCAGCCATTCTTTTTTCCACTCATTTATCTTTCACCTATCCATCCTTACACTCATCCATTGTTAGGTCTTCTGAGTGTCATGACAAATGTTGGGTTCTAGAGAATTAGGACGATGCAATTGTAGTTTCTGCTGTTGAAGAACTTACAGCCAAAGGACAGTGGGTTATTGCCTAGAGAGGCAATCCCCAACATTTTTGGCACCAGGGACCGTTTTTGTGGAAGAAAATTTTTCCAAGGACCGGGGGGAAGATGGTTTCGGGATGATTCAAGCCCATTACATTTATTGTGCACTTTATTTCTATTATTATTACATCAGCTCCACCTCAGATCATCAGGCATTAGATCCCAGGGGTTTGGGACCCCTGGTCTAGAGCAAGAAAAGCAATGGCTTCACTGTGCTATAATCTGGTCTGATCCTTGGGGCCAGTTTTTACCAACCCACTGGAACAAGAGCTTTGTGAGGGGAGGAATTTTTGTCTACTTGTTTACCACTGTATCCGCAGCTTCTAGAATAGTGCTTGGCATATTGTACATGCTCAGTAAATATTTGTTGAGTAAATGCACTACTGAACCCAGATAGGTAGGGTGGGATGGAGGTCAGGGCAGGAGCTGGACCAATTGTCCTGGGGAAACACCTGCAGGTGTGGGAGTTGGGCTCTGCCTGGAGATAGTCAGCAAATCTCAACCAGGATGTTCTGCTAGCAGATGTGTTTGTAGTCGCTGGGTCAGAGCTGCCATAGTGGTGTGGGGACAACTTTGGGGTGGCAGTTCTGGGGTACTGCAGGGGTGCAGGGAAAGGTGATCTCACAAGATGACCCCTGATGCCCATTTCAGCTGGACAGTCCATAAGTAGACAGTCCCGGAGCAGCACAGGCTCCAGAGTCCAGGTCTTGAGGATCGTCTAGCCCAATCACTTTCCATCCGGGTGAGGATACTTGGCCCAGAGAAGGCCAGTGACCGCCTGGGGTCACACAAGAGGAGATGCAGAGGCAGAGCCAGACTAGAAGCCAGGCCTCGGGCTACCAGCTAGGGGCTTGCTCCTCCCTTTGTCTTCTCTTTTGGAAGAATGATTTGATTTTAGGTCAGGTCAGAAGGTTCCTCTTGATAGGCAGGAGACAGGCAGGTGGGGGGCCAATGTATCAGTGAGCCTTGCCCTCACGCCATTTATGCCCCATTTCTGGACTAGCTCTGCGCCTTCCGGGCTTGGCTGGGCCTGGCTGAGGGTGAGCACTCCGTGAGGAGGGCGCCCTCGACAGTGGGGTTGCAGGACACACAGGTGGACAGGCCCTGTCCCAGCTCTAATGGCCTTGCTTGGGTGTCCCCCCAGTGCACACTTGTTCCTGGAGATAGAAGGGTTCGAGCCCAACCCCACTGTCACCAAGACCTCTCCCCTCATCTTCTCCAAGCCCATGGACTCCAACATCCGGCAGTGGTGAGTACTGCGACCCGCCAGCCCGCCAGGCCCCACCCCTGCCCTGGCCGAGCCCTCAGCTCCCGCGGGCGGGCAGTGACTCGCCCTGGGCCACACAGCCAGGCCTGCTTGTGGCAAACTACCATTGTCCATTAAAAACTTGTCCCTCTCTCTGTCCTCCCCATTCCCCCACCAGCCTCCCGGGCAGCTGTGATGACATGGATTCCCCACAATCTCCTCAGGATGACGTGACAGAGACCCCATTTAATCCCGGCAGTCCCAGGTGAGCCTGGCCCTTCCCCTCCTCCCACCGTGCCCACCAGGCAGGTGCCCGAGGGACAGGCACCAGGACCCTGCAGGAAAGAGAAAGAGGCCGCCAATCCTGGGGCGCCAGTGTCTGGGCCCATAGCTATGGCATGTAGGTCATTTTTGGGGGGAAGGGAGTATTACATCTTATAAAAGTAATACCCATTCATTATAAAACATCCGGACAACAGTATGCAGCAGAATGAGAACTTAACGCAATGCCATGTACGTAAATTAAAAATACATGCATGTACGGGACTTCCCTGGCGGTCCAGCGGTTAAGACTTTGCCTCCCGATGCAGGGGTGCCGGTTCCATCCCTGGTAGGGAGCTAAGATCCCACACGCCTCGCAGCCAAAAAACCAAAACAAAAAAACAGAAAGAATGTTGTAACAAATTCAATAAAGACTTAAAAAAAAAAAATACATGCATGTAGCCATCAAACATCAACGTGCATTTTGCAAGAACACATACAAACAGAAGTATACACATCACACATTACCGTGGCTGCCTATTTGGAGTGTAGGGGTGGGGAGAGAGATATGAAAAATATTCAAACAACACAAAATATGAAAGTGAAATTTCCCTTCCTCTGATCTCATTCTTTCGAGGTAATCATGATGAACAGTTAGGCACGTATCTTTCCTGATCATTACTATGTGGATCCAAAGATACAGTTTGATAAAATGTGCTTGCATTTGGATTAGAAGCAGGGCAGCTCAGGGCAACACGAATCCCAGCACCTCCGCCCACCCCCCGGCACTAAAGGAGGGGATTTCAGGCACTGCGACAGGCACGTGCAGACAGTGGGGGCTGGCGCCGAGCCCCCTGTAGGCACAGCGGCTTTGGAGGGGTAACGGGAGACAGTGGTGCATGTGTGGCGAGTTGGAAACGTTTTCTGGCCTCAGTGCAAACCTGGCCAAGCAAGAGCAGAGGCACAAAAAGAGGTGGCTGAGGAAACACATCTTTGTGGCTGTGTCGGAGGGCGGCGTGGGACAGCTGCTGGAGCTGCTGATGGAGCTGCAGGAGCTTTGTGAGCAGCGCCGCAGCCTGGATGTGTCCGGTCAGTGGCTGGCCCTGGCAGAGGGTGCAAGGCTGGGGGTCCTGCTCGGCTCCTGCTGTCCACCTACCCACTGCCCTCCCTCCCCGCCCTCCAGCCTTAACTGCTGGGCTGGCAACTTCGAACCTGATTCTGAGGGCAATGGGGAGCCATGGAAGGGCTTAGACAGGTGACGGTGGAGGATGGGGGTAAAACTGGAGAAGGCCTCTGCTCAGGCAGAGTTGGGACCCCAGCGGTGGGGCTGGGGAAGGGGGAACAGCTCTTCCGGGAGCGGCACTGGTGGGACGCAAGGACGTGAGGAGTGAGTCCCGGGTGGTGCCATTTGGACTTGGGAGACTTGGTGGCTGGTGGGGCCCGAGCTGTCTTGGGGACCAGGAGAGTAGCAAGTTAAGTGGAAGGGGGTGAAGTCTATTTGTAGGAAACCGGGGTGTGGGGTGGTGGGCTGGAGATTTCTGAGCTGGACAGTGGGAAGCCAGGCAGTGGGTGGGACTGTCCCCCTACCAGGGAGACGGTGCAGAAGGTAAAGAGCAAAAGGTCTCTGATAAGCCTCTGGGCAGCTCACCGAGGAGAAGGAGGAGCCGGCAAGGAGGCGGGAGGAGGAAGAGCTGGCCAGGGCAGAGGGGAGCTGGGAGCTCGGGGCAGGGAGCTCCGTGGAGAGCCTGCGGCAGGTTCTTGAGGTCCGAGGCTGCAGCCGCCACACCCCGGCCTCCCTTCCTCCGGGCCGGGAGGGCCAAGGGCAGCCGGGGCCCCCCTGTGCAGCAGCTCCATCCTGCAACCCTGCCTGCAGACTTCCTCATGCACAAGCTGACGGCCTTGGACACGGGGAAGACCTGCCTGATGAAGGCCTTGTTAAACATCAACCCCAGCACCAAGGAGATCGTGCAGATCCTGCTCGCCTTCGCGGAGGAAAACAACATCCTAGACAGGTTCATCAACGCCAAGTACACGGAGGAGGCCTACGAAGGTACCCGCCTGCGGGAGGGGCTGGGCAGACAGCGATTTCTGGCGGTGGTGGGGCACAGGCACTGCTGTCGTGGAAGCCCAAAGCGCTTAGTGTGGTGCCCGGCACCTTCCTTCATTCTGCAAACAATCTTGACCGCTGGCCGCGTGCCAGGCAGTGTTTTTGGCCCCAGAACACAGGAGCGAACAAGACAGATGAACGCTGCTCTTCTAAATAAGGAAATTTAAAAATTGATGAAAAGAAAATTACAAAAAAAAAAGATAATGTCATCAGAAGTAATTGGGGATGGGCAACTTTAGTGTGGATGGTCAGAGAGGTGACCTTTGACCCGAAGCCAGCACAATGAGAAGGATTCAGAACAAAGCAAGGGCAAAAGCCTGAGATGGGACTGAGCTTGACACAGCTGAGTGATGGCAAGAAGGCTGGAGGGCTGGGCAGGGCCAACACATTAGTAACTATTAGTATCGTCATTATCCTCATCATTATTAACAGCCCCATTTGGGACTCAGCTTTGTGGCTTCTCTCTTAGGTGGACCGGAGAGGGGGCAGGGAGACTAAACTCGGGATAGTGTTTCCCTACTCAGGAAGTCTGCTGTGAATAACCAGTAAGGTGTGTCTTTGAGTTTTTGGAGTCAATAAACATCCCACTAGGGTCTTATGACGAGCTTGTGTCAAAAATGATTGGCCCAAGAATAACTGGATGCCATCTTATGGATATGCCGAGGGTGCTAAACATCTCAGCTTTTTGCAGGTGGGAGTCTGGCTCGGGCCCTTAACTTTTCTCGTGGGAGACAGTAATTTTATTTGTATTTATTTATTGCCATTATTATTATTTGTTTTTGCCAGTCTGGTGGGTGAAAAGTATTAACTCATTAGGTTCAAATTTTCATCTTCCCGATTACCAGTGATTCCAAACATCTTTCATTTCCTGTATTGTCTGTGTGGACTTTCTTCTCTGTGAGGTGCTTGTTAATAATAGTTTCTCAGTTTTCTTTTAGGTTGTTTGTCTTTTTATTGATTTATAGGAGCTCTTAATCCATTATGGACTTCTAAAAGCACATTACCTCTTTTATACGTCTCAAATATTTCCCCCAGCCTATCACTTGTCTTTTAACTTTCTTTAAGATGTCTTTTGAAATACAGAAATTTTTAATTTTTATGGAAGCAAATATGTCAGTTTTTTCTTTATGGCTTCAGAATTTTGGATTTTGCTTAAGAAGGCTTAAGAGGGTTTTCCTTCCAAAAAGGTTAGTTATTAACAATTTTCCACTCTTAAAAAATGCTTAGTTCTTTGATCCACCAGGACTTTGTTTTTATGTATGGCATGTTGGCAGCTCTTTGGAAAATGCTGTTTCTGGTGTAATGTTCTGAGACACCCGGCCCCCGCACCCCCAGCCTTCTGGTCCCTTCTGTCTGGAGGTTCTGTAGGCTCCACCAACCGTGTCTATGTCCCTCCCCCACCCCCCTCCCTGCGGCTTCTCCCCTGTTCTGTTTCTCAGTCACCAGGCCATCATCTACCCAGCACCCAGGCCAGATGCCTGGACCTTACCTGAGACAGCCCTTCTCCCCCATCCCCAGCAGACCATCCTGAGGACTCTTTCTCCCAAGGATCTTTGGGTCCATTGGATGGACAGCTCTTCCCAAGTCTGGGCTCCTTCTAACACATCCTCCAGTTTTGCAGCCAGAGTGCTTTGAAAATACACATGTACAAAACCCAAAACTCTGATCATGTCACTTCCCTGCTTCAATGCCTTCGGTGCCTTCCCATACCCTTTAGGATAAAGTTTTAACCTCTTAACCTGGCTTATGAGGCCTTGAGTCAGCCCCATCCAGCCTGGCTAAACTTACCCAGTCCCAGTTTAGAGGCCACTCTGGGAAGCCCCCCAACCCCTCAGGCTGTGTTAAGAGCTCCTCTGGGTACCACAGACCCTGCACCTCCCCGTATCATAACGCTCAATTCGCAGGGAGACTGTGAGCTTCCTGAGGACAAGAATCAAAACTGCATCCCATGTCCTGCTGTGTCCCCAGTGCCTGGCTTTGGGGCACAGAGCAGATGCTCCACGAATAATCCTTGCTTCCACGCAAAAATGAATGAAGCAAAGAATGAAGCTGGGCGACACAGACCAGACAGGCAGCTAGTATTTCTCCACGGTTCGGTGGAGGGTACAGAGGACAGAGAGGGGAACAGGCCAGAGAGGGTGTGTCACCCCCGTCCCAGCCGCTGAGCGCAACCGCCCACCCCTGTCCCGTCCGCAGGGCAGACGGCGCTGAACATCGCCATCGAGCGGCGGCAGGGAGACATCACCGCGTTGCTCATCGCGGCCGGCGCCGACGTCAACGCCCACGCCAAGGGCGTCTTCTTCAACCCCAAGTACCAGCACGAAGGCTTCTACTTCGGTGGGTGCCGCCGCCCCGGGTTGGGGTCCGGGGGCGAGAGGGGCGGAGGGCGAGGCGGGGCTTCTACCCGTAGAAGCGCTAGCAGGCAGAGGAGACCCCACTGCCAATCTCTGCTGGCTCAGTTGTGTCCGAGGCCCTGGAGGACAGAGCCAGGACCAGGGAGGCGGGAGGGGCAGATCCACCTGAACAGGACCGCCAGGCTGGAGACCGGCACTTGGGAGGATGGGGAGCCTGCATTCGGGGAGTGTCACCTGGTGGTGTTAGAGGACACATAGACATCCACCTGAGCAGCCCCCTGTAGGGAACATAGACCTGGGAGGGAGGGCAAGGAGAGAGCCCTAGTTTACAGGTTCTGAGAAGGGAAATGACTTGCCCCAGTGTAGTAAGGAGCGGATGTAAGCATCCTGCCTGCCAGCTCTGGCCTCTGTCCCCTGTGTCCAGTGCCTCTCAGGACTGCAAACAGGGGTCAAAAGTAAGAGGACAAAAATTCCCTGACTGACACTTTAGGGAGACCAAATGCAACTGGCGTTAGGCCATCCCGGGTGAAAAAAATTTTTTTTAATGTGTAATTTAGATACAGTGAAGTTCACCCATCTTAACGTTCACTTCTGTTCATTTCCACAAACGCGTACAGTTGTGTAACCATCACTGTGATCAGGACAGGGAACAAACAGCTCCATCACACCAAAAACTCGCCTGGTACAACTTTGTAGTTAACGCCTCCTCCTTGCCCAGGCCCTGACTGATGGTCACTGACCTGTTTTCTCTTCTGGATGGTTTTTTAGTCAGCAGGACTAGATGGGTCTGGGTGGCCTTGAGGACAGGGTCTTGTCCAGTCAGACCTGGCTGGGAAACATCTGTTGGGTGGGATAAAGAGAGGTGACAGGATGGAGATTGGGGGGGGAAGCAGCAGGAGACCTGATGTCCAGCCCTGGTTCCGTCCCCGGTTTGCTGTGTGACCAAGTGTGAGTCACTTGCCTTCTCTTTTCTCAACTAACATTGATTGTTTACTATATATACCAGGCACTGTTCTAGGTATTTGAAATATATCTGTGAGCAAAACCAAGATCTCTGCCCTCATGGAACTTGCATTCTAGATGGGAGAGAGACCATCAATAATGAATATAATAAATAAGAATGTTATGTAATATGTTAGAAAATAACAAGTGCTATTGAAAAAAATAAAAAGTAAAGCAGGGGGAACTTCCCTGGTGGTGCAGTGGTTAAGAATCTGCCTGCCAATGCAGGGGCAAGGGTTCGATCCCTGGTCCAGGAAGATCCCACATGCCGCGGAGCAACTAAGCCTGTGCGCCACGACTACTGAGCCTGCGCTCTAGAGCCTGCGAGCCACAACTACTGAAGCCCGCGCGCCTAGAGCCCGTGCTCCGCAACAAGATAAGCCACCGCAATGAGAAGCTCACGCACCGCAATGAAGAGTAGCCCCGGTCCACGGCAACTAGAGAAAGCCCGTGCACAGCAACAAAGACCCAAAGCAGCCAAAAATAAAATAAATAAAATAAAAAAATAAATAAGTTAAAAAAAAAAAACGACAGCTCAAAAAAAAAAAAGTAGTAAAGCAGGGGAAGGAGATCAGGAATTCTGGAACAGGAAGCAGCTGGGTTTCAATTTTAAAAGTTAGGGTGAATGATTCATTGAAAAGGTGACATTAGAGCAAAGACTCACAGGTGGTGAGGTAGGGAGTGATGCAGGTATCTACGAAAGAGGGAACAGCCTGTACAAAGCCCCTGAGGTAGAAAAGTGCCTGTGTGTGCTCGAGGAGAAGGAAGAAGGCCATGGTGGCTGGAGGGGAGTGAGTGAGGGGGAGAGGAGGAGATGATGTCAGAAGATGTAGGGCCTTGTAGGCTGTCATTGGAATTTGAGCTTTTGTTCTGGGTGAGGTGAGCCTTATGCATTAATAGGATCAGTCTGGCTTCTGTGTTGAGGGTAGTGTTGGAGGGCCAACAGGGTAGTAGCAGGGAGACCGGTTAGGAGTTTGTTGCAATGATCCAGCTTCAGTCTCCCACTCCTGCTGAGATGGGCAGGATAAGCCCCATTCCTAGAACTTGGGGAATCACCGCTCTGGTCCAGGAGAGAACCGAGCCCCTGTGCGCCCCCTCCCCCAGGCGAGACACCCCTGGCCCTGGCAGCCTGCACCAACCAGCCCGAGATTGTGCAGCTGCTGATGGACAACGAGCAGACGGACATCACCTCGCAGGACTCACGGGGAAACAACATCCTCCACGCTCTGGTGACGGTGGCCGAGGACTTCAAGACGCAGAATGACTTCGTCAAGCACATGTACGACATGATCCTGCTGAAGAGCGGCAACTGGGAGCTGGAGACCACGCGCAACAACGATGGCCTCACGCCGCTGCAGCTGGCCGCCAAGATGGGCAAGGCCGAGGTGGGTGAGGCCTGGGGGCAGGCGGGAGGGCGCAAGGCACGCTCCCCAGGGGCCCTTCTGAGTGGCCGACTGCACGGAGCTACGGACAGGCAGCACGTGGGCGCACCCTCTGGACTTCAGGCCCTAACATTCTGTGTTTCCGTCTCCCGCCCTGAGACCCCCTTGCCGGGGCCAGAGTGGAGGAGTCTTAAGGCTGCGGTGACTCATGCTTTGTGGCGGAGGATTCCTGCGTGGCGAGGCACCCAAGCGGAGGAGGCTGAGTGTCTGACCCTGGGGGCCTTCAGCCTCTTATGAGGACGGGAGTCCCCGAATGTCTGCTCTGGATCCAGAGCCAGTTGGCTGGTGCTCCCTGACACTGGAGAGACCCCAGCCTGTCTGTCAGGTTGAAACATTGAGCCAAGTCCCCAGCAGAGTATGTGGCTGCTCGTGGCTCTTTGTGCCCTTGTGTTGTGGCCGAGGAACTCAGGTTAACTGGGAGCTTGGTGAAGACTCAGCTGGGGTGGGCTCCCATCTCTCTCTGTGGTTGGAGCCACGGCTTGGTCTGGTTTCAAGGTCAGGACTCATCATGGCAAAGCTGCCCCTGAGCGTCCACATCTTGAGCCCTGGGAGGGGACCATGGCTCCTGGGAGGCTGCAGGAGGGCACTGGGTAGGGTGGGGACTGTGAAGCCATCACAGCTGTGCCAACCTCGGGGCAACTGATGAGGGAGGTGGTGCCCCGAGGGCCTTGGGTCCCGTCCCAGTGCTCAGGGCTGGTGCCCACAAGGGACCTTTTCAAGCTCTTGTGGGAGGAGGAAGGGATGCAGAACAGCTTTGACAGAGGAGGAATTGTGTGCCTGCCTCCCCCATCTCCTGCCCACCCCAAGGACACAGCTTCCTGGGGGCTTTGAGGAGAGTCAGACTGTGGTCGCAAGTCGGAACTTTCTCCAAGGACCACTGTGCCATGTGCTTGTCCCTGGGGAGGGCCCAGGGATGAAGCTTCCTGCGTGGAGCGTGGCCCCCTGACCCCTGGTTCCCTAGAGGATAATGTGTCCCTCCACCCACACCCACCACCTCTCGCCAGTCTTGGGAAGTCGCCTGCACCCTTCCTGGCCCCTTCTCTCCTTCATTCAGTGTTCTTTGGAAACTTTTCCGGATGCTGCCCAAGTTGGCCACTGTGCTGGGAGCAGAGGGTGCAGTCATACTTGAGACACAGACCATATCCTCGGGCTCGTGTAGCCTGGGGCGCGGAAACGGGAGACGTGCCTTATCCCTGGGAGCTCCCTGCCTGGGCTGTAGAGACTAGGTTCCCGTGCGAGGTGAGATGGGGACCCCACTGGGTCACATGAGATCAGGGCTCTGACACTGTCCTCCCCATTAGGACCCTCCTCCTGGGCCTTGGGTTGGTGCCCCAGGAAGTTCTGCCCCCGTCTTATTGTACCCAGGGCTCGCTTTCTGGAACTAGTGAGCTCTCCATCTTGCCTGCACTTTGGAACCACCCAGGAAGCTTTACAAGATGCAGATTCCTGAGTCCCACCTCCAGAGATTTGGACTGAGTTAGTCAGTAGTGTGGGCATTCTAAATGTTCCCCAGTGACCCTAACATGTAGCAGAGAGCAAGCTCGCTGACCTAGAGAGTGGGTCCCACGGGCCTCTCTGAAAGGCTGGTGTCATGCATCACCCCCTGACTGGCCAGAGCAGTGAGCCTCAACTGGCAGGGTCTTGACTGACGGTGGGATGGGGAAGCTGGAGAAACTTGCAGCTGCTTCTCAAATCCAGGCCAAAGAGAAATTATTTCTCGAAATTGTCAGTTCCTGGATTCTTCCCGGAACAGACTCCCCAGCTGGTGCAAGGATTTGTGAGCTGATCGTGCAGCCCTCCGAAGCGTGCAAAAGGTCTTCACGCCTCTTGTCTCTGGTATTAACAATGCCTGGTGTGACGGGCAGGTCAGCGAGCTTTGCGCCCATCCCACAGATAAAGCGGGGGCCGGGGGTCACAGTGACAGGCACTCGGCCCGACTCAATCCACCCCTGGTGGGAGCCTCTTCCCAGGCCCTGTCTGCCTTGGGCAGGCCCAGCGGTCTTCGCCCCAAGCTCTGTCCAGAGGCTGATGGTTTTTACTCTTCCTGTCCCCAGATCCTGAAGTACATCCTCAGCCGTGAGATCAAAGAGAAGCGGCTCCGGACCCTGTCCAGGAAGTTCACCGACTGGGCCTACGGGCCAGTGTCGTCCTCGCTCTACGACCTCACCAACGTGGACACCGTGACCGACAACTCGGTGCTGAAAATCATCGTCTACAACACCAACATCGATGTGGGTCTCCCGGGTGGGCTGGGGAAGGTCAGGGGGTAGCAGGCTGGGCCCCAGGCCAGGGAGGCCCTGGGAAGACCCCTTGCTACTAGCCAGACATGTCTGCAGCCCCCATTCCTTAGCCTTAGTGGGTGGGGCCTGGGGTGGGTGCTGGGGCCACCTGTTCCCAGCTGACCTTGTGGTGGGGGTCTCCTGGCCCCATAATCCTGGGCAGGGTTGGGGGGGTGTAGATCTTCTCCATCTTGTTTCCCCCCAACTCCTTCTATTGGTTCCATATGGTCAGGCTTAGAATCCCCTCTTCCCCCAAACCTGGTCCCAAATAAGTGTCAGGGAGTACACAGTTTGAGCAATCAGGGAGGCCTTTCTGGAGGAGGCATAGCTGGGAAGTCAGTGAGGCTGAAGGAGAAAAGAGAAGATCAGCAGCAGGAAGTTTTTGGCTCTTGGAGGAAAGTGAGGCAACACATCTTTCACATTTTACCAAGAGTTGTGCTTCCCAGAGCCTGCCTTGCCCGGGATCTCCCTGGCCCTCACAGCAGCCTGACTGGTAGGGCAGGGATTGAGATCAGTTTTACTGATGAGGAGGCTGAGGCCCAGAGAGGGTCAGGGGTTTTCCTGGGGTCACACAGTGAAGGAGGGCCCAGGAAGGGCCAGACCCCAGTCGTGGCCCTGGCCTCCCTTCTAGCCCTCCCTCCCCACCGTGCCTCAGATCCTCTTGGCAAAAACACGAAGCTCCGTGGCGTTCGGTTGCTGTCTGGGTGCGCTGGAATGGAGCCTCAGGAGCCAGAAATTCCCCTCCCAACATTTCCAGCCAAACCAGTTCATTGCCCCCTTCTGCCAGGGGCAGTGCTGACTCAGAGCTTCCTTTGAAATGAGGGCCCTCCGAAAATGGTCCCTTCCTCTCTCTCACCTCCATGGTGACTGGTGCCGTTCTACCCCCAGAACCGGCACGAGATGCTGACCCTGGAGCCCCTGCACACGCTGCTGCATATGAAGTGGAAGAAGTTTGCCAAGTACATGTTCTTCCTGTCCTTCTGCTCCTATTTCTTCTACAACATCACCCTGACCTTCGTCTCTTACTACCACCCCCGGGAGAAGGAGGTAAGTGGGCCCCTTGAAGTGGGGGATGGGTAGGTCAGCATGGCAGGACCCTGGAGCCGCCCTATGTGCATGTGGGGAAACTGAGGCCCAGAGAGGCCAAGAGATGTGCGTGGGGTCCCCCAGTTCTCATGCTTCAACAGTGTCTTGGACACTGAATACGTCGCCAGCGCCTGGTTGAGCCCGACCCCAGGTGCTCAGCCCCAGGCTGACCCCTGCTGGGGGAGGGCTGCAGAATTAGGAGCCCCAGGCCCCGCCCAGGCTCCATGTCTAAATCTGGAGCTGGTTGGGTGTTTTTGCTGTGAGGGCCATGGGAGGAAATGCGGGGAGGTGGAAGTCACTTGGAGAAGCATTCCCAGCACTCTGGGTCTTGGTCCCCCATCCATTACACGAGGCACGGAGTCTTGGCTTTAACTGTGTTATGAGGCCCTGTGAGTGTCTGGATACAGATGGAACAGATAAACGCCAAGAAGTGTGAGGGGGTTGTTAGCATGGATTGGATCGTGCTTCTCACTGCAGAATTCTGGGTTTCCACTCTGGGCGGGGGAGGCAGGAGCTGGGGGCTGCAGTTCCTTTTTGGCCCTGTACAGAGATCCGGCTTTGTGCTGACCTCTGGCCCAGCTCGAGGGTTGGGCACGTGTATGTGCATGGTCCCCCCGGAGGTGGCGCTACCCCTGCCTTCCTCACTCCCCGTCCTGCACCCATCCATTCCTCTCCCTTCCTCCCAGGCCCTGCCACACCCCTTGGCCCTCACATACAAGATGGGGTGGCTGCAGCTCTTAGGAAGGATGTTTGTGCTCATCTGGGCCATGTGCATTTCTGTGAAAGAGGTGAGTAGGTCACCAAGCCCTCCTGGACTGGCCTGTGAGGCAGGCAGGGTGACAGCAAGCTCTGCTACTACTGCTGGGAGACTTTGGGGAGGCATTTCCTTTTTAACCTTTAGATTTACATAAATAAGCCAGCTTATCCTACCTACTTTATCTATCCATTCCTCCATCCATCTGTCCATCTATCTGCCATTTATCTACACTCCCAGCCACTCAGTGTCCCATCTTCCCTGCCCCTCCATCCACCCATCCAATCACCTGCCCTCTCTCATCAACCCAGCCACTCCTTCATCCATTTAAACACCCACTCATCCTTACCCACTGTCCTTCCATCCTTCATCCAACCGTCTTTCCATCTGTTTGTCAGTCGATCTACCCGTTCATCCATCCAACCGACAAATCAGCAGGTATATTCTGAACACCTTCAATGTGGGGCTCTGGAGGAGATGATAAGGATGGAAGGAATCTGCCCTCTTTGAGTTCATAGTCTGGTAGGGATTTCAGATGGACACAAATAGCTAGACTTTAACATAGACTGTGAAAAGACCTGATGCTGGGCTCAGACCCGTGCTCAGAAGAAGAGAGATGACTTTTATTGGCAGTAGGGGAGGGGGGCCAGGAAGGCTTGAAGGCAGAGATGGCACTTACTCTGGTAGGGGAGGGTTGGCATGAGGACACTGGGGAGAAGGTATTACAGGACAGGTGTGGGGAACAGCATGAACAAAGGCTCAGAGGC
The DNA here is from genome assembly GCF_965194805.1 of Balaenoptera borealis. NCBI lineage: Eukaryota > Metazoa > Chordata > Mammalia > Artiodactyla > Balaenopteridae > Balaenoptera > Balaenoptera borealis. The sequence goes on along the minus strand of NC_138879.1, from coordinate 49,271,756 downwards.
TGGAAAGCTAGGCCATATTTGGGGAATGGCAGGTAACTGTATGGTTGTGCTGCTTTGTGGGTTCTGGGGTGATTACGGGGGTGAGAGTAAGAGACGTGAGAAGATCAAGGGGAGCACCCACTCTTACCCTGGGGTTGCCTCTGTCCCCCAGGCACAAGTCCCCTTCCATATCCCTCACCTGGGCTCTGGCTGGGCCTTCACATACTTCCCTGTTCCTGAGTCTCAGTCCTGGGGAAACCCCCCCTTCCCCAGATCCTCCAGCGAGGGGCATGAAGAGGGGGCAGCTTTTCTTTCCTTTCTGGCCTCAGGGCATCGCGATCTTCCTGCTGAGACCCTCAGATCTGCAGTCCATCCTCTCGGATGCCTGGTTTCACTTTGTCTTGTAAGTAGGTCTGTCCCCTTGGTCACCACCTCACAGGCAAGGCTAAAGTCCTGTATGATGGCTGCTGTGTCCCTCTGCAATAGCCACCCTACCGTGTCACCCTGTCCCTGTCATTTTGCCAAGTCACGTGGCCAGGGACCTCCTCTCTCCTTTCTGGTAAGAGAGGCACGTAGATGCCCATGGAGAGGACCAGAAAACGCTGGGACAGTGCCCACCATCCGGTTGCAGGGATAGCTGACTTCACCCTACCACAGAGCCCTGGGCGGCAGCCAGCACAGAGAAGGCGTGTTTATTTTTTATGAAGGGACATTCCAGGCCAGTTCCTCCTGGCTGTTGTTTTGGACCCTGGCAGGTCAGGGCTGGAAGGTACTTGAGAAATCATCGAGTCTCATCTTTAGGCATGAAAACCGAGGCTCAGAGCAGGGAAGTGAGTCACGTAGAGTCAGGCGGAGCTTCAGTCATGAAGCTCAAGCCAGCCCAGTTTCCCAGACAGCCTCATCCCAAGCTTGTGCAGGGTTGACTACTGTAGGCTCTAGCCAGAAAGCTCAGCTCAGCAGCCTCTCTGAATGAGGTCATGTGAAGAGGATTACGTAACCCCTGTCTCTAAATAAAAGGAGGATTATGTAACCCCTGTCATGTGCAGAGGATTACGTAACCCCTGTCTCTAAATAAATAATGGAAAAGGATCTGCAGCTTGGGATGAAGAATGTTAGGCTCCATGGCTCTGTAGACCCCACCAAAGGCCCTCTTCTGAGCATTTGGGAGGCTGGGTCTATAAAACCTTGAATCTTGGCCTCATGTTTCCAAATACCTATTAACAGCTTTATTAAGTATGTACCTGCCTTCCAGAAGCATGAGCTAAGTTCTTCATCTCTTTGGGCAGTATCAGGGGCCCCCTGATACTGCAGTGAATGAATAGGCCAGGTGCAGCACTGCCCAGGGTGCAAGTCACGCATGAGTCTGTCAGCTTGGAGAAACTGTGACGATTCCAGAGAAAAATCCATTTGTACAGCCACTGGCTTTGGCAAAGACAGAAGGCACCAGTGCCATGTCCTGCTCTTCTGCTTCTTCATTGTTTTCTTAGTGTAGAGGAATGTGTAAACATGCTTCCTCACTTCAGTCCCAAATGCCCTGCTCACCCAAACGTTTGCTTTTCACTGCACAAGAAAATCAAAGTTGCCTGTGTCCTAACTTTAACTAGTTAGATATTTTGTAATTGTGGAGACTACCTGATGTTATAAGCAAGAGAGGGTTTCTATCCAGATGTCTGCATATCTGATGGTGTTACACACTGTTTAGGAGTAGATTTTGATCTCGTATGTTTGGTACATATTGTACTTTAAACATTTCAAATTGTGGTATAATACACGTAACACAAAAGTTAAACCATCTTAACCATTTTAAGTGTACAGTTCAGTACTGTTAAGTACATTCGCATTGTTGCGCAATCTCCTTTTAGCAAACCTATTATATAGCATGTATTGTAGTTTTTTTAAGGATTTTTCAAAATAGGTTATGGGGGACTTTTGTTATGATTGACTTTTGAGTATAGATGTCAGCTTTTGTCATTTTGGTTAAAAATGCAGTCATTCACCACATCCTCAGTCTACCCCAGTGTACCCCAACCTACGTGGGGGTCAGAAATCACATGGGTGATTTAAAAACCATACAGCCTCCTGGGCAGCACCCTGGGCCTTCTGAACCAGAATCTCCTGGGCCCTGGGGATCTGTATCTTTAAAAAGTCCTTGTCAACTGCAACCAGCTCTGACTTGCATCTAGCAATGCAGTCTGCAAGGCTGGATTTTAGACGTGGTCCAGCAGATCTGGGGCAGCCTTATCTGTCTCTTCAGCACCAGCCACCAGGGTAACCATTCAGGATTTAAGGGAGGTTGGAGGATTTGGACATCTTTGCCCTGATGCCAAGAAGTAAGTAAGGCCCTTGTCTCCTGTGTCTCCTGAACAGTTTTGTCCAAGCTGTGCTTGTGATACTGTCTGTCTTCTTGTACTTGCTTACCTACAAAGAGTACCTCGCCTGCCTCGTGCTGGCCATGGCCCTGGGCTGGGCGAACATGCTCTACTACACGCGGGGGTTCCAGTCCATGGGCATGTACAGCGTCATGATCCAGAAGGTGTGTTGGGGCTGCCGAACATCAGAGATGGGCAGGGAGGGCCTTCCGAGAAGACCCATTTTTCAGATGGGGAAATTGAGGTCTGGAGAGGAAAAGAGACTTGCCCAAGAGACAGGCCACTGTTCTTTCTCCCAAATACCGTGGTCTCCCTTTGCCTTTGGTCAGGCTCTCTAGGAGGGAAAATATGTATATATAATATGTTACATATATACACGTAGATATGTTTATTATATATGTTTACCATATAAAGGATGTGCAGCACACACGTTACAAACAACAATAAAATATACAATGCCTTTTGTTGTAAATTCCACATGGCTAGTTGAGTCTCACCGAATAATTTGTTGATTTTGATTGAACTCATATCTGTTTGCCAACCTATGGTTGCAATTGACAAGTGAGTGTTGTGCCAGCATAAATGCTGATATTTTCCTCTGCTTTAAGGAGTAAGATGAAAGGGAAACAATGAAGACTTGTGTTGAAACTGCATTTGTTTGTCAGTGATGCTGAGCCATTTATCTGCTGAATCGGATAATAGTTTTCAAATACTAGAAGAATATTCCATCAATGTTTTTGTGCTATTCCCGCTATAACAGCTACAGATAGGACACATGTTTAAAGTTTAATCTGCCTTAACATTTTGTCCATCGTTGTCTTAAGTCTAGATCTAGATGATCAACAATCTCTGATTTGTAGCTTTTACCAATCTCCATGGTGTAAATAGTCCCACCATGGCTGACTTCCAGCTACCAATGCGATGTCACTGAATACAGAATTGGGAAGGGATGCACAGTAATGCACCATTATATAGTGTTTCCACCATATGGTTACGATAGAAATAAATAGCCTTAAAAGCCTAGATAATTATAAAATGTAGTAAAGTCACTCGGAAGTGATGAGTTTTTTTTTTGTTTTTTTGTTTTTGTTTTTTTTTTTTTTAGTGATGAGTTTTGAACATTTATTATCTTTGTTTCTAATGCAATTTATTTAGTTATAAGTTTACACAATTTAATTCTTAGTCATGGCTGTGTTTAACAACGAGCTCAGAAAATTCATGAAAGTGAGACAATCAGCTCTTGTGAGCTGGTGCGAGCTCGGCCCAGCACACTGCGGCCCCCAGGAAGTGTGAGGATTCCAGATGTGAGTTTCTATGAGGAAAGGTGCTCATGTGCAGCCTGAATCAGCAGGGACAGAAACAGTCTGTGTTCTAGGAGGGAGGAGGGCGGAGAGCAGGAACAGAAGAGAAGTCTTTCTGGAGGAGGTGGGCCCAGCGCCGAGCTGTGGAGACAGCGTCAGGAGGACCTGGTGAGGGTCACAGAAGAGTGGCCCGAGTGAGGGCATGGTTAGAGTGCGAACCCGGGAGAGGGTGGGAAGCAGTCAGGAAATCAATGTATAATGAATATGTGCTCAAACCTTACCCTTGAATTGCATTTCTTTCTTTGTAGGTCATTTTGCATGATGTTCTGAAGTTCTTGTTTGTATATATCGTGTTCTTACTTGGATTTGGAGTAGGTAATTGATTTATAAATAATAGTAACTCCCTCATTTGTAAAACACTTTATACAGATGTCAGCATGGCAAAGCACACAGGAGCCTCAGCAACAATTACATCGGCCACCAGTGGAACACTTTCCGTGGTTAGCATTTCCCAACCATTATCTCTTTACTTCTCGTGACATCTTGACCAAGGGGGGGTCATCATCATCCCTGACCATGAGGGCACTGAGGCTTAGAGACTCCAGGATTTGAACTGGTTGCTTTTATCCAACCATCCTGTGTGGTATGCCTCCCACCTTTACATCCATCATCATATGCGGCTCTCACAGCCTCAGATAGGCTTGGCAGGTTTTCGGCCCCATTTTACAAATGGAGAAGCTAAAGTCTGCAGAAATTTGATTGATGGTCTTTGAAAAATAGGAGTAGAGTTAATGCATTGAGATAACCTCCTTTGGCCCTCCACATCACATTACTGTCATAGTTTGCTGCAGATATATCTGTGAGAGCCTCTGGTCTGCTGGGACCAGGGATGGGAAAGCCCTCTTGAAAACCTCTCCATTTACACCTAGAGACTGTCATACAGAGTGGAGTAAGTCAGAAAGAGAAAAACAAATATCGTTTATTAACGCATATATGTGGAATCTGAAGAAATCGGTATAGATGATCTTATTTACAAAGCAAAAATAGAGACAGATGTAGAGAACCAATGTATGGATACCAAGGGGAAAAGGCGGGGTGGGATGAATTGGGAGATTGGGATTGACATATATACATTATTGATACTATGTATAAAATAGATAACTAATGAGAACCTACTGTATAGCAGAGGGAACTCTACTCAGTGCTCTGTGGTGACTTAAATGACAAGGAAATCCAGAAAAGAGGGGATGTGTGTATACATATAGCTGATTCACTTTGCTGTACAGTATAAACTAACACAATATTGTAAAGCAACTGTACTCCGATTAAAAAAGAAAAAACTTCTCCATTTACAACAGAGGGAACAGCATAACCTGATTTTATTTCTAACCTCTGCATAAAGAGATATTTTATTTTCCCAAACCAGTTTTTTTTCCCCCTAGTTATCATTGGCATTTGAAGTTAGGCAACTGTTCCCATCTGTCTGGTACCTTTTCTGGGTCACAGTTTGCTTATTTATTTGGTCCTTCGCTTGTTTGTTTATTCATCTATCCATTTCCTCCCTGATTAATTTGATCATTCATTCATTCATCCATCCGTCCATTCATTCAGTAATGAGCCACTGCTGTAGTGCGTTGGGAAGAAGAGAAGAAGAGTCCCAGGCCTTGACCAGAGGTCTTGCCACAAAGCATTAGGAAGAGACTCAGGACTTCCCAGTCTTGGGGGAGACAACCCAAGCTACAGGAAGTTGGGAGCTCAAAGCCTGGTTGAGGAGCCAGAGACACACAGATTATAGATTGTAATTATCAACTGTGCAAGCCCGTGATAGATCAAGGGCTGAATGGTGGGGTAGAGAGAAGAGTTTGGGCTTTGTTAGGCAGAAAGGGCTTTCTGCCCTTTCTGTCAAGGCAGAGCACCAGCCTGATGAAACTTCCGGGGGAGCTGAGGCTGGAGACGTAATTTAAATAGCCAGAGAGAAGGAGGCAGCAGGCCTGCAGTCTGTGTGTGTGGGCATAGGTGTACACGCAGGCATGCACGAGTTTATTGGGTAATTAACCAGACAGAGAGGCTGCAGAGAACACCCTGTTATGTCTCCCCAGCCCTGGCCTCGCTGATCGAGAAGTGTTCCAAGGACATTGAGGACAGCAACTCCTTTGGCAGCTTCAGCGACACGGTGCTGGAACTCTTCAAGCTCACCATAGGCCTGGGTGACCTGAACATCCAGAAGAACTCCAAGTACCCCATCCTCTTCCTGTTCCTGCTCATCACCTATGTCACCCTCACCTTCGTCCTTCTCCTCAATATGCTCATTGCCCTGATGGGGGAGACTGTGGAGAACGTCTCCAAGGAGAGTGAGCGCATCTGGCGCCTACAGGTGACCTTGGCAGAGTCCTTCTATGGGAGCCCTCACGGGGACTCAGTTCAGCACATGGCACCAGTGGATCTGGGGTGGGGCCTGGAAATCTGCATAAGCTCCCTGTGCTTGGCCAGGCTTGAGGAAGCTAGGTTTCTGGGGTATGAGGTCTAGGGGGTGTGGCTGGACAACAGCATGTGTGAGAGGAACTCAGGCTTATGGGTGTGCTCTGCTCAGAGTCAATGGTGTGATCTGTGGATGTTGAAGCGTGGCCTTAGGTTGCATTAAGAGGAGTAGGTATAGGACAATGTCCTTAGGTATGGGACAATGGAGGTGACAATTCTGCTCTCCTCCAATACTCCTCACATGCTATGGGCCTTACACACTGAGGACACTAACCCACAGGATGATCCAGAGGCATGTTACACTTCTTACATAAATGGTGTAAGAAGAGCATGACAGCTCCTTCAGATATCTGCAGAGCTACTTGTGAAAGGGGGAGCAGCTTCCTTCTCTGGTCCAAGAGGCAGAAATGAGGTACATGGGGCAACAACAGGGAGAAAAGCTTTGATTTGACACAAGGAAGTTACTAATGATTAGGGCCTTCTTAATTGGATTGTTGCTAATATTCAGGAGAGATTGGACAAATTATTGCCGGGAAAATTGCCGAGGGGACTCTAAGCCTGACATGGGGCTAGGACCGCATGATGTCCTCCTGGACACTCCCTTCCTGGTGGGATCCCAAGATCCTAACATTTTCAGTTAGGCAGCTCTGGACTTCCAGAAACATTGTTTATGTGATGTTTAAAACAATTTGAACGCCTTTCCCAAACTTACTGGGTGTTCATTTTTGAATTCTATAGGTTAGCCAGATCCTCAGGATCTATGCATTAAGCATTCCATGCAGGTGGAGTGGGCTGTTTGGTGGTGTGTGCACGTGTGTATATGTGTGTGTGTGCACGCGTGTGGGCGCATCCACGCTCACACGGAGCCGTGCTCCTGGGCTGGCTCCTGAGAGATGCACTTAGGCTCGTTTATGTCCCCAGAGAGCCAGGACGATCTTGGAGTTCGAGAAAATGTTACCAGAATGGCTGAGGAGCAGATTCCGGATGGGAGAGCTGTGTAAAGTGGCAGAGCAAGATTTCCGACTGTGTTTGCGGTAACAAAGGGAGAAGGGCCCTTTGGTGATGCTTTTTGGGTGGGTGAAGAGAGATGAGTTGGTGAATGTTAGCGAAATGGTGCTGCCATTCGCTTGCCGGACCACGGCACGGTCTGTTCTGCCTCCTCAGAAGATGGAATTTGCTCTTTCGGGGTCCCTGGACCTGGGATAGACTTTCTAAGCCTCAGAAGGGAGAAGGAGGAGACTCTGCCCTTTTGGAGGTGCCTCCATGGCCTCCCCCTGCCCAGTGTCTGCCTTAGAAGAGATTTGCCAGCCTGGCACTCTTTGTCCTTCTGAGAGGCACATTCTGTCACAGGCAAATGGAAAGTGAGACAGCTACTTTTGACAGATGTCAAGCTTTTTGATTTTTAAAAAAGTACTTGAACGTGCCCTGACCATCTCTTCTGATGGGTCTACCTCTTCCTACCCCCTGTCTGACTGCCTGACCCTGCAGACTACCTTCTTGGAGTATAATTGTACCTTGACCTACTTCTCTGGCTGAAACCCCTCCCCGCCCCGCCCTGCCCCAGGAACCATCATTTCAACTATAATAGTTACCCTAATAAATATGTCTAATTTTGACACCCTCACTCTAGAGATGTTCTGTGAATGTGATCTTCAGCCAAACTATCGTCTCCAGTTACAATCCAGCACCTTAGACACTGCCCACTCTTTTGGGTTCTGAACCCAAATTTTTTATAAAAAAATTTTTGGCCACACCCCGCAGCATGTGGGACCTTAGTTCTCCAACCAGGGATCAAACCCCTGCATTGGGAGGAGGAGTCTTAACCATTGGACTGTCAGGCAAGTCCCCTAACCATCTTCTCTTAGTGCAACCTTAACCCTAGCTGGACTTCACGCCCTCACATCTTCTCAGCCCGAGCCTGCCCCACTCTCCTTCCTTCCCTCCTTCTCCGTGGGCTGCCTCCCCCGAGTCAGGCACAGCCCCTGCTGGCTGAAGATGTCCCCTTTACACCTCTCTGAGCTTCTGGGTCCCACACCCTGGGAGGAGACTGATCCTGGAGGCCTGGGAAAATGGGGATTTGGGCAGGTTTCAAGCCTTAACAACACTGATGTGACCACATGGGGCAAGAGTGCTCCTGATCCCTGTGGAGGACACCCCAAATGCTGTGCTGCTTGTTTGCATTTGATGAGGTGCACCTGGGGAGTAGTGAGAATGATTATCACACCCGCAGGATCAACGAGGTGAAGTGGACTGAATGGAAAACTCACGTCTCCTTCCTCAACGAAGATCCGGGGCCCGGGAGACGGACAGGTACCGCTGCTGTCAGGAAGCGTGACACCCACTCCTTTCTGACCACGTGAGCCCAGGCACACCAAGTCAGAGGGCCGTGATTTTCCCCATCTGTAAAATGGGAGGGTTGAATTAATTCCTTCCAGCTCTACCGTTTTCTAACCTGAGCTGGAATAACTTCTAAGGCAGGTGGTGGACTGAGACCTGGAGGTACAACTTGCAGAATGCTGTTTCTGTAAAATAGTGTTTTTTGTTTTTTGTTTTTTTAAAGCAGATTTCAACTAAATCCAAGATTCTTCCAGGAGCAACAGCAAAACTACCCTCAATACATTTGACGAAATGGGTGAAGTTCCGGAAACTTCAGTGTAGAAGCAGAACCCAGAGCTCATGTGCATGTGGGCCGTCTGAGGCTGGAGGCTGGGTCCTGGGCTTGGTGCTGCGGGCTTTGCAGAGTGATGGAGCCCGGGTGGCTGAACCAAGGGGCAGTTGTCAGTTTGAGTGGGAAGCACCCTGGACTTTGTTATTCGGCAAAGAGTTTGTATAAACCCACGGCCAGCAGTCCTGAGCCTGGGAGTCCCAGGAGTCCCTGAATCCTGGGTGAAGTCTTTGCGTTCACCAACTGCAGGTCGATTTGGCTGGGAGAGAGGGTGGCAGGGCAGGGGCGGGGGCCCGAGGAGCAGGGAGAGGAGACTTCTGCCAAGGTCCCCAGCCCCAGCCTGCGCATTCCACCATCTCCCTTATTGTAACTGGGTCTCCTGAATTTAAGGGACTCTTGATCCATCCCAGAATGTGCAGGGGACTGAGCTAAGCCGGGTATCCTGGGACTGGAGGAGAATGAGCTTCTGGAGCCTTCAGGGAGAAGGAAAACACCCTTGGAATGAGTGGCCTTTGTACTCAAGGCTCAAACTGTCTCCAGCTGAGAGGTTTCTAGTAGCATAATTAACACAGGGTTTTTCTTTTCAATAGAGAAAGGCTTTTTCAGTTTTAAATGAAAATGACTTCAAATGAAATATGTGATTTTAAAGCTGAGAAATAGATTTTAGGATTTGGGGCTGGAGGTAAGTATTATATACTTGGCCTCGGGGTGGCCAGAGCAAGGACAAAAAGCTTTTCTTTATGCACATAAAATTCCACAAGAGACACGCCAGGCAGGGTCTACGATCTGGGTGAAAGATCTTGGCTGTTTTCCTTGTCCCAGCCCTGCAACAGTGCATGCCTCTAAGTTGGGATCATGGCTTCGACTGAAACAGAAATAGCAGCTGCTCTATTTATATGGTCTTGAATCTCAGAGGTTACTCTTATACATCAGTATTTCTCACTGGAGGAATTTAACAAAATACCTGAAATGCTCTGGTATTAAATACTTTTGTTAGCTGTGAATTTTGAAGTGGAGGAGAAGGCATTTGAGAAAGGAACGCTTGCCAAGATGTGCAGCTTATTTTTAGATTCTCATCCTCTGATTTTTCTCCCCCCTGAAATCACACAGAGTCACTTTGGGGATAGAGGTGAAGTGGAGATAGTAGAAATGTTCCAGGTTACTGGAACCTAAAGAACCATAAAACCCACTCAGCCTCAGGTATCTGGTAAAAGATTCATGTGGGAATTTTTGAGGTGGAATTACAATGCTATTAACCATGAATTTTAATTTTAAGTGGCACAAAAATCATTCGGCTTTTAGATAACTTGGCTATTGGCTAGTTAATCTGACTTGAGGCAAACTAAGGAGTACAGGCCAAGCAGTCCACTCTCGGCCTTTTTCTCTGCTCTGGGCTGCTCTGTGCACCAGCTTACCTGGGTGGGTAGAAACTTGGCCCTCGTGCCCCTGATGGGCTGGGTCAGGGAGAGATGCCATGAGTGGAGGACGTAGCCTTAGAGCCGTACACTCTGCAGCAGCCCCTGTGCTCTCGGATGACCCAGGGAGCCAACCAGTGCTCTAAGCTGTAGTGGTCAGGCCAAGCTCAAGTGTGAGCAGGGGAGGAAGGGGCTAGGCATATTCCCCAGAGAAGGGAAGATGTGGGGAGATTGTCCCAGAGGCAGGAGGAGCAGATGTGTTCCAGATGGGCAGAGCTAGTGCCAAAAGTTGGAAATTTCAGGGAAAAAAATTTAGTTCAATTCAGTCCAGCAACTGCTCCAGATATTGGGGATATTTAAGCAGAAGCTGGTTGAGCATTTATTAAGGATATTGTTAAAGATCACAATCAAATGAACTTGAAGGTCCTTTTAGCCTGGAGATTAGCATCCTGTATCTGGAATTACCTGCTTGCATTTATCCTGAACAGATGTCCTGGTCTGAAGGGCAGCCGTTTGGATCCATGGCACCATGCTCTACACCATGCAGCTGGGAATTCAGATATGTTTTGATTTGGATATGAATGGATAAAGCCGTATGGTTCTCCATTTCCCACTTGAACGAAAGCTGGGAGGTTAGACAGACAGAAATCAATAACTGGATCTTTGCCTTCTTACATGTATGGAGACCTGTCTGTGGATCTGGATGGAATTTGTTGGCAGGACCATCTTCTGTACTGAATCTTCTTCCTGCCAGTGGCATCCCCCAAAGGTTTTCAGCCTAGATGGTCTCAGCCTAGGTAGGTTTACCAAGGAAAGCAATGAGTCAAAGAGCATTGGCTTAAAAGGACCAGTTCTCTTATTTTACACCTGGAGACTAAAGCTCCAAAAGGAAAGTGGACTTGTTCAAAGTCATGCAGGAGGTCGCATCAGAGCTGTTGAAGCTGGAGTGTTCTGATTCTGGACCACAGGTATCCCCCTGCATGATTTTTTTTTAGCACAGTTATTCAGTAAATTTGAATCTGCCTTTGTGGTTGACGTATGTGGGGGGACTAGAGCTTTTTGCTCAGATGATTCATGCTGGCAGTCTGCACTGTCCCTGTGATCCCCATGATGGGTTTAAAATTCAAGTGTGTGCATACAGGTGTGTACAAAACCACACACCACGCCACACTGAATCCACAGGTGTATCAGGGCGTCTTAAATGATTCACATTTCAGTAATTTAAGGGGAAGGCATTTTCCAGGGATGGAATCTCCCATGCTCAGATAACAGTTTTGGCTGGAAATTTTCCTTTAACTAATCTCTGCCTCAGGAAGAATCCATTATTTTAGAAATTATGTGATATATCTGTTTGGAATAAAAATGGTGCTTACCTTTCTCCTTGCCGGGGTGGGAGAAGGAGTTCAAGGCTGTACTGTGAAGTCATTATGCTCGTAGAGGGCTCCTGCCCTGAAGCCCAGTGTTATTGACCTTCTTTTCCTTCCACAAGGCCTGGTGAGCTAAGTCCTTTTGCTCTGGGTAGGGCCCCGGTAGATGGGCCGTCATCTGGGCCTGTAAGCCATACTTGATCTCTGCATTGATTTATATGTTTTTACTGTGATCTTGGTCCCAAACACAGAATTGTCACCTTGTTCTCATTGAATGTGCCTGATCCTTGCAAATTCCTTTTACATCTTGTTTTTAGTGTCGTGTGTGTGTGAAACTCTATGTTCAAGAAAGAAGTCATAAATGGAGTAAGAACATTTTAGTGCCATTGAAGAAATGCTTTTATGATTTCTAATAAATATTTATTTTGCCTTGTTATGATCATGTTTTATCCTTGTCTTAGGTGTGCCGCTATGAAGACTGACTAGAAATCGTAGGGTGTCGCTTAACATGAGTGGATAAAGGGAAGGCCACTTTTCGGACCTAAAATATTATTATTGGTCCCAGCTCAGCACACTAAGACATGCCACCTTTGTGCAGCGTTTACATCTCAAAGTATATCACGTCCAGTACCCCATTTTAACCACTCAATAACTCTGGAAGTAATTTGAGTAAAAGGAGACCTAGAGATTTTAAGTGACATGCCCAAGGAATCACAGCCTGAAAACCTTATAGGTTCAGGTAATATGACCCCAAGCAGGGGGTCCATCCATAGAAATCCCTCCTGTCTACCTCACAGGGCCTTTATTTATAAGGAGGCAATAAGGGAATGGACAGGAAAGAGCTGATATTATTACTATCATTATTGCCCAACATATATGTATGTGCAGTTTTTCATTCTATTGAGTTATTTTGAAAGAATGGCAGTTCTCAACTTGAATGCCAAGTTGCTGCTGTGTCTTGAGGGGTTGCAGAACTTGCAAACAATTTATTAATAAGTGATGTGCTGCATTTGGTCAATTACTTAATCCAAACGATTCCCAGAATAACACCCTTCACTGGGATATGTCTTCTCCAGTGGCTAGGAAATGGGAATTGTACATAATTCACATCCTAGCTCAAACAGGTTTCAGTCTATAATCTAGGAATGTGCCATCCACGGAAACATTCCGGGTAGACTGCTAGAAAAAGGGTGGAAGCCCCTGTTGTGGGATATATTCTGGGAGTGGGATGCCTAGGTCAATGAGGATAAACAGTTTTATGACTTTTTTAAAAAAATTTATTTATTTATTTATTTATTTATTTATGGCTGTGTTGGGTCTTCGTTTCTGTGCGAGGGCTTTCTCTAGTTGCGGCGAGCGGGGGCCACTCTTCATCGCGGTGCGCGGGCCTCTCACTATCGCGGCCTCTCTTGTTGCGGAGCACAGGCTCCAGACGCGCAGGCTCAGTAATTGTGGCTCACGGGCCCAGCTGCTCCGTGGCATGTGGGATCTTCCCAGACCAGGGCTCGAACCCGTGTCCCCTGCGTTGGCAGGCAGACTCTCAACCACTGTGCCACCAGGGAAGCCCCGCCCTATGACTTTTGATACTGTGAAAAATTATCTTCCAAGAGATATTTTGCAATTTTTTCAGCCTTTGAGATTGTATGATTCCCTATTTATAAAGTGCTTTCATTCATATTGGTTATCTTAATCCACTGTTTTGTAGGTGGCTTGTTTAATCTTTATTTTTTTATTTATTATTTTTGGCTGCATTGGGTCTTCGTTGCTGCACGTGGGCTTTCACTAGTTGCGGCGAGCGGGGGCTACTCTTCGTTGTGGTGTGCGGGCTTCTCACTGTGGTGGCTTCTCTTGTTGCAGAGCATGGGCTCTAGGCACGCGGGTTTCAGTAGTTGTGGCACACAGGCTCAGTAGTTGTGGCTCACGGGTTCTAGAGCGCAGGCTCACTAGTTGTGGTGCATGGGCTTAGTTGCTCCGTGGCATGTGGGATCTTCCCGGACCAGGGCTTGAACCCGTGTCCCCTGCATTGGCAGGCGGATTCTTAACCACTGTGCCACCAGGGAAGTCCCTGTAGATGGTTTGATGAGTATTCTATCTCCATTCAATAGGTGGGGAAATTGAGACTTGGAGAGAGATGGAATGACAGGTAAAGGTCACAGTGCTTTTTCCTGGGCCAAGGATCCAGGTTCTCTGAGGTGTACTGGTACGCACTAGTCCAGTAGTGTCAATGAGCTCATATAACAGAGTGGTTTAGCCTAGCCTGAGTCACATTTAAGAATAAGTGTCATCCAGGTAAAGGGAGTGTGGTGGTGGGATAGAGTTTCAATAAGAGGGAACAACATGGGCAAAGACCATGTTGTAGTAGGGAGCTTGGTGCATTTGAGGATGGAGAAGTCTTTGTGGCCAAATTGCTGGGAAAAAGGGCTGCAGAGGTAGGCAGAGGCTAGAGCACACAGGACTCGTCCAGCTGTGGGGAGGCTTTGAGATTTCCTATCAAGGGTGAGGGGAAACCACCAAAAGCTTTCACACAATGGGATTATTGAATTTCCTTTTTTCCCCCATAGGGTTGCAGGCTTAAAAGGGTGTAATTTTCCATCCGCCATCATTTGGCCTATAGTGACAGTCTGAAGAGTGTGGAATGGAGTAAATTCTACCTGGGCGTGATGGGGATACTCAGGAAGTGATTGGGAAAGAAGGCAAGAAGGCAAAGAGAAGGCAGAGACATTGATGGACTATGAAGACATTTCAGTAGAGAAGGAATGGTTGAGCACACTCATTTACTCGACTGAACTTTATCGGGCATTTATTAGATTACAGGTGCTGAAAAAGACACTGGTAATGTCCCCAAGTTTGGATGGAAGCAGAGAGGGTCAAAGGGGCAAGCCAAGAAAGGCTTTATAGATGAAATGAGAGTCGAGTTGCATTTGGAAGAAAAAAATAGGAATTTGCTGATGTGAGGTCTGGTGGGGGGAGGGGCAGGGATGGAGGAAGGGAAGGGAAGGGAGAAAATTCTAGGTGGAAAGGCCAGTCTGTGCGAAGACACGCAGGAATAAAACAACACAAAGCCGCCTGGAACAGAGAGGACCTGAAGGCAGATGAGTCTAGAGAGGTTGTGGGGAGGGAAGGGCAGATCAAAAAGGGCCTTTTATGTTAGGAATTTCACTAGGCACAGTGCTAAGTACTTATCTGCATTAGCCCACTTAATCCTCACAATAATCCCATGAGAGGGACACTATTATTATGATTATTCCCATTTTTATAAATGGGAAAAATGAGTCTGCAGACTGTTAGAAATAATCAAAATAAAACTGAAAGTGGCTAAAGCCACACAGCAATATGTTATAGTTATAGATTTTAAAAAATCACATCTAACTAACTCTAAAGATATAAATATTGAGTCAGAGAGAATGAGACTTGACAGAAATAATCAGTACAAAAACTGAAATCGCAGTGGCCTCAGTTGCACATTGTAAATTTTGTAACTAACTAAAATTTGATGGGAGAATAAAGTATTTTTGCCAAAATATACGTATGGAAAAAAACTGACCTAGAAAAATTGAACTTAGAGCACAAAGGAACATTCTATGTTCTATGGGAGAAGGAAGCTTGGTAAAACTTGTTATATACAAAAGGTGATTGATAAATCAAATCTTTACTAAAGAATTCAGAAGGAAGAGAGTTTATTCCAATGAAAATAATTTTGGTAAAGTGCAAAAATAAATGCTGAAAATTTAGTAACAGTTTAATTGTGTGCTATAGAGCATTGAATATGGAATGAAATTGGCTTAATGGAATTTGCTTTGCAAGAATGGAACTGTCTATATAGAGAGAGACATATATATGTTACAGATAATGTTACTGTGATTTTGTAAATATATTTGAAACTGTAAACATGGGTTCCTTGGGGTCCAAATCATGGGATAAAATGTTCTTTACTTGGCTGCCATGAGGAGGGAGGGGAGGCTCCTGCAGGGATTGGAGTGGGAGAGAGGCAGCGTTTTAGCCCGAGGACCTTTGAGGAGAAGAATCCTGGGAGTGAGGGACTTGGGCATTTAGGCCAGGGGGGAATGTCTTAAAAGAATGCATTTGTGAACCAGAGATGGCTTTGGGTCACATTTCCGCTAGTGTCCACTTCCCTCTGCTCTTTCTGCCTTTACCACCTATGCTACTGGAGCCCAAAGACTTCCTTACACATTGGTTGGGAAGAAGGGCAAGCGCCGTTCTTTCAAAGTAAGAAGGGAGGGCTGGGAGCAACATGCCTCCCAAGTTGGGAAGGAACGTGAGCTTCTAGCGGGGCGTGTGAGAGGTCTGAAGGAGGTTCTTCGCTCCCTGAGGTCAGCGCAGAACAAGTGGGCATGCCAGAGCAGTGATGCTTTGTGATGCTTTGTGTGGGTGACTGTCAGTGGACAAAGGACCATTCAGAGTTTCTTGATTTATTCATAATGTCACCTTTACAATCAGCCCTCATTTCTTGTTCACGTTTCATCTTCAAAAGAGCATTTAAAAATCTACAGATATCACAACTACTGCTAAAGTTGATAGACTGGATCCTTAATACTTTATCATTAATTCAAATGTGAAAAAATTTAAAATACCATTAGTTTCTAGTAGCAGTTTTACATTACTTGAAAACATACAACATTTAATTATATGCTCAAGTTATTATTGTTTTGTATATAGTATCTATTTCAATGTTAAAATTTAAATTCAAAGGCTGTTTACCAAGAATGTTAAACTATCAAAGTATAAGGTATAAAAAGGTATACAGAAATAAGAAATGTGCTTCTTTGAATAAGTTACATACATAAAGTACGATATCTATAAAAGGTATTCATTAATGTATTCACTCATTCAAGAAATTTACCTGAATGTCCATTGTGTGCAAGGCACTGGGCTAGGTGCTGTGGAAATGAACAAGGCACAATCCTGCTCTTCAGGAGCTTACGAACTAGTAGAATTTTTCAAGGTACTCGATAACAAGTGAGCTAGAAGTGATTTCTAATGTAAAGAGGAGCGAATACTTTTCGCATTGAGTGTTAGTTTAGCTGTCTTTGCGAAAGCTTCTTTCTTTTCATAATATGCAGCCTCGTTTACAAACACCGGGTACACGGTATGGTCTCCGCCCAATGGAATAGTCTTTCCATCAGGAGTTAAAAACACAGGATCCCCAGGGTGCAATGGTTTCCAGTCTTGATCCTCTCAGGAAACAATTAGAATACATAGACTACATTAGATTTTTTGCCACTTTACAAATTGTACAATGGAAAAGAATATGAAAAAGAACACATATATGTATAACTGAATCACTTTGCTGTACACCAGAAAGTAACACAACATTGTAAATCAACTATACTTGAATAAAAAATAAATTTAAAAAATTTTTATGTCAGGTTCTAGACAACTAAAATGACAGCATTGTCTTCTTTTAAAAGAGATAGTGTAGAGGCATATGAGTTATCTGACTAAACTGAGAGTGAGCAGTCAATTTTGGCAGCGGTTTTAAGAGTTCCCCTTTTTATTTTTATAACTGACACATGTGATTACAGTTTGCTTCGATATCAAGTTTGCCTTGAATATTGCCAAAGAGATTTATAATATCAAAAGGCAAAACATTAAATGCGCGTCTCCTCAGGTGCATATTCTAACTCTTGCTACCTGAAGTTAAATTCTGCTCAGCCAAATTTAGGAAATACCCATTAAGAGCCTTCTGTGTATAAGACATTCTACTGCTGGGGATAAAAAAGGAGTGACGTTGTGCCTGCACGCTAGGAGGTTCTATACTGGTGTGAACTGGTGGGAGAAGGTGGGGTGTGGGCTGGGAAAACTCTAAGACGACGTGTCCCCACATTAGGATAACAACTGAATCGTTTGAGAGGTCCCCACCAGGGTTTGGACTTGTGAGCCCTCAAACACCAGTGCTGGCACCCCATAGGAACTCTAGAGCAGTTCTCCTCAAACTTTGCTGTGTTTGCAAATCACATAGGGATCTTGTTGAAGTGCAGATTCTGATTCTATAGGTCTGGGGTGGGGGTCTGAGGTTCTGTATTTCTAACAGTTCCCAGCAGCAGAGCAGCATCACCTGAGAGTCTGGTAGAAAAGCAGAATTTGATTCCCCACCGCAGACCTACTAAGTCAAAATCTTCACGTTAACAAACCCCCAGAGGTTCACAGGGGCAACATTTAAGTTTGAGAAGCGTTGCACCACAGCGATTTTCTGAACCCTGGCTGCACATTACAATTACCCGGGATGTTTGAAAAATATAGATGAATAAGGGCTGGCCCCATCTCAGATACATCAAATGGGAATCTCAAGAGTGGGGCTCAGGCATCACTATTTTCTAAATTTACATACAGTAAAATCCAACCATTTTTGGGTATGGTTCTATGAGTTTTGACAAATATATAGCACAGAGTCATATAAGCATGTAATCAAGAAGCATAATTCCATCACACACCTCCTCCAATTCCCTCATGCTACTCATTTATAATTCGCTGTTTGTATTTTTTTTAAAGCCCCAGGTGATTCTACAGGACAGAGTGGCTGAGAGCTACTGCTCCAGACCAGTGGTTTTCAGTCAGAGATGTGCCCCAGAACGACTGACAGGGTTTCTTCAACACCTCCCCACTGTCTGCTAGCCCCACCTGCAGAGATTCCGATGGGCAGTGCTACCCAAACCTGAGCCACATGAAAATCGCCTGGTGAACCTAATTGACTTCTTGTCTCCACCCTGATGAATTAAATCAGAATCCCTGGGCCGGAGAATGAGGACTTTAAAAAGTTCCTAAGGTGATTCTCATGAGGCCGGAGTTTGAGAAGCACTGTGTTAGTGCTTTTGTGATAGGCTCCAAGCATTTGGGGGTGGGAGTAGGGAACCTGGAGAATTCTAGTGAGCACCCTGATTAAGAACCATCACTTTTAGAATAAAATCTGGACTCATAACCAGGTGCCTGCCTGAGTCTCTGGCTCCAGGGTCTCTGTTCACTCCCTACTCTCCGTTGACACTGGTCTTCTTGCTGTTCCTCAAACACTCCAAGTTTGTTCCAGCCTCAGAGCCTTTGTGCTTGTTTTCCACATGGCTGACTTCTCATCTTCCAGGTTCCAGCTTCAATGCCCTCATCTCAGAGATGGCTCTTTCTGACCACTCCATCTAGTAGGAACCCTTTGTTAACTGCTCCTGTATTATTCTGTTTATTTCTTTTATAGCACTTATTACAATTTGAAATCATGTGGTTGATGTATTGTTTACTTATTCATGGTCTGTTCTCCCCTTATTAGTATGGAAGCTCTATGAGAGACCCTATCTTGAATCCCAGGGCCCAGAACAAGCTGAGAAGTCCTTCAAATATATTTATTGAAATAATCAGTCAATCGATCCCTTCTGTAGAATACTGAGCCATTCCTTATTGTCTACCAAATCAAAATTATCCTTCCTGACTTTCAAGACCTACAACTAGCCCTGTTTATTACTGATCCCATTAATCTTACCTCTCTGCCTCCCCAGGATGATTTTTGTATTTTTCATGGATGTCCTTGAGGGAATGTAAAACTTACATTTGTAACTATTGATACTATGTATAAAATAGATAACTAATGAGATAACTATGTATAAAATAGATAACTAATGAGAACCTACTGTATAGCACAGGGAACTCTACTCAGTGCTCTGCGGTGACATAAATGGGAAGGAAATCCAAAAAAGAGGGAATATGTGTATACGTATAGCTGATTCACTTTGCTATACAGTAGAAACTAACACAACATTGTAAAGCAAATATACTCCAATAAAAATTGAAAAAGAAATCCTGTGTTGTAACCAGTTGTGACATCATCACTTTGGCCTCTGTTTCTTGTACATGCAGTTTTTGTTACCTGTAGTGCTTTCCTCTTTTCTCTCCCCCAATCTTTATCTTTCTGTCCTTTAAAACACTGCCTAAGGCTCCTTCTTCAAGTTTCCACCTGGATCCCACTAAGGCACAAAGCTGGATTTGCTCCACGAGTCTGTATTTTTGGGCAGGCTACTTTATTAAGTTGTAAGTCTGAATAACTATCATTAAGGTCATTAAACAGGAGTCTGAACTGGATCAGTGGTTTTCCACCCTAATTACCCATGCCAATAAGATCAGATTATCCCAGAGTGGGGGCCCGGCATTGTTATTTTTTAAAAGGCTCTCTAGGCAATGTGCATCCAGGGTTGAATGCACCAGACTAGACAATCCATTGGATCACTTCCACATTTCTGAGGTCTGAGATTGTTCGTGGAGATGGATGTTTTAGCTTTTTGGAATCTTTGCTCCTCTCTGCTTTTATCTCTGCCTTGTCCAGTTTTAAACCTCCTATACATTCCTAAGAGCCTTTTCTTCCCCTTCACTATGCTATTATTGATCAAACCACACAAGGAGCAGATATTGGGGTTTTGAGGAGTCAGGAAAAGGCGGCAGAAACCATTCCAAAGAAAGAGGTTCTGATTGTTTTGCTCTAACTTATACAGTAGTAATCACAGGGAGGTGGTAGCAATGTGGTCAACTGCAAAGAACATTCGTTCCGGATCTGTCATCAATAACTATAGGACTATGGGAAGGATCTAATTTTTGAGCCTCTGTTTTCTTATATTAAAATAGATATAATAATTCTTACCCATTGCACCTGAACAGGAATTTCACATTCTCTGACCCCCATCCCCACCTCATTATTCTGTTATAGCATCTGGTTACCTTCATTTCAAGATCACAGTTTAGACTTTAGTATATCTAGACTATAAATTCCACAAGAATATAAACCATGTTCACTGATGTACCCCCAGAGCCAGCAAAGGATTTACTCAATAAATATTTACTGAGTGACGGTCTGAATACATTAGACTGCAGTGTTTTTGAGAACATCAAATGAGCTAATGCATGTAAAATGCTTTATGGACTGTAAAGTTCTACTCAAAGGTAAGGCATCATTATTTTCAACATTTAAAAGAAATAGTGAATGTTACCTGCAGTTTAGGGTGGATAATAGCAGCAATTTCTCCACTTTCATTCCTGGGATAATCAACTTTCTCCATTATTTTATAGACTTCAATAGCACAGGGAGGAAATTCTTTTCCTAGGGCAAAAACAATGTGTATAAATAGTAACTAACAAAATCTCCTGAAAAAAGGGAAGTTGATACTTTACAGAAGGAAGAACAACAACAACCAAAAACTGAAGACAGACAGTTACAGGGAGAACACACTATTTTCTTGCTTTTAAACCATTTTATTGTGAAGTATAACACTCAGAAAGTACACAAAACATAAATATACAGTTTAATGAACTGTAAAGTGATTAGCCATGTAACCACCAGCCAGGACAAGAACACTGCCTGCATACCAGCATCCCCTGCATGTCTCTTTCCCATCATAATCCCATCGCCTTCCCATTTGAGCAGTAACCACTAATTTTGGTAATGACTCACTTGCTTCACTTTATAGCTTCACCACCCATGCATGAATCCCACACAATATAGTTCAGGTTTGCCTACTGCTGAATATTTTACAAATATAATCAATCAATATATGCATCTTGTGTCTGTCTTCTTAAGATCAACTTTTGGGGAAGATTCATCCATATTGTGGTGTGTAGCTATTGTTCATTTTATTTGCAGTATAGTATTCCACTGTGAGAAAATGCCATAATTTATTTATTCGTTCTATGGTTTATAGACATCTTGCACGTTTCCAACTTGGGGCTATTAAGAAAAATGCCTGAAGCTGAAAAAGCCACCCTAGAGGCACATGTCATTGGCCATTAACAGCTCTTGCTCTAGTGTTATCATTTCATCATTGCCAGCATTACCAAAATGCTGAGTGTTGGCTCTATGACTAATGATCTCAGGTCCCAGAGGCCTTTAACTTTCTTGGCCTATGAAGTAAGTGGACAATATATTATAAAGGACTTGTACCCTTTCTATTAACAATAAGAAGTTTAGGTTTCATAATCCTGAACCAATCCAATACACCAAATAGCCCAACACTCGATTTCTTATTTTCTTTGATTTCTTTGTTTCTTCTATTTATCGGATTTGTCTGTGTCTTACTGAGTTTTTCATGGTTACGCTGTTCTTGAAAAATGAAACTTCCAGGCTAATAGGTTAGAGTGGCTTTTAAAAAATTCAATTTATTTAAACTAAAAAACCCCCCAGACAGTTCATCCCTTTCTCCCATCCCTACCTGTTTCTGCTTTAAGGCAACCCCCAATTTGTTTTCTGTATCTATGAGCTTGGTTTTAAATTTTTATTTATTCATTTTTAGATTTCACATATAAGAGAGATCATATGGTAATTGTCTTTCTCTGCTTGACTTATTCATTCAGCATAATGTCCTCGAGGTCCATCCATGCTGTCACAAATAGCGAGACTTCATTCTTTTTTATGGCTAAATAATATTCCATTGTATATGGATACCACAATTTCTTCATCCATTCTTCCATTGATGGACACAGGTTGTTTCCATACCTTGGCTATTGTAAATGATGCTGCAATGAACACAGAGGTGTCTATAGCTTTTCGAATTAGTGTTTTCATTTTCTTTGGATAAATACCCCAAAGTGGAATTGCTAGATCATATGGTAGTCCTATTTTTAATTTTTTGCAGAACCTCTATGCTGTTTTCCATAGTGGCTGCACCAACTTAGATTCCCACCAACAGTGCACAAGTGTTCCCTTTTCTCTACATCTTCAACAAAACTTGTTATTTCTTATTTTTTTGATAACAGCCATTCTCAAAGATGTGAGGGGATACCTCATTATAGTTTTGATTTTAATTTCCCTGAAGATTAATGATGTAAAGCATTTTTTCATGTATCTGTCAGCCATCTGTATGTCTTCTTTGGAAAAATGTCTATTCAGATCTTCTGCCCATTTTTAAATCACACCTTTTTTTTTTTTTTTTTGGCTATTGAGTTGTGTGAGTTCTTCACATATTTTGGATAGTACTCCCTTATCAGATATATGATTTGCAAATATTTTCTCCCATTCAGTAGATTGTATTTTCATTTTGTTGATGGGTTCCTTTGCTGTGCAGAAGCTTTTTAATTTGACATAGTCCCACTTGTTTATTTTTGCCTTTGTTGCTTCTGCTTTTGGTGTCAGATTCAAAAAATCACCAAGACCTATTTCAAGGAGCTCACAGCCTATGTTTTCTTCTGTAAGTTTTATAGTTTCAATTCTTATGTTCAAGTCTTTAATCCATTTTAAGTTAATTTTTGTGTATGGTGGTTAAGATAGTGGTTGAGTTTCATTCTTTTGCATATGGCTGTCCAATTTTCCCAACACCATTTATTGAAGAGACTGTCCTTTCCCCATTGTATATTCTTTGCTCCTTTGTTGTAAATTAAATGACCATATATACACGGGTTTATTTCTGGGCCTTCTATTCCGTTTCATTGATCTGTGTGTCTGCTTTTATGCCAATATTATATGGTTTAATTACTACAGCTTTGTAATAAGGTGTGAAGTTAGGGAATGTGATGCCTCTTTCTAAAGATTGCTTTGGCTATTCGGGGTCTTATATGGTTCCATAAAATTTTAGTTAAGGATGCTCACAAACAACACTAAACCAAAAGATGTTCTCAAATTATTCCTACCGACACACTGTCCACAGGTACACCGAGGTAGGACAGAGGTAGAACACAGAACTTAAAAAGCCAGTGTGGGAGAGAAAGAGGCTAGGACTGGGAGTCATGATACCTAGGCTCTAATCTCCTCGCTGTGTAAACGTGAGCAAGACACTGAACTTCTCGAAGCTCACTTTCTTTACCTCTCAAACGAAGGTTTCACATTAGTTTACCTTGGAGGACTCTTCCAGCTCTGACATTCTGTGATTGCATAACTTCAGGAGGACGTTCAGCTGGTTAGATGACTTCCCCACTGTGCTCCTTCTCTTAACTAAGTATGTTAAACATTTGGGTAGCTCCTGAGCAGTGAGATATTGGGATGCAGGCAGTCTGCCAATAGTGGAGTCCAATTTACAAAGACGCAGCATTAAACAACCCAATGCCCAGAAACTTGGAAAAGGAGTAGTTTACATTTATACCAGGCAAACTCTGAATAAACAGGATGAACTTTCATCCAACGTAGAGCCCATAGTGTGCTATGGTTGCAATCCAAAGAAAAATCTTCCTTTCCCCTTGGCGCGGAAAGTGCAGCCAGGGTTGGAATGCAGATACCCCGCGATTACTTCTGTATCAGTTAGCTTTTGCTGCATAACACACTATGCCAGAGTTTAGTGGCATAAAACAACAACCTTCTAATTTAGCTCATGACTCTGTGAGTTGGTTGGCCCGTTCCTCTGGTCTAGGCTGGATTGGCTGGTTTCTAATTGGCTTGCTCATGCATTTGTGGTGAGATGGCAGGTCAGCAGGAGGCTGGATGATCTAAGACGGCTTTACTCTCATATCTGGCATTTGACGGGCTGTCAGCCGGAGCTGCAGGACTATTGGCTGGGGTGTCTCAGTTCTCAGCCTCACAGTCTCTCATTATCCAGCAGGCTAGGGTGGACTGATTCACAGAATGACAGTGCAAGGTTCCCGAGGTCAGCAAGAGAGCAAGCCCTGATGTTCAAGTTCTTTTCAAACCTCTTTTGTGGCACAAAACATGTCACATGGCCAAGCCAGATTCACGTGGTAGGAAAACGGACTCCATCTCTTGATAGGACATGGAAGCAGGGAAGGGAAGAATTTGTGGCCATTTTTAGAATTTACCACACCTTCCAAGATGAAGATGGAAACATCAGGTGTCATACCTTTAAACCAGAAGGTCCATTGGGAGGAAAGGAGAAAGTGGTAGAATACAAAGGAGCATGTTTTTGCTACTTAGAATCTCAGAGCTAGGAGTCTCAAATGCCTAAGTTTCCTCGATGCTTGAATATTCTCCGTATCTTTCTGACCAAGTGGCCGTCTTGCTCCTGCTTAAACAGTCTCACAAATTGTGGTCTGTTCCATTGTTGGTCAGCTTCGTTAATTAGAATTTTCTTTCTTTCTTTTTTATTTTTAATATTTATTTATTTGGCTGCGCCAGGTCTTAGCTGCAGCACGCGGGATTTTTTTTTTTTTAGTTGAGGCATGCAGGACCTAGTTCCCTGACCAGGGATCGAACCTGGGCCCTCTGCATTGGGAGCGCGGAGTCTTAACTGCAGGACCTCCAGGGAAGTCCCAGAAATTTCTGTCTTTAGGTAACACTATCCCACCGATTCTATTCTGGCCTCTGAGTCACAGAAATCATGTCTAATTCCTTTCCAATATAACACTTCTGAAACTCTGAAATAAAATTGGCCTTAAGACTTCTTTTTGCCAGTCTAAGTATCTTTGATTCTATCAGTCTCCACTCATATTGTCACATACACGAGGATACATGTGAAGGTACTTTGTAAACTGAAGTTCTATGTGCATCTTTGGGATCATTCCTATTATGGTTTTCAAACTCTTCAACATGCTCAACTAACTCCTTGGCTAACCTTACTTTATAGATGTTTCTCCTGAAATATGGACTTGGAATTTATTCAGAGGTCTCCAAATGTTGTTTATCCAAGCAGAAAAGAGACTATCACCTCCCTCATTCTGGGATTTTTTAACATGAAAGTAAAATTTTGTTCCTGATGTATTTAACCTTAAACATTTGGTTTAGATTATTGTTAAATATTGTCAGAACTTTTTGGATCCACCTTTTGAACCCAGATATTTTCCTGATAGCTTCCTGTCACTTACCACTTATATAAGCATGTCACTTATGTCCTTATCCAAGTCACTAATAATAATTTTGAGTAGCACAGAGCCAAAAATGGAGCTCTTCTATTCATTTCTAGAGACTTTTCTTCAGACGGTTATGATCCTTTTGCCAGCGTTCTTTGGATAATGGTGCTCTTTCCATGTTAGTTAAAAATCCATCAAACTGGATAGTCTAAATTAATACTGGTTTTAAAATTTTGAATTGCAGAATCCTTTGGTTAAATGAAATGTTACAAGGATAAAACAGATAGAACTGCTCTGATTGAAGCAGAGGTGGGGTGGCTGTCCCGGAGCTACTAGGACAGCTACTAAATCCTCAACCTGTGGCAGGAGTCTATGGATTGTGATCTGAAAACCATGTTATTTTTCAGTCAGGTTTGTGGGCTTCTACTGGGTGCATTGTTTCTTAACATCATAGTCTCATGCTCACTATTTGAACGGTTTCTTGTGAATAAGTGATGACCTTCCCAACACCAGGTCCACTAGACGGTATAGAACCTGTCCTCAGACAAAGGTGGTAGAATGCTGATTTTCAGTCTTTGTGACTTTGGAGTCAAAGGATTCCCAAGCACAGAAGAAATTCCTGTGATCACAGGTTAAGGGATTATACTCCGCACAGGCACTGAACTATTCACCAGCTCTGTCACTGTAATGGCCCATTCCTCAACGATAATTTCAGTTCTGCCTGTATGAATAATTATTTACATAAGATGTCTCTTTGATTTTACTTTTATTATAATTCTTAAAATTTTAAAGTTATTTTAAAAATAATTAATAGATTTCATTATTTTTTCTGCTGCAGTTTTAGGTTTACCAAATAAATGAGCAGATAGTACATAGAGATCCATATACCCATCTCACCACCAGCCCCATCTAACTGTTTTGTAATTGCACAAATAATACATGAATACATCATTCTTCCTGAACACAATTAAAACAAAATTAACCTGGTTTTCCCCTCCTCTCCCCAGTAATTGCTGTTATCAGTTTGATATGTTTTCTTCTAGAACTGTTCCTATGTACTAACGTATATATTTATGTGTATTCTAGCAAGTGTTTATTATTATTATTTTGAAGCAAATTGGTATATTGTATGTTTTGGTCTGCAACTTGCTTTCTTTCAATTAACAATGTAGTTTGAAGATCTTTC
This sequence comes from Balaenoptera borealis, assembly GCF_965194805.1. NCBI lineage: Eukaryota > Metazoa > Chordata > Mammalia > Artiodactyla > Balaenopteridae > Balaenoptera > Balaenoptera borealis. The sequence continues at coordinate 49,245,286 of NC_138879.1, read as the reverse complement.
CATGCTATTGTATTTAACTAACCAACTGATGGATATTCAGGGCATTTCCATTGTTTTGCTTTACAAACAATGCTGCAGTAACCACCCTTGTATGTGGCATGTAGGTGTGCATGTGTTTGTGTTTCTTTGAGATGTGGAATTGCTGGGTCATAGGATTTTTGCATATTAGAAAGTGGATACTGTAAAGTTATCCTCTAAGTGTCTTTACCAATTTATACCAGCAGGGAAGGAGAGTGTCTCCTTTTCTTACACCCTTACCAACACTTAATATTATCAGATTTTAATATTTTCCCAATCTAACGGGAGAAAATGGTTTTGCATTTTAATTTGCACTTTTTGATTATTAGTGATATTGGATATCTTTTCATCTGTTTATTGGACATTTGTATTTCTTTGCTTTTAAAAATGGAGATTAATAGGAAAATGAGGATTTCATTTGGGGAGCTTTATTTGGTAGCTGCTTTTCTTGAATGTGTCTACACTGGTCATTGACGAATGGCTGAAGTGATTAAATTTTTTAAAAAGCAACTAGTGTCACAAACATGGCAAATTTAACCTAGGTTCCATTGCTATTTCAATGTTTAGTGGTTAAGTAATTATGTGTACTCCATCTCATCTTCCTTTTCTGATTTATTTACACACACAAGCTAAGAATTAAAGAAACAAATTCTGCCTACTACTTACCTTCATTGAAATTATGTATAAAATCAAGAGCATGTTTAATCATTTTTCTCATTTGATCCAGAATATCAGCTCTCAGAACCCCTTGAGGCTGGGGACCAACTTCTATACCTAGGTACAGAAGGGGAGATAGTCACACTTATATAAGTATTAGAATATAAGATCGAGCATTCTCATATATCAAGATCTAGAATCCCATCATTAAAAATGATTAAAGAGGTAGACCATGCAGCATCATGGAAAATGTTTGAGACCTAATGTTAGGCAAAAAATAAAGCAGAACATTTACATGTACAAGTTATATGCATAGTAAATAAAGACTGGGAGAGAACATGGAAAAAAAATCAAAGAGTTGTGTTACAGTAGTAAGGTTTTGGGGTCTTTTTTCTTTAAATTTCCTTCAATATTGTCAAAGTATTAAAAAGTAATAATATAGTAAAAGGAGTAGACAAATTTATACTGACAAAATGATAAGTGGCCACAAAGAGAAACTGTCACAGACCTAACATTTAGCTTGTAGGAGAAAACACATCTATAATATTTAGTAATAGAAATCTAGACTAAACGAGCCGTGGATTTAAGTCAAATGACAATCTATGTGACCCTAGAGCGACATTCTTGCCCTTAATATAACAACCCATCCCAACATGATAGTGCAATGGTTTTAATTTTCTGTAGAAAAAATTTGTATTCATTTCTTCTCACCCCAATAAAATTCTGCCTGTACTATCAGGTCTACTTCCTGTGTCTGTGAAGCATCCATCCATAAACCTACAAAATACTCTTTCTCTAAACCACTTATCTAGTCCCTTCCCTCCTGTCCAAGCCTCCCACACTGTTATCACTCCAATCATCATCTTATCCATTTATAGAACCATTTACCAAGTATAGCATCATCCACTCTCTTCCACCAATTCATATACATTCTTTTCCACCTATTCTATTTTCATCCACTTCTGTTATTTCTCAATTCACAAAATCTTACTGTATTCTCTTTTATCTTCATTTTCATTTTTGTGCTTAGCTTTCCTGCATATACTTAAGTATATGACATAAGTGTGGTTAAGGTATGCATCAGTACATAAATGATTTGTACAAATGTGTGAAAATGTGTTCATGGATATGTCTGTATGTGTACTGTAGAAGACATTGTTGGTTGCCTACCCAAAATTCATTCTGTCTTACTCCTTGCTGACAGAGTCCTGATTTTGGTTGGGGTATCCAACTCAGGGGTAAATGTAGAATAGTTTTAGTCAATCATAGTAATCTCATTAACCCTAGTAATTAATTTAAGAACGGATATGTGGGGCTTCCCTGGTGGTGCAGTGGTTGGGAATCTGCCTGCCAATGCAGGGGACACGGGTTCAAGCCCCGGTCTGGGAGGATCCCACATGCCGCGGAGCAACTAGGCCCGTGGACCACGACTACTGAGCCTGCGCGTCTGGAGCCTGTGCTCTGCAACAAGAGAGGCCGCGATAGTGAGAGGCCCGCGCACTGCGATGAAGAGTGGCCCCCACTTGCCACAAATAGAGAGAGCCCTCGCACAGAGGCGAAGACCCAACACAGCCATAAATAAATAAAAAAAATAAACCCAAAAAGTTAAAAAAATTAATTAAAAACAAAACAAAAAAACACTAAAAAAAAAAAAAAAAAAAAAAGAACGGATATGTGACCCAGTTCTGAGCAACTGGCCATAATGGAAGGTCTGCAGGGGAGTTCCTGAGAGTCTCCTTTCTTCCACTAGATATTGTCATGTTGGCATATGATGCTTGAAATTACAATGAACATCTTGTGGCACCTAAAGTCATAAGAGTATTATAAAACATTGAGTTGGAGAGAGTGTCTCTCTGATCTTAAGTGTTTTTCCCCCCAATGACTGGATGATATAAAAAATATTCCAAATAAAATAGTAAAGTTGAAAGGAGAACATATAATATTTCTAATTACTTATGATGATCTTAATACTCCCCCATATTGAAACCTTTGAAGGATTTGGCTCTCTTTTTAAGAGCCAAACATATCAGTAGATATTTGTTCTACCTAAGAGCAGCATTGCCCCATAAATGTAATAGACCAAGATTGCTCTCTCAAGACTTGGAAATCCTATGCTTTATATGGTGTCACAGAGAAAAAGGAACTTTACCAATTATTGTCAAGCATTTGGTTTGTTTCAAATAATTACCTATACTTGGCTATTTAGCTTGCCTTAACTGATCCCTTGATTATGCACCAAAATTATCAATAATTGAATAACCAAAATAACTTTAAATTTGCTTCTATTGTTTGACAACTTGTTTTCAAATTAAATTTCTCTTATTTAAACCACCTGAGATCTGACAAAAAAGATTTTAAGTTGTGACAGCAATTTTAATGATTATAGTGTGGTCTGCAAACAATTGTGCTAATAGGTCACTCAGGAAAGAGAATGGAATATAGAAAAAGAGACTGTCTGTCTCGGAGAGTGTATGAGAGTGCAAAGCTGCATGTTGGAAGTTACCAGAAGGTAAAGATGAATTCACAGCCCAGTAACTGACAGGGCAAACAAGTGAATGCATAACAAACACAGGTTACCAGAGACTCTACTGCAAAGCAGGTGCTAAGAGGGATGTTGGGAGAGAATTTTCCATGGGTCTTTTGTATTTCTGCACATCTTGCCAGCAAGATACTGACTACCTTGGCTCCAGATTATTTTTTTAAAGAATGTTTGTATAGTAAATAGTCTTGGAAGATAGGGATGGTGTCTTCCTTAAGCAAAAGGCAGGCTGCTTACTGTCCATTATAGAAGATTCAAATTCCCTCAGCTCAGTATTTTTTCCTGGAATGTAGAAAGCTGCTCAGTGAAATTGAAGAAATCTGATATAGTTAGAGACTGCCTGGAGATAGTTTGCTTATTACTTGACAATTATAAGCCATAATGATAAGCAAAGTAGCTATAAATAGTCTTTAAATTAATTTTCTCAGAGTTTCATCTGAGACATATTTTGTTTAGTTGTGACAGTGGGAAATACGACTTACCAACAGGATACTTGGCTATAGAACGAGTGGTTGCATATCTGAGGGAAGGATGCTCAATAAGGTAAACATAGCAGGGTAATGGAGCCAAAGAAGTCTGAAAAGAATTTAAAACATTTTTCTTATTATGTAAAGACCATATGCCTTGTTCTCTTTGCTATTAGAGAGTCAATAATGTCTTCAATATGTTTCACTTCATCAACTAAGATTAGTAAGACAGCTTTGTGAAACACACTCTAAAATCTGATGGTATTTTAAAGCTTTGAAAGCACATAAATGAATTACATATAAAATTGGATTATACATAGCTTTCTGGATAAAATGTACATTAAACAATTCCCCAGAACCATAAACAAAGAATATGAATAAATTCTTTTTCTGAATGGATTTGGTTATTTTTGTTTTCACCACTGGTTACACTTACTATTTAGCTTAGTATTGGTCTCTTAAAGAATTCTTTTTCTACCCCTGTGGGCCAGGTCCCTACAGATGTCGGGTAACTCCCCCTACCTCCACTTATCTGAATGAGAATTCAAGACGGCCCACTCAGTTTTGATAACATGCTGCTTCTGTGCCTGGCAAGCAAAGTATTCAGCTCTCCCTTCAATCAGCAGCAAAGAATAGCTGCATTATGATCTATTACCAGAACTACTATTTAGTCAACGCCAAAAATTCAAGGAAACAAAACTAATAGTTAATCTTTACTATCTGCCAGGCATTCAGCTAAATGCATTAAATATCTTATCTCATTTAAGGCTTATAACAGCCATATGGGGTAAGTATTGTTATTATGTCAATTTTATAAAATGAAGAAAGCAATGTTTTGGGAGTTGAATACCTTGTTCAAAGTTAGTGAGAGAAAGCCAGGATTTGAACCCAGGCACTGGCTATATGGGTCACACTCTTTCCATTAAATCATACTAGCTCATACCAGCTCTCCGGAAGGAAGGCTATCCTTTATATAAAAATAATCATACAGTTTATTATTTGTGTTCTTGTTTGCTTGTTATTCTCTAGCAGTTTTTCTCTAGGTATAGCAATGGATTGCTGATTTTTTCATCTTGTAGATTTTTGAGCCTTAAAATGATTAGCTATATGAAGTACTGAAAGATCAGATATATGTTAGGGTATCTGAATCAAATGGAGACAAGGGCAGGACTAAAGAGAGCCAATCTTTTTATCATTGGTCTTTAGTCAACATTAAATGACTATTTTTTGAGCTTCCTAAGATGGTAATTGAGCCACTTCAACCATACCATTTAAAATTTTGGTATTAATTTTACCAAATAGCCTATGATTTGGTGGCTGTCTTGATAAAAGATTTAAAATTTTATAGACACAATGGTCCGTATGTTTTATTATTTTATTCATTGCATTTATTATTTTACTCATTTCTTCTCCTTTTCTCCTGCCTGTCACTCCTACCTCTATTCTGGTGCTCCTCCCAATCCCCCATTTCTCTTGGACCCTCCCTCCTGACCCTTTTCTGGTTGTTTCACATCTATAAGTGACTTAAAATTATGGGTCCTATGCTAACTTGTAAATTAATAACATTGACATTACCTTAATATAATGAAACATCTGAATTAAAAAGTCACTCCTGGAATCTTCAAGAATAAGAGTGCACCCCATATTAGAAGTAGTGTTGTGAAGGTCAAAAATAATGTCATAGGAATCTTCACTATCTTTTGGACCAAATAAATGATTTATTTCTTGAGCCCTTCTCACTTCATATGGCAAATCCTCTGACCTTTTTTTGCTGTTATTAGCAGAGAGAAAAAGATTAACAACATCTGTGGCTAAGGTAACATAAATATACAATAAGAACACAGTATATAAGAAACCAGTTGCCAAACCTTTAATATGAAAAAATCTGTGAAGGAATTGGAAATTTATTTGAAAACTTTATAATCGAAAATTTACATTTTTTCCCTCCATTTGATTCCATGTAATGTTGCACTGACATGCTTGCAGATAATAGTTCATTTATGTGGCTGGTCACAAGAAGGACATTTCAGTTTATCATTTGACTTCAACCCTGAACAAAATTCTTCCATTAATTTAATCAACAGTCTCTTAGTAGTTAAGTACACTAGGCTATAATGGAACTAGACCATCAAATGCACCTATTTTTCTTTTTTTTTTTTGCACTACAGTTAGTTCTAGTGCACAAAAATAGTCAAACTTAGGTGCTCACATCATTTAATTAGGGATTCTTAAGTGGTGTCCAGGAACCACTAGTGGTTCAGGGTCAAGCTTTACAGAGAAGAGTCTTTAGACCTTGCAAAAATGCAAAAATTTGCAGGTATATGCATACATGCATTTTCTGGGATGACGGTTGATAGTTTTTATTGAATTCTCAAATGAGTCTCTACCTGCCCCACCCTCAATGGTTAGGATACATTTTTTTCTTAATGTACATGATAATTTAAATTTATTTTTCCTCATTAAAGCATTCAACCACATTTCTCTCTAATTCCATTTATTTCCATTCTCTGACTGTTTTTGTTAGTATCTTCAAAGGACCTACAGTTTGTGCCTGGGTAATTCTTGCCTGGAAATCAGTCAAGAAAGTGGAGCAGCCATTTTTCAACTATGGGACAAAAGATGCGTATCAAGGCTAGTGCAGTGGGAAGATAGGAGGTGTCTGATGGTCACTGATGATATCATTGAGCCACTGTACCAGCCCTGGACTGCCTACCTCTGGACTTATTACTTGTGAAAAAGAAACCCTCATTTGTTTAAGCCACTGTTTTCAGATTTCTATCATATGCATCCAGACATAGTTCCTAAAAGATACATATGCACTTTAAAAGTTAATTCATGCAACAACTTCATGAATTCTCCCCCTCCCCCAACTGATTTTCTTCTCATTCTCCCCCATGTGAGTAAATCACACCACAGCCACCCAGTTGCTCATGGTCAAGTCTTGAAGTCTTGAAAGATAATAGACACTTTGAGTTCTTGTGCCTGGAATCCAGGTCCCACAGGAAGAGTCCCAAAGGATAAAGCTGAAAGAATAGGCAGGAACAAGTATCCTAAAGGGAATGACATCTATATACTAAACTACTTAAATCTATTCTGGATAGGAGATTTTTGAAGAATTTGTAGCAGGGGAAAGACATGACAAGATTTGCATGTTAGGATGATCCCTATGGCTAGTGTCATACAGACAATACATGGTAGGGAGGATTGGAGTAAGGCTGGATGCAGAAAGATTCTTTAGGTCGCTACTCTACCTATACAAAAAGTAAACTAAGGCAGTAAAAATGGTGAGGAAGACTGGATTTGCAAAATACCTACAACTATTCAATATTTGAATAATTGGGAGACTTCGTAACCCACTAGACGTAGGGGATGAAGAATGGGGAAGGTTCTAAGATGATTCCCATAGGTGATTTGGTGGGTAATCGTGACATCACTGAGATGACGAATAGAGGAAAAGCAGCAAAATTTGGGAAAGGGAAGATGGGAGAAGGTAATTAACTTATCTATTTCATAAGTTTCCATAACCACCCTGAGAGAGAACTGTCTAGCCTCTGATAAGTGTTAAATGCAAGAAGTAGAAAGTGAATTTAATTTAAGAGACTACTCTCATTGAAATGCATGTTATTGAGTGGTCATAACAAGAAAACTCACTCTAGTTCATCTCAGAGTTATTTGGGAAGTTAACATGCCAACTAACAGTTATTCTTCAAGAAATTCTTACTTGTAATATGAGTTAGTTAACAGCTGTTTTAGGTGAATAGATAAACCTTAATTGTGTTGACATAACCTCAGTCATGAAGATAAAGCATTTTTGAAATTAAAATTTACGTTAGTGAGAACATGGCCTGATACGCAAGCTATGGCTAATGTATAATTGCCCCAGAAGAATTTATTCCATAAAGGGAGGCAAATTTGTATAAATGTAGTAACCACCTTCTGATCTGTGATGAGATTAAGTAACTCTTTAAACTCAAATTAGGATTTAATAGAAAATGAGTACATGAAGTGGTGCTCCATTAGTTGTTCCTGTGCATGACTTATATCTTAGCTTGTAGTCTGGTCTGCCAACCCATTGAAAGTAGAAACCACTTTGTACATAGCTTTGTACTCCCACAGTACCTGGCACAGTGCCCCATGAAGAGTAGGTGTTTAATAATATTTTTATGTAAATGAAAGAAAGAAGTGGTAAGAAGCTTAGAAGCCTATATATCTACAGTAGTAGCTATAACGACGTAAAAAAAAGGCAAAAATAATAAGGACATACCTAGAGTGTTATGATTGCATACACTGCATGCAGTGTATCATCAGCTGTAATTTAAATTCAGAAAATTCAGGTCTTAGTGATCCATTACTGAAGGTAGTACATCTACTCCTCAGATCACAGAGCGGTCTAATGTTTTCTGATGGTAGACATTTATTCACTCTTTCATTAAACAAATATTAACTGAAACATTGCACTTTTCTTAACTAGAACTTTCTGCACTACCATAAACATACTTGCAAAACACATAGTAGTAAATCACCTAGAAAGCTAACAAATATGTACCGAAGCATAGTGGTCAAACATTCATTTAATGCAAAAGACTATTAAATCTGTTTCTTTAAAGATACGACTTAAAAATAAAAACCTTTGTTATTTGTTGTCTCAGTCTGTATAGAATACATTTAAAAACAAAATCAGTTAAGAACAGTCTGATGGTTATAAAAGTTTATAAAAGAGCACATGAATGCCCAGTTTAGAGAACTGAGTAATTCATAATGGCATATAACAAAAGTGAAAGTGATCTTATTCACAATAGCGACTATATGTACAAACATGAATATCAAACGTATATACATGAGCTCTCACACACACTACTTTTCAGACACATCCACATACACACACGTGTGCATGCATACACACACAACACAACATATAGTCTTACCCAAGATATTCAGGTCCAAAAACTCGATTCAGGTCACAGTCAATATATCTGGTGCACTCCTTCACTGCTCTTGGGTTGGTAATAAATGGTTTTACTTCCAGCCCTGTTCTCTGAATCTCAGTGCCGTTCTCCAGCCAGTGCTTAACTAGGAATACTCCTGTTAGTTCATTCCCGTGAGTTCCTCCAAAGATAGCAACCTTTTTAATAGGATCTTCAGCAGCGTGACAGGAAATCATTTTATCAAGTAGTTTTATCTGCTTTCTGCAATTCAGAAGAGAGGAGATCAAAGAAAACTTAATTTCATAAGCAAAGTTTAGAAATTTAAATCTAAATGAGACTTTAACCAAAGTGCAAAGTTAACCACGCGAGAACTTCAGTGGAGTGTATTTTAATTTTCTGTTACAAGTTCTGAGCCCTGTTTATTATAAGGACACTCCCTTCTTTAGCCCTGCCCTTTACCATATTTGGATTAAAATATGCAGAGATCAACTAGAGATACAGCTGTTTAACTTCTAACTCCCTCAAATGGTCGGTAGACCTAAATGCAATGATAAATTAACACCTCACACTAATGCAAAACTTCTGTTTTCTCTTTAGCTAGAATGTCATCTAATGGTGCTTTCATGACTATTTGTAGTAGTAAAAATAGATTACACTTTTCTTATCCTCAAAAATATAAAAAATAAAGAAAATGTCTATAGTATGCCTGTTATTATTCAATATTTATGTTTCCACTTTAAACCATTTCTTCTCTGAAATGAGTTCAGGCCCCTTTTTTATCATCTGAGGGCATTTGAATTTCATCTCTATAAACAGCCAATGGCAGATCTTCAGAGACCTCCTCTGGAACCACTATCTTTTCTTTCAGAATGCTTTTTCATGGTCAGAGATGCAAGAACCAAATCAACGATCACTGGGTCTTAAAAAGCTACTTTGAAACATGCTTTCATTTCTTTCTCATGAAGTTATTAGTAATTCTATGTCGACTTGCTTAGGGATCTTCCTCACTTTTTGCCCAAATACTAAAGGAAAAACAACTGTTAGTAATTTTCAAGACTTTGTAATGCCTGAAAATGTCTTGGGGCATGCTATATATACGAACCAGATTATATGAGTTTATATGGACACAGCCTAACTTACTGGCAACAGAGACTCTCCACTGGAATGTGTTACTCAAGAGGGGGTCTTATTAGGGGAAACTATCCAGAATACTGTACTAAGATGATTACATCCCTTTGCAGATATGACTCTGAGCCAAATCTGATTTGATTTCATGCTCAATCATCCAGAAAGTCAAATATGTTCAAGTACTGAAAACACTATGTGCTAGTAATGGGAGATTGTTTGAAAGGGGTACGACAAGAGTAATTCATTACAACTGCAGAGTAGTTCAATTTATAATGTTTTTCCGCATATGTTATCTCAGTTTATTCACATATCCACTTTATGAGATAGGATGGGCTAGGTATTGACATCCCCATAGCAGAGGTAGAGAAAAAAGAGGTTAAGTAACTTGGTTAAATTTCCCGAGCTTCCAGGAGAAAACTAGGCCTGAGATCTAGGTTTGCTGAATCTAAGTCCAGTGTTTTTCACAGAACAAGAGGGTGTTCCCTGTTATTTTTGGCTTTCCCCAAAGTTCTAATTTTGCTCTTTCCGAATTCACATGAACAGTCACTACAGTGTACTCAGGAAACAAACAAGCTTACAAACAAACACATGATGGAAATATAAAATGTGAATGCTTCAAAATATTTAATAAGCCAATACCTGTGTTCTTCCTTTAAGAGATTATAATGCAGAGATAATAAAAAGCATAATAATAAAATCAAAATGTACACATTAAAATTACTGTTCTAATTTCAGATAAAGCCCTGTAGCCTTTGATTTTTTTGCCCACATCCGTGTACACTGAACACTTCATTGTAGAGATGCAGAAAACAAGCATAAATGTAGACAGATGACAGTCGTATTGTTTAGTTACTTTGGTTTTAAGAGCAGTAACTACGGTGAATTATTAACACTTGATTATGTTTTGTTTCTTTTCTGCCAATTTGTGGTTAGTTCTGTCCTTTGCCCTAGTCTCTCTGGAAATGCTGCTTCAGCTATGTACTTGTAGCTGGCACAAATGACTTGCATTTCGAGGCTTGTTTTATGGAATTTTAACAGAACAGCACTCTGAAGCACATCTAACATTCATAAATAAAGTTTCCCTTACATGTCAAAATGAATAACTTTTTTGAGAGTTAATGAATTGTAGTAATTCTGTCCTATACTTACCCTGTTTATTGTGTACAGAGTTTGTCTTCTGCGGAAAGCTTTATTAGAAAAAAAGGAGAGCATTTCCTTAGAACTAGAGCAACAGAGGCTTTTCATACTCTTATACCAAGTTAACTTCCGAAAGATTTTTAACTCCCTGTTTCCCAAAGTGCACTAAGTATTTGAGCCCTATAAAAAATACAAATTCTTATTAGTCTAGTTCTTTCTGAGAATTCAGAGAACTCATAGTATACAAAGTGAGACCCTTTCTAGTTGTCACTATCTCACAATTAGGTTGAATATTTAATGTTTTGAACTACTTAAAAAAAATAAGCCTGACTTCCAGTACTACAAATGTTTTGTAGGGACGTTGGTGACTGATTTATTAGTAAAATAATATACTTTAAAACAAAGGGAGAATAAATTTTTCATAGTCATGGCTGTCCAATTGATCAATGTCAGAAAATTTGTAGGAGACAAATTTAAGGCAGAGTTGTTTCCAAAATAGTATGATTGGGGGATAGAGAGGGTCTTCTCTCCAATACGACTCATAAAGCGTCTCATACACAGTGTGGTTGTCCAGCAGTCATGTAATCAAACTACTCTTACTATTTTAATTTTTTCTTCCCCTGTGGTCCTATAGCTGTCATCCATCCAGAATAACTTTCTAGGTGGAAGTAAATAAATGATAACCAGAACAAGATAGTGATAGAACAGATAGGTTTATAAATTGCTAGCAAAGATTCCACTTCTGCAGTCCTTACAGATGTAGCTCAGGATGTTGCTCTTAGTGGGTTTAAAGTCTTTTTCTTTCAATGAGAAATCTATTTTGGGGGGTAGATGGGTGTTACATATGTGTGTGTGTACATATGTATATATCAGGTCAAAATCTGCTTCCTTGAAGTTTTTACTTAGTTTTTAAAAAAACTCCTCTCTGGAACCATGAAGACAAACAACTTTTTTCAGACATTTTATTGTGTGAAGTCTTTTCCAAATTAAACGAAGACCTTATTCCTTCAGACTTACTCCTTAGTTTGGCATTCAAGATCTTTTATTATCTGGTCTCAATCTACCTCTAATCCTATTTTCCAACATTCTCTTTTATTTGACCTAATCTTCAAAGAAACTACTAATTAAGTCTCATGGTCTCATAGTCTTAGGACTTTACTAACAACATTCCCTTTATCTCTGGGTCCCTTTGCAACTCTTCCCTTCACCTACTCCAGTCTTCAAATGGTCAGAAGGTAGGGTAACAACAAAAAATGGGCTTTGAACCCAGACAAAAGTAGAATTATTATTCCTGGCCTCCAGTAAGTACTCAATAAATGGCAGCTACTGTTATTATATTAAGGGCTAACATTTATTGAGCATTTACTGTGTGTCAGAACTGTTCATTTTCTCTTTTAGCATCTTCAGGGCAATTAAGTATTATTATTGCTATTTTACTGAGGAAGGAAATGTAGGTTTAGAGGGGCTAACGTGCCGGAGATCAAAGGGCCAGAGAGGGGCAGTCCAATGGCCGAGGGCCAGAGCCCAGGTCACTGCACCTTCCCTTTCCTCTCCGGGGTCCTAGGTCTCTGAGGCATGTACTCCTTCCCTTCCCGAGCTTGTGCAGCACTGGCCCTGCCTTCCTGACCGTGCTGGGCCTTGCGGGACTGTCATCTAAACCCAGGCCTCAGCTCTCCCAGCCTCCCGGCGACTCCAATGCCCCGTCTGCTTGACCTCACTCAGAATCTCAGCCAGACCAAGAAAGACCCCTCTGACCTGGCTTTGAGGCCTGTGGCCTTTGAGTCATCCTATTCTAGGCACACTCCGGGGTGCCACCAGCATCTCACAAACTGACATCTAGACATAAGAAATGACTTCAGGGTGTGGGAACGGGGTTGGGCAACCAGCTCTGGCCTAACTTCCTGATGAAGCTGGGGCGAAGGTTGGCTGAGCAGGCTTGTCCCTCTCTGGGCAAAACTCCAGAGAGGTAGAGCCATCCCTGTGCCGTGTACCCAACAGTACGAGAACGCAAACGGACGCGCGTTCATGTTTCCGTGCCAGGGAAAAGGCGTGCGTGTCTTTCCCTCTTTGTCCACAGAACGGACGACGTCACGGCGCCGAAGACCCAGGTGGTGGCCTCTGCGCCTGCGCCGACGGTGGCGCGCGGGCGGCGTCGCGCATGCGCAGAGCGCGACTTCCGCGCTTTTTCGGCGGTGGGAAAGCGGTTGGTGGTCGCTGACTGCGCGGACCTGGTGACGGTTGACGGAGGCGAGGAACCTGAGGGTTAAAGTTGCGTGTCGTATGGCAGGAGGGCCAAGAAGGGAAAGAGTCTGTGTAGGCCCTAGTTACCAAACTGCCGCGATCCCTGGGTCAGGAGAGGTTATTGGAAGAGAACACGAGCCCTGACTGGAGCTTGATGTTTTTTCCCCAAGAGGCGCCCAAGTAGGCCCGACGGCCTCCTTCTGAGGCAACGGTCTTTGGGGCGGGGTGTGTGCGTGTGTGCGCATTGAGCAAACTTTCTGCACATCGATGTCACCACCCGCCTTAATGTAATTAGGGTCCAGTGGGAAGCCGGAGTGGGGGGCACCTCAGGGTCCCTGCCCCCAGGGTCAGTGGTCCAGGGGAGGATGTGGCGCTTTTGTTTGCCTAAGTCTCTTGTCGTCCCCCTCTAAGCTCAGGATGTGTGTTGCGTTGGTATTTCTGGGCTGAGAAAAGGTCACATAACCTGTTTTGGTTCCTAGAACGGCATCAAGAATATTTTCTAACGGGCATACTATATCCAGGTTCAAGACCAATATGTGGAAACAAAGCAGGGGCAGCCCCTGACCTCATGTTTCCCAAGTTTTATTTCTAGAAACGATATTTGGAAATTAATATGTACCTCAGTATGCTTTGCATTGTTACTCAGTGGTGTTCATGTCTATTTGTCTCATGGGGCAGAGAACTTGGGAGCAGAAATGATCTTATTTAGGTTTGAATCTTACCTTTTCATGAAATAGGCAAGTATTTATTGAATTAAATTGGGATCGAAATATAAGAGGCTAAACATGGAAAAAACTACAACAGAAATTCTGTGGTAAAAGAAAAAAACAAAAAAATCTCATTTCACTTGTTGAAGTTATAGAAACGGAGTGGAAACTTATCAGTACAATTATTCTGGATATTAAGTGAGGCCTTAGTCTTTGGCATTATGTAATCCAGGGATCTCAAACTAATGGCCAAATCAGATGATCTGCACAGTGCTTTAAAAGTGAGACACAGAATATGTTCTCACATGGCTAGTTCAATTGTGTATGTTTCCTCCCTGGCCTTGTAAGTATGTTTGCCAATGTTGTAGTCCCTCTCCCTTTTTGTAGATCTGGTTCAGAATTATTCTCATTGTGGGTCCTTGATTCTGAAATAAATTACGTAGACTCTGTGAAAATCCACATATGTTTAGGAAGCAAGATTATAGCCACACTAGTCTTATTTCAAACAGATTTGGAAAAATGGGTTATGCTGTAAATTCTTACTCAGCAAAAGAGCCTGGCAGAGAGTTTACATTATCAGGTTTGAAACCATAGGTTTAAACCATAATTTCAGTAATTACTAGGCTGAGAACTTGATTTTGTTGTTGATACAATACAAGGTATAAATTTCTTTCTTTGAAGGTTTAGTCGAACAACTTCATGTTGTAAAGTTGGAGCGCTAAAGAAAAAATTATAGACTTTGATATTGAAGGAAATGAAGAGAAACATAAATGAAAATTCAACTCGAAATACAGCAGGTATTGACTGACTTTTTAAAATTTCTATAGTTTGTATATGCTATGTAAACCTTGTATAGTATATAGATGCAACATTTTGGAAGGAACTTATAAAAGGAATGAACATATAGTCTAGCCTCTTTACTTTTTAGGTCGAAGGAAGTAAAATAACTTACTCAAGACGAAACACTTAGTGGCTTAGGTGGAAGTAAAATCAGACTTTCCTGGATTTACTCTTGTATTCTTTCTACAAATCCCATGTGCTTGAGTTGTTTTGTGCTTTTTAAGCTGAAAATAAATTAATAATATTTTAATATTTATTTGTGACTATTTAAAATATTTTCAGAAGTGCTTCTGTTTCCCTAATAGCTTCCCCTGCCATTTCTGCTTTCCCAATTTGTTAGTATAAGGACAGAGGGCAAGAATGAAGAGAACCAAAGGAATGATGATAATGCACAATGAAGATAATAATAGCTATTATTTATGGGGGGTGTACTGTATTCTGGACATTTAATTATATGTTAATTTATTTAACTCAGAGAGTTATTATTATCATCCCTGTTTTCTAGATGAGAAACGAAGGCACAAAGAGGTTAAATAAGTAATTTATGAAGTGGAAGAGCCAGGATTTGAACCTAGACTCCATTCTTTTAATCACTATATTATTCTGCCTCTCACTATATGCCATATTGGCACAATGAGTTTAAGGAAATAGCCGTAGTTTGTACTTTAAAATTGTAATTAGAACCTGCTTTGAAGTTGTAATTCAAATTTAGACAGTCTGATTCCAGAGCCCACATCGTTTTCCCAGCCGTTCATCAGACAGTTACCAGAGTCTATATTCTCATGTAAGTGTAAGTGTTGATGGACCAACTAGAGTATGGTATAGTGGCAAGATAACTGAGAGTTAGGAAGCTCGGGCCCTATCTAGGTTCTTTCACTGTGGCAATGTGTAAGCTTTTTGGACCTCTTTTTCCTCTGAGATCCCTTCTAGTTTTAGTGTTCATAAATTCTGACTTTTGACTTGAGATCCCAGGTCCCTCAACTGGAGGGTTTGGAGTAGTATTTATTCTCATTTGGATTTATTACTATCACTCTATGGCATTCTCAAAATGATCCACAGAAAATATGCATTACAGACACCTGGAGTTCTTGTTGAAATTGCAGAGTTTTGGTTTCCAAAGCAAGTCGATTGAAATAAAATCTATGAGGGTGGGGTCTAGGAACTGGCATGTTAAGCATAACCACAGATAAATCTTAGTCAAACTAAAGTTTGAGAACCATGGCCTTAAAGGGTATGCTACCATAGTCAGAGAGTGGTTAGGGTTTTGGAAAGCAAAATGGGTCAAATTTTGGTTCTCCCTTACCTCTATTGTACTTGAAGTGTCCCCTCCAGTTGATATGGTGATAAGCAAGCACAGGAGGGAAGGAAGGAAAACAAAAAGTGGATTTGGAAAGGGTAGGGGGATGAGGGAGGAGATGGGAATTACTGCCAAACGAGGAATTAAGGCAGTGTCAACATAGAACAAGAAAGGAGTTTTTAGAGAGACAAATAAGGCTATTTGGGATCTTAAAAAGAGTGTAAAAAAATTCCAAATCTATAGAAATATATCTGTAATAAATATAAAATTAATGTATAGAAGCAGACAAATTCAAATCGTGTATTATTATATACTAGTAATTAGTCTGTAACTAGATCTGACTATTTGCCTATTATGTACTTATTTATCGGTACATTCAATTTAGGCTGTTTGCCCGTACCACTGTTCAATCAGAAAAAGAGGAATAGACAGCCATTAACATCCAATCCACTTAAAAATGATCCAGGTATCAGTACTGCTTCTGACAGTTATGATTTCCCTCCTCTACCAACAGGTAAGAAAATAAGGTGAAAATTTTCAGAAAATAAGAAGTAGGATTATAGAAAATTACCATTTCTGTTTTATTATAATGGAAATATAAAGTTTATTTTTTCTTCTTTCCACTATCCAATTATAGGGATTACTTAGTTCTTTCTGAACATTCCAGTACAGTAGTTTTGAGTTTCCTTGTCTACAAGGGTGTCTTAGCATTTAAATGGAGTATCTTAAATCTGGAGCCTTTGTTCTAATGAAGTAGTAACCTACATTGTAAAGGTTTTTTTTTCTTTTTCAAAACACGTATAGATATTTGTGACTTAAACATTTGGTGATAAAGAATGGAAAAACTCAAGTTCCTTCAGGAATAAGGATAAGTGTGAATGGGAACATGGGAAAAATGGAAGAAAGTAGACCTTAGGAAGGGTAGAAGCCCAGGAATTTCTAGTGCTTGGCCCTAGCCTTGTTTTCTCTTCTTACATAATTTTTGCCTTTTTTCATTTATTGGCTTTTCACTCTTTCATCCCATTGGCTTCCTTATAGCTTCAACTGGCGTGTGAACTAAATTGCTCTTGCTTGGTGTTAACATAACCTTTTAGTTCTAGTTCTCAGGGCCCATCATTGGCTGCCCTCTGTTTCTCTTGATTCAAATTCTAGAGACAGAGAGCCTCTGTTTCAGCTCATATTAAATGAGGTCACTGAAATCCTAATTTATCTTTATGGTTAGCCTCTCATATCTGAAACAATTAGCTGTGGTGGTTTGTGCTGAAAGGTCTTAATGTTTGCTTACTTTTTACTTCTCTCTGGAAGAAGGCATGGACAGGCAGACAGTCTGAAATATACTTGGTACATGCTGGTTATATACATTTACATTTTGGGGGGGCACACTTAAAAATCTTTAATAGGATTTTATGCAACTAGCATTTAAAAATCCTTGTGCAACCATAGACCTTAATCTACTTTTACATCTATAGTTATTTTGTTTTCTTCCACATTTGAGGAATTGGAAGTATGAATTTCATATTATTCTCATTTTTATGGATAAAAATTAAAAATTCACATGGATATGCATAAATGGTCATCTTCTGCCATTTAAAAAGTTCTCTACTATTTAAAATATTTTTGTAAGTAGCATGAATGATAGATGATCTTGAAAAATAACAATTTGAGTTGTTCCATAGGGAAGTGTGCATCCTCCTGAAGTACTGAACTTTTCAAACTCTGACCAGGATTACTATCTGTCAGAGATATAACAAGATTCTTATATTGGGCAAGAGATAGGACTAGATCAGTGTTTTTCAAATTTTTTTTCTTGATCCATTAGTAGGTTAGGAAATAACCAACCTTTTAAAAAAAGAAATAGAAGAGAATAAAATAGAAAAGAATAGAATAGAATAGAAAGTGTCAGTATATCATATAGTAAGAATAAGAATTGATAGTAAAATTGTTATATTCCCTCTCAAACACAAACTTGTGTGCATACACATGCACACCATGCCTGTATATATTCCGGGTTTCGGTGTATTTCTTGCTGTGGGTTGGGATTAAGAAACATTGATTACACTGAATTTATGTTACGAAATACAAGGTGCTATACTAGGATTGACTGTGGAAGAGATACAGATTAAACTATTACCTTGCTTAGAATGCAATGGGAAAGAAAGACATCTAAAAAATTAATAAGGCAGCCTATGACAAATTCCACAACAAAGTACTATTGAAGAACATGTCCATATATTCAAATCCTTTTCTCCTTCAAACTTTCAACTGCCTCCCCCCACATATTAAATAAATATGAAAGAATCATTTCAAAAAATGCTCCCTAGCTTACTCTTACCTATATTACTTGTATCTTTTGAGATTGGGCCTGGGAAGCTATGAATCCGGAGCTGCCTCCTTTAACGAAAACAGTGAACACAGGGTATGTGGAAAAATATATACCAATGAATGTATGTGTCTGTTACAGACTGATGTTATTCTTCTATATATATTTTATATTTTTATATTTCTCAATCGGGGAACAAATTATTAATAGTTAATAAGACATATTTCCTTGAAAGGCAAATACCACATTCAGTTTCTCATCCCCTGAGAAGTCAAGATTCTGTGTCTAAATCTATTCAATTAAATGCTGAAAGAAGCAAGAGTGGTTGGAGGTGAGTCTACTTAAGATTTTTCTTATTCTATTCATTCTTCTCCTTCCCATCTCCTCCTTTACTCCCTTCCCTCCTCCTCTATATATTCTTCCTTTCTTAAACAGAATTATATTTAGGAAATTTATATACTTAATAACTAACTATAGTGATATTAGCTGTGTTTTATAAAAGAAGAGAACATGCCATATACAACTTTAAAAATAGGCAGATTTGGCAGTGATTATATTTCCAAAGAATACTTCATGTTATAATGAAATTTCTGTAAATATTTATCACCATGAATTTATGATTTTGCTGTGGATTATTAATGATCTAATTGACAATAGGTAAAGAGTCAAGAATAACTGTATCTAAATGTCAGATATATATACTACCAACTGTAAAATAGATAGCTAGTAGGAAGCAGCCGCATAGCACATGGAGATCAGCTCGGTGCTTTGTGACCACGTAGAGGGGTGGGATAGGGAGGGTGGGAGGGAGATACAAGAGGGAGGAGATATGGGGATATATGTATATGTATAGCTGATTCACTTTGTTATAAAGCAGAAACTAACCATTGTAAAGCAATTACACTCCAATAAAGATGTTAAAAAAAATAAATGAAAAAAAAATGTCGGATATATTTAAGATATATTTGAGAACCAAATAGAATGCTCAGCCTTACCCCAGTAAGATAATCAGCTCCAAGGTAAATAGGATGGAATAAGAAAGAAAGACAGAGAATGAAATCATAAGCATATGGTAAGATGGTGAGGGTAGGGCTTCCCTGGTGGCGCAGTGGTTAAGAGTCCACCTGTCAATGCAGGAGATGCGGGTTCGAGCCCTGGCCCGGGAGGATCCCACATGCCGCGGAGCAACTAAGCCCGTGTGCCACAACTACTGAGCCTGCGCTCAGGAGCCCGCGAGCCACTGAAGCCCTCGCGCCCAGAGCCTGTGCTCCGCAACAAGAGAAGCCACGACAGTGAGAGGCCCGCACACTGCAACGAAGAGTAGCCCCCACTCGCCACAACTAGAGAAAGCCCGCGCACAGCAATGAAGACCCAACGCAGCCAAAAATAAATAAATAAATAAATTTATTTAAAAAAAAAAAAAAAGATGGTGAGGGTACTTCTGGGTCATTGCCAGAAATATCTAAGTTTAATGTCTAAATAATATGAAAAAAATGAATAGATAGATAAAGGACATGGATTATTTTTTTAGGTTGGACTTTAGTATTTTTGGGTAAGTGGCAAACTACTGAAAGATAATTTTGGAAACACATTATTGGAAAACAACACCAACCCCAGATCATATATCAGTCATTGGCTAGTGCTTTGTTGTTATTTTAATGATCCTTACAACAACCCTGTGAAGTTAACATCACCTTCACTTTTAGTAGATGAAGATACCATATTTTTTTAAAAGGGGGAAACTTTTAATAAAGTGGTTAATACAACAAAACAGTATTTTTATTTTTAAAAATTTAGTATTGTTTTTATTACTCATGCTAGTTTCCTCAGGACCAGTCAGTTCTTTCTTCAGTACCGCTGCTTCAAACTAGGCCTATTCAGTGGTTTGAGATGGTCCTCGGAGGCATAGTTCCAGCGGCAAGTGCTAGGATAAAATGCATTCTGATAGACATTAGAGAATTAGGTAACGGATTGTAATCTGGATAGGCAGCCAGTATTGGATATTCCAATTTGAAATAACAAATGATCTGTCAGACAGTTGGAATATAACAACAGAAAATCCAGGAGCAGAAGACATTTGAAAACCCAAGTAGGCAGTTGGCAATCTGTTGAAGATCTTTTAACTGGTTCTGTGCTTAGGTTTAGAATCTAGGCTAACATTGCCAGATTTAGCAAATAAAAATATAGGATTCCCAGTAAAATTTGAATTTCAGGTAATGGACAAATAATTTTTTAGTGTATGTCACATGTAATATTTGGGACATAATTATACTAAAAGTTTATTTGTTATTTATTTGAAATTCAAATTTAACTGGGCATCCTGTATTTTACCTGATAACCCTTGTCTAGAATCTCTTGAAACATGGAATTTGCAAGAGCAATGTAGACTCCTATTCTTATAGGTATTAAGCTCTTGGACTAGTTGTCAAGATAGGTTTAATTTACCAGAATTAGTATACTAGACAATAAGCAAGGGTGAACTGATGTTAACATCTTCGAGCTTTTATACTAAAGCTCCTACAATTAAATAATTGGTCTTTGAGAAATTGGGATTGCACTTGATGGTTAAGAAATCTCAGTTGAGGAGAGGCGAAGACTTTAGAAACTGGAAATTGGGCACAACCTGGCAAATAGGTTTAGATAGATCAATAAATTGTTTTTTTTTAATTTATTTATTTTATTTATTTATTTTTGGCTGCATTGGGTCTTTGTTGCTGTGCGTGGGCTTTGTCTAGTTGCGGGGAGCGGGGGCTACTCTTGGTTGCGGTGTGCAGGCTTTTCATTGCGGTGGCTTCTCTTGTTGCGGAGCACAGGCTCTAGGCACACAGACTTCAGTAGTTGTGGTGCATGGACTCAGTAGTTGTGGCACTCAGGCTCTAGATTGCAGGCTCAGTAGTTGTGGTGCATGGGCTTAATTGCTCCACGGCGTGTGGGATCTTCCCAGACCAGGGCTTGAATCCGTGTCCCCTGCATTGGCAGGCAGATTCTTAACCACTGCACCACCAGGAAAGCTCAATAAATTGTTTTTAAGGAAAGATAAAGTATTCTTTTTTTTCTATAATAGCCTACTGTTCTTATTATAAAAATAATATCATTCTAGAAAAAAAAGTAAATGGAAGAAAGTTATTCATAGTCACACTGATCCAGAGATAGCCATTAATCAATTAATTAATTTTTAAACAGAAATATCAAGGCATTTCCCCAGGCTAGGAGCACCTCCTGAACAAAAACATTGGAGAAAGTTGCAGATGCGTTGTTACCAATAAGGAGCTGTAAAGCTAAAAGCAACTTTCCTAAACTATGAAAATAAAAGTAATTTCCACAGCCATGAGGAAGGAGAAAACTATGTTTCTGTTCTCTCTGTTGAATATAAAATTGTTGCTATATGAAGAGGTGATTAATGTAGGAAAAAATTTTATAGAGGTGTATTAGGCAATTACTTAATAAGTTTTTCCTGGATATTGTGATGTTTGTGGTATTTATCAACTTAAAAAATTTTTTAATTATTTGTGGTGATTTCTTTTCTCATTATTTTCATACTGAATTTTGTACCTAATTTACTTACGAAAGCTCCTTAAATTATACAAGCTTCGGGTCCCATATAATCTGGTCTAGGGAACCTAGACTTTTTCTTGAATTATTTTTCCTAACAAGGTATGTGTTGCATTGTTTGCCCTCTTGTGGTATTTTTAGGAAAATTATTCAGAAATAAGCATTTGTGACTTAGACTAGTTTTTCCCTGTGGAACTCTTAACTAGCCTGCTCAGAAATTATACTTTTGATTTTGGCCTCATTAACATCATGTTCTGATGAACTGGTACGGCTCACTTAGGTTAATATAGCTAGTAAAATGCTAAAACATTCATAAGTAGGGTTTTTAAGCTACACAGTAAAAGTACAAAATTTCTAATCAAACAGCTATCTACCCTGTCTATATCTATTTTCCTTGTGATTTAAAATCACAGATGAGCAATAGTTTAACTTTTGAAAATTTTACTTTGTAGAAAATTTAAAAATAAATGTATAAAAAAGGAAGCAGGGAGTTCCCTGGTGGTCCGGTGATTAGGACTCGGTGCTTTCACTGCCGTGGCCCCTGGGGATTCATAACCACTGTCATATGAAGGCTTGTATAATTTAGAAATATACTCTATGGCACTGAACTTTGAGTTGGGAGACTAGGATTCTCTGGGTTTTAGATTGTCAGTAACTTGCTATATGACTTTGGGCAAGTTACTTCCTCCTCAAGACTCAGTTTCCTCACCAAGAGAGGTATAATATATTGTAGGGTTGTTGTGATGATGTATTTGGAATTTCTAACTGGTCAGTAATTACAAAGTAGTTGATAAACCACAAATTACCATGTAAATGCAAATTTTCATTAATAATTTTCTTTCACTTAAGAAAAAGTATATAGTAACAATACTAATTTAAAAAACAAAACTATTTCAGCTACAGAGATGGCAACAAAAATACCACTTTAAAAACTTGGGATAGAAATGATTTTCAGCCTCAGTGCAAAAGAACAAATCTAATGACAAATAATGGAATAAATTCATGTCCAGTGAATTTGGGAGCTCAACAACGGAAACAATTAAGAGTATCTGAATCTACTAACTTATCTCACCAAAGAGAAACACATTCATCAAAAATATCTGGCTCCACAATGGGAAGTCTAGACAAAAACGGTGCATTACAGGCATTTAAGCCCAATTTTCAACAAAATCAATTTAAGAAAAAAATGGATGGTTTTCCAGAAGAAAACACCCTCAAGGTAAACTTTTAAATATTATTTGCATTTTTGTATTTACATTAAAAAAATGAGATAAGTATTTAGAAAATTACAGAGATAAGAGCATTTGAAATCACTCCCCTGGTATACATTACTTGATTAGCACAAATACCCAGTTCTGTTGGAGCAGGTATATGTTAGTGTCCAAAATATTTTCTTAGAGGTTGTGAATGGCTGCTTCTTTTCAGAGTTGCTTTAGAATTTCCTACCAGGTTCTGAATTTCACTGTTTGCTAATTATTGAGATGATGATAGTTTATCCATTGCTTGCAAAAATTCTTGAAGTTCTTCATATGTCACTCTTTTTTTTTTTTTTAATAGGGGTCAGCAAACTTTTTCTGTAAAGGGTTAGACAGTAAATATTTTTGGCTTTATGGGACATATTGTCTCTCTTACAAGTACTCAACTATACCACTCAACTCTGCTGTTGTACCTTAAAAGCAGCCATAGATAATTCATAAATTAATTGGTGTGGCTGAGTTCCAATGAAAATTTACCCAAAAAACACAGCAGAGTAGATTTGGCCTGCAGGCCGTAGTTTGCTAACTTCTGCTCTGTAATCTGGTCTTATTTACTTTTACAGCTTCGTATTCCATATTTCACTAATTCTTCAATGCTCCAGCCATTTCAGACTCTTCACAATTCTCTAAACGCACTCTAATATGACTCTGCTTTGGTTTATATTTTTCCCCATACCTGTGCCTCAGCCTTATTTCCTCTCTCCACCTCTCACTCTAGTCATTCTTTGTAAATGTCTTTCATATATGTGCTGGCTGTTTGCTATCTTCCCTTGCTCGCCACCTGGTCTAATAGATTCTTTATCCTCTGCCCTTGTCTGTGTTCTGGAAGGCTAAATGGTCCTACATAGCGCATCATTCTGGGATCCATTAGCTGGCTTCTGTTAGGAGTCAGCCAGTGGGAGTGGAAGTCCCAGGCAGGACATCAAAGGGTAGAGAGAGAGGTTGGGTTTTCCCATTCCCCCCCTGCTTAAATGTTGTGTCTCAGGTGGTAGCTGTGTCCCTGCATGATATAGCCCCTCCGTAAGTCCAGATTTCACAGGCTTGGTAATTTTATTTCCTCCTCTTGTCCTTTCAGCCTAGGAGTGGTAGAAGTTTCTTACTGTTGTTAGTCTTTGAGTTCTTAAGTACCCTATGTTTATTCTGCCCATACACCTGTAAGCAGTTTTTTCAATAAGCCATCTGGGGTCAATTTTTTTTTCTGGAAATCTGACTAATATAGCATGTTCCACAGTGGTTCTCAACCTTGTTTCCTTGTACACAAGAATGATATGATAGTCACCTTAGTAACAGTGGCTCATTATGGCAGTAATCTCAACAGGAAGCATTCATATCTTCGTTAGGAATGGGAAGAGGAGGGAACGTAATTGTAGTTGGAAAAAAATGTTCCATCAAGTGTTCTTGGATATGCCACCACCCTCATGAAGGAAGGTGCCCCTTCCCCAAAAATTAGTATCTTAGCACACTGTATTCTTAGTTGATCTTTTAAAATTTTAGTTAATTCGTTCAACTTTTATTTTTGTATGACCTTATGTCATCAGGCTTTCTTTACCTCCCTCCCTCCCTGCCTTCCTTCCTCTTTCTTTCTTGTAGGCCTGCCTACTTTCTTGGCCTGAGGCATGCCAGTACTGGTCCAACAGGCTGGTGGGCGAGGCCAGGTCCTGGTCCTCTGTGATTGCAATTAACCTCCCATTTGTGGGTTGCCCACCCTGGGGGTATGGGTCTTGACTATACCTTGTATCTTCCCTCCTACCAGTCTTGTGGTTCTTTGTTTATATCTTTAGTTGTAGAATTTCTTATCTGCTAGTCTTCTGGTTTTTCTCATCAATAATTGCTCTGTAAATAGTTGTAATTTCGGTGTGCCCATGGGAGGAGGTGGGCTCAGGGTCTTCCTACTCTGCCATCTTGGCCATTCCACCCTTTTAGGTGATCTTTAAAAATGCCAAACACATTCCCATCTCAAGGCCTTTACACTTGCTGTTCACTCAGTCCTCACTCAACAACCTATTTAAAATAATAATCCCTGCTCTTTTTATCCTTTTACCCTGTTGTTGTTGTTTTTAATGCATAGGATACAGCAATTCCTGACATTATTTATTTATTTTCTGAATCCCCTATTAGACTGTACAGTCTCTGAAGGTAGATAGATTGTCTGTTTTGTTCAGTACTGTTTCCTCATTAGCTATGTTTGGCACATAGTAGTAGGTGCCAATAAATACTTTTGGAATGAATGAATGAATGAATGTGTCTGGGTTCCCTCTTAGAGTGTGAGCACATTAGGGAAAGGAATTGTGTTTTACTCACCTGTGTTTATCACAGGATTGGCACATGATGCTTTAAAAATATTCAAAGAATCGACAAATGAATGAGTGAATAAATGCCCATATAAAACAGAGATAAAAAGAAAAAAAATAATCCTCTTCTTGATTTTCTCCAAGTGCATTCTAGTTTCTCCTCCTTTATAAAGTACTAATGATGCCTTTAATTTAGGGGAGTGACTGTACTAAAATTGTCAATAGTTCCTTTTACATATTTTACGTAGTCTTTTAACACATTTTACACATTTGCCTATTATAAGGACCTAGAATCTTTACATAGAAAAGTGAATGACTATGACGAAAAAAATGACAGGTTTTTCTAATGCTATGTTTTCATTTTTTCAAAAGGAAGCATCATTGTATCAGTTAAAGCTTAAGGAGAAAGATAATTCTTTAAGAATTATATCTGCAGTTATTGAAAGCATGAAGTACTGGTGTGAACATGCACAGAAAACTGTACTTCTTTTTGAAATATTAGGTAGGTATACTACTTCAAAAATACTTCATTAATACCATTTGGACAATAATTTTGAATGTTAATAGGAATACCTAGGGGATCTTAAAGAAAAATAAAATTTTATAAAAGGAGATTATGGTTTATTAGGATTTTCTTCAGTTCCTGTATCTGTCATAGATTTGTGTGACATAAGATGTATTTGATTATTCATGGTAGAAGAATTCTAATTCATAATGTCAAAAATGGAAAGATTCTTAAAAGTAATCTAACCCAACCCTTGAGGTAGGTGAGGAAATGGGGCAAATAATTAAAATAGACTTGACTAAAAATCATAATGCTAGTTAGCAGCAGAAATGGATCTAGACCCCAAGTCTTCTTATTCTCAATATAGTGTTCTTTCTACTATATTACACTAAATCCAGTAGTAATTTTGTATATAAGTTAAATTATAAATCAAATATTCTGAAAGAACATTTGTGAAGAATCCTTTACTGATATGAGTAAACACCCTACAATTAGCCTGTTTTCTAAATTGATATTTAAAAGGGAGGAGAGTTTTGTAAAATGTTTCTGGAATTTAATTTTACTTAGACTGAAGAGATAAACAAGAAGTAGAGATTCAAAACATATTTCTTTCCATAGCTTAAATAAAATATTTAATTTAAATTATGAAATATTGTAAACATACAGAAAAATACAGAGAATAAATATCCACCTACCTATGTTATAGATATCTTTGAAAACCACTATCCATTTTTCTTCTTCTCTAGAGATAATCACTATAGTATCTTTCCTTTCCATGCTTTTATAATTTTACTCTATACATCTGATTTCATAAATTTATATATATTTATTTACTGTTTTATGTGTTTTAAAATATAGAGTTTACATTTTCATCCAGCATTATGTTTTTGAGATTTAGCCATCTTTCTATCCTGTTAGTGCTGGCTTCATCCTGAGGCTCCAATTATGGTCTCTCCAGCAGCTTCTGACTCTTCCCTTATGACATTAAGAAGATTATCAAAATTCTCTATACCACACATTCTTCCTCGTACCACAGTCACATTCTTTGATAGTTTCTTCTGGTTGCTCTTTCCCAGAAACTAGCAAATGACCCCTTGCATATCATCATTTCTGACTGGGCAACAAGCCCATCACTGCAACCCTGAGCTCTGTAGCTGAGGAAGGGGATACACTGACTGGCTTACATCAATCTCAGATTACTCCTGGGTCTAGGGGTGGGGACAAATCCCATCCAAATCATATGGCTAAGAATGGCATAGGAGAGATTTCCTAAAGGAAAATCTGGGTATTATTAGGGGAAATGGAGGCTGACCTCAAAATAACAAATGTTCACTATCAGTACCTAATAGATGGTTATTAAAGGAATGAATAATGGTCTCATTTGATAGTAATTTCTTGAGATAAACATGAATTATCATTTGAATTTTATAGATGAAACAGATTTGAAAGAGGTTAAACAGTTGTTCACTTTAGTAAGTTGAAGAACTGAGACTCAATTGCATGACTTCTGATTCTAATTCAATGCTTTTTTTTCATTAAACCATGATGTTTATTTGTTATACGTGTGTATTTTGTTTACTATAATGTAGTAGACTGGTCTGAGGATTTAACCACTCCATCAAACACATTCAAAGAAAAAAGCTTCAGATGGCCAGCTATTGTCAGTTGTATAAACTTTGTCATATAACCTGATCCTAGGTTGGAGAGGGCCAGAAATTTTGCTTTCCTTAGAATAAAACAGTTTCAGAAATATCTTTCCCTCTTAAGATGTTTTCTTATTAATGTATAAACAAAACTATGAGAGGTTGGTGTGGGAATAGCTATTTAAATATCAACTTCTCTTTGTTAAACTTCGTTTGCATTTTACCAACACTGATATTTTCCCCCTCTATTTCAATGTTGCTTAGCTGTTCTCGATTCAGCTGTTACACCTGGCCCATATTGTTCAAAGACTTTTCTTCTGAGAGATGGGAAAAATACTCTGCCTTGTGTATTTTATGAAATAGTGAGTATCTGTTTAAGTATTCTTTGCAAAGCCTAATGCCAACAAAAACATACAAATGCAGGCTATAATTCAACTGTAGTAGAAATTCTGTTAATGATTTAGTGGTACTTTCAACATTTTGTTTGGTTTTAATTATGAATATTAAAATTATTTATTTGTTAAACTAAAATGGAGGGCAACTATGTGCCAGGCGCTGTGCTAGATGCAGGGGATACAAAGTGGAATAAAAGTGATAAATGGCTCTTTCTCTCAAAGAGTTTATAATCTCACGTAGAAAGACAGAAATATAAATGTTACACTGTGGTATGATAAACGGTATGACAAGCGGTGTGTGCAGGGTGCTATAGAAGTAGACAGGGAGGATGGGTCAGATCAGGGAAAGATTTTTTTTTTTTAATTTTATTTATTTTTGGCTCCGTTGGGTCTTCGTTGATGCGTGCGGGCTTTCTCTAGTTGTGGCGAGCGGGGGCTTCTCATTGTAGTGGCTTCTTTTGTTGCGGAGCACGGGCTCTAGGCGCGCGGGCTTCAGTAGTTGTGGCACCACAGGCTTAGTTGCTCCGCGGCATGTGGGATCTTCCCGGACCAGGGCTCGAACCTGTGTCCCCTGCATTGGCAGGCGGATTCTTAACCACTGCGCCACCAGGGAAGTCCTGGGGAAAGATTTTTGAAGAATGTAGTCTTGTCTTAGATATTTAAGGTCTAATAAATTAAGCCAAAGTGTTGGGAGGTGGGGGAAGAGGTTGGAGGAACACATTCTAAGGTGAGGGAGCAGCACATGTAAAGACATGAAGCTCAGAGCCTGGATTGTTCAGGAAACTGCAAGTAGTTTACAGTTACCAGAGTGTAGAGTTAGTAAGTGATGGGGGTAAGGGTAGTGGTTATGAACTTGGGGGAATGCAGAGAGAGTGGGCTGGGACATAGGGAAGAGGCTTGGTAACAAAGGAGGCTGGAAACCTTATAAGGCTTACATACTTTGTAAAAGAGTTTGGCATTAATTCTGAAATTGGGCTTAATTCTGAAATCACACTTGGATTCCAATTTGTACTCCACCATTTACTAGCTGTATGACCTTGAGTGAGCTCCTTAAACTTCTTGAGCATCAGTTTTTTAATCTGTAAATTGGGGAGACTAATTCCTACTTTGAAAGGTTGTTTTGGAGATTAGATAATAAAATGTATGAATGTATAGCATCTGACACATAGCAGATGATCAAGAAATAGTAGCTGTCATGTTATTAATTTTTATAATATCTTGAAAGATTATTTTTCTCTAGTCTGATAAGTTTTAAAAAAACTTTTATTAAAATATAACATATACAGAAAAATGCACAAATCATAACTGTACAATTCTATGAAGGTATCACAAAGTGAACATTACCAAGGTTAAGAAATAGAACATTGCTATCACCCTAGCATCCTTGTGCCTCTTCCCATTCACTCCCTCTTGCTTTCTGCCTACAAGTAACCACTATTGTGACTTTTAATATCATAAATTAATTCTGCCTGTTTTTGAACTTTATATAAATAGTATCATGTGGTACGTCTTGTTTTATGTCTGGTTTCTTTCATTCAACACAATGTTTGTAAGATTCATCTGTGTTGTTGCATATAGCTAAAGTTCATTTATTTGTATTTCTATGTACAATATTCTTTTGTATGAATATATCACAATTTAGTTTTCTATTCTACTGTTGGTGGGCATCTTGGTTGTTTCCTGGGTTTTTTTTTATCATGAATAATACTCTGTGAACATTCTTATATATGTCTCTTGTTGTGCACATGCATGCCTTTCTGTTGGGTATATACCTAGAAGTAAAATTGCTGAATTGTAGTGCATTTGTATGTTCTAAAACAGTAGTTATTGCCAAAGAATTTTCCAAAGGGTTGTAACAGTTTACGTACTCACAATCAGCATAGGAGAGTTGTAGTTTCTCTGCATTCTTATCAACATTTAGTAGTCAATGTTTTTTATTTTAGCCATTCTAGTGGGTAAGTTTAGTGCTATCTCATTTCTCTCCAATTCCCTGGTGACTAATGAGGTTCAGCACTTTTGATGTTTACTGGCCATTTAGATATCTTCTTTTGAAAAATCTGTTCAGGCCTCTTGTAATTTTTTTCTGCTGAATTATTTTTTTCCTTATTGATTTATAGGAGTTTTTGAAAAAACTATTCTGAGTACAAGTTCTTTGTCTATTATGTACATTGCAAATATCTTCTCATACTCTGTGGTTTGCTTTTTCAGTCTTAGTAGTGGCTTTTGAGGAAAAGAAAATCTTCACTTTAATATGGTCCTTTAGCAATTATCAACATTTTCCTTTATAGTTAGTGCTTTTTATGACTGTTTAGCGAAAGAAATCTCAGAATAATTTTATTCATGACTGAGAGGATTTGGAGCTGGCTGGTCTTTTTCTGGCTTACTAGTCCCATTAGGGCACAACCCTTTTGAGTCTCCCAACCCTAAGCCTGGGGTGGGGGTGGGGTGGTTACCAGAATCTCTTTTCTTTGGGGGAACCCTGGAGTCCATTTTTTCTCCTAGCCCTATGAGCTGTCAGAAGCTCTGCTCAGTTTCTTAGACTCTCAAATTGCCTTGACTATAATTAGCAGATACCTCAGGGGGTAAAGCAGCCCCAAATATCAGGCCCCATTCTGGACTCCTGTCCTCTCCCAGATGGGGTCTCTGTAACTCCTCACTGCCTTTTATCTCTCTGGTGTCTATGAGGATATTTTTAAATAAATATTCTATCCAGGTGTTCTAGTTGTTTTTAGTCGGAAAGTTGGTCTGAACTACCTAGTCTGTCATCTACTGAAAGTGGGACTCTGGAAGTCTAATAGAAGTCTAATATTCATGTGCCATTATATTGGGAATTATTCAGTCTTTTAAGAAGCAGCAGCTCACTAGCTTGTAAGAAGCCCTACCCAAGTGAAGGTCTTCTGTGTCAGGGCACCCATTTACGACTAGCTATTATGGTCTTGTCGCAGTGGGGCCCTAAATGAGGTAAGGGAATTATTACAGCACTTTGGAGTGATTCATATTTAGTTGATCATATTATTAGTTTAAAAAAAATTGAAATTCAAATGAAGTAATAAATAACTTTATTGATATTTATTTTTTAAAAAACAGGATCGTGAACTTCCAAGACTGATTAGAGGCCGAGTTCATAGGTGTGTTGGAAACTATGACCAGAAAAAGAATATTTTTAAATGTGTTTCTGTCAGACCAGCATCTGTTTCTGAACAAAAAACTTTCCAAGCATTTGTTAAAATTGTAGATGCTGAAATGAGATATTATACTAATGCAATGAATGAAATTTAAGTAGTGATGAAGTTTAAATAGTATAAATTAAGCATTTTTCTGTTCTTGTTTAAATTACCATCTCCATGGTTTTATGGCTACTGTTCTTCTGTATTTCACTTGTTGAATTAAAATATTTAAATCCTTTTAAATGTGGAAAGAATTTTTGAAAAATAATTTTACTGTTATTATAAAAATGGTGCATTTGCTAAAATTAAAAAACCATTTCAGATAAAAATGCTCAATATAATAAGAATAGGCACATACTTATTTAACATGGGATAATAGTACATTTGAGTCAGCCTAAAAGCCAACATCAAGCTTAATGGGGAAATACAGACGCATTCACACTAAAAGTCAGGAACAAGGTCAGGGTGCCCTATACTGGAGCTCCCGGTCCATGCAGTTCATTTAATTACTTCAGATATTTAGTGGGCACATACTCTGTGCCAAGCACTATTTCATGTGCTTGTTTGTTAACAGAGCAGGTTACAAAGTAACAAAAATCTCTGAATTTACAGGATTTATATTCTGGGACCCATAGAATACATTAGACAAAAGAGAAATATTTGGGGTATAATAATTACTGCTATTGGTAGATGATATAATTGTATATATGGAAAACCTAAGAAAATCAACCAAGAAACTACTGTAAAATGAGATAATTTGGTAAGGCACTAAAATAGAAAATTTAATATGCAGAAATCATCAGTAGGTGTTATTTATATGACCCAAACCATTAGAGTGTGAAATGGATAAAGATATCATTTAAAAAAATATCTAGGACTAACCAATACTAAGTGATAAATGTGGAAAGTATATGAACAAAACTTTAAAATACATACTAATGAAGGACACAAAATAAGACTTGGACAAATGGAAAAATAAATCATTTGCTTGGATAGGAAGACAAAGACGTTGATTTTTCTAAAATTAATTTATAACATAATTTCTTTCTCTCTTTCTGTATGTATACAAATCACACACACACATTAGCCAAATGAATACTAAAGGTTATAGACATCAAAAAATGAGAATAGTCAGGAAAACTCTGAAAAAGAACAATAGAGGATAGTTTTATCAAATATTACAAAGCCTTAAACATATATTATTATAGTTATTGTTGCATAACCAATTACCCACCAAATGAGTGGCTTTAAATGACAAGCATTTATTATCTCTCACAGTTTCAGTGGGCCAGGATTTCATAAGTGGCCTGGCTAGGCAGCTCTGGATTGGGATCTCTTAGGAGGACTCACCTCCAGGGTGGCTGATGCACGTGATTGCCAAGTGGGTGCTTTCTGCTGGAAGGAGGATTCAGTGTCTTACTATGTGGGCCTTTCCAAAGGGGTGCCTAAGTGTCCTCATGACATGGTAGCTAGCTTCCCCTAGAGCAAGTAGTCCAACAGTGAGTGAGCTAGGTGGAGCTATCCTTTATATGACCTAGCCTAGGAAGTCACATAGCATCACCTCCACTACATTCTGTTTGCTGCAAGTGAGTCATTAAGTATGGACCACATTTAGGAGGAGGGAAATTAGGCTCCACCATTTGAAGGAAAGAGTGTCAAAGTAATGGCAGGCATTAAAAAACTAAATACGTATTATGAAGGCATATTTATTCATGTAAAATATGGTACTGGTTCATGAATAGACAGGACAATATAACAGAATTTAAAGTACAAAAATAGGGACTTCCCTGGTGGTCCAGTGGTTAAGACTCCATGCTTCCAATGCAGGGGGCCCGGGTTCGATCCCTAGTCCGGGAACTAGATCTCACGTGCCGCAACTAAGACCCGGTGCAACCAAATAAATAAATAATTAATTTTAAAAAGTACAAAAACACACCCAAATATATAGAAAACTTAGTGATAAAGGTAGGACCTGAAATCAGTGGGGAAGAGAGACTATTCAATAAACGGTGTTGGGGACCACTGGGAAACTTCTGGAAAAAATAGAGTTAAATTTTGTACTAAGGTTTTTAATGTATTTTTCTTATTCTTTTATAGTCTTATTTTGTATATTTAACTTTTTCATCCATTTGGAAGTTACTTTTGTGTAGGTTGCAAGGCACAAGGGTTTAACTTTATTTCCCCAATAATATATGTGTATTTGCACATATATATATTATATACGTGTATTTGCATTAATTCTCTGTTTTCTCAGACCTGTCCTTCTGAAACACATCTGCACTCTGGTCTTTCCTCTGTACATCCTATCTTTGCCCTCATCCTTTAGATCTTTATTGCTCACTGTTCCATGAAGCAAGCAAGTGCAGGGGGGTGATAGTCTCCAGCTTTAAAAACAATCAGGGTGGAGGAATCCCTTGGAAGGTACATGAAAGGAGGATGCAGGAGTTGATGGCAAATTCTTCTCTAGTTTATAGTTACTGTCTTGTACCAAAGATTCAGTTGGGAAATCACATCCAGAAAGATGATCTACTCTCCTATAGAATATGGTATATACTTTGAACCAGAAACCCATATATGGTGCTGTTTCTCCCATAGACATGATTTATGAGTCTAGGAATCAACGGTTGGTAGCAGGACTGACTTCTGTCATTATTAGACCAAATAATGTACTCACAGAATTTTTGCTTCCCACCCCCGCAATTTTGGGCTCTGCTGGTTTCAAGATGTTACTTTCTGTCATAGTCTGGGTTGCCCAAAAGGCAGAGACCGAGACAAAGTCTTATTTGCAAGTAGTTTATTTGGGAATATTATGTTATGGGAAGAAGTGACAGATAAAGGGGTGTACATAGGGAAGAAGGGAGAGCCAATTCTGGGGTAGTTTATTGAGTTGGCCACCACTAGGCTTGATGAAATGCATCAAAGGGGAAAGCATATATTCATCAGCACCTTTTATTTAAGGGCTGGCCCATGGGTCACTAACTCCCCTATACTTTCAGGTTGTATATGTTTGAGTGTTAAACTGGCTTCCCATGATGTTCTACTCCATGGACTCAGAGAAACCCTAGGGCAGGACACAAGAAGCAGGTGGAGCAAGCGTGAGGTAGTTAGGTTATATTGTATCTATGTGAAGCTGGTTGGAATCTGTGCAGAACTGGTTACTGCAGCTGTGGCTGGAATAAAAAATGATGTCTGAGAGAATCTGAAGTGGTGCACAAGAAGTGTCTGATGCAGTTCTCAAGGGAAGAATGCTTCTACCAGGATTGCTTCAATGATTCTATTCTAATGGGAGCTGAGACGGCCACTTGGCCATTTTGGGTTCTTTATGTCACTGAACCAACAGGCAAACAAAAGAATTGCAATGGTGACTGGGCTAATTTAATCCAAATTAATAGAAAATTGGGTTTCTCTATACAGTGAGGAAAGGAAAGACCAGGCTTTGTATTCTGGAGATTCTTTGGGGTGCCACTCAGTAAAAGTTAATGGAAAACTATAGCAACCTAATAAAGGCAACAATACTGAGGATTCCGATTCCCAATGAATGAAGTTTGAATAGGAAGAACCCCATCACCAGCTGAAGTACTGACAAAGGGAACATGGAATAGGTATGGAAGAAGGAGCTACAAATGTTAGCTATGGCCTTGTGATAAACTGCAGGGTAAGGACGAGCTGGAAACTAGGAGGTAATCTAGCACATGTGGGGAACAGTAGACATAATGGTGGTGGCAGGTGCTATTAAGGTTTTCCTGTATAAGTAAGGAGCTAGATGTACCTCAGTGGGATGCACATCAGGGTTTCCTTTTCTGTCTTGGCCTGAGGAAGGATTTGAACATGATCTGGAAGAGTTTATCTTTTCTCTTATTCTTGTCCTTTCCATATATCTGCATATGGTTGAATCACAGAAGTCAAATGCTTGTTAACTGCAGGTTTATCTTTCTCCTGGGATAGGTGTATGGGGAATTGAGTTGTAGTGAGAGATTTTGCCACCCTGGGAATCTTTGCAAAATATGTCTTTCACGGTGGTACTCTGATGCCTTCTTGTTGCCCATAAGATAAAGCCTAAACTCCTATACTTCTAAGCTATTTGGGGATATTTGCATTCTGGTCCCTGCTTTTTATGGCTTCTCCATTCATCTTTTTTCACTGCTGAAAACATAGGCTCCACAGGACTACTATCCATTCTCTAAACAGGCAGTGATGAAGCATTCATACGTGAGCTTTTCTCCATCCCCACCTTCCCCAGTGTATAGTCAGGTGTGATCAGTGACTGTAATCAGCCACTGCTCCAGGACCCTGAGAGCATTTGTCCTAGAGAGGTCCTGGGTAATTGCTTTGTCTTTAATGAGTTCTTCCAGGCTCTAGACTCCTATGGGATCCAGGGCCTCTTAGGCCCAAGGATGTGCAGAATGAGAGATGTGAGAAGGGATGTTGCAGACACAGTTGATGACTACAGAGGCTGTTATTTCACATGCCTTAGTGAATAAAGGGGAGCAGGATCTCAGGTCCACATCCTGGAGTCACCCTCACACACTAGGTAAGTTGGGCACAGGGTGAATGAGCTGGTCCCTTAGGTCCTTCCAACCTGAGGGTCTTGATTTCCCAGGTTGTATGGTGTTCTGCAGGAGAGTTTCTCAGTTATCCCTCCTCTTCACCTCTCAACTTCCCATGGTTTCTCCACATTCTAGAAATATTTTGACTGCTATTCACCAGTTACATTAGTCTTTTTATTAATGATAGCGTTTATAAATATTACTATTATATCTCACAAGATGTTTTCAAAAGAAGACATCTCTGTAGGGCAGGCATTTAATGCAGAGGTCCCTAACCCTTGAATATACATTTGAATTATTTAAGGAGCTTTAGATAGCACCCCCTCTCCCCAGAGGTTCTGATTACATTTATTGGGGGAGGGTGCAGTAATATTTTTAAATACAGTGTGGTCCAGAGACCAACAGAATTGTAATCACTAAATATAAAATTTGTGCTTACATATATACAATGGAATATTAGCCATAAAAAGAAACGGAGTTGAGTTATTTGTAGTGAGGTGGATGGACCTAGAGTCTGTCATACAGAGTAAAGTAAGTCAGAAAGAGAAAAACAAATACCGTATGCGAACACATATATATGGAATCTGAAAGAAAAAAAAGTGGTTCTGAAGAACCTAGGGGCAGGACAGGAATAAAGACGCAGATGTAGAGAATGGACTTGAGGACACGCGGAGGGGAGAAGGGTAAGCTGGGACAAAGTGAGAGAGTGGCATGGACATATATACACTACCAAATGTAAAATAGCTAGCTAGTGGGAAGCAGCCACATAGCACAGGGAGATCAGCTCGGTGCTTTGTGACCACCTACAGGGGTGGGATAGGGAGGGTGGGAGGGAGATGCAAGAGGGAGGGGATATGGAGATATATATATACGTATAGCTGATTCACTTTGTTATACAGCAGAAACTAACACAACATTGTAAAGCAATTATACTCCAATAAAGATGTTAAAAAAAAAACATTAATGATTCCTTGTTAATTATGAAATCCTTCCCACTGGCTCTTGTTATCAAGTTTGAGAGAAGTTCTTTGCAAGATCAATGGAAGAGCCTCATAGTGACTCAAGACTGCCATAGGCCAAGGAGACACTGGCAAGGAAGTAGGATGAGATCTCTGTTGACAGCTGTCCATGGAAGGGAACCTCTAGGTTCCAGAGCCCACATGGAACCCATTACTACACCTTTGCCTCCTGACATAACAAAGGCTGTGCTCCCTCCCTGGACAGTCTTCTTTTCTCCCACCCTGTTAACCCAGGAAACTCCACCCTTGAAGACCCATCCCAGGTCTTCTCTCATCCAGGAAGTCACCCATACGCCCCTGGGCTGGGTAGGTGCCCTTCCTCTACACTCCCATAGCAATCTAAAGGCAATGCGTGCTGATGAGCCTCAGTTTTTATTTCCATCCCAGACACTGAGCTGTTGATCTTAATACCTGTATGTTGGATATTTCTACATGAATATCCCACAGGAACCTCAAGCTCAACACGTACAAAACCAAATGCATCGTGTTTCCCCCTGTTGTACAAGAAGTTCATACACACACACACACACACACACACACACACACACACGCATTTAATATTTTTGTTTGTTTACAAAAATGCATGATATTGAAATGAAATTTTATTTTCCTATCTTTATTTTTTGAGCTTCACGTAATGTATTATTCTTCAAAATTTTAGAATAACTTTCTGATATCTATCATTTGCATTTGCCAACATTCACTGTACCACTGGGTATTTAGTTTACAATTTGTCACCATTGTAAATAATAGTGCAACCAAGTCTCTACATCTCTGATTTTTGTCCTGTATCCTGAGTAGTTTCTAGCCCCAATTTGTGCAATGATCTTGTCTCATACATTGATATTCTATTACATTCTCAAGACTAGATTCCTTGTTACCTCATGACAAAAGTAAAAATTACTTATATTTTTATATAAGGAACAGGGGAGACAGGTATTCTTCATATCCCCCACCTATATTCTTCATATTCCTTGTCTATATCCTTATTTCGAGGGAAGTTTTAACTGGCTCCAAGACCTATTGGCTTGATTGTTAACAGAAGTTACTTTAACTCAGTTAACTATGAAGGAAAAGAAAAAAGATTCATTATGTAAACATGTGGCAATTCAAAGCCCTCATGTAATAAATATCAGCCAGTGAGAAAAAAGAAAATTTGCTTGAGTTTTCAGACCATTTAATTTATATTGGGACTGATGATGATGATGATGGCTGCATCATGTTTACTTAAAGGTGATAGTGATACAGATTTTACTCAACAGGATGTAAATTGAGAATGGAAATTACTTCACCTTAGAATTTAGACAAAATTGGCAGTGATGGAGGGTCCCAGTGAGGTCGATTTGCTTGAGGGATGGAAGAGCCGCCTGGAAGAGGGCAGAGAGCGTCGATATGCCCAAGTCCAAGGACAATGGGTAGAATATCAGAGGGAATCTCATCTTTGGGTGCCATTCCCTCCCTAGCCTTACCTCCAGACTCACACTGGGTCAAGGAAGAGAAAGAGTTTCAATAAAGAGATGGTGAATATAAAGTTTTCTTGGTTATTCCCTTATTGGTAGGTATGTAAGTTACTTAAAATTTCCCCGTATTATGGCTTCTACATTTAGAACAGATTTCTAGAAGTGGTTTCAAAGGTTATAAAAACTGGTATATTTGATAGCAAGATATCTAGCCAGGTCCTCTATTTAATGACAAACTGGTTTCCCATAATATTTTATTGCAAATATTTTCAAGCACACCTTAAAGTTCAAAAACTATACAGTGAACACCCATGTGCCCATCATCTAGATTTTACCATTATATTTGGTCTTTATATAAATGGGATCCTTCAATAGTTATTCTTCTTTGACTTGTTTATTTAACTCATTATTATGTTTGTGTGATTCTCATATTAGTGTCTACAACTATGTTTTAAAGGCTGTATAGCATTGCATGGTATGAATACACCACAATTTATCATTCCTTTTCTGTTTCAAGGTATTTTGTTTCTGTGAACACTCTTGTACATATTTTTGGGGCACATGTGCAAGAATTTCTCTATGGTTCCTAATTAGAAATGGAGTTTGTGCATCTTCAGATTTAAAGGATAAAATCAAACTGTCCCCAAAGGGCTTGTACCATTTTAGGGTCTTACCAGCTGTGTATAAGATTTTTTTTCTTTTTTACTCTATATTCTCATCAAAACTTGCTGTTATCTCATTTCTTCATTTAGACCGATATATTGAGTGTGAAATGGTGTCTCTCCAGTGTGATTTTAATTTGCATTTGCTAGATCACAAGCAGGGCTGAACTTCATTTCCTAAATTTACTGGCTATTTGTGTTTCCTCTTCTGTGAAATCCCTGTTCATATCTTTTGTCTATTTCCTATTGGATCCCTTGTATTTGTTTTTAATTGATTGTAGAAGTTTGGGATATATTTTGTATACGCCAGGATAGCTCTATATGATGCAAATCTCTTTTAATTTGTAACTGTCTTTTCACTTTAAAAAAGTTACAAATTACTCATCTATGATGAGTAGAGATTTTAAATTTTAATGCAGGCAAATTTAGCAGTCTTATAAATGATTAATTTTTTTTGGACTTTAAGAATGATTGAAGGAAACCATAAACAAGACGAAAAGACAACCCTCAGAATAGGAGAAAATATTTGCAAATGAAGCAACTGACAAAGGATTCATCTCCAAAATTTACAAGCAGCTCATGCAGCTCAATATCAAAAAAAAAAACCAATCCAAAAATGGGCAGAAGACCTAAATAGACATTTCTCCAAAGAAGATATACAGATTGCCAGCAAACGCATGAAAGAATGCTCAACATCATTAATCATTAGAGAAATGCAAATCAAAACTACAATGAGGTTAGATAGCCTCAACCACCAGAGGGCAGACAACAGAAGCAAGAAAAACTATAATCCTGCAGCCTGTGGACCAAAAACCACAGTTACAGAAAGATAGAGAAGATGAAAAGGCAGAGGACTATGTACCAGATGAAGGAACAAGAAAAAACCCCAGAAAAACAACTAAATGAAGTGGAGATAGGCAACCTTCCAGAAAAAGAATTCAGAATAATGATAGTGAAGATGATCCAGGACCTCGGAATAAGAATGGAGGCAAAGATTGAGAAGATGCAAGAAATGATTAACAAAGACCTAGAAGAATTAAAGAACAAACAAACAGAGATGACCAATACAATAACTGAAATGAAAACTACACTAGAAGGAATCAATAGCAGAATAACTGAGGCAGAAGAACGGATAAGTGACCTGGAAGACAGAATGGTGGAATTCACTGCTACGGAACAGACTAAAGAAAAAAGAATGAAAAGAAATGAAGACAGCCTAAGAGACCTCTGGGACAACATTAAACGCAACAACATTCGCATTATAGGGGTCCCAGAAGGAGAAGAGAGAGAGAAAGGACCA
This sequence comes from Balaenoptera borealis, assembly GCF_965194805.1. Taxonomy (NCBI): domain Eukaryota; kingdom Metazoa; phylum Chordata; class Mammalia; order Artiodactyla; family Balaenopteridae; genus Balaenoptera; species Balaenoptera borealis. The sequence continues at coordinate 49,205,213 of NC_138879.1, read as the reverse complement.
GAGAAAATATTTGAAGAGATTATAGTCGAAAACTTCCCTAACATGGGAAAGGAAATAGCCACCCAAGTCCAGGAAGCGCAGAGAGTCCCATACAGAATAAACCCAAGGAGAAACATGCCGAGACACATAGTAATCAAAGTGGCAAAAATTAAAGACAAAGAAAAATTATTGAAAGCAGCAAGGGAAAAACGACAAATAACATACAAGGGAACTCCCATAAGGTTAACAGCTGATTTCTCAAGGGAAACTCTGCAAGCCAGAAGGGAGTGGCATGATATACTTAAAGTGATGAAAGGGAAGAACCTACAACCAAGATTACTCTACCCGGCAAGGATCTCATTTAGATTTGATGGAGAAATCAAAAGCTTTACAGACAAGCAAAAGCTAAGAGAATTCAGCACCACCAAACCAGCTCTACAACAAATGCTAAAGGAACTTCTCTAAGTGGGAAACACAAGAGAAGAAAAGGACCTACAAAAACAAACCCAAAACAATTAAGAAAATGGTCATAGTAACATACATATCGATAATTACCTTAAACATGAATGGATTAAATGCCCCAACCAAAAGACATAGACTGGCTGAATGGATACAAAAACAAGACCCATATATATGCTGTCTACAAGAGACCCACTTCAGACCTAGGGACACATACAGACTGAAAGCGAGGGGATGGAAAAAGATATTCCATGCAAATGGAAATCAAAAGAAAGCTGGAGTAGCTATACTCATATCAGATAAAATAGACTTTAAAATAAAGAATGTTACAAGAGACAAGGAAGGACACTATATAATGATCCAGGGATCAATCCAAGAAGAAGATATAACAATTATAAATATATATGCACCCAACATAGGAGCACCTCAATACAAAAGGCAACTGCTAACAGCTATAAAAGAGGAAATCGACAGTAACACAGTAATAGTGGGGGACTTTAACACCTCACTTACACCAATGGACAGATCATCCAAAATGAAAATAAATAAGGAAACAGAAGCTTTAAATGACACAATAGACCAGATAGATTTAATTGATACATATAGGACATTCCATCCAAAAACAGCAGATTACACTTTCTTCTCAAGTGCGCACGGAACATTCTCCAGGATAGATCACATCTTGGGTCACAAATCAAGCCTCAGTAAATTTAAGAAAATTGAAATCATATCAAGCATCTTTTCTGACCACAACGCTATGAGATTAGAAATGAATTACAGGGAAAAAAACGTAAAAAGGACAAACACATGGAGGCTAAACAATACGTTACTAAATAACCAAGAGATCACTGAAGAAATCAAAGAGGAAATAAAAAAATACCTAGAGACAAATGACAATGAAAACACGACGACCCAAAACCTATGGGATGCAGCAAAAGCGGTTCTAAGAGGGAAGTTTATATCAATACAAGCCTACCTAAAGAAACAAGAAAAATCTCAAGTAAACAATCTAACCTTACACCTAAAGAAACTAGAGAAAGAAGAACAAACAAAACCCAAAGTTAGCAGAAGGAAAGAAATCATAAAGACCAGAGCAGAAATAAATGAAATAGAAACAAAGAAAACAATAGCAAAGATCAATAAAACTAAAAGTTGGTTCTTTGAGAAGATAAACAAAATTGATAAGCCATTAGCCAGACTCATCAAGAAAAAGAGGGAGAGGACTCAAATCAATAAAATCAGAAATGAAAAAGGAGAAGTTACAACAGACACCGCAGAAATACAAAGCATCCTAAGAGACTACTACAAGCAACTTTATGCCAATAAAATGGACAACCTGGAAGAAATGGACAAATTCTTAGAAAGGTATAACCTTCCAAGACTGAATCAGGAAGAAACAGAAAATATGAACAGACCAATCACAAGTAATGAAATTGAAACTGTGATTAAAAATCTTCCAACAAACAAAAGTCCAGGACCAGATGGCTTCACAGGTGAATTCTATCAAACATTTAGAGAAGAGCTAACACCCATCCTTCTCAAACTCTTCCAAAAAATTGCAGAGGAAGGAACACTCCCAAACTCATTCTATGAGGCCACCATCACCCTGATACCAAAACCAGACAAAGACACTACAAAAAAAGAAAATTACAGACCAATATCACTGATGAATATAGATGCAAAAATCCTCAACAAAATACTAGCAAACAGAATCCAACAACACATTAAAAGGATCATACACCACAATCAAGTGGGATTTATCCCAGGGATGCAAGGATTCTTCAATATACGCAAATCAATCAATGTGATACACCATATTAACAAATTGAAGAATAAAAATCATATGATCATCTCAATAGATGCAGAAAAAGCTTTTGACAAAATTCAACACCCATTTCTGATAAAAACTCTCCAGAAAGTGGGCATAGAGGGAACCTACCTCAACATAATAAAGGCCATATATGACAAACCCACAGCAAACATCATTCTCAATGGTGAAAAACTGAAAGCATTTCCTCTAAGATCAGGAACGAGACAAGGATGTCCACTCTCACCACTATTATTCAACATAGTTCTGGAAGTCCTAGCCACGGCAATCAGAGAAGAAAAAGAAATAAAAGGAATACAAGTTGGAAAAGAGGAAGTAAAACTGTCACTGTTTGCGGATGACATGATACTATACATAGAGAATCCTAAAAACTGCCACCAGAAAACTGCTAGAGCTAATTAATGAATATGGTAAAGTTGCAGGATACAGAATTAATGCACAGAAATCTCTTGCATTCCTATACACTAATGATGAAAAATCTGAAAGAGAAATTATGGAAACACTCCCATTTACCATTGCAACAAAAAGAATAAAATACCTAGGAATAAACCTACCTAGGGAGACAAAAGACCTGTATGCAGAAAACTATAAGACACTGATGAAACAAATTAAAGATGATACCAACAGATGGAGAGATATACCATGTTCTTGGATTGGAAGAATCAATATTGTGAAAATGAGTATACTACCCAAAGCAATCTACAGATTCAATGCAATCCCTATCAAATTACCAATGGCATTTTTTACGGAGCTAGAACAAATCATCTTAAAATTTGTATGGAGACACAAAAGACCCCGAATAGCCAAAGCAGTCTTGAGGCAAAAAAATGGAGCTGGAGGAATCAGACTCCCTGACTTCAGACTATACTACAAAGCTACAGTAATCAAGACAATATGGTACTGGCACAAAAACAGAAACATAGATCAATGGAACAAGATAGAAAGCCCAGAGATTAACCCATGCACCTATGGTCAACTAATCTATGACAAAGGAGGCAAAGATATACAATGGAGAAAAGACAGTCTCTTCAATAAGTGGTGCTGGGAAAACTGGACAGCTACATGTAAAAGAATGAAATTAGAATACTCCCTAACACCATACACAAAAATAAACTCAAAATGGATTAGAGACCTAAATATAAGACTGGACACTATAAAACTCTTAGAGGAAAACATAGGAAGAACACTCTTTGACATAAATCACAGCAAGATCTTTTTTGATCCACCTCCTAGAGTAATGGAAATAAAAACAAAAATAAACAAGTGGGACCTAATGAAACTTCAAAGCTTTTGCATAGCAAAGGAAACCATAAACAAGATGAAAAGACAACCCTCAGAATGGGAGAAAATATTTGCAAATGAATCAACGGACAAAGGATTAATCTCCAAAATATATAAACAGCTCATTCAGCTCAATATCAAAGAAACAAACACCTCAATCCAAAAATGGGCAGAAGACCTAAATAGACATTTCTCCAAAGAAGACATACAGATGGCCACGAAGCACATGAAAAGATGCTCAACATCACTAATTATTAGAGAAATGCAAATCAAAACTACAATGAGGTATCACCTCACTCCTGTTAGAATGGGCATCATCAGAAAATCTACAAACAACAAATGCTGGAGAGGGTGTGGAGAAAAGGGAAACCTCTTGCACTGTTGGTGGGAATGTAAATTGATACAGCCACTATGGAGAACAATATGGAGGTTCCTTAAAAAACTAAAAATAGAATTACCATATGACCCAGCAATCCCACTACTGGGCATATACCCAGAGAAAACCGTAATTCAAAAAGACACATGCACCCGAATGTTCATTGCAGCACTATTTACAATAGCCAGGTCATGGAAGCAACCTAAATGCCCATCAACAGACGAATGGATAAAGAAGGTGTGGTACATATATACAATGGAATATTACTCAGCCATAAAAAGGAATGAAATTGAGTCATTTGTTGAGACGTGGATGGATCTAGAGACTGTCATACAGAGTGAAGTAAGTCAGAAAGAGAAAAACAAATATCGTATATTAATGCATGTATGCGGAACCTAGAAAAATGGTACAGATGAGCCAGTTTGCAGGGCAGAAGTTGAGACACAGATGTAGAGAATGGACATATGGACACCAAGGGGGGAAAAGTGCGGTGAGGTGGGGATGGTGGTGTGCTGAATTGGGCGATTGGGATTGACATGTATACACTGATGTGTATAAAACTGATGCCTAATAAGAACCTGCAGTATAAAAAAACAAACAAAACAACTAATACTAAACTTTCATTGGGTTATTTGTATGGAAATATGTTAATATAAATGTTTCAGACATTACATGAAATTTCTAAAAATCTTATATTTGTATTTGTATGGAAATATGTATGGAAATATGTTAATATAAATGTTTCAGAAAAAAAAAAAAAAAACCTACAATGAGATATCATCTCACACCAGTCAGAATGGCCATCATCAAAAAATCTACAAACAATAAATGCTGGAGAGGGTGTGGAGAAAAGGGAACCCTCTTGCACTGTTGGCGGGAATGTAAATTGATACAGCCACTATGGAGAACAGTATGGAGGTTCCTTAAAAAACTAAAAATAGAACTACCATATGACCCAGCAATCCCACTACTGGGCATATACCCTGAGAAAACCATAATTCAAAAAGAGTCATGTACCACAGTGTTCGTTGCAGCTCTATTTACAATAGCCAGACATGGAAGCAACCTAAATATCCACTGACAGATGAATGGATAAAGAAGATGTGGCACATATATACAATGGAATATTACTCAGCCATAAAAAGAAACAAAATTGAGTTATTTGTAGTGAGGTGGATGGACCTAGAGTCTGTCATACAGAGTGAAGTAAGTCAGAAAGAGAAAAACAAATACCATATGCTAACGCACATATATGGAATCTTTAAAAAAAAATGGAACTGATGAACCTAGTGGCAGGGCAGGAATAAAGACGCAGACATAGAGAATGGACTTGAGGACACGGTGGAGGGGGGAGGGGGAAGCTGTGGCGAAGTGAGAATAGCATCAACATATGTATACTACCGAATGTAAAATAGTTAGCTAGTGGGAAGCAGCAGCATAGCACAGGGAGATCACCTCGGTGCTTTGCAATGACCTAGAGAGGTGGGATAGGGAGGGTGGGAGGGAGGCTCAAGAGGAAGGGGATATGGAGATATATGTATGCATATGACTGGTTCACTTTGTTGTACAACAGAAACTAACGCAGTATTGTGAAGCAATTATACTCCAATAAAGATCTATTAAAAATAATAATAATAAAGTCCTTCTTATGATAACATAAAAGGCACATTATTGGTTTTTTATTTAATTAATAAATAAATACATTTACAAATCACAAAAACCAAAGCTCTTGGGGGTCTTCAAAATTTTAAGAATGTAAATGTATCCTGAAACCAAAAGTAGTTTGAGATATGTTCTCCTAAAATACAAATATACACGAAAATGATTCACATCAAATTCAGGAAAATGGTTCCTTTGAGAAAGGAATTGGAATGGTGCTTTAGTGGTATTTATAACATTTTAAATTTTTTTTGAGAGAGAAGTGACACAATAAGGTAACAAAATAATATAATTTAATTTTTGTAGAGAGTACATATGCATCTAAAATTATTCCCCATATTGTAGTGTATGTTTGAAATTATTCCTAATTAATTTTTAAAATTTTTAAATGATCTGAAAGTATGATTTACCATTGGGTTTGATCAAAATGTGGGAAACACATGTATTTTCTCTCTAAACACATAGAAGATCTGGATGATATATTTTTAATTTAAAAATAGTCTTTTGAAAGACTAGAAGGAAAAATGACCAGATACCAGAGGTGGAAAGCGAACCCTCAGCAGTAAGGAGTTGAACTGGTGGCCTCTGGGACTACTGAGAAGCCTAGGGGTTTGGGATTTTACCTCCCATCAAGCCAGGAGTTGAAGTCAGAGGACTCATCTCGTGGGATGTAGAACTGGACTTCCTGTGCATGAAAAATAAGAGCTGAATGGAACCTGGGAAGTTTCCACCCTCTGACCCAAAGTCATAGCTGGAAGTGAACCCCCTGCCCTCAAACCTTTCATATTTCACATCTCCTTATCCCTATGTGCCATGACTTAGGAAAAATCATCAGGCTGACCTTTTACCTCACTTCAGATGTTAGATCTGAACATTCTGCTACTTGGAACATTTATTCAATTTTTTTATTTTAACAATTACATTTTTCATTTGCAAGAACTCCAACTGGATCTTTTGCACAACTGTCCTTGTTTCATGGATTGCTACCCTGCGATATTTCTCTGAAGATACTCTTATAATTATCTGGAGGTCTTGTTCTTGCTCAGTTTGGTCTATTTCCTTGGGTATAAGTTCTTCCTTTTGTTTAGTTCTCTATTCATCATCACACTTTCATGATTTTATGTTTTTGAAATAGCTGGTGATTCCTGATGTATGCACTTCTGTTTGTAGCTGAGGTTCCCTATTTAACTATCTTTTGTCTCTGTGTATCACTGGCTTGGGTGAAGTTAAAATGGAGGCCTGCATTCTGCACTGTTTTTGGTAAGAGTTGGGTCTAAATAAGAATTTTTACCAGGATAAGGGACTGCAGCAGCTGGTTCCTCTGAGTATGAGTGTTCCTTGTTTTCCCCAGATTTCACTAGCAACTCAGGGCACGTCTCTGTCTCCAACCTGACCTTCCATACTTTGTCCCTCTCACCTGCAGGCAAATAACCCCCTCACTGCTACCTGACCCAAAGGAGTTACACTATTGCTGCTCCCACTGCAGAACCACAGTCACCCTGTCCGGCAGTCCTGGGTCCCTTCTTGCTCTAGAGTCCATCACTTCTGGGTGCAAGACACACCTCATATTGCACCCACCAGGTACAGTAGTATCCTGTAAACACAGGGAGGTGAGAAAGCATAGAGAGGCAAACCAAACCAAGGGACAGAAGCCAAGGAGGAGATATCCCCTGAGCTGGGTCTGGAAGGACAGGAAAAAGGAGTTATGTTGATAAAAAAAGAAAGTAAGAAGGAAAACTGAGGCAAAGAGAATGGTATGAATAAAAGCACAGGAACTTTAAACAGCACGGTATATGCAAAGAGTTTTAGGCAGTTTGAAATAATTAGAGTGGTGGGCGATGATGCCATCAAGGCAATGTCACAGGTTGCGTTCTCCAGAAGCAGCTGCTGAGATGGAGTTTGGAGTGTAAGGTGTTTATTAGGGATAGACACAAGTGAAGGAACACGCCTTCCCAGCTCTGGCAGGAAAGGGTAGGAGCTGCCCACAATGATCTCCTTCCCCATTCAGGACTCTACCCCATACTCCAGCTCTCTAGCCCATAGGAAAGACATCGCTCCCCCCGCTCCAGCCGTTTTCTACCGAGGGAGGCACTGATGAGCCCCCCAACTCCGCCCCAGTTCCAGCTGACTCCCGAAGCTCGTCCAGCCCTGTGTGCCGCGGGTCTAAGGCAAACAGCACCAAAGAGGGATAAAATCCATCCGAAGTGCATTGGCTCCGCCAAGGAAGCCCGGCTAAAGTGCTAAGGAGAACCTCGGCCACGCCAAAGCCAAAGCGACAGGCGCGGGGCAGCAGCCAATGGGAAGTCTTGGGTGGGGGGGGGCCTCCTGTTTGACCAACGGGAGGCCCTGGTTGATTGATCCCTGTAAATCCGGACCTCTCGGTCTGTCCTTCACCCCTTTCAAGACCCCACGAGGGGGCTCCGAGCTGACCCCGAGGAGGGCACTGTCGTCTCGGCAGCGCTGCAGAGACCTCCACCCAAGACGGCTCCCCCTCCCCGGGCCTTTCCCGTCTTGCCCGTGAGCCCTCTCACCTCGTAGGCCTCTCGGTTCTAATATCTTGGGGTGAGGTGAGAGCAGGCCCGGGGAGGGTGGTTACCGCTGAGGAGCTGCAGTCGCGATCAAGATGATAGAGGTACTGCCAACAACTGACTCTCAGAAACTGCTACACCAGCTGAATGCCCTGTTGGAACAGGAGTTGAGATGTCAGCCAAAGGTCTGCGGCTTGAGACTAACTGGATCTGCACAAGGTAATGGCCTTAGAATGACTGCAAGACTGAGGGACTTTGAAGTAAAAGATCTCCTTCGTCTAACTCAGTTCTTTGGCTTTGACACGGACACATTTTCTCTAGCTGTGAATTTACTGGACAGATTCCTGTCTAAAATGAAGGTACAGCCCAAGCACCTTGGGTGTGTTGGACTGAGCTGCTTCTATTTGGCTGTAAAATCAATAGAAGAGGAAAGGAATGTCCCATTGGCAACTGACTTGATCCGAATAAGCCAGTGTAGGTTCAAGGTTTCAGACTTGATGAGAATGGAAAAGATTGTGTTGGAGAAGGTGTGTTGGAAAGTCAAAGCTACTACTGCCTTTCAGTTTCTACAACTCTATTATTCACTCCTTCAAGAGAACTTGCCATATGAAAGGAGGAATAGCCTTAATTTTGAAAGACTAGAAGCTCAACTTAAGGCATGCTACTGCAGGATCATATTTTCTAAAGCAAAGCCATCTGTGTTGGCATTGTCTATCATTGCCTTGGAGATCCAGGCACAGAAGTGTGTAGAGTTAACAGAAGGAGTAGAATGTCTTCAGAAACATTCCAAGATCAATGGCAGAGATTTGACTTTCTGGCAAGAACTCGTATCCAAGTGTTTAACTGAATATTCATCAAACAAGTGTTCCAAACCAAATGTTCAGAAGTTGAAATGGATTGTTTCTGGGCGAACTGCATGGCAACTGAAGCATAGTTACTACAGAATAACCCACCTTCCAACAATTCCTGAAATGGTCCCTTAATTGGATTCTTACAGCAACAAAAAACTCTCCTGAAGCCTTTCTCCACAATCCTGAGCTGTGGATTCCATAATGTTATAACGGATTTAAGCTGTGAAGCCTCAAAACATCACAAGTAGATTAACATTGGTGTTCTCAGATTTGGGAACACTGCCTAATTAACATTACCCTATAGTGGAATTACTCACATTTGAATTCACCTGTGAAGCATACAAATCAAAGCTAACAGCATAAATGTAAAATGCTAATGTCAAGCCTGGGAAGGTAAACTGTGAATCTTCATTTCTAACATTGATCCAACTTTCTGTATTGGGTCAATATATTGTATTTAGGTGGTGTTAAAAATGGTAACCTACTTAATTTAAATTTAAACTTTAAATTTAAATATGAGGTTTACATCAAAACCACCACTTCACAAATGCACTTTTAAGGCATGATAGGGTCAGTATTCTAGGCAGTGAAAATGGTTTCTTGGCACCCATAATGCAAGTAATATATAATCCAGAGATGTGGACTTTATTGCTACATGGGAATCACATTTAAATTTGAGGGCATTTTATATAAAGCAAAACTACAGACCTATCAATTTCAGCATACTGAGTTATCTTTAATATTTTTCTAGAAAACAGGTGATGTTTATATCCATGATTTAAAAAGTTTTATACAAAATTTACTGCCTCAGTCTAGTCCCATCAAGAAAATTAGAAAATTAGTTTTTATTGTAGTAGTAACTCAAAACAAATTAACATCACTCTGAAAAATTTCTGATTTAACACTCCAGAAGTTTTTACTAAGCACTGTTTTTATGAAACTGTCATTGCTTCTAATTTAGAATTTTGCTTAAAAGGGAGAGAATATACTTTCATTAATTGCCCCTACTGTGCCAAAAGAAAGTATTAAGAAAGGTAAGTAGGCATCTTCATAATTATAAGGTTGCTGAGGTAGTGTTCAGGATTTCAGTGAACCTAAGGAGATCTGTGTTTAAGTGTTATAAACAGTTAGTGGAATGTGTAGCCTGAATCCATCCAGGATGGCTGTTCCCAAATTTGACATCATGTTATGGGGAGATACGCATTGGAAAATAAACCAAAGAACCACAGTGTATCTTATACTTTTGTAACATGTTTTATGGATAACTTTCCAGTTTTCCCAAAAGACTGATAAACTTCAATATTTTTAATACATCAGTGTTAATTTTGAGTTGGCAGAGGTAACCTACCCAACTACCATTATGTTTTGGTACTAAGGGATATCTTTCAATAAAGTTACTGAAATGCAAAAAAAAAAAAAAAGACCCCACGAAGGGCTGACCAAAGACGCACACCCCTCCTGGGCCGACAGCCAATGAGGAGACCGGAAAGGCGGGACTCCTGCAGAACTAGCTAATGAAAAGCTCGGAGGAGCGCTCTAATTATCCTTCCCCAAACGCCGCGGAGCGACGCCCGCTGGTTCCGCTGGTTCCGCTGGTTGCGCGCGCCATCCAGTGGCGGTCCGGCAGAGATCTCAGCGTCATTATTAGAAACTTAAAATCTGCTTCCAACCTTCGTAGTGTTCCCCAAGCTCAGAAGAAAGGATGTCCCTGCTGACCCTCCCGGTCCACTGGGGAGCAAATAGTCCCGGACCCTCTTATCCTTCCTTAAAACTAAGTAATTCTTTTCCACGAGCACCAGGCGCCCGCTCCCACTGCCCGGGCTCTCTCCTTTGTGAAGGCGTTTGATACAAAGTTTCTAAATAAAATACGAGCAGATTAAGTCCAGGATTACATTTTTTTAAACAATGCACAACGACAACAGTCAGATCGTTAAACGAACAAAGGCACTGATAAATTTAACATCGGTTACTGAGTTTAAAAACAAAAAAATTCTCAGTAAACTAGGGATTCAAAGAAACCTTAATTTAATAAAGACTCGGAAGACCACAATGAATCTCAAACTGTGTGATACACCAGAAGAATTCCTGTTAAAGTCGAGACGGATATTAATACCCCTACTCTCATCAATTTCATTTAAAGTTTTGGAGAGCCTGACCGAGCTATAAGACTTTAGAGGGGGCAGGGCAGTTAACTGGAAAGAAAAAAGTAAGAAAGAAACTATCAGTATGTCAGGTAAAATGATTTATACCTGAAAAATCCACTAAAAACTAAAGAATTCAGCAAGGTATTTGGAAGAAAGATATATTTGTGTGCAGAATGTGTTATGTATGGGTATACAGAAAGAAAGAGGGAAAGAAATAAAAGGAAAGAAGGCTATGGCTTTCCTATATTCTAGCGTCAAAGACTTAAAAGATGTTGTGGAGGAAAAGAAGATCCCATTCACCAGAAAAGGGAAGGCAAAATTTTTGTTATATGGAGATAAATGTATACTTGGAAACATAAAGAGAGTCAATTGAAACTATTAGTAACAATAAGAGGATAGTGAAGGGGACTTCCCTGCTGGCGCAGTGGCTAAGACTCTGTGATCCCAATGCAGGGGATACAGGTTCGATCCCTAGTCGGGGAAATAAGTTCCCACGTGCCACATGGTGCAGCCAAAAAAAAAAAAAAAGAAATTTCACATCAATTGTACATGAAGATCATAAACTCTTCAAGAAAAGAAATATAATCAACTGTATTGATTGATTCAAGAATCAGAATGGTTATTCTGATAGCTAAAAGACAGTGGAGTAATGCCTTCAAATTTCTGTGGAAATAAATATTTACAATCCAGAATTTCCAGCCAAAATGGTAATCTAGTGTACAGGCAGAATGGAGACATTTTCAGATATGAAAGGACTCAAAAAGGTTGTCTCCATTCTTTCTTAAGAAGCTCCTGGGGGTACCAGCCCCAGCAAAATCAAGGGTTAAATCAAGAACAAGGAGTTCATGGGATCCAGAAAAGCACAGGTTTAACCCAGGAGAGCAGCAAAACAGAAATCCCAGTATAATGGTTGTACAGGTAAACCTAGAAAGCAACCAGGACAAACTGGAGCAAAAAGACAAAGCTTTTTGCCAGGAAAAAAGTAAACTCAATAGGACTTCAAGAAAGAAATGAGACTGTATATGAGAAAGTAGATAAGTTACAACTGAGGTAACTGTTCTCTCTGGGGAAAAACATAAAGCTGTATAAGAAAGAAAACGAAATTATACTTTACAGTGAGCAAAATTTATATCATTATAATGACTAGTACACCTTGATTGCTCACATAACTGAAAATACTGCTGTATTTGGGGGAGATGAAAGAGGGAAGGAGGGTTAAGAGAACTAATTCCATCTGTCCTTAGAGAAAGACACTGAATATACTAAAATTGATCAATAAATATCAATATAAGCATATCATCAAACAATATGGCAGGAACAACCAGGGGGGTTAAATGCTTAAGGAGTTAAAAGTGGTTGCCGGGACTTCCCTGGTGGCACAGTGGTTAAGAATCCGCCTGCCGGGGCTTCCCTGGTGGCGCAGTGGTTGAGAATCTGCCTGCCAATGCAGGGGACACGGGTTCAAGCCCTGGTCTGGGAAGATCCCACATGCCGCGGAGCAACTGGGCCCGTGAGCCACAGCTACTGAGCCTGCGCGTCTGGAGCCTGTGCTCCGCAACAAGAGAGGCCGCGATAGTGAGAGGCCCACGCACCGCGATGAAGAGTGGCCCACGCTCGCCGCAACTAGAGAAAGCCCTCGCACGGAAACGAAGACCCAACACAGCCAAAAATAAACAAATAAATAAAACATGGGGGATGAAAATGCATTTGCAGTAGATTAATGCTGAACAAGTAACACTTTCAACCATATTTAAAAAAAAAAAAAAAAGAATCCGCCTGCCAATGCAGGGGACACGGGTTCGATCCCTGGTCGGGGAAGATACCACATGCCGCGGAGCAACTAAGCCTGTGCACCACAACTACTGGGCCTGCGAGCCACAACTATTGAAGCCCACGCGCCTAGAGCCCGTGCTCCACAAGAGAAGCCACCGCAATGAGAAGCTCACGCACCGCAACAAAGAGTAGCCCCTGCTCACTGCAACTAGAGAAAGCCTGCACGCAGCAACGAAGACCCAACGCAGCCAAAAATAAAATTAATTAATTTTTAAAAAAACGATAGTGAGGCAGAAAAAATGGCGAAACCCTGGTTCCCTGATGGCATCACTGAGCCCCTAAACTGCCTACCTTCAGACTTCATATTTGTTAAAAGATAATTTTCAAAGTAAGGTAAAATCATGGCTCTCATATATTATAAAAATGAACTTGTGTTAAAGATTTTAACACTGCCAAGGTGTTACAGTCCAAAGAACAGATACATATTTAGATGAGGAATATTGAAATGTACAAACAAACTGGTTTTTCCATTGAGGGGGACAGTAGAGGAGAGTTGTCCCTCTACTGGGCATAATTCATTTGTATGTCTATAGACTAGAATTATTTTGTTTTGCTATCAGTTATCTAAAACTTACAAAGTTGTAAAATAAATCCGATAGAATCAGAATCAGATAACCCATTGTGTTCTAGACAATGCAGTTTTCCACGGATGCCCTAATTTTTCCCTGCATGTCGCATGTAACAAATATTCTCCCATCTTTTCAAGCCATTGTTAGTTGGCTTTTTATTTCCTGTAGCTGAATATATTCCTAGCTGATAGAACTGATAAATTTGACTAAACTTAAAAAATTTTAACTTCGCACAGCATAAAAGGAGCCAAAAAGATGAGAACAAACTGAAGCAACACTGCCAACATTAGCCAAAGGACTAATTTCCTTAATATTAAAAAATCAAACCAGTATGAAAAAGACCAACAACCCAAGAGAAAATGACAAAGGGCATTAACAATTCACAGAAAAAGAAATGCAAATATCTTTTAAACATAGGGAAGATGCTCAATGACAGTCATGAGTTTTGAAAAATGTAAATTAAAACTATAATGTAATATTATAGTTCACGTATCAGAAAGGCAAAAGTATAAAAGTTTATTGATAGTGAGGGAAATAAGGTAGTTTCATACGTTCTTGTAGAGTGGTAAATTAATGTAGGCTGTGTGAAGGGCAGCTTGGCAGAACCGATCAAAATGCAAAATGCACATTCCCCTTGTCACAATAATACTTCAGGCATTTATTCTGTAGATATACTTGCCTGGAAACACAAAGACTTATGTAGAAGAATAGTCTTTGTAGCACTGCTTGCAGTTGCAAAAGACTGGTTAAATAATCACTCAAACATACATAAAATGGAATACTATGCAACCATTTAAATAATGGGGTAGAGTAGTATTATTAGAAGTCAGTGGGAGGGTTCCCCTTTCTCCACATTCCTGCCAACACTTGTAATCTTTTGCTTTATGGTAAGAGCCATCCTAACAGATATGAGGTGCTAGGTCACTGTGGTTTTGATTTGCATTTCCCTGATGATTAGTCATGTTGAGCACTTTTTCTTGTACCTATTGGCCATTTGTAACTATTCATCTGAGAAATGTTTATTCAGGTCCCTTTGCCCATTCTGTAATTGGGCTATTTGGTTTTTTGCTACTAAGTTGTATAAATTCCTTATACATTTTGGACATGACATCATATCAGGTATGTGGCTTACAAAATCCATTTGATAGCTTCCCTGTTTGCTGCGTTGATTGTTTCCTTTGCTGTGCAGCTTTTTAGTTTGATGTAATCCCACTTGTTTGCTTCTGTTGCCTATGCTTTTACTGTCATACCCAAAATAATTGTTGCCTTTTCCCTGTGTTTTCTTAGATTAGTTTTTAAGGTTTCAGGTGTTACATTTAAGTCTAATCAATTTTGAGTTGATTTTTTATGTGGTGTGAAATAAGGGTCCAATTTTATCCACAGTTGTTGGGAATATAAACTGATACAGCCATTATGGAAAACGGTATGAAGTTTCCTTAAAAATTAAAAATAGAACTGCTATATGATCCAGCAATCTCATTTCTGGGTATATCACCAGAGGAACTGAAATCGGAATATTGAAGAGATATCTGCGCTCCCATGTTTACTACAGCATTATTCACAATAACCAAGATATGGAAACAACTTAAATGTCCATCAACAGATGAATGGATAAAGAGAATGTGGTATATATATAATGCAATATTATTAAGGCTTTTGAAAAAAGAAGGAAATCCTGTCATTTGCAACAACATGGATGAACCTGGAAGACATTACACTAACGGAAATAAGCCAGACGCAGAAAAACAAATACTGCATGATCTCACTTGTACGTGGAGTCTAAAATAGTCAAATTCATGTGAAAGAATGAAATTAAAACATTTCCTCACAACTAATACAAAAATAAACTCAAAATGGATTAAAGACATAAATGTAAGACCGGAAACCATAAAACTCCTAGAAGAAAACATAGGCAGAACACTCTTTGACATAAATCATAGCAATATTTTTTTTTGGATCTGTCTCCTAAGGCAAAGGAAACAAAAGCAAAAATAAACAAATAGGACCTAATTAAACTTAAAAGCTTTTGCACAGCAAAGGAAACCAATGACAAAATGAAAAGACAACCTACTGAATGGGAGAAAATATTTGCAAATCATATGACTGATAAGAGGTTAATATCCAAAATATATACACAGTTCATACAACTCAATATAAAAAAAAAACCCATTTAAAAAATGGGCAGAAGACCTGAATAGACATTTTTCCAAAGAAGATGGCCAACAGGCACATGAAAAGATGCTCAACATCACTAATTATCAGAGAAATGCAAATAAAAACCACAATGAGATATCACCTCACACCTCTCAGAATGGCTATCATCAAAAAGATTACAAATAACAAATGCTGGTGAGGATGTAGAGAAAAGCAAACCCTAGTACACTGTTGGTCGGAATGTAAATTGGTGCAGCCATTATGGAAAAGACTATGGAGTTTCCCTGAAAAACTAAAAATAGAACTAACATATGATCCAACAATTCCATGCCTGGATGTATATCCAAGAAAACAAAAACACTAATTCAAAAAGATACATGTACCCCAATGTTCATAGCAGCATTATGTACAATAGCCAAGATATGGAAGCAACTTAAGTGTTTATCAACAGATCAATAGATAAAGAAGATGTGAGATATATATATATATATTCACATATATACAATGGAATATTACTCAGCCATAAAAAAGAATGAAATTTTGTCATTTGCAACAACATAGATAGACCTGCAAAGTATTACACTTAGTGGAATAAGTCAAAGAAAGACAAATACTGTATGTTTTCACTTATATGTAGAATCTAAAAAAAATAAAACAAGTGAATGAATGAAACAAAAAGAAGCAGACTCACAGATATAGAGAACAAACTAGTAGTTACCAGCGGGGAGAGGGAAGGGGTAGGGGATTAAATGGTGTAAACTACTATGTATAAAATAAATAAGCTACAAGGATATATTGCACAGCACAGGGAATATAGCCAATATTTTATAATAACTTTATATGGAGTATAATCTACAAAAATATCGAATCACTATGTTGTATACCTGAAAATAATAAAATATTGTAAATCAACTATACTTCAATAAAATAAAATATTCAAACTCACAGAAGCAGAGATATAATGGTGGTTGCCAGATGGTAGGGAGAGGGTTAGTGAATGAGGTGATAATTTGTCAAATGGTACGAAGCTTGAATAACTTCTGGAGATCTAAGGTACAGTATAGTAATATAGTTAACAGTGCTGTACTGTGTATTTGAAATTTGCTAAGAGTGGATCTTAAGTATTCTCACCAAGAAGAAGAAGGAGAGAAAGAAGAAGGAAGCGAAGGAGGAGGTGGTGGAAGAGCAGGAGGAGAAGGAGGAAGAGGAGGGAGCGGAGGAGGAAATGGTAACTACGTGGGGTCACAAAAATGTTAATTAGCTTGATTGTGGTGATCATTTCACAACATACAAATATATTAAAACATTGAGTTGTATACCTTAAATATATACTACAATTTTTATTTGTCAATTATACCTTAATAAAGCTGTTTTTTAAAGTCAGTAGGAAAAAGGTCAGTAAGAACATGTACAGTATCAATATTTCTCCAGCATCATTATTAATTTTTCCACATTCATTAAATGGCCAGGTATTTTTAGGTTATCAGCGTGTCCCAGGTTTCCATACACTCATTTATCTTTAATAAACAGGGTTCTGTAGTAGACACCTGCTGGGAACCTGCCCAGGTCCCAACGACCCTTTAACTGCTCTTTGTGGTGGCCACATGCCCCAATCCCCTGGCTTTAGTTGATTGGACTAGGAGGTTATCACCTGACTTTCTTGGGCCAATCAGATTCTCCCTCATGGGACTCTGAATAGAACTAAATATTGGCCCTGGACTGACTCTTAAATGAGAGTGATGTGGGCTTGTGTGCTATGGAAAAGTTTTTAGCAGAGAAAATAAGAAACCTGTTCTATCCGTCTGGGTCCAATCAGGAGAGAGAAACCACATAGTAGCCTGAATAAGGAAAGTTTAACAAAAAGAATTACTAACTATAACAGGGGGTTGGAGAAATGAGGGACTGACTGCTGGGAAGTGAAGAGAACGCTAAAGAATACAGGAATAGCAGAAATAAGGAGCAGCCACAACCCCTGGGGCTGAGATCTAGTGCCTGAGGAAGGGGCTCCCCCTAGGCCTGAGACCCAGAGCCTGCTGGCCGTGGGTCACTCGATGGAAAAAGAAAAGGAGTCACCATGGTCCCACACCAGCAGAACTTGCTGGAAACCCACCCTCTGTTCTCAGGGAAGTGTTTCACTGGAGGCACACGGCTATAAACCACCTGGCACTGGGGGAGGCAGGAAGGGGGGAGATGGAGGAGGCCACCGAGGGGACCTAACCACTGGCAGACCCAAGAGCTGGACCCAGGAAATCTGAGGCTCCTCACCCTCCGCTCCAGCTGCCTTCCCTGCTAGAAGCTGCCTCAGGTACACGGCCTTGAGATAGTAATGTGTAGCTGAGAGGTCTGGCTGTACATGACTGAACCGAGTTAAGACCTCTGTATACACTTTTAAGGTTCCGCCAGGCAGGTGCAGAGATCTACTTCTCTCGCGGCCACCCAAGATAAACCTCGGGAGTAAGTTCCCTTGCTTATTAAACCTGCACCTACCAATCTGGAGTGGTCTGCCTCTTTCTTCGGTCTCTCCTTGCCCTCCACGTAGAGGGTGCCAGTTTCAGACTTCACGGCAAACTCCGAAGGGGACGAACCAGCAGGTGCAAGAAGAGGTTGTCGCTGGGAGAAGCCACCGGCCACTGGGTGCTGCTGGCCGCTGCGCACCGCAGGCCCCGGGCACTGGAGAAGCTGTGCGCGCTGCAAGCGTCCAGTGCCGGGAAAACTACGACGTCGCCCAGGTTGGTGAGGCAGGCCAGGCAGGTCTCGGCGTAGTCGTCGCAGGCCACACTGGCAAACGTGGCCAGGGCCACCTTGCGCACGCGGCAGCCCTCGTGGGCCGTCAGCTTGAACTTGGTCTTGGCGCTCATCTTGGGCGGCGTGAACACCTTGAACTGCTCCTCGGACGCGACGAGCACAGCCGGACCGCCCTGCGTGTTGGGCGCCTGCGCCAGGTCCTGCGGGAGCCGACGCATGCGCCTACGCTCCAAGGGTCTGTCAAGTGAGGCTTGAGAGCTTGCGAAGCGCACGCAGAAGAACCAGAAAGGCAGCCCTCCAGGAAGAGAAATGCTCGATGGACAGCCCAGCACCTAGAAATAAACACAGCGCACTATGAGGAGAAATGCCAGGTGGCCGGCACTCCCCTTGAAAGAGAGAGAGGGAGAGAGCTTCCTGAGGAGATTATGCAGGACGCCCACGCCTTCTTGGCCTACACAGTGACAGAGCTCTATGAGGAGAAATGCCGAAGGGTTGACCCTCTTTTTTATTTTTATTTTTAATTTTTATTGGCGTATTGTTGCTTTACAGAGCACAATGAGGAGAAATGACAAACGCCAGCCTTCTATTTCAGAAAGAGAAACGGCGCTCTGCGAGGTGATATGCCTGAGTGTCGGCCCTCCTTTTAAGACAGAGGCAGCGCTCTATGAAGAGAAATGCTGGACGGCCGGCTCCCTCTTTCAGACAGAGAGAAAACCCCCTATGAGGAGAAATGCTGGGGGGCCAGCAGGCACTCTTTTCCAGAGAGACAGCTGGCTAGGAGGAGAAATGGCGAAGCGCTGGTCTCCTCCTCCAACACAGAGGCAGTGTCCTATGCAAAGAAATCGCGGGAAGTCGACCCTCCTCTTTTAACAGAGAGACAGAGCTCTGTGAGGAGATAGCCTGAGTGGTGACAACTCCGCCTCCGACAGAGAGACAGCACTGGAGGGAAAGCAATGCAAGCTATGTGGGCTCCACCTCAGACAAAAAAAAGAGCGCGCTGGAAAAAGAATGGCGCGGACTCTGACCTCATTTCAGTCAGACACAGCGCCCTGTGAGGAGAAATTCAGGGTGAGCAGTTCACCTTTCCTGACAGAGAAGGAGCTCTGAGATGAGAAGTGCCTGAGAGCGGGGTCGCCGACTCAGGCAGCAGCAACACACTCTGAGGAGAAATGCCCGAAGCCTGGCGCTCGGCTCATGCAGAGAAAGAGAGCTCTCTGAGGAGAAAAACAGGCAACTCTGACCTACCATTCAGTCCGAGACGGTCTCTAGGAGGTGAAGTGCTGGAGAGCCAGGCTGCTTCTTCACACAAACACAGCACACTGGGAGGCGAAATTCCTGACGGCCATCTGCCTTTTTCAGACAGAGAGACAGAGCTCTGTGACAAAAAGTACCCGATGGCCGGTTCTCCACCTCAGAAAGAGAGACCACACTCTGAGGAGAAATGCCAGATCGCCAACGCTCCGCCTCAGAAAGGAGCCACCTCTTTACGAGGAGAAATCCCAAATGGCCGGCCATCTTCTTCAGACAGAAGACAGAGCTGTGTGAAGAAAAGACACATGTCCAGCTCTCTTGTTCAGACGGGGAGACAGCTCTCTCTGAGGTGAAATGCCAGAGGCGGAGTCCTCCTCTTTCCACAGGTAGCGCTAACACGACGGAAGTGCTTCGTGCTCAGTGTGCTTTACAAACAGAAAGACGGCCCTCCGTGAGGACATGCCAGCACCCAGCCCTCCACCTCATACAGAGACACAGAGCTCTCTGAGGAGAAGGGCAGGTGGCTCGGAGCTGCCATCCTGTCAGAGACAGCTCTCCAGAAGGTGAACTGCTGGCAGATCCAGGCTTCTTCAGACAGACACAGGCCTCTGTGAGGTGAAATTCAGGATGACCAGCTCACTTTTTCCGAGAGAGAAGCAGAGCTCTGTGAGGAGAATGCCCGATAGGCAGTTCTTCTCCTCAGAGAGACCACACACTCTGAGTAGAATCTCCAGATTGCTCGCACTCTACCTCAGAAAGTGAGACAGCTCTTTATGAGGAGAAATCCTGAATGGCTGGCCTTCTTTAGACAGAAAGAAAATACTCTGAGGAGAAAAGAGATATCCAGTTCTCTTATTCAGACATGAAGACAGCTCTCTGTATGGTGAAGGGCCGAAGACTCAAAACTCTTCCTTGAAAAACAGACGCTGCTGACAGAGGAGAAATGCTAGATGGTTGGTTTGCTTTAGCAAACAAAAAGACAGCCCTTCATGAGAAGAAATGCTCAGTGGCCAGACTTCCAGCTCACCCAGAGACACAGAGCTCTCCGAGGAGAAAGGCCGGAGGTTCAGAACTACCATTCAGTCAGACACAGCTCTCTAGAAGGTGAAGTGCTAGAGAGACGACAGACTTCTTCAGACAGAAACAGCGTTCTCTGAGGCAAAATTCGGGATGACGGCCAGCTCAGTGTTTGTGACAGAGAGACAGAGCTCTGTGAGGAGAAGCGCCCGATGGCCGGTTCTCCACCTCAGACAGAGAGACCACACTCTGAGGAAAATCACCAGATTGCCAGCGCTCTACCTCAGACAGGGAGACAGCTCTTTATGAGGAGAAATCGCAAATGGCCTGGAGCCACCGCGTATGCCTGTGCTCCAAGGGTTTTCCACGCGAGGCTTAAGAGCTTGCCATGCCTGCACAGGAGTACCAGAAACACAGCTCCTTTCTTTTTGCAATGTCTCTCTTGCACCCTCCACTGACAAAGCTTAACATCGTGCCAGCTGGCAAAGGAAACATTTCAAGGACCCCAATCATTTTAAGGTCTAGGCAGTGAAGGGAAAATGGTGCTGAGACCAGCTTAGCTAGTCTTCAGAGAGAGAATAAAGCTAAACAAAAAGCCATCACATATTCATAAGGAAGAGACCGACAACCCAATAGAAAGAAAAATAACGGAGAAGCACAGAGAAATGCAGAAAGGAGAGGTGAGAGGCATAAGGTCTGATGGCCTTTGCTGTCCTTCTGGTGGCCCAGCTACATCCCTGTTTTTTGAATCTAGGAGACATCACATGTCTATTTTTTTCTCATTTTTTAAATGAAGTATAGTTGATTTACAATATTGTATTAGTTTCAGGCATACAGCAAATTGATGCAGTTTTTTTTTTCAGATTATTTTCTGTTATAGATTATTACAAGATATTGAATATAGTTCCCTGTGCTATACAGTAAATTCTGTTGCTTATCTATTTTTTGTATAGACCCCGTCTCTTTTTAATAAATGCCTCCTTTTTTGTCAGCTTAAACTAGTTTGAACTGGCTTCACGCTCCGCAAAGTCGTCCTAGTCAACATGGGCTAGCATTAATTAGTCACTGAATTAAAATCTTAGATAATAATTTTATCATTGCTGAATCCTTGTAATAGATTCCAGTTCTTAGTATCTGCTGGAAATTTATCCTTTCTAGTTTTTGGAAACTCTCTTCCTTAGTAGAAAATTCTAGTGAATTCCCTAGCCGTCCAGTGGTTATGACTTGGTGCTGTCATTGCCATGGGCCTGGATTAGATCCCTGGTCGGGGAACTAAGATCCCACAAGCCACACGGTGCAGCCAAAAAAAAGAAAATTCTATAATTAAACAAGTTAAAATCCTTTTCCGTTACATTCACTATTATACTAAGTGGCATAGCTGGATTTCATCTGGGCTTTGTTGTCTATTTTCCCTGGATTTTTCCTCAGATTCCTTATTAGTGATAAGTTCTTGTAAAACCTACCAACTGATATTTTAGAGCAAGGCTATGAAGACTTCGCTGTTACTCTTATATTTTTTAAAACTGTTAATATAATGTCTTATAGGTGATTCGTAAAATTCATCCGATCTAATAATTCAAGCACGTTTTCTAGTCTTTCTCATAAAGTGTCTGCATTTTTCTGTAACACAGTCTCACTTATGTCTGTCTAATCATTCATTCGTATGTCTTCGTGTGGAGCCATTTATGTGGCAACTTGTTTCTGCTCTTTCTTTTATACGGGCTGTTTCGTGTTATTATTCCCCTTGATGGAGTCCATTCATCAACCACATCCTTTTGTTTACCTACTGGAGTTACTAGATTACTTTGCCTCTAACATCCTTAGTGACCGGGAACATGTCACCCAGGGGTGCTGTCTTCAGCCCTTTCCAGCAGCTGTTTTTCTTCCTAGATTGCCAGTGGGTTTCTGAAGTCTCACATCACATCTCTCATCTGATAATGTGTTTCGGATTGGAGAAAGAGGCTCTAGCTGTATTTTAATTTTTAGTTCTTAGGATCTGATTTTTTTTTTTTTTTTCTTTTCACCAAATTCCTTCTCTCTGCTTCATGCGTGACCTCATCTTTTCTCCCAGTGTGTCTTATTACAAGATGCCCTGGTCATTCATGCAGCCATAATGCATTTTAATCTTAAGCTATTCCTTACAAGTTTCATGTTTTATTTATCTTTCTCTATTCTGTTCTCTCTAGTGATTCCCTTTCATTTTCCTGTAAGAGCTTGTGTCTTGCTGGGACAGACATTTCTCCCACATTTGTGATAATGATAATGACAGTCCCCTTAGGTGGGGGACTGGCATCTCTCAAACCCCTCACACCTTCACTGTTCCCTATCCCTTTCTCACTGGGCCTGAGACTATTGTAATAGGAGAGGGACATATATAGAGACTACAAACTGGATCAGTGGTTCCCAAAGTGAAAGACTGCATCAGAATTCTTCATGTGCTCATTAAAAATGCAGATTCCTGGGACCCACCCAGCCCAATCGAATTCTAACCTCTGGAATGGTGCCTGAAATGTGCATTTTAACAATCCCTCCAGATGATTTTTATGCACCCTAAAGCAAAAATGCTTAAGAAGCCATCCCCAGATGAGAGCAATTTTCTGTTCTGAGAGTAGAGGGAGCTGGTCTGAAGTGGGGATGACCTTCTACAAGGTTTCTCCACACCCTGATACTCCCAACAGGTATTATCTCTGCCTGAAGAAATGGAGACTGGGGGTACCCTGTGGAGGATCACTGCCCTTAGGTGTCATAACTACGTCTCAGAGTTTCTCTCTGGAACTTCACTCTGGTTCCCATAAACAGCGTCTGCCATGGCAGCACAGGGGTACCATTAAATGTTTGAGGGCAGATGTTGGAATCAGCCATAGCAGTGACCCACCAAGTCCGCACTGCAAATTCAGAGAATCATTGGGTCGCTGGAGCCAGCCATGGAGAGCCCCTCCAGGCTTGCAGAGAGGTACCATTTCATTAGAACCAGCAATAAAACTTACACCCTACTTCATTCCCCAGGCGATATAAGGGGTGGGGGGGGGGGACTTGCTCCATGAAAGAAGGAGAGCATTTGGCTTGTCCCTCTCTATTCCTACAAGACTGAGTGTCCTACAAACGTATCCTCCAATGAGGCAAAGTATGGTGATTGTCTTAACATTGCCAAGACCGCCTGTCACTGCTAGGGTCTGGAGAAAGGAGAAGGTAAATGCTAAATGAAGAGAAAGAGTGCTAGGTTATGGCACAGAGCAGCAGACATTGGTACCTGCGTGGGTGGTGAGGATAAGGGACCATCCTGAGAGATGAGTGAACACCAAGAAGGTAGCAGAGCTTGAAATTCTTACACCATTAAGCAAAGGCTGCAGGTAGATTTCTCTCATCATGGGGACTTTATGACAAAACAGCAGCATTTGAATGCCTGCCAAGCACAAGGAACCAACGGAGGATTTATATCAGACAGAGAGGCAGAGAGAACCAAGAGAAAGGAGCTATAACCACCCCCTGTGCTAAGGTGGCCCTATCCACAAATAAGGGGAAATTGTAACCAACCATAACTGGGGCGAGTTTATATGGCAACCACAAGAATGTGCCTCTCCAGTCTCCAGCTGCAGGGGGCATCACTGACCAACGGTCCCAGCTGCTGCATTCTGAGAGAGCCATCTCTGTATTCCATGGTTGGCACCAAAGCCAGACTTCCCACAGGCTTGCTCCCACCCAATGCCTGGGCGTGGCAGGGATAGTGATTTTAGACTCATTCTTGTGATACGCAGGACTCCTCTGGGGAGTGACTTTAGCTAGGGGACTCCGCAATCATCTTGCTTAGAATTTTCTTAGAAATGAACTGACATCAAAAGATGCCTCCACCCCACCTTGCTTCCTCCCATCTCTCCTTCACTCGGGGTCAGACCTGTATCGCAGTCTGACAGCTCTTCAGCTTTCTTCAGCTCCCTCCCCATTTTTTTCCACAGGCCTTTTGCCTAATAAATGTCTTATTCCTGTCTTCTGCCTCCCTCTTCCCCCATCCAACACTGGTGTGGACGTGTAGACGAGAAAGAGGGGCTGGGGAGCAGTTAGCTACCTGTCAAAGAAAAATTGCCCCAGAGTTCAAAAGGCAAGGAAGACTTTATTTGAGGTTACTGTGATAGAGGAGAGAGATTGAACTCAACTCCAAATACAACAGGGACAAATGGGGATTTCTAGCCCATGGCAGGGTGAGGAATTGGATGGAAAATTATTAACAGGAACTTGGTTAGCTAGCAAGGGTGAGGGAAGAGCAACTTGACTGGATATCGAGGATGAAGACTGAGGCGGGTGGGTGGTCAGAGTGGGGAGGATTCTTGATAAACACATCTACAGGCCAGATGCAGCCCGTGGGAATATGGATTCAACCTCTGGTGACCTGAAAGGCGATGCTCAGGACTGGGATCCCAAGCAAAGAAGTCTGAACTCTGATGGACACAAAATATCGTATTTATTGTCAATTTCTGCAAAGACACATTTAAGCAACAAAATATACATTTGTCAACCTTTTAGAATTTGTTTTATACATTAACAAATACAATGTGCTACCATAGCAATAAATTAAATGTACACTATTTACATTACATACGCAGTCGGGGGTCTATGAATCACCTCCTCTCGAAGAGGAAAGACAGAAAAGTCATCATCACACGGATCATCATTTCCAAGCTACGCTTTGCAGGTTCTAGCACACAGAGGAATCTCTTCACACTTAAACAGCAGCACTGCCCAGGCTGGAGTGTGGAAAGGCAATGCCCAGGACAGGGGAGAGCTGGCACACATGCTAAGGAGTGGGAAGGGGGGATTGACACTTCCAAGCAGAAATGTCACAAAATCAGAAACGACGGCATTTAAATTCCAGTCTTCCAGCCAAACACCCTCCCCCTGGGGCTGATAAGGCACAGGACAGTGCCCCTGCCCCCAGGAGTCTCTCACCAGGCAGGGCTCTTCTGTCCTTGGCCTTAGTGGGGGTTTTCTCCCAAAGCTGAAAGGAGGGAGCTGTGGGATGGCAGTGGGTAAGGAACTGGTGGTAAAACAGCCATCAGAGGCTAGCAAAATGTCCCAGCCGGGCCCCCAGGCTGCAGGGACAGCCCTGGCAAACTGCTGACTCACCCTGCCTCTGAGAGAGGGGTACCTGGTGTCTGGGGGAGGACCTGTGGGGTCCCTGCCGGCCACGGGTAGCCATAAGATCTACTTGAACCCTGATCATTCCCCCGCAACAGACCTGTCTCTGTTGACTCAGAATTGAATGAAGGTAGTGTATGAGTTGGCACCTTCAACAGTTAGGGTAGGAACATGAAACCGGCTCTCGTCCCTTGAGCCTAGGTTTTTATTGACCACCTTTGTTTAAGCATCAGGGAGAGTCAAAGAGTTTTCTTTTACCACTTTTCTCCTTAACTTAAAAAGGGGAAAGCGAGGTTTGGTTAACTGCATCTCTCCCCTGGTCTCCACCCCCATTACAGACAAGGGTTGAAGAACTGATGTCACCGAGGAACAGTCCCTGGGAATCTCTTTCCCTCTTTGTTTTCTTTGCCGAAGCCGCAGCCAAAACCTCACGGCTCTCACTAAAAAATCCCAGGGAACATCCCTCCTGATGAAAAGAACAGAGACTGAGGCCCACCAGCACCCTTGGCTGCTGACACCTCCCAGCCAGTGCCGAGGCACCCGCTCACCGGCTTCTCCAAATGCAGTAAATGCAGTCACTTGTTCCACCAACCCCATAGGTGGTGCCAAAGAAAGGGCCCTGGTTGTGGGTTCTCATCCCAGCTTTGTCACCAGCTGGCTATGTGACCTCAAGCAAGTTGTTTTCCCTTCACTGGAGCTGAAGTTTCTCATCTGGAAGGTGACACGGTCGGATTAGATGCTAAGAAGGGGCCCGGAAGGCTTGGACATGGAGATGAAGCTGACAAGGCTGAACCACAGAATATTTTTCCCAGAACACCATTTCCGTTCGTTAGCACAGACAGAAACTCTAGCTGAGACCTTCTCTCTCTAGCTCTTTCTGCATCTGTTTTTAAGCATCAACTCAGCAGAGGCATATGGATGCCCGACAGAGCCTGAGAAGTATAGTTTCTTCCGTGAGTCAGGCAGGTCCCAGAGCCGGAGATACGTCCAGGAAACACTTCTCCTATGGGACACCTCAAATACCAGCAAGAGCACCATCAGGATGAGTCTAGTCACAAGGTCTGATGAGGCCTGAGCAACCTTTGAGCCCCAAGACTGGATGGGGCAATAAAAGGAAAGACATTTTGGAGCAAAGCAGATGCAAGAGGGGGGTGGAAAAGCAGCCTCCAGGAACCCAAGCTGCCTGTCCCATGGTCCAGAGGGGCAAAGGGAGACTGTCCTGTCCTTGTTCTCCCCTTCCCCCTCAGCCCTGGGACTTCACGGGGGCTGGTCTGGAAGCCAGAATGACCAGAATGAACTTTCTAGATGTGGTGAGGCAGGACCCAGAGGGAGGGACATTTCAGATCCTGCCCAGAGCATCCCCATTAGCAAACAGAGGGTAGAGGCCACTTCTCAGGTCTGTTTCTTAGGGGGCCCACCTACGCCTCTCAGTTTCTCTGGACACACCCAGCCATCCTGGCCACCGGCTCAGAGGCAGGGGGCAAAGCCCTCCCAGGAGGTGGGGCCTGCAGGGAGAGCAGCCAGAGCAGTGGGGGAAGGTGGCTATAAGGTTCTCAAGTAGGACAGAATGGAGACAACCTAAAAACCCCAGAGGACCCCCAGACCACGACAAACACAGCACAGCTCAACCACCAGGCAGCTGTAAATACCAGCTACCCAGAGAAGCGAGCCAGAACCTGGAACAGTTTTTAAAGAAATACAGTTTGACCTTTCAAGTTCCTTCAGAAACCCAGCCAACAGAACGCTGCCAGAATCCGCAGGCCTAGCAGTGGGTGCCGCTACAGGGATTTTTAATAAAAGCTAAACAGACATTTGTTGACCTTCTAACTAGAATAAATCTTACCGGACTAGTACTTCAAGTAAACACATTTCTAGCATGAGGGAAGAGGTCCACCCAGCCTGTAAATAGGATCCCACAAAGTCCATGTGAGTTGGGGATGAAGGATCAAGGTTTTGCTCTAAAAGCAAAAGCAACAGGGAAATTGTCACATCAGTCAAAAACAAGTGTAACATTTATATGTCTTGCCTTGGGAATAGGCCCAGATCCCAATGCAAATAAAGCATTTGGTTGGAAATCCTTGTCCTCTGCTCAATAAAGCAGGTGCCCAGCCTGTGTCACCCTGGCAGCCCTGAGTCACTAAGGCCCCATGCACACTTGGAGCTGTAGCACCTCAAGGGTCTGCTCTTCAGACTCTGTTTAACTTGGAGGATACCTCGCCTTAAACCCCACCATAGCCAGTCAGCAGAAATGACCTGCCGCACTGCAGACTCAGATGGGTGAGAAGGGAGGAGGGGCCGCTTCTCAGAGAGCGAGCTGGCTCAGCCCAGCAAAGGTCTCTCTGGCTGAGGGTGCAGGTGACAGGCAGTGTCTGAACTGCACCCAGCTGGGACCCAGGTTGCAGGAATCCCACCGATGTGACAAATGCCTACAGGCTTCTTGTGGCTGCAGAGGGGAAGAGGAGGACTTAGGGGTAGTGTGGTGGAGGGATCAAGCCCTGCTAGGACCAAAGGGCTTGGTAGCCAGAAAGAGCCCCCCAGAGCCCTGGGCCCCCGCAGAGGCCAGGCACATAAACTGCAGAAGGACACCACCCCTTCCCACACCTAAGATCTACACCCACACATGGCCCAACCAACCTGACCAGTTGTCCCTCACATTTCAGATCCTGCCCAGAGCACCCCCATTAGCAAACAGAGGGTAGAGGCCACTTCTCAGGTCTGTTTCTTAGGGGGCCCACCTACCCCTCTCTCGGGCTCCCGCCTAAGTGGGTGGGCTGAAGTAACTCTCTACGCCTCCCACGAACCTCCACCACCAGCAGAGACCTGGATCCCGGCGTAGCCCTGGGCCCTGAGGTTTTCCTTGGCCAAGTGCCCGGGACTTGCTGCTGGTTCTCCCTGAATGCCTTCCCGCTCCCGTTGCCCACCCCTTCAAGGGAAAAGCGTCTGCTCAGAGGGGAGAGACTGATGGCTTCTCCCACTGCCACCACATCAGGAGCCTGTGGGAAATGAGGACGTCCAGGAAGAACCCGGCGCCCGCTCCCGCACACCCCCAGCTGGGTCTCAGCTTCAACCGGCCTCGTGGCTCAAGATACACAGGCAGCAGGGACAGAGGCAACCTGGGCCTGATGTCAGCAGATGGATAAGAAACTCCCAGCACAGAAGCAAATAGAAGTTTGGGATCTCCAGACATGTGGGAGCGGCAGAACCGACTTCTATCAGGACACCTTCGAGGATGGCTACAAATCTGGGTTCCTGGAAAAATGGTCCCTCCACCACCACTAAATGCATTTGCTGTGGCTACAGCCTCCTTCCTGCCGTGTCCAGGACACGGCGCTGCCCCTGCCTGGGTGCAGCATCCTGCTGTCAGTCTCTGCTGCCCACCTCACCACTCTCTCTACTTCTCTGGACTCTGACCGGTACCCAGATCCCCCCTTGCCCAACTCGCTCCCCTGCAGACAGAACAAGATGACAAAAGACCCAGACACACATCACATCAGGCGGTCAGGAGCAGGGGGAGCCTGGAGGAATGAGGCCTTGTCCAGAGAGGGGGAGGTGCTGGCAGGGATGGGCAAGGCTGTGGCCAGGTCAGGACACTGGGACAGACAGCTGGTCTGGTGGGCAGGTGACCAGTGGAGAAGCAGGCCTGTGACGGTCAGAGTAGTGGACGGCACCCCCAAACTGCTGGAATAGGAGCCTTCTCCAAGACAGAATCGGGCTTCCCTGGAAGAAACAAGGAGAAGGGAGATGATGACCAAATAGTAGGTAAAGGAAGAGAAGGAGACATATGTGCCCATGGCTACACATGCTTAGGACGAGAGGCTGCCAAATACAAGGGTGCAGACTTTCTACAGCCCGAGAAGTTGGGCATAAACATTACTTTGGTGAACCGGACATCTGAAGTACATGATGGGAGTTGGAGTGAGTGTCAACATTCCCATTTACATAGATCAGGGTTACATAACGTGGGCTCAGCTGTGCCCCTCCCCTTGGTTCCAAATGTGACTCACACCCCTGGGAGCCCCATGGCAGGGAGAGGGCTGGGAAGTCAGAAAGGTCTCTAGTAACTGCCCTAGCAGGAGGCCAGGCCTTGGTGGTGGAGTGCTGGACCCATGCCCTGCTCTGCTGTAAACCTCATGCACCCCTGGCTGGGGGCTGGGAGCAGGGTCCTCCCTGGGCTCATCTCGAACAATGTTTAGGGGACCAGAGCATCTCTGGACGCACAAGGAGGACACATCTCAGCCCAGAGCCCTGGCCAAAGACACAAGGAGGGAAAGGCTGCCGAAACAGGGAGGCAAGGGGGCCAAGTGAGGAAGGAGGGCTCTGGGCTACTGCCCTCTGCCTGCTGCAACAAGCTCCTGTGGGGAAGGGAGACCCACTCAGCGAGTCTGGCCCAATCCTATCAGGCAAACCTTCCCATCGGCACCCGAGACCATCTGCCCTCTTCCCCATCTAGAGCTGGGCCCCATCACAGAGGCTCCAGGGAAGAGGTGACTAGCCCACCCGCTGGTCAGGATCTCTCTGGCCATTCTCACGTTATCAGGCCACAAGTGCCCCAATCTTAGTAACACACCCTCCCTTGTGGCCACAGCAGGACTAACACCTGACCCACCTTTGACAAGCGAAGGACTCCTCTTTCACATTAGTGACCCTGTTTCAAGAAAAATCCATATGAGAGTTTTAAATAACTAGACAACATAATCCCCACCAACTACAGCTTCTGTATATTCAGTGCTCAGCTCTCTGGAGAGCCCGGGAAGGGACATGAGACCCCAGGAGCAACAGTTCCCAACTGGAACCTGCCCGTGTCCAAGGGTGTGGCTCTAACACAGGAAGCGTGGCCACGGTGGCTGGCGAGCCCCAGGCTGATGCCTGCACCGTGTGGGAAACCAACGGCACCCCCAGATCTGACCAGGGCTTCTCCCCCCCTCCCCCCATGTGAGGTGTGAGGCGCCCTCTTCCTCCACCCCCAGGAAGGATGGCCGAGGCTGGAGCGTGGGAGGTGGGAGGTTCCCCCAACTACCCTCACACCCCTAGATCCTCACCGCACTGGAGCTGGCATGGCTGAGCTTATCAAAGCGGAATTTCAGGTTTGACCTCGGGGAGTTTCTGCTTTTGACGTCTAGGAAAAAGAAGGAAGCCCTTGAGAGGAGGTGGGGCTGCAGAGGTCACTGGGGCTCCAGGGTGGGGGCTGGATACGGAGGCCAGGAGAAGGGGGGCCTCCTCTCCACTAGGCACTTTAGCTGACCTGCACCGATTCACGAGAGCCAACTCTCAAATTTTCAGAAATGTTGTGAGCTGGTTGTTACACATAGTTATTTTTTTTTAATTATATAAGCTTACAATTAAACAAATTATATACCCCAAAGGTAATAAATACTCAGAAGTTATCATTTCCTAGTTATTTCACTACATTTTACTATTATTTATTCTCCTAAGATTATTTATGTCTATTATGTCTGTCCGGTAGTTCTTCCCAACTCCATGTCACAATGGGCGCTTGAGGTCAGCCAGGAGTATTCACACCAGAGAAATCAGCAAACTATAAATCAGAGCTTGAATAATTGTTTTCTTGTCTAGACTTAAGAAACTCATGGAGAAAACGTTAATAATATAGATTAGACTTGAAAATGTGTTTGTCTATAGCCATTACATTGTGAATGGCACAAAAAACTGAGAAAATACTCTTCCAGTATTTGAAAACTATTATCTGATTCAGCAAAGAAGTTGCTCACATCACTGAAAAAATAATATCAATCATCATTCATGTCGGAACTATACTTGTCCGTCATTTGGAACCTTACGGTGTCTACGGATACAAAGGTTGGGCAAATATCAGTAAAGGTGCTTTGTGAGAATCAGTTGGCTCTGTCGATTTATAGTAAAGAATATTGTATATTTCGTCCCAGCTTACCCTTCCCCCTCCCTGTGTCCTCAAGTCCATTCTCTACGTCTGCGTCATTATTCCTGTCCTGCCCCTAGGTTCTTCATAACCATTTTTTTTTTTTTTAGATTCCATATATACATGTTAGCATACGGTATTTGTTTTTCTCTTTCTGACTTACTTCACTCTGTATGACGGACTCTAGGTCCATCCACCTCACTACAAATAACTCAATTTTGTTTCTTTTTATGGCTGAGTAATATTCCATTGTATATATGTGCCACATCTTCTTTATCCATTCACCTGTCAATGGACATTTGTTATAAAGCAGAAACTAACACACCATTGTAAAGCAATTATATTCCAATAAAGATGTTAAAAAAAAAGAATATTGTATATTTTATCATTATTTATAAATTGTGCTTCAGATCCTTTATATCAGTAAAATTTACAGTAAACACATCACATGTGTGCGTGCGTGCGTGTGTGTGTGTGTGTGTGTGTGTGTATGTGTATGGTGGGAGAGCCAGTTGTCAAACATTTTTACCAGCACACCACTGGCTGGGGGGGCCACTTGGCTTTCTGATTTTCCTCTGGCTGAGAGAATCTACAGCTCAGTACACTCTACCTGGAGGCTGCTGACTTAGTCTTGATGCTTCATATTCAAGGGTTCCACTCAGCACTATGATCACCTCTCGGTGTGACCCACCAGCCCCCCTCAGGGCCCCAGGGAGCCCAGGTGTGAAATGACCAACGACCAGGGCATCGGAGATTATGGAGGATCAGATGTCAGGTCCTCCCAGCCATCTCCCTCTGCTCGGCCCTGTCTCTCCCCCTAAAACAGGTTTCCAGATCTCCGCAAACCCACCGTGGTCCTGCGGGTACAAAGCATAACTCCTATGGGGCTGTGGGTAAGAGGCAGCTCCTCAGGGTTAAATACTCCATGGGCAGTGGGGTCGCAATAAGCACTGGACAGGTGTTACAGACCCGTTGTAGGTCCCCTTCTGCCCTGGGTGATCTTCAGCAAGTCATACTCTAAACCTCCTTTTACTTGAAACCTTATTTATTTTGATATTTATTTAATACCAAGTCAGATCCAGTCTTGATTATAGATTCATTCATTCCTTCAGTATTTAATTAAGCCTTGTTAAAAAAAAAACAACCAGGGAATTTGTATTACTACCCCACTTTACAGATGAGGAAACTGAGGTTCAGAGAGGTGGGGCTGCCAATGGTGCACCAGGATTAGAACCCAGCTTCACAGCTGCCCAGGCATGGCGGGGGGTGGGGGGTTGCCACACTACACAAGCGATTGTTTGCTTGTGAACCAGGCCTTCCCCTTATCCCCAACATCACATGTCGCCTTTTGCCAACATTCCTTCACCATGAGAACCCCAGAAGCACTGTGGCTTAAACCACCCTGTGGGCCCACTGGCCCTGTGTTTCTATCATTTCGATTAGAGCTCCTCAACCTCAGCCTGACATTTTGGGCCAGGTAATCCTTTGTCGTGGGGACTGCCCTGTACACTGTAGGATGCTTAGCAGTATCCCTGACCTCTGCCCACTAGATGCCAGCAGCACCCTCCCGTCCCACAGTCATGCAAATCAAAAATCCTCCAGACACTGCCAAACGTGCCCCAGTTGAGAACCACTGATTACACTACTGTTTTATTCTCCTTGTTTAACAAATACTTAGGTTAACAGTTCTAAGTCTCTTATAAGTCTCTCTTTTGCTCTTCACACAACCAACCATACGAGGTAGAAACTAGTCCCCTCTCTCCACTTTTCACTTGGGGAAACTGAGGCACAGAAAGACTCAGTAACCTGCCCATTGGCACATCACTAGTAAGTGGAAGATCCAGGATTTGGACCCAGGCTCCAGAGTCCTGCCCCACACTATGCTGCCCTCCTCGAGGGCAGGACCAAGGCTCTGATTTACAGGCACCCCCAACACCCAGTGGTGCCTACAGCACATGTCTGCTTGGACGCCCCTCGGGCTCCAACCCCTCGCCCTCTCCCCAGAGCTGGCTCCTCCTTCTCTGCCCGACTGCAGGGATCACAGAACCCTGAAAGGCCTGGACTCCTTGCCTTCCTTGAGCCCCCACTAGTGAGCCTGTACATCCCTTGAATCCGCATCCTTCTCCCACTGCCCCAGATAGCCCCCCAGATCCATGGCCCTGTCACCCCTCACCAGCCACTGTGACCCCTCACTGCTCTCCCTCCCTGTGCCCACTCCCCACCAATCCTTTCTGTTCAGCCAGCTGCAGCCGCCAAAACGGTCTCTCTCCTTTGGATGGCGCTTCTATACTTAAAGGACCTTCAAAGACTGAAGGCCCTCCAACAGCTTCCACTGCTGGCAGGATAATGCAAAATCCTCACCAGGGTCCCCGTGGCAGCCCCAACCTGTTGTCCTAACCACTGTCTCCTCTCTCACGTGTCCCCTTCGTGCACTCCAGCCGCACTGAACCACGTGCGGGTCCGGAACACAGTCTCTGGATTCCCCCCAGGCCTTTCTAGTGCTGTTCTGTCCACCTGCAACACTCCTCCCACCCCTTATCTCCATATTATCAGGATGGTCGCTGGGACAGAGGGGCCCTGGGTCGGTGGTGGGGTGAGGCGAGAGGTCAGGGAAAGAGCCTCAGCTTTCCAATCACACAAGCCCAGCTCCCCTGGCAAATCACTGAACTCTCTGAGCCTCAGTTTCCCCCCGAGTGAGGAGGGGATGAGAACACAGGCCTCTGAAGGGTGATGAACCGATGCGGTGAGCTGGCAGCGCCGGAGGCCCTAATACTTTGGGGCTGAAATAGAAACGGGCCAGTTCCGCGTGCCTGGGGCACGTGCCCCACCAACAACGGTCAGGCCACAGCCCCGCCTCCGCTGGCCACACGGTACACACCGCCCACGAGATGCCACTGACCTGTCGGACTCCGGCTCATGATGATGGGGGCGGCGGCTGCCGCCAGGCTGGGGCTCTCGCTGCTTGGGGACGGGCTGTAGACAAACACCTCCTGCTTGAAGGGAGAGGTTGTGGACGGCTGGCTGCTCTGGGGAGAGAGGCTGGGCGAGTGACGCAGCTCCACCCCCGCAGCCTGAGACAGGCAGCCGTCCGCTCCCCCCGGTCCCACCCCGGGCAGCCACTGCCTCTCACTCCCCACTTGGACCTGCTCTTTCCTTCTGCTGCCTTCACCCCTGATTCCAACCTCTCCCCCCACCCCCCAGGAGGTAGCCCTGACCCAGCCCCACAGAGAGGGCTGAGCCTTCCCCCCTCCAGCTGGAAACCCCACGGCAGGGGCACCGTTCGGTCTGGCCTCTGACCCCTGCTGCTGCTCGTCTGTCACTCTGAGGGAGGACCCTGCGCCCCTCCACTGAACCACTGCTCCCAGAGGGTGGCGATGGCCGACTGGGCCCTCTCCTGTTTCCACGCGTCTCCTTTTGCCTGCAGAGCCTGCACGGGGCTCTGCCCACAGTACCTATGTTGATGCACAGAGCGGTGTCTGGCTGGGCCCAGGGTGCCCCCCCTGCTCCCCAGGGTTGGACGGGGCCACACCTACCCCACTGTCACACTCCTCCATGACCTCGCCCTCCCCTGCCGTGCTGCTGAAGCTGCTTGTGCTGGAGGAGGAGCGGGAGATGTTGGCTCGGCCATTCTCCTTCAACTTTATGAAGGGCCTGCGGGGAACAGGAAGGCAGGCCCTGGTCACACACCGAGACCCCCGCCACGGCCCTCCCGGGACTGAGGACGAGGCAGGCCCAGCAGGCCTGAGCTCGCCCACCAGCAGCCCCCCGCGTGCACCTGCCGGTGGACTTTTGTGTTCTGGAGGGTTCCCAAGGCAAGAGACGCCGACTCTCAGCTTGCCTGGAGCAAAGCACATATTCCCGGGCCCCAGGTGGCTAAAGCCAGCCCCCCCAACGACCACCACTCTCTTACTTCTCCTTGCTGGGGCAGATTTCCGGAGAGCTGGGATTGGATGAGGTCTCGGACTTTATCTCCTGAGAAGAGTGTCCGCCCTCTGGGGTCTTCGGGTTGCTGGATGCACTGTCGCTGAAGAAGTGAGGATGAAGAGGAGTGAGGCCGTGGGCCCAGGTCCCAACCCACCACCAGCACTCAGCACCATGGGGACCTGTGGGGCATAGTGCCCCTGCCAGAGCACGGCCACCGGACCTCCATTCCCACCCGAGCCCCCCTCAGACACTGCAACAGACAACAGAATTCTCTGCTCCATCAGGGGCTACTCCAGGCTCCTGGGTGAGAGTCAAGACCTATCAAGCAAGAGTCCTGGCTTGATGTCCGTGAGCCCAAGTCCACCCCCCACCCAAGCTGGCCATCCCACCCAGCAGAGCTCCAGGTCAAGGGCAGGCCACAGAGGGAATGGAAGGGGTCTGGGACATCCACCCAACAGGGAAAAAACCCAGTACACATGGGTTCCTCAGGGTGCTGGCCGGGCCACCCGCTGCTTAACTCCAGGGGACACACTTCACACAGACTGTAAAATGAACGTTCTGGATCCGGGTGATGAGGTGGCCCTTGTGCTGGGACGTGGGCCACTCCCGGCCCGGGGCTCCAGGGCTTCCTCCTCCTCTAGTTTACCAAAGACCATGCACAGACACCCACTGTTTAGCCGGTGCCCGCTGCTGGGGACATGATGGGCCTGTCCTCAATGCACTTCTATTTTTATAACAGCTTTACTGAGATATAATCCACATACAATTTACCCATTTAAAGTGTGCAATTCAATGGTTTTTAGTATATCCACAGAGTCGTACAACCATCACCATGATCTAATTTTAGAACATTTTAGTCCCCCCTAAAAGAAACTCTGGACCCACTCACAATCACTGCCCATTCTCCCCTCCCCCTGGCCCCTGGCAACCACTTGTCTACTTTCTGTCTCGATGGATTTTCCTATTTGGGACATTCCATATAAACGGAATCATACAATATGGTGTGGTCTTTTTGTGACTGACTTCTTTCACTTAGCATAGTGTTTTCGAGGTTCATCTGTGTTGTAGCAGGTATCAGTACTTCACTCCTTTTTGTTGCAAAATAATATTCCGTTCTATGGATATACCACATTTTATTTACCCATTCAATGAGTGACGAACATTTGGACTGTTTCCACTTTCGGCTATTATGAATAATGCTGCTATGAACATCTGTGTGCTAGTTTTTATGTAGACACGTGTATTCTTTCTCTTGGGTACATACTTAGGAGTGGAATTGCTGGGACATTTTGTAACTCTCTGTTTAACCCTCTGGTGAACTGCCAGACTGTTTTCCCAAGCAGTTGCACCATTTTACATTCCCACCAGCTATGCACAAGGGTTCCTAATCCTCCACATCCTTCCCAGCATGTGTTATTATTTATCTTTTTGTTTTATAGACATCCCAGAGGCGAGAGGTGCCTCAATGCACTTTTAATGAGGTCGCTAATGACCTCCTAATTGTCAACCCGAGCAGGGGTTTGGGTCATTGAGCTGGACTTCTCTGCGTACCTGACACAGCTGCCCCTCCCTCCTGGAATGCCTCCT
Organism: Balaenoptera borealis; assembly: GCF_965194805.1. Classification (NCBI taxonomy): domain Eukaryota; kingdom Metazoa; phylum Chordata; class Mammalia; order Artiodactyla; family Balaenopteridae; genus Balaenoptera; species Balaenoptera borealis. Next base: position 49,168,002 of record NC_138879.1, on the reverse strand, counting down.
CTCCTGGCCTCTAAGATCCACTCCCTCACCCCTACACCTCCAGGCTCTCTCCTCTCTCATTTTCTTCCCAGTCTTCTTCACCAGCTCTTCTCTCTCCACTTGCCCTTAAACGCAGGTCTTCCCCAGGCATTCTACACACCCCCCTGTGTGGTCGTATTCCTTGGTCCCTCTTTAAACACCACCTCCACCCCCAGGGACTCCCATCGCTTCTTCTCCAGTCAAGGCCTCTCTCCTAAGCTCAAGACCTGCAGTTCTGACCACCCCCAATTCTGCCCTTCTCTCCTGGGGGGCCCACAAGGACTCACTCACATGTACAGGTTCCAAACAGAGCTTTTCATCCCCCTCCATAAACCTGGCCCTGGTCCTGCACACCCAAGCTCAGGGGATGGTGCCATCCAGGGCTGAAGACAGACAACTTGGAGGCCTGGACATCGGCCTAAAAGCCTCCCTTTCCCTCACAAGACTGTAAGCTTCTGGAAGGCAGGTTTGCATCTTCTGTAGCTCTGTCAGAGCACTGAGCCCAGCACACGGCAGGCACTCAGCGATGCTGCTTGCCGAATTAAATGACAAGAGGGCTCAGTGATTAAAGGATCAGAAAGACCATTAGCAGGAACTGGTTAAGTATGATGCAGTACGAGAGTTGCTTTAAAAAAGAGAGAGAGAGAGAACATTCTAGAAGCCCAGAGGAAAGTTTGATGAACTCCGCCTGGTAGAATCAGGGAAGGTTTCCATAAGAGCGGACATTTGAGTAAGCACTGAAAAAGGAGGCAAAGAAAAAAAAGAATCCAAGCAATGTTTCTAGTTTGGGTCAAAAGGCAACAAGGACAACTTTGGAAAGTCCTGTGCAGAGACCAGGCAAATCTGCCTCGGTGGATAAGGATCTGAGTGGGTGACGGGGGTGTGCAGGTCCCTGGAGGGACCAGGGTCAAAAGGAAGCCATCTCCTGAACCTATGCAAAGCCCTCCCCAAGGATGGGTTGCATCCATCTGACGGCTCTTGCATCCATCTGACGGCTGCAGCAGTGGTGAGAGCTGACAAACCCCACAAGGGACAGTTACCATCGTGTCCGGCTGTCCCCTTGGCCTTCAGAGCCCGTGTGCAGACGGGGGAAGAGCCCCGACCTCCGCTTGATGGGGCTCCGTGACTGGTTCTTCGCTGTTGCCACTGCCACCGGAGGCTGCCAATGAAACCGCCAGAATGAGTGCTGACCACACCCCCAAACCCAGCTCTCCTTCCTCTTAGCCCCCTTTCTGGCCTACAATAGGTCCTGCAATCCCCAGCTGGTCTGGAGGAGATCCCAGAAAACAGCAAGCCAGCCAGGAAGGTTGGGATCTAGTAATGGGATCTGGGACCCTAAGATTCAAGCCACCTGCAGCATGTTTTCCTGTGTTCTTAAGCCAAACCTCGTGGCCCCAGGTAACAATCTACCAAAGACCAGAATTCTTGGAGGAACACGGGGTCAGGGCCACCCTAAGGAGAGCCCTGCATATTTATAAGGACAGGATGACTCGGGGTCACAGACTGAGAACCACAAAGCTGAGAGCCTGGGGAGAGGCCTGGTCCAGCCTCACGCTTTACCAGTGAAAAAGCTGAGGAGCCGAGGGGTGAGGAGACTCGGCCAAGGTCGTAATAGCAAATCAGCAGCAGACGAGCACAAGAGCCCATGGCTCCTGACTCTCCATCAGCTGCTCACAAAGAAATGGGTCCAAGCTGGTGTCACAGTAATAAGACAGATTGGGAGCAGCAGATTCAGGTCCACACGCAGCCCCGGGCAAAGGGAGCCCCCCAAGAACATGGCCCTGCTTCGGCCACACACAGGGGGACCACGGAGAGGTGCGAGACTGAGGAGGGGGAGACAAGAGCCTACAGCCAATCTCTAGAGCCCACCAGGCTTCTAACCCAGGCCCCAACTTCTGCCATCCACATGCTGTGCAACCTTGGGTAAGTGACAAAACTCTCTGGGCCTCAGTCTCTTCATCCACAGAATGAAGATAACTGCTCTGCCCTTCTCACTTCACAGACGTTCTGGGAGGAACAAGGTAATAGCTATGAACATATTTGGTAAGTTAAATGAATTATGCAAGACCATTTAAAATACTAATCATTGGTATCATGGTGGATGTGTTCCACTATGAAAAGAAAAAAAAGAGGGGAGAGGAAAGGAAGAGAAGAGAAAAAAAAAAAAAAGAAGAAAGGGGAAGAAAAGACTAGTCTATACAAATCCAAAGTCCCTTTGCTTTTTCAAAGGACTGACTGGTTCCTTCCCTGGCCAGCCCCTGGTGTGAGCAGACCACACTCAAACCCACAGACCTGCCAGGCTTTCCTTGGGAACCGTCTACACAATGACTAAGAGCTTCGACTTTGGATCAGGGAGACCTGCATTCAAATCCCAGCTCTTCAGCTTACCTGGGTGGCCTGTAGCAAGTTACTTAAAACCTCTGGGCCTCCTTTTCCTCAAGGAGGAATGGAGAACCAACACATCAATACCTACCCCAGACAGCTGTCACAGGATCGGATGAGATAATGTCTGTGAACGACTTAACTCAGTGCCTGGTGCACAGCAAGTGGACGGCAGTTACTGTTACCATTAATAATAACAAAGCAAGGACACTCTTCTCACAGTCACGGGTTCCAAGCTCCCAAGCAAAGAAACTCGCTTCAGGCCCATTTTGCAGGGTCGGCCTTCAGGAGGAGGCCCAGTTGTCGAGGAAACTCAGAGAACAGGACAACGGGAGGGCCTCTAGGCCGGGCCAGCCCCAGGCGCTACCCGGGATGGAGGCTCCATTTCGGAGGGCAGGGCCTGGGCTCAGCCCCAGAACAGCCTCCGTTTCCCTCTGTCGTCACTGGTCTCATCACCTGGCCCAAGCCTCCCCCGCTGAGGCCTGGGGGACCCTCCCCAGGACCCACGTGCTGCCCCAGGGCCTGCGGCTCTCACCGAGAAGGTAGTCTTGGTGGCCTCCGTGCTGTTATGGGAGATGCCCCCGCTGAGGCTGCCGGAGATGCCCCCGCCGTGCTGCTTCTTCTGGCTGCTCACCATGGTCTCCATGGAGTGGCTGCGCACACGGATGGCCCTCTGTGGGGAGAGCAGGGGACGGGGGCCTAAGCGTTGGAGTCTGGTCCCTCTAGCTGACCCTGTCCCACCTGACAGGGTCTGCAGACACAGCCTTCAGCCTGTGCACACATATTCACACACACACACACTCTCTCTCTCTCTCTCTCTCTCTGTGGCCCACACTACAGTCACTACAGTTTGCAGAGAATTTTCACACATTCCATCCTATGCTCTGGGCACGGGTGGCTCTTTGCAGGCAGAGGCGAGGGGGGACACCGGCCAGGGGGAGTCTGAGGGGTCAGTGCCCCAGCTCCCAGAAAGGTGGACAAAGGCTGTTATCCTCATCTTACAGGTGAGGAAAGTGAGGTTTGGACAGCTCACTAAACCCAGGTGACCCTGGTCTAGTTACCACCTCTCCAAGCTACAGCTTCCTCATCTAAAACGGGAATGATGTGCTCCATGCAGGATCCCCCAATTTGACTCTTTTTTTGCAGCAAGCTAAGTGTGCTTCTGTGTTTAAACACTGGATATCCCTTCTGCCGTCATGCCGAAGTGCACTTTGTGCAATGTGGAATACGTTCGCCTTGCTGAACCACAAGGAGCTCTTACTATTCTGTGCATCAAGCCTTCCCTCACACTTGCAGAGGCTTAAGAGGTTGTGAAGACAAGCCTGCGACCTGGCACAGCTGCTAGTGGAGGAGATGCACACTCAGGCCGGGCAGAGGCGTGGGGTCTCTGGGAGCACAGAACTGCTCAGGCCCACTTAGGGCCACCGAAGAGCAAAGGGTACGTGGGCAAACAGTGAAGTGTCCAGGAGGGGACAACCAGGACGGTCAGGGGCTTGTCACAGAGCATGCAAGGATGAGAAGAGCTAAAATCAAGATTGCTGAGCCAGCAGCAGGGAGGGACCTGCAGGCCTACGTTGGTCTGGAACTGGACTCAAGGGCAGTGGCAGTTCTCAGATCGACCCAAGGGAGGATTTCCTGACAAGGGGAGTCCCACAGGATCCTACCTAGCATGTGGATGACGCTCCGTGGTTCTGGAGGCCTTCAAAGATGACCTGAGAGTCTAGGTAGGGAAGTTTCTCTCTAGTAACCCGCAAACCCTCCCACCACTTCCCTTTAATCACTCATTCAGTCACTCAATAATACGGCCAGGTGGCAATGCAGCTTAGCAGTCACAAGCATGGAGTGCCAGGGTCCAACTGCCAGAATTTATATCTGGGGTCTCTGTTCCATCACCCATTAGCTGGTGCCCCTGGTAGGTTCCTCATCTTTTCTGAGACATGCTTGTGAAATGGGATGGAGGAAATCTACACTGTGGGGCTGTGGTGAGCTTCCATATAGAGCTCTTAGCAGAGGGCCCGGCACATCGTAAGTACCCCATAAATGTGGCTATTCTTATTGTTAATCATAAGCATTTGTTGCGTGCCTCTCGTGTGCCCGGCACTGTGCCAGGAACTGGGAGAATAACGGGAAGGGAGTCAAAGAAGTGGAAGACACAGCCCCAACCTCCAAGGAACATACAAGTCATCTGGGGGAACAAGACACGTTCCTGCAAGTAGGGCAATGCTAAAGACCCAGGGCCCGCGGGTGCGCCCTCTGCATTCATTAGTCATCCAAGGCCCCAGGGCCTCAGGTCCATGTGCAAAGACACACGGATGAGGATATCGCTAGTTGCTCACATACAGCTGCCATCCCCCTCCCCCCACATCCCTTGCTGGCAGAGCCACTGTTGATCCAATGTCCCCCTCTTCCTCCATGAGACAAAGGAGTACATCATGATCCATCTAAGGTAGTCACATCACCCATGCCCTTGCCAGGGGAACATGAAGGGACATCTGCTGGGGGCTTTGTGGAAAGGTTTCCTCAATGTTCCCAAAAGAGATGTGACATGTCTGCTCCTGAAACCATAGCAGCCACCTTGGGGCTGTGAGGGGTCAAGCCTGAGAGGTAAAGCTGACGAGCAGGGGATGGCAGAGGGGAAAGGGGAAGGAGCCTGGGTGACCGTGAGCCACCTTGGGCCCTGCTTTAAGGGAACTAATGGATTTTCCTTATTGTGTGAGCCAGCAGAACCTCAGCTCCAGAAAACTGACGCAGAAGGACGCTGCTCTCATCCTCACTGGGTTCATTCCCGCACTCGCACACACGTGTCAGCTTACCCGCTCCACGTGCCAACCTCCAGATGGTCTTGTGTGGAAGAACTAACCTCCTTCCCTCCCTTGAAGTATCGAGAGAAGAGCTTGGTCTATGGCAAGGTGGCCCCAAGAAATTAGCACGAATGTTGTTCCCAAACCAAATAGCAGATACCCCTGGGGTCTCTCCCCAAGGTCAGGAATTCTCTAAGCTCTGACCCAGCCAAGGACCACAACCCGCCTGCCTTTCTGTCCTGACGAGGGAAGCTGATTCAGAAACGAGGACCGTTTGCAAATAAGCATGGAGCCTACCAGCCTTGTATTCCTGATGATGTCACCTAGGCTCTCCCGTCTGAGCCAAAGACACCCCTTAAGGGACCTCATCTCTCTCCCTCTCTCTCCCTTTCTAGACCACAGAACAGAGTCACCTAGCAACAGTTTCCTGCAACATGGTTAAAACAGCCAGCACATTCTATTCATTTCATCCCGCAAAGATCATTAAGTCACGAACCCTTTGGAGAACTGAGGGCAGGAGAGGTGGAGTACCACTCTGAGGGGTCCCTGGATAAACATCAAGTTTCCTTAAATGAGTCAAGTGCTCCATAAATCTCAGCATCATTTCATTCCATTGGTGCCCTCATGTGCCGCCACCACTACAGTCATCAACAATGACATGTCAATTAATCATTTACATTCTAATCTGTTCCTCGATGTCTCTTTCCAGAGAAGATTTGACATGGGTCATAAGCCCTGTGTGATGGTATCTGGTCTACTGAGCTCCACATACATGATCTTATTGAATCCTGCCACTCTGAGATGCAGAGAGGATGGCACTGATAGAAAAGGTCCCGGTACTTCCCTGGTGGCGCAGTGGTTAAGAATCCGCCTGCCAGTACCGGGGACATGGGTTCGAGCCCTGGTCTGGGAAGATCCCACATGCCACGGAGCAACTAAGCCCGTGTGCCACAACTACTGAGCCTGTGCTCTAGGGCCCACAAGGCACAACTACTGAGCCCACGTGCCTCAATTACTGAAGCCTATGTGCCTAGAACCCTGCTCCTCAACAAGAGAAGCCACTGCAATGAGAAGCCCGCACACCGCAACAAAGAGTAGCCCCCGCTCGCCGCAACTAGAGAAAGCCCGTGCACAGCAACGAAGACCCAATGCAGCCAAATATAAATAAATAAAATAAAAGGTCCCTAAAGGTGAAAGATTACCCAGGTCACACCTCAGGTAAGAGATGGAGCCAGGACCCAAATCAGAACCTGGGCCCCAGATAGAAGGGTCCCAGGATCCCCAAAAGTGGTTCATATTGAACATATGATTCAACTGGTTGACGGACTAAGGGTGATGAGAAACCAGGGAGCTTCAGCACCTCTCCCCCCAGACATCTCCAACAGTCTGGGAAGAATCTTCTTGAGTGCCCTTGGTGCTGCTGTCTGAGTCAACAAGGTAAGCTGGAGGAGGTGATGGGCTGATGTGGAATTCCAGGGAGGTGCAGGGCGGCCATCTGCTGCTCAAAGCAAACAGGAAGGGGTCTGAATGCTGGTTCTTCCCAGCACAGTATGCGAACCTCTTGGAGACAGTCCCCTTGTCTGTAAACACGAGGATGACATAAAACAGGGTGTGTCCACATGACCGGACACCTGGTGTGTTACCTGCTTGCTCGGGGTCAGCCCTCCTCCCCCACCCTTAGGGACCGAAGGAGAGAGAGACTATGGCTACCTCAAAACCCTAAAATAATGCTTGATTTGGACAAAATCACCCAGTGACAAGTATTCCACGTTTCAATGTGATATAGAGCGGGAAGTACTAGCCTTTTCAAGCTGGGCAGAAGATCAGGTAAAGGGTGAAGACAAGAATGGAGGGCAGGGAAGAGGGAGGCAGGAGGGAAAGGGCACGTGAAGCCTTTGCAGGGGCATCAGCTCTGCAGGGACCATCTGGACCCGCTCCCACTCAGCGCCTGTACATCCAGGCCATGGTGCACCACTCCTCTGCTTGCATCTTCCCAGGGGCAGGCTGCTCACTGCTTTCAAGGCTGCCTGTTCCAGCAGCGGACAGCCTGACCTCTGGAAAGGTCTTCCGTGCGCTGACCTGAAGTCTTACCATTTCTGGCCCCTGGAGTCTTAGACTTGTCTATTCCACATTTCACACAGCTGTCCCTACCTGTCCTCACAGTCTGCTCTCCTCCCAGCCAATCACCATCCCCAGTCACCAGGGTTTCCCTGCCCTCAGCTCACCTCCCGGCTTACCTTCGAAAGAGTTCTCCTTGGGGGGAGTCAAAAAAGAGAGAGGGAGTCACTTTCTCGGTACCTGCTATGTCACTTCATTTCAACCAGGGGGGATGAGCACCAGTTGGTATCATCGAGGGAGTACGTCTCCTCTGGGTCAACCACAAACCTCGCTTGCTTACATGGGTTTCGTGTGTGTTTCAATGTAACAAACTCAGTGCACAGGGATGAGCACGGAAGGGGACATGCCTATCGGTACCAGGCAAGCAACCGAGGCAGGGGCCCTTGGAGAGAAAGATGCTAATTGCTGTCTTGCTGAGATGGCTCCTAATCAGGAAGTCCTAGGTCCAGAACAGGGTCTTCTGTCCCTCTAGCAGCCCAACGGGAGAAGGAACTATCCCTCTGCATCTCCACCCCGAAAGACCAGAGCTCCAATCCATGAGCTACAGGGCTGCCCCGCCTGCAGGTACCTCTGCAGGGACTTCTGCAGCCTGGTGCTCCTTTCCTGCCACTAGGGGTCAGATCAGACCAGTGCATCAACTATCACAGTCCCTCGGACGCTGGGAGAAAGTCACCTGACAACTCCCTGTTTGCTGTGGTCCCAGTTCCAATGACACTGGGTGACCTTCCCCTCCCTGGTCCTCCATCCCCTTTCTGCATGATGAGGTCGGCAGAGGACAGGGCCAGCTCAGTGTTTCTTAAAACATGGCTCACATTTGTTTTAGGTACAAAGCATGTGGATACATCAAGTAGCATCACTCATTTCATTATGGACCAATAAAAACACCATGAACAGCTGGCAGTGCCTGAGAATGACATTTGAGAACAACTGTCTAGAGATCAGTATTTTTCAAAGGTGAGTAATGTACACTCCTTTATAAAGAAAACACTTCTTGCAAGACTCCAAAAATATGTCCACGGACCTCCAACAGCAGTGGTCCCATGGGCTGCATTTGCAATAAACCTACTTATTCCATAGAAATGTCTCTTAATTGTGAGTTTAATGGCAAATATATATTTAATCTAAATATATATTTAGATTATCATCTAAAGTAAAAATGCTAAATTTTAAAGTGTTCGTAGAACTAGCAGATTCCTGAGAATATCTCCAAGCACCTCAGTTTGAGAAGCAGGTGTAGATGTCCATAAACCAATGGTTCTGTTTCTCATGAGAGAAAAGCTTAAATTAGAGCCAGTGGGACTGAAGTAAGATGTGAAGAGCTAATCTAAGTAGTGTGAGGTGCCAGGCAGCACAGCCCAGGGCAGTGATGGGTCTGCTCCTTGGGACAGAGACAGAGGGTCACTGCCCTGGATAGTGGGGGAAGAACAGCCACAGAGGCAAGGGCAGAGATGGCTGAGATCACTTTTAGTCCTAGGAATTCTTGGTTATGTTTCCCTGAACCTGTGAGATGAAAATTTGACAGGAACGAGATGAAACGTGCAACTTTTCTTCCTGGAGTCATTTCATGCACCATTCCTACAAGAGGGATCCCATGGAGGTCTGGGTGAGGAACTCCAAGGGAATGCCAATGATTCTGACACACAGCACCATCCTAGGGGCCCATGAAGAAATACCAGAACTAGAGACAGTTTCCTGAGCTGGGTCAGACCACAGGCCTGGCCACAGGCAAGACCCAAACATCAGAATCCCTCAAGCCACTGGGCTCCATGCTGCTAAGCCTGGCCTGCCCCCAGCTTGGGAGACGTGAGGGCAATGACGGAAGCGACAGGGCAAAAGAGTAAACCCAGCAGGATTTGCAAAAAAGCTGATCATAACCGGCAGAGCTCTGAAGGCTTACTCTGTGTGACTGACCATGACCGTGACTGCGTGACTGTGACCATCCCCTCCCTCGCCCCGCAGTGCTACCTCGGAGATAAGCCGGGAAGCAGAATGCAGAAGCGGGTCTATCTTCAGCCTACAGATGGAAGGATTTAGGGCGGAAAAGATGAGTTCCCTGGATTATAGGATCAAAGACAAGCGATGATAAAGTCTTGAAGTATCTCTATTGGAAAGCCCTTTAAGTCAGACCCTGTGGAGTCAAGGACAGATCAACTGCTTCTCCTGCTGGAGGGAAGGGCCTGGACAAATGGCCCTTAGACTCACAACCTGTCTGTAGCTGCTGGGCCATTTTATCCACTGTCCACAGCCTATAAGCTTTTCCAGGTTATAAAAATATTTGAAATCTGAAAAAAATAATTATTAACTCCCAAATACAGAAAGAAACCTGCAAAACTGAAAGCAATTTGCTTCATTACATGTCTGCAAAATATAACATGAGGTCAGCTAGTCAACTGTAGCTCAAGTCTTACATCAATTACATTGACTGTGGGATGCGGGAACAGTTTGATACACTTGCTATGATGGGGGGCAGAGCCTACAAGGTTTTCCTAATGACCAGGTGTCACGTTCACCCCTCTCTCGGCTGGGCTAGCCAACCTGGCTCCCTCTCTCCTCCCCTTTCATCTCGTCTCTTATCCCTCATCCCCCTTTCTTCTTGATTTCCCAATTTCTATTTCATCCTGGCTGCCACTGTCCATCACAACGGAAACAGATGCCCCAGGAATCTCCCACCAGCCTAGGCGAGCAGCTCAGCCCCTACCCCCACCCCCATGAGGAATCTCAGCAGCTGGCCCCAACTAGGCCATCAGAGCCCTGCCCTGCTCTCTGTGGTCCAGCCTGGCAGCGAGGGACGGACCCCAGGCTTGCCCGGGCTGGGCTAGCATGGGTGGAATCTTAATGGAGTCGGGAACCAGGAGGCAGTGTCATGTAGCTGTTAAGAACACAGGCTTTGGAATCTGGCAAACCCAGATTCAACTCCCATGTCTGCTGGGTGACTTGGGACAAATTGCTTCGTCTCTTTGAGTCTTAGTTTCCTCACATGTAAAATCACACCCATCATTATTAAAATTGGGTACGAATTATCATACCAAAATTATTATGCCCATAATAATAGCCTTCCTCACAGGGCACAGAGGGCAGTCATGAGGCTTTCGATGGAATAATGTATGTTAAGCTTTCACTTTCCATGAAAACAGTAATAACAGCTAACACTTCTACTGAGCATTTCTTGTATTCCAGGCCACATGTACTTTTCCAGGCATTATTTCAAGGAGTCTTCCCACTGATTCCATGACAGAGGTCCTATTGATCACCCCTGTGCTGTTGATAAGAAATCTGTCGCTCAATTGACATATATACACTACCAAATGTAAAATGGATGGCTAGCGGGAAACTGCTGCATAGCACAGGGAGATCAGCTGGATGTTTTATGACAGCCTAGAGGGGTGGGATAGGGAAGGTGGGAGGGAGGCTCAAGAGGGAGGGAATATGGGGATATATGCATACATAGAGCTGATTCACTTTGTTGTACAGCAGAAACTAACACAAAATTGTAAAGCAATTATACTCCAATAAAGATGTAAAAGAAAAGAAAAGAAATCTGTCGCTCAGAGACTTTAAAGACCATGTCCAGGATCGCACAGAGCTGGGATTCTAATATAGGCAGGTCTAACCCTCACCCCACACATACCGCCACCAAAATGGTAGCTTTACAAATCATTCTGCAATGGGCAATCCAGCAGAACACTGACCTAAAAACCAGAAAATCTGGGTTTGAAACAAGGTTCTACCTCTCCTGTAGGTGTAATGTTTTGAGCAGCCCTTCAGCCTCTCTCAGCCTATCCCCTTGTGTGTGAGTGAAAAATAACAAGACCCAAGTTCTGCCAACTGCACAGGATTACAGCCAGCCTCAAATCGGATGCTGGATGTAAGTGCTGGGTGGACCAACATGCACTTGGCAAGCATGTGATGATGAACCTTTTTTACCCCATGCCAGCTAAGTGTCTGTCCAAGCTCTACTTGAATACTTCCAGGGACAGAAAGCTCACTACTTATTTTAGTAGCTCACTCTGGCTAGAAAGCTCTTCCCTTTGCAAAGTCCCCGAGGACTTGCCTGTAACTCCATCCCACCAGCCCTGGCCAGGTCCTCCATTGCCCTGGCAACTGGGAATGATCCTTGCAGTCTCCCACACTGGCTGCTGAAGATTCCTAAGGCTTGTTTCCTTGTTCCTGCCATCCTGCCCTGGGCTCCCCTACCACAGAAAGGGGCAGATGAAAGCAGGAATGTTCTTGGTTTGCACGGGCTCCTCTCCTGCTACTAACTCTTCCCCTGTTCCTTCTTACCAGACTCCAGGAGTCTGATGAGGAGATGATCCAGATCAAAGAAAGGATGTGGAAGATGCCAGAGACACTGTCATCTGCTCTGACCACTCACACTTCCTGAGACCCCTGCCCTCTGCAAACATCTGTGATGCCCCTGCTGGTCCTGCCACCTCTGGCTGGCACTTGGGCTCTGGTCTCAGGGTCACGTGGCCTTTGCCCTGCTGTCGTCCCTTGTTTGCCCAACCCCCCGCCTCCCTGCCCTAGCAATCCCCAGCCGCTCTTGTGCCCGTACCTTAAAAGACTCCAGGAATCCCCCATGGCCCCCATTCTCAAACTTGTCCTCTTCTGGGCCCAGTCCCAGCATGGCCTGAGTGTGGGCGTGGAGTTCATCATGAAGGTTGTCCAGGAGGGCGGCCCTCGTCCGGTCCTGGAAGGGAAGAGGGTGGGGGCTGTGAAGCTGGCACTGACGGCAGAGCTGTGCCCCCTCCCTGGGGGGGCTCCCGACACCTGGCCCAAGGGCTGCTCTTCTGGCCAACTGCATCCCAGCAATGGTATGGACCGATATCCAGGCTGAGATCCACACTCACAAATGCTGCAGCTAACACTACAGCTCCGGGCCAGGCCCTCTGCACTCTTCCCTCTGCTTCTTCTCCCTGGGCCATCCTGCCCTCCTATGGCTCTGCCTTGATGCCTCCTAGCCCAGATCTCTGCCCCAGGTGCCGCCTCCACGTACCCAACTGCCCGCAGCTCTTCTCCATCCAGATGTGCGTCCAGGGCCATGTATACAGCCTCCAGGGGGCGCCATTCACATAGACCAGGACCAGCCCTTTCCACAACCCAGCCTTTGCCAGCACCTCCAACCAGCAGGTCCAAACAGAACTCATCTCCAGTGGTCCCCATGTCAGCAAAGAGCCCAAGACAAAGGCCCAAGAGCCACCCCACCAATCCCACTTAACCCTACCCTTATATACTGGCGTCCATCAGGTCTTCCTGATTCTGACCATTTCCTGTGCCTGGTGTAAGCACACTGTCACTGTCTCTTTTGGACTCCCGTAATAGCTTCTAACTGGTCACGCTTCCTGCCCTCCTCGCCTTCAATCTATCCTCTCTCCCACCTCCTCCTGCACTTTATTAGGGACTCATCACCTCTAGTTCTAGTTGATCTGACCCAACTAGCATCCCTAGGTGGGCCTCCCACCATTCCAGGCCCCACATGAATCCTCCTTAGGCCACATCCAACCCTCTGCAGTGCCCTCACAAAGTCATGCTCTGAATCTGCCCGGCCTTTGCTCATGCTGTTTCTCATGCCTGGAATAACCCTCCCCACTCTTTCCTCCTGGCAAAAGGTTCATCAGATATCCAGACTCAGCAGCTCAAGAGCCACCTCTTCCAAGAAGCCTTCCCTGAACACACCCTCCATTCCCCATCAGCAGAAGCAGCCTCTGTGCTGGTCTCCATCACAGTCCAGCGCACTGCATCATACCTGTCTCCCATCAGCCTATGAGCTCTATAAGGGCAGAAACTGTGCCTCACGTATCCCAGTATCCCAGGGAACAGAACAGAGCCTAGCACACAGTAGATACTCAATAAATGATTGGTGAATGGTTGACTAGACCTAAAGTTTGGATGGAGTTCCCGCAAGAAGAAAGAGCTCCATATCAACACAAGGCTGAAGGCTTAGGGGGGCAAAGATGGTGCTTCCCCACCTTAAACAGCCCCCAAGAATAGACCCCCAGGAAAGGCTGTCCAGGAGGGCAGGAGGAAGATCAGAAACCGCGCTCTCACCTCCAGCTTTGCAAACTTGTCTGACTTGCAGCAAGCATTCTCTGCATTGGTGAGCTTGGTGAGGAGAAACTCCCTGAACTCCGGGCCCTGGAACAGACAAGACACCCCACCCTTAGCTGTTGCCCAAAGGGCTTGAGCCACAGGAAGAGGTAGGCAGAACAGGGGGTCTGGGGAGAGCCCCTGAAAGGTCCCTTGCCGACATTTCATCAGTTGTAGCCCAGCCTAAGCCCACCTGCTAAGACGCTAACATGGAAACCAGCTTCCCTGGTGCTGGGAAAACCAACCCTCCACACCCACAGTGGCATTTCCATGACTGGGAGCCATCTGTGCCCAAGGCTCCTGGGACTGAAGCATGGCATAAAAACCCTTCTTTTAGCAGAAAGACAACGCCAGTATCAAACACCCTGACAAAAGGCCCTGTGCTGGGCCAGGCTGGCAGCACAAGGAGAGGTGGGGAGAGACCCCAAGTGAGGAGATTCCCCAACCCTGCTGAAGGTTCTCCTAAGGCTCTAGCCCAATTCAGCCCCCCTGCAACCACTGGCACTCAGGCGTGGAAACCTGGAGTCTCGGACATGAGAGGAGCAGAAAGGAGAATTTCTTACCTTCTGGAAAACAGGGGGGCTGGGCAGAGGTGGGCCGAAGGCAGGCACGTCTTCCCGTGCGGTGACTGCGACCTGAAACACAGAGGCTCGGTGTGGGCCAGGAGGGAGGAGACCCAAGCTGAGGATGACGAGAGTTCCGAGCCCTGGTCCTAGGGGACTTACTCCCCTTCTCCTTCCTCCCCTTCCCAGAATACAAATAAAGAACCATCATTAGCACAGCCGAGTCACTGTTCCTAGAAGTGGGGCTGGACCGCGTGGAGCCATCCCCATACCCTCATCTGCATTCCTGGAGGCCGGAAGCAAGTTTGGCAAGACGACTGGACAGGGCTGAGGAGCAGCCTGGAACCCTAATTCTAATGTAGTACAAGAGCCCAGGAGATGCTATCTCATTACCTCATTCGACCGGATGCTAATCCTACAGAGAAGGCATCGGCAGAATTATTAGCCCTGGATTCCTGATGAGGAAACAGATGCCCAGAGCCGCGGAGCCTCAAAGGCACACAGGAGATCAGCCCCAGAGATGAACAGAGAATCCAGAGCGCCCCGACCCTGCTCTGGGGTTCTTTCCGACAACACTGACTCCCAAACCCGGACAGACGTCAGAATCACTTCAAGTGTTTAAAAATAAATACCGATTGCATGGGCTCCACCCCAAACCTACTGAATCAGCAGCTTTGGGGTGGAGCCAGGAATCTGCAACTATGAAACGCACCGGAGAGCTTCTGTGTGGTCAATGGACTGGTGTTTGGGAGCCCTGGTCTCAGACACAAAGGGTCGGTCAGGCCGGGCAAGGCTGGAACTAACAGAGCACCAGGGCCCAGCCTGGGAATTGGGGGTGGAAGGACACCAAGGCGCTCTGTGTGAGGGTCTCCCAGGCTCAGGACAGGCCCCACACCTCCCTCTTCCCTCTCTGCACGGAGGTGCCCTGGTTTCACCTGTTCTCAGCCCACGAGGCTGCAGGCCTCTCTGGAGACTCTGCCCTCTCCCTTCCCCGGCGGCTGCGGACGCGAGCCCAGCCCTGGCATGCCGCCAGCCTCCCCAGCCTGTGAAGTAGGGCAGATGCAGAGTCTGCCAGACCGGGTGAGCAGGCAGCTCGGAGCCAGGCCAAGGAAAGGCCCTGCCAGGGTCTGCAGGGGAAGGGAGCGGGAGAGGGCTGGTCAATATGACTCTCTCCCCAAGTGCAAGACTGTCCTCATGGCCCACACGGCAGTGCCCAGAGTCAGGAAATGGTATGTGCTTGGCTGACGTGATTTCTGGCTGGTTCCAGCTGCTAAACAGTTCCCCCTCCACCACCCACCGTGCACCCGTGGCACAAGTCAAGAATTCCACCCAAGGAGCCAAAACTGGGGGAGAGGGAGGGGGAAGGCCACTGACAGGCTGCTGGCGAGGATGAGGCCAGAGGCCAGGCCCAGCTCTCCCCTCTTCCCACCCCGATGCCCCCTCCTTCTCAGGCTTGCATTGGAGTAGTCTGTGCTGACTGGGTAAGTAGCTGCAGATAAGCTCTTAAATCCAACCGAGTCTCCCAACCAGACGCGCCCACGAGCCCACTGCAGCAGCCGGGCCAGACGGGCAGGAGACAGGATCCTTCCTCTGATGGCTATTCTCTATCCCCACGTGCTCCCTCTCCTGATCCCTTTCCAGCGAAACACCTGGGCCTTTGTTGTTCCCTCCTCTTGGGGACGGTTGGGTTGCCGAGCTGAAAGCAGAAGCTGCTTGAACACAACCTCACCTTCCTGTTTTCTAAATCCAGCCAAGGCCTCCCAGCAGGGGTGGGGGCAGGGCTTAGAAAGAGAGAGGCAGCAGGTGACTCTGGGGAAGAGACTCTTCAAGAACTGGAAAGCGGAAGGAGACAGGGGTGTGTAAGTAATAAGAATACACCAGGGAGGCGGGGAGCCTCTGAGGGCTCCAGACTTCATAAGATCCCCGCGTCTGTCCAAGCATGGCCTGGAAGCCTTAGAGAACCACAAGGTTGCTCAAGCAGCAGACCAGTAGTGAGGGAAAGAGGGCACACGGACAGGAAACCGCCTCCGGGGTCTGCTTCGCGTAACATTCCCGACACCTTTGCAGAACTTGAGGAGTCGGGGTAGGATGAGCTCAGACAGGGTGAGGAGAGAGTCCTAGCGATGGCTCAGCTGTAATTTCCTTCCAAGCTAGCAGGATGGGGATGAAATTCACATCTGAAACATAATTCGATGCGATGTTTCATGCACACCGCAGATCGTGGGGACAAGTTCCCACCTGCTCTGACAGCTCTGTGATGAAGACCACAGTCAGACCTGGACAGGACCCTGGCTCCACTGTTTCTGGGCTCTGTGGCCTCGGGCCTTAAGAAACTTAAGCTCTCAGCCTCAATTTGCTCCCCTGTAAACAGGGCCAATGGAGGCCTGCCTGGCCAGAGGCTTGGGAGAATTCAAGAAGACTGCTCTTAAGGGCCTAGCACAGTGTCCAACGCAGATCAAATAAGAGGTAACCACTGTCACTCAATGTTTTTTTTAATTTTCCCTGCTGACCTGCACCTAATAAAGTACACCTGAAATATTAGAGTTCTCCCAAACCACTTTCTAATCCACACACGCACACCCCTCTTTCTCAACTCCCCCTCCTTCCCCTCCTAAGCACGTCAGAACTGGAAAGAGCTCAGAGATTGCCTACTCCAACTTCCTCATTTCACACAGAAGGCAACAGAAGCCCAGAGAGGGAAGGAACTGGCCCAAGGTCACACAGCAGTCAGAGGCAGGGCCAGGACCAGAACCCCAGATTCCGGAGCCTCTCAGTCTGGGACACTTTCCTGCACATTCCCACCCCTGTCCTTCACCCCCTTCCTCTTCTTCCCTGTTGTTTGTCCTCCCCAGTGGGGGCCCCCTGGGGCACTGCCCAGGCCCCAAGGAAATCTCACCCTCCTTTGCCATAGCCCCTAAGCCCGCAGGGGTCAGCTAAGGTCCCGTGTCACCTGGACCCCCCTGAGGGATCTAACCATGTCCTCCTCAGCCTGCCCATCACCGGGGTGCTGCTGGGGCCGTGGATGGACAGAGCTTTGGGGAGCACCTTGAAGGGCTGATCTCCCTCCCTGCCCTCTGCCCCCCGACCCAGCCCCACTCACAGGTCTTGCCCTCCAGCTTCGATGTTTGCCTGGCAGGCAGAGCCCACATCACAGGGACAGCCCCGCTCTCCTGGGGAGAGCTGGGGAGACTTGGTAAAGACTTCTGGCATCAACGCTGGAGGTGGGGTGGTGCTTTCTTGGGTCTCTGATTTTTCTCTTTCGTATTTTCCTACTCTACAAAAGCTCTTGGAAAGTGGAGAGGCAGTTAGTTGAACTCCATTTCCTATCAGGAACTAAAAGCAAATACTAGACGTCCACGAGAGGCCTCATTCTGCCAGCAGAGGCCCAGCAGATGAGCCACACGGACATACATGACTGCGTGGCGGGCCTTGGGAGCCCTCCCATCACACAGCTTTACTCTGAGGATCCGTCTCTGCCACCACTGGCTGTTCAAAGAACCAGGTGGCTGTCTGAGTGACCCAGTGGCTGAACTGCACTCACAGCCCCTTCTGTCCCTTCCCTAAAGCTGGTTCTTTATGTCACTTCCAAGTGCCCACACAGTAGGCACTGAATGAGGACACTTGCTTCCACCAACAAATTAATCAACCAGTTGTTTGAAATGAATGTCCCCGTTGGTGAAAGCCTTGAAGGAAAACACCCAAACCATGGCTTCTCCAACTTTTCAGCTAAAACTGCTCAGTGACAGAGGAGGATGAACGTGGGCATATAAAGGAATCAGCTGTCCTCAACAAGAGAGAGTGGGGTTTTTTTTGTTTGTTTTGGAAGCCTCCTATTTGGCTTTAAAGCTGATGTGAATTTTGTACTTCATACACCTGGGTGTGTGCTGCTATAACAATTATACAACATCATTTTTCTTTCCCAAAATATTCAAGCAAAATTGATATTCTGTAAAGATGGCTATGAAGTGGTATGGCCTCATGAACCCCAGGGACCAGCACTGGCCTAAGTTATTATATAGGAAACATTTCAGGCCTATGGTTTCCTCTTCCAGGCTCCTTTTCCCTCTCCTTTACAAGAGTGGTTCCTAACACTGTGGGTAACAGGGAGTTCTCTGAGAATTTGAGCTATGGCTTCTCTCCCCAGAAAACACAAAGAAGCATGGGAACTCCACATTTTGCACTTATCTACAAGGAATACATAACAAAAACTATCTAACATCCACTTTAAAAACCCTGCCTCGGTCTATCTCCCTTGGGTCCCATGCCCCCCCAACACCACTGTGATACAGAGAAACTGTTACCCAAGAGGCTGGAATTGTTCCTCATGGGGAAGCAAAGGAGAGGGTTGGCGACACAGACATCAGGAGGGGACAGGATAAGGGCAGCTGAGGCTCATCTACATCCGTGAAGATTCTGAGCCAATGTGAAAGCCCACTAATGGGTCAGGAGGTTTAGACCCAGATGCTCACAACCCCACCTCCCTGGGAGTCTTCAAATTAAGATCATTTGCCCAGAATGGCTAAACCAGAGGGGCCCACCCAGTGGCCAGGGTCTACCCTGCTCTCCACCCTTCTCACCATGAACATCTCTCCCTTTCCTTTCTTCCCTTTGTTTGTTACCGCCTTCTTCCTCTCCCCTTTCCTGACAGTCCTCTCCACTTTCTCTTTTCTGCTCTCCTCTGGCTCTGCCTCGCTCTAGCAAATGGCATTACCAGATTCCACATAGGGACATGGGGTGCTTCTCAACCCTTGAGTTAGAGGCTGTGAACCTGAAGGCAGCAAGATGGATGAGGTGACCTCAGAAGGTGCTCTCCAAGAATCTGGCTCGCAAACCCCAGAAACCCGAGAACTCGTGGGACATCTATCACATTTTGGAGGATGGTCTGAGGAGCCACTGAGCCCTGGTGTTGCTCGATATCGCTGATTCCATGAAGTGTGGTGAGGTGCCTGGGCCCAGCACCTCCTCCGACGGGACTTTCTCCCTACCTTGTAGGATGGGGTCTCCGTGCCCGGGTTCTCAGCCTGCACGACAATGTAGGCATGTAAGAAGTTGGAGGCAATCATATCTGGGACAAACGGTGTGTTTTCTTCTTGGAAGATGATGGCCACAATGTCATTCCCAATGTGTCTCTTTCTCTGGAGCTAATCAAAAAGTGTTCCATTGTTATAAGCCAGTTAGGAACATCCTGAAAACAGAATAGGTCTATATAGGAAATTCCTCATTATTCTATCATTATACATAAACCCCGGAACGCTGAGACCTCTCTCTCCAAGGAGCTTTTTCTTTCAATCTCTAGAAGCCACTAAAAAGGAAAAAAATGAGGAAAATGCCTACGTTGTCAGGAAGAGGCTGGCAAGCTTCTTACTGAGCTCTACAGCACGTAGACGTAGCCCTGACTCAGGACTCGCGGAGACTAGTTAAAAAGTGAGGCCGGGTTTTGCCCTGGGAGAGCTTGTAATTGATCTGGGAGAGACACAAACACAGGTGGAGCCACCTGAGAACACTAACAAAGCCACCAGCCAGCAAATGCTAAATCAGCCGCTACCCACAAAGTGCCTGACACTATGGGGGCAGAGAAGAGGGCAAAATCAGAGGCCTGGTAGCAATCTGAGAGGGCTTCCTGGAAGAGGAGATTGGGAGAGAAGGGAGCACTTGATGGAAATGTGGATGAGCAGGAAGGAGGGGGCAGATCATCCTACACCAGAAGGGAGAAGAACCATGCTCAGAGAAATAGGGGCAACCTGGCTTGGTGGAGGTCATGGGAGAGAGAGAAATACAACCCTGATTCAGCATCCCAAGCTCTGCCAGGTGCTGTCACAGGTGATCTCAATCCCCAAGCACCTACTGTGTGCCAGGAACCATACTGGGCTGTTGCCACGCAAGATTTCAAATGTTAAGGCCCTCTTGTATACCAAATCCAGGCTAGGTGCTTACCTACACTTTGTTCCTTTATTAAACACCTACTGCACGCAAGCTCTGTTTCCCACTGAGTTTCTCACTTACTGAGCACCTGCTGTATACTAAGCCCTGTGCTGGGCACTTTTACAAATTGTCTCACTTAGGGCACACACATCATCCCATTTCTTAGGAAGAGAAATTAACATGTATTCAGTCCTTGCTGAGAGCCAAGCTCTGTGCACATCCCACTTAACAGGTGACACTGAGAACAAGCCAGGCAGAGAACAGCCCTCAGTCTTAGGCTGGGGCAGTGGGTGAGGGAGGCTGTGAGGGAACAGAGCTGAAGGTAAAACACTGAGAGAAAACCTACTTTGGGTACAAAAGGAATCCTACTCCTATTTGTTTCTGGAACATTCAGTAGTTATTTTAGAGCCAAACTGCAGTCTCCTTTGCCAATTTCCTTTTTTCCTAAGAAGCCAGGCACTATGTTTACAATATTACATCTGTGCTCCCTCCTGGGTTCCCTGCTCAGAAACAAATGGGTCCGAGTTTGGTGAAAAGCCTAGCTTCCTTCCTTATCTTCCTGGAGACTGAAATGGTACAAAGAGTGGGACGGGGCAAATGGGACCACAGCCAGGGACCAGCTGCTGGTTTCAGGGCTCAATGAGAAAAAAAAGCCAGGTCCTCCCCGGGGACATGCAGCTGTCAGGAGCAGCAAATGAGAGGGAAAGGAGGAATACACTGGAAGCAGAGGTCTCATCCAGGGTTCTCCAGTCAAGGAAAAGGCTGGATTCCTGCCCACAGCAGGTGTCCTAAGAGGTAAGGCTGTATGACTAGACAAGCTGGAGAGGGGTGCGGGGGTGTCACATGCAATAACCAGCTTGACGTCTCTGGGCCAGGAAGAGTGGCCTGGACAGAACAGTCATGAGGTAGGAAGCCTGTCACAAGCCAGGCATCGTACTGAGCCCCACAGTCAGAACCTTACGTGATCCCCACCACAGCCCTCTAATGTACGTGGTGTTATCCCCATTTTACAGATGAGGCAAATGAGGACACAAGATTACCAGCTTGCCCAGAGTCACATACCCCTCAGTGGCAGAGCTGGCTTCAAGCCGCCACCTGCAGACCCCATCATGTACTCTTTATCACCAGCCTACACGATCAGGGCACCTGGGCTTTGCTCACAGCTCTGCCCCTGATCACCTGGGAAACAGTCTTTTAACCACTGTTTCCCCATCAGTCACAGTGGGATAACCAGCAGCCCTGTCCCGCCTCCCCCACAGGCTGCTGACCTGCGGCCTTGGTGGAATAACACAGTAGTTCAGGTTTTGATAAGAGGAACAAAGTTGAACAGACGGGCTTCTTGATTATGAAAATGGGGAAGGCGGCCTCGGTTCTCCAGGGAGACCAGACCAGACGCAGGCTTTCACCTCACACGCCCCAGGCTCCCGAAGCCATCCTGAACCCGGTTACCTGCTGGGTGTCTCCCTCGGTAAACGGCAGCTTTGTGGAGACGTGAAACATGATCTCCCTGTCCCGGAATATCGTGTACACTGATTCCACCCCCGTCTGTCCATGGGTCACATCCAGGCCTCCTCGGAAACTGTCAGGGAAACGGGAAAGTGCCAGGGGAAGAGGGAGAAAGAGAGAGAAGGGAAGTGGGCAACTTGGTACAACCTTCCCTAAGGACATGGGGGCAGGAGAATGAGAGGATGTGGAAGAGTTGAGGGCAGAGAGACTGTGATGCTGGGAAAGCAGATAAGGCTCATCTTCTAAGCAGATGAGCCCTGGCTTCTAACCGTAAATTACTATTTAAAAGACAAAGGCAGAACCTCCATTCCAAGCCTTGGCTGTGTCCCCTCCACACCATGGGAAGAGAGGTCATCCGTCCATCCACAACCCCAGACAAATGCCGTCCCAGCTGCTAGTGCCCCCAAGGCTGGGCATAAGCCTTTGCTCTCTGCAAGGCTGTGTCCAGGTCCTCAGCCCAGAGCCAGGGCAGCCGTCCATCCTATTGGATGGTGCTGAGCCCCACAGGAGTATCCGGAGTCAGCGAGAAGAGGGGACAGATGCTTGACTTCTACCCAGCCAGCCCCAGATATGGAGACCCCACCACAGCAGCACCCAGCTGGGAGGTATCCAGGGAGGTCCCTTCTCTGGCTACCTCCTTGCAGGCAGGAAAAAAAAAATACTAAGGAACTGGGTGGGCTTCTCAGAGCTGCCCCTTCTTCCTTTATAGAAACATGGCTGCTAGCCGTGGCTCATCTTCTTCAGCAAGGAGAGTGGGATACATGTTCCTTTAAGAAAATGAAGTAAAACAGATCCTGAACATCAGGTCCCCCCAACCCCAAGCACTGTAATACAAGCCAGAAATGTGCTCAGCCCCACATGGCGGAAAACACATGTGGCCAGGAGTTAGGTGCATTCAGGTTCTAGACCAGCTTCTGCCACTAAGTCAGCACATGACCTTGGGCATATTACTTAATCTCTCCAGGCCTCAGTTTCCTTTCTCTTGAAAATAAAGGGATAGGATTACATGACCTCTGGGGTCCTTCCTGGTTTTAATATACTTCATTTCATCAGTTGCAAGATGGAACATTTTTTCCCATTTTAACCTCTCTGAAATCAGGATATATCTTATAAGGATGGCATCTCAGAGCCAATGGAAGGTGGTATAATAAGAACAATAACAATGACGACCAGTGCTTACTCTGTCTGCGTGGCACTGGCCTAAGTGCTCCACGTGCATTATCTATTTCAATTCTCCAGCAAGCTTCTGGGGTCAGTACTACCTTTATCTCCCTTTTTACAGACAAGGAAACTGAGGCTTGCAGAGGTTAAGTCACTTGTTCAAAGTCATAGAGCTAAGTAGTGGCAGAGATGGGATTTTGACCCATGTGTGACTGGCTCCAGACAGCAGTGATGACCTTGAAGGGGGAGGAAGAGGAGAAAAGAAAAAGGAGAAGGAAGAGGAGGAGAGAAGGGAGCAGAGGAAATAAGTGATAATCAAGCACCTACTCCATGCCAGACACAGAGCTAGTGCGTTCACACGTTAGGACATCCTGTTAATGCGGCTGCTGAGGTGGGAAATTCTGAGGGCTCAGCCGTGTGCCAGCCACAAAGCAGAGAACAGGCTGGCCAGGTCCGAAGGCCTTCCCCAAGTGTTGCCTTTGTCAAGGAACATCAAAGGCCAGAGCTTTCCAAGAAATAGCCCCAATATTCTTTCTGTCCGCTTAGAGAGCCATACACCATTGCATAGATTCCTGCCAGAGGGATTACGGTATTTGCACCAACTCTTAATTAACCATTCTTTTTGTGTCTTATCTAAAATGGGTCATTTCCCCCAAAACTACATAGGGTCCTCTTTCCGGAATGCCTAGCAGGTGAGTGACCTGCTCACCTGGAAGGGAAGGTGGATTCATTTTACTCTCAGTCTGAGCCAACTGTAATTAGGAAGGCAAATCTCAGGTGGAACGATTTCATCGTGCATCCTAAGGGCAAAAGTCAATGCCTTTCAGACCATCTGTCATTCAGGATTATCCCCTGTACCAGCGATTCCTTCGAGATGCAATCAATGAATGTTGATCATTTGCTGAAAAGTGATCCCATGTTCCTTGTGCGTGTTGTTAACTCTCACATGCCACCCCCTGAAACTCCGCAGTCAGCCCTCACCCTTCCTCTAGGGCCTCATCAATAGGGGCAGAGCCATCACTTGGCTAAAACCCACCCTTTGAAGTCCTGCAGCGTGATGGTGTCTCCCAGCAGATCTAAGAACTCCTTGAAAGCTGGGCTCTCCTCACTGTTCCCAAACAGCTCTTCCTCCAGGGTCTGAAAGAGAAACAGGATCAGGAACAGGAGTTCAGAAAAATAAGCCTTCTCGTTGCTGCCAAGAGAAGGAATGTGATTGTCCAGATACCTGGTCCCTTTCTTCCTTTCCCCATCCCCCTCATTTGCCATCCAGTGGCTCTGTCATCCACGGGAGGAAGGACTAATAGAGGCTCACTCAACAGAGCTGGATTTTGGGGGCTGGTTAAGGAGGACTTTCTATTTGAACAAGAGCTGCTGCTCAGTTTAAAAACAAAAACAAAAGGCAAAGCTGAAGCAAAGAATTCTTAGACTTGATACCGAAAACCAATCCAAAAATGAAAAATTAATAGTTGGACTTCTGACTTTAAAGGACTAGTATCTAAAATACATAAAGAACTCTGAAAACGCAACAGTAATCAAAACCACAATGAGGGACTTCCCTGGCAATCCAGTGGTTAGGACTCCACGCTTCCAATGCAGGGGACACGGGTTTGATCCCTGGTTGGGGAACTAAGATACCGTGTGCCACGAGGTGCAGCCAAAAACAAACAAACAGACAAAAAAAAACACACACAATGAGATACCACTCACACCATAATCAAAAAGAAAGACAATAAGACGTGTCAGTGAGGATGTGGAAAAATCAAAACCCACGTACGTTGCTGGTGGGAATGTAAAATGGTGCCATCTCTTTGGAAAATAACCTGGCAGTTCTTCAAAAAACTAAGCATAGAGTTACCATATGATCCAGCAATTCCACTCCTAAGAATATACTCAAGAGAAATGAAAACAAAAGTCCATACAAAAAAACTTGTACACGAATATTAGTAACAGCATTATTCATAAGAGCCCCAAAGTAGAAACAATCAAAATGTCTATTAACTAACAAATGGATAAACAAAATGTGATATATCCATACAATGGAATATAATTCATCCATAAAAAAGAATAAAGTTCTGATTCATTGCACAACATGAATGAACATTGAAAACATTATGCTAAGTAAAAGAACTAGACATTGAAGGCCACATAATATGATTCCATTTATATGAAATGTCCAGAACAGGCAAATCCATAGAGACAGAAATAGATTTGTGGCTGACAGGAGTTACAGAGTATGAGGATGATGGGAGTGACTGCTCATGGGAATGGAGTTTCTTTTAGGGGTGGTGAAAATTTTCTGAAGTTAGTGGTGATAGTTGCACAACTCTGTGAACATACTACAAACCACTAAATTGTACACTTTATTGAGATATAAATCACATGCAATTGTGAATTGTATGGTAGGTCAGTTATACCTCAATAAAGCTGTTATTTAAAAATTTTAAATTCAACAGTAAAAAAAAATCCAATTAGAAAATGGTCAAAAGACATGAACAGTCATTTCACTCAAGAGGATATACAAATGGCAAATAGGATGTTCAATTAGAAAAGATGTTCAATGTCATTAGCTGTTAGAGAAATGCAAATTAAAACCATGAGATCTCATTACACATCTATCAGAATAGCTAAAATGAAAAATAGTAACCACACCAAATGGTGGCAAGGATGTAGAGAAAATGGATCACTCACACATTGCTGGTAGGAATGTAAAATGGAACAACCACGCTAGAAAACAGCTTGGCAGTTTCTTACAAAACTAAACATATAATCACCATACAACCAGGCAATGGTACTCCTAAATATTTATCCCAGAGAAATGAAAACTTCTGCTCACATAAAAAACCTGTATATAAATGTTCACAGTGGCTTTATTCATAACAGCCCCAAACTGGAGACAATCCAGATGTCTATCCCTCAATAGGTGAATGGTTACACAGACTGTGGTACATCTAGATATACCATGGAACACTACTCAGCAATGAAAAGGAACGAACCATTGATACACTCAGAAACTTGGATGAATCTCACTGAGTGGAGAAAAGCCAATCCCCAAAGGTTATATATTGTATGATTCCTTTTATACAACATTTTTGAAATGACAAAGTTCTAGAAATTGGAGAACAGATCAGCGGTTGCCAGGGGTTAGGGACTGGAGCCGGGGAAGGGAGTGTGGAGGCAGGAGGGAGGTTAGCATGGTTATAAAAGCATGAGCCACACCAGGATCCTAGTGTTGGTGGAACTCTTCTGTATCTTGACTGTGGAACCTACATGTGTGATAAAATTATATACGATGACTAACAAATGGATAAACAAAATGTGATATATCCATACAATGGAATATAATTCACAGACACGCCACAAATGAGTATGTGTAAAATTGGGGAAATCTGAATAAGATCTGTGGATTTTATCACCATCAGTATCCCAACTGTGATACTGTGTTATCATTTTATAAGACATTACCTTTGGGGGAAACTGCATAAAGGGTACACAAGATCTCTCTGTATTATTTCTTATTAATACAACAGCATGTAAATTTACAAATATCAAAAAATTAAAAGTTTCACCATTTTTTTAAAAATAGAAAGCAAAGCTGAAAACAGTAGCAAGCTCTGCAATCGTGACAGGCTTAAAACACTGAGTGGCCCTGCCTGATCAAAAGGTTCTGCCCACAGTGGCAGGCTCTGCAAACAGCTGAAGGCTCTGCAAACACCCATAGATGGCAATGAACAGCTGAAGATGACACAAAGACACTCCAGTCTGTGCAATCCCTTTAAGGAGGAAGCCTCCAACAGGTGATTCTTTAACATCTCCTTAATGCCTGCTTTATAAGAAAAAAGAACCGACCTCAGGTTCTAAGCCTTCAATAAGAAACAGAATCTAGCTAGATTTCAATAACTTTATCTTGTTTTTTTACAGTATTTCTTTTTAGAATTACCTTCATTTCATGCAAGTGATACTAATTTCCCAGTAAGAGTAGTGATATAAAATATCCTTTAAAAATTGAATTTAAGGTGAAAGAAAACTTTAAAGAAAAGTAAGTAGTTAGTGGTATAGGTGCAATAAAAAAATGTAAGGGTAGAATGACACGATCTTGGATGTGGTTTGTGAACGTCTAAAATTTGGAAAACACTGCTTTCTAGCAGGGGTCAGCAAACTATGGCCTGGGGGCCAAGTTGGGCCCACTGCTTATTTTTATAAATAAAGTTTTATTGGAACGTGGCCAGGCCAATTCATTTAGTATTGTCTATGGCTGCTTTTGAACTTCAAAGGCAGGGTTGAATAGTTGCAACACAAACAGTATGGCCCGTGAAGTCTAAAATATTTACTATCTGGCCCTTTACAGAAAAGGTTTCCCGATGCCTGATCTGTCACATGCCACGAAGGCATCCCAACTCTAGTCCAGCATGCTGTATGCCCCAGGTCATGAAGCTAGGGTTTGGCAGAATAGTTGCTTCCAAGCAACACACATCTTCTCCTGAGAAAACAATCCAGCTTATGCTCTGGGGTGTGCACCTCTCTCTAGGATTTACACCCAGCCTGGTATTACTGTCTTTATTTTTATACTGGCCTTGAACTTGACCATGGACTCAGGAGAGATGTTCTTAGTCATTACTGTATCCTCCACAGGCTTAGCAAAGTGTCTGACAAACAGAGAGTTAGATGGGGCTTATTTATATCCTAAGACCAGCATAGGGCTTTCATGCAACAAATGTTCATATTAATCCCCCCAATGTAGGTTTGCAAAACAACAATCCAAATATTTTAAGAAAAGACTTTTATCTGCCTGGGCGACCCCACCTTGCCTCAGCGGTGTCAGGTACATAAACAACATACAGACTCCTTCAGCCTCCTTCTCAGAGGTGGATGGTTAATGTTCAGTAATTATAACTCTGCTGGAATATTGGACTGTAATCACCTTATGAGATCTGCTTTGGTAAATTTCACAAGCAAAGAGCTTTAATTAGTGGGACTGTATTATCAGAGCTGTACAAAATAAAAATGCAGTATGTGAAAATAATTATAGTGCCTACTTGAATAATTCCCTTAAATTATAAGATTTATCTGTGTTGGTCTTTCAGCTCCACAAGCCTTCATTAATTAGAGTGTTTTTAAGCCAACACATGCCTCTTGTGGTCTAATATCTTCAGACAAGGTAGTCAGCTATCATCCAGTTGAGAAAGACACTGTCACGCAAAAAAGATGACACAGATAATATTGAAAGATATTATCAACCTACCACTCACAGGGTCAAAACTTTTATTCATTCATTCATTCATTCACATAACAAAAAATTGAGTGTATTTATATAAACACCCCATGCTAGGCTCTTGGATGATACAAAGATGAAATAGGTGTGGAACCTTCTTCCATACAACCCAGATGAGGAAATACTGGTGTGTTCAGCAGACCACTTCTCAGGATGCTAATAAAAGTTCATGGTAGGAGGATAGGAAGTTTGTGGTCAAATACGTATGGGAAACACAGTTCAACAAAGTTATAAAGAGTTCTCTACTCTGGGGGTTCTTAGAACCTTTAAAGTTGTTCCCACACAACTGACCACACCCACCCCCCTGGAACTCATCTGTTCACAGAGTACCTCACTGGACTAGTGTCTCACGGAACGCACTTTGAGAAACACCATTCTGGTCAACTGACGCCAAAGCAGCACGTAAGCGCTACAAGAGATAGAGGAGGACAAGCGCTGTGTACCGGTAACATTTTTAACAACCTGCTCTCCAAAGACAAGAAACAGAAGCCCTGGTGTTTGCCCATTTCCATGGTGTGAATACTTCCATCGTGGCTGATTTCAAGCTACCAGCGTGACATCAGTGAACACAGAGCTGGGCAGAGAGCATACAGCTGATGCCAGGACACTACTCAAGTCTGGGGAGCAAAAGCTAATTCCCAGCCAGGAGAGTGGTGGGCAAGGAGAAAGCAGCCTGTGCTCATCCATTCCCTCCACCCCATCTGACTTTTCTTGTGACGAACAGCTCGTTGTTAAATATAAGCGGAGGGAGCCAGGAAGGATTAGAATTCACTGCGTGAAAAGCTACATTACCATTTAAGGGATCTGCAGGCCTTTTTGAGAGCAGCAGCCCACCTTGAAGATTCTACCACCTGCAGTCTAATTCATATATGAAATGTGGTCACTGTGTTCAGAGTATTTAAGAACCTAATGCAGGGCTCCTGTGCTTGGGGGATGGGAAAACAAAAGTCCCCAGGGAGAACCCACAGGATCTAGTGACCGGTATGGATTCGTGATGCTTACCTGCCTGGCTTTTTGATAAATGACCCCAAATTTGAATGTGTTGTTGACGTCATGCTCATCGTAGGACACGATCATTTGGGAGGCCTGGAAAATGTGGGAAGAAGAAATCAGATTATTAACTTGGACGCAAAATGAGGAGGCAAGCGGAAGGGGAAGCACCCATTTTGCTGGAGAACATGCCCCCCTGATATGAAACATCCACACATGGAGGAAGAGAAAGGGTGAAGTCCAAAGTACACGGTCAACATGCAACTCCAAAGGTCTCAGCTGTTCCCAGCCCCTGGACTTCCCCCAGTGGTGACCAAACCTCTGGATCACCCATTCCATTTCCCTCCAGATATGCCAGTCAAGGCCTGGACACACAGGCAGTCCAGCAGGACACGGGCAACAAGATCAGAGTTGGACCAGCTTGTTAGGAAAGACAAGACTTGGGGACTATTGGGATGGTCTCTGCAATAAAAAGGAGGGATTCGACCACACGTTTTGCTACAGGAAGAACAAACCAGGCATGACTTGTTGGCCAGAGTATGTGGCCCATGTCAGGTTGTCACCCCCAACATATCTCTGTGTGGCTCTCAGCTGCCTAAGGAAATGGACACTTCTCAACTCCCCCTGGAAGAACAGCGCTGCCCGACACCAAAGGGCGCCCCCCACTCCCGCCTGGGATGAGTCAAAGGCTTGGAGCAGTTGCCCTGCCCGGGAAGAGGCATCCGGTCATGGACACCTTCCAAGGAACATTCTAAACTCTGTGAATTGTAAAAACACACACACATCTCAGCCAGATTAACATCCCAGCCGGACGAAGCAGTCCTTCCAATCTAGAAAACATGAAAATACAGCTGCTCTCCCATTATTACCAGAGCCGGAGGCTTTCCAAGCTATAGAGAAAACTATGCAAAAATGAGAGTCATCGGGTTCTCTCAGTGGCTGTGATTTGACAACAAAAATTGCCAAACTTGTAGTTAAGTTAGGGCTTTATGATGGGGTTCTGATGTTGGGTTAAACCTCACTAATTCAGCTTTAATGATAAAGGGGAGGGCAGTCTGAATGATAGAAAATATTCCATGGAGCACAGCATCTTACTGGGAAGCGCCTACAGATGCTCGGGGGGTTAAAAGAGGTGTCTGAGAGGAGGGCTCTGGCACATCCTCTGTGCAGGAGAGGACCCTGCCATCAGCTCAGCCCCCGCACGGGGACGACTAGTGTGTCAAGCCCAATTGTGAAGATATGAGGCTTCATCCCAGGGGGTTCTGCGTATCCCAGCCGGGACAGGACCCCTCTTCCCTCATCAAACGTCTCACCTCCTGGCTCCTGGCTGTCAGAACTGGGACTCGGAATGGACCGAATCAGCGCCAGCCCGCCCCAGCGAGCCCCAGCCCGCCCCAGCGAGCCCCAGCCCGCCCCAGCGAGCCCCAGCCGGCCCACGGTGGATGTCCGGAAGCACTGCCCTGCTTCCACGGCCTCTCCCCAGGCCCTGCGGGCTCGCAAAGCAGCAGCCAGTGCCCTGGGTCTCTTCCTATGGCCTATTTAAAGCAATTCACTGTCCGTGGGTGATTAAGTCCTCTCACAGCATAATTGCTCTTGAGCGGGCTTGGGAGTTTGTTTCGTTATTATCGCTCCTCTCCCCACCCACACCCCGACATTAGAACTGGGGTCAAGATCAGGCCAAGCCTAAGGAAACTGTTAACAGAGAACCAGCCAAGTTTATTAACTAGGGGCCGGCCGAGGCTTGTAAGGCCTCAGACCTGTAGTAACGTTGGCAACAGGGAGCCGAGGTCTGGCCTTTTCTTTCTTAGTGGGGTTCTGCCTTCTGCCCCCCTCGCCCCCTTCCTGATGGCTGACCAGGTCTGCAGCAGCCCCCCCAGCTAGAGGTAGAATCCCCAGCTCAGCACTGGCCTCAGGCAGGTACGACCAGACTGAGAAGCTGCAACATTGCTACCTGTCTGCCACCTCCACACAGCTGGGGACCAACTCTAGCGGGCTGGGGACCCAGGCATGGCTGAGGACAGGTTTCCAGCAGATCAGTTTGGGAAGGGGTGGGCAGGGAGAGGGGGGGACATGGAGGTTTATCACGGAGACCCCGCGAAACCCCCCAAGATGCAGATAACTTCCCACAGAGCCACAGGCGTGCAAATCCGTGCCAAATGGCAGAGCCCTGAGCAAGGGGAGGGGGGGAGGGTCCTCACCTTGGGGTACAGGACAGGGTTGAATTTCAGCCCCACTGCGTCGTCACAGAAAGCCTAAGCAGGGAGAGAGAAACACACACCTCAGGGGCCACGTCCATGGAGGGCACCTGCGCTCCTCTGACCACAAAGAAAAAGAGCATGAGGCCAAGACCTGCGGGGGTCAGGGGGCCTGGGGTCAGATCAACAAGCCCGGTCATCCCTCAACCCAACTGTCCTCTGCTGTGAAGTCTCCCCAGCTGCCCCCTCCCCTCCCTCCTCCTCTATTCTCCAGCCCTGTCTCTCCATTTCTCTTGTCTCCTGAACTAGCTGTGAACTTGGGGGCAGAGACCACGGATTATCCTGTTCCCTGATCAGCCTCAGCAGCGAGGATGAGATGGGCAAGGTGTAGAGGAAAGGGGGGCAACCGCCAACCGCTCCCCCCAACTGCATCCATGCAGTCAAGGGCCCAAGAGGACAATGGCCTTCCCCTCCCCAAGGGCAGAGCCCACCCAGGAAGAGCCTCCGCCCCCACCCCAGAGGCCAGACCTGGCCTACAAGAGGAAGCCACCTCCTCTCAGTGTCAGCTTTTACCTTTGCAATCTGAGGGACGCTGGGCAACTTGCTCAGTCCGGCCAAGGGGATCCGCTCATGTACTGTCTTCACTTTGGACCTGCACACGTGAATGAGGATGAGAAAGGGGTGTCCACAGAAATGGAGTCAATGAGGAAGGTGGCTGAGGTCACGCCAGGCCACAAGGCAGGTACCTGCTTCATGTCACCCTGGGTCAGACCTGCCTCATTCCGCCCAACCCTGGCATTGGATACTGCACTCAAATTGGAAAATGGAATCCTACTTAGGGACCCCATGGGAAATGGATACTCAAAGAACCTGCCTGGTACAGCTGACTGCAACTGAAATACGGGAAATGTAAATAGCTACCTTCAAGTTCCACATTACTTTTTTGTTTCTTTGTGGGTTTTTTGTGTTCTCCAGAAGAACTGGGCAGAGCTTCTGGACATATTTGGGTCTGACATGCAATTAAACCTTTATGAAAAGGAAAACTAATATTTGAAAATCTGGATTTACGTAAAATATAAATGGGATGAAAGTTGCTTTATAAAGGGATTCACCATAAGGCTAAATTTAGCCTGTTCCCCTGATCCATTCAGCACATTTTGAAAGTGTTGAATTCTACCGAATGCTTTTCTGCATCTGCTGAGATAATCATATGGTTTTTAATCTGTTAACCTGGTGGATTACATTTCTGTTGAGCTATATTTTCAATCCACGGGTAAAACTCCTCTTGCTTATGATGTATTATTTTTTTCATATCCTGCTGAATTTATTGATATTTTATTTAGAGTTTCATATCTATGTTCAATAGCAACACTGGCCTATTTTATTTTCTTGTACTTCCCTTGTCAGGTTTTGATATCAAGGTGTTACTCCAGCCTCGTAAAATGGCTGGTGAGCATCTCATCCTTTGAAATAGTTTGTATACCATAGGAATTTTCTGTCCCTTAAAGGTTTGCTAAAATTTGTGTGAGATTTCACAGACAAATCTCTGGGCCTGCTGTTCTTCTTTGGGAGGATACCTGTGGCTATCAATTCAGTTCTTTTTGTTTTTTTTTGGCTGCTTTGGGTCTTCGTTGCTGCGCAGTCTTTCTCTAGCTGTGGCGAGCAGGGGGCGGGGGGGCACCCTTTGTTGCAGTGCACGGGCTTCTCATTGCGGTGGCTTCACTTGTTGCAGAGCACAGGCTCTAGGTGCGTGGGCTCAGTAGTTGTGGCGCACGGGCTTAGTTGCTCCGCGGCATGTGGGATCTTCCTGGACCAGGGCTCGAACCCGTGTGCCCTGCATTGGCAGGTGGATTCTTAACCATTGCACCACCAGGGAAGTGCCCCAATTCAGTTCTTTAATGGTGAATGTTTAGGTTTTCTACTCCTTATTGAGTCACTTCTGGTAATTTGTTTTTTTTCTATAAAATTATCCATCAAATGCATTGATATAAAATTGTTTTTGGTATTCTCTTAAGACTTCATTTCTATTTGTAGTCCTGTCCCTTCCTTCATTGTGGAAATAGTATCTGTTTGCATCTTTTCTCTGTTTTCCTTAGTCAGCCCCTGCTGGGGGTTTAGTTTATTAATCTTTTCAAAGAGATAGCTTTTGGTTTTGTCTATTATCTCTATTCTTTTTTTATTTTTGCTTTCTACTTCACTAGCTTATTCTTGCCTTTTTTATTTCTTTCCTTCTATTTTCTTTGGGTTTTGTTTTTCTACTATTCTTTTTCTAACATCCTGACCTGCATGCTTACACATTGAATCTTTCTTCTTTTTTACAAATGCATTTAAAACTATACATCTCTCCCTAAGTACCACTTTAACTGCATCCCACACATTGGTAGGTAGTATTTTCATTGTCACTTAGTTCTAAATATTTTGTCAGTTTTTTGCGATTTCCCCTTCAGCACCTGAGTTATTTTAAAGGGTTTTCTTTATTTTTTTAACTTTCCAAATATATGAGTTTTATCTTTCAGTATTTTCATTGTTGATTTCTAGTTTAATTTTTGCATATTCAGGAAACATACCCTACATGATATTAATTATTTGAAATTTGCTGACTTGATACATGGACTTTTTTTTCATGTTCCATCTGAGCTTGAAAAAGAATGTATTTTTTTCTCTTCTGTTGAGTTCAAGAATGTATGTTACAAGATCAAATTTGTTAACTGTGTTGTTCAAATCTTCTATAGCCTCACAATTTTTTGTCTACTTGGTCCATTGGCATCTGAGAGATGTTACTGAAATCTCCCACTATGAGGATTTGTCTGCTTCTTACATTCCTACCAGTTTTTGCCTTTTTAAATTCAAGACTATGTTACTAAATACAAGTTCATGACTGTTAGATCTTCCAGGTGGACTGTTCTTTTGATCATCATGTAGGCTGAGGCCTCTGAGGGGTCCAGTAAAGGGCATCCTTCTCTGCCCAAGTTATGAACAAATACAGAAAAAAAGAAATTAAAAGTAATTCGGGAATTAAAATAACTCCTTTGGCACTGATAAAGGTGAAGAGGAAGCACATGAGCTTACTGTGAAGGTGCAGTGGGTCTTCTGACCACACCCCAGAGTTACCCACACCCACAGGCAGTGCTGGGCAGGGGCAAGCCTCCTCCCGTGGGGTCTGCTCAGGTGGGACTTACAGTACAGAGAGCAGGGGGAATGCCCTGAGGGCAGCCAAGAGGGAAAGGGAAAAGAACACAGCTGTACACATCAAGTTCTTACTCCCAAATTTAGCCTTGTATCAAGAGGGTGAAGAGAGCCAGGGGTGCCACACAGAGCAAGAAAATCAGGAGTAGGGAAGGATTCCCAAGTTACAAAGGAGTGTTCCTTTTATCCCTACTAATACTTTTTCCCTAAAACTCTATTTTGTCTGATATTACTATTGCTCACCAGCCTTCTTGGTTAGTATTTCTCCAGCATATCTTTTTTTATTTCTTTATTTTAAATCTTTCCATGTCGTTTTTCTGTAGACATGTCTCTTATTAAGTAGAGTATAGCTGCATTTTTAGTCCAATCTGATAGCCTGATATTTTCATAGGCTAATTTATACTTGTGATTGCTAATGTATTTAGAATTATTTTTTATCATTTTGTGTTTTTAATAACCCTGTGTTTTCTTTCCTTTTTCTCCTTTCCTGACTTCAGTATGATAAAGATTTTTTAATTCTCTTTATATCCCTCTGCTAGTTTAGAGCTATATATTGTATTCCTGTAACTTCCAATACACATATTTATATTTTTCCAACAAACTCTAAACACTTGCTATCTCTCTCCTGAGGAAGGAGGGGACACAATAGCTACTGAACTCTTCCCTCCCACTGTCCTTCCTACATTTGTTTATAAATTTAGTTCAAGAATCCTTTTTTTAAAAAAAAAATACTTCCTTTTTCCAGTCAGTAATTAAACTTATAAACATAGTTTACCTATTTCCTCTCACTTTTTAGTTGCATCTTTCCTTTTGGTTTCTCTTTTCTTCTAGCTGAAGTACATCCTTTAGTAATTCTTTCAGGGAGAGTCTGTAAGTGATATATTCCCTTCATTTTTTTTAAATGTCTGAAACAGCTGTCTACCACCACTTTAAAGATATTGTCCCACTGTCCCATGGCTGATAAGAAGTCTGCTCTCAGCCTAGCTGTCATTCACAAATAATCTGTCTTTATCCTTAAGTATCTTTAATATTTCCTATTTATCTTTGAAATTCTAAGGAAATCTGTTCCTTACAAGTTTCAAATAACTACCTGCAAACCATCTAGATATAGAAACTTTTTTTTTTTTTTAGATCTAGAAACTTTTGGAGAGATCATTCTTTGAGAACTTTTTCAATTTATTCCATTATTATTACTGAGCCGGTCAGGTTTTTCACCTCATGTTAAATTTAGTAATGTATACTTTCCCAGAAAGGCATCTGCTTCAAATAAAATTTTCAATATAATAGCATTGGTTGAACATAATGTCTATTAACATCTATTGTTAAATTGTTTGATCTTCTTTACGTCTGTGGTTATATGCCTTCTTAATGCCTAATTTTGTGTATTTTTATTTTCTCTTTTTATCTGTATTTGACTAGCTGAATAGTTACCTATTTTGTTGTTATTTTGTTCCCTCAACAGAAGTTTATCTTTTTCTAGGCTATAAATAAATCTGTAGTTTAGATTTACTTATCAAATCTCATGAGGTTTTTTTATTTCTAATTTATTTGTTTCAGCTTTAATCTTTGTTAACTCCTTCCTCTTACTTTAAGTAATAATATTGATAATAATAGCAGCTACCATTCTTGAGTAGCTACAATGTATCAGGTTCTGACACATAATATGCATTCAGTAATTTTAAGGTGGATACTACCATCACCATTTCACAGGTAAACAAACTGAGGCACAGAGAGGTTACTAACAACAACTTACAAATATGATTCTTTCTTTTTGAATAAGGAACTTTTTAAGGCAATTAATTTTCTTCTAAGTATAGCTTTGGACACAACCCATAAGCTTTTAGATGTAATATTTTAAATGTCATTATTTTATAAATATTCTATAACTTCAGCTTTGATTTCCTCTTTGGCCCAACAGCTATTTAGGAAAGTGTTGAGATAGCCTACTTCTAAGTGGTTAAGTGAGTTTTTTAAACATTACTGTTATTAATTTGTAGTTTTACTGTCAAATTGTAAGCAAATATATCCAGCAAGGTGTCTGATTTTTTTTTTTTTAATTTTATTTATTTATTTATTTATGGCTGTGTTAGGTCTTCGTTTCTGTGCGAGGGCTTTCTCTAGTTGCGGCAAGTGGGGACCACTCTTCATCGCGGTGCGCGGGCCTCTCACTATCGCGGCCTCTCTGGTTGCGGAGCACAGGCTCCAGATGCGCAGGCTCAGTAATTGTGGCTCACGGGCCTAGTTGCTCCGCGGCATGTGGGATCTTCCCAGACCAGGGCTCGAACCCGTGTCCCCCGCATTGGCAGGCAGATTCTCAACCACTGCGGCACCAGGGAAGCCCAAAGTGTCTGATTTTTAAAATTTATTTAGATTTACTCTGTGGCTCAAAACTCTGGTTCCTAAATCTACTGCTATCAAGAATGATCTGTAAGATTTTTAAAAATAGAAATTTGGGCTAACAATTCTTTTTTTAAAAATAGGAGCAAAGCTTATGAACAGACAGTTCACAGAAAATAAATACATGTGATCCTTAAATACATGAAGACATGCCCAAGATAATTCAATAAAATTATTATGAATTTAAACTATACTAAAATACCATTTTCAACTATCAGATTGGCAAAAATCCAAGTTCAAATTTATACAGCTCCTACTGAAGGCAATTTGGCAAATCTATTAAAATACATGTGCATTTATGTTTTGATCCAGCTATTTTACTTCTGAGAAATTATTTTAGTCCATACAAATTAACATTTGTACAAGGTTATTCATTGCAGCATTATTTGTGATACTGAAAGACTGACAATGGCCATTAATAGGGGATCTATTAAATAAATTATTTCACATTCAGGTAATAGAATACTATGCAGCAGTGAAAGGAATTAAGAAACTCTTTATGTACTAATATGGAAAGAACTCTAGATATATTGTTAAGAGATGCAAGTTACAGAACACTAGGTTCTACAGAATGCTAGGGAAATGAGGAAATGGGAAGATATATAGTTATTCATGTCTTTATATATCTTACATATTTATATTCAAATATATATGTATGTATGTTATATATGTATATATATAACATATATATGTGTATATATGTTACACATATATGTTATATATAATTGTTATATATGTATAACAATTTGTTATTTTTTTAAATGGTTGGAGCCTAGAAGTCTAGGTTTTGTTTTAAAGCCCTATCTACCTTATGATCAATTTGTGTAAATATTCCATAGACACTTGAAAAGAAGCAGAAATCTCCATGAGAGGACCAAAGTTTGATAGCCAAGTATAGGTAAAGATACATATAAAGATACATATATACAATTGACATAAATAATATTAATGAGATTATCCATACCCTCTCATTCCCTACCCTAGTCGATGTCAAGTGGTAAGAAGTATGTTAAAATCTACCGCTACAATTGTATTCTGCCAATTTCTCCATATTTTAATCACTATATATATATGTGTATATATATATATATATATACACATATATTATGTTAAAATATATACTATTAACAACAAAAAGGTTCATAAGATATCTTCGCTGTGGATTTTATCTTTCACAAATAGACAACAGCCCTCTTTGTCACACTGATTGTTTTGCCTTTAATTCTGTTTTTCCATATTAATATTGCCCACTCTGCTTTCTTTTCAGATTTGATTGTTATAACTTTTTCTCAACACTTTTCTTTTTAAATATACAGTTACTTTCTTTAATAAAATTAATTTATTGATTTTTTTTGCCCTTTGGAGAGATGACCCAAACTGAGAATCTTTTCTGTGTAATAGTGGAATTTAACTAATTTATATTTATTATACATCATCTATGTACTCAGACTTATTTCCATTATCATATTTATTTATTTATGATTCCTCTATTTTCTCTCTTTTTCTATATGGGTATGTTTTCTTTGTCATCCTTTCTTATTTGAAATGTTTTCATTCTACCAGTGATTTTATATCCATGGAATATTAAATTTTCATCAGAATATGTCCAGCTATTAGTTTCCTTTCATTGATTTTGTCTGACATTTGGTGAGTCATTTTGATCTGCAGATTTAAATTTTCAATCAGCTTAAGAACATCCATTATCCACATGTTTAACTCCTATTCACTATCCTCCACATTCATTATAATTTTGCTTATCATTTTACAGTTGTTGTGTTTACCTTTGAATTATGTGAGAGCTTCTTAAGCTTATTCTCAATATTACTAACTGGGTTTTCCACAAAGTAGATTCTGCTCTCTACTGTTTGTAATATCATTTAGAATTCTACTTGGCCATTTTTAGTTTTTTTATATTATTTCCTTAATTTAACCAGCACCTTCTTCATATCATTCTATTGCCTTATTTAATCTTTTGTCTTTAAAACAGTTTATTTTTTTCTAGAAGTCTGCTGAAAACACAAAGTTAATAGATATCTAAATTTTACTTGGCTTTCTATGACAAATTCTTTTCAAAGCTTGGTTATTCCCCTACCTTCTAAATGCTAGGTTATACTTTTTTAGATGCAGAATCTTTTCTTTCACCAAACTATGAGGGGTTTTTTTTCCCCTCTCCTTCTTTTTATATCCAAACTTGAAAAAGGAGACATCTACTCAGTCTTGTTATTTATCTCCAAACTGTGAGTAGATTCTCCTTGGCAACTCTCATGGCACACACAGATGCTGTTAGAATACTCTCCTCAGATTTTAGGCTAGAGAGCTGGTTGTTATAAGACATCAATTAAATAATCCAGAAGCCTACAGGGAATGAGGAAGAAGCTGGGACAGGAGTCACTGCCAGCAGAGGAATTTCATCTCTGCATAATTTCTTCTTTGTGCCTGGTAAAGTTACTAGGCTGTGGGACCAATTTTTTTATGTCTGGTTTTCAATTTGGCCATTACTCTGGGTACACGATGTGATTATCCAACTTCCTAGCTGGTGAATGGCTTCTCTCTGCCACCCCACTCGCTGGATTTCTGTTTGGGAGAGCCACATTTGAGCTTGGGCTCCCCAGGGCACTGATTTCAAATGCTACTGACCCCAAACAACAAAAGTGGTTCCATGTAGAAAGACCCCTGACTGTTCCAGGGCTCACCCTTACTTCTAAACAGCACAGAATTGTCCCCAAATCTCCAATTTCATATATTCCCACACTACATTGCTTTCTAAGGAAGAAGCAATGGGGTTCAACTCTCAATATCACCTACATTACAGTCCTAACTACCCCACAGATTACAAACAAACAAAACAAAATCATCAAAGTATGCTGTGTGCTGGGCATCTTTCTCTCATTTTTAGTCCAGGTGCAGCATTTCAGATAGGCTATATACCAGAAAAAGAGGGTTAGATCTTTGTGTTCAATTATCTTCTTACTCAGAAATTCTACCCAACCTGGGTCTGATTTTTATTAAGAAAGGAAGTAATTTTCTTTACAGAGGTTCACCTAGCT
The DNA here is from genome assembly GCF_965194805.1 of Balaenoptera borealis. Lineage (NCBI taxonomy): Eukaryota > Metazoa > Chordata > Mammalia > Artiodactyla > Balaenopteridae > Balaenoptera > Balaenoptera borealis. The sequence goes on along the minus strand of NC_138879.1, from coordinate 49,128,363 downwards.
CAAAATCCTATTAGGAGATGCGGATCCAGGTATTACTCCCTCAGAAAATTGGCTCTAGCGATTTAATGGACTCTTCTCTTCCTTGCCTTGCAAACATCATTTCTAGCCAGGTGAACCTCAGCAAAGAAAACTGCTTCCTTTCTTAATAAACACCTGGTCTCCCTGCCTGGCAACTCAGACATAGCCCCAAGATTCCAGCCAGGTCCGTTTCCCCAGCACACCCAGAGCAGACTGGTCAGACTGGTATTTCTGGGTCCTGGCCACTAGAGGCGTGGCCTCTAACAGTGCAGAAGCCCCACCTGAGAATGATCCGAAGGTACTCAATACCATCCGCCTCCTCACACTTGATGGACAGGAGCAAGTTCCCCAAACTGCTGCCGGTACAGTAGAAGTTTAAATGATCCTAGAGATGGAAATCAGGTGTTAGCGGGGAGGAGGGGACCCTCCAGACAGGTTCCCCCCCAAATCACCTCCTTCACCAGGAGTCAGAAGCCCCATAGCAATGCGGAAGAGAAGGGTGCTACTGCTGTGGCTGCTATTGGTGATGATGGGGGGAGGGTGGAGGAGGGGAAGAAGGAGAAGGGTCACAGTAAGAGGCCCAACTGAGTCCCAGGATGTGCCAGGCACTGGGCCGAGGGCCTAATCGCCCTCATCTCCTTTAATCCTGACTACAACTTTATGCAGGAGAAAACATCACCTCCATTTCACAGATGGGTAAACCAAGTTCAGAGTTGTTAACTGTCCAGGGTCGCACAACTAATAGTGAAAGATCCAGGGTTCAGACCCACACCTGTCTTGACCAAAGCCCAAGTTCTTCACCACAAGATATCGCGTCCACTTCCTTGCTTCCAGGGGCAACGCTTGCCAATTCAGAATATTTGTGGGAATAAAGCTAGGAGGACCACTGGCACCTCCACCCAAGGGGAGCCAGGAGGTCCTCTGGACAGTGGGTCTCTTCCTGGCCCAGGGAGCCCATACCAGACAGGCCATATCAGGATGCGACCCTCGAATCTGCACTTTAACACCTTCCCCAGGGGGTTCTGATGCAGCTCCTAAGACTGCAAAGCTGCCTTAGGCCAGAGATTTCCGGAATCTGCCTTCAGGACTTCCAGAACCTGGCAAGTCTAATGGGCAGAATATATTTAAAGAAATGTAACTTTGTCACTTTTAAGCCATCAGAGGCTCACAGCACATCATCCAGTACAAGTACTCAGGGGGACCCGCATGAATGAGGACACGAGAGACTTGTACCATTTTGACAGAAACAGACTTCCAAGGTGTGAGAATATATTTGTTCCTTCCACCCTCCTTCACCCCCAAACACTACCCATTCCATCACCTCCTAAAATATTTGTTGGGGGTGATCCCCACCCAGACTCATCACACCAAGAGCCTTCCTAACTTCTGCACACCCTCCGTCCGCCCTACCCCTGCCCAGGAGCAGAGTCGGTCAGACCTCTCCAACGAGGACACAGGCAGGCAGCAAGGACGGGGCGGGCGACTTCGAAGAGGAGAGACAGAGATAAAGGGGCAACTGGAGAGGAATGCTGGGTCCCTGGGGCCCTCCCCCTCCAGCAGCTATTTTTGCCCCCGGGCCCCCTGGGCCTCACCTTCCCCAGGAAGTGCCTGCGGTAGGCCCTGGCTTCACCCTTGCACTCGAGCTTGTAGCCAAACGTGCTGGGGCTGAGGTTGTCCTCTTCCTCCTCCTCACAGATGCTGCTGCCCAGGGAGGTCGGCGTGCTCACGTTCTCAGGGTCCTCGATCCAATAGCCCCCAAACTGGGGCAGGACGATCAGCGGGTACGGGCCTCCCTTCTCCACCACCTAGGGGCACAGGGAGGGTCTTCCACTGCAGCCTGCCCTGGGTCTGCAGGAGGTGGGGAGAGGTGCCAGTCGGGGTGCCCTCCAACCTCTGAACTGCTCCAAGGAGGGGATCCCGTCTTTGAGGCCAAAAGCAGCAACATGAACCCCTCCCCTAAGCCCTACAACATCTCCAGCTCCACCAACCCTGTAGTATCAGAGGTGCAAAGCTTGGATGGGTACCCCCAATTTAAACATGGAAAAGCTGAGGTCACAAAGGGAAAGATGGCAAGAGGCCTCAAGCCCTCAAGTCCCAGGGCCAGGGTTCTCTCCCACGTGGGGTGGGGCAGGGACCATCAACATCATCATCACCATCAGCTACCCCGGCCCCCCCACAAAGACAGGACCCAGAGCTGCAGTGCGGCCAGGGGGGCTCCTACCTCGTCGATGCTGGGGTACGGAATGTAGTCGTCCTGCAAGACAAACCAGACAATGTCACCATTAGTCCCGGCAATGCCCAGAAAGTCTGATCACTGTTTCCATTCCCCTCTCCACTCCTTACTCCAGATGGGGTAAGGAGTAGGCTAGGGGGCCTGGCAGGCTGCACCAGGGCTTTGGGAGCATCAGTGGGAAGAACACCGGACAGAACAGCCTAGAGGCAGCTCTGGGATCTGGCTTGAGTTCTTCCCCAAACTGACAGAACCTGAGTGCAAACCCTGCCAGCTGAAGATGCAGTACGCAGAGCGCTGAGTCCCACACTCCTGTGACCCAGCTTCTCACCCTAGGATGCTGTAACAGGAAGAGGACCTCTGGTCCCACCTAGCCCCCTCCAGGAAAGGGGGTTAACCTCTAAGTGATAAGCTGCATGCCTGGGCCTTGGCAATGGAAGCTGAAGCTGAGAGGTGATGCCTCTGGAGCCTGGAGCATAGAGCCTGACACCCCTACGTGCTGCATGCGGTCCGTTTGCAGGAGCAGGTGCAGAAAGGCCAAGCTGAGCCACAAGCCTTGTCTCACCAAGTCCTCCACCCCAGACCACCCTGAAGCTGCCCCAAAGGCATCAAGCCAGGGCCCCCCTTGCTGCCCACTGTGCACCGGTCAACACAGTGTGGCCACTTAAGTGGCTCTTGGTGAAAATAAGAGTTCGTGTAAGACAATTACTGAGCCTGCGCGTCTGGAGCCTGTGCTCCGCAACAAGAGAGGCCGCGATAGTGAGAGGCCCGCGCACCGCGATGAAGAGTGGCCCCCTCTTGCCACAACTAGAGAAAGCCCTCGCACAGAAACGAAGACCCAACACAGCCATTAATAAATAAATAAAGCACACCTAGTATAGTGTAATTAAAAAAAAAAATTGATAAAAAAAAAAAAAAAAAAAGAGTTAGTGTAAGATAGCAGACCCCAGCATGCCAGCTCTGTCCCCTGCCTGTCACCCGCCCAGCCCACCTTGTTCTTCTGGGGTCCCGGCTTCTGCTCTTCAAGCTTGATCCCCTGCAGAAACAAGGAAAAGAGGATCCATGGAAAAGCAAAGGTCACAGAAGACAGGCCAAACAGAGGAGTCTATCAGGAGCAGCTGCCTTAGCTGGGGGTTAGTAACAATAGCAGCAACAGCTGGAATGTGCTGGGCCCTTACACACTCAGGCCTCACAGCAGCCTCAGGCAAGGCAGCAGCATAGTGGGTTAAGAGCGTGGGCTCAAGCCAGATGACCAGGATTCAAATCCCAACACTGTCCCTTATGACCTGATGACCTTGGGCAAGTCACAAAACCTCTCTGTAGCTCGGTGTTCCCATCTGTAAAATGGGAACGAAAACATCACCTACTCTTGTGGTGAAGATTAAATGTTGAGAGTGTGTTAAGCCCTTGGAAGAGTGATCACTATATAGTAAAACTACGGGTAGGCAGCATTTTTGTCTTGGGGCTTAAATATCTCCACCAGGCTCTCTCAAAGCCAGTAGGTGAGGGGTGAGGATGGGAACCTGCATCTTCGGGTGTCATCGATGCCCACATGTTGGACCTCATGCCACACCAGCTCCACCCCTCCCTGGTGGGAAGGTCCACGGGTGACAGGAAGGCCACCCGGTCCTCACTCTGCCGCTGTCTTACTATCCATGACCCTTGACAAAGTTGAGCCTCTTGCAGCCTCCATGGCTTCATCTGCAAAATGAAGATTCTAACACCCACCCTCCCGCCTCATAGATGTATGTGTCACCGCAAGGGACAGGCACCATGACTGGGCCTGGATTAAAGGGGATCATCTGCAGGTATCTGGAAAGTGCTCTTCCGGGGAGCAGGGCTTGGTCCTACAGTCACATTCTGAATTAACTAGGTTTTGAGGGAGGGGGGCACATGGTGTTCCAAAGATTGTTTGAATAAATCCAACGATGGTGTGAGACGCTGGGACACACTGGGACACACTAGGAGAAACAGGTCCCCTCTAGAGAGAACAGTGTCCAGAAGCAGCCACTGCCTGATCATAATAATACACCTCAGGATCTTGGTCTTCCATGACGCTCCCTCTGTTGTCTCCTTTGAAGCCCTCAGCACCTACTTACCAACGAGGACACTGAGGCCCAGGGAGTAGGTTGCTGGCCTAACGTCACACAGCTTGTGAGTGACAGCACCTGGATTTGAAGCTGGGCTGTGTGTCTACAAGTGCACGGTCCTATCCCACAGCTCTCAGAGCACAAGACTCCTGCTCACTGGGTGGACTTAGACTTGGGCTTCTCCAGACTTGGCTGGGCTGAGTCACCTGCGGTGTTGTTTAAGAGGGCGTGGGAGGGCGTGGGAGGGCCCCCTCCCGCTGGACAGGTGCTCCTTCCCACACACAGGCATAAAAAACCACCTGAGCGGCCAGCAGACCCTGCCCAGGAAGGCAAACTGGGCGGATGGGGACGGGGGTGATGTCAGGAGTTTGTTTTGTTTGTCCTGCACTAGTCATCCCTGCCTGGGAACAGCCCCTGGGCAGGACAGCAAACCTCCTCCCGTGCCTTCCCCCACGACAGAGCCACCGCGCAGCACTGGGCCGTCTCTGTGTGTCATCCTTTGCAACAGGTATTATGATTATGCCCCCCTCCCCCAGCCCCAGCCGTGAAGACACTGAGGCTCAGAGAGGTAGAGTGACTTGACCAAGGATACTCAGCTAGAACTGGAACCTAGGACCAAAGGGATCCAAAGCTTGTGCACTCAGCCCCTGTTGCTTCACAGGGATTGTGCCCTTCTTCAAACGCCTAGACTCTCGGTCTGGGAGGTCAGGAGTCCTGGATCTTAGTTTCAGCTCTTCACAACTCTCAGAGTGCCCTGGATGCTCCACTGCTCTGAGGCTCAGACTTCACGCCCGCAGCACGAGAGAGGCCGCCCACACTCAAGCACAGACTCCAGCCACACTTCATAGAAGCCGCTCCCCATGTGAGTTTCATTCAGGCAGAGGAGTTGGAAACTGTGGGCTCTTGGAGGCTGGGACCCAGTGGGCACGTGGTAGAGGTCCAAGCACTGGGGAGTCCGGTTTCAGCCACCAGCAGTCTCAACTGAGATGAAACTGACCAACCGCCCAAGGGTGTCAGCCGCCTGCCGTGGAGACACACAGGAAGCAACCAGACCCCTGGGACTTCCCTGGTGGTCCAGTGGTTAAGACTCCACGTTTTCACTGCAGAGGGTGTGGGTTCAATCCCTGGTCGGGGAACTAAGATCCCACAAGCTGCATAGGGCGGCAAAAAAAAAAAAAAAGATCCCTGTCCTTGCCAGGCTCCCAATCTAGTTGAGAGGACAACCCAGCAGCCTCGAAACACAAGGACGATGAGGCCGGTTAAGTGGGGCTGGATTCTGTGATCAGAGAAGCCCTTTGTTGGGGAGGCCGGGGGCCCCGGCTAGCGGGGAGGGGTGAGTGGATCGTGGGAGCAAGCAGAGAGAAGGCAGGGTGAGCCGCAAACTCCCCGCCAGCTTGCCAGAGTGCGGGGATTCCATGGCTCGAGGTGAAGATCCCAGCTTTACTGAGCACCTATTACACACTGCCTCCCATCACTCACTGTCAAGGCCGGTGCCCTCCCTGTTTCCGCAACTTGACTGTACGTTCCCTAAACGCACATAAATCAGTTTGTAGTCCACACACTGCTGGGCACAGAGCAGGATTTTAATAACTTGCTCGTGATAATGACACAACCACTAAAAAATAGTTTTCCCTCAAACAGTCCCTCCCCCTCCTCCCTTAGGGAGACCTGGCTTTCCCATGAGGACCACGCTTGCTGGTAGCAGCTGCCTTCTCAGCATCTCCACCTGCATCTCAGGCCCGTTGTGGGCACGCTCTCTGCCTCTCCTCCTAGAGCTTCCATCACTACCGGATCCTCCTTCCTGGAGCCTGGAGCATCTACTTAGGGTAAAGAGCACCGTAATACAGTGGCTAAGCCTTGAAGCTACTTACTAGCCCTGAGCCCTTAAGTGTTTTATTTAATATCTCTGTGCCTCAGTTTTCTCACCTGTGAAATGGGGATAATAATAATATGCCTACTTCCTGTGGGCCTTGTCAGGAAGACATGAGATAATGCCTGTCAATCTCTGAACCCAGAGAAGTGCTTGAAATACGTGGGCTATTATCAGCATCTTCTTCCCACCTACACTTATTAAGCCTTCTGGACCTCCCCCCATATTCCCTAGGGCAGTGGTTCTCATCTGTGAGCCCTGACCCCTTGGTGAGGGGTGACTATAAAGGACCCCCAAATCCACACTGAACACTGATTTTTGTGCAGTGCCTACAAAGTATTTACATATTTCTCATTTCATCCCAACAACCATGTAAGTGGGTATTTTACATGTAAGCAGGCATTCTTATTTATAGAAGCTGTGATATTGTGATTTATAATAAGAAATATATATTTGGTCTTCATGCAATTTGAGGCACAGAGCTCCTAAAACCCTTGGAATTTCCCAGGTGATAAGAGCAATGGGAGCATCTTTTGTTATAGCATTTGGACTTTTGTCCTTGATTCCTGAAACAACTCCAGAGCCATAAAGGTGAAAGGAGTGTCTTGTTATAAGTTTATGTTAATGAGGTAACTTTTGGGAAGCCCCTAAGGATGGAGACTTGTTGCCAGGGGAACCAACCCCGATTAGAGGGTTGGAACTTTCAGCCCCACCCCCAACCTCCAGAGAGGGGAGACGGGCTGGAGATTCAATCAATCGCCAATAGCCAATGATTTAATCAATCATGCCCATGTAAAGAAGCCTCCACAAAAACCCAAAAGGACAGGGTTTTGGGAACCTCCTGGTTGGTGAACACATGCTATGCCCAAAGAAGGCATAGAAGCTTGCACCCCTTCCCACATACCTTGCCCTAGGCCATTCTTCCATCTGGCTGTTCCTGAGTTACAGCTTTATATAATAAACTGATCATCTAGTAGTAAACTGTTTTCCTGAGTTCTGTGAGCCACTCTAGCAAATTAATCGAACCCGAGGAGGCGGTCGTGGGAACCTCTGATTTATAGCCAGTGAGTCAGAAGCACAGGTGCCAACCTGGACCTGGGATTGGTGTCGAAGTCAGGGGAGGAGGGTGGTCCTGTGAGACTGAGCCCTTCACCTGTGGGATCTGACCCTATCTCCAGGTAGACAGTCTCAGAATTGAGTGAAACTGTAGGGCACCCAGCTGGTTTCGCAGAACTGTTTAGTGTGGGAAAACTGCCACACGTCTGGTGTCAGAGTGAGGTGAGAACGGTGCTGTGAGTAGACAGAAAACAGGAGCGAGAAGCTTAGAAAAGGGAAGGAACTAGTGCTAGCGAGTATTAGATGCAGGATTTGAACTCAGGTCTGTCTCCCACTCCGCTGCTCTGCCTCGCAGACGTGAGATGAGTCCCCTAAGAAGGGGCTTTCCTTCCAACCCATTCCACGAACAACCGACCCTCTCAAACCCTCCCCACATCCGTCTGCCCTGCTGGCAGGTTCTGTCTGTCTTCTCTCCATCCTTCAGGCGGGAGCCGTCCCAGAATCCTCTGTGCCGTTCGACATGGAAATGGCCTCAGGTGGTCCAGGCCATCAGGACTGTGAGTTCTCTCTTCTCCGCCCTCCCTCCAAGCACCCGAGTTTTGCCTGTGGGTTCTGCTGGTGTCGTGTCCGCTGAGGTCACTGCAGCATCCCCACCCGGTGCTTGGCTCCCCGACAACGAGGATGCTCACCTGCATTTTCTCCAGCATCTCAAAGAACTCCGCTGACTGAAAGAGACAAAGAGGGCGGGGAGAGAAAGACGGGGCGTCAGCCAGGAGGTCTGCTGAGACAGCCTCTCCGTTGACTGTCTGGAAGCTCGACCCAGGGCTTCCCCAGGGACAAAATTCATTTGGATCAAGAGAGAAGATAATCTGATCTTGCCTTTGCAGGGCTGGAGGGCCAGAATACCCCATACAACAAGAGAGGGAAAAAAGCATGCCCGGGCTGGCAAATGGCCCTGGGGAGAACAGTTACTCAGTCTCTGTCAAGAGGGAGGGGCCCCTGGGAAAAGCCAAGGTCTCCAAAACGCCTGTCGGCCCTGGGATTCAGCCTCCAGCAGGATTCGTGTTTGGGATGTTTTCAACCCAACAGTGAGGCCAAGATGTCCCACACAAGTAGTTTTCCAACTTTTGTGGCAACACACAGTTCTGCTGTCTTCTCACAGAAGTCTCACTTAGAACTCCAACATACAAAACCAGTAAAAGCACAGCTGCTCTGGCCAAGGCAGAGCCCCTGATGTGCCACCTCTGCCCGTCCCTGTCCCCTGTCCCCAAGGCACCTTTTGGGACCCAAGAACTGGTGAGCAAAACCTAAAAACCATTGAACTGCAGCCTCCAGTGGCCTGGATGGGTTATTTTTAAAATCATAAACTACATAAGTCCAAACTTTTAACCTACTTTGGTGCCACCCTTGTAAACTCCAGGTAAGACCAAAAGGAGAAAAAATGGAATGGAAGGGTGAGGGACTGAAAGCTCTACCCTAACAAACACATGCAGAGGTTGCCCCAGAAGTGTCCCCACTTCTCGTTCTGTGAAAACAGCTACACTTTTTTGTCATAAGATCACTGCCCACATCGGGGCACTGGCAAGCCAGGAGTTAATGAGCGCCCAGAAGAGACAGTCCCCAGATGAATAGGAAACAAAAGAAAGCAGTGAAAAGGAAGCATGTCCTTGTCACTTCTTCATGCAGAGGCAGGGCATCCACCCTGCTTTCCTCTGCAGGCACCAATGGGCCAAAACTGCCTGCAGCCCCGTCACCCTCAGCATTCCCAGAAGAGAATCACCATGGAAAGGACCCTTGTGGAGTCACCTGCAGAGACCTGGCCCTGCTGCAGACTCCAGGTGACCTCTCCCAGGCTAAAGGTGGCCCATCAGAGGCAAAGAGTCTCTGACCCCCCAGCAGTTCAGGTGCCAGGGTCTGGAAACCCCACTTGTGAATGTACAGGGTTGAGGACAAGCTTGGGTCACCCACATCAAGCACGCTTGACCAGAAGCAGCCATCAAACACCCAGCTCTCAAACCTATCCTTCCCACTTGTTCTGTGTATTCTTACCAACTCCAATCTCCAGGATACCAAGAATAATAGACATGAAGAACTTATTCAGATCAGTAAGGCTAGAAAGATGAGCAAAAAGAGGACAAGGAGGTAGAAACAATCAACATTTTAAATACACAGACCTCTGACCCAACAATTCCTCTTCGAAGAATGTGTACTATAAACACACTTACACATGAACACAAAGATAGATACAATATAATGGCCATTGCAGCATTTTTTGTAACAGCAAAAAATGGAAACAACTTAAATGTAGGAAATTGGTTAGAATAAGCTACATAGAATAAAATACAAATACTATGAAAAACTGTGTGCCAATAACTGAGATGAAATGGACAATTCCTAGCAATACACAAACTACCAAAACTGACTTGGGAAGAAACAGAAAATCTAAAAAGACCTATATTAAATAAAGAGATTGAATTAGTAATCAAAAAACCACCCACAAAGAGAAGCCCAGGTCCAGATGGCTTCAGTTGTGAATTCTACCCCTTAAAGAAGAAGTAATACTAATTCCTCACAAACTCTTCCAAAGATAGAAGAGGGAACGCTTCTCAACTTATCCCATAAGGCTAGTACTACACTGACACCAAAATTAACATCACAAGAAAACTACAGACCAATATAGCTTATGAAAATAGATGCAAAAATTCTCAACAAAATTCTAGCAAACTGAATCCAGCAACATAAAAAGAACTACCATTTGACCCAGCAATTCCACTCCTAGGTATATACCCCCAAGAGAAGTGAAAACATTTATTAAAAACATATGTCTCAAAAACTTGTATGCTCATGTTCACAACAGCAATATTCATAATACCCAAAAAGCGGAAACAACCCAAAAGTCCATCAACTTTTGAATGAACAAATTGTAGCATATCCATTCAATGGAATAGTATTCAGCCAGTAACAAAAAAAAAGAATGAAGTACTGGCTCATGCTACAACATGGATAAACGTTGAAAACATTATGCTAAGTAAAAGAAGCCAGACACAAAAAGCCACATGATTCCATTAATATAAAATATCCAGAATAGGCAAATCTATAGAGACAAAAAGTAGATTTGTGGTTGCTTAGGGCTGAGGGAAATGGGGGATTTGGAAGGTGATAACTAAGGGATATATGGTTTCTTTCTGAGCTGATGAAAATGTTCTAAAATTGACTGTGGGTAATGGTTACACAATTCTGTAAATATACTAAAAACCATTAAGCTGTATATTTTAAATGGGTGGCTTTATGGTACTGAATTATATCTCAATAAAGCTGTTCAAAAAAAAAAAAACTACTCAGTTATTCAAAAAGAAAGCAGTAGATCTATATTGCTTATATAAGATGCTCACCAAGATATATTAAGGGGGGGGTGCAAATCAGAACATCACATAGAATACGATCCCCTTTTAATAAAAACAAAACCTAAAATGACCTATATGTATGTATATAAATGCATAGAGAATAATACAGAAGAATATACCTCACACTATCAAAAAGTGATTCTATCAAGAAGGTGGAGAGTAGTGAAGGGGGTTTTGCTTTATACACAGCCTGCTTCACAAGCAGATAGACCTACATCACTGGCATAATTCAATTTCAAAGAAATAAGTTTTGGAAAGGAAAACAGAAAAATGTGCAAAGGACAGGAACAAACAATTTGCTAAAGGAGAAATATAAAATGACCAATAAACAAATGGAACATGCCCAACCTCCCAAGTTATGAAAGAAATTAATATAATAGTAAGATAACATCCTTCACCTATCAGATTGGCCAAAATTAAAAAGAAAATCCAGTGTTGGCAAGGACTGTAGTAAGTGTACGCCTGGTACTTTCTGAAGGGCAATTTGGTACTATGTGTCCAAACCCTGAAAAATGTTCATGTATTTTGGCCCATAAACCCACTTAAAGGAATTTACCCGAAAGCAATATTTGGGCAACTACACAAAGATATGTATACAAGGATATTTGTCGAAACACTGTTTATGGGTAAAAAAAGTGGAAAGAGCCGAAGTACCCATTAATGAGGGAAAGAATAAATCATACAAGGAAGTATGCCCGTACAATAAAATACTCTAAGAGGAGATTTGTATTGATTATGCTACTAGGAAGATTCACGTTGTACTGCTAAGTGAGAAAAGTAGGGTTTAGAACAATGTGACCCCTTTTTTTCTCAACATATATGTCTTCATGTTAAATACACACATCACCCCTCCAGAGAAAAATATCTTGAAGGATATATGCCAAAATGAGTTATAAGCTAAGGATATTTTTTTTCCTTTTTGCTTTTCAGTATTTTTTAAATTATCTATAACAATTATAAATTATTTTTGCAATTAATCAACTATAAAGACTTCAACACATAAGCAGAGGCTCTGGCATGCCTTTCTTTGCTTCTCCCAACTCCTGCTACATGCCCTTCCTGTACCCTCATAAGACGCTGTGCCCAAGGACACAAGTTATACAGCCTTTTGTGCCCACAGAAAGCCCCTGAATTCAGGCCAATTCATTTCCAGGTCTAACCATGGCCCTGTGTGTTATAGACTAAGAGTCACCCCTATATCCAGCTTACCCCCTGGGATCCATATAAACTGGCAACCAAAAATACCTTAGGTGTGTTCCTACACAATGCCCTTGTGTTGGTTAATCAATTAACCCCAAATGATTAAGCGCTGGCAAGGCATGGACTGGTCACTGGAAGTACTAGGCAAGGGCTCCATTTCTAGGGTACTTGACCTTAATTATGAGACAAAGTTACACAGGGTTATGTTACAGATGACCAGTGGTTCAGAGGAGGCATGAAGCACTTCTTGCTGGGAGGTAAGGATATTAGTTCTGTACTGCTGTAGAACAAATTACCCCAAAACTTGGTGACTCACAACAATGTCCATGGGTCAGGAATTCAAAAGTGGCTTCATTGGTCAGTTCTGGCTCAGGATTTCTCAGGCGGTTGCATTCACGATGTCAGCAGAGGCTGCATCACCTGAAGGCTTGATTGGGATTGGAGGATCTGCTTCCAAGATGGCGCACTCACAAAGCTGTCAGCAGGAGGGCCCAGTTGCCCATCCCACGGACCTCTCCATCGGTTGCTTGAGTATCCTCAAAAAGTGGCGGCTGACTCCCCCGGAGCAAGTGATCCAAGAGAGAAAGCATGAAGGAAGCTATACTACCTTTACACCATCCTTTCCCTTCTATCCTATTCTTTAGAAGCTAGTGTCCACGACCAGCCCTCACTCAAGGGGAGGGGAATTAGGTTCTGAAGGAGAAAAGTATCAAAGAACTTGTGGACATATTTTAAAACTACCACATCAAGGAAGTCTTCTTGTAAGAGGCTGGATTCCAACCAGACCTTAAAGGATAAACAGAAATCACTTGATAGAGAGGGTGGAGAGGGCATTACTGGCAGTGGTAACTGTGAGGGCAAAGGTGGAGAAGCATGGTGTGTACTCAGTGAATGGTGAGTGGATGAACCTGGCTGCCTGAGGCCTCTGGGTCAACATCCTGAAGTTCAGACTGGAAAGGAGGGCTGGGGTTTAGGCCTGAGCGATTCCGAACGCCAAGAATTCAGGCTTAATCTGGAAGGCGCTGGAGAGCTACTGAGGTTTGGGTACAGTAGAAAGATAAAGTCGTCCACAGTATCTGTGGGAGATTGGTTCCAGGACCCCTGTAAATACCAAAATCCGAGGATGCTCAAGTCCCTTATTTAAAATGGCATAGCACAGCTGCCCCCTTTATCCGCAGGTTCCACCAACTGGGGATCAAAATCGAAATCTTTAGTTGACTCTGTGGATGCAGAACCCGTGGATAAAGAAGGCCAACTCAACAGGAGGGAGTAGAATCCAGTAGTCAAAGCCAGGTATGGGAAGTGACCGACCTGCTACTGGCCGGCTGTGTGGCACAAGGCACGTGATTCAATCTCTCTTACTTCCCTCACCTGAAAGCAGGATCAGCCCCTGCCTTTCAGGGCTCATGGGAGGATGAAGTAAGAATGTAGACAAGAAGTGCCAGGGCCTGGTCCACGGCCAGCCCTCAGTAAACAGCAACTACTATAAGGAACTATTAGAAAGTTCGCTCTGGAAACAAGCTTGGTCCAGTTGGGAGATGGTCTAGTACCTTCAGGATAGTTAGCTTTTCCTGATTTAGCTTTTCTTGACTTCATTGGTCTTCCCAGAGGCAGCGTGTTTAGATTACTGTTAAAAATGGGTCTATTTCCCGAATGAAGATGCTCCATGGCCTCAGGGCTGGCACAGGTGGTGAGATGAAAGGGCTGTGATTCAGCCTCAGCCCTGAGTAACACATGGATGGACAATTGCTGCGTGGACAGCGTCCAGGAGCAGAAATCAGCCAGCGGCAACTTGGCCCCAGCTGGCCCAGCCCCACTTCAGGGTGACTTGTTGAACTTTCCAATGGGACAGTTCCAACTTTGGCAAAGAGCAAGTCTCCTTTTCCACCCAGAAGCAGGGTGACTCAGGCCAGCCTGGAACGGCAGCTCCGGCCACTCAGTCCCACCCTCGTCCACACCCCCTGAGGTTGCTTCACGCGGCCAAGGGCGCACAGCAGGCACTCAATAAACACTCACTGACTCACTGGCATCGTCCCACAGGCCCTTTAGGACAGAATGCCTAAAGCATTCTTCGGAAGGGGATCCCCCTCCATTGGGAAGTCAGGCGCTGGATTTTCACAGAGAAATGTAATTCGGCCTTCTCATCAATAGCAGCGGCCCAGCTGTCTAATTTATTATTAGCAACAGCCATCAACACCCAAATCAGAGCAGCGGCCAGCATTTCCCCTTGGGCTCTGCTTTAACAGCCAGTCAAGTAGGATGTGAAATAATCACCGAGAGCCAGCACCCAGCCAAGGAAACCACAGGCTGGGCCCCAAGGTTCGGTCCGGGTTCAAGCCGTGTCCTCCCACTTCTCAGTATAGAAACCGACCAGTCTTCCTTCAGAAGGACAAAATGAGTCCTTGCGGGGAGAAGGCCAGAGGGGGTCCGACGTAGCAGGAACAGAAGCGAACAGGAACTGCAAGGCCAGCCTTGAGGAATCTGCCCGATGCCCCTACTTGTTCACTCTGGTGCCAGCCCCCTGCCCAGGTGGTGAAGAAGTAGAAGCAATGGAAGGAATACAGCGTGTGTGAGTATAGGAGGGCCACCACCCCATCTCAGCACCCTGTGCCCTTCCCTCGGGCAGGAGCAGCCTGGCCTGCCTCTCTCTGGTCCACAGCAGCTCTACACGTGGACGTGACCTTTCCTGGCAGATGGGCGGCCACCTGTTCTCTCCTTCTTGCTGCATCGCAGCAAGGGCCCCCACCAGCACACTCCCCTCTCCCTCCTCCTCTTCGTCCTTTCTGACCCTAGTTGGAGAAGTAGCACCCACTGCCATCCATCTGCTGCCCACCAGATCCCTGCTGGGGGTCCTGCCCTAGCTCTGGGCTCCTCTGCTCCCCTCCTGCAGGCAGGCTGTATTTGTTGTGTGAGCAGTCTTCCTACACCCCTGCCCAGAAGGTACCACACGCCCACTGCTCACACAGAGGACGAGGCCGTCTGAGCGTCTGCACCTTGGAACAAGGCTCAAAATGGCACCGACTCACAGGGCTGTGGTGGGATAACGTGAGCCAGTCTGCAGAGCCGGACACAGCACCCAACGCAGAACTCGCTCCGTGCACAGCAGCAATTGTCTCCTTATCCCACCTCAAACCAGGACATGCACGAGGAGGCAAAGGCATGTCAACAGCAACCAGAAACGGTAAAACAAGACAAGGATGGAGGACAAGGTGTCTTCCACCCCACACAGTCCCAGGATAATGGGATGGAGATGTGGGCTGGGTGGTGCTGAGGAGAGGAAGAAAACGGGTCTGAGCAGGTTTTCTCATTACACAGAGAAGGAAGACACCACAAAAGAAAAGGATTTCTGGAGAGTTTTGTAGATATTTTTGGAAAGCTGGGGGAGTTGGGAACCCAGAGCACACACCCCATCAGGAGCCAGACCGGATGTGTCCCAAGGCCGCCCAAGCACAGCACATGCTGCGCTGCCCTGGCTCTGCTGCTGGCTCAGAGGCCCCCATCCAGAGGACATCAGGATGAGGGCCAGCTGGCCGCCACTCTGGTTGCTGGAACCTGCAGAAGAAGGCAAAGGGTGGTTCACTAGACTAGAAGGTCCTTGAGGGTAGGGCTCTGATTATTTTGTTCACTGCTATATCCCTGAACTTACAGCTGCCTGGCACAGAGTAGATGCTCCAGAAACATTTCCTGAATGAATGAGAATGAAGTGGGCAGGGGAGACTGACTCCTAGGCCTGTGGGTGGCCGGGGCTATCTCCTCAGGATGGCTACAGTCAGGGCAGGACAGGCCAATGCACGTGCTAGTAAGGGCTGTCTCTTCCCACAGACTGCACCCCTCACCCTGGACAGCCAACAGGTGTCCCCAGTAAGTTGCATCCAGGTCCTATTCCAACCAAGCCTCCTTCCCCCCTCTCCCGTGTGCAACCTTCATGCTTCTCTTTCCCTTCTTTGGTCTCCCTTCATACCAGCTCACACTGAACATAGCTCCTCAGCTGCTTGAGTCCTGCAGAGGCACAGCTTCAACTATGTCAACTTGGGCCAGGAGCCTACAAGGCTCTCTATTACCTATGGCAATGGTGATACAACGGAATCACCAGGAGAGCTTGTTAAAACACAGGTTTCTGGCCCCACCCCTAGGGAATCTGCATTTCTAACACATTCCCAGGTGATACTGATACTCCTGATCCAGGGACTACACTGTGAGAACCACTGACCTATGGAATTATAATGTTTAATGCAGGGGGTGTGTGAAAGGGACCAACCTGGCTAGAGCAGAGATTGGGCGGGGAGGAAGGGTGGGAGGAAGGCTGGTTTTTATAGGACATCTTAAAAATTAGGCAGATTTATATTTAAATCTGTAAGAGAGGATTTGAAAATGCAAATGACTACAAGTACCAGGCAAGTAACATAAAAGAATGAAGATATAATAAGAGATTGAATCGGTAATCCAAAACCTCCCAGCAAAGAAAAGTCCAGGATCAGATGGCTTCATGGTAAATTTCACCAAACATTTAAAGAAGAATTAGCACAAAGCCTACATAAACTCTTCCAAAAAACTGAAGAGGAAGGAACACTTCTTAATTCATTCTATGAGGCCAGCATTACCAAAACCATACTAAGAAACTACAAGGAAACAAAACTACAGACCAATATGCTTGATGGATACAGATGTAAAAATTCTCAACAAAATACTAGTAAACCAAATCCAACAGCACATTACACACTGTGACCAGGTGGGATTTATCCCAGGAATGCAAGCTTGATTCAACATAAGGACATCAATCAATGTAATATATCACATTCGTAGAATGAAGGGAAAAACCACATAATCATCTCAATTGATGCAGAAAGAGCACTTGACAAAATCTAATACCCTTTCTTGATAAAAACACCCGGAACACTAGGAATAGAAAGGAACTTCCTCAACATGATAAAGGGCTTTTTTTTTTTAATCCACAGCTAACATCATGCTCAGTGATACTGAAAGCTTTTGCCCTAAGACCAGGAACAAAACAAGGATGCCCGCTTTCACCACTACTATTCAGTGTACTAAAAGTTCTAGCCAGAGCAATTAGAGAAAGAAATGAAAGGCATCCATACTGAAAAGGAAAAATAAAACTATCTCTATTTGCAGATGACATAATCCAATATAGAAAACCCGAAGAATCCACAAAAACACTACTAGAGCTAATAAAGGAAGTCAGCAAAATTGCAGAGTACAAGATCAACACACAGAAGTCATTTGTATTTCTATACACCAGCAATGAACAATCTGAAAATAAAATTAAGAAAACAATTCCATTTGCAAGAGCATCAAAAAGAATAAAATACCTAGAACAATTTAAACAAGGAGGTAAAAGATTCATACGCTGAAAACTAAAAAACATTGATGAAAGAAATTAAAGAAGACTTAAATAAATGGTATGACATTCCTTGTTCATGGGTTGGAAGACTCAATACTGCTAAGATGGCAGTAATCACCCAAAGTGATCTACAGATTCAATCCAATCCCTATCAAAATCCCAGCTGGATTTCTTTGCAGAAATTGAAAAGCTGATCCTAAAATTGATGTGGGAACTCAAGGAACTCAGAAAGCCAAAACATTCTTGAAAAAGAACTCACAATTCCCAATTTTAAAACTTACTACAAAGCTACAGTGATCAAAACAGTGTGGTACTAGCATAAGGATAGACATATAGACCAATGGAATAGAATTTAGAGTCCGGAGATAAATCCATGCATTTATGGCCAACTGACTTTTGACAAGGGGGTCAAGACTAATCGATGGGGAAAGAACAGTCTTTTCAACAAATGGTGCTAGAAAACTGGATACCCACATGCAAAAGAAATGAAGTTGGACACCTATACCTCAAACCATATACAAAAATACAAAAAGCAACAACCTAAACCTAAGAGCTAAAACTGTAAAACTCTTAGAAGAAAACATAAGTTAAATCTTCATGATCTTAGATTTGGTAATGGATTCTTAAATATGACACCAATAAGAAAGGAAACATAAATAACTGAACTTCATCAACATTTAAAACTTTTGTGCTTTAATGGACACTATCAAGAAAGTAAAAAGACAACCAACATAATGGGAGAAAATATTTGTAAATCATATATCTGATAAGCACCTAGCATCCAGAACTCTTACAACTTAACAAAAAGACAAACAACCCAATTTAAAAATGGGCAAAGAACTTGAATAGACCTTTCTCCAAAGAGGATATACAAATTGACAATAGGCACATGAAAAAAATGCTCCACGTCATTAGTCATGGGGAAATGCAAATCAAAACCACAATGAGATACCACTTTCATACCCACTAGGATGGCTATAATCAAAAAATAGAAAATAACAGGTGTTAGCAAGCATGTGGAAAAATTGGAACCCTCATACATTGCTGGTGGGAATGTAAAATGGTTCAGCTGCTGTGGAAAACAATTTGGCGGTTCCTCAATAAGTTAAACATAGAGCTGCCATATGACCCAGCGATTCCATTCCTAGGTAGATACCCAAAGAACTGAAAACAGGTACCCAAACAAATACTTGCACAAGAATGTTCTTCACTTGTACACTAAAGAGCCGCACTATTCACACTTGCCAAAAGGTGGAAACAACCCAAATGTCCATCAATTGTTGGATGTATAAACAAACTGTGGTGTATCCATACAACGGAATATCATTCAGACATAAAAAGGAATGAAGTGCTAATAAATGTTTCAATGTGAATGAACCTCAAAAACATCCCATGTGAAAGATGCCAGAGACAAAAGGTCACATACTGTATGATTCCATTTCTGTAAAATATCTGGAATAGGTAAATCAATCCATAGAGACAGAAAGCAGATGAGTGGTTGCCAGGGGCTGGAGCTGGGGGAGAATGGAGAGCAACAGCTTAATGGGATTTTATTTGGAGGTGATGGAAATAGTTTAAAACTAGATAGAGGTGATGGTTGCAAAACATTGTGAATGTACTAAATGCCACTGAATTATTCACTTTATTTTATTTTATTTTTTTGATGTGGACCATTTTTAAAGTCTTTATTGAATTTGTTACACTATTGCTTCTGTTTTATGTTTTGGGTTTTTTGGCCCCGAAGCACGTGGGAACTTAGCTCCCCGACCAGGGATCGAACCTGAACCCCCTGCAGTGGAAGGCGAAGTCTCAACCACTGGACCGCCAGGGAAGTCCCGAATTATTCACTTTAAATGATTAATTTTACATTGTGAAAACTTCCCCTCAACAACAACAACAAGAGTTGGGGGACTGAAACAACGGTAAAATGAAGAGTACATGCTCCTTCCAAAAGAGGCAACTGCTGCTCATCTCTGCCAGGCTGCAAGAGGAAATGCAAGCTCAATGTTACCAGAGTTTTCAACTTTTCAGGATAAGCCAGAAATCCAAATTTGTATGTAAACTCTCCCAACTTTTATGCATTGGTAACCAATTAAAAGTTTTCAAAATCTCTATGTGGACCAAACAAAATTCATCTATGAGCCAAGTCAGTCCACAAGACACAACTTCCAAGCTCTGCTCTGTACAACAGGGAGCCATTGAATGTTCCTGAGCTGGAAAATGAGACGATGTAAGGAAAGTGTAGGGAGCTCCAAGGTATCCTCTTTTGGGCACACGTGACATGCCAGGCACCGGGGCACTGAATCAGTGCCACCCCATTAGTACAAATGCCACCCCATTAGTCCCAGGGAGGGAGGGTTAGAGGGGTGGAAGGGGTTGAGTGATTAAGCAACTTGCCCAAAGTGAACACACTTAGTAAAGGCAGAAGCCAGATTCAGGTCCAGATCTATCTGGGTTTGCCAACTCCACATCTCACATGCGTGTCTGACAGACATCTCAGACTTAACTAGGCCCAATAGAACACTCCTTAACTCTTTTTTTTTATCATTAATTCTTTCCCTCAAAAACTTTCCTCCACCTTAGCCAGTCTCCCCATCATCCACCCATCCTGACGCTCAGGAGAAAACCCCCAGGGTCATCACTGATTTCTTCCTCCTCATTCCCCACACCCAACAGACCTGCAAGTCCACTGTCAGAACATATCCCAAGTCTGAGCACGTCTCAGCAGCTCCCCCACCTCCATCACCTCTCACTGCCCCTCATCAGGACCATGTAGCAGCCTCCACACCGATGCCTCCCTAATCAGCCCCCCGGACAACAGCCACATGGTCTTTCTGAAAGATAAATCAGATGACATCTGTCTCCAGCTTAAAACCCTCCAATGCACCACTCCATATCCTGCCAAGGTCCAGGGGTGTCAGGCCATTTCCGTTTGTAACAGTGTCACCAGGCTCACAGCCTGCCCCCCATTCCGGAGCCAGTGGTGGCACAGCCTGAGATTGGGGGACTCCTTGGTCCAACCCCCTAACAGGTGTCCTATCACCCCCCACACTCATACCTGAACTGTCACAGCCCAGGAAGGGAAAGAAAGGAAAGAACACAGCCCACCCCCGCCTGCAGCAGGTAGGTCGTGAAGGAGAAGAGGCCAGCAGTTCTAACCTGGCCGAGTCAGCCTGGGCCCCCATGTGCACAGGGGCCTGGCACAGCTGAAACAGGGGGGCCCACAGAGCCTCCAGGGACAATCTGACTTAGCAGGAAAGGACCTTAACTCCCAGGCCAGCAGGAGCGTCACACACACCGCTCCCAAGGGTCACACTAACAGCACAGCTCGGAGGCTCTGTGACAGGACAGAGTCCCCTGCCGGGGCCATCCCAGGCACACAGCACCAAGGGGAGAGGGCTGGACCCACAGGGCTGGCCCGCCGGCTCCGAGTGCCTGGAGCCAGGCGGAAGCCCAGCGACAGAGTCCCTCCCTCTCCCACCCTGGCACCCCACCTGGCACAGCCTGCAGTTGGCTGAGGGTCCCCTCAGGCCCTCTCCCAGCATCAGGAAGCCTTGACAGAGGAGCACAGAGGTGAGCTCTGGCCGGTCTCATGCCAGGACCGCCACCTCAGATCTCCATGCCAGGGAGGAAAGGCTCTGGTCCCCGATTCTGTCCCACGCCCTCCCATGTCCCCTCCACACACACAATCCCCTCTGTCCCTAATCTCTGTTCCTCCTTCCCCTGAGTGACAGGTGGCTTCCATTCCCCACGACAGGCCAGCAGGCAGCAGGGGCCCCCTGCCAGGTGACAGCAGGAGGGCTTCTGGCTCCTCCCTGACCCAGCCACTCCGGGCAGCCGCTGTGGACAGGCACTGCCCCGTAGCCCGGGTGCACTCACCAAAAAGTTCTTTAAGAAATCCGTCATCTTCCACTAGTGGCTTCCCCGGCGAGTCAGGGGGCCCTGACCGTCCGTCTGAGCAGCACTGTAGCTGTGGCTGCCACCACCCCAGCTGCTGCTTCTGCTGCTGCTGACGTTGAACAACTTCCTTAAGATTAAACAAGGAACTGCAGGATTTGGGTGTCCGCCCGGAGCTATTATTCCACACTGACTAGACCTGACCTTTGACCCCTCCTTCGCCAGTGTTGTTTTTCTGGGGAACCCAGGGCTGGTGGAGCCACCACACATCATACGTAGTAAGGGCAAGGGGTCCATCCCAGGGGAGAGGCACCACGCCAGCAGGTTGTAAGGGGAGACCCATTTAGGGGTGTGGGAAGCATTCCTGTCCTTCCATCCTTACCTTTTTTTTTTTTTTTTTTTTGGTCCCACCATGCGCCATGTGGGATCTTACTTCCCTGACCAGGGATCGAACCCATGCCCCTTGCAGTGGAAGCACGGAGTCTTAACCACTGGACCACCAGGGAAGTCCCTCCATTCTTATCTCGAGTGAGTTCTCAATGCTGCTGGCCTGTGATGCGTGACGAGAGGAAAGACTGGGGCACAGGATGCTGTGGGACTCAAGGCAGGCCCCACTGTCTTGGGACCTCAATTTTCCATCTGCGAATTGAGAAGCTCTATGTGTAAGGAGAATAAAAACGAAGTAGAAAAAAGAAAGCAGGTGCCTGCACCTTTAAAGGCATTCACATGGCCCTCACAGAACCCAAAACTTCCTACTCAGAGGTTTGAAGAAACAGCTAAAAGAGTAAGACATGGTTCCTTTGCAGGTGGGGCTTGTAGGAGGGGGCAGAGGCAAGGTGAACTGCCTTTCTTTCACAAAACAGCTTGGGTTTTGTTTTTTAATCACTGCATGTATTACTTTGGTTTAAAAAAAATTTTAATGTGCCTTAAAAAAGAGAGCGATCCTCATGTCCTGTGGCTATCCCACAAGGAAAATTAAAAATAAATAAAGCAAATGGCTTGGGAAAACTCATACTGCATCTACGGCCCAGGGCCCAGAGCACCGAGTGATGTGCTATTAACAAGAGTGAGAAACCAGGCCCCAGGGCTCAGCCCAGGGCTCACCTGGGTCTTGGAGTCTCTTCCGACACTAATAAACACATCACATTTAATATCCATCCACAACCCTCGGTCCCTTTCCAGCTTTGGGAGAAAAGCAATGTCCCAGCTCAAAAGGAAAGGAATGAATTTTTAAATCCCTCAAAAAAAGGCAGCATGGTGTGGAAGAAATAGCTCTGGACTTAGTGTTCAGCAGACAAGGTTTTAACCCACAGCTCTGCACATTACAAGCTGTGCAAGGCTGGTTACTCAGCCTCTGAGCCTTAGTTTCCACGTCTGTAAAATGGAAAAATCTGACCCACTCTGCACAGTGGCTGTAGGATAAGGTATGGTGTATATAATATGTCCAGGGAGGGTGGGGCACAAATACCCTCAGTAAAGGGCAACTATGATGATCTTCACTCCTTCATCCCAGTGCAGGCTCCGTGCTCACTCTTCATGCCCCGGCCCCCAAGACAGTGTGAAAATTACCCCACCACCTGCTCAGCCAAACCCAGGAAGCCGATCTTGTCTCTGCTTTCCCTCCTCCAGCCCAGCCTGCTGCCAGACACACAGCCCACCCCCTCTGTCCAGCCCAGCCCCATCCTGAGCTTGTTTGAGCCCCAGAAACCACAATAGCATCCGTGGGAGATCAGAGAGGCCAGGAAATATCCCCAGGGACTGGGGGAGGGCACAGCTCAATCGAGGTCAAAGAAGGTCTTGGCATGAGTCCATCCCTGGGGGCATCAAGTGACAATGAAGGTCAGGGAAGGGGGGAAGGGGACAGGGTTCTAGGATGTGAACTGGGCCATCTCACACATTTGGAGGAGTCACGTGCTAGATAGAGGAAACCCTGGCTACAGAGAAGGCCGGCAATGTCCCTTCCAGCTCTTACAATTCTGATATAAAAGGTCATGTTAGGAGAAGGGATGTGATCAAGCTCACCAGCCTCCCTGCCCCAAAAGGGGTCCCACTGGGCTGTCCCTAACAAGCCCTTCTCTCCTTCCCCGGGAGAAAGGAACCCTGGATAAGGCTCCTGCAGCCTCAGCATCCTCCCTGCTCCCTCCCACACCTGCTTCTGGCTCATGTGCATTCCTGCTCTGGGCCAATGAGTCAATACCAGGGCCCCACCCCCACCCCCTGCAGCCAAGCTCTCCGGGACATGCCACATCCAGAACACTTCTGCAAGGCCCTTGGCCACAGCACACCAGGGCCCAGGAAGCCTTGTGGTCCAAGCCCCTGCCTCTGCAAGGAACACATCCAGAGGCGGCGAGGAAGAAGAGAGTTAGGCAACTAATATACTGATTCCCTCTGGGCCAGGCACTGGCTCGGGGCTGGGGACCCTGGGAAGATCAGCCTCAGTCTCTCTCCTCCTACCTACTCCCCTTTACTTGGTTGACTCCTACTTGTCCTTTAGGTCTTAGCTTGGAGGTCACCTCCTCCAGGAAGCCTTCCTGGTATCCACCCCTCCCCCAGGTAGTACTCCCATAGTATCCTGCATATACCCTATCGAGTCACTTATCTCTCTGCATTATAATTTCTCATTTAATTGTCTGTTTCCCCCACTTCATCTGTTAACCTCAGCACCTGGCACGTAGGTGTTCAATAAATACCTGCTGAATGAAGGACCGAATAAAGGAACTGACTTCCATCTAAAGACTAAGACAATCACAGAAGTAAATAATTAGAAACCAATAAAATAGGAACAGTAATGGGGATGAGCCAACGCCTGTATGGACTCAAACAGGAGTGGACAATGGTTGTGCTGCAAAGGAGGGACTTTCCAAAAGAGGCTACTCCCCCTATTTTGCAGATAAGGCCATGGAGGTACAAGAAAATCAAGTCCTGCATCTCAGGACACACAGTGGTAGAGCAGGAGTCAATATCCAGGCCCAGGATTCATTCCCACTACCTCCCACTTGACCCTTATGATAATCCAGGTGGGGAGGAGGTGAGAAATGAAGCTCAGAGATGGCAATTGACCTGCTTCGGGTCACACAGCCTGTTAGTAGCAGAGCCAAGTGTTCTAGGTGAAAGAGGGGATGCGGTGGAGAAAATGGCAAGGAAGAGGGGGGACAGGGAGGGAGAGAAGGTAAGTGTGTTTGTGCTAAACTCAGGGGGCAGGAAGGAGACTCCAGGCGAGGAGGCCCACAGCCCTTGGCAGGGTCATGAGCAGCGGTGGTAGCATGACCCCACACTGGTGGCCTCTCCAGGGTGGGCGAGCAGTAGGGGAGTGCACACGCCAGGAAAGTGAGCCTGAGGACAGGCAAACACAGAAGAAGGAACGAGCGCCAGAGAGACCAACAGCCGCTCTGGTGGGGCAAAAGTGCCCACTGACCAGTGGGAGACGGGAAGGAGAGATTAAGGTCTGAACACATTTCCCCTCTGTCACCAAATTAGCCTCCAAGCCTCTGAATGAGACCTCTCTTCCTTCAACACCAGAAAACCCACTGTTAAGAATGCCCAACAGTAATTTGATTATAAAATACCCTGCCTGCAGCAAGGCCACTGGGATCAGCAGGGTTTCCTTCCCTGCCTGTTAATTTTTCACCAGCAGCTGTGGTCCGGTAAAAAGAGCACCGGACTGGGAATCAGACAGACCAGCATCCAAATCCCAGCCCAGCCTCTGGCCAGCTGTGACCTCGGGCCCCATTCTCGTCATTTGTAAAGTTGGAATAATGACCCCCACTTTTCTGTTGACAATGAAGTGAGATGACAAATGTGAATGCACCTAACACAGGGACAACAATTGATCAACAAATGTCGGCTGGCTCTAAATCTGTTGGATTTATGGGATTAATTTTGTGACGGGAGCAGCTGACATTTACTGAACTCTCACTATGGGTGCCAGGCCCTTGACAAAGTACTTTACATGCATCCTCTTATGTAATCCCCATGAGCACCCACGAGGCAGTCACTATTACCATCCCCACTCTCAGGCGTGAAAACTGAGGCTGAGAGTTAAATAACTAGTCAATAGGTGGCATCAGCGACGCAAACACAGACAGCCTGCAGCATCCAAGCTTTGAACCACCACACTAACAGGGCTTGGATATGTTGTTCAGAGCAGCTGATTGGTCCACATGAAGCAGGATGCTCAAATCCCACCCATCCTCCCTCAAGTCTTTCTGAAACCCCTCAGTCAGAATTCCCAGAGCACTTGACTCGATTTGGGTATCATATTTTGATTGGGGTTTTTTGTTTGTTTGGTTTTTTCAGCCGTGCCACACGTTTTACAGGATCTTAGTTCCCCAACCAGGGATTGAACCCGGGCCCACAGCAATGGAAGCGCCAAGTCCTAACCACTGGACTGCCAGGGAATTCTCCTTATATTCTGTTTTATCTGAATGGCTACTAGGACTGTCTGATCTTTCCCCTTAACTGAAAACTCCTGGCAGGCAGAAGCCATGTCTGCACACCCCAGAGTTGTACACATGCCACATTTCATCAAATTTTGAATGACACCCATCATAAGATACATATTATTTTATGTACCACTAACAAAGCAAAAACACCACCAATTACAAACTATGGCACTATTGGTAGTGAAATGCAGCCTGATTTCAGAGATGTTAAATGAGACAGGGGGGAAAAGTATGTCTTCACAACGATGAAATACAGTAGTAGATACTCAGTAATTATTTGTACTCAGTAATTATTTCTCAGGGTAGGAGAAAGAATGCTAACTTGAAATCACGAGCCTCAAGTTTGTGTCTTACCAGCTGGTTAAGGGGAGAGGGCTGCATTTCTCTAAGACTCAATTTTCTCATCTCTACAGTGGGCAAAATAGTTCTTCTCTTCCACTGTGGCTGTGAGAACCAGGAGAGTTCAAGAAAGTGCTTTATAAGCTGCACCAACTACTGTACCAACCTACAGCGTAAACAGCATGAAGAGGAGACGATGGGCACCCTCAGCGGTTAGGAGCGACACCAGCAGACCCTGTGTGTGTTTGCAAGAGGCTCTGTGAGCGTGTGGCCGCCTTGGAGCAATCCAGCCCTGTCTTCTAGGAAATAACTGGCATTGCTGCTTCCAAGTTGTCCCTACCTTGGCACTACTAGGTCCCAGCCCAGCACTGGTTCGGGAATCACGGTGTGCACACCATGGAGGCTCTCCAAGCCAGGCTTGGGGGTGCCAGTTGGCAGAGCTTCTGCTTCTGATCTAGTCTGTGGCCTGAAACTTCCAGTCTTCCAACAAAGTCGGGCTCGGCTTCAGGTCTGAGCCTCACCGTGGGGGGACTGGAAAAATAGCCTATAAACCTCATCAGATGATTTGAAATAAACCTTGCTGGGTCTGCAACAGGGTGAACTGAAGGGTTAGGGACCCTGGGGGCGGCAACAGCCTCAACAAAGGCTTGGAGGCAGAAAAGTGAGGAGGGGGTGAGTCTGGCTTTGGTCTCACCAGTGGCCACACCCGTGGCCCAGGCAAGAGGCCCAGGTCCCCCCGCTTGCGTCTGTCCAGAGGCATAGGAAATAAAGCAACACTGAGGCTGAGAAGGTAGGACCAAAGGGCAGTGTTGGCCTCCCAGAAAAATCTCTGCTTCACTCCCTGCCCCCTTGTCCCTGAAATGCAATGGCTGGTGCTCCACAGCTGTGTCTCTCCTAACTGGCACGGGTGGGTGGGTGTCTGGCTGAGTGTCAGAGGCACGGCTCCCTCCCTCCATCACACCTTGGTGGTCCTTGTTCCCCAGGCAAGGTTCCTGCATAGCCAGCGTCCTTCCGACTTATCCTCGCACATTACTACACTTCCTTCCCCTCTCCCCCTGCCTTCCCCTCCCAATTCTGCCCACTTTCCTGCTGGCTCTTTGAGGGTAGAAACTGCAGTCATGCTACCAGCGCGCCCGGACTCTGGGTTTGCAGCAAGGGCAGCAGAAGCCCAGCCACCACCTCTCCACCTCTCCCTCCACAAAACAAGTTTTAAGAACCAAAGAATATGAATATGTGTGTATATGTGTGTGTGTGTGTGTGTATATCTGAATTACTTTGCTGTACACGTGAAACTAACACAATATTGTAAATCAACTATACTTCAATGAAAAAAATAAAATAACCAAGCACTAAGGACCCTGGGACCGATTAGCCTCCTCCCCTAATCCTGGCCCTGACGTGTGCCTGGGAGAGAAAAGAAGCTGCAGAAGCTCCTGGGTTTGCCATTCACAGAGAACCCATCACAGAATGAATGGGGAACCTGGGGCCCCCCAGCAGACCCTGCTCCTCTTCCTTGATCCCAGAAGCTGCCCAAGCGCTCCCCCTCCAGGTGCCCCCACCCATAGGAGTGTCCCTGCCCTCCTGGAAGAGTCTAGTGTCATCTCAGGGACCCGTGAACATACCCGGATACCGCTGGGGGTGTCCTCATGCTGCCAGTCACGTGGCTGTGATCGGGGCTCAGCTGACTCATCTCCAAAACAAACATGCATCCTATTCTCACTGCCCAGCTCACCCTTAGGGCAGTTTGGGCAAGACTGAGTGAGTGCAAGGACGCAACCTCACACATTTCTAAAGTAGAAGGTGCCACATACCAAGACATATACCATATACCAACATACCTTCTCCACAGGCCTCTACCATCTCTGTGCCTCAGTTTCCACACTCATTACGGAGTATGCAAGGTAGCCGCCCTCCCTTCCCCTACATCAGGGCTGAGCTGTCACCCCAGAGAGACCACTAGGTGCCCTATCACCAGCAGCAAGCTGTTTGCTGCTCCCAACACCCTCCTGCCTACGAAATGTCCCAAATGCACCACTTCTATTAAAAGATGAAGAAAAACAAAGCTCCCCGCCCCCCATGCTCGCATCAGCACTGTTAGTAAGTGGCAAAAACAAGGTTTAGAGATTATCTGAGTCAGAATTTCAATTATCTGTGCTCGTCTCCACCCAGGACAATAGGTTACTGGGATTTCGCTGGGGCCAGTCCCTTGCCTAGCACATAGCCGATTCTCATCAGATGTACCAGGCTGAGAAGTGAATAAATCAATACATGCTTTGTGCTCAGCTGAGCAAAGGGCAGTATCAGAAAAGAAGTCATGGGAAACTGGCAACTTTGGGGGCTCACGCTCCCGGATGTGCCTGGCAGATGCCATCCGAGGCATCCCACCTCAGCCCTGGGCAGCCCCTAAAGGACCCCAACGTGCCCCTCCCCAGATGGCAGGAGATGGCAGGAGGAAGGCTGCAGGGGGGTTCACTTCAGACTAACCTGCAGGAAGGGGATGTTTGCAAATTGCACGTTCTTTTCCTTCCCCATCTTCTAGTTAATGATCACCTAAATAAATGCTTCGGTCCCAAGTGATTCTTACAGTCGTCCCCGAGCTCCAACAGCCTAATTATACATACACAGCGCGGGGGACGCTGAACAGCTCTCTTCCCCATAAACCATATGTCAACTAACACGACTGCCCTGCCCTGCCCCCTTTCGCCAGCTGGGGCTAATGAACGGGGTGCTGGGGCAAACGCAGGCCCTCACAAGGTCTGGGGTAGGGCCGTTGGGCTGCCCGTCCCAGGCCGAGCTATCCTGGCTGGGGAAGCATTCGGGGGCGACCACACTCCCACCAACGTAGAGTCCCACAGCGCCCACCTCCGAACAGTCCCCCCAAGGGCACGATGGTACAACAAAGAGCTACCCAGACATTCACATTCACCCCACGTAAACACTCACGCAAACACACACACCTAGCCCTCGGGAGGCTTATGAGCCACCAAGGCAAGGACCGTTAACCAGCTGCACACGCCCTCCTGCTATAAACAGTTACCATCTCTTGCTGTTTGCAATCTGCCTGCCCAGTGGTCCCCTCCTCAAAAGCAGACAGACAACAAAGGAGGCATGCAGAGGGAAGGAGGCACGAAGTTAGAGACCTCAGCCTGCTTCTCACAATCCGTCCCTTTTCCACCAAAAGAGATCCGTGTGTCCAGTAGACTTTTTTTTTTAATTTATTTATTTTATTTATTTAGTTTTGGCTGCATTGGGTCGTCGTTGCTGCGCGCGGGCTTTCTCTAGTTGCGGCAGGCGTGGGCTACTCTTTGTTGCAATGCGCGGGCTTCTCATCGCGGTGGCTTCTCTTGTTGCGGAGCACGGGCTCTAGGCATGCGGGCTTCAGTAGTTGCGGCACGCGGGCTCAGTAGTTGTGGCTCATGGGCTTAGCTGCTCCGCGGCATGTGGGATCTTCCCGGAGCAGGGCTAGAACCCATGTTCCCTGCATTGGCAGGTGGATTATTAACCACTGCGCCACCAGGGAAGTCCCCAGTAGACGTTTTGGAAGTGGTGCTGGTGCCTGGCTCAGAGAGCTCGTGTCACCTTTCAGACCTTCCCTGAAGCTGTAGGCTGGGCAGGACTGAAACAGCAGAGGAGCCTGTGAGGCTGGGAACACGGGATACATTCTGACCCAGGCCTGGTCTCCCCTAAGGAGATCTCCAGGGACACCCAAGTGGGGAGGATGGAAGTGGGCACAGTGGTGGGGCCCCAGCTCCTGGCAGCCTGACCCCCTGGGTCTGCCCAGATGGCTTAGCAGGCAGCTGGTGGGCTTGTCACTGCTCCCCAGTTCCCCCCAGCCTACCGTCTGGTGTTGATGGTATAAGCCACAAGGGGGCCAGGTGAGCCATATGGAAGTTCCAGACCCACAGGTGGAGATCCAGGTAGCTCCCTGCTATGTGGATGGATGCGACCAAGACAGATGATTGCAAAGCAGATCTATCTCAAGAGACCTCTGGCCCCTTCCAGTCCCAGACACACTTCCAGGCTCCTTTCAGCTCCCCAAAAGGCAGGTGGCATGCTCTGGTCCCAAGACACAGCCCCGTTTACACTGAATTGGGAGTTCCTTTGGCCACATGGCTATGCAGAGGGAAGGGTGAGTTGGAGCCCAGGGAGTGACCAGTCTGAAAGGGCCACCAGGAGGTGAAATCATGACCCTGCTCTCCCAGGCCTAAAGGATAAGCCATGCAGAAGGAAGGTGCATTCGTGATTTTGGCTGAACCTACACGGCTCAGGCTGGGCACTCACCCTCATGACCATCCCCTCCTAGAACCACCAAGCAGTCTGGATCTGTTCTGCCCAAGGAAACTGTGTGCCGAGTCGTGAAGGAAGCCTGGTGCCTTCGAGGAGCAGGGTGGTCATGGGGTCCTAGCTACCAGGAGGGTAGCCTGACTGTACACATGGGAGACCCCACCTCCAGCTGGAGCAGACAGAGTCACGGTCATCCTACGCTTGGCCACTCTGGTCAGCTGTGGAATTCTGCACACCTTAAGCAACAGAGTCTTCCTGCCTCCATCAGTCGATAAATCTGGCCCCGCAGCTCCCCTGAAATTGGTCTTGTCAAGGTCACCAGTGACCTCCATGTTGCCAAATCCCAGAACTTCTCCCCTCATCCTCATCCCTCAGCACCACTTCCTCCTCCCTGCAGCGTTCTGGGGTTTCCTTCAGCTCTCCTCGCAGGCTCCTCCTCCTCTGTAGAGACCCTCAAGGCTCAACCTGGGACCTTCCCTCATCTCTGTCTCTGCTGCCTTCCCAGGGTACCCATCCATTCCCCTGAATTTAATTCCATCTCCATGCTGCTTCCCCTACATGAATATCTCCAACCTTGACCTCTCCTTGAACATTCAAATTAGCATCTCCAAATGCATACTTGATTTCTACACTTTGCTGTCTCATGGGGATCTCAAACTTGGCATGTCCAAAATAGAGTCCCTGATCTTCCATCCTGAACCTGTCTCTCCGCAGGCTCCTCCTCAGAAAAATGGGACCAAAACCCACCCATTGCTCAAGTCTCATCTAGGATGATGCGACATCTAGATTCCTCCCTTTCCCTCGCCTCCCAGGTCCAATCCACCACACCTCCTGTCGTCTCGACTTCCTCACCATAACCTTAATCCACCCATTTCTCTCCATCTCCACTGCCAACACCCTCCCGGGTTCAAGCCCCCTTCGCTTTTTGCCCGGACTAGAGCCATAGCCTCCCATCTGCTCTCCCTCCTTCCACTTCTGCTGATCTACAGCCCATTCTCCACGTGGCAGCCAGAGATGAATCACATCACTCTGCTGATCAGGACCCACAGGCCTGGATGCTTTGCCTCTCGGCAACCTCTCCCCTCGCTCACCCTACTCCAGCTGCACAGGCCTCCTTTCTGTTCTTCCAAAGCGCAGACACACAAATAGCAAGGACCTACTACTGTACAGCACGGGGAGCTATATTCAGTATCTTGTAATAACCTATAATGGAAAAGAATCTGAAAAAGAACATATCTAGGACTTCCCTGGTGGCGCAATGGTTAAGAATCCGCCTGCCAATGTAGGGGACACGGGTTCGAGCCCTGGTCCGGGAAGATCCTACGTGCCGCGGAGCAACTAAGCCCGTGTGCCACAACTACTGAGCCTGCACTCTAGAGCCCGCGAGCCACAATTACAGAGCCTGCGTGCCACAACCACTGAAGCCCGCGCGCCTAGAGCCCGTGCTCCACAACAAGAGAAGCCACCGCAATGAGAAGCCCAGGCGCCGCAAGGAAGAGCAGCCCCTGCTCGCCACAACTAGAGAAAGGCCGCGAGCAGCATCGAAGACCCAACGCAGCCAAAAATAAAATTAAAAAAATAAAAAGAATATATACATATATATATATATATATATATATATATATATATATATACACACACACATACATATATACATACAGGGTTGGCCAAAAAGCTCGTTCGGGTTTTTCTGTAACATCTTATGGAAAATCCCGAACGAACTTTTTGGCCAATCCCATATTTATGTATAACTGAATCACTGTGCTGTACACCTGAAACTAACACTGTAAATCAACTCTACTTCAATAAAAAGAAGAAAAGGAGAAAAAAAAGGAACAGACTCTTCCCTGCCTCGGTGCCTTTGCACTTGTTATATCTGGCACCCAGACACCCTCCCAGCTCTTCACACGGCCATTCCTTCTCATCTTTCAGGGCTCAGCTAAAATGTTACCTCAAGGCCTTCCTTGAGCCCCCAGGCAAAGCCATTTCTCCCTCCCACAGACACAATAGTCTCGAATAGCACCCTCGAAATGATGCCCCGCCCCAAACACCATGTTTGTGTCTCTCTTCGGGGCACTGATCAGAAGCTGCTGTTGTCTGATGACTTTCTTACCTACCGTCCGTCTCTCTCACTGGACAGTAAGCTCCGTGTCCACAGGAATCGTGTCTGCCGGCTTCCCTGCTGTGTCCCCAGGCCCTAAAGCAGTCCTTAATCCATGGCAGGTGACCAATAAATACTAGCCAAGTAAATGAAGGGATTTCACTGGCACTTCCACGTGTAAGGTGTTCTTGTGCAGGAGACCAACCAATACAAACTCCTGCTGGAGGAGCTCAGGGAAGGCTTCATGGGGGAGGTGGCATCCAAGCTGCACCTTTGAGTGAGGAGATTTAGAAAGAAGGAGGGAGGCTGCGGGGTGGGGGGTGAGGAAGAAGCCCAAGCAACGGAAGAGGAGCAAGCACGAAGCACATGCCAGGAAAATAATCAGCCTCACTGGCTGTAGACCACCCACTGCTGTCAAATGATCCCTGCCAGGAATGACCTTACTAGGACACCACCCCAGAGTCTCCGCAGTCAAGTGCCGGGAGATGCCCCAAGCAGCCATTTGTGCACCTCCAGCTAAGAGGATGCTGACCTACTTTCCCACCCCACACAGAGGGAGTGAGTCTGCCCACCTCCCCCATATCCCACAGCTGCTGGGACCCCTGCTCCTCCTCAGGAGAGAAGGGAGCCACCTGGGAACAAGCCATGTGATGCTTGGCACTCTGCAAGTTGTCTTTGGGCCTCAACCAGCATAATGACTTTCCTTTTAGCAGGACCAAGGCTTGCCTGCGAAGTGCCTTTGTGGGAATTAGAACAGGGCACCCCTCTGGGTGAACCGGTTGGAAAAAGGCATCCTTCCCTCTCGTCAGACAGCCCCTCACAAGATACCCAGTTGGCCAGCAGATTGCCGAATTCAGCCCCCACTCATCCCTGATGCTGGGTGCCCCGTGTGGTCCATGCCTTCCATGGGGGCCTGGCCCACCATAGCGATCTCTTTGCAGTCCAAGGCAGAATCTGGACCAGCCGCCCCCAGATCCCCGTGCCCTCAACGCTCCATCCCAGCGGAGGAGTCCAGGCTACGCCAGGGTCTCCCAGGAGTCTTGCCCAGGTGACCAGGGTGACAGTCGTCATGGGACTGAAGCTGTAACTCGCCCACCCCTGCCCGTCCCTCACAACAGCTGATGGCCGATTCCCAGAAGAGACCATCTGGGTCTTGGTGATGCCTCACCCCCAACACACACACACACTCATGCAGCAAGGAGAATTAGAGATTATCGGTGAGCTGTAAGGCCCTGCTCGGGTGTTTACCCTCCCAGGGATATTAAATTTTAAACGTGTGTGCCTGTTTACTCTCCCTGCCAGAGCCTGGCTGGCTACCCCGTAGCCAGGCAACACTATCTGACCTGGGGGACCAGGAGGGGGACTTTCCACGCCAGGCAGGTCACCTGGGGAGGGTTATCTAAGCACAGCTAGTCTCAGCACAATGAAGTGCCTCTCTCCCCTCCCACTCCTTCCCACCCTCAGCCCCCAGGTGACCTCACACCCACAACACACGGTCCACTCTAACAGCAAGAAGCAGAGGGTGGTCCTGCAACCGAAGTGGTGACACTTTAGAATGGGATCTGTTAGAAGCAGATCACTGGGATTTGGTGTCATTATCAACCTGGTGGCCAGCTTTGCTGTTTCCCTGCCGGCCAAACTGAGAGCCAGCAGGCTGAACTTGCAGGAAGAAAAATTCAGGTTAGATGGGAGGAAGATGAACACGTGTGATTGGAGACAGGCCATGGCACCTCCTTTCAAGGGAAGACTGGACAACGCCAAATCAGGGCTGGAAGCTCACGTGTGTCATTTTTTTCCTCCATGAGGGGTTATCTTTCCACCTGGATGGGAGATCGGCAAGTTGCTGACTGAAGGTAACAAAATCAAGGTCACATCTCAGCTCTAGATTGACGATGTGAGCACTGTGTGACCTTCTTTTCTCCATGGAAAAGCTTAGGGACATGTGACATGCCTACCCTTCAAACCCCATGGTCAGGGGAGGACATTTGAAATCATATAATCAGTCATGGGCTCACAAAGCAATGAAATCAGGCAAGCAAAGTATCAGTCATAGAATCATAGAATACCACAGATGGAAGACCTACTGTGTGCTGGGCCTCTAGGGTTTCCACTAGGGGTAAAAAAATCTCCCCCATTTTACAGATAAGGAACCCAGGTCTAAAAAGACCCAGCCTCTCCTACTGAACCATGAAGGTGGCCTGAGCTAGTCATAGCTGAATAACACCCAGCTACAAAAGATGCTCTTGTCCTTAATCCTCAGAACCTGTGAATATGTGAGGTTAATGGTGACAGAGGGAATTAAGGGTGCTGATCAGCTGGCCCTGAGGTGAGAGGAGGACCCTGGATTATCCAAGTAGGCCCAATATAAACAAGAGTCCTTATAATAGAAGGAGGCAGAAGAGAGAGAATGAGAGAGATGGCAGTGTGGGAAGGACCTGGCCCAATCAATGTTGCTGCCTTTGAAGATGGTGGAATGGGGCTGGGAGCCAAGGAATGCAGGTGGCCTTCTAGAAGCTGGAAAAGGCAATGAATAAATTCTCTCCTAGAGCCTCCAGAAGGAATGCGGTCCCATGGACACCTCGATTTTAGCCCAATGAGACCCATCTCAGACTTCTGACCTCCAGAACTCTAAGATGATAAATCTGTGTTGTCTTAAGCTACTACGTTTGTCATCATCTGTTTCAGCAGCCATAAGACACTAATACAGACCTCTCGACAGATATAAGTCCCATATAACCATGGGCAGGAAGGAACTCTGACACTCTAGCACCACGCCCCTGCTCTGCAAAACTGAAATGTTCTGTGACACATATTCACAGTCTGGGATGAACGTTATTTTGATATTTTGATAACTGCCTTGAAGCTCTTTGCTGATCTTCAGGAAACCAGGTGTGGACTCCTGACCTTCACTGGGCCTGGGACCCATAAGCAAGGAGAAAGGCTGCCCAAGAGATGGCAGAGGACCATGCCATGCCAGCAGGACTTGGGACCCTGCCTGTCCATGACAACTCAGGCTGGACCGATGACCTGGGAGGCCTGGGTTTCAAGGTTCCCACCTCCGCTGCCAGCACTAACCTCAGGCACCCCCAGGCTCTGGATCCGTGGCTCAGCTTTGCCCTCGGGGTGACAAGGCCCATCCCTGACACTTACTGAATCCTCCCAGGCTTTGAAGACCCACCTTCCTGCTCTTCAGATCTCACCATGGTTCCTGACCTGCTTTCTCCTTCACTATTCTAATGTCTGAGGGACCCACTCTCCCCCCACCCCAGACCCCAGGACACATCCCCTCATGGGGAAGTGACAGAGAGAGGATCGTCCAAAGATTTTCTGCTTTTCTGAGCATACCCAGGCCACCCTTGCTTCCACACCCAAGCAGGGACCACCAGACCACTCAGTGGAGGTCATGTCCCATCTTGGGTCAGTCTCGGAGATGGTTTCTGAGGCTTTGCCTCCTCCTAGCCATCATACCCTCAAAGGGTAGGCATCACATCTTCCCAGTTCAACAAAGGGCCATCAAGCATGAGGAGACGGAGCTACACAAGGCATAGCTCCTGTCTCCTACATCCCACAGCCTGGCTCTCCCGACCACGGAATAACCACCCCAAAGGGACCCTCAAATGCTGTCCTGAAACCCAACTGGACATCCACAAGGCAGTGATGCTGGGAGCCATCGGGGGTCCAGTGGATTTTCAGAATCATCATCTCTGGGGCGAGATGCAATGCTGGTCTCCTCTGAGCCCAGGCCACCCACCAGGGTGAGCCCCTGGGAAGGGAAAACTCTAGAAACAGTAGTAGAGCATCTGGAAAAGGTCCTAAACCTGGATACCTTTAGGCACAGGGAGGATATAAGGCAAAATAGTTGGAGAGAGCACATCCCTCCCAATAGTACGGAAATCAATTTTTTAATACCATGTTGGTCAAACAAAGCATATCTGAGGGCAAACTGGGCTCAGGCCTACCAGCTCGTGATCCTCAAAGAAGCAAACCCAGCCCATCCACCTCACCTCCTTCATCCCCTTCCTGCCTTTTCCCACATGCTTTCCCTCCTTCCCTCTCCTCTCCCCTCCCCTCCCCCCTCCTATTTCCCCTCTCCCCAGTCCCTCCTCTTTTCCCCTTCCACAGCAGATGATGCCACCGGGCCACCCACCCCTCACTCCTGGCTTCCCATTTAGAGCCAACCAGCCATCATATTAACATCTGACATTTCAG
Source organism: Balaenoptera borealis (assembly GCF_965194805.1). Lineage (NCBI taxonomy): Eukaryota > Metazoa > Chordata > Mammalia > Artiodactyla > Balaenopteridae > Balaenoptera > Balaenoptera borealis. The sequence goes on along the minus strand of NC_138879.1, from coordinate 49,091,864 downwards.
AAGCTTCTCGGTCCTGCTGCCAAATCAAATCAGCTCAGCCGTCTCATTTGCTAGCAAACCCAATTCACTCCCGCAACAGGTTCTGCTTCATTTCCACGTGGACCTGGGCTGGAGCTCTTGAAAGGCTTCCTCCACCTCTCCACATACCTGGAGATGCAGACCCTGGCAGCCCAGGCTGCTGGTAAGGGTATGGCAGTTCCCCTCAAAAGGAGTGAGCCACGCCGTGCACAGACTGCACTACCGCTCCTCCAAAATCACCTGGTCCTCATATCCCAAAGAAGGGAGCCAAACACTATGTATAAAGTGGAAATAATTTATTTAAAAAATATTAATGTCACCACCCTCAAAGATTTGTTTGGGGACTTCCCTGGTGGCACAGTGGTTGAGAATCTGCCTGCCAATGCCGGGGACACAGGTTCAAGCCCTGGTCCGGGAAGATCCCACATGGCCGTGGAGCAACTAAGCCCATGCACCACCACTACTGAGCCTGCACTCTAGAGCCTGCGAGCCACAACTACTGAGCCTGCATTCCACAACTACTGAGGCCCACGCACCTAGAGCCCGTGCTCCGCAACAAGAGAAGCCAGAACAATGAGAAGCCCGCACACCACAACGAAGAGTAGCCCCCGCTCAACGCAACTAGAGAAAGCCCGTACGCAGCAACGAAGACCCAACGCAGCCAAAAAAGAAAACCAAAAATTTGTCTGTATTTTTTTAATAAAATAATTTAATAGAACAATTTACCTCATCTTTAGAGGACTCTTACAGGGGTTACTATCTCTTCTGGAGCAGAAACATTTATCTAAACTTCAGTGACTCCTTCTGAGCCACCTGGTTTTCTCTTCACTGGTTAAATGCAAATAAAATCGAATTTAACTCTTTTTTATTACAAATGAGCACAAACGGTGCAATCCCATTTATTTATTTATTTGTTTGTTTATTTATTTATTTATTCATTTATGCAATTTCTTTTTTTTTTAACATCTTTATTGGAGTATAATTGCTTTACAATGGTGTGTTAGTTTCTGCTTTATAACAAAGTGAATCAGCTATATATATACATATATCACCATATCTCTTCCCTCTTGCATCTCTCTCCCTCCCACCCTCCCTATCCCACCCCTCTAGGTGGTCACAAAGCACCAAACTGATTTCCCTGTGCTATGCGGCTGCTTCCCACTAGCTATCGATTTTACATTTGGTAGTATATGTAAGTCCATGCCACTCTCTCACTTTGAGAGGGTGTGGAGAAATGGGAACCCTCTTGTACGGTTGGTGGGAATGTAAATTGATACAGACACTATGGAGAACAGTATGGAGGTTCCTTAAAAAACTAAAAATAGAACTACCATATGACCCAGCAATCCCACTACTGGGCATATACCCTGAGAAAACCATAATTCAAAAAGAGTCATGTACTACAATGTTCATTGCAGCTCTATTTACAACAGCCAGGACATGGAAGCAACCTAAGTGTCCATTGACAGATGAATGGATAAAGAAGATGTGGTACATATATACAATGGAATATTACTCAGCCATAAAAAGAAATGAAATTGAGTTATTTGTAGTGAGGTGGATGGACCTAGAGTCTGTCATACAGAGTGAAGTAAGTCAGATCCCATTTATTTATGCCTCTGTCTGTGTGCATGATGCCGAGATGTCTGGAGGTTTAGCAAATGGTAATGATGAATATGGCTGGATGGTGGGATTATTACTAGAGTTTTGTTTTGGATTTTTTTACTTTATACTTTAAAATTGCTTACATTTTTTTATAAGAAGCATGTATCACTTTATTTAAAAATAAATAGGGTGTAGGGTGAGGGATTGCTGTTCACTTGCAAAAAAAAATCTTATAAAAATTCTCCAAGATGGGACTTCCCTGGTGGCGCAGTGGTTAAGAATCCACCTGCCAATGCAGGGGACACGGGTTCGAGCCCTGGTCCGGGAAGATCCCACATGCCCCGGAGCAACTAAGGCCATGCGCCACAACTACTGAGCCTGTGCTCTAGAGCCCGCGAGCCACAACTACTGAGCCCGCGTGCCACAACTACTGAAGCCCGCATGCCTAGAGCCCGTGCTCCGCAACAAGAGAAGCCACCGCGATGAGAAGCCCGCGTACTGCAACGAAGAGTAGCCCCCGCTCGCCACAACTAGAGAAGGCCCGCGTGCAGCAATGAAGACCCAACACAGCCATAAATAAATAAATAAATAAATTTATTTTAAAAAAAAAATTCTCCAAGAAAATACTGGGCTTTTTTAGTTCAATGCCACATTCTCAAGGCTGGATCAATCGATGAGAATTCATAAATCACCTATTATGAGTATGTATTAAGCACCGACCACTAAGTGTTTATGAAGCACCTGCTCTGGGCCCTTTATGTACCAGGCCCTGTGACAACAAGGATAGGAGAACATGTCCTGCCCCCTTGGGCCATGGAGCTGGCGCTGCATTGGGCCAGTTCCTCCCAGTCCTGCTCCAGCAACGCCCTGCCCCATCACACACATACACACACCTGCAGTCACACCTGAATGACCTCCAACTACAAGAGTAAGCAGGTGCTGGTATAGCTTCTGGGCCTCACCAGGCTCCCATCGGGGGCTCCTGAAAGAGGGCCGCTCACACCCTATAGTGGGTTAAACGGTGCCCCCCAAAAAAGATATGTCCACCCAAGAATCTGTGAATGTGACCTGATTTGGAAAAACGGTCTTTGCAGGTATAATTAAGCATCTTGAGATGAGAGCCAGGTGGATCCAGGTGGGCCCTAAATCCTTATAAGAGACCCACAGACCCAGGGAGAAGAGAAGGCCATGTGAAGACGGAGGCAGAGAGTGGAATCATGCAGGCCCAAACCAAAGGAATGCCTATAGCCACCTACACACCTACAGGAAGAAGCAAGCAAGGATCTGCCTCCTCTAGTGCCTTTGGAGGGAGCTCAGCCCTGCCGACACCTTGATTTCAGACTTCTAGCCTCCAGAGCTGTGAGAGAATAAATTTCTGTTGTCTTAAGCCATGAAGTTTGTGGTAATTTGTTACAGTGGCCCCAGGAAATGAATACACACCCTAAGGCCTGAAACTCCATCTCCACACTCATCCAAGAACAGGGAATCTACTAGGGGTCCAGGGGAAAAAAGCCAACAGGAGGGGGACACACAGGAGGTACCTACGGGACTCATATTGCGGGGGTGACTCCCTCCAGGAACAAACACAAAACCCACTGTCCGCTGTCCCACAAAGCACCAGACACACTGGGCTTGAGTGTCAGGTCAATGACATGACCCCCAGGCACGCATGGGGTGGGGATGCGAGGCGGGGCATGGAATCTGGCAGGACCCCACTCCTGAGCCGGTCTCAGTGCAGAAGTGTCTATGGCAGCCAGAAGAGGAGTGGGATAATCAACGAAACCACCCCACAAGCATTTAGCTCACTGCCCACGATAAAAACCACGAGTATCCATCACATACCAATATAACACCTGTGTGGTGTTACATTGGTATGAAGCCCTTGCCCACCCGCTTCCTCCTGTAATCCTCACAGCAACCCTACGGGGTGGGCTTAGTCCCACAGATGAAGGAACTGAGGTTCCTAGGATATGACCGAACTGCACAATGTCACACAGTTGTTACTAAGGCCCAGGGCCAGGCCCGGGCTCTGTATGCCAGACCCAGGATGGTCCATCAAGGAAGGCAGGACCTAAAACAAGCAGGGATGTTGTAAACTAGAGGCTAAGTTATGGGGTAGGACAGCTGCCAGGCCTTCAAAGGCAGGTGGCATGACTAGGGCTACAGCAGCATTCGAAGCATCCCCAAGGAGACGCCCTGAATGCCAAGTGCTCTATCAGGGCACAAGGTTAGTATCTGTCTAGAAATATAGCCTCGTTTCAATACTAGCCGCAGGCAAAAGGAATTAGGAAGGAACCTTCTGATGGGGACAAACAGATTATAAAATGCATTCCAAGGCCAACCCCGGGACTCTCCATGGCCTTGAATTATCCAGATCTCCACTCAGTCCAATCCTAAAATCCTTCATGAGGACACTGGCCTTACAGGTTCTCCCTATCACCGTGGGGACCACCTGGTCTGTGAACACTGATTAGCTCAGGGCAGCCTGACTTCAAGTGATGGGAACATGATCCAGAGGGATGCTTCCTTCCTAAAGACCCCTCCCCTAGGTCCATCTGAGTTTGTTGGGCAGGATCTTTGGTTTTGGCCTTTTTCCAATACCCTTACTGTCATCCATACTTATCAGGCAGGGTTTTGGGTCTGATACATAGGGCTCAGGTGGGGCCAGTCACACAAAATGCAATTTCAATTTTTGTTCATTGGTTATGGAGAGGCACCTCAGTCCTGGGTACCAGGCAGGGCATCAGGGAGTCCTGAGGAGGAACTATACTAGCAATAGAAAAATCAGTGTACTTCCTTCCAGACTTCCCCTCCGAGCACTGCTGTTCTCTGGAGGAATAATAAGTACTAACATTTCTGCAGCACACACCACGTGCCTCTAAGTGATAAATGTACATCATCTCAATTAATCCCCATAACAACCACACGTGGCAGGTACTCTCATATCCCTACTCTACAGATGAGGACATTGAGGCCCAGAGACGGTACACAGCTAGGAAGTGGCAAAGCCTTACACCAGGCAAGCTGGCTCCAGAAACTGTGTTCTTAACTGCTACTCCATATGTGTCACCTTTTTGAGAAAGAGCCTCAAAGGGATCTGGGTCCAGGTCAAAGGAACTGGATTAACCTCCATGATGGAGGAGACCATGTGGCCTGTCAGAAGGAAAGGGAGATGGGCTGGAGAATCAAAGGAGAGAGGTAGGGTTCCCAGAGAGACCATTCTGGAAGCCCAGCTGGCCCGCTCGCCTGAAACAAAGGAGAGGAGGAATAAGGCCCTAGTGAACTGGATGCCTAAGCCAAAGCCTGAGGTTTGGGCTCCGTTCGCAATTTCTAGGAGGCAGGGCGCCCCCCGGGGCCTCCAGTTCAGAAGGCTCCACGGGAACAGGCAAAGGACTCTCATGTGCTGGTGGCTCCCAGTTCCCTAGAGAGAAGCCCTCTGTATGTTTCTCAAGGGCAAGAACTACATCATCATCATCGTCATCATCATCACCATCAACACCACCATCATCATCATCACCATCACCATCACCATCATCACCATCATTATTATCATCATTACTATCACAACCACTTACTGAGTCCCCACTATGTGTTAAGCACTCCACTAGCTGCGTCATGGTTTACCTCATTACTCCTCACACCCGCTCCTCCAGGTGGCCATTGTCCTCATTCTACAGGGGAAGAAACCGGAGGTCAGGGAGATTAAGTAACATGCTCCCATGACTCACGGAAAGCAGTCTGGAGTGTGGTTAAGACAGCACAGGCTTCCGAGCCACACAGACAGACCCGAGTCCAAATCCTGGCCCTGCCCTCACCAGCTGTGGGACATCGAGCAAACAACTTAACCTCTTCCGCCAAGTTCAATCAGAGATGCCAGAAGCAATTCATCTCAAGTGTCAGCTCCAAATGACTGGTGGTAGCTACCTGCAGGGCTTTGTTGGAGAGGATTCTGAATCCACATCTAAACTCATGGGCAAGGGTGCCATGATCATGACTAACATCTGCCATAGGGGCAGAAGCCTGGTGGGATGGCACAAGTGTCACACATTTGCCAGCCCTGATCTAGAGAAACATCACGGCTTACAGAGACAACCATACACATGCATGGGTGCGTGTATATAGCCAGCAGATTTTTGACTAAGGTACCAAAGCAACCCTAAGTCTTTTCAATGACTGGATATCCATATGGGAATAAATGGACCTAGACACCGGTACCATCAGGCCACTCAAGATGGCTATTCTCTTGCTCACTATACATCCCCCTGCTCAACCAGTCCCTGCCTCACCTACACCCTACTCACCTGACAGACTTTCCCTCTTAGTCATAGAGCCTAATCAGTACATGCCTACATACTTGCCCCCCCCCGACGCAGCTAGTTCTATTCTTTAGATCAGAACACCTCCACCATGATAGCGTATCAAAGGGGCGGTGAAGGACATGCTCCTCTGCTGGTTTCCCTGGTAACCAATGAGCCAACCTGATGTCAAGTCAATTCCCCCTACAACGGGTATCCTCCCACTCCCCTCCAGTAGTGAAGACTGCTGCCTTGTCCTGCCCTGGTCTGCCTCACACAGTGGGGTGTCATTCCAGGACCTTGCTTCAGACATGTAAGATCCCCTGTCCATTAAACCATCGATGGCTCTGTCACTGACTCTGGGCTCTTTCTTCTGTCTCGAGGCTGGGCGAGTATAAGGCTTGCTGCCCAACAATGCCTATATCATGCCATACAATTAAATTAAATTGAGATGGATCTTAGATCTATAGCTCAAACTAGACAACTTCTAGAAGAAAACATGGAAGAAAATCTTTGTGATATGGAATAAGCAAAGAAAGCTACAGACACAAAATGAAAAAAAATCCATAAATTGGACATCATCAAAATTAAAACTTCTGTTCATCAAAGACACTGTTAAGACAAGGAATGAGCTTGTATCTAGAATATGTAAAGAATGCCTACAGGAAGACAAACAACCCAATTTTAAAGGGGGAGGAGGGGCAAAGGAACTGTAAGAATGGTCCACAAGCATATGAGAAAGTGTTCAACGTCATTAGTCATCAGACAAATGCAAATTAAAGCCACAATGAAATATCCCTCCTTACACACCCACTCAAGCGGCTAAAATTAAATAGACTGACAATGGCAAATGTTGACAAGGATGTGAAGCAGTTAGAGCTCTCATAACACTGCTGGTAGAGACATAAAATGGTACAACCACCTGGCTAAAAGTTTGGCGGTTTCATATAAAGTTAAACATTCACCTCCCCTTTGACCCAGCCATTTCCCTCTAGGTATTTACCTAAGAGAAATGAAAACACATGTCCAAAACAAAACAAAACTTATACCAGAATATTCAGAGCATTTGGTTATTCATTATAGCTCAAAACTGGAAACAACCCAAATGTCGCTCAACAGGAAAATAAACAAACTGTGCTGTATTCATACAGTGGGGATAAAAAGGAACAAACTACCGATAACACTCTACATCATGGGTGAATCTCACAGATATTATGCTGAGCTGGACACAAACAAGTACAGACTATGTGATTCCTTTTATTTTTTTTTTTTAATCTAGTTCCCTGACCAGGGATCGAACTCGGGCCTCCCTCACTGGAAGCAGAGTCTTAACCACTGGACCACCAGGGAAGTCCTCAGGACTCCTTTTAAATTCAGTTCTAGAACAGGCAAAACTAATTTACAGTGGAAATAAAAAATCAGAATACTGGTTGCTTCCTGAGGGGCGGGGGTTGGGATTGACTAGGAAGGGACATAGTGGAACATTCTGGGGGAAGAGAAAGGTCTTCTATCTGAATCAGAGTATGGGTCCCATGGGTGTATCCACTAATAAAAGTACAAAGTTAAGATTTATGCATTTCAATGTATGTAAATTTTTAAAATTCCGGTTACACCTAAAGTAATTTGCAAGAAGTGTAGGCTCATTGGCCTTAAAACAATGAACAAAATCAGGTACAATATACACATGTGCACACATGAGGGGTGGGTTCATGCAGGTGGTGCACACACAGACATCTCCCGGCTCTCTAAGCCTCCAAGGTGCCCCCCAACAGATGCAGAACCAGGTTAAGCCCCCCTCGCATCTGCGCTGCCCTTGGGCTCCCCTGTCCACTGGCCTGTATGAAATCAGAGGCCTCCTGGGAAGTGGTTCCTGAGGAGACAGCATCTGGACCAGCGACATAAATAGGGTCTGTGTGGGGACCAGAGACAGCTCTCCTAGGAGGGCCAACAAGAAAGCCAGCTGAACCTCCTGCAGCGGTGGTCATGGGCCGCAACAAATGCTTGTCCCAACTGTCACGCCCCCCACTGCAGAGCTTTCTTGAAGAGGGGAAACCAAACCCCCTTGCTGGTGTCCTTGAGCCCTTCTTGCCTCCGCCCAAGAGGGGTCCCAACATCCTTCCCACAGACGCCTCCTCACCTCGTTCATACAAACTTGGTAGATGTGACAGGGGCTGACACCCCCTGACTCAACCCTGACAGAGGTGGGTGGGTGGTCTCTTCTCTCAGTAAGAACAGAAGACAGGGCAGGAACCAGAGGCAAAGTAAGAGATGGCATCGGGCCTGGGGCAGTGCTACAAGCTGGAAAGGAAACCCCAGCGCCTCCCCACCCAGGACAGAAAGTGGCTGGTGGGCAGTTAGGGAGCCTGGGAGGGCAGGAGGCAGAGACCCAGCACAGCTCTGCCCACAGGGAATGAAGGGAGTGCAGAGGAGGCACCTCTGACCTCCACTTTCTTCCCCAACATGTGGGGACTTTGCACCTGCCTGACCCATCACTGAGGGTTTCGAGGGCATCGGTGAGTGATGGAGAGCAAAGTACCAGGGGGGCAAAGCAGGCGTGAGACTTTCTGCTCCCCCCACAGCGGGCACCCCAGGCCTCCTTGTTCTCTTCGGGAAAGGAGAAGGTCTGGGGTGGAGGAGGCTGCCCTCAGACTGGCACAAAGAGGGATGGAGAAGGCTGAGAAAGGGTCACCTCCCAGCTGATCGGGCCAGCCCAGGCCTGCTGGGGCTCCAGAGACGAGTGTGACAATTCAGATCAAGGACACGCCAAGTCCCAGCATCACCACCTTCGACAGAACGCCCCGTGCACTTACTGTGAGCTGGAAAAGGATCAGGAGGGTCAATCCCAACCCCTTCAAGCCCAAAAGGCTGTTGTATGGTCGGTCCCAGGGGGTCACTCAACCCCCGTGCTTGCCATTAGGGTCCCTTCCAACTCCCCCACCCACCTCCCCATGAAGCCATCCTCACTCCCCTCCCCCCCACTGAGAAGCCACATGACACACTGCAACTTGTCACATGCTCAGCCATATGGTTTCTTCTGCTCGGTTAAGGCCCCCCGAAGACAGCCGGTTCTTTGAGGGACGAGGACGGCGGCCTTAGTTTGACCACACGGGGCCTAGTGCAATGCTGGGCACACACCCGCTCTCCTTGGTGCCTGGTGATCCATTTGGGCATGAAAACCAGATCATAAAAGATGTGGGCTTGGAAACAATCCACAGCATTCCCAGGGAGACAGCCCCAAGCCCCTCTCCCAGCCCACCCTGAGCCATCCACAGTTTGAATTCCGGCTGGGAACTGGGCTCTCGTTCTGCCCATCTGCTCAGCATCTCTTTGGTGGCTTTTTCTCAGTTTCATATTAGCGAGAAAAAAAAAAATTCCCTTGAAAACCACAAACACAACGAGGTGGAGAAGGGGGCGTAAAGGACCAGTTGCAGCAGGCAGGCCAGTGGGGGGCAGGGGCCTGGGGAGGGAGGGGCGCTTCTCGGGCTGGAGGCCAGCTTCTGCTCCAGCAGTCCCTTCCCAATGGGGGAAGCAACTAGAGGAGGTTGTCCCTGGTGTGTGGGGTGGGATGAGAGCATCTTATCAAAAATGGTTTGGGTCTTAGAACTGAACTTACTCTATGACTACAGGAGGAACACAGCTATCTTCAATGGGACCTTGGCCAAGTCATTCCCCACCTCCTGGCCTCCAGCTTCCCTAAAAAGGAAATGGATCACCCATCCCTGACATTTTGTGACTCCCAAGCTAACCAATACCAAAGGGGTTTCACTGCCACCCCTAACCCAAGCCTACACTGCCAAGGGAACCAAATGAGACCCTCCTCCACTGCCCAGATGCTGGGAGGGGTGGGGGGCTGATGGAACTCCAGGGCCAGTGACCCTGGAGAGATTCCAGCCTCCACCCTCAGTGTCTCAGACCTCGACGTGCAGTAATAACCTGGGGAAGTTGGGAGGTATCAGCAAAGCAGAGGCCTAATCCCACCCTGGAGAGGACATCGCAGGCGGGAGCCCAGACCTACACAGGTGACTCCACAGGTGAAACTGATAGGGAAGGAGGGGGCTTCAGTCCACATCTTGAAGAACACATGTATTCAGGCTTTTCTTTTTTTTTTTTTTTTGGCCGCACCGTGCAGCATGAGAACTTCCCCGACCAGGGATCGAACCCGTGGCCCCTGCAGTGGAAGCGCGGAGATTAACCACTGGACGACCAGGGAAGTCCCTGTATTCTGGCTTAATTTAGAAAAATATTACCTGGAGAAAGAGGGTCTGCTGGGATAGGAGATTCAGACAAAACCAGAGGAGTGGAAGGGAAGTGCCTGCTCCTCCAACCTGGATTCCAGAATACTTAACACACCATAAACATCTACCAGAACCAGGAACCCACAGAACAGGACGCAGTCGCTGCCCTGAACTCGATGCAGGGACGCGCTGGGCTAACAACATGACTTGGTAAATGCAGTCCCGACACGGCTGCTCCCGCCGTGCTGAGCAGGCTGGGGAGACATAAATGAGCGTCGTAGTTGTAAGTAGCCACCGGGACACTGACCCCAGAGGCCACCGTGAGCTCCACATGGTACCTGGCCTCGCCACCGTAGTTGACACACCTGCCCATCTCTCTCACCCTGTCCCCAGCCTCGTCCACACCAGCCTTTCCCTGGGGAGGCCACCCCAGGAATCTCCCATCTTCTCACTCCATCCTCTCCCTGGAGAGTTCACCAACCCACCCACCCCTCCACCCCCAGCTTCAATTCCCATCTCTGCAAAAATGGCTCCAGATTTTTATCTCCAGTCACACCCTTCTTCTGAGCCTGGCCCCCAATGACACCCCCATCGGTGTCTCAAGCATGTCCAAGTCAGCACTTAGAACTTAAATCCTCATCCTCCCTCCTGGGTCACCCCCTCTCAGAGAATGGCTGTATCGTTTATCCGGCTGATCCAAACCTGGGACCATTCTTGCTTCCTACCTCTCCCCAAATCCTCATATCTCACCAATCCACCTCCTGGGAGATCTCTGAGATCTGATCACTTCCAGGTGGTCACAGGCCCCTCAGAGTCAGTCCTCTCCCACTGGACTCCTGCAGTGGCCTCCCAACTCACCCCACTTCCACTCCGTTCCATCCCACACATCCTCCACACGAGCCGGGGTTACTTTGCAAAAGTCCTGTCACCTTACTCTTCTGACTAAAATCTTCAATGACTTCAATGCCCCTAGTTAGGATAAAGCCCAAAATCTTGAGCAAAACTTCCAAGGGTCTGCCCCTTTGTCCCTAACTGTGAGTGCTCTAGCCATTCTTGTTCCTTGAGAATAACCTTCTCTCCTGCCTCAGGGAGGACGGAGCCTACAGTAGTGCTTCTGGAGCTGTAATGTGCATGTGAATCACTAGGGAATGTTGGTAAAATGCAGGTCCTGATTCAGTGGTCTGCAGTGAGGCCTGAGAGACTGCATTTCTAAGGAGTTCCCAAATGAGGCAGGTGCAGCTGTTCTCTTGGCCTCACTCTGAGTGACAAGCATCTAGAACACTTTCCTCCACCTTGACTGCACTTCTGCTTCACTAAGTCCTACTCCACTCTCAGGGTTCACTTCCTCAAAGTCCTCCCTGACCCTCTCCAAGACTCGATTAGATCTCCCCTCCACAGACCTTATATTGTCCTAGCTATGCTGTGCTTCTCCTTTGGAACATTCATCACACGTAACTGTCCATCCCTCATTCCTGAAATTATTTTTTCAACTTTTGTCTCCGTAGCTGGATGACAAACTCCAAGAGAACAGGGATCATACTGCCTTGTTGCTACTAGGTCCCCAGTGCTCAGCACTAGACCTGGCACATGGTCAGCACGTGTAGTAGAAAGCTGTTGGTCTTGCCTGCCCTGCATCTGTTTCCTCTTCCTCTCATTGTAGCACCTTCCATTTTCCTTTAAACCGCCACCCCTCCCCCATTATCCGTTCTTACAGTTTAGACCAGGGATCCCCAACCCCCGGGCCGTGGACCGGTACCAGTCCGCGGCCTGTTCAGAATCGGGCCGCACAACAGGAGGTGAGTGGTGGGCAAAGCTTCATCTGTATTTACAGCTGCTTTCCATCGCTCGCATTACCACCTGAGCTCCACCTCCTGTCAGCATTATGGTGAGTTGTATAATTATTTCATTATATATTACAATGTAATAATAATAGAAATAAAGTGCACAATAAATGAAATGCGCTTGAATCATCCCGAAACCATTCCACCCCCCCACCCACTGCCGGTCTGTGGAAAAATGGGTCTTCTACAAAACCGGTCCCTGGTGCCAAAAAAGTTGGGGACAACTGGTTTAGACGGTGGGCAAGAGACCCAGGTCTGGCCAATCAGAGCCTTCCATCTCTGAGACAGACATGTGACCTAAGCCCAGCCAATGAGTTTCCTCCCTGGGACTTTTGTTAGAACTACTGGGGAAAAAATGATACTCTTCTTTCCACTGGAGTTACTTAGCAAGTAGGAGCTACTGTCACCATCTGCCACCACAGAGCCAGAGCTTGACAGAGGATGAAACACAGAAGAGAAATGGTAAGAGACGGATTTCGAGGATGCAGCCGTGCCTGGAATCTATACTTGCCATTATGAAGGCAATAAATTTTCTTTTATGCTTAAGCCAAAGCGAGTTATGTTTCTGTCACTTGCCACCAAGAGTCTTGACTAACACAACATTTAAATAAATATTGGGTGTTGGGTAAATTAAATGAGCACATAAGTAAAGCCTGCCAAGAGAACTCAGTGACTCCTCCTAGGAGACTTTCAGAATTCCTCCCTGCAAACTCCCGCCATCCATGAGCAAAGAGACAAACATCCCACACCCAACTCTGCAGACCAAGGGACTAAAACTCAGAATGGCGATATGTGTCAGTAATTCCCTGTGCAAACAAGCCACCCCAGCACCTGGCTCGGATGCCAGCACTGTGACTAGGCTGATGAAGGTGGTCTGGCGTTCAATGCCCCTGGGTACCCCACCAGGAGGAGAGCAGAGCTGTCTCCTAGGTCAGCCCTGCACCCTACCCACTCCTGCATTCCTAATTCAACCAGGACAGGCTCTGACTGCCATTCTGTGATATTCTCCCGCAGTTCTGTGTGTGATGGGCATTCAATGTGGGATGATAATGGGAAGATGGCTTTTATCTACCTCCTTTGAGGGTATCACTTTGCAACAGATTAGGTCAGGGAAGAGGGGGTACAACAGGGACTCCCAGGAAAGAGATACCTAATTATTTCCCTGTGAGTCACCTTGTAGCAGAACCCCAGGACAGAGATGGGGGCTGGCCTAGATGTCCCCTCAGATGACTCAGGTGACGTCTTCAGAGCTAGTCCTCACCTGGCAAAGTGAGGGAAGGAGGGAGGTGCATTGCTGCTTAGGCAGGAATACTGGCTGAACCAAAGTCCTCCCTGAGGGCCAGCTCAGGCCCATGTGGCCACCCTGCCAGGAAGACTGAACAGTAAAGGGGAAGAGCTCGGTGTAGAGAGGATGCAGCCCCCTCAGGGTCCTGGGATGTAGTCTCCCAGGAAAGAGATTTGTGAATGAAGTGCTAATAGGAAAAGAATTACTGGCTCCCAGAACCTCCAAGGCAACTCTCCCACAGAGATTAGGGTGACAGGGCCAGCCCAGGAGGCCAGTCAGAGGCAGGTAGAGCAGCACACAAGTGCCATTCAAGTCCCAGGAGGGTCCCAGCCCCAGGCAGTCCTTCTGGGCAGTAGCCCCGTAAGGCTCCCAGCTGCATTCTGAGTGTCTCCACTTACTCCCGCCTGGGCCCCTTGTGCCGGAACCTACAGCTCCACAAGGCCTCTCGCTAATCACCAAGCATCCCGCCCACCCCATTCAGCCCCAGTCTATTTCCTCACTGCCCCTTGACACCCCTGAATCTCACAATCACACTTTCCTCCTACATTGGTAATCTCAAGTGGACGCTGCCTTCAGAGGTGTGGAGACACTCCAAGGCCCCCATGGGGACAGAAGCAGCCGCGCCAGGGGCCAAAGCAACAGCACTTTCGTCGCCCACTTCCCCTCCCCACTTACCAGCCGGAAGCCTCTTACCTTCATGGTGGGAGGCGCAGTGAGAGGAGGGGACAGCGGCCGGTCTGGGAGGGTCACATCCGAGCTGTTGGCCAGCTCCTGCTTCCTGTTAGGCCACAGAACACAGAAGAGGTGAGTGGGGGCCTGTCTGCCCCTCCCCTCTCTCCTCTAACAGCAGCTGGGCTGAAGGACACAGTCTAACACATGCAGAAAATAGAGCCGGTGCATTTCTTTGCCAGGATGTGCTAAAATCTTAGGCAGGGCTTCTCCCAGTGCGGTTCCTGCACCACAGCACCAGCATCACCCAGAAACCTGTTAGAAATGCACATCCTCAGGTGCACACCAGACTCCCGGGTGATGGGGCCCAGGAATCTGTGTTTTCACAGTCTCTCCAGGTGATTGTAATGCTGAGGTCTGAGAACCACAGGTCTAAAGAGATCCAGGACTGGGAAGGAAAAGAAGGGGAGAGGGGTAAACGTTTTCAATTCATCCTCCCTGGGGGGGCCCCTTTGTCCCTAAACACACACACACACACACACACACACACACACACACACACACACACACACACACGTCCTGGTCAGACTTTGGGAAGACAGGGCTGCCTACTGTGTATACTGCAGGTAAAACTTATTTTAGTCCATGTGGGCTAGGACCGTGGAGAGGCAGCTAAACAGAGTTGTGTCACCATGACAACACAATTGCGACAAGTCCGCTGCTCTCACACACTCCCCACTTTCCATCTGGCCCTTGCTGGTGACCAGGGAGTGCTGGTTTACAGTCCAATCAGTAGGGAGAATGCGTGCCACGAAAAAGCCTTCAGAGCAATGGTTACGCACAGGGCCAGCTGGGCAGAACCTGGGGGAGTCTCCGGACGAGGGACTCTGGTGTCCAGGACATGCCCTGGCTATATCTTGGGACAGGAGGGAGAGGCAAGGATAACAGAATTAAGAGCCTAAGAAGACCAGGCTGAGCCACAAAGCCCCCAATTTTGCAACTGTTTGCTTCTCCAGAGCCCCACCCTGAAGCAGCCAAGAGTCAGACCCCAACCTGGTCCCACTTAAATGACCAAAGGACCCCCACTGCCACCTGGAGAGAATGCTTCTGTACTTTGTTCCAGCCCATGTCCTGCCAGTGAGGGTGACAGCTCCAACCCCAAGCCCCCTTCATGAGAGAAGCCATGTTCCCTACAGACCCCCGCCCTCCCTCTTTCCAGAGGAAACCCTGGCCCTGGGGCTCAGACACCACCCCAGCCTGGCTCCCGTCAGCCCAGGCAGGCCCAGCTACCCTGGCACAGCCCCTGCCTGTCCCTGTCACCTGTCCTCCAGGAAGCCAGGTAAGGAGGCTGTGTGAACATCTGGCTTGGTGGAGGACCCATGTGACCCCATTAACCTCAACCCTGCCAATCCCCCTTTCTGCACCTCCATCTGCCTTCCTCCTCCTTTATTCCTGGACCTTGGACTCACTCCGATGACTGGAGAGTGGGGTCCCCTCCCTCCTGATCCAGTCTGTAACTAACACAAGAACCAAAGAGCCAAGACTCAACACTCAAGACATGCGCGCACACACGGTCACACACAAAGGAACGGACGCAGCTCCTTCTACTTCTCAGTCAGGGCCACCAGCCTCCCCTTGCATTTATGGCCTTGGATGTTACCACTGTGGGTAATGTCTGGCTGCTCTGGCCCTCGCCTGCCTGTGGATCCCACAGAGCTGGGTGGGAAACGAGCTTGCTTCCGCTAGCCACTCCTCCCTTTCCAAGCAGGCACTGCTCCTCCTCAATGGGCCTGCAGCCCGAGACTCATGATGACAGAAAAGGAACGGAGGAAAGATGCTCAGGGAAGGGAAGCATTACCCTCAGGTCCCCTGAGGTGAGGACGGACAGGGCAGTTCCTCGGTGGGTCTGGGAGCCTGGAAGGGAAAACCATGCAGGGAAGGGAGGGGAGGCAAGCCCCCACCCAGCATCTACAGGACTGTGTGGGGTTAGCTGAGGACCTCTGGCTTACTCCCCTGGAGATGGCTTGTGAGCAAACTTGACCAGTAGCCACCCTGGCTCTCTGGGAACACAAACCCTAGAGGAGGGCAATGCCAGCAGGTTTTTCATATCAGTGGTCGGGGGACCCTCATATACATAGTCACACTGGCCGGTTCTCTCCATAAGGTGGAAGATGTCCACGCCCGCAGGACCAGAGCAGCTGAGATTATTATCAAGGTCCCCGAGTCCCAGGCAAAGGGCCCTCGTACCCAGCCCTTCGTGGACTAAGCCTCTCTCCCCTGAGCCAGTCTGTTCTCTCTGGACCAGTCTCCAGGAAGCGGTGAGGACTATCACGTGGGAGCACAGGGCATCTGCCAGAATGATTTCCCAAATGATGCTTGGAGCCTGGAAGGTGCTGGAGCAGGAAGGAGCACCAGTGGCTCTCGGCCTCCTGCTAGCTCCAGGGCCCTGTCCAAGACTCCAGAGGGGACACCAGGCTGGGCAGAAGGCATGACCACTGCCCTCAAAAAGATCGGAACCCAGAGCACACGCACACCGATGGCCGCAAATTAGAAACTACCCTGCCTTGGTACCTAGATGGCTTGGAATGGCTTTACGGGAGGGAATGGGCCACACGGCACTAAACCCTACTCTCGACTTCAGCCCTCCCTCCTAGGAGCCAAAGGTACTTATTTAAGAGCTGACTGCCTGTTATGGATTGAATCATGAACTGCCTTAAAGATATTTCGAAGTCTTTTTTTTTTTTTGGCCGCGCTGTGCGGCATTTGGAATCTTAGCTCCCTGACCGGGGATCGAACTCGCGCCCCCTGCGTTGGAAGCACAGTCTTAACAACTGGACCGCCAGGGAAGTCCCAAGATATTTTGAAGTCTTCACCTACCTGTGAATGTGACCTCGTTTGGAAATAGGGTCTTTGTAGATGTACTCAAGTTAAGATATGGTCATTAAGGTGACCCCTTAATTCAATATGACTAGTGTCCTTATAAGAGGAGAAGGTGGCCACCTGAAGACACAGACACACAGGGAGAATGCCATGTGACAACAGGGGCAGAGGTTGGAATGATGCACCTGGAGCACCAAGGAAGGCCAAGGATTGCAGGCCACCATCAGAAGCTACAAGAGGCAAGGAAGATTCTTCCCTGGAGCCTTAAAGAGGAGCATGGCCATATTGACACCTTGATTTTGGACTTCTCACCTCCAGAACTGAGACAATAAATGTCTGTTGTTTTAAGCTGCCTGGTGTGTAGTACTTGGTTAGAGCAGCCCTAGGAAACAAATACACTGCCCAAGTCCCATGTTCTAGCCTTGGCTTTGTAATTGGAAGACCAAAACCCAAAAGGATGAAATCCCTGCTTCAGCCTCACCACCCCTGCTATGGTCAGCTGGGCTCCACCTCGCCCTGCCCCAGACCTCACAACCAATGGCATTTGCGTGTGAGCCACCCTCCCAAGGACAGCCCGGCCGGGCCTAGCCACCAGCTGGTGCTAAGATAAGACAGAGTAAGAACATGGTACTCAATGCAGTTCCAGCCCTTTCTCAGCCAAACACATCACACATACTGAGTGGTGAAAGTGACATGATTATCTCAAGAGATAACCTTGAATCTGCTCTAATTTATTATAAGCAAAAGGTAAATTATTAGCAGAAATGGTATCCTCCCTCTTATTTGTAATGACTTTCCTGTAACCCACAGTGATCTTGACACGGGTCATGGCACTAAGGGTGAAAACTGCTTCTCGAGCCAAGCCAGCTCACAGGCAGCTCTAAGGCCTCAGGGTCCCAGGCCTACCCAGGAACCCACAAGAAGAAGGGCTGGTGATAGAGGCAGAGGAGGGAAGCAGGGAGATTACACACTCAGCTATAAGAGAAGGGTGGTAAGAGCAGGTGTGAATGAGCAGGTCAGAAGAGCCTCCCGCCGCTGGGGTCCTGGAGGCGCAGCCCACTCAGCACCCCTCTGCCCCAGAGCTGCCTGGCGCTGAGGTTCTCTACTCTGCGATTCTCTCCCCAGCTGGGAGAGCTCAGGGAGGCCGGGAGAGGTCGTATCTGGCTTTAGCCAAATGTAAATCTCAGGAGGAAATGATCAAAGAGGCGGGAGAGGAAGCTGAGAAAGCAGGCGGATGATTCACCCAGATGGGGCTGTTCACAGGGAACTGGGCAGACCTCCAGGCAAAGACCCCACTTACAGCACCCAGGCCTCCAGGGTCCTCGCCTCCAGCCTCCAGTGTCTCTGCCCCAGACCATGTGAAGTCATTGCAGCTATCATCTCTCCCACATTTCTATGAAAAGGACCTACATTAAGAATCAAGAGATTCCTGGGTTCATGTTTGTCTCTACTTGCTACCCCACTGTGTGACCTTGGTTAAGTTACCTCACCTCTCTGTGTCCCAGTTCCTTCCTCTGCAAAGATGGGGGTGATAATGTTCTGAGGAATTAAACATAATGGCTGTGAAATAATATATAAAGTCCTATACAAATGTAGACCATTATTATTATAACTCATAAAATGGTGATCAGGTTTCCAAGTGGAAAGAGAGAAGCAAGGGTCCAGGGCTGTTTATGTGTCTTTGAAAACATTTCTGGCATCTCAAATAAGCACCAGTTCTAGCCCCGGGGATCTACCGTCAGGATCGTAACTATCGGTTAATAATCAACAACAGGAAAAATCCCCTGTAACAGCAGATGGCTCTGGGGCCAGGTTTAAGCCCTCTCTCTGGTACAGAGTTTCTCCCAAACCTACACACTCCCCTTGTCTGCATCTCCCACTACACCAGCTCCCCAGCCACCCTATGTTCGGCCCTGCTTTCTCTTGCTTTCCAAGTAGCCAAGCTAGAGAAATGCAAACAGCTGGCTGCTATGAAGAGCTTCCCAGGAAAACCAAACCAAAAGGAACGAGACACATTATCACAATAGCCAATAGGTGTAAATAACCCAAGCATCCATCAACCGATGGATGGATAATCAAAACACGGTTCCTCCACACAATGGAATATTATTCAGCCATAAAAAGGAATGAAGTACTGATACATGCTACAACATGGATGAACCTCAAAAACATGCTAAATGACAAAAGCCAGAAACAAAAGGCCACCTATTACATGATTCCATTTATACGAAATGTCCAGAATAGGTAAATCCAGAGACAGAAAGCAGATGAGTGGTTGCCAGGGGGCAGGGGCAGAAGGAGAAGGGGTAGGGAGGGTCTGCTCATGGGTACGGGGTTTCTTTTGGAGGTGATAAAAATGTTCTGGAACTATGCAGTGGTGATGGCACAGCTCTGTGAACATACTAAGAACCACTGAATTGTACACTTTAAAAGGGTGAATTTCATGGTATGTAAATAATACCTCAATTTTTTAGAAAGAAATAAGGATGAAGGGGCTGAATGGGCTCCATTTCTGTCATTCCTGCTGCTTAATTTTCTTCTCTGGCTGCCTTTTGGTGGCCCCAGGGCCCCGGGCTGTGTGCAGGGTCTTGCATTCTGGAGATGCTGAAGATGCTGAGTACGGTTTCCTGACTAATCCCACCTGTTGAAAGCAGTGCCTTTCTTCCCCACCCCCAGCGTTCTTAAGTACTTGCAGCATAGTACTTAAGAACTTAGGAGAGGGTTTTGGGGTTCCAACTTTTCACATTTCCAAACCCTGCATAACCAACTAGACCATAAACGATAGGAAATAAAACAAAATGAAATTAAAAAGCTTCCAGAGAAATCATCATAAGAAGGAGATACAATGGGAAGAAAAGGGAATTAGAAGCCAGGACTGGTGCCCACCAGCTCTAGCCGTGACAAGCTGGACCCTCAGAGTCTTATTATCTCTGCTTTCCCCTCTGCAGAATGGGCAGGCTAACCCCCAACTCCTGCTCCCTGCACTGGACTCGGAAAATTGCGCTCAACTCCTCACTATGACTAGAGTCTTAGACAGTTTTCGTGGTGGCAGAGAATTGTGTGGTCATTGGGCAAGCCGGGCCAGGGGGAGGGACGGGGAGGGACGAGCAGGGACCGGGCTGGGTATGGGCTTGGGATCCCTGCCCAGAGGAATCCACCTTGCTGTCTACAGAGACCCAAGGCCAGGGGCACAATCACGTAGCCCTCATTCCAGCAGCCAGCAGTGCTGGGGCATCCCTGTGGTTGGAAACATGTCCGAGAAGTTCTGTCCATCATGGCAGGACAGCCTGGTAGATGCTGGAGTAGAGGGCCAGGCTCCAGCCTCGAGGGAGGCGGGCAGGCAGTGTGTACAGTGGATCAAAAGCCCTGGCGTTCTGGTCCAACACACCTGGATTTGAATTCCAGTGCCACCCCTGATTAGCTGTGTGACCGTGACCAAGTTATTTCACCTCTCCCCACCTCAGCTTCCTCATCTGTAAAATGGTATAATACTACTCACCTCCTTGGGTGGTCTAAATAAGGCCTATAAAGCACTTAGCACAGTGCCTGGTCCACAGCAAAAACATAATACCTGGCCACCATTGTCATTGCCAAGGCTGCCGTCAGATAAGCTGGAGGGAATGGGCATGGTGGCGGGGACACGAAGGCAGAAAGCCAATCAGAGAGCAGAGAGGAGGCAGGGACGGCTTCAAATCCGAGGGAACCTGGATGCCCACATACTTCAGACAGGAGAGTCCAGCCACTGTGGGTGGGCCGCCAGGCCCTGGCTTTGTGCACATGGCTTGATCCCAAGCCCCAAGGGCCCAGACATGGAGGTGAAGACATTACTGTCCACACTCTGCTGGGGCCAGTGTAGAAGGGGAGAAGGATGCCAGCCCAGCAGAACGGGCGGGGTAACGGAGGGAGGGAAGGGGACACGGGATTCAGGAATGAGAGGCTCCAACACGTGGAGGGATTGAGTCCCGATCCCCCCCTGGAGAGCCCCTTGGGAAGGAGCAGGTGTTGTTCACCTGTCCGCACCTGGCAGGGCTGGCTCTGGTGACACATCCCATTCCCATGCACACTCTAAGAGGATCCAGGAGACTCAGAGCACAACTCTGGACCCTCGAGGATGCAAAACTCCCCAGGGAATGCAACCCCAATCCCACCCCACCATGCCCACCCAATCCCAGGGTTCACAGACGCAGAGACCAGCAGAGCCGGGAGAAACCAACAGAAGCCACCCGCCAGCCTGATCATGGTGACGAGGGCACTGAGGCCCGAAGAGGCAGAGGGAGATGCCCAAACCCCGCAGCGAGCCTCTCTCTTCTTCTCCTGAGAAGAGCTGCGGCTCCCCCGTCACCTCAGCATGAACGTGGGAGGTGAGCAGGTCACGACATCTCAGGAAGAACCTGAGGAAGCACGGCTGGTTTACGGACAGACGTTTATAAAGCATGAGTGCCGGGGCCCTGTGTGAGGGGAGAGGTGGGGCAGGGGCCCCGGGGATCTACGGGTCTACGGCTGCGCAGGTGTGCCCGGTGTGACTCAGCCGCAGGCCAGCACGTGGGACCAAGGGGAGGCCGGGGCGATGCTCCGAGCCTGCAGCTGCAAAGAACATGCTGGCGTCTCTCTGGGTGTGTAGGGGGAGGAGGGCACTGCCCTTCCCTGGCGGACCCTGAATCCCTAAACTGGGCCAGGGGTAGGAGAAAGGGCAGGTTTCAGGAGGAGCAGCACACGACAGGGCAAACCAGCCATGAGAACCAGCTGTGGCCCCCGGCTGGGGGGGACACAGCCTCCCTCCCGGCATTCCAGCTCAGAGGTGATGGACCAACCCGTCCACAGGGCAAACCTCCACACTCCCGGGAAAATGCACCTTTACTGAACACATAAGCTTTAGAACTGACTCAGGCCGTAGGGTTCACACATGAGGAAGCGGAGACTCAGAGGGGTTCCATGTGGGCCTGAGGGTCACAGAGCCAGACAACTGGAGAGTCGGGCCTCAACCCCAAGATCTCCGACTCCAATTCCTTCCAGTCACAATGAGAAAGCCAGCTCTGCCGGGCCCAAGTGCCACGGCAGCATCTGAAAGGAGAACACTGGCCAGCAGCTTCCACGTCCTTTGGGCTTGAGCTCTTGGGGACCAAGGATGGGCTATGTGTTTTAGCGTGGGCGGTGACATCAGGATTATTTACACGCCTCTGAGAAGACAATCCAGGAGGGAGAAGTGAAAATGCAAAAGCCATCCTGGAGGCACAGCGCACCCACGTGAAAGACCCATCTGCCAAATGTGCACTGTGGGTTATAGGTTAAAACAGATACAGAATAAAGAGGGGGCCAGGTCTCCTTGGGAGATCAGCTAAGGTTACCGAGGAAGTGACAGCTGAGCCAGACCTGGAGGGAAAGGCCAGCATCTGTCTGGGAGAGAAAGAGGAAGGGGAAAGGCGCTCAACAGAGGCACAGAGGAGCGAAAGCAAGGAGCACTATGGGGCCGCAGAGGAACACATGCCCGGCACTTAACAGGCCCTCAAAAAGGAAAAGTGAAAACTAGCAAGCAGGCCTCCGGGCTTCTCATGTACTAGGTACTGTTGGAAGTGACCCACATATCCTATCTCGTCTCATACTCACAACAACCCTTTGCAGCAAATATCATTAACCCCACTTCACAGATGGGGAAACTGAGACTCAGAGAGGTTAAGTTATTCGCCCAAGTTCCCACAGCAGGAAAGTAGCAGAGCAAAGCTTGGACCCACGCAGTCTGGCTCCGCAGTCCACGATGTTAACCACGGCGCCACCCTGCCTGCCGGGAAGAGCGAGAGCCCGCTCAGGAAAAGCATCCACGTCGCACTTTCCCAGAGTGGGGGGCACGCTTCCCTGCGGGCCCCTGAGGTGATCTGGGGTGCTCTTTATTGCAGTAATCGCTTATTGATCTTCTACTTGTGGCAGGCCACCCTGATCTTGCCTTTATGCTAGTGACATAATGTCGCCTTCTAAAATGAGTTCATTCAAGTTTTTAAAACTGAGCCAGTTAAAGAAAACTATTAAGTAACAGATACAGGTGTCACACAGACATGACAGAAGCACGGAAGGTGGTTTGGGAAACAGGCACTGAGCAAGCTGAACTCTGTCTCATGGGCAAAGGGGAGCGTGGACGTGGAAGGCAGGTGGCTGACCTTCAGGGTTTTGCTGGAGGGCCCAGGCAGCAGAGCGGAGGACGCAGTGACTGGAAGGGGAGGGGTGGAGGGAGGAACAGCGTGGGAGGGGCTCCATTCTGCTTATGGTCACGAAAATGAAACGAAAGGGTCCAATCCATCAGGCATTTCATAGCCAAAATTAAGGGCACTTGGTGACTAAGAGAAAAGGAGGAAGAGACAGCCAAAAACGTGAAAGGACTTGGGTTTCAGAAAACTGAGTGATGCTTCAACCATGACACAGACAGAGGAGGAGAACTGGGCTTGCAGAGGCAGATGATAAAGCGTTCATTCTGGATGTGCTGCAGCTCAGGAACCCCTGGGATCCCCAGGTGGGATCAGAAAAGAACTGCGGCCTAAACAGAGACACAGGTGTAAGGAAAACAGAGACAGGAGCTGAGGCCATGAGAGGAAAGGAGGCCCCCAGGGAGAACAGGTAGGGCTGAAAAAGCAAAAAGGAACAGAAGCCTTCAGCAGGGCAGATAAGAAGAGGTGAGAGGGAGGACCATGCCCGGATGGAGTTTGGAAGCCAAGCGAAGAGCAAGTGCCAAGGAAGCGATGGTGGGCAAGTCACCCCATTGTCCAAGAGGCTCCATGTCCATAGCACTGAGGAAATGACCTCCCTGTCGGTCATCCAGCCCCTAACGTACTGCATCCCTTGAAAACTGCTGAGCGAGCAGCTTCCCTCACGTGGTCAGCGGTTCTGCTTAGCATCGCCTGGCCTCAGTTGAGGGAGCTACATCATGGTCAGAGCAAAGGCAGCCAGCTCACAAGGTCACAGCCCCAGACAGCTTCAGGATCAAAAGCACAAAGCCACGGAGTCACAAAGGCACAGAATATCAGCATTTTCCCAACCTGTGCGGATTTCCTGACCTGGATAGCAAGTATATGGGTGCTCATTTCGCGCATCAGTTTGGACATAGGACGTGTATCACAATAAAAAATAATTGTTAAGCAGTTCTCTCTCACTTCCTTTAGGAGAGATGACTATAAATATGGATATGGATATAGAGATAGAGATAGATGTACTCTTAAGCCTGCTGAGACTTTATGATGAACCTATCAGACTGATCCCATGCATTTATTTTGCTTCTTCTGAAGCCCCTTAAAAAGGTGTGAAACGACACAAGCAGATGCAATGGAAGAAGAAAATCCAGCCTAGAAGAGGTTACAAGTGCCTGGAAGAAGGATGGGGGATGGATGACCTGGGGGAGTGTTTGATACTTGAGACACTAAGTCTTTGGACCCCATCCCCCAACCTTTCACTTCCTCACCAACCACATGACCTCATCAACCGCCACCACCACGAGAAAC
This sequence comes from Balaenoptera borealis, assembly GCF_965194805.1. Lineage (NCBI taxonomy): Eukaryota > Metazoa > Chordata > Mammalia > Artiodactyla > Balaenopteridae > Balaenoptera > Balaenoptera borealis. The sequence continues at coordinate 49,067,555 of NC_138879.1, read as the reverse complement.
TGAACCATTCCTAAGAAAAGACAACGTCTAGGTTCCTCCAATGAAAAGGGCAGCTTACTACCCAATCATCACCTTGCATGGAAACCGCCAGGTGCACGCCAGCCCAAGCACACAGGGCTCCCAACCCACTTCCAGTACCTCACTCTTAAGGACCGAGGGACAGCTAAGGGTGGCCAGACATTTGAGGAAAGCCTCCAACATAAGCAAGAGACATCAAAATAAACAAGAGGAACCTGAAAGAAACAGACACTGCAAGGAACCAATGGAAAATTCAAAATATACTATAAAGTAATACAGCCTCAGATATAAGACAAGATTTTACATGCACAACACAAGGAGAGAACACTGTAAAAATGGAATGATCAGGAATGAAAGAGATCTCAGAAAAGAGAAATATGATTGGAATGCTAAGTTGAGGAAGTCTCCCAAAAAGTAGGACAAAAAGATAAAAAGATGGAAAATGAAAGAGAAAAGGTAAAAACATCAGAGGATCCAATATCTGACCAATAGTTTCCAGAAAGAGGTAATAGAGAAGAGAGAGGGGAGTTGTGGTAGCTAGTCTCCAAAGGTGGCCTCCCAGTGAGTATATCTCTTGGTATTGATGCACTTGTACCGCCCCCGCTGCTGCCTTGAATCTGGGCTGGCCCTGTGACTCAGTTTTGACTGACAGAATGGGAAAGAAATAATAGTACTTAACTTCCAAGGCTGAGTCATAGGAACCCTTGAAGGTTCCACCTCGATCTCTAGGAACATTTACTCTAGGGAAAGCAAGCCAGCATGTAAGAAGTCTGACTATCCTGAGATTGCCGTGCTATGGCTAACACGTGGAGAGGTTGCATGGAGAGACACCCAGCCAGCTCTCAGATGTCCCAGACATCTCAGTCCACACAAGTGAAGAAACCATCTTGGACATTTCACCCCCAGCAGATGCGAAGAACCGAGGAACCAAGCCAGAACCAAGGCCCCAGACATATGGCCCCAGCTGAGCATCCCAACCATCTCCAGCCATCTGAGCCACCCAAGATGAGGTCTCAAACATAGTGGAGCAGAGATAAGCCATCCATCACCAATGTGCACTACCTAAAATCCTAACACACAGAGTTTGAGCATAATAAAATGGTTGTTGTTTCACCTTAACAGGAGAAATTTATCAGAGAATCAGTACAAGAACACTTCCCAGAACTGAAGGAAGGACCTGAGTCTCTGGGTCCACTGAGCACCCAGCACAGTAAATGACAAAGGATCCACCCCAAACATTGTCAGGGCATTTCAGAATGCCTAGGTAAATGAAAAATCATCAACAATTCCAGAAAGGAAATATAAAAACACACCATATACAAAGGAATGTAAATCAGCATATCATCAGACTTTTCAACAGCAATTATAGAATCTAGTATAAACAATGATATAATACCTTCAAAACTCTGAAGGAAAATTATTTTCAACCTAACATTTTATACCCAGGCAAACTATCAAGCAACTGTGAGAGTAGAACAAAGATATTCTGAAATATGCAAAAGCCCAAAAAATTTACCACCTTGCACCCTTTCTTGGAAGGCTACTGTTAAAAAGCAGCAATCAATCCAGCAGAAGATAGAAAGCTCTGGAAGTGAGGTCTCCTGTTAGAAAGAGAAGAACTGACAGGATATGCAGTGGGCATAAGCTTTGGGGTGGGGGAAGAAAAGTTATTAAAGGAATTATGGTAGAATAAATTAAAATAGTAAAAGAAAAATAAAGATAGGTATATAGAAAACTGCACTAATGGGGGAAACATGAGTTGCTCATTAACTCTCGGAAAAATAAAAGGTTATACAAGAAGGGAAACACAATTATAGCACCCTCTTTGGCTCAACAATAAATAATATTTACACACTTATAATAAGTAAACATGGACTACTGAATTGAACAAAACAAAACAAAAAAATGGTGCTAGTGGAAGGATACACTGCGCATTAAGTGGCACCAGGTCTTGGCTGAATTCCTGGTAAAACCTGGGAAGGAAGGAGCAACCCCCCGATCCCACCTCCAGAGTGCCCAACACAGGGGTGTTTTAAACCATCCATGCTAAGAAACCACCCAACAGTCTGTTGGCATTAGGAGTCACCCTATCACAGAGCAAACCAGCCTCCCAGCTAAGCGATCACTCCAAGACTCTGCCTCTTAATTCTTAACTCTTCCGAATAAGTTATTACTTGGTGATATACCAGATTAACGATTTTCATCATTGGTTCAAACTAAATGATAGTCTCAGTGGGGAGCGATCATAGCAGTTCAGGGTAAGTATGTCTGATCTTTTCAATTAATAATGTCATTCCCTATCTGAAAATATCACTCATTAGAAAGACAAATGCTTGGAGCTGTTTTCCAGGACCGAGACAGGGCACATGGCCCACCCTCATTCTTGCACCACTGGGAGATGAATGTCCAAGGCAAGGGGGATCCCCCTGGGGCCAAGAAATCAACCATAGCTGACTCAGCCCGCAGGAGCGAGGGCTACAATCTCATCTTACCAACAACATGCTCTGACCCAGCCTATGGAACCCAAGCAGATGAACCAAACCCAGCAATATCAAACCTCTTTTCTCCTCCCAGCACTGGCCTCTCTCTAGTGGACACTAGGAAAGGAAGGATAATTGTGAAAGCCTCCAGGAGCATCCTGGAATCTGGGTGTGATCCTTGCAGTATTCTATGACTGGAAGGTTCAGAAGAAGGGCTTGGCAGCCTGGAGCACCCCTGGATAACCAAGAGCCCCAAGTGATGAGCAGAAACCTACTTCCCAGGCCAGGCCCACCTCCTGAATCAGTGAGAACAGAAGCCACCTCTGTCTGGCCCCTTCACAGGTCTCTAACATGTACCCTGCCCACTGGCCCATTCCCAGCATAGCAGCTGGCACTGAATGAACTCAAGAGTTCAGAATAAGAAAATGAGAAACTCATAGACCTTCAGACCTAGAGGGCTAAGTTAGAGCAGCATGGGGCAGGAGGCTGCTATCTCCACTACAATCTGGTCTATTCACTGTTTGTGGCTTCAACTGACCTCAGTGCCCTGCTCAGGAGTCTGAGACACAGTTAACCCATTCCCCACCAGTTTGATCTGTTACTAAGCTCGTGTCATTCCCTGGTAACTGATTCTGCTTCCGAGCTTGGATTACTCCTCTGGACATGGATAGCGGACATACAAGAAGCATCCTTCATCATCATCGTCATCCTCATCATACCAGCTAAGATGTATTTAGTACTATGTGAAGCTCTTTCCATGCATTATTTCATTTCATCTTTTCAACAACCCTATGGGGTAGATACAGAATTATTCTGTCATTTTACAGATGAAGAAACTGAGACTCAGAGAGGTTAAGTGACTTGTGGAAGGTCCAACAGCAAGTAAGTAACAAAGCTGGGATTCTAAGGGGCCCTGGAGGGCAAGTTCTAGATGGCTCCCCTCTGTTACACTCCTGCTTCGGTGGCCTCAGCATCAATCCTGGTACTCAGCTCTGCAGCCCTGCAGCCCTGGCCTCTGAGAGCTGGCAGCTAGGGCACTGGGATCATTCATTAAACATTCTGCTGGGAAAAGAGTAGTTCAAGAGCCTTGAAGTTCCCTCCTACAACAACCTGGGGTCCAAAAGCAACGCTGCTGGGAAAGGGGCCTGGGATGAGTATTTTTTTAAGAGAAAGTTACTTTTCATTTGCTAAATGCCTAAAAAATATCCCTTTAAATACAAAGAATCTATTCTGGATTGTTTCAAAGGACACCACGAGTGAGAGACTACCATTCTAATTCTGATTTTCACATTTTATCCTAAATATTAATAGAAACTCATTGGGAACAAATTCAGAGGATCCAGAGGCATCTCATGAAGTGGACTGGGGGCAGGGAGGGGCCCTGCCACATCTGCTTTCTGCTCTTCTGATGCAACCCATCAAACCAGAGCAGGCGAAGCCCCAGGGAGCAGACCCAGCACCTGCCACAGGGAATCAGGGCTGAGAAAAGGCTGCTGTTTCAGCCTTCCTGCTGAATCATTTCCAGCTGCCCTGGTCACTTAAGTGACAAGATGATACATCAACATCAATAATGCTGGAAGGGTCTGCCCATGGACATGGCCTTATTCTCCCCAGGAGGCATGAAGTCAGCCTCGACAGGCAGCTGGGGCCACTGAGAAGTAAGGGTGCCTGCCCAGGACCTCTGCTGTCCTTTCCCAGATCTCCCTGTCCCAAGGAGTAGACCAAAGAGAGACAGGAAGAGGCCACTCCTAGGCCAGCCAGAAAATCATCTGATAAATAGGCACTGCTGGAACTTAGTGTGTGTGATGGGATGGGAGGAGCAAGTAAGGGGAGAGGACACAGCTCTTTCTGCTAGAGGAGCCGGGCACAGCTTCAAGACTCAGTGGGGCGGGACTTCCCTGGTGGTGCAGTGGTTAAGAATCTGCCTGCCAATGCAGGGGACATGGGTTCGAGCCCTGGTTCGGGAAGATCCCACCTGCTGAGGAGCAACTAAGCCCACGAGCCACAACTACTGAGCCCGCGCGCCTGAAGCCCATGCTCGGCAGCAGGAGAAGCCACCGCGGTGAGAAGCCCGCGCACCGCAATGAAGAGTAGCCTGCTTGCTGCAACTAGAGAAAGCCCGCGCACAGCAACGAGGACCCAACGCAGCCAAAAATAAATTAAAAAAAGAAAAGACTCAGTGGGGCACCAGGGCCCTTTGCTGGCCTCCAACCTGCCCCCCACGCATCACCCGACTCCTCTGGGCACTCGGTAACTATCTGTTGAATGAATTGAAGAGCTTGAGGGCTATGATGGGTCACCACCCCATGAGGAAGCATGATGAGAACTCGCCAGGCAGATCCTCTAAGAAATGAATCTACTCACAGACTAGGCCGTAAGTGATCTGAGGACGGGAACTGTCTTGGCCACCTACGTAGACAACACAGGGCCCAGGGCAGCACTGCAGACCCTCAAAACTGTCTGTTAACACTAAGACCTTACATTCATATAACAATTTGCACTGACGACGTTTATCATCACCTTCTCTGCCAAGCACGGTTTGGTGAAGATCATCAGGACAAGGCGTGATGTTTTCGTCTTATATATAGATGAGTCAGCTGAGGCCTGGAGAAGGCGGGATGATTTCCTAAAGAACTCACAGCGAGTTAGTGGAGAGACTAGAACTCAAACTCAAGAATGACTCAATGTCTGTGGGCTGAGCTCTCCTGTTTATGTGTGGAGTGAATGAGCGAAGGAAAGAATGAAGGAAAGGGAAGCTGCGTCCCCTCTGATCTCTCCCACCTCTGCCTTTCCTCAGCAAAGCACGGAAACCACTACACCTGGTTTTCCCTGCTCAGTCAGGGTCCCGCCAGGTAAGGATGGTCCTCATTCACAGTGCAAACTCCAGGCAGGCTTCTAAGAACCACACCCTGAGCTCCTTACAGCTACCACTCACCCTCCGCGCCTCCAACAGTGCTGAACGATGAATTCCTGTCTGGCCGAGCAAAGGGCTTGGCCGTGTCCTGGTTGAGGCAGCACGTGTGCTGTCCGCTTAGGTCAGGAACGCAAGCCATCAGGTGGAGGTGGCCCCCGGCAAATCATCCCTGTAGCCCCAGCTCTCCCTTGGGAGAGGACAGCAGGCAGAGGCCAAGTCTGACAAGGAGCCCAGGGTCCACACAGACCAGGGGTGACTGCGGTAGCCCGTCCTAGCTTTGCTATTGCTCAAAAGGCTGGCTGACGACTCCCAGTCCCCTGCCTGTCCTTTCTGGGTCCCTCTCCAGATCAGAAGGTGAGCACGGCGCAGAGTGAAAGGGCCATCCACCCGCCTATCTGGGTCAGAGCCTCTGAGGCCTGGCTGACGAGGCCCCAGGCCACATGGCAGGGCCCTGGGATTCTCCGCCAATCGCCCCAGGCACAGAGCTGACTAACGCCCAAAGCGCAAAAGCCAACTCCCAAGGGAGGCGGCAGCTTTATCCTGCTCTGAGCTGCAGATGGAATAGGTAAATGAGTTTGTTGTTTTTTTTAATGTGCTTGTTTTACAAATTTACAGAACAGGGATTGGGGGTGGGGGCAAGGGGACAGGGCAGAGAATGAAAAAAGAGGAAGAAAAGAAAGGGTGGAGAGAGGGGGAAGAAAGAAAATGGAAGCTTTTAGAAGCTTCTAGGTGGAAGACACTTCCCTCCCCGTAACGGCCAAAATCCATCAGTTAAAAGGCCACAGAGCTGAAGAAGCCCCAGCAGGCGGGGGAGGCACCCAGAGCTGAGGCTTGTGGCGGGAACATCAGTGGAACCACACAAAGGGCTGGGCCAGGTCTTTCTGGGAAGAAGTGGCAAGAATGGAGGAAACCTTGAGGAGCGGCAGCGGTTGCCCTAACATCCCAGTGACCTGCGGAAAGGAAGTGCTTTCCGCCCAAGCCGGGGGAGCTCAGAATAGGCTTCACTGCCCTCAGAGCTGCCAGTTCAGCCCTTGACAGCTCCCATCAGGTCAGACCCTCACCAAAAGGCCATTCTCCCCAGCTCCCCAGCTCCACCTGCCGGACTATGAACTCCGAAAGGGCAGTGATCAGGCCTGCCCCATCCCTGCTGGATCCTCAGCCCCTACCCAGGCTCAAGGACTGATATGTAATGGGGGACATGGATGGACAGACAGACACAATTATGCTGCCCCCAGGGAGCTTACAGTCAGCTCAGAAGGGAAAAGTGAATGGACAAGAGACCAGCTTGAATGCACGGGCGCCAACAGGGGTGGGATTCAAAGCAAGAGAGATCATGGGGACTGATTTGACTGGGGGTTCAAGCCGAGGGGAGGGACCAAGGAGGAAGCAGGGCCCCTTCGATGTGAGAAGTGCTTGGAGGTGGGGCTAAGCCAAGTGCATGCAGAGGGCAGGCAGGGAGGAAGTGGGCAAAGCCAGTGCCCATCCTGACTTCGCCACACCCTCTGGAGATAATTATAATTTTGCTGAGCACCGGCCAGCGCCAGCCTCTGGGTTCCACGTGCTAGACACACCATCTCGCTGACCCTCACAACCACCACTGTTACTACCCCAATCATACAGATGAGAAAACCAAAGTCCAAAGAGGTGGAGTGCCTTGCCCAAGGTTACCCAGCTACCAAAGGGTGAAGTGGGAGCTGCGCCCAGGTTTGCCTGAGTCCGCAATGGGGCTCCAGGCAGCAGGGACACCCAAATGCTCCAGGACAGGCCCCCTGGGACAGCAGCACCAAAACTGGAGAATGTCCCGCTTCCTCGAGAACCAGAGTTGTCTGGCTTCCCTCCTGTGCCCTCAGGCTGGCCGCCTCCTTCAAGGAAAAGGCTCCTGCCGTTTTCTTTGTGGGGCTGTTGAACCAGCGAGGTCAGGGTGGCACTGAATGAGCCCAGTGAAGAAAACACCTGTCCCACGCCCAGTGTCTGGTCAGGTGTCTTAACCAAGGCCCTTCCCTTGGCAATGGATCTCCCAGGGAGGGAGAGGTCTCCCCGTAGCCCTGCGCCCCCCCTCAGCGCACCCTCTCCCCACTCAGCCTCACCCACGCCGGGGCTGCCTTTGCCGTCCCTGTGATGACCCCCTTTTCTGCCTCCAGCTCGGGCCTCTCCTCTGAGAGTCAGATCCCACTGCCAGCTGGACATCTCCTCTGGGATCTCACAGCACCTCAAACTCAACGTGTCCAAAAGTGACCTCAACACTTCCCCTAACCTATTCCTCCTGCTGGGTTCTGTCTCCCAATCAAAGGCCCCGAGCACTCCTGACTCCTCCTCCTGCCTTATGCCTGACAGCCAACCCCAAGGTGAATCCATGGACCTGCAGCAGGGGCATCACCTGGAAACTCATTGAAAATGCAGGTTCTCGGGCCCACCCCAGACCCACCAATGGGAAGCTGCATTTCTTTTTTTTTTTTTTTTTTTATGGAAAGGCATTTAATTTTAAATATAGCAGTGTGTACATGTCAATCCCAAACTCCCAGTCTATCCCTTCTCCCCACCCTTCCCCCCATCCCCGGCAACCACAAGTTCATTCTCTAAGTCTGTGAGTCCGTTTCTGTTTTGTAAATAAGTTCATTTGTATCATTTTTTTTTTTAGATTCCACACACAAGCCACATCATAGGAGATTTGTCTTTCTCCGTCTGACTTACTACACTTAGTATGATAATCTCCAGGTCCATCCATGTTGCTGCAAATGGCATTATTTCATTCTTTTTAATGGCTGAGTAATATTCCATTGTGTATATGTATCACATCTTCTTTATCCAGTCATCTGTCGATGGACATTTAGGTTGCTTCCATGTCTTGGCTATTGTAAACAGTGCCGCAATGAACACTGGGGTGCCTGTATCCTTTCAAACCATGTTTTTCTCCTGATATATGCCCAGGAGTGGGATTGCTGGATCATATGGCAGAGGAAGCTGCATTTCAACAAGAGGCCCAGGTGACTTGTGTGCACATTAAAGTCTAGGAAGCGCAGCTCTAAGGATCAACAATCCTTTCATTCTGCCTCCTCCAATTCTCTCAAGTCCATCCACATCCTTCCATCCCCCTCCACCATCACCTTCAAGCCACTGACATCTTCCTAACCAATCTCCGTAGCCCCACTCTTGCCCCACTCTGATACCTTCTCCCCCAGGAGACAGAGTGACCCTTTGAAATGTAAATCTGATCAAAGGAGTCCCCTACATAAGGCCTTGAAATAGCATCCAGTTCCCCTCATTATGAAGACCGAAGGTCATGCATCCATTCACTGCATTTTTATTGAGTATCTTCTATGTGCCAGGCACTGTTCTAGGCATTGGAAAGAGAACAGTGAACAAAATAGATGAAAAACCCTGCCCTCGTGGAGCTTATATTCTAGTGGAGAAAAAGAGATAATAAAAACCGAATGATGTAAAAGCTTTAAATATGAGGTTTATCAAGTGGTGACAGATGCTACAAAGAAAAATAAAGCAGGAAAACGTTTGCAAATTTGAATAGGGTCATCAAGAGAAGACTTCAATGAGAAGCTGTCATTTGAGGGAAGACATGAAGGAAGTGAGGGAGCATTCCATGAGAATATCTGGGGGAAAAGCATTCCAGGCAGAAGGAACAGCAAGTGCATAGGCCCTGAGGTAGGAGCATAGCTTAGTGGGTCAAGGAATAGCAAGGAGGCTGGTGTGGCTGATGCAGAGTGAGCAATGAGAAAAGAATAGGAGCCGAGGGGAGAGAAACCACAGGGGGCAGATCATGTAAGGCCTGTGGCATGGTAAGAACTTTGGCTTTTACTGCAGAGAAATGGGAAGCCATGGGAGGGAGGGTTGTAAGCAGAACAGAGATGTGATCTGACTTACGGATTCAGGGGATCATTCTGGCTGCAGTGTTGAGCACAGACTGTAAGAGGGCAACGACTGAGAGCAGAGAGGCCAGTTAAAACGTTACCTCAATAACCCAGGTGAGAGCTGATGATGGATTGGACTAGATTGACTGTTATGGGGGTGGTGGGAAGTGGTCCAACTCTGGGTGGGGAATGAAGGCAGAGCCAACAGGATTTGCTGATGGATTGGATGGGGGCGGAGGGTGGGATAAGGACAATGTAGAGAAATGAAGGATGGGTCCAAGGAATTTGGCCTAAGTAACTGAGACAGGGAAGGCTACAGGAGGGGTGAGTTTGGGGGAGGGGGGAGAGACAGAGACCAGGGATTCCACTTTGGACGTGTTCAGTTTGGAATGTCTTTCAGACATCCAAGTGGAGATCACTGAGGGATCAGCCCAGGCACATGTCCACGTAGGAGAAGGAGGGTGAGACTGAGATAGACTGGCCAGGAGATGGAGGGAAAGCAGGAGGGTGTTTTCATGAGCAAAACGAAGAAAGCATTTTAAGAAGGAGGGAGTATTAAGCAGTGTCAAATGACTAAGGTGAGAGCCCAAAGGTAACCACTGGATTTGGCAACCAGAGCAGCCACAGTGGTGGGGAGCAGAGCCCGGGGCAGTAGCTGGAGGTGGACGTGCGATTGGGGTGGGGGGGGCGGGGCGGGGTTACACGATTTCTTGGTTGATTGACGGGCTGTCTCATTTTCTCCAGATTCAAACCTTAGGCTTGGTTCAAGCTCTGTCAGTCTTGGGTCTGATTCTCAGCTCTCCTCTCTCCTTTCTCCTAGCCCACCTCTGCTACCTTCAACTCATCCATCTGGGGCCACAGGTGAGGACAAGGTAAAAGTTTAACTCTGCCCAGGAAATGAAAAGACCTCATTTTCCCCAGTTGGGAACTATAAATTTTTCTGAAATTCCAACCATTCCTCCCTTTGAGTCTTGATTGTTTTTAGTCTTCAAGAGTCTCCATTAAAATGCAAATGTCCCAGCTAGCCAGAAGGAGGGAGCCAACTCAGGCAGCCCTTACAATCTTCATCTTTCTGGACAGCTAACCCACAGGGAGGCCTATGATTCCCCAGCTAAATCCTTCACCTCTCATCCAATTCTCAGGATACAGTCTTTTATTATCCACCCTTTATAAATGACTAAACTAATTCTCCAAAAAATTAAGTAATTTATCTATCCAATCATAAAACTAGGAAGTAGCAAAGTCAGGATTTGAACCCAGGCAATCTGACCCCAGGACCCTCATACCATGTTTTTTCGGTTTCTTCCACTTTTTTTTTTTTTTTGGTCTGTTGACTTTTTTTCACTTTTTTTAGTTGTGATAAAACATACAGGGCTTCCCTGGTGGCGCAGTGGTTGAGAATCTGCCTGCCAATGCAGGGGACACCGGTTCGAGACCTGGTCTGGGAAGATCCCACATGCCGCGGAGCAACTAGGCCCGTGAGCCACAACTACTGAGCCTGTGCGTCTGGAACCTGTGCTCCGCAACAAGAGAGGCCGCGACAGTGAGAGGCCCGCGCATCACGATGAAGAGTGGCCCCCACTTGCCGCAACTAGAGAAAGCCCTCGCACAGAAACGAAGACCCAACACAGCCAAAAATAAATAATAAATAAATAAATAAATTAAAAAAAACATACATAACATAAAATTTACCATACTGACCATTTTAAAGTATACAACTCAGTAGCTTTAGGTATATTCACAATGTTGTCCAACCATGACCACCAGGAAGGTTTTAGTTACAGAACTTTTTCATCACCCCCAAAGGAAACTGGCCTGTTGATTTTTGAATGAGTGATACATTCGTGTAGTCCAAAAGCCAACAATTATTAGAAGGTGTACAGTGAAAGGCCTCGTCTTATCCCTGTTCCAGTCTGTCCAGTTCCCACCTGGCCCATGAAATGGTTTTTACACATCCTTCTGCAGCATCTTTATGCAAATATAAACCAATACAAAGATGGAGTCCTATATTCCCCTTTTTTTTACACAAAAGTTAATATATTATACATTCCACTCTGCACCTTGCTTTCTTTACTCAAAATATCTTGGAAGAACTTTCTGTCGCTACATAGAAAGCTTCACCATTCTTTTTTAAGTAATATAGTAGCCCATGGCATGAATTTGAAATAATTTAGGTAACCAGTTCTCTACTGATAGGCATGTGGTTGTTTCCAACGTTTTGCTATTTCAAATAACATTGTGGTGAATTGACCTGGTACTACACCATTCCACAAGTATGGAAATATACATGCTGGATAAATCCCCAAAAGTGGTTCCCTGGGTCAAAGGGGATATGCATGCATAATGATGACAACTGTTGCCAAACTGTGCTGCTTATAGGATGGTACCCATTGATCTCCCATTAAACTGGTACAAGAAAGAGGGACGGGGACTTCCCTGGTAGCGCAGTAGTTAAGAATCTGCCTGCCAATGCAGGGGACACGGGTTGGATCCCTGGTCTGGGAAGATCCCACATGCCGCGGAGCAACTGAGCCTGTGCTCTAGAGCCCGCGCACCACAACTACTGAAGCCCGCGTGCCTAGAGCCCGTGCTCCGCAGCAAGAGAAGCCACCACAATGAGAAGCCCGCGCACTGCAATGAAGAGTAGCCCCCACTCGCTGCAACTAGAGAAAGCCCACGAGCAGCAACAAAGACCCAACGCAGCCAAAAAGAAAAAAAAAAAGAGGGCCAGGACTTCCCTGGCAGTCCAGTGGTTAAGACTCTGCCCTTCCACTGCAGGGAACGCAGGTTCGATCGCTGCTCGGGGAACTAAGATCTCACATGCCAGGCGGCATGGCCCCCAAAAAAAAGAAAGAAAAGAAAGAGGGCCCACACGCTCACCCCACACACTGTGCTAGCCCTTGTGTCTGGAACCAATGCCAAAGCAGCTTTTGTCTATCGTTTTACCTGCCCAACTCACTCTTACCCTTCCTCTAGTACTAAAACTCCCCACCCCTACTTCAGGGATCTGATCCTCTCCCAGCGAAAAGAATTCTTGTAGGCACAATATCCACAATGGCCACAGGAATGATCCCCGGACTCAGGGGGGGCCATAATCATTCCCCACCCTCACCCTCATACAGGGACTGATGCAGAGATGGGCACATAATCCAAGCCAATCAGAACTCCTCCTTGGGATCTGTCTAACTGGAATTGGTGGAAAGGAGCTATTTTTCCCTCTCTGGAGGAAAAGGGATTAAAATGTAAAGCCACAGTGGTCTGCAACTGTGGTTTCAATATCATGGGGAGAGATGGCCCAAGAGAATGAAGCCAACACAGAGACACAGACACAAGAGACAGAGAGGAAGAGAGATTGTTCATGGTCCTGGATCCAGCTGTTCCTGAGGCCGTTTCTGCAAATAGGTTATGCCGGCCAATTAAATCCTCTGATCTTGTTTGGCTATTCAACCTGGGCTTCTGTCACTTGCCCTCAAGAGTCCTGACTAATACACTGTGTATAAAGTATAATCCCAATTGTGTTAAAATAGAGAGAAACAGATGTAGATGCAGATGTAAATATACTGTGTGGGAGGGTATGTGTTTGGATAGGAAAAAAGACCAAAGAAAATATATTAAATGTTAATAGTGGTTATCTCTGCAATTCCCCCATCTGGGATTGCAGATGAGTTTTATTTTAGTCTTTGTACTTTTCTGTGTTTTCCAATTTTTCTGCAAGGAGCATGGATTTTAAAAATATAATAAACGTTTCTTTAAAAAATCAGATCAGCAAGAAGCAGCCCAGAGAGCACTCATAGAAGGTTCTGAGCACGTGCCATGGTCAGGAACAGCAGAGATGTCTGCTCTGCATGGCCCGCGCCCCCTGGGGTGGCTGCTGCCCATCTCAGGCCACTGTGTGTGCACAAACCCCAGCCCTCCATTGTGTGGCCGTGGGCTCTGGTCTGTGGCCCAAGGTCAGCACAGAGCCAAGGCTCCTTTCTTCATACTCAGCTCATGCTGAGCTCCACCCCCGCATAGTCCCCACCCACCCCTGGTCCCCTCAGCCTCCAAGGAGAGCCCCATAACGCACTGGCAAATGCCCATCCCTGAGCTGTTGACTTCAGGAAAAGAAAACACGGACTACAAGGAGAGCTCACATGAGGTGGCCCGGTCCCTCCGGCGTCTGGTCCCTGGGCTGACCTTCCCCAGCACCACAAGACAATCAGTGGGGAGTGAGGCTTGGGCAGGACAGTGGCCTTGTTCTGACCTCCAACTTTAGAACATGGACTGTTAGGGAAGGAAGGGCTGTCCCTTCCCTGGAGTCCCCCAGGCACTCTGGCTCCACACGCATCTCAGTTTTCACAGAAATGGGACTAGAGACACCTCCACCTGCCTACCCCATCTCCACCCAGGGAAACACTCTCTTTTATCTGCGTTACATTTTAGGGTCCTGAATAAGATTTTTTTTCTTTCACCACTGTAGCCATTTCTCAGTGTGTAATTCAGTACCGTGCAGCCATCACCACTATCCGTTTCCAGAACTTTTTCCAGAACCCTTAACAGAAGCTCTGTATCCATCAAGCAATAACTCTCCCCACCCCACTCCCCAACCCCTGGTAACCTCTATTCTACTTTCTGTCTCTATGAATTCACCTATTCCAAGTACCTCATGTAAGTGGAATCATACAATCTCTGTCCTTTTGTGTCTGGCTTAGTTAACTTAGCATAATGTGTTCAAGGTTCATCCATGTCGTATCAGAATTCCGTCCCATTTTATAGGTGAATAATATTCCATTGTATGGATATACCACATTTTGTTTATATATTCATCAGCAGAAGGACACTTAGGTTGCTTCCACTTTTGGCTACTGTGACTAACGCTGCTATAAACATGGGTGTGCCAATATCTGTTTGAGTCCCTGCTTTCAATTCTTTGGGGCATATACCTAGGAATGGAATTGCCGAATAAGATTTTTGTTTACACAAATAATTCCATTAAAGAACAAGTGACAATCATTCATTAGTTCTAGTCCCATTTCACAGATAGGGAAACTGAGGGTTACAGTTTGAACACCCTATGCATCAAGGATCACATATGGTGTTGCTTGCCTGGGTTTTTCCGTGAGGCTTCTGGCTGCCCCTCTGCCCTCCTGCAGTTACATCCTTGTTACCTAGGAGTCCCTACGTCTCATACACCTGAGACCTCTGCTGGGTCTGGGCCTCCAACAGGGGGATGGATCACTCTTAGCCGGGGCCTTGTGACCAAGAGCACCTATTGGCTACATGGCTGGAGGGAGTTGTAATCTGTATGCAAGGAATCCAGACTTTCTGGGTTGAGAAGCAACTGGGCTCCACTGAACATCAGCAAAAGAGGACTCAAAGCATGATCCAACCCCAGAGCTGAGGGCCAACCCTGAGGGAGGCCTGGCTGTCCTCTGGGACAAGGTCTAGCACAGTCACATGTCTGACTGCCTCAAAGTTCAGGATGGACTCAGGGAAAAGGTGGCCCAGGGAGCATGTTTACTAAGGCTGCATCCAATATGCTGTATCAGGGAAGAAGAGTGAACACCTCACCCGCAGAGGTGGAAGGAGGCATCAAGAGAGTACCAACAGCTGCAGCCTCCAGCGAAGACTGAACCAAGACCACCACCAGCTAAAACACCAGGGCCAGGAGAGTGGACAGCTGTTGGTTTTTTCCTGCCCTGCTTCCATCCCCTCATCTTCTGATAGCAACACACCAAATTTCCTTAGGTGACCCACCCCTCCTATTGTCTCAGTCCAAGCGATTCCATCTCTGGAACCAAGAGTGAGCACAAGACCCAGACCTGGCTAATCAGTGTATCCTATCCCTCTGGCCAAAGTCAGGGGTGGGCGCACTACCCACTGTATCCAGTAGGTCATCCTTGGGACTCCGGCTGAAATTATTGGGAAGTAGGTTCGCTCTTCCTACTGGTGTTGCTAAACTGGGAGAATGTAAGCTTGAAGCAGCCATCACCCAACTTTGTGGATAACCTGAGGATGAAGCCAACTCAAAGAAAAACATAGCCTAGAGACAGAGAAAGAAAACTGGTGCCCAAGGACACCACTGGAGCCATGGATCCAGCCATTCCTGAATCTGTGCTCCCTTGAACTTTCCAGTTGACCTAAACCAAAACATTTCTTTTTTTCCTTTAGGTTAACTGGAATGGGGGTCTGTCACTTGAAACCAAAAGATCCCTGACTCATTCAGCTCAATTGTCCAGCAAAAGAGTCATTTTGGAGGTAACACCCACCCCTCCTCCAACACAAAGACCCTCTAGCCCCAAACCCCTGACTCAATAGATTGCAATAAAACAAATATTACAGAACTCTATTTCAACCGTAACGCTGATTCTGCTTTTCTATGCTAACTGGGGTACCAAACTGCCACGTGGGTTTGGGGGAGGCCCAGAGCATAGAAGCCTCCCAATGCCTAACCTGCGCTTCTCTCCCCAACACTCAGCACCAACCACAAAAGGGACTCAGGTGACCCTGACAGCCTCATTTCCCACTATTCCCCAACATGAAATCCACGCCACAGTCCAACTGGGTTCTGAGCATGTCCCCTGCTCATCCCACCTCCATTCCTTTGCTTATATATCCTATTTAACTAGAATGTACTTCCCCACTTCACCACTCCCTTCAGAAATCTTGTCCAGGCTCCATGGCCCACCTCAAACACCACCAACTCCATGAAGCCTTCCTCGGGTGGCCTCCAGGGCACCAGGCACCTCTTCTCCAGCACCCACCATCTCCGGTCTTGGGTTCACACTACATGTCTGGTCTCTCCTTTGGGAACACAGACTGCTTGAGGCAGGAAATGTGTCTCATTCTCCTCCTGGACCCTGTCGTCCAGGGCCTGGTACATATCCGGTGCACCACGTATAGTGATGGACGTGAACTGAAACAGCACGAATGAATGTCTGGAACCCAACTCATTTAGAAGCAGGACTGCCACCTGCATTTGCATTTACGGAGAAGAAAGAGAAGGCAATGTTGCAGAGGGGGTGGCAGCACCTTCCAGAAGCGGGGAGAGGTCAGAGGACCTGAGACGCGGAAGCCAGGTGGCCTTGTTCCCATCATTTGCACTACAGCCTGTGTCCTGCTCCGTGCGGCTGTGCCCCTGGGGGACCTTCTTGGCTATCAGTAACCGGTCTTTGTTGAGGTCACACTCAAAAGCCCTTTCTGGCACATTTGCAGATAGAGTTTTCAGACAGCCTGTTTCAGTTACCTCTTGATTTACATACTGTTTCTGCCTTTGCATCTCAGATTAAATATCTTATTAAAATAAATGTTCTATTAAAATACAGATGGCACGGGTAACCCGGGCTCCAACCCAGACCTTCCTGTTCTCATAAAGGAGCAGGAATTTCTGTTCTAATTAGTGAGGAGAGCAGCCAAGAGACCTTTCAGCGTATCTGAAGCCTGACAGGACAGACCCCTCCCCCAACTAAGGCTCCACAGTCCCCCAAGCGCACCCCACCCCCCGGCTAAGGCCTGGTGTTCAAAAGAAGCCCAGCTGCCCGAGAGACCTATCCAGTCCCTTCCTTACAAAATAACAAGGTGCTAAAGTGTCATAGTTCAATATCACCTGAAGCCTTTTCATATACCTGGTGAGATGCATTACAGTCCACTTCATAGAAGGTGAAAGTCAAGGGCAAAGAGGTCAAGTAACTTGGCCAGGGTCACCATGTAATAGGGATAGGAGAAAAGCCTAGAATTTGGCAGTAAACAGACTTGGGTTTGAATCACATCTCTGCTATACAAGCTGAGTGACACTGAACATGCCACCCCTTTTGTTTTTTGGTTTTTATGGTTTTCATTTATTTATTTATTTATATTTGGTTGCACGAGGTCTTAGTTGCGGCAAGTGGGCTCCTCAGTTGCAGCTCACGGGCTCCTTGGTTGCAGCTCGAGGGCTCCTTAGTTGCAGCACTCAGGCTCCTTAGTTGTGGAATGAGAACTCTTAGTTGCAGCATGCATGTGGGATCTAGCTCCCTGACCAGGGATCGAACCCCAGCCCCCTGCATTGGGAGCACGGAGTCTTAACCACTGCGCCACCAGGGAAGTCCCCTGCCACCCCTTTTGAACATCAGTTTTCTCCTCCATGAGAAATGGAGATGACAATGATCAGTCGTGCAGAGAAAGAAATTAGTGAGGTTTAAGTGCCAGCCCAGTGCCATGCCCAGAGTGGAGCTGAATATTAGTTCCCTTCCCTGTCCCTTCTCTTGGGATTCCTGAGTTTTTGTTCTGTAAAGCCCAGCCTCGCATAATTTCTGTTATTTTATTTGTGGGTAATTAGGGAGGGCAAGGGAGGAGGAACATCTACAGGCAAATTAACAGTGGCTATTCTGCAGCCCAGCTCCTGCACGGCACCCAGCCAGGCTGCCAGGACCCCTCATTTCCAATCACAGTGGACCTGCCCCAAACCAAGGAGACCCAAAGGGCATGCAGGGCTGAGACCCAACCCCCAGCCTCCACGTTCAGTTAATTACACATAGAGCTCCCCAACTCTGAGCCTCTTGCTTCCCACACTGTACATCCAATCCCTCAGGGCTGGGGTAGGTGACACAGGTGCAGCCAGGTATGGGTGCTGGGGTGAGCAGGAGGGCACCAGCCCTGTATGGAGCCGGCAGCTGGCACTGTAGGTGCCATGAGGAAGGCGGGCCCAGCCAATGTTGCCATGGCTTCTGATTTCTCAAGAGAAGATGGAAATACACATTTGTAACATGGAACCTTCCAATTTAAAAATATCAGCTTAAAAAAAAAAAAAATCAGCTTAAAAGTAGAAAACATATGTGGGTCTAACAAGCCCCCCTGAGAACGGGCAGGGCTTTGTGCTGTTCCCTGCGGCCTCCCCAGCGCCTGCAACAGTGTCTGGTACACAGTGGAGGCTTCATGAGGATCTGAAGAGTGTGCAGGGGCCAGTTTCCCACCTCTGCCTCAGATTACAAACTCCCAGGTGCCAGCAGTTCTGCTGTCCCCACTCTCTGCAGACAGAACACTGTGGTATTGTAGCACATGACAGTGAAAAATGAGGGGGGCCCCGCCTCCACCCTTACAAGGGTCTGTCCTCTAAACCCGGTGAGAGCTGCGCCTTGCTCGGGGGCTGTTACGAGTTGTTCTAGCCCCGAGAGTAAGCACTTAATGACAACAGGTATCAGCACAGCGCCCTGATTCTACCACACACATTCAGTGTGGTTGGTAAAGATCTTAATAGTAAAGAAACAGAAGAGTGGGGAGGAGGAGAAGGACAGGGGAGGGGATGGCTCTAACCAACAGCCGGTTCCCTCCTGCCTTTGGAGAAGTGGCCCCGCAGGGTCAGCCCACCCCCGAAGGGCTCCGGGAAGGACTTGGCCAGAGCTCCAGCCTTCATGAAACAGTGTTCATAACTGATAAGCTTAAAAGCAAGTGACAATTTTTCAACCCAGCCTTGCTCCAAGGGCAGCAAATAAACATAGCATCGGCTCCAGGCCCCCACTGAGCACGTCTGGAAGGAGAAGGGAAGGTGAAACCAGGCTCCCTCACCCCTAGAAACCAGTGTGGAGTCTGACCCCATCCACCACGGTTGAACTGGGACTCCCCACTCAGAAATACCACCTCGTGACATGAGTTCCCTTTATCACAGGTGTCAAGGCTACCCCAGGTACCACCCAGATGCGAGGCACTGAGCCTGACTCCACAGTAATTATAACTGGACTGTGGAGAGGCCTGAGGGAGCCTGCTGGGGTTCTGGAAAGTGCTACATCTGATCCGGGTGGTGTCTACACAGGCGGATACATATGTGGCAATTCGTTGAGCTGTACCTTTAAGGCTTGTGCACTTACTATGTGGATGTTACCCTTCATGACATTCATAATAACAGCAACAGCATGGAGGAAGCACTTCTCAGAAGCCAGGCACTGCATAAGTGCTTATCCTGGGTTCCAGATAATGTAAGAGTTAAGAGCACAGTCTCTGGACCTCAATAGAACCGAGTTAAAATCCCTGCTCCTAACCGGGCCCGTGAGCCACAACTACTGAGCCTGCGCGTCTGGAGCCTGTGCTCCGCAACAAGAGAGGCCGCGATAGTGAGAGGCCCGCGGACCGCGGTGAAGAGTGGCCCCCGCTTGCCGCAACTAGAGAAAGCCCTCATACAGAAACAAAGACCCAACACAGCCAAAAATAAATAAATTAATTAAAAAAAAAAATCCCTGCTCCTCCACCTCTGATTCTGCCCCCAGCAGGCTTCTCGACCTCTGAGCCTCTGTCCCTCACCTGGAAAACAAAGATAACAACTGGTAGAATTAAGATAGATGTGCACGTGAGCCCTTAGCCCAGAGCCTCAAAAACAGTAAGCCTCAAAAGGTGTTGGCTAGGGCTTCTCTGGTGGCACAGTGGTTAAGAATCCGCCTGCCAATTCACGGGACACGGGTTCGAGCCCTGGTCCGGGAAGATCCCACATGCCACGGAGCAACTAAGCCCGTGCGCCACAACTACTGAGCCTGCGCTCTAGAGCCCATGAGCCACAACTACTGAGCCCACGTGCCACAACTACTGAAGCCCACACGCCTAGAGCCCGTGCTCCTCAACAAGAGAAGCCAGCCCAATGAGTACCCCACGCACCACAGCAAACAGTAGCCCCTGCTCACTGCAACTAGAGAAAGCCCGCGCACAGCAACGAAGACGCTATGCAATCAAAAATAAATAAATAAAATAGATACAACATTAAAGGAATAAAAAAAAAAAAGGTGTTGGCTAGGACTTCCCTGGTGGCGCAGTGGCTGGAACTCTGCACTCCCAACGCAGGGGGCCGTTGTTCAGATCCTTGGTCGGGGAACTAGATCCCACGTGTATGCTGCAACTAAGAGTTCGCATGCCACAGCTAAGGAGCCTGCAAGCCGCAACTAAGGAGCCCACCTGCCGCAACAAAGGAGCCCAAGTGCTGCAACTAAGGAGCCCGTCTGCTGCAACTAAGACCCGGTGCAACCTAATTAATTAATTAATTAATTAAAAAAAAAAAAAAAGGTGTTGACTTGTTACAATCATTCAGTCCTCAACAACCCGGGACTTTGGTGCTGTAGGGTCCATTGTAACATATGAGAAAAGTGTCCCCTTCCTGCCAACAGCGCTCCCTAAACCGCAGGCATTTCCTCACCATCTTCCCAATTTTCCCCAAATCCATGTACCACCTATTACTTTTCTTAACACTTTTCTTTAAATGACTCGCCATTTTTTACTTAAACAAATTTACTTTTAAAAACTGTTATGTAACTGTCATACATGGAAAAACAACGTCACTTGACAGAATTCATTTTTTTTAAATAGCTGTTAAAATAAAAAGCACTTGTCCACCTGAAATCATCTTGCCTACCTCCTTTACTTTTTGTGCATCTGGGAGGCAAATAAACTCCGTTTGTTGAGCAGATGGGGGGGTAGGGGCGGGAGGCGGGTCTCATCTGCTTAAAATGACTGAGAAACTTCCTGCGCCCTTCAGCAGCCCCCGTTTGCACAGAAGTGATTTTCGTTGGTTTAACCGAGCAGGCCTGGCAAGCCCTCTATTTGGCAACATCCTGGTAACCAGCCATCTGTGCACCACGCAGGCTCCCAAGAGATAAAGCTGCATTTAGAAAAAAAATGTATATTTGCTAATGGCGACTGTTCGCTAATTCAGACGCCCACTGGCCCCTCTTGGGCATAAATGAAGGGAGCCTGCCTCTACCTATCAGACAGCAGCCCCAGGACCCCAAATCTAGGAACCCAGAGTCAGGACAGTCCTGGCGCCCAGACCCAGCTTCAGGGTGGGCTGGACTCAGCCTGGACCCTCACATCTATGGGTCCCCAAACCACGCAGAGGCAGGAAGGAGTTAGAGGACTAACAATGGAAATACACATGTGCAAGCAATCAGGTTCATTTCTCTCCAAAATCTCTTCCGGAAGGGAAGGAAAGAGAGGAAAGGGGGAAAATTTCAGACAAGAAAAGGGGCATCTTGAAACCTGTGTCAGAGGGCACTGCAGTATTAAGAGGACCTCGAGGTAAGAAGCAGTGGGCACATTTCACCGGGAGAGTCAGTGAGTTCATTCATTCATTCATTCATTCATTCAGCAAATATTTACTGAGCGCTCCTAATGTAGGCAATGATGTGAAAAAGGCAAAGTCCCTGCTCTCAGACAGCTCACCTTCTAGGGGAGGGAATGGCCAATAAATTATTTATTACCTACGGTAGATGATATCAGTGAATGATAAGTGCCATGGAGGAAATAAGTCAGAGTAAAGTAAAAACGGCTGGAGTGAGTTGTTTAGGTTGGATGGTCAGAGAAGTCCTTTTGGAGGAGATGACATTTGAGTTGAGAGCCCGATGATGAGGAAGCACAGTCAATAAAGTCACTGTAAAGAGCATGTACAAAGGGCCTGGGGTAGAAGCAAGCTTGGCATGTTCTAGAAACAGAGAGAAGGCCTTTGCAGCAGAAGTACAGTGATCACAGTGAGTGAGGGGGGACGTGTTAAGAGACAGGTTCACAGAACCAGGCAGGGGAAGTAGACCCAGCTTCAGAGTTTAGATTTAACTTAAAGTGTCTTGGAGGGACTTCCCTGGTGGCCCAGTGGTTAAGACTCCATGCTTCCAACGCAGAGGGCGCGATTCAATCCCTGGTCAGGGAACAAAGATCCCACATGCCATGCGGCCAAAAAAAATAAAATAAAGCCATTAAAAAAAAAAAACTTTAAAAAAAATTTAAAGTAAAGGGTAATGGAGGGCTTCCCTGGTGGCGCAGTGGTTAAGAATCCACCTGCCAAGGCAGGGAACACGGGTTCGAGCCCTGGTCTGGGAAGATCCCACATGCTACGGAGCAACTAAGCCCGTGCGCCACAACTACTGAGCCTGCACTCTACAGCCCGCGAGCCACAACTACTGAGCCCATGTGCCACAACTACTGAAGCCCGCATGCCTAGAGCCCGTGCTCCTCAACAAGAGAAGCCACTTCAATGAGAAGCCCACGCACCGCAACAAAGAGTAGCTCCCGCTCACCGCAACTAGAGAAAGCCCGTGTGCAGCAACGAAGACCCAACACAGCCAAAAATAAATAAATTTAATAAATTTTAAAAAAATAATCAGGGTCTTTTCTAAAAAAAAAAAAACAAAAAAAAAGTGTAATGGAAAGCCTACGGAGTAGACAGACTTAATTTTATTTGAACTTTTAAAACTCCGCTGTGGCCGCCATCAGGAGAATGGGTAAGGGGGACGAGAAGCGAGGAGACCAAATAGGAGATTAAAATAATGGCTCAAAAGGAATCTAATAAACTCATTTATGCCTCAAATTCTGTTCCTTAACTCCTCAGACTCGCAGTGAAGTTAGAAATGGGAAGCTGGTTAAAGGGAGACGTTTGTTCTTTAAAGCAACGACAGCCAACCGGGTCAAACATGAGACAAGAGAGGGCGAGGACCAGGCCCTTCCACAGAGGGCAGGACCCAGCCACCTCCTAAGAAGAGAACAAGCAGCCATCTGTTCTGGGGCCTGGGAGCAGACTAGCTCCTGCCTTGTGCCCCTTCCAGCCCTGGGACTCTGGGACTCCAAGGCCAGGACTCCTGGACACTCCTGAGGCTCGGACACCCTCATCCAGGCAGCTTGCAGGGCTGTCACCGGCTCTCCCATGTGAGAACCCAAGTATCATTCATGACACCAGCCTTCAAACCCTAAGGACAAAGCAATCGATGGCTGCTAACATCACAAAAGCAGACAACTGGACAACCTCCACTGGCATGGTCTTCCCAAAAAAAAAAAAAAAATCAAACCCAAATCTGATGGAGCTTCTAGAACTAAATACCAACTTACAGTTACATAGGGGACAGCAGAACATGTTAAATGACACTCAGAGACTCCATCCACAAAATCCTGACTCTGGGGAACTCCCCAAGACAACACGGTTTCTTCAATAAAGAAATCGTAAGGGGGAAAAAAGAGTTGGAGGAGAAAACTTATAATGAGACATATCACCAATCACACTGGATTTTGTGAATCCTAACCCAAAAAAACTTTTGAAAAACTTTTAGGAGGCAATTAGGGAAATCTGAACACCAACTGAATGTGATATTAAGAAATTATTGTTAACTAAGGGGGTCTGATAATTGCTAGTTTCTTAGAAGAATTCTTATCTTTAAGATACATGAAATATTTAAGAATGAAACGATATAATATCTGGGATTTCTTCAAAATAATCTTGTGGGGGAGTGGATTGGTAAATAAATGAAACAAGATTGGCCATGAGTTGATAAGGGTTGAAACTGGGTATTATATTACACTATTCTCTCCACTTTGCAGCACACTTGAGAATTTCCACAATAAAGGTTTTTTTTTAAGCTAGGGATAAACTTTTTCTAATACCGTACACAGGAATAACCCACTAGACATCCTACCGACAATGGAGAGACCAGGTTCATTAGATTCACTGTTCCGCCTCCCCACAGCCTGCCATTCGTGATTTGCTGAATGATGAGTGAATTTATATTTTCCTCCTCATAAATCCCATGGTGAGAGTTGTCCCAAAATAACTACCCCCTGTAAAATGTGGATTTCTCTTTCATTTATGCTAATTGACCTCTCTCCAGTTCAGAATGTCATACCCGCAGCCACACGGACTTTACCCACACATTTCAGAAGGTACAAAATTTGACTGTGTTCCTCTACCTCAGTCCTTCCAGCTAAAGATCCCCGTTTCCCCCTCAGAGGGCACCACTCCCCTCACCATCTACTTCTATTATTATTGAAGGGGTGCTCTGGATTTACCCTGCTCTGCCACATCTATATGCTCTGAAAATCAGAGCGATTTTCTTTTAAACATTTATTTATTTATTTATTTTTGGCTGCGTTGGGTCTTCGTTGCGGTGCGCGGGCGTCTCATTGCTGTGGCTTCTCTTGTTGCGGAGCACGGGCTCTAGGCACACAGGCTTCAGGAGTTGTGGCACACGGGCTCAGTAGTTGTGGCTTGTGGGCTCTAGAGCGCAGGCTCAGCAGTTGTGGCACACGGGCTTAGTTGCTCTGTGGCATGTGGGTTCTTCCCAGACCAGGGCTCAAACCGTGTCCCCTGCATTGGCAGGAGGATTCTTAACCACTGCACCACCAGGGAAGCCCCCAGAGTGCTTTAAAGGAGCTCTCCATTACAGGGCTTTCCAAACTTCCATCTCCAAGCAAGTCTTCATTCAGGTGCCTCCTTGGAACCATGCTCAAATTCAGTCCCCTCTCAAACACAACATTGTTTCTGTAGGATCGCTGGTGATGGAATCCCTGGAAGATGGTGGGAAAGAAGCAGAACCTCCAGGTTGTCCCACAACTCCCAGAGAGCCGTCAGGTCAAGGCTGATGAGCCCTACCCACATTTCTCCAGCTCCAACTGAGGCTGGAGCTTTGGGTACAGTTCTCAGGACCTACCAAGAGTGCCTGGGAGTCTCTTGCTTCTGAGCCCCTACGGGTTACTTGTGTCGTTACCATTCTCCCTGGCACACCTACCTGCCCCCCATATACACTATCTCCAAGTGGCCTGCGGAGGACAGGAAGGTGACAAGGACCACTGGGCCATTACTGCAAGACACACAGTACTTAACATCCCTTATGGCCAACAGCCACAAGCGTTATCTGCACAAGCCTGTCAGTAGAGGTACTGGGAAGATCGATGGGTGAATCAAGCCTTCTGGGAAGGATAAGGAGGGGACCTGAATCTGACCTGACCCTGTGATGAGAGGGGGAAGGAAGGAGGAACTCGGCAAATTTAACACTCATCATGGAGTTTAGGAAGTGCTTAAGAGAGGTTGGCAGCTGCAGCCTGCTCCAGGCCCCCCCATGGCCGGTGCCTGCAGAGCAAGGGTCAATCATGTACACGGCACTGATTTCAGACGCTTAAAGACAAAGGAACTCCAGAAAACAAACAGCAAGGGAAGCAAAGGTCATTTAGCACAAACATGAAAGCAAGCCCTCTCTCTCCTTGGTAGGTTAAATCCATGGCCAAAGCCATCAGGATGGCAGGAGCAACAGAAGACTAGGACAAAGGCAGAGGTTAGGAGGGTCACCACTGTATGCCTGCATTGCAGGGAAGAGCACAGTGCATCCAGGAGGAAAGACAAGTACCCTGAGCCTGGGACATCCTCACCCCGGCCAATCCCTTCCTGTCCCCTGTCCACGTCCTTCCCTGTCGCCTCACTGCAGCCCCCCACCCCAAGACCATCTCTGCCCAGGTCCACACCTGCCTGGCTGCCTCCTCGGCCCATGCCTGGGACATGGGCCCAGAGAGAGGAGAATGGGAGCAGTTCCAATCAAACCTCTCCATCCCCATGCAGCACTTCCTACCTTTCAGATGCACGTTTACCCACGTTATCGCCCTTGAGCCTTGCACGCCCTTTGTGTGGATGCAGGAACTGAGGCTCAAAGAGATGAAATCTATCACATCACAGTCAACGGAGGAGCCAGGACTAGAGCTTCTAGCCCTCTGTGCAGGGCTTTTGCCGTGCTCCCACATTCTACACTCAGAGACAGATGTGTTCCGATGCATCTGCCTTTCTATGGAGCACGTCTCCCTTCTCATCCCTCAAAACAGGTCCAGGTTGTCTCAGCACAGCCATCCCATATCCTTCTGACTTCAGAGGGTTGGATTGTTTACCCCCACTGTACAGATAAAATGCCAAAGGGCACGGAATAGATGAGAATCAAAGTCTACGGGAGAATGGGGCCCAGACATGGAGCCCTGAGCTCCGGAGTCCTGCTGGCAGCTTCTTCTGCTAGACAAGTGTTCCCTGGGCATCAGTCATTCCTAGATCACCTGCAGAATTTCTGCCATATTCTATACCATTTGTACTATTACTACTGTTTCTACTAAATAGGCTCATTCTTGTGACTTGATACATCTAATTTAAAGGGATGCTTTATATCACCACTGCAAGAGGGAAAATTAGTATCACTGGCCAAAACCAGGAGAGAATCCTAAAAATAAATAGTACAAAAACAACCTAAGTTATAGGCAGGCACTGTTCCCCAATTTAAAGGCCCTGAGCCAGAGGTCTGCTCTCTTTGTTATGAAAGGGAGATTAGCAAGTGTTAAAAAGGTGTTAAAGCCAGACTAGCACCGATCTAAAACTTTCCCCTTGAAGAAATTACAGGGATTAGCAGAGAACTGAAAAGGGAAGAACTTTCTCACTAGGTGACTCAATGTTATTTCATGCTTAACCACCTTCAGTTACTTCACTGAAGACTCATCCTGCGCTGTGGGAAACATCAAATTAGACTACGTTATAGGAAGGGGAACAGGAGGGATGAGAGACAACCACACCATAAGCGGCAACCCATGCCAGCTTCTCCAAGTGCCCCAGTTAGTTCATTGCCCGTCACCTCCCACAGGCACACACAGCTTCTGGGCAAGCCCAGGGGCCACCAGTCACCACCCAGGCATCTATGGCTCCACTGCCCTTGTCTTAGCCCTTGTCCAATGCAGAACGCAGCACTAACTCCGAACTCCTCTGGAAATTAGGATGCCGCAGGGCCACCAGCAGTTACCCCAAATCCCCACAGCATCTCTGTGGACAGTCAACTCTAATGACCCCCGGTTGCTGGGAAGCTTGGGGCTCATATACCCTAGCAGAGGAGGGAGGCTATGCCAGCCTGTGCGGGCAGCTCCCTGGGGTCTCGTGGACATCACGTCTGCAGCTGGGGGCTGCAGCCCCGGAAACAACCCCAAAAACTCCTTTGTCCATCCCAAACCCCACATCTCTCACCCCATAGGTCCTCCAGCCTATCTCTGAAACCGCCTGAGAGAACGATTTTCAACACCCAGGATTAAACAATTAAGAGAGTAAACCCAAGAAAGGTGAAGAGTCAAAGACAGAAAAACCCAAAGACAGAGGGACACGGAGGCAGGGGTGGATGTGGCAAGCAACCTCCAAACTTGCTCCTCGCCTGCCGGCACCTTGCGCAAAGCTAGCAGATCCCGACCTGGCCGGCACCTCGCGGGCTCAGCCAAGTTGCAGAGAAGCAAATGGCATCCCCAGCGTACTGGGCCATTCGGGCCTGAGCCAGGGACGGTCGCCCGGGTCGGATCAATGCTACTCGCGCTGCAGGCTTTGGGAAGGGCGCCGCGATAGGCAAATTCGGGGAGTGGAAGTGAAGGACTTGGTGACCCTCTGTTGGGGATGAAGTCCGAAGGGTTCTCCCAGCCGCCCTCCGACCCAGCCAGTGCCCTGCCCGGGCTTTCCCATAACAGCCAGTGTCGGGGGCTAAGCTTCGAACTCGCTCCCCAGACAGCGCCCGGAGTAGAGGCTTTTCCCCATCCAGCTCGGAGCCAAACGCCCTCTTGGAAAAGTCCACCCCAAAGAAAACGGGAATTTAGCCCGAAAGCAGCGGGAAGGGGGAGGTGGCGCTGCCAGGCTTTACCTTTTCTCTTTACTCTGTTTTCGGGATTTGTGCAGGAGTCCGATGAGCACCACGGCGGCGCGGATCCCCGCCTTTCGGCAATGCATCCTCCCCGCCGGCTGGGACATGGCGAGGCCGCCGGCGGTGCCCGGCCGCGCCCTCGCCCGCCCGCCGCGCGCCCCCGCAAGCCCCGCTCCGCGCGCTCCGCGCCGCCCGCTCCCGGCCCCTGCGCCCGCGCCCGGGTCCCCGGCTGCTCGCCTCGCATGGGCCCCGCCCCGCCTAGGTGCGCCCTGGGGGTCAGGTGACTGGGTGCTCACTTCCCGGCGACCTTCAGTGTCTCCTCGGGGCCCGCCAGGCGGCCGGTGCCCGCTCCCCCAGCGCGGGCATTTCCAAGGTTCGCTAGGGGCGCGGCCCGGACGGGCGGCTCCGGGGCTCTGGCTTCGACGCGCCGCCCGCGCCCCGGACCCCGCCCCGGACCCGCCTCTCGGGCCCCGGCCCGGGGCGCCCCGGCTGCGGGCGGTTCAAGCGGCCCGGCCGCCCCCGGAGGAAGGCGGCCGGCTCGCGCTCAGCGCTCCCGGGGCTCGGCGCCCGCGTTCGCCCTCCGCCCCGCGCCCCGGCTCCTTCCCGTCCCGCCGGGCGGCCAGGCCCCAGGGCTCCCTCGCCTCTCCTCGGCCCCCTCCTCAGCGCTCCGTGTCCCCCGCCCCTGCTGGCCGGGCCCCGGGCTCCCTCCCCAGGCAAAGGCGGCTGACGCGCTTTCCCAGCCCGGCCCGCCGAGATACTTCTCCGATGCTGTCACTGTCTTTAAAACAGAGGGAGAAAAAACATGCACCGAGAGGAAACGCGCGTCCTCAGTCCAAGCGAAACTGCCTTCGCGCGCGGGCACCGCCGCGGGCCTCCTCCGCCCGCGGCCAGGCTGCCGGGCGGTTAGAAGGGCATCCCGTGCCCAGCGCGCGGCGCCCGCCCTCCCGGGCCAGGGATCCCTGGCGTTTTGACTCGGCCATATGCTACCTCTCACCTTTCCCCAAATCCGGGAAAGGACTGTCATGCGGGGGTAGAGGGATCTACTACAGAGTCCGCATCGATGTGGGCTGGGGTCAGTGCCCCCGGTTAACATTTGTTTTCCCGGCCCTGGGAGTTTGACAAAACATAGGGTCAATGATAGATTTCCTGGCTGCTACACCTGCACCTCGCGTCCCAGGTTGCCAGGGAGACGCAGGTGGAGGGAGGGGGACCCTACTCCACGGCAGCCGGGGCCCCAGCGCGGGCCGCCTCACACACCCAAACGTGCATTCTTCCCCTCCTCCTGCACACCGCGTGCACGCTTCTTCTTCACTTCAGAAGCCAGGCGGTGGGGAAAGGGCCCTGGCCCGGTCTCTACTACGGGCGTGGGGCGCTCCTAAGCCCCACTCAGTCACTTCCATTTGCTGCCAGGAAGCCTAGCACCCTCTCACCACCCTCACCTCCCCCCACCCCCTGCTTAACTACTGGCTTTGCTTCTCCTTCCATCCCCCTAGGGAAGGGAATGGGCAGAGGACTGGAGGGAATTAAAACAAGCCAATTAGTCCATCTTTGGAAACAGCCCTGTTGGGGCCAAAGAGGTCCCTGAGGCAATTTGCCTTGTTTTTTATACAGTCTGCAGTTCAAGCAAGCAGAGAAAATCCAGACAGGGAAGGGGACCTTGCTAGAGAGGGGACGGGGGCTGCGAATGAATTCAAGGGCCTGAGGCCTCAACCCCACCTCTCCAGTGGGCACAGCTTCTTGCTGGCATTGGAACTGGGGGGAGGGTAGGGAGCGCCGGAGTGGTGCCAAAATGTGCCTGGTTTATTTATGAAGTATCCATTAGCAATGGCCTCAGCCCCCCCTGAGCCTGCCTGGGTGGTGGGAGATCACAGATATAGCCATGGACATCTATCTATAGCCAGAGAGGAGTGTCCCAGGCCCCACCCCTGGGATTGCAGCTACCCTGGCTTCAAGGACTACACCAGTAAGTGACCTGAGAATCAGTCTGGAAGAAGAATGGGGAAATGAGTATGTCCTCAGTGGGTAAGAGGGCAGCGTTGCAGCACATACAGCCCAGGGCTCCTCCAGCCTTTGCCATACACAGAACCTCTCCATGGCCAGGAGTGTGCTGGAGGCACTGGCTGTAGGTCTAGGCCAGCATGGGGTGTTTATCCACACACAGGTAGAGTACACCTCGGTGCAAGACCTGACTCCCTTCCAGGTGGGTGAATGTGGATGGCTCCCACCTATGCCCCACTTCCAGGTAGGTATTTTAGGTCAAGTGTATCAGTGAGAAACAGGGCATTGGGATGAAAGTGAAAAATCTTTCCACCAAGCAGGTGACTTTATTCATTGTGGTTCTGGGCTTCCAGGCCCTCTCAACTCATCTACAACCACAATGTTTCCAGCCCCAATGTGGCTGAAAATATAAGGTTGTCCCCCGAAGACCGTAACCTGATCTGATTCCTAGCGCCCTAAGAGGCAGAAGTTTCCTGGGGGTGGGAGAGCCATTCCTTCTGCCCACAACCCACACAGGAAACACCAAAGCATAAGGAAACCCATCAATGGCAGAGAATGTAATGGCCATCTGCTAGATTTGGCCATTCCACCAACATTTATGAAACAATTAGGATGCATCCAGCTTTGTGCAAGAAACTAGGGTAAGAGAAATGTAAGACCATCCTTGCTCAAAATAAGCAGGGCTAACACACATGAAACCACAAAACCATCCCATTCGTGGCTTATCCAGTTTATCCAATGTGACCCAGCCACTGTTCCCCCAAGTTAGGCCATTCACATACCACCTTCACAACGTCTTAATACCATACTACTCAGTTATTTACTTATTAACTTTGCTTTAATTAAATCCACTCACTTAACTAATTTTAAAAGAAAACATTATTACCACCCTAAAATCTATTATTGCTTGTCATTCATCCCATGAAAACATACACAAACTTAGTAAATTCTAGCTCAATTCTGTTGCCTGGTGAAGGCTCGGCACCTGAAGCACCTTCGTTAAAAGAGAAAAATAGACAAGCATTAGTTTTTAGCTACACACTTGCACCAAATGAAGACAATGTCCTTGAAAAAATCACAAAATTTGAAAGAGAACCAAAAGGGAACGATTTTTCAGATAAGTGACCCAAAGGTCTTCTAGGGCCACATCCATGGGGCACTTTGGGGTGGACGGAGAAGACTGGACACTTCCAGACCACAGGGAGTGAGGTCAGTGAGGACCACAGTGGTCAGAGAAGGGGTCTTCTCCCGGATCCCAGGCCACTGAGCAGCAGTTTATCCTCAGCGGTGTCCCAGCTCACAGGACCTCTGTTCCAGCCCTCCCCCCTTCCCAGCCCACAGTCCCTGAGAACAAAGTGCCAGGCAGCTGCCAGCCTGGGTCTCTGTCCCAATCCGGGGAAACCCAAAGGCTGAGGGGGCCTGGGTGGGAGCTGGGTGGGGAAGGGGACAGGGCAGTTAATCATGAACAGAGGGCAGACAGCTGCACAGCCCATTCCTAAGGGGCCAGTGGGGTGAAGCAGACAGACACGCATGCTTGGTCCTGAAGAAAAGGGCTTTCTGTGCCTGGGAAGCCGCTCCAGGAGACACATCCGCGTGAAAGCAGGAATCAGTCCCGCTGCCAGCGCCCAGGTCTGAGAGAGAGGCCAAAGCAAGCGCTCCTTCCCACCCCCCCACCCCACCTCCACTACCGGTGCCTCCACTGCTCCCCAAAAGGATTTCAACCCTCCTTGGCTAGGATCACGGGGAGATGTGAGGCAACAGGGACTGTGGAGCTACGGGGTAGGGCCTTTTACGAAAACCAGCTATTTTCAGATATCTTGCTTCTCCCCTTCTACAGGGGACAGTGTGCCCAGCCATCCCGTGGATCACACAACCTTTGGAGAAATTCAAGAGTTATACAACTTTAGACCTGCTCAGGACAGGCCAGCATCCCCACTCTCTTATGCCTTTGGGGGTACACACCAGCTCCAGCTCCGAGAGAAATCACTCAGAAGCCCCCTCATGTCTCTCTGCAGAGCACTCACACCTGTGCTTGCAAGGAGCCAGACTGACATTCATTCTTGGCAGGTACGTCAGCACCCCCTGCTGGACCATGTTACAGTTGCGTCTCTGGGATACCACCATATGAGGAAAAGGAGAAAGAGGAAGGGGGAGAGGGAAAGGGGAGGGAAGGGAAAGATTGGGAAGGTCATTTGAAGTGGGGAAGCAGTTTCTATTTTGAAAAGAGAGAGAGAGACGCAGGAGGGATCTTTGCCACACGTTGACTCTCCTCCCAGCTCCTAACCTCCCCTCTCAGAGCCCATGACCAGCCCCCAAAGGGGTCCCTCCCACCACAACAGGCTCCTTTGGGGATAGCAACAGGCCATGCCCAGGCTGGGCATGGAAGCCAAGCTTGGGAACCACAGCTCAGCCTACTTCCCCGGAGCCACACATGTCACACTGAACAGAGGATCTGCCGAGAAACTGGCTCAGATTTTGGAAAGGGATCTCGGTGACTTGTGTGGCATTTCCGAGCTCCAGGGAGAGGAAACCATGCCTGAGGAAACCCACAGATCCCACTCAGTGGCAGGCATCCAGCCTTTGGGCTGCACATCATTTAGTACCCAGAGCCTGCAATGCATGATGATAATCAGAACTTCGCTGATTTCCTGTTCAGGAATTACAAAAAAGGGGGTAGGAGGAAGAAGAAAGGAGTTCTTCACCTATTTCTTGAGTTACTGAAGGTATTTAAAATATTTCTTTTTGGTTTATTTATGGAATTTTGAATCCATGAATCTAAACGGCATGGCTATAATTTTTCCCACAGTAGAAACATTCAAAAGGATTCTTCCATGTGTGAAATTTCTGATGAGCAGGAAGCAGATTTTGCATGGAGGCTGCCAGGGGTCACTCCAGAGAATCAGGAGCAGATGGGGCCAAGGGTGGGTGGCCTGCAGCACAGTCATCTCATGCTCAGGGTCCCCAGTCGTTCCCCACCTCACTGATTAGCTGCTGCTACCAGTGGAGCCACTTCCAACTCTAGGCTTTCTGGGGCTGAGTGGAAAAGTGGGGAGGAAAGCTGTCTTTCCATAATATTAGCAACATTGCTTAGCAACATCTTTCAAAGCAAGAACCAGCAGACTCTCCAAAAATCTATTCTGTTTGGCTCTACAAAGAACAGAGTGGTTTCTTATATGTGCATTATTTATATACTAGTCTATATACCCAGTAACACCTTCTGTGCTGGCTTCCTCAGGAGAGGACGTATTACAGCTAAGTGAGATTTCCAGACAACAGAGTTCTGAGTAGCAAAACTTTTCTTTGTTTGCTTGCTTGCTTTTATTGTTATGACCCTGGCTAGAAATTTCTCTAAAATGGCTTACAGATTTTTTGTCCACTTCAAATATAGGTTTAATGGAAACTTTTCTTGGTGACTCAGAGCCATTATTATCAATACCACCTACTGTACTTAAGCTAAAACTCAGTTATGAACAACAGGTCACTGAGGTGAGGACCCATGTGTCTCTATACTTAATGACCTCGATCAGCTGTGATGCGAAGACACTACAGCGAGGGAACAAAAACTTAAAGACCCCGCAGTCAGACGAACTTGGGCTAGAATCCTATCCTCAGCTTTTACTATCTGTGTGGCCGTGGGCTAGAAATTTCATCTCCCTGAGCCCTGGTTTGGTCATCTGTAAAATGGGCATAACAACAGTGCCATCCTCCTAGGGTTCTTGCAAGGCTTCAATGAGCATGCATGGTCCACACAAAGACTTGATGAAAATGGTCGTAGTAGCTTTATTCAAAATAGACGGTCCATCAGCAAACCGTGGTCTATCCACACCATGGAAGACCACTCAGCAATAAAAAGGAACAAAACACTGACACATGCAACAACATGGCTGAATTTCAAAAGCATTATGGAGTGAAAAAAAGCCAGATACAAAAATTACTTACTGTATGATTCCATTTATACAACATTCTAAAACAGACAATCTAAGGTACAAAAAATTAGAACGGTGGTTGCCTCTGGGGGTGGGGGATTTTCTGGAGAGATGGAAATGTTCTCTATTAGGACAGGATGGTGGGATCCACTTGTCCAAACTGTATAATTAAGATTTGTGCATTTCAACATATGTAAATTTCCCCTCAAAAAACTAAAATTAATAATAATAGAAGGAGGATGTGGAGTGGGTAGAGGTATAGATGAAATAAGAATGGCAGAATGTTGATAATTAGTGGGGGGTGTTCATTATACTATTCCATTTACTTTGTATATGCTTGATATTTTCCACAATATAAAATAAAAAGGAAATTTCCTGGTGGTCCAGTGGTTAGGACTTGGCGCTTTCACTGCCATGGGCCACGGGTTTGATCCCTGGTTGGGGAACTAAGATCCCACAAGCTGCACAGAGTGACCAAAAAAAGTAAAAAGAAAATGTTCATAGTGGGGGGAAGAAAGGTTAATAGTGTTTATCTATGGAATTATGATGATTTTTATTGTTGTCTTTGTGCTTTTCTTCTATCTGTAAATTTATAAGGACTACATGTTAGTTTTGTAAATAAGTAAAAAGATGGATGTTATCATTCATTAAAGGAGAATGCATGCAAAAACACCTCGCAGGTACTCTTTAAGTGGCCTTTCTCACTGCGCTGTTTTAAGTCCTTGCTCACAGTGACTGCTCCCTGGGAAACCAAATACAGGTGTACCTGGGAGATATCGCAGGTTCGGTTCCAGACCACCGCAATAAACCAAATATCACAAGAAAGCGATTCACATGAATTTTTTGGTTTTCCAGTGCATATATAAGTTATGTTTACACTATACTGTAGTCTCCTAAGTGTGCAATAGCATAATGTCTAAAAAAACAATGCACATACTTTAATTTAAAAACATTTTATTGCTAAAAAATGCTAGCCATCGTCCGATAACACACGGTTGCCACAAACTTTCAATTTGTAAAAAAAAAAAAAACCAACACGCAATATCTGAGAAACGCAAGAAAGCAAAGTGCAGTAAAATGAGGTATGCCTGTAACTGAGCTTGACAACAATTAGGCCAAGCATCCTGGGTACCAGCAAGCAGGCGAGTGTTTACTTGCACAGACACACAGACCTTACACGTCCTGAAGAGAGTATGATCAGGCCGCCCAAGATGGCTGTTCTCTTGCTCTCTGTACATCCCCTGCTCGACCAGCCCCTGCTTCTTCTACTCCCTACTCATATGACTGACCTTCCTAATCAGTAAATGCCTACAGACTTCCCCTTGGCCCCAGCTACTGATTGTACAATAACTTATCAAAGGGGGTGATGGGCATGCTTCTCTGCTCGTTTCCTTGGTAACTGATGAGCCAACCTGACATCAATTCCCCCTATAACTGGTAACCTCCCTCTCCCCTCCAGTAGTGAAGACTGCTGCCTTGTCCTGCCCTCGTCTGCCTCACACAGTGGGGTGTCACTCCAGGACCTTGCTTCAGACATGTAAGATCCCCTGTCCATTAAACCATCGATGTCTCTCTCGCTGACTCCAGGCTCTTTCTTCCGTCTCAAGGCTGGGCAAGTACACGGCTTGCAGGCCTGCGGCGTGCAGCCCAACTGTGTGTGTGTGTGTGTGTGTGTGTGTGTGTGTGTGTGTGTGTGTGTGTGTGTGTGTGTACCAAGCAGAACATGAAGATCACATTGTGTGGATTGTGTACACTGCAGATCACTCACAAGTCTAGGCAACCAGAAAATTCATAGGTTGTGGCCCTGTTGACCTGATTCCTAATAAACCCTAATTTTTTTTCCTGTTGTCTGAACTAATCTCCTGCTTCTATGGGTCCCGGAAGAACTCTGGGTCGGATACTCCTTTCTAGAGGGAAATTGTCCCTATAGGCGGCCATAATCAAACGCTTTCTTACCTAACCCAAACTAGAGTTTGCTTCACAACGGACTCTGGAATCTAACTCATTGATGTGTTCATTGCTCTTTCCCATGATGACTTTAAGTCCTATTAGCCTTAAAGACAAACACAAAGTTTATCTTCCTTGTAGACACAGATTCCCTGAGCTTCGCCCAGCCAGGAGCCAAGCTTTGAGCCTCCCAGTGAGCAGCTATGAGTCTGCAATTTGCAAGCTTTTCGCCAGGACTGCTTTCTGGGGCCTTTCTGCCCTTTCCACCAGGAAAAGTTCTTCCAGCTGTCTAGCCTGCATCACTCTTGTTGTAATCTAAGTTCTTCTGGTGAATAATTCCCTCCATCGTTGGGAAAACCCCATTTAGTTCCCACTATCTTACCCCTCCTCCAAGTCCCAAAGCAGCTTCAGAAACTCCACCAGCTGTTTCCCTTTCTCCCCAAGGCTCCAAACTCTTTGCTTCCATCCATTTTCTCCCCTGCCCAGCCCCCCTCACTCATAGTCATGAGGCTGCATGTGTCACAGCTAATAACTAAAGGACCAAAGTTTCCCAATTACTTCCTTCTTCTTAATGCATTAGAGCAGTTTCAAGGTTACGGGGAGCTGGGCTCAGCAGCCAGCTGTGTGTGAACACCATCCATCAAACCTGTCATGCAGAGGACACGTAAGAAGATGCTGTCAGACCGTCTCCAGGCAAGGCCAGCAGTGACCTTTGTGAGGGTCCCTTCTTGGAGAACCTGGAGCAGAAACAGTCTCAACCCATCCAGCCCTCGAGGCCGTGGGATGTGTGGGAATTAGTGTAGGAGGGGCAACTGGCAGTGTAATCCCCGACAATCCAATGGGGAAATTAATCTTGCCAGTTGCTGACCTGTCCAAATGTACCCTCCCCAGAGAGGCCTTCCTTGACTACTCACCTAGAGTACATCCCTTAGTTATTCTGCATCTAGCCCCTGGTTTGTTTCCTTTGTGGCAATTATTCTAGCTTAGGGAGGGGATGGGGGGGGCGGGGCGGGCGGTACTGATTTGTCTGTTTGCTGGTTTTTTGGGTCTGTTTGCCCCAGCGGACTGTAA
Organism: Balaenoptera borealis; assembly: GCF_965194805.1. Taxonomy (NCBI): domain Eukaryota; kingdom Metazoa; phylum Chordata; class Mammalia; order Artiodactyla; family Balaenopteridae; genus Balaenoptera; species Balaenoptera borealis. The sequence continues at coordinate 49,030,955 of NC_138879.1, read as the reverse complement.
ACCCCATGAGCGCAGACACAGTACATATCGTAGAGGTCACCGTCACCTCCTCCCTCTTCACCCCGTGCCCAGAATGGCACCTGATGCACTCTAACCCTCAATAAATATTGTTGGAAGTGAGGAAGGAGAGGAGGAGGAGGAGAGAAACGAAGTGAGGGAGGGAATTCCCACTAGGAGGACCATGTGTCCTGGAATTGAACTGGATTGCCTGGACGGGAGGGCAGAACATCGCTGTTCCAGGGATGGAGACCCACCCTCCACCCTCTCACCGGTGCAAAAACTCAGATAGGGTGGCTAAAAGGATGCCTGCATTGAAAGCCCCACTCCAGGCTGGCACAGCCTCGAGAGTCTGGCAAGGAGAAACCTCAGATCAGTGGGTCCAACTCCAAGGTCTGTTTCAGGACACCCGAAAGTCCCCCTGACTGTCAGACAACCCTACGGAGGAGGGTACTAGTCTCCTTCTCATGTTTATAGATGAGGGGAGGGACCTCTCTAGGGCCAACCCTGGACAAGCTTGGTCTAACTCTGGGGCCCACACTTGGGTGACAGGTAGGGGTTTGGCCACTCACCCTTGGGTATGAAACAAATTACATTCCTTTATTTTTCTAAAAATACCTTTTAAAAAGTCTTCTGGACTTCCCTGGTGGCACAGTGGTTAAGAATCCACCTACCAATGCAGGGGGCACGGGTTCGAGCCCTGGTCCGGGAAGATCCCACATGCCGCGGAACAACTAAGCCCGTGCACCATAACTACTGAGCCTGCACTCTAGGGCCCACGAGCCACAATTACTGAGCCCACGAGCCATAACTACTGAAGCCCATGTGCCACAACTACTGAGCCTGCGCTTTAGAGCCTGCGAGCCACTACTACTGAGCCCACACGCCGCAACTACTGAAGCCCCCGCGCCTAGAGCTGGTGCTCTGCAACAAGAGAAGCCACCACAATGAGAAGCCCACGCACCGCAACGAAGAGTAGCCCCCGCTCACCGCAACTAGAGAAAGCCCGCAAGCAGCAACGAAGACGCAACACAGCCATAAATAAATAAATAAATAAATAAATAAATAAGTCTTCTAGGGTTGGCAGGAAATGCAGTATTTTTGGAGCCCTCTCCTCTGGCCCATTTACTTCCACCATCTTCCCTTCCTCATCAAAGAATGACCAAAGGGCTCAGATGGTCCCCTGGGGGGACAGTGCTGTGCCCCATTCTATGGTCACCTATGGAGGAATCACCCCACCCATCCCGAGGGTCCATGGCCCTGTGTAGGTCACCATCCCAAGTATCCAAGGAGCAGCTCCGAGGGCAGGCCCTGCTCACCCTGAAGCAGGAGAATCACCTCGGAGGGGAATAAACACCACCCCCCTGATGCAGCATTTCACAGCTACAGCACATTCACATCTTTTATTCCATTGGATACTCACAACTCTGTAAAGAAGGAATATTAATATCATCCCCATTTGCTAGATGAGTAAACTGAGACCCAGAGAGGTTAACTCTTCTGTCCAGGATCACACAGCTCCTAAGAAGCAGAGCTGGGACCCAGACACAGGTCTCCATAGTTCCTGACTCCCACAGAATTCATAATGAAGAGGATAGAGATCCCAAGGGATTAGGAGACGACACAACCAATCAGAGGCTCACCATGCCTGTCACCAGACAAACTGGAGTTGGCTTTTCCACCTGCCTAGCACTCAGGCCCCTTCTTCTGGTCGACAGGCCTTGATTTTCCCTTGGGGAATACCCTGACACCACTGTTGGTTTTTGTGGTTCAGATGGGACTGTCCCTTTCTCAACCTATCCACCCTGAGCTGTAGGGTGGGTACATGGTCCAGGCCTGGCCAATCCATGTATTCTATTCATCAGGCCACAATGACTGCTTCAGGGATGGGCATATAAACCTAGTAGGTCCAAACAAGTGAAGACCTGAATTTTTGCTGGCACCACAAATGTCTTATGTTTAAACTGTCTTATGAGAGGAGAATTGCCTGTGAGTGAAGTGAATGTAGAGCAAAGCAGAGCCAAGAGATAGGGACAAACAGACTGATGATATATTTTGACCCACCTGGATCCAGCCATTCCTGAAGTCAGTTCTCAGATCTGTTTTTCCTTTTGGTGTCTTTTTTTTTTCCCCTTGAACTAGTTTGAGTTAGATTTCTGTCACTAGTAAATTAGTTAAAATGGGCATGTAAAATAATAGCTTTAGACAAGTAAGAAAAGCACATCACTCCTTTACCCGAGGGGAGCATCCCTCAAAATGGTCCATAGGAAAGTCTTTCCAGGAGGAGCCCCTAGGAACACCAAACAGACCTGGAGGCACCAACCCGGCCCATGAGTGACAGGCTTAGGGACAATCCTCTTGACCCTACTCACGGGGAAGGCAGAACGGCCTAAATCCAACCCTGAAGATAAAACAGGAATTTCTCCCTTCCTCCTCACTGTCAGCATGTGGGTCACTCATTTTATCTTTCTTCAGTAAAATCAAGGCCTATTCAAGGAAAACACTGAAAAAAAGGAACATTTGGACAATTCTAAAAATGTGGGACATTCTACAAAAACAACTTTGCCAGGTCTGCTGTTCCACATTTAAAGAAACTAAAGAGATGTGATAACCAAGTACAAAGAGTGACCATTAATAATAAGCCAATAACATAATCTAATATACAATCCACATTTAAATTTGGGAAATACTATATTTGGAAATGGACTGTATATTAAATTACATGGTTAAATTAATATTCACTTTCTTACATGTGATCATAGTATTGTGGTTATATCAGAAAATGATACTGTTTGGGGGAGACACCTGCTGAAATATTTGCGTATGAAGTATCTTGATGTCTGCCACTTATTTTCTCTACTTTACTCTCATTATACAGAGAAAATGAGAACAACTGTGCAAATGTTAATAAGTGGTGAATCTGGGTGAATACAGCTGCTCATTGCATTATCCTTCTCATTTTTGCATAGGTTGATAATTTTCAAAACAAAAAGTTGAAAAGAAACTACATCACCCTTGCCGACACGTGCCCTCAAATCTGCACACATATGTGCACGCCTGCAGGGAGCATGCATGTACACACGTACATGCATTCTGTGACCCAACAGATGGGTGTGCAAAGAGCACTGGGCCTGAGTCAGCAGAACCAGCCTCTGGAGCAGATCTGTCCTCTCGGTATCCATACATCCTTTTATCCTAGTCTATTTTCTCAGCTGTAAAATGAGGGCTGAAAATGCTATATACACCCATGAGACGCAGTATGAGCATTTAGGTGGATGGAGTAGTACTTCAATGGGTTAAGAATTGAAGCCAGAGGCCTAGATGAGATGGTCTTTTCTATCTAAAGGTTCCTTTCTAAGGAAGTGGGTGTAGGTGACAGAAACTGTCTCCAAGGTCACCCCCTTCCCACCCAATTGCCCAGTTCTAGGCCTCTCAAGGAACCTTAGAATTTGAACTTGGGTTTGAGATCAACAGGCAATATCCAGGACCAGCCTAATGAGAACTGGCCTCTCGGTTCAATCAGTAAAGGAAATGCATTTGGGCTCCAAGCTGTGCCCAAGGGACCCTCAGGGCAGAAGTGCCTTAACAAGTGTGAACCAATGAAAAGCCAAGGCCAACCCCTCTGAACTTGGCTGGGGAAGTCAGTGCATTCAGTCTCACAGACAAATCGATGGCCACCCCTCCGGTTAATAAAGCTCTCTGGGTTCCTGGGCTTCTGAAAAAGGAGAGGTTGAGGATACTCAGCAAAAAACCATCCTGCAAAGATCCCAGGCAGGTGCAGGAACTTCAGAGGGCAACAATCCACTGACTTAGGGAGGACGGTGTCGGAAGGAGCAGAGGGTGTGGCAGGCAACACACAGCTGAAGAAACTCAGGGGTGAGCAACCGGAAAAATGCAGCCACAACAAAGAGCGCGCTTCACCCAACAGGCTGGCAAAATGCACACGCCTGCTAGCGGTGGGCGTAGAAACCAGAGGGCAATTTTGCAGTATTACTAAGATAAAAAGTCACCCACCCTATCACCCAGCAATGCCACCTCTAAGATTTACTCAGATCTAGAGGAACACTCGCATGTGTGTAGAGAGATGAGTCTGAGGCTGTTCACTGCGGCACTTTGGGAGAACAGTCAAAAATACCAGAAGCAACCATTTAGAGTGAAGACTGCTAAGCAGATGTGATATATTCATAAGCTAGATACTGTACATTGTTTAGAAGGAATGAACTAAACCTATATGTACGGACATTGACAGTTACTTAAGATACACGTAAAAATATTTTTTAATGTTTAGAAAAATATGTACCAAACTCTGAACAGTGGCTACTCTGGGGAGAAGAAGCGACTGGCATTGTGGCCACAGGAGACCGTTTCATTTTTTTTGTAACATATGTATTTTTTTATTGAAGTATAGTTAATTTACAATGCTGTGTTCGTTTCAAGTGTACAGCAAGGTGATTCAGTTATACATATATATATATTCTTTTTCAGATTCTTTTCCATTATAGGTTATTATAAGATAGTGGACTTCCCTGGTGGCACAGTGGTTAAGAATCTGCCTGCCAATGCAGGGGACACAGGTTCAATCCCTGGTCTGGGAAGATCCCACATGCCGCGGAGCAACTAAGCCCGTGCGCCACAACTACTGAGCCTGTGCTCTAGAGCCCGAGAGCCACAACTACTGAAGCCGCGCGCCTATAGCCCGTGCTCCACAACGAGAAGCCACCGCAAGGAGAAGCCCGCGCACCGCAACAAAGAGTAGCCCCCACTTGCCACAACTAGAGAAAGCCCACGCGCAGCAACGAAGACCCAATGAAGCCAAAAATAAATAAATAAAACAAATCTATTTTTAAAAAAAAGATAGTGAGTATAGTTCCCTGTGCTATACAGTAGGACCTTCTTATCTACCTATTTTATATATAGCAGTGTGTATATGTTAATCCCAAACTCCTAGTTTATCTCTCCCCCCCACCTGGAGACTGTATTTTTAATGTTCTGATTTTTTTTAAAAGAAAATGTATTCTTATATTACTTGTGTCATGTAGAATTAAATTTCTTAAAAGAATCATCAATTTTTAAAAGTAAATCCACACAGTGAAATGATACACAGTTATAAGAAAAAGGGGGAGGAGGAAGAGGCTTTCAATGGACGGCTATAGAAAGATTTGCAAGATATATTCTCCAGTGAGAAAAAAGTAAGATGTAACACCATGCTGCGTAGGATATTACTTCTTATGTAAGAAATGGAAATAAGAAGAATAAATGTTCGTATTATATAGGAATACAGAAGCACTGGAAATACCTGATAAGAGGATTTAAGAAGGAGGTGACCAGGTGGATTGCAGTAAGAGCAAGTCTTCTCACCATATATATTTTTTAATCGCTTTGGTTTCTGAACCAAATATGTATTTGGGTGTAAATACATCTACTATTCAAAATAAATTACAGGGCTTCCCTGGTGGCGCAGTGGCTGAGAATCTGCCTGCCAATGCAGGGGACACGGGTTCGAGCCCTGGTCTGGGAGATCCCACATGCCGCGGAGCAACTGGGCCCGTGAGCCACAACTACTGAGCCTGCGCGTCTGGAGCCTGTGCTCCGCAACAAGAGAAGCAGCGATGGTGAGAGGCCTGCGCACCGCGATGAAGAGTGGCCCCCGCTCGCCGCAACTAGAGAAAGCCCTCGCACAGAAACAAGGACCCAACACAGCCAAAAATAAATAAATAAATAATTTTTTTAAAAAAAATAAATAAATTATAAATAAATAGACCAGTCAGGATAACCACAATACATTAGATCGCATCATGGAGACAATCAGCAATAGTCATAAAAACAGAAGTCCAGACCCCTGGGGTCGGTTATTCCATTCTCGGGAATATATCCTAAGGAAATAAATCCTGCACATGCAGAAACTACATGCACCAAGATGGTTGTTCCAGCGGTGTTTCTGATAGCGGAGAATTGGAAGAGACCTAAATGCCCACTAGTGGGGGATCAGCTTATTATTCATGCTCTGGCGACAAGGCCACTGGACAGTCCAGGGCTCGCTCCCTAGGGATGCTCCTCCACACCAGCCTCCACACACACACGGGCCAAACATGGGTGTCAGCACAACGACAATTTAGTGCAGGTGAATGGAATAACTGTCAGCACAGGTGAAACCCGCCAGCACTCAGGGTTTCCAGCCTGAGCCTCACACTCCGTGTGCCTCAGCAGAACCACTGGTCATCATGACAGCTGAAGATTCCTTGGCTCCACCCTCTGAATTCCAGTTCAGTGGGTCTGGGGTAAAGCCCAAAATCTGAATTTTATCAAGTACCCCAGGTGGTTCACTTTGAAAACTACTGTCCTCTGTGTCAGTGCAAACTTGTAAATACTTTCTGTGTTAGAGAGGGAAGATTAATCACAGGAGCTTTCTGGCTCACTTGTCTCATGTTTTCTTTAACAGTGGGTTATGTTATCCTCCCAGTAAAGACACTGACATGCATGGATATCCACAGGCACGGACAATGATTTTTATATGTAAGTACAAGCATGGGAGAGTGAGTTCTGCTGGAAGCAAATGTCTCAGTCTTAACTGGGGGGTAGACCAGGAAGCTCTTTATATTATACTAATAATATGTTACCATTCCATTGCTGGTATTATATTAGCATCAATTAATTAATAATATATTGTAAGTAAAAATGCAGTCTTAATTATTAATAAAAAAGATGTAGGGACTTCCCTGGTGGCACAGTGGTTAAGAATCCGCCTGCCAATGCAGGGGACACGGGTTCAAGCCCTGGTCCGGGAAGATCCCACATGCCGTGGAGCAACTAAGCCCATGCGCCACAACTACTGAGCCTACACTCTGGAGCCCGCGAGCCACAACTACTGAGCCCGCGTGCCACAACTACTGAAGCCCGCACGCCTAGAGCCCACGCTCCGCAACAAGAGAAGCCACTGCGATGAGAAGCCCACACACTGCAACGAAGAGTAGCTCCCGCTCCCCACAACTAGAGAAGCCTGCGCGCAGCAACGAAGACCCAACGCAGCCAAAAATAAATAAATTTATTTTTTGAAAAAAAGATGAAGTTATGAGAGCAAGCAATTTCATTGCATTTACCATGTCTGCAGTGGGAAGCACTTTACACATGCTGACTCAATCCTCACGACAATCTACATGGGTGTTACTATTGCTCCCATTTTACAGATGAAGCGGACAAGGGACAGAAAGGTTAGGCATTTGGCTGGGGGTCCCATGGTAAGGGGCAGAGCTGGACTTTCCACCCAGCAGGAAGCTTTAGAACACTAAGCTCTTAACCACTGTGCTCACCCAACAGCCTTAACCCTGATAATGACAGCCAGGAGGTCAACTCCAGGCTGCGGCCAGTTCAGTCTCCACTGAGAAATAATTCAGAAAGCACGTCCTAACGCGGGTAAGGGAGACGCTTTATCTTTGCCAACTAAAATGACCCATTATAACAGTCCCTGAAGGTGACGGCTCTTCTGCTGTCTGATGCCATCTGCTTTGCTATCCAGATCTCTGGTCTCAGCTCAAGCCCTGGTTCCCACTGTCAGGGATGATATGAGGCCCGGGCTGCTTGCTGGAGGTGCCAGAGGTAAGACAGGCCTGGCACTGGAAGGCAGGCCCGAGGGGTCCTGGAGTGAGGAGTCCTAGAAACATTCTCTTCTGATGAAGGTCACTGCCTGAGCCCTGGCCTTCCCTGGAGAACTGAAGCCTCAGGAAGGAGAGGCAGGCACAGAGATTAGGAACAGTCTATTCCCAACTCTAACTCACAAGCCCTCCATCAGAGCTACCATCAGGAAAGTAATTAATCTTTGAGATAGGAACCAGCTGCACCAGGGAGCAATGGGAGAGGGAAAGAGCAGAGACTGGGAGAGCAAGACAGAGAAGCAGAGAGGGAAATGAGGCAGATACCCAGAAGCCAGAGGAGAGATGAGCAAAGGAACACTGAAAACGATACAGCTGAGGGAGCAGAACAGTCAGGAAATTATCACCTGGTCTGCTGGCCCTGGCCAGGGCATCCACATGTGCCCACCTCAATCTCCCCAGAGGGCAGGGGTACACATTCCAAGTTACAAACCTCAAGTCAAAGCACCTGCTCGCAAAAAAAAAAAAAAAAAAAAAAAAGCACCTGCTCGCCCACCTGCCCGACTGGCCACACCCAAGAGCTGGCAGTCCTGGGCTGACAGCGCCACCTGCTGGTGCTGGGGAGAACTGTCTATGTTCCCATCTTTCCCACCCCCTGGGGATGCAAACTTCCCATCCCCTCTCCTGCCCCTCTTGCTTCCTCATTTCACACCTCCCAAGCCTGGTCCCGCCTCAAGGCCTCTTTATGTGCTCTTCCCACCACTTGGAATGCTCTTCCCCCAAATATCTTCATGACTGGCTCTTTCTCTTTCTTCAGGTCTCCGCTCAAACGTCACTTCTATGGAGAGGCTGCTCCTGACCACCCACCTCAAGGAGCCCCTGTGCCCCTCCCCCATCACCTCACTATTTTGTTTCCTTCACAAGCGTGTCTGGGCATTATCTGAGACCACCTGAATTCTTTATTCTGTTCCTGTCTGCCTCCCCCATTAGAAAGTACCATGAGGCCCCACCAGGTCTGAATGGTCCACTTTTGTATGACTTGCACTCAGAACTGGCCCTGGCAATGAGCATTGTTGTTTGAACCACTCCATAGTCATTCAGCTGAGCTCTCCTGAGCACAAAGACCCAACTTCAAACTCCACAGGGATGACCCTCAAGCTCCTCAAACTCACCCTGTTCAAGGCCAAAGTCATTATCTTCCCCTGCAAACGGGGCTTCTCTCCTGCGCTCCCAGCTCCGTGCCCGCAAGTAACAACTTTGCAAATCCTCTGGGCGTGAAACCCCGGTTTCTAGGGGGCTCCTCCTCTCACTCTCCTCACGTGGATCAGACACCTCATCTGGAGATTCCACCTTCACTCGGCCCTGGCCGGGCCGCCCCCCGCTGTGGAGGGACCCCCCCCCCGCTCCACCCCACCCTCCCTCCCCAGCCCAGTCCCCACCTCCCAGTTCCTCAAGAGTGACAGTTTCCTCACCTCCTTAATCCATCCCCAGGACTCCCAAAGATGCCTTCCCCAACCACCAAGGAGATAGACGGCTCCCCACCCCAGTCTTCAGGGCACCTGCCACCTCCTCAGTACCACACTTGAGACCCTCCCTGAGCACACCCTCCACTTGCCTCAGTACCTGACTCACTGTTACACAAACAGCTTCATACACTCCCCCACCCAATGCCTTTGCTCTCACCATTTTCTCAGTCTGGAATGCCCCCTGCAACCCTCCCCTCCTAGAAGGTTCCTGTTCAAACTTCAAATGCCACCTCCTTCAAGAAGCCTTCCCTGTTTCCACCAGGAAATATTCACTGTTCCTCCCATGTCTCTACCGGCAATGCCTTGCACTTTGTGGTTGGCTCTTAAATGTCTGTCTCCTCCATAGATTGTGAGCTCTTGGGGTGCAGGGGCCAGGCCCTGAATCACCTAACCACTCTCAGTGTCTTCAGTACTGGCAGTAATCGTGAGCACTAAGGACTATCCTAAGTGCCTTTCATGTGTTGGCTTATTTAATCCTCAAGCATCCCTCTGAGGAAGGAACTCTCATCATCCACTTTCCAGATGGGGACATGGAAGCTCAGAGAGGTTCGAGGTTTGTCCAATGTAACCCCGTTACTGGGTGGCAGAGCCAGGATCCCCAGCACCTAAAACAGCACCTGACACAAGGTAGGTGCCCAGTGAATATTCATTAGAGAAACGAATGCGGGCTTCCCTGGTGGCGCAGTGGTTAAGAATCCTCCTGCCAATGCAGGTGACACGGGTTCGAGCCCTGGTCCGGGAAGATCCCACATGCCGCAGAGCAGCTAAGCCCGTGCGCCACAACTACTGAGCCTGCGCTCTAGAGCCCGTGAGCCACAACTACTGAAGCCCGCGTGCCTAGAGCCCGTGCTCCGCAACAAGAGACGCCACCACAATGAGAAGCCTGTGCACCGCAATGACGAGTAGCCCCCGCTCACCGCAACTAGAGAAAGCCCGCATGCAGCAACGAAGACCCAATGCAGCCAAAAATGAATAATAAAAACAAAATAAATAAATTTATAAAAAATAGAAAACGAATGCCTTCATTTCTCCTGCAGTGGACCTCAGCGTTGTTCACAGCTCAAAGGCATGAACGTCCTGTGTTCTTGCTTTCTCTGTTCCAAGTCTGACCGAGTTATACTAGCAAAGTTTCTCCTCCTCTTTTCCTCTCTCTCCTCCCATCCACACTGTGAGCCAAAAATGACCCAGCCGTGACAGGTAGAGAAACACAAGTGATAAGCCTATATTTAAAAACAGGAGGAGAAGGGGAGCATGATAAGTTTTTAGCTAAAACTGGATACTGTTTATCCTGTAAAAATTCCAGATGTTCCTTTCAGAATAGCCACAGGCATCTCGACCTACCGCCCCTTCCTCTTCTCTAACCACGCCTCCTAACTTCTGCTCAGGCAACAGAATTTTCGGCCAATACACCATTTCCTATTCAATTTCGTTGTTTCCCCACACTGTTTAATTAGTAAATGCTCTATGTTGTTTTGCACTCTTTCCAGCTGCCTTATTTAGTACACAGCCATTCAGGGAAATGGCTGCCTCCTCTGGCCTTGGCTCAGTCGGCGTGTGGGCCAAGAGCTCCTGGAGGCGAGCAGGAAGCGTGCAGCTCGTTAGAAAGCTGAAGTTGCCCACATCATTCTGGATGCTCAGGGCCCCTCCACGGCAGACACAATCGTACCTGCTCCACACTTGCCGTTGACTAAGAGTGGACTGTGAGATAAGACAAGATACAGGCTCTGTGCTCCCAATGCAGGGGGCCCGGGTTCCATCCCTGGTCAGGGAGCTAGATCCCGCATGCATGCCACAAGTAAGAAGTCCACCTGCTGCAACTGAAAAATCCTGTGCACTGCAACGAAGACCTGGTGCAGCCAAAATAAATTTTTTTCAAAAAATGGATAACCGGGCTTCCCTGGTGGTGCAGTGGTTAAGAATCCGCCTGCCAAGGCAGGGGACATGGGTTCGAGCCCTGGTCCAGGCAAATCCCACATGCTGCAGAGCACCTAAGCCCGTGCGCCATAACTACTGAGCCTGCGCTCTAGAGCCCCCGAGCCACAACCACCGCGCCCTCGTGCCACAACTACTAGAGCCCGCGAGCCACAACTACTGAAGCCTGCGTGCCACAACTACTAGAGCCTGCGAGCCACAACTACTGAAGCCCGTGCGCCTAGAACCCGTGCTCTGCAACAAGAGAAGCCACCGCAATGAGAAGCCCACGCACCGCAACAAAGAGTAGCCCCCGGGGCTTCCCTGGTGGCGCAGTGGTTGAGAATCTGCCTGCCAATGCAGGGGACACGGGTTCGAGCCCTGGTCTGGGAAGATCCCACATGCTGCCGAGCAACTAGGCCCGTGAGCCACAACTACTGAGCCTGCGCGTCTGGAGCCTGTGCTCCGCAACGAGAGAGGCCACGATAGTGAGAGGCCCGCGCACCGCGATGAAGAGTGGCCCCCGCTTGCCGCAACTAGAGAAAGCCCGTGCACAGAAACGAAGACCCAACATAGCAATCAATCAATCAATCAATCAATCAATTAAAAAAAAAAAAAAGAGTAGCCCCCGCTTGCCGCAACTACAGAAAGCCTGAACGCAGCAACGGAGACCCAACGCAGCCAAAAATAAAAATTAAATAAAATAAATTTATTTTTTAAAAAATGGATAACCAACAAAGACCTACTGTATAGCACAGGAAACTCTGCTCAATATTCTGTAACAACTGAATTGGGAAAAGAATTTGAAAAAGAATAGACACATGTATATGTATAACTGAATCACTTTGTTGTACCCTGAAACTAACACAACATTGTTAATCAACTATACTCCAATATAAAATAAAAAGTTAAAAAAAAAAAAAAGATAGAGGCAGAAATGGTTTTTTAACGGACTTAGAATCCTAACAGTCTTCCTGTCTCAGACACTTACAAGGTCCTGAACCCACGCCATTTGGGCGACAGGCGTGCCGACGCTGCTGGGGCTCCCCTGATACAGCCTGGGTCCCATTCACCGCGAGGACCTTAGGCCCCCGCGTGGGACACCACACCACGTAAAACATAGCTGTCTTGAGTGTCTTCTGTAACACAGCCCTCCCAGACCCACACGACCAAAAACTAACATGGTCCCAAGGGAAAGAGGGAGTGGCTCCAGCTTCCTGGCTGATAGGGATTCCACAGCTGCACCTGGAGGTCCTGGATTCAAGCGTAAACAGAGAAAGTGTCAGAGGTCATCCCCATCCTCCATCCCCATAAGACCAGAATACTTCGGACCCAGGCACAATCACCCCTGTTCACAGCATTTGACACTTCACCAGGAGACCTTCCACACACCATGCCTCGCACCCCTGGGAAGCAGCAGCCGTCACTCCCGTTCTACCCCCTCCATTACTCCATGTGCCCCTCGAGTCTCGGTGGGACCAACGGCGTCGATGTGTGTCTGTGCGAGTGTAGAGCACAGTTCTACCCTTCCACGCCTGAATGTGTCTCGAGCGTGATCACTGGGTCTGCCTTTGGGCCTGTGCTCAGAATTAAGTACGATCAAGAGAAGAGAATGACAGAGCCTTCTGAGTCAGATAACCCTGGCTGGAACCCGCTGCGTCTCGTACCAGCTATGTGACCCAGCAGGTCACTTAACCATCCTGAGCGGCTTGTGAGATCTTAGTTCCCCGACCAGGGAGTGAACCCAGGCCACGGCAGTGAAAGCGCTGAGTCCTAACCACTGGACCGCCAGGGAGTTCCTGGTTTCTTCCATTTTAAAATGGGAAGAACAGCAAGAGCCACTTCACAGGACAGTGGTGAGGGTGGAATGAGGTAACAAAGCTGGTGCTGGTTTTGTTGCTGTTATAACATAAGGTGGCATCGACCAAGCTCGTGCCTTTTAGGGGTTGTGTTTCTCAGAGTGTAGCCCTGAACGACGTGTGTGTGTGTGTGTGTGTGTGTGTGTGTGTGTGTGTGTGTGTGTGTGTATGTGTGTGTGTGTGGCTGGCGGGGGGGGGCTGGAGTGTCTGAATGAGAATGCAGAAGCCAGGACCCACGACTTAATACACTTGAACTGGGTATGGACCAGTTCTGTTCTCAGGCCCAGGGAGGCAAGAGCTGGGTGTGAGCTCCCAGCTTCCAAAGATCAAATTTGTGGCTGCCTCCTTGGCGCCACCTAGTGGCTCCGGATTTATGCAGCGCAGATATCTTCTGGCCTGGAGATCTGGGAATTTCTCTCAACATCAGCATTTGACCTGTCACAGACTGGGTAGAATCTCTGGGCTTGTCTGGAGATCTCCAGGGGAGTCTGTCCAGCGCTGTCCGACAGAACTTTCTGTAATTATGGAGATGTTCTGTATCTGTGCTGTCCAATACAGGAGGCACCAGTCACAGGTGACTATTGAGCACTGGAAATGTGGCTAGTGTGACTGGGGAACTGAATTTTTAATTGTACTTCATTTTAAGTAATTTAAATTTAAATTGCCACACGTGACCGTATTGGACAGCACTGGTCTGGAGCACTGTTTGAGACCTGGAATCTAGCTATGCCTCGGGGCAGATAGACTGACTCCCTGGTTCTTCCAGTTACAAAAAACAAGACACCCCTTTTTCAGGTAGGCTGGTGAGACCTGGGTTCTGGCCAATTCCACCGAGAGTCCTGACCAATCAGATGATGAACAACTGACCCAAATGGGTCCTCTTCTAGGGCCTATGAATACAAAACACGTTCAGGGAAGGCAGGAGGAAGGCATGGACGCCTATTACTGAAAGACAAGAGGGCCCACGCCCCTGGAGCTGCTAGTGGGTACAAGGCAGGGCTCCACGCTTCCAGAATGCTGCACACCCCAATCCTGGAAAAGCTGGGACCCCACATGACTGGAGAGCTACCCAGGGCCTTTCTGTGTCTTTATACTGCAGACACAAGCATGGGTTTGGAGACAGATAAATCTGGTTCAGTTCCCAGATTGCCAGTTGTGTGACCTGAAGCAAGTGACAACCTCTTTGAGGCTAATTTTCCTAATCTGTGCAATAGGAATCAGGGCACATATCTTACAGGGATTGGGTGAGGGTTAAGATAATGCATATAAGAGTATTTCACACAGTACAGATGCACAGAACAAGCACTCAGTGTTTGCTAAAATAATTATTAGTCCTACACAGCTTTACATCCAACCATCATTACCTAAGTTTTTGCAGCCGGAAAAAAAAAACCCAAACTGATTAATAGAACAATTATCTGGATTGCCACACCAGGGCATAGTCCTTGGCTCCCGCATTTCTCCCCAACCCAAGTCCGGCCAGTCTCCACATTTTGCAGATTCTACCGTGGAGCATCTTGTTTTCACATCACACCTGAAGCCACCTTCATCCCTCTCTTGAGCGGTTACTGGTCCACGTCCATCTGCTTCCAGTGGGGTCCCATTGGCTCTACCTTAGCAGCCACAGTGACCCTCCAGACCTCTACTCAGAACCTCCAACTATCTATCTCCCCATAAACTGAACACACACTCTGAAGTCTGACCTTCAGGGCCCAGCAGCACAACCAGGCCCTCACCTCTTGGACCTGAATCCTCATTATTCTGAGACCCCAGCCACACCGACTCCCTGAGCAAACTTGCTCTTTTTCACCTCTGGGCCGTACAAGATTCAAGAGACAGGTCAATGGAATAAAACAGAAGCCCAAAAAGGTATCTTTGGATATGCAAGAATTTAGTGGTGCAAGTGGAAAACTAAAGTCTAGTGCTGGAACAACTGACTGATTATTTGGAAAAAATGAAAGTGTAAGTTTATCTCTCATCTTACCCCAAACTAAATTTCAAATGGATTAAAAAGTTAAATGTAAAAAGGAAATAAAACTATTGTTTTAAAAAAAAGAACATACAGGCAACCACAAACTTTCTGAATGGAGAATGACTTTTCTAAGCATAAAAGTAAAAAAGGAAGTCACAAATAAAAAGACTGACAGATTTTGCTATCTTAAAATTGAAAACTTTTGCACCAAAAAACAACAGAGTCAAATTTATGGGCAAAGGGTAAACTGAGAAAAATTATTTGTAAATAAAAATATGAATGACAACGAGTTAACAGCTTTAATTAAAAGAGAGAAATCAACAAGAAGAATATGAATATACCAATAGAAAAATAGGCAAGAGTCATTAAGAAATATTTTCTTAAATAAATTAAAAAATAAATGTGTGAAAACATTTAACCTTTATTGGTAGCCAAAGGAAATCATCAAAGATACACACAAAGATTTATATTCAAGGACGTTTTTGCAGCATTAAAAACTAATAGTTAAAAATTAATAACAGGGGGAAGGGTAAGCTGGGACAAAGTGAGAGAGTGGCATGGACATATATACACTACCAAATGTAAAATAGATAGCTAGTGGGAAGAAGCCGCATAGCACAGGGAGATCAGCTCGGTGCTTTGTGACCACCTAGAGGGGCGGGATAGGGAGGGTGGGAGGGAGACGCAAGAGGGAAGAGATATGGGGATATATGTATATGTATAGCTGATTCACTTTGTTATAAAGCAGAAACTAACACACCATTGTAAAGCAATTACACTCCAATGAAGATGTTAAAAAAATAATAATAATAACAGGGACTTCCCTGGCGGTCCAGTGGTTAAGACTCGGCGTCACTGCCGTGGGCCTGGGTTCAATCTCTGGTTGGGGAACTAAGATCGCAAGCCACACGGTGCGGCCAAAAAAAAATTTCTTTTTAGTGTTTTTTTTGAAAAATTAAAAACAACATTAACATCTAAAAATAAGGGACTTCCCTGGTGGTGCAGTGGTTAAGAATCCGCCTGCCAATGCAGGGGACACAGGTTCAGTCCCTGGTCTGGGAAGATCCCACATGCCACAGAGCAACTAAGCCCATGTGCCACAACTACTGAGCCTGCGCTCTAGAGCCCGAGAGCCACAACTACTGAGCCCGGGTGCCACAACTACTGAAGCCTGCGTGCCTAGAGCCCGTGCTTCTCAACAAGAGAAGCCACTGCAATGAGAAGCCCGTGCATCACAACAAAGAGTAGCCCCGGCTAACTGCAGCTAGAGAGAGCCCGCGTGCAGCAATGAAGACCCAAAGCAGCCAAAAATAAATAAATAAATTTAAAAATAAAAATAAAAGTGATTAAATTAACTATGGAAAATCATAATGATAGCATGGTATGCAATATTTTTAATTATGTTTTTAAAGACTATTTAATGGTGTTGAAAATGTCATTATATAGTAAGTTTTAAAAGGAAGCTAAAAGCACAAAAAGACTAAAGAAACACATCAAAGTGAAAACATTTTAGGTGGTGGGTAATGGCTTTTTATTTTTTCATCTCAATATTTGTATGTATTTTCTAAATCTACAGTGAGCCCTTACTTATTTTTATCATCAGGAAAAATGCTAGTTTTAAAAGGGAAAAAAAAAAAAGACTGTACCGATATGGGAAAATGTTTGTGCTACAACAAAGAAAAAAAGGACAGAAGCATATCCATACAGGTCTGTGGAGAGAGACTCAAAGAGGTCATGAAAGTTTTCATTCACTTATTCAGAGTTAATTAATTAATGTTTGTATAATAAATAATAAAATAAAATGTGCTGTGGTCCATCACATCAATGTAAAAATTAAATATCAGTGAGGACGTGGGGAAGAGGACTCTAGGAGAACTCTCACACATCCCTAGTAGGAGTGTCAATGGTAAAACCTCTCTTGAGGACAATCTGGCTGCATCCGGTAGAGCTGCAACCCCCCAGCCCCACCCCGCCACGTCCCTCTGCAGGTGACCTCTCACACAAATGCAGAGAGGGCCAGGTGAGGGGACAGGGCTGCAGCATTGTGTGCAACATCAGAAAATGGAAACAACGTTAAGTTTCCATCAGTAGGAGATACCACGGGGGAAACAAAAAATGTGATATGTTTGTGCGAAAAGAAAAACAAAAAATACTACGTGGCAATTAAAAAGGAGGAGCTACACCTATCTCTGATACCATGGATGGATTCCAAAATCCATGTGGAGTGGCACAAATGCAGAACTATAATGGTAACAACTAACACATCTAGTGTACTCTACGTGCCCACCCTGTTCTAAGCACTTGACATATGTAAATTTGCACAATCCCCAAAATAACCCTACAAGAAGGTTTTAGGTTCTACCCTTATTCCCATTTACAGATGAACAAACTGAGGCACAGAGAAGTTAAGTAACCTGCTTGAGGTCTCACAGCTCTTAAGTGGCAGAGCCAAGACCTGAACCCCGGCAGGCTGATGGCAGAACACCACCATGACGTATAAATTCAAAAGGACATCATGCAGGTGAATTTTTAATACACACAAAAAAACTATATTGTGTTTCTAGATACCTATCTTATGAATGTGCAAGTATTAAAAATGTGGACTGAGAAAAGCACAGCAAATTGCTGACAGATCTCACCTCTACTGATGGAAGAGGCAATGTAACAGGGCCAAGAAGGAGTGATTCCAGGAACTTAACTTTATGATGTTTTACTTCTTTTCTTAAAAAAACAAAGCTCGGGCTTCCCTGGTGGCGCAGTGGTTGAGAGCCTGCCTGCTAATGCAGGGGACACGGGTTCGAGCCCTGGTCTGGGAAGATCCCACATGCCGCGGAGTGGCTGGGTCCGTGAGCCACAATTACTGAGCCTGCGCGTCTGGAGCCTGTGCTCCGCAACGAGAGGCCGCGATAGTGAGAGGCCCGCGCACCGCGATGAAGAGTGGCCCCCGCTTGTCACAACTAGAGAAAGCCCTCGCACAGAAACGAAGACCCAACACAGCCATAAATAAATAAATAAATTTAAAAAAAAAAAAAAAAAAAAAAGCTCAAAAAGTTAAATATAGAATTACCACATGATCCAGCAATTCAGCTTCTGGGTATAACCCAAAAGAACTGAAGGCAGGGACTGAGATATTTGTACACCCACGTTCATAGCTGCATTATTCACAACAGCCAAAAGGTGGAAGCAACCCAAGCGTCTATTGATTGACGAGCAGATGAACAAAATGCAGCATTTACATACAATAAAATAATACACAACCTTAAAAAGGAAGGAAATTCTGACACATGCTACACCATGAATAAGCCTTGAGTACATTATGCTAAGAAAAATAAGTCAGTCACAAAAGGGCAAATACTGCATGATTTCACTTATATAAGGTCCCTGGGGTAGTCAAATTCATAGACAGAAAGCAGAATGGTGGGTGCCAGGGGCTGGCGGGAGGCAGGGAATGGAGAGTTAGTGTTTAATGGGTACAGAGTTTCAATTTGAGATCATGAAGAAGTTCTAGAAATGGATAGTGGTGATAGTTGGGCAACATTACAAATGTACTTACTGCCACTGTATATATTTCACCACAATTTTTTTTTTAAAAGATTTGATGAAAATGCAACAAAATGTTAACAACTGTCAATTCTGGGTCATGAGTCCTCAGCGGTTTGCCATGTCGTTGTTCTAAAAAACTAACAAAACAGGAGGCTCGGTGTGGTCGAGGACGTGGAGACCAGGCCCACAGCCTCGCAGCTGGCTCAGGCCTCTTCCATCTCTTCCCTGGTCCTCCTATTTTTACTGCATTGTGGTTGCTATGGAAACAAGGGGCACCTTGAGCTCCCAGAGCTCAGCCCAGGTGCTGCTAACTCCAGGAATAATGTCAGAGTGCGAATGAAATAAAAAGCCCGATCATCTGGGCCTCGTGTACACATACCTCTGCCCGCCTGATATATTTATCAAGGGACCATGTGTTCACGCGTGAGCCTGCAGTGACTGCCACCTGCATGCGTCTGTCCTCAGCAGCAGGCTTGGGTCTGGGTGCACATCGCTCCGGTTTACCCATGGGGGTGTGCTTGCATGCATGTGGGCATGTCACATGGTTACGTGTATCTACCCAGCCCAGGACTATTACTACCAATACCAGAAATATTACAGCAGGGGACTATTATTACCAGGCACTAACAATGTAGCAGGCACTGTGCTCCATGCTTCACCTGGATTATCTCCTTTAAACCTCACAACAACAGTACCTACATATAGGTACTATTATTATCCCCAGATCAAGAAATCAAGGCACAGAGAGGTTATGTAACTTGCCCAAGATCTCCCAGAGCACATGAACCTAACCACTGAATCTGTACTGTGGGGAAAAGAGATCTTTAAATGTCATTAGTTCCCAAACAGCTGCAAACCCTGCTGCAGCAGAAGCACCACCTCTGGCCCTGATAACACACAGGTTTCCTGGGCCCCACCCAGGCCTCAGGAAGCAGAGTCCCCAGGGTGGGTCTGCACCCCAGCCAGGGTGGATAACTAGTGGTCCCCTGGGTTCAGCTGACTGATAGGGTTGTTTAAGGCATGGCAGGGTGGGGTCAGGGGCTGTTCCTCGGCCCAGAAATGGTCCTGGGAAAGTCTGTGATTCAATGCTCCTCAATTCCAGATGGCATCAGCTGGTGGCAAGGCAACCAAGAAAGAGGTAATAGCTGCTGTCACACACACACACACACCCACCCCAGGGCAGGGCTCCAAAATTCAGTTATGTGGCTTTGTGGCCTGCCGGGCACGGATTTCCGCTCACTCCACCCTCTCAGAATGAGCTGGGCCGTGGGTGGAGAATGACAATGCGGTAACCTGCCCGTTCACAGCTCAGCCCGAGGCAGGGAGGGGTCAGCCGCCTCACCTGGACAGCCAACAGTGACGGAGCCCAGGCTGGGCACCCCAGAGGCTCCCACAGCCTCAGCCCTCAAGGCGAGAGGGACACAGACAGAAACCACTGGACCAGCACAGGGCAGGAGGAGCTAAATGTGGAACCCCTGAGGTTCCAGCTGCTCCAGGAGCACAAGGAACAGAGTGCTTTGTCCTCAAAGGGAAGGAGGTGTTCACGGAGGAAGCAGCATCTAAGCTGGTCCTGGAAGGACAGGTGGGATGAAGCTGACGGGAGAGGAGGAAGTAAAGGCATTTCATGCCGGGCATTTCTGCATAAGCAGACGTCCAGGCCGAAAAGTGCCAGGAAACAGCAAATCACATCACCCGGCTGGAGCTAAAGGTCAAGAGCAGACACAGTTGTAAGGGGGTCGGGGGGAACAACTAGATATGTACTGGGGCACAGAGAGGTTAAATAACTTGCCCAAGGTCACCCAGCTGGTAGAATCAGGATTTAAACATAAGCTGCCTGACTCCAAAGCCCATGAATTAACCACTAAGATGGGGCTCACCAGCTGGTAGCCTTTTCTTCTGCACATGCTTTAGAATGCTGTAGAGGTGGACCTGTTTGGACTGGGAGCAATGTTTCTCAGTGGGTTGGGGGAGCTCTTACACCCCTGCCCTGGAGACTCAGCAATGCCTGGAGACGTTTTTGATTGTCACTACTAGGGGGTAGGTTGCTGGCACCTCATGAGCAGAGGTTAGAGATGCTGCTGAACACCCTACAGTGTACAGGAGAGTCCCCACAACAAAGAATTCTCCAGCCCCAACTGTCAACAGAAACCCTGGGCTAGAGAGACTCACCCACCTACAGCCCATTTTAACATCCAGCCCCACCTGAGCCATTGACATTCATCACACTCGTTTATCCCTTGGGACAGGGGTTCCCAAATTTTGCTGCACGTTGGAATCACCCGGGAATCTTTTTAAAGTGCTGATGCTGGGTCCCACCCTAGATACTCTGATTTCCAAGCCTGGAATTGGGTGCGACCTGGGCATGAGAACTTTTTTAAGCCTCCCAGGTGATACCAAAGTGCAGAAAAGCTTGAGAACCAGTGCTTTGGTTGAGGGCACAGAGGATCCAACTATCTTCTGTGGACCATGGACAGTTAGTTTTTCTAATGCCAGAAAGAGAAGTCATTGGGGAGTAAACACAAATAAAGACTGCCCAGGGGGACTTCCCTGGTGGTCCAATGGTTAAGACTCCGTGCTCCCAATGCAAGGGGCCTGGGTTCGATCCCTGGTCAGGGAACTATGATCCCATATACCACGCCCCGCAACTACTGAGCCCACGCGTTCTAGAGCCCACGCGCTGCAACTAGAGAAAGCCACGCGACACAACTAGAGAAGCCCGCGTGCCACAACAAAGACCCAGCTCAACCAAAATAAAATTAATTAGTTAATTCAAAAAAAAAAAAAAAAAAGAAGACTGCCCAGTCCCCACCCAGGGTCCCGGGGACAAGCCCATGCAGAATCAGGACTAACAAGGTCTACCATGGGTGCCGTGGATACGGGCCTCCTTGGAGCAGTTAGAGACGGCTGTGGGGATGATGAATTAGAGTTGGCGGAGGCCCGAGGAGGAGGTTGATTAGAGAGCCTTTGTCACCATCTGGGCAGGAGATAATGGGCCTGAACTGGGAGGAGGGCAGGAGAGGACCAATCCCCGTGACTCAGAGGCCTCACAACCCAGTGACAGAGAAAGAACTGGATTAGGAAGAAAGAAAAGATTAATTGAGAGTGAGTCCAGTCTCGAGCCAGAGCAGGAAATGACCAGTCAGTGGCTGAAGGCAGTGGTGAGAGCACCAGGGAAGGGGTGACTTGGGGAGAAGGGACCAGGGAGTAGGCCACAGGGAGATAGGAACTAAGACCTGCAGGGCTGACACACCTGGAGCAGAAGTGGCGCACAGGTGGGGTGAATCTGGCCTGCAGGATGGGTGACATACGGCTTTGTTGTTTTTTTTTTAATTCTTGAGCTAGTTGTCAAGATGTTGCCCAAAACTCCAGATTTCCAGCTTCTCCTGTAACGTGGAAGATCTGGGGAGACAGGTGGCATTCCTGCAGAGCACAGATGTGTGCTTGCCGGTGCCCCCAGGCCCCCCCTGGCAGTTGTACTAGGCCCTGCCAGATCCCTGCAGGCATCAGGTCTGTCTTCAGAAAGAAGAGACCAGGTCCTAAATCAGAAAGTGGTGAAGACGGAGGAGCTGACAGGAAAGCAGGAAAGGGGCCAGGCACCACGCAGAGGCCGACAGCCGACCTCCGGTGTCCTGGTCCTGCACCCACTGCCTTCGAGCTGGGCCGTCTTAAGTTAGGAACATCCCCACTTGGGGTCTCAGTGTACTGATCTGTAAACAAGGAGGCTGAAGCCCTTGATCTCTCGTCGTCCATCCTCATGTCCATCAGGCTCCTGCAGGCTGCCCAGGGCCAATCCCCTTGGCCAGGTTTTGAAATGAAGCCTAGAAAACCTGAACACTTCCAACAAAGATTAGGCCAGGCAGTGAGAAATCCCAAACAGAGCCAAGGAGGCCAGGGATGACCCGCCAGGGGCACAGAAGACTCAAGGAACAGGAGCCATCTTCCAAATTCTGAGGGGCTCTCAGGAGAAAGCAGGATTATTAGCCTTGTTTAGGGGTGGGAGATGAGCGACCAAGTGGTAGCAGTTACAGAAATTCCAGACGAAAATAATGGTCAGCTTTGAACAATCAGAGCTGTATTGCAATATAATAGGCATCCTTACACGATAATGAGCTCCTCGTCACTGGAGGTAACCAAGCTCAGGCTGGGTGACTAGTTTTAGGGGCACAAGGGATTCACATAGTGGCTAATTTGACCTTTTTATTTCAAGCCCTAAGATTCAAGGATTCCAGAGATCTGGGGATCTCTCCTGAAGGCTCCCCTCTCCCTTTTCCAGCACTCCCAAGGAAAGGTGCTGGGGATTAGGCTCTAGACTCTTCCAGAGAGGGAAGGCCGAGATGGTCTGGAAAAAGCATAGAACGTCTACTTCCTTGCTCCCCTTGCCCTTCACCAGGACCACAGCCCCCAGCAACCCCTGCCACACAGCCCCCATCCCAGCACAGCCTCACCCAGCACCCCCTCAGAGGCAGGGGGAGCAGCTAGCTCCTGAGCGGGGCTCCCAGCACAAGCCAGAGGGGCCATCTACATCCCCTCCTGACACCCCCATCCCCACTCCCTGCTCCCAGCCCCAGAGGAACCAGCAGGAGGACGGCGATAGAAGCAAGCACTCCCCCAACTCCAGACACGTCGGAGTGTTTCCTGGGCACCTGTCCATCAGGAGCCTCTCCAAGAGGATGCAGGGGTCCGGACACACCCAAAGGGCCCACAGTGTGTGGACAGAAAGCACAAGGGATGCACAGCGTGGGGAGTCAAAGCCTCTCGCCAAAGCCCAGTGGGAGCAATTCTCCCCTAGCCCTGGCGAAATCCAGCTCCCGGTGAGCCAGGCAGAGCCCTCTGGCCTCCTCCCCACGGGACCCTGAGCCTTCCCATCCAGGACAGGCCAGCAGGCCTCTGAAGAAGCTCAAGGGCATGGCCAGAGCCCTGAGCGTCCACAAGGACTTTCAGGGAGCTGGAGTGAGGGGGCCCCCCAGGGTAGTTGGACCTGGGCTGGCAGGCCACAGGCTGCCCCATATGCATTCTGATCCCCCGCATCCCTGCCCTTGTCCCCATTAGCCCTGTCCCACGGGATCAACAAGCACCATTCAGCTCACCAGCCACAAGGAAAAACCCCCACGGGGCCCCAGGAATAAGCAGAGCCCCTCCTGCCCACCATCCCGCACCCATCTCAGAAGAGCCCCAGTGCCCAGTACCTACTGGCCAGAGCTGCCAGCCGGCTCCCTGCTGCCCATCATCAGATACCCACCAGACCTGGTCAAGACCCAGGGAGCGGCTTGTCCATCAAGAAATCAGAACAGGGACTCACCAGGGCTTCCTGGGCATGGTGGGGACCAGCCAGGATGAGGGCCAGGAGCACACAAATCCCTGGGGTTTGCAGACCTTGCTGCCTGGCAAATGGCACCTTTAGGTGCTTCCCCCAGTGCCTGGCAATGAAATCAGGCCACAGCCCAAACGCCGGCTAAGCACCCGCCTGCCTTGCTTCTCCCCGTAGCCACTCACGCCCCACGACTCCAGATCCCAAAACAGGCATGTTCGTGGTTACCATAGGAACTCGCTAAAGCCAAAAAAGGCACCACACAGTCACCCACATGGGCCCTCAAAGCTCATGTCCACCTGCACGGGCAAGCTTGCACACACGCCGACACACACCTACACGCGCCAGCACTGTTCTCAGGCTCAGGGATCATCCTAAAGAATCAACGAACCAGGGTTGATACTTTAGACGGAAACAGGGAGGTTCCCCTCGGCCCCACCTGGAACGTGTCTGGAAGTGGGTTCCCTGCACGTCCCGTGTGGCCAGCTGTCGGTTACAAGAGCAGTGGCACCAGCTAGGGCTCACCTGGTGCTCACCTGCCAAGGCACACCTGGAGCTGGGGAGGAGGGGGGTTGCAGAGCCCGGGACCACCACCAGCTCTGCCTGCAAGGCCAGGGAGAGGGCACTGCCCAGCCTGCTTCCCCGGCGGCCAACCACCTCCTTCACCCCTCAGGATGCTGCTTCTCTCCTCTGTACCCTTCTATGGGAGGGTGGGGGTTAGGTATAAAGGTCAGGACCTAAGCCAGCCACTTGGGAGGGGAGAGGGGAAAGGAGGAGCAGAGACTGTATATTCAGAGCCTTACTCTCTCCCTTTACCCCAAGCTGCCCAAACTCCCCGTCTCCGTACACGGGACCAACATCCGCTCAAAGGCTCACCCAGAACCTTGAGTCTTCACCCGGACCCTTCCCCTTGCTCCCACCTCCTACATCCAAACCAGCTCCAGGCTGGGGAGTCCACCTCCTCAAGAGCTCTCCAGTCTGTCCACTCTCCCCAACCCCACTGGCCCTGCTCTGGCCTCCAGCCTCTCCAGTGAGTCAGCAGATGGCAGCCAGCGGGGCGTTCAGACTCAAATCTGGCCACGTTACTCCCCTGCTTTAAAGCCTTTCCATGGCTCCCGGCCACACAGAGGGGCAAGCCCAGCCCTCCACACAGCCCTCCCACACTCCTGGACGTGGCCCAGCCTGACCCGGCAGTCGCACCCAGTGATCTGTCTGGTGTCATAACCACACCCAGGTCCCTCCCAGCCCACGCCATTCACACCCCACTGCCTACGTGCTGTTGCTGCTGCCCTGGGTGCCTCTCTCCTCTCCGGGCTGGCCTCACTCACCTTTGGAGATGGCTGAGGCATCACCAAGTCTCCAGGAAGCCCGCCTCCATCCTCTCTGAGGACATCTCTGCTAGCACTTGTCACATTCCATTGCAACTGTCTGTCTGTCTGTCTCCCTATGGGACTATAAGCTTTCATGAGCAGAGACTGTGTCTTTTTTTTTTTTTTCTTTGTTGCCACGCACGGGCTCTCTAGTTGCAGTGAGCGGGGGCTACTCTTCATTGCGGTGCGCGGGCTTCTCGTTGCGGTGGCTTCTCTTGCTGCGGAGCACAGGCTCTAGGCACGTGGGCTTCAGTAGTTGTGGCACGTGGGCTTTAGAGCACAGGCTTCAGTAGTTGTGGCGCACGGGCTTAGTTGCTCCGCAGCATGTTGGATCTTCCCAGACCAGGGATTGAACCCGTGTCCCCTGCCTTGGCAGGCGGATTCTTAACCACTGCACCACCAGGGAAGTCCCGAGACTGTGTCTTTTTCATCTTTGCTTCCCCACCAGCCCCAGCGCCTAGCACTGGGCTTCGAATGCAGGTGCCCAATAAATGTGAGCTTAACTGATTCAGCCTTCTAACCCCACAAAACATCAAGTTCCCCCTGCCTTTGGCAACCCCAGCAAACTCAGCAGACACCCTAGATATGTAGGAGATGAGATGACTCAGATGGGGCAGGCTCAGAAGGTTCTAAAGCATCTTTGTGCCTCAAGGAGTCTCGTAATCCACAGTAAACAAAGACCTAGTGGTCAAAGATGGGAGAAGTGAATTGGTGATCGTGACCCTCAACCGATGCATGAAAAAAAGCCATTATAGGGACTTCCCTGGTGGTCCAGTGGTTAAGACTCTGTGCTTCCAATGCCGGGGTTGTGGGTTCGATCCCTGGTCTAAGATCCGACGTGCTGCAATGCAGCCAAAAAAAAAGGCCATTACATCGGAATCAAGGGGTGGACTGTGGAGGGATGGGCTTTCTGGTAGGGCTGGAAAGCTGAGGCAGAGACTTGATGCACAGCTGCCTGGGCCCTGACTCTGCTCTCCCCGCACCCCCGAGAATGTAGCCTTGTTAACAACACCAAGAGAACCTGGAGAGGCAGATGTCCGTACAGGGAATCGCCCAGATTTTGTACGTAATCCTCATAGGATGGGGACTGAAGCCCTGAGTTTAAAAGGTCTGTGACATAGCAAGAAATTGAGCTTTCTAGATGTGGCAAGCCCCCAGCCTGCATGGACAACGGCTCCAGCAGCTGCCATCAGGGACCCCAGGGCCCAAGGGAAGTTACGCTGAGACACAGCGTCTGCTGCTGCTCTACGTGCTCACCTCCCTTCTAAGATTTTAAATCTTAGCTGGTGAAATCTGAAACCTAGAGTACAGATGGCTGCGTGGTGTCTTCTGACCAAACCACAGGACAGCTGAAATGCTGCCCCAGCCAGGCTGCTGGGAAGACAGCTCCTCCAGGCCCTCTCCCTCCTTCTCCTGAGGAAGAAATAAGACGGCACAGTGACCTCTGGGCCCTCTTACGCGCTTTCTCTCTATTTAGAGATGCCCACTTCTAGTGACCAAGAGCAAGGACCATCAATTAAAAAGTTGGATTCTTTCCCCTGCGCGGCAGTGGGTTCTAACTTCCCGGTCATCAAGAATGTGCATGATGCCCTCCCCCAGCAGGAGAGACAGGCTGCACTGAATCATCTCCACGCTCACGCGGTCCCACGATGGCCACTGCCTGTGTAACACAGTCATCTCAGACGGCTGGAGCACGGCTTACCAGCCCATGCAGCAGACACACACACACACACACACACACACACACACACACACACACACACACACACATCTTTTTCTTTAGCAAAGAAGCAGGAGTCTCTGAGAGGGAGGGCAAGGGGCAGCAAAAAAAAAGAGTGGAGAAAAGTATCAGAGGCTCCCAGTTCAGGTCATCCCCTCTGGATGCTGCTTCAAGGACCTCCACGAGCAAACACATGGCCCTGCCAACCTAGGCTCCCCCTGTGGGAATCCAGTCAGACTATGGTTCAACCACTGCAACACAGACCGTATCCCAAGCTGGCCTGGGAGCAGGCTGGCGAAGGGGCGTTTCCCCACCTGCTGTCCCTGCCTCTTTCTCTCCAGCGCCCCATCTCATGTGATGGGCTAACCAAGATGACCCATAATTAATTCATCCAGCAAATGTAGACTGAGAACCTGCTATATGCCAAGCATGGTGTAAGGCTCTGGGGAGCCAGAGATGAAGTATGCAGAACCTCTGCTCTCAAAGACACTCATTCATTCGTGCATGCATTTGCTTAGTCAACAGCGAGCACCTACCATCATCAAGGTCCTGAGAGAAATGCAAAAGGACAAAAGGCAGGAAAGTGAACTCCCAGAAAGCCAAAGCTAGAAGAGAGCAGACTGGGCACCAGTCCAACCCTCCCACTTTACAGATGGGAAAACTGAGGCTTGGAGAGGTTAACAATTTGTTAGTCTTCGCCTCCCAATTTTTTCTCCTGTATGTGCTGCCACCACCCCCCTATCCAGTGTTGTTGTGTGGCTCCAGGCCCCCAGCACCCCTTGCCTCTGAGGGTCTTCATCATTCAGGTACCCCAGACCACTCTCAACCTGGGCCTCCAGCAGGGGGCTGGGCCCTCCCATCCACAGTGTTGTGGAGGCAGGGGTGCATTCTGCGGCCAAAGCACCAGACTATCTAAATCGGGAAAAGAGTGGAAAAGTAGGGCGGAGAGAGGTGCTGAGAACTATTTAGCTCCAGCCTGGACTGAACCAGCCATGAAGTACAGACCTGGATTCAAATCCCAGCTACATGACCTACTCCCTGATGACCTTGACCAAGTTTCCTAACCTCCCAAGCCTCCCTTTCTCTTCTGTAAAATGCAGACAGTAGTGGTAGCTGCTTCCCGAGATGGTTGTGAAACCTCAGGGAAACTGTGTGATGAAAAGTGAGCACATAGTAAGTGCTCAATAATGGTGGTGCCAGAACCCCCATCTTCGGAGCTGCATAGCTCAGGGACACTTCCAGGAGTTGTATGGCTGACTCTCTTCGTGTCAAGGACACCAGGTCCCTGGGAAAGGAGCTGAGGCAATCGGGAGCATGGGCTGCAGTCCAGGGGTATCTGGTGCTCAGTGGAGAAGCCAATGGGCTGCATTAGTACAGAAAGATGTCTCACCCAGCAGAGGCCGAAGGAAGGCAGCATCTGGGTACCTGGAAGAGCCCTAGCACATGCAGTTGGCTGCCTAAGGACCTGTCAGTAAGCAGAGCCATATCCTGGGCACCCAGGCAGAATTTCTTCTTAGGTATTAGTGGGGAGGAGAATGAGGGAGCAGCTACTGATCTTCCTTTTAGTCCTAAGAGTCATGGGGGTGACGGGATAAAACCTCCTATGGTATCTGCCCAGCCCACAACTCATCCTTCTTCTCTGAGAACTAACCCCTCCCACAGAGAGAGGTGGCTGCAGCAGACATATTTTATCCATAAACCCCATCTCTCCAGCTAAACTGATTGGACCATGCTGGGCCAATCAGATTCCCTCTTTTATTTTTTTACAGTTTTATTGAGATGTAGTTTATTTACTATAGAATTCACAAGTTCTAGGTCTATAATTCAATGGTTTTCAGTATATTCACAAGGTTGTACAACCATTACTATGAACTAGTCCCAGAACATTTTCATCACCCCAAAAAGAAGACTGTATCTTTGCATTTGGATTATTTCCATTTGGGGCTATTATTAATAATGTTGCTCTGAACATTCACGTACAAGTTTCTCTATGGACATATGTTTTCATTGTTCTTGGATGTATACTTAAGAATGGAATTGCTGGGGCTTCCCTGGTGGTGCAGTGGTTGAGAATCTGCCTGCCAATGCAGGGGACACAGGTTCGAGCCCTGGTCTGGGAAGATCCCACATGCCACAGAGCAACTAGGCCCGTGAGCCACAACTACTGAGCCTGCGCGTCTGGAGCCTGTGCTCCGCAATAAGGCCGCGATAGTGAGAGGCCCGCGCACCGTGATGAAGAGTGGCCCCCGCTTGCCGCAACTAGAAAAAGCCCTCGCACAGAAACGAAGACCCAACACAGCCATAAATAAATAAATAATAAAATTTTTTAAAAAAAAGAATGGAATTGCTGGTCATACGGTAACTCTATGTTTAATCTTTTGAGAAACTGCCAAATTGTTTTCCAAAGCAGCTGCACCCTTTTACATTCCCACCAGCAGCGTGTAAGGCTTCCAATTTCTCTACATCCTCACCTACACTTGTTATTATCTGTCTTTTTGATTATAGTCATTCTAGTGGGTGTGAAGTAGTATCTCACTGTGGCTTTGATGTGCATTTCCCTGATGACTAATGACGTTGAACATCTTTTCATGTGCTCATTGGCCATTTATATAACTTCTTCGGAAAAATGGTTATTCAGAGTCTTTGCCCATTTTTAAATTCTTTTTGTCTTTGTATTATTGAGTTGTTAGAGTTCTTTATATATTTTAGATATGAGTTCCTTATCAGATATGTGATTTGAAAATATTTTCTCCCATTCTGTGCATTGTCTTTTTACTTTCCTAATGGTGTCCTTTGTAACACAAAAGTTTTTAATTTTGAAGGAGTTCAATTAATCAATTTGTTGTTCTTGTTGTTTGTGCTTTTGGTGTCATACCTAAGAAACCACTGCCTTATCCAAGGCCACAAAGATTTTCATCTATGTTTTCTTCTAAGAGTTTGATAGTTTGGGCTCTTACATTTAGGTCTTTGATCCATTTTGAGTTAATTTTTGTATACGGTGTGAGGCAGGGATTCAATTTCATCCTTTGCATGTGGATATCAGTTGTCCCAGAAGCATTTGTTGAAAGACTATTTTTCTCCATTGAATTGTCATGACATATTGTACTTGCTGAAAATCAATTGACCACAAATGTGAGGGTTTACTTCTGGACTCTGAATTCTATTCCATTGATCTGTATGTCTATCTCTATGCCATTACCAAACTCTCTTGATTACTGTCACTTGGTAGTAAATTTGAACTCACGAAGTACAGTCCTCCAACTTTGTTCTTCTTTTTCAAGATTATCCTTGAATTTCCATATGAATTTTAGGATCAGTTTATCAATTTTCGCAAGGAAGGCAGCTGGGATTTTGATGGGGATGCATTTCCAGTTCCTGTTTAACGCTCCCTGAGCTCTAGCTCCACCTCCTCCCCTTGGGTTCCCTGAGGCACCTGGGATTTTTTTCCATAAACTCCATCTTCTGCTTAACCAGATTACACTGGGTTTTTGTTTCTTGAAATCAAAAGAATCTTAACCAAGTACAAGTAGGAACACAGTCCTACACACTGTCCCAAACAACCCTCTCAACACCACCTCCCCAAGGCCTAAGACCTCAGACTGTCCCCCACGTACCCAGAGAGGCCACTGGGGTCCCAGTCTCAACACTGGCCCATGCCCCCAGCCCTTCACTCCACCTTGTAACTAGTTCCTTTGCAGGTTACATGTATCATCTTTACTAGTTAAAACAAACAGGCCCTCAATAAATGCTTGTGAAATTGAACTAGATGTCCCAAGATGTTACCAAAAAAACCCACTCCGGCCACTCTACACCCCTTAGTAACTCAGCTTCCTACCTAGCATCTCATGCAATACGCAGATAGGAAGCTCTAGGAAGGCCAGACATCGCTGTGCCCACTGGACAAAGGATACGGAAACTGAAGTCCAGAGAAGTTAACTGTCTTGCCCAAGAGTGACTTGCCCTAAATGCTGGACTGCCCTGATGCACACCCCACGCCAATCAGCAGAGGCACAGACAGGCCCATTGTCCTGCCCCATCTTGAAGAGCTACTTTAGAAGCTACCTCCTCCTGGCAGTCTTCCAAGATTGCTCCCACTACATCCCTGGCAACAACTCTACAGAGAGACTGAAAACTCTCAGAGGGCAGGGACAGTTTTCCATCCATCCCTGCCCTGCTAACTGCCCACCCTCACCCTTCTGAGCAAAACAAACCTGAGTGGGAAGCTTCCTTGTTTTGACCCCCCTTAGATGCCAACTCACAAGATTGGCTGTGCTCTGCCCAGGGAAGTGTACCCAGGGGATGCACAGTCAGTGCTGGCAACTAAATGGCATGGCATGGCATGGCATGGGGGAGTTACAAGCAGGAGGGGCTGCCTGAAAAGGAGGACACTTAGTAGAGGAATTTTTCATGCTTGAGCCAATTCACATGTGGCAGGATAATATTTTGAGCTAGTGACCAATGCTGTTTTTCCCTCCTAAAATTTCCCTCCTTTTTAAGTCACTTAATTGGAGAAGGTGGTTGGTCAGTACTCATTGCCCAAGGGAGGGATGCAGTTGGGAACCGACTTTTGTTAAGTCTCAAGGGAGAAAGAGGATCCAGATGCAGACAAAATGGTTTGGCCAGAAACACAGAGGGAAAAGAACGAAGGTGATGAGACAGGGGCAGTCAGAGGTTCTAGGACAAAGGGGTGTCTGCTCAGGGCTCCCCAGACAGACCAGCAGACACGTGGTAAACCGAGGCAGACAATCAATCCCCAGACCCTGAATCTGGTGCTGGAATTCTCAGAGAGCCTCAGGGCCAGGCTGATCAGGATGACAGACGTCTGGTAATAGATGACTCGATGACCAACCGACCACCCACAAACACACACACACTGGGGTGTTTTGCCAGGTCCTAGAACTGTGTGGCACAATTTTCCAGGTAGGTGGGAATGTCAGAAAGACAGCCTGGGACTTCCCTGGCGGTCCAGTGCTTAAGACTCCACACTTCCATTGCAGGGGGGCACGGGTTCGATCCCTGGTCAGGGAAGTCTGTATGCTGTGCAGTGCGGCAAAAAAAAAAAAAATAGCCTCTTGGGACTGGGGCTATAAAAATTATATATAAAAATAAAATGATTATAAGTGATGGAAAATTAAAATATAAAAATTAAAGTGATGGAAAATACAATTATCTTTCTTACACCCTTGAGTTGTGGCCTGAAAGTTTCACTGCCGTACACACTTCCACCACACTGGTCCCCCTGCTTGCTTTCCAGCATCTGCCTTTTCCCGGATACTTCAGGAATCAAGAGCTCAGTCCAGCCTCCTCCAAGTCCACAAGCCCCTGGACTGAGACGGAGAATCTGACAAATGCAACAGTCCCGCTCACGTTTTCCACAACCAGGAGGGAAATGAGGGCCCCAGAAGAGCTCTATCTGCCGTTACCTCTGACCTTTACGTAACAGGAAGTGGCTACTTACTTGACCTTCAGGCTCGCCAGCATGGTCTTGTCGATCCTGCCGAGAGAAAAGCAAGGGCTTCCGTCAGTGCCAGGGCTGAAGGCTCCCACCTAGCACCTGCAGGGGACAGGTCCCGGGGCCAGCCCAGACCACCAGCCCTGCAGGGTCCTGGACAATGTTGCTTCAGGAGGAAGGAAGTCCTCCTCCAGCCCAGAAAGGGAGGACTTGGGAGCTCTGGGAGGGCTGGAGCCACTCATAACCCAGTGAGATGGGTCCTGTTATTCTCCTTATTTTAGAGATGAGGAAACAGGCTCGGGAGGATACAATCACTGGCCCAGTCTGGATCCCAGTATCTGACTCCAGACCCAGGGATCTAAAGCACTTTGTATGCCATCTCTCCTTTCATTACCCAAGCTCCACAAGAGGACTCTGCAACCCAGCCTCATGGGTCACAGCGGCTGGACAATCAATGCATGGGTATTGCCTGGGATTCTGCTTTAGAAAGACGCCACAACCTCCAGCACCAGGGACCCTCCTGCTCTGGGAGCTGCCAGTTCCTCTAAGAAGGCATAAGCCACTCCTGAGACAGAACCTGACAGCAGGTGCCAGGGTGCACAGGAGGTGGGATCTGTCGGGCACAGGAGCTCAGAGCCCGGAAGATCACGTTTGCGGCAGACTGTCCTGGCAGCCAGCAACTCTACCCCAGCCTGCGCCCACCCTTGCTGGAAGACAAGGCAGGGCTGCTAGGCTTCTATTTTTACCCTCTGCATATGTCAGCCCTTATGGCTGGTAAAAGAGGCCCCTTCCTCTCTCCAGAGACAGAAAGGTAGGCGAGATTCCCACTCTCTGTCTCCTCTTGCTTAGGGGGTCACAAATACCAGGGTCACATCACCATCAGTGTCACCACTGCGCCATGTCATCATTGCCATTAATGCCACCAAAATCACCACCACCTCCAGGAGGCTTGAAACCCTGGAAAGTTCTTATAGCCACCTCTGTCCAGCGGCTCAGCTCTGCCACAAGCTCCCCATACACGCGACTACTGGGGCCCCAGGGAGGAGGGGAGCCGTGTCAGGGGCCACACGGTGAGGACGCAGAGCTGCCTCAGCAATCACGAGACAGCACCAAGCCCCTGAGCTGGGGGGTGGGATCCTTCCACCCTGAGTAAACTCCCAGCACCTTCTGATCCCAACAGCAAAATAAGCCACACCCGAGGCTCCTGGCCCAGGTCCCTCCTCCCAGCTTCTTCCCCACGGGCCCCCTGGGCCCCTTCCTTGGTGCTTCCACGAGGCCCCCAGGGGTCTCATTGGGTTCCTAACCCCCTCTGGTATGGAGACCCTCCTCCTCTCCCATTCAACTCACTGAAAGGGAGTAAGGTGGACCCAGGAGCAGATCCCTGCACTCTGCTCTAACATCCGTCACCCAGAGCAACCCAACTGGAAGCCCTATCCATAAGCCCTTACATTTTATATTTTCCCTAGGAATCTTTTTAAATTCTTACAACATCCCTTCGTTGTGGGTAAGGCAGAAATTCCCCATTTACACATGGAGAAACTGAGACCTGGAGAGAGGAAGTGTCCCATCTGGGTTCCTCAAAGAGCAGAAGAGTAGCAGCACCTTCCTTAACCCAGGGTTCCCAGCATGCCCTCTCACCCCACCACCCGCCACCAGCCACCCACCAACTCTCTGGGTCACACTCTGGGCCACAGCAGCCCCGGTCCCGGGACCCACATCCACACCTACTCAGTCAACCGGGCTCCCACGGGGGTGTGGCCTCGGAGGGCAGGGTCTATGGCTTGGCAGGGCTGAGATGGGGAGATAGGGCAGCGCTGTGACACTGAGCTTTTCCCTTTCAGGAAACCAAGGTCCCCAGGTTCTTCCAGGTGCCATCTCTCTCCTCTCTCCCCTGCCCCATCCCATTCACTCTCATCACCTTGTCCACCAATGCTAGTGGACAACCACCCTGGCATCCAACGGAGCTCCGAAAATACCACCCCCAAGATTCTTTTCACTGTCTGGAGTGGACCAGGGCTCCAGGAATCTGTAATTTAGCCCTCAAACAACTGCAATATCCCTTCCCTGCTGAAAGCCATCCCCGTATGATAGCCACCCTAACCCTCCAGCCCCACCAGGAAGCTCTGCCATCCCATGTCTTGCAGCCCCTGTGCTCCCTCCCACTCTCCTTCACCTCTTATGCCCCCCACTACTGGCCACCCAGCTTCCACACCAGGACAGCCCTGGCCACCCTCCCCACCTCAGCAGTGGGAACCTCTTCTTTGACAATGCTCCAAGCCTAGAAGCTGAAAGGAAACTGATAATGAAAACCACTAGACCCCGTTCCCCAGCTGAGGAGAAGCTGCCGGCAGCTGGTAACCAGAGACAAGTCTTTGACCTCAGTTTCCCCACTTTATGGCCCCATAGGGAGGAAAGAGCCTCTCCTTTGTCCCAGACAGAAACTTAGCAGCAAAAGGTGGCCCAGAGGGTCAGGCAAGACGCTGGGGCACAGCCCCAGCTGCCCAGACTGGCTGTAGGGGGAGGGCAGGGAGGGGCCCCTGGCGACAGGCCTGCCCCCTCCTCTCACTGCTCACCCCTGCAGAGAGGAGACAGCCCAAAGGCCGAGCAGGCCACACACTCTCCCGGCCACGAAGTCACAGAGATGACCCAGACAGGAGCATAACACACATGCACAGACAAGAGCACACACAGGTCCATAAGCTCCGAGGCGCAGACCGGCATCCGCTCAGAAGCACAGAGTGCACACGTGGTCACGCGCCAGCACACCCACCCAGCCAGGCACACACCTCACACCCGGCCGCACAGACGTGCACACCTAAACACACAGTCCCAGATACACACGTGTTCACAGTCATCACAGATGCACATACACATATATGGAAACACATGACACAGAGGCCCACGTTCACCCGTCAGAGTCACACTCACACTGGCTCCAGCTCCGACCTCTGAATTCCCTAGAAGATTGTACCCAAGGGACAGTGAGGAAAAGCCTGGTGCTCCCCCCACAGGATCGTCCATCTCCATCCCGCCAAGCATCTGAAAGTACCCCCCCACTGCCCCCTACAGACCAGGTCTCAGCCACAGGCTCAACCGGGCTTCACGGCCAGATTCGCTCCCACCCCTTCACCCGCCCTCCCATCTGTTACCCACCATCCGAAGCCCCCAAAGGAGACGCTGCGCTTCCTGCCAAACATGGTCGTGACGGAGGGGCCCCTGGTCCAGCGATGCCCCCGGGGCTGTTGGCAAGACTGCTGCGGCCTTGGAGCAGCGGGGTCGACAGCCACCGGCAAAGGGCGGGGCGCCCGGCGTGGCACCTCCCCCAACGCCTGCCCCCCAGCCCGGCTTCCTGTGGGTGAGGCCGCGGGGTGGGAGGGGTGTCCTGCCCCCCAGGATGCACCAAGACAGGCAGGGGAGGTCGCAGAGGGCAGCTTCCCCACGCCCGGAGGAACCCGCAGCTCCGGAAGGGGCTCGGCCGGCAGATTGCACCACAGCCCGGGTTGGCAGCTCTGCCGCACACAGCCCAGGCTGCCCGGAACCCAAGGAGGCCCGAGGATTCCCATGATTGTGCCTGGGAGGGGGAGAGAGACCTGGCTGGAAGGCGTAGGGAGCCGGGCCGACGCGGGCCCACACCGACTCCCTGGGGCTGCCAGAGGCGGGACCTTGGCCTTTCTGCCTCCACCGTACCAGATAAACCTGCCCCACACGTGCACGCATGTGGACACAAGTATACGTGCACCCACGTGGGCCCAGGGGCACACACACGTGCACACATATACGCACAGGACCCACGGGTACACCTAGGCGCACGCGTGCTCACATACATCAGCAGACGCCGGCACACACGTGCACGCAGGTACTGCATGCTCACATGCAGGTGCGTGCATGTGACGTTTACAAAGACACCCACACATCCACTCATACACATACAACTCCCCATACAAACACACGCTCACACATACATCATACACGTGCACACACCTAGGCGCACGCTCAGATCGCACACACGCCTACAAGGCGCCCTCACGTACACAGGCACAGGCACAGGCACAGATCTGTACTGCTCAGATGCCCTTGAGCGTCTAGACAGAGGTCAGCAGTGCCGAGCTCCTGCCGGCAGTGGCAGAGGTGGCAGGTGGCACCGATGTGCACGTCTTTGCCTTTCTCACTGGAACCACAAGTCCTAATCTCTGTCTGCACCAGTGCTGACCGTGCCTGGTACACGGTAGGTGCTCACTAATGAGAGCCCCGTAGAAGAGTGCAGCACATACATACAGCAGCCTAGGGTAGAGGGTCACAGGCGGGGTGCCAGGTCCCCGCCCCTACCAAGCAGTGGAGAAGCTTCCACCATTGGCCTTTCCCACTGGCCCACCTTCCCCGGAGCTGGGAGTCAGGTCCGCACTGTGGTGCCAGAGGGCCACCCCCAGGTTGTGGACAAAGGGCACAGGCATTTTTATTTTCTTGACTCCTCCGCTGCAGGGGACACAAGGGGCCTCAGGCCCTATGGGGGCAGCACAGGGTCCTGACCGAGTTCAGGGCTACGGGTGGCAAGTGTGGGGTCCTGTGCTCCAGGGCAGTTGGCTGCTCAGCAGGGGCCTGGTGGTCCTTGGTTCAGGTTGCACCCTCCACCCTCACCTTCATCAGAAAAGGAAGGATCAAGTGGTTCACTCCCTAGGGTTGCATAGACCACCGGCTTCCCACTGGACGTCCACTCCACCCAGATCTGTCACCCCTACTGCACCCACCCCACACTCAGGAGATGCTCAGCAGGTACCATGGACACCCTGGGTCCTGCCTGTCCTGCATCCTTTTGGCCTCCCTCTGAGCAAGACAGCTCTGTGCTCCATATCTGCCCCCAGGCGGGACACCTGGCCAGGCCTGGCCAACCAGGGCTTCACCCTCCTGGCTGCAGTGACTGGTTTGGGAGTGGGCAGGAGACCTAATCGGACCCAACAGGACTCACTCCCTCAATGCTTCCCCCCTCTCCTCCCCAGGGTTGCTGAACCACAGGATGGAGCACCAGGGTAAGCCAGAAACGGCTCACAGCCTCAGCCCAGGCGTCATATGGGTTACTAATAACTAATAACCCACATTCCTTTTGCAAAGTACTTACTTTTTTTATCAATTAGAGGGAGTTCCTAGTGAGCCCATCATTGGAGCACATCATCTGACACGCTTCCATGTGGGAGAGAGAGGAGGGGCTGCAGTCACAGCAAGCTTGGGCACTTCCGGCCTTCCGTCTTATCTATTCTTATCTGTACACACATGTGATCATGTGTGCTTGCTGTCCACCAACATATTCTAGGGGAAGACACAGCTGAGAGATGCTCTGATTCTGGCCCTCCTAGTCTGCCAAGACACCCAGATAAAACCCAGGTAGGAGGCCACCTGGGCCAAATGTTCGCAGACCCAGAGGGGACACAGGCCCAAGCCCAAGCATCTGAAGGTCAGAAGGGCAGCCCAAGGACCAGGTAGGGAGGAGCATTTCAAGACCAGGCTGGATTCTCCCACCTTGCACGGCAGCCACAAAAGACACGGGGTCATGGGATTCAGACACCTGACCAAGGAGCGGCAATGGCCTGGCTGCATCAGCAGGAAGGGCACAGGACTCACAGCCTGGACTTGAAGTTGAGAGTCCAGAAGGGCCGGTGCCCTCTTCGCCCCCCAGAGTAAGGGCCCAGAGAAAGAGAAGGGAAGTTCCCAGATAGCTTTCAATTTTACCGCATAAGCTCGGGAGGGAGGTGAGAGCCATTCTAGAGCCTCATCCACTCTCCTCTCCTCAGTGCTCAGGCTTCCGAGCTTTGGAGCTGTGTGACCTCCAGCAACTTACCTAACCTCTCTAGGCCTCAGTTTCCTCCTCCATAATAGGGGGTGGCTGCCACCAACCTCACAAGACTATAAATGAACGTAAACACAGCACAGGGCTCCCATACCATTACCGGAGCTGTTATATGTACTATCTATTATGATTCCACCCCTTCCCTCGGTCCTACGCAGCTTCCAGCTGCCCCTGCTCTGACCCCTCTGTTCTTCTTCTGGGTGGAGGTGGGCAGCGAGGAGTCCATGGCTCTCTGGGAAGGACTGCAAGTCAAGAGAAAAGAGAAGCACGCTGTGTGCCAGGCCCAGCCCTCCTGCCCCACCAAGCACAGCCCAGCTTCCTCCCAAACCTCAGCTGACTCAGCATGTGGGCAGTCAGGGTGGAGATAAGGACAAGCTATGGGGACAGGGGGGCCAGGGGCAGCGCTGTGACTGTGAGTTGACCATGGGTCAGCACTGACCTTTCAATCTCACAACCACCTCTGAGATAGCACCACTTTATCCCCATTTTACAGACGGTGACACTGAGGCACAGAGAGGTTAAGGAACCTGTGTGATGGTGGCAGAGCCAGGTCTGATTCCAGAGCCCAAGTTCTCAGCCACTGTTCTGCACAATGATCTGCATCATCAGATCAAACCTGCCCCACTGACTCTGGAACCTACAGCAATGCCCAGTTCACGCAACGCCCATTTTACAGATGGGGAAACGAAGGCCCTGAAAGCAAAGCTCAGCTCAACAGCCAGGAAAGAACAACAATGAAGCAGGAAAGAGCACATGCCTGAGTCCTTCTCACCTGAGGTTGCTCCTTGCCCTTCCACAGAGGAAGGGCCCACTTTGGGTCATCAAGTCACAAGGCCCTGGCTTCCCCGGTGGAGGCCTGTGGGTATTTCTGGTCCAGCTGAGGGAGCAAGTACCAACCAGAGCCCCAACCCCAGGACAGAGCTCCAGGGAACCCACCCAGTTCTCTGGATTTTAGAGAAACGTGGGGCGGAGAAAGCTGGCTGGGATCAGAGGAGGAGAGGCAGCCCAGGCCCCTGCCAGGAGCCCCTCCATCATATCTGCAGTCCCTTGAGGGCAGGAGGGAAGGGAGAGACAGTGTGGTTTCCTCCACTTCAGCAGCTCTGTCCTCGCAGCCACCAGCAGGAGGTAAAAGATGAAACAAGCTCCTTTCCCAGGCGTGGGGATGAGGCAGTTACAGGAAGCTGAGGAAACAGATGTCCCGAGAGAAGCAGGCACTAGATCATTCAGCCTGGATCCTCCCCCACTCCAGACAACATAAGCTGGCATCAGTACCGACCCCGTAAGGCTCAGCTCTCCTCCTATCTCGACCACTGAATCACCTTGAGCAGGTCACGTGCTCTTTGGAGGCTTCAGTTGACCTTGCCTCAAAGGGGAGGCTAGATTAGCCTCTGCTTCCTTGATAAACCAGGTGAGGACAAAGCACAGTGGCAGAGAAGGACACTCTGATCTCCAGGAAGACAGGGTGCCATGGTATTCAGAGCCAGCAGACCCACACTGGTTGGGAATCTACACCTTGGGATGGAGATAAAATGACATCTCACATCTGCATTGTGATTTACAGTGCCCTGATCACTTCCCCCCTCACGCTGTCTCAAGGGCTAGACTGAATTTCCCATTGCACAAGTTCTGAAAAGCAAGATGATGACCAAAAAAATTACAAGAGAAGCGCTTGTGAAAACTCGGTTCCAAGAGCAGGACCCCAACATATGACAGTTGTGTGATTTATTCTGATTTGTTCGGTAACGCTGTCTACCAAGAGAACTCCCAGCAACACGTGGTTGTGAACTAAAGAAGCTGCAACATGTACCATTATTTTAAATTATTTTTAAATAATAATAAAGTATTTTTACCCATCAGATAAGTTAAAAAAAAAAACCTTGATAATGGTGTGAGGATGTAAGGAAACAGGCACCCCACCATTAGTGTGTAGATATTTGGCAAGATCTATTAAAATATTAAGTGCACATACTGTTTGTGCCAACACTTCTGTTTTTAGAGATTTATCCGGGGAATTCCCTGGCGGTCCAGTGGTTAGGACTCTGCACTTTCACTACCAAGGGCCCGGGTTCAATCCCTGTTTGGGGAACTAAGGTCCCACAATTTTCGTGGCACGGCCAAAAAAAAAAAGAAGAAGAAAAAGAGATTTATCCTACTGGTAAACTCATACAAGCTGACAAGATCTATGCACACAGATGTTAACTATATCATTGTTTATAATAGCAAATACAATTAGTAACATAAATAACCATCATTTCACGATATTGTGGAACAAGCATACAATGGAATACTGTGCAGCCATTGAAAAGAAGGAGGTAGGATTTATATGTGTTACTACATAAAGATACCCTAAAAACTAAAAAAACAACAAACAGGGGTTTCCCTGGTGGCGCAGTGGTTGAGAATCCGCCTGCCAATGCAGGGGACACGGGTTCAATCCCTGGTCCAGGAAGATCCCACATGCCGCGGAGCAACTAAGCCCATGCGCCACAACTACTGAGCCTGTGCTCTAGAGCCCGTCAGCCACAATTACTGAGCCCGCGTGCCACAACTACTGAAGCCCACGCACCTAGAGCCCGTGCTCGGCAACAAAAGAAGCCACCGCAATGGGAAGCCCACGCACTGCAACGAAGAGTAGCGCCCGCTCGCTGCAACTAGAGAAAGCCCGCGTGCAGCAACGAAGACCCAACACAGCCAAAAAAAAAGAAATAAAATAAATTTATTTTAAAAATTAAAAATTAAAAAATTAAAAAACAAAAAGACACAGAACAGGGACTTCCCTGGTGGTCCAGTGGTTAAGAATCCACCTTCCAATGCAGGGGACTTGGGTTCGATCCCACATGCCACGGGGCAACTAAGCCCGCACGCTGCAACTACTGAGCCCGAGCACCTCACCTAGAGAGCCCACATGCTGCAACTCAGACCCGACGCATCCAAAAATAAATAAATAAATAAAATTAAAAAAAAAAAAAAAGACAGAACAGCTCATATAATAGGATCCCATTAGTTTAAATAAATACATAAATTCTTAGATATGCCTAGACAATTTCTGGAAGGAAACATAAGCAATGGTCCAAGACTGGTTACCTCTGAAGAATGGGACTGGAACTGGAAAAGTGGGGGGAAGAACCTTTTCACTTTATGTCCTCCTGTGCTGCTTGATTTTTTTTTTTTTTACCAAGAACATGTTATAATTTAAAGAAAAAGTGTTAAACAGATGGTTTGCTAAGAAGAAGAAAGAAGATGAAGACGAAGAGGAGGAGGGGTGGGGTGGAAGCTACAGAAGCTCATTTCTTTAAAACCTTCTTAAACTATTTAGAGCTCAGACTGACTGTTGACCCCGGTCCTGAGGTCACCTCTTCTACCCTGAAGGCAAGTCTGTCTTGCCCCAGAGAGGTAGAACCCAGGTCTCTCTCTCTCTCAGTATCTGACTCCAGATGGTTCTTCCATCCACTCTGGTTGTTTTGTTTGTTTGTTTTGTTTTGTTTTTTGGCTGCGCCACTCGTCTTGTGGGATCTTAGTTCCCTGACTAGGGATTGAACCCGGGCCCTCGGCATTGAGAGCACAGAGTCCTAACTGCTGGACCACCAGAGAATTCCCCATCCACTCTGCTTTTAAGCATAGTTTGTCTTTCAACCTTAAGTAAGAAAACCCCAAGGAGACCAATATACCACTTTGCTGGGGGAAATTTGACAGTTCACGTCGGAATCCTTACCTTCATGCCAAGAAGCTTCTAGAGTGCAGATCATGGCCAGTTTGGGGACCTGGGTGTTGGTTTTACATGGGTATGTCAAGCCTGTGGAAATCCATCAACCTACACACTTACAACCTGTGCACTTCTCTGTATGTATATTATGCTTCAATAGGAAGTTTTTTATAAATATGCATACATTTTGACCTAGAAATCCCAAGGGGAAAAAATCAGAGCTGTGTGCCAGGTTGTACTTTTGAGGGTCTCCAGCTCATTGTTGTCATAACTATGAAATGCTGGGAACAATCTAAATTTCCAACAGTAGGAGTAGGTTAGAGAAAGACAACATCTCTCAACAATACAGTTCATCTCAGCCAACCAACCACAGATAGAAAATATTCGGGAAAAAAATTTCCATAAAATTCCAAAAGCAAAACTGGAATTTGCCATGCTGGCAACTATTTACATAGCATTTACATTGTATTAGGTATTATAAGTAATCTATACATGATTTAAAGTATATGGGAGACCTAACTGACCATCAACATATGAATGGATAAAGATGATGTGGTATATGTATACAATCGAATACCACTCAGCCATAAAAAACAATGAAATTTTGCCATTTGCAACAACTTGGTGGACCTGGAAGGTATTACACTTAGTGAAACAAGTCAGACAGAGAAAGACTGTTATCATTTATATTTCAAATCTAAAAATAAAACAAAAGAATGAACATAACAAAACAGAAACAGACTCACAGATATAGAGAAGAAACCAGTGGATACCAGTGGGGAGAGGGAAGGTGGTGGGGGACAAGATAGGGGTAGGGAATTAAGAGGTACAAACTATATTTTCTAATAAATTTAAATGGAGTATAATCTTAAATTATTTTTAAATTTAAAAAATAAAGTATAAGGGAGAATGGCATAGGTTATATGCAAATTCTCCACACCATTTTATATAAGGGACTTGAGCATCACAGGATTTTGGTATACTGGGGGGGAGCGGGGTGGGGGGGCAGTCCCAGAAGCAATCTCCCAAGGATACTGAGGGACGACTGCATATGTGATGCCAGGGCAAACCAGGTACAGTAAGTCTCTGAATAGAATGCAACAGGCTAACTAATATGCTCAGGACTATATTGTTCAGGAGGTGAGATTAAAGATCATGACTTGTTCTTCTTTGTGCTTTCCTGAACTTTCTAAGTTTTCTGAAATAAGCAGGTTTTGCTTTTATAATTAGAAAAACACAATAAATGCTATTTAAAATAACAACAAATAAAAGGAAGTAAAAGGAGGCAAGAAAGGGGACGGGCCCAGTGTTATAAAATAGTGGTTCTCACATGCTCCAGGTGTGAGAACCACCTGGGGCTTGAATAGCATGGGTTCAAACCCCAGCCCTGCTGCTTGCAAGCAGTGTGAACTTGGGCAAGTTCCTCAACCTCTCTGTGCCTCAGACCAGACTCCTCATCTATTAAATGAGGATACTAATGGTACCTACCTCATAGGGCTGTTGGGAGGGGTATATGAGTTAATACGTGTTAAGCCTTCAGAGCGGTGTCTGGCACGGATCTGTAGACCTGTTAGCCAGTGCAATGGCTAAAATTCGGATACCATCGTTCTAGGGTAGGGTCATGGAATCTGCATCTTTAACAAACTCCCCAGATGATTCTAATCCAGTGAGAAACACTGGAATGAAATCCACTAGGATACTCCCATTATCTTTGGGGGCCCTGGAGTTATCTGTAGGAAAGCTTCGGAACTAGGAGTTGTCTAAAGGAGATCACAAAGCCAGCTCTTCGCTCTCCCCCATTCAGCTGTGTCACTCCCCACCCTCCCCTACTACTGCAGAGCCTCACCTGGATACTTCCCTCTCCAGATGGGAGAGAAGGTAGGTGTCGGCGCCCTCTACAGGCAAGTCTGGGTAGTGCAAGGAGGAAAAGAGGGCATCTTCTTGCTTATATTTCTAGGATGGCAGCCATACTGCCCCCTGGCAAAAGCGATTGAGGGATGGAGGAATTCTCTGTATGGCAAGAGATAAGCAACAACCACCTGGTGTCAGAGCACATGGGTTCCAGCCCTGATTCTGACGTTAAATGTGGCTGTGGGGAAATCGCTTAAACTCCCTCCGCCTCACTTTGTTCATCTATAAAGAATAACTGGGCTTCCCTGGTGGCGCAGTGGTTGAGAATCTGCCTGCTAATGGAGGGGACGCGGATTCGAGCCCTGGTCTGGGAAGATCCCACACGCCGCAGAGCAGCTGGGCCCGTGAGCCACAATTACTGAGCCTGTGCGTCTGGAGCCTGTGCTCCGCAACAAGAGAGGCCGCGATAGTGAGAGGCCCGCGCACCGCGATGAATGAGTGGCCCCCGCTTGCCACAACTAGAGAAAGCCCTCGCACAGAAACGAAGACCCAACTCAGCCATAAATAAATAAAATAAATAAATAAATAAAAATTTTTAAAAAAAAGAATAACTGCCAACATTTCTTGAGTATTTCCCATGAACCAGTTACGCCATGATTTTATTTCATTTAATCCTTACCATAACCATGTCCTCCATCCTGGTGAGGAAATGGAGCCTCAGAAAGGTTAAGAGATGTGCCCAAGGTCACAGGGCTGGCAGGTGGCAGCAGCAGAATTCAAACCCAGAGCCTCTGCTTTTAACAATTCTGCCATTTCTATAGAGAATGAGGGCAGTGCTAGATGTGAGATACAGCCAGGCTGGGCTCCAGCAAACCCCTAGATTTTCCCTGGCTCCCTGCCAATGCCCAGCTGAGGAGTACCCCAACCTGGGCCCGGACAAGGAAACCCTGAGATTCCTCCCCGGGCCTGGCAAGCCAGGCTGGGGAGTCATTCTTCTGGCAGATGAACAGTGACTCAGATGGAGGCAGGCAGGGGGAACAGAGAAAAGGAGGGAGCTACACACAAAAAAAGGCCTGCACCTCAAACACAGCATGTTCATTTACCCTGACTTCCCTGGATAAAGATGGAGGTCCTCGTGGGATCTGTGCCTCCAGACCCAGAGGAATCCTGCTGGAGCCCCAGCTTTGTGGCATCTCCACCAA
This sequence comes from Balaenoptera borealis, assembly GCF_965194805.1. Taxonomy (NCBI): domain Eukaryota; kingdom Metazoa; phylum Chordata; class Mammalia; order Artiodactyla; family Balaenopteridae; genus Balaenoptera; species Balaenoptera borealis. Next base: position 48,986,116 of record NC_138879.1, on the reverse strand, counting down.
CCCTGTCCCTTGCCCCTTTGAAGGGAGCAGGGCTGACTTAGAATCACATAATAAAAGGAGACAGAAAAGGCCTTTTCCACTCAGGGTCCCCTCTTCTTTCCCCATCACCGGCCCCACCCTCAGAAGGACTCTGCACAGGTAGGTGCCTCCTGTATTACATGAGAGTTGGGGGTGGAACTGGGGCTGGAACCTGCAGCTCGGTGAAAACCTGGACCAATGCCTTACCTGAGGCCAAGGGGATCTGTGGGTAGAAGTGTAGTCACCGCTAAATAACCCAGTGAGTACGAAATAACCCAATACATGCTGATGGTGTTCCCACTTTACAGATGGAGAAATTGGGGCACAGAGAGACTAAGTAATTTGCTCAAGGTCACACTCCGAACAAGTGGCTGTGGCAGACTGTATTTTCCAAAGATGGCCCCACCATCCCATAATATATCCCCATTCCACATGCTCTTCTTACCCTGTGACATTAACACCCTTCCATTAAGCAGTGGGGTATACGTTCCCCTCTCTTGGATCCTGGTGGATCTGTGACTCTGGCAGAAGTGAAGCTGCATCATTTGCAAGGCCAGGTAAGAAAAGGTGAAATAGCTTCTGTCTGGCTCTTTCTTGCCCCTAATCCAGCCAGCACACTGTGAGGAAGCCCAAACTAGCACACAGAGGGGGCACACAGAGAGGCCTGTGTGGCGAGGAACTAAGACCTCATGCCAACAGCCAGCACCAAATGCCAGACATGTGAGCAGCTGAGCCTTCAGACAATCCCAGTCCCTGGACTTTGAGCCACCCCAGAAGACAATGGCAGAGCAGATACAAGTATCCCCACAAGCCCTGCCCAAATGGCAGATTCCTGAGCAAAATAAACATCACTGTTGTTTCAGGCCATAAGCTTCTGGACGGTTTATTATGCAGCATCAGATAAGCAGAACAGTGAACCAAGCGAGCTGGCTCCAGAGCTGTGTTCCTGGCCACCCTGCAGTGGTCCCTGCTGTGAGAGACAATGTAGAGAAGGGCTACAGAGCTTAGGTCTGGAGTCAGACATACCTTCATGTATTCAATCATTCATCCACTCATCAAATGTTTATCACATCCCTACTTTGTTCCAGGCTCTCTGCTAGTGCTGAGGGTATTTCAGTGAACAAGACAGACAAATCCCTGGGGGGGGACTAAGGGTGGGGAGGTGGAGGACAAGAGAGGGATAACTTTACAACAGGTATTTACAATAGGGTGATGTGATCCAAAGAGGAGTTGGGGGGTGGGTGGGGAGCTCTGTTTAGAGGGGATGATCTGAGTCGGCCTCTCTGAAGGAGAGACTGTAAGGATGAGATGGATGCAGCTTTGTGAAGAGTGGAGGGCACAGCAACAAGTGTCAAGAATAGACCCAGCTTCAGGTCCTGGCTCCACTACTTACTAGCTGTGTGACCTTGTGGAAGTGACCCAGCCTCTCTGAGCCTCCACTTCCTCATAAGATGGGGATGCTTTCAGAAGCCACCTCATTGGATTGTTCTGAGGAGCCAATGAGCTAATACATGTATCTTGTGAGTTCAGGGCCTGGCACAGGAAGAGATCCGTAAATTTAAATGATTATGCTGAGGCCAAGGCTGCCAGTGGGATGCCTGGAGCCTCAGAGACCATTCTGCTCCCCATCAGAAACTGCCAGGCATGGCTACGAGGGAAGAGAATATGGACAGTGGAGGTGGGGGAGCCTTCCCACTGCTGCACTGGTGCCCAAGCCCCTGAGGATGGGTGAAGTGGAGGGGGGCGCACACACCTCCCTGAAGATGCTGACACATAGCCTGCCACCCGCTGCAGCCGTCCTGACTCATCTCCTCCACCCAGGGCTCACCCACCCATCACCCTCAGCTCAGAGCTTGAAGGATGGGGCTGGAGATGGGACTGGTTGTCTCTCCCCAGGCCCCACCTGAACAGCAGTGGGCACCCACACAGCCAGTGGGGGAGAAGCAATTTCCTCAAGGCAGAGGGAGGGACAGGGACAGGAATCCCGGAAAGAGGGCAGAGCTGGGCAGGGCAGAAGACTCAGGGGCCTCAGGGGGCCAGGAAATCCTTCTGGGTAAAGTATCACCAGCCATCAGACCTGCACACCCTCAAGGACCCTGGAGAGCGCCGGGTCGTGGCCAACTCACATACCCAGAGAAAAGAAAACAAATAAGCCGGGGCACAGCACAATGCACACAGAGACATGCTCAGAGGCCCACAGGTAACCACACAGAGATGTGCAGACACAGTGATCCAGCAACACGCCCTCCAGGGACCCGCGTGTACAGATGCGCACGCACGCACAGGTGTACCTCACTGTGCCTGACTGCCTGTCTCTCCCCTCCAGCTCTTGCTCACTACCAGTCATCTCATTGGCAGGGTCCCCCAGGTGCCCATACCTGATGCCATCTGCTGACCCAGACTTGGTAGGGCCCAGCTAGCGCACCCAGCATGACCCGGGAAGGAGGCTGACAGCCCTGGATCTGGACTAGGGGAGGGGGTGGAACACCAGCCAGCCCGGAGAGCAGGAGCAAGTTCAGAACCCAAACCAGGTCTCAGGCCAGCCTCCCCAGAGCACTGTCCTTGCCTTGGTGTCCCACCTGCCTTGGGAGCCCCAGTGGCCACTTTGCATCTTGAGAAGATAGACTGGAATCTCTTTCTAACTTATCTATAAGGCCTAAAGCGTGGTGGCAAACAGAGTAAAAAAAACAAACAATAACAACAACAAAAAGAAAGTGTAGCATGGCAGACTGAGATCAGACATGATCCAGAACTTCTCACTAGAAAAGCACCAAGGCATTGAAAAAGGTGTGGGCAAGAAGAGAGTGTCATCTGGCTCTTTAAAAGGGGAGGAGGGACTTCCCTCGTGGTCCAGTGGTTAGGGCTCTGCGCTTCCACTGCAGGGGGCACGGGTTCAATCCCTGGTCAGGGAACTAAGATCCTGCATGTCGCAGCGCGGCCAAATAAAATAAAATAAAATAAAAAAATAAAAAGGGAGGAGACGGATAAGCTGGCATTACTGATTCTTTTTTTTACTAAACTTATTAAAAACAAAAGGAGTCCCAAATTACAGAGGTCAGAGGAGTCTTTAAATGACTGTAAATGAAGACAGTAGCTGTTGCAACCGCCCAGCCTAGGCTAGGTGTGACCTTGCCTGAAGGCAGAAGGATGGACACCATGACCTTTGTATTGCCAGCCTGAGCTGCTCCTGCATAAGCAAGAGGAAGCTGGACACCTTCCCCACTGTACGACCTCCCCCTGGGGAGGGCCACGTTGCCCAGAGATGGGAGAGGATAGGAAGACAAGGGTCACCGTGGTACCATGGCAACGGGTCTTGGCAGAGGTACATCCTCGCCTTCTCCAATCACCGCTCACAACGGGACCCAAGTGTTTGCTGACAGCACCTCACCTGCCAACGTGGGTGGTGGCCCAGGAGGAGCAGGTAGATGCACTGGAAAAAGGAAAAGGAGGGAGCTTATAGGTGCTGTACCCTGAAATAGGATACCTGCCCCGGCTTATGCCCTAGGGCCTCCCCAACTAATCCTCAACCAGTGCCGTCCCTTCCCTCACACCACCTCATCGCTCTCCCACCGGCCCAGCCTGTCCCTGCCACTCCAGACACCCCCCCAATCCTCAGCCACCCCACAGCTCACCACTCCAGACACCCCCCAATCCTCGACTCACCCCACAACCCTGGTTCTGCCACCAGTCTGGGCCACTCTCTGCCAACCCGCTCTCCCCTCCCTTCCTGTTCACTTTCTCTCACCCTCCCCCACCCCGTGCCCTGTCCTCCCCACTGACTGTGGCCCAGACCAGTGCCCACGACCATCTGCCAGCTCCAAACGCCAGCATCTGCCCTCTCGCCACCCGTCCTTCAAACACCTGCTTCTGAGCTGCCTGTTCCCCTCGCCCCTCTGCCCACCCTCCAGGCTCCTGTGTCCTCCAGGGGACAGAGCCCAGGGAAAGGCACATATGAGCAGCTGGCATTGTTGTCTCCAATCCACAGAATGCAAAGCAGAGCCATTCAGGGGTTCTGGGAGACTGGGCCACAGCTCCAGGAGGAAATGACCAGGTCAGGTGTCTGGCCCCTGAGCCCAAGAGTCTCTGACTAGGAGGGGGGTCTTTAGAGGTCACCTAATCCAGCCCCCTCCTCCACTTAAGTGAATGAATATCTGGGCCACCCAGAAGGTGCTGTCTTCCCAAATATACAGAAATATTCCATTCACAGAGCTCTCGCTATGGACCCATCACCATGTTCCAAAACTTAGTAGTATTTTATTGAATACCCGTAACCCCCAGATAAGGAAACTGAGGCTCAGAGAAGATAGGAAATTTGCCCAAGGTCATGCAGTGTCGGACACCTCAGGGTGGACTTCAGACCCTCTCGATCCCACTTCTTACTCCAGCGACTTCTGCAACGACCGGTTCCCTGCAGGCTTTGAGAGCACACATGGCAATGCTTCTTCGAGGACCCAGCAGGACCATCTTTGAAGCCGCAGTGCGGGATGCCCACACGAACCCACTGGGGCCTCACACGTGCAGCCTGGAAGCACGTGGGAGTTAATGTCCACGGACGGAACAGAGCTGATGGATGCACACGTCCCTGTTTCTCTCCCCAGCAGGGCAGTTCTGAAACGCATCCCGTAAGGCTTCTCAGGAGACCTCCCAGGACAGAGCGGTAGTAAGATAAAAAGAATGCATCCTCGGGTTCTGCTTTGGGGGAACACAGGTGGAAACACAGAGAGTGGTGGAGCTGGGATGCAACCCAGGTCTGCTCTGCTGCTGCCACCACCATCCATGCTGGGGTCCCCTTCCCTCGAGGTTCAAGTCATTCTGAACCACAGTGGCTCAGCCACACTTGATCCAGACAGGATCATGGTCGGCGTGGGGACGGGATGGCTGCAGCAGCAGGGTCATCTTCTCTGGAACTGAGGCCACCTCCCGACAAATCGCCTAACAGCCTGGGCTGAGCGGGATTCCCAGCTAGCCGTGCCCTGGCCCTACTCAACTTTAGCATCTGCCTCTGCCCAGAAATTTGGTGACTCTTAAGTCCCCCATCCCATCCAATCCTTCCCACACCCTGTCCCCTCCCCAGTCCTCAACATCTTAGATAGGAGGGGGAACCTGAGGTAGTTTCTGGAAGCCTGAGCAGCCAGATCTAGCAGATACCCACCCTGCCCCACACTCAGAAAATCCAACACACTCGCTTGGAGGTGAGGGCAGAGCTTCCCCCAACTCCTGCCCAGGTCTCAAAGATGTGCTGGGACTTTCCAGGGGGAAAACACTGCTGGGGACCTCACATGCCCTGAGTCACTCCCAGCCTCCCAGCCCCAGGCAGCTGTGATCTCTCTGTTTACTCCTCACTCTGCAGCGGGAAGAACGGGGCGGGGCGGTGCCTTCTCCCCTCTCCATGGGAAACTGAGGCGCCTGGGGCTTAAGGGACAGCCCCAGGGTCACAAAGCATGAAAAGAACCAGAGGGACCTGGCGCCCAGCCCAGGACAACCCTATTATTCCCTATGGAGGCTGCTCTGATGGGGGGCCACTCAGCAGAGGCAGATCCCCGCATTCAGAGCCCAAACCCCACTTGCATATAAATGCCCTTTGGTTTGTTAAGAAAGGTGTAGAGGAGCTATAGAAAACAGATGAGGAGAAAGAAGGATGTCCTCCTCAACCAGCTCCCAGGTCAGGACACCCAGCGTGCCCTGGACCCCCACCCAAGGCAGGCACCCCAAGCTCATCCACCCAGGGCCTCCAGAAATGAGCATCCGGCTGATGATCCTGGCCCGGCCCCAAAGGTCCACAAAGACCTCTCAGACAGCACTCCACCATCCTAGCTCCCCTCCCTGCAACAGGCACAGGTTGGAGCGGGCATGGGGTGGGGTATATGTCCTTTCGGAAAAAAACAAACCAACCCAGCCTAGTTACAGGGTCCTCCTGTGGGTCCTGGTTTTTTCCTTTCACCACCACCTGTAAACACCCCACCTCTGAGCTCCACCTCGGTCAGCTTCTCCACCTCGGTCAGCTACACACTCCATACAGGATGTGTGTGCGCCATGACCCACCCGTAGGGATGTCTGAGGACAGTCACCCCGCCTCCCAAACAACCCACTACGCTGAACTGCTCCGTGGAATCGCAGCGCAGGGCTCACACGCGTCCACACGAGCTGATTTCTCTTTGCAAACACCTGCATTTGCACTCACAACATACACCCCAATTCCACCCTGGGTTCAGACCCACCCAGGACTCGCGTCCTGATCCCTGCTGACTACGGGATTACCACCCAGCCCCGAATCCGCTGACCTTCTGTGAAGCCGGCGCCCGGGGCTCACTTCTCGACGTGGACGGAATGGCAACAGTCTGTCGCGGCGGCTCTCTCGGCCCGTGTGCCCGCGGCGGCGGCGTCCCCCTTCTCCATCCGGCGGCGAGCCCCCTCCTCCTCGGCGACGGGCTGCCCTGGCCGCCCGCCCCGCCGCGCGCACCGTCACCGCGGCGCGCACGCGCGCACCCCGGCCGCGGCTCGCCGGGCACAAAGCGGCTTCCCCTGCCCGCCGCCGTCGCCGCCACGCGCACACCTGGCAGTCGCGCCCCAGCCGCCGGAGCCGCGCTCGCCGCGGGAAAGCCCGCGCCTGGCCGAGGCGGGGCCCTCCTGCCGCCCTCCGCGACGCCGCCGCCTGGGTCCGCGCCCCGGTTCCGGCAGTGCCCACCCGACTCACCCCGCGCCGCAGCCGCGTAGCTGCCGGAAAGTGGGGGGGAGACAGAGGGGCGGGCACGAGCGGCAGGAGAGGGCGCGGGGGCGGAGGCGGGGCCGGTACGGCGAGTGCGGGGTGCGGCGCCCGCGGGATGCTCCCGTCGCCGCCGCCAGGGGACTGCCCGAGGCGGCTCCTCGGGAACAAAGGAGCGGGGAGGGGCAGGCGTGCCCAAGGGACCCAGGGGAGCGGAGGAGGGGACAGCCCACCGGCCCACAGAAGTTCCTGGACGATGGGGCCCGGGCCGGTGGGGAACGGAGGTGAGGAAAGATCTGCGGGTTCCTGGTGGATTGAGGAAGACACCGCGGTTCTCGCCAGCTCTGCGTGCGGTGGGGCTGGAGAGGGGGTTCAGTGCTATCTGGACTTGGAAGTGGGAGGTTTCAGGGACTGCCAGAGTCCTTGAAACTCCCCCCCCACCCCCGCAACGCCTTCGACCTGGCAGCCGGGAGCTTTCATTCATTCGCTGCACAGCCATCCTCCCAGCTTTGGCCAAACCAAGGGTGCTCCTGAACTTGAAGGGGTTGAAGGCAGGAAGGGTGCCCTAGGGAGCCTTTGAGACGCTTGAGTCTTCCTCCCTAACCTCCACGGAGGGCGGCCTCTGAATATGGCTTGCACATCTCAGTGATGGGAAGCCCACTCCCTCAGGGGGCAGCCCACGCTGTACTCGGGCAGTTCTACATGTTAAAAAGCCCTTCATTTAACTGCACGGAAATCTGCATCCTTTCCATCTGCTGGCCATGGCCTCACTCTGCTCTGGCCACAACAGCTTCCTGCTTCTGGAACATAGGTAGGGCCTTGTAACTGCTGTTTCACTTCCCATCTCCTGTGCCCCTCCCCAGCCTTTATTCAACACCCCTCACCAGCAGCTTCTCCATATGTCTGCCCCCTGAGTCCTTCAGGACTCAGCTCAAACGTCACCTTCTCAGAGAGGCCATCCACCTCTTCCAAACTCCCCACACACCCACTGGTCACTCTTTATCTGATGCTCTGTTTCAGTTTGTTCGGCACTCTGATCATCTCAAGATATTCTCTTGTCTATGCGTCTATAGTCTGTCTCTCCCACTAGAATGTGCGTCCCATGGAGGCAGGACCCTTGTCTTCCTTAAGACAAGGCATCATAACCCCAGGGCCTGACCTGGAGCAGAGTGGAAAGCAAAAAGGAAGGTGGGTGGCCAACCCACCCTCTGAGTCCCTTCAGCAGCCTAGCCCATCACCCCAAAATGTAACCTGCTCAGCCATTCAAGGGTAACATCGGCATGGTATTAGCAGAAGAATGTGCTCAATCTCCGTCCACAAGATAAATGAGGAAATGATAGAGCATTCCTCTTAGTCTGAGACAAAATAGCAGGACTTTCCTCCTCAGCTCTGGACTCTGCCCTGAGCTCTTGCAGCCCCAAGACACGAGCATTTTCTTAAAACATGGGGCCATACCCAAGCTTCCAGTCAACTGGAACCTCTCAGACAGCTGATCCCCTCAGCCTGCTGCCCAGGTGCAGACAAGATTGGAGGCCAAAATAGACTTCTCCTTTATTTCTGTTAAACTGTACCTTCTAGACTTGGACCTGGACTCCAAGCCTCCAGGGCACTTCGGGTCCAACTGTGCCATCTTGTCCGTTGGGATGGTGCCCAGGCTCCTGCCATCGGCAATGTCACCGGCATGCTGTCCACATCCTCCCTCACCAAGTCCCTCATGAACACACTGAGCAGACTCAGCAAGGGCAGCCCACTCATCAGCCTCCCTAGCTGTGCCCTCCCCCAGCCCACATTCCTCTGTGTCACCTGCAGGCTTTGATGGGAAGAAAAGAACAATTTCTTGCTGAAACTCAGAACCACTGTCTCCTGCTTTACCACCCCCAACCTACCTTCTAGTCTAGAAAACTAATCAGAAAAGCAAATAAGCTTCCCCCAGCAGGATGGGTTCCCAGGGAATTCACTCACTGCTGCTGGTCCTCCATCTCTTTCTTTTCTAAGTGCCCCGAAACCATCTCTTTAATAACAGACTCTGAAACCTGACCAGGAATGATGCTAAGCTCACTAATTTATGGTTCGTGGACTTATTTCCTCTCTGCAATGATAAAAATTACCTTCACCATCTCCCACTTTGGGGCACATGCCTCATTCTCTGAGAGGCAGTGCGCATAGTGGTTGCAAGCACTGCCACTTACCCTGCGCCTCAGCTTTGTCATCTGATAAATGGGGAGTACAGTACCTAGACCATAGCATTGTTATGAAGATTAAATCAATTTATGCCTGCAAAGCACTTACAACATGACGCATAATAAACACACAGAAGTTAGTACAACTTTTGTGATATAAGAATAATAGTTAATTTTTTGAGTGCTGAGTCACGGAGCTATGGCAGCTTCCTCTTCAAGTCTCCTGGGCGGTAGCCTTCCCAGGTATGAAAGCTGAAGTTATTTTGAATGACTGCATCCTTCCTATCTTATAATTGCTTCCCTCTGTCATGGACTCAACTGGGCTCCTGTGACTCTGAAGAGCATTCTTGTTTTTTGGCTCAAAAAAGGTTAGCCTCAAGCCACCTGCGTGGGCAGGAGGTCCACCCTCCTCTTCTTCCCTGGCTGTTATCTTGGGCGGGTATAGCTAGCTGGCCCACATCAGTCTTGGAGCTAGCTTCCCTTCCAGCCTTCCTACCGGTGAGCCTGCATTATGTTCATTTGTCCTTCACCTGGTGCCTGATTAATGAGCTCCTTCTCTGGGCTAGGACCTCGGGATACAGAAGAGGGCAAGAGGGAAAAGGCCCTGCCCTCATGGACCTCACATTCCAGGGGAGCCACAGGCAATGAACAAATAGGCAAATAAGATAATGTCAGGTAGTGGAGAGCTTTGACGAAAGGAAAGGAGGTGAGGAAGAAGCTGCTTTACGTCCGATGGTGCTTGGCTCACAATAGGGCTTTGCACGTTGCCTGAAACCAATTCCGACCATGTGCCCTTCATGTCTGTGCTTCACCAGCATGTTCCCAGGACAGCCTCCTTCTCTGTCCCTGCAAGCATTCACAACTGTACATTCAGGATCACATTGCCACACCCTTCCTGATACTCTTGCCTCAAGCTCTAGCGCCTTTTCGGTCTTTTCTCTGCATGATTTGAAATCTGCCCCCTAGAGTTTAGGGCATTTGTCTGACCTCCCATCTCCTGAATATCAAGAGTTCCCAGGTGGCCTGAGTCACCTTTCCCAGGGTTCCTGTCACATCACATCATCATCCAATTAATTCTTCCTCTTTGGGGAGAACTGGATCCAGAATACCTATCCCCCTCACTGCTTCCTGTACCTTCTGAAATCGTCACTGAGACAAGAGAGAGCACATGCACTGCTCTTAGCTAAACACGACTCCTGGCAGATGTCTGGGTAGGTGAAGTCTCTCATCATCTCTGAACCTTATTCCTGGGGCCGGTTTGGGGAGATGCGGTAAGAGCATTGTCCCTGTTCTCTTGCTGGCCAGCACATGGTGTACCCCCAAATGACATCACTTCCATTCTTCTTTTCCACCCCGGGGAGGAAAGACCTGTTCTTTCTTGGCTTCAAGGGGCCTGCTAATTTAGAAGCTGGTGCAAAGAAGTTTTGATGGGGAAAGTGGGAAGAAAGGTCCTGGGTCAGGTCTAGCAGAAGCCTTGGGAAGGGGTGTGGCAGCAGCAGGGCTCCCAGGGACATCTCCATCGAGATTGCCAACACGGCTCATGTCTGTCCACAGTGTGGAGGAAGAGTGGGCGGGAAGGAGCCTGGGAGCAGGAAGCTGGGTGCCCCTCACCTGGACTCAGGATCCCAGCTGGGTTCTCTGGCATGGCGGAGGAGAGCGACAAGAAAGGAAGGGCTGGCTCTACCCAGGTCAAAGCAGGGACCGCCCAGCAAATATGCCAGCCGCTGTCCCTCTTAAAGAGGAACCAGCGGGACTTCCCTAGCAGTCCAGTGGTTAAGACTCTGCGCTTCCACTGCAGGGGGCACAGGTCCTATCCCTGGTCCAGCAACTAAGATTCCCACATGCCGTGCGGTGCGGCCAAAAATATAAAATAAGAGGAACCAGCTGATGATCTCCAGGCATCATTTCACTTGAGATTCATGATCTTCCTGATAGAAGGCAGGGAAAATATGATCATACCCACTTTACGGAGGAGAAAGCAAAGGCAATGACTTGCCTCAAATCACTCAGCGCATTCTAGGCTGGACAAGCACCCCGGCTGACAGACTCTTTCAAGCACCCCGACTGACAGACTCTTTCAAAGACCCTGAAGGCCTCTCTGCCACTGAGGTCCGTGGTTCCCCACTGGGAGTTTATGGACCAGTGTGGGGCTGGCCGCATAATAAGTACCAACTGGAGGGGCCTGGAGGAAGGATGAGAGTAAGGGCAGTGGGTCCCCTTACCTGGAGGGAGACTCAAGGTCAGCACGGCTGAGGATGCGATGCTGCTGGGGGCTGTAGAGCCATTGGAAGGCTGTCAGTGTCCTCTCCTCAATTCGGAACCGCCCTTCCTGCACATACCTGCAGGCAAGACAGGAGAGAGTGAGGAGGTGGGCAGGCAGGGCTCTGCAGGGATCCTTTGGGAGTTGGCCCTACTTGCTAGAAAATGATAGATGAGAGGTACCTGTCCCCAAATATACCCCCTGCTCGTCTGCCAGAAAGCCCTGTTTCCAAAGAGCCGCAGTTAAAATTCCCTGAAGAAGAGGCAGCTACAGGGAGCAGGTTTCAACTCAATAGATGGAAAAACTTTTTACAAGTTAGTTGTCTGGGACTTCCCTGGTGGCACAGTGGTTAAGAATCTGCCTGCCAAGCCAGGAGACACAGGTTCGATCCCTGATCCAGGAAGATCCCACATGCCAGGGAGCAACTAAGCCCGTGCGCCACAACTACTGAAGCCCATGCGCCTAGAGTCCGTGCTCCGCAACAAGAGAAGCCACCGCGATTAGAAGCCCGCACACCGCAACAAAGAGTAGCCCCCGCTCGCCGCAACTAGAGAAAGCCCACGCACAGCAATGAAGACCCAATGCAGCCAAAAATAAATAAACAAAATAAATAAATTTATTTTTAAAAAGTTAGTTGTCTCAAGTTGAAAGGAGTCACTTGGAAGGAGTGAGATCCCTGTCACCAGAGGTATGTAAGCAGATGCTGGGCAGGGGATTCAAGCATCAGACAAGGGTCCATTCTCCAAGCCCTTTATAAGACTGAGACATTGGATTTCTTGAGTTCACAGCAGGAGAAAGTCTGCTCTGGAGTGGGGGTCATGAGTCAGATGTCAGGATTAGATCTTCCAGAACCTCAAGGGTCACTCACAGGGTCCCAGCCACCCTCTGGATCGACAATCAGCCCAGAGCAAGGATCGGGGAAGCTGGACTGGGCAAGGTGAACACGAAAGGATCTCACCCACCCTGGCCACCCATTCCTGGTAGAATCATAAATCTGTCCATTAATTCAGTATTTATTGAGTGCCCATGACAATGAGCAAAAGATACATAATCCCTGCCATCCTGGAGTTTACAGTTTTGTGGGGAGAGAAGCCATCAAATAATCATGTGAACAATATATCATTTTAAACAGGCCCTCTCATACATTGCCAGTGGGATTGTCAATTGGTATAAGCCCTATGATGGATAGCCTGACAACATCTGTCTAAATTATACATGTAATTCCTCTGTGATCCAGCGATCCCCCTTCAGAGAATTTACCTACAGATTCTAGCATGTTGGACAAGGTAATCCGTGGCACTGTTTATAATGACAAAAGACAGGGAATGGCCCAAGCACCCATCAGCAGGGGGTTGGTTAAATAAATTACGGTGCATCCATACAGTAAAACAGTGTGCAGACATAAAAAGTGTTTTAGGGACTTCCCTGGTGGCGCAGTGGTTAAGAATCCGCCTGCCAATGCAGGGGACAAGGGTTCGAGCCCTGGTCTGGGAAGATCCCACATGCCGGGGAGCAACTAAGCCCGTGCGCCACAACTACTGAGCCTGTGTGCCACTACTACTGAAGCCTGGACACCTAGAGCCCATGCTCCGCAACAAGAGAAGCCACCGCAATGAGAAGCCCGCGCACTGCAATGAAGAGTAGCCCCCGCTTGCTCCAACTGGAGAAAACCCGCGCGCAGCAACGAAGACCCAACGCAACCAAAAATAAATAAATTAAATAAAATAAATTTATGTAAAAAAACAAAAAAACAATGTATCCTGGAGATCTTTGCATGATAGCACACAGAGAATGCCTTCAATTAAAACACTTTTTAAAAAAAAATTTATTTAGTTATTTTTATTTTTGGCTGCATTGGGTCTTCGTTGCTGCGCACGGGCTTTCTCCTGTTGCAGCAAGCGGGGGCTACTCTTCATTGCGGTGCGCGGGCTTCTCATTGCGGTGGCTTCTCTTGTTGCAGAGCATGGGCTCTAGGCACGCGGGCTTCAGTAGTTGTGGCACGCGAGCTCAGTAGTTGTGGCTCACGGCTCTAGAGCGCAGGCTCAGTAGTTGTGGCGCACGGGCTTAGTTGCTCCCCGGCATGTGGGATCTTCCCAGACCAGGGCTCGAACCCATGTCCCCTGCATTGGCAGGCGGATTCTTAACCACTGTGCTACCAGGGAAGCCCCAGGATATGTTGTTAAGAGAATAAAAATCAAGTGCAGAAAGGGCAGTATGTGTACTTTATGTTTAAAAAGGGGGAAAGAATAAAGTAGGAATTCCTATTTGCTTATCTTCATATGTAGAAATTCTGGAGACACAGAAGCTAATAAAAGTAGCTACCTGGGTGGGAGTAAGGGAGAGCTGGGGGAATGGCGGGGATAGGGGAGTGACTTTAACAGTGTGTCTTTTTATACAGGAGAGGTATTACCTATTATTCCAAATGTTTAATTGTGTGTGTGTGTGTCCCTGTGTATGAAATTACAAACTGCATAAAGTGCTATGAAAAGAAAAAATTGTTCAGGTGCTCTGATATTGCCCGATGGGGCACAGGCTATTTGCTGGGGGAGGAGATTTCCCAGAATGCACGTTGCTGGAGGGCAGAGGGCTTTCATTGCTCCTGTGGTCTCCCAAACCAAAGCATCTGGTCCCCGCCTGTCTCCCTTCACTCTCTTCGATATGATCTGATGGGCATTTCAGTAAGATCATCCTGGTGGAAAAGAGCAAGGTAGCCAGGTTAGATGTTCTTGCAGGGGTCCAAGTGGGACAGTGCTGGTTTGTACAGGGGATAGTGCTGGAGATGGAGAGAAATGGGAGGACTCAAGTGAGCAAAGGAGGTAATGTCCACTGGTCCGGGGGATGGGTTGGACATGGGTGAAGGGGAGACAGGCAACAAAGTTGTTCCTGAGTTCCTGGTTTGTGCGGGCATCTGGCTGCAGTGCCATTCAAGCTGGACAAGGACAAGTTTGGGAGGGAAGATCATGACTTTATGACTTCAGTTTGGGACATGACCTTCCTCCATGACCTGCTTCCTGCCCCAAGATGACTCCTGTCCTATAAAACCTCGCTCAAAACTTGTCTCCTCCAGGAAGCCTGCCCTGATTAATCCCATCCTATTCTGATGATGAGTTTCTGTGCCTTTCCCCATCCTTGGGCTCCTCAATATACGCTCCCCCTCCTTGCCATAGCCACCCCTCCTATCCCCGACTCCCATCTCCCCAAGGCAGGTGGAGGGGACTGTCCTCCACTCTTTGCAGGCACCCTGACCTGGATTCTACTTCCCAGCTTCAGGTGAGTGATTTTTCCACTGTGAGTCCCTGAATCCTCATCTGTAAAATGGGAGTACTAATAACACCCACTCTGAAGGGTTGTTAAGATGATTAAATGAGATAATGCCAGGGAAGCTTCTGTCACGTGGTCATCATTATCTCCTTTCCTCCCCACCATCCTCATCAGTCCTCACCAGTCACTGGCTTTACCTGCTTCACCAACGACAGACAAACCCACTCCCTGCACTCTCTCCTCCAAGCTTCATATCAAACCCCTCAGAACCGGTGGAACCCATTTTAGAGATGAGGAAGAAGAGGTTCAGGGGACGGAAGTGAACTTGTCCAAGGTCACACACGCAGGAAGCAACAGAGGCAGGCCTTCTTTGCACCCTCAGCCCCTGGCATCCAGTCCCCTCCGTGCACACACACATCCTTTCCTCCTCCATACCAGCCCTCACTTCCCAACACAGATCTTGTCAGCTCCTCCCCGGCCCAAAAAGGTTCGTGGTTTCCCACCACGTATCAACCGTCCTCCAAACGGCTCACCTGAGAGGTCTAATTCTTCCCCACTTTGCTCCCCGCCAGCCTTTCCCACCGTTACATGCCTCCCCCCACCCCCACCCACATTCACGCATACAGACCCCTGCATTCCCCATCTGTTTGTCCTTCTCCAAAGATGCCCTGCCTTTTCTTACCTCGGAGGCTTTGTTCAGGCTGTGCTCAGATCTCAGCCGCCCTCCCTCCATCTGCATCTTGCCCTACCCCACCCCAACTGCTCAAACCACACTGCCTCTAAAAATCTGTCCCCACGCCCCCGGCCAGCATCCAAAGTTGCTCCAAGGTTCCAGGGATGCTTTGCTTATCCTTGATCACAACGTCGCTCTCTGCCCGCGTGAGTTATTTATGTGCCTGTCTGTCTCCCTGCTAGAGTGCTAAGACTGTGTCTGATCATCTCTGAAATCCCTGCCCACCCTCACCCAGCACCCTGTTCGACTGAGCCAGTTTCCATAAAAATCACAACAGCCACAGTGATCAACTCACTACGTTCTTGGGCAGTTTCTTCCACAGAATGCTCTGACACAGATGATCTCCATTAATGAATCCAATTTGTTAACTTAGTGAGTGTATTTGCTGCACTGCACTTCATTAAATATAGGAAAAACAGAACACCATCCATCCCCAAATATCTTCCCTATTAATCTGTTTTGTACCTGAAATTCTATTGAACAGTACACAGAAGGAGATTAAATACTGCAAAGGGCCAACCTTGTAAAGCACGAGCAGCCATTAAAACTTTAGCAAGGGGCTTCCCTGGTGGCACAGTGGTTAAGAATCCTCCTGGCAATGCAGGGGACACGGGCTCGATCCCTGGTCCGGGAAGATCCCACATGCCGCGGAGCAACTAAGCCCGTGCACCACAACTGCTGAGCCTGTGCTCTAGAGCCCGTGAGCCACAACTACTGAAGCCCTTGTGACTAGAGCCCGTGCTCTGCAACAGGAGAAGCCACCGCAATGAGAAGTCCACGCACCACAACGAAGAGTAGCCCCCACTCGCCGCAACTAGAGAAAGCCCGCACACAGCAACGAAGACCCAATGCAGCCAAAATTTTTAAAAATTAAAAAAAAAACTTTAGCAAGAACCAGCTTCTCAGATTATCCCTGGAAAAGTAGGCATCAAGACCTGGGCATAGTCCAGGACATTTTGAAAGGAATGAGAAGGGGTGGTGGGGTAGAAGCTGCTCATAGTAAGAGTCCCCCAGTTATGGAGGTGGGCGACACCTCCAGAAGGATGCAACCCATCACCAAAAGAGAGAAGGGTCAGGCACTTTACAGGTTACACTTATTTTGGGGGAAGGTCAGGCAGGCATTGAAACCTGAACCTTGAAAACATTCTGCTAAGTGAAAGAAGCCAGTCACAAAGGACCACATACTGTAGGATTCCATTTATATGAAATGATGTCCAGAATAGACAAAACCATAGAGAGAGAAAGGAGACTAGCGGTTGCTTAAGGCTGGGGGAGCGTGGGGTGGGAGGAAATGGAGGAGAGGGACTGCTGAAGGTTATGGGATTTCTTTGGGGGATGATGAAAATGTTCTAAAATTGATTATGGTGATAGTTGCACAACCCTGTGAATATATTCTCACTGAATTTTACACTTTGGGTAAGTTGTGTGGCACATGATTTCCAATAAAGCTGTTGTTAAAATAAACAAATATCTAATAGTGCATACTGATATAAATACATGATTGAATAAATAAATGGGGAGGAAAGAGACAAATCTCGGGTGCAGAAGAATTCCAAACAATATATATAAACACTCTGCCCTCAAAGAGGTGAACCATAACTCCACTCTACTTAGACATGGGCTTCACAGAGTAACTTCCTTCCAAAGAGTATACACTATAGAAAGGGGAAGGGGAGCAACTTTACAGTGGAGAAGACTGACAAATACTACCTCAGCCAGGTGATCAAAGTCAACATCAACATTGATAAGCTATGTTGATAGTATGTATCCTTGATATGATGCATGAAAATGGCACTCTATCCTCGTGGTCTTTTTCCCCCAAAACTCATAACCCCAATCTAATAATGAGAAAAACATCAGACAAATCCCCATTGAGGCACATTCTACAAAATATGACCAGTACTCCTTAAAACTTTCAAAGTCATCAAAAACAAGGAAAGTCCAGGAAACTGTCACAGCCAAGAAGAGGAATTACGTTAATTACTAAATGCAATGTGGTATCTGGATGGGACCCTATAACAGAAAAAGGACATAAGAAATCTAAATAACTTATGGAACTTGGTCAAAATAATATATCAACATTGGTTCATTATTGTAACAAATGTACCATACTAATGTAAGAAGCTAATAATATGGGAAACTGGGTGTCAGGTATACGGGAACTCTTTGTACTATCTTCTCAATTTTTCTGTAAATCTAAAACTGTTCTAGGGACTTCCCTGGCAGTCCAGTGGTTAAGACTTCGCCTTCCAATGCAGGGGGTGCGGGTTCGATCCCTGGTCAGGGAGCTAAGGTCCCATATGCCTCATGGCCAAAAACCAAAACATAAAAAAAAAAAAAAAAAACCAGAAGCAACACTGTAACAAATTCAATAAAGACTTTTAAAATGGTCCACATAAAAAAAAATCTTAAAAAAAATAAAACGGTTCTAAAATATAAAATTTACTAAGAAATAAAAGACATCTCCATGATAAAGAGTTTTTGCAGATTAATATGAAAAAATATATATATATAATGAGCAAATCAACAGGGAAAACAGGACAAAGGAAGCAAATCAGGAGTTTACAAAAAGAGAAACACAAATGACCAATAAACATAAAAAAATCAACTTATATAAGAAATAAAAATTAAAACAACAATGAGAGACCATTTTTCACCAGTGACATGGGCCAAGATTTAAAAGTTTGTTAATTGTCAGTGTGAGCAAAATTGTGGCAACTTACACATCACTGGAGATAATATAAAATAGTACAATTTCTTTGGTGATCAAGTTGGCAGTATCTTTCACAATGTGCATGTGCTTTCACTCTGCAATTTCACTTTGGGGAATATATCCAACCATTATCTTTGCACATGTTTGCATGGGTATAAGTTCACTGCAGTGATGTTTATAATATAAAAATATTCCCTGAAAGGTCATCAGTAGAGGCTAGACAAAGAAATTATGGTTCAACTTAGAATGGAATACTTTACAGTCAGTAAAAAGAATGTTGCCAGAGCACTTTGCAATGTTTTTCAAGTACTCACACAGCCTTAGCCTCTAGCCTCTGTCAGTTCCTTCTCCCAGATCTGAAGCCCCACCATCAGAAACTGGGCAACAGGCCCTCAGAAATAATCAGAAGCTAAAAAGTCATACATGTCTAATAACTTGAGCTAAAGAACCCAACCAAATTCTAATTTAGTTTTTGGTACTTTATGGAGAGTTTGGAGGAGAAGCCTCCAAAGCAAGAGCTGCTCTAAAAGAGTAAGTAGACATCAGACATATTTGTTGCCCAATGAGTATTCACCACCCTCTCTCCCACTCAAAATTTGGTTGTTTGGGTGGAGCTAACCCCAGCCCCCAGTTCCCAGGATGAGCGCATGACCCAGCCTGGCCAATATGAGCAGTCCATCTCCCTTGCCATGGTGATTGGCTGAAGGATGGCCATGTGACCCAAAACAGGCCAATGGGATGACATTCTGAAACTTCTACTAGAACCGCTGAGAAAGGGAAGCTGTCTTTCCAGGAGGGTTAGTCATCTGGAGGGTTGCCCGCAGCTCCTGAGAGCCACCGCACTTCCAAAGGGAATAAAAAGGGAACAGAGGAAAGAGAAAGGACAGAGAGAGTAGGGCATTATTTGGTGACATTATTTGAGCACTTGAATCCAGTTTTACCTGAAACATGGAGAGTTCTTGGTGTTTTCAGTTACATAAACCAGTAAATTCCCTTTTTCTCTTAAGCCAATTTGAATTGAGAAAACTGACTCAATCTGAAATCCTGGAAGCAGGGGCCAAGGCTGATCATGTTGGGAGTGTGCCATGGAGTTCAGAAGGTGTCTTGCCTTCAAGAGTGCTCCCTGCCAGGGCTTCCTTGGCGGCGCAGTGGTTAAGAATCTGCCTGCCAATGCAGGGGACACGGGTTTGAACCCTGGTCTGGGAAGATCCCACATGCCACAGAGCAACTAAGCCTGTGCGCCACAACTACTGAGCCTGCGTGCCACGACTACTGAAGCCCGCTCGCCTAGAACCCGTGCTCCAGAACAAGAGAAGCCACTGCAATGAGAAGCCTGCGCACCACAAGGAAAAGTAGCCCCTGCCCACCGCAATTAAAGAAGGCCTACACGCAGCAACGGAGGACCCAATGCAGCCAAAAATAAATAAATAAATAAATTTATTTTAAAAAAATAAAAGAGTGCTCCCTGCCAGGCTGTCTGATCACTCAAGTCACATCTTCAGGACCTTCTCAGAGCAATGGGCTTTTTTACCCAGGAGTGAAAGGTGACCTAAAACCTATATTAGGGTTCTAGCGACTTCCCTGGTGGTCTAATGGGTAAGACTCCGCACTCCCAATGCAGGGGGGCCAGGTTCGATCCCTGGTCAGGAAACTAGATCCTGCATGCATGCCACAGCTAAGAAGTCCACCTGCCATGACTAAAAAAAAAAAGATCCCACATGCCATGAAGATCCCGCGTGCCGCAACTAAGACCCGGTGCAGCCAAAGTAAATAAATAAAATAAATAATAAAAAACAAATAAAATTTTTTTTAAAAACCTAATTAGGGTACTAATAATGATTTATGCTTCATCAGGTTCAGCCCAAGATCCAACCCAGATAGGCATCAGGGCAGAGAGAGTCAGAGCAGGAATCCAAGCTCTGCCCCTTTAAAACTCTTCCTGTTTCCTCCTCCATGAAATGAGGGAAGGAATCAAACTGCACAAAGTGATCTGGGAAGTTCCGGGGTCCTAGGGTGGTGCCTCCTTTCCAGGGAGAGGGCACTAAGTAACTGCCCACTCCCCACCAGATCTTCAAACAGATTAACTCTACTTTTATCTGATTTATGTACTGAGGTTTCATCTGAAGAGTAGCTCCACTGCTAAATAATAATTTTGATTATTTGGACTTTGATTCCTGGAACCCTTGAAAGGTGGGATGGGCTAAGCAGGCTGACCCATTGACCCCTCTCCTGCTCTGACATGTTGAGATTTTTTTGACAATGTGAACTTGAATGGGCAGCCAGGCCCTGTGTTCAGGAAATACGAAGCAAAACAGAGGAGGAGTTAAGCCCCTGGGGAAGCCCTGAGCTCAAACCCTGACTCTGTCACTTGCTTGCTGGGTGACATTGATTAACCACTTTCCTTCTTGAGCCTCAGTTTCCTCATCTGAAAGAGGGGGGTGCTAATGCCTTCCCCTGAGTATCACTGTGAAGAGTAACTGAATCAATGCCTGATTATGGTAGAGCCAGTAGGAAGTGCTTCTGGAAGCCAGGTTGCTATTATTAAAGATATTATTGTTGTTCTTTGTATTCAGGCTACAGAACGTACCTGGTGAGAAGTGTTCCGGAATGCTACTTCAAAGATGCTCCTGGCCCTGGTTTGGGTGGGATGATTTGCGATGGGGAGGGGTCCCAGCCAGACATTCTTGGAGTCCTTCCAGGGCAGGAGTGGGCTGCGCAGGCTGTCCTGCATTCTAAGTTCCGCCAAGCAGAGGTCAGGCCCCTGGTTGAAACGGCCCTGAACATTTGGACAACGGGGACATGGGCCCAACCCAGCCCTGAACATTCGGACAACGGGGACATGCGTCCAACCCCTTTGCGATGCGTCTGAAACCCTCTTGGCCTGCAGTCTCGAGACCTGACACCAGCAGGCTCTGATTTCCCAGCCTGGGCAGGACTCGGTGAGGGTAGAGGCAACCACCCACCTACACGGGGACCTCTTCCCTCCCTTCCTAGGCCCCCCTTCTCAAACACCCTATCCCCCAAGTGCCCACAACCACCGGTCCGCGTGTAGGTGAACTGAAGCACCTCCTTGAACAGGAGAGATGAGAATTGTAGGTCGTGCCCTCTCGGGCGGGGCCCAGTCCGTGGCCCGACCCCGAGCAGCAGAAGGAATGAGGGTAGGAGGGGGAGCCCCACTGCACAAAGAGAGCTAAGGCGCGGGGAGGAAAGTGAGGAAACCCCGCAACGCGTCTGTAAGGAGGACCGGGGTCCCTCCAAAGCCTGACGTCAGGAACACGGTCCAGGGTCCCGGCGACGCTCGCTCTGGAGAACCGCAAAGACCGAGCTCGGAGACGCCGGATGGGGATGACCAGGTAGCGCAGTGCCTCTCGTTAAACCCGGCCCCGCTGCCTCCGCTCGAGAAGAAACTTCGGGCCAGCGCCCCCGCTTCTTCCCGCGCCCGGCCCAGCCTCAGCACGCGGGGCGCGCGGGTTCGCGCCCGCACCAGGCCCCGCGCCCCCCGGTGCTCACTCACCAGCGCACCAGCTGCCAGCGCTTCTCCCCCGGCGCCCGGCGACCCGCCATGCCTCCCGGCCGGCGCCAACTCCCTCTCCGTCGCGGGCCGCACGGTGGAGGCGGCTCCGGCTGCCGCAGGCCAGTGCCGAGGGCGCGCTCCGCGGCGCGGGTCCGGCGGGCGGGGCGGACGCGAGGCGACTCGGCCGGAGCCCAGGCGGTGCGGCCGGCAGCGCGCATCCCCCACCCCCAGGGCGGCCGCCGGCCCCGCCCCTGGAGCCGGCCGGGGCTGGGTCACCGCGCTCCTTGCCGCGGCGGCGAGACCGCAGGCTGTCCGCGTCGCTGCCTTCACCCACGCCCCGCCTGCCCAGCGGCGCAGCAGAGCGGGCTTTCTGTGGAGCACGGGGCGAGGAGTCAGGTTCTCCAAATCCGACTGTGACGGAAACCTGACTTGCTGAGTGACTCGAGAGGATTCACTTAATTCCGCTGTGCCTTACTTCCTTATGACACCTGTTCCATCTACCCAGACAGTTATGCATAAAAATAATTAAACTACTATAAATGCTTTACAGATGTGTCTTACAGATTATTGATCTATTTTCAGGTAACAGTAATTAAAACAGTATGGCTTTGGTCCAGCACGCTGCCTGACCCCAGGATCAGCTCCACTCAGGCCTTCAAACTACTTTCACCCCAGAACGTTAGTGTGAGTTGAGCAGAGACCAACATGGCCCACAGCGTCCTGGGAGCCTGGTTTGAAGGAGCTGAGTTTTAGAAATGTTTATAAACACAGAGATTGTCTGTACATTGAACAGTGCAATTCACCTGCCTCTCATATCAGGACAATACACATGCTTTGCAGGAGGGAAACTTCTGCAGAGAGGAGAAAATCTGGCTCCCGGTGTAGAGCCCCTGGGAGCTTATCTTCCCCTTAGGGATGGTGGACCCATGCTCAGGAGCACTGGAAACGTTTCCAGCGGAGTCCAAATGCTACTGACATGTGTCGCTATATCCACAGGCACCTTCCCCAGGGTGCAACAAAAATCAAGATTACATAAATCCTGAGAATCCTCATCTGAGCTTTCCACTAGGTCTCAGCTAAAGAACTGACAGGAAGCAACAGGGAATGAAGAACTTAACCAGTACAGAGGCATCATGTAAAAGAAAACAGAGAAAGAGATACAGACAAGATAGGTTGGCAGCTCGCCTTTGACCTTTAAATATAGTGTCTAGCATGAGGCTAGCAATTGCCTCTGAGTATCCTTTCTTTAAGCTTCCCCAACATAATTAACAAGGAAACCAAGGAAACAGAAGGTCTGAAAACATCCCCACATGTGTGTATGTGTAATATATGTATTTCAAATTAGTGATGGATATGGTGATGCGACAATTAGCCACTTACAGGGGGGAAAAAAAAAGCAAGGCCTCTATTTCACATCACAAGATATATTTCAGATGAACTATAAATGTAAGTGTATAAATATATGTATAAAGGAGTAAAAAAAATACATAGGTAAGTATTGTGATTATTAAAATGGGGATGGATTGTTTTAAGCTTGGCATCAATGGCAGAAGCCATACAGGGAGAGATTAATGGATTTGACTAAAATAGAAATATTTAAACTTAGCACATCACAAAAGCACAATAAGCAAAATTAAAAGGCAAATGTCAAACTGGTTTAAAAAACATATGCCTGTATTTGAACATCCATATCCATAGCAGTGGTATTCACAATAGCAAAGGAGTAGAAGCAACCCAAGTATCCATGGAGGGATTAATGGATAAGCAAAAGGTGGTCTACACGTTGATGGAATATCATTCAGCCTTAAAAAGGAAGGAAATTCTGACACGTGCTACAGCATGGATGAACCTTGAAGATATTATGCTACGTGAAATAAGCAAGTCACAAAAGAACAATACTGTATGATTTCACTTATATGAGGTTCCTAGAGTAGTTCTATTTATAGAGACAGAAAGTAGAATCATGGTTGCCAAGGTTCTGCGGGTGGGGAGGGAAGAGTAGGCAGTTACTGTTTAATGGACACAGCATTTCAGCTTTGCAAGATGAAAAGAATTCTAGAAATGGATAGTGGTGATGGCTGCACAACAATGTGAATGTATTTAATGCCATTAACTTGTACACTTAAAAATAGTTACAATAGCAAATTCTATGTTATGCACATTTTACTACAATAAAAAATTTAAATGTTGAAAGTTTTTAGTATAAAGAAATAAGAAATGATAAGTGCTCCAATAGAGAAATGGGCAAAGAACGTGAACAAACAATTCACAGAAGAAATGTAAATAGATAATAGAACACTTTTTAAAAATATATTTGTTTTGGGCTGTGTTGGGTCTTTGTTGCTGCACGCGGGCTTTCTCTACTTGCGGTGAGCGGGGGCTACTCTTCATTGCGGTGCGTGGGCTTCTCATGCCGTGGCTTCTCTTGTTGCCAAGAGATATTTGTAGAAAAATCTGGAAGAACTATAGGAACATATGTAAAAAGTGATTTATCTCTGGGTAGGTGAAGTTATAGTGATTTTTATTTTATAGTTTCTCTTATCCATATATTCTAATTTTTCTAAATAAACATTATGTGCAATAAGAAAAAAGACAATAAAAGTCACTTTTCAAATGATTAAGCTACCAAGATATTCACCACATGGCTGTTTTTAACATTAAAAAATAGAAACAGTCTAATTATCAAACTATGAAAATGGATAGAGTACATTGTAGTTTATCAATACAGTGCAACAACACTCTGCAGCAGGAGAAAAATGTTCATGCTATATTGCTAAGCCAAAAAGCAGACTACAAAATAAGATGTTTAAATTATACATAATTAAGATTTTATATAATAAAATTTTTTAATGCCGAATGTTAGGATTTGTTATGACCGGAAGGTATAAGTGGGCAATTTTGTTTTTATATCTTTACTTATCAAAAATTCCTAAGCTTTCTACAATGAATAATGTGGGAAAAAAAATTTAATTTTGATACATAGGCATCGATTAGTGAATGAAAACATTTAATGATTTTTACGAGATTTCCAACATACAAGTGGAAAAAAAAAAACACAAAACAGAACAGGGTGTGGTGCTATATGATGTCAGTACCTTAAAAATGAAAAAAAAAAGTGTGTGTGTGTACGTATACACAGAATTTGTTAATGGTGGAAAAATTGGGGCAGAGAAGTTGAAGTCGGAGGATGAGGAAGTTTTTACTTTTACAAGTATAAGCATGTCTTTGTTTTTTTAGGTATTTTTAAGAATTGTCTGCGTAGTCTGTATATAATTCTGTACTATCTCGGTGGTGAGATTACAAGCTCTTTATCTTCTTTAAAAATGTTTTAAATTATTCAAAAATGATAATGTATTTCAAACAAATAAAAGACAACAGCCAGCCACAAATAGCCAATTATCTTCAAGAGGCTGCAAGCACTGTGAAGACTCCACAGAAACATGGGGGAAAAAAGTTGTGATATAATATGGGTAAAAAAATCAGATATGCCAGGGAGTTCCCTGGTAGCCCAGTGGTTAGGACTCTGGGCTTTCACTGCTGTGGCCTGGGTTCAATCCCTGGTCAGAGAACTGAGATCCCACAAATTGCACGGCATGGCCAAAAAAAAAAAAAAGCAGATAGGCCATGAAGATGACTATGTAAATCATCATTCATACGAACAAACTAGAAGATAATACACAAAAATAATACTAGTTGCACTAGGGCAGTAGGATTACAGGTGGATTTTTGTTACTGCGTTTCCCAACCTTTCTGAAGTATAATTCTAATGCTTCTGTAATAAAACACAACATTTAAAAGAATTGGCTAAAGGAGGTGGTACGTTTAAGGCAAAATTACGTGTGGCAAAGCTAATACAAAGTTAGGGAAAAATTAAGGGAAAAAATGGCCACAGTTACACCAGATCATGAAAGAATTGGGGAGCTAGCTGCCCAAGATCATGGAAAGTGGTCTGAAATGGAAGAACTTCAGGCACAGGCAGTGGAACCCCGCAGGATCCCTTCAATGAAGTCTGTCGGGTGAGCATCTGAGCTCTCTGCCCTAGAAGAAGGAGGATGTGGGCAGGGCTGAGGCAGAGGGAATGTGTCTGAGGCTGAATTGTGGCCTAGTACACACACACACACACACACACACACACACACACACACACAGCTCATTCCTGTTGCCATGCTAGTGGTTGAGGAATGATCTCAAACTCCAAAAGTCAGAGCTGAGATTTTAGGGACCGTTTTATCCAAATCAGCCATTTCACCCCTGAGCAGAGTGCAGCCTTGTCCTAGTTTGATCTTTCATTCTTAAGGTAAGCTGACTAAAAGGCTTATCCACAGTAACTTCTGGTTGGGTCTCCAGTCCCAGAGCTCCCAATCCCTCTAGCCACAGCATCCCAAGGGACCCAGATTGGGTGGTCTTTTGGGGTCAGGATAGATGGCCAGAGTCTTTGAAGAAAAGAGGGTATCCCTGTAACACTGTCACCTGCCCCCCTGTTTAGAGCATCTTGGCGTCCACCATTGCTGGAGCACTCAGTGGGCAGCAGCCTGGCAGAGAACAGCAAATGGGGCCCAAGTTGAGGAAGGTTGTGCCAGATATCTCCTTCCTCCAGAACCTTTCCACACCTTTCTCTACTCTGCTTGTGTCCCAGGAAGTCAACCTATGCAAGCAGTGTCAATGGACTCCCTTAACTTCTGGCTTCTGATTGGGACTGGCTGGAGGAGGCGCCAGCAGGAGATGGGGAGGCAAAAGGAGAGTGAGGTTGGGATATTTATTCCTCAGTTCCCTCCCAGGTCCCTGTGGGTCAGATGCTTCATTTTAAGGAAAGCCACAGCTCCTGCCAAGTAGCCCTCTCCCCATACCCATCCTCTCTGAACTCTCATAACTGCCTTCTCTTGTCCCTCCAGGCCTAGGGATGGTAACATCTCTGCCTATCCTTTGTTCTTAAACTCTGCCCCACAACCTTGTAGACAGTCCCTTAACTCTCTTCAAATGATTCATTTTAAATGTTCCCTGCCAGGACACCGACCAATGCAGAGCTGTTATCACTGTGGGTACCTTCTGCCACCACCAGAGTCACCTCCTCTCTGAGGGGCCTGATGAAGCCCACCTCTGGCTTTTTTTTTTTTTAAGCCCACTAATTTTATTTAATTAATTAATTTATTTATTTGGTTGCGCCGGTCTTAGTTGCAGCACGCGGGCTCCTTAGTTGTGGCATGCAAACTCTTAGTTGCGGCATGCATGTGGGATCTAGTTCCCTGACCAGGGATCGAACCCCGGCCCGCTGCATTGGGAGCAGAGAGTCTTTACCACTGCGCCACTAGGGAAGTCCCCCACCCCTGGCCTTGATTGGGCTGGAGTTTGAATCCTGGCTCTGCTGCTTACAAGCTGGGTGGTATCAAACTTAACCTCTCTTGAGCCTCATTTTCTCCACCTACAAATGGGAATAAACCTTTCCAGTAGGATTTCTCTGAAGTTTCAATGAGATTATGTGGGTAAAGTGCTCAGCTCAAAATAATGTTACTTTTGAGGCCTGATGTACACTTTTTATACAATTTAGTTTTCTTTGACTTGGTTACAAGTTTAATTTTGAAAATAGAAATATGATTTTTTTTAAGTATTTAGTAGATGGCTTGGCATATAGAACATGCTTAATAAGTGTTATTATCAACATCATCATCCACAATATCATAATCTCCATGTCATAATATGTCTCTGGGTCTCCCCATAATGTCAGGTATAGGACCATGCAGTCAGCTTTGCTCAATATTACTGTACTCTGTGTGTTGACTGATTGTTAACCTCCTCCAAGGAAGCACCTCAAAGTCTCCTTGCCCAAAAGCTTAAGCCCTAGCTCTGCTGGTTCATCATTTTCAGTTATTCCTTGGATGCTTTTGTGCACATCTTTTGTTGTCTCACATGTGGATTTTTTCCTGCAGGTGTCCCACGGACAGCCCTAGAGGCCCAGCTGGGAGCTTGGCCCAGTGCAGGACTCTGTCAGAAGCACTTCTTGTGGCAAGGCTGGAGCCCCCCATGACCAGGCAGGGCCACCGATCAGACAGGCATCTGGAGCTGTTTGCTTCAGCTGGTGAAAAGCCAGAGTCCCAGGATCCATCTTTTTTTTTTTTTTTTTGGCTGTGTTGGGTCTTAGTTGCGGCATACGGGATTTTTCATTGTGGTGCGTGGGCTCAGTAGTTGTGGTGCGCAGGCTTAGTTGCCCCACGACATGTGGGGTCTTAGGTCCCCGAACAGGGATCGAACCCGCATCCCCTGCACTGGAAGGCGGATTCTTTTTTTTTTTTTTTTTTTTTGGCTGTATTGGGTCTTCGTTGTTGCTGTGCGCGGGCTTTCTCTAGTTGTGGCGACCGGGGGCTACTCTTCGTTGTGGTGTGCGGGCTTCTCATTGTGGTGGCTTCTCTTGTTGTGGAGCACGGGCTCTAGGCATGCGGGCTTCGGTAGTTGTGGCACACAGGCTTAGTAGCTGTGGCTTGCGGGCTCTAGAGCGCAGGCTCAGTAGTTGTGGCGCACAGGCTTAGTTGCTCCGCAGCATGTGGGATCTTCCCGGACCGGGGCTTGAACCCGTGTTCCCTGCATTGGCAGGCGGATTCTTAACCACTGTGCCACCAGGGAAGTCCCTCCAGGATCCATCTTGATACTGATCAAGGAGAAAAACACTTGGGTCCTGGTTATAACAATTCCATCTGCATGCACTTTACAAAACCCTTTCACTCTCACCTCATGACAACCCCACAATGATCCTGTTGGCAGAGTAGATGTTGCTTTCCCTTTTTTACTATTTTAAGGAGGAACTGGAGCTCAGAGAGGTTAAGGCTTCCCCAGAATTACCTAACTAGTAAGTAATAGAGCTCAGACCAGAGACCAGGTTTTCAGGTCCTTCATACCACATGTCTTCTGGGGATACAAAACATACCTTTCATCCTTCTTACCAATATCTCATGAAATTGAGGGGTTGGTTCACCAGAACTGGTAAATCAATGGTTTATCAGACCCATAGCCCTGCTGGAGACACACACACAATACATGGCCCAGGAATGCTGCCCAGGAGGGACGGCAAGGGACGAAGCAGCAGCACTGGGCTGGCCTTTCTGCTCCTCTCCCAGGGGTTTCCTCAGGGGAGATGGAGTGAAGAGGAGCTACCTTCAGCACAGCTAGAAGCTAGAGTTACCACAGGGCGGGATTTGAGATGCCTTTAAACCCCACTGCCTGTCAAGCCAACTAAGAGAGTAATTTCAATTTTTTGAGAATCTGCCAAGAGCAGCTAAAGCTTTTATCCATTGACGCTCAAGTCCAGTTAAGGTTTGAAAGTTGACTAGGAAGGACAAGGGAGCAAAGGGATCCATAGAGAAAAGGCAGGATGACCTTTGATGAGTCGTTGGAACCTTCCCCAAGGCCCTCATGCAAAGGTCTCCCAGTTCTGGAGACAAAGGTAGAAGATTTCTCTGGATATTTGGCCTAGGAGGGTAGGGAAGGAAGTATTCGGCTGGCAACAGAGTGGGAAAAGCCAGACCAGCTCTTTAGTCTGAAGTCCCTCAGCCCCTTCCTCCAGTCCCTGAAGGCAGGGATGGAAATGACTCACCCAGAGGGAACTCTGAACCAGCTGCCACTCACTCAGTGCCACCTGGTCCCTTGCCATCATCAGCAAGAATGCCTACTGAGCACTCAGCACTGTTGTATGTACTTTACATGTATTATTTCACTTAAACCTCACAACAACCCAAAGACCTTATGAGCCGTGTAGACCATCATTACCCCATTTTACAGATGAGGAGACTGGGGTCCGAGAAGGAGGAAGGTATTGGTAGACCCAGAATTAGAAGCCAAGCAGTCCGGTCCAGAAGCCTCCCCTGTACAGTGAAAACGGATCAACCCCAATGTTCTGGACTTTAGTTAGGGTTTTAAAAGGATCTTCTCTTGGCTTTTGGGCCCCTCAAATAGAGGGAAAGGGGATGTCTTATTAACTGCCGCCCAGAGAGGTGATGTGACTCACCCAAGGTCACACAGCTAGTGACAGATCTGAGGCACAGGGTAGATTTTCTGACCCCTGGGCAGCTCACCCCCCCCAACCCCAACCCTTCCCTGGGCCAGTGGGGGGCACTGTCTCTGGTTTCTACGCCAGGGGGTGGGCAGAGGGGAGGAGCGGATCGCGGCCTGCGGGCCTGGGCGCTGTCCGCGGTGCTGATACGCCCGCCGCGCCCTTGCTCTGCAAGTGGCCGGCGGCTTCCCCGGGTTTCCCTTCCAGTTTCCAGGCAAAGCCGGCTCCGCGAGTTCGGCAGCCCGCCGGGGTCCTTAGGCCTGGCTCCCGGGGCTCCCGGGACTCCCGGGATTCCCCCTCCCCCGACCGCGCTCAGCCAGCCTCCCCTCCCCCCGCCCCGCCCACGGCCCCTCCTCGCCAGTCCCAGGTCCCTCCCCTCCCCCCTTATCTCTCCCGCCCCCCCCTTCCCCCCTACTGCTCGTTCGCCAGTTCCGGTCACGTTGCTGGGTGTTTACGCCTGGAGCCCGCCCCGGACCCCCCTCGGCGCCCGGGAGCTCCCCGGAGCCCCGGCCCGACCGCCCCGCAGCCTCGCAGTAGCTGATGGCGCCACAGCCCGGGCGGGCGCTGCGGAACCCCGGGCGCAGCTAGCACGGGGAAGAACAGCGCCTCCCCCCCACGCAGCCCGGCCCGGACTCAGGGCTCCGCTGGCCCGTCGCTCCCTCAGGTCCCGAAGGTGAGGAGGCCGGTGGGCGTGGGGGTGGGCGCCCGGGTGGCCCCGAGTGGGGAACCGCACGACCCGGGCTCCAGCTCCCCCGGGAGGGCTGGCGCGGGGCTGCGCACCGCAGCGCGGGAGACGGACAGGACCCGCGGGCTGCTGGCAGAAGTTGTCCTCCGCCGCCCAGACTCGGGCCCTTCCTGGCCCTGGCGAAGAGTCCAGAGCGGCCCGAGGTCGAGCCACCGCCACCTCCTGCCATCTCCCACCACGCGTATCTTTCCTTCTGCCTGCCTTCCCCTGTCCTCCCTAGGTACCTCTCTTCGCCGTCCTCCTTCGTCTCCACATCCCCCCCTGCCTTCTCTGGGAGTCATATTCGAGGCATAATCAGGGCAGAACATTAAGACTGAAGGGGGCGGGGGCTCCAGTTTCCCCATACATCCCACTCCCCGTGTCCCTGGATCTTCAGCTCCACTGAGGTCGGGGGTCCTGGGGTCTTCAGTAGAGAGGGGAGCCATAGCCTAGAGGTATTGGGGGATGAGGGGCCCCAGAGTGGAGAAGACCACAAGACCACCAGAGAACTGTGGCTCCACAACTGGCCAAGTGACCCCACCTGGCAGAAAGTCCCAGACATTTGTCAAGGACTGACTTTTTGTTCCCAACGCAAGTCCCCAGGAGAGCCAAGGACTTGGGGAGGTTGGAGGGGGGGAGTAATTATTTTTTAATACGTGCACTGACTTGGCCTGGTGAGGCCCTGCCCTCAGGAAGCTTATGGTTTAGAGCCAGGTTTGCACACGCACACACGGGGGGCGTGCACACACACACAGCATAATATGATACAAGGCAGAATGCCTGGGGAACACAAAGGCAGGAGAGAGTCTTCCCAGCATGGTGGGCCAGGGAAGGCTTCATGGGAAAGGTAGCATCTGAGCAGGGCCTTGAAGGATGGGTCAGGTTTCAGGAGGCAGAGATAGGGTGGGGGATAGTGAGGGGATGTCCACGGCTAGCAGCAAGTGGTAGAATCTGAAAGAGGAGTTCAGACTGCAAATGTGCACTGTGTTTAGATTGTGAAGGGCCTTGAATGCCACGGTGAGCACCCAGTGGAGAGATCCTAGTTGCCAGGCACTGTAGTTGTATATGTTGGGCAAACTACTTAACCTCTCTGAGCCTCTGCTTCTTCATCTATGGAGTGGATATACTAATCGGACCTTCAATGCAGGGTTGTTGTAAAGATAAATGAGTTAGGAAGTTCCCTGGTGGTTCAGTGGTTAGGACTGGGTGCCGTCACTGCAGAGGGCCCGGATTCAATCCCTGGTCAGGGAATTAAGATCCCGCAAACCGCGCAGCCAAAAAAAATAATAATAAGTAAATAAATAAATGAGTTAATATACATAAAATGCTAAGAGCAGTGCCAGCCATTTATTGTTATTTTATAGGTATTATTACCTGTGCACTGATGTTTTTCTTTCTTTGTTTTTTTTTAACTTGGCTGCACAGCTTTCAGGATCTCAGTTCCCCGACCAGGGATCGAACCTGGGCCCCCTGCAGTGCAAGTGCAGAGTGCTAACCACTGGACTGCCAGGGAATTCCGCTGATGATTATTATAAATATTATTACCTGTGCATCCATGTCTGAGAAAGACTTCTTGAGTTCCTGCTCTCCCTCCTACCCCAGGCCTCAGAGTCAGGTAGTGAAGAGGAATAATGACTAAAAAAAGTAAAGAATATATTAATTCATTTATTTATCCATTTATTTCCAAGTCTGTCTTATCTAATATACCTGCCCTGGCTATAAGAATGATAAACATAAGTTTAACTTTCTCCTTGAAACAAGAATTCATACTTAAAGAATTTTAACAAAATGTGGGTATTTGAGTGTTCAGAACAGCGCAAGGATATTTGTTGACTCAATAAATATTTTCAATCCCAAAGAGAAAAGAAACACCAAGAATGAAATTGAAACTGGGACAAGAGAAGCAGTCAGGGGCTGCGGGGTGGCAGACAGTGCAAACTCCATGTAAGCAGACAGCAAGAGGCTTCAGTGGTGCTTCATCTCCCAGCCACGGTGTCTGCCTGAGGGAGAGATGGGGGCAGCGGAGACCAAGAGACATTGAGCAGACTAAGGAAGGGAGGATGGTTAGCCACTCAAGGAAAATTTGGACGACATAAGTGGTTTTCAAACTTTTGGTTAGTCGAAGCCCTTTCTCCAATGAATTTGTATGCACAAGCCCACCATATAAAAGAGGAATAAACACAGCAAAGCTTTCAGTCCTGTCTTTTGCCCTCAAACCTTTTGGCCACATCTGAGACCCCTTTGCAGAACTCTGGAACTCTATGGAGCAAAGTTTGAAAAACACTGATTGCGATGATTCTGAGGGCCCCTCTGAGCCCTGAGTACTATGATTCTGTACTTTCTGTGGTTCTTTCAACCCAAGGAGCTCTAAGAACTGGAGAGGAGAGAGAACTACAGTTTCCTCCTTGCCCGGTCTGTGGTAGATAGATAGCTGGGGAAGGAAGTGGGTACCCATAAGCTCCAGAGACAAGCAGGAGGTGAGGTCATTTTCAGAGATCAGGAGCCCAGGCCTTAGAAAGTCAGAATTGTACCAGGGTCACAGAGTTCCTGGGCCTGACACTTTGTCAGTGGTTGGGGACCTGAGCACAGAAGGTTTCTCCCACCAGCTTCCCCAACAGGGGAAAATATTTATAACTTTCAAACAGATGAGAGGCATATCAGAAGTACTTGGAATTAACTCTATAAATTGTGAAGCCTGTGTTACAGGTCCTTTTTTATTCTTAATGACACTTTTTTTAAATGAACTTTTTTTTATCAAACTAGAAAATTCAAAGAGAGAACTAGGAGCACAGGAGAAGGTGGGCAGCATAAACAATGCAGGCCCTGAAGTTGTCGGGACAGTGGACAGAGGTGAGGGACCCTTCTCACCAAGCACTGTAATCTGTGAGTTTGGGCATCTCGGGCTGGGTGTGGGCAGAAGATGGCACTGATAGCTCTAACCCTTCATCTGCTGCCACTGGCCTGGACCAAGTCCTCAGGCAGGAGCATTTTCTGAAGTCTGGAGCTTCCAGCACTGCATTTCTATGCAAAAACCTGACATTTTCCTGGCTCAGGCCTTCTGAAGTGCCTATGATTCCCCAGCTACACAGAGAGATCTGTGTTGTCCCTGGTTCCCCCTTCCCCACTCCATTCCCCGCCCTCCCCCAAACAAACTAAACAATACCGTCTAAGAAAGAATATTTGCCAAGATCGTTTGTGACCCAAATTTCTGCCCTGAGAAGAACAGCCTGCCTAGTTGGGAGCAAATACTCAAGTCCTTCTGGGAAGGCACAGAAACAGCTGGTTGGTTCAGCCTCTAACTGTGGCCAGGGTCCAGTCTCCAGGGCTGTGTGGAAAGGGCTTTTACTCTTCAGAAACATTTGCTTTTCAGCAGCTAGGAACAGACATTTTCTCTCTTCATCCTAAGCATAGGCCCACACGCCTTCATCCCTCAGGTGCACGCACAGCAGACACATAGACACAAGAGAAGCAAGAACCCTCCCGCAAAACACATACACACATGCACATATACATGCACTCCTTGAGGCATGCACACAGGCTCAAGTATATGCACAGGTGCAGAGGCACGCACATCCCAACATAGATATACAAGAGCACAGACATAGCTCACCTGTTTCTCCCGAGTTATGCACCAGTATACTGACTGCCTGCTTGAAATCTATTTCTCCTTGTTTGAGGTCTCCTGAGCATGTCAAATCTAACATGTCTCGGGCTGGGACTTAACTTCTCTGTAAGTCTGCTTCTCCATCAGTCTGCCCCAGCTTGACAGATTCACTCACTCAGGCATTCTACACATATTTACTGAGTAGCTCCTATTTGCCAGATTCTATGCTAGGTACTAGGGAACAGGAGGAAACACAAGAGTCCTTCACCTTGAGTTGCCAACAATCTGGCAGGGGAAACAGATAAGCAAAAATGTAATATATTCTTGTGGTGATAAGTTCATGGGGAAAAAAACAATGTAGATTAAGAGAATGGAGAGTGACAGAGTGTTCCATTTTTTGGTATCTTGTTTGTTTGTTTGTTTTGGCCGTGCCATGCGGCTTGAGGGATCGTAGTTCCCCCATCAGGGAACAAACCTGGGCCCCTAGCAGTAGAAGCACAATGTCCTAACCACTGGACTGCCAAGGAATTCCCAAGAGTTCTATTTTAAATCAGGCAATCAGAGAAGGGCCCTGGGTCAGAGTCCTGAATGCAGGGAGGGAATGGACCCTGAGGGTATCCTGAAGAAGGACATTCCTGGCAGAGGGAAAGTCCCTGAGGCTACAGTATGCTTGGCAAGTTGAATAAAAAGCAATGAGGGGGCTTCCCTGGTGGCGCACTGGTTAAGAATCTGCCTGCCAATGCAGGGGACATGGGTTTGATCCCTGGTCCGGGAAGATCCCACATGCCGCGGAGCAACTAAGCCCGTGTGCCACAACTACTGCTTGCCGCAACTAGAGAAAGCCCACAAGCAGCAACAAAGACCCAACACAGCCAAACATAAATTTAAGAAAAAAGAAAGGAATCAAAGATGACTTCTAAGTTTTTGGCCTGAGCAACCAAGTGCCCTGTATCAAGATACCGAACACTGGGCCAGAGCAGGCTTGTAGGAGGGATCATAAGAGTTCAGTATTGAACCTTGTAAGTTTGAGGGACCTATTAGACATCCAAGTGGAGGTATTAGGAGACTTAGTTTAGGAGTCAGCATATAAATAGCATTTACAGCCATTGGATTGGATGAGATCATGGAAGGAGTGATTATAGAAGAGATTCAATGTGAAAGAAGTCCAGCATGAAAGATGAAGAAACGGGGAAAGATCCAGCAAAAGTGCCTTCATACTTGAGTTTCCCAAACAGGAAAACTGGGAGATATCCTGGACATCCCCTTCCCCATCATCATGATCTAATCCAACCCATCCCCTCATCCTGCCAATTCTACCCCCAAAATACACCTGGAACTTGTCTCCAACTCCGCCTCCATCATCCGGTCCAGGCCTTTGTCATCTCTCACCTTGATAACTGCTACATTTTCCCAGCTGACCTCCCCACATCCACTCTGCCCCCTCTAATCTGCCCTCCCCACAACAGCCAGTGATCTTTTAAAAATGCAAATCCTATCACATCCATCTCCTGCTTAAAATCCTTTAATAACTTCCCAATTCATTTAGCTTTAGTCCAAAATTCTTAACACAGCTTTAAGTCCCTGTGTGATCTTTCACTTGCTAACCTCACTTCCTGCAACTCTCCGCTAATATCTTATACTTCAACTTCACCAGCAGTGGCAATGTCTCCGTTCCTCAAAAAGACCACATAAAGCACTTAGCACAAAGCCTGGCACATAGTAGGCACTCAGTAAATGTAAGCTATCATTATTCTACCTCTGGGCCTTCACAGATGCTGTTCCCTGTGTGGAATACTCTTCCCTTTAGTCTTCTGACTAACTCCTATCCCTCCTTCAAGTCTGTATTAATTTTCTATTGCTGCATAAATTTATTATCTCACAGTTTCCAAGGATCAGAAGTCTGGCACCTTTTACTTGGGTCCTCCACTCAGGGTCTCCTAAGGCTGAAATCAAGGTAGGGCTGCATCCTCCTCTGAAGGCTCAACTAGGGAAAGATCCGTTTCCAAGACACCTTAGGTTGTTGGCAGTATATACTTCCTTGCAGCTGTAGGACTGGAGTCCCCATTTTCTGGCTAGCTGTCAATCAGGGACCATTCTCAGCTACTAGAGGCCTCGCTCAGGTTCTTGCCTATGGCTTCCTGCACAGGCTGTCTCACAGCATGGCAGTTTACCCCTTCCAGGCCAGAAGCCAAATTTCTCTCAGGCTTCAGATCTCTTCCTATAGCAAGGGCCCTTTGAACCTGGCCCACCCAGAATAATCTCCCTTTTTTTTTAACTCAAAGTCAACTGATTGGAGACCTTAATTACATCTATAAAATCCTTCACCTTTGTCATATAACCTAATCAGGAGTGAAATCTATCATATTGTGCATATATCAGGGGCTGGGAATCTTGGGGACCACCTTGGAATTCTGCCTGCCACAAGGTCTCAGCCTAAAATCATTTCTTTTTTTTTTTTTTTTTTTAATATTTATTTGGTTGCACCAGGTCTTCATTGCAGCACGTGGGCTCCTTAGTTGCGGCTCATGGGCTCCTTATTTGCGGCACACGGGCTCCTTAGCTGTGGCATGTGAACTCTTAGTTGTGGCATGAATGTGGGATCTAGTTCCCTAACCAGGGATCGAACCCAGGCCCCCTGCATTGGGAGCGCGGATTCTTATCCACTGCACCACCAGGGAAGTCCCTCAGCCTAAAATCATTTCCACAAAGATACCTTCCCTGACCCCAAATCTAAATTAGGTCCCACTTTATATTCTTTCAACGTTACCCTGTAGGTTTCTTTCACAGCACTTATAGATTGTAACTGTAAACTTATTTGTATTATTTGTTTGTTTGATGTACCTGTTTATTTGTTTGATTCTCTTCTCTTGGCCCTGTGAGCTCCATGAGAGCAGAAAGCAGGAATACTGTTTTGTTCATCGCTATGTCCCTGTACCCAGCACAGTGGTTGGTAATAGTAGATCATTAAATGAATGAATGATGAACAAATGAGCAAATCAGGGCAGGGATTAACCTAGTCACACATTAAACAGGGAGGAGAAGGGATGCGGCGTTGATCGAGCCAGGTTCTGTGCTAAATGCTCTACAATTTCTAATTTCATTTAACCCTCACAACTATCCTAGGACTGTTACTATTAGTAGCCTCATTTTACAGAGAGGGGAAGCAAGGTTCAGAGAGGTTAACTTTCTTGCCCAAAGTCACACGGCAGGGAACCGAAAAACCTAGGATTCAAACCCAGGACTGTTTTCAGTGTAAATACTGGGAAACTTCTTTGGATTCAAAAGACTTGGTTGGAGAATTGGATCTGCTGCCACTTACTGACCATGTGAACTGGCACGAGTCACTTCAGCTCTGAGTCTGTTTCTTTGTTTGTGAAATGGAGGTGGTGATACCTACTGAAGAGTGGTTGGCAGAAGTAAGATAATGTGCATGAAGTTCCCTAAACATAGCAGATGGTCAGTAAATGTAACCAGTGATTCCCACAGGCCAAAGGGCCACCCCCTGCTGAAGTGAAAGCCCATTTGGTTGGATTAGGGAGGCCATGCAGGTACAAGGGAAGGGGGGCCCCAAGAGAGGAACCTATGAATGTGAGGTTCTCAGGTGCACCTGCTGGATGTGACCCTACAAATGAAAATCTTGCTTTGCAGAGGCTTACCAGAAAGCCTGTTTCAAGGGGACCATTGCTGAACAGAACAATCCATCAACTGGTTTTCCTCTCCTCTGGCCAGGGAATTCCTAGGGCAGGTGGAGGAAGGGCCGTCACAAGCTTTGGGAGTCCCTGGCAGAGAGGGCATGAGCTCTGAGTCCTAGACTCCAGAGGTCTCGGCTTCCGCTGCCCTCTGCCACCTGTTTTTGCCCCCTGCCTATGCTTTTCCAAGATGCTGATCATCACAGAAGAGACTCACTGGGAAAGGGGCAGTGTCAGAAGAGAGAGCGCTGAAAAGCCAGGCCATCATTAGGATTCAGGGATGCAAGACTCCCTCTCCCATCACAGTGTCATAAGCTTCTACCGTGGATCTACTGCTTAGGTCTCCATATGACCCTCCCCTATTCCTCTTGGAAAAAGGGACTCCACCACCTGCCTTCAGCCCACAGGATCAGTATTAATAAAACATTCATCAGATCTTCCTCTTCTGTGACATGGAAGAGCCCAGAGCCCTGGGCTGAGGTTAAGTCAGAGAAATGGAATTGAATTGGCGGAGGGTTGTGATCTAACCATCACACTGCCCTGCCAATTGATGGTCACCCTTGAGCTGGGATGCTTGAGGGATGGCAGAGCTGGAGAGGCTTCAGCATTCATCCTCTCCACAATTCCCTAATTTTACCCAGGAGAAAACCGAGAGCCTAGAGAGGGAGAGGGCTTGCCCAAAGTCACACAGCTTGTGAAGAAGCAGACTAGAACCCAAATGTCTGTCTCTCTTTACTGACTTTGCTGCCCCATTTGTTTTCCTCTCTGAGATATAGAAGAGGCTAAAGTTACATGGGGGCAAGGGAGTAAAGCCATTTCCCTCTGAGCCTCTGGTTCTTCATCTGTTAAATGGGAATAATTATACTTCCTGCCAAACACTGCTTGTTTATGAAGCTTCAGTGAGTAAATACAGGGGAAATGACTTCAGTGGCAGAATCACCTCCCTGGTACAACAGGACCCCAGACTGAAGGAGACCATTGAAAGGACCTGAAGGTTGGCAGGGTGGATGGGCCCAGAAGATGTGGGTTCACCTTGTCATCCTCCCCAGGTGGGGCCCAGGCCTGGGTTGCCATGGATACCGTGTCCCTGGAGCATCAGATCCAGAGCGTGCAACGCCACATCAGCTTCCTGAAAAAAGAACAGATGGCCCTGCTGCGAGACCTGCACCTGGAAATCCTGAGGCTGCAGAAACGCTGCTCAGGTGAGGCCTGGAGGGATGGCGGGGGGCGACTGTCATCATCATAAGCACTGTCCCTGATGGAGTGTCCACCAAGAGCCTCTCTTAACAATCCTGCCAGGCAGGTGTTCGATCACCCCTTTTTCTTGGTGAGGAAACTGAGTCTTAGGGAAGTGAGATACAAAATGTTCATCAAGCACCTCCCAGCCCTAAGAAGCCCTCAGTCTAGTTGGTGAGACACACACACACCAACAGGTAATCTAAAGATACACAAAAAATGAAGAGGGCTGACAAGAGCTCATGGGCAGGATCATGTCCAGCTTGAGGCGTGGGTGATGGAGGAGGAGACCAGGCATCCCACGCTCCCCAGAGGAGGGAGCACTTCCTCTCCCTGAGAGCTGAGTTAGATTTAGACATGCTGAGATATTACGGGGCAACGAGGGTGGAGAAAGCTTTCCAAATGAAAGGAACAGCATGGCAACATGCAGAAGGTAGGAAACCAGAAGCTCATGAAAAGCTCTATTTGACTGGATAATGCTGTGCTTAAAGCTGCTGGGAAATACGGTTGCAGCCAGATCATGGAAGACTTTGACCAATATCAGGACAGCTAAGAAGTCCTTCTGGGTAGTAGGGAGCCACTGCAGATTTTTGAGCAGCATCATGCTACATTAAGAAACTCAGGGCTTCCCTGGTGGCGCCGTGGTTGAGAATCTGCCTGCCAATGCAGGGGACACGGGTTCGAGCCCTGGTCTGGGAAGACCCCACATGCCGCGGAGCAACTAGGCCCGTGAGCCACAATTACTGAGCCTGCGCGTCTGGAGCCTGTGCTCCGCAACAAGAGAGGCGGCGATAGTGAAAGGCCCGTGCACCGCGATGAGGAGTGGTCCCCGCTCGCCGCAGCTGGAGAAAGCCCTCGCACAGAAACGAAGACCCAACACAGCCATAAAAATAAATAAATTAATTAATTAATTAATTAAAAAAAAAAAAAAAAAAGAAACTCAATCTGGGGGACTTCCCTGGTGGCACAGTGGTTAAAAATCCACCTGCCAATGCAGGGGACACGGATTCGAGCCCTGGTCCGGGAAGACCCCACATGTCGCGGAGCAACTAAGCCCATGCGCCACAACTACTGAGCCTGTGTTCTAGGGCCCGCGAGCCACAACTACTGAAGCCCGCGCACCTAGAGCCCGTGCTCTGCAACAAGAGAAGCCACCGCCATGAGAAGCCCGTGCACCGCAACTAGAGAAAGCCTGCACACAGCAATGAGGACCCAGTGCAGCCATAAATAAGTACATACATTTTTTTAAAAAAAGAGATTAGGGGCTTCCCTGGTGGCGCAGTGGTTAAGAATCTGCCTGCCAATGCAGGGGACACGGGTTCGAGCCCTGGTCTGGGAAGATCCCACATGCCATGGAGCAACTAGGCCCGTGAGCCACAATTTACTGAGCCTGCACGTCTGGAGCCTGTGCTCCGCAACGGGAGAGGCCACGACAGTGAGAGGCCCGCGCACCGCAATGAAGAGTGGCCCCCGCTCGCCGCAACTGGAGAAAGCCCTCGCACAGAAACGAAGACCCAACACAGCCAAAAAATAAAATAATTAATTAATTAAAAAAAAAAAAGAGATTAAAGAGGGACCCAGAGGGTGGGAAAAGGATAAGAGTTGGGAGGGGCTGGTGTAGGAACCAGGAGGGCAGGGCTTTGGGAAGAACCTGCCGTGACAACTCAAAATGAAGGGGCTTGAGAGGTGGGTAAATGTGCTGTGGTTGCGGAGGTAGCTTGGATTATAACAAGAGCCGACTCGGCCCGAGATTGAGCCCTTTATTTCTTTTGTCATTTAATCTTATCAACAGCCCCTTGTGAGGTGGGTGCAACTTCGTTCCCATTTCATAGATGGGGAGACTGAGGCTCAGAGAGGTGCTGTCACTGGCCTGAGGTCACACAGTGTGTCTGACCTCACAGCGCACTCATCTAAACCATGGGGACCCT
Source organism: Balaenoptera borealis (assembly GCF_965194805.1). Classification (NCBI taxonomy): domain Eukaryota; kingdom Metazoa; phylum Chordata; class Mammalia; order Artiodactyla; family Balaenopteridae; genus Balaenoptera; species Balaenoptera borealis. Next base: position 48,945,515 of record NC_138879.1, on the reverse strand, counting down.
GGCTGGAAGATGGGCAGGGAGAATTGATGGATGGGGGAGTGGAGCCCATCTGGGGTTCTGTCCCCCCACCCCCTACTCTAGTGGTTAAGGGCTAAGGAGAAACAAGCCCACAGGCAGTTAGTGACAGAGCCAGAGTCCCTTGGGCTACATCCCCAAACCTAGTCCTGGGCCCCTTTGGTTACATCACAGGGCCTTGGAGGAGGGGCCAAGTTGGCCCCAGGAAGCCCTGGCGGGGTGGAGGCATCAGAGTTCTCCCAGGGACCCCAGGGAGGAGGTTCAGCCTCCGGTCACAGCAAAAGGCCCAGGCACTCCAGGCTGTCTGTCTCCTGGCAACTGTTGGCCTCCCCAGAGAAGGCACCTCCAGAAAAGCCTCTAGTCCCTAGAAGAGCCTGGTGAGGGCAGCAAGGAGGGGCAGACAGAGGGCCCACCGGGTGAGTCTCTCTCTGTTGGTGCGGCTGGGCAGTGGACCCAGAGATCTGCTACCTTCCCCCACCCCCACGTTCACACCGTCTCCCTTTGGGCACCAGGCTGCATCCCTGCAGGTACACCCAGGTGCTCCTGAGGAGGTGCCCTCCATCATAGGCAGCTGCGCCTCCTGGGCTCCCTCCTGCCCCCTTCCCAGCCCTTAAGCCCTGATGGAGTCGGTGGGGAGTGGGGAGTGGGCTGGAAAAATGATCAAACCCAGCTGGCTGAGGGATGGGGCATTCTGGGATCTAAGGGTTGGGGACTGGGAAGACAGGCAGGCAGGCAGAGGAGGAAACTGCTCCTGCACCAGTGCCCTTGGTGGGCCCCTTGGTTGCCCCGCCCCACCCGCTCAGCGCCAAGCCGAGCGCCGTGCAGGCTTTGCTCCACCAGGTGGCGCTGTCCTCCTTGAAGCTCTCCCCGCCCTGCGGAAAGTGGCGGAACCAGAGCTGAGAACCGGCAGGGCTGATGTTCAGAAAAGAGCACAGGCACAGCAGTACTGGCTGTGACAACAGTGAAACGCACGTGTCCTATTGGTAAATAGCCACCGCCCTGAATCCCCCTTTAGTGTCCCCAAGCAGCCCAGGACACTCCAGCTTTCCCAGACCCACCAACTAAACAGTAAAGAGAATGTGCCCTGGGCAGCAGGGGTCCTCCAGGCTGGCTCTGATTGGTTGGCATGTTAAATATTTGTACATCACCTCTGGGAAGGGGCAAATACTCCCCCCCACAGCCCCAAAAGCAAGTCTCATTCCCACGATGGTTGAACTAACCGCCAAATCCAGGCCACAAAGCTTACACTGGAAAGATCTCTGGGCCTAGAATCAGCTAGATCGGGCTCAGGCTATGCCTCTGACACCTCTCTTTCATCTCTTTCCCTCTCTGGGCTGCAGTAAAATAAGTATGGAGGGGGGGTAGTTTAGATGGTTTCTGAGAATATTTATTGACACTTTTACTGGGCTGTGATTCCTGATCTCACACACATACTCTTTCTCTCTATCTCTAACATACACACGACTGCCTTTTCTTATCTCTGCCCCCAGAACTGACCCATGACCTGGAAATGAAAGAGGCCCAATCTCACCAGCAAGGTAAGAGGACAAGTGGTCACCTTTCCCCCACCACTTAGGACCCAAGCCTTCTCTGCCCCTGATCCAGACTTGGGGACAGCCACTCCTCAGCTTATTGAGTGAGTGCAGGACGTCAGCCTCATTTGCCCACTCAGCTTGGTGACCTTGTGCAATGAACAACCTGCACCACCATACATAGTGCCCTGTATCCCTGTCTCTGTCCAAAGTGGGAAAATGAAAGCAGGAAGGAGATGGTGTCCAGGAAGTCCACATGGCTGATTTCATTCCTTTGTGACCCACCTCCCTAATCCTTCTCATCCTTGTACAAGTGATTCTCACAGTCCGTGTCCACACCCTCCAAGATGCTGAGTGTCAAGATTCAACACGATGGCAATATGGGGTCTTTGACTTCAAGGAACATAGTCTAGAGGAGGAGAAAAGAGACACATGCACGTTAGCAAATTCTTCATTTTACAAAAGTATGACTTCTTGCCGTTGTAGAAATTCCACTAAAGTATTTATAGATTATTACTTCACCCATAAAATGGGGAGTGGTGTGGGGAGATGGTGTTCAATGAGTATAGAGTTTCAGTTTTGCAAGATGAAAAAATTCTAGAGATCTGTTGCACAACGATGGGGGTATATTAACACTACTGTACACTTAAAAAATGGTTAAGATGGCAAAATTCGTTCCTTGTTTTTTTGCCACAATTAATTTTTTTAAATGGGAGGGGTTGCATTGTTGAGATCTTAATCTCCAGATTATATGATCTCTGAGAACTAGGACTGGGTGTTACCCATTGTCTCTCAGTGCAAGCACATTACCTGACATGGAGAGGGACTCGGTAAATGCTTGATTTAAAATGAATCACAAAAGTAGTATTTCTTGGCCAGGAGGGTTTTAAGAATGGGCTCCCTGCCATGTTGATGTGCTGCTTATAGATCAACAGCTACAGGACCAAGAGTTAGGCACGGGGAAGGCTGGAAGTTTAAGGTTAAGGTAAAATGCTAGGAGCCCTACAAACTGCTTTGCATATCATGCATAAACATCTGAACACTTATGGCCCTGAACTAATTCTGCCAACTGCTTTAAGTGGCAGTCATGGGTGGCCTCTTTGTGCCTACATGCTTGGAGGAAGGGGGCACGTATCCCAGACACCAGGCAAGAACAGTTCTGTGACAATAGTAGCTTTTACTCCACCTACTGTCCTTCCTCTGAAAGGGCTTTTGGGGTCATCTGGACTCAAGGCACTGCCCCAGTGTCCTGGTTTTTATTTTCTCTCTCAGTGGGCTTGAGAGCTCTCTTTCCTTGTCCTCCTTTTATATGAAAATCACTTGGTGGTTTTCATATCCCCTCCAGAGTCACCTTTTACCTACCCTTTGTCACCATTCTCACTCACATGTGCCAGTCCTGGGATACAGACCCTGCTGAAATGGAGTTTATGATCCAGGAGGTAGGGGTCCTCAACCCTGGGGGTACATCAGAATCACCAGGGAAGATTCAAGAAGTACCCTTTCCCAGTACTTGATACTTTGATAGGGCCCAGGAAACTATTTTTTAAAGCTCTCTGGATGGGTCCAGTGTACATCCAGGTTTGAAACCCAATGCAGTGGGCAAAGGCAAACAATAAACAAGTTAAAAAAAAAAACCCACAAAATGTAATAAATGCTCTTTATGAAGGAAACAAGCTTCGCGGCACACTGACTCCCCTTTTCTGCTCACACTCCCAGTTCTTTCAGTCCCTTGTTCTTGTATGTCTCTCCTGCTACGGGGCTTTTGCACAAGTCCTACCCTCTGTCCGAAGCACCCTTCTCTCCCCTGTTCACTACTTAATTCCTATTCACCTGTCAGATCCTAGCCCAAGTTGCTCTTCGGCTGAGAAGCCTTCCCTGATTAGGTCACAGTCTCCTGTTACAGTCGTGGTATTGGCACGTGTCACAGATGCAACCTCACATTCTTTTGTGGTTATGTACCATACCTCTCCCACTATGCTTGCTGTGAGCTTCGTGAGGAATGTTTTACTATCCACCATACCCACAATGCCACAATACAAGGCACAGAGTCAGGGCTCAACAAACAGTCATGGAGTGAATAAATGGTCAGGGAAGGGTATGCACTTAAACTTAAGGGTCGCACTGAAGAATCAGAGTGGCCAAGCAGAAGGCAAGATAGGTGCAAGGGCCCCGAGGAGGAAAAAGGCAGGCCAGCGTCGCAGGCGCGTGGGCAGTGAGGGCGAGCGCCGCAGGACGTGCAGTCGTGGGGGGGGCGGCGGTGCCGGGCTTCGCTCCGAGGATCGGTGAGCTGTGCAGGTCCAGCCAGGCGGGGACCCTCACTCTCCCCTCCCTCTCCCCTGCCCAGAGTTGGCGTCCCGGGAGCTGGAGAGCAAGTGCCGCGAGCTGGAGTCACAGCTGGCGGCGCGGGCGGCGGCCAACGCGGAGCTGCGGCGGGAGGTGGCGCAGCGCGAGGCGCTGGTGTCGGCGCTGCGCTGCAGCCTGCGCGCCGAGGAGCGCCGCTTCCTGGAGGAGCTGCGTCGCCGCAGCCACCGAGCCACCGTGCTGGGCACTGAGCTGCAGAAGCACACCGAGGCGGCCGCCTACCTCTCCTGCCAGCTGCACGCGGCGCGCCAGAAACTGCAGACTCCGCGCCCGGGCCCCGGCGCCGCCGCTGCCGCCGCCGAGCCCCGGATCCGCCGGCGCGCACAGCGGGCCCGCCGCCCGCCCGCAGCCGAGGCCGCCGCCAAGGGCCCCGGCCGGGACTGGGCCGCCTGGGAGCGCTCGGCAGGCGCCCCGGACGACGCCGATGCCATGCCAGACCCCGCGCTCTTCCTCTACGCCCGGAGGCCCCTGCGGCCCTGTGGCCGCAGCCCGCGCCAGCCGCCTCCCCAGGAGCCCCCTGACCAAGCCGCCCCGCCGGCCGCGCACAGCCCGCCCAGTGCGCCGGCGGACCCGGAGTAAGCGCGGGGCCGGCTGGGCGGGGCGGGGCGGGGCGGGGAGCGGGGGAAGGCGGGCCCGGGGCCCGACTAGGGACGCTGCTCGGGCCGCGCGGGCGGGTCCCAGGGGCTATGGCAGCCGGTCCCTCGCCCAGGGAGCGGGCGGAGGCGGCCCCTGCTCCCCTGCCCCTCCCTGCCGCCCCCGCCTTTTGTATTGCCCTACAACGCCGAAGCTTTGAGCTCTCCCCTCCCGCCGGGGACCTCCTCCGCGGCGCCCAGCGAATGCATCCTTTTTCTAGAAGACTCACAGTACCGATCTTTATCTGGTCCCCACCCTGCCACTGGGAGGGGAAGGGGCGGGTGCCACGCCCTGCCCCGGGAAAGCTGACAATCATTTGGCGGGAGGGGGAAGCCTGGGCGGCCTACGGAAAGGAACCAGAGTGGCCCTTAGCATCCTTAGGCCTTCCAGCTCCCCGCTGCGGCCTCCTCCAGCCCCCCACGGCTGCCCTTCCCGCCGAGCCTTCCTCCAAGGGGAGGTTCGGGCAGGGGTCTGGAGGCTGGACCTTTACCTTGGAAGCCGCTTCTCCTACCCCCTACCCTGCTGATAGGTCCTTACAGGTGAGCACGGAACACTTTAGAAGTCGCCTCCTCCAGAGCCTCTGGTGGGGAAAGTGTGGACTTATTGAAGTTTGAACTTCTGGAAATTAGTACCCATAGACCCTTAGAGAAGATTACAGAATGGGTTTGGTGGCAGATCCTGGTCTAGAGCTGTCTCCAGCTCAGTTCTTCCCCAGGATGCCGACCTAGGTATTTAGACTCTGGGGACACGCCAGAGTCGGGCTGCCCCATCAGGCTTATGGAAGGGTTAGAAAGTGCTTTCAGGAGGTAGCTGGGAACCTGAAGGCTGCCCTGGGAGTTTTCCTAGTCCTGTTTATTGGTGCTAATTTTGCCCAGCTTCCTAATTAGCTGGCTGCACCCAGAGGCAGGAAGAAGGGCCCGGCTTCTTGGAAGTGGCAGTTGTTGATGGAGGTTTGGGTTTGCTGGGGGTAGGGGTGGGAGGGAATGGACAGGTTAGGCCCCAGCCTGGCCCTCTCCAGGAATGCCCCCAATCCTATCAGACCTGACAGTGGTGGGGTGCTCAGTGCTCTCTCTCTAGGTTGGGGAGTGGCAAAAGGAAAGAATACTGCCCACCTCCTAACGCATTTCTCCCCATCTCCCCGTCGCGACCAAAGGCAGGAAGTGAAGCTCCAGTCCAGTTCATTGCCCCCACGCAGTCCGGCCTAGAAAGAAAGACAAATCCCTAGAACCCTGTCCTCTCATGCCATCCCTCCTCTGTTGGTCCCGCATCAAGTCCTAAGTGCCTGTGAGGTCTTCCAGGGGCTGCCAAGGGAGGACATGGGGCAGGGAGAGTCCTTTATCTCACTCACAAGCACCCCATCCTGGCATGTCCTGACCCTGGCTGGGGCTGAGCCTTCTGTTTGTCACCCAGGGGTCTGGGGGGTCTCTAGGGTGATGAACCCTTTTTCTGTCATGGCCCCATGAAGAAGAGGGGGAAAAGACCCCATTTATACCCTCTTTTACTGTATATGTTAGAGGGAGCAGGACACCAGTGAGCTCACAAACATGCAGCCCCCTCCCAGCTCAGGACTGCTGAGACCACTGAGCAATAACCAGGCCTGGTCTAGGTGTCCGCCACTGGGACACCCTTGGAACGGACAGTGCTGTCCAGTCTAATGGGCCACAGTAGTGGCCTAGGGTCCTTGCTCTGCCTGCTCCCACCTCTCCCCTCCCCAGTCTCTGTGGTTGTGCCTCTACCCTCTGTCTCCCCTCAAGTGTGGGTGACTCACCGTACCCCTCGACCCGTTGCCTTCCCTTTCAGAACAGCTCTGAGTGAGGAGGCCTCTCTCTGCTCTTGGCTGCTCTCATGTGACGGGGCCCAGAGGATCCTGGGCAGCAGGGAAAGGGGGTCTTTCTGGAGGCACCCTCATCTTCCACAATCAAACTTTTGGGGTGAACTGGGTGACTTTGTTACATCAATTCTTCTACAGAGATGGTGAAGTACTTTATCCACCCACCCACCCACTAAAAGCCATAGCTACGCCCACCTGGCCTCCCCCAGCTCTATAGCAATAGCCCTCTTCCTCCTTCCCTCCTGTGTACCCAAGCTGTCTGGCTGGGGGCCCCAAAACACCCCTACCCCACGGATCCTCCCGTGGCCTGCCTGCCTCTCCCCAAGTGACCCCATCAGCACCTCCCACCTCCTGTCGCTCTTCCAGCAATCAGAGGTAATGACACTTAATTGTGAGGTACTTGGAGATACCCCAGATGAAGGTCCAGCGTGCTGGGGCGGCTGACTCGCTGACTCCCAGCTGAGGTGTCGGGGTGCCTGGGAAAGGAAATAAGGCAAGCACCCCTCCCACCTCCACTCAGCAAGCTGGGGCAGGGGCCAAGGCAAATACAGGGTTCCAATTTTAACAGAAATTACCCTTCCCTCTCCCTCTCCTGGAAATAATGGACAGAGGCTTCCTTCCTCTCTCCTGCACCTGGGTTTGGAACAGAACCCTCAGGGCAGCAGAATAAGACTGGGAGTCAGTGGCCTGCCCTTGGCCTCAGTGGTCAGAAACTCCTCAGCCTTGCCCTCAGCTTCTGGCCCTCCCCTTCTCCTAGCCTGGGGGACCCGCCCTGCCAAAGGAAAGACCCCCTCCCTCGAGCCCCGAAAAAATTTGGGTGGCTAGAAGGGAAGGGATTGTTTCCTTCCCTCCCCTGCCCTCACCTCTCCCTTCTTCTCTGCCGCATGAGTCCCCACTGCAGGAGGAAGGTGTTGACATGGACACTCAGGGGCCCTAGCTGGAGCCAGGAGCTGCAGGGGGGGACCCCTCCCCAGGGGGGGACCCCTCCCCGTTCCGGAAGCCAGTCAGGGACCCGTGGGCAATACAGCATGAGGCTGTGTACCCCTGCCCCCCAATATCCCACCCACAGTAGGCTGCAGTTTGGGGGACCAGGCGAGGGCTGAAATGGCGTAGCCCTTCCCCAAACAAGCAGCAGAATAGAGGTCTCCCTGATGGAGAGGAAGGAGGCCGAGAGGGTGTAGAGCAGCATCTCCTCACCACGGAGAGCCAGGGATCTCTCAGCACCCTCTCGCTGAGGTGCCAGCCTTGAGTGGGGGACGTGCGAGGCTGCAGAACCACCTGGCAGGAGCCCCATGGGCACGGCAGGGGGATCCTGCTCCAAGTTCTCTGTTGGCTGCGCTTTTTAATCCAATGCTTTTCAGAGTGTATTCACTCACCCACAGAAATAGAACCCTGTGCTTTAGGGGTGACTGTCATATGCCTTATTCTTAATAAAATATCTGAAAAACACACAAGTCAGACTTTTTTCCTGTGGGCACTCTGCGCCCCCATCCCCTCAGCCCACCACGGGTCTGTGGAAAGGACGTGGAGGAGATAGAGAATGGTTTGGGACTTAGCCAGTGGGTTGGGTGAGACTGGGAGCTGAGACTCTGAAGTCCCCTCAGTAGATATTCCTCACATAAAGCATAAGGCGTTCATCTGAGACGTCTGTCCTGCTGCTCAGGTGAGCCCTGTCCCTCTCTCCATGCCACCCCAACCCAAATGAACAAACAAAACCTTAGATTAGAGGCTCCTGGCTAGGGTTGGCAGGGATAGATTGGAAGGGTTCCGTGCCTGGAATTGCCCATTGTTCTGGCCTAGAAGGAATCCTGGGGTTCTGGACGTCTTTGGCTATGCCAGTTCTTCTTCCCTGACAACCATCTCCATCCGATCCAGCTGCAAGAAGCCCAGCATCCCAGAGAGGAGCCCTAATCTTATCCTCCACTAACGAGGGCTGTCCAAGGACTGCGGTTTGGGAGCTCAGCACACTCAGCACCTTCAGGCCTGTACGTTTTCACTGTAGGTCTGTGTTGTGGGTGACTCTAGGAGAAAAAGCAGCAGCTCTGCATTCTAAGGATGCAGCGGACATATTGGTTTTGCCTGCAACCTTTCTTCTGATAACAGTACCTATTACTTCCTTTCAGGCAACAGCCTTCCCCCAGCTTAGTCAATGTGTTGCAGGGGTCTGACCCCACCGATGTGATCCAGGTAAGGTAGGTCACACTGATTGGGCTGGAGATGGGCATGCAACTCTAAGCCAATAAGAGTCCATCTCAGAACTTTTACTGTAACCATTCATTTAACACACCAAGTTAGGTGCTAGGGATACAGCAGGGAACCAAACAGGACTACTGAAGGACAAATTCTTGGGTGGCTAAAATGGCAGAATATCAGCCTGGAAATCTGGTAGGCCATTTGCCATCACCAGGGATGGGGCTACCTGATTAGGAAGCTCCACAAAAGAAGTAAAACCAAGAGAGATGGAGGCAATTCCTTTTTTTTTTTTTTTCCTGTCATGAGTGTTTCTTTCTTTTTTTTAATTTTTGTGAAATATAGTTGATTTGCAATGTTGTGTTAATTTCTGCTGTACAGCAAAGTGATTGAGTTATACATATATATTCTCTTTCATATTCTTTTCCATTATGGTTTATCATAGGATATTGAATATAGTTCCCTGTGCTGTAGGACATTGTTGTTTGATAATTCCTGATCATTAAGCTGCCTGGATCCTGCTATGCCTGCAGCCCATATACCCGTGCCTTTTTCAGTTATATAGACCAGTAAGCAGACCCCCCGCCACTTTTGTATTTAAATGATCAGCATTAATTTGTGGGGGTTTTCTGCTTTTTATTTTAACCTAAATTTAGACTTAGAGAAAAGTTGCAATAATGATACAGAGTTCCTGTATGTCTCTCACCCAGCTTCTCCTATTGTTAACATCTTATTTTATCATAGTACAATTATCCAAACCAAGAAATTAACATTGGTACATGGCTATTAACTAAACCACAGACTTTATTTGAATTTCACCAGGTTTTCCCCTAGGGTCCTTTTTCTGTTCCAGGAACCTATTGCATTTAGTTATTTTTTCCTTAGTCTCCTCCAATCTGTGACACACTTTTAAAAGCCATTTTGAGTTGGGTTTTAGTGCCTTGCTAACCCCATGAGGCCTGATGATGTCAAAGAGCAAATAATCAATGGGGGAGAAACAAGTGGACCCCAACTAATAAAGTACATTGAATAAAATATTTGCTGAACTCTAAGGAGGGAGTGACTGCTTCCAGCTGCCAGGACTCAGAAACAGTTTAACAGACACAATGGTATCTGAGCTTGATTTCATAGACCTTGATTTCATGCCTCTTTTCCCATGATGCTTCTCCCACAGAAGTTGGCATTGAGAAAAGGGAAACGACTTGCTCAAGGTCACATGGTGAAGGAGTCAGGGATGGAGATAGATGATGTCACATACAGTCATGCACAGGGGACTGGTTCCAGGACACTCCCCCCAAACTCCCTCCCCCTCCCCCCTCCTCCACAGAAACCAAATCTGAGGCTGCTCAAGACCCTGATACAAAATGGGAATTCCCTGGCCGTCCAGTGGTTAGGACACTGCGCTTCCACTGCCAGGGGCCCAGACTTGATCCCTGGTTGGGAAACTAATCCCTCAAGCCATGTGGTGAGGCCTTAAAAAAAAAAAAAAAAAGGCATAGTATTTGCATACATCCTCCCTTATTCTGTATTTATTTATTTATTTTTTGACCATGCTGCTCTGCTTGTGGGATCTTAGTTCCCTGACCAGGGATCCAACCCAGGCCCCTGGCAGTGAGAGCGTAGAGTCCTAACCGTTGGACTGCCAGGAATACCCAATTCTCCCTTATACTTAATTTTTTTTTTTTTGACATTTTGGTATATATATATTTTTTTCTTTCTTTCTTTTTTATTATTTATTTATTTGGCTGCACCGGGTCTTAGTTGCGGCATGCATGTGGTATCTAGTTCCCTGACCAGGGATGGAACCCAGGCCCCCTGCATTGGGAGCGTGGAGTCTTAACCACTGTGCCACCAGGGAAGTCCCCTCCCTTATACTTTAAATCATCTCTAGATTACTAATAATTCCTAGTACAATGTGAATGCTATGTAAATAGTCGTAAATACTGTGTGAATTGTAAATACAATGTAAATGCTATGTAAGTAGTTGCCGGTGCAGCAAATTCAAGTTTTGCTTTCTGGAGCTTTCTGGAATTTTTTTTTTTAACATTCTTGGGAGTTCCCTGGGTCTAGTGGTTAGTGTTCAGCGCTTTCACAGCTGTGGCCCAAGTTCAATCCCTGGTCGGGGAATTCCCACAAGCCCCATGGTGCCGCCAAAAAAAATTTTTTTTTTAATTTATTTTTTTTGATCCGCGGTTGGTTGAACCATTCATGCGGATGCAGAACCCACAGATATGGAGGGCCAACATGCATATTGATTCCTATCCAGTGTGCCCAGGTGGAGGACACAGGGCAGCCCTGGCTGCCCCATCTTAGTTCCTCGCTCCAGCCTCCGGGGATCAGGTTTGAGCCCAGGGTGAACTAAGACCAGACCTCCCAGGAAGTACGGCCCAGGCCTCCCTCTGCTTGTCCCCGGCCTTTTATCTCCCCAGGTAGCTGAGGAAGGGAAGGCCCAGCCCTGAATAAACATCTACCCAGGACTCTGGGGTTCCATTTCAAGTAGAGAAAAAGGAGAGAAGAAGAGGAAGGGGGAGAGGGATTGGCCTTAGGGTCCTCCCAGAGACCCCTGGGGGTTCTAGGCTGAGCCCAGCCCAGAGTCACAGTACAGAGCAGAGGTGTGCAATGTCACCGCCAGCTAACTGAGAGATCATTTTTTTCAATCCTTTCATTTTATAGATCAGGAGACTGAGGCCCAGGGAGTCTTGCTAACTGTCGCCCCTCCTGGCAGTTCTGCCCACACAGGTTTGGGTTGAGGGAGGTGGAGCACTTCCTCTCTCATGGGTTCCTAGCGTCAGGCCATCAGGGTAGGGGACGCCTTCCTGCAATTCGGGGGGGTTTGGGTTCCAGCTCACCTCTCCAACCCCTTGGGAGCTCTGAAAATGAGGGGGGGAAATAGGAATGCCCAGCTGAATGGGTGCATCCATCATAACAATAATTAGGGAGATGGGAGGCTTTAAGCAGACTAATTATGTAGGTTAGGTCTCAGCCTCGGTAAACCTGCCTTTGTATTTACTTAGCATCTTTACCCAGAGGCCATAAAGATGGGGAGTACCACCCAGGCAGGCAGCCCTGAGGATGGGGACTGTGTAACAGGAGCCTGCTGAGGAAATGGGAAGAGGATCCACAGAAGCCATGTTGCAGGTTCGAAGGCTGCTGGGACTGCTTAGTCACTAGGCCCCTGGACAGACTGGTCATTAGCGCCCTTACTTATCAGTAGACACTCACAGACCTTGATCATAACCTCTCCAGGGCTCAGCCTGGTGGGTCTCAGCCAGGCATCATGGAAATACACTACATAAAAGGAATATTTGCAGAGAAAGCCCAGATATTATAAATATCTGGTGAAACCCTGTGGAGGCCTCTAAAGGACTGCTTGGCTCTGCCTATACGCGGGACCTCCATTCAACCAACCACTGTGCATTAAGCACCTACTATGCATCAGGCTCTGGGGAGATGCTGGGGATACCCAGATAAATAAGGTATGGTCATTGCGTTCAAGAAGTCCCCTGGTCTAGCAGCTGGACTCCTCACCTGAGAACCAGACATCCTAGTTTGGCCACGACAGTGTTGGTTTATGCCTGTTGTCCCAATGTCATTATTAATAGTGTCCACTTTCACTCCCAAAGTGTCCTGGTTTGCATGATAACATCACATGGTCACCTTAACCATAGCACAATGTATAGGCAATGGTGGAAATAGTTGGGGAAAGTGATGGGAGTAGTTGTTGTTAAGACTATGGTGAAAAGACATTGGTGGAAGCAGCTTGAAAGTAAGAAATAGTCTGCTTAATATATGATTGGACCACCAGACGATAGAGAAAGTGGTCAGAGGATGATGCTTTTTGTGTGTATCTGTTTCCCTATCCCCAAGCTTGCTGCTCACAGTGTTAAAACAGAGCTATGCTTTTGGTTATGAGCAGTGTTACCAACATGGAGGGGGCTTCCAACTTCAGCTACACTGGACTAGGTACAATTCTCCAAATTCCTTGAGTTTCATTTGGGAGATTGATTAAAAGAATTATGGTACATCTACACACTGGGATATTATACAGCCATAAAATGGAATGAGAAAGCTCTTTGTGTACTGATATCTCCAGAATATAGTAAGTAAAAAAATCAGGGTAAAGAATAGCAGGTACAGTATGTTACCATTTGTGTAACTAAAGGGAAATATACACACACACACACACATACACACTCTTATATGCAAAGAGTATCTCTAGAAGAATATTAAAGAACTGGTAATCCTGGTGGTCTGGGAAGGAAAACCAGATGGCTGGGGGCAGGTGAGAGATTTCACTATATACCCTTTTATGCTTTTTGAAATTTGAACCATGTGAATGTATTCAAAGTTCTAAATAAAATTAAAAGGTCTTAAAAAAAATAAATGAGTGAATAAATTCCCAGGGTCCCTCTTTCTGTCTTCCCATATGATTCCTTTGTCTTGCTCATTAAAATCCTTCTTATCCTTCAAAGCTTCAAAGCAGTGTCTTCCCAGAAGCCCTTCCTGACTGCCTCCCCTGCACACTCAGAACAGCCTTCTTTAAAGGCTTTTATTCTGCAGCCTTAGACATGAGATTGCTGTGTGCATCTCTCTTCACCCACCAGATTGAAACTTCTCCTGGCAGGGACTGGGTCTGGTTCATCTCTGATCTTCCTGCAGTACTGAGCTCCTGCAAGCTTTGCTTGAAAGACAGAGTGAAGTATTTTACACTATCTAAAGTGCTTTGATGACCACTATCTCCTCCCAACAGTTAGGTAAGAGGCCAGACAGATGGATGTTTTTATTTGACAGAGGAAGCTCCTGAGATTCAGAGGCGTGATAGTCAAGTGACTTGCTCAAGGTTACGAGAAGAGACAAGGTAGAGGTTGCAGGATGCAGATTTCCAATCCAACTCCGTGTTAGGTTCATGTACCACCTGACTGCCCACCTTCCATGTGGTGGGCTGTAGTCAGGTCTTGTTTTTATTTCCAGCCTTCTTGTGCAATAGTCCAAACTCATCTCCCCCTGGTCTAGCTCAGTCCCCTTATCCTCCACACAGCAACCAAAGCATTTCTCACCTCCCTTCCTCCTGCTTAAATGCTTAAAGCCTTTCACTGGCTCCCCTTCCCATCACCGGTATTCCAGGACAAAGTCCATTTTCCTCTGCAATTTTTATGAGGCACTAGGCCCACCCCAGCCAACCTCTGCAGCTTCAGCTTCCCAATTTCTATTAGTTCCTGGAATATGCCTTAAGTGCTTCCCAATGGCTTCCTGGGCCTGTGCAAGGAAGACTGTCTCACCCTCTCGGCTTGGAGAACTTCAGCTCACTGGCAAGACCTGGTAAAATGTCAGCTGGGCAGCATTCTCTGACTTCACTTCTCAGTCCCCACCAGGCCCCAAACATCTGAAAACATGAACTACTGTAAAGTGTCCAGGCTGTGGATTTAGCCTGGTCTAGCTAAAGTCTTGCTCTCTGTGTGACCTTGATCTTAGCTTCCTCCACTCAAAAATGGGGATAATGTGCCAGCGCGGATGTGAGGACTCATCTGGTGGCGGGTGTCGAGGCCGCTGGCAGAGGGGAGCCCGTTGTGGCTCAGGACAAAGTTTGGTGGGCCCATCTCTGGCACTTCATCCCTATTAGCCACCCGCCACCCCTGCCTCTTATGACCATGCCCTAGGCTACCCTCCACCCCCTCCTCAAGAAGCCAGACGCACCCCCGCTCCACCATTTCGGGGACGGCAAACTCGGTGAGCAGGGCGCTGAGGGTCATATTAACACCGCAGATTAGACACCGTGTGGTCGTTTGGCAGGTCTGCAATAGGAAGCCATTGGGGGAGGGGACTGTAAGCAACAGTACTCCAGACGAGTCTCCACCCAAGGTCAAGGTGCCCGCCCGACGGGCAGCGAACCGCAAGGACTTCTCTCCGTAGCCCCGCCCCTCGAGGGGGCCCGAAGCCTTTCTCTCGCCAGAGCCAGGGTACGTTCCCTTTAAGGCGTTCGAGAAAGTCACCGCGTTGGTACACAGCGAACGAGGCGTGGCGTATTTTGTCCCTCGCGGGCCTTCGTGGGCCGGGCCGGGCGCGAGGGCGGGGCAAGGGAGCGGCGGTGGGGTCAAAGGCCATAGCGCGCACCACGTGGGCCGGTGACTCCGTCCTTCTCGCAGCTGCAGAGGCGCGCAGGGCACTTGGGTTAGTGGCGCGGCGGGCGGCGCGGACAGCCAAGGCGGACGCCCGCTCCCGCCGCCATGGTCATCAAAACGGACGAGTTGCCGGCGGCCGCCCCGGCGGACAGCGCCCGGGAGCCCAGCTCGCAGGCCGGTGGCAAGGGGCGGCCGGGCGCGGCGGGTGAGCGGGGCCGGGGTCAGGGGGCAGCAGGGCGGGAGGCTGAATCGGGCCGAGTGGGCGCGGGGGTTCGGGGTTGCGCGGGGACCGCCGCCTTCCCTCCGCGCCTAGCTGGGTTGCATCTCGCCGAGCCCTCCACCGGGTGCCCCCGCCCTGAAGGTCACCTTCACTGTCGCCCCCGCCTGCGGCCCGGGCTTCACACGTGGGGTCCCGGGGCGGGCAGCGGTGGCTAACACACGCGTGCCAGATCGCGGGGAGACGTGCACGCGCATGCAGTTTCGGGGTGTGCCGGCTCAGCAGACGGACGGACGCGGCGGCCCCACCCCCTACGCCCCCGGGCATGGGGAACTCTCCGGACTGGGGTCACTTGACACTTGTTCCGTCAAGCACCCCCTTCGCGTCAGAATCCCAAGCATTCCCTGTGCATAGGGCTGCAGCCTTGCGAGTTAGACTCAGCTTGGGACTTCTCAGGCTTGGTCTGTGGGAAGAGCGCAAGTTGGGGTATGTGTTTCGTGAGGGGGTTTCTGTGGTTCGTTCCCAGAGGCAAGACTTTAACCCCAGGTCTGCAGGGTCTGATCTCCGTCCTGTTAGATGTCGGCCTGGCTGGCAGACCTGGGGGTCTGCCTGTGTATGGGGGCAAAGCCAAACTCCTTGGCAGGAGGTGGTGTTTGTGCCAGAACTTGATCATTAACCCGCCTTATTGCGAAAAGTGGGTCAGCCCAGAGTTGCTGTTTTTAAGGCAAAGGTCATCAGCATGGAGTCAAGCTCCCAGCTCTCCCCCGTGGGGCTGTGTGGCATTGGCTTTGGGAGTGGCTGCAGTTTTTCTCAGGTGGGGCCTACCTCTCCCCTGGGCCTCCTCTGTTTGCTCCGTTCCTTCCATCGCATCTTTGACTACAGCCTTGAGGTTGGAAGCCCCTTCCCAGCCCTTGGGTT
Organism: Balaenoptera borealis; assembly: GCF_965194805.1. Lineage (NCBI taxonomy): Eukaryota > Metazoa > Chordata > Mammalia > Artiodactyla > Balaenopteridae > Balaenoptera > Balaenoptera borealis. Next base: position 48,929,699 of record NC_138879.1, on the reverse strand, counting down.
GTCATCTCCAAATCTTTCTCAGAGCCCCAGGGCTGGGCTGTGTCCCTCTCTGCCCTGGGTGACAGTGGGAGTGCAGAACTACCCATGCCTCCCACTCCCCGTAACTCTCCTCAAAAGGGACTTGTCATCTTCATCTCCCTTCCCAGCTTGGGTGAGTCAGGACGGGAACAGGGTTAGGTGGGCTCTCTGACCCTGTAACTGATCACAGCCAGGTTAGCTGATGGTGGGGGATAGGTACTGTGGCAGCTTTGCTGATTGCCTAGAGAAGGCCAAGGTTTGGGCAGAATGACAAATGCTGATGACTCCAACCTGCCAGGCTTCACCCTGATGAGGCTCTGAATCAGTGGAGCAGGCTAGATAAGAGGAGGCTGATTTCCCCTTCAGCAAAGAGACCTGAAGAGATGAAGCGACTTGCCCAAGGTCACACAGCAATTCAGCATTTGGATTTCCAGCTCACAGCCAGATTGCCAAGGCTGCCCTGGCCTGTCCCGCAGGAAGCTGGGAGAGGCGTGTTGGCTGGGATCATATGCTGAGAACGTAGGGACTGAGGAGAGGGGAGAGTGTTGGAGAATTTCTCTGAGAGGGTCTCTGGGGCAACCTGGGTCAGGGGAGGGTACAGCTGTTCATTTGGGGGAACCTGGAAGCATACTAGCAGGTGGAACGTTGGCTCCCTAAGCCTCTGGGAAGCTTGTATAGAGCTAGGACTTGAATTATAGCCAGTCTGAATCTATTCAAAGGAGGAGGCCTTAATGGAGACCCCCAACAGGCCCTCACCCAGGCTTCTGACCTCAGAACCCAGCTCTGGAAGAGTCTCTAGTCCCCTTGAGGAGGTGATCAAGGCCTTTTGTGGGGGGACCAAGGGTCAGTTGCCTTGTAGGGAATAAAGCTACTTTTAGCGGTTAAGAGAACAGCAGGTTTTTCAAGTTCACGGTGGTGTGTCGAGTTCTTTCTGCCTAGGGGAGGGCTCCTTGGAGTTGAGGCCCAGAGCGGAGGGGAAGGGGGCTGGCAGACAGGAGAGGAGCTTGGGGGCTTAGGGGAGCTCCTGGACAGGACCCTAGAGCTCTTCTTTTGGGTAGGTCTGAGCAGAGCAGCTCCGGGAACACTGGACTCTACCCAGACCCTGCAGACCTGCTTCTGGCCTGGGTGGAGATGGGAAGGAGGCCGACAGATGCCTACCTCCTTGGGATCTTCCTTAGGCTGCCTGTCCCCACCCCTTTCCCTTGAAGCCCCAGATTCCTGGGATAGGGTGATATGCCTTCTGAGGCCTAACTTGCTGCAGGAGACTCACCCTGCCGAGGTTTTGGCTAGGGCGGGGCCTGGCCCTGGCACAGTCTACTGAGTGAGGCCATGCCAGGCTGGGAAACGCACACAGGGGCCACCTGGGATGGCTTACGTTTCTTTTCTAACTCCTTTCAGCTGCCCATTGGGTCCGCGTTCTCCCAGGCCAGGCCAGGGCTGTGCTTTATCTCTTCATTCTGGTCTGGCCAGTGAAGACTTGGGGGCGGGAGGTGTATGCCTGCTGTTTGGGCAACCCCTTCCCATTCTGCAGAGGATCACCTTTCTCCTTCCCTAAAGCCCAGATCCTCAGGGGTGCCCCCTGGGGTAAGGAAGCGGGGGTGTAGAGGAAGGGGGTACTGTTTACCTGGTGGGCGCTGCAGCCTGGGGGCTGGCGCTCAGGCCTGGGCTTGGGTGTCTGACAAACCTGGTTTTTTTCTTGACCTGGCTTGGCTGCCTGTTGCCTCTGCGAGCTTGGGCAGCTTGGTTACTAAGCTTCTGGAGCCTCAGTTTCCTCAAGTGAGATGGGCCGGTCGAGCTGATGGAGGGACCTGCTACGGGCTGGGCCTAAAGTGAACTTGGGCTCTGTGGTGACCAGGGTGGAGGTGGTTGTAGCAGCTACGCAGGGGTCACTGCCAGGCTGCTCTGCCCCCACCCCCACCCCCACCGCTTCTCCACAGGGCTGGGGTGTGTCTGGGGAGGGCGGCGGAAGAAGAGGGGCTCTGCCGGGGCCTGGCCCTTTGTGCCATCCGCTGAGTGTGCGCAAGCCAGAACCCTTGGTGGAGGGTGCGGGGAGCCGAGGGCCTGCTGGGTGCCAGCCCTTCAGGGCTGCCCGGAAGGGACTAGATGGGCGGGGAGGGGGCCTGAAGGGAGCCTGGCTACCCGCCCCCACCCTGGTTAGTATGGATGCCGGAGCAGTCCCGCCTGGGCCCTGGCAACAAGTCAGAGGCCCCGGGAAGGCGCCTTGGCAAGGCTGGGCATGTTCCTTGTCCACAGCCGCTCGGCCTTTGGTCTCTTGCTGCCAGCTCTGTTTTCCCCAGGGGAGAGACTTGGTTTTCTCCTGGCAGCGCAGGGGCTGCTAGGGAGGGAAGTCGGAGCCTGCCAGCTTCTTGGTGGAGCTGGAGGCCTGGGGCACGGGTGCAGTTGTCCTCTGGGCGTCTGGGGTTAGGGTTCCCACCAGAGCTAGTGACTCTCAGGAAGGGGAGAACTGCCAGGTCACCTGCAGGGGGCAGCACGAGCCAGAGGCCCCAGCCAGCCACTTGCCGCAGGAGGTGGGCAGGGTGCCCAGTGCAACCGGTGGACAGGGGGGCGGCCACCTCATGGCCTGGGCCCGAGTCTGTGCCAACTGTTGCCGGCAGCCGGCTGAAGCGGTCCTGCCCACCCCCACTGGGGTTGAGGCCAAGGAGAGGACCCCCTTGCTGGGCTCTACCCCTGCCAGCCAGTCCCCAGGACCCTCGATCCTGAGGGGCCCAGGTACCCCAGACGCTGGGTTCTCCTGCCCCGCTGACTGCTTCACCAGCAGTGACCCCCTTTTGGGGGGATACAGGGGGGTGGGCCTGAGCACTGATGGCAGCTCCACCTGGGGTCCTGGAGCCACCAGGGCCTCCTGGCCCACGGCCGTCCTTCTGGCCGACCTTGAGCAGGATGCGAGGCAGGGGGAGTGTGCCCTTCCCAGGGCCGCCCCAGCAGGCCTGGCCCCACTGAAACCCGAAGCCAGCCGCATCTCCAGCCCTGGGCCGGCCAGCTGCATGGCGGCAAGGGTCGAGGCAGAGGCCGGAAGGAGGCACACAGGCAGTGCCGGGCCTGAGCTGGAGAGCTGGCTGCCTCGCTGCCATGGAGGTCCTGTGACTCCAGGACGCGGGAGAGGGCAGCCGCCGAGCACACCAGGTGGGCTGTGGGGACAGGGAGCCAAGTGGCTGGCCTCTGGCGGGGAGGTCACTGGGCCTTGATCCCGCTGTAGGGAGACCTTCAGGGTGCTTGGCAGGAAAGAGGAGGGGCAGGGCGGGCTGTCCTCAGGAGAGTGGAGGCCCCTGGGAACCAGCCACATTCCTTTGAAATCTGATAGGAGATTGGGTGCCCCCTGGGGCGGGAACCTGGAGCAGAGGTGCCTTCTGGGCAGGCTCCCTGAGCCAGGGACGGGGAGTGGGAGCTGTGGCCACCCTTGCCCTCCTCTCTGTCCTCCTGGCCCAGACTCAGGGAGCACAGGCCACCTGTCTGGGTCCAGGTCTCTGGTTTCCCACTTTTGGGGTCTCAGAGACCTCAAAGCTGCTGTTCTGTATTGGGCAGGGGCCCCCTCATCCTGAGGGCTGGTCAGCCCGCAGAGCCTTTCTCAAGGCCTCGGCTGGGGGAGGGCCGCCTCATAGCTGTCATCCCTCTTGCTGCATTTTGAAAACTGACCAACCACCACCCTTCTCCCGCCCTGCTGTCCCTCCTGTCCCTGCTGTCCCTCCTGTCCCTGTCTGCTGTGTTGCAGAGTCAGCCAGCTTCTCGCTTTGGGGCCGGCTGCTCAGTTTCCAGGGGCTTGGGGTCGCCCCGCCTAGGGCTGTGGGCTCACTTGAAGGAGAGGTCCTCGTGCGTCCTTGCGGTTGTTGGGAGTTTACCTTCAGGTTTGGAGCAGTGTGCTGGGGACGGGGGTGGTGACAGTTACTGAAGGCCCGCCGTGGGCCAGGACTGAGGGCAGCGCAGCCATATGGTAGGGGGGCGCTCCAGGGTGGAATCCAGGGTCAGCTCTTGACTCTTGACCTTGGGCAAGGCACTGAACTTCTGGGCCTCAGACGTCCTTATTTGGGGGAAGGAGGTGGGGACTGTATCTGAGCTCCTGGCGGTTCTGTTTATCACTAAGTTGAGGGGACGCGGGAAGAGGGAGTGGCTTCTCTCCACGTCCCGTTCCCGGTCCCCCCCGTGTGCCCTTACGTGTCAGGCTTATCTGGACTTCTATACATTTCCCGAGGCCCCTGCTCCATGTTTCTAGTAGGTCTGGGTAGAGCCCACACGGCTCTGGGGAGGTGCACCCCATCCCCACTCCTCAAGCTGGGTAGGGAAGAGGAGGTGGAGTCTAGAGGGGTTGGGGTCCAGAGCAGAGCTGGGTGAGCTGACCTGTCTGGAGCTCCCAGATAAGCAAGGAGCCATTCTGGCTGCCAGGCAGACCCTGGGCCGGAGGGCCCCGTGGGCCAGCTGGGCTCCAGGCGGGCCTGTGTTGTGCTGGAGGGTTTCTGCGAGGACACCCTCTTCTCCCCCACCGGGGGCAGGGCGGGAAGGGCTCTCCTCTGTTTCCCTTAGTGCCTGGGGAGAAATGGAAGGTTTTGTCACCTGCTCCTTCTCCCCACAACATGTGAGTCGGTTGCTGGTCACAAGTGCGGGGCTTTTACAGTAATTAATTCAGTGCCTTTCTGTTGAGTGCGGGCAAGACAGGAGGAGGAAGATAGAGCTACTGGTGTGAACAGCCCCCTGAGTGCAGCACGACACTGCTGCCAGGGGTCATTGGTCAGGCTTCAGAGAAGACAGTTTATTTCACCTAGGCCTTGACGGATGAGTAGGAGTCTGCCCGATGGAATGGTATATGGGGGGCAGCATAAACAAAAGCACAGGTAGGAGGGAAAGTGTGTGGCTTGTTCTCAGGCTTCTGAGTAGTTTGGTGTAGCTGCGCCTCGATGGGGAGAACTGGCAGGAGCTGAGATGGACTTTCGGCCTAAGATGTTCGGTTCCTGTGAGCAGTAGAACAGTGGAGAGTACTAGAAGGTTCTAAGGGGTACCTTTTTGGTTTTTTTTTTTTTTGGAAGAGGAAAAAGGGCTATATTTATTTGATTCTATGGATTTTCACTTATTCCTATTAACCATTAATTATGCAGATTTACCATTAATTGAAACATTTTATCTTTTTTACTATGGTCACCTTTAATAACAACTTAAAAAGCACTTTATTTAAAAAAGGAGTTATCTATATTTACCAGAATTTCATTTGTAGAAGCATAAGTGTTGTCTTTGGATCACATTTAGCTACTCAGCTAAGGATATGGTCACACCATGAAAATGAAAATTACTTGTAGACTTTGGATATAAAACGTGAACAGTTCACAAAAGTTGATAAAAGAATTTGCTCCCTACAGCTTCAATGCCCTAGTTTTCTCAAAAAGCTCCTGATACATTTTTTTCTAAATCATACCCTAAAATAAACACTAGTTTAACAATTGTGTCATACAATAATACAAGCTTATTGTAAACACCTGGAAAGTACAGACTTTATAAGGAAAGGATTATATCACTCTTAATCCTGTTATTTAAGGAAAGCCACTGAATTCTGAGTCTTTTAGTCTTTCTACTGGAATAGATATAAATGTACATATACACACATAATTAGGACTGTAGTGCATGTTCTAATTTTTTTTTAATTGAAGTACAGTTGATTTACAGTGTTATGTTAATTTCAGGTGTACAGCAAGTGGTATTCTTGAAATAGGGGAAATGGCCTGCAGCAGTCCTGTGACCAGTTTGGAGATTAGGTTGGGTGACTAGATAGGGACGGGGGGGGGGGGGGGGGGGGGCGGGCATTCGAAGAGCAGGGGCTGGTTTGTGAAGGAAGATAAATTCCATGCTGACAAGATGAGTCTGGTGAGGCCTAAGGGATGGCCACATGTTGAAAAACTGGAGCGAGGCCTGGATTGGTCACGTGAGCTGGGAGACGGGAGGGCATTTGCAGTCACGGGCAAGGGTGAGATGGGAATGAGGAGAGGCTGGGGCCCAGGACACCCACAGCTGGACTGCCAGGAGAAGGTCAAGCTGGAGAGGGAAGAATAAGAGCATTAGTGTCCATCAGGGAAGAGGAGGAAGTGAGCGGTGGCGGGAAGGGGAGCCAAGCAGCTAGTTGCGTAAGGCCAGAGCAGACCCTCAGGTTTGGCCCTTAGGGTGGCATTGGTGACTCTGGGGAGAGTGGTCTGGGCGGCCTATTCACACGGCTGCCAAACTGGGGGCCTGAGGAGCAGATAGGAAGCGAGGGCCCGGGGTGTGGAGGCGAGCGAGCAGGCAGTAGCCTGCAGGTGTGCCCTGGGGTGCGGTGGGACTGGAGTCTGGTGCAGGGCCGAGTCTTGGGAGGACAGGCAGATGCCATTCTGTAGGGCTGTGTCCACCCTGGTGGGTGAGGCAGACCTCACCAGCGAGGCCCATCTGACTCAGCTCCTTTCTTGTCCCCCGCAGAGCTGCCATCAGTCATGCTGTTGAATGGGGACTGCCCGGAGAGCCTGAAAAAGGAAGAGGGGGCTGCCGAACCGCCCCGAGAAAATGGGCTGGATGAGGCTGAGCCGGGGGAGGAGACCACTGGACAGGAAGTCATTGTCATTCAGGACACGGGCTTTTCTGTGAAGATCCTGGCTCCTGGGATCGAGCCCTTCTCCCTCCAGGTGAGACGATAGAGGGGTACTGGGGGCCAGGGCCTGAGCCTGTTGGGGAGGATGAGGATGCAAAGCCAAGCTTTGCCTTTGCCCGGTCTGGCCCCATGTTGAGGCAGGAAACCGAGGGTCCTGTGCCTTCCAAGGTCACTCAGCTAACGTGGTGGACATGGGAGTCCAGGTTCAGGCCGTTGCCTCATTGCAAGGGGACAGATCCCAGCTGGGACTGCCAGCCCTGTTTGGGGATCGGTATGGTAGTGGCTGGGTAGTGTTGGGTTCCCAGGGCTCCCCACCCTTAGGTAGGTCAATTCTCTGGCTGGAGTTTTACCATCTGTCTGAGAGGAGAGTGGTAGTGGGTGGTCTTCAAGAGCAGAGCCAACCCAGAGGTCTTGTAAAGTGTTACTCACTGGGGAACCAGGTGAGGCCTTCTTGTGTCTTCTGGAGCCGCAGGCTTCAGCCCCAGAGCACACCTTCCTGAAGGGGGAAGCCATTTGCCCTGGGGACCTTGGCACTGGGCAAGGGAGGAGGCAAGATTGCTATTTTCTTTTCCTTGTTTTTACACCTCCTGCTGCTCTACTCAGGGCCTGCTCTTGGTCTGCAGGAATAGTTTAAGCCTGCGTGTAACAGGGCAAGGCTCTGTCCTGCACATGTGCATATACCCTGCACACACACACACACACACACACACACACACACGTGCAAGTGGGCATGGTATGTATGGGCAGGGCCTGGAATTTAAAATAAAAGCCAAAAAGGGGGAAACAGTATTTGGAGCATTGACTTTAGGGACCCAGGTACTTTGGGCTGGGGAAGCTGTATGTTTTCACCAGGTTGGTCGGGGCCTTCTCCCTGGCAGGTGTCCCCCCAGGAGATGGTACAGGAGATCCACCAGGTGCTCATGGACCGTGAAGACACATGTCACCGCACCTGCTTCTCACTGCACCTGGACGGCAACATGCTGGACCACTTCTCAGAGCTGCGCAGTGTGGAGGGGCTGCAGGAGGGCTCGGTGCTACGCGTGGTGGAAGGTTTGTCCGGAAGTTGTGCGGCTCGCCAAGGGGGGGCATGAGGAGGCGGGGCCAGGCGGCACTCACCCCCACCCCTCCCCTCCCTCTGGTATCTGGGTATCACTGTGTCACAGATGAGTGTGGGGAGGCTCAGGGCGGTATTGAACTTGTGGAGGCAGGAGAAGACAGGACAGGAGCACAGGTCTGCTTCTCAGGCCATCACAAGCACACCCTCCAACTTCATGGGTTGAATATCAGAGTCGTGATTTTAAAAAAAAACAAACAGTACCAGGCAGGTGCTTGAAATCAGCCCGTTCAAATTTTATAGAGATAAAAGTTCAGTCTCTTAAGGAAACTAAGGTTTCACGGCTCTTGAGCAGGGAAGTCAGGCCCAGTGTGGAGCAGTCAGCTGGTATGGTGAGTCTGGTTTGTTTGCAAAAAAAAAAAAAAAATAAAACATCCCGTGAACTTAGGTTACCTGGGGAAAGGTGGCACCGCGGTTCTAGGTATGTCAGCCAAGGAGCAAATGTGGGAAAAATGTAACCCAGCTGTGCCCAGACTTACCTAATGACGAAACCTCTGTCCTTCCCCAGAAGAGCCCTCATTGAAATTTCATGAAACATGAGTTGGGGAGCAGTGTTGCAGTTTGAGGTCCTGTAAGTCCTCAGGCCACCGCCGGCCAGGGCTGCCCTGGGAGAACTGGACTGAGCCCATGGGGACCTAGCAGCTGTGCCGGGCTGCCCACCCGAGACACTCGTGGGCAGAGAGCAGGGGGCTTCTGTGTGCACTTCCAGAGGCATTTCTTGTGCCCTTTCGCATAAGGTTCGTTGCAAACAAGGATCCCTGCCCACCAGCAGGCAGGTGTATGTGTTGAAAGCAGAATTCCAGCTTATGTGTTCATAAGGGAATTTGTAAGTGAAAGCCTAAAATTGAAAATCAAGACCACCCCTGGTAGTGCCATGGCCAACTTTTCTCTGCTGGGTGGGTTGTTGCCCTGGTAACGCCCTGCCCATCCCCCTCCCGACAGAGCCATACACGGTGCGAGAGGCCCGCATCCACGTGCGCCACGTTCGAGACCTGCTCAAGAGCCTGGACCCATCCGATGCCTTCAACGGGGTTGACTGCAACTCCTTGTCCTTCCTGAGTGTCTTTACTGATGGCGACCTGGGAGGTGCGGGAGGCATTGGGGCTGACGGTTGGGCAGAGGGGCCGGGAGCAAGTTGGCCAGGGGCTGGTGAAGGGGCCAAGGGCCCGGCCTTCCACCTGGAGGGAAGCGGGGCTGGAGGCACCCAGACCAGGGCCACTTGAGCTGGGGAGGGAGTTGGCCCCTGGGTGGTCCTGGGCTGACCACCAGCCTCGGGTCCCTCAGACAGCGGGAAGCGGAAGAAGGGCTTGGAGATGGACCCCATCGACTGTACACCGCCTGAGTACATCCTTCCAGGGAGCCGGGAGCGGCCATTGTGTCCTCTGCAGCCCCAGAACCGTGATTGGAAGGTGGGAGCAGGTCTCTTTTGGGGCAGGGGATCGCCACACCAGGAAGCCTGGCCCACTCAAGCTTGGCCATTCCTGCAGCCCCTGCAGTGCCTGAAAGTGCTCACCATGAGTGGCTGGAACCCCCCCCCTGGGAATCGCAAGATGCACGGGGACCTCATGTACCTGTTTGTGATCACAGCCGAGGACCGACAAGTCAGCATCACGGCATCCACTCGGGGATTTTACCTGAACCAGTAAGTCCCTGTGCGAGCCCGTTCGGAGTCCATGGGCAGCCGCTTGGGTCGCCCTGCACAGTGACCACCCTCTCCCTGCAGGTCCACAGCGTACCACTTCAACCCCAAGCCTGCCAGCCCCCGCTTCCTCAGCCATTCCCTGGTGGAGCTGCTCAACCAGATCAGCCCAACCTTCAAAAAAAACTTTGCCGCCCTGCAGAAGAAAAGGTAGCACCTGGGCCCATCTGTCCCTCATCTCACGTCCCACGGGGTGGGTGAACCATACAGCCTGAACTCTAGCACTTCTGCCCTAAGCTGTGCCCCCAGCACCCCAGAGTTTCCTTCTAGGCAGCAGTCAGCCTAGCAGCTCTAGGACAGGCGGCCGTTTGCTTCCGTCGGACTCTCCAGGGACAGAGCCTTGGTGGGGAGATGGCAGAGCCAGTGGGACCTTGGAGAAGGGGCCCAGGGCAGGGCTCTGGGCTCAGCGGGCTGCCCCATCTCCCCTCTGCCCGCCACAGGGTCCAGCGCCACCCGTTCGAGAGGATCGCCACCCCATTCCAGGTGTACAGCTGGACAGCGCCCCAGGCGGAGCACGCCATGGACTGCGTGCGCGCGGAGGACGCCTACACCTCCCGGCTGGGCTACGAGGAGCATATTCCAGGACAGGTGCCTGCAGCCTGGCAGCCCACCCTGGGCTCTCCCCTCCCTTCCCCTGGTGGGCGCCAGGCCGGGTTCTGGGTGCTTGGGGGGCTGTCTGCGGGGAGGCAGGGGACGGGACTGCCCCGAGCAGGTGCTGGGGGCTCAGGTTGAGCTGGTGTCTCCCTCCCTGTCCTGCTGTAGACCCGGGACTGGAATGAGGAGCTGCAGACAACGCGGGAGCTGCCTCGGAAGAACCTGCCTGAGCGGCTGCTGCGAGAAAGAGCCATATTCAAGGTGCCCGTAGCCCCGCAGGCCTGACCAGTGGCCGCAGGCCCGCCTGCCACCTACCTGCTCGTTTTCTGTGAACAAGAGGGAAGCCGGGGTGGGCCTTCAGGGACCTTCCAGGGTGTCCTGCCAGCCTTCCGCCTCCTGGTAGACGACCCCAACTCCTTCTTCCGGCCTCTCTGAGATTTAGCGTCTGTGGGCCGGAACCGGTGGGGACACGCCTCCAGAACGGGCTGAGTGGCAAGGTCCATGACAGCTTCCCTCCCAGCACACCCACGTGGAGCCCTCAGCTGGACACACGTGCCCTACTGTGATATCCTTAGTGTTTTTCCTGAGACAGATGAGGAAAAAGCAGTGCTTTTTTTTTTTTTTAATACTATACTGCCCTCTAATTTTTTTTTTTTAATAGCTACTTTATTTATTTATTTATTTATTTAGCTGTGTTGGGTCTTCGTTTCGTGCGAGGGCTTTCTCTAGTTGCGGCAAGCGGGGGCCACTCTTCATCGCGGTGCGCGGGCCTCTCACTATCGCGGCCCCTCCCGTTGCGGGACACAGGCTTCAGACGCGCAGGCTCAGCAGTTGTGGCTCACGGGCCCAGTTGCTCCGCGGCATGTGGGATCTTCCCAGACCAGGGCTCGAACCCGTGTCCCCTGCATTAGCAGGCAGATTCTCAACCGCTACGCCACCAGGGAAGCCCAAAAGCAGTGCTTTTGAAAGAAGTTTATTTGAAATCTCCCATAATCTTACTAGAGATGATAATGGTAAAAATAAGATTTAAAGTCCAGGGTGCTCACTTTGCCAGGGGCTGTGCCAGGTGCTGTGTAGGCATTACCTCCTGTAATCTTCCAGACACCTTGTAAAGGCCGATACTTTTATGTCACAGTTTTATAGATGAGAAAACAGGTCTGAGAGGTGATCCAGCCAAAATCACCTGGCACGTATTTGGTGATTCCCAGACCCACCCCAATCCTCACTCTCCCTTTTAATCACTAAGCTCTGCTCTCTCTCGCAGTATAAGTGTTACATTTTTTCAAAACTGGGGTTTCTTTTTTTTTAAAATAAATTTATTAATTTTATTTTATTTATTTTATTTGTGGCTGCGTTGGGTCTTCGTTGCTGTGCACGGGCTTTTCTCTGGTTGTGGTGAGCGGGGGCTACTCTTCGTTGCGGTGCACAGGCTTCTCATTGCGGTGGCTTCTCTTGTTGCAGAGCATGGGCTCTAGACACGTGGGCTTCAGTAGTTGTGGCGCACGGGCTCAGTAGTTGTGGCTCGCAGGCTCTAGAGTGCAGGCTCAGTAGTTGTGGCTCGCAGGCTTAGTTGCTCCGCAGCATGTGGGATCTTCCCAGACCAGGGCTCGAACCCGTGTCCCCTGCATTGGCAGACAAATTCTTAACCACTGCGCCACCAGGGAAGCCCAAAACTGGGGTTTCTTGCCCTTTTCCAAATGTGAGGAAACTTTGTCCTGCTTACCTCCACCAGCCCTGGGCGAGCTTGGCCAGGCGGGATGAACCCCGCGGCTCTCTCACCCTCCAACCTCGGGCCCCCAGGTACACAGCGACTTCACGGCGGCAGCCACGCGGGGCGCCATGGCAGTCATCGATGGCAACGTGATGGCCATCAACCCCAGCGAGGATACCAAGATGCAGATGTTCATCTGGAACAACATCTTCTTCAGCTTGGGCTTTGATGTCCGCGACCACTACAAGGACTTCGGTGGGGACGTGGCAGCCTACGTGGCGCCCACCAACGACCTGAACGGCGTGCGCACATACAATGCTGTGGATGTGGAGGGGCTGTACACGCTGGGCACGGTGGTGGTGGATTACCGCGGCTACCGTGTCACGGCCCAGTCCATCATCCCCGGCATCCTGGAGCGGGACCAGGAGCAGAGTGTCGTCTACGGCTCCATTGACTTTGGCAAGACGGTGGTGTCGCACCCACGTTACCTGGAGCTGCTGGAACGCACGAGCCGGCCCCTCAAGATCCTGAGGCACCGGGTGCTCAACGACCGGGATGAAGAGGTGGAGCTCTGCTCCTCCGTGGAGTGCAAGGGCATCATCGGCAACGACGGTCGCCACTACATCCTTGACCTGCTGCGCACCTTCCCCCCCGACCTCAACTTCCTGCCTGTGCCTGGCGAGGTGCTGCCCGAGGAGTGCACCCGCGCCGGTTTCCCCCGCGCCCACCGCCACAAGCTCTGCTGCCTGCGCCAGGAGCTGGTGGACGCCTTCGTGGAGCACAGGTGGGGAGCCAGGGCAAGCGCCTGCATCCTCCGGTGGGTGGTCCTGGGGCCTGATCCTTGATGGGGGAGGCTTTGGAAAGTGAAGAGGAGCTAGCTCTGGCCCTGGTCATCCCAGCCCCATCCCCAGCGCCACCCACTGTGGCGTCATGCTCCCCAACACGGACATCCAAGAGCTTTATGTGGATCAGAAACTAGCAAGTGGCTAGACCAGTGGCTTTCAACTGACTGAAGCGGGGCTGTTCCCTCAAGGAGCACATGGAAATCTGCTTGGGTGTTTTTTTTGTTTGTTTGTTTTTAAATTTTATTTATTTATTTATTTTTGACCGTGTTGGGTCTTCGTTTCTGTGCGAGGGCTTTCTCTAGTTGCGGCAAGCGTGGGCCACTCTTCATCGCGGTGCGCGGGCCTCTCACTGTCGTGGGCTCTCTTGTTGCGGAGCACAGGCTCCAGACGTGCAGGCTCAGTACTTGTGGCTCACGGGCCTAGTTGCTCCGCGGCATGTGGGATCTTCCCAGACCGGGGCTCGAACCCGTGTCCCCTGCATTAGCAGGCAGATTCTCAACCACTGCACGTGAAGCCCTGCTTGGGTGTTTTTGAACCTCCCAGTGCCAGGGCCCTGGAGGAGGGGCGGGGTTGGGGTCCCTGCTGCTGGCGTTTTGTGCTTAGGGGTCAGCCTGTCAAATGCCCCAGAATAATCTCCCTGTCAGAATGCCAGGGGTATTCCTGGCGCTCTCGAGAGCCCTGGCCTGCGTGTGAGCCCCCCCACACCAGCTGTCCTCTTCCTGTCTGGGAAGATCCCCATTTTTGCTGTGACCTGCTGCCGCCACCTGGTAGTATTGCTGGGCTGGCACACGCACACGTGTGTGGACGCTTGCACACTGGATGGGATGTGTCCCCAGGCCGGCAGGGTGGCCAGCCCCAACATCCATCAACCCCAGCAGGGCAGGAGCTGGGGCCTGGCTCAGGTCCCCCGAAGCCAGCAGGAAGCTACCAGAGCAGTCACGCTTCTACATACCCCTCCTCCATTCCCTGCTCTGCCCCATCCTCTGTGCTCTAGGTACCTCCTCTTCATGAAGTTGGCAGCCCTACAGCTGATGCAGCAGAAGGCCAGCAAGATGGAGATCCCCCCGTCACTGGAAAACGGCGACCCCCCATCCTCGGAGTCCAAGCCTAAAGACCCTCCAGCACCCGAGGTGGGAAGCGAGGAGGAGGGCAGCAGTGCTAGTGGCCTGGCCAAGGTGAAGGAGCTGGCAGAGACCATCGCCTCGGACGACGGGACAGGTGGGGCTGCCGTGGCTGCCAGGGGAGCCCAGGCCAGGGGAGGCTCGGCTGCTGCCCCACCGGAGCGGGAGTGGGGCTACCTCCTGATGGGCCGTGTCTCCACAGCAGACCCTCGCAGCCGGGAGGTGATCCGCAACGCATGCAAGGCTGTGGGCTCCATCAGCAGCACGGCCTTCGACGTCCGCTTCAACCCCGACATCTTCTCGCCAGGTGAATGGTCCTCTAGGGCCCCAGTGCTGGTGGGCCTGCTCGCCCACCGGAGGGCTGCCGTCTGTCTGGCCACCCGCCTCTCTTCTGCCTGGCTCACGCCTCTGCCCTCCCTCCCCCAGGGGTTCGCTTCCCGGAGTCTTGCCAGGAGGAAGTTCGGAACCAGAAGCAGCTGCTAAAAGATGCCGCTGCCTTCCTGCTCTCCTGCCAGATCCCCGGCTTGGTGAGGGCAGGGGTGGGACGAGGGGCTGCCCAGAGGGTGCTGTTACAGGCCCTGGGGCCTCATCCATCTCCGACTCTGGAAGCTTGTGGAACCTTTGCGGGAGTGACTTAGGCCTGCTGACCTGCAAGGCAGGCAGGGTGGAGTTCTCCTCCCCAGAATGGGGCCGCTGACACACAGGGGCCAAGGGAGGCATCAGGTTCTGCTCTGCGTGCCCTCCCTTGTAGGCTGGCAGCTGGGGTCTGGTCCTCTGAGCCCCCGTGTGATGGGATGGCTGATAGAGGGGCTGGGGGCATCTTCACCCCCACAAGCTTTGTACATAGGCCCTGTGTATGTACATGGTGCTTGCTTCCCACTAAGGGAACCCTGAGCTTAGGTGCCGTGCTGTCCCCCGATCTTTTTTTTTATTTTTTTTAACATCTTTATTGGCGTATAATTGCTTTACAATGGTGTGTTAGTTTTTGCTTTATAACAAAGTGAGTCAGCTATATGTATACATATATCCCCATATCTCCTCCCTCCCACCCTCCCTATCCCACCCCTCTAGGTGGTCACAAAGCCCTGAGCTGATCTCCCTGTGCTATGTGGCTGCTTCCCACTAGCTATGTATTTTATATTTGGTAGTGTATATATGTCCACGCCACTCTCTCACTTCGTCCCAGCTTACCCTTCCCCCTCCCCGTGTCCTCAAGGCCATTCTCTACATCTGCGTCTTTATTCCTGTCCTGCCCCTAGGTTCTTCAGAACCTTTTTTTTTTTTTTTAAGATTCCATATATATGTGTTAGCATACGGTATTTGTTTTTCTCTTTCTGACTTACTTCACTCTGTGTGACAGACTCTAGGTCCATTCACCTCACTACAAATAACTCAATTTTGTTTCTTTTTATGGCTGAGTAATATTCCATTGTATATATGTGCCACATCTTCTTTATCCATTCATCGGTCGATGGACACTTAGGTTGCTTCCATGTCCTGGCAATTGTAAATAGAGCTGCAGTGAACATTGTGGTACATGACTTTTTTTGAATTATGCTTTTCTCAGGGTATATGCCCAGTGGTGGGATTGCTGTGTCCCCCGATCTTTGAGCTGAGCCTGCCGTGCTGGCTGCCCCAGGCCCCTGCGAGGTGCAGCACAGCTGCAGGGTGAAGCTGTGGCCCTGCTTCTTCCTCTGCAGTCACAGGAGAGCCTGTGCGGCTCCCATATCCCTGCTTCCCTGCCGTGTGGGCCCAGCAGTCACAGGGGTGATGGTGGCCTGTGCAGAAGGCTGGGGACAAGATCTCACATCCTTGCTGCTGCTTTGTCTCCTTCCCTCTTCCCGATTGGGAGCTGGGGTCTCAGTCCCCTCCTTCCCTCAGGGCCTCAGGATAGCGTGAGCTCCCTTAGGAAGACCCAGGGCGGGAGGAGGCAGAGGCCCTGGGCTTCGGGGGCCTGACCTGCTGCAGCCCACAGGTGAAGGACTTCGCAGACCATGCGGTGCTGCCCATGGACGGGGCCACGCTGGCCGAGGTGATGCGTCAGCGCGGCATCAACATGCGCTACCTGGGCAAGGTGCTGGACCTGGTACTCCGGAGCCCGGCCCGGGACCAGCTGGACCACATCTACGTGAGTGGTGCCCAGGGTGGCTGTGAGATGGCGGGGCTGGGATGGAGGCCTGGGGCCTGACCGAGACTCCCCTCTCTGCACCCTTGCAGAAGATCGGCATCGGAGAGCTCATCACCCGCTCTGCCAAGCACATCTTCAAGACGTACTTACAGGTACTGCACTCCCTCCCCGGCCCGGGTCATGGGCATGTCGGGGGAGCCCGGGTGGTGACACTGGTCCAACCTCCCTTGCAGGGGGTCGAGCTCTCGGGGCTCTCGGCTGCCATCAGCCACTTCCTGAACTGCTTCCTGAGCTCCTACCCCAACCCCGTGGCCCACCTGCCCGCCGACGAGCTCGTCTCCAAGAAGAGGAACAGGAGGAGGAGAAACCGGCCGCCAGGGGCAGCGGATAACACAGCCTGGGCTGTCATGACCCCCCAGGAGCTTTGGAAGAACATCTGCCAGGAGGCCAAGAACTACTTTGACTTCAGCCTCGAGTGGTACGTGAGCAGGTGCAGGGGCGCTGGGCTCCCGGGCAGTGTCCAGGTCCTCCGTGGTCGCTGGCAGTGGAACGGGGAGGGGAAAGCAGGGAGCTGTGGAGGACCGCTTGCTTGGGGAAGTGGGGAGGGGAGCTGGGAGGGGGCTCGGGTGGAGAGGCAGCTGTGGAGAAGGGGGCAGAGGGGTGCTGGGCTGCCTGGGCCCACCCGCCGCTCCTCCCCAGTGAGACCGTGGACCAGGCCGTGGAGACCTACGGGCTGCAGAAGATCACGCTGCTGCGGGAGATCTCCCTGAAAACCGGAATTCAGGTGGGCCGGCTCAGAGCGTCCTGCAGGGCTCCCGGGGCCACGGGGGGAACTGGGTGGGGCGGTGCCGGCCGTTTGAGCCTGGGCTGAGGCCGCCTGTGGGTGTTGGGCTGGGTCCCCAGATCCTGCTGAAGGAGTACAGCTTCGACAGCCGCCACAAGCCCGCGTTCACGGAGGAGGACGTGCTCAACATCTTCCCCGTGGTCAAACACGTCAACCCGAAGGCTTCAGACGCCTTTCACTTCTTCCAGAGCGGGCAGGCCAAAGTACAGCAGGGTGCGTGCCAGATGCAGCCGTGGGGGGTGGGGCCCCCACTTCCCCCCGGCCGGCTCTGACCTTCCGCCCTCGGGGTGCCCTGCAGGCTTCCTGAAGGAGGGCTGCGAGCTCATCAACGAGGCCCTGAACCTGTTTAACAACGTGTACGGAGCCATGCACGTGGAGATCTGCGCCTGCCTGCGCCTCCTCGCCCGCCTCCACTACATCATGGGCGACTACGCCGAGGTAGGCCACACGCACCCTCTGGGCCTTCAGCAGGGGCCCGGGGCCTCGTCTGGCACCATGGGGGCGGAGGGGGGAATGGGGGAACTGGGGCTGCGTTCTCACCACTGCGGCAGTAGGAAGCAGGAGTCCAGGCAGGTGGGACTGGAGCCCCTGTCGCCCCAGGGGCCCGGGATGCTGCTTACCTCCGGGCCCCCCCAGGAGGAGCAGGTGGAGACCCAGGGAGGTGCTTGTTCTGCCTGTACGGCTGCCCGCCTCCCCTGCCCCCCCAGCTCCCCCACTTAAGAGCTGTATCCTGGGGAGAGCTGCCGTGCCCGTGGACAAAGTGAGAGTGATGGCAGGGCCTCCCTTCACAGGGATGAGGGAAGGGTTAATTCTGACTCAGTACCTAGAGCCCTGTAAGCACCAGGGAAGCTGCTTGGGGTCTGTGCCGTTGCCTGTACCATCCTGGGGCCTCGTGGCATTCACCTGCCTTGTTGGCCCCGGGGCTTGAGAGGCTGTTTCCTAGGGCAGGTGCACTGTAGGTGCCCCACTCCCCACTCCAGCCATAGGACTTTTGTTTTCTTTCGCCTGTGTCTGCCTTTTCTTATTACGAATACTTTATTTTTAGCACAATTTTAGATTTGTATGCATGTGTTGGCATAGATTAAGACAAGTGTTTTAAAATGTGAAGCAGCCTCAGAGCGGGGTGTCGACTTCCATGGTCACAGCAGCTGGATTTTGACCACTCTTCCGCTGCCTTTGTGCAAAGTAAAAATAGAAATTGCAGCCAGAGGTGAAGAGGCCGAGCTGCTGTGGAGGCTTGAGGGCCAGGCAGACTGGGTGTGGGGTGGTACCACCTGGGGGTGACAGCCCCCCACCTCCCTAGGCCCTCAGCAACCAACAGAAGGCTGTGCTGATGAGCGAGCGCGTGATGGGCATCGAGCACCCCAACACCATCCAGGAATATGTGAGTAGCCACCGGGGGCACGGCCTGCAAGGTGGGTGGGACCCCTGGCCGCCCCGGCCTGACGCCGCTGCCCCCGCAGATGCACCTGGCCCTGTACTGCTTCGCCAGCAGCCAGCTGTCCACGGCCCTGAGCCTGCTGTACCGCGCCCGCTACCTCACACTGCTCGTGTTCGGGGAGGACCACCCTGAGATGGCCCTGCTGGACGTGAGTACTGGGGAGGGGCAGCGGGACTAGCCTCGAGCCCAGGGGAGCGGGAGCTGACCGGGGCCCTCCCGACTGCCCCCAGAACAACATCGGGCTGGTGCTGCACGGAGTGATGGAGTGTGACCTATCGCTGCGCTTCCTGGAGAATGCGCTGGCCGTCAGCACCAAGTACCACGGGCCCAAGTCCCTCAAGGTGGCCCTCAGGTGAGGCTGTGCTGGGTTAGGGGACAGGGAGGCCCCGGGCCACAGGGTCCCGGGAAGTGCTTGCATTGAGGGCGGGCACGGGATCCAGCACTCTGTCCTCCATCTGACTCCTGAGGAAATGTCTCTCAACTTGCATCTCTTCTCTGAGTTCTGGACTTGCCTTCCCCCTTGGAAAGTTCCCAGAGTGGGTTCTGGGATAGCCTGCACACCGCCCTTCCGTCCCCACCGGCCCATTCACGTCCCTCCCTCGCCTCCCCCTGCGCCGTGCCTCCCTGCAGCCACCACCTGGTCGCCCGGGTCTATGAGAGCAAAGCCGAGTTCAGGTCAGCCCTGCAGCACGAGAAAGAAGGCTACACCATCTACAAGACGCAGGTGGGCCACAGCGGGGCGGGGAGGGGCGAGGAGGGGCGGAAGGGGCGGGGCTGCGGGCAGCCCTGGTATTTTCCCGCCCCCTGCGGCGGGGCGGGGAGGGGCGGAAGGGGCGGGGCTGTGGGCAGCCCTGATATTTTCCCGCCCCCTGCGGCGGGGCGGGGAGGGGCGGAAGGGGCGGGGCTGTGGGCAGCCCTGATATTTTCCCGCCCCCTGCGGCTGGGCGGGGAGGGGCGGAAGGGGCGGGGCTGTGGGCAGCCCTGATATTTTCCCGCCCCCTGCGGCTGGGCGGGGAGGGGCGGGGAGGGGCGGAAGGGGCGGGGCTGCGGGCAGCCCTGATATTTTCCCGCCCCCTGCAGCTGGGCGAGGACCACGAGAAGACCAAGGAGAGCTCCGAGTACCTCAAGTGCCTGACCCAGCAGGCCGTGGCCCTGCAGCGCACTATGAACGAGATCTACCGCAACGGCTCCAGCGCCAACATCCCGCCCCTCAAGGTGGGTCCCCGAGCGGGGCTGGGTGGGCCGCTCCCCGGCCTCCCGGCGCCCAGTCAGTGGCTCAGCCTCCCTGCCCCTCAGTTCACAGCCCCCAGCATGGCCAGCGTCTTGGAACAGCTGAACGTCATCAACGGCATCCTCTTCATTCCTCTCAGGTGAGGCGCCCCACCCCCGCTTGGAAGTGGGCCTTTATTTTTCTTTTTGGTTTTTTAAATATATGATACATTGACATGGCTCAAAATTGAAAAGTATAGTCAGTGGCAAGGAGTTCCTTGTGAATCCTTCCAGAAATACTCTGCATAATTGGGCAAACACAGATTTGTAACCTTTTGTCCCTTTTTTCCCCAAGGCGCAAAATTGTAGCGAGCCATGCACATAGGTATTTTTTTCCTGCACTTAATCTGTCTTGGCGATCGTTTTGTGTCAGTATGTAAAGAGCAGCGTTGTTCTTTCTCTGGACTCCTGTCAGTGTAGGGATGTGCCTTAGAGCCGGGCCCTGAGGGTCCCTGTGCGGCTCTTACAAACAGTGCTGTCTTCGAAAGCCCCTCGCGCCGTCTCCCTCCCACCTGTGTGGGGCATGGGTTTGGTCAGCACAGTGTTACGACATTTACAGCGTATCTGCTCTGTGTTGCACCTACACCTATTTTTTTGGGTGTAATCAGCTATAGGAGCGGCCGGGGTGCAGTGGGTTTGAACTGGGCGTGAAGACTGCTGGGAGCCAGGCCTTAACTGGAGGCTGTCAAGTGTGTGCAGTTCTTACTTTTTCAGCGCTCGGGGGCCTTTCTGTTTGCGGGAGGGAAGCACTTGTTCCACACGTGTGTCTCACTGCAGAGAGCACAGAGCCTGATCTTGCTCTAAGTTTAAGCAGAGCCAGTGAGGTGACGGAGGGCCCAGGCCCACTCTGATACCCGCCCTTCGCCCCGTCCTTCTACTCAGCCAAAAAGACTTGGAGAATCTGAAAGCCGAGGTGGCGCGGCGGCACCAGCTCCAGGAGGCCAGCGGGAACAGGGATAAGGCAGAGGAGCCCATGGCTACTGAGCCAGAACCAGCAGGGGCCTCAGAGGATGCGGCCTCCCAGCCCGCAGCTGCCAAGGACCCTCCCTCCCTGAGCTTGCAGGGGTAGGAAGGGAGACACAGACGGACAGTCAGCCAGCTGCCCCGTTACCCAGCGATCCAGACTCCAGGAGAAGGGGGCGTGCCCTGCACATCAGGAGAGGCAGCAAGTCCCTCTTCCTCCACGCTTCCAACCCCACCCCGCCCCCAGCATCCTCCTGGGACCGTGGCCTGCCCTGCCTGACCCTCTGAAAGATGTTCTTGCACTGGTTCAAAGAGTATACGACTCAGAGGCCTAATCGAAGACACGTGAATGGAGCGCGTGGGCATCAGTTCCCAGCTGGCGGACAGGTGCCCCCTCAGGCCCCCCATCCTCAAGCAGGTGTGCGCGAGTGTGTCTGTGCCTGCGAGTGTCCTGATCCGCCCTTCCTGACTTGTACATAGCCCCGAGCCGGTTCTGGGTGGGTGGGTGACGTGCAGGTGAGATTTCTCAGGTCATTTGTATGTTTGACATTATGGCTGCTGCTTTTGCTGCCACTACCCCCGGGCCCGACCTGGCTGAAAGTCCAGGTTTGAAGCCGAAAAGGGGAGCTTTCCTGTGTCCTGGGATGGGGAGCCAGAGCCCTGTGGCAGGGCTGGACGGTTGGGGAGCACTTTATGGCGGGATGAGGGCCGCAGCAGCTTTACTAACCACGGGTGGGCCGGGCCTGGCCCGGCTGTGCTCGGGGTGGGGAAAGGGTTGGGCAGCGGTGGCTCCCCAGACACCCCTGTGCCCAGCCCCGGCTTGTCGGCCCTTGGGCCCCAGCAGGAGGTGCTGCCTTCCCACTCCCTGCACCCCAGCTGGGGTTAACCTTGGGGTATAGTCTGAATGTATCCTTCTCCCCGTTGAACAACCTCAGCTGCCTAACGCACAGTGGGGTGGGGGGGGCTGGGGGACCTGGACTGAATCATGGATCCCGGGGGAGACGTCACAGATACAGGAGTGACTGTCCCTTGTTTGTGGAGCTTAGCTCCCTACCTGGTCCTAGGACACACAGGCACCTACAGAGAGGAGCTCTGGGAGTGGAAGGGAGGGGGCTGCAGAAGGTGGTGGGCCCACAGGCCCGGCTGCCCAGGCCGCTTCTCTGGGCCTGCTGTCAGAGCCCTGGCAGGTGGGCAGAGACGGCCACCCTTGCGAGCTGGCGGGAGTGGTCCTGCTGCTGGGGCCTCCGCCTGCTGGCTCTGCGGGGCGCCGCTGCCGGGTATGGTCTGTCCCAACACCTGGTTTCAAAGGGAGTGGGTGTGAGCTAGCAAGCGAGGCATCCCCACAGCTGATCAAGAACTTTTTCTTGTTTTTAAACCATCAGTCTTCATTTCACATTGGAATAAAGTGAGTTTTTGAAACCTGCTGTCCCAGCCTCTCCTGTGTGTTCTGTACCAGTCTTGTTTGGTTGTGAGAGCTGTTGCCAGAAGTGGTACTACTAAAAGAGTTTAAAGCACATGGATGTGTAAAATTAGGTCACACTCAAAGTTATCCTTATAATGTCATTTAAGTGGGAGGAAAGGGGGTAGAGCCGCAGGCACCCACCTAGGGTTTACCAGTCTGCCCGTCAGTAGACCCATGGAAGTGGCATATAGATGAACGTCACCTGTTGTTGGCCACAGAGGAAAAGGCTGAGAATTGCTCCTATACAGGGCCCTGTGGTTCCGGCTGGGGTGAGGGGTGCTGCAAGGTGAGGGCCCAGGCCTGGGCGTGCTGGCCCTGGTAGGCTGTTGAAGACCTAACTGGGCATCCGCCCTTGTCCCTTTGCTTGTCAGGAGGACTGGGCGGTGCCCCCCAGAAAACTAGGAGTGCTAGAGTGGAGGGTGTCTAAAGTTTGCCATCCTAGGTGGGCCCTCATGGAGATCTAACCAACGGGGGGAAGTGGAGCCCACCTAGGTGGGCTTGAGGGGCCAGGCCTGTGAGATGGGAGGGTTGTGGGCAGGAGGCCTGTCTCAAGAAAAGTGTCTACAGCAGGCGGGCCCTCAGCCTCATTCGTACTTAAATGCCTCTTTGAATACTTGGAGAGTCCTTTGTGTCTGACATTGTGGAAAAAAAAAAAATTCCAACCTTGATGTCTGTTAGTTTTCTTGAGCCAACTGAAAAAAAGATGTCCCTGACATCATCGAGGTTTTCTTCTAAGTGATGCCCAAGGATGCTCCCTCCCACCCCGCTTTACAGTCTCCTGGTTGTGTTCTGAACGTGCATGCCTTCCTAGAGCATTTATCCTGTGAACGCCAGTCACGTGTTTCTCAGCACTTCTAGAATTGTGGGCATGATCTTGTAAAGCTGAGAAGGAATCAAGTGTAATTACCATTGTACCTACTAGTCACCTGAGAGGCCCAGTTTTCATGGTTGATCCCTTAAGCGTATTGGCGCTGTCAGGTGCCTTTTGACAACCGAAATGACGAGGGACTGTTGTTTTATAAAGGACACAGAGGTGTGAAATCCACCGTTTCTCCTCTTCTCTTAGTTGACAGATTGCAAATTTTTGAAAAGGGTGAACAGTGGTATCCAGGAAGGGTTAGTGTGAGAACTGGCATGCAGGTCATGGGGCAGCTGCGTGAGATGGAATTCAGGTCTAACTTGTGTGAGCCTCTTTGTGTCCCCCACTCTGGTCTTTCACTTTCTGCTCTACTTTTCTTTCCTGTTTGCATTTCTCTTAACATGCATATTACTTTTACAACTTAAAAAATATTTTAAAAAACTGTTACTACTTTTAAGTTGTATCATCTGTCTCCACTCGCTCCTGCCCTCCAAACTGTCATTGTTTTTTTGTTTTTTATTTTAATTGAAGTATAGTTGATTTACAATGTTGTGTTTCTGGTGTACAGCAAAGTGATTCAGTTGTACCTTATCTATACCTATGTATGTGTATGTATGTATTCTTTTCCATTATGGTTCAGTACAGGATATTGAATATAGTTCCCTGTGCTACACAGTAGGACCTTGTTGTTTATCTATTTTATATATAGTAGTTTGTATCTGCTAATCCCGAACTCCTAATTTATCCCTGCCCCACCCCCTTCCCCTTTGGTAACCATAAGTTTGTTTTCTATGTCTGTGAGTCTGTTTCTGTTTGGTAAATAAATTCATTTCTGTCATATTTTACATTCCACATATAAGCAGTATCATATGGTATTTGTCTTTGACTTCACTTAGCATGGTAATCTCTAGGTCCATCTGTGTTACTGCAAATGGCATTATTTCATTGTTTTTATGGCTGAGTAGTATTCCATTTTATATATGTACCACATCTTTATCCATTCATCTCTTGATGGACATTTAGATTGCTTCCATGTCTTGGCTACTGTATTGTGCTGCTGTGAACAGTGGGCTGTGCATGTGCCTTTCTGGATTAGAGTTTTCTCCGGATATATGCCCGGGAGTGGGATTGCTGGATCACTATTTTTAGTTTTTTAAGGAACCTCCATACTGTTTTCCATAGTGGCTGTATCAATTTACATTCCCACCAACAGTGTAGGAGGGTTCTCTTTTCTCCACACCCTCTCCAGCATTTATTATTTGTAGTCTTTTTAATGATGGCCATTCTGACCGGTGTGAGGTGATACTGCATTGTAGTTTTGATTCGCATTTCTCTAATAATTAGCAATGTTGAGCATCTTTTCATGTGCCTATTGGCCATCTGCATGTGAAGAAATGTCTATTTAGGTCTTCTGCCCATTCTTTGATTGGGTTGTTTTTTTTTTGTAATTGAGTTGAATGAGCTGTTTGTATATTTTGGAAATTAAGCCCTTGTCGGTGGCATCATTTGCATTGTTAAATATGAATATTGAGAGAACTGTTAGACTTAGTTGAGGAATTCCTACATATCCTAAAGGTGAGAATAAGGTATCCTGATGTGGCCCGAGTATTTCCTCCCCCTGACTCCCAGTATCTACATTAGCAATCAAACAAGGCATGCATGATCAGGACACCTTACAGAGGACAGGAGGGCCTCCTCAAATGGAAAGAAATAGCCCCATTAAACAGGGAAATCCACTGATTAAAAAAAAGAACTCAGACACTGAGATGCAAGCCATTCAGGACACAGTTGCCCTGAGGATAGTCATTTCATATAGAATGAGTGAGGAGCCTTCCTATGTTGCAAGTGCGGGCAACGTTAATTCTTATCCATTCCCAGCCTCTACCCCATTTCTCATGGTCACCCCACAGTGGAGTTGGCAGTGTGGTGACAGAGAGGGGCTTGGGGATGGGATGAGGGTGTTTCCTGTATGACCAAAAGTAGGTTAAAAGATTGTTTCAGAGATGTCAGAAGGCCCTCATTATACTTAAATAGCTAATTAGAGGCTTAATACAGGCAGAACCAGATAAGGGAAAGAGCTAGTGCATTTGGGTTCAAGTCCCAGCTCACTCTTTAATTAGCTTAATTAATACCCTTGGCTATGACCTCACCTTAAGTGAACCTGTTTTCTTGTCTGTAAAAATGTGCTAATATCCGTCAGCAGGGGATGTATGTGAGGAAGACGGTATGTTGAGAATAAGGGTGTTGGCCTGACAGGCATTCAAATGTTGGGTATTTTCCTTCCTTTAGTCCCTGCACCAGCCACTTTTATTTAAGAGGGCTGGTGACCAAGTGGGAACGATGATAAAATGGTGTTTCGTGAAAGTGATGGTTGTTATTTATTATTTATTCTTGTTCAGAAGCAAACAGTGATCTCAAAACACTCCTAGGAGAGTGTTTGCATGATGTGTCTAAACAATTGCAGGAAAATGAAATCTTTTTTTAAATGCAGGTATGGCAAAGTGCTGAATTTATTCACTTATAACATTCACTTTTAGTTGTTTGTGTTTCTGATATGGGGGAAAAAAATGCATTGTTTCGGTTCAGCCTTTTCATTTACTGGATTTATGTATAAAAGATCTTGGAAAGGCAGTTACTTTGGTGTAAGAGAAAGATCCTTGCCCTTCTTCCCTGGATGTAACTATCCTGTATGTTTACATAAGAAATAATAAACTAGAGATGTGAGTGGAAGAAAAATATTCACAAAGGAACAAACTCCATGTATCAAACTGTCGGCGAAAGAGAGAGGTTTGAGTTCAAACCCCAGCTGGAGGGCCCAGGGACCAGTGACTTGTCTACATTTTTTTCTTCAATGAAGTTAGTTCATTTAGATCAGTGGTTCTCAAACTTGAGCCTGAATCAGAATCATCTGGTTTGTTAAAATGGATTTGCTGGGTCCCACCCTGTGACAGATACAGTAGGTCTGAGCTAGAGCCCAAGGACTTGCATTTCTAGTGAGCTCCCAGGTGATGCCGATGCTGGCACGGGGAGCACACCGAGAATCACTTTCCTAGAGGGTTCTGGTACGTCAGCAGTGGAGAATCGTCAGTCTACAGGCAAGACAAGTTCCACCAAAGACTAACAGGGACAGAGCTGCCTCACCCTGGATGCGGCGCCATTTCTCCAAGTCTTCCATGTCCCAGTCCTTGTCCTACACCAGGGACAGATGCAACCATGAGTCTTAGAAGGAAGCTTGATGTGTGCGACAAACCAACAGGTTTTGAACAGCTAAGTGCACTTCCGGATAGTGATACTAAAGCTG
This sequence comes from Balaenoptera borealis, assembly GCF_965194805.1. Taxonomy (NCBI): domain Eukaryota; kingdom Metazoa; phylum Chordata; class Mammalia; order Artiodactyla; family Balaenopteridae; genus Balaenoptera; species Balaenoptera borealis. The sequence goes on along the minus strand of NC_138879.1, from coordinate 48,903,714 downwards.
GAACTCCACCCTTAGGGAAAGTGGTCAGGCTCATCATCTGGATCTCAGCCTAGGAGAAAAGAGGAGCCCTGCAAAGAAATGGAAAAGCTGCAAAACGCAGGAAACTGTAACTTCAAGCAAATTACTTTGGTGCTCTTGGCCCAGCTTCCCATTTGGAGAGGGGGGTGGGTAGAGGAGCTACCTTCTGCATGGCAGGATGACAGTTGGGCTGTTAAGAAAAGAGCCACCACATCATGCAACTTGTCCTTTGCGGGAGACCTCACGGGTGCCCTAAAAACACTTAACGCATGCTAGCTGGGCAGTAGTCCAGGGATGAAAGGCAGGACGTGGCCGACATATGTAAAGCACATAGAAAGCCGTGGGGCTTCTGGGAAAAGGGTGAAGATTCTTGGTACATTTCAGCCAAAATTTAAAACAGTATTAATAATCTCCAAGAATCCAAGACCACTGGGCAGAATTAAAAGGCTCATTCATTAACAGAACAAAGGCAGTAGGGTCACTTCTCCCCGGGGCCCTGAGGCTGTACCAGGTCCTTCCTGGCCTCAGCTCTAGTCACTGTCAGAAAGGGCTGCTGGAGGGCAGGGTGGAGCCTTGGAAAACAGTCCGGAGCTGCCTGACCCAGTGGGCTGTGCAAGCCCCTCAGGCAAGAACCCCTGCAGCTGTGCTCCTAGTTCCCTCCTGCAAACTGGGTGAAGGAAGCAAGACAGCAAAGGCAGTGCTGGCACTGCCCTGAAGGCAGGCCTTCCATCCAGGCCCTGCTAGCAACTTGCATCTTATTCTCCATATGTCTGGTGCTGAACACAACCTTGTGTCCTATTAGGCCTCGATTTAAAAGGTTTTAAATCTGTGCACAAAAAGACTAAAAAAAAAAAAAAAAACACATCTAGTTTTATAGGCATTTAATAGTTTACCAATTGGTACAATAAGATTTTTTTAATATGCAGAAAACATGAATAAATCTTGTTTTACACAGTCTGAGAGCAACAAATCTTACTGTAAAACACAAGAGCAATATTATATACATTCCTTTACTGATTTTTTAAAATTGTGTCAATATCTTCAGTTAACTCTTACAATCTGGGGAACTGTTTTCTCCAATCACCACCTCTGTAACTGTTCGTTCGTATGAAATCAACGTTCGCCTTCATGTCAGTGTCAGGATCAACTTCTAACTCGAAGATTGTTTTGTTTCTACCATCTTCAGAGTGAGCTTTAGGGATGCTTGAAGGATAGGCAGGACAAGGAAGCAGCCACTTACATGATATAGTGGAAAGATAAAAAGGCCAGTTCGGTCCAGTCGTGACTTGTAAATCCAGCTTGCCCTCCCCCTACCCCACTGAAAAAAAACAAAACCTCTTTCACCGATTTCGTACATGTTGCTTCTCTACCAGGAGATTCTTCTTTGCATCATCTAGATTAGTTAACACATTGGACTTATATACAGCTGGACAGAGAGGAACCATTTTAAGTGCCTTTTCCTTCAACAATTTTATCTTCAGTTGCTTAAGGATTATCAAGCCACCACTGTCAACAAAACAAAATATCCTTTACTTCTAAATAGTTTTTCTTTAAATAAATTAAAAAAAAAACTATTTAATGAGTGATATTATCTGGAAGTTCACATAGAAACAGAAAGAGGCAAACAGGAGAGCAGGGCACTGACAGTAAGGAGACTGGGCTTGGTGATCTAGAGCCAAAGCTTCCGAAGGCTACAGCGAGCGCCCACAGCCCTGACGACGTGCTACCACTAGTGAGTTTTAGAGCAGTGCTCTGGGCACACCATTGGTCACACCACAATGGACAAAACAGGACAGTCTCAGTCTCCTAAAGTGCAAGAGGCCATGTCAAAAAGCAACTATTCTCCAAGCCATGTCTAAACCAGTTTCCGTGGCTTGCACTTTCAAGAGTGCAGCTAGGACTTCTTGGGCACGTTATATTAGGGTGGCACTGGAATGTCTGTTTTCACACACACAAAAGGTCAATCATCATCTGAGGATGCAATTCTACCAGCTTTTTATTTCTTAAATAAGTGGCCAATTTGATTGAGACAGTGACAAAGCAGCAGTGAACCTCTAAACCAATCAATAAATTCCTCTACTTACAATCCAAACCAGTAACCTCATCATTGTACTTATCCCAGGCAAGGCACAGGGTTAGACAGCAGACAGAGAAAACGCAGGAAACAGGAAGAAAGGGCATCAACAGGGCAGTGTCAAACAACAGTGCAGGAAACCTCTGCAAATCTGCTTCCGGATTGTGGATGGATCACTCTCCCCACCCCCTTCATTATTCAAACAGGGCTCGTTACACTTGGATCCAGTTGAGGACCATCCCTGAGATTCAACGTTCGCTGCTTCATAAATGGAGGATGTCTGGTAACTCAGCTAAGCAGCAGGCTGTGGCAATCTCCCAATAAGGATGACTTTGTTTACAGAGTGATAGTTTCTCCTTGTTTGTCAGTGGAAGTCACTGCAGGCTGCAGGGAAAACCCAGCGACAGCGGCTTTGTTTCCTCCTAAATCGGTACCATTTTTTTTTCCTTTATTGTTCGTATCTAGGAGTGATTTCTAGATGTTGTGGCTTACCCTTAAACAATTCGTGTTGCTACATGCTAAAAATGAATTAAAATACAAGACATTTATACATGTACAAACAAATGTTAAAGATGCACCATTTCTATGTATTTATATTTCTTAAAATAGGACAGGAAATAGCAGCAAACAAGAACAAAGATATCTTCCATAGCTTCTGTAGAAAAATCCAGTCCGAACAGCTAAGGGGAAACAAAAAAAGACTTCTCCATGTGAGCAGGGTTGTGAGGCAATATTGTCCTGAAAGTTATTCTACTGTATTTAAGAAATTAGCTTAAGTTGTAATTTTTGTCCTCAAAAATAGCCATTAGTTTTCAAAACACTTTTCCTTCCAGAGACATCTCTCAGGAATTATTAAAAACAAACAAGCAAACAAACAAAAAGACAAAAGCTAGACATAAAGCTGCTTCTAGGAAATATACGGCCTATTCTCTGTGTGTGTATCTACAGGACATTAACTCTAACCCTTTGTCTTTTTCAGGAACCAAATTTCCACTTAATACTAAAAGGGATATATTTTTTTTAAAATCACATATTACACAAATGAATAGATGCAATCCAGGATAAATTCGTTAAATTATCTTTGTTATTTCATTGTTCTGTTAACTTTTCAAATGACCTTCTTTAAAAAAATGTTGGTTAGCTAAGCAATGGGATTATTTATTAATAATCTGCAATGGAATATTGTTTCCAAAGTCATAGATAAAAATTTTCTTAAACCTACTTGTGGTAACTTTGGATCACAATATACAATGTATCAGGGATGTGTAAAATGCTCAACAGCCAAACTGGGGGTGGAGGTGGCAGATAACGGAAGTGATTTTCCTTTAGCTGGGAAAAATTCCCACAGAGTCAGACCTGGTTTTCAGAAGCGTTAGGATCAAAAAGGATTTGTTCTAAAGCATGGTATTCCACAGCAAGATTTATTCTATTTATATGTTTTAGCACTTCTTCAAAAACCCAGGACCCAAGGACATGGAGGTTGTATGTGTGTGATATACATACATATATAGACTTATCCACTTACAGATAGGCCCATATACTCATAAACATTTATACATAAACAAAAGGTGAAAACACAGTACATTTTTATGCACGCTCCATTAAACCCTGTCTTTTTATAAACTTGTAAGTTAAACACAGTTCAAATCGATATCAGATTCATGTTGAAAAACAAACTGCTGTTATTTCTCCCACTCCCTTAAAATGGGCAAACATAACCTCTTCAATATTTCTTTGTCATTATGTTATGCACATTGCACATCCCTAAAAAACATCAAAAACAAATAAGTGATTTGTACCATGACACACTCAATGGGAAGATTAAACTCTACTTGGAAGTCACATCACTATACAGTCTAACAGTATGGAGAATACAACTAGAAGTGTGTCTAGTGTGGAAAATAGAAGCTTAGAGTATTACAGTGTTTTTTAAACCTGTTTACAAAGCATTAAGACCCAAATGAAATAAATGATTTGTTATTAGCTGCTGAGATTTTTCTTATTTCAGATTTACAGTCATTTTCTTACATAAATATACCACTAGCCTTTGCTTGATAGGCTGCCAAAACAAATGTATCCTACTGATTTGGCAAATGTGTCATGACAAAAATTCCAATGTGTAATCCCCATTAATTACATAGATGGTTCAGAAGATTCTGAATTGTAGCCTTATTATCTAACATCCTTAAAGAAGATTTATTAAGCACACTTAAGTGATGTTACATAGATACACATTTCAGAAAAAGCCCTAATAACCACCACTTTCCCCCAAATGAGGCCATCAAGTCAGGCACCAACAGACAGCAGAAAGAAAAACAGGAATTAATAATCCAACATAAAATGACACTGTCAACTATTCAGTTTAGTGCCCTAGTTCAATTTATTCAACTTCTGCCTTCTTAGGCCTGGTGTGACCAATGCCAGCCCAGGTTTTTAAACCCTATGGTACTTCTAGACAACGTATGTAAATTTACAGTATACAATTTGGATTCACCATGCATGAATACTTTGTGTGTAACATTTAATAAGCTCAATCTACATCCAGAATAATTTACATGAAAGGACAATATTTATTTAAACAGAGCTCAATGGGGTAACCATGGTATCATCAGAGTGCATCCAGAGGAAACAAGGGAGGAGGGGCCAAATGAAACTCAATCAACGGCACTCCCACACCTTTACTGTTTGATCTACACTGCCAGTAACCACATATGGTGCCGTCTTATGGAAATCTGAAAGAAAAAGAGAAGGCTTATTTTAAAATCAGACTGAGCCAGATACAATTTTTAATAAGCCATAAAATAAGCACATCTAAGTGCCAGGAATACCCATTCTTTTTCTCTATACAGCCACACATCTACCCCTAGCAGGTATATCAAACTTATCAACTAGGTAAGGGAAGCTGAGACTTAATGATTAAATCCTATACTACTAACAAACACCCTAAAAAAAATACTTCCCCCACTATCCTCATCCCAACTGAGGCTGAATAAACACTGAATTCTAACAACAAGGACAGCCTCAATGTATCCATTTATTGAACACTTACTATGTTCTAGGCTTAGTACTAATGCTTTATATTCACATTTGATCCTCGTAATGACCCTGTAAGGTTAAGCATTAGCCCTATTCTACTGAGGCTTTACCTTCATTATTAGATCCATCATACCCTAGTGTATTATATTTTACTTTATTCACTATCTTAAATTCTAGATTCAGGTCCAGATGATACTGAGGATGTTTATTAAGTGTAAATACAGTTCCCTGAGTTTACAATAGTATATATCTGCCAGAGTAAAAAGGTTGAGTAAGATTTCCTTTGAGAAACTTACAAACTAGCAGGGAAGAAAAATTACCCATCATAGTGCTCAGTAAGCATCCTCTTCATAATTCTAGTTTCCAAACCAATGCTGTGCAATGGAGAAAATAATTTTTTTTTTATTATAAGGCTGATGATGGAAAGAGAGAGTTAAGGAAAGGAGAATTTAAAACAAATGGCAGGAATCCATAAAGTTTTTAACCTGTCTTCTCTATTCTGCCCTGAAAGCACATGTTCATTTCTTACCTGGAAACATCCACATGGTTTCATAAAACTGTTAGGTCTGGCACCCCAAAACCTAACTGCTCAGAAACCTCGTAACTTGTACATACCCAAGGAGGTAACAAAGTGTTCATGCGCATTGAGGGTCTTCATGCATCGCTTGTTCTTGTAATCCCACACACGCAGGGTCTTGTCATCAGCGCAACTCAAGATAAACTTCCCCCCAGAATGGAACAGAACTCCACGTACCCAGTTATCATGACCCACCTTAAAAACAAAAAGGTATTTGACTTATTTAAATACGTAGTGTATTAATGTTAAATTTCTTCAGTGTGATAATTTTATTATGGTTATACAGAATACCCCTTGTTTTTAGGAGATACATGTTAAAATATTTGGGGTCAAGTGTCATGATGTCTACAAGTAACTTTCAAACTGTTCAGCAAAATCTACATATACACACATAGAGAATAGAAAATGTTGACAACTGGCGACTCTAGGTGAAGGATATATAGGTATTTACTGCATATCTTTATTCATCCATTCATCTATCTATATCCCCTGTCCAGCAGTTTCATTTCTTGCAATCTATCCTAAGAAATAATTAAGAATGTGTCTAGATGACTTGGTTAACAAGACGTTCAGCAAAGCACTGTATGTAATAAGTGTATCTAATGACATGAGCAAGTGCCACATACCTTCTAAACTAAAAGTCTGCTGCAAAGCAGTACGTACGGTATACCATTTTTACATAGAAAACCCCCCACCATGTTCCTCTACATAGAAATTGAAGAAAAAGGTTTAGAACTGCACAGTCCAACAGGATAGCCATTAGTCATGTGTGGCTATTTAAATATAAACTAAAATTAAATACAATCAACAATTCAGTTCTTCAGTCTCACTAGCCACACTTCAAGAGCTCAACAGCTGCCCGTGGCTAGTCGCTACCATGCTGGATAGTACAGACACAGAATATCATCACAGAAAGCTCTACTGGAGAGCTCTAGTCTACAAAAATACACTTGGTAGGTATTATTAGGTATGGTAAAGTGATCTGAGGGTGATTTTTATTTTCTTCTTTTAACTTTTCTGTTTATTTCTCAAATTTTCTAAAATGTAAATAGCTATATTGCTTTTGTAAAAGAACCTCCCTCCCAAAGAGCTAAAAAAGAAAAAGAAAAGAGACAACCAAGGTGACATATCTTTTGCCTTGGTTTACTTTTTTGCCTTTGCCCTTACTTAAAAAAAAAATACTTTGTTATCTGTAAAAGCCACCAATCACTAGAGTTGTAGAAGCTTCAACAAAAATCAAATCACATTTCTTGTGGCCACACCAAAACAAAGCAGAAAAAAGAATCCTCCTTCAGTTGAAAAACAGGAGCCAGAAACCTCCAGGGAAATTAATGGTGACCTGTGTTGTTACAGAAGAGAGCACGTGCTTTCTGATTTTTAAATGTAGATCATGTTTTCTAACAGCAACATAGTATACCTGAACTCAGCTCAGAATACTAAGAGGAGAGTTTAATTTTCTAATCAATTCTTGATGATACTTCCATATGTGTCTATCATATGCTACAGAGAGACAATCACTTCAAGGTATGATTAGCACTTAAAGAATCTCTAAACCAACATGGATACCAAATTAGAAAAACTGCTACTGGATTAATGTCCACAGATCCCCTACTATCATTTATATATCCTCATATAAAATCTAGATGAAATAGGCTCCTAAATGAAATAAGCATTTCCAAGTCATAAAGATAACACCATTAATTTCAGAATGATAAAATAAACCAAATGAACTCCAACATGCAAATATATAGGTAATAATTAAAAGGATTCATATTAAAATTAAATATAATGAAATCGAAAAGCAAACAGCTTCAAAAAAATGAATGAGTCTGTAATATTACTGTTTCCCCTCCGCAGGAGATGTCATATAATTTTTAGAGGTACAGTGGCTAGACTCTCCCTCCTAGCACTGACTGGCTTTGCAGACCCTTTGTATAACATAATATTCTACAGGAATGACCTCCATATCACTGCAACCATGGACTTAACAACAACAAAAAGTCTATTTATAAAGAAGTTATTTTAAAACCTCAAATAATTCAGATTATTTAATAAGATATCACAAGGCATCTGACCCAAAAAGATATGCACACGGTAAAAATGCGAAAGCAGCAGTAAGATTATGCAAACTTACAAGGGTCATAAGGCACATGCCAGTACTGACGTCCCACATCTTGATAGTCTTGTCTCTGGATCCAGACAGTAAGAATGGTCCAGGCTTGCCACTTTTTTTAGTCTATAGAAAACATATAAAAATTAAGTTTCCCAGGCAAGAAGTTAGGTAAGGACTTTAAATGAAAACTACCTAGCAATGATCTATATTTCTAATTTTGTAAAAACGCACTTTCTGACAAATAAAAATTGTATCTATTCAAGGTATACAACTTCATGTTCTGAGACGTGTATACACTGAAGAATGGTTACTACAATCAAGCTAATTAACGTAACCATCACCTCACATAACTACGTTTTTGTGTGTGTGATGAGAACACTGAAGGTCTACCCTCTTAGCAAATTCCAAGTATACAATACGGTACTGTTAACTATAGTCACCATGCTGTACATCAGATATCCAGGACTTATTCATCTTGTTTTTCTCTACTGAAATACAGAAGTCTTTTGACATACCTAGGTTACACAGGAAGGACCTAGATAATATAAAAATAGAAAATTTCCACTTAGATTAAGATTCAGTTTCTACAACACCAATGGATGGTAAATTTACTGCTCAAGACTTCTGTAATCACGAAAAATTTAAAAACTATTTAATTTATCCTTTATATAAAGTCCAGCCACAATGAATTTGACATATGGTAGATAACCACCACCAGGTGGCAGTAAAAAAAAAAAAATCTGAAAATGCCATCAACCAGCCAACTAGAAAGAGATTACAGTAGAAGCTTCATTTTGAAAAATAACTGGGGGCTGAGGGGATGGGGAATCCTTCATTTATTAAAATGTAATTTTAAAAAACCCACGATAGGAATGTCTCTATAAAAAAGAAATGTGGTCAATTTTGGCTCATACAACTTATTCACAGAATTAATTATTCTGTAATTTTAAGGTATTACAAAGAATGAAATCATGAAGAGCACAAATTAAGAATCATAAAAAAATAATAAAACTCCAGATTCAGCTAGTGTTTCTAATGATCAAGAGTATCAGAGGCCTCCATATGAAATATTCTTCATTTAAAACAAATATTTAAATGCTGAACTGCATTTCACCATAAATTTATACATAAAATAATTATGTTCATTAAGGAACACTATTCTTCTAAAAGATAACTTTAACCTCTCCCATAAGTTTTATTTTTTGCACTGGTATACTCTTATAACAATGACATTTCTGACTAATTTAAATGACCACTTTTACTCTTCAGGAGAACCCCTATCCCAGCACACATCAAGGGTCAGCTGACAGCAACAGTAACCACTGGTTAAAAAATATAAACACATCTATCTGCAAGTTGGAAGAGTAAAGAGTTTCAAGATTCAGAATTCTGGGATGTAGATTTTTAAATGCATTAATGGCATGAAATAGAGAATCAGGAAGGTTATTTAAAGTTCTGAGATAATAGCAACAAAATCATGAAATAACATATAAATCATATAGTACCTCAGATCCTGTTGCTTCAGAGATGCAAGAATAGGAGCTTTCTGGAGCCCAGGAAATGCATTCTACCACATGCTCATGTTCTCGAAGCTCAGCCTTGCATTCCTTTGTTGCTACGACCCACACGCGCACAGTCTGGTCGTTGGAACAGCTGGCTATCAGAGTGCCATCTTGATTTGGCCGCACCATACGTACCCATTCTCTGTGTCCTGTGAATGTCTTCACACAGTAGCTATCAAAATAAGTAATAGTTTGCATCATGAATGGCAATCATTGGGACCCTTCCCAGAAGCAATACAAAACTAGCTATGCACTGGAATGAAGAGAATGACATCATATGCAAGTCAACAGAATACACGTACATTCCTGGTTAATAAAAGATGGGGACAGGCTGGAAAGTCAAACATCAGTTAAAATAAGCTGATGGAAGTATCATATCATTAAGGAGCTAACCAAATCAAAATCCACAAGGTAAAAAATAGAGAGAAATAAAATCTTTTAACTAAGCACACACAGTAAACCTAACAAAAATATTTCTAGCCATGTTGGGGAAAAGGCATGCTCTTACTAATCTGGACAAAACCAGTAGGTTAAGGTTTTATTATAACAATCATGTAATTCTAAGCACAACCAAATTAAGCCTAATAGGGGCATACCTGCACAAATGTTATTTACATTTTAATTCAACCCACAGTGAGATAACCTAAAAGAAGACCACAGAGAAAATAAGCCATTACACAGAAAATGGCTCTCAAGGATATAGTTTCTTTCATAATTTCTGTTCCTTTGGGTAGACATTTAGAGATTGAAACTTAAGTTTTAAAATATAACTGTCATGGTGATCATTCTGGGTTACAGCCAAATTTACTGGAACAATCAGAACATAATTTTGGGTTTTTTGTTGAATATTAGCTCTTTAAGCTGACGCCTTTTCAACTAAATCTACTTACCCAGTTTGCACTTCCCACATTTTTATAGTTTTATCCCTTGAGGCGGATACTATATGATCTCCATTGGGCATGATGGCTACTGAAGAAACATTGTGGTCATGGCCTAAAACACAAAACACAGTAACATATTAAGTGATATATCATCAAGAGCAATTAAACCTCAGTTCACCATGAGATTTCATCATGGGATTTCAAATATCACAGCAACTTTAAATACAATGGAGTTTTATATAAATTTGATAAGAAACCTGGATTTACACAAAAAAGTTAAGGGATTAATAATAAAATAATCCACAATGAAACAAGCAGCCAGCTCAATTTATAATTACATTTCAATATGTACAACTGTTTTAAAATCACAGGGAATCAGTACCATCAGCATTTGAATATATTAATACACTGAATGTTTATGAACACTAAAAAAACACAAAATTTTCCATGGTTGTTATTCTAAGATATAAGATAGAAATAAGATTTACAGAGATGAACAGAATGGATAAGAAAAATGGGGATTTGGTTCCATATTTAAAATAGTTGTTAAAAATGATCTTTTTGTTGTTGATATTCGTAGGGGTAAAAAAAATAAAATGCATTATTCACAATGCTAGTTAGCTATCCTTTGCAAAAAAAGCCTCAGAGAATCCTCGTAAGTATCACATTATTTTAAGGAACATATAATGGTTGGAAAGAACTCTTTAAGTTAGAGCAATAAGATACAGGCTACTTAAAGAAACAAATACAGATTTTACAAAAGGATTCAATAGAACTCCCTTAATCGGTAAGCTTCCCTAATGCACTTAATTTTGGGGAGTGGGGCGGGGGAGCATACCATTCAAATTACACCATCTGTGTAGTCACACAGCTTACTCAAGTGCTAACATCACTGGATAATCATTTAAAAAATTTTTTTATTAACATAGTATGTGCTCCTTATATAAAACCCAAACATTCATATTTCATCATGTTTAAAAAAACAACAAAAATCCTTATTTAGTGAGCACCTCCTATGTACCAGGTACTAAACCAGATGATTTGAGTATACAATCTCATTTTATCCTCACAACAACCCTATGACTTCAATTCTTAATTCAATACTTAAGTATTATTCATCTTATAGATTAGAGCTTAAAATTTCCTAATGCCGTTAAGTAAACAAGTAGGAATCGGAACCCAGATATCTGATTCCAAAGCCCATGCTCTTTGCATAAAGCCAGACTGCTTCAGAAAACAGTCTCCATGACAAGGCCTGGGAAAACAACTTAACAATGAGACTATAGGATATGTGGAATATTAAAAAGTAAGCAAAGGAATATGGGTTCCAGCTTTTACTACATCTACTCTCTCTGACTTCAGTTTCCCAACTGCAAAAAATGAGAAACAACAAGAAAACAACCCCAATAAATTCATTTTCTCTTCTTCTCAAGAACAGATAGATGCCCTAGCAGTTTTTCTCATTCAAAAATATTTGTGAAAACAAATATTTTATAACCACTAAGAGATACTTAAAACCTCATAACAGAAAACAACTCTCAATTACCATGATTATCCATGGACTATCTACATCATATGCTCCTCCACTATAGACAATAAGAATTGAATGTAGGGACCCAGTTGATTGCATGACTGATTTGACCAATAACAGAGTGATGTGAGTAACAACAACAACAAAAAAGAACACAGTCTGTTCCAGAACCATTAAGATTTCTGTGTTTGACTACTGTTAAACTGTAAAATTAAAACCTAGTAAACAGGGCTTCTCAGGTGGCGCAGTGGTTGAGAGTCTGCCTGCCAATGCAGGGGGCATGGGTTCGAGCCCTGGTCTGGGAGGATCCCACATGCCACGGAGCAACTAGGCCCGTGAGCCACAATTACTGAGCCTGTGCGTCTGGAGCCTGCACTCTGCAACAAGAGAGGCCGCGATAGTGAGAGGCCCACGCATCGCGATGAAGAGCGGCCCCCACTTGCCGCAACTAGAGAAAGCCCTGGCACAGAAACGAAGACCCAACACAGCCATAAATAAATAAATAAATTAAAAAAAAAAAAAAAGCTACACAGATACTTGTGTGTCTGTGATGTTGCTTTAAAAAAAAAAAACAAAAAAAAAAACCTAGTAAAGAGTAAAAAAAAAAAAAAGAATTGAATGTAGGAAACTTGCACACTGTTAGAAAACATTATCCTTCTCTCTGGAATACCATGTTAGAAACCAATATCAAAATGCTATCCTCTACCCCTTACCATGCATGGTTCTGATGCATTCGAAGCCCTGAAAATCCCATAGTTTAATGGTCATATCCGCAGAACATGAAGCCAGAAGCTTGCCACTATGGTCGAATGAAATATCCTGTACAGAGTCTGTATGCCCCTTAAGAGTTCGTTCAAAATCTCCAGTCTCATAATCCCACACCTGTCAAGTGAACAGAAAATTGGTTAGCATCACACCACTCCTTTCTCAGTTCACATCTGCACTCGGCAGGCCAGTCTGGCACTATATTGACTAACTGAACAAGTAACAAAGGGTAACTCTCTTAGAAACAGCACACCTTCAAGTATAAATTGGACTTTTCTCTATAGAGAAAATCGATTATTAAATAGACCTCTAAAACCACATTTACTAAGCATCTTACCATATATCTAACCATGCTAGTGATTAGGTATATAATGCTACAGGACAGAGTCCCATCCCAGTCTGACAGCAGGCAACAGACATGTTAAAAAGTAAATATAAGTACCGAAAAAAAAACAAAAAAGGGTTTCAGAGGCCTATGACATGAATTTATATGTAGACTATTAGGGGAATGATAAAGGAGTATTCAATTCTACTAGACAAGCAAAGCTCAGACATCTAAGAGGCCAAGGAAAGACTACACAAGATGTAACTATCCTTAAATAGCAGATTTACAGAAGCATATGTCATTATGATATAAAAACACTGAGCCACAGTCACATTCTTAAAGATAATTTTTCTAAAAAAATAAAATAATAAGCTATCAAGAATAATTACTATTAGAAACAGATCTCAAGAACATACTAAACTTCTATCCTGGTGGCCAAATACTAGTCTGAAGTTAAGTCTTTAACCAACACTAATTACATGCTCTAAAATCAAGTGACTGATTTCATTCTTTCCATAGTAAGTTCAAATGTATCTGTGGTAGGGTGTATTTCAACCAATTTAGAGAAACTTAGAACATGTATTTTGAAAATATGGAAACAATCTAAACATCCAATATTAGGGAAATGGCTACACAGATATAAAATTTGCTACTGTAAGGAATTTATGGCATGTATACAATACGTTATATAAAAAAAAAAATTACACACGATTACAACTACGTTAAAAAATGCACATAAGAAAAATAAACTATCCTCTAAAAACATTTCTTTTACAGTAAACTTACGTAGCAGCTTCCCAAAATAAACATATTAAAATGTTACCATCTAAATGTTCAAGTATTTCTACATGGAAGTGATTACTGTATGTTTAGTTTTGTTCATATTTTGTTAGATGTATCTTAAAGTATTCTGGAGTTTTTTGATGCTACTGTGGCATTTTTAAATTTTGATTTTCAATTATTCTAGTTTATAGAAATACAATTACTTTTTATATATTGACCTTGTATCCTGTCATTCTGTTACACTGTCATAATTCCAGCAGGTTTTTGTAGATTCTTTGGGATTTTCTATATAGAAGATCATGTTGTCTGCAAATAAAGGCAAGTTCCATTCTTTCCTTTCCAATCTATATGCCTTTTTTTTTTTAATTTATTTTATTTATTTATTTATTTATTGGCTGTGCTGGGTCTTCGTTTCTGTGCGAGGGCTTTCTCTAGTTGCGGCGAGCGGGGGCCACTCTTCATCGCGGTGCACGGGCCTCTCACTGTCGCGGCATCTCTTGTTGCGGAGCACAGGCTCCAGATGCGCAGGCTCAGTAGTTGTGGCTCACGGGCCTAGTAGCTCCGCGGCATGTGGGATCCTCCCAGACCAGGGCTCGAACCCGTGTCCCCTGCATTGGCAGGCACACTCCCAACCACTGCGCCACCAGGGAAGCCCTATATGCCTTTTATTTCTTCTTCTTTACTGCACTGGCTAGGCACTCTAATACAAAGGTGAATTTAAGTGGTTGAGACTGGTCATCCTGGCCCTGATTCCTGAACTCAGGGGGGAAGCACTGCTTTCCACCATTAAGTATTATGTCCACTCTAGGTTTTCCAGATACCTTTACCTTTTATCAGGCTGAGGAAGCTCCCTTCCCAGCTTGTTGAGAGTTTTTATCATGAATGGATGTTGGAATTTTGTCAAATGCTTTTCCTGAACCTATTATGTTTTTTTTGTTGATATGGTATATCACACTGATTGATTTTCAAATGTGGAACCAATCTTGCATTCTGGAATAAACCCTATTTGCTTATGACATATTAACTGTCCTTTCATGAACTGCTGGATTCAATTTGCTTATAATTTGTTAAGGATTTTGCATTTATGTTCATAAATGGTATTATATCGGTCTATAGTTTTCTTTTTTTTGTAGTATCTTTACTCATTTTGATATCTAGTTGTTTCATTTCAACACCAAGAGTTCAGATGAATACTTTACATACTGAAAATAAATAAGGTGTGACCTTGAAGTTCACTTCCATTTAAGTTAATTTTCTTTCCATGCATTCATTAAAGAACACTGAAGCATTTTCCTCTAAAATAAATATACCCAGAATGTGAACTGTGTCTCTTCATAAATGGTAAGCAAACAGAGCATTTTAGTGTTTATAAATGTCAGGAATTAATGAGAATTTTTTCTTTACTTGATATTTACCTTTTGTATGATTATAAAATAAATGCTCATGATAAAAAATATAATGTACTGATATAAAGGCAATAAAAAATATCCATTATCCTAGCAATGGCATGGTTTTTCCATTTTTTCTATGCTCCTTTTAAAAAAGTATGGTGACCGTGTATACTTCATTATCCTGTTTTCCCTTTGCATCTTATCATAAGGATTTCTCCATGCCATTAAAAACTTATTAGCAAACATTCTTTTAAAAGTAATTCCTAATATTTTCTAAACAAAAGGAAAAACTTTTTCATTATTATAGAAAACATTATAGTGAAAACCTTTGAATAGTGAAAAATATCTGTCCTCATTCTGCAACAGTTAGGTCAGACAGTGATGGTGAAAAAGAATTTTGAGTCAGAAAGTGTAAGCTTTTTAGCCCTTCATATATTCTGCTAAATTGTTCTCCGATAAGACTGTATCAAATGTAATGAGAATGCTTGCTTCATCAAATTCTTATCACCTCTGGGAATTCTCATTTAAAAAGGAAAATATCTTGGCAGATTTGATATATATTTTAACCTGCATTTCTTCTTCTATTAGTAGTGAGGCCAAAGCTCTACTGTCGTTGGTTAGCCACTTTTTCTTCCTCTGAATTGTCTGTTCTCGTCCTGTAGTCCATTCTTCTGTTGAGATGTTACTGTTTTCCACATTTGTTTGAACTCTATATATTAAAGTTGGCAATCCTTAATCTGCTTTATTAGTTGAATGTATTTTTCAGTTTTGTTTGCTGTTCATTTTTCTTAACATTTAAGAACTAATTCTAAATGACAACCAGAAATAATGTTTCAAAAATTTCAATGACGCAATTAAAAAGTCATGAGCTATTCCAAATATCCATCCTCTATCATTTTTCTTAAATTACTGTAGTTCAAATGTTAATAATGTAAATGAATGACTCTAAAAGGAAGGTGTTATATTTACTAGATGCACAAGAGAAATTATATAATAAAATTTTAATTTTGTTATAACATTATCTACAGTTTATTGGGGACTTACCATCTATCCACCAAACACTGTACTGTTATATACATTATGTATACATTACTTCATTTTAAGCAAAAGAATCTTATAGATATTTTTAATCCCCCTTCCAACAAATGAGAAATTTGAGCCTTAAACATATCAAGCACTTTGCCCAAGATAGTCACAGAATTACAGAAGATTCTGTCTCTGTGTGCTCCTTTGAGTTTTTTGGAAGGTAGTTCTGTCACAATCATCATTTAGGAATCCCCTAGCTTTACCATAATTGAAGAATGAAAACCACTGGTAGAAACAGGTTTCTTTTCATTCCACAAAATACCCAACGAAATGAGAAAGACTTATGTATAAAAATGAATAGAACAGTATTACTCAAGATAGTAGATGACTGGAAATA
Source organism: Balaenoptera borealis (assembly GCF_965194805.1). Taxonomy (NCBI): domain Eukaryota; kingdom Metazoa; phylum Chordata; class Mammalia; order Artiodactyla; family Balaenopteridae; genus Balaenoptera; species Balaenoptera borealis. The sequence continues at coordinate 48,887,235 of NC_138879.1, read as the reverse complement.
AAAATCCAATGGAAGATTTGTTAATGGTGTTGAGACACTGCTGACAGTGAGTACTCCTTCAGTATTTTAAGCAGTTTCCATGTATTATTTAATCCTCCCCAAAGTCCTGTGACACAGGTACTAATTATCTTCATTTTACAGATGAGAAAAGAGAAGCACAAAAAGTTAATTTGCTCATATCACATAAATCATTAAGTGGGGGGGTCAGGACTTGAACCCAGAGCTTGTGCTCTTGACCATTAACTACTCTATAAAGTCTCCACATATAAGTAAAAAGATCAGTTTAAAATCATTAAAAACGATGATTCATTAGAAACAAAGAAAAGTATTTCTAAAATAAGTTTAATCAAAGAAGGAAGCAAAACTAAATACAAATGCTTTTCGTATGTGTGCACATTAAAGACTAAACAGAAGGGAGAACTTTTACTAGTTGTTGACACATGTGGTATGGTTATAGATAAAACTTTTAAAACTTCCATTTGTAATATTTTAAAGTTGAACCAATAGCTAATTTTAAGATGGCATATTAGCAGTTTTATTTACGCTTTTAGACCACTGCTGCAAAATCAATAGTTAAGACTGAGTTTTCCATCTATTTGATAAGTCTATCTTTACCCCCATGCTTCATGACAGCAGTGCAGTTTTCAGTAGACAAGACCATCATGAAATTAATAAACTAAATACATGTCTACATAATTTGAAAGACAGTAATATATTAGTGGCAATTAGTGGCAATTAGATTAGGCAATCATCTCAGCCTACAGAAATATGTAATGCAAATAGAATTTAAGACTCTCTTCCAATTACTTTGCAGCCCGACCCATGGATCACCAGCCCACAGGATGAAAGTAAGCCACTGATTTAGAAATTAAAGAAACCACAGAAGGAAAACATACAATCATGTTTAAAGAACAGGTTAAGTATATACATTTAAGTCATGCCTGCGTTTTATGCTGACTGCTGCTATGTGATAAATACAATCTTAGCAATCTACTCACATTTTCTTATTTATACCTCTACAAATGAAACTTAAAATCTAGAACTTAATCTGAAATAAGCTTTAGATAGAGAAACCTACTTAAATTTTTAAAACTACATTTTACTTATCTTTCTGTACGTGGTTTATACAACTATCACTGTATTGTGTCTGAATCAAAGGAAATTATAAAAACAACTTCTTTCCTGATTAAAAAATATTAAAATGTATATGCTTATCATGAAAATTTTTAAAAATGAGAGAAATACATAACTTCTAAAATGGAAAGCTGCTACATTTCCACACCCCTAGAGAGAATTACTGTTTAGTTTGGAATCAAAACCATCAAGGAGAGTGCAATTTAAATAAATCCTCTATTGAATTTTTTTGTGGAATATATTCACCCCCAGAATTACTAGTTTTGTAATCCTGTATTTTCATCTATCACCTCTGCTAATAAGTAAGGCACATACTTATACTTTAATTCTTCAAGAACAAAAGTTATTCGAGCACTGGGTGACCTATATTTGTCCAATGTTACATTAGTGACACCCAATTTTCTCAAATTCATCAGTGAACTTACTTGGCAGCTTGTCTCTCAGGAGCTACAGTGAAATTTTATTCGGTCTTTTAAGGTTTAGAATCAATCACACAGTTTCAAAGAGGCCCTCCTGTTACTCTGCGTAGTTCCTCATTTCAAGATCTTTTCATTTCTTTCACTCAATTAACATTAAAGTTGCTTCTAACAAGTACCCTATTGTATGTCTTTCAATTTTGAAAACACTACCTTAATTGTAGCATCCTCTGAAGCAGAGACCATAACACTGAACACAGGATGGAAAATGACTCGAGTGACTGGACTCCTATGACCACTCAATGCATATTTTTCTGGTGGACGGGGAATCCATTCTTTTGGGTCTCTTTTTTGACCAAGAGGTCCACCCGACGTAAACTCTTCTTTTGCTTCATTTAGCTTTGATTCTAATTCCATAACCTTAAGAAGGAACACATAGTTATGTACACATAGATTCTGATAAAAATTGTATATTTTTAAAAACCTGCCTTTATTTTGCATCCATATATGCAGAATAAAATTTCAGTAATTTACAAAGCATTTGTCAGATTTAATTGAAAATGATCTACATTAAATATATCACTAAAATCTTAGTGTGACAAAACTAAAAACTGAGAAAAATTCAATACAATTGTGTCTTAACTCCTTAACTCAAAGAAAAATTTGGAAGGTGCCAGGATACAAATGAGAGGAAGAGTAGGGAACCTATCTTGATCCTTTCTAATTCTGCCACTCTTAGTAAATTCTTTCCAAACCATAGTTTACATTGTACATGCTAATCAGAATATTCATATTAAAAGCTAACATTACTGAGCATCTATGTGCTAGGCACTTTTCTAAGGGCTTTTTATGGATTAACTCATGTTATAACAATATTATTTATTCTAATTTTGCCTACTAAAAGTATAAATTTTAGGACCAGAATATTACCTATTGCCTTCACTTTACAGATAAAAATAAAAGGTCAGAGATGAAAATGACTTGTCTAAGAGCACACTTTAGTGCTCTTTCCCCAGCATCATATTGGCTCCATGTGTTCTTCCCATCTAAGTGCATAAATGGGTTCTTCAGTACCAATTCCTTGAAGTCAGGGTTGTGTTAGATTCAACTCAGCCAGTAGCCCTGGTTGCATAAATTACCATTTACCAGCAATGATCTGTATAGGTCATAATGCATAGAAATAATAATGCATAGAAATGTATTTTTATTTGCCTTTTCAAGGTTAAATATAATTATTAATTAATGTAAAAGAATAATTTATGTTATGTTGATATTTTCAGTTTATATAATACTTTGAATACAACTTAAAAGAAAAAAAGACTTAGTTACCTTTTTTTGTAATCTAATAACAGATGTCCATTTTTTTTCCAAAAGACCAGCATATTTCTTATCTAATTCTTCATTCTAGAGAAAAAAAAAATGAGAACATTAAAAAAAAAAAAAAAAGGCAAAAATACAATAGTTCAAGCCATACAAACCATTCAATCTCTAGGCCCAAATGTTACGAAAAATATCCTGATTATATAAATAAATAAATAAAAACATCTGATTATACCAAAAAGGGGGGGGGAGGGGGAATACTAGGTTTAGTGCCAAGTAAACCACAATAACAAATGATAAGATTTGTGAATAACTGAGGTGACTGTTAACTACTGATACCTAAGTAAAATCCACTCATATATACTATGAATAACTGTAAAAAGTCAAACATACCATATCTAATTCAGCTTCCTTTTTAAAAACTGAATATGCTTCTTCATAGCCATTTGAACGAAGATAATCTGCTATAGCTCGATTTCTGAAAAAAAAAAAACAAATTCAAATGACTCCTAATAAACTCTCATTTCTATTTTGAAGAAAGAATATTTTATTTAAAATCTCATAAATCTTAAGACACTCTTTTAAAAGTATTACCTTCCAAATCATACAAGTATTTCACAAGAAAAGGAACCCCTCCCCAAAAGCCTCTAAAACAGTTAACCCTGTCATAGTACATCCTTAAGATTATAACACTGTTCTTGAGCTTTTAGTTATGTTTCTAACGTGTTGCTTGCCTCACAAGCTGTAAGATCAAGATGTGGCTTATATAATTAGTTATCACTTTGTGACAGTAATGAAATTTAGTTTTGTAGGGAGAATTGTTCTGATAAAATTACAATTAGTAAGTATTTTAGTATTAGAGACAACTTTATAAATTTATTTATTTTTGGCTGCATTGGGTCTTCGTTGTTGCGCACGGGCTTTTCTCTAGTTGCGGCGAGTGGGAGCCACTCTTGGCTGTGGTGCACAGGCTTCTCATTGCAGTGGCTTCTCGTTGCAGAGCACGGGCTCTAGGCGCACAGGCTTCCGTAGCTGTGGCACATGGGCTCAGTAGTTGTGGCTCGTGGGCTCTAGAGCACAGGCTCAGTAGCTGTGGCACATGGGCTCAGTTGCTCCACGGCATGTGGGATCTTCCCGGACCAGGGCCCGAACCCATGTCTCCTGCACTGGCAGGCGGATTCCCAATCACTGTGCCACCAGGGAAGTCCCTAGAGACAACTTTAAACCATGAGAGTGGGTGAAAAAAAGGCATAAGCTACAAGCTTAGTATATTATCATAGAATGAGAAATTAATTTAGAATTAGAAAGAACTCAAAGGTTAGAGAAGCTGAATTAGCAAATGAATTTCATGCTCTCCTTATATTCTTTGAAGGCAAAAATCAGCTACCTGTCTCCTAAGGCAACCTATTCCAATGTCTCTCAATTTTTTTGAGCCTAAGTCCCACTGTGATAGAAATAGTTGTTTCCTTGGTATTGCCTTTAAAACATTTCAAATTAATTTAAATAATTTAAAAGTTTATACATACACAAGGCTAAACAAACTTTAAATATATAAGTACACAATAAAGTGTGGTTTCCACCACTGACCCGCAATATTCCATCCCAGAGGCAACCACTTTACCAGTGTTTTGTGTATTCTTTCAGTGATAATCTACCTATAACTAAATATCCTTGCATGGTCTTCTAGAGATAATTAATACGTGTTTTTAAAACAAACTGCAGTACACTACAGATAATGTCTTACACACAATGTCACATAAACTCATTTAATTTCAGCAATCATTCTTTATCAGATGTAAATCTGCCTCTTTAAAAAAAAAATTGTATTCCATTACAGAGATACATATGCTTTTACTACTACAAACAATGCTGCTAGGACTATCCTTGTATAAATGTCAATGCTACTGCCCACCTAATGCTTTAGGAAATAAAACACTCTAAGCAGTACTGTAGAATTGGTGGGACTAAGTTTTAATTCAATGGCATGTTAAAAACAAAAAATGGAGAAAGATAATATGGAATTCGAGCAAACACTTCATGTTCCAGGTAATTATTAGCTTACCAAAGATTAAAGTACAATAACTAGGGACTTCCCTAGTGGCGCAGTGGTTAACAATCCGCCTGCCAATGCAGGGGAGACGGGTTCAAGCACTGGTCCAGGAAGATCCCACATGCCGCGGAGCAACTAAGCCTGTGTGCCACAACTACTGAGCCTGCGCTCTAGAGCCCGCGTGCTACTACAGAGGCCGCGTGCCACAACTACTGAAGCCCGTGTGCCTAGAGCCCATGCTCCGCAACAAGAGAAGCCACTGCAATGAGAAGCCGGCGCACTGCAACAAAGAGTAGTCCCCGCTCACCGCAACTAGAGAAAGCCCGCGCACAGCAACAAAGACCCAATGGAGCCAAAACCAAATAAATAAATAGATAAATAAATTTATTTTTTAAAAAAAGTACAATAACTAGTGGAGGGGCCTAATCCCCCAAGTGATGGTATTTGGAAGTGGGGCCTATGTGAGGAGGTCACAAATGGGGTTAATGTCCTTATGGAGAGAATAGGAACCAGGAAGTGAGCCCTCACCAGACACCGAATCTGCCAGTTCCTTGGTCTTGGACTTCCTAGCCTCTAAACTGTGAGAAATAAATCTTTGTTGTTTATAAGCCACCCAGTTTATGATATTTTGTTAGAGCAGTCTAAGAAGAGACTAAGACAAAAAAAAAAAAATACATTTTTTAGGACATTTTGATAGCTGTTGTCAAACTGCTCCCCAGAGTTGTAACCAGTTTATACTCCTACCAGCAGTTGCGAATGTCATCCCTTTACCACCTTTACTTTTCAGACATTTGGGTTAGCATTTACTGACTTAAAACAAACAGTTGATGCCCTTTGATTCTGCTTATATAGCTTTTATGAAAGTGTAGATGTTAAATTTTTAAGATTCTGCAAGATTTCCAAATTCTATGTAGCCTAACCCAACATCTATATTTTTAAAAAGATGCTGTGTGGTAAAAGCAATTAGAAAGATATAGGTAATTCCAAATGTGCATAAAACAGGACCTCAAAAGAGTTGTATGTTACATTTATACTTTTTATAAAATGTTAAATCTAATTTAAAAAACAATATTCACTGGCTCTTTTGATCCTAAAACCATCCTGTAGAAAAGTTTATTACCCCTATACTATAAAACTGACAGACTGATTTATCCAAGGTCACAAAACTAAGATGAAATGAAATAATTTAGGATAATAATTCCAATCAACATTCATTAGGTAGGTGGGGAAGAAACTGGCTAAGTAGGTGGAATGCAAAACCTTCTTCCTTTAACTAGAGTTGTTCCATTTTCATATACTTCCATATATTGTATTTCTTCATAAGTGTTTTAAAAGTGGATCTATACTGCAATTAAAAAAGCCTGACACTCAAAATTTTTTTATTGAAGTAGAGCTGGTTTACAATGCTGTGCCAATCTCTGCCGTACAGCAAAGTGACTCAGTTATACACATATACACATATATATATACATTCTTTTCTTAAATATTCTTTTCCATTATAGTTTATCCCAGGAGATTGGATATAGTTCCCTGTGCTATATAGTAGAACCTTGTTGTTTATCCTTTCTATTTTTAAAAAATTTCTTTCTTTCTTTATTTTCTGGCTGTGTTGGGTTTTCGTTGCTGCAGTGAGTGGGGGCTACTCTTCGTTGTGGTGCAAGGGCTTCTCACTGCGGTGGCTTCTCTTGTTGCGGAGCATGGGCTCTAGGCATGCGGGCTTCAGTAGTTGTGGCACACAGGCTCAGTAGTTGTGGCTCACAGGCTCTAGAGCGCAGGCTTAGTAGCTGTGGCGCACGGGCTTAGTTGCTCCGCAGCATGTGGGATCTTCCCAGACCAGGGCTCGAACCCATGTCCCCTGCACTGGCAGACAGATTCTTAACCACTGAGCCACCAGGGAAGTCCTGTTTATCCGTTCTAAACATAATAGTTTGCATCTACCAACCCCAGACTCCCAATCCATCCCTCTCCCTCCCCACCGTGGCAACTACAAGCTTCATCTCTATGTCTGTGAGTCTGTTTCTGTTTTGTAGATAGGTTCATTTGTGCCATATTTTAGATTCCACATGTAAGTGATATCATATGGTATTTGTATTTCTCTTTCTGACTTATTTCACTTAGTTTGATAATCTCTAGTTGCATCCATGTTGCTGCAAATGGCATTATTTCGTTCTTTTTTACTGATGAGTAGTATTCCACTGTATATATGTACATCTTCTTTATCCATTCATCTGTTGATGGATATTTAGGTTGTTTCCATGTTTTGGCTTTTGTGAATAGTGCTGCTATGAACATAGGGGTGCATGTATCTTTTTGAATTATAGTTTTGTCCAGGTATATGCCCAAGAGTAGGATTGCTGGATCATATGGTAATTCTATTTTTAGTTTTTTAAGGAACCTCCCTACTGTTTTCCATAGTGGCTGCACCATCTTACATTCCCACCAACAGTGTAGGAAGGTCCCCTTTTCGCCACACCCTCTCCAGCATTTGTTATTTGCAGAGCTTTTTTTTTTTAGAAATTCACGTTCTTTTATTTATTTATTTATAGCTGTGTTGAGTCTTCGTTTCTGTGCGAGGGCTTTCTCTAGTTGCGGCAAGTGGGGACCACTCTTCATCGCGGTGCGCGGGCCTCTCACCATCGCGGCCTCTCTTGTTGCGGAGCACAGGCTCCAGACGCGCAGGCTCAGTAATTGTGGCTCACGGGCCCAGTTGCTCCGTGGCATGTGGGATCTTCCTAGACCAGGGCTGGAACCCGTGTCCCCTGCATTGGCAGGCAGATTCTCAACCGCTGCGCCACCAGGGAAGCCCTGCAGAGCTTTTAATGATGGGCATTCTGACCAGCCTACACACAAATTCTTGAAACCAAGAATGACTCATACTTTTAACCACTGAGCTTTTGTTTTGGTAACTGACTAGATCTGGGAGATGGGAGAAAATAGTTGATTTACAAGTTTCTGGTAGATGGTAATAACATGTACTTGGACAGGAAACAGGAGAAGAGGAGGAAGGAAAAAAGGGGGGGGGCAAGAATATAATCAGTTCAGTTTTAAACCTTTTGACTTGAAGTAGCTATAAAATATTTAAGTAAAGATATATGATATAGGAGGTAACTGAATATACAGGTCAGAAGCTTTAAAGATCGATCTGACGTAAGGAAAGGATTTAGGAAAATTAGTAAACAGGAAGTAGTGATTCAAACCATGTAAGTGGTGAAAGACACTTTGGATGAAGGTATATAATGGGAAGAAAAAAGGAGACTAGAAAGTAAATGATGGAACCTTGACAGATACCAATAATTAAGAAGCCATTAGGGAGTGAAGAAGCCTAGTATGAGAATTAAGAGATGCCAGCAAGCCAATGGAGAAGGGAGTTTCAAAGAAATGGAAATGGCTAACAATGACAAAGATCTGAGAGAGGTCAAGTAAAGTCTAAAAAGTGTCCAAACAATCTGGCTACCAAGAGGTCCCTGCTGACTTTAGCAAGTGCAGTTCCAGAACTTAAAAGTAGCCTCAGTATTCCACTCCACAGTAAGGCTTCAAACAAGCACTGTAAAATACTGGAGTTGGGGAGGAGCAGTGAGATTCGAGAGTATCAGGGATACATTCTCTTTCTATCTAATGAAGGTTAAATGTTAACAGTATTACTTGTTAAGAGTTTAGAAAAAGAGCTATTACATAGCATTAAAATATCATAATACTGACCTACCAAAGAGCAAGGGATATATACAAAAATATGGCAAATAAATTAAAACTGAAGTTTAAGCGAGTATGATACCATTAGGGGTAGTACAACATACTGATGATGTACAAAGTCTACAACCCAGTCCCAGAATAGTCTAGTCAATTTTATTTCCGCATCAAATACAATTTAGTCAGACCTCTTAGTCACACTTCTAACCACAATGTCAGGTGAGTGGTGTTCACAGAGTCAGAAAACTTAAGTCAGGTTCCCACGGCCAGATAACTTTGGCACTACTGCCCCTGTTACCTCATCACTCAATATCTAAGCTAACTATCTGATCCAGAGAATGTGGAACCTCTAACTCAGGCAAGGTGTACCACCATCACTTAAAGTAAGAATAAATAAGACTGAAGAATCTCTTGGTTCTAACAGCCTAAAAGGTGCTTCTAGAGTTTGCTACTAATTTCAATTGTTGACCTAGAGTTGATTTTCATCAGTTTTATTAGGATGGAAGATTTATCCCCCTGGAAACAAGTGGACATCAAAGCACAAGTTTATAATAATCTCTCAAAGAAACTTCATACACATGAGTTAAATAAATCTACTAAGCCTTAGGAGATGAAGAAAAACAACTATCACTAGAATCAAAGAAAAATTCATGCAGAAGTGCAACAGGTCATTCTGAGTAGAACCAAAACCAGTAACCCCATGCAGAATCAGAGAAAATGGTTAAAATCAAAAGAACGAACTGAGATGAAGGACTTTTATGTATGAACAAACAGAATTGGTTAGACAGAGTTTAGGCTTACATATGGATTAGTACCACATTGGACATATTCTACTGCTGTCCTCTGAAACGATTACAATAACAAATGAGATTTTGTTTTTCTAAACTATTTCAAGTTTATTAAAATGCAAGGATTATATTCTAAGCATTTTAGCTGACTTCTTACACTCTCTTCATTGTTCTTATATCCCTAGGATAATTTTTGTAGCTGTGGTATCAGTCATAACATAATATGACTACTACCATAGTAGTACATACAACATAACACTACCAATCCATACACACCCTCACACTCTTATAAAGGGAGATAAGAGTTTCAAAAGTTTTTCTAAATGCTATGAACTGCTAGTTAAACAAAAACAACTCTAAAAAGATTGGATAGCACCAACAATAAAAGCAGAATACTTCAGGGTCCCCTGCATCTCTTACGAATATAAATTGAAGCAGAGGGAATTACAGAGCATGCGTTACAGGAGACTGAGATGGAAGCTGTTTTTCACAGGTAAAGAAACTGAGGCTCACACAGCTTAACTGATTTTTTTGGCTAATAAATGGTGAAGCTGAGAATCAAAAATTCAGCCTTTTGAAACCAAAATGACAATAACAGTATTTCTTCAAATTGTGTACTCTAGCATTCTAAGGTTGAATAAAAATGTTCTAGGAATTCTATAAATAGTTAAATTTTATTGTTTATATGAGGAGAAACAAGGTTAAGTCAGTAGCTGACAAACAGATGTTTTCTTACCAGGCCCATCAGAAAAGATACACTGATCTCACATATTCAAGAATGAGGAAAGCAATGGAGTTAATGTGCACTGTTCTGAAAGTCTACAGTGGCCCAATGACTGTGGGATGTCTGCAGGGTTAGGAGGGCACACCACTAAGATAATGAGAAGACCCAGCAGGATCAAGCATACAAGTTCACACCCCCAGAGGTACATCATCATCATCAGCCCTGTTCCAGAAGACAACCGTCACAACACCCCAGGCTATGCCATTTTAGACAAACACCAAGATGAACTACATAGTCCTGGGGAAGATGTGAATAAAGTTCATTTCAAGTGCAGAGACACTACTGCAGGTCATTCCATAAGCTGCTGCCATAGGACATTAACCAAGTCTTAGACAGGTAGGTAACATGACTTCTTAAATATGCTACAGCCACCCACTGAATCTCTGGGGAAAGGGGAGCACTGATATGATGAGTTCCTGGCCATAGGTCTTACACCTCTCCAACCTTATGGGCCCTGACAAAGGGTTACAATGATCATCCTTCATCATCACACTTGATACTTACTCCAAAAGGGTAGTCCAGGATTCAACTACTACCAGTCTTGGGACAAGTATAAGCACAGCAAGAGGTTAAAATGAGACCTTATTCTGGCAGTGATGAAGTAAAGGAAAATAAAATTTGGGTGAGCCAGGGTGAGTGGACCTTTATCTTCATCATTAAGCAAAAGAATATGCGCCTGGTATACTAGCCTGTCAGTTACCATTTCTCTTCAGCAGGGATCTGGGTCTGAGGTAACAGCCACCCCTCACTCTCCATACCACAGCAGCAATAAAATGGTATATAAGTATACCATGTTGAATTTCTTTTAAAAAGGCAAAACCAAAAACATGAACACACAAAAAAGCATTATTACTTTTCATTCTCATATTTAGACGAAATTTTTTGAGTAATGGAACGACAAAGCAGAAGGCACCACTGAACAGTTCAGTTTTGATCCTCCCCCTTGTTTATGCCTTCTTCTTTACTCTTTTAATCTGTTAAGAAAAGTAACCTTACAATAACGTAAATGAAGGTGTGATTATGACATCACTTCACACTAACTGGGCCAGCCTCCCAATTATGTTGTTTCAAATTAGTGATACACATGTGTATTACTGACTGACATTAAAAAGAAGTTGCGGGCTTCCCTGGTGGCGCAGTGGTTGAGAATCCGCCTACCCATGCAGGGGACACAGGTTCGATCCCTGGTCCAGGAAGATCCCACATGCCGCGAAGCAACTAAGCCCGTGCGCCACAACTACTGAGCCTGTGCTCTAGAGCCCGTGAGCCACAACTACTGAGCCCACGTGCTGCAACTACTGAAGCCTGCGTGCCTAGAGCCCACGCTCCGCAACAAGAGAAGCCACCGCAATGAGAAGCCCCCGCTCGCCGCAACTAGAGAAAGCCCACGCGCAGCAACGAACACCCAACACAGCCAAAAATAAATAAAATAAATAAATTTATTTAAAAAAAAAAAAAAAGAAGAAGTTGCATGGCCTAGTATAAGAGGTCAGCAACGTCTCCACGGGGGGGATATTTTGCCTCAGTTCGATATAACTCGCAACTTTAAAAACATTTTCTGCCTTTTCCTCTAACTTTAAAGTCTATAGTAATTGTAGATATTTATTTTATTTAACTGTGAGATCCATTTAGATCCATTCCTGTAAAAAATTATTTTGCATACTTAAGAAACCCGTATGGAAAAGTCGGGCTGTATGATAAGAATAGCCAATATAACTGTCATGTGTTGAAAAGTTTGAAACGTTTACATTTTTAAATGTAAAGCAAAATTTCACTATAAAACAAGGGAGGAAAGAAAAAAAGGGAATGCGGGAAGAGATAAGTGTCTGTTATATTCCCAGCTTCATACTAGGCAATATAAAAGAGGATTAGGTTGTGGTTCCTTGCCTTCCAGGGACTTATAAATCTATTGGAGGAGCAAAACCAAAGTTACCAAAGGGTGTGAAAACTAATTCAAAAAAGAGACAAATGAGACTGAATAGAAGAATCTTTTTGTAAAGGCAAGATATGAGTTGGGCCTTAAAGGAAAAAGAAACAGTAAGCATTATAGGCAGGGGACTGAGGAGGAGAAAGGGAATGAGAATGGTACATGATGAAGATCTCAATGTATATCTGACCAAATTCTTCAACATTCTTTTTTTTTTTTTTTTAATTTTTATTTATTTTTTTATATTTCTGGCTGTGTTGAGTCTTCGTTTCTGTGCGAGGGCTTTCTCTAGTTGGGGCGAGTGGGGGCCACTCTTCATCGCGGTGCGCGGGCCTCTCACTATTGTGGCCTCTCTTGTTCCGGAGCACAGGCTCCAGATGCGCAGGCTCAGTAATTGTGGCTCACGGGCCTAGTTGCTCCGCGGCATGTGGGATCTTCCCAGACCAGGGCTTGAACCCGTGTCTCCTGCACTGGCAGGCAGATTCTCAACCACTGTGCCACCAGGGAAGCCCCTTCAACATTCTTGATTTTAAAACAGTCCTTAAAAATGGAAAGGTCTTCATTAACATTAAAAAAGATCTCTTATTCTTTCGACAAAATTCAACACCCATTTATGTTAAAAACCCTCCAGAAAGTAGGCATAGAGAGAACTTACCTCAACATAATAAAGGCCATATATGACAAACCCACAGCCAACATCGTTCTCAATGGTGAAAAACTGAAACCATTTCCACTAAGATCAGGAACAAGACAAGGTTGCCCACTCTTACCACTATTACTCAACATAGTTTTGCAAGTTTTAGCCACAGCAATTAGAGAAGAAAAAGGAATAAAAGGAATCCAAATCAGAAAAGAAGAAGTAAAGCTGTCACTGTTTACAGATGACTTGATACTATACACAGAGAATCCTAAAGATGCTACCAGAAAACTAGTAGAGCTAATCAATGAATTTGGTAAAGTAGCAGGATACAAAATTAATGCACTGAAATCTCTTGCATTCCTATACACTAAAGATGAAAAATCTGAAAGAGAAATTAAGGAAACGCTCCCATTTACCACTGCAACAAAAAGAATAAAATACCTAGGAATAAACCTACCTAAGGAGACAAAAGACCTGTATGCAGAAAACTGTAAGACACTGATGAAACAAATTAAAGATGATACAAACAGATGGAGAGATATACCATGTTCTTAGATTGGAAGAATCAACATTGTAAAAGTGACTATACTACCCAAAGCAATCTACAGATTCAATGCAATCCCTATCAAACTACCAATGGCATTTTTCACAGAACTAGAACAAAAAATTTCACAATTTGTATGAAAACACAAAAGACCCCGAATAGCCAAAGCAATCTTGAGAAAGAAAAACGGAGCTGGAGGAATCAGGCTCCCGGACTTCAGACACTACTACAAAGCTACAGTAATCAAAACAGTATGGTACTGGCACAAAAACGGAAATATAGATCAATGGAACAGGATAGAAAGCCCAGAGATAAACCCATGCACATATGGTCACCTTTTCTTTGATAAAGGAAGCAAGAATATATAATGGAGAAAATACAGCCTCTTCTACAAATGGTGCTGGGAAAACTGGACAGCTACATGTGAAAAAATGAAATTAGAACACTGCCTAACACCATACACAAAAATAAACTCAAAATGGATTAAATCACAGCAAGATTCTTTTTGACCCAGCTCCTAGAGAAACAGAAATAAGAACACAAATAAACAAATGGGACCTAATGAAACTTAAAAGCTTTTGCACAGCAAAGGAAACCATAAACAAGACCAAAAGACAACCATCAGAATGGGAGAAAATATTTGCAAGTGAAGCAACTGACAAAGGATTAATCTCCAAGATTTACAAGCAGCTCATGCAGCTCAATAACAAAAAAACGAACAACCCAATCCAAAAATGGGCAGAAGACCTAAACAGACATTTCTCCAAAGAAGATATACAGATTGCCAACAGACACATGAAAGAATGCTCAACATCATTAATCATTAGAGAAATGCAAATCAAAACTACAATGAGATATCATCTCACACCGGTCAGAATGGCCATCATCAAAAAATCTAGAAACAGTAAATGCTGGAGAGGGTGTGGAGGAAAGGGAACCCTCTTGCACTGTTGGTGGGAATGTAAATTGATACAGCCACTATGGAGAACAGTATGGAGGTTCCTTAAAAAACTACAAATAGAACTACCATACAACCCAGCAATCCCACTACTGGGCATATACCCTGAGAAAACCATAGTTCAAAAAGAGTCATGTACCAAAATGTTCATTGCAGCTCTATTTACAATAGCCAGGACATGGAAGCAACCTAAGTGTCCATCATCAGATGAATGGATAAAGAAGATGTGGCACATATATACAATGGAATATTACTCAGCCATAAAAAGAAATGAAATGGAGGTATTTGTAATGAGGTGGATGGAGTTCGAGTCTGTCATACAGAGTGAAGTAAGTCAGAAAGAGAAAAACAAATACAGTATGCTAACACATATATATGGAATCTAAGGAAAAATAAAAAAAGGCCATGAAGAACCTAGTGGCAAGACAGGAATAAAGACACAGACCTACTAGAGAATGGACTTCAGGATATGGGGAGGGGGAGGGGTGAGATATGACAGGGTGAGAGAGTGTCATGGACATATATACACTACCAAATGTAAAATAGATAGCTGGTGGGAAGCAGCCGCATAGCACAGGGAGATCAGCTCGGTGCTTTGTGACCACCTAGAGGGGTGAGATGGGGAGGGTGAGAGGGAGGGAGACGCAAGAGGGAAGAGATATGGGAACATATGTATATGTATAACTGATTCACTTTGTTATAAAGCAGAAACTAACACACCATTGTAAAGCAATTATACTTCAATAAAGATGTTTAAAAAAAAAATGGATTAAAGACCTCAACGTAAGGCCAGACACTATAAAACTCTTAGAGGAAAACATAGGCAGAACACTCTACGACGTAAATCACAGCAAGATCCTTTTTGACCCACCTCTTAGAGAAATGGAAATAAAAATAAAAATAAACAAATGGGACCTAATGAAACTTAAAAGCTTTTGCACAGCAAAGGAAACCATAAACAAGATGAAAAGACAACGCTCAGAATGGGAGAAAATATTTGCAAATGAAGCAACTGACAAAGGATTAATTTATCTCCAAAATTTACAAGCAGCTCATGCAGCTCCATATCAAAAAAAACAAACAACCCAATCCAAAAATGGGCAGAAGACCTAAACAGACATTTCTCCAAAGAAGATATACAGACTGCCAACAAACACATGAAAGAATGCTCAACATCACTAATCGTTAGAGAAATGCAAATCAAAACTACAAAAACCTCACACCAGTCAGAATGGCCATCATGAAAAAATCTACAAACAATAAATGCTGGAGAGGGTGTGGAGAAAAGGGAACCCTCTTGCACTGTTGGTGGGAATGTAAATTGATACAGCCACTATGGAGAACAGTATGGAGGTTCCTTAAAAAACTAAAAATAGAAGTACCATATGACCCAGCAGTCCCACTACTGGGCATATACCCTGAGAAAACCATAATTCAAAAAGAGTCATGTACCACAATGTTCATTGCAGCTCTATTTACAATAGCCAGGACATGGAAGCAACCTAAGCAACCATCGACAGATGAATGGATAAAGAAGATGTGGCACATATATACAATGGAATATTACTCAGCCATAAAAAGAAACAAAATTGAGTTATTTGTAGTGAGGTGGATGGACCTAGAGTTTGTCATACAGAGTGAAGTAAGTCAGAAAGAGAAAAACAAGTACCGTATGCTAACACATATATATGGAATCTAAAAAAAAAAAAAGGTTATGAAGAACCTAGGGGCAGGACAGGAATAAAGACGCAGATGTAGAGAATGGACTTGAGGACATAGGGAGGGGGAAGGGTAAGCTGGGATGAAGTGAGAGAGTGGCATGGACTTGTATATACTACCAAATGTAAAATAGCTAGCTACTGGGAAGTAGCTGCATAGCACAGGGAGATCAGCTCGGTGCTTTGTGACCACCTAGAGGGGTGGGATAGGGAGGGTGGGAGGGAGGGAGACGCAAGAGGGAGGAGTTATGGGGATATATGTATATGCATAGCTGATTCACTTTGTTATAAAGCAGAAACTAACACACCATTGTAAAGCAACTATACTCCAATAAAGATGTTAAAAAAAAAAAAAAAAGCTCAAACTCAAAAAAAAAAAAAAAAGACATCTCTTATTAATATTTTAGGGATTTCCCTGGTGGTCAAGCAGTTAAGACTCTACGCTCCCAATGCAGGGGGCCCGGGTTTGATCCCTGGTCAGGGAACTAGATCCCGCTCGCCTGCCGCAACTAAGAGTCCACATGCCTCAACTAAAGACCTGGCCCAGCCAAATAAATAAATATTTTAAAAAATATATTTTAAAAAGAAACCCCTCAAACCTTCAACCAACAAATGTTATAGTTAATGATAAAGCACTAGAAATATTTGCATTAAAGTTGAGAAGAAAAGAATGCCTATAATCACTTTTACTTAAAATTGCTCAAAAGTGGTCTATCTAAATAATAGATATAAATATTGGAAATGAGATTAAGATATGAGAGAAATGGCTGAAAGACAGGACAGAAACAGATTATGAAGGACATGCAAGGCAAGAAAAGGCAGTTTAACTTAAGTGATATTTTTAAGACTTACTTATCAGAAGCATATAGGAAGATTAGATGGGATACCAACTAAATAAAGGAAGAGCATCATAAGTAAGCCAAGCCCTAAAGCATAAAAGTAAAAAGTAAAGATCCCTTAAAATCAAGTCATAGTCACAAACAAGCATCCTCAGAATTACCTGGCTAAATACAAGTTCCATTTGCTGACGGAGCATAATTTTAATTCTGCACTGAAGAGCAAGATAGTCAATGATCTACAATACAGCTAATAATGGATTTATATTTTTAGAACTGGTATGGGTCAAGTGGTTGTCATTCCAGTGCTGCCTGATGAATCATTCACTTGTCCCTGGTCTCCTTTTCGCACGCTCAAATACCTAATTGCATCCCACCTTTCAGTTGACTTTCAACCTCACATAGACAATAGGAGCCACTCAGCATATAACTTTCTCAACTTCCTTAATAGTATTTGTGGCACTGCCTTCCTCTCTTTTACGGTATGACTTCTCTTCTAATACGATCCTCTAGAATACAATAAAAAATTTCAGAGAAATGAAATGTCTTATGACACAATAAAAGCTTTGTATGAGTTCTACAGAAAAATCAACAGTTTTGACATTGATGACCACATCTTTATTATCTTTAGAGATGCCTACATTTCACTCTTCTCTACAAATGTCTAAATACAGTTTTTGAAACATTCAGCAATTTTATAATTTTGGTTTAATTTCACAAATGAAGTATGTGTTTTTGTTTACTAGGTTATTATTTTGACAAGTCTAACATTAACAACAGGAGAAAATACCAGTACTCCATTATAGTAAGTCATTACTTGTTATCTGGAATGATCAGAATATGATGCATTCTACTGAATGAAATATTTCAATTAAAAACTTTCAAAGAATAAAAAGATTAAATATAACACAAACTGAGGATACTTTAATCTTCCTTTGAAGACTCAGAAGGCCTCATACTCTTTCACCCCAAGGAAATATGGTTACAGGTTTCATTATTATCAACCTTTTAAAGTTTAAAAAGCAGCAAAATCTCAAAACATAAGCCAGATGAGAGCAATATATTAAGAAGCTTATGTTTAAATATATACTTATTTTTATAGTCAAAGAAAATACATAGCTTTTTAAAATAAAAATTTGAACCTGAGAGGATATGAATTAGTTACAGTCTCATTTCAGTCCCAGCACCCAATTCATGTATTTTACTTTTGTTGCCCAGTATTAAGAAGATTCTCATTCACAGGGGTAGTAGTGTACTCCCATGTACAATTTTAAGTGTATAGGGAAGTACAGATCTTTACTTTTTTTTAAAGGCCAGGACAGAACCACTCTTTAATAGATACTAAATATATACAATGTTCAAATGTATGCAGAAGAGAAACTTGAACACCTCAACTAATTGAAGAGGTTAGTTTTTTAAAGCAAAACACAGCTTAAAAATATATTATAGTAACAAAAAGACATGAAGGAACCTTAAATGCACATTGCTAAGTGAAAGAAGTCATTCTGAAAAGCCTCATACCACATGATTTCAACTTTTGGAAATAGCAAAACTACAGAGAGAGTAAAAAGATCAGTGGTTGCCAGGGGTTTTGGAGAGAGGAAGGAGGGATGATGGACAAATAGGCAAGCACAGGGGATTTTTAGGGCAGTGAAGCTGTCTACAGGTAACGCAGGATTTAAGAGAAGGGTAAAGAGAATTAGCTTTACGTGAGCCAGCCAGAATTAGCTAACAGAGACAAACAATAAATTATCCAAAAAAGCCTTGAGATCACTTGAGGAAGATTAGCTCACCTGGGAAGGACGTGGAAAGCTGAGGTAAAATGCCCCAAGGGCAAAGGACTGTACTAATATGGTAGAAAGGTGTACTAAAACAGCACACTCAATTTCAAGCTATGCCAGCTTTGTCTCACTTTTTCCCATGAACAGAACTGCCCTCAAAAATGCCACAAAGGACCCGTGCAAACTTTTTTAAGAGGAGAAGAGGAAAAGTAGCAAAGCAAGTAAAAGAGAGAGAAAAGCATGCTTTAGAGGAAGAATAACCCCTGGAAGCAGGAGAAAATTATAGATGAACACTCTATACCTTCAAAAAAAATCTAAGGTAACATAAAACTAAAAATAAATCAAAACAAAAGGAATCCAAAAAGACATAATACGATATAACCAAATACTGATATAATAAGAGCAAATGTTCTTAAAGAATATCCAAAACCTACCTTGGGTGAACATGAAGATAAGTAAACAAATACTACGGATCCCTAGGCAGAAAAGCAAGGAGAAACAGGCTGACCTAAAGCTTCTCCATTGCAACCTATAATGCCAGAGAATATTAATTATCTATAGTTTCTTTGTTTAAAAGAAAATCCATTAAATTTTTATTTTATTTACACAAAAAATAAATATTTGCCTTCTAAAATACTGAAACAATACTATCAGAAATCTTCGTTCTACCTTTATCCAATTTCATTCGTCTCTTCAGAGGTAACCACTGTTAACAATTTAGTGTATATCCTTTCAGGCCTTTATCTGTGCATCTACACAGATATAGGCACAAAAGAAATGCATAATTGTGTGTGTGGGTGTTTAACAGAAACGTATCATACCATCTTATTTGACAACCAGATTATTTGACTGAACAATAGATTTTACACCTCTTTACGTGTAGATACACATAAATATACCACATTTTTAAGCTGATATACAGTATCCCATAGAATGGATGTACCATATTTAACATACCCCTAATGATAGACCGTTCTGGGTTGTTACCAGTTTCTTACCAATGAAAACAATGCAATAAACATACATAGTTTTACATAGCTATCCATACAGAAATATTTGCATATGTGCTAAAAAGAGCTCTTTATAAAGAAAACTGTTAGATCAAAGAACATATTTTAAAAGATACTGTCAAACTGACCTTTAAAGAAATTATAACAATGTATACATCCATCCGGTACCTGAGAGAACCCATTTCCCTACACCCTTGCTAGCCAAGGTTATCATCATTTTCATTTTGGACAATTGTTTAAAGAACAAACTGTATCTTGTTTTGTTTACGGATGTTAAATACTATGTCACGTGTTTACTGGCCAATTTTAAAATTTGTTTTGTTTGTGAATGGCCTTAGTAATATTTTTTCTTTTTTCTACTGGTTGTTTGTGATAATTTTTTATCAATTTTTAGGACTTCTTTATATACTCTAGATGCCATTCCGTTGTTATATGTGTTGCAAATATTTTCCACAGCAGGTCGCTTGTGTTTTAATTTTGTTTTAGGTCTTTCTTCTTACAAAAATTTTATAATTCGATATAGTCAGATTTACCACTTCTTTTGTTTTCCACATTTGGTATCTTTAGGAAGTCTTTTCCTACCAAAAGGCTGTATTTTCTTCTACCATTTCTATACCATAATTATTTATTTATTTATTTATGGCTGCGTTGGGTCTTCATTGCTGCGCGCAGACTTTCTCTAGTTGGGGCAAGCTGGGACTACTCTTTGTTGCAGTGCACGCACTTCTCATTGCGGTGGCTTCTCTTGTTGTGGAGCACGGGCTCTAGGAGCGCGGGCTTCAGTTGTTGTGGCACGCAGGCTCAGTAGTTGTGGCTCGCAGGCTCTAGAGTGCAGGCTTAGTAGTTGTGGCACATGGCCTTAGTTGCTCCGTGGCACGTGGGATCTTCCCAGACCAGGGTTTGAACCCGTGTCCCCTGTATTGGCAGGCGGATTCTCAACCACTGTGCCACCAGGCAAGTCCTCTACACTGTAATTTTTATGTGTTTAACAAATTTGGGCTTTTACTTCATCTGAACTCAAGTTTATCTTAACAATGTGCTGTACTAATACTATTTGCTGAACAGTACATCTTTTCTCTATTGATGTGAAAAGCCAGTTTTACCATACGCTGAATTTCTATGGATAAATGGGCCTGTCTCTGAACTTCATCTGTACCCTTAACCTATTTGCCTAGTCCACAAATATTTTACTTACTACCTTTGTAGTAATGTTTGGATATCTGGTACAATTAGTTCTTTCTCATTAATCCTTCATAGTTTTTTCATAACCATTTTTCTCTTCCAGATGACTTTTCAAATCAAGCTGGTCAAATTCATGAAAACTTCTGTTTGGATTTTGATTGGGATTCTATTTAATTTTATTAATAATATGAAAGTTCTGACACCTTCCCATTATTCACATTTTTCACTAGAAACAAGGCAAAGTAATCTTTTCTACTATATTACCTGATAACAAAAACAATTTATTTTTGAATGCCATCTTGTTTATGGCCACCATACTAAACCCAATCACTCTATAGTTGATTCTGTTGGATTTCCTACGTAGACGCTATCACCTACAAATATATTTGGTCTCTTCCTTTCCTACAGTTTTATCTAATTCTTTTTGTTGTCTCACTGCATTGGCTAGAATCTCAAATATGTTTAAATGGTAGCAGGAACATAGGAATTCTGAACTTCTTCTAGACTTTAATGGAAATGCACTTGATATTTCTAATGTTTGCTGTAAATTTCTGGCAATGAGCCTTAATCAAGTTAAGAAAATATCCTATTCCTTATTTTCTCAGAACTTCTAACAATCAGGATTGAGTATTAAAAACACTATTTCTGGGGCTTCCCTGGTGGCGCAGTGGTTGAGAATCTGCCTGCCAATGCAGGGCACACGGGTTCGAGCCCTGGTCTGGGAAGATCCCACATGCCGCGGAGCAACTAGGCCTGTGAGCCACAATTACTGAGCCTGCGCGTCTGGAGCCTGTGCTCCGCAACAAGAGAGGCCGCAATAAAGAAAGGCCCGCGCACCGCGATGAAGAGTGGCCCCCACTTGCCGCAACTGGGGAAAGCCCTCGCACAGAAACGAAGACCCAACACAGCCATAAATAAATAAATAAATAAATAAAAATTGTATAACTTTAAAAAAAAAAAAAAAACACTATTTCTGTATTTCCTGGATTGATCACGTTTTTCTCTCCTATTTATTAATATAGTAATTACACTAACAGGTTTCTAAATATTGAAAAACCTTTGCATTCCTGGGATAAATCATACTTGGCCATGACTAACTTTTCTCATATGCTACTGGATTCAGTTGTTATATTATTTAATATCTTTATATCTGAGTTCACGTAAAAAATTAGTGTATAATATTTGTTGTTATTTTCCTTTTGCCTAGTGTCACTATCAGGGTTATTCTACCCTTGTAAAATGAGCTCCTAAGTTTTCCACCTTTTTCTATGTTCTGGAAGAGACAACATAATCTGGGAAGTTACTGGTCCTTAAAGACTTGACAGAAAGTCTAGGCTTGAAAATCGTCCGGACTTGAAATCTGTAACTATTTTTACCATTTCCTCTACAGTCAATTATCTATTCAAGTTTTCTACCTCTTCCTGAACAGATTTTATCATATATATTTTCCTAGAAAATCACTTGGGTCATTTAGATTTTCAAATCTAATAGGATAGAACATTCTCATAATTTTGAAAATCACCTGAGTTCATTTTATGCTGCCTTTTTCATTACTATATTGTTCATCTGTGTCTTTTTTCTTTCAGTTTTGTCTATTTTAAAAAAAATCTTTTCATATTTACATACTCTGTAACATCCTTTTTTTAGACTTTATTTTTTAGAACAGTTTTAGATTTACAGAAACAAATTGAGTAGGTAGTGCAGCATTCCCATATTCTCCCAGCCCCACTGCAATTTCCCCTACTATCTATTTTTTTATTAATTAATTTAATTAATTTTTGGCTGTGTTGGGTCTTTGTTGCTGCGCACAGGCATTCTTTAGTTGTGGTGAGTGGGGGCTACTCTTCGTTGCGGCGCGCGGGCTTCTCATTGCAGTGGCTTCTCTTGTTGCGGAGCACGGGCTCTAGGCATGTGGGCTTCAGTAGTTGTGGCTCCCAGGCTCTAGAGTGCAGGCTCAGTAGTTGTGGCACACGGGCTTAGTTGCTCTGCGGCATGTGGGATCTTCCCAGACCACGGCTCGAACCCGTGTCCCCTGCACTGGCAGGTGGATTCTTAACCACTGTGCCACCAGGGAAGCCCCAGTTTTGTCTATTTTTAAAGCTAGTTTTTAATTTTACCAATCAAGTTACCAAGTTATATTTTCTATTTCATTAATATCTGGTTTTATTATTCCTTCCCTCTGCTTCCTTTAAGCTTATTTTCCTTTTTTCTTGAATTGAATGTTCATTCCTCATCTTTGTTTTTTTTTCTTAAAAGAGTAAAGACCATCTAATTTTCTGTATGCTATGTGGGCTATATCCCAGAGGTGAGTACCCTCACTATTACTGATTTCTTCACTTCCTAAGTTTTATTTTGCTCTCTTTATTCCACAGTTATTTAGAAGTATATTTTTAAATGTTCACATGAATAGATTTCTCTTTTCTCTCCTTTTGCTATTAATTTGTATTTTTATTGCATTATGGTCAGCAAATGAGGCCTACGTGATTTCTGCTTTTTTGGAATTTGAGATTTTCTTTGCAGTCTAATGCATGGCCATTTTTTCCCTTAATATTTATAACTCTGATTGGGAAAAATAAGAATACAAGAATGGTCCAAACTCATCAAATTGTACACATTAAATATGTACAGTTATTTGTATATCAACTATACTTCATTACAGCTGTTAAAAAATACAAGAATGGGAAAGTTGTGGCACAAAGGAACTAGGGGTGAACATCAAATCAAACAGTACAAATATTATCAACCAGGACAACATAAAAGTAACAGACTTCCTTCATCTTTCATGGGGGGAAATCAATGTGTAAAATTTGATTAAAAAAAAATAGAGATATGAGTTTATTTTGCTATAAGTAGCTATTAGATGAACTAACAACAGATAGTACCATTTCCAAACTCAAAGGGTGACAAAAAATATTAAAAACAGGTTGTAAAGTATAATTCTATCTTATAAATCTTAAGGAAAAAAAGATGTTCATGTAATTTTTGTAAAAACATGAAAATATGTGAAAAAATTATAATATACAGAGGTGACGGTGGTCACTTCTGGAAAGTGGGACTGAGAAACTAGGGGGCTATGTTTACTTTTGACATATATTAATTTTGGTAATGGAATTTTGTTTAATGAATAGTGAACTTAAAGTCAGAAAACTGCCTCTATTAGTGTCATAAAATTGGATAATTTTAATTTCTCCCATCCTCGATTTATCTATAAAATAAAGATGTTTGTCATATCCAGAAAAATGTTTTCATGTTATTATTCATGTTTATATGCCCTAGAGTAGTAAGAACCCAGAAGGCAGGCAATACACATTTGCTGAGCTGAATCACAAATTACCTGTTTCAAGTTTGTTAAAATTAATTTCATTTCTTTTCCAAAAATACCTCAAAGAATTTTATAGCCTAACTGCTATCCAACCTTCAGAAATGCTAAAATGTTACAAAGGCTAACAGAGGTGCCAAAAAATATCTTACTTGTAAGAGGTACATAAACATTTGTTTCTTGCTATCATAGTAAATATATGTTCACATCATTTTCAAAAACAGGAGAAAAAGCAAATCCCTTCATTTTATCTCCTTACTAAAAATTGGAGGACACTAAATCTACTTCCCAAATTTACATTTAGATCTGTAAGACAATTTTTTTTTGCTTGATGAGCACATTTAAGTCAATTCTTATCTCAAATTCTATAAAAACTTGGCCACCTGAAATTAGGTTCTCCCCTTCTCAACTGAGTTTTAGCCATATTAAAAGCTCTATTCTTGGGCCTTCCCTGGTGGCTCAGTGGTTAAGAATTCACCTGCCAATGCAGGGGACATGGGTTCGAGCCCTGGTCCGGGAAGATCCCACATGCCGCGGAGCAACTAAGCCCGTGCGCCACAACTACTGAGCCTGCGCTCTAGAGCCCACGAGCCACAACTACGGAAGCCCGTGTGCCTACCACGACAAGAGAAGCCACCACAATGAGAAGCCCGCACACTGCAACAAAGAGTAGCCCCCGCTCACGGCAACTAGAGAAAGCCCGCATACAGAAACGAAGACCCAACACAGCCAAAAATAAACAAATTTATACACACACACACACACACACACACACACACACACACACACACATACATATATATAAAAGCTCTATTCTTGGCCATAATGTTTAAATATTCATCCTGATTATGAGGGTAATAAGCATGACTTGCAGTCAGCTCACACAAGGTATCTAGAAGAAAAGGATCTGAAGTGACTTAGAAACAAGAATGATTTAAAAACCAGACATGCCTTCAATAATATAAAAGTACATTTGCAGGCTTATAAAAGTACATTTGCAGGCTTCCCTGGTGGCGCAGTGGTTAAGAATCCGCCTGCCAACGCAGGGGACACGGGTCCAAGCCCTGGTCTAGGAAGATCTCACATGCTGCGGAGCAACTAAGCCCGTGCGCCACAACTACTGAGCCTGTGCTCTAGAGCCCGCGAGCCACAACTACTAAAGCCCGCATGCCACAACTACTAAGCCTGCGCACCTAGAGCCCGTGCTCTACAACAAGAGAGGCCATCGCAATAAGTCCGTGTACCGCAACGAAGAGTAGCCCCGGCTCGCCGCAACTAGAGAAGATGGGAAGGGGATGTGATGCAAAACACAGAAACTGAAACACTAGAACACATGAACCCATCTGTATTTCAAATGAATGATATAAGTACATGAAGAGTGAGAGAAAAAACAGAACAAAACAAATCCACATAACTTACACAGTATTTGATTATATACTCTCAGTCTTGGGCAGGATGGATGGGGGGAGAACTGCATACAAACTCTGGACCCTTTCCAGGAGATTTGTTTTTTGTAGTGGTATGAGCGTAATAATTCTAAAACTATTTTGGAAGTATGAAAGCCCTCCTAGAGGACAGTGGCAACATCTGGAGATATTTTTGGTTGTGGCACCTAGTGGGTAGAAGCTAGGGATGTTGCTAAACAACCAAGAGTGTACAGGATAGCCCCCACAGCAAAGAATTATTCGGCGCAAAACGTCAACTGTGCAAAGACTGAGAAACCTTAGTACACATGTGAGCTAGGGGGTCTGTATATGTGTTAATACATACATGTATATCCTAGTTCTGTCTACTTAAAGGGCCCAGAAGCAAAGACATCCCAGTAGTAATGAGTACACTTAGTGCCCATATCTTGGTCTCAAATACCATTCCCCACTAAGAGGAACCAGGGCTTTCTAGAGCAACGGCTGACTCTAAGGTTAAGGCAAGATAGGTAAACAATAAGCTTGGAATATCCTGTTATCGTAGAAAGTAAGGAGGTGCTCACAAAAAATGACAGGGGCATAGATAAGAGTCAACTGAAGAGGCTCCTATGGGACAATCTGGGACAATTCAAGCACCAAAACAGTACAATAGTAATGAATGATAACCGAAAATATAAGAACCCATGAGTTAATACCAATAATGAAAAGACAAGTATATAAAAAGGAGAAGGAGGCCCACTGATTACAGTAAAAAGCTGAGTGCTAATAAATACAAAATGAGTAGTGGGGTTAGAAAATCATCACTTTTCCACCACTGTAGTATAGAATCATTCAAGCAAAAATCATCAATGGATGTTAAATCTAGGGGAGAAATTATTGACAGGAAAAAAAAAGCTTGCATGATCTTAAAGTATCTCCCCACCTATCTGCTGAAAAGGAAATAACAGAAACTATATAGTGGAGACATCAGACATTTAGACTGAGCAATCAAAATTAACATCATCATTGAGGGACAAATGGACATTGTGTCCCTAGATATGATATCCTGAAAAGAATACAAAATTATTTATGTAGTATTCTGTCCAAGAATGCATAAACTGGATCTAGTCATGTGGAAACAGACAAACATAAAATGAGAAACACTCTATTAAAAAAAAAAAAAAAAGACTCACAAATAACAAACACTGGCAAGAAAAGGGAACCCTCATACACTGTTGGCGGGAATGTAAATTGGTGCAGCCACTGTGGAAAAAGGTATGGAGGTTTCTCAAAAAACTAAAAATAGAGCTACCTTATGACCCAGCAATTCTACTCCTGTGTACATATCGAAAGAAACAAAAACACTAATTTGAAAAGATACATGCACCCCAATGTTCATAGCAGCGTTACTTACAATTGCCAAAGTATGGAAGCAACCTAAGTGTCCGCCAACAGATGAATGGGTAAACAAGATGTGACATACATACAATGGAATACTACTCAGCCAATAAAAAGAAAGAAAATCTTGCCATTTGCAGCAACATGGATGGACTTGGAGGACATTATGCTAAGTGACCTAAGTCAGATAGAGAAAGACAAATACTGTATGATATCACTGATACGTGGAATCTAAAAAAAATACAACAAACTAGTGGATAAAACAAAAAAGAAGCAGACTCACAGATATAGAGAACAAGCCAGTGGTTAGTTGCCAGTGGTTAGTTACCAGTGGGGTGACGGAAGTGGGGAAGGGGCAACATAGGGGTAGGGAGGAAAAAAGGGTTACTATGGGATTATATGAAATCATGTGTGAAGCTTCTGAAAATTGTAAAGCACTACAGAATTTAAAGAATCTTTCATTCAATAAAAAAAATTTTTTTAAAGATGATTCAAAAATATTAATGTCGGGCTTCCCTGGTGGCACAGTGGTTGAGAATCTGCCTGCTAATGCAGGGGACACGGGTTCGAGCCCTGGTCTGGGAAGATCCCACATGCCGCAGAGCAACTGGGCCCGTGAGCCACAACTACTGAGCCTGCGCATCTGGAGCCTGTGCTCCGCAACAAGAGAGGCCACGATAGTGAGAGGCCCGCGCACTGTGATGAAGAGTGGCCCCCGCTTGCCGCAACTAGAGAAAGCCCTCACACAGAAACGAAGACCCAACACAGCCAAAAATAAATAAATTAATTAATTAGTTAAAATCCAAGAGCGGCATTGGCTTAGTGGAGAAAGCCAGGATTTGAACAGTCACGAAATAGAGATCGTTAGTTGGGACGTTAGTGACCCCTGTGATGCTGTAGCAAAATATTAAAAAAAAAAAAAAAAAAAAAAATTAATGTCATAAAAGACAAAGAAATGTTGAGGAAATGTTCCAGGTTAAATGAGACTAAAGTGACATGACAACTAAATATACCTAAACCTAGACTGGATGGTGTACCAGAGAGGGGAAAAAAATGCTATAAAGGACATTATTGGCCCAATTAACAAAACTGATGTAGATTAAATAAAAAGTATTGTGACAATGTAAAATTTTACTGAAATTGCTAACTGTACTGTGGTTTTATAAAAGAATATAGTTATTCTTAGGAACCGCACAATGAAGTACCTGGGGGAAAGGTCGTTCATGCATGCAACTTACTCTCAAATGGTTTTAAAAAAATACTATGAAGTAAGTCAGAAAGAGAAAAACAAATATCGTATATTAACTCATATATGTGGAAGCTAGAAAAATGGTACAGATGAACTTATATCCAGGGAAGGAATAGAGACGCAGACGCAGAGAACGGACATGTGGACACGGGTGAGGGGAAGGGGAGGGTGGGACGAACTGGGAGATTAGGATTGACATATATACACTACCATGTATAAAATAGATAGCTAGCAGGAACCTGCTGTATATAGCACAGGGAGCTCAGCTCGGTGCTCTGTGATGACCTAGATGGGTGGAATGGGCAGGGGGTGGGAGGGAGGTCCAAGAGGGAGGGGATATAGGTATACATATAGCTTATTCACGTCATTGTACAGCAGAAACTAACACAACATTTTAAAGCAATTATACTCCAATTAAAAAAAAAATACTGTACACACACAGCTAGACTGCAAATGATAGAGCAAATGGTAAAAAACAATAGGTGAATTTGGATAAAATGTATGAGTATTCTTTGTACTAATCTTACAACTTCTCTATAAATTTGAAATTATTTCCAAATGAAGTTTTTTAAGACCCACAGAAAAATCTTTTAAATACCTAGAACATGAAGTTAAATGTTCCCCCTATATTCCTCACCTACAAAAACAGAATGCTATAAAATATGGGATCCTATAAGATACTGTAAAATAGCAGTAGTCAAATCATTTCATGCTTCTTTCATTAATGCACTTGCATTAACTATACTAGCCACCTCATAAAGTTCAAATACAATAGCCATTGGATGATAAAAGATAAAAAACACAGTAAGACAGGGCTTCCCTGGTGGCGCAATGTTTGAGAATTTGCCTGCCAATGCAGGGGACGTGGGTTCGAGCCCTGGTCTGGGAAGATCCCACATGCCGCGGAGCAACTGGGCCCGTGAGCCACAACTACTGAGCCTGCGCATCTGGAGCCTGTGGTCCGCAACAAGAGAGGCCACGACAGTGAGAGGCCCGCGCACCACAATGAAGAGTGGCCCCTGCTCACCGCAACTAGAGAAAGCCCTCGCACAGAAACGAAGACCCAACACAGCTAAAAATAAATAAATAAATTTATATTAAAAAAAAACCACACAGTAAGACAAAAAGGAAAGGCATTAGCAGTAAAAACAACAAAAAAGCTTTCACTTTTCTAATACATGGATTCCAGACAAAAAAATTTTGAAGAGCTTTGAAGCACCTACCTTCCTATTGAACATGAGTTAAGACAAGCTTAGGATAGAACTTATCCCAACTAACTTACTTGTTTGCTCTGCTTTAAACATACACACGTTTATGTCAAACGGGTAAATAATACTATGTCAAAATAAGATCCAGTTTTAAAATCAGACCCAAGAGCCCAAACCAATATTTGAACTCTCATAACAATCGTTTTAATTTAGCATATGTCTCCCAAAGCTGTATTTTAATTTACTACTTTGTGCTTTATGAGAGGATTTTTTAAAAATCACAAAACAGAGAAACTTACAGTTCATCTCGTTGTCTCTGGGACAGCACCATTTTGGCTGTAATGTCAAGCTTATTTGATATAGTGGTATGTCCCTCCTTTGGGAAATCAAAAAACTTTGCAATCCCTGGATTTATAATTAAATATGCCACTAAGTGGCTTCCACGCAGGGGAAAATGATTCTTCCACAAGTGAATCCAACGAGTAACCAGGAGATAGTCAACAAGTAAGGTTCATTCCACCTAAGAAGAAAAAGAGAAAGATTATTTCTTTCACTTAGAATTTAAATTATTTCTAAATTATTATTTGCAGTATACACTTTCAAAGGTGAGGTTTACTATGATAGTAATATGAATATCAGATGATGTTTTGTAACCTACTGTGAAAATCAATGCTAAAATAGTCATTTTACATATTTTAAATTATCTTTAATAGATTACTGAGCCAAAAGAACACTATTTTAAAATTTACCCAATCACAACCATGTCACCTGCTAGATATATTGATATCAATTTTATTAAATTTTGAATATTAACATACAACTTCTAGAGAAGACAATAATTTTCCCTTAATGATAAGAAAACAAATTTTCTAATTTACAAAAAGAAGCATTACCTGAAAAAAGTAACAAAGATAAGTACTTCAGAAACTGTCCACAAGCCAAAGGTTCCAACCATAACTGAAGTAACCTTCAAGATTGAATATTAGTTACTAGTGATCTTAGAATAGCTGATATTACTTATAATGTAAACAAGCCGTTTAGCAATCTCATGCCCTCTTAACCAATGCATTTAATCAAGAAATAATTTAGGGACTTCCCTAGCGGCACAGTGGTTAAGAATCCGCCTGCCGATGCAGGGGACATGGGTTCGAGACCTGGTCTGGAAAGATCCCACATGCCGCAGAGCAACTAAGCCCGTGTGCCACAACTACTGAGCCTGCGCTCTAGAGCCTGGGAGCCACAACTACTGAGCCCGCGTGCCCAGAGCCCATGCTCCACAACGAGAAGCCACTGCAATGAGAAGCGTGCGCACCGCAACAAAGAGTAGCCCCCGCTCGCTGCAATTAGAGAAAGCCCGCGTGCAGCAACGAAGACCCGACGCAGCCAAAAATAAATTTTTTTTAAAAAAGAGGTAATTTAGCATTGTTTCAATTTATTTTGTGTGCTTAAGAAGTATGTGTTTTAAAAAAAATTAAAAACTGAATGAAGTACATACGTCTTTGTGCTCACACAGTAATCCAATTCTGTAACCCCATTACCTAATATTTCAGAGCCCTTTCTTTATACTTGCAACACTATAAAGCCAATTTCTATACAGTATCTAAAAAGTACTGTGATCAGCTCAATGCGAGTAAATGTAGGTAAAAGAAAAATCAAGAATTGTTTCTTAAAGAATTATTCTTCAGGGACTTCCCTGGTGGTCCAGTGGTTAAGACTCTGAGCTCCCAATGCAGGGGGCCCGGGTTCGATCCCTTGTTGGGGAACTAGATCCCACATGCCGCAGCGAAGATCCCACGTGCTGCAACTAAGACCGAGCACAGCCAAATAAATATTTTTTTAAAAAAATTATTCTTCAAATCTCCTGTATAAACTTACAAAAGTTTAATATTAGTATGTCTTATCACACTGTATAAAAATAGCTAGATAGAACGTCCACTGTAATTAGGAAATACAGTTGACCCTTGAACAACACGGGTTTGAACTGCATGAGTCCACTTATAAGTGGATTTTTTTCAATAAATATGTACTATGGGACTACACAATCCGAAACTGTGGATATGAAGAGTCATCCAACTGTAAAATTATACGCAGATTTTTGACTGTGTGGAGGAGGTTTGACGCTCCTAGCCCCACACTGTTCAAGGGTAAACTATATATCTGAGTAAGTCTTACTTAAAATGCAGACTACTGGTACCTACAAAATTCAATTGGAAGGGACATTTCAAAGAAATAGGAAATCATCTTCCAAATGAAATTAACGTCTAATGAAGGGCATGTAAAACCACCTACTAAGAGACACATCACGGACAGAGGAAACAAAGACTATTTCTTTCTGTTTTAAATACATCACATCTTGGACTTCCCTGGCAGCCCATGGTTAAGACTTTGCCTTCCAATGCAGGGGGTGCGGGTTCGATCCCTGGTCAGGGAGCTAAGATTCCACCTGCCTCGCAGCCAAAAAACCAAAATTTAAAAAACAGAAGCCATCAAAACAAATTCAATAAAGACTTAAAAAAAAAACCTTTAAAAAAAATAAATATATGATATCTTTTTAAAAATTGAAATACATTTGACATATAACATTGTGTAAATTTAAGGTATATGTTAATTTGATACATTTATATATTACAATATTATCATTGCCTTTGTAGTGTTAATTAGTACCTCTATCATATTACATAATTTTTTAAAAAGTGGCTGGAATAATTAAGTTCTAGTCTTTTGTTGAGCAAGTTTGATGATTATAATACATTACTGTTGTCTACACTCACTATAATGTGCCTTAGATTTCTAGGACTTCTTTACTACTCATTGCAAGTTTGTACCTTTTTTTCAATTTTAATTTTTTATTGCGGTAACACTGGTTTATAACATTATTTTAGTTTCATGTATACAGCATTGTATTTCTACTTCTATGTACCCCACAGCGTGCTTACCACCAAAAGTTTAGGTTCCATCTGTCACCATACAGTTGATTCCCTTTACCCACCCCTTCCCCTCTGGTAACCACTACGCTGTCAAAGACCATTACCATTTCTTGAGTACCCTTTTCATGCCATGCCAGGCACTATTCCAGGCACTGGGGATAGAGAGTGGTGAATAAGCCAGTCAAGGAGGAAAAATGAGAGAGCAGACCCTGCTTTTAAATAGGAGCCCTGAGTCAAAAAGTGAGTACTCATATGTTCCCAATGGCAGCTGCTGATTTCAATGGAGATCCTTCTCCACTGAGCAATACTAGTAAATATAATCAGGGATTTATTTTATAATCTTGAATGATTCTTCTGACCTGTAGCCCAGTTACCTCAAAATAATAGCTGAAAGCCACCACTACCACTATGTCTAAATCCAGAGAAATATGACTAATGTCAGTAATAAATAGTGGATTGAGAACCAAGCACAATGGACAACTCAGAAAACCAACCATCTTTGGTATTTAACCTCTCTTAATTATTTAAGCCTCACTTTTCTAAATCTCACTAGTCATGCCAAGCCAAACTATCTTGGAACTCATACACTCTAACGAAGGTTACAGTAGGGTAAGGATTATCTGATGTTGGTAACTATGTGAACTGTCTACAGATTTCCATTATCTGGGACAATGGTAATCCACTGACAGAGAATTAATCATATAAATCAGAGTAAAAAAGAAACATAGCAAAAATTCCTGTTTTAATCAGGAAAAAACTCTACTGTATTAGGTACATTACAGGGTCCAATTTAATTATGGAGAGACTGCCTCTAGACAAAAAAGCAAATTAATGTACAAGAATTACAATAGTACTGGAATACTAGCATGATCTAATAACGATAAAACCAAGGCATGCATAAATCACTGAATGTATAATAGTGTACTGCACAAATTTATTCATTCAACAAACATACACAAAACAGTTACTATGAGCCAGGCATCAGGTTTAATGAGGGAAAAGAAAAGAATTGGTCTTTACACTGAAGAAGTTATAGTCTACTGGAAGAGTCAGCCAAGAAACAGGCAATTAAAACTGCGCAAAAAGTGTGACAAGTACTTCCACATAGCGGGTGATGATTCAAGATAAAGGTGAAGGGGACCTCCCTGGTGGCACAGTGGTTGAGGGTCCGCCTGCCAATGCAGGGGACACAGGTTCGAGCCCTGGCCCGGGAAGATCCCACATGCCGCAGAGCAACTAAGCCCGTGCGCTACAACTACTGAGCCTGCGCTCTAGAGCCCGTGAGCCACAGCTACTGAGCCCGCGAGCCACAGCTACTGAGCCCGCGTGCTACAACTATTGAAGCCCGCACGCCTAGAGCCTGCGCTCCTCAACAAGAGAAGCTACCGCAACGAGAAGCCCATGCACCACAATGAAAAGTAGCCCCCGCTCGCAGCAGCTACAGAAAGCCTGCGCACAGCAACGAAGACCCAACACAGACTAAATAAATGAATGAATGAATGAATGAATAAATAAATTTTTAAAAAGATAAAGCTGAACAGGTAAGCACAGGCTAGGTCACAAAACAAGCTCTGGTCTTTACAATTTATCCTAGGGACAATGGTAAACCATTAGATAAGTTTTTTAGAAAAATCACTCTCATTTTTATACTGAAGAATGGACCATAAGGACGGGAAAGGAAGAAACCAGATAGAAGGTTTGCAGTAATGAAGGTGATAGATGATGGAGATCTACACTAGAATAGCAGCAGTAAATAAAGAGAACTAGACAGGTGAGAGTAAAAGGTCAGTCAAGGAGTCAACTCAAAAAACTTCTAGATTAGAAATAAGTTGAACTAAGTAGAACTATGTGTGAGGGGATGAAGAAGTAAGTGTGACTCATTCCATCTTTAGATACACTGAATCCAAGGTGCCTGTGAGATTTCTAGTCAGAAGCTGTACAACCAAGTCAGTTCTGAAAAGAAACAACCTATGGGGGGAAAAAAAAAGGTCTGGTACTTACCAGCTAAGAGATGGTATAACTGAAGCCATGACAAAGGATGAGATGACCTATGGAGAATGTGTAGAGTACGATGAGCAGAAGCCCTAGGCTAGAGCCAGGCAGAGCAACACCAACACTTAAGAGTCTACAACAGAGGCTGAGAGGAAGCAATTAAAGAGGTAACAGTAAAAAGAAGAGAGAATAAGTCACAAGTCAAGGAAGTATTTCAAGGAGAGGCAACCAACAATATCCAAAGTTACCCAACTGTCAAGTAAGATAAGGTCTGAAATGGGTCTGTTCCATTCAGTATAGAGCTCCCACTGATAACCTTGATGAGAATGGTTTCAATAAAATGGTAAGGGCATGGTTCAACACCGCAAACCCCACATCCAAATGGGCTGATGAGTGCAAGAAGATGGTACCATGAATAAAAAATCTTAGAAACAGATGGAAATGTTAAAAAGCAGTTTTTCTGGGTTGTTGTTTTTCTCAACCAAGCGAGATGCTTAAATGCTAATGGTGGAGGAAAAAAAGACTCAAGAGAAATAAAGGAATGAATAATTTTAATATGACCATTTTCACCCCCTAATTAACCAAAGGCAAACAATGAAACAACCAGACATGATGTATCCCCTGACAGAATAACAACACGCCACCTATAAAGTATTCTTGCCACAAAATCAAATCTGAATCTGTTCAAGTCTCTGGCTCCAACTATCAATTTGCAAGAAGTACAGAGGGCAGAAGAATATGTTAAAGACACCATGGGGATATAACCAGCAAGATCCAGATTGTGAAAAGCCCTATAAAATAAATGACCCAGTTTCTTCAAATAAATTCCAAGGAAATTAAAAAAAGAGTTGGAAAGGGAAACCTATAGATTAAAAGAGATAAGTGATATAACCATTGGACTTCACTGACCTTACTTAGATCTGAATTTTTAGAAAGTGTAAAATAAATAATTTTTGTAAAACAAACCAATTAACAAACATTTGGGGAAATGTGAACATTGACTGGATGTCTGATGATATTAAAGAATAACTGAGTTTTTCAAGGGATAATGGTATTGTGATTATTTTTTAAAGTCGTTTAGAAATATACAATGAAAATTTTATCAGTGGAATAACATGTCTGGGATTTGCTTCAAAAAAATTTGGAAGTGTGGATGGAGGGACATATTTGAAACAATATTAGCTTTGAGTTGATAACTGTTGAAGATGGATAATGGGTACATGAATGGTTATTATTCTCCACTTTTGTTTATGAGTCTGATGTTTTCCATAATAAAAAGTCTTTTTTAAAAATCAGAATAGGGAAATACTCAATGGAAGGAGGAGGAAGAAAAAGGAATGAGAGATCCAGATATAAAGATGGCTTACCTCTTCTACTGTATTAGAAAGGAGAAAAAGATGCAAAAATTTTTATATTCCGGGAAAACAGGAAGTAAGGTCATTTGCTGGCTGGGGGAGAAAGGAAGAAGGCAATAAGAGGCTTGAAATAGCTGCTATGAAGAATGAGGGCAAAGAAACACAACAGGAAGTACAGGAAGGACATTTTTAAGATCGGAGACCATGAATTTTTGCTGGTGCCAATCTACAAAGATGTGATTTTTCTGTAGCAAGTATGTACAGTCGTCTGGCTACAGAAACAGAAAAGTCATACATTTAGAGATCTAGGATTGGGTTGAGGGTTTACAGGATATGTGAGATGAATGCATAATGAAGGGAGTTGAAACAATGGATCAAAGAGCCTAAACTATGTTGTGCAGAAAGTGATAACAGGAAAGGCAAATAAAGAGTAGAGGGATTAAGAAAGCAGAGGTCTCTATCTCCTGGGAGAAGAACACTTGAAAGGTTGTAGTAAGAGAGTGGGATGATTAAAACGTCTCAATTTGCTAATTATAATTAATATGTTATTATTTACTACTATAGGTTAATAATGTTTTTATTACAACTAGCTAAGTATTGATGACAAATGGTAGAGAGAGACAATAGGTATGAAGAGCCCTAAATGCAGATTAAGAAAGAAGACGTGGGTTCCAGCCAGTCATCAACTCTATAAATCTGAGTAATTCATCTAACTTTTCTGGAAAGAAGATAATATCTAAGGTTCCTTTTAACTCAGATTATTTTATCCTCTATTAATTTCCCAGCTTTAAACTTTCTTGCCTTTATTTAACATACACATTGGTTACCAGAAAGCCCAAGTATCATACTTAAGAATTTAATATAGACAATGTACAGTATTTCTCAGATTTACCTTTCCAGTTACCTTTTAGCTTAATATTTTAACATATAATTGCAAAATATCCCATAACAACAAAAATAAATGGTTCTCCAATGGAGCAAAAGACAGAGTTTAGAGTACTTTGCAATGAACAATCTATATTTATAACCAACAGCACAAATAAACCAGGCAGTATTTTCATACCACCTAGTGGAGGAGTTCTAAATCTTTTTGGGGGTCACTGGACTCCTTTGAGAATGTGATGAAAGCCAAGACCTCTTCCCTCAAAAAAGGACATATGAAGATAAACAAAATGTTACATACATGCATTTTAAGGGGGTTCACAAATCCTTCCAAAGTCAACATAATGAATGAAAAGACTTATCATTTTTGAAATGTATTTTGGCAGTACTTCAATAATCCCCTCTAAGCTACTTGTATATATCACAAACATATTTCAAAGAAGAGTTTGGTTTGTTCATTCGCATGTCAATATCCAGACGTTCTTAAGAGATCAGATCTGTGTTGCCTGAGCACTAGAAACAGAGGCTTCTTCAGTATGCTTTCTGGAATGCAGAATTCTTAAGTATTCTGTATTCTAATACTATATCCACTTTTCTGCTACACCAATGCAGCTCTCCTAGACAACAATGTTTATGACTTGGATAAGTACCTCACCACAGAAAGAGAAAGGAGAAAAGTAAAAAAGAAAAGAGAAGTAAGAGAATATTAAAAAATAATCTTACAAATCAGGATGGTGAGTGAATTATTAAAGTTCCTCTCATTTTGTTTCAATATGTTAAAAACACTGGCTAAGGTTTCACACTTAGCCAAGTTTGCAAGTTCTTTTATCTACCATGGACTTCCCAAGGACACCAAGGCTCACTGCTAACGGATTCACACTTGAGACAGACATTTCAACAACAATAATACCATCCTATAATCTCTGAGCAAACGATTTGAAATTTTTCTCCTGCCAACTTCTTTTGTATTAGGCTGTGTATCAATAGTTAGTTACATTAAAAATTACCTGGAAAACTACAATAGAAAGTGGTAACACACTGAAAGAGACTACATGGACAGGACAGAGCTACAAGATCTGCAGAAGTCTAGTTTTACCAAGGTGGGAAATAAAGTCCACCACACAGCTCTCAATTTCACCCCATTGCAATGAGAGCTTTTAGTCCGAAAGTTGGGACTTAAAGCTTCAAGGCTAATGGGAATTTTCTGCTCAAACAACATTGTTTTAAATGCTAAAGCCTTCAATATTAAAATATTGATTGGTAAGGTCTTACCCAGGGATTTTCCAGTTGAATATTAAAAAAAAAGAAAATCACAATACTTAGACCATTCTTAAAATGGGACAATCAGCCTCATGTAAAATTGATGTAAATCAAAAGAATACCCTAGAATTTGAGGCATTGTGATGTAAGGCTTCAAATTTTGAGATCAGTTTCCAGCTTCAAGGAAACTAAAGCAGAAGGTTGTTACATTTTTTTATGAAAGGCTTTTAGTAGAGTTTTTTACAGTTTTATTTTAGCAGACTTTTATTTCTATGCAATGCAGAATTCTTCTCCAGAATTCTTCTGTATTCTTTTCTCTCTTCCTGGTACACAGTATTACATACAGTTTTGAAGTAATGATGCTTACACAGCAGCATTTTGGGGGAATGTTACATTGATCTCAAATTATAAACACTACAAAATGTCAAAATTATGAGGACTGACACAACTTTGCCTTAAAGAGTACTAGACTGGAACTTGTCATATTATGTTTAAGGAAGACTTAGGGTATTTACTGATGTTTATGATTTTAATATTTCTGAAGGCCATTACAGTGACTTGGATATGTGCTGAAAGCCAAACTTTTAAATTTTTTGGCTTTTTAAACAAAGAACTTTTTTTTTTTTTTTTTGGCTTTGTTGGGTCTTCGTTGCTGCGTGAGGGCTTTCTTTACTTGCGGCGAGCGGGGGTTACTCTTCGTTGTGGTGTGCGGGCTTCTCATTGCAGTGGCTTCTCTTGTTGTGGAGCATAGGCTCTAGGCGCACAGGCTTCAGCAGTTGTGGCATATGGGCTCAGCAGTTGTGGCTTGCGGGGTTAGTTGCTCCGCGGCATGTGGGATCTTCCCGGACCAGGGGTCAAACCTGTGTCCCCTACATTGGCAGGCGGATTCTTAACCATTGCACCACCAGGGAAGTCCAAACGAAGAACTATTTTAAATAAATCCTATTTCAACACACACACACACAGACACACAACACTGTAAAATATTATTTCACTAATAATCTACACTGTTCTTTGCTAACCAGGAGTTTATGAAATAGGGGAAAACAATACAGAAAATAAAGGATGTGTCTGAGGGAAAACATAAACAGCCAATTATATGGTAACGGTAGAGGTGTACTGACATAAAAAATGGAAACTGTCAGATTTACTTATTATTAGATGTACATTAAGTGATTACCAATGGTTCCTGCTCTCATGAAACTGTCACTCAACAATGCCTTATTTAAAGAGGATCAGCATGGCTTCCCTTGTGGTGCAGTGGTTAAGAATCTGCCTGCCAATGCAGGGGACACAGGTTCGAACCCTGGTCCAGAAAGATCTCACATGCAGTGGAGCAGCTAAGCCCATGTGCCACTAATGAAGCCCGCACATCTAGAGCCCATGCTCTGCAACAAGAAAAGCCACCGCAATGAGAAGCCCGCGCACCGCAACCAAGAGCAGCCCCCGCTCGCTGCAACTAGAGAAAGCCCTTGCGCAGCAACGAAGATTCAACGCAGCCGTAAATAAATAAATGAATGAATGAATGAATGAATGATGACAGCTAAGAGAGAAAGAGGTATATTTTTTAAAAAATAAAATAAAGAGGGTCAGCAAATTATCTACCTTCCTTGAATAGCACATATTATATTATAGCTCATAACCCTAATCCAAATAATATATTCCAGATACAGCAATGAGGCAAGGCAGGAGAATTATTGAGTACCTTTTCATACTAGTTTTCTAGAGTTAAATAGAATCTCCTGTTTCTTCATAAACTGTGCACTTCATGAGAAATGAAAACTGAAGCAGTCATCTCCCCAAACACGGTCCTGGCCCCTGGATGAGAAATGTTTTTTCACTTGTGCTGTCTTCTCTTCCTCTCACCATCCCCAAATTGTCTGCACCATCCAAATCATTCTGATTTCCGTACAACTAACCCAACAGAACATACACATACATGTTTTGATTTGCACAGTCCTCACTGTACGGACTCATCCATGTAAATAGTGGTGGGTATTTTGGCTGTGCCAGCAAATTCTTCATCACTTCATCAGATGATGCTCCTTATCATGGCATCAGACATGAGGTTACAGGTTTCTCTAAGTTCTCAATATTTGACTTTGACTATTACTCTAGGTAAAAACAATGTTTAAAAGTACATCATTAGTGCCACACTGCAATGCATTCAAATAATGAAAAAAAAAAAAAGGTACACTTACCTATGACATCAATGCATTGCATATTCTGAAAAATACCCCAAATTTAAATTTTTAAAGTTACAGTTTAATTCTGTAAGATTACATCAGACAACAAAGTATCCCCGAGAGTAACTTCATTTCCTTAAATCAATTTTTGTCATTTCCTCACTCTCGCACCTATAGAGATAAGCTTCTAGAGTTCTCAAATTGTTTTCTAATAAAAAATAAGATGGCAAAAGTAACTAAAACATTAATTGTCCTTGCAGTATCTTGTGGTCTGTGTGAACAATTAATATGAAGAAGTTAGATTTCCCCCATCCTCACAATTTGAAAATGTTAGATCACTGAAAGTTTTTAATCAAATACCTAGGGGTTTTTTTTGTTTGTTTTTTATTTATTTATTTGGCCACACTGGGTCTTAGTTGCAGCATGCGGGATCTAGTTTGCTGACCAGGGATCGAACCCAGGCCACCTGCACTGGGAGCACGGAGTCTTAACCATTGGACCACCAGGGAAGTCCCTCAAATACCTAGGCTTTAATGTCTACTTGTTCTTATTCTCCTTCAGCTTGGAGGTCCATGATTCACTAGGACCTGCTATTGGCAGGCAGTAACAAAAACTAAAGCAAAAAAACACCAGGTTGGTTCATAATTGAGGGACAGACTAAGCTCAGGCATAGTTCACTTTTTGAAAAAGTAAAATTCTTCCAACAGCTGCACCATTTCCTTACCTTCCTATTAGTTACAACTGACTACCATATCTCATTTTCCAAGATTTAAGTCACTCATCCAAAATACTTTGCATTTTTCAATTAGCCTTGGACCAATGATTAAGATATCACCTTTTCTACTGAGAATTACTCCTACCAATCTCAAGTCTAGTAACTCTCTTTTTTTTTTTAATTAATTAATTTATTTATTTATTTTTGGCTGTGCTGGGTCTTCGTTTCTGTGCGAGGGCTTTCTCCAGTTGCGGCGAGCGGGGGCCACTCTTCATCGCGGTGCGCGGGCCTCTCACTATCGCGGCCTCTCCCGTTGCGGAGCACAGGCTCCAGACGCGCAGGCTCAGTAGTTGTGGCTCACGGGCCTAGTTGCTCTGCGGCATGTGGGATCTTCCCAGACCAGGGCTCGAACCCGTGTCCCCTGCATTGGCAGGCAGATTCTCAACCACTGCGCCACCAGGGAAGCCCCCAAGTCTAGTAACTCTTAATATTAAAGGCAAGTGTTGCAAATAGATGCTCTACAGCTTTAGATTATAAATCTGAAGAAAGGAGATAAAGTATTTTTAAGATGAGATTAACATTTCCATCAGCAGACTCTGAGTAAAGCAGATGACCCTCCATAATGTGGGTGGGCCTCATCCAATCTGTTGAAGGCCTTAAGAGAAAGACTTACACATCCCCCGAGATGCCTTTGGACGTGGAGCTGCAACATCAACTCTTCCCTGGCTCACCAGCCAGCCGGCCTACCCTGCAAATTTTGGACTTACCAACCTTCACAACCACATGAGCCAATTTCTTAAAATCTCTCCCTCCCCTTTCTCTCCCTCTCCCTGCGATTGACTGTGGTCACTTTTTCCTTTTAAATTTATACACAAATCCTACTGGTTCTGTTTTGCTGGAGAACCCTAATAATACGCCTCCAAACCCTCAGTTCTGTTATAATAATATAGCAGCCTTTATTATAGCCTTAGCCTATCACTAAACTCTATTGGAATGAATACTCTTCACCCCTCATACTGCTTAAATCCTACTCCCTGGATACTCTCCAGGTAAATCAATGCCTTCAAGGGTTATCAAATGTAAAATACTGAGTCCCACTTAAAACTGACAAGAGAGATGTCCCGAACAAAGGGCTACTACTGAGGTACAAAACAGATAACTGAGAACTCTCCCATCCTCTGTTTCTTCATCACTCTCTCCACTAAGTTTTTTTTTTTTTTTTTTTTAATTTTATTTATTTATTTTTATTTATGGCTGTGTTGGGTCTTCGTTTCTGTGCCAGGGCTTTCTCCAGCTGTGGCA
Organism: Balaenoptera borealis; assembly: GCF_965194805.1. Taxonomy (NCBI): domain Eukaryota; kingdom Metazoa; phylum Chordata; class Mammalia; order Artiodactyla; family Balaenopteridae; genus Balaenoptera; species Balaenoptera borealis. The sequence goes on along the minus strand of NC_138879.1, from coordinate 48,845,264 downwards.
AGCAGGGGCCACTCTTCATCGCGATGCGCGGGCCTCTCACTATCGCGGCCTCTCTCGTTGCGGAGCACAGGCTCCAGACGCGCAGGCTCAGTAATTGTGGCTCACGGGCCCAGTTGCTCCGCGGCATGTGGGATCTTCCCAGACCAGGGCTCGAACCCGTGTCCCCCGCATTGGCAGGCAGATTCTCAACCACTGCGCCACCAGGGAAGCCCTCCACTAAGTTTTTGATATTCACTGCCATTGCAACTTACAAGCACCATCTCATTACTGTTGACCTTTCAGCTCTTCTCTTTCCTCTCCTTGTTTCTTTTTTCTTGGCTGGTCTACCTCATCATTCTTGGCTTTCCCTTTATGGACATTAATCAGGATGCCTCCTCATTCTCACAGCACACCCGTCAAACTCATGCTAGATATAATCTTCACTCCAGCAGTGTTCACCTGTTGATGGGTGCTCAAAGATCGCTTTTTTTTTTCTTATTTATTTTTTGGCTGCATTGGGTCTTCGTTGCTGCATGTGGGCTTTCTCTAGTTGCGGCAAGCGGGGGCTACTCTTCATTGTGGTGCGTGGGCTTCTCATTGAGGTGGCTTCTCCTGTTGCGGAGCACGGGCTCCAGGCACACAGGCTTCAGTAGTTGTGGCTCGCGGGCTCTAGAGCACAGGCTCAGTAGCTGTGGCGCACAGACTCAGCTGCTCCATGGCATGTGGGATCCACCTGGACCAGGGATCGAACCCGTGTCCCTCTGCACTGGCAAGTGGACTCTCAACCACTGCACCACCAGGGAAGTCCCAAAGATCGTTTCTCTGTTGATTAAAATCCCTCTCTTCTTTGACTTAAGGCATGAAGCCATTTGGAACACCTGATGGTTCCTAAGAAATGGAATTCTGACTGACCTGCTTAGATTTTATTGTATATCGCTTTCTAGTGCTTTTTATCTCAAATCAGTTTTCTGTGTGATGCAACTGTGTATGCCTATAAACAGTGAAACAGAATGTGAAAAAAGACAAACATTTGTTGTTTTAGTATGCTTTTAGAGGTTGCAGGTCACTTTTTTCTTTTAAATTCACTCTGGTGTCAAAATACACTTAAATGAAAACAAGAGGAAAAGATCTACTATTTAAACAGTTGTTTTACAGACATATAACCTGATAGAACCACTGACAAAACAAAATGATTCTGGAATGTAAACTATTCCTCCTCAAAATATTGAGTCTCATATAAATTGTGTTCTACCTCATTAAATCCATTATTTCCAGATTCACTGGGATTCTATGATGCCAAATAAATATCTCATAAAAATAAAGAATACTAAATTATACTACTTGCTCTCTAATGTGAATTCCAACTTGTATTCTACTATTCTACTGAGTGACATCAAAAGAGAAAATGAATTTACCAACCTGATGCTGATGACCTCTGTGAGTATACATAAATTTAAGCAATGATTCTTTAGGTTGAAAAACACCTCTGGGATACAAAACAATAAATGCCACATATGTATTTTTTTCAAATAGGATTTACTAAAATAGTTGAAGGAAATAACTATGGATTTTAACCAGGAGTGTATGTTAGAACCCCCTGAGAAACATCCTGAAAATAATCATGGCTAGACCTTATCCTCAGAGATTCTGAGAAGCCATCTAAATTTTAAAATCTTCTCCAGATGATTTTGATGCACACCCTCAGCAGAGAACCATATACTCAACATTACAGACTACAGCCAGTCCTAAAGGGCCAAAAGCAAAATTATAAAGAAGGGGAAATCAAGAAATCAGTGTCAGAACTCATCTGTGTTCCAAGGGCAAAAATCAAATCAGGAGGCCAAGGTACTCAGATTTCAATGGTAACTGCAACAACTGTCACCCAAATTCAAAGAAATATTTACAAAGCCCTTCAGATATATCTGGAGGAGAAATTTTATATTAACAGGAAAAAGAGGTCAATACAACACTTTGAAATAACTAAGCATTTTTCATTTTAGTTAAGCTGTTATTAAAGATTTTTTAAAAATTCTTCAAGAAAATACTGCTGGCTTGTTCATTATACAACTCTGTGTAGTCCTCATATTCCTGGTATGTTCTAATAAAGACACATTCTTTTGTAACTATATTATTTTGTCATATTTTGTCTGGATTCTATCTCCTTTCCTTTGTATCTAGACCAGGGGTCAGCAAACTTTCTATAAAGGGCCAGATAGTAAATATTTTAAGTTTTGCAGACCTTATGGTTTCTGTAGCAAGAAATTAACAACAATAAATAATGTATGTGGAATATGTGGGTCTCTGTTTCAATAAAACTTCATGGACAATGAAATTTCAATTTCATGTAACTTTTAAATAAATTATTATCGATTTATAAAATTAAAATTTGAAATTATTTTAGAAATTGTATAAAAATTTTTACAGAATATTATTTTGCTTCTTTCCAACCACTAAAAACTGTAAAAATCATTCTTAGCACAAAGGCGCAGTGGTTAAGAATCCACTTGCCAATGCAGGGGACGCGGGTTCAAGCCCTGCCTGGTCCGGGAAGATCCCACATACCGCAGAGCAACTAAGCCCGTGTGCCACAACTACTGAGCCTGTGCTCTAGAGCCCACATGCTACTACTGAGGCCGCATGCCACAACTACTGAAGCCCGTGTGCCTAGAGCCCATGCTCCGCAACAAGAGAAGCCACTGCAATGAGAAGCCCGCGCACCGCAACAAAGAGTAGCTCCCGCTTGCCACAACTAGAGAAAGCCCACGCGCAGAAACGAAGACCCAATGCAGCCAAAAATAAATAAATAAATAGATGTAATCTCTCATCATTAAAAAAAAAAAGTAGGAGGCAGGATTTGGCTTGCCAGCCATAGTACAGCAAGCCCCCTTATCTAGACAAATGAAGTTATCTGATACAGGCTTTTTTTAATAACAGTAATATCTCTTTCATAGGGTTGTCAGGCAGATTAAATGAGTTGATACATTTAGAACAGTGCCTGGTACACAGTAAGTGCTGTATGATTTTACACACACACACACACACACACACACCCCCACACACACACAAAGGAGATACAGAAAGACACTAAGATAAATATTTCCATATCTTCTCTATTTTGTTTAATATACCTCCATTTGTTAGCCTATCACACTGAAATGTTTTGCCTAAAATCTGATTGTTATAAAAAAGAAAAATCAGGGGACTTCCCTGGTGGTCCAGTGGTTAAGAATCCACCTTCCAATGAAGGGGACCAATCCCTGGTCAGGAAACTAAGATCCCATGTGCCACGGGGCAACTAAGCCCGTGCGCCGCAACTACTGAGCCCGTGTGCCTCAACTAGAGAGCCTGCGCACCACAACTAGACAGAAGCCTGCGTGCCACAACGAAGATCCTGTGTGCCACAACTAAGACCAAAAAATATGCAGCCAAAAAATAAAGAAATAAAATAAACATTTTTTAAAATAATAAAATTTTAAAATTAAAAAAGAAAAATCATCGTTGAGGTAGAAAACGCATCCAATGATGTTTCATCAGCTTTTTCTAGAAACTAATTTGCTAGTTCTCTTTCTCAAAAATCCAAAGTAAATACATCCACCTGCAATTTATCCAGAGCAGTAGTCTCCTATATCTGAATCTCAGGCAAAAAAAAAACCCTTACCTACCTACTGAAGTAAACATTTACAAAGATCTATACTAAGACCTCAAAGGAGGACACAGGGATCCTAATTTTCAGTACACTAACGCAACTGCAGTTAGGAAGGACTTTGTCTATAAATGCATCATTACATTATAACCAAGACACGGCTTACAAATTCAGGTTTAGAGTACTTTTTCCTTTAGTTAAGTAGTCAACTTAATTAACCAAGGAAAGTCAGCGACTCTCACCCTGGCTTAACCCAGCCTAATACTAAAGTGTGAGTCAAAGAATGTAAGGAAAAGCTATGTGCTATGTAGAACTCAGGTGAGGCCATTTATCTCCAGAAAGGGATAATGAGGCAGCATTCCACATACCCAAGTCTTCATTATGGAAATATTTTATTTTGGGTGCATGCCTCTCACCCATATGTTTTGCAATTTTCCATTTCCCTTCAAGATTCAGCCTGGAGGGGACTTCCCTGGTGGTCCAGTGCATGAGACTCCACGCTCCCAATGCAGGGGGCCCGGGTTCAATCGCTGGTAGGGGAACTAGATCCCACATACCGCAACTAAGAAATCCACATGCCTCAACTAAGGCCCGGTGCAGCCAAAATAAATAAATAAATACTTTAAAAAAGATTCAGCCTGAAGGCAGCGCATCACCACCTCTGTGAAGCCCTCCTTGGCTAGCCTACTCCCTACTCTTCTTTAATCTCACTGTGTCATGTACATATAATCCTAATAGCTACCATTTACTGAATGACTTTATATGCTAGGCTCTTTTCCTGCAATGTTTAATTCTTACAACACCCAGCAAAAAAACTAATATACTTACTTAACAGTTGAGGAAACAAGTTCACTAAGGTTAGAGCATGTATTCAAGGTCAAACAGCTAAACAAGTGGCAGGGTCAGGATGCAAACCCGATTTGTCTCTGACTTCCACACCAATGGTTTCAAACAGTAGGAATGAGGACAGAGAGGAGGCCAAATAGGCAGGATTCTGTTTTTTATCTGTTTATATATTGGGTTTCTGCATAAAAGCTCTTTGGAAAAGTTTCCACTGTTAAAATAAATTTGAAAAATCACTGATTCTACCCTGTGCTGCCTCCCACAATCTTTGTAACTATATACATGCTGTCTCTAGTACCAGACTGATCTCCTTGGGGCAAACACTGAACTGAATTTCTTTGCCTCTCTAGTGTCGGGTACAGTATCTAGCACCCAACAGATGTTTGTATGGAGTCAAGCTATGAAAGCAAAACTTTCCAAATCAAGTAACTATATCTCCATGGTTACAAGCAATTATAAAATAACTACACAGCAATTTATAGTTACTAAAATTCTTTCATATATTATCTTTTAAAAAAGAGAAACCAAATGAGCTTTAAAAAATGTTTTCCAAAAATGGCACATTTATTCAATATTCAAAGCTTTATTTTAATAAAATATCAATTATCTAACAACTGTCAAACAGTATTGGCAAAAGACATTAAGCATGTTTCATTTTCTTGTTTTAACTGCCATACTGAAATACTATTAGGGTTAAACCATATAAAATTGCCAATAATGGCAATTACACAGGTTCAACCTAATGCTTATCAATGGTGTTTAAACACCATTAGCAAGCTCTCAGCAGCTAGCAAAAATAGAACTTGAGGGATTTATTTACATAGTTTTTTTTTTATTAGCACCTTTAATTATTATTTATTTATTTATTTGGCTGTGCTGGGTCTTCGTTTCTGTGCGAGGGCTTCCTCTAGCTGCGGCGAGTGGGGGCCACTCTTCATCGTGGTGTGCGGGCCTCTCACTGTCACGGCCTCTCTTGTTGCGGAGCACAGGCTCTAGACGCGCAGGCTTAGTAGTTGTGGCTCACGGGCCTAGTTGCTCCGCGGCATGTGGGATCTTCCCAGACCAGGGCTCGAACCCGTGTCCCCTGCATTAGCAGGCAGATTCTCAACCACTGCGCCACCAGGGAAGCCCTATTTACATAGTTTTGACAAAAAAATTAAGCAGAGTAACTCGCTCCTCTGTGATTTTATAGTTCTTTGTACATACATATATTTAACACTTCTCAGGGCACACAGTAATTATCTTCCTTGATGTCTCCTCAACAATACTCCTCCAAAGCTGCAACCTTGACATATTCCTCATTATATCTCTACCAAATACCATGGTAATTAACACACAGTAGGTAAGTAGTGTTTCTAAATGTCTGCTACAGGAATCACAGTAAAACTGAGATAAAGATTTACTATGTTCTCAGAACTAAAGATGCACGATATTCTCAGCTTTCTTTTTTAAAATTCCCAAAAATCAAATTCTGAAATATGGGCAATAAAATACATTCAAAGTCCAGCTGCTTGGAGCTGGTTTCGATGTAATTTTTTTCTTTTAAAAGATTTAACACTAATTAATGTATGTCGGAGAAAGTATACCAATTTAAAAATCCTGTAGAAAACTCAACTGACTGTCTCAAACTTAATACTAAAACTTTAAAACTTAAAGACCTTTTAACCTTCTACCATGCATATTACTCTTTTGGTTTTTGCTTACAAAGGCTACATTTTCAAGTGACAATTAGACAAACATAGCTACAACCTGTATATCTTTTTTTTTAAATCAAAACTAAGTCACACACACACAAATCCACTGCCTTAAAAATCAGAGGAAAAAAGCTTACTAATACTCCTAAGCATACAAACAATAACAGAAAAATACTGTTCTGTGTACCTTTTTTTTTTTTAAGTACAAGTTATGGTGAATATTAATGCAGATAGTCCAAAGGAATTATGACAATGCAGAAATCACTGCAATTCTTAAGCAAGGGAGCAATGTTCTAAAATTGATGTTTCGTGGTGATTTTTTTGGAGATGTATAGGCGATATTAGAGCAAGGGAAGGCTACAATTAGAAGATAAAAGAGGCCTGGACTAGGATGGAAGCAGTGAGAATGATTTGGGAAAAAAAGAGCTTTAGAGTCAAACGGCAATTATGCAAGAGTGCAATTTTTTTTTGACCTGGTCTACTACTTGCTCTTGGTCTTAAAGATGGCGTTCTCAAGGATATGACCTTGGTCCTAATGGTGGATCCCCTGTTTACAACCAAAGACACTGCCCAGGTGTTGTGACAATCCAACTGGAAAACTTCCACTGTCTCTCAAATGAACTGATTCCTAGTTTACTACTATCCACACCAATGCTTGCCTCCACTGAAACAAATAATGAGAAATAACTACATTCTCAGTGTCAGTTATTCAATTTATTTACTGAGGATCTACCAAGTGCCAAGTATTCAAATCAAACAACACATATCTGTGTCCCATGTAACTTAAGTGTCTCATCTATGGATGACTACACGTGACTTAAAAGCACTGTTGAGAGACAGTCCCTGTCCATAAGAAACTTACAATATAGTTGAAGATGTTGAGCTATATATACATACCCTTTAATTCATTCATTGACTATTCTGCTAGGCTCTGTGATATGAGGTTTTACTATAAATAAAGGTGAATAAAATGCAATCCACCCCCCTAAGAGAATGTACAATCTAGTTAGAGTAAAATGGGAGAGTGGAGAAAGGAAAGGAGGTGATAAAGTATATAACATGAGCCCAGGACTGACTGAGTCAGCTTTATAAACTGAAAGGCTAAAGATGGAAATGACTGGCAGTTTTTTGAGGCAGGTTTTAGAGAAAGGGAAAATAATATGTTGACTATAACATGAATACAAAATAGCCAAATGCAAAATTATTTTAAGCAGCTGAAAAATACAGTATTGCTAAAAAGTTGAGGCTACATATGGCAAACTGAGAAATACAAAGGGCAGTCATCAGTAAGAAAACAGAGTGGTTTAAACACTGAATTCAAGAGATTCAGTAGTGAAGGTAACAACATAAAAAACTGAGTTCCAGTAGGGTTGAACAAAAAAATCTTACTTGGGGAATCGAGCACATGTAAAGAGAGAAGGGGCCGAGCCACATATTAATATGTTTCTTGAGGGAAGAGACCATATCTGTTATAAACATAAATAAAAACAATACCTCCTTACATTTAATCTATGCTGAAAACCACCAGGAGTCCATTTTCACAGGAATGGTCTGCTGAAGCAATTAATTTCCAGCAGCATAAAACAGAGTTGTGTACTGACCCCCTTTTTCTTTAAATCTATTTCTTAATGACTTTACCAGTTTTGTATACTCTGGAAGAATACTACTTTGTCCACCTTCAAACAAGACAGGAATGTAGCAGATTCTAAGAAGAATCTTAACCTACAAGCACTCCCACAAGTTTTATTTGGGTAAAACTAAGTTTTCACAAAAATATTTAAATCCTACGTATGAATGGTCTGTGTTTGATATATGGAACACCTGCACTTTAGGTACTTGTCAAGGAGCTTATTCTTAATAAATATCAACAACTGGATTGAGGGAAACTATATCCACTGGTCAGACACCAAAGGACAATCTACCCACTCATTCAGACTGACTCTCATGTGATGTGGTTGGTCTTCCCATATTGAGTGCTGTTAAGTACTAGACATCCATCTACCTTAGAGATGTTGATGAGGGAAATGATAATTACATAATCCTCTTTATGAGGACCCCTATGAGAAATTATAGTCTGATAGTATCAAGTTAGTTACCTTTCTGAACTGTTTATTTTTATCTTAAGGACTTTATGAAAAATGCCACCTCATAGAAAAGCTCAGAGTCAAATTTGTGCTCTCTGCCTGCAACAAGACCATTGTGATAGACCTTTTTGGCCTAGATTCTCATTCCTTTTTATCCTTACCCTTTGTTTTCATTTCTTCTTTCTTTTTGTTTTTAATTTGTGGTATTTTCTAGTTCATACATCTTTATAAATTGCCTTAAATAGGTTACAAATCAAATACTTAGAGAGACTAGGCAGGTTAAAGTGTGAATCAGCTAGAAATAAGGCAACAGTGGTAGAACTGGGTTTTTAAAGTAAGTCGAATTAAAAACAAAAACACTGAGCAGACAAAACACATTTTTGATCCAAATCTTCGACCGTCCATTTGTAGCCTCTGAATAAGGTACTTAATAAATACAGTGCTGAAAGGTAGGATGGTTGAGAAGATTAAACCAGTTTCAACCCCTCTGCTTAAAATCTTTCTGGAACAAGGGTGTATATAACAGCTAAAAGAACAGGTAAATATCTTGCATTCACACAAAACTTCACGATTTACAAACCATCTTCATATCCTTTTGATTTTCAACTTCACTATGTGGCAGCCCTCACAGCTATGTGCACAAAATGCAGAGATCACAAACTCAAAACAATGCAGGTAATATAAACCAGTGAAGCAGGCAAGGCTGTGATCTTTCCATACAAGACTCATTTTGTTTGCATATTAATCATATTACAATATTCTTCACTTCCAGAGAAATATGCTGTTCTACTTTTCTTGAATATTGCAGTTGTCTAGCTACACTTTCCCATTTTTTATAAAAACATCAATAGAAAAGTATTTCTTCACTATAAACAACAGTGCAAGGGCAATAATAAACAGTAACAGGAAGTGGTAGGAACTTGTTTTCCTGGAGAGCTTATGCCCATCTAAAGGAGGGCAGCTGTGGGACTTCCCTGGTGGAGCCGTAGTTAAGACTCCACACTCCCAATGCAGGTGTGGCCCAGGTTCGATCCCTGGTCAGGGAACTAGATGCCACATGCATGCCGCAACTGAGTGTTCACATGCCACAACTAAGGAGCCCTCCTGCTGCAACTAAGACCCAGCACAACCAAATAAATAAATAAATAATTTTTTTTAAATAAATTAAAAAAATCAAGGAGGGCAGCTGTGACTCAGCTTAGGCCAACTGTTGCCATGGGAAAATGTGGGCCCCACTGTTGCCAAAGCTTCTAATTTTTCAGGATAATCCAAAAATAGAGACTTTACACAAAATACCTAACTCTAAAATATTGACTCAAAAAAATTTTAACGATACAAGGCCAAGCATTTACACTTAGTTTGTCCTACAGGCCGCCAGTGTGCAACTCCTGGCTCAATACTGAATTGAACACAGGTTTTTGAACAGTTGAACAGACTGAGGAAAGTGGAAGAAAATTTAGGAATTTATGGTCTAAAATCAATGTCAACAATATTATTCATTCTATTTATTCAATTCAAAGCATAAAAATTACTAAAGAACAAATATTTAATTAATCTTAAGATAAACTCTGCAATGAAAAAACAAATTTTATCATCTTATCTGCAGATACCTTTCCCATGTTCACTGCAGCACTGTCTGTAATAGTGAAAATTTGAAAACAATCTAAAGGCCTATTTCTGTACTGTAGGTATAAAGAAACTATAGTATGATCATATATAAGAAATTCTTTAACATAATAAACTAGATCTACATATACCAATACATCTAGAAAACATTTTTTAGGTGAAAAAAACAAGTTGTAGAATAGTATACAGTATAACATTCATGTAAACTCTAAGCATTATTGTACATTGTTTATGGATACATATATGTATAGTAAAAGTATAAAAACAGAACAAAAGAATATATACAAACTTTATGAGAACTTTACCACTGGGAACAGGGAGGGAGGGGAGTAGGATTAGAAAGAGGATATCAACTCTAACTGTAATGCCATATTTCTTTAAAAAACAAACAAACAAAAACCCCACAAAAACTCTAAAGCAAATATGATAAAATGTTAACATCTGTTAATTCAGGTAGTAGTTATGTGGATATTTTGTTATATTACTGCAGGTACTTCTCCTGCATGGTTGACATGTTCCATAACAAAAATAAACAAACTATAAATATGTAAAATAAAATTTAGAAGAAAAAACAAAAAGTACTTTCCTATGTATAGGTCCCATGATAGGCCCTCTTAAAACAAGCTGAATATGTAAATGATATGAAAGCAATGAAGTAATAAATCCTACACTTTTGAGGTCCTACTGTGTAGAATTTTGGAGTCAAATAGTGGAAGTTCAAATATCAACTTGGCCACCTACAAACTGACCTTGGGCAAATCTTCAAATTTCCTAAGCCTGTTTGCCCACATATAACTGGAGCTAACATCACCACCTACTCAAACAACTGTGGTGAAGCTTAGATAATCAGTGTTAAGGGCTTGTCTACCATTTTACTTCCCTCAATAGAGTTCTAGAATAGTGAAGATGTACAAAGAGAATAACTTCACTTTGAAGATGATACGGCACAGTACCTTTCGCACTTCTACATACATTATCAATGTAAAAGAGACACTGCTGGGGGCTTCCCTGGTGGCGCAGTGGTTGCAAATCTGCCTGCCAATGCAGGGGTAAACGGGTTCGAGCCCTGGTCTGGGAAGATCCCACATGCCACGGAGCAACTGGGCCCGTGAGCCACAACTACTGAGCCTGCGCGTCTGGAGCCTGTGCTCCGCAACGGGAGAGGCCGCGATAGTGAGAGGCCCGCGCACCGCGATGAAGAGTGGCCCCCGCTTGCCGCAACTAGAGAAAGCCCTCGCACAGAAACGAAGACCCAACACAGCCAAAAATAAATAAATAAATTAATTAATTAAAAAAAGAGACACTGCTTTCCTAGTGTCCAAGGACAGAGAACAAATCAGTTTTGCCATCACAAGAAGGCAGAAGGTAAAGGCAGACTGCCCTATTACTATTACATCAATTTGTTTTAATCATCTTAACATCACCATAATAACCACCACCATTTACTGAGTACTATGTGCAAGGTACTGTTCTAGGCTCTTTAAATACATTAACTCACTTGACATATCAGATAAAGTTTTATATAAGCTATAACAAGAGACAAAAATAGTAGATACCTTAAGATTATGAATTCAAAGAAAATTTCTTTCAGTTAGAAAAAAAAAATTAGGGAAGGCTGCCTGGAAAAGGAGAACCTGGTATGCAGATGTGAAGGATATATAGGTCAGAAGATACACAGAGAAAAAGAGATGGGAGGGAGTGGTAAAGAGTGAAAATGCCACAAGGAACAGAAAGTATCTTCATAAGGTTGAATCACCGGATACATGGCAGGCAAGAAGATAAAGAATAAGCAAGTGAGCTAGGACACCAAAGAAAAGACCTTGAGTGTCCATTTAGGATTAAACAAACATCTATTAAATACCATGTTTCTAGTAAGGTACCCTTTGCATTTATTCATATACAAAGCTGACTAAATATAGTAAAAACCTGGCAATGGGTTTTTGGCAAGAAAGTGACTTGAGAACCGTTGTTCAGGAAAATTAATCTGGCACTTTACATAATATCCCACATAATTCCTCCTCTTATTCTCTACTATGGATGGCTAATGACACCCAGTTTCTCAATTCCACCCAGACACCCAAGCCACAAATCTGAGATGTCTTCTAATACTTCCCTCTCCTCATCACACACTACTCATTCACAATTCTACCTCCTAAACCTTTCTCCAATCAACAACCTTCATTGTCACTGTCTTATTTCAAGCACTTATCATTCTTTCCTGAAAAAGCCTCCTAAGTGACCTTCAAACTCCAATCTGTATTCCTCACTGCCACCTACATAAACTACCTAAATACACATCTGATCATAATGCTCACCTTTGCTTAAAATTGTGTCTTCCAAATTGCCTATAAACCACACAGAATTTGTAAATTCTATCAATCTGGCTCATGTGTACCTTTCCAGCCTCATATTCACATGTACCCTACAATGCCCTCTGCAAACTACTGTCCAGCATACACATAATAGTTTTTCATGCTTTTGTATCTGTATATGTTGCTCTTCCCTCTACCTCAAACGACCTTCTCCCATGTCCACTCCAATTATTCATTCAAGATTCAGTTTAAATATCATCCCGCTCAACTGTCTTCAGTGGGGAGATTTGATGAGCCCTGCAATAGCGTAATTGACAGATATCATACACTATGTACACCACTACAACCCAGGACTCAGATTTAAAATACTATATAAGGACACTGAATTTCCTATCCATTTAATTATTTCATTAAGAATCTAGAGAAAACTCAAATTCAAGAAAGTTCTAATTTCAACCAAGTTTTCCCCTTTTTATAAAACTGAATGGCAAGAAAAAATATTCTTAAAATTTGACAAATCTAGATTTGGGGAGTTAAGATTTATCAAAGGAATGAACAGGTGATGAATATTCTGCCTATCAAAGTTATTTATCATCTATGAATAAACAATGAAAAAATTAGATATAAGAGAATTAACAAATTTTAACCTCTTTAATGATTCAGCAGTCACTTCAAATTTTTACAGCATTACTATGGTGCTATACTTTTATAATCACAAATCTTAATATAAAGTTATAATATAAAAACAACATAAAAAATCAATATTTAAGCTTTCTAGCTCTTTGGACGTGGGCTAAATGAGAGTTTTCCACGTTAACAGTGGATCTTTAAAGAGAAATTTCTCTCCACCTACTGAGAAAAACAGCAAAGGCCTATACATTTAGAGAAATTAAAAACTATCTCAGGCCATTAGTTCTCATTTTTATGGAAGCAACATAATATACACCAAAGCCTCACATATAACTAGCATAGAGGACATCTAAGATCCAAAGTACTTTAAATGAATACTGCTTTAAAAATTTTAGAAATAATATCTTATGTTGGAATCAACCTTGACTCTTTTCTTTCTTCTTCTATATTCAATCAATTACCTGGATCTGCCAAGTTTACTGCCTCAATATTTGTTGAATTATTCTCTGTATACCCTTAACAGTACTACCACAGTTCACACCATCGTCTGTCACCTGGACTGGACCAATTTCAACAGGTCTTCTTAAACCTAGTCTTGGCCTATTAACATCTATCTTCTACTCAGCCCCAGAATTATCTATTTAAAATACAATCCGACCATATCTCTTCCTTATTTAAAAACAACCCTTCATTGGCTCCCTATTTTTTATTTAACAAATATTTAAATAGCACTTACTATATGCTAGTCACTGCTTTAAATGTTTTAGAAGTGTTCATTTACTCCTCACAACTACCTATGAGAATTTAAATAACGAGCTTTTATATTGTGTGTGTGTGTGCGTGTAATGTAACACAGCTATGTAAGCAACAGAGTTGAACACAGGCATCTGGGCTCCACAATTGGGGCCCTTATTCACTGCACTATGCTGCCTCCCTATTTCCTGAAGTCCACATGCTTTAACACAGTTTATAAGGTCTTTGATTAGGATCTGGTCCCTTGCCACATTTCAAATCTTATTTCTAACCAAGCCCCACTTTGCTCAAACTCCAGTTAACACTGAGCACCTTGTAATGCATGCCTTCCCTCTCCTCATTTTGTGATCTTTATGATTTTACTACTGCTGTCCCCTGTCTGGAGTACTTTCTAGCACCTCAGCACAGTTCTTATAACAGAATGCACTGAACACACTCTGATGAAAGAATGAATTTTTAATGTGTCATAAGAAATAATAAACAAAAATGTTCTACTATTAATTATACTGGTAGACATATAAAACATGAAAACACCAAATATCTTAGAACTCAAGTCTCCAATACACCTAACGGTTATCCTGTTAAAACACACACAAACAACAACCAAAAAAACTTCCCCCAACCTTGGTTCTCCTCAACTCTTTCTTGCTCCTTCCGAACACCCATATCTGCTCAACAGCCCAAAACAAAAAACACCTCAATTCTTCACCTTCCTCATTCCTTGTTTCTCTTACTTCCCATATCAAACTGGTTATTAATTTATACATACTCAATCCCTTTCGAATCCATTCAACCTGCACTGCCTCTTAAATAGTCTCCACAGGTCTATCTACCTCCATCCACTCCACAGCTGCATCTTCCACAATGCTGACAGTTGCCTTTTTAAAAAGGAAATCTAATGATGTTACTTATCATAACTTAAAATCATCCTCTGGCACCTCAAGGGTAAAAACTGGTTTCAGTAAGCTTCTCAACTAGGAAGCTTACTGACAATACAGATATCCCTGGTGCCCCCCACCATGGAATTTTTATTGCTTTTTATTGCATGAGTCTAAGATGGAGTCTGCAAACGAAGATGGTCCATGTGCCAACCCACTTTACAGGCCAGATCAGGGTAATGTTCTCACTCCTCTGTACTCACCAATCACTCCAGCCATACTGAACTACAGCTACATGTAACTTCCCTCACTAACCAAGGTGTACTTATGAGACTAGGTACAAATTACTCCCCAAACAACATGACGAGATTTCTTCAAAAATGTTTAACCAACATCTTTGTGAAGACCTCCTTGAAAACTTTGGGCCCTCAGGACTTCCCTGGTGGTCCAATGGGTAAGACTCCTCACTCCCAATGCAGAGGGCCGGGGCTCGATCCCTGGTTGGGGAACTAGATCTCGCACGCATGCCGCAACTAAGAAGTCCGCACAACGCAATTAAAGATCCTGCGTGCTGCAACTAAGACCTGGTGCAACCAAAATAAGTAAATAAATATTTTAAAAAAAGAGAAAACTTTGGGCCCTCATCTCACCAAGTACATATTTTGATTATAGCACTATTATGCTACCTTTGCATGTTCATAAATTTTAAGATCTTTGAGGTCAAGGGCTGACAATCACGTTTGTATCCCCAGTGCTTAGAATATAATATATCTAAATAAATGTTTGCTGGACAGAAAAATTGATGAAAATTTAAAAGAGAAACAAAAATATGTAATGGTACTGAATAAGTTTTTTTAAAAGTAGAAGCCCAATGATATTTTCTGTACAAGTGATACAATGTAAGGGCAAGATATAAAAACAACTGAAAGAACTGTAATAACTGCAATTCTCAAGAATAACCTTGCACTCAAGTTATAAATTCTCCTTAGTGTAAAATAAATATCTTTCAGGACACAGATCTACCAGTTCTGTTTTTAAAATAAGAGTCCAATCGGTCAAAAATACTTTCTTTTCTGCTGCAGTATTTACAAGCTTTTTGAGGGAAAGGGAAGAACAAGGAGGATTCAAATACTAGCACAGCACCAATGAATAAGATACCCTATTTGCTTTGCTTCTCAGATTACAGCAGTCTCCCTCCAAACAAGCCCCCAAATGTGGAGCTCTTCTCTAAAATCCCAACACTGAACTTTACTCTCAGAGTAATTTCTAGACGGATATATAATTCACTTAAACATAGCTCCTTCAAAGGCTTTCTCGGATCTTTATTCTCCAAACCACTGTTAAAATATTTTATTTTTTTAAAAAGCTAGAAAAAATTGGGGGTTATTTAAATTAATAATATTTAAAATTCTAAACAAAATTTTCCTGATAGTTAAAATAAAGATGTAAATTGTTTTAATAAATAGGGAAGAAGAGGTGAATCCACCTTACAGAAGAATTCCAAATAACATATGTAAACAGACACTCCCCCACACACACCCCCACCGCCGACATGGAACTGGAGTCACTTCCAAAGGATAAAGTAAGAGAATGGAAAAATAATAACTTTATGAGAAAACTGGCAAACACTACGTTAACCAAGTGATGAAATATCATGTAGCCTCTGACATGATGTGATGAGAAGTGCACTTCACCTCTGTGGTATTTTTTCCAAAAACCCATAACCCATCTAATCATGAAAAAACACCAGACAAACCCAGTGTGGAGGACATTTTACAGAATACCTGACCAGGACTCCTCAAGACTGTAAAAGTCATGAAAAACAAGGAAAGACTGAGAAACTATCACAGACCAGAGGAGAGTGAGGTAAAAGACAACCAAATGTTACGTGGTACCCTGGATTAAATCTGAACAGAAAGAGGCCATTAATGGAAAAACAGTGAAATCCAAATAAAGTCTGGAGTTTAGCTAATAGTAAATACCAAGATTCACAAACGTAGCACAGAAACGTAAGATGTTAACAATGGAGGAAATTGGGTGCAGGGTATACACAAGAACTCTCTGCACTATCTTTACAACTTGACTACAAATCTAAAATTTTTCCAAAATAAAAAGGTTTTTTTAGAAAGAAAAACAGGAAAAACGTGGGATTATTTAAATTAATATTTAAAAGTACAAAGTTTTGTTAAAATAAAGATATAAATGTACTTTGCAGTTTAAATAACATGCTTATGAGCAATATAATTTTATATTAAAAAAAAGGAATTAGTCCATTTGGCATTGATTTACATAGCACTTCTTGCCTACTAAGAAACTCTGAAGCCATCTCTGGTTTCAGATACACATAATGGATAAAGGGGAAAGAATCCCTAATACTAATTCTTAAGAAATACATTTAAAACTATAAGAGCTATATTAATGTATTAATAACTGCTTATTTATGATTAAATTGTATGTTCTCTTCCTTAAAAAAAGTCTCTAACAATAAAAAAATATCTACTGAAGGGTTTACAGGCCTTTTATCCAATAATAGCAACCGCCCTATGAGTTACATACTGTCAACGTTATCCATATATAGATTAGGAAACTGAGGCTTATTGCTCAAGGCTCATAGTTGATAAATTGTGGAGTTAGGATTAGAATCTAAAATATTCATTTTTGGTTTTAGTCAACAGCTTTATTTAATTTTCTCTGATAATGCTAAATGTATAGCTTTTTCCCACCCTTAAAAAATAAGTTAACCAAAAAAAAAAAATTATAATAATAATCAATACAATTGACTCTTTTTTTTTTTTTTTTAGGCCACATCACGTGGCTTGTTGGATCTTAGTTCCACGACCAGGGATCGAACCCAGGTCCTCGGTAGTGAAAGCACAGAGTCCTAACCACTGGACCGCCAAGGAATTCCCAATACAATTGACTCTTTTATCTTCACTTTCCCTTCTTCTGCAGTCAGCATATTTTTGATAAAATAAAAACAACTATGGAAGGGAAGATGAAAATATAAAATATATGCCTTATGCATACAAAATACTAAAATCATAACACATATCCTTTTATCTTGCCGCAGATTAAAAGTGAATTAATCCACAACATGCAAATCCTTAATAACATAAGCTTTCAATTAAATTCCTTAAAAATTTCCCAGATTCTTAATTTCACTGTTATCAAAAGACAGTCTCTCAGAAAATTTCTTAACAGCCTCAGTTAACTGTCAGTAATTCTTGTCAGCACATAAGCGCTCAAGGACCAGCTAATCAAAATGCAAAGAATAGAAACGCAAATGAAATTTATCCAGTTGGGTTAATTCATTTCTTATAGGTGAGAGTTTTGTGGCCCTGAAACAACTATGTCGTAAGTATGACCCTGTTCCTGGGACAACATAAAATCTCTGTAAAGGAAGTATGAACACTTTTCCCTCCTTCACCTTAATTCCAGAGAGATCACTGGAAGTTAGCCACTATAAAGAACTATAGGATATCTCATTTCCTTTCACATAACCCCATATTCAATCAAATGCAAAAAGTATTTATTTACTTATTAATACCACTTGTATGTATTTAAAAGATTTAATATTGATTTACTGATATTATTACTACTACTTGTATGTATGCAGCAAGTATTTATTTACTTATTAATATTACTATAAAGCAGTATTAGGCATTTTCTGGGAGTCCCTATTCAAATGCCTTATGCAAGCAAAATAGTTACAATACAAGACCATGTTAATAAATACCAATTTAAATGATGCAGGCAATAAATGCCACCAGTTTTCACCATTTTAGAAAAGAAATTAACATAAAAATAGTTATGAAAAGAGTCCATTTTGTCAAAAGAAAAAGGAATGTTTGTTTGATCATGCAAGGCAATACCCAAGTGATTCACTGACTACAATATTTACCTCATTCTAGCTACTAACCCAACATGTGACCTTGGGAAAAGAAATTCTCTGAATTTTAGTTCTCTCATCCATAAAAAATACTATTCTATCTCAAAAAGTAGCTGACAGAACAAATGAAATGCCATGTTCAATATATTTACAAAGTTCTAGGAAAATGTTTACAACAATGTTAGATGACAACTTTAGAGGATACTTTTCCAGAAGTATCCTTGACAAATCCACAAATCAATCCTAACTAGGTAAGTTTCAACTAAAAGCCACCAACTTTTAAAGAGAAAACAATAAATCAAAATAATAAGCCCTTATGATACCTGCATCCAATGACTATAAAGCATTTCACCAATATCAATTAAAATTCGTAACTGCCGTGGCAAGGTTAAAAATTATACACACAGCAGAAGTTAAACTAAGGTTCCACTTAAATGACCAGCCAACATGCCATATCAACCAGCAACAAAGCTAAAACAAGTCAAAAAGCCTTCACTGCAGTTACCTGTTAGGCTTATGTAATATGGCATCTTCATGAAATACAGATTTCTCAAAACATGTGGCCTTCAGCAACTAAGATTCACTCTACAGCTAAGCATCTTCAGGAGAATAGGTTTGCTTTTTCTTTTCAGAAGTCCCTATATCAGCAGTTTTTTTGTTTGTTTTTGTTCAGTTTTATTTTAAATAGAGCAACTTTTAAAGTAAAAAAAAGTTGTATAGTAAAAGTGGCAAAGAATTCCCACTTTAACTATTTCTCTCTCTCTAAAGTGCATAAAAACAGATTACCCATCATAATGAAATATTTTCACAACAGAAACTTACAACCAAGTAAAAAAATCTCTTTTAGGACCACAGCGGACATGACAGGCGTGGTTTAAAACCAACTGAGCCTCAAGTCCCTTTGGCAAAAGAGTGCATGACTCACTGCTTTAGAACTCAATGGGAAGAATTGGAAAATTCACTCTGAATGCCGGAAGATTTTGCTTTGGATTTGTTTTTTAAGGTATCTCCATCCTAATGCTGACAACTGCCACAGTTTCTATGGCTTACCTATTGAGATTAAGATGACAAATTCTGAATAATATGAACCACAGGTAAACAAAAAGTAAGGTACTATTTTTTCTTGGACACTGAAAATATGAGGCATAAGGTAAAGTCATATATACAGTATTATTTATTGCATAAGAGGGAGCAACATTTACACTGAAAAAATATAGACAATGAAACACGGATATTCTAGCTGGAAAACCAAAAATTATCAGATACTGATTTTTCCCTTCCAGAAACATCTCTAAATCTTTTATATACCAGAGTAATTGTATCTGGAAAAAAAGATACCAAGTAAGTCTACTAAAAAATTAATCCATCCCAATCTCATTAGAAGTTTTATAGGTATAGAATTATGAAGAATTTTAAAAACTGCTCTCCAAATTAAGCAAAAGATTCTGCCACATGTACCAGAAACACACATAGATACACATTTAGAAGTAAAAGCTCTCTTACTTAAGTCAAATTATTTTAAACTCCTAATCAACTAATAATCTACTGAAAAATCTCAGCTCTTAGTATGCTTTTATAGCTACAAATACTAGGGGTGGGGATATGTTAGACACATAACACAGTGAATTATCATAATAACCTCATTCCTCACCACATGAACCCTTCTACTTTCTAATCACATTAAAAATAACAAAAATGTAAAAATATATCATACACTGACAAAGTCATAAGGCCCATCAAAATCACATTTACAACATGAATTTGACATTCTTCTGAGAACATCTATTCACATGAATGCTTGATACAAGACATTAAAATGACTTACCCTCTCTTACAGTAGTACCTTACTGAAAGGTCTCTTCCAAAGGACAACACAAGAGAAAGGGTCATATAAAGAGCATTTAACACAAATTATCTTATCCTTTCTTACTCACTTTGATGTTCATTATTTAAAAATCACAGATTTATTGTTTTAATGCAAACTAAAGTTAAAGAAAACATCTGCAATGTTCTCATTAGATTTTTGCAATATTCCTACTACTATTTTTTGCCAAATATTTCTGGCATTCGTTAATCTACACTTACTTAACTAAAACAATAAAAAACATTAAGAAGTGTGTATATATATGTGTGTGTGTATGTATATGTACAGATACATAGAGACAATAAGTATTCGCTTTCGAGCAGGGACATTGCTTTTTACCCCAATCATTCAATACCCACCTTGCAAAAAAGGTGGAAACTAAAAACACGAGATTTTAAGATTTACTACAGAGAAACGCCTTTGTTGTAGTACCAATTAGCATCAAATAACCTTACAAAACATAAGCAAGAGAAAAATGCTATGAAAGGGCAATCTAGCATTTCACAGCTTCTGCTCTCTTACTCCACCCAGTCTCCTCGGCTCAATGGCTGTTCACAGCAACCACAAATATTAGCCCATTTTTAAAAAAGGTGTGGGAGAGGCACCGAAATTGGGCTAACTCCATCAAAATCAAGATATACAGAAATATTTTGTGAAAAATTAAGTTCCATTCTGGTTTATAAAAATAACAGCTTTGTTTCATTTAGGAGACCCTCCCCTTGTGAACAATCCAAACAATGATCATTTATAATAGAACATGAAAGAATAAATCACCCTAAACACAGATTACTCTTCTGTTTTAATAAAAACTGCAATTTGCAACTGCCAATTATTTTGCAAAACTGTGTCCTGAAAGATACCCATGAGAGATTAAAAGCTAGCTAATGCCTTAGACCCAAATCATAATTTTTTAAGTAACAGCTTTTAATATATTCAACACTATATCACTACCGACATACCCAACCGGGAAATCTTCCCTATTAAAAGACTGGACCCTGCAGCAATCAAGCTCTGCTGCAGCAAAAACGAAAAAAAAATTTTTTTCAAGCAAATACTACTGTAGCAAAAGGGCAGGGATGACATTACTGGTATGAAAGGCCCAAGCACTGTCTCCTCCACCCTAGCCTCAAAATGAAATTCACACAAAACGATCCCACCTCGCAACAAAAACAGAATTACCAAAAATGGCACACATTTTTTGTTTAGCCTTTAAAACGTTATCAATCTCAAGGATTGTGTGTTAAAGTAAAGGTCGGAATATCAGTAATATCTTTATTCTCTCCCGACTGCCTCTTAAGTAAAGGGGGGGGGGGGGACCTTGGCATGACATCGCCCATTGAGAACGAAACCACAAATCTGGTTCTTCGCTTCCAAAGCACAATTTCTTAACCAAAGGATTGATATAAATTGGACCCAAACCCCAGCCCCAAAAGAAAATCTCCTGCCCTGCTCCCAAGGAGTTTCTTGCTAAGTCACCGAAGAAAAGCAGAATCACAAATAAAGCCAAGGCACCTTTCTGTCTTATCTCAGATATTGAAAACCTCCTCCTCCTCTCCACTCTTCTGTCTAGAGAGGTAGAGTTAAATTTGCCCACCACCTCAAAGGCATTTTCTCACCTGGGAGGCTACGGAAGGCACTGCGTTTCCTAAATGAGTGGGGAGATTAGATTAGAAGGAGAATGGCTGAGGGCCTCGAAGCTCAGTGCTGTAACGTCAAAAGGCAACTCCCGTTGAAGGAGCCGGTGGCAGAAAAGAAAATCCTGCCTGATTTGGTGGGTGGGTGCTGCGGATGGTTCGGTGGGTCGGGCCGCTCCTCCTCAGTGGGTGCAGAGGCTGGACCACTGCACAGGGGGACCAGGGAAGGGCTGGACCATCGTTCTCAGGTCAACCCCATCCTAAGGACAGGTGGGGGACGGAACGCCTGAAGGCCTGTGGGTGCCGAGGCGGCTTGGGGCTGAGCCCGGTCCCTGAGCGCCAGCCGCGGGTGGGGTGGGGACTGCGGAGCTCGCCTTCCGCGGCGGGGGAGAGGAGGGCCGAACCCTTTCCCCAAGATCAGAGAGAGACCTGCTCTCCACGCCCTTCCTACCCAAGAATACTTTTCTTGCTAAGTCACCAAGGGAGGAGGGCGATCCCTTCCCGGGGAGGGCCGCGGGTGGAGCCGCGGCGGCCCTGGCACCCCCCGAACCCGAGCCAGGGAGGAGGGTAGCGAGGGCAGCGCCCTCCCCGGCCTGTCCCCCCTCCTCCCGTGTCTCTCACTCAACGGCCGTCGCGGCCGCCATTTTGAGAGCGAGAAGAGAAGAAGAAGGAGGAGGCGGCGGCAGGGGGAGGGGAGTATGGGAGGGAGGGGACCGGCGCAGCCACATCGTCAGGCCGCCGGGCCCGGCCCGCAGCCGCCGGAGCGCGGTGGAGAAGACAGAGGGGAGGGCGCAGACCCTTGCCGCCTTACCGGAGCGCTGCACCGCCGCCTCCGCAGGGCCTCTTCCGTCCTTCACTCCCATCCACCGGCGGGGGAGGGGGAGAGGGAGAGGGAAGGGAGGAAGGAGGGAGGGAGGGAAGGAGGGAGGGGGAGGATGGCGCGCTGGGCCCTGTCCCGGGGAGGGGGAGGGGAGGGGAGCGGGCGGGCTCCTCAGCCGTTCCGGGGCTCGAGCCCAAGCCTGGCGCTCGCGGTTTCTCTCGCTCGCGCCCGAGCGTTCCCCTCTTTCTCCTTCTCGCTCCCTGGACCCCGGAGTCGCTGCTTGTTCGCTCGCTCACTCGCTATCTCGGCCGCCGGACTCCGCCGCCGCCCCGCCGCTCCAGCTCCGTCTGTCACAGGAGCTGCCCCAACGCCCTGACGTCACCGCGCCGCCGCCGCCGCCGCCGCCCCACACCCGCGGGGAAGAGGGAGGGGAGGGGAGGGGAGGGGAGGGGAGGGGAGGGGGCCCGGAGCGGAGGAGGGGCTGCGGCGCATGCGCCGGCCTGGGCCGGGCCCTGAGCCGCGCTGCCTTCCGCTTAGGCGGCGGGTTGCTGGTGCGGCTGGGCGGTACCGAGGGATAGGCGGACGAGTTTGCGCGCGAGGCGCTTCTTCTCGCCCTCCGCACGCCTCTGTAACCTGGAAAAAGGCTCTCGGCTCCCTTTTCCTAGACCCTCGTCTGACTGCTGCGGCCCCTCACGAACTCCGGCTCTCTTCACGTCCCCGCCCTGCTCTTGGCCACGAACGGCGCTCTCCCCTCTTCCCCCGGCCAACAGAAGAGACCAGCTGGCCCCGGTGGATTCCGTGCCCCGATAGGCTTCAGAAAGCGGAGCCCGGGCCAGGATGTCGCCCCTTCTACCTCCGGCCTTTGGGTTTATTTCCCAGGGGCCGGGGGCGGGGGGGAGGAGAGGGGAGTAGGTTGGGTTGGCTTGGGGAGAAGAGCTGTTGAGGTTGAAAGGCTGATGGAATGCCTAATTATCTTCATTTTTATTATAGATTTCTAATTGGGAGGATTCGCTTTTAGATGTGATTCAGCTATTCTTTTCCTTAGTCACACACACACACGCACGCACACACACATCTGCGACTATGGAAGTCTCGAAACTGATGCCCAAAGAAAGACCTGGAACTTTATCCGTACAAGGCTTGAGCGCGCGCGCGCGCGTGTGTGTGTTTGCTAATTTATGGGTTGAAATACTGAGGACAGGTCTTGGGGATTTGTAGTCAATGTTTTGCACACAGACATTTGATTTAAAAGCGGCCAGATTTGAGGTTCTGAATTATCCAATGTGGAATATCCTTTTAGTAAGAGTTGTTTAGTATGATTATCTCATCACTAATTTGTATTGTCCAAGGAAACTCTTTTCCTAAAACATAGGTTTAGGCTTGTGTTTATTGATTTTATTGCTTTCCTTTATGTAGGCAAATACACTGCCTTTGAGAAGCAGCTGTGTTAATGAGAGAACTTGGGTATGTATAAGTGTGACCTTGAGTAAATTACTCTCTCTGGCCCCGGTTTCTCTATAAAATAGCCCTAATTAGTAACTAACTTGTAAGGCTTTTGTGAGAATTAGGAGATGCTGCATGTGTACAGTATATGGTAATTCATGGTTACCATATACTGGTAACTCATGTAGCAATTACTGTTACTTGATACAAAAACAAGTTTCCTTTTATCAAGAAAGATTGTAAGTCTCTAACCCTGCAGGTGTTCAAGAAGAATATGAGTGAATTGTCTGGAGGGTTTGGGTTCTCTCCTTTATGAAGGCAGGGAAGGAAATCAGAAGGTCTCTGGAATGTTTTTTCCAGGTTTACAGTTCTGGGATTCTCTAGCTGGGTAAGGACAGCAAGAGAGGCACAGAAGTTTGGTCTGTGCCACGTCCATAACAGTCAATAAACATGAAATAAATTAACATCCCCTGTTCTAAGAGTTGGTTCCTTTTTACCTTTTAAAATATTTATTATTGCCTGACATCACACTATTAAGATTTAATCAGCTGAGTATATCAGTTCTTATTTCTTAAATCAATGTTCTAAAAGCCAACAAAATTGCCCAGAAATCAGAATCACATTGATAAACACTGATTTAATACAAACAGCACTAACCCCCCTAAACCTTGAGCTCATAGACTCAGGTATTCAGAATACTTTAAAATATGTATTAGGTAATTATGAATTAAACTGAGATCAGGTTTTATTTCTATAGCAATCCTTCAAAAAACAACAGACTCCCTTGGGAGGAATGCATAAAAGCTTTCTCCCTGGATTATAATTTTTCTGAAAAGAAATAAAACTGTGTTGTGTGCTTAACTTGATATGGCGCGATGTGTTCTGGTTCTGTGCACTTTCTTTTCAATTGCTAAAATGATAGATCCATCTTAATAAACACTTTTTAGTCTATTGAGAATGAAGAATTAGGACATCTATGCTATTAATCATAATTCATAAGGACTTATACAGAACCTACTATATCCATCCAGGAAACATTTAATAATGAATATTTTGGGTGATGTTTCTTGAAAAAAAGTAAGTATAAACATCGATTTTACTTAACACAATCTAACAATCTCCCCATTCAATTGACTTGCAAATCTTTATTTTTCCAGCAGACATTTTCAAAATGGAAACATTTGTTTCAGTTGCTGCAGTAAAATTAGTGTTAGTTTAAACAATTCTGCAAATCAGCTGACTGGAAGAAACACTCTAAAAATATTGCTACTGGGGAGAGGACAAAATATCTTCTAAAAGTAGCTCCAGAGCAAAAATCTGTTAACAATGAGCAAAAATGTTAACACATTATTTTGAGAATGAAACTGTCCTCTGTTTATAGGTAAACATACATCTTTGTATGTGTGTACCTGATAGAAAGCAATTAGCAAATGGTGAGAAGGTAGCTTTCAGGCATACAAGTTATGTGTATCGATGTCCCATTTGAAAGAAAACCATGAACCGACTGGCAAGACTCACTCTAGGAGATTTTGGCTAAATAATTTGTGTACCTGCATTTCCCCAAAGCATGGACATGTCAGTGAGGGCAAGTCCAACTAAACCAGTCATTCTTCATCTCAGCATCATGACACCCTCATGTGTCATGAACATTGTGAGGCCATAGAAACAAATTACAGACTATTAAAGGAGGTGAAACTCACAGCCTGGACATAGAAGAAATATTTAGAAGCAGCACCTTGTAATCTGAAACCTTTAAAAAAAATACATATATACATACATATATATATATTATATACACACACACACATAGAAAATAATTTTTAAAGTGCTAACATAAAGAAACAATACAAAAGGATGTATCAGATTCATTCTAGATGTCACCACAGTAGACCAGGCAAAGGGTAAAACAAGCTTTCTTCCCCTTTATGCCTGTTTGTACGCCCAGTAAAGTAAAAGATTAATTCTCACCTAGAGGACTCAAAGCTTTATGAAGGAGGTGATTTAAAGCAGACTTTTAAAAATGGCTAGTTTTCATTCATTCAACAAATATTTTAATTGAGTATCTTCTATGTACCAGACCCTGTGCTGATTGCTCAGTATACACAATGAATAAAACAAACAGAATCCCTGAGCTCATAGAGTTTATATTCTGGTGAAAGACAGAAAAAAGGTGACAAAGCTATGAAGGCAATAAACGGTTTTGAGATGGAGAAAAATAGGAAGGACCACATGAGTGAGTGCGGTAAGAGAAGACATTTCTGAGGAATGAGTGACATTTAAGCTGAGACTTGAGTAGCCAAGAGATTCTAGATTAAGGAACAAGTGCAAAGACCCTGAGGCAGGAAAATGATTGCTGTGTCCCAGGAAATTAAAGAAAGTCCAGGCAGGTGTAATGAAATGATGGTGAGGAAGGAGGCCTCTTGACTGCACTGGTCCAGGGGACGCCCTTCACATTTTATTCCCTGAATAGCCCAGAGAAGAAAGCAGGCGAGAAGATCAGAGAGACAGGTAGGAATCAGATAGTACAGGACCTTGAGACCATAGTAGGGAGTTTGGATTTCATTTTAGTAGCTGTGGATAAAGGTAAGGACCAAAAAAAGAGCACATTTTGACTATGTCTTTTGATCTTAAGGACTTTAAACAGATAATTATGCTATTATCTTACCTTTTTAATGTGTAAAATTTCAAATATGTAAAAGACAGAGTGATATAATGAACGCTTATATGCCCATCACCAGGTTTGACAATTATAAACTTATGGCTAATCTTGTTTCGTTTATATTCTCACTCATTTCCCCCTTCGTATTTTGAAGCACGTTCTAAATATCACACTATTTCATTCATTTACAGTTTAGTATGTATCTCTAAAAGAAAAAAAAGCCTTTTCTAAAAAACATAATCACAATACCATTACTACACCTAAAAGAATAACAATAATTCCTTAGGATATTTTGACCCTGCCCTTTGATTTTTGCCTCACCAAAGACATGGAGTGATCAGAAGTTCTGGAGAAATTGGATAAGCAATGCAGTTAAGCAATCTTGGACAATAGAACTATCCTGGGTTATTTGAGATCTCCCCACCATTTTCTCATGAATAAGTTTAAAAATTAATATAAACAATTGGTTTTTTATCCAATTAAAATGAACACTACTGGTAGAAATGATTTGCATAGCATATAAGCAACAATGGCTAAAACTGCACACAGTGAAATTTGACAGAGGAAAATTGCATGTGGTGAAAATCATGGCCATGAAAGGGTTCTCACAGCAATAGAAAAAATAAAAGAGAGACTGAAAGAAAAACTCTGATAAGTAAATCAAACTTCCTTTGTAAAATTATTAGAGGAAAGAACGTTTCCCCAGTGAAAATGATTTCATTAAAATACAAATGAAAATAGAAAAATTGGAAGTGGTTTTACTCTGCAAAATAGAGAATTGATCAAATAATTTGACTAGAGTCTGTTCTAATAAACACATTTGCTCTAAAAATTCACTGAAGTTGGTATAATTATGATTAAAACACTAGGATTCACAAATGCTGAGGTAACATCCTTATACATATATCAATATATATATATTTTTAAATTTTGTGGTGGCCAAATTTTAAAAAGTTAAAAAAGATGAAATTAATTTCTATCTTTTCTTTGTACTCTTTGAAATCCAGTGTGTATTTTACACTTACAGCGTATCTCAATCCACACTAACCTTATTTCTAGTAGCCCATGTGGCTAGTGGCTATCCAACTGATCAGTACAGGTCTGGAAGAAAGGTGATCCAAGTGGAAAGAGTGGTTTAAGCAAAGGCATAACATTGTAAGTGTGGAAGGCAAGTTCTGGAAACAAGAAGTGATTCCAGGGTAGATGAAAAGGAGTGTATATGTATGTGAGAGAGGGATGTGGGGAGAGTGAAGGGTTGGAGAGGGAAGAAGGGAGAAATGTATGGGGTCTAAGACTGGAAAGATAATCTGGACTGGAAGGTTTTGAGTATCTTGATCACTAGTCAGTCCTGTTTGCTAAAGGGTTGCTTATACTTGTCTTTGTGCAAGACCATACACCAGTAACCTTCATCTTCAAAGAGAACTTTTCTGACTCTCTTCAATAGTGTCCTCTTTCCCCCTCCCAGTTGCTGTTTCTACTGTCCCTTCTTCCCCTATTGACTGTTCAGAGAAAGGAAGGACTGAATTCCAGGTCCCCAAATGATGGTCCAGAAAAAACCACTAATGCTAGGTTACATCAAGACATAACCTAAATCATGGCTTTTGTACTTTCTTTTTTTCCAAAGCCTTTTTTTTTTAGACAATATACTGTACAGAATGCCCATATGCATATAAACAAACAAACACAGAACTTCCCAGTTTGAAATAGGAGTTTTGGGGCACAAACTGACACCCCCTCTGCCATACTATACCAGCATCTCACTGTGCATCTTTGACAGCATTCAGAACTCACAACAGATTCATTTCTTCATTTTAAAAAAATTTAGTACACTAACTCTTTTCTTCCTTAAAGGTGAATAGATTATGGCTGCATATCTAAAATTTTCTATTTCTTCCTGGACTACAGTGCACAGTACTTAGATAAACAAAATTATATTCTTTTCCCTACAATCACTTTTGATACATGTATATATAAAAGTATGTAAAATTTTGTTCCAAACTTCTTCCTTATAAAATTGGGGTTCGTTTTAAACACTTATGCATCTTCTAGGACTGCAAACAGTTTAGTGGGAGCACTCTGACAGGTGAGATAGGAAATTAATATAGGACAGAAGGCCCGTTTGGCCCACAAACTACCACCTGCTTATTTTAGAGAATGCCTTTTCCGTCTCACTAGATATATGTTTATTTCCTTATTTCATTTATTTATGACTCATGCCATAGCAAAAATTTTGGAAAATTCAGAAACCATGAAAAGAAAATGAAAAGTCTCAAGTAATCCCATAATTCAGATATAACCACAGTGAAAAAAATCACATGTACCTTTCATTTTTTTTGCAGATATTAAGTCAATATTTTTCACAAAATCAGGATCTTAGCTTAAGTGAAGTTTTGAATCTTAATAGTTTTTAGTTGAAGGTTAAAAATCAACAATTTCCCATGTCATTAAGTAGTCTTCAGAAACACAATTTTTAATGGTTGCTAAATAGCCTATTGTTTTAGTGTTTCTCCCAAGGCCACACTCGGCATTTTGGATGGAACAATCCTTTTTTTTTAAATTTTTATTAAACTTTTTATCTTGAGATAACTGTTGATTGACATATAGTTGTAAGAAATAATAGAGAGATCCATTACACCATTACCCCCTACCCCAGTGGTAACATCTTGCAAAACTATAGTACAATATCACAGCTAGGATATTGACATTGATACATTTCCATCAATGGGAGGATCCTCCACGTTGCTCTTTTTTAGCCACAGCTACTTCCCTTAACTGTCAATTTAAGAGTGTTATATAAATGGAATCAAGTAGTATATAATCCAATCCTTTAGCGATTGGGGTTTTTTCTCACTTAGAATAATTCTCTGGAGATTGATCTAAATTGTTGTATGTATTCAATAATTCATTCCTTTTTATTTCTGAGTACTACTCCATGGTATGGAGGTAACATAGTTGAACTATTCACCTGTTAAAGGGCATCTGGTTGTTTCCAGTTTGGTGTGATTACTAATTAAGCTGCTATGAACATTTGTGTCGATGTATTCCTGTGAACATGTTTTCATTTCTCTTAATTTTCATTGTTTTCATTTTGCTGGGATAACTGCCCAGGAGTGCAATTGCTGTATCACATGGTAGTTGCATGCTTAGTTTCATAAAAAAATGCCAGACTGTTTTCCAGAGTGGCTCTACTATTTTATATTCCTACTAGCAATGTATGAGCAATCCATTTTTCCAAATCCTTGCCAGCATTTGGTGTTGTCACTAGTTTTTATTTTAGCCATTTTTATAAGTTTTTGTGATATCTCATTGTGGTTATAATTTGCAATTACCTAATGGGTAATGATGTTGAACATCTTTTCATGTGCTTATTTGCCATCTGTATATCCTTTTTAGTAAAATTGTTCTTTGTGTCTTTTGCCTACTTTCTAATTGGTTTGTTTGTTTTTTATTGTTGAGTGTTAAGATTTCTTCCTATATTCTAGATACTAGTCCTTTGTTGGACATGTGGTTTGCAAATATTTTCTCACAGTCCATAGCTTATATTTTCATGCTCTTAACAGGATCTTTCACAGAAAAAAAAGTTTTTAATTCTGATGAAGTTCAATTTATCAATGTTCCCTTTTATAAACTGAGCATTTGGTGTCAAATCCAAGACCTCTGCTTACCCCTAGATCTCAAAGATTTTCCCATGGTTTTTTCTTTTCTGAAATTACTAGTTTTACATTTAAATCTGCGATCCATTTCAAGTTAATTTTTGTGTGAGACTTAGGTTGAGAATCTTTTTTTTTTTTTTTTTGACTATGGATGTCCAATTTCTCCAGTACCATTTATTGAAAAGGCTATCTTTCCTCCACTGAATTGTTTTTCACACCTTTCTCAGTAACCAGTTGGGCATATTTGTGTGAGTCTCTTTCTGGGTTCTTTATTCTATCCCACTGACCTATGTGTCTATCTCTTCACCAATCCACCAACAGTATACAGTCTTGATTACTGCAGTTATATGATAAAACATAGCATTGAGAAGAGTTATTCCTCCTACTTGATTCTACTTTTTCAAGATTGTTTTAGCTCTTCTAGTTCCTCTGCCTTTCCATATAACTTGTGGAAAAATCTTGTGTATACCTACACAAAAACTTGATGGAATTTAATAGTATCAATAGTTGCATCAAGCCTGTATATCAGTTGAAGAGAACAGACATCTTTACTACATTGAATCTTCCAAATAATGAATACCATATGTCTCTCCTCTTTAGGTCTTTCTTCCATCAACAGTTTGTAGTTTTCAGTACATAAGTTCTGTACACATTTTGTTAGATTTACATCTAAGTATTTCATGTTTTTTGAGTGATTATACATGCACTGTACTTTTTATTTTGGTTACCACATGTTCATTGTTAGTATATGGAAATAGAATTGATTTTTGTATGTCTATCATTTATCCTGAAATTTTGCTAAAGTCACTGATCAGTTCCAGGAGGTTTTCTTTAGAGAATCCTTGGTATTTTCTGTGCAATCATGTCATCTGAAATCAGGACATTTTTATTTCTTCATTTACAATCTATGTGCCTTTTATTTCTTTTTCTTGCCTGTTGCCCTTCCAACCCTATGTTGAATAAGAGTGATAAGAGCAGACATTCTTAATTTGTTCCCAGTATTTGGAGGAAAGCATTCAGACTTGCTTGCTTGCTTGCTTGCTTGCTTTCTGTCTGTCTTGGCTGCACCATGTGGCTTGCAGGATCTTAGTTCCCTGACCAGAGATTGAACCTGGGACCTGGCAGTGAAAGCACTGTATCCTAACCATGGACCGCCAGGCAATTCCCCATTTAGACTTTCAATGTTAGCTGTAGAGTTTTCACAGATACTTTTTCAGGTTGAAGAAGTTCTCCTCTATTTCTATTTTTGTGAGTTTTTATCATGACAGAGTATAGTATTTCTTCATTGATTTTCTGTAGCAATTGTTATGATCATGTGATTTTTCTTCTTTAACCTGTTAATATGGTAAATTACATTGATTGATTTTCACATATTGAATCAGCCTTGCATGCCTGGAATAAATTCCACTGGGTCATGATGTATAATTATTTTTATATATTGCTGAATTCTATTTGCTAATATTTTGTTAAGGACTTTTGTGTATGTATTCATGAGGGATATTGGTCTACAGTTTTCTTTTTTATACTGTCTTTTCTGGTTTTGGTATCAGGATAATACTAGCTTCATAAAATTAATTGGGAAGTGTTTTCTCCTCTTGTATTTGCTGGAAGAGATTATCTAGAATTGGTGTTAATTTTTCTTTAAATGTTTGATTTCCATCTGGGCCTGGAAATATTTTTTTGGAAGTTTTTAAATTATAAAAAAGAGAGAAGACACAGTTTACCAATATTAGGAATGAAAAGGGGGATATAACTACAGACAATGCAGACATTAAAAAGATAATAAAGGAGCATTATGAAATATACTATGCACATAAATTCGACAGCTTATAGATGAAATGAACCCGTTCCTCAAAAACCACAAACTACTCCAGTTCACCCAATATGAAATAATTCTAATAGCCCTATAACTATTAAGGATATTGAGTTCAAATTTTAAAACACCCAATCCAAAACAGTCTTTGATCTATTTTGAGTTGATTTTTGTATATGGTGTAAAGTAAGGGTCCAACTTAATTCTTTTGCAGGTGGATATCCGTTTTTCCCAGCACCATTTGTTGAAGACTGTCCTTTCCCCATTGAATGATCTTGGCACCCACAAAGAAAATCAGTTAACCATGTATGCAAGGGTTTATTTCTGGACTCTTTCTTCTATTCCACTGGTCTATATGTCTGTCCTTATACTAGTGCCACAGAGTTTTGATTACAGTGGCTTTGTACTAAGTGATGAAATTAGGAAGAGCAAGTCCTCCAACTTTGTTCTTTTTTGGCTACTTGGGTTTCTTTAAGATTCCACATGAATTTTACGGTAGGTTTTTCTATATCTGCAGAAAATGCCATTGAAATTTTGATAAGGATTGTATTGAATCTATAGATTACTTTGGGTAATATTGTCATCTTAACAATGTTAAATCTTCCAATCCATGAATATGGGATGTCTCTCCATTTACTTAGGTCTTGTTTAATTTCTTTCAGCAATGTTTTGTAATTTTCCTTATAATCTTTCATCACCTTGGTTAAATTTATTCCTAAGTAGTTTATTCTTTTTGATGCTATTGTAAATGGAATTGTTTTCTTAATTTCCTTTTCTGATTATTAACTTTTAGTGTATAGAATGCAACTGATTTTAATGCACTGATTTTTTCTTCTGCCACTTTGCTGAGCTTATTAGCTCTAACAGGTTTGCATGTGTGTGTGTGTGTGTGTGTGTGTGTGCGTGCACGTGCGTGCGTGTATAATCTTTAGAGTTTTCTACATTTAAGACCATATCATCTGCAAATAGAGATATTTTTACTTCTTCCTGTCCAATTTCAATGCTTTCTATATCTTTTTCTTATCTAATTGTTCTGGCTAAGACTTCGGGTCCTAAGTTGAAATAGAAGTAGTGAAAGCAGGAATCCTTGTCATTTTCCTTATCTTAAGGGAAAAGCTTTTAGTCTTTCACCACTATGAGTATGAGTATGATGTCAGTATGAGTATGATGTCAGCTGTGGGTTTTGCATTTATGGTCATTACCATGTTGAGGAAGTTTCTTTTCATTCATAATTTGTTGAGTGTTTTCTCATGAAAGGATATTGAATTTTGTCAAGTGCTTTTTTCTGCAACAATTGAGGTGATCAGGTAGTTTTTTTTTTCCCTTCATTTAAAAAAATTGGTGTATTACATTAACTGATTTTTATATGTTGAACCATCCTTGCCTTCCAGGAATAAATCTCAGCTGGTTATGGTGTATAATCTTTTAAATATGCTGCTGAATTTTATTTGCTAGTATCTTATCAAGGATTTTTACATCAATATTCGTAAGAGATATTAGTAGTTTTATATCTATTGTAATGTCTTTGGCTTTGTTATCAGAGTAATGCTGACTACATACAATGAGTTTGGAAGTGTTTCTTATGTTTGTTCACAATGTTCAGGCTTTCCAGTTGTACTTAGAAAGAACAACAGGGAAAAGTACACCTACTCCATTTTTCCAGAAATGAAAGTTAGGACAATCCTTTTTTATGAAGGATGTGTCATGTCCCTGGTCCCTGGGCACTAATGCCCAGTACTCCTCAGTCATTGTAGCCCAAGATGCTCTGATTGGAATTACAATTATTCTTTTATTGTGCATTAAGGTTATTTCTAATATTTCATTAAAATATAGAATATGATGAAAATTCTTGAACATAAATCTTTGCTGCATTGAACTAGTTATTTCCTTAAGACAGGAAATATCTTATTCTAATCCAAAGATTAGGATTACTAGGCCAAAAAGTGCATACTTTTTTTAAGACTCTTAACGCACATGTAAAGTTACTTTTTAGAAAGGCAGTGCCAGTGGCTTCACTCCCCCTTAAAACACTGAGCATTATCAATTTTTTCAAAAAAAAGATTCTCTTTCATTCATTACAGAATAATCAGGAAACAAACATGTAAACAAATAAACAAAAAGACAAGGAACATGAAAATAAATCCTCTCACACAGGGACAACCTCTTTTTCTGTCTTGGTATCTATCTTTCCATAAACATTTTTGTTTGCTTGTTTTTATTTTTATTTTTGGCTGCGTTGGGTCTTTGTTGCTGCGCCCGGGGCTTTCTCTAGTTGCGGCGAGCGGGGGCTACTCTTCGTTGCGGTGCATGGGCTTCTCATTGCGGTGGCTTCTCTTGTTGCAGAGCACAGGCTCTAGGTGCGCGGGCTTCAGTAGCTGCAACACGTGGGCTCAGGAGTTGTGGCGCACGGGCTTAGTTGCTCTGTGGCATGTGGGATCTTCCTGGACCAGGGATCGTACCCGTGACCCCTGCATTGGCAGGCATATTCTTAACCACTGCGCCGCCCATGAGCTTTTCATTGTAGTTATATAGTTACATTTGCATATGTATTTTATTTTTAAAAAATTTAATCATACCACATATGCTGTTTTGTAGCCTGCTTTTTCAGTTCAGCAATATATCATAACTATCTTTCTATGTCAATAGACAAATTTCTACAACATATATATATATTTTTTGGCTGTGCCGCATAGCTTGTGGGATCTCAATTCCAGGACCAGGGATTGAACCTGGGCCACGGCAGTAAAAGCCCAGAATCCTAACCAC
Organism: Balaenoptera borealis; assembly: GCF_965194805.1. Lineage (NCBI taxonomy): Eukaryota > Metazoa > Chordata > Mammalia > Artiodactyla > Balaenopteridae > Balaenoptera > Balaenoptera borealis. The sequence goes on along the minus strand of NC_138879.1, from coordinate 48,810,281 downwards.
TAGGCTACCAGGAAACTCCCAACATTATCTTTTTAAAACAAACATTACTATCTTATAGTCCCTGTGAATCAGGAGTTTGAAAGCAGGTTGACGGGGCAGTTCTGGCTTGGGGTCTCTCAAAAGGCTGCAATCAAAATGTCAGCTGGGGCCATACAACACCATTTCAAATAACTGTTGTACTAGTACTCTTCTGGTTGCAAGGGACAAATACAAATTGAAATAACTAAGGCAAAAAGAGGAGTGTATTGGCTCACATAACCAACTATAGAAAAGGTAGGAATGAAGGACTAGAACAATAGATGTGAGTTTTTCCAGAATTCACTCTTCAGCCTCTTGTCAGTGCGTCCTTCTGTGTGTCCAATCCATTCTCTCAGATTGGCTTCTTCAAAACATTTGGAGAAATGGCAACCCATAGTGCCTATGCTCACACCCATTGCAAACGTTCCGCTACATGACTGTACTTTTTTTTTTAATTTATTTATTTTATTTTTGGCTGCGTAGGGTCTTTGTTACTACACGCAGGCTTTCTCTAGTCGCAGCGAGCTGGGGCTACTCTTCGTTGTGGTGCGTGGGCTTCTCATTGCAGTGGCTTCTCTTGTTGCGGAGCATGGACTCTAGGCGCGCAGGCTTCAGTAGTTGTGGCTCGCGGGCTCTTGAGTGCAGGCTCAGTAGTGGCACACGGGCTTAGTTGCTCCGCGGCATGTGGGATCTTCCCGGACCAGGGCTCGAACCTGTGTCCCCTGAATTGGCAGGCAGATTCTTAACCACTGCGCCACCAGGGAAGCCCATGATTGTACTTTAATACATGGATATCCAGTAATATATTAAGAACTTCTACAAACCAACAATAAAGAGACAACCCAACTCATACATTTTTATACTTGAAAAAATTTAAACATAGCACAGGAATGATTGATTCCTTGAAAGTTAGAAAGAATTTTTTCATGAAACTATCTGTGCATAGCACTTTTTTGAGTAGTTCTTTGACAAGGACCTCAATTTCTCCTGTGATCATTGGTGTTTTAGGTTTTTTTGATTTTGTTTTGTTTTTTGGCTGTGCTGCACGGCTTGTGGGATCTTAGTTCCCTGACCAGGGATTGAACCTGTGCCCTTGGCAATGAAAGCATGGAGTCCTAACCACTGGACCATCAGGGAACTCCCACTATTTTAGGTTTTCATCTTTTCCTAGAGTCTTTTTTTCTTTTGGTAAATAATACTTTTCTCTCTTCATCAGATTTTCAAAATTTTGACATAGAATTATATAGAGTAGACTCATATTTAAAATAAATCTTAGGGGCTTCCCTGGTGGCACAGTGGTTGGGAATCTGCCTGCCAATGCGGGGGACACGGGTTCGAGCCCTGGTCCAGAAGGATGCCACATGCCGCGGAACAACTGGGCCCGTGTGCCACAGCTGCTGAGCCTGCGCTCTAGAGCCTGTGAGCCACAGCTACCAAGCCCGTGTGCTGCAGCTACTGAAGCCCGTGCGCCTAGAGTCCATGCTCCGCAGCAAGAGAAGCCACCGCAATGAGAAGCTGGTGCACCGCAACTAAGGGTGGCCCCCGCTCGCCGCAACTAGAGAAAGCCCACGCACAGCAACAAAAACCCAACACAGCCAAAAATAAAATAAATAAATTTGAAAATAATAAAATAAATCTTAGCTGGGATTTTGATTGGGATTTCATCAAATGTATACCTAAAATTTGGAAGAATTGATATCTTAATTTTAGCCTTCCAATCTATTAAAAATGGTACATATCTCTATACATATTTGTATCTTCTTTAACTTCTCTCAGTAGTTTTCAGTTAGAAGAAATTACATATCTTTCATTAGATTTCGTCCTCCATATGGTGTTTTTGATGCTGTTATAAAGGCTGTTTTTGTTTTGCAATTGCTTAATGTGAGTATACAGAAATAGAATTGATTTGTGTATATTGACCTTGTATTTTATGATCTGCATTTATTAGTTCATTCATTTAGCTAATTCATTTATTAGCTCTAATAGGGCTTTTTTGGGTAGATTCCATAGTGTTTTCTACATGCACAATCATGTCATCTGCAAATAATAACAGTTTTACTTTTTCTGTCTAATCATTATGCCTTGTTTCCACTATTAGGAGAAAATAGTTCACCATTAAGTACAATGTCAGCTGAAGTTTGTTTTAGATTTATTTATTTATTTATTTATTTATTTTTGGATGCGTTGGGTCTTCATTGCTGCACGCGGGCTTTCTCTAGTTGCGGCGAGCGGGGGCTACTCTTCATTGTGGTGCGTGGGCTTCTCATTGAGGTGGCATCTCTGTTGCAGAGCACAGGCTTCTAGGTGCACAGGCTTCAGTCGTTGTGGCTCGCGGGCTCTAGAGCACAGGCTCAGTAGTTGTGGCGCACGGGCTTAGTTGCTTCGCGGCATGTGAGATCTTCACGGACCAGGGCTCGAACCCGTGTCCCCTGCATTGGCAGGCGGATTCTTAACCACTGTGCCACCAGGGAAGTCCCGGCAGGCGGATTCTTAACCACTGTGGCACCAGGGAAGTCCCAACTGAGGATTGTTTTAGATGCTCTGTAGCAGATTGAAAAAGTTCCCTTCCATTTCTGATTTGCTGAGGTTTTTCAAAATTATAAATATATAGTTTCAAATTTTGTCAATGTTTTTTTTTTTATCTATTGAGATGATCATATTTTCTCCTTTATTTTGCTAATGAGGTGAATTACATTGATTACTTTTTTAAATGTTAAACCAGTGTTGCATTCCTAGTATGAACTCCACTTGGTACTCTAAATATTTCGTTTTGTTTGAACTTTTTACCATGTGCATATATATTTATTAAAAATTAATCACTTAAAAAATTTTAATGTATACAACTGTAAATGAGCAGGGCTAGCTCTGGGCATATACCCTAAGGAAAAACAGGACAAATGCACAAGTATGTGTCTAGTCAAGGATGTTCATTGTTGCTTTTTTTTTTAATACTATCAAAAAAAATTATAAACAACCCAAATAGCCACCATTAAGGAAGTGGTAAATAGATTAATTTATACTCAGGCAATGGTGTAGTAGTCGGCCATTAAAACTCATAACTTATGTCCATATATGAGCATAGAAATATGATTAAGATAGCTTACCAATTTAAAAAGAAGGTAACAAACCATATGTGTAGAGTGACCCCAGTGTTTAAACACATACACACACACACCAAGAAAGAGATCTAGAAGACCGAGGTAGATAAATAGAAATATTGACATGGAGAAATCTACAAGGCATATAATTAAGTGAAAAAAAAAGTCAAAAAAAAAAAAATCAAGTTGCAGGACAGTACATATAGTATAATCCCATTTATGGCAAAACAAAAACAAAAAAATATATTGTATATAAATATACAGTTTTGTGTGTCAAGGTTCTTTGCTGGCAAGCAACACAAACTGATTGGCTAATTTAAGAAAACAACAGGAAGAGTTTATTGAATAATTAGGGATCCCCCAGAGATTTAAGGAAAATGTGAAGAATCAGGTCTCAGGAAAAACAGAAACAGCCCTAGAGAGCCGGCAAGAAGCAAACCTGTGGTAGGCCCCTCATGTTACCACTCTTAGAATGAACACACTCATATAATGTTTTCGTTTTCCAAACCAATATTCAAATTACAGGGAAAGAGAGTTTTTTTGTTTTGTTTTGTTTTGTTTTAACTTTTTTTGGGGGGGGGTTTATTTTTATTTATGGCTGTGTTGGGTCTTCGTTTCTGTGCGAGGGCTTTCTCTAGTTGCGGCAAGTGGGGGCCACTCTTCATCGCGGTGCGCGGGCCTCTCACTGTCGCGGCCTCTCTTGCTGGGGAGCACAGGCTCCAGACGCGCAGGCTCAGTAATTGTGGCTCACGGGCCTAGTTGCTCCGCGGCATGTGGGATCTTCCCAGACCAGGGCTCGAACCCGTGTCCCCTGCATTGGCAGGCAGATTCTCAACCACTGCGCCACCAGGAAAGCCCCAGGAAAGAGAGTTTTGATCGGCCTAGCTTGGGGTCATGCACATGCCCACCCTTTGGCTGACAAGCCAAGAGACTATATCTAATATGGATGGTAAAATTCGAGCGCTATTTGTACAGGCAAAAATGAGATGATCTCTTTGGTATACAAATACACACTTTTCTCTGGGGAGTGCATAGTCTTTCACATAAAATATGATGAAATGGCACCCCCTGGATTTGTGCGATTCAGCTGCTGTGGAAAGCAGATTTACAATACTTACTTTTGAGTTTCTATGTTATCTGAATTTTGTTACAAGGAGAATGTATTCTTGTGCTCTCTGTGCTGACTGGGGCCAGAGCTGCCTGTGGCTCCAGTCCATGACAAATGCCAACATTAGATAATGAGCCTCACACAGGAAAAATGGCAGAGCCAAGAAATAAAGAGAAGAAAGAACCTGATGGACTCTACACCCTGGGTCCAGTCATGCTTGAGGGCACTTCCATCCCTTCCCTTTTTAAGATTTAGAAGTGTGAGCCACTAAATCCTCCCCACCCCATTTTTTCTTAAATTAGTTTGAATTTGACTTGCAATTGAAAGAATTCCAAGTGGGAGTAAGGAAAGATATCAATGATATTTGTATAACCACAGTAGCAAATAAGCTTGTCAAAAATAACATTAAAAAAAAAAACAGGCCAATACCATATAGTTAAAAATTGTAAATATACAGTGAAAAGTTACCCTATGAAATGGGAGAAAATATCTACAAATCATATATTTGATAAGGGGTTGACATCCAAAATATGTAAAGAACTCCTACAACTCAGCAATACAAAATCAGATAACTTGATTTAAAAATGGACAAAGGACTTGCATAGACATTCTCCAAAGATGATATACAAATGGCCAAGAAGCATAAGAAAAAATGGGCAACATCACTAATCATCAGAGAAATGCAAAGCAAAACCACAATGAGATACCATCTCACACCTATTAGAATGGCTGCTATCAAAAACAAAAAAATAGGAAATAATAAGTGTTGTCAAGGCTGTGGAAAATTGGAACCTGGAAATTGTGCACTGTTGCTGGGATTGTATGATGCTATGGTACTATATATTGTATGGTACAATATATTGTATGGTACTATAGAAAACAGTATAGTGGTTCCTCAAAAAATTAAAAATAGAAGTTCCATATGATCCAGAAATCCCACTTCTGGGTATCCGAAAAAATTGAAAACAGGGTCTCGAAGAGATATTTGCACACCCATGTTCACAGCAGCACTATTCACAATAGCCAAGAGGTGGAAGCAACCAAGATGTCCATGGCAGGATGAATGAATAAAGAATATGTGATATATACATACAATGATGTATTATTCAGGCTTAATAAAGGAAGGAAATACTGTCACATGCTACAATATGGATGAAGCATGAGGACATTGCGCTAAGTGAAATAAGCCAATCACAAGAACACAAATACCATCAAACATCCTAAAACAGTGAAATTCATAAAAACAAAGTAGAATGGTGGTTACCAGGGTCTAGGGGGAAGGAGAAAAGGAGAATAGTACCTTAATGGGTATATAGAGTTTAAGTTTTGCAAAATAAAAAAGTTTTGAAGGTCTGTTTCACAACAATGTGAATATACTTAACACTTTTGAACTATGTACTTAAAAATGGTTAACATGGAAATTTTGTTATTTGTTTTTTACCACAATAAAAACATTAGCATATCAAATCTAGAAAGCTCATTAAGATAATAACACTGTAACCAAGAATGACTTGTTATAGGGATGTTAGACTTGACATTTGAAAATGTATTAATATAATTCATCACACTAATTGAACTAAAACGAAAAACTATATGATCAACCCAATGGGTGCTTTTAATAAAATTCAACAAACACAATAAATATATCCAATTGAATAAGTGTCAGAAAACAACAGCCAATATTAATTGAAAAATATTAAAGAAATTACTATTAAAGTAAGGAACAAGACAAGGATGTCATTTGTTACTACTTTAGTTACAATTGTTCTTAAAATTCTAAGCTAATGCAGGGACTTCCCTGGCGGCCCAGTGGTTAAGACTCTGTATTTCCACTGCAGGGGGCATGGGTTCGATCCCTGGTCGGGGAACTAAGATGCCATATGCCACGGAGCGCAGCCAAAAAATAAATAAATAAAAATTAAAGTTCCAAAATAAATAAATAAATAAAAATATAAAAAATAAGCTAATTTGATAAGATGAGAAAAGACGTACACAAACAGAGAAAGAGGAGACAAATTAATTTCCCCCTTCTTTAGAAGAACAAATGTTCATTAAAATATTTAAACAACATGTAAGGTAAAAAAGTAAACATTACTCATTATTCTGTCAATTCTGTTATTTAGAGGTAATCACCTTCAATATACCCTTTTCTATGTATATTTCTGAGGTATATACTTGGATTTTGAAAAATAAAATAGGGATCATGATCTATTAATACCTTAGGACTTCCCTGGTGGCGCAGTGGTTAAGAATCCGCCTGCCAATGCAGGGAACACGGGTTCGAGCCCTGGTCTGGGAAGATCCCACATGCCACGGAGCAACTAAGCCCGTGCACCACAACTACTGAGCCTGTGCTCCAGAGCCCGCGAGCCACAACTACCGAGCCCGTGTGCCACAGCTACTGAAGCCCGCGCGCCTAGAGTCTGTGCTCTGCAACAAGAGTAGCCACCGCAGTGAGGAGCCGGTGCACCGCAACGAAGAGTAGCCCCCCCCACCCCCCTCCCACCCCCGCTCATGGCAACTAGAGAAAGCCCGCGTGCAGCAACAAAGACCCAACGCAGCCAAAAAATAAATAAATAAATTTATTTTTAAAATAATAATAATAATATATTAATACCTTGCTAAATATTTTTTAAACATAACAAAATAGCATGGACTGATTTCCAGGTTGGTACTAGAGATTTACCTTATTCTCTTTAATGGCTTCACAGTATTCCATAGCATAAATGTACTATAATTTATTTAACCATACCCTACTGATGAACTGTAAGTTGTTTGAAAATTTTTTGCGATTAAAAAAATGCTTTGATGAATAGCTGTATGCATATATCTTTGTTCACTTGTGCAGGATAGTCTTTTAGAATTGAAATTGCTAGGTCAAAGGATACACAATTTAAAAATTTTCACAGAAACTCTCAAATTATCCTTCAAAAATACTAAACAAGTTACGGGCAGAGCGTTTGAGAACATCCACTTATCCATATTTCCACCAACAATGAAATATTATAATTCTTGCCACTTTGCCCATCTGGTAAATGAAATCCCCCCTAAAGTCATTATTTGTAGATTATATGGTCATTTTCCTGGAAAAACCAAGAAAATAAACTAAATAAAGTTTAGACTAGAGAGCCGGGTATGTGTGAAGGAAAGCACTTCATACCTAGAGGAAGTATGAATTGTACTCTGGATGGCAATTTCTCAGCATGAGTAAAAAATATTAAAAATATGCATCTCTTCTGATCCAGTAATCAAAATCCAGTATTTTTTTCCCTAGGGAAATAAGGAAATGTGCAAAGACTTAGCTACAATAATTTTTATTGACGCATGGTTTATAGCTATGAAAAACTGAAAACAACCTAAATGTCCAACAAAGAGACAAGTTAAATAAATGATGATTTGTTCATACAGTCACACATGACACACCCATTAGAAGTGATATTGTAGATTAAAATATGTTGACAAATTAATATTTTCATGTTATAGTGCTCAATGAAAAACATCACAAAACAACACGTACAATACGATGCCAATAAACATGTATATATATAGTACTGTATTATCTATCAAATTAATTTTGGTCAAATGTAATCTGCTCTAAAGGTAAATTCGTTTTGAAGCCCAGGCCAAAACACCAGTCCAAATGTAAGCTGAGCTTCCTGACATCCCAGTTAAGGTACCAGGAGTGGATGTAAATATAAAACTCAGAGATAATCCTGACATAAAAAGAAATGTCTGTTCTGGGACCTGAAAATGAGGCCTCTTAATGAAATTAACAGCTGTTTGAATGACCTCTCTCTGTCTGTTTACAAAGAACACAACGTCTGCCAGCGTATAGGATTGTTCTAAGTACCCCTGGGGACCCCACATTGCGCCTGTCATTTAGAAGCTTACCCAGTGGTTGGAAGAATCCAAACAAGATGCTTTCAGCTCAACATTGCAATGGCCCCAGCAAAAAGGAAGGCCACTGTTTGCTCTGTGACAATTCCCTGTTTTCCCAAACCATGAATCAGCCCCATTGTCCCACCCGCCTCTGTGCATCATTCATTCTGTTCATCACAGCTAATGGCAAAAGCAGGAACACGGCAAAGAAACCCAGACTCTGGGCAAAGAGGAGAACACGAGACCCCAGTATTTAATTCTCTTTGTAAAGAGAGAGTCAGGATTTCACCCTGCTTCAGAGAAATAGCTGGAAATGTGTCAAAAGTCTAATTTCACGGAGAGTATCTAATTTACAAAATAATACTTGGCAGTTGACCAGCATTTTTCATTCAAAGGTGGAGGTGTTTCCAAATGTGAATGTATAAAGGTGTTCTGGGCATCACACCACATCAGACATTTCCTTTCTTCCTCCACTGGCTTCCCTTCTACCCCAGTTTCTCTCCTCACCCCTCCTCCCTGTTCTGTCCCAGTTGGAAACAAATGATAGTTTAAGCTGGGTAATACTCTCTCTTGTTCTCATTGTACAAGCTGATGTTCACTCAGCTGGCCTAACCCTTTCATGCAATTTATTTTATAAAGAATAAAAGGGGAGAAACTTTTGTCTCCCGGTTATAGCACCCATTGCCCAAAAAGTCAGCTCTCTTTTTAAATTACCATAAGCCAGTTCAAGACCATGTCTTTCTACTCCATGATAACTCAATTTACCTCCATTGTATTAGTTAGGACTCTTTGGTTGTAAGTAACAGAAACCCTTTTGAGCTAGCTTAAGGAAAAAAAAAAAGGGGAGGGGACAATTTTTAAAGGATAGAGAGGTGCTTTCATAGCACCAAAGGACAGGTAGGCAGAGAGGCCACTGAAAGGGTCTGGAACCAGGAACAGTTAAACAATCTTGAGCCCCTACCTTTCCCTCCCTGATTTATTCATTTTCTCTCTGCATATCTGCTTTTCTTTCTCCTCTGATCCATTTGACATGCAGAATGTAGCTGCTGTATAACCCCCAGTTCACATGTTAAAATTCCAGCCAACTGCAGAATGATTGTCTGTTTCAGTCCAATCCTGAATTCCCCAAAGAAAAAATCTAATCATCAACAAGGGTGGCTTGTCCCCCTCTGGCACAAACAGCCAGGGCCAAGGAGGCAGAGTTAAGTGGTAGCAAAACGGTTCCTAAGGGCCCACTCCAATGATGTGATATGTGGGTGTGCTTCCCAGGGAAAAGGGGGTGGCTAGTGGGCTGAAGAAATGACTGAAAACCTATGCCAAATCAGTTTATTGCTTTGATACTGAATTATTTATTAACAGATTTTTTTTTTCTTGTTGAAGCTCAGGAATATCCTTCTAAAAATATTTCTAATTACATTTTTTTAAAATAAATTTATTTATTTATTCATTTATTTAATTTTTGGCTGCATTGGGTCTTCGCTGCTGCACGCGGGCTTTCTCTAGTTGCAGTGAGCGGGGGCTACTCTTTGTTGCGGGGCGCAGGCTTCTCATTGCAGTGGCTTCTCCTGTTGCAGAGCACAGACTCTAGGCGCGCGGGCTTCAGTAGCTGTGGCACACGGGCTTCAGTAGTTGTGGCTCGCGGGCTCTAGAGTGCAGGCTCAGTAGTTGTGGCGCACGGGCTTAGTTGCTCCGCGGCACGTGGGATCTTCCCGAACCAGGGCTCGAACCCATGTCCCCTGCATTGGCAGGCGGATTCTTAACCACTGCGCCACCAGGGAAGCCCATCTAATTACATTTTTATACAATGAAGTTTTCATGACCATGGCCAGTTCACATAGCAGGGTTGAGACACATGACAACTTCTCATGGGTAGTGCAAATGGCAGTCCTCCTGGATCCCAGTTGCACCAAATCTCTTAGCTTTTCCAGTTTTCAAAGACCAGTAAGCTCCAAATTAAGTAGTGAGTACTGACTTTTGCTTCCAGTGCTCCTGAGGACTGGGCAGATTTATGGGAATAACTTGGATCTTGGAAAAGGCAGCTCAGTGTTTACTGATGAAGGTCGATAATGTATTGAAAATACCACCGAAAGCTTTGTCATCTTGGCCGAATGCTTAGCTTCTCTGGGTCTCTTCTTCTGTAAAATAGGAGTAATAATATTTTTATTCCTACCTCTCAGGGTCGATTGTGGGTCAGAGAGAGTATATAATCAAAAGTACTTTGTGGGGACTTCCCTGGTGGTGCAGTGGTTAAGACCCAATGCAGCCATAAATAAACAATAAATTAATTAAAAAAAGAAAAAAACACTATAATGAGATACCACACCACATACCTACCAGAATAGCTAAAATAAAAATACATTGACAGGATGGGACAGGGAGGGTGGGAGGGAGATGCAAGAGGGAGGGGATATGGGGATACATGTATACATATAGCTGATTCAATTTGTTATACAGCAGAAATTAACACAACATTGTAAAGCAATTATACTCCAATAAAGATGTTAAAAAAAATAAAAATAAAAATACATTGACAATACCAAATGTTATAGAGTACACAGAACAACTTGAACTCTCATGCATGCTGGTGGAAATGCAAAAATGGTATAGCTTCTTTGAAAAACAGATAAACAATTTAAAGTAGTTAAACATACATTTACCGTTTAACCCAGAAACTGCACTCCTAGGTATTTACCCAGAGAAATAAAAACACAGGTCTGGGGCTTCCCTGGTGGCGCAGTGGTTGAGAATCTGCCTGCTAATGCAAGGTACACGGGTTCGAGCCCTGGTCTGGGAAGATCCCACGTGCCGCGGAGCAACTAGGCCCGTGAGCCACAACTACTGAGCCTGCGCGTCTGGAGCCTGTGCTCCGCAACAAGAGAGGCCGCGATAGTGAGAGGCCCGCGCACCACGATGAAGAGTGGCCCCCGCTTGCCGCAACCAGAGAAAGCCCTCGTACAGAAACGAAGACCCAACACAGCCAAAAATAAATATTAAAAAAAAAATACAGGGCTTCCCTGGTGGCGCAGTGGTTGAGAATCTGCCTGCCAATGCAGGGGACACGGGTTCGAGCCCTGGTCTGGGAAGATACCACATGCCGCGGAGCAACTAGGCCCGTGAGCCACAACTACTGAGCCTGCGCGTCTGGAGCCTGTGCTCCGCCACAAGAGAGGCCGCGATAGTGAGAGGCCCGCACACCACGATGAAGAGTGGCCCCCACTTGCCGCAACCAGAGAAAGCCCTCGTACAGAAACGAAGACTCAACACAGCCATAAATAAATAAATAAATAAATAAACCCAAAGTTTCAACAACAACAAAAAAAAGGTGATACTTGTCCTGGGGTCAGAAACTAAAGAAGAAAAAAAAACAAAAAAACAAAAAAAAACCCACCACAGCTCTGCACAAAGACGTGTATGCAAATGCCTACAGCAGCATTATTCATAAATGCCAAAAACTGAAAACAAACCAAGTGGTCATCAACTGTGAATGGATACAAATACATGTGGTATAGCCAATCAATGGAATACTATTCAGCAACAAAAAGGAGCAAATTCTTGATACACTGTCATGGATGTATGAATTTTGAATAAATTGTGCTGACTGAAAGAAACCAGGCTCCAATGATTCCATTTGTATGACATTATGGAAAAGACAAAACTATAAGGACAGAAATTGGATCATCAGTTGCCATGGGCTAGGGGTAAGGGTTTGGGATAGACTGCAAAGGAGCACAAGGGGACTTTTGGGGTCATGGTACTGCTCTATCTTGATTGTGGTGATAGTTATATGACTACATGTGTTGGAGAAAGCTCATAGAACTGTACACCTAAAAAGGGAAGTTTACTGTATGTAAATTATTCCTTAATAAACCTGACTTTAAAAAAAAGAACAGTTTGTCAGTTCCTCAAAATGTAGAATTAGCATATGATCCAGCAATTTCACCCCTAAGTATATACCGAAAAGAAATGAAAGTAGGGACTAAAACAAACATAGCAGCATGATTCACAGTAGCTAAAAAGTGGAAACAGCCCAAATGTCCATCAAGAGATGAACAGATAAACAAAATGTGGTATATACAAACAATGGAAATTGTTTGTATTATAAGGGAAAAACCATTCAAAAAGAATGACATTCTTATCCATGCTACAACATGGATGAACCTTGAAAACATTATGCTAAGTGAAAAAAGCCACATACCAAAGGACAAATATTGTATGATTCCACTTATATGAGGTACCTAGAATAGGCAAATCCATAGAGACAGAAAGTAGAATAATGGTCACCAGGGGCCAACGGAGAAAGGAATGGGGAATTACTATTTACTGGGTACAGAGTTTCTCTTTGGAATGATAAAAATGTTCTGGAAATGGAAAGTGGTTGATGATTGCACAATATTGTACTTAATGCCATTTAAAATTATACACCTAAAAATGCTTTAAATGGTAAATTTTATGTTATGTATATTTTACCACAATTTTTTAAAAAGAACACAGGCGGACATGGGTTTGAATCCTGACTCTGCTGTGTACTAGCTGTGTCCCGTTGGGTAAGTTACCCAGACCCTCCTGGATATGATACAGTGGCCAGGTTGTGTTGCAGTTAAAACCAAACCAAACCCTGAAATCTTGGTACCACAACAAACAAGATTTATTTCTCATTTATAGGGTATACCTGACATGCAATGTGGGTCAGTGGGGGAAGTGGGGAACTCTGCTCCAAAAGACAATCAAAGTACCCGGTTGATGCTGGCTCCACCACCCCATCTGGACACTGTCCTTCTGGGCATCATGCAGGGGGAGAGTAGAGCTGGAGAGTCATGCACAGGCTTTATTCTGCCTGCATATCCGGCCCCACCCAACTGAAAGGGGCTGGGAAATGTGGGGAGCAGGTGGAATGTTGGGGGAGGAACACTGTCTCTGCCATACTTCTCCATGATTCAATTTCTTCATCTATAAAACAAGCATAGGAATTTTTTAGTATCAGGTTGTTGTGTGGATAAAATGGTATGATGTAAGTAAAGCACTTAGTACACATAGTGAATGCTCAATAAAGTGTTATGTTTCCAAAAATTAAAAATAGAACTACCATATGATCCAGCAATCCCATTTCTGGGTATACATCCAAAGGAAATGAAAACAAGTTATTGAAGAGACATCTGCACTCCCATGTTTTTTGCTGCATTATTCACAGTAACCAAGATAAGGAAATGACCTAAGTTTCCATCAAGAGATGGATGGATAAAGAAGATGTGATACATATATGTGTGTATATATATATATATATGTTGTGTGTGTGCATATATATATATATATAGATATATATATATAAAACAGAATAATATGCAGTCATGAGAAGAAAGGAATTCCTGCTATTTGTGAACAAGGATGGACCTTGAGAACATTATGCTAAGTGAGATAAGTCAGACAGTGAAAGGCAAATACTGTGTAATATCCCTTATATGTGGAATCTTAAAAAAACAAAAACAAACTTGAAAAAACAGAGACTGGAATGATAGTTACCAAAGGCTGGGAGGTGGCGGAATGGGAGAGATGTTGTTTAAAGGTACATAACTGTAATTAGTACATAAATAAGTCCTGGAGAACTAATACACAGTATAGGGACTATAGACAACAAAACTGTACTGTAAACTTAAACTTGCTGAGAGACTAGATCTTAATTGTTCCCGTCACTAGAAGAAATGATAATTATGTGATGCAATAGAGTTGTTAGCTAACAATGGCAATTGTATTGCAATACAAATGTGTGAAATCAATATGTTGTACACCTTAAACTTACACAATATTATATGTTGATTATATCTTCACTTCTTAAAGAAACTGTTACAGTCCATCCATGATTTTATCCTGAGAATCAAAGCAAGATGTGGAATTACTGGATCTGTTTTTTAAGGTGTCTGATATTGGACTCCACATCTATGAAAGCAACCATTTTGTCTCTGTCTCAGCGGTGTTGTGTTCTAGTCAGAGGTCCTCTGGTTGTAAGAAAAAGAAACAGCTCAGGGTTGTGAGTTCCCTGGCAGTCCAGTGGTTAGGATTCCATGCTCTCACTGCCAAGGGCCTGGGTTCGATCCCTGGTCAGGGAACTAGGATCCCACAAGCCACGCAGAGCAGCCAAAAAACAAACAAACAAACAAAACCTCACACTGAAATAGCTCAAGGTAAATGAAAGTTTAGTGTAAAGATAGCTTGGAGAAAAGCAAAAATGAGCCAGCAGTCTCAAAGAAGGGCAGGAGCCAGTCATTTTGGGACCAGTGATCCTCTCAATCCCTCCGTGATGGTTTATCTGCTGCTATAGGGACATCTGCTCAGCCTTCTTCTAGCTCCCTCAGAACTGTCTTCCCCTGATCTTATTTCTTCCCAACTCTGGCTCACACGTGCCTGCAAACATGCTGCACCATCCTTGATTACACATGGTGCTTCCATCTCATTGGCTACCTTTGATGAACAACTTCCCTCTGTGTTATTTCCCAAGAGAGAACTATGTTAGGTCAAGCTCATCTTTTCTAATTTGGCCACATAAACCACAAATAGCTCACCTGTTGGTGGATTGGCTCCCTTCAGATAAGGTGTTTGTTCCTTGACCAATCAGCTTCAGTCCTTCACATTTCTTGATTAGTAGAAGTGAATAGTATCATAGAAATCTATCACACTAATTTGATATATGAAAAAATGATTCCACTTTAATTTGCATTTTTTATTAGAAAGATTGAACATTTCCCCCTCTATTTAGGTATTTGTAATCTCTTTTTGCTTGTTTAATTTTAATGTTCTTAGTGTATTTTTCTATTGCTGTTCCCATCTTTCCCTTGTTGATTAGTAAGACAATTAACCATTTGTCTACTGTACATATTGCAAATATTTCCCCCAGTTTGCCATTTGTGTTCTAACTCTGTGGTGGGATTTGGCATAAAGAAGTTTTTGTTGTTTTTTTGGTAGTCAGAATTGTTATCTTTCCCTTCATGTTTTCCACCCTTAGGGTAATATTTAGAAAGCCCTTCTGCTCCCCAAATTTATAATAATTCTCATTTATTTTCTTCCTGGAATGTTTATGGTCTCATTTTGTACATTACTTTGCATGTGGTATAGGGTAGAAATAATAATAGCTAACATTTACAAAGCACGTTTTGTGTGATAGGCACCACGTTTTTATTTTTCAACACCCATTATCTCTTTTAATCCTCATCATCACATGAGGTTGTCACTTTTATTACCCCATTTTTAAATATGGGAGAAATGAGGCTTAAGGAGGTTAAGCATCTTGCCTGCAATTACACAGCTAATCAGTGGCAAAACTGGCATTCAAACCCTGTATATCTACTTAATTATTGCTGTGCATATTTTCTCATTTCCTCCAAAAATCATTAGTCATTTGTTGTAAAATCCAGCATTTCCCTCACTGATTGAAATGCCACTCTAAGCATCTAGTAGGTTTTGCTAAGTTCTTCGGTCTATTTCTGCCCTTTCTTTTCTGTTCTATTGATTCTTCTGTCTATTCCTGTGCCAGTAACATACTGTTCTAGTGACTGCTGCATTATTTATACATTCTATTATCTGGTAGGCCAAGTCATCCCTAGATGTTCTTCTTTTTCAGAGTTTTCTTAACTTTTCTTCATTATTTCTCCTTCCAGAAAAACTTGAGAATTATGTTGCAAAATCCTCAAGACTTTCCACTGAGACTTTGGCTGAAAATGTTGGGGGCTGGGGATGCCTTGCAGCTGAGTTGAGGTCATCAGCTTCCTCAGTTCAGAGAGAACATGGTTCTGTAAGCACGGCCCTTCGCTTATGTTAACCCCTCCCTTATCCTTGGTACACAGTCTCCATCCCCTTCCACAGAAACACCCACCTTTACGTGTTTGAAATGTGCCCTTGGATATGTACGTATTCTTATAAAGCACATACCGCTGCTCTGTGCATGTGTCTTAAATTTACATAATTGTATTGGTCTAAGGATCTTTTTTGGTTTCCTTTGTTTCTGTACTCAACACATGCTGCTGCATGTACATCTAGCTCATAGATCCTCCTACTGAAGAACCTTACACGGGATGCACCCAAATATTCCACGAGTGATGGCACCACGGATGTTCCCAACTCATTTTCACAACAGAGGTGCAGTGAACATCCTTGTACATGTTTCTTTATGGACCTGAAAACTCTCTGGAGTACGTACCCCAGGTTGGGATTGCTGGCTGTTGAGTCTTTGCATCCTTGATGTCCCCAATTCTGTCAGATTTCTTTCCAGAACATCTGTACCAGTTTGCACTCCCAGAATGACAAAAGGATTTTCATTTCTCTGATTCTCCTAATCACCTGAGATTTTCTAACTCTCATTTTGTCCCTCTGTAGATACCAAATGATATCTCCTTGTTTTAATTTGCATTTCATTGATACCAGTGAGTTTGAACATCTCTTCTTACGCTTGTGAGTCATCTGCATTTCCACTTCTGTGAATTACCTATTGACAGCATTTGCCCATTTTTCTAGTTCACTTCCTTCTTTTTTTTTTCCCTGTGGTTTTTCATCTTTCACGTATAGGTATTTAATTCCCCTGGAGTGCAGATTAGTGTAGGTGATAGGAATCATACTTTATTTTTCTCCAAATAGTGAGACAGTTTCCCTGACATCATCTATGGAATAATTCGTCCTTTCCATATTGACTTGTGGTGTCATTTTCACCTTATATCAAATTCCCATAGGTGTGTGGGTCTGTTTCTGAGCTCTATTCTGTTCCTCTGGTTCATGTACCTATTCCCACAGCATCACCATTCTGGTTTTATGCCTATGGCTTTATATTATAGCGTAAAATCTGATTGAGCTAGTCCCCTCTGTTGCTCTGTTTCCAAAATAAATTTAGTTATTCTAAAAAGAGTAAGTTTGTGCAGTTTCTCAAAAAATCCTGATGGCATTTTGGCTGGAATTGCATTTAATTTATGGATAGATTTTAGGGAGAATTGACTTTTTAAAGTAATATAAGTGCATAAATTTTAAAATAAAATAAAACTATAAGGTTTATAATAAGGTTCAACAATCCCTTGCTCTATCCTTCTCTGACCTCAAGCCCCACTCCCCACAAGCCACCACTTGCACCCTCTTAGCTCTTTCTTCTGGATATTGAGATATTTACTCTGTCATTTTAAAATGTTCCTATTTTATATATTATCTACTGACTTTTTACCATAGAAATAGGATTTTGCTCTATTTTACACCAGATGTAGACACATAAACACATCCTTCCTCATCCTCCCAATATAGTTTTACAATTTAAAAAAATTGATACTCAAGTCCTTAACTTGTTATAACCGTGTAACATCGTTTACAGCTGAGTCATATAGTAATATGCTATGTTTAAATATCTTTTCTTTAACAACAACTTTCTGTTTTCCCTGACATTAAAATGACCTTGCTTTGTTCTGCTGGTTGGTTTTCTACGTACCTATCACATGCTCAAAGTCTGCAGCAGCTCTAAAACTGCTCTGAGAGCAGTTTAGAGAGAGTCTAAAACTGCTCTCAGCACAGTCAAACACAGCTGTCTTGGTGATATTGCCTCTGAAGCTTTCCATCCTCCTGCTCCAAAATATATTAGTGACTCCTAGCATCCACTGAAAAACTGGACTTCCTTACATGTACATCCTTGGTCTCTACTTTATGTTGGAGCCCCTGTTACATGGACCCATGGTATCCTCATTGTGGTGGAGATCATCCTCCTGGAGCTTCCTGAGAAATTTACTTGCATGGGAGATACATTTTTGGAGACCACGCATGTTCAAATATGTATTTATTAACCTTCACATTTGAATTATGGTTTGACTAGACTTTTAGGTTAGAAATCAACTTTTCCTCAGAATTTTGAAGACATTTCTCCATTGTCTTCTAGCTGCCAATATTTATTATGATATATTCAGTATCATTCTGATTCCTGACACTTTGTGTGAGACCTGTTTTATTTCTCTTAACAGTTCCATTGTCTCCAGTGCTCTGAAATTTCATGAAGATTGGCTTGGGTGTGGGTCTTTCCTCAATAATCATGCTGGGTAATTGGTCAGTCCTTTCCATTTGAAAACTCATCCTTTAATTCTGGGAAATTAGCTTGAGCTTTAATATTTCCTCCCAATTAGTTTTCTCTGTTCTCTTACTTCCTGAAACTCCTATTATTTAGTTGTTGGACTCTCTAAACAAGTAATCTTGTCTCTCTCCTCTCCACTCTCCCCACCCTCTCTCTCCATTTTAGATTTCTTTAGCCTTACCTTCCAATGTATTTTGTTTACATATTTTTGCTTTAAAGAAAAACTTTTAAAGAAAAACTTCTTATTTGCTGAAGCCCATGCACCTAGAGCCCGTGCTCCACAACCAGAGAAGCCACCGCAATGAGAAGCCTGCGCACCGCAACGAAGAGTAGCCCCCGCTCACGGCAACCAGAGAAAAGCCCGCGTGCAGCAACGAAGACCCAACACAGCCAAAAAATAATAAATAAGTAAATAAAAAAATAAAATAAATTAAAAAAAAATCATCCTGTTCTTATTTCATAAATGTGATGTCTCTCCAAGCACTCTGGGAATATTAATCATAGTTGGGCTTTTTGTAAAGTATCTTCTCTGCATTGTCTCTGTTTCACCTGAGCTCCATCAAATGTCTGATCCTTATCTATCCATTTATTTCTAAGAGTGAGGCTGACAAAAGGTCATTAGAAACTCTGTAAGGAAACAGACTCACAGACATAGAGAACAAACTTGTGGTTGCCAAGGGGGTGGGTGGGGAGGGATGGATTGGGAGTTTGGGATTAGCAGATACCAAGTATTACATATAGAATGGATAAACAACAAGGTCCTCCTGTATAGCACAGGGAACTATATTCAATATCCTGTGATAAACCATAATGGAAAAGAATATGAAAAAGAATATATGTATGTATAACTGAGTCACTTTGCTGTACAGCAGAGATTAACACAACATTGTAAATCAACTATACTTCAACAACAACAACAAAAAAAGAATTTCACTCCTCTTAAGGGCTAATTAATATTCCATTGGATGTAAGCACCACATTTTGTTTATCCAGTCATCTGTTTATTATTATTGAGTCTTTTAAAAAAATATATTTATTTATTGGCTGCACCATGAGGCATGTGGGATCTTAGTTCCCCAACCAGGGATCAAATCTGTGCCCCTGCATTGGGAGCGCAGAGTCTTAACCACTGGACCACCAGAGAAGTCCTTATTATTGAGTTTCGTATGTTGATCTTCTATCTGGCCTTATTGCTAAATTCTGTTTATCTCTAAGAACTTGATTCTGTTGGGTTTATATATAGATGATTATACCATCTATAAATAATAATAATTTTGTCTCTTCCGTTGTGTATTAGTTTCCTATTGCTGCTATACAAATTACTACAAATTTCGTGGCTTGAAGCAACCAAATTTATTGTCTTATTACAAAGCTACACATTTTCCTCTAATTATTCATTTAACTCTGTTCTCTATATATGGATATATAAATTCTCTATTGTTGATTTAAAAGATACATCTATTTTTATTCTCCTTTGGGTTATCCCTAAATAGCTCAGTGCTAATAAATGTTTAACAACTGGTTCTCTGAGGAGAAAAAAAGGCCCTTATTTGTAGTTTTTTACAATTTCCATGGTGTAAATACTTCCATCACGGCCAATTCGAAGCTTTCAACATGACATCACTGGACATGGAGTAGGGAAGAGAGGGGCAACAGCACACCATTATATAATATTTTTACCATGCATATAAAATAGATGTAGGGACTTCCCTGGTGGCGCAGTGGTTAAGAATCCGCCTGCCAGTGCAGGGGACACGGGTTCAAGCCCTGGGCCAGGAAGATCCCACATGCCGCGGAGCAGCTAAGCCCTTGCACCACAACTGCTGAGCCTGCGCTCTAGAGCCCGCGAGCCACAACTACTGAGCCCACATGCCACAACTACTGAAGCCCGCGTGCCTAGAGCCCGTGCTCCGCAACAAGAGAAGCCACCGCAATGAGAAGACCATGCACCGCAACAAAGAGTAGCCCGTGCTCTCCGCAACTAGAGAAAGCCCTCACGTGGCAACGAAGACCCAACACAGCCCCAAAAATAAATAAATAAATAAATTTTAAAAAATAGATAAATAAAATAAAATAAAATAGATGTAAATAACCTCACAAACATAGATAATAGTAAAATGAGTTTTAGTAGTTTTTACTTTTTTTAAAATATAATAAGTATATATAAATTAATTGTTAATGATGTCATAATTTAACAACTGGCTCACTGAAAATATAACCATCAGCTCTCACAAGCTGCGTGAGCCAGTTCCAGCACACCACTGTCCCTAAATTAGTAAAATCCAAGCTTATATTTACTTTCTCTAACAAATTTTTGACAGTTTTATTGAGGTATAATTGACATATGATAAGATGCACATATTTAAAGTATAAAAATTTATAAGCTTTGACATATGTATATATCTGTGAAAACATTACTATCATCAAACCTAAGTTTTAAGTCACCTTACTTCCCATGTATCTCAAAGCTGCTAGAGGTATTTTGCTGTTGTTGCTGGAATGCTTCATCCAGGGATGTTTTCACGGGGACTCTATGTGATGAACATTCTGATGCTTGGTCCTTCTGCTGACCTTGCTTGGAGTCATTCATCTATTTGTAGTCATCTGGGGTCTTAACTGGGACTGAATGGTCTAAGATGGCCTCACTCACATGTCTAGCAGTTGGCCAGTGGGACATAGGCAGGCTGCTGGCTGGGCATCTTCAGTTCTCCTACATATGGCCTCTCCATTGAGACAGCTCAGGCTTGTTCACATCTTGGCCTCAGGGTTACAGCCACAGCCAAAAGGGGGTAAGCCCTTTTGCACAAGCACTTTGCAGGTTTCTGCTTACATCGTATTTTCTAATGTCTCATTGACCAAGCCCAGATTCAAGGAGTGAAGGAATA
This sequence comes from Balaenoptera borealis, assembly GCF_965194805.1. Lineage (NCBI taxonomy): Eukaryota > Metazoa > Chordata > Mammalia > Artiodactyla > Balaenopteridae > Balaenoptera > Balaenoptera borealis. The sequence continues at coordinate 48,789,215 of NC_138879.1, read as the reverse complement.
CTTCCCATTCCTTGATGGGAGGTACAAAGTCACTTTGCAAAGGGACTTGCATATAAGGATGGGAAAAATTATTGCAGCCATCTTTGTAAACAAATGACCACTCCTACCATCTATTCAATATATTTTCATTTAGTAAATATTATGCGCCATATGCTAGGACCTATGTATAAAAAGAAAACAGGAATATTTTCTGTCCTCAAGAAGATGTGATTTAGTGAAGAACACAGACAAACCAGCATCATAATCCAGTGTAACTGGATTCACAACAAAGTTTAGAGGATACCATGCAAGTAGGTGGGAGGCCACATGATTCACCCTGGGTGGAAGGCATAGGAAGGCTGCCTGGAGAAAGTGACTGTTGAGGAGAGTCTGGAGACCCTGTCTACTTTGCCTTCTCAGTGAGTAGAGAGGGAGGGGATGGAACAGGGGAAATGAAGTTAAAGAACTAGCAGCTTTACGCTATAGCACAAGGAACTATATTCAATATCCTGGGATAAACCATAATGGAAAAGAATATAAAAAAGAATGTATGTATGTGTATAACTGAGTCACTTTGCTGTACAGCAGAAATTAAGACAACATTGTAAATCAACTATACTTCAATAAAAAATAAATTAAAAACAGAACTAGCAGCTTCAGTCAGCCTTCAACCTTCAATCATCCTACTTTTGCACATAAGTATGAAATCATGAGATGAAGACGTAAGCCTGAAGTCAAGCAGAACCAAACAAGTACACCGAGACCATTTTTTCCTGGAGCACCCCAGTCTCTCAAAGTTTCATCAGATTACATTCTCCATAAAAGATCCTTTGTCAAGGTGACTTTCCTAGACCGCATTGTAGGCAGAGTGGCCGCTGCTTATAGCTTTGGGTCTGGCGACAGTCTTTGCCACTCATTCTCAGCGATGCCACCTGTCACAAGTTTCTGGAAGAAGGCACCATCAGGGACTTCCCTGGTGGTCTAGTGGTAAAGAATCTGCCTTCCAATGCAGGGGACTTGGGTTTGATCCCTGGTTGGGGAACTAAGATCCCACATGCCTCGGAGCAACTAAGCCTGCATGCCACAACTAGAGAGAAGCCCCTGAGCTGCAACAAAGTCCCGACGCAGCCAAAAAGAAACAAATAATAATAAAGAAAATAAATAAATTTTTTTAAAAAAGGCACCATCAGCAACACAGCCAAGATGCCCTAAAGCACAACAGAAGAATGAGACTGAAAATGTAACAGTGGTACAAAGTACACGGCTGGTGCTCAATAAATGATTGTACAATTTAAAAAAAATGTTCAGAGGAGGAATATATACCTAATAGTTATCTGTGTTTACCTCTGGTCTAGTCACTGGAATTTAGGCGGAACAGGAAATTTCATGATTTCCTATATTTGCTTCTATATTTGAATATTTTACAATCAGCAGAGAGTACTGCTAGTACTCTAAGTTTAAAAAAAAATTTTTTTTTGGGCCGCACCTCGCAGCTTGAGGGGTCTTAGTTCCCCAGCCAGGGATCAAACCTGGGCCCCTGGCAGTGGAAGCGCAGAGTCCTAACCACTGGATCGCCAGGGAATTCCCATCTAATTTTAAAAACTTTGAAAAAAGCCAAAGGTCTGAAACATTTCCAACTGATACTACTATTAATACCAATAGTAATGCTTTAAATGAATCATTGGTATGTGCTAATCATTTTACAAGTATTAAACATATAAATAACTCTGTGAATTAGGTACAATCATTCTTCTTGTTTTATGGATTAGGAAACAGAGACTCATAATTTCCCCAAGATGACATACCTAAGAAGTATCAGAGAAGAGTCTGACTCTGGGCCATTTGGCTTGAGAGTCTATTCATAAGTACTGTGCTATACCAAAATACCAGTATCAGCAGGGAAAGGGACAAACATTCCTGGAAATTGGAGAGTAAGGCCCAAAGCAGCAAGTATGATTTCTTCAAAGCTTCCCATTTTACCCTTAAACTTCATCATAAGTTACTTTCTGTCTCATAATACATGAAATTTATTTAAAAATAAAAGCATACAGGGACTTCCCTGGTGGTCCAGTGGGTGAGACTCCACGCTCCCAATGCAGGGGGCCAGGGTTCGATCCCTGGTTGGGGAACTAGATCTCGCATGCATGCTGCAACTATGAGCCCGCATGCCACAACTAAAGATCCCCGTGTGCTGCAACGAAATCCCATGTGCCGCAACTAAGACCCGGCGGAGCCAAAATAAATAAATAAATAATAAAAGCATACAAATTATTTCCCATCAAGTCAAGTAGATGCTCCAAGCAGATGCCCCTTGTCTGTCTTGGGGCCTCATGTGTCCTGGACACTCTACTGTGTACATTGAGAGAACTGTTTGCCCCAGGTTGATAAACATAGACAAAATCGGTTCTCTGCATCTCTGGCACTCTCTGGTAGATCAATGAGAGCAGAATGTTTTCCTAAAATCCTGGAAGTGATCAAATATCAGTTAACTCTGGACTCTACCCAGTTCAGGGCATAAACTCTTCCTCGTAAGTAAAGACACACCAGATGACCTGTCTGGTGACAGCTGACAGATTGGCAAACCTGCTGGCCTAGGTGTGAGATTCCTCAGGTTGGCCCCAGCTGTCTCAGACTTGGTCAACCCCTCCTTACAGACCACAGCCCACTTTCTAGGAATTCACCCGCAATGACTGCTGCAATGATGCAGTGCAATCCAACACTCGGTTGTTAAATGATTAATAAACGCAAAAGTTCATCCTCAAAAAAAAAGGAATTATATAGTGGTAATGGTTGCACAACTTTGTGAATATAATTAAAGCTACTGAATTGCATACCTAAAAATAGTTAAAATGGCAAATTTTATGCTATATATTTTCCCACAACAATAAAATAGTAAAACAAAACAAAATAAAACAAAAAACCCTAAACTTATCCACAAGTAAACAATATTCGGTTCCGGCCTCAAGGATATTCTGGGTTTGAGGGGATGGTAACTATGTTCCAAGTGGATGGAACTACCAGCCATGGGGAGAGCAAATCTAATCCGATAACCTCTCACTGAAACCCCTTCAATGGCTCCTTATTACTCTTGGGATAAAGATCAAAAGCCTTAACAGGCTTATGGGGCACTATGGTGGTCATCTGTCTGACCTCATTTTGTGCCACTTCCCTCCTTGCTTTTTCTGTCCCAGCCACCCTGACCTTCCTTCTCTTCTTTTCAACATACCAAGTTCCTTTCCACTTTAGGGCCTTTGCATGGGATTTTCCCTTTGCTTGAAAATCTTTTCCATCCCACTCTATTCTTGGCTAACTCAATCCAAGCACCTCATCCTCAAGGAAGCCCCCCAGTATGGGTCAGATTCCATGTTATATATGTTTACAGAAATACATATCTTCCTGTTATAGCTGCAGATCACAGGAAAGCTCCAAATAACAGTGACTTAAACAAAATCAAAGCTCATTTCTCTCTTGTGTTCTTAAGTCCTGGGTCCATGGTGCCAGGGACACAGGTTTATCTTATTGTTCCACTTTCATTCTCAAAGTTACCTCATGGTCCAAAAGAGCAGCTGGAGCTCCAGCCATCTTGTCCACATTCCCTCAAGAGGAAAGAAGAAAGAGGGGGAACAGGCAATTCTCCTCCCTTTAAAGACATTTCCTGGAAGTTGTGCATACCACTTCTGCTTACATCCCATTGGGCAGAATTTAGCCACATGACCACTTCTAGTAGCAAGAATGGTAAATATAATGTTTATTCTAGGTAAGCATATATTCACTTGGAAGTGGAGGATTCTGTTACTCATAAAGGAGGAGAGAATGGGCATTGAGGGACCACTAGACTCTGCCACAACAGCACTTATCTTATTTTGTAACCATACATTCACTTATTTACTTATAATAAATTTATTTATAAATAAGGTGATTATTTAACTGAAGTCTTTCTCCTTCACTAGATTATAAACTCCATGACAGCTGGGCCTTGTCTGCTCTTGTTTATCATTGTATTCTCTGTGCCTAGCATGGTGCTTGGTGCACAGCAGGCATTCCATAAATATTTGTAAACCAAATGTGGAAAAGAGGCTGTCTTAGCTTGGGCTGCTATAACAAAATACCATAGACTGGGTGGCTTATAAACAACAGAAATTTATTTCTCACAGTTCTGGAGGCTGAGAAATCCAAGATCAAGTCACCAGCAATCCAGTGTCTGGTGAGAATATGCTTCCTGGTTCAGAGATAGCCATCTTCTCACTTTAACCACATGGTGAGGTATCTCTCTGGAGTCTATTCTTATCAGGGCACTAGTTTCATTCATGAGGGCTCCACCCTCATGACCCAGTCACCTCCCAAAGGCCCAAAGATCCCACCTCCTAATACCATCACATTGGGGGTTAGGATTCAACATATGAATTTGGGGTGGGGGGATACCATCCTTAAGTCCATAGCAGAGGCCCTGGTGCCATTTGGGTGGGCCTAAAAGCTATAAAATTTCCTGGCAAGAGTAAATAAAAATAGATAACATTTATTGAGTACCTACTATATTCTGGACATTGTCACCTAATCCTCAGAACTGCCCTAGAAGGGAGGTTTCAGTGTTATTCCATTGGTTTGGAGGAAGAAGCTGTGATTTAGAAAGGCTGATGTTTTGCTCAAGGTCACATGGCTGGGAAGAATCAGGGTGAGGACTTGAACCAGGCTCTGGCTCTGATGTCAGTGCCATTAACCATCCCTCAAGTCTGTTTCAGGACGAGGCTGCAAGGTGGTAAACCCCGTCTCCCTTAGTCCTGCCTACCAGTCACAGGCTAGCTCAGTATCTCCCAGTGCAGCCTTGGCATCTCCGGCCAGCTCAGCCTAATTCAACACATAGTCGTCATTATAACTAAACCACTGCCATATGGAGAAAGACTAGGAGACAAGAGGGGAAAAAGTCAGTGCTCACACCCATTAGAATGGCTATTAGTTAAAAAAAAAAAAAAAAAAAAGAGAAAAATAAGAAATAACATGCATTGGATGGGTGTGGAGAAATTGGGACTCTTTTGTTATTGCTGGTAGGAATGGAAAATGATGTACCTGCTATGGAAAATGGTGTGGCAATTCCTCAAAAAATTAAACATAGAATTACCACATCATCTAGCAATTCCATTTCTGGTGTATACTCAAAAAAAGTGAAAGTGGAACTGGAACAGATATTTGCACGTCAATGTTCATAGCAGCACTATTCACAGTAGCTAAAAGGTGGAAGCAACCCAAGGGTCTGTTGACAGATGAATGGATAAACTGAACGTGGTATACATGTACAATGGAATATCATTCAGTATTAAAAAGGAAGGAAATTCTGCAATATGCTACAACATGGATGAACATTGAGGACATTATGCTAAATGAAAGAAGCCAGTCACAAAAAGACAAATATTATATGAGTCCACTTATATGAGGTTCCTAGAATAGTCAAATTCATAGAGACAGAAAGTAGAATGATGGTTACCAGAGAATGGGAGTTAGTGTTTAATGGACACAGAACTTCAGTTGGGGAAGATGAAGAAGTTCTGGATATAGATGGTGTGATAGTTGCACAACACTATCAATGTACTTAATGTCATTGAACTGCACACTTAAAATGGTTAAAATGGTAAACTTTATGTTATGTATATTTTAACACACACACACAAAATCAGTGTTTCCCAGTAGAACTCCTGGGCTGGGCTTCTAGAGGGAAGAAAGTGGAGAAGCAGAAGGGGAGCTTTGCCCAAGCACCTGGTCCTGTCTTCCTTAGGTGGTCTGCTTCCAGTGGGGGTGGGGCAGGGGGCGGGGGAGAAGGGCTGGATGGATGTTGTTAATTTGTCCTGGTCCCTGGGTTCTTTAGCAGAAAGCCCAGCGAACACTAAGTCCTATCTGTCTACCTGAAGCTCTCCCACCTCCAGCTGCAGCTCGCTCACCACTGGGCCCCAGTGGGACGTGCAGGGTCAAAGTAATTAATTGACAGAACCACACCCTGGGCTCTTTCCCTCCTCTACTCTCCTGGCACTGTCCTCTGGCCTTAGGGTTCCTCCCGAGAGTGACTGTCTTGCTGCTGTGTCAGCCTCAGCCATTTGATTTTTTTGTGGAAAAGGCCTTTGCCATGTGGCTGTCAGAGCCACAGGGATGTGCGGGGGAGTCCTTTCCCACCCTCTTAGTCATTCAGCCTGCGTGGGTGAGATGTCCCATCTTGGTCACTGTGCCCAACAAAAATGTGACCCAACCAGGATGAGAGGAGGAAGCAGGGATCCGCTTGACATCACTGGGAGGAGAGAGAGCCAAGGCAGTGCCACACCTGTTTTCCGATCATTGAAGGGAATTTTTTTTTAATTCCATTACAATTTTTATCTTTGAGGGACTTCCCTGGTAGTCCAGTGGTTAAGACTCCATGCTTCCACTGCAGAGGGTGCAGGTTTGATCCCTGGTTGGGGAAACTAAGATCCCATATGCCGCAGGGCGTGGCCAAAAAATAATTTAAAAAAGAATTTTAAAAATAAAATAAAATAACATTTTTATCTTTGATAAAATAAATACAGAGCTAAAAAGCTAAAAAGTCAAATAAAAGAAAAAGGCCTAAAGGTAAAACAGCAGCCCTCTGCTCCTACACTCCCACCCCAAGTCTAGCTCCTCAGATTCAACCACTTTTAACTCATTTTTAGCTGTTTCTTCTAGTATTTACCCCCATATATCTAATAACAAGCCTATACTGGTGTTTCTTGAAATTTCATTTGCAGGTATGACCCACGGGCTTCCTGTTATGGACTTGGAGGATTTAACTTTTACTTCTTCTCTTCCTCTCCCTTCTCAACGTCTTTTTAACCCAATTTTGGTTAAAGCCATACCTCATGTCTTGATTATTAAATTCCACTCCCCTCTCCCCACCCCTCCCCCACATCTTGCAGCCTCTCCCCCACCAGGACTGGTGGCTCTCTGGGCCTCTGTGAGGCTCCCTTCCTGAGGCTTTCCTTTGCTGACCACCTGGGAATTCCAAAGAGAACTGTTTTATAACTATTTTTAAATTATTTCAAAAGGCCTACTTGTTTGTTGTAGAAACTTTCTACAGGCACAAGAAAGAAAATATAGATAATATATTCTTCTACCTAAACATAACCATTAACATTTTGGTGTATGTCTTTATAATCTTTTTTATATTTATCAGTATACATCAAAGAGGGGAAAATGCTGTCTAGAAAATAAAACCCACGGCTGTTGCATTTCTACCCCTGGGAGAGTAGCATGATTCCTATCTGAGCAGTAATTCTTCCACGGAGGAAAATAGCTCGTTGGACCCCATGAATCTACGAATATAAAAAATGCCACCTTGGGACTTCCCTGGTGGTCCAGTGGCTAAGGGTCTGTGCTCCCAGTGCAGGGGGCCCGGGTTTGACCCCTGGTCAGGGAACTAGATCCCACATGCCGCAACTAAGATCCCACACACTGCAACTAAGACCCGGCGCAGCCAAATAGATAAATATTTTTTTTAAAGTGCCACCTCCCCCAGCCTCACCAGAGCATGGTTAAAAAAAGGAAGGGGACAAAATCTTTTTAAAAAAACAAAGAGGCCACTCTCCCCTTCTGAGATGGCCCACACTCTGTCTGTGGGGTGTGTTCCTCTCTAAATAAATCCACTTCTTACCTATCACTTTGTCTCTCACTGAATTCTTTCTGTGATGAGACATCACGAACTTGAGCTTCATTAAGTCCTGAAACCACATACTGAAACCCCCACCAGGTGGGAGAAGTTAACTGTGTGCTGCCGCAAGCACGTCGTAGACCACGGACTGGTTGGAACCAGAAGGTTGATGATGCTGATTCCTACTTACCTCACCACCAACCAATCAGAAGAAGGTCCATGAGCTGATCACGCCCTCCTCTTTGAACCATTACTATAAAACTCCTCACTATCCCCTCCAGGTCGGAACACTCAGCTTTGAGAGCATTAGCCCTCTGTGGCCCCCTTTGCTTGGCAAAGCAATAAAACTATTTTTTTCAACTTCACCCAAAAAAAAAAAAGAAAAAAAAAAACAAAGAGAATGAATTGGGAGATTGGGATTGACATATATACACTACTATGTATAAAATAGATAACTAATGAGAACCTACTGTATAGCCCAGGGAACCCTATTCAACGATTTGTGATGATCTAAATGGGAAGGAAATCTAAAAGAGTGTATATATGTATATGTATAACTGATGCACTTTGCTGTACAACAGAAACTAACACAACGTTGTAAATCAACTATACTCCAATAAAAGTTAATTGAGGGCTTCCCTGGTGGCACAGTGGTTGAGAATCTGCCTGCCAATGCAGGGGACACGGGTTTGAGTCCTGGTCTGGGAAGATCCCACATGCCGCGGAGCAACTAGGCCCGTGAGCCACAACTACTGAGTCTGTTTGTCTGGAGCTTGTGCTCCGCAACAAGAGAGGCCGCGACAGCGAGAGGCCTGCGCACTGCGATGAAGAGTGGCCCCCGCTCGCTGCAACTAGAGAAAGCCCACGCACAGAAACGAAGACCCAACACAGCCAAAAATAAATAAATAAATAAAAATTTTTTTAAAAAAGTATTATTTAAAAAAAAAAAAAGTTAATTGAAAAAAAAGCGAGAGCAATAAAATGCTCTGCCAGGAGGAAATGGTAGGAATTAAGACACTGAAAAATTAAATTGAAAAAATTAAGGTACTGAAAAAACTGACAGCTTGAGAGAGGAAAAGAGTTTAGAGTCACATTGTCCAATACAGTAGGCACCAGTCACACAAGGTTATTTAAATTTAATAAAATTAAAAATTCAGTTCCTCAGTTGCACCGGCCGCATTTCAGGTATTCAACAGACACGTGGCTAGTGGCTACCACATTGGACAGCACAGAGTAGAACATTTCCATCATTGCAGAAAACTATTGGGGGGACTTCCCTGGTGGCACAGTAGTTAAGAATCTGCCTGCCAATGCAGGGGACACAGGTTAAGTCCCTGGTCTGGGAAGATCCCACATGTCACAGAGCAACTAGGCCCATGTGCCACAACTACTGAGCCTGCGCTCTAGAGCCCCCGAGCCGCAACTACTGAGTCTGCGTGCTACAACTACTAGAGCCCCTGCTCCTCAACAAGAGAAGCCACTGCAATGAGAAGCCCGTGCACCACAACGAAGAGTAGCCCCCGCTTACTGCAACTAGAGAAAGCCCGCACGCAGCAACGAAGACCCAGCGCAGCTATAAATAAATAAATAAATAAATAAATAAATAAATAAATAAATAAATTCATTAAAAAAAAAAAAAAGAGCCCTCATCCTTCCCTCCATCTCTTAAAAAAAAAAAAAAAAAAAAAGAAGAAAGAAAACTCTGTTGGATTGCCCTGGTCTCTAACAAAGGTCAAAAACTTGCAATGCATGGGCCAAATTTAGTTCATAGCAGTAAAGCATGATAGTTAAGAAGGCAGTCTCTAGAGTCAGATGCCTGAGTTCAAATCCTGCTCTGCAATTTATTATCCATATGACTTCGGACTACTTAATCTCTGTGCCTCAGTTTACTCATCTGTAAAGTGGAGATAATAGTAACTACCTAATAGGTTGTTATAAAGACCAAATACTTAATATCTATAATGTGCTTAGGAAAGTACCTGACATATAGTACGTACTTAATAAATACTTTGATTTGCCTGTTAGTTACTAACAAATGAAGTTGAGGATTTCTAAGTAAAAATCTAGGTTTCTGGGATTTTTTTTTTTTTCTTTTCTTTTGTAATGCCTAGTAACCCTGGCTGGAATTCTTGCAATGCTGCAATTGGCTGGAATGGAGTAGCAGTTGCCCAGTTAAGGTGGAGCACAAATCTCCAGGTGCCCACGTGTTCTTTTGGGGCATATTTTACATCAGCTGCACTCAGAGCAGGCATTTTCCTCTCAATTTGCACAAAGAGACGGGGTAGGCTAGTGGGCCGCCCTGGGGGAGGTAGCAAACACATGGGCATCAAGAAATGTCTTTAGGAGGGAGAATGCAAGTGGTTATCTGGGACACTGATATGTCATGTTCAATTTGGAGCTATAGCCCAGACTGTAGAGTGTGGTGATTCTGAGCCTCACATCTTTAGTAAAATCTGCTGCACACAGAGTTTGAGGTTAACGGTGCAGTATTTTTTGAGAAATGAAGGAATAAGGTGGTCCAGCAAGGAACAAAAATAGTGGTGAAAACAGAGTGAAGACAGAAATTTTTTTACGTGTCCAGAGGACTGATGAGTCCCTTGAAAAATCTTAGGAGCTTTTTTTGAGGGTGGTCACCAGAGAATGTGGAATAGAGGCTAGAGTCATTCTATTTGAATAATCAGGAAAGCATGACTCTCTAAGGCTGGAAATAGTGGCAATCTCTTGAGGCAGACTTTTGGGTTATAGACTCATGCACATTAAGGAAGGAGAGCAGAAAATGAGACTACAGTATTGGCAACTTTGTAATTTCCTTTTATCTCAGTGTATCCTGAACCATGTCATTATTCTTTTACCTCAGCAATTCTCAAGGAGGGGAGAGGTCATATCAGAATCAAACCATACAAAAAAAAAAAAGAATCAAACCATACAGGTGCTTCTTCAAGCCACACAGGTGTATCAGTCAGGGATTGGGTGAGGAAACACAACCACTTCCAGTGTTTAGATCAGAATGGATTCAGTACAAATATTAGTGAGTGATAACCAAATCCCTGGGTGGGTGGGAGGAGCAGGCTCAAGGGGGGCCATTCCCTCTGTCACCCTTAAGAAGGTTGAGTTCTAGGACATACTTGTCTTGCTACAATCCAGGTAGCAAGGGACCAGAAAGCTGGGACCACAGGGCTGCTGCCACCACACTAACCTGGACACCGGAATGTGGAATTCTGCCATTGTTGCCTCTACAATTTCCTCTCAACATCCTTGAGCCTGGGGACTGGATGTTGGCATCTCATGGCTTTGTTTGCCAGAAGCAAACAGCCCAAAGCAACAAGAATATGGCATGATCTCCACCTCACTTCCACTTTTCAAATCTCGTAGAAATGCCTCTAAGTGGCAGGACCTAATTTGTACCCAGAATCCTAGCTGCGTGCAATCTGGGAAGTAAGTGTAGCTCTATTTTCTCAGTGTCTGTAGCAGAGGAAGGACCACTGGTGTAAATGCTGCAGGCCCATCAACCACATCCAGCATAGAGATTCCAGTATGTCACCTCAAGAAATCATCGTCTCTGTTATGGGCAGAGTTATTTTTGCCCTCCCTGGGGTCCACGTCCCATTCTAATAATAGTCCTTCAGATTTCCTTGGGAGAATCACCTCTCCCACTTGCAACCCCTGTGGTTGGGTGAGGCTGATCCCAGACCCCAATCCCAGGAGAGGTACATGTACTAGCCCTGGGCAACTAGTGTACTCCATTTCCTGCTCTTGTTCAGCGTGTAATCCCTCAGAGAATATTTGAAGGGATGTGATATCATATCCCTGGAGACATCAGAAAGAGAAAGGACAGTCATTTATGTTGGACTGTTGAGACATTTACCAGCCTAGAAGCTGGGAGCAGAGTACTGACTCATTGTCTCTTTCTGCTGTACGATTTGGCAATTGTCTGGCCTGGGTGATACAGATGAGCAAATCCTTCACAGACATCTTTCAGTTTCAAACTATCTACAAAGAAAACAATCCTGATTTCAAATATTCTGCCCTTTAATTAAATGAAGCATTAGATTACAACCTCAATAATATTTGAAAAATGTTGCCCCCGTAACACCTTCAGACTCAGCCTAATTTTCCCCCCAACACACACACACACACACACACACACACACACACACACACACACACACACACACACTTATTCTAGCTCTACCTCTCACTTTCTCTTACTTCATTCTTCCTAGGTTGGGATCTGCATTCCTCAGCACCAACATCCACACAAGCTGGGTCACTTATCTTTCCAGGAATTAAACACAAGGACACAAAACTAAAAGGAGGAAGGAGAGGCAGAGAAGAGTGATCTGTTTAAGAAGTTCCTGGTCACTATATGTACCTGGAGACACAAACCTGCTTTCCATGGGGTCCAGTCCTGTTTGGCTGAGGGCCTGGGCAGTCTGTAGTGGAAACAGCTGTGAATGACACCAGAGGTCTGGCTCCAAACCTGCACAGACAAGGGACCCTGGGTAATCTCTGTGGGTCTCTGTTTCTCACTTATAAAATGAATAGGTTGGACTCATTTATTTTCTCGTTTTGATGGTTTACAGTCACATATTGAGTCAGCGTTTGATTTGAGGGTAAGATCACACAAGGCATGACAGTCTGCTTTAGAAATACCCCATTTGTAAAGAAGACAAACAGTATTATAGAAAAGCAAGAGCTCTGAGTTAGGAGTCAGGAAACCTGGGCTGCATCATAAACTGAGTATCACTGGGCAAGTCGCCGGGCTCCTCTGTGCTATAAAGGGAGAGGCTTGGAGCAGGTGGTATCTAATGGCCTTTATAGCTCTGAGGTTCTATATGAGCCCACGATTGAAAAGTCATCAAGAAGGTATCAGCTTTAATGTTTCACTGAGAAGTAAATCAGAAGGGAAAGTGAATGCCCTCAGCTGGGGTAAGAGGTTTGATGGCCTCCTGCGTACATGGGAGGCTTCCCTGCTGTTTGTCCCTGCCTCACTCCCAATGTCCAGATTTAAGGGCGGATCTGGCACATCTGAGTCGCGAAGCCAGCTAAATGAGCAGGACCTTGAGTTCTGCTGAGTCCTCCCATGGCTAGAGTCCAAGGGTTGAAGACCAGACTTTCTCAACCACTTATCAGGGCCCATTAGTGGCCCAGCCCAAGTGGCTACTTGGCAGTGAACTTTGGTTGATCTATTAAGTGCCCCAGAAGTGCCACTTTGGCTGGCACCTGCCAGGCCCCACACCACAGGGGACTTGTGACCTCCAAGTCTGGCTGCAGTGAAGGTCAGTAAAGGGCAACCATCCTTGGAGATTTTCCAGGCTGAGCCACTTCAGGGAGGTATCACAGGGGCAAGGACCACTTCTGAAAAGAACATGGAGTAAGGAAGCCTGGTGGGAACAGAACAGGGGCCTGGGGGAGGAAGCAGAGGCTACAAGGGATGGGGAACAAGGGTGGGGAATTCTGGATTTAACGCCAGAGGAAGAGCAGGGCTTGGGCTAAGTGAAATGAAAAGACATATGAAGTCCCAGAAATCGATTCCAGTGCAGGTAGATCTTTATGTGAATAACAGATTAAAATGTGTAAAATAGCATTCCAAGTAGCCTAATTACATACGCTACCTTTCACTGTTTGTTTCCCCTGATTTTAAAAGTAATGTAATTTAAGGTAAAAAATACAGAAAAGAGTAACCAAGAAAAGAAAATAATCTCACCACCTAGTGATAACCACTATTAATATGTTGGTGTGTTTCCTTCTGGTCTTTTATGTGTATGTACACAATATAAATTTTAAAGGGATGATACTATATAAGATTTTTTCTAATCTGCTTTTTTCACCGGGTACCATATCATGAATATTTTTTTCTTCTCAGTCAATACTGATTCTTGCCATCATTTTTAATGACTGCATGACGTTTGATCATACAGATGTACTATTTTTTATTTAACAATCCTTTATCATTAGATATTTAAATCATGTCTATTTTTAACTATTATACACATACTTCTTTGAATCTCCTGGCACATACATCCTTGCATATCTGTCCAATTATTTCCTTAAGGTAAATTCCCAAAAGTGGAGGTGCTAGGTCAAAGTGTGATATACATATTGACATGTTGACATATTTCTTTACCACCAGTGTCCGATGCTTGACCAACTTTTTTTGGGAGGGCCAGGATTTATTTATTTATTTGGCTGCACGAGCCGCTGTGGCACTCGGAATCTTTGTTGCCTTGTGCGGGATCTTTAATTGCGGCACGCAGGCTCTTTTAGTTGTGGCATGTGGGCTCTTTTAGTTGCGGCATGTGGGATCTAGTTCCCTGACCAGGGATCGAACCTGGGCCCCCTGCTTTGGGAGCACGGAGTCTTAACCACTGGACCACCAGGGAAGTCCCCATGCTTGATCACCTTTGAGTTAACAGCTTTGCACTTTTTGTATTAAGACCATGAATTCTTTAACATCAGAATTACACAAGTTTTATCCTTTGACCCCGTAATTTCACTTCTGAGAAAATGCTTAAAGAAAATATCTAAATCACATACACATAAACTACTTATGTAGATAGATTGATTCATAGGTGAATGACAGATTGTGGGAAGCAGGGGCTGTCTGAATAAAGTAGTTGTTTTGGGCAATCATTATTGTCCCTGTGGACTGGAAAGGGCAACCTTAAGTGTGTCAAAGCCTTCTCCCCACCTTTGCTCACTGAGGGAGGAGGGGCAGGCAATTACTCCTAGTTCCTTGGATGGTGCCACCATTGTGCCAAGGGTGGACCACCTGCTTATACCGCTCTCTCTACCCTCAGCCTCCAGAACCTCCCCTCACCTTCCTTAATGACATCAGGCCTTGGTTCATACACACCTGCTCCACCCTGTCTGTCAAAGGTCACCAGTGATATGTACCCAAGTATTTTTGCAGCATTATCATGAGGCAGGATGATAATTTAAGATGATAACTGATATGTTCTTTCCCTTCCTCAAAATCCCGTTTAGTCTAAGACCACCATCCCTCCTTTGGGGTTGTGAGACTTGAGGGCACCTAGAGAAAAAGAGTCAACAAAATGTCAGCTTTGGGGAATTCCCTGGTGGTCCAGTGGTTAGGACTCAGCACTTTCACTGCCGTGGGCCCAGGTTTAATCCCTGGTCTGGGAACTAAGATCCTTCATGCCCTGTGGTGCAGCAAAAAAAAAAAAAAAAATTAGGCTTTTAAGGACTTCTCTGGTGGCACAGTGATTAAGAATCCGCCTGCCCATGCAGGGGACACAGGTTCGAGCCCTGGTCCCACATGCCGCAGAGCAACTAAGCCTGTGCGCCACAACTACAGAGCCCATGTGTCACAACTACTGAAGCCTGCATGCCTAGAGCCCGTGCTCCACAACAAGAGAAGCCACCGCAATGAGAAGCCCGCACACCACAAGGAAGAGTAGCCCCCGCTGGCCACAACTAGAGAAAGCCCGCACGCAGCAATGAAGACCCAACGCAGCCAAAAATAAATAGATAAATAAATAAATTTATTATTTAAAAAAAAAGACCTTATTAGAGAGGGAAGACAGGTGGAGAGTTTGAAGAGGAAACAAAACAGCAGGAACTGTGTATCTGACCCCATCTGAAGTTCAGTAAACCCCCTCTATTGATTCCTAGGCAAGGCTTAGGCAGGCAACAAATAAGCTTTACAGGCAAATCTCCCACCATTATGTGCAGACACTATGGAGTAGAAATGACAGCTATGCACGTCTAGGCTTGGGACCAGAAACAGTTTCTCCCAGCTTCTACACCCTACTCTTGGTAGGGGTAGGGGGTGGGGACTCCTGTCTGGGTTCGGAGAGGCCGCATGGAAAGATAGGATGTGGTTACACATCAGCAGGTTGTCAGGATAGAGGGGGAACCCTTCCCAGCTCCCACTGACACACCGCCACCCCTGCCCCCTTTCTATGAGCCAGACAGGGATGGCTCACCTGTTACACTGGAATAGGAGGCCACCATGGGACAAAGCAGACGAAGGTCAAGGAGAGGTTATCCCTTCCCCATTTACTCCTTGGTGACATTTGTATAACTCCCTCAGAAACAGAGAGGTGAAGAGCTAGAAAGAGCAGAAAGATTCTGATTATGACTGAGTTTACCTAGAAGTGATTATTGATTATGTTCTTTGTTCTAGAGACCTGGGGCTTAAGAAAGAAATTTAGTTCAATTATAGGAAAATAAAAAGTTATAATTTTCTGCACTTGAGGTCATGCAACTGTGAAATTTGAACCTCCTTTTTTTACAATAGTGAAAAATTGCAAAACCTGGAGTATCCAATAAAAGGGGAACAATTGCAGTGTTATGCAATCATTTAATGTTGACAAATACTGTACAATAATATAAAGATGTTTATGAAAAAAAAGATGTTTATGATATGATGTTAAGTGAAAAAGTAGGATATAAAAATGTACGTCCTGGGACTTCCCTGGTGGCGCAGTGGTTAAGAATCCGCCTGCCAATGCAGGGGACATGGGTTCGAGCCCTGGTCCAGGAAGATCCCACATGTCGTGGAGCAACTAAGCCCGTGCGCCACAACTACTGAGTCTGTGCTCTAGAGCCCTCAAGCCACAACTACTGAAGCCCACACGCCTAGAACCTGTGCTCTGAAACAAGAGAAGCCACTGCAGTGAGAAGCCCGCACACTGCAAGGAAGAGTAGCCCCCGCTCGCCGCAGCTAGAGAAAGCCCACGCAACAACAAAGACCCAACGCAGCCAAAAATAAATTTAAAAAATTAAAAATTAAAAAAATACTGTGCAAGCTGAAACTCATGCATAGCAATCTTAATAATCAATGAGAAAAAAAATCAATGAGAAAAAGTATGATTGTTCTGTGACTTAAATAGTTTGGTCAAAACATTAAAAGCTCTACTGTCAGTTATAAGTGTTTAGGAAAATGAAAAAAAGAAAAGAAAGTTAACATTTACTTAGTACACTGTTATTTAAAACACTAGAAACATTGAAAATTAAAATGTTTTATTTCTTTGTAAAAGTTATCAGTGCTTACCTTCTCATATAATTTATGATACAGAGCAAGCAACTTTTCTATGACTTGGCCAATTGTTATACCCCTTTCTAAGTTCGGATCAGCTTCCCACATTTTATCCTTTGAACTTTCAATGTCATGAAATATCCCTGAGACTTCCTTTAATGGGGCCACCCAGCTAAGCTCCTCCCAAATTCCTAACCTACAGAAGCTGTGTGAGACAATAAATGTTTGTTGTCGTTTAAGTTGTTAAGTTTTGGGGTAATTTGTTGTGCAGCAACAGGTAACAATCAGTAGTTACAATAAGACTAAATACTTCAATTAAAAGAGAGATTCTCAAACTGGATTAAAAAGGAAGCATATGCTTCCTATAATAGGCACATCTTAATATAAGGATGCAGAAAGGATGGTTGTAAAATAATCCAAAAAGGTACACCATGCACTCAAAAACAAAAAAAACCCCAAACAACCCAATTAAAAATGGGCAAATGACTTGAATAGACATTTTTCCAAATAAAATATACAAATGACCAACAAGCTCATTGAAAATATGCTCAACATCATAATCACTAGTGAAATGCAAATCACAACCACAGGGAGATACAATCTCATTCTCATTAGGATGGTTACTACTTAAAAAAAAAACAAACAAGCAACGACAACAAACAGAAAATAATTATTGGTGTATTGTGAGAGTTGACTGATTTTCCAATAAAAAGAAGGAGGGCTTCACCATGCATATGCTAACAATAACAACAAAAAACCTGGCGTAGCTATCTTAATATCATACAAGGTAGACTTTAAAGCAAAAAGCATCATTAGTAATAAATAAGGACATTTCATAATAATAAAATATTCAACAATCTGGACAATGTAAAAATTCTAAATCTCTATACTCTTAATAACACAGTTTCAAAATTGAGCAAGCAAAAATTAATGCAACTGAAAGTGAAAATAGCCAAATCTACACTCACAATGGGAGGTCTTAATACCCTCCCGTTGTGGTAAAGATATAAAAGATTTCAACAAAAAATGAAAAAATTATTAAAGCAAACAAAAAAATTAGTAAAGATATAAAAGATTTTTAACAAAAAAATCAGTAATGATACAAAAGATTTCAACAACCAACTAAGAAACCTGATTTATTTAACATGTATAGAACACTCAACAATTGCAGAATACAAACTAGCATTTATTAGGCAGATGAAACATTTACCAAAATTGAGTATAGTGACAATATTTGTGAGTCTTCATGAATCTTAGAGTATTTAAATCATAGAGTATTTTCGCTGACCACGATGGAATTAAACTCAAAATGAACAACAGAAAGGTTAGCTAGAAAAATCTCTATATGCTTGCAACATTTTTGATATACTTCTGTATGATCTACAGGTCAAAGAAGAACTCCCAATGGACATGAGAAAGTATTTGGAATTAAATGATAATACAAATATGACATATCAAAGCTTATGGAATGTACCTGGGCTAAAGGAAAGTTTACAGCCTTAAATGCATATATTAGAAAGGAAGAAAGACTGAGAGTTAATGTTCAAAGGAGCCATGTCAAGAAATATTTTTAAATGACAGATTAAACCCAAAGATAATGAAAGAAGAAATAATTAAGATAAGAACATACTTCAATGAAGTAGAATGCAAACATAAAGTGGAGACTATTAATAAAGACAAATGTTGATATTTTGAAAAGACTAATTGTTAAACCCTTGGCAAAACTGATAAAAAAAAGAGAAAAGGTTTAAATAACTATTATCAGGAATGAAAAAAATATATCACTAGAGAGTCTACCAATATTTTAAAAATGATATCACAAACAGTTTTATTCCAATAATTTCTACACTTTGGTGAAATGGGCAAATTAAGAGAAAAATTAAACAACAACAAGAACACAAGAAGAAACGGAAAAATCTTAATAGTTCTATACTTATGAATAAAATTAAATCAATACTTAAAAACATTCCACAAAATCATTCCAGGCCTAGGTGGCTTTGTCATTGAATCCTGCCAAAATATTAAAGGACGAAATCATGATAATTTTACATTAACTTCATTTCTGAGCCTCAGTTTCCTCACCAGTAAAAAGCAGGTTGGACTAGCCAAGCTCAGAAGTGTCTTCCAGTGTCTGCCCTTGATATCTCTCTTGGTGCCCCTTCTGGGAGACCCCCATCCAAAGGTGAAGTTGAGGACATTTGTCTTTGATGGGAAAAGATTTCAGAATTCTGCTGTATAGTATGCGCTGACCAGCATTGGGTGAATGGAAGTCACCTGGGCCCTCTTCTCCATGCTCTATAATGTGCTATGAATGTTGCCATCTGAACTGAGATAGGTTCTCCTCCAGTGGTCCCATAATCCCCACCACTGTCCTTTACTCCCAGGGAAGCATAGGAAGCTGAATAGTGTCCTGTAAGAAGAACCACAGGATGAAGGGGGCAGAGGGTCGTGGGTGTAATATTAATTTCAAAACCTCAGTTAGGGGCTTCCCTGGTGGCGCAGTGGTTGAGAATCTGCCTGCCAATGCAGGGGACACGGGTTCGAGCCCTGGTCTGGGAAGATCCCACATGCCGCGGAGCGACTAGGCCCGTGAGCCACAATTGCTGAGCCTGCGCGTCTGGAGCCTGTGCTCCGCAACAGGAAGGGCCGCGATAGTGAGAGGCCCGCGCACCGCAATGAAGAGTGGCCCCCACTTGCCGCAAATAGAAAGCCTTCGCACAGAAACGAAGACCCAACACAGCCATAAATAAATAAATAAATAAATAAATAAAATTAAAAAAACAAAAAACAAAAAAACCTCAGTTAGCCAGAATCTTCATATATACCCTTTAAGCATTAAAACTCTATTTTAACCATCTTGATTGGACATTATGCTAAATATATTTTATCCATCCTTTCTTTCCTAAGTATAGATGAACAAGTATACATTCTTTAGCTTTTTCTTCAGAATATAGGGTCATAGTGATGAATATTAGATATTGTAATCTCAGAGAAGCAATCAGGGAAATTAAAATACATATAGTTATTTGATTCTACACCAACTAAATCTTTCCAGTCTTCTGTGATTTTTGAATTCTTGTCGTCCTTAAAAAAAAATCTTCTTCCTACATTTCAGGCTGTTTGCTGTCACCTTGTGTATTATAAATGTGTTTTCTTAGCAGGAACATTTCCCTTTTTCAAATGTGCTCCTATTTTTCTGTGAGTTAAGAGAAGAGACTATCAGGTATGTTAGCATTGTGTGTAAACTAGGAGTAAATAAACCCCGATGAAACTAAGATGGAAAAGTTTTATTGACATATTAACCTATGCACATACTTTCTCCCCCTTCATTCAAGTAGATAATAGATCTTGTGCTACTAGTCTCAGGGAGAATTTGTGGTTCCTACTGATGAAATAGGGATTGATAAGAGATGAATTTCTTCTGATCAGGGTTTCTTATGACCTGGGGCCCTTGAACTTAGACGGGAAAAAATTACATTTTTTTTTTCTCTAACCTGTATCTGAAAAATAGCATTTCCTTCAATTTTGAGTGTAGGCAACAAATTGCTGCTGTATGAACAGTATCTGTGCCTTTGCCATCAGCAGAAATTAGCTATTTTCATATCCTTTTATGGTTGTTGCAATATGTTGAAATATTGTTTACATATATCACTACCTCAAAAGTACGAAGTTATTAGACCATCACTAGATCTCGGTATTTAATGTGCTTTTTTTAGAAAACCCATGCGTTACTCTATCATAAGTCTGTTTTTTAAAATATTTTAATAATCGTGCATCAGTATTTCCCCTCAGGCTGGTGGAAGGAAAGAAGAGCAGAGAGGGCTGTGATACTGAGAGCAGGAAGGCTGGGTCCTTGGGGAGGGTACGGTCGCTCACTGCACCTAGGGACAGAGTCCCAGGTCGCCAGATTGGAGTGCAAACAGTTGACAGAGCCACTGCAACCTGTGGGGACCAATGCCTGAGGACCTGATGGACCCCCCCCAAAAAACCCTCCCCAAACTGTACATAACCTGTGGGAATGGGGGACCCCCAAAAAACCAAACTCTTGTTCTTATAAAACTGAGTTTGGGAGCTGAAGTATGTGGCAGCTACAAAGGCTTCTCTAGTGACTGAAAGGCATGGCTTCAATTACAAGACTTCTATGCACTGTAAACACAAACAGCCCGGAAAAGGTTAAATACCTGCGTTCAGATTGTAAGATCTAGCCCAGGTTTGCTGTGTATATTGTAATGTTAAATGAAAAAAGAACTCCCTTTTGCGTTATAGTCATTTGGGCTCATATATGACAGTTGAATAATTAAAAAAAAAAAGAAAGAAAGAAAGAAAGAAAAAACAACCTCTAATTGGATTGCTGAGGGCCTTTGACGGAATTCCTGAATAGGGGCTCTGTTTCAGATAGGGGCTGAAGTATGGCAGCCTGCACGAGTCCAGAGCTGGGAGAGGCCGTGTATAGTCCTGGCCTCTGTGTTTGCTGCCTCACGGTCAGCGGATCAAACTGGGACCCCGGACATCTTTGCACTGAGCCCAGTCTCCACTGCCTCCATCAGAGTCTACACTGGCAGCCTCACGGACCAACTCAGCTCTCTCACCTCTTCCCATTTCTCCATTTCAAAAATAAATTATCAACTCATGGACTGAAAGCAGGACCAGGCCAAAAGTTTCTTCCTCTTTCTTTCTACCTTGTCCACAAATTCACTCCCCCAAAGAGAAGACTCCTTTGGGGGTGAGGAGGACCAGCCCTGCCCCTTCAGCTCATGCAGAAAGCTTGCTTTCCCACCCCCGTTTCCTCTCCTCAGGCCTCTCTTACCCTCAATGCACCCCAACCCCTGCAGGGAGGGGGAGTAGGGTCTGAGGGAAAGGTAGAGCTAGTGTCCAACTTTTTTGTTATTCCCTACACCCTGACCTTTCCCTTCTACAGCCGAGCCTGGTATGGGAAGAAGAGTCTCAGGCCTCAGCTTGCCAGATTGTGCAATGGACCAGCTGAAAGGTGAGGCAGGCTCTTCCTGCCCCCAGGTAATGTCAGCAGTTTGAAAAACAACATCCTTTAAGGTTGAATGCCTTGGCCTTGGATGGAGCTGGGCAGGGCTGAGTGGCTGCAGGTTCCTCCTCCCACACCTCTATGCCTCAGCAAGCATCAGGGAAGCAAGATGGTGGAGAAACAGGAGACCTGAGTTCTAGCCCAATATCTGCTAATAAAGCATCCCTGGTCCATCCAAGTCTCCACCTCATCCTCGTCTTAGGTTTTCCATCTTTAAGACAAGTGGGTGAAACTAGATGATCTTTAACATCCTTTCCATCTTTTAATGTCCTTACACATTATTAACACCCCAAAGACAATACTCTCTATCTTACAGGCAAGCCAATAGGGTCCGTGAAGATAAGGGGCCTACCCCAAGCCACACAGTCAGGTAGGAGAAAGGGAGGGCATTGAAACCCACCTAACCCATTCAACTGCATTGGTCAAGGCAAAACCTCACCTCAGGAGCTCTGCCCTCTTCCAAAGGTTGGGTGGTCTTTGAATTAGGAAATATGGCAGAGAGAGAACATTCAAGGCCCAGGAGAACTCCAGTCCTGCTGAGCTCACGGGCAGTGAGGAAGGGAACAGAAAAAGTTCATCATCAGGGATTCGAAAGGAAGCCTGGAGACCCAGCCAGATGTGAGACCAGCAGACAGAATGGAGTGGGTGCTAGGGATGCTATCGAATAAGAAAAAGTAGGTGGTAGGATGGCTTGCTTGTTCAGAAAACAATGTCCCAAGTATAGTCTTGCTGTCAGCAGAGAAAAATGCCATATTAGCTAAACATGCAATCAGCTTGGCTGGGTCTAAAAGAGGCCATTACTTAGTGACAGATACAGTCTATGAGAAACAGATTGGGAAGAACCCAGTTTCTGAATGGTGAGATGGAGGTGGATTTTAACAAGCTTCCATTGGTCTCTTTAGGCCTGATGTCTTGCTTCCTGGTCCATAGTACCTGTTGGAGGAGAGATGGGGTACCCAAGGACTAAATAACCTTGAGAGAACACAGTAGTGGCTAGAGGATTTCATCTTTCTCTATTATTTTTTAAATTTTGAGATGTTTGATATAGCCAAAATAATATATGTTATGTATATATGGTCATATGCATAATAATAAAACAAACACCTATGAACTCATGGCCCAACTTAAGAACTAGAAAACACTACCATTGCTCAAAGCTCTCATCCCCTGCCTTACCCAGAGGGGACCACTATTCTGAATTTGCCCCACAATCTTTTGCTTTTCTTTATATTTTCCTACATATAAACGTGCAAACAATAAGTTGTTTAGTTTTGCTTACTTTTTAATTTAACAAGAATGTATTTTTTCTAGGATTACTTTTTTCACTCATTATGTTTCTAAGATTCATCCATGCTGATGAGTGTATAGTTCACTCATTAGTAATATGCATAGTGTTCCATTGTGTGAATATACCACATTTAACTTATCCATTCTTTTGTCCAAGGGCATTTGGATTCTTTCTATTTTTTGCTGTTTTGAAAATGCTGCTAAGAACATCCTGGATGTTTATGTTTCCTGGAGCCTAAGTATACAACTTTCTCTGGAGTATACACCTTGGAGTGGAATTATTGGGTCAAATTTTTTTTCTGAGTGGTTAGAACAATTTACATTTCAGTCACTAGAGCTCCTGTTGCACTACATCTTCACCAAGACTTGGTGTTGTTCTCCCACATTCCAGCACAATCCCTAACCTCAGTTATCTCTGCTGGTAACCCTGGGGCGGCTCCCATCTTTCCCAGCCCAAGCCCATGGTCTTTTAATGCCTTAGTGAATGTGGTGAGATGTTTCTATGTATCCCTATATTCCTAACTGAGTAACATTGAGTACAAGAGAGGAAATAACAGTTTAGGGATAGACTAGGGGCCTTAGGGGGGTCTGTGTGAACATCAGAATCACTGGATCCTTTTGGAGAATGAAGGTCAGCAGGTACATTTGTTAGTTCTATCCAAACCCAAAGCACACTGGAGCCTGGTCCCCTGGGGTGACAAAAGATGCCTAATTAATTTCCTTCCCTATCTGCCCCTCACAGCCTCTCCTGTTTCTCAAGTGAACACTATTTACCTCCCTCCACTTTCTCCTCCACTCTCTAAGTCAGTATTTCTTCAAGTCAGTATTTCTCCTAGTGGTCCACCAGCCACCTACATCAGAATCAGCTGGGGTGCTTGTTAAAAATGCAGATTCTCAGAATCTAAAAAAGAGTGGATATATGTATATGTATAACTGATTCACATTGTTGTACACCTGAAACTAACACAACATTGTAAATCAACTATGATTTATAACCTTGGGGTATTTTATACCCCAATAAAAATTAAAAAATTAAAATAAAATTTAAAAACAATGAAAAAAAGCACAGATCCTCAGACCCTCCCTCACACTGAAGCAGACTCTCTGGGGTTCAGCTCAGGAACCTACTGTTTAACAAGTTCACCTGGTGCTCCATGTGCACATTGAGGTTTGAGAGCTGTTGCTCTAAGCACCACCATCAGGGAGGTTAAGCCAAGGTCATCTCCAGGCAAGTACAGATGCTCTTCCAACAGCTCCGCCATAAAGAATGAGTTGAATTCCATCTTCTCATGACCCTTCCCCTACTTCCACTGTACCCCCGGGCAGCAGGGATAAGACCACTTAAACTGTAGCATCTGTGTGTACCAGATGTGCATCCTACCACTGTTTACAGTAAGGAGAAACTGAAAATGGCTGCCTGATGGTAGAGACCTGGTCAAATTCATTATGGTACATCTTTCCAATGGAATGCTATACAACTATTAAAAATGACTTTATGTCTTTATTATTGCATCTCCACTTTCATGGAATCTTTAAAGAGCATGTTAAATTTTACAGTTTCCAGTTTTGTTTGAGTTTTCTACATAAGTGAGCATTATCTTTATGATCAGGAAAACACAATAAAAGACAGAAACATCCAGAAGTGTTTGCTGACTAATTATAAAGGAGCTGGTTTAGATTATTCTACCAGCCCTGAAAACAAAAATCTCTTTAAATGATCAAAGGAAATACTACAGGAAAATTTCCCAGATCTGAAGAGCCTGAGTGTTCCAGATTGAAAGAGATCACCAAAGGCTAGCACACCAAACAAACAAACTAACAAAAAATGCAGATATTTGTCATCACATTTCAGAACTCCAAGAATAAAGAGAAGATCCTAAAGAGTTTCCAAAGAGAAAAAAGGAAAAACAGGTCACAGACAAAGCCTTAAGAATCAGAGTGACATTTGGGCTCCTACCAGAGTCATTGGATATTAGAAGACCATGAAGCTTTGCTTTCAAAATAATGAGGAAAAATGATTTGTATATCTAAAATGATTTTATGTGTGATGGTAGAATGGAAACGGACTGAGACATACAAATGCTCCAAATATTTAATTTCCCAAGCACTCAATCTTAGAATACTCCTGAAGGATGTATTTTAGCAAGTTGAAGATGTGCAACATTAATGAGGAACTCATAGATACTGGAAACAGGAGATCAATCCAGGGCACTTGTGAGGGCAGGCCCAGCAGGACCCATGTGTGCACAGGCCCCAGGTGGGTGCAGCTAGTTCAAACTGGGGCAGGAGGAGGCGTATGCCTCCAGATTCAAAAATGCAAGTGGAACCAACAAAGGGTTCAAACTGTGTTTGAGTGTATGGAAAAACTATTGAAAGTCATGTGACAGATCTTTTGGAGCATATGGGAAAAGGTAGTGAAATAGAGACAGGCCATGGAATACTAAGTCAATGAAAATATGACAACTGATAATTTCAGGAAAATGAAAGATTTGTACAAGAAAGAAAACATAATTAGAGTACTGGAAGTCAGAAGAATGCCTAAAATTGATCAACTATGAAATTGTAGCAAATGCATATTATTTAGAAGTATGGAGAAAAGCAAGTGAAAAAACAGTTAAAAGAGTTGAAAGTAGTTGCCTCTTGGGAATGGGACAGAGGTATGGGTAAAGGACTGTTTTATTTTGCCATAAGCCTTGTAGCGCTATTTTTTTTAAACTATGTACATTATTTTGATTGGAACACTCATACACTGCTGACTGAACATAAAATGATGAGCCATTAACTTTAAAAAGTTAAACAGAGAGTTACCATATGACCCAGCAATTCCACTCCAATTCCAGGGAATTGAAAAGAGGTGTTCAAACAAAAACTTGTACAGGAATAGTTCAGTACTACTCACAATAGCCAAAACATGGAAACAACCCAAATGTCCATCAGCTGATTAATGGATAAGTAAAATGTGGTATATCCATATAGTGGAATATTATTCAGCCATAAAAAGGAAAGAAGTATTGATACCTGCTACAACATGGATAAACCTTGCAAACATTACCCAAAGTGAAAGGTGTCCGACACAAAAGGTCACATATTGTATGATTCCATTTATATGAAATGTCCAGAATAGGCAAATCCATAGAGACAGAAAGTAGATTAGTGGTTGCCTGGGGGAAGGGGGAGAGGGAGATGAGGAGTGTCTGCTTAAGGGGTATGGGATTTCTTTTGGGGGTGATGAAAATGTTCTGGTAATGGCTGCACAACATTGTGAATATACTAAAAACTGAATTGCATTCTTTAAAAAGGTCAAATAGTTTTTGTTATGTAAATTCTATTTCAATAAGGATACATTGTTATAACAGAACACACAATTCGAACTGCCTTAAACAATTAAAAGAGATGTGTTTTGAGTTGAATGTATTTAAAAACAAATACAACCCAATGTGCATGTTTTCCTTCCACTCTTCTGGGACCTAAAATCCACTTTGCTCCAACACCCGTGCTCACAAGCCCTGCAGAGGTGCTGGGGAGGACAGCACATGGTAGAGGTAAATAGGTGCCTGAGAGCCAGACAGTTGGGGTTCGAGCTCTGGTTCCACCACTAACTTACTGCAGGACCTTCTGAAGAATTCTTAATCGAAGTCTTAGTTTCTTCATCACTACAATGGGGCAATAACAGTCCCCATCTTATCCTGTGGTTGTGAAGATTAGAGGAGAGAACGTCTTTGAGCCCCAGGCACAGTGCCTGGCCCATAATAAACACTTAGATCAGCCGTTTACTATTAGCATTGGACAACCCCCTGAACACGGATGTTTGGGAACGCCCCTCCAGCTCCCAGAGTGAGCGATATTGTTAAGCCTAATGAAGCAGAGCGGGTAGGAGAGGATTTCAGGGGAAAGCATTATTAGCGCATCTTTTTTGAGCGCTCACTCGGTTGCAGCTTCTAAGGCCCTTCCGCGCGTGAGCTCGGCTCCCTACCCACCTCGCCTGTGCCCCCGGCCCCGTCCCAGGAAGAGATGAGCCGGGGACCAGGGATGCGGGTGGCCGCGGCCCCGTCCCAGCTGCAGGGAGGAGGCTGGCGCGGGGCTGAGAGTTGGGGCAGTGGTCTGCGGCTTCAGCCGGATCCCGGCCCGGGGAGAAGCAGCAGCCCGCGCCCGGAGCAGCGCGGAGCTGCCGGCGAGTAAGGCCGCGCTGAAGGGCCCGAGGGAGGCGGGGACCGAAAGGACCAGGGGCTGAGGGGGCGGGAATCAGGGGATGGGAGGGCGCGGGGGCGAAGGGTGCAGGGACCCGGAGGCGCGGGGCCTGAGGAACCTGGGACCTGAAGGAAGGCGGGGGTGGGCTAGGGGGTCGCGGGAACCAAAGGGGCGTCGGAATCCGCCCGGCGCCGCCCCCACGAAACGCCCTTGACCGTGCTCTGCGCCCTTCTCCTTACAGCCCACATTCTGGGCTCCGCGCTAACCCTCCCTGTTCACAGGGCTCTGGTTACTCACTTTGTATCCTCCACTACTCTGAGCTTGTTTTCGAAGTTGCTTTTATTTCGTTTTAAACAGTGGACAAAGGATCCAAACTGTGTCCCTCTCCTGGGCTCCAGCAGAGACCTCTGGGCTCGTTGAGAGCAGGGCTGGTTTTTTATCTCTACATCCCCAGTGCCTGACACATGGTAGCCTCTCGGTAGATGGTGGGTGAATACATAATGAATGGTTGTGTGATTGAACTGCCTTTCTTGGGACCCAGATCACAGCCCTGGGATTCTAGAAGCAGAAGTGGAGGGATGGGGCGGGGGCTGGGGTGGAGGCTGGCTCAGGAATACTAATATTTACTACAATCCCTTATGTGAATGTATTGGTGGACAATGTCAGAACACGCTCATTGCTCTTCCCTCTTCTGAGCCTCACACTATCCTTGGAAGTAGATGTGGCTAATGCTGTTCTCATTTTACAGGTGAGAAAACAGGTTCAGAGCTAGATGTTATGTAGAACCCAGCCTTGCCTGCTTTCTGAGGCCAGCCTTCCTGGAACTCCTGCACCAGGCTTGTAGCTACTGATGCCAGGAGGGCTGGCATTTCTCCTGCTTTTCCTTTTGCCCGCTGCAGTATTCAGGGCTACAGGGTGCAAAGGGAGCGCCCTGGACTGGTGATTATAGTCAATAGTAGGTGAACTGTTGGTAAAGGTATTGAAATAGAGAGAGCAATGTTGTCGTCTAATACCAGTCCAAGTTTGATTCAATGCCAACCCTTTACGGGGCTATGTACTTGGGGAGGAGTGCAGGCCGATGAATGAGACACAGGACTTGCACTCGGGGAGCCAAAACTTGGTAGGACATTAGCTTTATATATATAGGATATTCAGGAGTTCATGAGGTTTATCTAAAAACAGTGATTCTCAACCAGATGTACACAGTATACCTGTGGAGATTTTTAAGAATACCTATGCAAAATACTGATATCAGAACCCCACCTCAGACCTACTGGGTTAGAATTTCCTGGAGTGGGATCAAAGCATGTGGATTTTTAAAAAAGCTTTCCCTGGAGGGCTTTCCTGGTGGCGCAGTGGTTGAGAATCTGCCTGCTAATGCAGGGGACACGGGTTTGAGCCCTGGTCTGGGAAAATCCCACATGCCACGGAGCAACTGGGCCCGTGAGCCACAACTACTGAGCCTGTGCGTCTGGAGCCTGTGCTCCGCAACAAGAGAGGCTGCGACAGTGAGAGGCCCGCGCACCGCGATGAAGAGTGGCCCCTGCTTGCCGCAACTAGAGAAAGCCCTAGCACAGAAACGAAGACCCAACATAGCAATCAATCAATCAATTAATCAATCAATCTTTTAAAAAAAAAAAAAAGCTTTCCCTGGATTCTGATGTGCACTCCTCGTTTAGACCTGTTGCTCTAATTCAAAATTGTTGTTAAAAAAAAAGATACAGGGAATTCCCTGGCGGTCCAGTGGTTAGGACTCTGTATTTCCACTGCGGGGGGCCTGGGTTCGAGCCCTAGTGGGGGAACCAAAATCCTGCAAGTCTTGCATTGCGGCCAAAAATAATAATAATAATAAAAGATACAAATGAACTTATATACAAAATAAATAGACCCACAGACATAGAAAACAAACTTACGGTTACCAAGGGGGAAAGAAGAGGGAGGGATATATTAGGAGTTTGGGATTAACATATACACACTACTATATGTAAAATTTATAATCCACAAGGACCTACTGTATAGCACAGAGAACTGTACTTGATGTTTTGTAATAACCTGTAAGGAAGAAGAATATGAAAAAGAATACATACATAGATGTATGTATAACTGAATCACTTTGCTGTACATTTGAAACTAGCACAACATTGTAAATCAACTGTACTTCAATAAAAAATAAAAATAAAAAAGAGAGAAAAATCTCTCTCAACCAGAAAAAAACATAAACAAACAAAATTGTTGTTAAGTGTGGACCAGTAAGAGAAGCACACAAATAGCTATAACAGGGAAAATAGAGGTAAGCACTTCATAAAGTGACAAACCAAGTACTATGGAGTTTAAAAGGAGGGAGAAGTCACATGTGCATGGAGGAATCAGGGTAAAGGGGCAATGTGTGATGCGATATAAAGTATGTGCAGGATATGGACCAGCAGAAATTGTGGGAAGGAGAAGAGGAGGACATTTCAGGAAGAGGGAGGACATTTCAGCTTGAGCAAAAGAAAGGAAGAAAAGAACATGAAGTGTGTTCAGGGACCAGGTCATAGTGAATTCAGCTGGAGGGTGGGTAAACATGGGAGGAAAAGGAAGAGTGGGAATCTGTTGTGAATTTCTTGTATGCTGAGGTGAAGTCTTATTAAATATAAATGGAAGAGTCAATATTGTAGAGATGCCAATCCTCTCAAAATTGATCTATTTAATGTAATACCAATAAAAAAATCCCAAAAGGATTTTTGTAGAAAACTTAATAAAATGGTTCTGGAGTTTAGTTGGAAGCATAAACATGTGAGAAGAGTCAGGCAACAGAAAGCTACAATAATTAAAACAAATGCGTACATGTGTAGAAATAGGCAGACAGATCAATGTGACAAGTCTAGAAGTAAGCCCAAGCATATGTGGGAACTACATAATTGTCCA
Organism: Balaenoptera borealis; assembly: GCF_965194805.1. Taxonomy (NCBI): domain Eukaryota; kingdom Metazoa; phylum Chordata; class Mammalia; order Artiodactyla; family Balaenopteridae; genus Balaenoptera; species Balaenoptera borealis. Next base: position 48,759,170 of record NC_138879.1, on the reverse strand, counting down.
AGAGGACAATTCAAATCAGTGAGTTAAAAATTGTATTCAGATGAAATATTGTGAATGAATTTAAGTCACAAAAAGATATACTGTATGATTCCACTTATATAAGCTATCTGAAATACTCAAATTCATAGAAACAGAAAGTAGAATGGTGGTTACCAGGGCCTGGGGGAGGGGAAAAGGAGATGCTGTTTAATGGATATAGGGTTTTCATTTTTTAAGTTGAAAAAGTTCCAAAGATCTGTTTCACAACAATGCTCAATGTTAACACTACTGAACTGTACACTTAAAATAGTTAAGATGGTAAATTTTATGTTATGTGTATTTAACCACACACACAAAAATTTTTATGTGTGTGGTTAGATACATAACATCCAGCTAGCCATTTGGAAAAGATCCATACCACACTAGATTCTAGATAGATTAATGACAGCAATTGTGTGGACTTCCCCAGTGGCCCAGTGGTGAAGACTCCGCGCTTCCACTGCAGTGGGCACGGGTCTGATACCTGATTGGGGAACTAAGATCCCACATGCTGCACAGCATGGCCAAAAGAAAAAAGCAACTGTGAATATTTAAAGAAAAATTAACACCAATCCTCTTACAACTCTTCCAAAAAATTGAAGGGGAGGGAATACTTCCAAACTCATTCTATGAGGCCAGCATTACCCTAATACCACAACAAGACAAAGATACCGTAATAAAAGAAAAGTACAGATCCCTTATGAACACTGATGTAAAAATCTTCAACAAAATACTAGCAAACTGAATTCAATAGTATATTAAAAAGATTATACACCATGACCAAGTGGGTCTATTCTTGGAATGCAAGGATGGTTTAACATACAAAAGTCAATCAAATAATACTCCACATTAACAGAATGAAGGGAAAAAAATGCATGATCTTCTCAATTGATGAGGAAAAAACATTTGACAAGGTTTAGCATAATTTCTTGATAAAAACATTCAACATACTAGGAATAGAAGCAAATTACCTCAACATAATAAGGGCTATATATGAAAAACCCACAGCTAATGTCATTTTCAGTGGTGAAAGACCAAAAGCTTTTTCTTTAAGATTAGCAGCAAGACAAGGATGCTTGCTTTTGCAACTTCTATTCAACATCATATTGGAAGTTCTAACTAGAACCATTAGGCAAGAAAAATAAATAAAAAGCATCCACATTGGAAAGAAAATGTAAAATGATCTCTGTTCACAGATGACATGATCTTATACATATAAAACCCTAAAGAATCCACAAAACACACATACACACACACAAACCCACAAAAAGACCTGTTAAAAACTAAAAAATTCAGCAGTTACAGGATGCAAAATCAACCCACAAAAATCAGTTGCATTTCTAGAGACTAACAATGAAGAATCCAAAAAGGAAATTTAGAAAAAAACTCCAGGGACTTCCCTGGTGGTCCAGTGGTTAAGAATCTGTCTTCCAATGCAGGGGACTTGGATTCGATCCCTGGTCGGGGAACTAAGATTCCACATGCCACGGGGCAACTAAGCCCACGTGCTGCAACTTCTGAGCCCGCGCACCCTGGAGCCCGCCCGCCACAACTAGAGAGAAGCCCACTCAGGGCAATGAAGAGCTCGCTCGCCGCAACGAAAGATCCCGCGTGCCGCAACTAAGACCTAAGGCAGCCAAATAAATAAATTAATAAAAAAAAATTTTTTTTAAACCCTCCATTTACAATAGTATCAAAGAGAATAAAATACTTATGAATAAACATAATGAAGGAGGCTCTATTTGTTTGCTAAGGCTGCCATAAAAAAATACCATTGACTGGGTGGCTTAAACAACAGAGATTTATTTTTTCACACTTCTGGAGGCTAGAAGCCCAGGATCAAGCTGTCAGCAGTTTTGGTTTCTTCTGAGGCCTCTTTCTTTTGCTCACAGATGGCGTTCTTGCTGTGTCCTTTCATGGTCCCTCTGTCTGTATTATCTGTGCCCTAATCTCCTCTCCTTATAAGGACACCAGTCACATTGGATTAGGGTCTACCCTAACAATTTGACTTGGTGTGGCCTTTTATTTTTATTTTTTTTTAATTTTTATTTTGTCTGCACCGCGTGACTTGCGTGATCTTAGTTCCCCGACCAGGGATTGAACCCAGGGTCACGGCAGTGAAAGCACCGAGTCCTAACCACTGGACTGCCAGGGAATTCCCTGGCGTGGCCTTTTAAAATTCATTCAGTTTGGTACACAGTAAACTCTTTCAATATGAAGGCTTGTATCTTTCTCAGATTTAGGACATTTTCTTCCATTATTCTTTTATTCTCTCTGTTATCACCTTCTGGAACTCCTACTAAACAGAGTTGGAGCTTCCGGATATAGCTTCTAAATCTCTTTTATCTCATATTATCCAACTTTGCTTCCCCTCCAAACTGTCTTTTCCTGCATGAGCTTTCAGGATGTGGTTTTTTTGACAAGCCTGATTTTGTCTTCTTTTCAGGTTATTTTTATTATTTAGAATCTATTTTTAAATTATACAAATGTATATCGATTCATTATCATTGTAAAACACTTAATGCAGAAAAAAATTTAAACTCTCACACCCCACCTCTATCATTCCAACTCAGTTTCCCCAAAGTAACCACTGTTATCAGTTTAGGGTTTTTCCCTTCAGATCTTGTCCTATGGCTACATTTACATGTTTACATTTTCATATTGAAATATGTTTTGTTTTTGCTTTATATAAACGGTTTCAAACTGAAACTACTGTCTCACAATTTCCTTTTACCTTATTCTGTATCTTGGAGATTTTCCATGTCAGTAGATATTTATTTATTTTTAACACCTACATAGCATTTCATAATACAGATGTACCATAACTTATTTGCTCATTCCTGTACTGAGGAGTATTTACACTGTTCCTCTTTTTTTCTATTTTATAAATAATGTAACAATGAACATCTTTTTTTTTTCTTAACAATGAACATCTTTATACTTACCTCAACCTCACTGTAAATATGTATTTCTCTGGGACATAACTTAAAAATGGAATTGCTGGTTTGAAGAATATGTACACATTTATTTATTTTTCAGTATACCCTTAATACAAGATTCAAAAGGTACAAAGTCAATCATATTGAAAAGTAAGTCGGGCTTCCCTGGTGGCACAGTGGTTGAGAATCTGCCTGCCAATGCAGGGGACACAGGTTCGAGCCCTGGTCTGGGAGGATCCCACATGCCGCGGAGCAACTAGGCCCGTGAGCCACAACTACTGAGCCTGCGCATCTGGAGCCTGTGCTCCGCAACAAGAGAGGCCGCGACAGTGAGGCCCGCGCACCGCGATGAAGAGTGGCCCCCAATCGCCGCAACTAGAGAAAGCCCTCGCACAGAAAACGAAGACCCAACACAGCCAAAAATTAATTTTTTTTAAAAAAAAAAAGAAAAGTAAGTCTCCTTCCAGCTCCTGTCTCCCAATCATCAGTTCTTCACTCCAGAAGCAATCACTGTTATCAGTTTCTTCCTTTCACGGATAGTCTAAAATTGTTCATTTTAGATTTTAATATATATTGCCACATGATCCTTCAAAAAAGGCAATTTATTTTTTCTGTTCCCCTCATCCAAGGGTGAAGTCTATTTCCCCACTCCTTGCATTGGGTTGCCCTAGGCCTTAAGAGCTATTATATCAATAGCTTACTTTCTCACTCTCTTGGAATGTTGCTGCCAAGTGAATAAACCCAGTCTATTCTACTGGAGGGTGAGAAACAATGTGAAGTAGAGATAAATACTCCAGATTAGGTTCCCTAGACCAGGGTTGGCAAACACTTTCTGTAAAGGACCATATAGTATGTATTTTTAGATTTGCATGCTATACGGTTTCTGTGGCAACTATTCAACTCTGCTGTTGTATTGTGAAAGCAGCCATAAAACAATATATGAATAATAAGGTGGGAACAGACTTGGCCCACCTGCAGTTCTTTGCTGACCCTTACCCTAAACCAACCAGCCTGCCAACTGCCAGGCATGTGAGTAAGGTCATCCTAGACCATCCAAACCCCAGCACAACCCCCAGCAAATTGCAGACATCAGCTGAACCAGCCCAGACCAGAATAACTGTCCAGCACAGAACTGTAATAATGTCTGATGTTTAAAACCATTAAGTAGCGCCCAGCTAGCTCAGTCGGTAGAGCATGAGACTCTTAAAACCATTAAGTTTTAGGGTGGTTTGTTACACAGCAAAAGCTAACCAACACACTAACCCATACACTTTGCCATTATTGGATACTATTAATATTTTTATTTTTATTAATCTGATATATTAAAAATGATATATTATAGTTATTTTACTATGCCTTTCTATGGTTATGAATGCATTTGAAAATTTTTTCATATATGTTCATTGATCAACTATATATGCTCTTTTATGAATTTCCTTCATATCCAGTGCTCATTTTAACACTGAATTATTTTCTTGTTGATTTGTCATTTTCCAAGAATATATCTTGGATTTTAACACTTTGCTATATTTATTGCAAATATTTTCTCCCTGTTTGTTGTCTATTATTGTAGCATTTTTTATTATATTGAAGTTTTAAATTTTTATATAATCAAATTTAGCAAATATTTCCTTTATGGTTTTTGAGTTTTGTGTCTTCAGAAGGCCCTCCCTATTCTAAGCTTATAAAAGCATTCTCCTATATTCTTCTAACACTTCTATAGTTGATTTCATTGGTTTTTAATAAGTGTTCTGTTTATTATCCATATAAGATTTATTTTATATGTGATGTCATCTTAATTTTTTTCCAAGGGGGAAACATAATTACTAGCTATCCTTGCACACTTTGTTTTCCAGATAAATTTTAAAATCATCTGCATTTCTATATAAAAATCTCTTGGCATTTTAGTTGTTATTTCTATTTGTTTCCATTTTTTCAGAATGTCTTCCAATTTTCTGGTCTGTCAATGGCACTATTTCTGGGTTTTCAGTCCTATTTGGAATTTATATTTTTATTTTTTAAATTAATGTCTTCTGTTTTGTGGGACCTGGAACAGGAGGGAATGTAGTCAGATGTACATTCAGATCCAGCTCTTCCACCAGCTATTAAATTTTGAAATTTACTTTTCAGATTCTTGAAAGAATTCAGCATTATTTATAATAATGAAAAATATGGTGTCCTAAGTGTAAACATCACTTGAGTAGCTCTCAGTTATATAAATGTAGGCTGAGAAATAGTCATTTTTCTGAGATTAAGGCGTAGCTTTTGTGACTTAATTAAGGGAGCCATTAGAACTCTGATATATTAACTTGGTCCTTAAGCAGGAGCTGGATGAATTTACATAAGGAGGCCAGCATCTTCTGGGCTAGAAGGAACTGATATTTGATCATTGCTCCCTGAGACATGAAGCCAGAGAGACCTGTGGATGTTGACTGCCTGGCCCTGGCCAGAACAGTAGCAGGGAAGAGCAACATGGTCTTTGAAATAATTAACTTCAGTAAAGTGGGAATCCAGGCCCTCAAGAGTTGAGTTCAGCACAATAGGTGGCTGATGCTAAAAGCAGCTCTGGTAGGAGCTATGCAACATATTAGAATTAGCAGCATTACTTGCTGAATGTGCAGTATCAATTTCCTACTACAAAGAGGCAGCAAGAAGCAAAGTTTGTAACTGACTAATTGGACACCTATACTGTCCTTGCTGAGTGTGGAAACTGGACAGACTTCTACCAGATTAAATCCTTGGGTATTTGACAGTACGTCAGAGATATAAGCCCTAAGAGGCAGATGTTGAATATCTTATTAATCTATTTTGTGGAGTCTCTAGACAATTTCATTTTATGTAAAAAAAAATTTTTTTTAAGGAGATGTATTTATCATTATACCACAGTTTTGGGAGCAGGCCAACCTATGTCCACCCAGAGGGAAATGAGTTTAAAAAATCTGTGGCACATCCATGCAATGGAATACTATGCACTTATTACAAAGAATGCTATAGAACTATATTAACTGAAGTAGGAGAACCCCCAAGACTTGCATTTTCTGTGTGTGTGTATATATATATATATATATATATATAATGCTATTACTACAAAAATTATTTAGTTATATATCCTTATGAATATATACAGGTCTAGAAGTAAGGTTATCAAACGTTGATGGTGATTGACTCTAGGGGGTGAGAGTTTAGATAATTTTTGCTTTCTTTTTCATATTTTCCATATTTAAATTTCTTACAAATTTTCTATAATGAACATGTTTTATCTTTATGAAATAATTTTCTAAAAATGGAAACTGACCACAGAAGTCATCAAGAATAATAATAATAATAGCTTACTATGAGCCAGAAACTACACTAAGTGTTTTACATGCATTATCTGATTTACTTCTCACAGCAACCCTACGAGAGAGATTTGCATACTGAACAAAGCAAGGCTTGAATAGTTTAAGTAAATTGCCCATAATCAAAGGGTTAGAAAGTGGTGGGAGCAGGATTAAAGCCCAAATTCCCTGGCTGCTATGGTCTCTCTGGTTTGACCCACAGAGGAAATGGAGCTGTTTGGAGCTAACAGAGAAATTCACCAGCATTTTACATACAATCCACTTTCAACTTTACCAGCCTTAACTTCAAGGCCATTTTCTCTTTTTACCTTTCCAGAAGTAAGCACTAAATACTGTAAAAATAAAAAGACACTACCAATTAAAGACATAAAACTTTCTGTAGTATTCTGTTGCATTGGGGGACCCAGTGAACCATGCCTTCCAGTACTGGAAGGTACCCTGGCATAGGCCTCTACTCTTGAATTTGGGCTGGCCCTTTGACTTGCTTTAACCAACAGAACATGGTGAAAGCACCAGTCTTGAGGCTAAGCCTTAAGAAGGCCTACCAACTTCCACTTTTGTCTTTTTGGGAGTCCTAATCCAACATGTAAGAAATATGGCTTCTCTGCTGAAGAATTATGTAGAAAGGTCACATGGAGAGGGAGAGAATTTGAGACAACACGAAGCGAGAGGCCCAGTCATTCCCGCGGAACCAGCCCCCAGCTGATGCTACGACCTACAGCAAGGCTAGCAGAATGGCCGGGCTAATCCCAGCCGGGATTTCACAGTGAGCAAATAATATGGTTGTTGTTTTAAGCTATACATTTGGGGTGGTGGTTAAACAACAGATAATTAAAACACTTCCTCACCTCTTCTGGAGTGACAACTGGTACACTCAGTTCTGCATAAAGCTGAAGTCTCTACCCCTATCTCTCAACTGTATTACAACAGTTTGCCAGAAGCTTTCACATTAATTGCTAGGACATAGGGAAGCTTTTTTTTAAAGGAAAGAGGTACTAGGTAGGGGTCCAGAGGTTCAGCCTTTAGCCCTAGTTTTGTTACTAATTGTATGCCTTTTGAAAGTCATTTACCTTTTGGTCTCAATTGTACAACGGGGAGACTAATGCTCACACTACTTACCAGAGGAGGGTAAAAATTAGTATAACCGAGTTGAGAAGAAAAATGGAAAGCATTTAACACTGCTTCCAGCTCAAGAGGCAGGTGAGGAAACACGTGGATTTGATGTCATCTGGATGTAAGATCTTGAACAAACGACTTCATATTTCTGATCCCCAGTTCTTTCTTTGTAAATAAGACTACCCTGCCTCACCTCACAGGTTCATCTGTGATGATCAAGTGAGACATCGCACGAGGAGAGACCTGTTGCAGAATAAACGGTAATTGCCGCCGTGTAATCCAAAAATACCCCTCCCCCCCTTCCCCGCGCAGCCATCCTTATATTCTTCGCCCAACCCCAGAGAATGTGATTTAGTAAATCTGGAGTGGGGCACAGAAGGCTACATATTTTTTTTAATCTACATTTTAAAAAAACAATATCCCTAGCAGATTTAAAACCAGGCGTCCTACCCTAAAGGACTCTGCTTGCTACCACGCCCCCTCCCTCTGACAGAAGGAGCCGCCAAGTCCAGGTCTCGCGACAGTTTCTTCTTTCTTCAGAATCTGCCGCAGGTCGCGCGAGAATGGCTCGTCCAATCACGAGGCTGAATGGAGGCCCAAGATGGCGGCGCACTGGGAGCGTAACATTTGCGTTTCTAGGATCTTCAAGCTGCTGGCGGCTTAAGACTCTGGGGTTGTAGAGGCCCACACTAGACTAGTCGTCTGGAAGGAACTTAAACCTCAGAGGTGAGTCACTTAATATCTTTCACGCGGGTTGCGAGTTCACTTAACCTGTGTATCACCTAGGTTCCACATTCTCCTGTTCTGGGCCTGTGAGGTGCTGGCTTCGGGGTCTAGGGAGAGAGACCAGATGGTGTGTGTGTACATGTGCGTGCGCGTGCGGGGGTATATGTGTGTTGGGGTGGGTAGGAGGAATTGGCAAATAGAGTGGCGACTAGTACTGAAGTAGGAAAGACCGGCGGGGCGGAGGAGGTTTAGAGAGATCCAAAACTGAGGCGGGAAGATAGTCTGAGTGGGTAATATGAGGACGTGGAAGGAGTGGAAGAGATGGAGAACTAGCAGTGGTCGAACTAGTGGAAAAAGCCGGATTTATGAGGGAAGGAGACGAGAGAAAACGGAGATTAGGATTGAAGTGGTAGGGATCTGTGCAGAAGGAATTCAAAGTTCTGAAAGCGGAATTTAGATTATTTTACAGACTTACGTATTAAGACACATGGTAGTTGAAGAGGATTATTAAGGGTCAGGAGAAACCAAGGAAACAGAAGCGTGGAGATGGGAAAGATCAAAGAAAGTCGAAGCGGAAGCTTAAGTGAAGATCTACTACTTTGGCTCTCTGCACTGACTCGGGTAACCGGAAGAAATAATTAGGAGTCAAGAAATAATTAGGAGATGGAGAATAATCAGGACATGGTGTGTTTGGAATGAGGGAGGCAGGGTGGAGAACGTGCTAAAGATTTCTCGCTTTTGTGCCACAAGGAAGATAGTGGTATCATTCAGCAAAATAGGGAAGATTAGAAGAGGACCAGTTTGGGGTGGGTAGAAATGATTTAATTTTGGACATGTTGTGCATGAAGTACTTCGGAGCCTTTCAAGTGAGTAGTCTCGTGGGCAGTTAGATGCATGATTTGGAACATCTCGACAATTCTTTTCTGAACATGGTTATTAAACTTCCAGTGTGGAAAGCTGTCAAAAACCTTCTGAGTATTAACAGATTTATTACCATGTAAAGTTACATCTCTAACAAAGCCTGCAAAGGAACGGTACTTACTGCTAAGAGACTTTACAATAGCAGATATGACTGAACTGGGGAGATTAGGGAAGGAAAGACCTTCCTGAGGAAGAAATGCTTGAACTGTGGTAGTAAGGATGAGTAGGAATTCATCAGGTGAAGAGGGGGAGGAAAGAACATTATAGACAAAAGGAGTAACCTGGGTAAAGACCCTATTGCCAGAGTGGAGGGAAAGAAAGAAGAGCAATGGGTGAGACTTAAGCTGATGGTGAAAAAATAGGTAAGGCCACACCATGCTGGGTCTTATATGTATGCTGAAGTAATGAAGTGTGGGCTCATGGAGGCCAAATAAGAGGCTGTATGGGCTTCCCTGGTGGCGCAGTGGTTAAGAATCCACCTGCCAATGCAGGACCACTGTAAAAACTAACCTCTGACTATAATATTCTTGACTGTAGATTATGTTGCCTTCTGCCACTTTGATGCATCTAAAGGAGTAGTTTCCAATTTTCTTCCCTTGGTTTAAAAGAAAAAGATTCATCATATGTTGCATACATTTTAAAAAATTGTGGTAAAATACACATAACATAAAATTTACAGTTTTAACCATTTTTAAGTATACCATTCAGTGGCTTTAGGTATATTCACAGTGTTGTGCAACCATCACTACTGTCCATTTCTAGAAGTTTTTCATCATCCTAAACAGAAGCCATGTACCATTAAACAGTAATTCACCATTCCACCCTCCTCCCAACCCCTAACTTCTAGTTTACTCTCTGTCTGTATGAATTTGCCTATTGTTGGCACTTCATATAAGTGGAATAATATAGTATTTGTGCTTTAGTGTGTGGCTTATTTCCCTTAGCATAATGTTTTTAAGGTTCATACATGTTGTAGCATGTGTCAGAATTTCATCCCTTTTTAGGGCTGAATAATATTCCATTGTATGTATATCCCACATTTTGTTTATTTATCTGCTTGTGGACACTTGGGGTTGCTTCCACCTTTTGACTATTGTGAATAATGCTGCTGTGAACATTGTAAGTATCTGTTCGAATCTCTGCTTTCAGTTCTTTTGGATCTATACCTAGGAGTGGAATTGCTGGGTCATATGGTAATGTTTAACTTTTTAAAGAACCACCAAACTTTTCCACAGCAGTCATACCATCTTTGTTCCCACCTGCAATGCCTGAGGGCTCCAGTTTCTTTACATACTCGCCAATACTTGTTATTTTCTTTCTTTCTTTTTTTTTTTTTTTTAAATAATTGCCATCCTAATGGGTATGAAGTGATATCTTATTGTGGTTTTGACTTGCATTTCCGTAATGACTAATGATGTTGAGCATCTTTTCATGTGCTTATTTGTTGTTGCACATTTTCAAAATATAACTTCTTTTTTCTCACTTGGTTGGCAAAGATGTATTGGCTGTAACTGTTGACTTGGCAACCACAGCTTTTCCTGTTGACTTTTTTTAACTAAATGTGCGATTCCCCTCCCCCCCCACCCTTTTTTTCTTTTTAAAGATGGCTCTGAGTAAATCAATGCATGCAAGAAATAGATACAAGGACAAACCTCCTGACTTTGCATATCTGGCTTCCAAATATCCAGATTTTCAGCAGCATGTTCAGATAAATCTGAATGGAAGAGTGAGGTAGGTAACAGATGAAGAATTCTTGATACAGTATTATTCTAGTGTCATTTGAATGGACACAGCATAGTGGAAAGCGTACTGGACTGATAGTAGACCTGAATACTAATTCTAGACATTTCCTTAAACTTCTCCTCTGACCTTGGACAAATCACTTAACTTCTCTTGGTTTTAGCGTTTTAACCTATAAAATCAGAAGATTGGACCAAATGCTTTTAAGTTTCCTTCTGGCTAAAAAAAACAAAAAACAAAAAAAAATTTCTTGATGTCCAAATTATTGCTTACCTAACAGAGATCCCAGAGTGCCTGCAGAAACCTTAGGATTGTACTCTAAAACTTGGTGACTGGTGAGGGTCTAAAGTCCTTATTTTAAGTGTGTGTTTATTTTGATGTGAGGTAGGAAAATAATAACCAGGATATAAAAACTGATTTCACTTCATTATTACTTAGAATGTCACTAAATTTGAGTTTAAAAGTTAATTATTAAAAATTAAGAAAATAATAGTATGACACTTCAGGAAATGGCAAGGATTATGATAGTGGTATGGTAATAACGGATGTTTGTGTTATACCCTTGAGAAGGGGATCTTTGACTGCCATCCTAAACTCTATGTGAGTTACAGAGGGGATGGGAAATTTCAAGCCTGCCTGGGGAAAATGTGGGTGATTCACCTGTGGGGAGGAGGAAGAGCAGGATTTGTGGAGCAGTGGGAAGGTCGGGAATAATAGGGTCAGAGGGCTTGAGGCATTTTGTTGACCTCATCCTTCCTCCTGGCAGACTTCTTGTAGAACTGGAGGCCCTAGGCCAGGACTTAACCTGGGGGCCAAGGTACCCTAGAAATCCTAAAACTTAAAAAATATATATATAATGCATATTTATTTACATTCATTTTTCTGGGAGATAATCCTTGGTTTTCACCAGATTCTCAGAGAGATTTGTGACCCCCACCAATACACAAAGGTTAAGTCAAATGCCCTAGAACTGTGATTTCCAAGCTTTATTGTCTATTCCACTCAGTAAAAAGTTGAGCACAGCTCCATGTATGAATGCTTGTATTACTTACCATGTTACTATATTAAACACATTAGAAAACATACTTCAAACTGGAAATTAAAAATATATTTAAATAAGAGTTCTAATATTTTCTTTGCATACTCTAAAGATTCATCTTTGGCACCTTACTTTGGAGATCACCCCAGAGATACTGAATTGGTGTTTCACTTTGTTTAGATCATCTCTACCATTTTTCTTAAACCTTTGTTTCATAGTTATGTATGTGGATGTTATTTATCCTGATAGCTTTAGAGCAGATACAGTTTTGTTATTCTTTGTTTCCTCTCTACACTTATTTTTGTACTTAATTATTTAACAAATATCTGTTGATTAACCATTTTGCTCTAAGTTCCGGGAGAGCCATAATAAACAAGAAAGACTTAGTCACTGCCATATTTGGAGTAAACACACTAGTGGAGGAAGTGGACAAATAAACAAGCAGTTAGCCTTTCAGTGTGGCAGAACCTGTGGAGTATACAGTGGAATCGCACAGAAGGAAGACCTGACCCCAGCTTTGGGATTTAGAGAATGATTTGAAACAGATACGGTGTCTTAGCTGTGTTCTGAAGAATGAGTCTGAGTTAGCCAGGTAGAAAGAAGAATGTTACAGGCAGAGGGAGTAGCGTGTGCAAAGAGCACGGAGTAGTGGGGGACTGGAAAAGTTGAGCGTGCCTCTGGTGTGGTGGACAAATGACAGAAGGTGAGGCTGGGAGGATGATGCTTGCAGTACTTGATAAGGGCCAGTGAGGAGTTTGGAATTTATCTTAGGGACATGTGCAGAGAGTTCTTGTGTCTTCAGAATTACTCATCCCCAGCCTTATGCACTAAAGTTTTAAAGCAGGGAAATAACATTCAGAATTGTGTTTAGACAGGTGACAGGTGTATTCTAGGAGCATGGTAGAAGATGGATTGCAGGGAGAATTAAGACTGAAAGTATAGGCAAGTAAGTAGGAAATGGTTTTAGTAATCTACATTAGACATATTGGTGGCCTAACTAGGTAGAGGGAGGAGGGATAGAGATCACTGGATGAATTTGAGAGAAATTCATGAATATAATTAGCAGGACACAGTAGAAATTAAGTATGAACCAAGTATGGTGCTTGGTATTCCAACTTAGCAAGAGATTAGGTGGTAGTGCCATTTACTGCAGCAAGGAACAAGGGGGAATGAGCTGGTTGGGGGGGAGATGATATATTTTCAGTTTGGGGCATACTGAATCTGAGAAGTCTATGTGCAATTGAAAATGGAAGTCAGAAGAGAAGGACACAGCGGTGGTGTGGGAGTGGTATTAGTGAAGGCCTTGAGTCTTTGAACTGAATACTGAAGGATGAATAGAAGGGGGAAGAGAGTTCCAAGTATAGAGAACAGAATTTTTTGAAAGGCCTTGTAAGTTTGCAGAACTGCATGTAGATGGGGATGAAGTGGATATAGAATAACAGCTTAGGGAATAGTAGGAGATGAGACTGAAAGGAAAACAAAGAACAGGTCACAAAGAGCCTTTCATAGCTCTTAGCTCATGCAAAGTAGAATGGACTTGATTGCTCAGACTTTGAGGAACCAGAGGAAGATTTTTAGGATGGTTAGGATTTTTAAGATGGCTTAAGATTTATATTTTTTAAGAAAAATCACTCAGAGCAGACCAAACAGATCTGTTATCACAACATATCTGAATGGCTTAAGGGTGTCTGACAAGTAATAGACATTCAATAAATATTTGTCGAATGCATGAGAATAATTCTTGTATAAAATCTAACTGTATGCCATTTACAGATGGCATACCTAAAACAAAATTGCAGATAAATAAAAAATAAAGGGATGGGCAAAAATATACTAAACAAATGAGAGTTCCCTCCAAATTAAAAAAAAGTAAGATAGAAGGCAAAAAAGCCTCAAATTAGAAAAAGAAGACTAGTTTGTATTGACAAAAGAAATAACGTTAAATGAAGACTTAAAAAAAGACTTTTAGCATGTTGAAAAATGTAACATAAGAAATATCTTTTAAAAAGTGATATAATTCAGAGACATTTTTTCTTTGTCCTTCCAACCAAGTAGAGAAAAATAAACAGAACAATGGCCTTAGGGACTTTCAGAGGATCAGTGAATGCTTCAAAGACAATTAGGTAAATATACTCTTTGTGTATGTTCTTTTTCTTGGGGAGATAGGGTTTAAAGCTTTAACCTATAATTTGAACTTCAGTTTTAAAAGAGTAGTTGACCCAAAAAAGGTTAAGTACTGCTGATAAAGAGCCTAAATAATATAATCAGTGAGTTTGATTTAGTGATATATTTTGAACTTTTAATCTATAAATATGAATGCACATTCTTTTTTTTTAAATTGATACTGCATTCCTTTATTTTATTATTTTCTTTATTTTTTGGCTGCTACGCAGCATGCGGGATCTTAGTTTCGCAACCAGGGATCAAATCTGAGCCCCCTGCATTTGAAGCGCAGAGTCTTAACCACTGGACCTCCAGGGAAGTCCCACACATTCTTTTTAAATAGCTTGCACAGGCTTATAACACTAAGAAGTGACAGAGTTGGAACTCTCTCTGGCTCAGTCTATTGCTTCCCTTATTTATTTAGAGTTAATAAGATTAGAAGGAAAAAGAATTACAGTTTTACAGATAGCTTGATTATTGTCTACCTGAAAAAACATTTGAGAATCACCTAAAAATATTCAAATGATTGCTGAATAAAACATACATATAAATATTTTTAAATGTATATAAATAAATAGAAAATTGATAGGTTTCCAGATACTAGTTGGAAAATATAGTTGCAATAAAAGATCCCATCCACAATAACAAAGAGGAATAGGCAGAAACTTGGCAAAGAAATATGTTAAGATCTATGTGGATAAAGCAACAGAATTACCCTCAGGGGTCTAGGGGAGACAGTGAATCTAGGGACACCGTGTGTTTCTGGATGGGGAGGCTCAGTATAGTTAATATGTCGATTCTTCCCCAAATCAAAATCCTTCTAAGGTTTTTGGGAGAGAAAGCGACATAATGTTTCTTCTGTTCAAAGAAAAGATACTCAAAACAAATGTTATAAGTGGGTGATGGCAAGGTGAAGGGGTGTAAACTTTCCCAGATGAGTATTTAAATATATTGTGAAGTTTGAGTAATTAAAACATTAGCCCAGTAGTGCCACAAGAATGGGCCATCAGTTGTCTGGCACAAAGTGGCATTCAAGTCTCAACAGCATGTGCACATTAAATAGGGTGATTCCAGCCTGCATTCTACTCAGTAGTATACCTCCCAGAGGGAGTGTAGAGTGGACAGGGTGAATCTTCCTTTCTTGATCAGTCTTGACTCCTGTGTGTTTCTCATAATGTGAATATCTTACAGTGCTATGAATGATTAAAGAGCTTTTGCAATGTTCTCTTGGATTTTCACTTTATATGCTTACTTTGGAAGCTGACTCCTAAGTAAGATACCACCCCACCGTGTAGAGACTGTAACATAGAATAAGGACATTTCAGGTTGTTAAGGGTGGAGGCAGACAGCAATGGATTTTTAATAGATGCGTTGGAACAGCTGTGGGGAAAGTGCATTAGATTCCCTTTCCTATATATTATGCAAAATAAATTCCTGATGGTTTGATGATTTCAGTATATTTATTCTATTGAAGTACTAGAAAAAAATATATAGGTGGACTGTTTAACTTTCGGTGTAGGGATGGTCTTTCTGAGTAAACTCCAAGGGTAGAATTCATAAAGGAAATTTTATGGATTCAACTACATAAGAAGTAAAAACTTTTACATATCAGGAAATAGTAAAAGGTGACAACACAGTATAAATATTTAGCTCCCTTAATATAAAGAACTCTTAGAAGACAAGAAAAAGGAAGAAAACCTTAATATATAGGTTAAAGATAAAAACAGGCAATTTACAAAAGAAGAAAGACAAATGGACCAAATTAGCAAAGAAAAAATATACAGTATCCATCAATGGCAAAAATGTAGTCAAATAGGCATAGTGATAAAATGCTGGTAGAGTTGCAGCTTTGAAAGTTCTAAAAGCATACTTAAATGAAATAATGTATGTTTGAGGATGTTTATCCCAAGGCTGTTTATAACAAGGAAAATTGGAAATAATTTAAATTTCCAAAATTGTGGGTTCTTACAGTGCAGTTCCATACGGTGGAATACCACGTAGCCTATGGAATGGGTGTTGCAGATTATAAAACATCATCGTTTTGTTTCATACTGAAGCCAAAGTATCTGTGCTGATATGCTGTGCATAGAAAAGGACTAAAAGTTATGAACTTGATGTTCAAAGTGGTGGTTTTGTGATAGGCAAAAGTAATTTTAAAGTTTCTTGCAAGGAAAAGCAAATTTGTCTGTGAAGGGATGGCAAGAGGATGAGGCAAGCTTGAGGAGAGCGCCTCTTCTTTAATAATGGAGCAGTATGCGCTTACCTATGGTTGGTAGTACAGCATATTTAGAAGGGATCTATGATAGAGGAAGAAGAGAAGATATGTACTTTTTTTTAAATGTAAACAGCCTACCTGCTCCTGGACATCATCCTCCTTGCTGCTTACTTAAGTCAGAGTTGTTGATGATTATATGCATCAGTAGAATGTTCTTTATTTTTATAGTGGCTTTTTATTTAACTCAAGAAGATATATGAAAAAGAATGGCCAAAATGTAAACCCAGGTAATGATGGAAAAGGAACACCAGGAAGAACATTAGACCTGAGATGGATTGAAGTGTCATTTATTTGCTCAGCCCTTAAGTGCTCTCTTAGGGGACGCAGGGTGTGATATGGAAAGAGGGGCACTTCTGAGTGAGTCATCCAAAGGACCAGTCTTGAGAGTGCCACTTACCAGCTGTGAGGTTTTAGATAATTTTCTTAGCTTTACTGAGACTGAATTTCCTCATCTAAAAAGGAGGGATAAAAGGACATACTTTGGATGGTTGTCATAAAGGTTAGCAATGATGTGTGCAAAGTGACTGACACATTGTAGACACTTAGTAAAGGATAGATATTGTTGTTAAGCCTGGTACACTTGATAAGGTACTGAGGATTGCTGGTGTCATCTCTCTCTCTCCCTCTCTCTTTTCTCTCTCTTCCCTGCGTCTGTCACTGCTTTGTTGTAATCATATCTGACCGTTTCAATTAAATTTTAGTTTGTGCTTTTTCACAGAAACCAGGAACCTATGTTCCCCATAGGAACATGCTGCAATTTACTTGAGCCCTGTCAGTTGAGTTTGAATAGGGTATGACACTTAACTGATTTGTTTTTAAATCAAAGACCTGGCATTGAAGGGCTGTGTCATAGTTTGTGACTGTACCATTTTTAGCACCTCAGTGAAGATCTAATGAATAGAAACCAATGTTGGAGTAAGGTGGGGAGGCTTCAACCTTTATTGTTACATAAGGTTCAGCCTCTACAGTGTTAGAATGATTGTTTCTTTAACCATGGTTACAGAATGTATCTTTCCAAACCCCATCTAAGAATGGTAATACTGTATTCATCAGTAGCAGAGCAAGAGTCATCATGGGGAAATCAGACCTGAGCCTGTTGACAATAGTCTGTTTTGTTTTACGAAGCTGGATGTGTTAAACAAACAACAAAGACTGATGGTATAAATTGCTAATTTCCACGTGAGAGCTAATTTTAGTCCCTGTGCCTCTCTGTGCTCTCAGAAATGAAAATGATAAAAGATCTTGCCTGTGTTCAGGAATTTTGAATGTCCCAGGGTGCTAAAGTGACCTAGATATTTAACTAGTGAAGTCAGATGACTTCACTTTTGTCCTACAAAAAGATTTCCAACCCTCAGATTAGTGTCTGTATTTTCTTAGAAGTAAGAAAACAAACACTCATTTTGCTAATAACAAAGTCTAAGAATCAGCTCTTCATTGATTTTTGTGTATTTTCTTCAATTAGACTAGCTTCTGCTTGATGTCTTATACTTTTTGGTGATTAGGATGTAGTTCCTTATTAATAAGTTGTATGCCCTATTCCATCAAAGTAAGCACATTTTTTAAAACAGTGAGAATTGTTTATATAAACAACTCTGTTTGAAGGCACTAAGAAAATATATTAATTATATTGCTGTTTCTCTGCTCCAGATGTTTTGTGAAGCCATGTAATCAGTGCTCAAGCTGCACGACTATCTTTTGGGGATTGCTGTCATTGTGGGAAATATGCTGGTTTGGTCTCCAACAGAATTGGCCCCCTTTCATGGAAAACAAGTACTCTGGAACCAAGGATCTGTTTTCCTTTTTTGAAAAAGGAGGGTTTTTTTTTTTTATTATTATACAAACATTTATAGAGCCCTTAATGGGAAAATTATAGAAATATATCCTTCCTACCTACATTTATAATGGGAATGTTGCATACGTAAAAGAAAAAAGGTCACAGTTCTTCCACTCCAGAGATCAAATTACTTGTGTTCCTTTCTAAGCCCTGTCCTTATGCATATATAGTAATTTTTGTGGTTGTAATTTTGCTATAGGTACAATCAAAGGACTTTTTTACCCACACTTGACATAAGCATTTTCCATATAGTTATAAAACACTTATTGTTGTTATGAAGGTGATATTATATAACATGTGTTCAGATAATACAAAAATATGAGAATTTCCACATCCAGAGGTGGTTCTGACCCTTCCAGATTGTTTTCTATGCATGTTCACATATAGGGTCTTTTTGTCTTGTTTTTATTTTTACAAGAATGTGATCATAATGCATGTATATGCTTTTACCCAAACTTGTGGGAGTTTTTTGTTGTTGTTGCTGTTAATTTATCAAGGAACCCTCTTCATACAAGACTGTCTGAATCAGCCCAGTCTTACTCCTTTTCATGACTGCAGAATATTCTCTTGTATGGATGTGGTATAGCTTATTCAGTGAACTCCCTAATGACTACCTTTAGATTGTTCCTAAATTTTCTGTAATACAAAACTTAAATATATTTAACTGTTTCCCATACTCTTGGACTTCTTTTTTTTTTTTTTTTAAGTTTCACTGAATTTAGGGTAAGTCACTGGGCTTAGCTAGAAAAACTGGAGTACTCTTTTTTTTTTTTTTTTTAATGTGTATTTTATAATTCTTTATTTTATTTATTTATTTTTGGCTGTGTTGGGTCTTCGTTTCTGTGCAAGGGCTTTCTCCAGTTGCGGCAAGCGGGGGCCACTCTTCATTGTGGTGTGCGGGCCTCTCACTATCGCGGCCTGTCTTGTTGCGGAGCACAGGCTCCAGACGTGCAAGCTCAGTAGTTGTGGCTCACGGGCTTAGTTGCTCCGCGGCATGTGGGATCTTCCCAGACCAGGGCTCGAACCCGTGTCCCCTGCATTGGCAGGCAGACTCTCAACCACTGCGCCACCAGGGAAGCCCTGGAGTACTCTTAACTGTAATTGGAAAGAGCAAAGAAGTATTTGGATGACTAAGTTTTTCTTCCCTGTCATTTGCTCTTTAGCTAGCATAGCAATCCACATTTAAGAGACCAACTTGATTGATCAAGGTAGTTTCTTACTATTTTGCATGTAGGATTTTGGGTTCTTTGGCTAATATAGGGCTAACAGTAATGGTCATTTACAACTGTTCCAGGATCTTTGTTTTTATATGATACTGCTATCTCATTGCTTATTTGACCATAGGTGTGATAAAGTTAAAAAAAAAAAAAATTCTTAAACTCAGTTGTGGGTAGGTATGAGTTGGTGGAAAACACAAAAGACCATAGGTTTGGCTTTTGGTTCTGTTTGACAACCTATTATTATTATTATTACAGTTATTATGATACTCGAATTCAATTAAATTCTCCATCTGTACTTTGGATCCCATACCCTTCCCCATCTCAACAACCTTACATCATCCAGTATTCCTTTATTTAAATATTTAATGTCTGTCAACTAGTTTCTTCTTTTTGACTTATTAAAAAATTGAGATATAACTCATATATCATAAAATCACCATTTTAAAGTGTACAATTCAGTTGTTCTTAGTATGTTCACAAGGTTGTGCAAGTATCACCACTATCTAATTCCAGAACATTTTCATCACCCCAAAAGAAACCCTATACCCATTAAGCAGTCACTCCCCACTACTGTGTCTCATCAACCCCTGGAAACCACTGATCTGCTTTCTGTCTCTACAGCTTTGCATGTTTTGGATATTTCATGTAAATTGAATTATAATATGTGGCCTTTGTGACTTTCCATTGACTTTTTAAAAAAAATTTATTTATTATTTATTTATTATTAATTTTTTTTTTTGGCTGTGTTGGGTCTTCGTTTCTGTGCGAAGGCTTTCTCTAGTTGCGGCAAGCAGGGGCCACTCTTCATCGCAATGCGTGGGCCTCTCACCATCGCGGCCCCTCTTGTTGCGGAGCAGAGGCTCCAGACGTGCAGGCTCAGTAATTGTGGCTCACGGGCCCAGCTGCTCCGTGGCATGTGGGACCTTCCCAGACCAGGGCTCGAACCCGCGTCCCCCGCATTGGCAGGCGGATTCTTAACCACTGCGCCACCAGGGAAGCCCTCCATTGACTTTTAAACGTGTTTAAATCTTCCATTAAAAAATTAGTAAAGAAACCTCTCCGTCAACCCTACCACTTCTGCCCCATCTCTCCCTTGCATAACTCAGCTTCTTGAAGAATTATCTGTTTTTACTGTCTCCATTTTTTCATACCATACTTAATCTTTAGCACATTCCAGGGTGGATTCTGAATTTTACCACTATGAAAGCAGCTCCTGAAAAGGTCTCCATGGTCTCACATCACTAAATCCAGTTTCAGTTTCCAGTTGACTCCTGAGAAGCACTGGGGTAACTGACACTCTTACCCTTCATGGACACCCTCTTCCCTTGGCCTCCTTGGCACCACATCACACTCTCCTGGTTTTCCTTCTTCCACCCTTGTCTCCTGGTGTAGCTTCCTCTGTAACGATTGTATGTACAACCATTAAAGGATTCTTTGAGGCTTAGTGTTAAGTTGTCTTTTCTTCTCACTTTGTGTTTTCTCCTTAGGCACTCTCATCTGTGCCAGGCCCTCATTTGTTTGTTTGCAAATCACTTATACATTTTTTCCAGATTTCCAAATCTGTTTTTCCAGATTTTCTGGGCTCTATACCTAGAGATCATACTTACTCAATATCTCTACTTGGATGTCTCAAATACAGCTCAAATTTATGATATTTCTCCTCAAAAATGGTTCTCTGCCTGAGTTCCCAGTTTCAGTGAATGGCACTGTCTATCCTGTTGAACAAGCCAGAACCCTAGGAGATGTCTGTAAACATATCCTTCCTCACCTCACATATCAGTCCATCAACAGATCTTGTCAATTTTCCTTCCTAAATGTCTCTAAATTCCTTTCACTTTTCCCTGTCTTTGCCACTGCCACCTTTGTCCAGCCTCTTAACTCAGATGACAGCAGTAGCTTTCTCACTGGTGTCTCTGCTTCCACTTGGTCCATCCTTATTCCATACCAAACATAAATCCTTAACATAGATTATAATTATCCTGGTGTGATACTTTCACTTTCAGAAGTGTCCCGAATTAATTGATAAAATTGTATGGTTACCCTAATTATAAGGTCCTATATAATCTGGCCTCTATCTTCCTCTCCAGCCTCATTTTAAACCATGCATGCTTACTTTGCTGTCTGCATTTTAGACACAGTGGCTGTGTCTCAGTATGCCCCATGAAGTCTCCTGCCTCAGGGTCTTTGTACTTGCTCTTCTCTTTACCTAGGACCCTAGAATACCGTGTTCCCTTCCCCCTGTTCTTTGTTAATTTTTATTTTACTTTCAGTCCTCAGGGAAGCCTTCTCTGACCTTCCTAAGGCAGTTCCACTTATTATGTAGGTTTCCTAGCACCTCGTATCTTTTATAGCATTCATCACAGTGACAATTTTACATATATTCGAATGATTCTTAAATTAATACCTATCTTCTACCAGACTGTCAGCTTCATGAAGGGAGAGATTATGTCTGTATTTGCTTTTACTACAGTATCTCCAGCATTTTGCACAATGCCTGGCATGGAGCTAACATGTAATACCTGTTGAATGAGTAAAGGAATGAACGCCAGCAATCACAACCTGTTAAAAATTCTAGTCCATCTAACTCAGTTTTAAAGAAGTATAAAAGTGTTTCACTCTCTTTGAGCAAAGTAGTGCTCAAAGAGAGTGAAACACTTTTATACTTCTTTAAAAGTGTGGAGTAGCCAAGTACCCCAACTTTCTTTATAATTCTGTTTACAATAGAGGTTGCCACCTGTCGGCCTGTGAATTGTATAAGGCTTGCAGTTATTTATTGTCCACATATACTTTAAGAATCATAGAAATTTCATATAAAAATATGGGTTGCTGGTTTCATTTGAAAATTTTAGAGATCTAGCAGAACTGGGCCAGCAAACCCACTTGACATTAATTACCTAGAACTGAGTAGTGACCATCCCCTTTGAAATGGTCATTTGTGTCATCTGGCATAGTGCTACCAGAAGTGTGGCCATTGGTCTGCCCGCTCGGCCACAAACCGTTTGTTACTGTCCACAGAGGCGAGGACCTTGTGCTGCACGTTAGTTCAGCAGACACGTCTTTGGTTATGACTCTCAGTGTGTTGATTTACGTTCTGGCACAAGTTCTGTATCTTGTCAGGGACTGGCATTTTGAGTAGTACGTTGTAAATATTTGAGTTTGCAATTCCTGAATTTCACAATTTTATTCAAAATATCAGTGCAAAATAGCATTCAGAAATTTTAGGTTAACAATTCTGTAAATAGGTACTGCTCTTAGATGATACTGCTCATCGTTTATTTTAGAAGGTTTCTAGGTTATTAAGTTTCTTTGATAGAAAAATTCTGAAATCTCACATTTCAGGTTTTAAGGCTTTGAACATAGACATCAGAATTGATTATATTCCTTTTGTGTGTCTAGCAATGAAGCTTAGTAATAGATTGGACTACCACTATAGAATAAAGAATGTGAACTTGTTTGAATGCTTTAGCGTGGTACTCAGATGTGAACTTCTTTCCATGTGTAAAAATTGACTGTCATTGCTCTGTCATTGAAGGAAGTGGAGTTGGCCCATCTTTTCTGAACACTTGACTGATTTCAAAGGAGTAAAATACAATATTCTTGTTAGAATTAAAAATAAAGTTTTTATAGATTTAATATCTTTTTATTGCTACATAATTTATCTTGTTGAACCTGAATTTGTACTGCTTTTTATTAAGGAATACAAAGGCAGTGCTAGCCTTTTTTTTTCTTTTAATGTGAAAATTGATTGAGGCAATTGCTGTGCTATTGAGTGAAGCAGAACTGTGTTCATTGTTGCTTGCCTATGGATTAACTCTCTTTTATCAGCCCCCACAAATGACAAAATTAATATATATCTACCTCTGATGACTAGGAATAGACTTAATATCCCTTTAAACAGGCTTAATGTATTTTAATGAGACTTTTTATTGCTAGCATGTATTTATGCAATAAACTTCCATTTCCACTGTTTCATAGAAACTTGTCTTTAAAGATCACAAATCCCCACCTAAATGTAACGTCAGTCACTTTTGAAGTTATTATCCTCCTGACTTTGTTCCAGCATTTTGTATTTTTGACAGTTGCTGCGCAGTTGCTTCTTCATCTCATTTAATGCTTTTCCTGCCTCTCAAAATAGTTATATTGACACGAGGTTCTTAAAAAGTTAAACGTAAGTATATCATATGATATATTCGTACATATCTACTCAAGAGAAATGATAACACATCCTCATGAAGACTTATATGTGAATATTTACAGCAGCATTGTTCATGATAGCCAAAAAGTAGAAACAATCCAAATAGCCATCAAGTGGTGAATGGATAAACAAACCACAAATGTGATTATTAATCCAGTGCATAAACCACGATGTGGTTATCCATACAATGGAGTATAATTTTTTGGCTGTAAAAAGAAATGAAGTACTGACATATGCTACACCATGGATGAACCTCACAAATATTATGCTAAGTGAAAGAATCCAGATGCAGAGATCACATACTATATGATTCATTTGTATGAAATGTTCACAAAAGGCAAATCTGTGGAGACAGAAAGTACATTAGTGGTTGCCTAGAGCTGAGGGTGGAAATGAGGAATGACTTGCAGATGGGCACGAGTTTTCTTTTTGGGGGTGATGGAAGTGTTCTAAAATTGGATTGTGGTGATGGTTGCACAACTCTGGGAATATACGAAAAACTGTTGTGTACTTACAGGTGAATTTATAGTATGTAAATTATTCCTCAGGAAACCTGCTAAATATAGTCACATTTAAAAATTTGGTGCTTGTAGTATTTGTTATATTTAAGTATGTTAACCTGTTTTCATTATTAAACATTTTATACTGCTTCCTTTCCACTTTTAAGTATGATTTTCAAAGAATGCTACCATCAAATCATGTTATTTGATAATAGTAAAAATAGCCAGCATTTGTAAAACGGTTACTGTGTCGTAGGCATTATGCTAGTACTTTTCACAGATTATCTCACAGCAACTCTACATATGGGTATTATTATCCCCATTTTACAGCTGAGGAAACGGTCTCATAGAGGCTAAATAACTTGTCCAAAGTCACGTAACTAAGTAAGGAGACAATTAGGCAGGAATTGGAACAGAGGTACTCTTGTCCTCTGTGCTTCATGTATGAAGATGCAGTATTTTTGGTGGAAATTTATGCTGTCTTTCACATACTGTGACTGTTAAACACCCATATGTGTATGCCACTGCACTGAATGTGCTACGTAACTATTTATATGTGTGATCTCCTAGGAAACAGGTGGGTGTTCGGTCCTGCCTGGTTGCATTAAAGCTTGTAGGACACAGCGAGTCTTACTAATCAGTTTTACTTCTTTTTCTCCACCCCTCAGTCTTAATTTTAAAGACCCTGAAGCAGTCAGAGCTCTGACTTGTACTCTCCTAAGGGAGGATTTTGGACTTTCTATTGATATTCCACTGGAGAGACTAATTCCCACAGTTCCCTTGAGACTCAACTATATTCATTGGGTAGAAGATCTGATTGGTCATCAGGACTCTGACAAAAGTACTCTCCGAAGAGGAATTGACATAGGTACATGGTTTTCAATTATTTTTTGGCTAAATATAAGTTTTATAAATTTTGCGAGGTCTTTGCAAATTCTTTGAAAACTTCTGGGTATTTGTTGTGTGAAAGAAGCTGGCTACAGATATCACTGTTCTTATTTGGGATACCTAGGCTTTTCTGCTGTCACTTTCTCTTGAGAAGGGATTGTCAGCACCAAACAGGGAGCAAGGGAGTAAGAGAAGTGCAGAATGAAAGTGAGGCCCTTTTTTTCTTAGCTTTTCAGATTACCACGTTGATGTCTCTGTCTGTTGGGCATTATTTTTACTCTGAATTATTTGGTGTTAGTACAGTAGTCCCTATATTGGGATTTTGTGGTGATGGTCACTTAATAAAAGATCATGTGGGACTGAATACTTTTAGGAATCTCTTAGGTGATTATTTGTAGAGAGTATTTAATCCAAAATTAAAGGGAAGGAAAAAGACATCGAGTTAAAGGAAGATGTTCTCTTAATTGTAATCTTCTGAAATGGAGAGGACTGTTCTGTGTGATTCATTTGGGACTGTAAGTAGAGAAACAGAAGGAAATGAAGCCATGGTATGTTTTGCGATTATAAATGTATTATATGTTTTGTCATAGCCAATATTTTCATTTGATAGGGTTTGAAATTTGTTAATCTTTTGGCCTTTACTAATCCTTTATAGAAAGAGTGAAGAATTGAGTTAAAAACTGTGGACCCTATTTCTAAACATAGTTAATAGGAAACACAGTTTCTAGATAGTAGTAAATGTTCAGCATTTGTGTGTGTTTTCAGTGCTCATTGTACATGAGCTTTTCAGCAGCATTTATTGACCCCCTCCTTTCTCCTTTATGCACTCTCCTCCATTTTCTTCCACGACACCAGACTCCTCTGGTTTTCCTTTTTCGTTTCTAGTCACTCTTCTCCCCTTTTCAGGCTTACTTTCTTGTATTAAATGTTGAGAATCCCTAAAGCTCAGTCTTTAACCCTTTTCTTATTCAGCACTCTACCTCTAGGCAATTTCATCCATATCTATGACTTTATTTTCTGCTTCCATGCAGATAACCTACAAATTGTTTATTCCTCCAACTCAGATTACTTTTCTTGAACTCTAGTCCCAAATATATAAGAAACTTGGATATCTCAAAAACACCTCAGACTTTGTGATGTCCAAGACCAAACTCATATTCTTTCTTCCTAATCTTGTCATCCTTGATATTTACTTCTCTCCATTCTCACTGACAATGTCTATCACCATTTCCTGTTTTTCTCTCTTAAATATTTCTTAAATCATTTATTTTTCTCCTTCTCAGCTGCCACCATCCCAGTCCAAGTCACCATCATTTCTCCCTGTCTACAGAATAGCTTCTCAACTATTCTGTTCTTGTCCACTCTGTTGCCCCTCCATTCCATTCTCCAGAAAGTATGTATAAACCCATATCTGAGCACATCTTTACCACTTTAATAGCTTCCTATTGCTTCTGTGATAAACACCCAAAACCTTTATTAGGCCTATTAGAATTTTCATTGTCTGATTCCTGCCCTCTAGGTCTCTTTCTAGGTCTCTCTAAGCCTCATCTTTTTTTTTTTTAATAAATTTATTTATTTTAATTATTTATTTTTGGCTGCATTGGGTCTTCATTGCTGCGCGTGGGCTTTCTCTAGTTGCGGCGAGCAGGGGCTACTCTTTGTTGCGGTGCGCGGGCTTCTCATTGTGGTGGCTTCTCTTGTTGCAGAACATGGGCTCTAGGTGCGTGGGCTTCAGTAGTTGTGGCACGCAGGCTCAGTAGTTGTAGCGCACGGGCTCTAGAGCTCAGGCTCAGTAGTTGTGGCGCACGGGCTTAGTTGCTCCGCGGCATGTGGATCTTCCTGGACCAGGGCTCGAACCCATGTCCCCTGCATTGGCAGGCGGATTCTTAACCACTGCGCCACCAGGGAAGTCCCTCTAAGCCTCATCTTATATTCTTCTCTTTTTTGTTTTTGGCACTTGTTCTAATAAGATGTCATGATTCCAGGCCTTTGTACATGTTGTTCCTTCTGCCTGGAACTTCCCACCTTCACCTCATTAATTCTTATTTGTACTGTAGTTGTCAACTCAAGCCTTATTTTCTCAAGAAAACCTTCTCTGACCTTCCAGCATAAGATAGGTTCCTTGAATATGAGCTTTAGAAAACCATGTTTTTTCCTTCATGGCATTTTTTTTAGTTTTAAACTACACATTCACTTGTCTGATTGATTAATGTCTTTCTCTGCCACTAGATTACAAAGTACAGAGCCTATTACTTTTTTGCTTACTATAATATCCAAAAGCCTAGCAAAGTTTCTGGCACACAGTAGGTGTTCAGTAAATGATTTGTTGAATGTCGATGGATAAATACATCATTCTTTCAACATTCAAAATTCTGAACATCCAATATGAACTAAGCACTATGTAAAAATAATGGGGTTTAACAAAAGTTTTTTTTCTTTTATGTTCATGGCAGAAGATTGGCTGATGGGTTATAAAAAGCTTAAAAAGCTTGAGAGCCTATTTAGTACTAATTTATTTTAATTATGCCCCAAACCCTCTAAAATAACACTTGGGGATATAGGAGGTTAATGGATTTTAGCTCTTCACAAGGGGCACTCTTGCTGAAATCACATTCATTCTAATTAGGGTTTTATATAAATTCTTCCCCCAGACTCCATTAGTTTGCTCTAATTCTATGGGTATACACTTTCCATTTTTATTTATCATTACAAGGATTATTACCCATATAAAAATGTCATTCACGGGCTTCCCTGGTGGCGCAGTGGTTAAGAATCCGCCCGCCAATGCAGGGGACATGGGTTCGAGCCCTGGTCCGGGAAGATCCCACATGCCGTGGAGCAACTAAGCCTGTGCGCCACAACTGCTGAGCCTGTGCTCTAGAGCCCGCGAGCCACAACTACTGAGCCCACGTGCTTCAACTCCTGAAGCCCACGTGCCTAGAGCCCGTGCTCCGCAACAAGAGAAGCCACCACAATGAGAAGCCTGCGCACCGCAATGAAGAGTAGCCCCTGCTCGCTGCAACTAGAGATAGCCCGCATGCAGCAACGAAGACCCAACACAGCCAAAAATAAATAAATAAAAATTAAAAAAAAATGTCATTCACCTTTCAGAGGGGATTAGGATGTTAGAATGCAAGTCTTCTGGTCTTAAGAACTGAGAAACTTGATTTTTTTTGGCGAAGGACAGGTCCTTTACCTGCGTTTATTACCCTCTTGCCACCTGATATTAGGGCAGCTGAGGGAAGGTGTCCTTTTTTCTTTTTCCTTTTAAATGAAATTGAAGTACGAAGAGAGAGGTAGTTGTATGAGAATCAAGGGCCTGGGATCTGGTCTGGATTTTTTTTTCTACAGAGCTGGAAGTGCTACTTAAATTTCCTTAATTTCCTTATTCTGAGTGGCTAGCAGGGGCTAAATAATTGTGAACTCTGAGAGGAGCTTGAGTACCCTTTACCACTCCTTCCTGCACCACCTCCCACATCCCCAAGGAGATGTTTGCCCAGTAGCATCAGGGCCAGGATGCTGTTAGGTAAACATGATAGAAAGTGTAGCAATCACTGTGACTGTCAGAGCTTAAATGTTCTGGCTATCAGTTGTTGTCATGTCTTTTACTGGCCTGTTCTGAGTACTTAATGAGGAAGCAGTAAGATGAGACTGGCTTTCCTCTGGGTTAGGAGTATCTCTGGCCTCCAGCTCTTCCTGCCAAATCCTTAGAAGGCTAGACTGGCACCATGATGTGGTCAGTGGAAAGTGGGAGTGGAATGGCTGGTATGGGCTGACTACTGTGGGCCTCCAAGAAGAACACCAGCTTTCTTCTCTTGAGTATGCTCTTTAGGATCTTATTGGCCAAGATCAGTTAAAGGTTGTAAAAGCAATTATTTGTGGTTAGTATATACTCAAACATATACTCGTCCAGTCTATGGTTAGAGGTTCTACATGCAAGTTTAGGACCAAACCCTAGTTGTCAGAGAGATTTTTGCCTGGACCATTTGCCTTTGAACGTCTCCCTTGAAACTGTGGTGGGGCAAGCCAATGACTGATGTTTTGGATCTGGATCAAGTGTTTTTCCATGTCTCCACATCTAAGAAATGAATCCTCTCTAGTTTTTAGGGTTTTTTTTGTTTTGTTTTGTTTAACTTCTGGTTTCCTTCAAGTAACAACTTGCAGATAGATATGTGGGGAATTGAGTGGTTTAATATTATAAAAATTTTATACCCTATGTATTTTTTTCTGCTTTTGTAGAATGGGATGTATACATTGATCTATTTTAAGATATTACTGTGGTGTTTTAACAAATAACACTGATTTCTTTCAAGAAAATCAAGTTTGTGAGAGATTTAAAATGAAGACTTTTTATAAAGTAAATTAAATTGCTTTGACAATTTTCAGTTAGTCAGTCATGTATTTCTTGATCACCAGCCAATTATGCATACTTCATTTTACATACAGCATACAAAGAAGACAGCAAGGTTTCTACCCTCTAGGAAATTTGAATCTAATTATGAGGTAAGACTAACATACATGAAGCCAGTAGCCACAGTATGTGTGTAATCAGTACCAGCTTGTGGTTTAAGCTGTTAAGGCTATAAGAAATTCTAAGAAGTGAAGAATGGTGTTTTTGCTTGTTGGTCTTACCTTCCTCTCAGGTGTGTGCAATGTGCTTTGAATTCTTATTGTACTAGGTACTGGGGCATCCTGCATCTATCCTTTACTTGGAACAACCTTAAATGGCTGGTATTTCCTTGCAACAGAAGTAGATGACATGTGCTTCAACTATGCAAAGAAGAATGTGGAACAGAATAACTTATCTGATCTTATAAAAGGTTAGCTCTGTAGAATAAATACTCCTTTCAAGCTTTGTTTATTAACCTGTCTTTCTAATTTAACACATCTCATTGTCTTCTGCTTTAATATACAAACTTTGGTAATTTAAAACAGTCTGGTACATTGTAATTTGGTTTGCTGCTTTGTTACCAGAATTAACTCAGAAAGAAACAGTAAACATAGTCGATCCTCATAATTTGTGAATTCTGTGTTTGTGAATTTGCCTACTTGCTAAAGTTTGCCTACTAGGGGCTATTTTTAGCCTCCAGATCAATACTCATGGTACTTTTGTGGTCATTCACAGACACGTGCAAAGTGGCAAAAAAATTGAGTCACCCAGCGTGCATGTTCCCAGCTGAAGTTGGACAAGGCAATGTCCTGCTGTCTTGTTTCAGCTCTCATACTGTAAACAAGTGTCCTTTTCATGGTCTGTTTAGTACCACTTTTTTTTTTTTTTTGCAGTTTTGTGCTTTTATTGGTGATGTTGCTGTTTATAATGGCCCCTAAACACAGTGCTTAAGTACTGCCTAGCGTTCCTAATTACAAGAAGGCCGTGATGTGCCTTACAGAGAAAATACATGTGCCAGATAAGTTTCGTTCAGACATGTTATAGTACTGTTGGCCATGAGTTCAATGTTGATGAATCAGTAAGGATATGTATTGATTGGTTGATGAAAATGTTGGGACCAGAGGCTCAAACTTAGCTAATCATGTATTTCTCTTAGGAGCCAGTGGTTCAGTATTCACTAATTCAGGGTTCGTGGTGACTTTATAGAACACAACTACCACTAAAGATGAGAATCAACTGTGTATAAAGTAACCTAGTCACCAAGATTTTTAAGAGGAAGAAAATCCTGCTATTGATTAAACTCTATCGTCTTTTTTATTTCAGTACATGGAACTGTGCTACAAATAGTCAAATCCCCTTAATGCTTAGTTACTTTTTACGTCTGTGCTTATTGTATATATATAAAGGGCTGGGGGTTTTTTTTGTTTTTTGTTTTGTCATTAAAGAGACTTTATGTCTCTCTTTGGAAGAAATAGGCTTTTCTTACTAGTGTTAAACATATCGTAAGGGGAGATATTAATATATTATTAATGAGTTTTTTAGTTATCCATTCCTGTGTTACAAATTACTCCAAAATCTGGCGGCATTAAACAATAAACATTTATTAATAATCTCGTGGTTCCTGTGGGTCAGGAGTTTGGGTGTGGCCTAGCTGGTTGGTTCTGGTTCAGAGTCTTTCATGAGGTTGTCATCTGAAAGACTGGGAGTAGAGATGTGCTTTCAGGATGGCTCATTTACATTGCTTTTGGCAGGAAGTTTTAGTTCATTGCCATGTGGATCTCTCGTCAGGGCTACTTGAGCATCATTACAGCATGTCAGCTGACCTCTCCTAGAGCAAGTAGTTCAAGAGACAGGGCAAGGAGGAAGCCATATTGCTTTTTATGACCTAGCGTCAGAAGTGATACCTATCACGCTCATCACATTCTCTTCAGTAAAAGCGAGTCACTGAGTGAAGCTACACTCAAGGAGGGGGAAATCAAACTCTGCCTCTTGAAGGGACTAGTATCAAAGAATTTGTGGACATATTTGAAAACTACCACAGTATTAATAGTAGTTAACAGTCTCTGTTTTTTCTCCTAGTGGTAAAAGTACCACAGAAGACCCTCCTGATGGATGCTCTTAAAGAAGAATCTGAGATAATCTATGACTTTTGCATGTGCAACCCTCCCTTTTTTGCCAATCAGTTGGAAGCCAAGGTAAGATATCTTCTGCTTTAAAGTAGTTGAATATTTAGTTAAGTTTTCCTTGTTTGCAAGATAAGAGCAACTTTTATTTTGGAAGCTGTATCAGTTAGGATGCTTCTGGTATCAAGCACCTGAAAACCCAATTCATATTGACTTAACAAGAAAGTTTATTGGTTTACGTATCTGAGAAATCCAGCAATAGTCTGGACTTCAGGAACAGTTTGATCGAGGAGTTCATGATAGTATCAAGGCTGAGACTCTTGTTTTTTCAGGTTCCCCTTGGCTCTTATTGGGCCCTTGGTTGTTTTTGTTCTCAGACTGGTTTACTTGTGGCAGAGTAATATTTGGGGAGTGGGAGAGGGTGGGAAGAGAGCTCTTTTCTTCCCCAAACCATTTAACATTTGGCTTTCTTCTGATTGGACCAACTTAGGTTACAGTCTACTCTGCTGCATTGGGCTTATTGGCTTAAGGAGAGGGTCACTGTTCTTACTGCCACCTATCATTTGATAGCAAACAAATGTCTTATTTAGTCTTTCCAACTTGAAATGAATATATTCATTTCATGAAATAAAATATATTTGCTTATGAATATGGAAAGAGATGCATTGGCTTAAAAAACTAACCTATTAAAAATCAATAAAATATTATTGATTTAACCTAAGTTTTCCTTCATCTAGAGAAGAATTAATAGACAGTGAATAATATTAATCAGAAGGAAACGAGGGGGTGTGTATGCTTAAAACTTTGGGAGAATAAATTGTTTTTAGAATCACTCAGATACTCTAAAGTACCATTTACATACCTCATAACAAAATAAATTCCAGATGGATTAAATTTGGTTGCGGCGGGGGGAAGTGGACAGAAATTTATTAGCAATACCAACATTCTAGATTGGAACATGAAGTGAAGCAGGATTTAAGAAATCTAAATTTTAGCCTTCAGTGCAGATAAATTTGAGAACTATAGATAAAATAGCCACATCCTGGAGTACATTTCTTTTAAAAAATGTTGAGATACAGCATATATACATAAAAATACACATGCCATGCGTGTAAACTGGATTTTCCAAAGTGAATATTCTTATAGAACCAGCATCCAGATGAAGAAATAGACTATAACTAGCACCAGAACTAAATACCTTTTTATAGCAACTTTACTGAAGTACAATTTACGTGCCATCAATTCACCCACTTAAAGGGTAGAATTTAATTATTTTTAGTATATTCACAGAGTTGTGTAGCCATCACCACAATCAATTTTAGAGCATTTTCATCACCCCACACCCCCCCCATGAAAAAAGAAAAAAACAACCCACACCCATTAGCAATTACTCTTGGTTTCCTTGCAGCCCCCTTAGTCCTAGGCAACCATCAGTCTACTTTCTGTTTCTGTGGAGTTGCCTGTTGCGGTCATTTCATAAAAATGGAATCATATAATGTGTGGTCTTTTGTGACTGACTTCTCTCACTAAGCATAATATGTTTTCAAGGTTCATCCATATTGTAGCATGTATCAGTACTTCATTTCTTTTTATTGCCGAATAATATTCCATTGTATGGAAATATCACATTTTACTGATCCATTCATCTGTTGATGGACATTTGGGTTTTATTCACTTTTTGGCTATTATGAACAATGCTGCTGTGAGCATTCATGTACAAGTGTTGCGTGAACATGTTTTCATTTCTCTTAGGTGTATACCTAGGAGTGGAATCACTGGGTCATATGGTAACTCTATGTTTAATTGTTTGAGGAACTGCCAGGATGTTATCCAAAATGGCTGCACCATTTTTTATTCCCCTATGAGTAGTGTATGAGAGTTCCAATTTCTCCACATCTTTGTCAACACTTGTTTTTATCTGTCTTCTTGATTATAGCCATCCTAGAGAGTATGAAGTAGCATCTCATCATGGTTTTAATGTGCGTGTCTCTGATGGCTAATGATGTGGAACATCTTTTTGTGTGCTTATTGGCCATTTGTGTATCTTCTTTGGAGAAATGCCTATTCAGATCCTTTGCCCATTTAAATTGGGTTATTTTTCTTTTTACTATTGTTGTAAGAATTCTTTATGTATTCTATATGCAAGTCCCTTATTAGATATATTATTTGCGAACATTTTCTCCCATTCTGTGGGTTGTCTTTTCATTTTCTTGATGGTGTCCCTTGCAGCCTGGAAGCTTTTACTTTTGAGGAAGTCCACTTTATCTATTTTCTCTTCTGTTGCTTATGCTTTTGGTGTCATATCTAAGAAACCATTGCCTAATGCAAGGTCATGAAGATTTACTCCTATGTTTTCTTCTAAGAGTTTTATTGTTTTAGCTTTTTACATTTAAATCTTTGATCTATTTGGGTTATTTTTTTATATGGTGTGAGGTAGGAGTGGATTAAATATTTAAATTTTAAAAGTGACACCATAAAATACTAGAAGAAAACAAAAAAATATTTATATAATCTTTGGGTGGAATATTTTCAGTGTATGATACCAAGAGAGAAAAAAGTGACAGAATTGGCTAGATAAAAAGGTAAAATGTTAATATGTTTAATCACAAAGATGGAAGGTAAAGACCCTGGGAGGGAGTATTTGCATGAATGCCATTGTTTCAAATGCCAAGATTATACGATTTTTAAACCCCAAATCTAGCCTGATACCTGGAAACGGAAATTATGTCTAAGCATTCTTGTGTAAAACTAGGTTACAGTCAAAGAGCTGGCCTTAAGGTGTAAAGGTTTTTCACCAGGGTTTGTTGTTGTTGTTATGTTGTTCAGGGAGTAAACTCTCGAAACCCTCGAAGACCCCCACCTAGCTCAGTAAATACAGGAGGAATCACAGAGATCATGGCAGAAGGGGGCGAATTAGAGTTTGTTAAAAGGATCATCCATGACAGTTTACAGCTTCAGAAAAGATTAAGGTAAGTTGGTAATAAGAATATTATCCACTATGTAATTCAGAAAGAAACCGTGTCACTGAGAGGAAACAAAATCACTGTGGTCTGAAGAATAAACAGATAAAACCCGAAAAGGTAGAAGGTCCTACAGTCTGCAAAGACCCTCTTTCTGAGGATGCTCTCATGCCTTTAATTGATTTGTGTTTCCTGTAGTCATCTACAGTGCATGGATAGAAAGAAGGAAAATACCATATGACTGTATTGCTCCCATTAGTATGGTCCTGTGATGGAACAAAACTGATTCAAATATGGCTTTTGATTAGAAAACAGATGGGTTCAGATCTGCCCCATGAACCAGAATAAATTTGTTGCCTAGTCCTTGAAGCAATTTATGTTCTTGGAATCAGTCTCCCAAACGATGACAGATGTGAGCACATTGAGCTGTCAAGAACTTAATGAAGGGAAACTGAGATCACTAACCAGCTCCAGAGGAGAATTAAGTCTATTCATTTTTAAAAGCTAATTATTTCGGACAACACACCTGTCATTAAGCAGCATAAGGTACTCAGAAAGAGCTATTTGTCTCGCTTGACTTCTCACCCTGCCAAGTGTTGGTGAAATGATGGATAATGTGGTAGTTCAGACTAAAAGGGCTTTCAACCCTAGGATTTAGCTTTGTGACATAGAGAAGAATTTTTAAAAATTGTGGTAAAATATGCATAACATAAAATTTACCATCTTAACCATTTTTAAAGTGTACAGTTCAGTAGCATTAAGTACATTCATATTGTTGTGCAGCTAACCTCCAGAACTCTTTCTTCTTGTAAAAGTAAAACTCTGTACCCATTAAACAACTAGTCCCCATTCCCTCTCTTCCCATAACCCCTGGCAACCACCATTCTTCTTTCCATCTCTATGAATTTGACTATTTGAGGTACCTTATGTAAGTGGAATCATATTTGTCCCTTTATGACTGGCTTCTTTCCCTTAGCGTCAAGTCCTCAGTGTTCATCCACGTTATAGCATGTTTCAGAATTTCCTTCCTTTCTAGGGCTGAATAATATTAATATTCCATTGTATGTATATAGCTACATTTTGTTTATCCGTTTATCTGTTGATGGACACTTGGGTTACTTCCACGTTTTGGCTATCGTGGATAGTGTGGCTAGGAACATGGATGTGCAAATATTTCTTAAGACCCTGCTTCGAATTCTTTTGGGTGAATACCCAGAACTGGAATTGCTAAGTAGGGAAGCCTTTTTTTTTTTTTTCCCCCTTTTGGATTTATAGGTGTTTAAAGCTGCTTATTTTAGTAGGCCAGTTCCAGAATCAACAAATATCCTGATTTGTTAAATGTGAGTTTATTTAAATATGGAAAGCAACTGGATTCTTGGATGATCTGCCTCAGAAAATTTACACAATATTAAAGCCAAAGGTTAATAAATTTTTGCCTTAAATTGATTTCTTCAAAGAAAAATGGTACAGATGAACCTGTTTGCAAGGCAGAAATAGAGACACAGACATAGAGAACAAATGTATGGACACCAAGGGGGGAAGAGAGGGGTGGGGTGAATTGGGAGATTAGGATCGACACATATACACTAATATGTATAAAATAGATAACTAATGAGAACCTGCTGTATAGCACAGGGCACTTTACTTAATGCTCTGAGGTGACCTAAATGGGAAGGAAATCCAGAAAAGAGGGGACATATGTATACATATAGCTGATTCACTTCACTGTACAGCAGAAACTAACACAACATTGTAAAGCAACTATACCCCAATTAAAAAAAAAAAACAAAACATTAGGATGTGAGGAAGAAAGAGCCTTAAGTTATACTGAGCATTGAGAAGAGTCTGAGTAAGTAAAGTAAACTGAAAGCAACAGAGCACTGAGACTCATGACAGTAGGTAACTGGGACCATGTGGCCATTTCAGTATCTGTCAGCTTTTGAGGGAACTGGAGTCATTCAACAAAATGGGGAAGGTTGTTTTCAGGAGCCTATTAATCAGTAAGTTTCTATTATTTCCAAAGTTCCATTTGAACTACAAAAAATATGTTTTAAATGAACACCATTCTAAGAGAGGAAATTGGTCAGTACGTTCCAAGTCCGCCTGTACCTGGCTCTGTGGCAGCCCACAAATTGAATGAAAGGTGAACGTTTGCTGGGAAGGGTAAATTGCTAGAGCCCATCATGTCTCTGAAGAGTCAACCATTTCAAGGTTGGTGTCACGTATAGGAAAAGTTACCCAGTTACGATTCATATAAAGAAAGGGTTCAGCAGTCTTGTCTGCTCTGTTAGGACTCAGGCAGGTTGAGAGGGAAGATAAAAGGAGGAAAGGAAGAATGAAGTGATTTTCATTGAAGAGAAAATAGAGCAGTGTTTTTTGAAAGAGTTTTGCTCACAAATATTGTTTACAATTTCATGTCATACTTTGGTGACTTTCATTTGTATATGTTACCAGTTCATGTCCTGCATATTTTTGTAGTTGACATAATGTTTATACCACTATGCAACTCTCAAATTTTAAAATGCTGTGGAAACTGCATATTTTGAAGCTATGAAAAATAAGGGATTGAAAACAAGTATTTAAACCCCACCATCTGCTTCTTATGCCCCTCTTGTTCCTGAAGAAATGCAGAAATTAAGCCAAATTTGTAACATTATGGAGTGAAATAAGTTATATTTGTTGGACTGATCTCAGTGATGGCACTCCAGATGCCTCACCTCCCCGTTATGATTCATGCCTTGCCTAAGTCACGCTCAGCAGCAAGTGCAGTTTTGTATCTTAAGGAATTTTGCAGCTGGGAGGCCCTTGAGAGAGAAAGTTATCCAACCTCTTAGTTGTACAGATTAGAAATTTGGGACCCAGATCTCCTAATTCTGGTCCAGTGCTCTTTCCACCACTCTGTGTAGCCTCTGTAGCCCAGACTGCAGTTAGACTTCTAAGTACACAGCCTTTTCTTTTCTACTCCTTTTCTTTTCTTTTTTCTTTTCTTTATTGTTGAGGTATAATTGACATATGACATTATTAGATGACCTTTCTACTGTTGATGAAGATTTTCAAGTGCTTGTCTTAATAGCATTTTCTTTTTTTAGAGACTCACTCACCTAACCTTCTAAATACATTAGCAGACTTTATCAAACCCCTTATGGCCTGGATTTTACTCTTGTCATTGGTTATTAGGTCTATAGCTGATGCCCTTTATGGCAGTGATTCTGTGATTTTTCCAGGAACCAGATTTACCAAGTTCCAACTTAATACTGGTTTTACTCCCTGTTCTTGCTTTTTCCTTTCCATTCCTTACCCCCTGCCAGATGGTGGAGACTTCTTGGGTCTGGGTAAAATCCACATATCTGGTGATGGATAATAAATTAAACAATCTAGGCCTTTTGAAATGTGATTCTTTGACTTTTTTTTTTTTTTTTTTTTTTTGATGTGGACCATTTTTAAAGTCTTTATTGAATTTGTTACAATATTGCTTCTGTTTTATGTTTTGGTTTTCTGGCCAGGAGGCATGTGGGATCTTAGCTCCCTGACCAGGGGATCGAACCCACACCTGCTGCATTGGAAGGTGAAGTCTTAACCAATGGACTGCCAGGGAAGTCCCTCTTTGACTTATCTTTTAAATTTTTTCTCATTGGTAAAGTGAGATAATAATAGCTACCTCATACCTCATAGGGTAGTCATAGAATTGAATGATTATGTATTTGATGTAATTAAAAATAATAATGAATAGCAAATAGGATCTTTTAAACTCTTGACCATTTTAGGAATCCAGTAGATTTAAATGCTATGGTCTACTGTGTTGAAAGGAAATGTTAAGAGTACTCTGCTATTTTACTTTAATGCAAAGTCCCCCTCCTTTTCTGTTTTTTTCTTAAAACTAGGTGCTAGCATAGTTTTGGGGTGCTGTAAGTGATGGTTGCAAGGAACAATTGTAGGGCTTCCTTGGTGGCACAGTGGTTAAGAATCTGCCTGCCAGTGCAGGGGACACTGGTTCGAGCCCTGGTCCAGGAAGATCCCACATGCCGCAGAGCAACTAAGCCAGTGCACCACAACTACTGAGCCTGTGCTCTAGAGCCTGCGAGCCACAACTACTGAAGCCTGCATGCCTAGAGCCTGTGCTCTGCAACAAGAGAAGCCACCACAATGAGAAGCCTGTGCACAGCAGTGAAGAGTAGCCCCCGCTCACTGCAACTAGAGAAAGCCTGCGCGCAGCAACGAAGACCCAACACAGCCAAAAATAAAATTAAAAAAAAAAAAGAACAATTGTAAATTTTATAACTGAGCTTTTAGTTAATTTTCCAGCTGAAAGACTGTCCAGTTCTACAACAAACTTTGACTTACCTTTATAAAAGGGTAAGCCACTTCATTTTCCTTGTCTGTAAGGTTGGGATAATACCTTTTATGGTATTAAATGTTAAAAGAACATAGGAGCCAGCTCCCACATTGTTAAAAGAACAATATGGGACAATATAAGCTGAGAATGAATAATGACAATAATGGATTATAACCCACTGAATAAAGTAAGCAAATAAAATACATAGGGGGATAGAGGAAAAGCTCCTTGTTTACTCTAGAATGCCAACTAATAAATGTAGAAGGAATAATAAAATTAGAAAAATCACTGTTTTGCAGTCATTATAGTAATAATTGATTTCATGGAGGAATCAACAATGGAAAGTTTGAAGAGGAACAGGATATTTTCATAGTTTCAAAGTATTTCCCCAGTTACAAAGTATTTCAGTTACAGAGGGATATATGGTAACTTTATAGTGGAGAGACTGGGGGATACCACCTTGACCAGGTGATCACCTCCTGATGGGGGTCACCTAGAAGGACACGTAGCACCTCTGTGCTCTTCATGCCCAAAATGTTTTACCTGAATCTATGAGGAAATTTCAGAGAAACCAACTTGAGGGATTTTGTAAGACAATTTTTCAAAAATATTAAGGTCCTGAAAGTAAAAAAAGACCACAGAACTGTTCCAGATTGAAAGAGACTAAAGAGACTTGACACGTAAATGAAATGCGTAATCCTAGATTGGATCTTGCATCAGGGGAGAAAATTGACATGAAGGACGTTATCGGGATAATTGGTGAAATTTGAGTATGGACTGTATTCCAGATAATAGTATCGTATGAGTGTTAAATTTTCTCAATTTGATCATTGTTCTGTGGTTATAAAAGAGAATGTCCTTGTTTTGAAAATGTACATGCCAAAATATTTAACATTAGGGGCATGATGATGTCTGTAGCTAACTCTCAAATGGTTTAGAAAAAAACACACACAGAGCAAGCAAATGGGGCAAAGTACAGTGAATCTGGGTGAAGAGTGTACTGGAATCATTTGTACTAACCTTGCAATTTCTATACGTTTGAAATAATTTCAAAATAATTTTTCTTGAAACCTGCTGTCTCTAAGGAATTACTAAATGCTGTAATGAGTGGAGTGCTACTTTCATCATTAAAATAGTATAATGGGTTCAAAATCTCTTGGGTAACTGATCTTCCTTTTCATTTTTTTTTCCTACATGCGTTTTGATTAGTTGTCACAAGATGCCTGTTGAGAGTAGCTAGGATCTAATGGGTAGGCTTTTTTTTTTTCTGGTTGCGTCAGGTCTTAGTTGCCTGCGGCACACAGGATCTTCGTTGAGGCCTGCGGTATCTTTCGTTGCGGTGCGTGGGCTTTTCTCTAGTGGCGCGTGGGCTCCAGGGCAAGTGGGCTCTGTAGTTTGTGGCATGTGGGCTCTAGTTGAGGCGCGCGAGTTCAGTAGTTGTGGCGCACGGGCTTAGTTGCCCCATGGCATGTGGGATCTTAGTTCCCTAACCAGGGATTGAACCTGTGTCCCCTGCATTGGAAGGCGGATTCTTTACCACTGGACCACGAGGGAAGTCCCTCAGTAGGCATTTTTTTAAAAAGTGAAGCTAAAACAATTTTTAATACACCCAATTACTTCTGCTTGTTCTATAAGAAATATAACTTGCAGAAAACAGTTGATATATTGATGAGATTCAATCTTAAGATAGGGAATTCCCTGGTGGTCCAGTGGTTAGGACTCTGCGCTTTCACTGTCAAGGGCGTGGGTTCAATCCCTGGTCAGGGAACTACGATCCTGCAAGCCGTGTGGCCAAAAAAAAAAAAGAAAGAAAAAAGAAAAGATTCACAATATACTACTTAGCTTACAGTAAGGGTTAAAAGAAATGAACTCTGCCAAGCCCATGTTAAGTACCAACGACATATTACAAGCCTGAGTTATTTAAATATTTGCTTCCCTTCATTTCCTGAGGAAATTTGTAGCATCTTTCTTTTGTCTCTGTTCTGGGCCTTTTCTTGGCTTCTGGTGACTCTGATCTAATCTGTTCAGGACATGGATGCAACTACAGATGATCATACTAAGTGAAGAAGTCAGAAAGAGAGAGACAAATACCATATTATATCACTTATATGTGGAATCTAAAATATGGCACAAATGAACCTATCTATGAAACAGAAACAGACTCACTGACATAGAGAACAGACTTGTGGTTGCCAAGGGGGAGAGGAGATGGTGGAGGGATGAAGTGGGAGTTTGAAGTTAGTAGGTGCAAACTATTACCTACAGAATGGATGAACAACAAGGTCCTACTGTATAGCACAGGGAACTATATTCAGTATCCTGGGATAAACCATAATGGAAAAGAGTATAAAAAAGAATGTCTGTATGTGTATAACTGAGTCACTTTGCTGTACAGCAGAAATTAACACATTGTAAATCAACTATACTTCAATGAAAAAAAATTTTTTTAAAAATCTATTCCGGAATGCTAATTTTAAAAGAAAGGTGTTAATTAACCTATTTTATACTGTTACTTTGTGAGTACTAATTGCTCTTAATTTCTTTTCCTTCATCTTGTTCCTAACTTACCAAAGGCTTTTAATTCCTGGTTAATGATTTCTCCACTGCCTTCTTAAAGGGAGCATATTCTTTTTCTTCCAAACCTTGTAAAGCCGCCAAATGCAATAGATTGTGCTCTGAGTAAATTTACCCAGGTTTGTTTAAAGTAATTTAGGTAGGACAATTATTTATTTGTGTTTTCAAATCAGAAAAAGGATTGTTTAAACAAAAATAAGGATTGTCATCCGTTGTTGAACCCACAAACAATAAAAACAAATAAAATATTGGTTAATGCACACTACTTCTAAAGCAGTATAATAGTTTTTGTCATACTTTTATAATTAATTAGATTTTCATCTGTATTATTTAATGTGTTAGGTTGAACCGTATAAAATTGCCAGTCTTCAACAGTTTCCAACTCATAAAAATGGAAATTTTTTGTAGTTTTAACTTGGCATGTGATTTTAGAGGCTCTTAAATTCACTTAGAGTTTTTGTTACTTTAAAATTCACCTTCATAGTAGCTATTTTGCATACAGACAGATACATATTGAATGTATATCCCCTTAATCTGAAATTTCTCTTTAAAACTAATGTGCAATTAGATGAATTTCAAATGACAGGAGTAATTATGATGCTTGGTGAAAAAAGCAGGATACAGATTATGTATTGCTAGTATAACTAAGCTATGTTATAAAGCAAGAAATATGCAAAACATTACTGTATTGTTAACTATTCTTTATATTTGAAGATATAAGGTACATTATTATTTAGAAATTTATATACTTAAATCAGTTCTATTGAGGTATAACTTACTTACAGTTACATTCTCCAATTTAAGTGTATGATTTGATGCATTTTGACAAATGTGTACATTACCACCACCACAATCAAGATAATAGAACATTTCCATCACTGTAAAAAAGTTCCCTAGTGGCCCTTTGCAGTCTCTTCCCACCCTACCCAGCCTCTAGTGATCACTGATTTTTCTGTCACAGTAGTTGTTTGTTTGTTTGTTTTTTGTTTTGTTTTATTTATTTTTTGGCTGTGTTGCGTCTTTGTTGCTGCGTACGGGCTTTTCTCTAGTTGTGGCGAGCAGGGGCTACTCTTCGTTGCGGAGCACGGGCTCTAGGCACGCGGGCTTTAGTTGTTGTGTCACAGTAGTTTTGCCTGTTTAGACTTTTAAATAAATGGAATCATACAGAATGTAGTTTTTTGTGTCTGGCTTTGTATTGTAAATATTTTAACTTTTCTGTGTATTATGATGTTTTGACCTCTCTGGCTGGGGGAGACTGCCCCTCCCTGGGCTCTTCGCTTCTTAGATATGGCAAAGGACCAGCCTGAGCAGGCCTTGGATCTGCAAGACCAGAGCCCTCCCTCCTCTCTCTGCCCTTTCAGCCCAGGAGGCCATCTTCCTCTGCCTGAGTCATCCCAGGGCTGGGTGCCAGGCAACTGGGGACCACTCCATAGCCCAGAGCCCACGGAGGTTATTCACACTAGCTGATCCTAAAGTGCTGCCCTTGCCCTGCCTGGCCCGTCCTGAGGAGACGCCAATAAAGGCCGTGGCCTAAGCACTCCCCTCACTCCTGTCATCTGCCTCCTGACCACCCTAGTGTCTTCCCCATGTGACCCTGCATGGTGAGTCCTGCCTGTCTCTAGGAGTTGTAAGTATAATAAACTTTGTTTTTTCCTGAGCCTGTCCTCTGTCTCCTCGTGGCTGCGCCTGACTTGCCATCTCATGAAAGAACACAAAACAGGCTTTGGCGTAGCATGTCCATGCATTGTATGAATAGTCTCCCTTTTTATTGCTAAGTAGTATGCTGTTATGTGCATATACCCAATTTGTTAATCCACTCACCAGTTGATGGACATTTGGGTCATTTCCAGGTTTTGGCTAGTATGGATAACACCGCTGTGAACATTTGCATACAAGTCTTCGTGTGGACTTAAGTTTTCCTCTGTCTTGAGTAAATACCTAGGAGTAGGATTCCTGAGTCAAGTTGCCAGGCTGTTTTCAAGTGGCTGTATGTACTATTTTACATTCTCACCAGCAATGTTTGAGAGTTCCAGCTGACACCATTTGATATTGTCATTCTTTTAAAGTTTATCCATTCTAATGGTTATATAGTGATATCTCATTCTGGTTTTAAGTTGCATTTCACCGATGACCAGTGATGGGGGCATCTTTACATGTGCTTGTTGGTCATTCCCGTATCTCTCTTTCTTTTGTAATAGACTTTTTTTTTTTTAATTTTATTGGATTCTAGTTGATTTACAATGTTGTGTTAGTTTCAAGTGTACATAGACTTTAATTCTTAGACTAGTTTAAGGTACAGCAAAATTGAGGGGAAATTACAGAGATTTCCCATATACTCCTGCCCTACACATGCATAACCTCCCGCATTCTCAGTATTCCTCACCAGAGTGGGATGTTTGTTAAAATTGATGAGCCTACATGGACACTTCATTATCACCCAGAGTCCATCATTTACATTAGGGTTCATCCTTGCTGTTGTATGTTCTGTGAGTTTGGACACATATGTATTTACAAGTATCCACCATTATAATATCATACATAATATTTCCACTGCCTTAAAAATCCTCTATGCTCTATGTATTCACCCCCTTCCCCCCCACCCACTGATCTTTTTATCATCTCTATAATTTTGCCTTTTCCAGAGTGCCGTATAGTTAGAATCATACACTATGTAGCCTTTTCAGATTGGCTTCTTTCACTTAGTCATATGTATTTAAGTTTCCTCCATGTCTTTTCATGGCTTAATAGCTCATTTCTTTTTTTTTTTTTTTTAAATTGTCACTTTTTTTTTTTTTTTAATTTTGTAGCTACTTTATTTATTTATTTATTATTTATTTTTGGCTGTGTTGGGTCTTCGGTTCGTGCGAGGGCTTTCTCTAGTTGCGGCAAGCGGGGGCCACTCTTCATCGCGGTGCGGGGACCGCTCTTCATCGCGGTGCGCAGGCCTTTCACTATCGCGGCCCCTCCCGTTGCGGGGCACAGGCTCCAGACGCGCAGGCTCAGTAGTTGTGGCTCATGGGCCCAGCTGCTCCGTGGCATGTGGGATCTTCCCAGACCAGGGCTCGAACCCGTGTCCCCTGCATTGGCAGGCAGATTCTCAACCACTGCGCCACCAGGGAAGCCCGCTCATTTCTTTTTAACGCTGAATAATATTACATTGTCCAAATGTACCACAGTTTATTTATCCATTCACCTACTGAAGGGCATCTTGGTTGTTTCCAAGTTTTGACAGTTATGAATAAAGCTGCTATAGACATCTGTGTGCGTATTTTTGTGTGGGCATAAGTTTTCAGCTCCTTTGGGTAAATACCAATGAGCACGATTGCTGGATCACATGGTAAGAGTATGTTTGGAAGACTGCCAAACTGTCTTCCAAAGCAGCTAGACCTTTTTTGCCTTTCCACTAACAGTGAATGAGAGCTTCTGTTGCTCAATATCTTTACCAGCATTTGGTATTGTTAGTGTTCTGGATTTTGGCCATAGGTGTGTAGTGGTATCTCATTTTAATTTCCATTTCCTTGATGACATGTGATTTGGAGCATCTTTTTATATGCCTGTTTACCATCTGTATATCTTCCTTGATGGGTATCTTATTAGATACCCATTTTAAAACCAGGTTTGTTTTCATATTGTTGAGTTATAAGAGTTCTTTGTATATTTCAGATAACAGTCCTTTGTCAGATAT
The DNA here is from genome assembly GCF_965194805.1 of Balaenoptera borealis. Classification (NCBI taxonomy): domain Eukaryota; kingdom Metazoa; phylum Chordata; class Mammalia; order Artiodactyla; family Balaenopteridae; genus Balaenoptera; species Balaenoptera borealis. The sequence goes on along the minus strand of NC_138879.1, from coordinate 48,714,193 downwards.
GTGTTCTGTAAGTATTTTCTCCCTATCAGTGACTTGTCTTTTCATTCTCTTGACAGTATCTTTCACAGAGCTTAATGAAGTCCAGATTATCAATTCTTTCTTTCATGGATCCTGCCTTTGGTGTTGGCATCTACAAGGTCATTACCAAATCCAAGGTCATCTAGATCTTCTCCTATATTATCTTCTAGGAGTTTTATAGTTTTGTTTTGTTTTTTTTTATAATGTGGATGTCTAGGCCAGCACCATTTGTTGAAAAGACTGTCTTTGCTCCATTTCATTTTGGTTATTAGGAATCTGTGTCCTTTCTTTTTTTTTCTTAGCCTGGCTAGAGGCTTATTGAATTTATTGATCTTTTTAAAGAACCAACTTTTGACTTCATTGATTTTTCTCTGTTGATTTCCTGATTTCAATTTTTATTATTTCTTTTCTTCTGTTTGTTTTGTATTTAATTTGCTCTTTTAGCTTCCTGAGGTGGAAGCTTAGATGATAGATCTTAGATCTTTCTTTTCTTTTTTTTTTTTTTTAAATGTTGTGGAGTGCCACGTACAGGGAAGTGTAGATTGTAGGAAAGCTCAGTGTTGTGTTTTTTTTGTTTGTTTATTTATTTATTTATTTATGGCTGTGTTGGGTCTTCGTTTATGTGCGAGGGCTTTCTCTAATTGTGGCAAGTGGGGGCCACTCTTCATCGCGGTGCGTGGGCCTCTCACTATCGCGGCCTCTCTTGTTGCGGAGCACAGGCTCCAGACGCGCAGGCTCAGTAATTGTGGCTCACGGGCCCAGTTGCTCTGCGGCATGTGGGATCTTCCCACACCAGGGCTCGAACCCATGTCCCCTGCATTGGCAGGCGGATTCTCAACCACTGTGCCACCAGGGAAGCCCTAGATCTTTCTTTTCTAATGTATTTATTCAATGCTATAAATTTCCCTCAAGCACTGCTTTCACTACTCACATTTTAACAAGTTGTATTTTCATTTTCATTTAGTTAAAAATATTGCTTAGGACTTCCCTGGTGGCACAGTGGTTAAGAATCCGCCTGCCAATGCAGGGGACACGGGTTCGAGCCCTGGCCTGGGAAGATCCCACATGCCATGGAGCAAGTAAACCCATGCGCCACAACTACTGAGCTTGTGCTCTAGAGCCCACGAGCCACAACTACTAAGCTCGTGTGCCACAGCTACTGAAGCCCGCGCGCCTACAGCCCATGCTCCGCAACAAGAGAAGCCACCGCAATGAGAAGCCCGTGCACCGCAACAAAGAGTAGCCCCCACTCGCCGCAACTAGCGAAAAGCCCACACGCAGCAACGAAGACCCAGTGCAGCCAAAAATAAATAAATAAATTTATTTTTTAAAAAAATATTGCTTACTTTCTCTTGAGATTTCTTCTTTGACCCATGTGTTATTTAGAAATGTATTGTTTAATCTCCAAGTATTTGGGGATTTTCCAGTTCTCTTTCTGTTACTGATTTCAAGTTTAATTCCCTGTGGTGTAAGAGCAGGTGTTGTATGATTTTTATTCTTTAAAATTTGTTAACATGTATTTTACGGCCCAGAACACGGTCTGTCTTGGTGAATATTCCATGTGAGCTTGAGAGGAATGTGTATTCTGCTGTTGTTGGATGAATAGTTTATAGATGTCATTAGAGCCAGTTGATTGATGGTATTGTGAGTTCAACTATGTCTTTACTGATTTTCTGCCAGCTGGATCTGTCCATTCTGATAGAGGGTTGTTGAAGTTTCCATCTCTAGTAGAGGATTCATCCATTTCTCCTTGCAGCTCTATCAGTTTTTGCCTCATGTAGTTTGATGCTCTGTTGTTAGGTACAAACATTAAGGATTGTTAAGTCTTCTTGGAAGATTGTCATCTTTAGCATTGTGTAATTATTCCCGATAACTTGCCTTGGTTTGAAGTCAGCTGTGTCTGAAATAAGTATTTCACTCCACTCTCTTCTTGCTTGCTTGATTTCTTAAGACAAGTTGGATGTAATTCTTTTTTTTTTTTTTTTTTTTTAATAAATTTATTTATTTATTTTGGCTGTGTTGGGTCTTCGCTTCCGTGCGAGGGCTTTCTCCAGTTGCGGCAAGTGGGGGCCACTCTTCATCGCGGTGCGCGGGCCTCTCACTGTCGTGGCCTCTCTTGTTGTGGAGCACAGGCTCCAGACGCGCAGGCTCAGTAATTGTGGCTCACGGGCCTAGTCGCTCCGCGGCATGTGGGATCCTCCCAGACCAGGGCTCGAACCCGTGTCCCCTGCATTGGCAGGCAGACTCTCAACCACTGCACCACCAGGGAAGCCCAAGTTGGATGTAATTCTTATCAATAGGTAAGGTGTATCTTTTTCTAGCTTCTTTGAGGATTTTTTCTTTATCTTTTTGATTTTCTGTGTTTTAAAAATCACACGCCTAGGTGTAGTTTTCTGGGCGTTTTTTCTGCTCAGTGTTCTCTTAGCTTCCTGGATCTGTGGTTTGTGTCTGACATTAATTTGGGGGAATTCTCAGTCATTGTTTCAGATTCTTCTGTTCTTTTCTCTTTCTTTTCCTTCTAGATTTCCATTACACATATTTTATACCTTTTGTAGTTGTCCCACAGTTCCTGGATATTGTATTCTGGTTGTTTTCCTTTTTTTTTTGAATCAACATTTTAAAAATATATATATATATTTATTTATTTATTTGGTTGAGCTGGGTCTTAGTTGAGGCAGGCGGGCTCCTTAGTTGCGGCTCACCAGCTCCTTAGTTGCGGCACTTGGGCTCCTTAGTTGCAGCATGCATATGGGATCTAGTTCCCTGAACAGGGATTGAATCCGGGCCCCCTGCATTGGCAGGTGGACTCTTAACCACTGTGCCACCAGAGAAGCCCTGGCTTGCATTATTTCTGATGAGAAGTCTGATATTAAATATTTATCTTTATTCTTTTGAACAAAAAGTGACTCTACCCTCTCCCTGCTTTTAAGATTTTTCTTTTTATCTCTAATTTTCCGTAATTTGATTATAAGGTGCCTTAGTATGTTTTTTGTTTTAATTTTTATTTTATATTGGAGTAGAGTTGATTAACAATGTTGTGTTAGTTTAAGGTGTACAGCAACGTGATTCAGTTATACATATAGATATATCTATTCTTTTTCAAATTCTTTTCCCATTTAGGTTATTGCAGAGTATTGAGCAGAGTTCCCTTGTGCTATACAGTAGGTCCTTGTTGGCTGTTTTAAATATATAGTATGGTTTTCTTTATGTTTCTTCTGTGTGGAGTTCATTGAACTTCTTGTATATGTGTTTATAGTTTTTATCAGTTTTGGAAAAATTTTGACCTTTTTTTCAAATATTTTTGTCCCCCTTTTGCCCCTTTTCTGAACCCCCAGTTATGTGTACTGCTTGATATTGTCCCATTGGTCACTGGTGCTGCATTTTATTTTTTTGGTCTTTTTCTTTTTTTTTTTCCCCCCCTGTGTGCTTTATTTCAGGTAGTTGTTTTGCTGTGTCTTCAAGTTCACACATCTTTTCTTTTGCAGAGTCTAATATGCTGTTAATCCCATCTGTGAATTTTTTATTTTAGAGATTATAATTTTCATGTCTAGAAGTTCCATTTGGTTAGTTTTTATATCTTCCCTCTTGCTCTTCATCATGTCCATGTTTGTTATGGAGCATATTTCTAATAGCTGTTTTGATGTCCTCATCTCCTAATTCCATCATCTCTCTTATGTCTTGGTCTGTTTCTAGTGATTGATTTTTAAATCCTGGTTGTGAGTCATTTTCCTGCTTTTTTTATTTTTATTTATTTTATTTATTATTTTTGGCTGCATTGGGTCATTGTTGCTATGTGTGGGCTTTCTCTAGTTGCGGCGAGCAGGAGCTTCTCTTCATTGCGGTGTGTGGGCTTCTCATCATGGTGACTTCTCTTGTTGCGGAGCATGGGCTCTAGGCGCACGGGCTTCAGTAGTTGTGGCACACGGGCTTAGTTGCTCTGCGGCACGTGGGATCTTCCCAGACCAGGGCTCGAATCCGTGTCCCCTGCATTGGCAGGCGGATTCTTAACCACTGTGCCACCAGGGAAGCCCTCCTGCTTCTTTCAATGTCTGGTAGTTTTTGACTGGATGCTGCACATTGCATATCTTATGTTTGGGGGTGCTGCATTTCATTGTATTCCTTTAAAGGGTGTTGAACTTTGTTTTGATGGTTACTTGAGTTACTTGTGATGAGTTGGATCCTTTCAAATCTTGCTTTTAAGCTTTATTAGGGTAGATATAGAACAGGCTGTAGCCCATTACAAAGCAGTATCCTTTCCAGGACTCCACTAGATGCCCCTTTTATTAACAGGGTCTTTCTGCTCTGACTAGTAGATCCACAAACTAGTCCCAGCTGTCTGGAATCCAGGAATTGTTCAGCTTACTGCTTTCTGAGAGTTCTTTCCCTAGCCTCCACCCCACACATGTAGATCATTCTGCAGAATATTCCAGCGACCTCCTCTGCAGGTGCCCAGAATTCTCTCCGTATGCAGCTCCTTCCTCTTATATTTTGCTCTTCACATTCTTACTGCCTCAGCCTCTCTGAACTCCAGTCTCTGTCTCATCAATTCAGCAAGATTATTGGGTTCTGTTTTAGTTTCCTTTCCCTGCTTTGCAGCTTGGGAATTTCCTTCAGGCAGTAAGCTCTGGCAGTTAGTTACAGGGCTCACCTTGTTTGTCTCTCTGAGATCATAGGTCTTCACTGCAGTTGTCCAGTGTCTGAAAAATTGTTTCATATATTTTGTCCAGTTTCCTAGTTTATGGTGGAAGGGCAATTTCCTTACTAGTTAATCCTTCATATGCTGAAGCAGAAGTCCTGTATAAATTTTATACTTTGCAAACTTTTTAGAATAATCAGAAGAAATAAGGTCTGTCCTTTTACCTTTTAACCAGTTCACTCCATCTTCCTACTCCCTCTTCTGGATTTGTATTTGCTATAGAAGAAATTGATTTCATGTTCTGTTGAAACTTTAATGCAATATATATTCTTAAGTTATTTGCAAGTGAGTGCATCTCAAAATACAGGTTCATGCTAGATTTTAGAATTTCTTTTAATATGGTGTGTGGCGGGGTGTATATGCATGTTTTTACTGTTGTTTATTAACTAATTTCTGTCCCAAAGCTAAATGACCTTCATTCTGAGCACACTGCAGGTGAGACCTCTCTCTCTTACTCTCTTTCCACATACATACAGCACTAAAATCATTGGAGAGGCTAAGTGGCTTTTTGTTTAAGTTGCTTTGGGCTATTGATACAATTCTTGTTATTGTCACTTGTAACTTAACTCAATATTTGTTTGCTACTCTTATCTTTTTCACTTGAGTAATGCTTAACTGTAAAAACGTATAACCACATAAACAGTGTTTGACTTGCCTGATTCCCCCCTCCAGGTGGTATAGCTGTATGCTGGGAAAGAAATGCAGCCTGGCTCCTCTGAAGGAAGAACTTCGAATACAAGGGGTAAGGCTTTGTCATTACTATTCTGGTGTATCCACTTTTGATGGTACTTGGAGTATAGATAGAACTGTCCTTTATACCTAAAAGCTCTAAATGTGTTTTTTGTTTGTTTATTTTTTAATGTTGTAATTTTGGGGCTAAAGGGAACTTTTTATAAATTATTAAAATAAGGCCTTCTTTGACCAATAAGAAAAGATGGGGAAAACAGGATGAGTAGAATGTCAGAGAGAAACCAGACATCAAAAAACCTGGTGTCTGCCTACCACTGACCCCACATCTGACTCCATTATAACTGCAGAAACTGAAGCTAAGGGGCTTGTTCCAGGTCACACGTCTAGTTATCACCGAACAGCTGAAACCAGAATGATCTTCAGTCCGGTGTGTGATCTTCACCCCACTATGGTGTGACCAACACAAGTTCAGCCCCTTGCTTTTGTTTTGAAAAGCAGGTGACAAATACATACTTCCCCAACTCCCCTCCCAGTTTATGGTGTTTGGGCATGAATAGGCAGGAGCAGGGTGACTTTTACAGAGAAGGGGGTCAGATGTGGGTTCAGCGGTAGAACCAAGTTTCTGATTTCAGTTTTCTCTCTGACATTCTACTCATCCTATTTTCCCCACAACACCTTTTCTTTGTTAAAATTGTAACAGCTAGAAAGTAGTTCTGTTTTCTTTCCTAAAATCTGGTAGACAAAAGGGAGACTAGATAGCTGTGTCTAGCTAGGCCTTAGAGGCTCTCTTTCCTAAACAAAAGAACATTTGAATCATTTTACCAGTGGTTCTCTGAAGGGCTGTGTTTTGAGTGTTTCATATATTGGACCTTCAGGCCAGAACTATAAATTCTCTCTTGTGTTTTATGGCAGGAAGAAAGCCCACAACTTTATTGAGAGGTAATTTATTCATTGATTATTAGGCAGCTGTGCGTAACTGTTTTTGGACGGTAGTGTTTGTTAACTGATAAAAAGAACGACCAACATATAATTTAACATGAGGCAGGAGCCAGAAACATAGTAGAATTACTAGAATGATGAGATGCTGTGTTTGCTGGTTTCAGGTTCCTAAAGTCACCTACACTGAATTCTGCCAAGGTCGGACAATGAGGTGGGCTTTGGCTTGGAGTTTTTATGATGATGTAACAGTACCAGTAAGTAGAGACCTTCCTGTAGCTTCTCTGAATTCCAGCACATGGTGGGTTTTAGTAGGTCATAAATGAACTAAATCTGTACTGTCCTGTTTTCCTGAAGTTTGCCCCAAATGCTTATGTCAGAATGGAAAGGGGAGGGGTTGCAATGGGGAAATGAGGAGATGTTGGTCAAAGGTTATACTTCCAGTTGTAAGATGAATAAGTTCTTGGGATCTAATGTACGGCGTGGTGACTATAGTTAACAATACTGTATTATATACCTTAAAGTTGCTAACAGAATAGATCTTGTGTTCTCACCACAAAAAAAAAAGTAATTATGTGAGGTGATTGAGGTGTTAACTAACCTTATTTGGTAGTCATTTCACGATATTTGTGCAACAAATCATCACAATTGTACACCTTAAACTTACACAATGATATATGCCATTTGTACCTCAATGAAGCTGGAGAAAAAAAAAAAAAAAAAGAATGGAAAGTGGTTGTAAACCAGACATGGTCCTGGAAGGCTGACCGTGGTGACTGTGGAACCTTTCTCTGTGAGTTTGTGCAACTCATTGATTGTTACTCAGCAGACATAAATGAATTGGAAATGCATCTTTTAGGAATTAAAAAATTCAGGTACAAAAACTTTGTGGGTATGATTATTCTGTTAGATATTCCTCAAGCACTGAAATTGAAGTCTGTTTATTTTCTCTTAACACTGCTGTTTTCCTAGAGTAGCTATCTCCTGGGGTTCCTGGTGGATGTAGAAATTACCATTTGGGGTTGCAGGCTTTTGATGTGTAAAACTTAGAGATCATTCCAGTGAAGGGTTCTGTCTCGGCTTTAAGATTAGCACTGGAATACTGATCAGTTTTGAAGCTGGGTGATAGTTCATTACCCTATTTTGTCTACTTTGCATGTGCTTGAGCTTGAACATTCTTCCGTAATAGAACGTTTTAAAACATGATTTGTTCCACAAAATTCTCTTTGTCCTCTGTGCTGCTATATGCAAAAGAAAAATGTTTCTGAACTGCTTAGACCGAATAATTTTTCTGGGCCGTGCTAAGAGGTGGTAATAGAATAGCATCTGTTTGTTCTCACATTTCCCTTGGAAGAATGATTGACTTACTGTTGCCTGGAGCTGTCCGCCTTAACGTTCAGGCACACGTTGCTCAGCGTGGGCTGCTTCTTCCCACAGTATTTACGGAGGCCTAAATACCTGGTATTTAGGTATTTAGGTACCTGGTACCTTGCCGTCTCTAATCCTCTGTCCACACCACAGGCTTGTTCTGGGTGCTCCTCTCCCAAGGTCTTGGCCACGCTTGGTCTCCAGAGCCTCTCTTAAATGTTGCTGTGTCTATGAGGCTCTTTCCTTCTCCCATAGGGCAGAGGAGTAGAGACATGTGCAGAAGTACAAGGGGATGATTTGCAGATGTTTCTGAATACATGAGCTCAGATTTGAAACTGAGCCTTTCCTTCCTGTGCTCTGCAGCTAGGTGTGCTGCTGTACTGAAATAAGTTTCCCAGTCAAGTGTGATTGGCCTGCCGATGGAAGCCTAGACTTGCCTCTGTGCCATGCAGTAGGGTATCTAGAGGTTTGTGTTTGAAATTCTCACTGGTTAAAAAAGATGGTTCTGCTTTTTTGACCTCCCTGAGGGATTATCCTTTCTGTTGTCTTCTAGAACAACACTAGGGCTTTCCCACCAAATGGTTAAAATCATTAGTAATGTCCTAGCTTATCCCTGTGCAGACAATAACAGCTGCAGAAAAATGGAACTGCACCTGTTTTCAAATGCTTTCTGTTTAACCTGCTTTCTGCACTTGTTGGTACCACAGGCAGAAGAGCTGGTAATGAGCTCTGGCACTCTTCAGGCCATCTCAGGGACCAGCGTCACCCTTGCCCTCTTGGATTAATAGCTATTTCAAATCAGAGTATCAAAGAGCACTATGTTTCTGGGTAGCAAAATCAGCTTACTTTCCTTGCTCCCTCCCTCCCTGTCTTTTAGGCTGTCCTTGAGCCCTGTTCATAGTTTCAGCCATCAAAGAATGCCTCTTGCTAAGGGCCTCAGGTTTCTCCCATGCCAGAGTACTCATCCCTCCCCACCACTACCCCCAACCCAAAGTTGTTAATAATGCCTTCCCAAGTGTTCCATTAGGTACACTTAAACTGCTACAGGGAAATTGGCAATTTCTGATTTGTGGTAACCCAGCAACAGTTTCTTAGCACTGGTGCCCTTGATCAGCATCTGCTTTCCCAGGGGTAGTCCCAAGGCACTCGGGACGTTTTTAGTGAACTGTCCTCTTGGTTCTCCTTCCCTCTACCTGGACCTCTCCCACTCCTTGCTTTTTGAAATGGTCACCTCATTTCCTCCTCTTGCTCCTGTCAGTGGCGGGGAGGGAGGAGGATATGCTGCTTTAGGTGAGGAGAGGAAGCCAAGGACTAGAGCTAGTTAAGCAGAAATATTGACCTACTTCCCCATCCCACCCCAACTCCCGCCTTTTTAGGGTAAATGTGCAAGTTACTATGGCAACTAATGTTTTCACTTCTCTCAGGCCTACTGATTCGTTTCTGTTGGTGCTGAATGCTGAAAAATTCTAATTCACTTCTGATTCAGGTGCCCACACTAAGCCCATTGCTCTTGTCTGGATTTATTTTAACAGCAAAAAGATGAGTCCTAGTGTTGATAGAATTTTGTACATTCATTTCTGACTGATGACAAATATAAGGAAGCATATTGTAAGGACGGTTCTTTACAGAATTTTAACAAGCCACTTATAATGCCTCTTTGTCCGAGCTTCTCCTCTAGTTGCTCAAGGCATTATTTTAGGTTTGCTTTGCTTTGCTTTCAGAAGTTTGACACTTGTTAAAAGAAAAAGGGAAAATAATGTAGCCGTAGTAAATTGTGCACTCTTGGTCTGAGCATTGCCCAGCATTTTTTTTTAAAAAATTATTTATTTATTATTTTTATTTTTGGCTGTGTTGGGTCTTCGTTTCTGTGCTAGGGCTTTCTCCAGTTGCGGCAAGCGGGGGCCACTCTTCATCGCGGTGCGCGGGCCTCTCACTATCGCGGCCTCTCTTGTTGCGGAGCACAGGCTCCAGATGCTCAGGCTCAGTAGTTGTGGCTCACGGGCCCAGTTGCTCCGCGGCATGTGGGATCTTCCCAGACCAGGGCTCGAACCCGTGTCCCCTGCACTGGCAGGCAGACTCTCAACCACTGCGCCACCAGGGAAGCCCCACCCAGCATTTTTTAAAACCAGGAACTCTGGTTTTAAAAAATGACCTCCCTGGGTTCAAGACATTTCCTTTGAGCCTGGGTCTTTCCTGTCTAGGGAGTGATAACTAGAGGGCTTTTTGGAGAACAAGTGGAGGGAACAGGTCAGATTAATTACATAACCTTGTTAGTGTCCGAGTGGGGCTCTTCTGATAGTGCTCCACATACTATTCCACAGCTTCTCAAACTAATTCTAGACAGAGGAGGAATTCCGTGTTGGTGCCCAGGGGATGACAGTTGGGGGCAGATGTAAGGCTGGTACTTCAGGGTTCTCTCTCATTTTAAACAGAGCTGATCTGCTTTTGTCAGTATTATGTATTAATTTTATTTATTGAAAGGATTCTGCTGTTAAGACACGGTTAGAAAACCAGTACTATACCAGACTGTATATTGTGCTATAAAACAGATGTGATGGTTAGGGAGCTGAGCTCTTGACCAAAACCAAAGCTAAGGCTCCTCCTCTTAATTACTTTTCTTATTAAGTGTGATGTTCATTGTGATAATACTGAAGGAATAAGATACCATTTTCTGTACCTTATGGTGATTAGTTTTATGGGGGAGAAAAACATGTGAAGTATTGATGGAAAATTTTATATATGAGTAAGTAATGAAATGAATGGCAGGGACCAGAATGGTGTGGACTTCGGGAGTTCAGAAAAGGAAATGGTTCAGGCTGGGCTAGTGTGAGAGGACTTCACGGAGGAGGAATTGTCAGTGTCTGACTCATAGTTGGTGCTTGATAAGTATTTGTTGAATGTTAAAAGGAATGATGTAGGACTTCTACTAAGGAGCAGCATTGCAAGCAGGACGTTAGTAGGTATAGTAGATTTAAAGCAGTGGATATAGTGCTTTAAATTGTGATGTGAATGCTTCACACACATTATGTCATTTTAGTTAAACCTGACAACAGTCGAGTACGTGGTATTATCCCCACTTCCTAGATGAGGAAATTGGAGGCTCTAAAAAGTCAGGTTGGAGCCCAGATTAGTCTGATTTCACAGCCTAAGCTCCTACTCACTGTACTGCCAAAGGACTGCCTTTTATTCCAGCCTAGCCATATATTAACCTACTCAGGCAACCCTTCATCACCTTGCTTATAGGCCATCCCAACAGCCTTCCATGTAACAGTCACTTGGATTCATCCTAAACTCACCATTCAAAGAATGTATAGCTCCTCAGTGGCTCCTTGGGCCTCCCAAATCTGTCTTTGACTTTCCCTTCCGTCCTAATTGCTCCCTGTTTTCCTGACTGTACTGTCTTCTACGATATTAGAAGTCCACGGTCTTCTCATGATGCCAGAGTCATAACTGACTTTGTACAGCCTTTGCTTACAGCCCTTTCTCTGATCCTTCCCGTGAACTTCCCTCCACTGCAGCCCAGCTCAATTCCAGCTTCTGCATAAAGCCTTCTTAACCATGCAGCCCATAGACATCTCTCTGGACTTACCTCTTTCAGTCATTTGTATTCTGCATGAACTTCTTTGTGACCTAGTAGTTTGTATTGGTATTCTGTTTAACTGTGGCATGGTGGATAACACCAAAACTATTGCATAGTGTATAGAAAAAGCCTTTTGTGTGCTGGCCCCTGTCTAGCTTTATGTTGAGCAGGTTACTTTTCTAAGTTTCAGTTTCCTCATCTATAAGATGGGGGTAATAATAGTACCTACCACATAGGGTTTTGAGGATTAAATATAATTAACACAGTGCCTGGCATACAGTAAATGCTCAGTAAAATATATTGTATTGTCATTCCCTACCATTCCTTCTCACCCACCTCCATATTTGATGCCCCAATAATGTTGAGCTTCTGCTCTCTGATCCCTCTCCAAGAGATTCCTCTCTGACCATCAGACTCTCATCTATCAAGTTAGTTCAGATACTGCCACCTGTGAAGTTTGCCCTCACTCTTCCTAAATTGATATTGGGATCCTGCTCCTGTGTTCACTATTCTTTGTCCATATTGTGTCTTCTATGTGGTATCAACCTAGTATAGTGTCTGGTCCTCAAATAATAATTATTAAATGAATGAAAATGAAGGAATAAATGATGTGGTACAGTGATTCTCAGACTTTTCGACTGAAGTATCAGCTATAGGAGGAAATGTTTTCTGACAAATCCCTGGGCATCAAGGTGACAATAAAGAATTTCCCAGGAAGCACTCTGTACTCGTGAAGTCTCTTCTTTTCTCTTTAATATGCATTTGAATTTTGTATTCTATTCCATAATATATATCTTTGTTTTTAGTTTTTGAAGTTAAATAATTTTAATATTGAGTCGATTGACTGTCTAGGAAGACACCTAGTATTTACCTATCAATCACCCACTTTAACTGTTGACAGCTCATGGCTATTCTTGTTTCATTTGTATTCCATATACTCCTTCCCACTGCCCTGATGATTTTGAAGCAAATCTCAGACAGTATATTATCCATAACCGTTTTCATATTTATCTGTAAAAGGTGAAGATTCTTTTAAAAAAAACATAACCACAATAATTCATAATTCTTTCATGTTGGCTGTACAGTTGATCAAATTTTTCTTACTGTCTCAAATGTTTTAAAGTTTGTCAAACTAGAGTCTTACTAAGTTTTACGTGTTGCAGTTGATTGATATATCCTTTGACTTGCTTTTAGTCTGGTTGCCCACCCCCTCTTTCCCCCTTCTCTCACCCACTCCCTTGTAATTTATTTGTTAAAGAAACTGGGATATTTGTCCTATAGAGTTTTTTTACATCTGGATTTTTCTGAGTGCATCTCCGTGGTGTTAGCATGTTCCTCAGACCCTGTCTTTCCTGTAAATTGGCAGTTAGAGCCAGAGACGTGATCAGATATTGTACAGTCTTGATCGGAGGGGGGGAGACTGCTTTCTAGGTGGTGTGTGGTATGCTTCAGAACTTCCATCAGGAGGCACATAATGTTTGCTTTTGTCTTCTTGCAATGTGAGCAGTCATTGATGATCATTGCCTGGATCCATTAATTCATTTAGAGTTGCAGAATGTTGATATTCCGATTCTATTATTCCTTCTTTATTTATTGCTGAAGTACTTACAAAGAGAAACTTCCCCTTATCAATTATTTGGTTACGTTGAGGTACAGTTCATCTGGTAAAGGCAGGATAAATGCTTGATTATTTTGCTTTACTTTTCAGTTTCAAGAATAATGAGTTAGTGGTTCCCTAGCATCTCCCAGAAGTGACCAAAGAGGGTGGTTTAGGTTTTGTTTTTAGACTATTATGAACTCATGGATTTACACTTCAGTATTTTTCAGTCTGTTACACTTATTATCTTTATTGGTGCACAGATTATGTCCCATCTTTGGCCATGGAGTGTTTATTCAAGTTGGATGCTGAGTCGTCTTATCATACTAGGGTCTAGGGTAGCTCCCTTGCTGTCTAGTATGACAGGTTGCTCCCAGTTCATATTTTTTTTTCTTCCCCAGAGCTGGCAGCAACTATTTTTCGATTTTCTTTTTAAAGATAAAATACATCCTAGTTCAGACTTTCTATTTAGTTTCTACTTAACTTCACCAATTGTCTGTCTATGTCTCCTGTTGAAAAATTCCATGCCAGAAATCTCAGTCCTTGACCGTAATTAATTACTCATTTGTTTTGGCCCATGATACACCACGGCAGTCTCAAAGTTATCGTCACCAAATGATTTGTGAAAATAGCTTTTTCTTTTTTTTTTTTTTCATTCTTTTGTCCTTGGGGACTGTCTCATGATGGATTTTAAAGTCATTTGGAATGTTTCCTTTTTGTGGGTTTATGCCACCAAGTCTGTACACAGTTACGTTCATTTGTTTCATTCTACTTCATACTTTTAGGGATTGCCTCTTTTTGTGCTATTTAATTTTGTTTTGTAATTGTAAAAGATATTTACCCATGGTTTCAAAATCAAATATTGAAAAGGATATAGTTAGAAGTCTAGCTTCTTTCTCTTGTCTCTTTCACCCCAATCAATCCCTCTTCTCCTCGGGTTACTGTTTAAACAATTTTATAATTTATCCTTCCATTGTTTTTTGTTTGTTTGGTTGTTTTACTACAAAGAAATACACATGTAGTTATAGCCGCCCCTTCTTAGATAGGTACCATTCTACATAAACTTTTCTTCCCCTTGATTTTTTACTTTTTATTGTTTTTGCATATATCTAGGAATGATTACGCGGACATTTTAAAAACAGTAACCTGTCAGATTAGGTAACAACAGAAATGCCACTGGGCTGTTAATAAGGAAGCCACACTCTTAGACAACAAAATATTTTGTCCACTTCATGGCAGCAGAGCTGATACACATTTGAATAAGGCAAGATGGTCTGACTGTCCTTCCCAGCGCACCTTCTGTGTGTATTCCAGCCAGGTGTCAGTGTTGGCTGCTTGGCTTTGTTTCTCCATAAATGACAGCCTGTGCTGAATAACAGCTTACAGACATTCTGCTTGTTCCTGGAGGACCTGGGGCAGTAGCCATTCAGAGTATGGGAGAGCAGGGAAGACCCCAGTGCAGTAGCCAAGAGCACTCCTTTCCCCTCCAGACCATTCTAGAAGCTGCTTTGTCTAAACGAGGAGGCTGTGGCTTCATGCTCAGCAGATCTTAGTGATTGACTCCCTTCTTTTCCTGCAGATACGAGGGAGCTCTTAAAGCTTTCACGCAGCCTGTGGCTTCATTGGGAGTTTCTGCGTTAGCTGTAGTTAACAGCAGAGCTTCAGCAGCATAACACATGCTACACGGAATTGTGTCAGGTTACACCTAATTTGAAAGTCTCCTGACTAATTGTACCACTGAGATCTAGAAATTAATGTAAGAGTGAGGATTTAAGAAATTTAAAGACAGCTCTGCTAGGTAAAGCATATTTTAAAAATTGAAGAACTGTTTTTGTCCAATTTATGGTTTCAGTCTAGTAACACTTGACGCTCCTCCCCCTGTTGATTTTTATTCATTGAATCCTTGCAGTTCAAGCAATACAAATTTACAACTCCCCACCAAACTTCTTTCACATTGTAATTTCAGGTGGGTAATACAGTAGTTCATCTTCTAATCCAAAACCAGTTGTAAATTCACCTTCTGATTCTTTCAATTAAACTGAATTAACCATTGTAAATTATTGATTTTTAAATTTATGCTTTAAAATGTTGAATTATTTATGTTACTTTGTCTTCTAAACTATATTATGAGTTTGAGTGTAGAACTCTTCATTGAAAATATTTGTGATTTGAGATTTAAAAGCATATTAGCAAATTAAGATCATCTCAATTGGGGAAAAACAGACAGCCTCTATTTACTGGTGTTGTAACAGGGTATATATACAGTTACCTACTGTTGAACCTGTGGGGTTGAATTTAACTATTAATTTCTTTAAGACCTGCTCCTGTATTTTACTCTGGCCCTGCCTACTAAGAATTTACAGTACGAACGAGAAAGGGAGAGGAATGATTGCTATAAAACTTTGATAATTTCTAAAGTATAAATTATCTGTCTCTTTGAGTGCCTACCTAGTTTCTATAATAGAGTAAAACTAAAACAATCCTGAGAATATGTGTGTGTATTAAAACAATTCACTAAAAATCTTCAGAAATACCAGGTTTCTTGATTGACCACTGTATATGGAACACTGGAGCCAGGATGCAAGGTAAAGGATCCATATATGAGATAGAGAAGGTTTCATTTTGGTACTGGTGTAACAAGGCAGTAAACTGTTTCGTTGTTTCTGACTCCCTTAGCACTTGTAAAGTGGATCCTTGATAGAGCTCTTGTTAAGTTTGGTGAGGATGCATTTTTCTCCTTTAGTTCTAGAAATGATGATGAGTCCATTCTTACTGTTGGAGAAGAATAGTGCAGGAAATGAGAAACACAGCAATATCTTCACTTTGCTGATTGGAATTTGTGAGCACAGATGATTACCACCTCTGTCAGAAGAGAGATGGGGCGTTATCCTTTTAGCAATATTTGTAGATGACCTTTGGTGTGCTGTCAGGGATGGCCCTGTGACGGTGACCTTTCCATGTTAACAGCCTTGGATGTCAGGAAGTGGAAGGGGAATCTGATTCTTCTCCCCCATCCTCCTCCTACAACACCACCATCTTTTTTCACCCCCAGCTTAATAATCATATCTTAAGCTCCTTAGTGCAAAATGTTAGGCTTTCTGTAATTGTAGAAATTATGTTTCTTATGCTGGGTGATTGAGTAATAACAATACTACTATCTTCATGTCAACATGAATTTGTCTCATCTTGTCTGCAACATTAACTGAGCAAGTTCAGACTCAGGGCTTAGAGTCCACCATTCATTTCTCAAGAGCAGGCTTCTGGCTCATACACACACCCTTTGTTTTTGGTCCTTTTCTTCTAAGCTTGTTTTCTATTGTTCTTTAATTTCCATTTTTTATTAGTTCATATCTGGTATAAAGAGAAAATGTAGATTGTTTCTAAGAAATACCATCTAAAAGTTTTCTAGCATAGAATAAACTGGATATTTTGTTGTGTATGTGTGGGGTAGGGAGTTGCTGGTTAGCTCCTATAAGGCCTCACCCAGTAACTGGACCTGACTGTGTGTGTATATGGACGTGCTCTGTCACTGTTTCCAGGCAGAACTGGAGTTAGCAGCACAATTATCACAGGCTTTTTTTTAGGAAAAGATCTTCAAAGCTGACTAGGTGTTTCCTTTTTTTGAGCCTTTCTTCTTATAATCCTGCTCATTTTGACCCATTAACCTTAGAATTAGCTTAATTTTTTATAAGTTTTGATAAAAGTTGTCTACAAGTCTGTCTCTTAAAGTATCCATAATATATCTGGTCTTAACTGAGTCATTTAAAAAAATTTAGCAAGTTTTTACTTTAAAGAAATAAACTTTAAATACAGCAGTGTCACTTGGTTTTTAAAATGGAACTT
Organism: Balaenoptera borealis; assembly: GCF_965194805.1. Classification (NCBI taxonomy): domain Eukaryota; kingdom Metazoa; phylum Chordata; class Mammalia; order Artiodactyla; family Balaenopteridae; genus Balaenoptera; species Balaenoptera borealis. The sequence continues at coordinate 48,697,465 of NC_138879.1, read as the reverse complement.
GAGTCCCTCTAGTGGGTAGAGTGTAAATCACTTTCCAAGCTTGAAATTTAAAGAAAGACGACAACGTTGAGTTATGTGGAACCAGCTTTCAAATCCACTGTTCTCTTCGGTACTGGTGTCCCCTCACCCCAGCTGAGAGGCAGTGCTTAGCTAGCCAATGGCTTGGCCCTAATGTTAACCAAGATTCAGCGTCCTTTTCCGCCCATGCAATTCTGGTGGCCCTGGTCATTCCTGGCATGTGATCTCACAAGCTGCGGCTCACCAGCTGCTTTCTTTCAAGCCTTGGCAAGTATAAACTCAGGCTACAAGGTGGTGATTTTAAGCCATGCATTTCTTTATAGAAAAGAACACAATGCCCTCGGGGTCCTTGAGGTGCCATGAAAGAAATACTTGCACAGGCCTGTTTTGGGCACAACAGGTAGATTAAGGACATTTAATAAGTGGGGGAGTTACATCCTGATAGCCAGAACACAGGCAACATGGTATGGCAGAAAAGAACCTGGCTTTGGGGTTCAAATCCTAACTCGACAAATACTAACTGTGTGACCTGGAGCTGATTACATAGGCTCTCTGTATCTTAGTTTTTCCCTTCTGTAAAATGGGGAGATGATAAACCCATTTTGCAGGGTTGTTTTGAGTATTAAAAATAAATATGCAAAGGCCTTTGTGTTTTTAGTGCTCTGTGATTGGTAGCAGAGGTCATGGAAATTTCCCAAGCTGAATTCATTATAAGGCATGAGATTTAATTATTTGGATAACCTTTCTTCTTCTCCCATGCCTTCTTTTTCTTTCAGTCACCACCAAGTAAGCGAAGAAAATTAGAGAAGCCAAGGAAACCCATTACATTTGTAGTATTGGAATCTGTGATGAAAGAATTATCCCTCAAAGCATCGTCTTTGGGCTCTGAGACAGTGGAAGGCATAGTAGTTGTGACAACATGGATTGAAAAAATTCTCACCGATCTGAAGGTACCTGGTTAATAAGCACATTGAAGAAGTACTTATAATAATCTCTTTTTTCTTTTATTTTTTTCTTCTATTTTTGAATTTTTAAAAAAGTTTATCTTTGGCTGCGTTGGGTCTTCATTGCTGTGCGCGGGGCTCTCTCTAGTTGCGGGAAGCAGGGGCTACTCTTCGCTGCAGTGCGCGGACTTCTCATTGCAGTGGCTTCCCTTGTTGTGGAGCACAGGCTCTAGGTGCGCGGGCTTCAGTAGTTGTGGCACGCGGGCTTCAGTAGTTGTGGCACGCAGGCTCAGTAGTTGTGGCTCATTGGGCTCTAGAGCACAGGCTCAGCAGTTGTGGCGCACGGGCTTAGTTGCTCCGCGGCATGTGGGACCTTCCTGGACCAGGGCTCAAACCCGTGTCCCCTGCATTGGCAGGCAAATTCTTAACCACTGTGCCACCAGGGAAGCCCTCTTTTCTTTTTTTTTTTTTTTTAATTTTTTAAATTTATTATTTATTTATAAATTTATTTATTTTATTTTTGGCTGCATTGGGTCTTCGTTGCTGTGCACGGGCTTTCTCTAGTTGTGGCGAGCAGGGGCTACTCTTTGTTGCGGTGCGCGGGCTTCTCATTGCGGTGGCTTCTCTTGTTGCGGAGCACGGGCTCTAGGCACGTGGGCTTCAGTAGTTGTGGCACATGGGCTCAGTAGTTGTAGCTCGCGGGCTCTAGAGCGCAGGCTCAGTAGTTGTGGCGCACGGGCTTAGTTGCTCCGCGGCATGTGGGATCTTCCCGGCCCAGGGCTCGAACCCATGTCCCCTGCATTGGCAGGCAGATTCTTAACCACTGTGCCACCAGGGAAGCCCCCTCTTTTCTTTTTTAAAAAAGAAAGTTCTAAGGAGTTTTCAGAGGAGAAAAGTGATTTCCTATAAAATTCTGTTTTTCCTCCAAACAGGTCCAGCATAAACGAGTTCCCTGTGGAAAGGAGGAAATTAGCCTTTTCCTAACAGCCATAGAAAACTCCTGGATTCACTTAAGGAGGAAGAAAAGGGACCGAGTGAGACAACTGAGAGAAGTTCCCCGAGCTCCCAAGAACGTCATCCAAGCCTTGGAAGAGAAAAGGTCCCCCACTAAGGAGTCTGGCAGCAGCCAAGACTTGGCTCATGGTCCCCAGGAGAGTGCTCTGTGCGGGCCTGCTCTACAGGAAGACGAGTCTGCCACTGTGGAGGGCCATGGCCCAAACCAGGACTCGCTTTCCCAGGAGGAAAACCCAGAACCCATGGAGGATGAAAGGAGTGAGGAAAAGGGAGAGATGGAGGTTTGGGAAAGTTGTAAAGGCTCTAGTAATGGAGCCCAGGACCAAGAGGCTTCTGAGCAGTTCAGCAACCCAGTGTCTGAAAAAGGGAACCATCTCCAAAGAGCGGCTGGATGTTACCTATTCAAGTGTTTGATAAACGTTAAGAAGGAGGTAGATGATGCCTTAGTTGAAATGCATTGGGTTGAGGGCCAGAACAGGGATTTGATGAACCAACTTTGTACTTACATACGTAACCAAATTTTCAGGCTTGTTGCTAGTTAACTCCAAACTTCTTGCACAGTAAAGCAGCTTGCTTTGGAGTGTAGCCTGTGGGGTGGCAAGCTGAATCCCACCATTGGCCCACTGGTAGCATTATATGGAATTATCTGAAACAAATTAATCCCTTTTAAACACCCCCCTCCCTTTTTTTTTAAGTTAACAGGGCACTGTAGTATGGTAGTTCAGAGGAAGAATTGTGGTTATTTGCATCAACAAAAAGCCATCAATAAACTCATAAGGGATTCAAACCTGACTTAAGCTGATCACCTTAGCTTTAGACTGGTTTTCTGAGGCCGAAAGGATTATTTTTGCAGTCTGATCCTGGTCAGAACTTACAGAGCATCACGCTCTCTCTGTCACCTCTGGTTGCTTCCTGAGAAGGGGTGACTTTCTTAACCCCCTGGTGGAGGTGGTATACCAGGTAGCCCTGTACCTTCTTCTAAAGTCACCTTTAAGACTGAAGACTTTGGGTACATATAATTGATGACCCCTGTGTCAGTCCTGAGAAGGGAACTGGCCTAATGGTAGGTGGCGGGAGAGTGAGGGAGAGAAAGCTCAGTAATGCCAGGAAGAAGGGCCAATCAGGAAGCGCCTGGAAACGTCGGAAACATCGGCATATTCCTGACTCTTGTCTGTTTTGATGTTCGTTATTTCAGAAACAGAATTAGGGAAGCAAAACTGCCAGATGTGACTGAGATACAGCAGAATGAAGCCATACCCCTACCTCCAACCTGTTTAAAGTACTATTTTGTAGCAGTTTTACTGGTGTGTGATTTTTTTTTATTTGTTTCGACATTTGAAGTGGAGCTAATATAAGAGTATTCAGAATTGAAAACTGTCAATCCTGTTTGAATCCTGGGGTTGGGGAAAATATTTTCTTGGCTTTGAATGGGTAAGTGGTTGATGATTGAAATAAAAATGGAGCAAGATAGTTATGTGTAGTAAGTTGCTTAAGAAAGTCTCATCTATTGGCAGATAAGTTGTCGCTGATCAAAGACGGTTTTTTTGGGTTCCCTTGTAATCCCTTCTGTGTTTACCTGTTACCATTGGAGAATTCTAAGGTTGAGGTAACCATGGTCTTAAAACATGTTTCTAATTGTAGTGTCAGGGCTCGGCAGGAATGTCTCCGGAAAAGGAGTCTCTCTTTTATTCTCTTGGTGTCTCAGTTATCCTCTGCTGTGCTTGACTTCCATGGCTTGATTTTACACCAGCAGCCTAGGGTTCTGTTTAGCCTGAAATTTCTGAGTATGGTGCCAGAGCTCCTTGCTATCTGCAAAGAAGACTGTGTAGTTAAGCCACAGTTTTAAAAGGTGGCATTGGTTGGGGCAGAAAACTGATGACCTTGGCATACTTTGGCAGCACCTAGACCAGCCCCTCAGCAAAGATACAGGAAGTGGAAATAGGACCACATTATACCTCCTTGTGGCCGTGGAGACAGAGCTGCAGAAGAGAACATATTAACCAACCAGTGTTCTTAACCTGGTCGTGGGCCTCTGGAGAACCCATAGCCTCCTGGATTATTTCCAAAAGCTCTGGACATGTTTGGTTTTTCTTTCTGGAGAGAAGGGTCCCTGACTTAGAGAGAGCGGTTAGTAACTCACTGAGGATTAGGAACCACTATGCTAGTCCAGCCTCTTCTTTGACAGGATAAGGAAACCAACACCCAGGGTCCCACAGAGCCAAGATTCATTGCAGGGCCCTAGATTCCTGTGCTCATCTCCTGTACCCACCCACACCATCCTGCTCTGCTTACCTCTTAGGACACATTGGAATCATATGCTGGACCCAAACCTAGTTTATATCTTCAGAAAATTTTAGGATAAGTGAGTTAGGTGACAACCATTCACTTGATAAGTGGTCACTAAGTATTTGCTTGTTTGTTTCACTATAAAAGAGTAGTGTATGCTCATTATTAAAGATTTGGAAAGATGAAAGGAGAAAACAGCTTCAAAATCACCCCTAGTCTCAACCTTCTGAAGCACAGCCACTATTGGTATTTCAGTGTTTCCTTCTAGTCTCTAATCTCTTTCTGTAGATGGGGTGTGTGAGTGTGTGGGTTCAACTTTGGTTGTGTTGATGCTGTATATTCAGTTTTATATTATGCTCTTTTCTCATCTGATGTCTTGTAAGTATTTTTCCATGTTGTCACAGGAGTGCATTATTTATGCTCCTCGCCTGTTCAAGATGTGCTTCAGGCGCAGTATTAGCCTTTGTTTAAGTCTGATACTTAGAGGTCTCCAAAGAATCCTCTGTGGACCTGGAGGCACAGGAGACGTGTCTTGTGTCTATATGTGTTTGGTGCCCCAGGTTTAAGGCCTGGTGTCATGGAGGACGTTTTATAGGTGTTAAGCTAATGCTCTTAGAATTTAAAAAGTATGTGACAACAGAAGCTTCCAGTGCCAGAGCTGTGAGTGCCATTTTTGCATTTGTGTGTCTTCATTTCCTTCTCTGAGTAGTTATTTCTATCTAATGAGAGAACATTGAAACATTTTGAAAAGACATCTAAAAATTCTTTCACTTATGCATATACTTAACAATGTGTGTGATATGTGGTAGCCTACACCTCTGATATGGGGAAAAGGAATTTTTTTAGAAGAAATAGGTTATTGACCCAGGTATCATAATGTTGAGTGATACTTGCCGAAGTGTCTAGAGGTCAAGTTCATGTTGATGGATTGGTATGGAATTCAATCTTTGTGGTATTATCTTAAATTCTATTCTGGTCCCTTGCATTGGCTTCTGATCTCTTGATAACCAAAGTGGGAACAGAAGCTGAACTTGTTTTCCAAGGAGGGGAATAAGCTGCTTTTGTTCTTTGGAATCTGCTTTGCTTCCAGCAGTTTGGTCCCTTCACCCCACATCGTTGCCCAGGTATTCACACGCCAGAGCATCGCTGCTTGTCCTAGTAGGGTTAGTGTCTCTGTGTTGGAGTTTCAACTGATCTTAAGGGTGCGTGTGGATTACTTAAAACTTTAGTATATATTTTTAAAAACATGAAACCTCTCTTCTCTTGATAGAAATCAAAGCTTACCATGTGAGCACACCAACTTCTAAGCTCTGACAAGTAATAAAACTGCAGGGTGTGAAAAAGATGCAAAGGCCTGTAGAAAATTCGAGGCCTCCTGTAAGCCCCTCCTTCTTACTTAAACCGAGGCATTTTCCTCTGTAGCCACATGGGGGCGTATTTGGCCCTTTTATCAACTTCACTGTGGCGTGGATAAAATTGTGTCCTTGGTATTGTCTTGAAATACCCAGTTGCTACTCAGATAAATATTTTTATGGAAGCAAGTACATTTTAACATTAAAAAAAAAATCAGAGAGATAAAAGTAGAAAGAAAGAAAACCCCACCACCCTGCAGTCTGGGCATAAGCTTTCAACCTTTTTATGTTTCTTTATGGTACCAGTTGACTTGTGCTGCTACTCTAAAATATATCCAGGTTGGGTCAGTCCCTTGGATCAACTTTTTATTGGTCTCTAGTTAATGGGGGTACCAGAGGGGGATGTTTAGTGATTTTAAATAGTAACTTTTCAAAAGCTTTTTGTTGCAGGAAGAGTAGTCTAGAGAGCCTTAAGAAAGAAGCTGCTTTCAATCTTCTTTTGTCTTTTAGTTCTTGTTTTGGTTTATCTGGCTGGCTGAAGAGCATGCATGTGCTGTGTTATTTACATAAAACATTGTCACAGTTGGTTCTGTGTTGGGTATATTATGCAGGTTAGCTGGGCCTTCTTTCCTACGAGAGGTGTTTCTGTGTGGAACATGTCTGTCACTAACCCTGGGTCTGTGTGGGCTCAAGGGGAAGCTCTAGCTGCCCTTATTTTTATGGCCCAGGATCAGATGTCCTAGGTGGCCATGCAACAGACCTGTATATTAGGAGGAAGAAGGTCCAGTTTGGAAAACTAAGGAACCCTCTGAGAGAAGGAAGGTCTCAAAGGTACAGCAGTTTTACAGCCAGCCAGGAGGTGCCCCTAGGAAAGGGATGTGACCACAACTTTTTTGGAGAAGTTAATGCTCAGGAGAATCAGTTTGCTGAATGGGCACTAACCCCAGGAAAACCCAGAAGAGGCTTACTAGTGAGAATGGATTGGCCTCTGCCTCTTGGAGCAGGGCATTGATGGTCTTGAACTTTCTAATGCTCCCAAGTACAAACCTCTTGGTGCCTGTGCCAGTACAGTATTAGAAAGCCCTGCATGGGGCTCACCCACGAGCAGCAGGGCCTCACACACATACCAGAGAGTTCCTGCTCTGCTCTGTAAAGACATTCAGATCCTCTGCTGTGACTCACCCAAATGACTAAAACAGCGGTTTATTTTTTTCAATTGCTGGTTGGAACAGCTAATGCTGCCTTTCGGAGGCTTTGCTTTTACCCCAGGGGACTGTGTTGTGACTGAAGGCCTTGCAGCTCTGCATGCCCTTTGAGGTGCAGCCTCTCCGCCTCTCTCAGCCCCAGCAGAGACGTCGTCGGGGACTCCGGCTCTCTGCAGGGAAGTGAGGGACCACAGGTGCTTATTAGGAGCCAGGGAACGGAGATAAGACGGAGTGGACCAGAAAGTGCAGGGGAGTGGAAAACAGAGAAGAGCACAGCCTTCACAGTTCATCAGACCTGGGTCTGCGTTCCAGTTCTACTTACAGGGTCAGTCATTCTCACTAAAGCTTGGATTCCTCATACAAAAGATGAAGAATTCTTGCTTCCCAGAGTTGTAGCAGTAGTTAAGTGAGAGAAATACTAAAGCACCTGGGAGAATCCATGAACAAAGAGTAGGCTTCTCAACTTGCTCACCTCTTCTTAGTCTCCTTTGAGTTTTCAATTTCTGGTCAGAAAATCTTCTACCAAGAGACTCAGGTGGAAAGGCTGAGACCTCAAGTGTATAACTGCGGGTGTAGACTGCCACTCTCTGACTGAGAGCAAAATCCAAGCTTCTGTGTACTGGGAGGATGAACAGGGAACCAGTACTTATTGTCCGTCCTTTACGTAAATTGTCTGACTTAGTAACCCTTCAAAGAGGGATGGAGTCCCTGTGTGATCAGTTAAAGAAGTGGCAGCTCAGAGGGCTTAAGTGACTTGCCCTAAGGTTGTTCACAGAGCTAAGTCACAGAGGTGGGACTTGAGCTCAGGTCCAGAGATAAGAGACTGAGATTTCGTACCAAATCTCAAGATTCGTAACAAGTGCTACACTGAGGGTGGAAATGGACTTCTGGGCTTATTTGACCCATCTCTAGGGAAGGAGACTTCAATTATATGACACAGGGAATAGAAAAGCATCTCTTACCCACCTTCACAATGTAGCATTTGAAGGTAGTATTATTTTCCAGCCTATGATCAGTGAACAAAATGTAATAAGCGAAATTGCTTATAATTAGTTCTTAACTTATGCTACCAAATCTTTATAGAATTTTGTATTTGGCAGTAGTACAGATAATTAAGTAGATAGCAAAACCACAAAATAAAATGTCCAGTGTAAGCACATGTTGCATCAGAATCAACGTAAAATAACTGATAATTAGGTAACGACTCTTGACAATACGTAATTGTATAATAACAGAAGAAAGATTTTTTTTTTTTTTAGGCAGCATCAAATATTTCACTTAGAGAATGCAAAACTGACGTACTTTCTGATCTTGCTGGAGAAGGTAACAATTGTTATAAAAATAGCAAGTCATCTTCCCCAGGTAGAGGAATGGACTGTGTAAATCTGGAGAGAAGGAAAGGCTGCCTGCCATCGGGTGGGCCCATTCAGGGAGTGTGGCTGAGCGTCTGGGAGCAGAGCCGGGACGTCCCCAGCTGGGGGCGGGCCCTGGCAGCCACGCAGGGAAGCCTGTGCTGCTTCTGCCCAAAAGAAGGCTGCCCAGGGAGCACCGCTGAGCCTGGGGCAGTGGGTGAGGGCGGACTTGCTCCCGTACGTTTGTAATTCCAGGCGCTCTTGGGTTTTGTTCTCTTTTGCTTTTTTGTTTTTTTAATAAATTTATTATTTTATTTATTTATTTTTGGCTGTGTTGGGTCTTCGTTGCTGTGCGCGGGCTTTCTCTAGTTGTGGCGAGCAGGGGCTACTCTTTGTTGAGGTGCGCAGGCTTCTCCTTGTGGTGGCTTCTCTTGTTGCAGGGCATGGGCTCTAGGCACGCGGGCTTCAGTAGTTGTGGTGTGCAGGCTCAGTAGTTGTGGCTCGGAGGCTCTAGAGCACAGGCTCAGTAGTTGTGGCGCACGGGCTTAGTTGCTCCGCAGCATGTGGGATCTTCCTGGACCAGGGCTCGAACCCGTGTCCCCTGCATTGGCAGGTGGATTCTTAACCACTGTGCCACCAGGGAAGCCCTCCAGAGGCTTTTGATGTGATGTCTCTTGCTGGGAAATGGGCATTCGCAGTCTGGTCAGGATCCCTAGTTCAGGTATGTTTGTCCCAGGATTTGCCTTGGGGGGCCAAACGTGGGGCTTATGGATCACACGCTGGCCTCTATTTCAGTGAAGTCTAGATGCGCACTAATGAGGACTTTAATTCACAAAGGGAAGTATTTCCTCATCTTCTGCACCAGGGGCCAGGCAAGAAGGGCTGGAGCTCCCACTGATGGAGTACTCCTGCTATGAAGCAGCTTTTATTCAATTCCTGTTGGTTATTGCCATGCAGAAATAGCTGCCCAGTGTTGTTGGATCTTCCTCTTCTTTCTTGAGGAAATCCAGAAATCCAGATTTAGGAGAAAAATGTAAACCCTAACAGCGAATTCAGTATTTTATAGAGATCTGGTAGACCATCAGTTTGTGGCCTCTTCTACCACCAAGTGGTAGGACTGTCTACATGTTTGCTGCCTCCACTTTCCTCACTCTATTTCAGCTACTAAAGTCTGGTTGCTGCCTACCCTCCCATTTTAAGAGTTCTCCTCACCTCTTAAAGGGAGAATCCCAAAGATTCTATCCATGGGCCTCGCTTTTTTCTCTCACTTGTGGCTGACCGTGTCCACTCCGTGACTTCAGTACTGCCCACTCCTACGTTCATCACGCCCAAGTCTAGGCCTTTCCTCAACTTCCAACACCCGCATAGCTAGCCACCCAGTGGACACCTTCCCCGGGTCTGTGGCTGTGCAAACTCAGCTTGTCTGCACCTGCTTCTCTCCTGTATTCTCGGCCACCATCCACCCAGCCATCCACATTAGAAATCTCTGCTCCTCCCTCTCCTTCACCACTAGGGTCCAAAATCGTCCACCTTCAAAAGAGCCCCCAAATCCAGCCCAGCCTCTCCACCCCTGGTGGCAGTGCCTTAGTGCTGTTCCACACCTCTCACCTGGACTGTTTCTGGGGGATATCAGAGCTAAGCAGCAGAAAGAGCAGATTTAGATGGGGGAGGGGTAGGGGTGAAGAAGCAGAAAGAAAAACTAGGATGGGAAGTAGAACCACAGCAGCAGGTCAAGTTAGTTGAGATTAAGAGGTATAGGGCTTCCCTGGTGGCACAGTGGTTAAGAATCCGCCTGCCAATGCAGGGGACATGGGTTCGAGCCCTGGTCCGGGAAGATCCCATATGCCACGGAGCAACTAAGCCCATGAGCCACAACTACTGAGCCTGCGCTCTAGAGCCCGTGTGCCACAACTACTGAAGCCCGTGCACCTAGAGCCTGTGCTCCATAACAAGAGAAGCCACCGCAATGAGAGGCCCACACACCACAACAAAGAGTAGCCCCCGCTCGCTGCAACTGGAGAAAGCCTGCGCACAGCAACGAAGACCCAACGCAGCCAAAAATAAATAAATAAATAAATAAAATAAATTATAAAAACAAAAAAACATTGTTTAAAAAAAAAAAAGAGGTATGAGGCCCTTCCTGATGAAGCAGGGAGAACTTTTCCCCTTTAGTATAATCTCATTTTACGAAAGAAATGTTTTCATTATAAGAACTTTAGAAAATAATGAATAAAAGTTTATAATTCCACTACTCAAATGGAGTTATTTTACATTTTGTTATCTTAGTATTTTTATATGCATATATATTTTTGAACAGCAAATGTGGAATCACATTCTGTGTTACTATTTTATAAACGTTTTCATTAGCAATATATTGTGATAACCTTTTTCTGATTTTAAAATTAATCTATGTGTCAGAAAACTTGTGAAAATAAAAATTGCCAGTAATTGCACTGCCCAAAGACAACCACTGTTAACATTTTCATTTATTAACAACCCGGTTTTCTTCACATGCCATATTGTGAGCGTCACTTCACGAAACCAGTTGTTCCTTGTTGGAAATTCGGGTTTCCTGGTTTTCACTTCTGTAAATAATACTTAGTGAATATGTTTGTACAGAAGTGTTTATGTGTTTTCTTATTGCTTTAGGATAAATTTATGTAAGGATTACTGAAGCAGAAGAGATAATGCTCTTTTAAAGGCTTTCCATATATATTGCCAATTTGTTCACTGAAAAAGTTGTGCTACTTTACATTTCCACAGGTGTCTGTTTTTACCACACATTTGATAGCACTAGAAGGCCAGTTTTAAAAAGTCCTTTATCAACTGATAAAGAATATTTTCACTGTTTTAATTTTATTACGGTATTGCAAGGCCAAACATTTTCATAATATATTTATGTTACTTCATTTATTTATTGTTTTATGAATTTTAAATTATGTTCTGTGTTCACTTTTCTATCCAAGTGTTCTGTTATTGAAATTGCAAGGGCACATCTTGCCAGTATTTCCCTCCATTTTGTCATTTACATTTTCTTCTTGTTTATGGTGGGTGATAATTATTTTGTTTTTACAGTCAAGGAGCTTTTAGAGGGCTTATATAATCACATCTGTCAAACTGTTCCTTTATATTTTCTTTGTTTGCCTTTATGGGTAAAAACCTCTTTTCACCACGCTTGGAGCAGAAAAATGTTTGCCTGTATTTTATTATGGCTCTTTTTGACATTATTTTTTACATTTAACACTTGCATTTATGTTGGTGTATGGTGTAAGTTATAAGGACTTAACTATGTTTAGTGAATGGTTCAGACTTATCACAGTAAACTCTTCAGAGAGATGACTGGTGAACTCTAGCACTGCTGTGTGAGGTGTCTGTGATGGGAACAGGGACTCAAGTGGGCTGGGGGCTGGGGAACAGGGGTATGTACTATCCCAGCCCCCAGCCTGGAAGTGGGAGGAGAGGCACTGGCTGGAATGTGGCTCCTCGAGAGTTCTAAAGTGTCCCCAGCACTGCCCAGTATAGACTCTCCCAATGGGCCCCGGTCCCTTGGTTAGAAATCTGGTTGTGGGCATGGAGCTGAGCCCTGGATGGAGGCAGTCCAGCCAGTAAGAGGCCACTGGTCCAGGCCTTACATATTCTTCTGAGAGAGCATCAGTCACTAGCGCAGGTCGCTGATATCTTGAGTTTTAAAGACTTGATCTGCAGGCTTGCTTTTACGTGTGAGCTTGGATTGGCTGGGACCGAGGACCAGAGTCCTTTGTGTGTGGCACTGATTGCATTCCAGCCCCTCTGCCCTGGGAGGGGCCTTCCCTGTCTTCGACATCCACCACCCCCACTGATCCAGCTGGCTCTTGACTCACATTGCAAGACTCCGCCTCCCTCTACTAATAACTTTGCCCAGTCTCACTCCCATGACCTGAATTAACTTACTCTCATAAAGCCACCTCTTGTTTGTCTTCAAAGGAGTGACTGAAGTCCTCATCCTTCCCCCTGTGCCTTTGCCCTTTGATCGGCTTCCTCCTTCCCAAGTCATCCTTGGACCCCATCTCTCTAGCGGCACTGCTTGCTTGCTAGCCGCTTCGGTTTCTCAGAAAAGTTCAGAGTGTGTGGCTCCTCCCTTTTTGCTTCTGAACTGCATTTCTTTCCTTATTACTCAGTATCCACACCCAGGGCGGTTGCCTGGATAAAAATCTGCCCCTTTCCCCCAGTCACCTTTTCAGGCCAGACATAAGCGCCAGTGAAGAATGGCTGTCTACCCGGGCCTGCTCTTCATTCCTCAGAGTGGCCTGAGGCAGTACAGTGTCCTCTGAGGTCATCTGAGTCCCTGGATCCTAAGTTTGATTCTCTTTCCTTGCCTTCTCACTCACCTGCTAAGCTTGTTTATTGGGCACCACTAAGCAAAGTCAATGATTATTTGTCTTCAGCCAGCTCCCCATCATCAGCCATTTCTGTGAGGTTTTCAAGGACCCTGGACCCTCCTCCCCAGGCTGAGCTGCCCCACACATTCCAGGGAGAACCAGGCCACTTCTCATCCCAGCTAACGCTCAGCAGCTTTGTGACCTTGGATAAAACACCTCTTGGGAGATGGGTCTAGGTGATTGAAACTCTTCCAGTTCTGACATCGTGTGAGCCAATGAAGAGGAAGTAGGTGAATGGGAAGGCTGAACTTGACTGTATCTGTTTCATAGGTTCAGGAGAGGTCCTTTGACAACTCACCAGGAGTAGAGGAAGGTGGATGAAGACTTCAGTGAAAAGAGTATATCAGTACCCTTACAGATCTTTATATAGTCCTCTGATCTCTTGTGCTACATCCAGCATGGTGGGAGAGAGCAAAGCTTTACCTTTTCCAGGTATCGCTGTGGAATTGAGTTCAGCTCTGTGATCTTTTACCCCACTCTGGCTTACCAAAGTTCCCCTGGCCTTGGCTATGAAGATAGCCCAGTGTCTGGCACATGTTAGGCACACAGTAAATATTTGTGAAATGAACGTCGTGTACTGTTGTACTGTGTCCCTAGGTGTACTAGTCTTCTGTCTTTCCCTCTTCATCTCTCAGCTTTCTCCCTTTGGTCTTGTTTTAACTATAATAGGTGAAAAGCTCTCCAAGATAACTTGCATAATTTGAGAAGTCAGGCCTACAGGGTTAGGACATTTGGGATCTGGTATACTTGTACTATGGCTTCACACCCTTTCCTCCTTCATCTTATTATTTTTATGTTTTGGAGGGTCAGGGAATTGATCTTCATAGCTCTTAGGGTTGTGTATACATGTAGAGTTTTGTTGGGGTGAATGGTGGGGGGGTGGGAGACAGCCTCATTAGGGAATGTCACTAGCTCAGCATATTAAAAAATTGAGGGGGTTGGGAATTCCCTGGTGGTCCAGTGGTTAGGACTCAGCACTTTCACTGCTGTGGGCCCAGGTTTGATCCCTGGTCGGGGAACTAAGATCCCACAAACCGCGCTGCCAAAAAAAAACAAAAACAAAACATTCAGGGGGTTGAACTGGGCCTTGGGGTGCAAAAGACTTGAGGAGGAAGAGTGGAAATAGAAAATCCTCCCATGAGAATTACACAAGGATGGATGGGCCCGGTTTCCTCCTGCCCCAAAGGTACTAAGCACTAGAAGCCATAAAGAAACTTCAGGAACAACTTTTTGGAAATGGCTGGGCTTTGGATTATTCCCCAAACATGCTAACCTTTCTGCTGAAACATCAAAAAGACTCCCTTGAATGAATAAATTGCCAGCTTCTACCTGAGTTCCACCCCCTTGCAACAGGAAGCTGGCTAAAATGTAACAGCCCTCCTATTCATTCCTCTCCTTTTATCCAACCCCTTGCCACCTAATAGGTATCTATCTCCCATCCCCACTGTCCATTCCCCAACAAGAATAACCTTGGTTGATGAGAAACTCTGGCCATTTTCAGGCTCCTGTTGGCAGCAACAGGCCCAGGAAAAGCCTCCTTTCTAAACCCTTGCTTTTTGCCTAACATCCCCTGGCTGCTGTCCCCACATGACCCAAATAAACAGATGATCATGTGAAGCCAGGAAGGCTGTTCGTTTTAAATAACGAGCATCTCCACTAAGCTCTGGAGCAGATGGGTTATTGGGGACAAGGGAGAGGTTGGCATTTGAATTCTGTGTTCACCCCACTTTTATCTCCTGCTTCCCCACCCCTGAAGGAAAAGCTGTCTTCAGAACACTACTTTTCAGAGGGGTGCCTTTGTGATGTGACAGAGCTGGTCCATGACGAGTCAGAAAAATTGGACTTCAGCCTCTAGAAGAGACTTCAGGGCTGTACGAGTGCCATGACCACTTGAGGAAGGCAGAAGGGTACAGCTGGAGGTCGCTCTCTGAGCATCCTGGGCCACTGGGCAGAATGGTACAGTGCTGACCCCTAACAAAATGAGAACTTGGTCAGCAACATTATCTCAAGTCACTGTTACATATATATTAGACTGTTTAGTGTGTGTGTATATACACACACACACACACACACACACACACACACACATACACACACACATACACACACACAGCAGGTGGCAGACACCTTAAAGGAAGCAATGTTGGGACCAGCACAGATCTAGCCTTCCAAGGAGAAAAAGCATTCATCCTGCAAAGAAGAACTTGGCTGTTAGTTACTGCTCTGATCCCCTGTTGCTTTCCAGCTTCATCATAAAGCCAGTGTCACCCGGTCATTTGTGTGTAATGGCCTCTCTCTGCTCAGCTACAGATGCTGGGGCATTAAGTGTGCAAAGATCAGAGGCCCCTGTAGACTGCTTCTGGCAAACAACCCCCTTCCTCCTGTTCACTAGGTTCTCGATTTCCAGAATCTGTGCAGATTTTCTTTCCCTGGCATGCATTATGACCTCAAAGGAAAGGCACAAAGCCAGCAAGCATCATTTGTACCCCCTTTATATGTGTCTAGCTCTCCTCTAGCTAGTTCCCCAAATAGGATTGTACCCCTCTAAGGGTGAAGTGGGGATGGAATGGGATGGAATGGGATGGATTGATCTGCCACTCAGCCAACCTCATAAAGGTTTGCTTTCTGGCTTTGTATGATGGTGAAGCCCAGGCCACAAGATCCTGAACCCAACTGGCACTGTCCCACTCTAATTAGAACTGATTAGCAAAGAAAGGAATCTGGGGCCAAGATCCAGGGGCCTTAGGCTTGCAGGCATTGGGACAGCAGAGCTGGACATGCTCCAGGGAGCCCCAAATATGCCTTCAGCTTGCCTATGCCTGTCACTACCAACTGTACAGGTGGGGTTTGTGTGGCCTCCTGTGCAGTACAGCAGGGTTTCAGGTGAAGATTTTTAGCGTCCCCCTCCCCCATCACAATATGTTAAGTGGTCAGACCCCCCCCTTACCGTGCGAGCAGTTTGATAGTCCTCCATGACTTTTTTCTGTTTGAGGGCCCTGACCCAGAACTGCCTTCAGAACAGTCATCCGTGGGGTAAGGAATAAATGCTTCTCCTGCGGGGCAAGGAGGAACTGGAATACTGAGTGACCTTAGACAAGTCCCTTCTCGTCTCTGGGCCTCAGTTTCCTTATCTGCAAAATGAGAGAATTTGGGCAAGCTGACCTCAAAAAGGACTAACTTTCTAATTGTACCCCCAGGCGCCCCCAAACTCTAGCACAAGGAGAGGCCGTAAGGAGCGCCAGCCGAGGTCCCGACCCCCGCAGCGAGTATGGTTGTGGCTGGGCGGAGTGGCCCCGCCCCCGCTCCCCGCCCGCCGTCTCAGTCGCCCAGCCACTGGGAGGGCCGGGTTTCCGCCTTCCACGTTGTTGTTCCCGATTTGCGCCACGCCCCCTTGGTCTGGGCTGTGGACGCTTCGCCGTAACCGCCCGCAGCCCGGCCCCCGAGCAAAGGGCGGCCTCTTGGATGGCACAGTTGGAGTCTCCACCCGCATCAGACGCGCGTGGACAAAGACGAGAGTTTAGAGGAAGGCGAGAGAGAGAGGCTTGGTTTTAAAGGGAGGGTGGTGAAAAGGAAAGGGTAGGTCAGGGCACAACTGCAGAATTTCCCTCTCAGCGTCCCACCCTCCACACAGTGGCCCCATCCGCATCGGCGAATGTGACCCTTTAGACACTGGCCCTTTAAACAGAGGGCTGGCGGCGCGGGGTGTCCATGTGGAGCTGCTCCATGCCGTGTTGTCCTGCCCGCCCATTGGCCCGCGGCCCGGTGACATCGCCTAATAGGATGCGAACGCACTGCGGGGGGAGGAACGGAGACAAAACGCGGAACCGGATCTCCACTCCGCTCCCTCCGCCGGTTCTCTGGCAGCCTCCTGCCGTCAGCTCCGCCCAGGGGCGGATCCCGGGGGAATTGCGACAGCCTGATGGTTGCAGGAATTAGGTCACGTGTGGGTAGGGAGCGGAGACCCAAGGGTCAGGCCAGTCTCTACCATCCTAAGGTTTCCCTGACCTGGAATATCCTTATTTGAGCTAACTTAAGTCCTGAATTTTCCACCCCTCTTTCCCTCCAGCAGTACAAATTTCGTTGTGAATGACCCAAACACGCCGCCGTTGCTCAACTTGTGGCTTGCAATCGGGGCGGGGCGAGGCAGGAAAGCGGAAATGCAGGGCGCGAACCCGGCTGGAACTTCTCCCACCCCCACCCAGGCCACGTGTGCGCGCGCCGTCTCGAGTGGGCGGGGCCAGCCCGCCCTGGACCCCGCCCCTCCCTTCAGGAGACGCCGCGGCCCTGCGGGCGGGGGCTCCGGTCCGGGCTTTGGCTGCGGCCCCGGTGTAGTAGCGGGGGCGGCGGCCGGGGGCAGCGCGGCTCCTTCCCTTGTTGTGTGTGTCGGTGCCTCCTCGCCATCTTGTTGCAAAGCCTTTTCTTGTCGGCGGGACTCCTGGGGGCAGCGGGGCGGGAGGCATCAGAAGGGAGGAAGAGAGGGAGGGGAAGGAGGGAGGCAGTGCCGCCTTTTTTTTTTTTTTTCTTGCATCAATTTTTTTAAATTTGCAAATTACATTTTGCAAACATTTGGGGAGACCTTGATTTTTCTCCCCGCGCTCCCCTGTTCTTCCCTGTGGAGTGCGCTGCGCCGCCCAGTCCTGTCGCCCCCCGGAGGTGATCCCTCCCTCCTGCCTGCCCGCCAGCCTGACCTGTGCCCGGTTCGCGGGCCGCAGTCTCGGCCCCGGCGCGCCCCCGGCAGCTTTCGGCGCGATGAGCATAGAGACGTTACTGGAGGCTGCCCGCTTCCTGGAATGGCAAGCGCAGCAACAACAGAGAGCACGTGGTGAGCGGCCGGGTTGGGCCCCTGGGGCACCAGGGAAGGGGAGGCGAGCGACCCCGGTCCCCGAGCCCACGCGAAACTGCGAGCGGTACCCCCCTCCCGGGCGGCCCGCGAAGCCGGGCAGTGCAAGGATCCACGCAAGAGCCGCCGCCCGGGGAGGAGTGTTGTGGGCAGTGAAATTAATGAATTCATTAACATGCAGGGAGGACCCGGCTCCTGTGGACGCCACCCCAGCTGCCTACCACCCCTTGTGCACC
Organism: Balaenoptera borealis; assembly: GCF_965194805.1. NCBI lineage: Eukaryota > Metazoa > Chordata > Mammalia > Artiodactyla > Balaenopteridae > Balaenoptera > Balaenoptera borealis. The sequence goes on along the minus strand of NC_138879.1, from coordinate 48,679,800 downwards.
TTTCGTGGGGGGCTTCTTTCCCGTGGGCCAGCGGCGCCCTCGGTAGGGCTGAGGATGTGCGAGCCGGGGGGTGGGGTGAGGAATGGTGTTGCGTGGGGGTGGCAGACCCGCGCGTGTGTGCGTGTATGCACGGGGGATGTGTGATGCGAGCCTCGATGAGAGCGGATGGATGGACGTGTACACGGGCGAGTGTCTAGTGCACACGAGTGGGCGTGTGTGTAATGGAGTGGGGGGTGGAATTACTCTACGCGGAGCAGCTCCCCGGCTTCCCTGGCCCTGTGCGGGGGGCGCTCCCGGCATATCTACGCGCCGCTTGGGGCGGAGGCGGCCTTTGCAGAATGAAATGACATCGCGTGTCTTATGATCCTGGCCAGCCCCGCCTGACCCCGCCTCTCAGAGCTGGGCTGGGTCGCGCGTCAAGGGTTTGGGTGAGAGCCGGATGATTGGACATCTGCGAAACGGCCCGCAGGTCTCCGGGGGCAGCCCCCGGGCCCCCCTTGCTGCCCCCCACTTTAGCCGGTGTGGAATGTGGCGTGTCTGCGCGTTCCAAACCCGCTTTCGGCTGGAATGTTGCGTGTGCCTGCGTTCCAAGCCCGTTGGTTACACCGGGTGGTGACGTGGACCGGCCCCGCCCCCGACCACGTGCACGGGGGACACTCCCGCTGGGGACGGCGCGGCCCAGCCCCTCCCAGCCGCCTCGCGCTCGGCCGGGGGCGGGGCCTGGGCGGGGCTGGCGAGGGGCCTGGCGCTGGGTTGGGCCCTGGCTCTGGCCGCTGGGCATCTCCTTGGGGAGAGCCTTTGCCCTACGAGGGAGGAGCCGAGCTCACCTGTCGGTTCTCTCCCCAACGTCCTGTTTTTGATCCCGGGGCTAGGGAAACCCTCAGAATCACCGAGCGACTGGACATATAGAGCTCACATACTCCCACTGACCCCCCAGACGTTCTCACCAGGGCTCCCTGACAGCACCCCTGGCCGCGGTGTGGAATGAACTAGGCGAGAAGGGGCAAACTTTGGTGCTCTCTCGACAGCGGGGAGACGGAGATTTGCGATGCCCCCTATTCCCACGCTTCCTTGTTGGTAGACCCCAGCTTCAGGGTACTGCAGAAATAGGGACTGGGGGAAGACCTCCGTTTTCCGGACTGCTGCGAGGGCCGCAGCCCTGGATCGGCGTGTGTGCAATATCCGGGGACTGCTGTCCCCTCCAACCCTCCCCCAAGCCCTTCAGCCGGATCGGTTGTGGTGGAGAGAGTGCTTCGCCCTCCTTTCCTTTCTCTCTGCCTATTGTTGCTTCAATGATGAGTCATGCAGGAGGTAGTAGTGTGTGTTGTGTGCGCGCGCGCGCGCCTGCAGCGTGTACCGCCGCCGCCGCCGCTCCGGCGGGCGGGGGAAGCAGCAGTGGACCAGGGGCGGGGGAGCGGCGGGTCAACCGGCCTCTCAAGGTCAAGAGTCACTCGAGATATGTGAGACCGACAGTGCTTGGGTTTTCGGAACTGATGGGCCAGGACGTCAGCTCACGCGCCCCTCCCCCTTGTCTTCGAGGTCCAGAGCAGGGTCAGGTGGTGGACAGTGCAGGTGGTGACCGAGAATGTCCTGCGTGCCGGACCAGCGGCACGGGGAGGAGCGTGCACAAGATTTGGAGAGACTGAGTCACCTGCTGCCACCATCAACACAATGCAATTCAGGAGTTCCTATTGTGTCCCCACTGTGTACTGCCCACTGTGCTAGGAGGCAACAGGATTGACCCTGCTGTTGCTCCAAGGGAACACTCACTTCAGCTTTACTTTACCCGCAGGCTGGTTGGCCATATGGGGGAGGGGAGAAGACCCTCACTGTCATGTCTACCATGCTTTCCAAAATAAGTCAGTCCAGAGCTGACAGTAAGAACCACAGTGATGACTTGAGCAACACTTGGAAGGAACCTGGGAATGGCTCTCCTCTAAGAAGTTGCAGAGCCCTGCCCCTCCTCCAGGTGGTGAGAACTGGGGGCAGGGAGCTGAGGTGAGGCTTCTTGTTGGTGGGGCAGGGGGTCTTAGGGGATGGATGGATGGATGCTGGAAAGCCAGATTTACTCCAAAAACTCATGTGTAGATAGCCAGACCTGGCTGCAGCAGCTTAATCTCGGCAATTCATTTTTTTCTCTTACTAGAGGTTCTGTCCTCTAACTTGGGGTGGGAAAAAATGGGAGAGAAGCGGGTGCTGGTGAGCCTGCTGACCAGAACTGCTTTCTGGGGGTGTGTACCTCATGGGCAGCCCTGAACAGGGATCCTGTCCTCTGGGCCCCCGTTCAACCTCAAGCCTCAAGTGACAGTTTATTGACCTAGGCCAGCCAGTTTGCTCAAACGATGAACCGAGGATGTGTGTGCACGTGCATGTTTGTGCACGAGGGGAGAGAGGAAAGGGCAAGGCCATCCTGGTGGCCAGCAGGAAGGCCTGGTCATTTCCAGCAGTCATGGAAGTGACTCAAATGGGACCCTCTTCTACCTGAGCTAGTCGCACCCTGTGCCTGCCTCATGCACCAAGCTCCCTGTTACATGTAGAAGGGGAAAACTCCCCTGAACATTGGGGGCCACCACCTGGTGTGGACTCCTCTGGCCCCAGGTCTGTGCCTGCTGAGCCCCTAGGCCACAGTGGCTTGGGGGAAGCTCAGAGCCCATACTCTGCATTGTCAGCCTGGACCCTTGGCCCCTGCATCACCCAGAAGGGTCATGCAAAATTCTCTGGGGGCAGCTTCTGGGCAGAGCCGAGGGAAGGTGCCAGAGTATGTGTGTGAGAAGAGGGGTGCACCCAAGGGTGCAGCAGAGCATTATTTTGAAGAGCCTAAACCCATATTACTAAAACCCAGTTTGCTCTCCCCACTTTGTTTCCCCCTGCCCAGTGCACAGGAAGGGGGTCAGTGCTGGTTGGGGAGTGAAGGCAGGAGGCTGTAGTGGGCTGGATCTGGCCTGGGGCGCCCCCTCTTCTTCACCATCAGTTAAGCTTTTTCATGCTAATCCAGGTGTGGTAGAGCTTGGCCATTCACCTGGGTCCTTCCTGGCATCTGTGAGGCGTGCCTGCCTGGCTCTGGAAGGGAGAGGGTAGGTGAGAAGGAGGTTGCCATCTCCTGGGTGCGCTTTGGAGTTGACTTAAAATATGGGGAATACAAGGTCTGCCTTCATTCTGGGTTCCCAGAGCACCTGGTCTTGGGGCTCGGGGCCCTGTCTGTCCCCCTGCTTGTGGGAGAGTGGAACACTTGCTCCAAGGCCAACGAAAGTTCAGGTCCTGGCTCAAAGGAATGGTGATGGGGCTGTTTTGGGCCCTGAGCTCCAGGACCTTGTCTTGGGGGTGGGGTGGGGGGAGGTGGGGAGCGGACTGGGGATGTCCCAGGCTGGGCCTGAGAAGGGCTCCTTTCCCAGTGTGGTCTGTGGGAAACAGGAGCGCAGAGAGCTGGTTTTCTCTGGGCCTGTAACAGAAGCCAGGGCTGCTGGCTTTTAGCAGCAGGCTGGTGCAGGCCTGTTAGCTTCCCTTCCTGAGGGGCAGGGGAGACACGGAAGAGGCCGTGCCTGCTGACTCCAGCCCTTGAATGCTGGCTGCTGGGAAACCACTGAGTGTTTGCCCTCTCAGAACACTTCCCCCCTACTTCCTCCTTCGCCTCTTCTTCTCTGTGGGAGGGAGGGGCTCTGAGCAGGCCTGGCTCACACTCAAGTCGTTGATTGGCCAAAGGGCCCTGAGGCCTCACGTTTTCGGGTGCCCCTGAGCCCAAAGACCTGTGTGGTGTGGTGCTCTTCTGCCCAGGGGGCACTTAGCTAACCTTGCCCCCTAGCCCCACCCCTTGGGGGGTGGTGTGTTTGGGGGTGGTGTGTTTGGGGCGTGTCGGCCCTGTGCTGTCAGCTCTGTTAGTCAGCAGCGTGGTGAATCGGGCAGGAGGGAGGGCTGGTTGACCAGCCTGCTCCCTGGCCTGGGGGCTTCAGCCGCTCCCCTGGGCCCTGGCCCAAACCTGTAGCCTGGGAACTAGAATGGTGGGGGGCAGGGTGGGGATGGAGAGGGGCCTCTGGATCTGGAGGGGCCTCTCCCTTTGCCCTGTTCTCAGCCCGCTGCTGAGCAGGCCTCTCCTGGCGGGGCTTTCAGCAGAGATGCTGAACTGAGGCGTGCAAGGTTGTCAGAGCTCACTGCCCTGTTCAACCCCTGTTAAAAAGCCCTGCTTTCCTTTCTGCCTGCCTCTTTTGTAGTGTTTGCTGCTGGTGGTGGTGGGGAATAAGTTCCAGCACAACAAAGGGCAGAGAAGGACCAGATGCATTTTGGGTATAGACCCTGAGGAAACAGGCTTTGGGACCTAGCCTGGGAGTCCTGAGTCCTGGGCCTGGTTTCCTCACGTGTGAGCTGAAGGTGATGTCCCTGCCCTGCTTGCACTGTGGGGCTCTTGTGAGATACAGGGTGTGTGTGTGTGTGTGTGTGTGTGTGTGTGTGTGTGTGTGTACACGCATATAGACACCTAGTGAGCATATGTTGGCACAGCAAGTACCAGGCATTCACCAGGTGTCAGGAGACCTGGCTGGGTTTAGCCCCCGTTTTACCTTTGACTCACAATATGACCCTCAACAAATCATTTTGCCTCTTTGAGCTAATTTATCTCATCTATGAAATGAAGGTACCGCCTGCCCTCTAGAAGGTACCTCCCCAGAATCTGGGATTTGACCACTTCCTCTATTGTCCTGTGGGCTGGCCTCTACCCACCTCATCTATCACTCCCTCCCCTTAGCCTTGCAGCCCCTGCTCATCACCTGCTTAATCCTTCAACATTCAGGGTGCCAGGCCTCCAGCACCCTCACTGACAGCTCCTGCTGCGCCTTTCCACAGCCTCTCTCATCCCCCAGCCTGGATTGTTATCCCTGTTATTTGTCGTATCCCCTCACCCCACCCCCGTCTGTGAGCTCCCCAACAGCAAGGACCAGGAGTCTGTTTTATTTGATCACTGCTGCGTCCCCGGCGCTTAGCCCAGTGCCGAACTGTCAAGTGTGGATGAGTATTTGTGGTGTCACTGGGTGCTGCCTGGGATGGGGTCAGAGAATGGGTTACAGCTGGAGGATGGGTGAAGCTGGGGCCCAGGACCGCCGGCCCTGCTGAGACATCCCTCGCGTTCTCTCTGCGCAGAGGAACAGGAGCGGCTTCGCTTGGAGCGGGAGCGGGAGCAGGAGCAGCAGAAGGCCAGCAGCCTGGCCAGGCTGGCCCACGCCCTGCCGGTGGAGGAGCCCCGCACCGAGGCGCCGCCCCTGCCTCTGTCGCCGCCCGCACCCCCGCCGGCACCCCCGCCCCCGCTGGCCACCCCCACCCCACTGACTGTCATCCCTATTCCTGTAGTGACCAGCTCCCCTCAGCCTCTGCCCCCGCCCCCGCCTCTGCCCCTGGCACCTCGCCAGCCGGCTCTGGTTAGCGCCCCTGGACTCAGCATCAAGGAGTCAGCCCCCCTTCCCACCAGGCCGCAGGGGCCCACTCCTGCTCCTCTACTGCCGGACTCCAAGGCCACCGTTCCGCCCACTGGCAGCCCCAAGCCTTTGCAGCCCCTCCCCACACCCATCCTGACCATCGCCCCACACCCTGGAGTCCAGCCCCAGCTGGCCCCCCAGCAGCCACCCCCATCCACTCTTGGGACCCTGAAGCTGGCACCCGCTGAAGAAGTCAAATCCTGCGAACAGAAGAAGAGACCTGGGGGGTGAGTGAGGTGCGGCACAGGGGCTGGTGGGATGGAGAGGAGAACCAACGGCCCACAGCCTGAGCGGTGTGCACGAGAGAAAGTACCCTCCCAAGCTAGCCTGTCAGAGCTGCGGCCCTGCCTCCCCAGCCCAGAAGCGCCTTCTTATATTTGGATATGTCCTCACCGAGCTGTGACCATCCCCACCCTGGGGAGTGGGGAATGGTCATTGCCCTCTGTTGTTCTCAGGCTTCTGTGTTCTCTGACGCCCTCCAAGGTTGAGGCTAATGGCATTTCGAGGCCTTTGGACAGGGTATTGGATTATGGGGCTCTTGGGTAAGGGACGGGGTCCACTGGCTATCCCAGGAGCCCTTCACAGGTGCATGGATGTGATGGAAGGTAAAGGGGTTGTGAATTACGAGCCTACATGTGCCCTCCAGGGGGTGTATGCCCCACGACACAGGGCGAACAACTGAACAGCTCTCATCGCTGCTCCTCTAGAGAGACAATGTCAGGGACAAAAAGCCTGTGGCATTTGGGGAGGGGGGGCAGGGGGTGGGAAGGCCGCCTAATTGGGCCCTCCTCCCTGAGCCCCCTGTCTGTCTGGATTTCAGAATCGGAACCAGAGAAGTCCACAACAAGCTGGAGAAGAACAGGTGTGTGTGTGTGAGCTTGTGACTCTGGGCCCGCCCCGCGAGCTACCGGGACGGTCCCGTCCGTGGTCCCCAAGCTCTCCTTAGGCCTTCCCTCCTGCCCCTGGCCCCCTGGCGTCTGGCTGACCGGCGCTGCTTCCTCTCCCCAGGAGGGCCCATCTGAAGGAGTGCTTTGAGACCCTGAAGCGCAACATCCCCAACGTGGATGACAAGAAGACATCGAATCTGAGCGTGTTGCGCACGGCGCTGCGGTACATTCAGGTATGGGGGAGGGAAGCAAGGCCCAGAGGAGGGCGGGCGACGGACACTGCGCCGGCTTCCTGCGCGCCCCGCCTCCCCTCCGCGGCCCCGCCCTCGCTCCCTCACCGGCTCCCCCGCCCGCCTCCACGCGGGCGCCGAGCACATGGCCCGGCTGACGTCAACGGGGCTCCCCGCCCGGGAGGGGGCGGGGGACCGGCGCGCGTGCGCGGGGGAGCGCGGTGGTGGCGCTCGGCTCCCCTCCCCCGCCAGGCTGCCCCGCGGAGCCCCGCGATCGGCACGGTCCCTGCGGCTCAGTGTCAGCTCGGTCCGCGGCCCTGCCTTACCGCCTGCCGCGCGTTAGTGCCCCGGCGGGTGGGAAGGGCGTGGGGTGGCCGGCGCCTCCACCGCGCCCGCCCGCAGTGCCTGGGCGGGAACCGGTTTCAGCCTGAGACTATCACGGGGGCGGGGGGGGCGAGGCGGGGGGCTGGGCGTGGCTCGTTCCGCAGGGTGGCGCCCTTGAAACACCTCCCCCCCCCGCCCCCCCGCCCCGGCCCGCGAGTTGTAACCCAGACGGACCAAGATCCTTGCAGTAAGCGCACGGAGGTGCCGCCACCTGACTTTGGGGGGTAAACCTAGGGGAGTGGGCAATGCGGCAGTCTGGACGACGAGAAGCCCCGGGGTCACCGAACCTAAAGACTTAACGTTCTCCTTCCCTCAGGGTTTAAAAGAAGCTCTTTTTTTAAGGGACCCTCCTGGCCGTGTGTCCCTTCCCTTTGGGCATTGGCTCCTCTTTGCAGTACGGGGCGGGGGGAGGCCACCGCCAGATAAGACCGTTGCCATGACGGCCCGAGTTTCGGTTTCCCTGGAAACCGGCCGAGGGTTCCGCGTGCCGGGAAGGAGGCTGTGGGGGTGGGGCGAACGGCCATGCTCGGCTGCCCTGGAGACAGAGCCGGAGGTAGCCGTTGGGGAGTGGGAGGGACTTAGGGCTCCCGGGCTGCGGGGGCGGGGCAGCCTCAGGGTCTCCCAGTCGACGCTCTTGGGAAGCTTGGGGGTTGGGCGGCATCACGGCCCGGGTGGGCCACCCTTCCCCCGGCCTCAACTACCTCAGGGGTCACAGCCCTGAGGTAACCGGAGCCAGACTTGTTGAAGGAGGGGGGCGGAGGCGCTGCTTCGGGCCTGCTTCCAGCCGGCAGTTCCCTCCCCGCCTTCCGCCAACGCGCGCCCTTCCGCCCGCCCTCCGGACGAGGTGGAGGGACTGGCGCGCTTCCAGGCCGCTTCCCGGCACGGGAGGGGCGGGGCCGGGCCCGCCGATTGGCAGAGCTGGGCGGGGGGCGGAACTCCGCGCGCGGACGGAGGGTGCGGCCTGTGGGGAGTGACGCAGCAAAGCCGGGTCCGCGTGGGTGCGCGCGTGCTCTGGGAGGGGCGGGGCCACGGCAGCCGAGAGGGAATGGGACAGAGACAGGTTTGGGGGGAGGGGACCCAGCCTCGGGTTTCAGAGGCGAGGATCCCCGGGAGGCTTATTTTCTGGGATGTTTCTGCAGAACTTGGGCTTGAGTCTAAATTGCTAGTTTTTCAGCCGTAGGAAGTCATGTAGCCCGGGAGCAAACCCCTGTCTAAATTATTTGACATTTTCTGTGAATATCGGTTTCCTCTTCTGCACTGCGATGATGCTAAGTGGGAAGAAGCAGTAGTATTTTCGTCATAAGGATGTGAGGAGGATGGGCCGTCTATAAATATTAACTTGATAGCAATTAATGAGACGTAGGAAGGATGGAATGGTGCGTTCCTCCCTGTAGGCACGTACTTAGGTCCGGAAGCCTTGATTGCGAGACGGTGGATTTGAAAAGTAAGTCAGAAATAAGAGACTCAGTAGAGCCAGCAGACTTGGGATTTGGGGCTGGGCTGAGTGGGAAGCAAGGTGGACCCAAGCTGTCCAAAAGAGATACTTGTCCTGGGGCTAGCAGTGGAAGCAGAAATGCTGGAAAACTTAACAAGGCTCTCTATAAATCCTCAACTTCATTTACTCATTCAGGTACTTTTGGACAGCCCTGTGTCTGATTGGGAGGCTAGAAAGTGGGGAGCAAAGGAATAAACGTGGATCTCTGTCCTTAGATTGGTCTTGCAGCGGAGTATCACATAACCAAACAGAACTGTGTTACGAGGGCATAGTAGGGATAGGGGTCATAGGATCTGTTCTGGGGAGTTAGGGAAGTGGCTGCTGAGGAAGGGGCATTTGAGCTGGGACCTGGAGGCCAGGGTGAACGAGACAAGTGGAGGGCAGAAAGCCCAGTGCAGACCAAAATTTCTTCAGTAGGAGGAAGCAGGATGCATTTTTGGAAGTTAAAGGTGGTCAGGAGGGTTGCTGTGCAGAGATGGAGGCAGCAGGGCACCAGATGGGAGTTGGAAGGGAGTACTGGAGAGACCACGTAGGGTGTGGAGACTGAGGGCTTTGGTTGTGTGCTGAGGTGGGAAGCTATGGGAAGGCTGTAGCCCCCAGCCAGACCCACAGTACCTTGGAGGTAGTAAAGGATTTGAAGACAGTATCAGTGAAGTGGACAGAAACAGGAAGAGAAGTAGACAGGTACCAAACCATGCATCCAGGTAGTCTTAGAAAGGAAATGGGTTTAGAATGAAGCAATGGGGACAAAAGTTAGACCCTGGGAAAGCTTTCCAGGGATCTCTAGGCCTGTGGAGAGCTGGACTAGGCGAGAAGTGGAGGTTTTGGCCTCTGACATCCTCTCTTCCTGAGCCGGCAGTCTACACTCCCCGCTAGCTAGCAGGTAGCATTCAGGACAGGCACTTCCAGCCCCCTGTATCCAGGTTGGAGTGAGGGCTGACTCACCCCAGGCCTCATCATCAATGTGGCTCCATCCAATTGGCATGTCTAGCACTGGCCTCTCAGGGTAGAGCCAGATGTGTCTGTGTGTGCGTGCGCGCGTGTGTCAGTAAATCGGGGCGGCGGGGAATCTTTCTGGCAGAAATATGGGGAGAGACAGGTTAATCTCAAAGCCAGGATGATAGAGCTGTGTGTGGCTTGGGACTGGCAACGAGTATAAAAGGTGTAAAGCTTCCAGGTCTCAGGTCAGTACAGAGCATCGCTGTGTCTGGGTTGCGTGTCACAGGCATTAATGTTGGAGGCATCTCTGACTGGTGAGGCCAGGAATGTAAGCAGTTTGGGGCTGCAGGAGGGAGCATGGGGAAGTGGGCCTAGCTGGTGTGTGGAGGTGAAGACGTTGCTGTGCCTGGGAGGTCAGGTGAACAGTCAGGAAAGGCTGTTGAAAAATTGCCCAAAGGAACTGGAATCAGGGGAAACTCAAGTCTAAGGAGAGACTGTGATTCTCCTGTAATGAGGCGGAGAGACAGGGTAGAGGTGGGTACCAACGCCCTCGGGTTGTCACAGATCCTTCCCCCGAGGCTAAGACATCACTCATGGCTCTGTCCTGGCCACTGGTACCCTTAGGGGATGTAAGGTAACCAACCGCAGAACAGTCGTTGCCCCGCTCCCAGGGTTGGACAGGGACAGCGTGTATTGAGATGGAAAAACAAAACGTGGAATATTTAGGGGCTCGTGTGAGCCAGTGTCAGTCTCAACACTGACAGTCTCATGAAACGCTCAGAGGTGTGGTGCCAGTGCCAAGAAGGGCTTGAGAGCAGGAGGATGTACCAGGAGGACGTGGGATGGGGAGGGACAGTGAGGAGGCGGGGGCCCAGTGGTGGTCCTGGAGCACAAGCAGATAAGACCTGGAGGGGTGAGAAGGGAGGATGTGTGTGTGAGCCAGTGGGCTCTACACTTGGCTGTGAATGGCAAGCCTTGGAAGCTAGAAGCTCAGGAGTAGGTCAGGTAAGAGACTCGGGGGGCAGCAAGCAAGATTGTCCTTGCTGTCTGGTGGACGCAGCAGTCATGATGTGCCTGGGCTGAGGAAAAGCTGGCAACAGGGAGGCCTACAAGATTTAAGATGAGATGGTTTAATAAAGTGTCAGTCGGGAGGTCGCAGAGGACAAGGAGAGAGTTTCGGTGTGGAAGGGAGTTGAGAAACAGGACAGGAGCTTGCAATTCAGAGCTGCTAATAAGCATCGTTCGAAGGGAAACTGGAGACCCTTCTGACGGGAGCATTGCCACAGTCTGGGTAGCGGGGCATCCAGCACCTGTGGGAGGGTCGACCTGAGAGCTTGCCTGTGGCCCTGGGGGAGTTGAAGGGGAGATGGTGCTGTGGACAAGGGAGCTCTCTCCGGTGTTCTTAGTGAAGTGGGTAGCCTCAGTGTCACGGGGGAGGAGCCACTTGCGACCTGTGGTAAAGGACGGAGCCTCTCCGTGGGTGCTCAGGCTGTCCTCCCAAGAGCTGTTTCTCATCGGCCGGGGCAGCTCAGGGGCAGATGTGGAAGGAGGGGCACATTGCAGGGCCTGGGGTAGCTCAGCAGCCTGGGGCGTCTGGAGGGCTGTGGGCAGCGTGGACGTAGAGCGGTGTGGAGAGGCGGCACAGGTGGGCACCGTGGGGAGGAGCCCAGGAGGTCGGAGAGGAGGTGCACAGCCAGCAGCTGTTAGGGACGAGATAGAGAAGGTCAGGGAGATGAGATGGGGGTCTCCAAATCTGGTGGCTCATCCTCCAAGGGTATTGAAGTTAAGGAGACTAGTGAATGATGAAGGGGAGAGAAGGGCAGGATCGTCTGGGGGTCTTTGAGGCATGGGTTCCATGGAGCGTAGCTTGTGGCATCCGTGAGTGACAGGATGGTGTGAATGACAGCGGGGGCCTTGGGCACCACTGAGAAGTCTGTTACCCTTTCTGCTCTGCTCTGCAGAATGGAGGGAGGTGCCGCCAGGACGGTGGATGGGGCAAGAGGCAGCGAAGCCCCTCAGGACGGAGTTGTTGTGGGGGTAGGGGAGGGACTGACCTGGATCCGCACCTGCCTGAGAGCCCGCGGTTGCCAGATGCTGGGCCTCCCTAGGCAGAGCCGTGGACCAGGAGGCAGGTGTGGTCTCCAACAGCCCCCGTCCGCCTGGGCCCCTGGTCACTGCACAGCTGCCCCTGGGGGCCAGGTGATCTGGAGGTGAGGGCGGCGGCGGGAGCTGTTTGTGGTACCGTGGGCCCCGTGGCTGCCGCTCAGGATACCTTGCTGTTACTGGCCCTGTTCTCCAGTCCCTGAAGAGGAAGGAGAAAGAATATGAACATGAGATGGAGCGTCTGGCGCGGGAAAAGATTGCCACGCAGCAGCGGCTGGCGGAGCTCAAGCACGAGCTGAGCCAGTGGATGGACGTGCTGGAGATCGACCGCGTGCTCCGGCAGACGGGCCAGCCTGACGACGACCAGGCCTCCACCTCCACTGCTTCCGGTGAGCTCCACCCACCACCCGCACCGTGTCGGCCCCGCCCCAGCCCCGTAGCATTCCGGGGCCCCCAGGGTCACCTGCTCCTCCGGGCTCTCCCTGCCAAGCCCTTCTGACCTGCCTATCCGCGTGACCCCCCACAGAGGGCGAGGACAACATAGACGAGGATATGGAGGAGGACCAGGCCGGCCTGGGCCCACCTAAGCTGAGCCATCGCCCCCGCCCGGAGCTGCCGAAGCCACCGCCCAGCACCGCGCCCGCGCCTCTGCCTCCTCACCCCCAGCCTGTGGCCCTGTCTCCTGCCCACCTCCCCGGGCAGCAGCCGCCGCCGCCACAGCAGAAGACACCTCTGCCAGCCCCTCCTCCCCCCCCAGCTGCCCCGGCCCAAACGCTGGTGCCCGCTCCAGCCCATCTGGTGGCTGCGGCTGGGGGAGGCTCCACGGTCATTGCCCACACCGCCACCACCCACGCCTCAGTCATCCAGACTGTGAACCATGTTCTGCAGGGGCCGGGTGGCAAGCACATCGCCCACATCGCCCCCTCGGCCCCCAGCCCTGCTGTGCAGCTGGCACCCGCCACACCCCCCATTGGCCACATCACGGTGCACCCTGCCGCCCTCAACCACGTGGCCCACCTTGGCTCCCAGCTGCCCCTGTACCCGCAGCCCGTGGCGGTGAGCCAGCCCGTGGCGGTGAGCCACATCGCCCACACCCTCTCACACCAGCAAGTGAATGGCACGGCCGGGCTGGGGCCCCCGGCCACAGTCATGGCGAAGCCAGCTGTAGGGGCTCAGGTGGTGCACCACCCCCAGCTGGTAGGCCAGACAGTGCTCAACCCTGTGACCATGGTCACCATGCCCTCCTTCCCGGTCAGCACGCTCAAGCTGGCTTGAGGATGAGGCCACTCAGAGGCCCCCTGTGGGGGCAGGGAGGGAGACCTGTCCCCCACTCTCCCACCCACCAGCTCCACACATTCCAGCCAGGCCCAGGCCCGCCCCACCCATACCCACCCCCAGGCCTCCTAGGGGAAGGGGGTGCAGAGACTCTGAGCCAGGGGAGGGAGGGGCCTCCCCAGGGAGCTGGGCACAGGGCAGGGGGTCACCCCACTGCACTAGGACTTGACAAAGTGATGAGAGACGCTCTGGCGAACGTGCCGCCTGTCCGGCCTGGTGCCAGCTCCAGTGCCGTCCCGCCCCCGCCCCCCATCCCCGGAAACCAGTGCGATGTGGACATCGTGTTCTCCGGCTTTCCCCTGCCCTGCCCACCTTCCTGTGCTGCTGCTGCTGCTATTGCTGTGTCTGGTGAGATGGCTGAGCGCCCGGGCCCTCCCCTCCCAAGCCTCAGCTTTCTCTTCCCTGGGTTCTGGAGGGGAAAGGGGGGAAGCAGAACTGAAGCAACTTGGCCCGGAAAGCTGGGGACTGAGGGGGGCCCTGCTCTGAGTACAGGTGACAGATCCTAGGATGTGGCTTGTGTGGAGTCCCATAGACTCCAGACAGGTGGGCGCGCCAGCCTGGATCTCCCCAACCTGGTTGCAGTCATTGTGACTCATCACAGCAAACTAGTAAAGACAATTCTCTACTAATAGTAAACCAAACCCAAGCCCTTGCCAAGCTTCCCAAGCCCTTCAACCCTTGCCACTGGGCTCCTGTCTTCAGGAAGGCAGGCTGAGGGTGGGGGCGGGGAAGGAGGAGCTTGGCTGTCTCCTCCTGCCCCCCCCTTGACTTCCAGCCAGGTTGGGACTGAGAGGGGGGTGCTCTGGACCCTGTCCCCATCCCTGGATTTGACTCTTGGCTTCCAGAAAGTAGAGAGGAGGTCTGGCCTCTGTTCGGTACTGTGCACTCCCTGGAGGGATGAGTACACCTGGATGCCTCCTTGCTGCCTGGGAGACGGACCAGCGTCTGGCCTGGGTTCCAGGAGCCTGAAGCCACGCTGTTGAGGTAATCAGGAAGTTAAAATCCAGGGGCTTGGCCCTGGCGACCTGTGGGGAGGGAGCATGGCCAGACCCGGGAGGACTGTTGCTTCTGACCCAGCTTCTCCGTCTCTGGCACCGTCTTTCTTTCCTCTGAACGTCCCCCTTTCTCCAGCGGGCTGTTCTGAGCCTGCCTTCCCCAGTGGGGGCTGCTGTGTGCCACCACCTTCCTGTGAGGAAAGGTCCTCAGCTGGGCCAAGGGCAGGGCTGAGCTTGGGGTGGGGAGGAGCAAGGGGGCCTGTGTGTAGGGGACAGTTTTCCCTGCCTTCGCCTCAGCAGACTGCTTTGGCTTCTCTTTTTATGTGCATATTTATTACAAGTGGCCTTGTGTCAGACACACTCAGTTACACATGTGCACACTTGGCTCCCCACCTGGACACACTCACCAATGGCCTTTCAGAGTGTCTGTGGAGGGGGAAGCCAGTGCTCCTGGGTGTGAAGTTTGAAATGACAGCCCGGGGAGGGGGACACTGAGGAGGCCAGCAGAAGTCTTGAGTAGATTGAGCCACCTAAGAACTCCCTTTCAGTTCCTTTTGGTCCTGGAGACCTCTCTGGGGACTGTTTCCTTTTCTCCCAGGGTGGGGAAAGGGAAGGCCTTCTGGACACCTCAGAGGTTTCTACGAAGGCACCCTGTACTCCCCCCCAGTTGCGGCTCCCACCTCACACTTGCCGCCTTTCTGCACCTGCAGCCACTGCCACTACCACCCTGTTTTGGGCGGAGCTGGTTTCACTCTTCCTGGTGTGATTATGTTGGAAAGAGCAGAGGGAGAAGGGTAGGCCTGGCCCCCAGGAACAGTCAGAGAAGTACTGGCGAGCCGTCCTCCTCTCAGCTCTGCTCACCTTGAAACTGTCCTGTTAGCCAGTTGCCCCTCGGGCCTGCACAGATACCTCATCCGCCCGCGCCCCTGCCCCTCCCCGCCCCCACTGCAGCAGTGCGGGCCTCGGAATCTAGTGCCGAATGACTATGTCCAGATTGGTGACGATGGGTGTTGTTGCTGTTGTTTTTGTTGTTTTCGTGAACGCTGTGACGCTGTGTGCCCAAGAGGGCAGCCTCCACCCAGCCCTTCCTTGGACATCTCCCCTGAGAGCTGTCAGGACCACATCTGTCCTCGCCCCGTGGGACCGCCTGCCCCTCCCCTCCCTAGCCCTTCCAGCCTGGGGGATGCGTGCGCACGCACGCACGCAAACACACACACATCTTACCTCTCATGCGTGTTTTACTTTTTGATGTTCAGAGTGGCTCACTGGCTGGGAGTCTTTACCTCGGGGAGATGGGGAGGTTGGTTCCTTGGGGGGCCAAAGAAGGGCAGGGAATTCCTGGAAGGGAATTAGGGGTCACCATAACCCCTGCCCTTTCCAGGAACAGCTTCTTCTTCCCCCATCCCAGAGTCCCACCCCCATCCCCCAAAGAGGTGGCCCTTGTTTACAGTGAGGACTTGGTCACTGTGTCTCTGTTTCCTAAAATATAAATCGTAGCGACCCCAGACTGTAGAGATTTTTATGTGTTTGGATACATCTGCTGTGTGGGAAAAAACAAACAAAAAAACTACAAAAACCCTAATTTTGTACATATTGTATTTTTACTATTGAACTGTATTCTAGTGGCTGTTCATGCTCCAAGACATTAGGTATTGAGACATGAATACTATCCATGTAATAAGCACTTGCCTGGAATAAAATATAAAATTGAAATAAACCTGCACTGAAACCCGAGGCGGAGCTGCCACCTGCAGCATCTGGGTCATTTTGTTGCAAAAGGAGACAGAGACGTTCAGGGAAGGACCTCCAGCAAGAAGCAGTAGCATCCTTTCCCTGTTGATGGGTTGGGGGCAGAGTCTTCAAGCAGATTCCAGGCTGATGGAGTTTAGAGAAAAGATGAGGGACCTTACTGTTCTGATCCCAAGGCTCAATCCTCAAGCCCTGAGAACTGCAGTTCTGGTCTTCCTCATGCTTTTGCAATACTTTACACTTCCTCAAACCATTTTTACAAACACTATCTTGTTTCATCTCCTAACAGCTCGGTGAAGTAAATAGGTCAAGAAATAGCAGATGAGGAAACAGGTTCGGGGTGGCTGAGTGACTTGCTAAGGTCACATGACCAGCCGGGGACCGTGTGGAGCTGCAGGCCCATCTCAGCTGGTGCAGAGCTGTCCCCAGGCACATGCCACCCTGCCCTGGGTCTGTCATGGAGTCGGGGATCCTGAACTCCAGAAAGTTCCAATGGGAAAGCTGGAGGATCCGTTCACAGGAGGGCTTCCTGAGACAGGGTGTACTTCTGGGATTGTAGTTAGGACAGGTCATCTGGGGAGTCTATAAGGCTGTCCCTTTCAGGGAAAGGAACAAGAAGATGAAGTTGGAGGTCAGGGGTCAAAAGAGCCATGTCCTAGGCTGAGCCTTGGAGACCTTGGTCCTTGTAATGACATCTTTTCTCCCCAGTTTAGGAGAAGCCACCCATTTGGCAGGCTGGTAGGTGGGGAGGTAAGGGAGAGTGAGATCAGGGAGCAGTTAGCTGGGCCAAGCTGTAGACCAGCCAGGCCACCGCTCTAACTCCCTGACACTTGCCCCACTCCCAGCCGCAGCCCGGAGAACTGACTCAACTTCTCTTCCTGGGGTGGGTCTGAGGCATGTGGGGATGTCATCGTGGGGAAGGGACTGGTGGCCACCAATGCCGCAGGGTCCTGTTCTCTGAAGACCCGACCTCAAAAAAGGCCGGGCTCGGTGCTCCTCCCCACTACCCTACAACCCGCCAGCTCCTTTCATTTGTGAGATGCTTGCTCCCTCTGCTGGTAGCTCCAGGAAGTGGTCGGTCCCTTCCACTTGAGGGAAGGCCTGGGGTAAGGGTTAACAGTACCTGAGTGTCAGATGCTGTGCCCAGCACTGGGGACAAAGATGAAGACTCTACCCCTGGCCGTGATGACCCAGTTTCATCTGAGGGCTATAGTACCTTACTCATGCTTCCTGCTACTTCTTTCCACACACAGCCCTCAGCAGACCCATCGTTTTGGCTGTGGGATTCGCTCTGGCCCTAGAAGCTCAGTCTGGGGTCTGGGAGTGCCAGCACTTCTGGGTGGAGCAGAGAAGAGGTGGGAGTGTGTGAAGGAACCAGCCACTTCCAGGCAAGTTATCAGGGGCCTTTGGTGAACTTTCAGGTGGTGTCACAGCAGAGGGAATTTTTTTTTCTTTTTTTTAAGTATACTTGATTTACATACAATGTCATGGTAGTTTCTGGTGTACAGCAACACACACATACACATACACACACATACACGTAGATATTCTTTCACATTCTTTTTCATATCCTTTACCATTATGGTTTATTGTAGGGTATTGAATATAGTTCCCTGTGCTATACGGTAGGACCTTGCTGTTTATTTATTTATTTTATTTATTTTATTTTTTATTTTTTGGCTGCGTTGGGTCTTCGTTGCTGTGTGCAGGCTTTCTCTAGTTGTGGCGAGCGGGGGCTACTCTTTGTTGTGGTGCGCAGGCTTCTCATTGCGTTGGCTTCTCTTGTTGCAGAGCAGGGGCTCTAGAACGCAGTCTCAGTAGTTGCAGCTCACGGGCATAGTTGCTCCGCAGCACTTGGGATCTTCCCGGCCAGGGATTGAACCCATGTCCCCTGCATTGGCAGGCGGATTCTTAACCACTGCGCCACCAGGGAAGTCCCCTGCTGTTTATTTTTGTATGTAGTAGTTTGTATCTGCTAATCCCAAACTCCTAATTTATCCCTCCCCCACCCCCCTTTCCCCTTTGGTAACCATGAGTTTGTTGTCTACGTGAGTCTGTTTTGGTATCAAATTTTAGATTCCATGTATAAGTGATATCACATGGTATTTGTCTGTGTCTGACTTCACTTAGTATGATAATCTCTAGGTCCATCCATGTTGCTGCAAATAGCATTATTTTTTTAAATGGCTGAGTAGTATTCCATTGTATATATGTACCACCTTTTATTTATCCATTCATCTGTTGGTGGACATTTAGGTTGCTTCCATGTCTTGGCTATTGTGAATAGTGCTGCTATGAACATTGGAGTGCATGTATCTTTTCAAATTAGAGTTTTCTTTGGATATATGCCCAGGAGTGGGATTGCTGGATCATATGGCAACTCTATTTTTAGTTTTTTGAGGAACCTCCATACTGTTTTCCATAGTGGCGGCACCAGTTACATTCCCACCAACAGCATAGGAGGGTTCCCTTTTCTCCACACCCTGTCCAGCATTGGACCGTAGACTTTTTAACGAGGGCCATTCTGACCTGTGTGAGGTGATACCTCATTGTGGTTTTGATTTGCGTTTGCCTTATAATTAGCGATGTTAAGCATCTTTTCATGTGCCGATTGGCCATCTGTATATCTTCTTTGGAGAAATGCCTATTTAGGTCTTCTGCCCATTTTTCGATTGGGTTGTTTTTTTTGTTGTTGAGTTGTATGAGCTGTTTGTATATTTTGAAGATTAAGTCTGTGTTGGTCACATCATTTGCAAATACTTTCTCCCAGTCCGTAGGTTATCTTCTTGTTTTGTTTGTGGTTTCCTTTTCTGTATAAAAGTTTATAAGTTTGATTAAGTCCCATTTGTTTATTTTGCTTTTATTTCTATTGCCTTGGGAGACTGACCTAAGAAAACATTGGTATGATTTATGTCAGAGAATGTTTTGCCTGTGTTCTCTTTTAGGAGTTTTATGGTGTCATGTCTTATATTTAAGTCTTGAAGCCATTTGGAGTTTATTTTTGTGTGTGGTGTGAAGGAGTGTTCTAACTTCATTGATTTTCATGCAGCTGTCCTGCTTTCCCAACACCACTTGCTGAAGAGACTGTCTTTTCTCCATTCTCTTGCCTCCTTTATTGAAGACTAATTGGCCGTAGGTGTGTGGGTTTATTTCAGGCTTTCTGTTCATCAGTTCTAGTAGTTTTTGTGTGGAGTCTTTAAGGTTTTCTCTATATAGTTATCATGTTATCTGCATATACTGACAATTTTACCTCTTCCTTTCCAATTTGGATACTTTTTTATTTCTTTTTCTTGTCTGATTGCTGTGGCTAGGACTTCCAATACTGTGTTGAATAGAATAGGTGAGAGTGGGCATCCTTTTTTCCAGATTTTAGCAGGAAGGCTTTCAGCTTTTCACCGTTGAGTATTATGTTGGCTATGGGTTTGTCATAAATAGCTTTTACTATGTTGAGATATGTTCCCTCTATACCCACTTCGGTAAGAGTTTTCATCATGAATAGATGTTACAGCGGAGGGAATTCTGATTGATTACTCCAGGCTACAGGGTCAGCTAGAGGGTGGAGAGGAGTTCCCTTGAGGGGCTTATAAGGTCCTGGCCACAGGATTCCTGGTGTCAACTGGTTTCCTTGCCTGGGCAGCTCTGAGTGAGTTGACAGCAGGCCCTAATGCCCAGAAAGCTAGTGTCCTCTACACCAAACAACATGCTGGTGACTGCAGCCCTCTATCTGGAACTATGGGTGATGGGGCAGTGGCCCTCTGAGGTGGGAGAAGGCAGATGGGAACCTGCTATTTGAGTCCAGCACTCTCCATGCCTCAGTGAGTTTGACCTCTCCTGCCACTACACCCTCCACACTCCTGCCTGAAGCAGGCATCTCAAAGACAGTGCTCAATGGGCAGGAGCCAAGGCCAGAGAGGCCGGGAGGTCTTGTAGGTTCCCAATCAAGCTCCAGCTCGGAGGGCAGAAAGTCTGGAAAGGGGCGGGGCAGGGACCTACATGCCATCCAGAGGCTGGAGAGGCCATTGGTCAGTCTGAGATAGGACTACTGGCTCTGGGGCAAGGTCCCCCGCAAGGGCTCTCTCTAGGTACTTAGAGTCTGGCTATCACCCTGGACCATTCCACAGCCAAGGCCCCTCTCTTCTGGAAACTTTGGTTCTCTCTTTTCACCATCCTTGCCTTGTGGGGCTGGCCCTCTTTACCGCTCAATCCGGAGCTTACAGAATTCCCCAACATAAACAGTCACTGACGGTCCAGTGCCAGCCCACAAGTAGCCACCAGAGCTTCAAGCATTGCCAAATGCTGTGTTTATTGGTCTGTTACATTGAAGAGTATAGTTTCTGAGCCAAAAAACATACACACTCTGCTCCTCAAAAAACCACTGAGTCACTAAGGCAGGCACACAACGGCCACTGTGCTTGGTGGAGGCCAAGGACTCACCTGGTGGGTGGGCAATGGGGCAGGCTGGCCTCCAAACAGGTGGTGCAGTGCCCGGGGCAGGGCTGGGCTGGGGAGACTGTGCTGGATGCAGAGGGGTGGCTGGGCCCTTTCTCATGTTTCTCAAATGCAGGAAGTCTCCAGACCTTAGTGATAGCTGGACAGGCCCAACCCCTGTGGCAGAGTGGCCTCCTGGCCCAAGAACAAGGCCTGTCCTGCATGTATTGATGGGATGGGAAGTGGGGATGACAGAGCAAGCAGTGTGACTAGGCCTGGGGTCAGGAGCTGGGCCCTTCCTAGCACCTCCATGAGCGAGGCTCCTCTAAGGGGGTTTGTGGGTCCCTAGCGTCCTCGGCATCCTGAGAAGCACGTGGAAGGAAGAGCTAGCCTTGCTTCTCACCAAGGACAAGCTGGGGAGATCCAAGCACCCTCCCCTCCACCTCAGGGACTCAGCAGATGCCTGGGATAGGCAATGGGCTGCCCCAAGCTCTGGAGCCCGTCCCTGAGAGGAGACCATGACAGGATTGCCTCCCTAAAGAATCAGCCTGGAGAGCAAGTGCTTCTGCCACATTCCAGGTCATTCTGCTGGCAAAAGCATCACTGATACACAGTTTTGGGGGATGCATCTAATGCATAAAGCAAGAGCAGGGTGGTAAGAGTGAGACTGTACAGATACACATGGGTGCACTGTATAGGCTGAGGGGGGGGTGCATGGGGTCACCTCGGGTGGCCAAAGGCAGTGGCAGTGCTGCTGAGGTGGGTTGCTCCCACCCAGGGCCCATGTTGTTGGGCTGTCCCGCAGTCTCAGGGGAGGGCCTGGAATGCAGCCCAGGTCTCCTGCACCCAGGGCACACACCCAAACTGGCAGCCGTTCTGGCTGCTCTAACTGGGGCTGGTGCGTGCACATGCACTGGGCCTGCAGGGGGACGCTCAGAAGAGATACAGCACAGAGTCCCCTTGACCCACCCAGGTAGGGTCCAGGCAACTACAGCCCTCCTAACTCCACAGGGCCCCAGGAGAGGCCACGGGGAGCTGTCCAGGCTGGGGCTGCCAGTGGCAGTGGGACTATCCCCAGGTGTTTGAGAGGGGAGCAGGGTAAGTGTCCCCCAAGGCAGCCATTCCCTGAGGCTGACCCCTCCCTTCCCGGTCCTGACCTGAGGGCATCCTGGCCCCTGACTCGCCCTGAAGGGCCAGCACTGCCCAGAGTCCGATCCCAGGCTCACAAGCGCTTTGTTAGGAATACAGTTGGGCAGGTGGGTCGGCTGGGGGCTGGGGCAGTCTTGGCTGTGCCGCCCCTGCACCTCCCTCTGTGGGACCAAAGGGGCCCGGAGCCCAGGCTCTGGCGGGCTGCTGCCCCCTGGCCACAGCCCTCACTTGTTCTCTATGAGCATCTGCACCTTGTGGACGAGGTCCCGGGCGATCCGCAGGATCTCCTGGGCGTCGTGATGCTCAGCCCGCTCTGGGGGAAACATGGATAACTGAGCGGGGGCAGCAGTCTGGGAGGAGCCCTGGGACTGCCCACCCTGCTCCGTTTCCACCTGGACTCCCGACATTTGCTTACGGGGCAGGGGCCAGTATTCCCGAGGGCCCCCCAAACCCTGTGCAGGCCAGGAGTGGAGGCCCCCACGCCCCTGCTGAGGCAGCTGGCATGGCCAAGTGGCTCCTACCGTTGAAGAACTTGATGATGTCAGTGAAGTCCATGTTGTTGTCACGGATGATCTCTCGGTAGGCCTCCACCAGGGCCAGGGCGATGAACAGGACAAAGTGCTCCGAGGAGATGTGCCGGGCTGCCCAGATCACCTCCCACACGGCAAACACATCCTCATACGGCAGCTCTGGGGACAGCGAGGAGCTGAGGCTGGGCCTGGCTGTCCACAGGCCTCTGGACAGAGCCTCGTGCCGAGACAGCGCTCCAGGGGCCGGAGTCCTGGGACTCTCTCCACCACAGGAGCCGCTCCAGGAGAGCAGTTCCGTGCCCCAGGCCAAGGCCCCAACCTTCTCCCTTGTAGTTCCTGTACACTGGCCTCCTGCAGAGGCCACTTCGCACTAGAGCAGCCTTTTATAGGCCTTGGTGCTCGGGAAGATTTGGTTCGAAAACAGTTCTGAAAACCATTGCCTTTGGGTGATTTTCAACCCTAGCTGCACTGTGGACTCACCTAATGGCTTTTAAAATCACCACACTTAGGAAGTCTGGGGCTGGGTGGGGCCCAGGGCTCCTCAGGGGGCTCTAAAATACAGTGTGGGTTGAGAACCACTGACTTCGGGGAAGAGGGATCTCCCACCGCCCCTGACCCCAGGCCCACTCTCCAGCCCGCCTCTTACCTCTCTTAAAATCCAGCAGGAACCAGCGGTAACAGAAGTAGAAGTGGGTGTAGTCTCCATTCTGATGCATCAGTTCAAACAGCTCTGAGTCCAGGATCTGGTTTGAGTGGAGAACGGGAGCCAGACTGAACCGGAGCTGCCTCTCCCCAGCGCCCTGCCCCCCAGGCCCCTCCGCGGTGCCTCCCTGGCCGCCTGGCAGCTGCCCCCGCCCCTCCCGTCCAGGCTGCACTCTGCAGCCCCACCTGTCTCTCTGGGATGTACTCTTTGGAATGATGCCATATTCTGGGTGATTTCATCATCAACCGCTCTACGCGCCAGAACTTTCATGAGCATAAGCGTTTGCACGCTGACACTCCTCCTCAATTTGTAAGGTTGAAAATGGTGGGTTTTTTTTTTAATGAAAGAAACTAAGCTTATACGTAAAAAACATTTTGGGAGCGTTCCCCGGCCTCCCCGTGGATGATGAACAAGCCCAGCGCTGCCCGGTCACTTGCCCCGGGGCTGCTGCCGGCCTCACCTGGATGAGAGAGCGCATGTTGGCAAAGTGGGCGTCCATGGCACCCCCGTTGGGGAAGTTCTGGCTCATCCTCTTCATGAGGTGGCTGAAACAGCTGTAGGCCAGCTGGTCTGCGGGGAGGTGGGCGTGAGGCCGGCAAGGCAGGAGACCCCAAAGCCTCACTCCGCAGGGGGGACAGGGCTGGCTCACATGCCCACCCATGAAGACATGCCGTCGCCTTTTCCTTTCTCCAGCTCGGGTCAGCCCAGGCCCAATCCCAACACCCCCTCCTCACCATTGTCGAGGACAACCAGGAGAGGCGCCAGCAGGTCACACATGCCCTGCACGTAGCCCACGTCCAAGTGCTCCCACACGTAGCTGAAACGCCAGGGAGAGTCACTGTGGGTGTGCGCCATCCTCCCCTCCCCTCAGGAACTCCTGGGGAGACGGCCCCTAGAGCAGCCTGCTCCCCAGAGGTCAGACTTCCTGCGACCCTAAAGCACTGGAGCACAACGGCGAACAACCCATAGCCACTGTCCTCGAGGCCCTCAGGGGCTCAGGGAGAGAGACTGGACAGGCCATCACCACCTGACATGCTGGGTGGGGGTCCTCTAAGGCTTCCTGGAGAAGCATGGCCAGAGCTGAGATCTGAAAGACCTCGAGAATGACGAGGGAGTGGGGTGGGGGGCACAGCAGACAGAGGGAGCCGAGCGTGAGTCGGGGACAGGGCAGGGCAGCAGGGCGCTGCCGGGCCTAACCTTTCACGGAGCAGGGTCCCTGCCTCCCCCCGAGCCCAGCCCCACAGTGGCACCTGCACATGATGTCTCTGAGCCGCTCGAGGTTGGGGGGTGTGAAGTACCAGTAGTTGCGGTCACATCGCTGCACATCCTTGTCTATGCGGTGCAAATTTAAGGCCACGGTGTCCAGTAATTCCATCTGGAGGAGTGGAGGGCCCTCAGGGGTGAGTTGGGGGCTGGAGGTGATGCCCGAACAAAGGAAGGCAGCAAAGGCAGGGAACCAAGGGACTCAGAGAACAGAGTCCTCTGGGGTTGCTGAGAGATGGGCGCAGTGCCTCCCTCCAGGACAGTCAAGGCCACCCCACCCTCCAGCCCACCAGCCCCTATCCGCAGCCTCTGGGGCCGCTGAGAGCAGTGCCTGGGGAACGACCACATACAGCGTAGGCAGCAGCACACACGGCGGCGAGCTCCTCCCCGGCCTCCAGCTCGCCGGCCCGCGAGGCCTTCTCCTGGCTGGGGGCCTGAGGCTTGGAGACCTGGGCTGCAGGGACCAGCCCGTCAGAGCCTTCCTCCCCACCGCCGTCCTCCTCCTCAAAGCCCATGCTCTGGCCCTCATCTGTGCTCGACTGGATGCCCGAGGCCACAGAGTAATTGCGGGAGGAAGGCAGTCCTGAGTCTGGAGAGTCGAACTCCACCGACTGTTGCTCCACCATGGTGGTGCCAGTGGGCCCGGCCCCCGCCCCCTGCTCAGGCTCTGGTCTGGGATCTTCGGGGCCCAGGGGCCTTGGAGGCTCCAGGTCATCCACAGAGACAAACACCTGGTGGGGGCGAAGATGGCGGGGCTCACACCTGCACTCCAGCACCGTCCCTCAGCTTAGCATCTCCTTCCTGGGTCAGAACTGAGAGGGATGGAGAAGTCTCCTCACACCCCCACTCCCACCCCATGGCCTCTAGCACTGCCTCCCCCGGGTGCCAAGTGCCCTCTTTGACCCAGCTGACCAGGCTCCAGGAAAACATGAAAACACCGTCTCCAGCCCCATCTGGTCTCACACTGGTGAGAAAAAGTGTGAAGCGCTTCCTGCGGCTGCTGCAGGGAAGAAGGGGAACCGGAGGCCTGGACACTCGATGGCCAGCGTTAAGTGTCACTCTACAAACACAGAAGTCATGAGGCTGCCTCGGGTCAGGACAGCTTCCATAGTGTCTTTGGTGTGGCCTCTGGGGCAGCCTATGGATGCAGCAGACTGGAGGTGTTAGGAAAAATAAGTTCTTCCTTATTTTCAGTACTGAATGTTCTGTACCAGGCAGGAAACCTCTCTAGCAAGTACCTAATCGGTTATATTAGCTGCAGACAAACTGAGGAGAGGTAAGAAGTGAAAAGAAACATATTCTACTGATTGAAACAGTCCACACTCCCACAGATAAGTCACAGGGAAAAGAAGAGACATATACATACAGTTTTGTTTCATTTTGTTTTTCTGTTTGGACTATGTAGGGAAGGGAGTGCTTAAAAAGACTTTTCACTTTGGGCAAGAAGCATGAAGCACTGTTGGGTTAGTGTCAGGTACGGCCATGATTCTGAGGCAATTCAGAGCCTCAGAATAGTGCCAGTGAGAAAGGCTACTTGAGTCCATAAGCTAAGCAGCTGGGTACAGACTCAGGATTTTGCAAAACCCAAAGCAGAAAGAGTGTATGTTCACAAATAGGGGATTAAGAACAAAGCCCATGGAAAGGAGAGTGTGCCTTGGTAGTTATATTTCTTTAAGTCTTGCTCCAACTTGAGTTCTGTTAGTATTAGTAAGGAGTTAAGTAACAAGAATATACACTATCTAAAGAGGCAATTTTAAAGAAAAAACGTTAAGTTAATGAAACAATGTCCTGAAAACTGAAACTTATCAGTTCTGGTTGGGCCCAGCAGCCATAGTTTGGGACTTGATGTTCACCTAAAAGTCAGGGGTGAGGCCAGAAGAACCACACAGGCTGTGAACTGGCTTTGCATAGTCAACTCTATAAGGTGGGACTGCTGTTAAGTGCTCCCCTGGTCTCTGGCCAACAGGTCTTGCGGAAGCTTCTGCAATCAGAGGACAGTAGAGCTGAGAGGGGCCACTGAGGCCCAGAGATGGGAAGAGAAGTCACTCATCTTGTCACTAGTGGACCTAGGACTAGAACCTAGGGAGGCCCAGTCCTAGCCTTCAGGTCTCTCTACAAAGAGGGAGAGCTTCCCTAATTCCCCATGAATTTATCCTCCTCTGCTAGTGCGCTAGAACAGAACACAGCACGCCGTGTCATTTTATTCCTGCAACACCCAGAGGAGTGGGGCAGCAGGGGACTGTCATCCCATTTCTCAGTGGAAGAAAATGAGACACAGACACACTAAGCCGTTCTCCAGGGCTCCACTGCCAGCGAACACTAGAGGTCAGGCCTAGAGCGCTGGTGGCCCCGCCCCCGGCCCCCAGGTCCCGTCGGGCTCACGTCATTGCTGATGGTGGAGTCTCGGTGGATGAGGCGCTGCACGTGGCTGTCGATGCTGCTGCCTGAGGAGAACTTGGTGAGCGTAGCTGGGTGAGCCTCCCGCTCCCGCTGCCTCACCACCACCTCGCAGGCCTTCCACTCCGCCAACACCCGCTGGTACCTCGCTGCCACCACTGTGTCCACCTGTACTCAGACCACAGCGTGACCATGGCGGGAGGGGTGCACCACGCCCTCCTCTGCAGCTGTCCTCCTGGGACAGCTGGAGACTAGGGTCGGGCCTCGGGGTGAAGACAGTGGGGCCACCCTGCTAACATCTTCCTCTGCCCTGTTTCTGGCTGGGAAGAGGCTGAGGTTTCTGAGGCCCCCCCTCCCTGGTTCCCATGGCCTGGGTCCCCATCTCCCTATCCCCATGGGGAACAGGCTCCCCTCACCTGCTCCATCTCCTTCCTGTTCATGCCGAACTTGTAGTGGCCAAGCAGGAATGGCCAGACGTCCTTGCGGAGCTCATGCTCCACGCCGCCATAGTAAACTTGCCGCAGCAGCTCCAGCTCCTTGTAGTTCTGCGGGACCCAGGGAGGAAAGACTATGCAGCTCGGCAGTCTCTGCAGCCCAGCTCGGCGACCCCATGCCCTGAGAGCTGGGGCTGGGGACAGTGATTCATTTGGTCACTCTGCTGAAACCCAGGCACACCCGGCTTTGGGACCGTCACATCCTCCCTGCCCCCAGACTAGAGCTGGATGCAGATCTGTTTCAACCCTGCTTCCTTCCAGGGCAGAAAAGGAGCCCAGAGAGATGAGGAGATTTCCTCAAGGTTGTGGAGTAATGCAGGAGCAGAACGGACTTCCTGTCCAGTCCCCTTCCTGTGGAAACCCACAGGCCTAGTTGTGAGACTCTACCTTGACCCAGGCACTCCAAGGCCATCAGTCCTGGCCTCTCACCTCTGACCCTGGACCACCTTTTACCTGAACGCCCATGTGGTCTGTGAAGGCCACTCACAGAGCAGGCTGGTCTGCTCTCCCTGCTGGCCCCCAGCCCCTCGAGCCAGCCTCGGTCCCTGGCACCCCAGAGTGTGCACCTTTTCGTCCTTTTGATACTTGCTCCACACATCCTTGGTGAGGCCCCCCGAGGCCCCCGGTGGCCGGGCGGGTGGGATGATGTTGTGATGCACCAGCGCTGACAGGTGGGTCCGCACCGTGGACAGGTGGCGGCAGTATGCCAGCCCTGTGGGGGGGGAGGGGGGAGGGGGGGAGCCGGGAGGCCGTGACCCTCTGTCCCGGTGCCTCCCCCTGCCCCTGCTCCCACCCCCTGCGGCCCCACCTCACCCCACACTCACAGCCATAGAAGGCCCGGGACACGATCTGCCTCTTCATGCTCTCACACAGCAGCCTGAGGGGCAACCTGTGGAATCAACCTGACTCAGGGCTGTTCCTCTGGAGGGAAGAGTGAGAAGGAAGGACCTTCTGGCTCAGAGGGCAGGTGGTGCAGGGAGCAGGATCTACAACCCAGAAGCATGTCAAGGGCTCCCTCGCCCTGCCAGCTACCTTGGGTAGAGCTGCTGGGGGCCCAGCCTGGCCCCCAACCACCCAGGGGATCTTGGGCAACTAACTTCATGTTAGTGGATCTTGGTTTCCTCATGTGAAAATGGAGAGGGCCATCTGAGGGTCAACAGGTGCAACAGGTAGAAAAATGAAGTTACTGGTGAAAAAGCCATCAGCAAGCATCAAGTGTGGGCACATGACCCTCACACAAGTGCCATTCACACACTGTTCCTGGCACGTGGCAGATGCCCAGATACCTGCTGAGTGTCCTCAGACGGCAGCCTGACGGCAGGATCCAGGTCCACCTTGGAAAGGGGAGCTCCAGGTACTGAGCACTTGCTCTGTGCCAGGCACAGCTCTGGGCACTCACGTGGGTATATACCTCATTCAGTCCTCACAAGTACCTTAGGGAGAAGGGGTTATTATCCCCATCTTACAGATGAGGAAACTGAGGCTCAGAAATGGAGAAGCTCAGAGAGACTCAGCAACTTGACAAAGTCACATGGGGAGCAGAAATGAAATTCGAACCCAGGTGTGTCCAACTAGAGATCACCCTTCAGGCAAGTGACACAGCCCCAAAGGACAGACTGACACATACACACGGATGGACACACCCACTCACCGGTCGGGGACACAGCTGCAGTGGCTGGGGGGTACGTATGGGGAGCTGCTGGTGGAGTAGGAGAGGCAGGAGGAGCCCTGGCTGCACAGGGGCTCCAGGTGCCAGGCTGGCAGGCTGGGTCCAAAGCCCTGCATCTCGATCATGTCGCCAGCATCTGAGGGCAGGAAGGGGGCCATGGTCAGGGCCCGGCAGGTCTCCTCCCCCAAGTACCCTGCAGCATGCCCACCTCTGTGCCCAGAGCTGCAGCATGAAGTCACCCTTTGGTGGAAAACCACAGGGGTGGTGCCTGCCTGGCCCAGGGTCCAGAGCCCAGAGTTGGAAGTGGAGGAGAGAGAGGGCGCCTGATACTTCCCAGCCTCCACCTAGTCTTTCTGAATGCGGTAAGATACTTTCACTGAGTCATGGATGATTGTGTCTATTCTCTCCATCTTGCTATAAGCAATGGAACAGACACTTGTTTTTCTAGAGGGAGGAGAAAAAAAGAAGGAACAAGAAAAGCCTGAGCTCTCTGAAATGCTGCCAGCTGGCTTGGCCTTCCAGGATTCAGCCTGGTCCTCTTGGGCAAACTCTGGGATGTGCAGAAAGGTGCCTGGAACATTGCAAACTTTGAACCTTCCCATGCCAGGAGCGTCCACTGATCAAAGCCCCTGAAGGACCCCTGAGCCACCAGTCCTGGTCCACAGACCTCATCCCCCTGAGGGTTCTAGACCTGGCAGCCAGTGGCTAAGGAGGAGCAGTGCTCCCTGCCCAGGCCAGGTGCCCCCAAGTTCGCAGCAGCGGGTGAGTTCTCCATCCTTGCCTAGCCTGACTGCACTGCATGGTGGCCTCCTGCAAACACACAGGTGAACTGGCAGGAAGGGCAAAGTTTCCAGGGCTGCCAGGCCACTGTGGGGATGAGGGTGGCAGCTGGGCACGCAGTTCCACCATCCAGAAGAATGTGCCCGGTGCAGCCTCAGAAGACAGCTCCTTGGACAATTTTACACCACAGCAGACCAAGCCTCCTCAGCCGGCCCAGCTAGTCTGAATCAGAACTCAAGACCCTTGAGAGCTTCGAAGGCCCACGTGGGGCAGGCACTGCTCGTGGGGGACTCTGGCAGATCCAGTGAGCCACAAAGATGAAGCAAAGTGAGGGCAGAAAGTGAAAGGGCCAGGAGATGACGCCAGGAAGGAGGGAGAGAAAGAGAAGAATGAAGAAGACAAGAAAAGAGAGAGAGAGAGCTGTGTGTGTGATAGACTTCTTTCAAGCAGTAGTTCTTTTCTGCGAATTATGGCCTGGGCCCTGGCCTGCTATGAGTCTGGAGCAGACCTAGGCCTGGGTTTTGTGGGAGCCAGACTCCAGCTCTGGGTGTGCCTTGGTGGGGAGGGCTGAGCTGACCCCCTCCAGTCCCCTCAGGGGCTGCCCTGTCTTGGCCCCAGGGCTCTCTTCCCAGACCCACGGCTGGGATTTTTATAAATATCTGGCCCTTCAGCTCCACCAGGAGGCAAATTAAGGAACGCATTTGGTGTGGAGGGGCTGCGGCTCTGGGAGTGAGGGGTTGCAAGCCATGCCTGATACTCTGGGAAGAAGAAGGAGGGGGCAAATGCAGGTGGGATGGGGCAGGAGCCCAGCTCAGGCCCCTGCAGCAGGCAGGAGAGAGGCCAGTGGTGGGAGGAGCCGGGGGCGGGGGGCGGGCGGTGTGTGTGGCAGGAGCAGGCCCAGCCAGGTAGGCAGCAGGCAGCAGGCGGGCAGGCAGGGGGTTGCCAGGTGCAGAGGGTGGGCACACAGGGAAACGAGTTCATGCCCAGAAAGCAGGGCCCAACCAAGGCAAGTCTCCTGGGTCAATGCTCTTCACCTTAATTCTCCAGGAAGGAGCTGAACCAGCCAGCATTGAACACTGCATCTCTGAATTAACCCAGTGCAGACAGCTGGAGCTCTGGCGTGACTGGGCGAGGGGCAGCAGGCTGGACGGGGGTCTGCTGGGCCAGCTTTGACTCTGACTCTCTCCTCTGAGCGTGAGGAAAGTTTGAAGCAAAACAATTAGGGTGATTGAACCCCACAGCCCCTAAGACTCCGAGTGAAAGGTGCCTGGCCTGGAGCAGAATTAGAGTGAACAGCATCTCTGCTCTGTGGGGAGGCAGCGGGAAAAGGAGGGGAGGGGGGAAGGAGAGTCTGGACACCCGCCACTTGATTCACATGCACAAGTCAAGCATGTTGCAGGCCTGGAAAGCAACGGCTAGCAGGACGGACTCAACAGTGTTGTCATTATGGACTGGAGTGGAGATGGGGGCTCCCATACCATCTCCCCAGCCACCTGCTGATTCTGCTTCCACACCTCCTCCCCTTTCTCAAGTGTTGGGGTCCCAGGGCCTACACACTGGGACCGTCTGACCCCTGAGTTCCCCAAGAGGATGCCCAAGCAAGCCCCGAGGCCTCTGGACCCTGTAAGATTCTCTGACCCTGGAGGCCTCAGCTGTAAGAGCAGCCAGGGATGGCTTCCTGTCTCCAGGTCCACTAATTAGGGGCTCTACTGGGACTCCTGCCCCCTACAGCCTCCAGCCTGACTATAATTTGTGGGGTGAGAAGGGGCTCCCTGGCTCTCCTGACTTAGCTTCCCCACATGGCTCCAAGTCAGCTAACCTGGAAATAAGCATCAGCCTCAAGCCCAGGTTTGCAAGGAACCAGGTGGCAGGCAAAAAACATGACAAGTGAGGAGGCTCCCCCGAGTTCCCACCAGCTGGCCTGCAGGTCCCACTGGAAGGGCTGGGAGGGAGGGCAGGCAGGACAGGAATGTGATGGGTAAGGGGGCGCTGGCAGTTGTGTTGAGGGTGTGCTAGGTGTGTTCTAGGCTGTGGACTTGGTTGCCCATTACAGGCTTGGTGGCTGAGCTAAGGAACTGGGTTCTTTGGTAGAATTTTGTGGAAGCATAAGGAGAGTGTCACATATTCCTAGACGCCCCCTGTAGGGGCAGGGAAAGGGGAGAAGGAATTAATCTGTGGCCAGGGCGGAGGGGAGAGATAAGTTAGGAGTTTGGGATTAACATATATATATTACTATATATAAAATAAACAACAAGGACCTACTGTATAGCACAGGGGACTATATGCAGTATCTTGTAATAACCTATAATGGAAAAGAATCTGAAAAAGAATATATATATATTTTTATATCTATATCTATATAAATATATATATATAAAACTGAGTCACTTTGCTGTGTACCTGAAACTAACACAACATCGTAAATTAGGGAACTCCCTGGTGGTGCAGTGGTTGGGATCCTCCCTCTCACTGCCAAGGGCCTGGGTTCAATCCCTGGTTGGGGAACTAAAATCCCACAAGCCAAGTGGCCTCAAAAAAAAAAAATTGTAAATTAACTATACTTCAATTTTAAAAATGGTTTAAAAAATTAAAAATAAAAATTAATTAGTTAGAAGAATGGTAGGGAATTATTCAAATGGATTCAGGGAGGCATAAACAAATTGGAAGATATTACTGTAATAATCTGCCTCACAAATTCAATGTTCCAATATTTAAAAGAAGCTGAAATTAGGGGTGTTGTGTGTGTGTGTGTGTGTGTGTGTGTGTGTGTGTGTGTGTGTATTTAATAGAAATCTATTGACGTCCGAGCGTTGGCTATAATGTCTGCAGTTGGATGTGGCTATGGATAGCAGTCATGCCCCCTGCACCAAGGTGCTTTGGTAGGGCAATTGGATCAAAGGGTTCCATGTTTGCATTAAGGTCTGATGAAATAGAGATGGGCTGACACTTCATTCTGGACAATGGTGTCTTAACTTTCTTCTCCTACTTGTTGTATAAACGCTACCCTCATCTCCTAAAAGGTTGGGGATTATATATTTAATTGGTCATTCTTGGAGTATAGAAAAGAGAGATGAAGCTTTTCCCACTAGCTCCTATATGGACAATAAATATTTTTAATGAAAAAAAAGAAATTAACCTGTGGCACGGGAATGGTGGGGATGGGGAGCTTCCCCTAAACTCCAAGACAGGTGGCCTCAGCCCTTCAGAAGCAATCTTCCCTGAGCACCTGGGCCTGGCCCTCACTGGTCCCCTGACCAGTCCCTCTCTACAAGTCTAGCTCTGCGCTAAGATGAGTGGTGGACAGAGGAGCTGTGGGCACTTTCCTGTCATTTCCAGCGAGGGGGCCTTGGTAATCCTGGAGTCAGGTCCATGAGGGCAGGAACACACCTGTCTTATACCCTTGGCACAGATATTTCTAGATTTCATGCTAAAGTGTCAGCTGGGTAAACTGAGCCCTGGGTCTCTTTCCATGGTGACCCTGACCCCTCACCTGACCACAGGTGACTCCTGTCCCCATGAGCTGTCCAGCCCCTACCCCTGCTGAAGAGGGGCCTGGTACTTCTGTCCTGTTTCCGTTAAGTCAGGAGTCAGAGGCACAGGGCCCGTCTTCCCAGCCAGCAGGAGAGAAAGAAAGAGACATTGTCCTGGGTTTGCCAGCGTGACCCCTCCAGAGTGGGAACAGGGCTCTCAGAGAGCCATTCATTTCCAACAGGGAACCAGATAATCAGACCTTCCCACCAGTCAGTCTCTTCCCTCTCGGGTGCAAAGCCCTCTCCTCACGTTCAATGGGGAGCCCAGAGTCAACTGCATTTTGTACTGTCCCCTCCTGCCAGCACCTCCTTCCACCCTCCCTCATCTGCATCCTGGGTGCAAGTCCCATAATGCCAACACTGCCATTTGAGCCCCTGCGGTGGGTGGCAGGTGGGCCCAGGGGGGTGGGGCGGGAGGATGGGGTGGCTCAGGGAGAGGGGGAGGGATAAAAACCTTTCATCGGGTTGGGAGCTGTGAGGTTCCGCGAGCAGATCATTGAGAGCATCGCGTGTAGTTTATCCTCCTCTTCCTCATCATCGTCCACCGAGGCCGCGCGGCTGGCCGCTAGGTGGTGGTAGTTAATAGTGACTGCTCAAAAAGAATAGCAGAGATGCAGAGGCATGAGGACCCTAGTCCCGGGGCAGGAGGGTCCGCACTCCCTCCTTAGGGAGAGCAGAATGGAGTCTGGGTCACCTTGAGCCTGCAGGGCATGGAAGAGGGGAAGGGGGGACCTGAGAGTCTTTTGATGAGTTACTGGGGAAAGTATGGAAGAAGGTGAGGACACGGCGGCAGCTACAGAGCTCCACTCTTGGAGGATGCCCTCTCTAGGAAGAACAGAAGAGAGAGAACTGATGGGGGCGCCAGGGTAGTGAAAGACAGGGACTCCCCAGCCCTGGCTGAGGCTGGGCATGACTGTTGGCAGATGGATCCCAATCATTCTTCGGCTCGTGTCATGGTCAAGCTGAACCACATCTGAGGGTTACCCCAAATCCCCCGCTTCAGACTATAAACCCAACCTTCTAAGGGCTTCCCAGAGCTGCTCTCCAGGAGCCTGAGTCACCCTGCTGGGCTTCAGCTCCTTGAAGTGACCGGAACTGGGAAGTACCAAGGCTTGAAGAGGGCAAGTGAAAGCTGCAAAATCTGAGCCAAGCAAGAGCCTGAGATTAAATGCCAGGTCTGCAAACACGTTTTGGCCAAAGCTGAGTCTCCTTCTCTTCATCAGGCACACCTGGGAGGGAAGGGGGCCCTAGGTCTCCTGCCCTCCAAGCCTGTTAACAGAGAACTCGCGCTGTGGCTGTGTGTTTGCAGTCTGGGCAATCTGTCCACTAATACGGAGACAACTTGTCGACAACTTATTGGCACGAGTTAGTACATTTTGGGAGAAGGTGGTCTGGCTGGCAACAAATGCTCTGGGCTGGCATATTCCCTGACCTTATCCCCGAGATCAGCCATTCTGGCCTGGAGAAACCTATGGGCAGCAGCCATGCTCTGACCAGAAAGGGAGCTCGTGTGTTGGTAGATGCTTATGGACAAGCCCCCTGGGGCCCAGAGGGGTTATGTCCAGGTGGGGCAGGACCCACGAGGGCCAAGCCACCTTTCAACTCCTGGCGCCACAGATTCCCCCTGCAGCTCCAAATCTCACCCCAGACGCCCCCCTACTCCTGCTAATGCTCCCCTCATCAGTAGCTGGTTGGGGGAGGGTTCTGGCTCTAGCAGAGTCAGTGAACAATTTACACCATCTATAAAGACGCGTTGACCCTGCACCCTGGCTGCCTTGTTGGGGGGTCAGGTGGCAGGCTGAAAAGAAACCAAGAGTTCTCCACCTTCTATGTGTAGTCTCACCACACTTTTTCCCTGGGGCAGGGCATGAAAGGATGACCAAGAGAATATTGTACAGCGACACCTGGATCGGCTGAGCCAAGAGCCTGGGGTCACGAGCTGGGGAGAAGACAGCTAGGTAGACAAGAGGCCACTTCTCCGAGGGATGATTTGCCGGGGGGGAAGGTCCGGTGAGAAGCTGAGTAAAGACCTGCCTGGGTTAACCAGGCCTGGGCAGTGGACCCTGCCTGCGGCCCCCTGGGTGACACTACTCCCCCACCTCTCTCTTCCTCCACGAATGACGTTTGGGACACTTACTGTGCTCGTGCCTGTGGCCAGGGTAAATGATCCGGAACACGTAGTCGGTGGCCCGCCCCGAGCCCACGTCCTCCACGTCCACGGACCGCATGCTGCTGCGCTTCCGTAGCCTGGGGAACACCTTCCCCTGCGGGGAGAGGGGCGGGTGGTCAGCCTGCCCAGGGCGGGGTCCAATCCACGGCCCCCCCGCCCCCCACCCAGCTAGGCTGCTCCTAAGAGCTCTGTGTGGGGAAAGGACGGGAGGCCAGCAGGTGGGCGGAGAACCCACCCCACACATCTAGGCTCACCTAGAGCCTCCCAAGCCCCGAGGTACCTTCCCCTGCTGGGTCCAGAGTGGGGGCTCCAGCTGTCCTCGAGGCAGAAGCCCGTTCTCCAGGCAGGACAGGAAGGACAGCAGGTGGCCCCCCTGCGGGAAGTGCAGTGGTGGCCTCTGGATGCCATCCTGGCTCACCAGTACGAGCGTGCCGCCGTTCTCTGGGGGGTGAATGTGGGCCAGTGAGGCTGGGTAGGAGGACAGTGGGGTGGGAGCGTGGGGACGGAAGGAGGGGGACAGGAGGTCCGTGCACGGCGCAGGCTCTCTCCCCTCACCCCTGTGCCCAGGACAGGGGAGGCTCACTTTGCTGGTGGCAGTGGATGCAGACAATCTGACTGAAGGGCACAACAAGGGCGTAGTCCCAGTAAACGCTGGAAAGGAACCAGTTTGGTGTCGCTGTGTCCCAAGACCTGCCATCCCGCCTTCTTCATCTCCCGGCCCCGACACCCGTGAGACTACCCTGAATAGTAGTATTCAGGGTACTACTATTAGTACCCTGACCGTAGCCGAGAATGTGACCTCGGCCAGCCACCTTGTCCCTCTGGGCCCCACGCTGTCCTCATGGCACAGAGCCTGGCAGTCTCAGCTGCCTAGAGCTTGGCTCAGGCAAACCTCTCCGTGCCCAGGCCCGGCTCAGTCCTAGAGAGCTCGGGAATCTGTCCAGGCAGCCTCTCCCTGCAATTCTTGGCATCGGATAAGGAGTGAGGCCTGCCCCCTGGAGCAGGCTGGGTCTCTCCATCCCCCGCCCGGGAGCAAGCCCCGACTCCCTTTCCTGGCTCCTTGGAGGAAGTCCCAAAGCCCCCACCTCTTTTCCAGCTCGGAATCCCCCAGAGTCCCATTCATGAGCTGGTTGGGGGTCCACTTCAGAGTGAGACTCTCTGCAGACTGGTGCAGGGAGAGGTAGCCAGGGACAGCCTCCATGTCCTCCTTCTACAGGGAGCAGACACACCAGAAGACAGAGAAGATGAGGGCCCAAGAGGCTCCCGGGGATGGCCTACGGAAAAGGAGCTCCAGGTGCGTGCAGGGAGGCCAGGCCAGGCCAATCACAGGATCCTGGACTGGGGGCCGGGAGGAAGTAGGGGGCATCACGTGCCACACGCAGATGCGGGTGCCTCCTTTCCCTGGCTGGCCTGGGGCCGCTGGCTCTGTCCTGTCAGCCTCCTGGATGCCAGGCGTGTCCGGGCCAGCCATACCCAAGCTGGGCGTTCACCCTGCCTGCTGGCTGACATTCCTACTCCCGGACGGCCTGGTTCTCAGCTGGCCAGAGCAGATGCCATTCCTGGCTCCTGCCAGCTCAAGGCTGGGCATGAGGCTACGAAACAGTGAAGTAGGGGGTGGGGCCCTTCTCCCCCTTCTCTCTAGTCAAGCCCCTGGGAAAAGGGATGAATGTGGCTGGAGGTCTTGGTGCCTTTGGAAGAGGGAGAGGAGGGCCGGGCGTTAGGCTCTCCTACCGGCTGTACCAGCACGTTGTTTTTGCCGTAGAGCAGCCGTGTCCTCGAGTTCTGGTGCAGGGACTCCACATACTCACGGGCGCAGGCGGCTAGCCTGTCCTCCGACGCGCTGCCACTTGAGTGCCGCTTCCGGATCTGC
The DNA here is from genome assembly GCF_965194805.1 of Balaenoptera borealis. Lineage (NCBI taxonomy): Eukaryota > Metazoa > Chordata > Mammalia > Artiodactyla > Balaenopteridae > Balaenoptera > Balaenoptera borealis. The sequence continues at coordinate 48,643,241 of NC_138879.1, read as the reverse complement.
GCACAAAGTCACGGCTCAGCCCCCAGCCCCAGGAAGTCAGCCGTGGGGGTCAGCCCTAGGCCTCCATGCGGACCCTCTCTAGCTGACCCCAAGGGTCCTTCCTGTCCCCAGTTTGCTCTCAGCCACGGACCAGCTCTGTGCTCCTAGCATTTATGTGAGCGCCAGTGTGGGGAAAAGGTTCTCCTGGGGTGGCCACTACCCTGGGCATCTCCAAGGCCCAGCCTACATCTGCCAGGAGCACACAGCCCAGCTGCTCCTCCCCAAAGGCCCAGGGGCGTATCCTGGGTGAGCACAGGGCGGAAGAGTGACACCTACTCCTAGGGCTGGGCGCTTCGCAGGGGAGTCCTGGCGATTTGGGGGACCCCGGATACGGTGCCTCTGGACCAGCTCATCAGCCGAGGGGTCGGTCCAGTAGTGATCAGCTGTCTTGAGCTTGGTGTACTCCAAGGCACAGGGTCCCACTGTGGAGACAGGGACAGCCAGCTCGGGGGTGCCCCCTCAGCACTTGCCCTGGAGCCCCCACTGGCCCAGCGCAGGCCTGTCTGCTACTAGGCTTACCTAGAAGAGAGGCCAAGATGGGGCCAAACACAGGGTCTGCCAGTAACGCCTCCTTCTCGTAATACTTGCTGCCAGGGGAGAGACAGACGGGGTGACCACTGGGGCTCCAGGACTCATTCCAGGGCCGTCAAGCTCACCAAGGAGATACATCCCCACAAGGATCAAATTCATGTCAGTTACCGAGAAGAAATGAGTCCACCAGGACTGAGCTTTGTGGGGTGCCTGGTGTGGTCTCTGCTTTCGGGATGCTACGGGGGGATGGCACATGCCTATAGACCGTGGTGGGCAGTCAAGCACAGGGAGGGGTGGGCTCAGGGAGGGGCAGTCACCTGCAGTTCTCCACCAGGTACTGCACGACCCTGTCCAGCACTTTCTCGATGAGCGCCGTGCGTACCCATATGTGTTTCAAGGCCTGCAGGCTGAGGGCTGGGGCCTTCCCGCTGGCAGAGCCCTGTCTCTGCAGGGTCTCCTGGTTGCCCGCCAAGGGTTTCCTGCAAAGAGGGGGTGGGCTTCAGGAGTGTGAGGGCTTGGGGGTGAGCCTCATCTGACTGGTGGCACTGGGAGCGGAGTTTGGAGCCGCAAGACAAGCACCCAGAGGACTGACTGGGACGGGGGGTTGGAGGTGGTGGGCAGGACCTTGTGCCTGAAAGGGCCACCCCCCCACCCTTAGGCTGGCCCGTCATCCAAGAGGTGAGGCCCTGCAAGAAAGAGCAAATGGAAAGAGCAGAAGGGAGGCATGGGAGGGGCTGGTTCAGGGCTTACCTGCCCTCTACTTGCTGCTGCAGCTCCTGCACCTTGTGGCAAACCTCCCCAGCCACCGGGCACGTCTTCCCCACCTTGGTGAACAGGGCTGCCATCTTGTCACTGCGCAGGAAGCCGGCGGCACGGCGCCTCAGCTGATGCAGGAGGCAAGCCTCCACCGCACCTGGGCCACAAAGGGAAGCAGCAGCTGAGCCTGGGCAAGAGCGGGAGAGGGAGAAGCACTCCCCTCCCCCATACCTATGGAGAGCAGAGAGGCGAGGGCAGGCCCTGGCTCTGCTAAGACTAGGGGGTGAGGTTCGGGCTTAAGACAGGCCACGGAGACACACCCTGACCTCTCTCCAAAATGCTCCTGCGGGCCCCTCCCTGCTCCTGCCCAGGGTGGACCTGCGGGGGCTTTGCTGTGCCACACCGTCCCTGTCCCTCCCTCTCATCTGGTATGTACGTGCCTCCTGTATGCAGCATCGCCCTGAGGCTCTGAGGACAAAGCTGCCAGTGCCACTTGGCATGGGTGACTCCACCCCCTGCCCACGAGGGCAAGCACGGACAGCACCTACAGGACAGGGGATGTAGGGAGCACACAGCCTGGCAGCCCTCCTGTAGAGCAGAGATGATGTGGTTGCTAAGTAACGAGGCTCTGGAGAAGGAGCTGAAATATTGATGAAGCCACTGCAGAGATCGGACCTGACAGCAGCCCTGAATTATTGATGAGCCCTGCAGCCGACAGTGAGGGATTTCTACTTCCCGTGCAGGGAGGGCTTCCCTTCATTCATTCATGTTTTTAGGGGCTAGGCCTACTCTCTCCGTCTGGATTCTGCTCTCAGCAGACAGGCCCCATAGGAAGGAAAGAAGGGCTTGGTGGGGGGGGTGGGGTGGGGAGCTGCCCTGGGCACATACAGATTCTAAAAAAATTAGTGTGTAGGTGTGGGGGAAGGAGGGGCTTGGTCATTACTGAGGACAAGCTGATTGTTTTACAGCCGAGGAAGGAAAGGCCCAGAAAGGGGAAGAGAGCTGATTTGAAGTCACATAGTGGCAGAGCTGGGAGTAGACACAGGGCCCCAAACACTGGCCCAGCCCCTTTCACCTCCTCCAGGTGTGTTGGGGGGGTGGGGGCCCACAGGTGGGAGGAGGTCTCCCCTCACTTCACAGGTACTCTTTTTACAGGGATTGTGCTGGAGGTGGGGAGTCAGAACAGGGTCTGAAGCATGGTGCCACTCGCTACTTCTGGAAAACATGGGTAAGTGACTTAACGCTCTGAGCCTCAGTTTTATCATCTGTGAAATGGGGGAGACTTCTTAGAACTGGTGTGAAATGTTACACGAGATGAAGTACGCAAACCCCTCATGCCGGAGGCCCTTGATGCAAGTCGGTTCCTGACTCCTAACCTCTTTTTGTCGAGATCCTGTTCTATGGCTAACCTGTAAGGGCTGGGTTTTTGCAAGTCCTCTCACTGGCAGAGAGAGGCGAGGACACACTAGAGAGAGGATCACAGGCTGCCCCAGAGGTGGGTGGAGGTGTCATTCTCTTAGGAACAGGGGAACTGAGGCCCCATCAAGCTTACTGTGACTAGTGTTGTTAGAATATGAAACCTGGGGACTTCCCTGGTGGTCCAGTGGTTAAGATTCTGTGCTTCCACTACAGGGGGTATGGGTTCGATCGTTGGTCGGGGAACTAAGATCCCACATGCCACACAGTGCAGCCAAAAAAAAAAAAAAAAGAATGTGAAACCTGGACTTAGGAAATAATCCCTGAAAACAGAGGCTCTCGCCTGTTTTCTGCCTTCATTGTTACTGACAGACAGTCACTGATGTCCTATCAAAGAGTTTTGTTTGGCTCTCTCTTGTACTGAGGTCAAGAAGTTAGAGAGAGTCCCTGGGGCCAATGTGGAAGCTGGCCAGTTCATTGAGAGCATCCCAGGGAAGGGGAGACAAGACAGGACCCCCTCCCTCTCCTGGGAGCTCAGGCCTCGGAGGACTTTATTTCACAAGTTGCAGCCTTTCCTTCATGGCATGTTCATATATCGATGAGCACATGCGTACGCAGACAGATGTATCCACAGGTATCATGTGTGTATGGGACATGTGGGGGAATCTTTGCTTAAGTGTCCACATATTCCCCTCCATGGCTGTCCCCTTGGTCCCTGGAGGTCCTGCGTGGCCCTGGGGTACATAGGTGAGTGACCTTTTTGTCCTAGTCTCTTGGTCCTGGGGCTGCTGCAGCTACAAGTCCACAGCTGGAAGAAGGTGGTGACGATTTCCTGGGGTGGCACTCCCCGATCAGAGTGGGAGAAAAGCAGCACTGAACAAGGCCAGAGCAGCAGCAGGTGGCACCAGTCCTGCAGAGAATCATGTGCCTTGGTGACGTGACTAATTGCCGGGATAATGAGTCATTAGCTTTCCCACCTTCCCCAGGCGACTGCCCGTGTAGCCAGGCTGGGGAGCCTGGGGATGCAGGCAGCAGCTTGGCCTCACCCAGCCTGCCAGGCAGGTGTGAGCACAGGCCTCGGGGTTCTCTGGGGCGGGCGGAGGCATTCCTCAGCAATTACTGCAAGTAGGGAATATTGAGAGAAGCCCAAACAACACACCCAGTGCCCCCACTCACCCCATGGCCCCTAAGTTCCTTCTGTGAAACCCGGGCAAGGTGCCAGGCAATGTCCGCAGAGGGAAAAATCTCTCTCAACTCTCTATGTTCCAAGCAAAGTAAACGACCCTCTGTGCCAGGTATTCCTCAGCTGGTTCCATGGGCTCCTCGGCCAGTAGTTGTTCAAATTATACTAGTCCTTCCCCACTCCCACAGGGCTGTCCTCCACAGGGAAGGAGCACGTTACTGTGTGCAGTGTGTAGGCAAAATAATAATAACACTGATAATATATAATTGAGAATTACTCTCCTAAGAGGGTTTGTTGATAGGCTTCTGGACCTTCAAGACCCCCTAAAACTGCACACAGAATCACTGGTCTGCTTCTGCATGCTTAGGTGAGTGTTTTTATTCTGGATAAAGGATCCTTGGCTTTTAGTTTCTAAAAGGGGTATCTGACCCCAGAAAGTTTTAAAACCCTGCTCTAAGACTTTTGGGTTGAGCGGAACCACAGACACTTCCACTGATCGGCACTTACAGACATGCAAGTACAAAGATCCCCCTGGCCTCTCCCCACATACAGAGAACACCACACTCAGAACTGCAGTTGTAGAGCTATCAGCAATAATGCCCAACTCTCCAGCTGTCTGTGCTCCCCAGGAGGCCCTCTCACAGACCATCAAGCACTCTTCTCCAAGGAGAAGGTCACACAGAGGCCCCTGGAGGAAACGCCCATCACAGCCAAAGCACCAAGTCAGCCGAAATCTTCCCCCTTCTAACTGAGCTGTCTGGGCCCTGGTCCCCCAGCCATGACGTGAAGGTTTCAGGAGCCCCTGTCTCAGGGTTCCCAGCACCACCCGCAGCCACTCTGGTTGCCCCAGAAGAGGGGAGAGACAGCCCTGACGTCATTTGGGTCACTTCACATAAGAAAAACACGTACTAATTGATAAAAATCCACACTCTTTTTGGTCATTGGTTGGGATGGGAAGGTTTGGGTGAATGAATTGAAACAGAGAAACAGCCATGACTCAACAAGCATGATCCTCTCCCTCCCCACCTTGGTCTTCCAGTGGCCTTTGGAGCTATGGTACCGGATGAGCCCAGGGTACCCTTTCTACTGTGTCATCCTATCCAAGTGACAGCAAGGCTCAGGGAACTGCAACTTGGAGTGGGCAGGAATGGAAATAATTTTAACTTTAGCACCTTGCTGTGGACATCCCACCCTGACAAGGTCTGGCACCATCTTCCCAAGGAAAAGCAGTGAACTACAGCCCAGACAAGCCCTGGGACACTCCCTCACCAGTCTCTGACATGCCCCTAAAGTCTATTAAGATACGGGGCTCAACAAATGCTGCATGGATTGGAGACCACAAGTGCTAATGGAATCCTATAGGGCCCCTCCCACAAACTCCTTACCTACTGATTTAACCATTCCAAGGAGTCCAATTTAGAACAGAGGAGACATCGGTAGATAGAGAGGGAAGGGACTTGGGAAGTTACTGAATGTTCTCAGACCTTGCTGGAGGGTGGGCTGATTGGTAAGACCCCCTATGGTGGCAATGTGGCACTATCTATTAACATTGCAAATAACCTCTTACCTAGTAACCCCTCTTGTGAGAATCTAGCTTACAGATAGAATCAAGCTTACTTAGTTATAACAGCAGAAGACTGGAAACTATCCCCTTGTCCATCAATAGAGGACAGATTAAGTAAATACGGCACATTCATACAGCATAATATTATGCCCCTCTGAAAAAGAATGAGAATGATCTCCAGGAACTAATAATGGAAAGGTCTCCAAAAGCAAGATGCAGAGCAGTTTGACTGCATGATACCTTTTGATTACAAAAAGGGTGGGGTAAACAAAGAATAGAATTAAAAAAAAAAAATCAGGACAAAAAACTCTGGAAGGATGCATAAGAAGGAAGAGTGGTAGTATTACTGGTGTGGAAACTGGTAGGTGGAGGGGAAGTGGGTGAATGGGGGCAGGGAAAGGAGTGAGACTTTTCGCTGTGTACCTTTTGTAAAGTTTTGGTATTTGAGCCAGGTTACCGATTCAAAATAATAACAATAATTCCATCATGAAAGGATGCTAGAGATTCTCTCCAACCTGGAGGTGAATTGAAAGTCATGAAACTCAGAAAGGCTGGGTCTGTCCATGGGCACCCACCCCATCACCAGCTCCCTCAGCAAACAGGGTCTGCAGATTAGCTTGGTTCCCCCTCCCGCAGGAGGATCTGGGCTCTGCTTAGGGTAGCCACTGGTGATCTGAGCTGCGTAGGGACTTGAGAAACAATTCAGTGGGCTGGGACAAGCTTAGGTGTCTCAGGAGCCCACGAGAATGGACTAAAGCCATGGCTGCCAGGAAACGCAGCAGTGGTTGAGAAGGGTCCTCAGTCAGCCCAGGGGTCCTCAGAAACAACCCCCGGCTCTCACACGCATATCCACATTTAAACTGTGTTCAGCAGCCAAGGGACCTGGACAAGCCCAGCCTGGTAAGAGGGGGACCCACTGAATGGCTTTCAGAGAACTAGGTCAGTTGGCTGAGGTAGAGGGACACAGCATCCAGAGTTAGCACAGCCTGACATGAAGGCTGGGCCCAAGGCTCTGAGCCAGAAGGGGTTGATAATGGGAGGAACACGTATGTCCAGTGTCCCCTGCTCCCCACCTCTGCCAGCTGCCATCTGTGCAACAGGCGAGTTCAGTTTCCAGGTGAGGAAAGCGCTGGGTGGAGCAGCTAGCCACAAGTGGCTTGCTTTGGTCCTGGAGTTTTGGGGGACATTACTCAGAGCAGAATTTTTAAAAGCCTTGGATGGTGAAACCAAGATTTCCAGGAGAGGAGCAGCCTCCCTGGAGATAAAGGAATGGGTAGGATGGGCGGCCTTTTTTTAAGTAGGAACTTCCTCAACTGCCCATGGAGGGAGTCAACGTTTCACTTGTAGCGGATGAAGTGAGGGGAGCAAAGAGGCGAGACCAGGCATCCTACGTCTCTCCCCCCACCACTTCCCCGGCCAGCTATTTCCACCAGGGATTTATGACGGCTGCCTCCACGCGGAACAAGCATTTCTATGGTAACAAGGGTACATTTTTCCTTCCGCCTGCACTGGTGATGCTGGCGGTTTGCTTCGGCTTTGAGGGGGGTGGCACTCAGCCTTGTTCAAAGCCCTAAAACAAGAAAGCAACTCTCCCACCCAGACTTTCACCGGGAGGAGGAAGCTCAGCCCCGATGTTCTGGAACCAAGCAAGTGAGAGAAATGGAGTTCACACCACACACACCCGTCTTCCTTGCCCTGCTGGGGGTGGAGGGCAGAGTCTGCACGTGCCGTGCGCACACTGGCTTGCCAGGGGACCAGGCCAGCGCCAGCCTCGCCCAGCTCGACAAGGGACCCGCTGTCTCCAAGGGTATCTCTGGACATCATGAGTCCACTGTTTGGTGACCCAAGCTACGCCTCCAACTTCTCCTCAATGCCCCACACCTCCAGACTCCACTCCTGGGTAGGCCTCACAGGGGGACCCATCCCTGGGCAACACAGGCTTTAGAGTCAGACAGATGTGGGTTCAAACCCTGGTTCCTTTCCTTACTAGCTTTTTGACTTTGCGCAGACCACTAAGTCTCTCTGAGCTTCAACTGCAGGGAGGGAAAGGAACAGGTCCCACCTCGATGGGTGCTCAGTGACTGAAGGCAACAGCATGTGCAGAGGTGCACAAGGCTCTTTGTAGCACCCAGAACATGGAAGGCGATGGGTGAGCATTACTGCCTTTCCTTCCTGCGCTGTGCCCGTCCCCTGCCCTCCCTCTGGTAGCTACAGATGCTCTGGCTGTGCTCCCCTCTAAGGCCACCCCTCCCACCTGTGCACTGGATTTCAGCCCCTTTCACCTCTCAAGGACATCACTCCAGCATACGTCCTTTCTCTTTCCTGTATCTTTAATTTTTCCCTATTACTTTCCATTTGTACATAACTATTCTGTAATTTCTCCAATTAAAAAAAAACACACCACCACCTCCCTTGGCCCTACATCCCCATTTAGGTGTTAAACCATTTAGCTGCTTCCCTGCACATAAAATTTCTCAAGAAAGTTGTGTATGTGCCACGCAGCTAGATGTTGTGATAACTGTTGTGACAGGTCATCTGGAGCTGCCTCCCTGAAGAAGGGCTAGGTCTTAATCTCAAGGGAAAGACTCTTGGTGCCCTTCCTCGGGCCTGTCTCCATAGAGGGCCCCCTTGGCAGCCCGAGAAGGCAGGACAGGGAGGGGAGGGAGGACATGTGCTGTGGTCACCAGAGCTCTCCCCACCCCCCTCTAGACAGGCATGGCTGTGGCTCCATCAAGGTCAAGGATTTCCCATGGGCAGTGACTTATGGGGAGAGGGATCACATAGAGCTTTTCTGTTGGGACAGGAGAGCTGCAAACGCTCGTTTTTCTTACAAAACCAGCCTTCATAGCTCGCCTCAGCGGTTATGGTCAGCACTGAGGACTCAGGACTTTGGCCTTCCCTGTAGAAGCTCCCTCCTGGTGGGAGCCCAGTGTCCTGGGTTTCTACTCTTCCTCCTCTTTTTGGATTTCACCATGACTGGCCACCGCATGACTGACCATCCTACTGTCTGGCAGCCAGGTGATGACTCGTCTGGTGTGGGCCAGTGAAGGGCTGGGTTTGCGTCCGTCTCTTTGGTGTTCGCTCTCTAGAACTACACAGGTCCCCCACCCGGGCCCTGTCGTTGGTTTAAAAGACCAAGGATGGGAAGGGAAGGCAGCAGCCTCAGCAACAGCAGGTCCTTCCTGACTCCAACTGGGGGTCCAGGATCAGGGAGGACCCTTCAGCAACATCTGCTCCCCTTCCCTGTTCTCCCCACTGCCCCTGGGCACAGCTTCTAGGCTGTGAAGCCTCCACCACTAACAGATGTCTGTACATGGACTTGGGGACAGAGGCTGGGCCAGCTCGGGGGTGGGACTATCTCTATGTGTTGGATTAAACACAACAGTCTACAAGACAAATTAAATTATGAAAATTCAGTGACTAGCATTTAATGCTGATCTACTCCTATAAAGTATTCTAGGACTTCCCTGGCGGTCCAGTGGTTAAGACTCCACGCTTCCACTGCAGGGGGCATGGGTTCGACCCCTAGTGGGGCAATAAGATCCCGCATGCCACGTGGCACGGCCTTAAAAAAAAAAAAAAAGAATTCTATATTTACGTGACTTCAGACCCCACCCTCCAGTATCCAACATCCAGTTCCAACACCCAGAAGGTGGGGCAGATTTCCATACTTATTTGTCTGTTCTGCAGGCTTACGTGTCCAGAATCCTGTTTAAGGTTTAAGGATGCATTCAATACATAGTTTTTGAAATAAAAATACATCCTATAAAAAAAAGCTGCATATACTTGCTATCTCTATCTCTTCCACCACCCATCCTCTCCTCCTCCTCTTCCTCCTTTTTAAAAAAACCATTTCATTATGGAAAATTCCAATCATCTACAAAAGTAAAGAGGATGATATAATGAACCCCCGAGTACCCATCACACAACATAAGCAATGATCAAGGAAGGACCAATCTTGCTTTAGTTATACCACCTCCAACCACTTTCCCCCTTATCCCTAGATTATTTTGAAGCAAATTTTACATATCATATATTTTTGTCCATAAATATTTTAGTGTGTATCTCTAAAAGATGACTCTTTTAAAAACGTGTACCTAATACCTGTACTGCACCTACAAAATCAATAATAATTTCTTAATATTTTCAAATTCCTTGATTGGGTTCCCAGAGTTCACATTTTTCTGATTGTCCAGATGCTCGAAACTCCCAGAAACATGGATGCCTAAATGGAATCCTGGAGAAGGTTCTAGGAGGCTTTATGGGGAAGGTTAAAAGATCACTTTCAAGAACAAAGTAGAACGTCACTGGTGGTGGTGATGACAACAACATTTATGAGCACCTACTGCATACCTGGCTCCATGCTGTGTGCTTTACCCGCATCACTCTTTTAATCCTCACATCAACCTTATTCCATAGGTTCAGAGTTGCTGAATAAGTGGCCATGGTCACACACTTGGTGACATGGTCAGTCTGTGAACCCAGGTCAGGTTTGCCGGACTCCAGCGTCTCAGCTACAGACCATCACCATGTGCCCTCAGCCATGCCCCAAGACAGGGCGAGGGGAGCCAGTCTCCCAGAGGGCCTTTCTTCCTACTGGATCATTACCACATGGAAAGTGGAAGCCAGATATGCTGAGAATGAGCTGTTCGTTCAGTGTGGGCGGGGAGAAGAGAGAAGGAATCCCTTTCACTGAAGAGAGACAGAGTAAAAACTGCCTGGTGCCTGAATCTCAGGACGTGCTGAAATACCTCCGGCTCCAGTATCCCAGTTGGGATGCACCCTCCTGTCACACCTGCTTCTCTCCCAGCTCATTAGCATCTCCTTGCCATTCCCCGGAGGAGCTTGCTGCGGCTGAACTTCCCGGCTCATGAAAGCTGCTTAGCAACAGGGAGCGGGTTAATAAAGCCCTGGTGGTGTTCCCAGCTCCACAGACTCCACCCCCGTCTCCCATTACAGCTCATCCTCAGCCTGAAGCAACCCTCAGGTGGACCGATCAGCGCGGGGAGGGCAGGGAACCTAAGGACTGAGGGCCAGGGCTGGTCTGGGTCCCGCCCCCGGTGCCTGTGGCCGGAAAAAGGAGATGTTTACAAGTCTAAGAACCTGCTCTGCCAGGCCGGGAACCTCTCTGTGGGCCTCCTAAAGCCCTTCTACCCACCAGTGGTTAAAATCCAACCTCAGCGCCCAACTGGAATGGAGCAAACAGAGACACTGTGGAGGCAGATGCTGCCCTCTGAGCCAGAGGGGCGGGGAGGCACAGTGCTCCGCGGTTAAGGCCTAAACTACCCCAGACCCCTCGATGGGAAGAGTAACTGGGCACTCTATGAGCAGTCATATTGCTATTACAAATGCAGAGTTCAAAGGTGAAACTCAGGACAATCTGCTGTTTAACCCTGACCTTGAGTTGCCCACAAGCAAAAGTTAAGAGCACCTTGCCCTCTGGGGGTTGGGGTGGCAGGAGATATCAGCCTACGCCCGGGGAGCGGGGGGTTCAGGAAGCCACAGAAAAACAGGAAGCATTAATTTCATTCAGCAGCACAAAGTTTCAGAGGCCATATTATGGAGCAAAACGCAAACGTGACATGACTTTTTAAGATGAAGACGAGATATCCAAGAAGCTTCTCCCAACAGTGGGGTTTGGGCCTATTCTCCAGTGCGCGGGTACAGTCACACAGCTCCTGGGGGCTGGCAGGGGGTGCCTCAGAGCAGCAATGCAGCCTTGCTCTGTGGTAGGAGAACAGCACACATAGAACCCCTCCCTGCCAGCTGGGTTTGCCAGCAAGGCCTCCTCACAAGGTTCCTACCTGCTGGGGCCTGTCTGGCTTCTAGACAGACAGGTTTAGGAACAAGCACAGCAAACACAACAAACGCATGTTTCTCGTCAATCCTGGGAGTCTCACTCCTCCCCTTGAGGAACAGCAACTTTCCTGGGTTTGCCCAGGGCCAGGTCTTGACCGAGAGATTCTTCAGTTCCATTTCTAAGGCTCTCCAGGAAGGTTCTGTTTCCGGTTCAAAAATGTCTGTATTCTAAGGAAGCTCAGGGAAGCTCATCTTGCTCAGGCCCTGACCTCTTCAGTCACCCCCTAGCCATCCTCTGCGATGAACAGAGGGGCCAAGGCAGGGCAGAGGGGCCCAGGACCCCAGCCCTCCACAAAGCTCTAGTGAAAGGGGTCACTCACTGCACAGTTAATCCAGTCTCCACGGCCTTCACTCTGCTCCCTTTCTCTCAGCACTTTCTCTGCACTCCCACTTCCCCAAGAACGAAGCTGAATTCTGGATGTGGCTGGGACAACTGCAAGACCCAGGGTAAGACTGGACCCACTTCAGACTAAAAATGCACTTCTGAACATTTTTCCAGGGGGTGAAGGAGCCTGGCATTTCAGAATCTCCAAAAAGCCAGAAGAGTGGAGTTTTCCATCAGTACATGTCTATTCTCTCTGCCTCCCCCTAGGAATCCCTGATCATGAGTCCACTCTGTGATGCAGGCAGGAAAAAAGGTTGATAATCACTGCTTTTTTTTTTTTTTTTTTGGCCACACTGGGTGGCATGCGGGATCGTACCAGATATCAAACCTGTGCCCCGTGCAGTGGAAGTGCAGAGCCCTAACCACTGGACTGCCAGGGAAGCCTCGATAATCACTGCTTTAAACCAACCTTATTTGGAGCCCAAACTGAGATCCCCCTCACCACTGAACACCATTTTCAACAAAGTATAAAGATTCCTTTTCCCGTGGGTCTCAGATGCCCCGGCTTGACTTAGCTTTACACTATTGGGAGCCCCTCCTGCTAGCATTCCCTTCCGTGACTGTGCACTAAGCCCAAGGCAGAGGCAGCAAACTGGCAGAGGCTTGCAGATGCCTTTTGTTTAGCCCACACAATTTTTTTTTTTTTAATGGGAATTAGTTATCAGCATTTAAAACTTGGGACATTTCATGTAAAAACCCAGACTTCTGGCTTCTCTTAAAATAAAACAAAGGCCATAGCAAGCCAGGGCCAGCATTCCTTCAGAAGCTGAGTGGCGGCTGCCCCCTTCAAACATGGCAAGTGCTACCCAGTTTACCCTAGTCCCCACCACTGCCTGCTGTCCCACACCCGGACTTCTCTCATTCGACCCTGTGGGCATTTAAGTTTGCACTTTGACCTAAGGCACCTCCTGAAATCCAGCAGAACAGGGCTCCTCTTGCTTTGGGGCTGATCTTAGAACCCTGGAGACCTGGGTCTATTTCATAGTCCCTTGTTCTAGTCCGTGACTGAAATTGGCTGAAAGTAGAAGAATCTTTCCTTTTGAAGGTGATATCCCTGCCTGCTGGAAAGAGCCATGCGCTTCAAGGCAAGAGGCAAAAATGAAAGCCCTGCTGCTTCCTGGGGGCCCCTGGACTCATCAGAGGAGAGCTGACGGTTTCTTCTCACCCTAATGGACCTGATGGTGGGACGCCAACAGCTTTTTCCCCTGCCTCTCTTCCCCCATTTACCTACGGCCGCCCACATGTGGCACCCGTGCACAAGCTGTTTGTGCTATTTTATTCTGTTTTCTGTGTTTGCTGTGTGTGCTCTGGACAAAGCCTAGCACCATGCCACGACTAATTGGGCCACCAGTAGAGCCCTTCTGGTGACAATGACAGACAGTGGCTGACGTCAGGGGAACATAGCACAGGTGGAAGGGATTAGGGTTCTAATACTTGTCAAAGTCACCTATTGCAAGACTAGCATGCTTTTTCCCCAGCAGGGCTTCTGCGAGAAAAGGTAGGATCAGATTGCTCCTGCAAACCTGAGAACCGTTATATCATCTCAAAGAACCAGGGAAACTTACCCGAAAGGGAGATAGTAGGACCTCAAATCCTGCAAACCTAGTTTCAGGCTTAACATCCAAAAGAGGAGGAAACACAGACATTCTTCTCATCTCTTACAATGCTAGGAACCTTCACATGTATCATCTCAATACCCACAGAAACTCCTTGAGTTGGGAATCACCACCCTGTTTTTAGAGGAGCAAACTGTGGGTGACAGAAGTTAAGAAACTTGTCCAAAACAACTTGAGAAGTAAGCAGAGCACCAGGATTTGTCTGAACCCTCAGTCTGTCACTCGGGCTCTGTTCACAGGCTACCTCTCCCCACTCGCCCTCCCACATTTCTCTGCTTTATTTGTTTTTTCGTAGCTGTTGCCACACCTGTTATTGCAGGATATATTCATGTGTACATTTGTTTTCTGTCTCTCTGCCCACAGAATATAATCCTCCGGGGCAGAGACGCTGTCCATCTTGCCACTGCTGTTTCCCTACCTGGAGAACAGTATCTGGAATCTGGGGGACCTTCAGTGTTTGCTGCTGGACTGATGGGAGGGGCAGCTCTATCGGCCTCACCATGCTACTGTCAAAAGTGTCCCTTCCCGTATCTCCTCCTTTCATTCCTTCACCTCAGAAATGCACAACCTCCCTTCAATGAACACCAATCTCAGAGGCCAAGGAAAACAACATAAAGGTGGCAAATGGGGGACTTCTCTGGTGGTCCAGAGGTAAAGAATCCGCCTTCCAAAGCCGGGGACGTGGGTTCGATCCCTGGTCAGGGAACTAAGATCCCGAATGCCGCGGAGCAACTAAGCCCGCGCGCCACAACTACTGAGCTCACGCGCCTCAACTAGAGCCTGAGTGCCACCAACTACAGAGCCCACGCGCCCTGGAGCCTGCGCACCACACCTAGAGAAGAGAAAACCCGCACGCCACAACTAGAGAGAAGCCCGCGCGCTGCAACGAAAGATCCTGCATGCCGCAACTAAGACCTGGCACAGCCAAAAATAAATTAAAAAAAAAAAAGATGGCAAACGGAAGGTCAAATTCCTGGAAATCCAAGAAGTTTCAGTTGTGTGTAGGGACAGGCTTGCTCCTACAAAAGCAAAAGTGTTCACGCTGAGGCAGAAGCGTTGGTTTATTACAGACTTTCTCCTTTCTAAGGTGGGAAGGCTTGGCTATCCCTCCTTTACACTCATGTTGTTCTGCATGCAGTCGAGTGCTTGGATAGTTGGGATGTTGGAGCAACGCAGGTGCGATTAATTAGAAAATAGATGTGGCACAGAAAGCATCCAAAAGCACAGACCCTTCCCCAAAGTTAATGTAAAGATAAACCAGAGCAGTGGTTCCCAAACCCAACTACCTAGGACAATGGCCCTTAAAGTGTGGTCTCTGGACCAGCAGTATCAGCGTCATCTGTGAACTTGTTAGAAATGCAAATTCGTGGGACCGCCCCAGGCAGACTAGAATCAGAAACTCCAGGGTTGGGACCCAGGAATCTGGGTTTTAACAAGTCCTACAGGTGACTCTGATGCATGCTAAAATTTGAGCGCTACTGTCCTTGGGAACTAGACATATATAGTCAATTCTTGGGCCCTGGAGATCCTGATTCAGTAGGTCTGGGATGGGACCCAAGGAGATTCCATAAGCTTCTGAGTTGATTCTGACTTGCAGCCAGATTTGAGAACTACTAAACCTGAGGACTCATCTTTCCCTGGCCCCAAGATAGTGTCCTCAGTTTTTAAACCCTCTCCCAGTAGCCCCCAGTCACTCACTCACCACATAGAGTAAGGATGTGGCTGCTGTCTTCATGCACAAACTTCCTGGTGACAGCCTCCTCCATGATTTGCTTCACCTGTGAATAAATGGGCAGCATCGTTATTGACTGATTGATTAATCGATTGACCAAACGCCTGTGAGCAAGTAAATGGCTTGGCTCTGCCCCCCTGGTCTGGGTTCAGACACCTGCAGAGTAGATGATAGGAAAGGGAGGGGTGGGGAAGCAAAGTTTCTTCAGTACAGATAGCACCAACATCTTGGAAAGGCAACCAGGAAAAAAGATGCTATAAACCCACCAATCAATCAGTGCAGATATTCCAACCCAGGAGGAAGTGCCCTGCTATAGAGAACAGGGGTGGGATGCTATTTGCTCACCTGTACTTAGCTGCAGAAGGGCCTGTGGGCACGCACTGTCCTTTAGGGACAAACTGTTTCAGTACAGGCTCCAGATAAACAACCTGACCCTCCTTTTCTCCCTTCTCTGAGGGTAGGGGTAGGTCCATCTAGGCCTCAGGGACACTCCCCACATGCTCACAAGCCCAGTCTTCTTTCTGTCTAGGTAAAACCCTATGTTTGGGTTCCTACCTGGATGTAAAAGCTTCTGAATGCCTTGTAAGGTAAGCGGTCACAGCCTTCTTTAGAAAGCACTTAAAAAAAAAAAAAACTTCAAAATTGATGTACAAACAGAAAAGGGTATATATCATAATTACACAGCTTGAAGAATTTTCACAAATTGAACGCATCTATGAAACCAGCATCAGACCAAGAAACAAAACGTGACCAGCACCCTAAAGTACCCCCAGACTCTGCCATGTTTCCTTCTAGTCACTACTTCCCTCAAAGGTACCCACTATCCTGACTTCTAACATCATAGAGCACTTTTGTGGGGTTTTGTACTTTCCATGGATGGAATGGCTCACTGTGTAGTTTTTGTGACTGGGTTTCTTTTGCTCCTTGGTGTGACTGTGAGATTTGTTCATGTTGTATATGGATGTGCGTTGTTCATTCTCCATTGTGTGAACAACTCACAGTTGACTGGCATTCGGGTAGCTTCCAATTTGGGGCTATTATGGGTAGTGCTGCTGCGAACATTCTAGACATGTCTTTGTGTGAACACGGGTGCTCATTTCTTTGGATTTATATTTTTAGGCAAGGAATTTCTGATGAGTATATTCTATATTATTAGATTTTGCCAAGTTGCTCTCCAAAGTGGTTGTACCAATTTACACTCCCAGCAGGAGTATATGAGGTTCTAGTTGCTCCCAACACTTAAACCAAGCACTTTTGATGCCTTGGGGGAACCTGCCAGGAGACAAATACTAATACTGAAGATTAGAGGGATGGATTACCTCAATCCCAACATTAAATCTTACAGATATAGTAAGCTCTGGGAGAGCTAGTCTTCGCCATTCTTTGGACAGTGTCCTGTGTCCAGTGTCCTGATGCTGCTCTAGCTCCCCAGGCCCTCACTTTCGTTTGGAGGGTGGTAGAGCTTCTAAAGTCTGGGGAGGAGGGAGGAAGGACCCGGAGTCTCCTCCCTGCTGCAAAGTGCTCATGGTTAGCGGTTAGGTAAAGGGGGATCAGATCGATCCTGCACTCTATTTTTTTTTTAACATCTTTATTGGAGTATAATTGCTTTACAGTGGTGTTAGTTTCTGCTTTATACCAAAGTGAATCAGCTATACATATACATATATCCCCACATGTCCTCCCTCTTGCGTCTCCCTCCCACCCCTCTAGGTGGTCATAAAGCACCGAGCTGATCTCCCTATGCTATGCAGCTGCTTCCCACTAGCTATCTATTTTACATTTGGTAGTGTATATATGTCCATGCCACTCTCTCACTTCGTCCCAGCTTGCCCTTCCCCCTCCCCGTGTCCTCAAGTCCATTCTCTACGTGTGCATCTTTATTCCTGTCCTGCCCCTAGGTTCTTCAGAACTATTTTTTTTTTTTTTTTTAGATTCCATATATATGTGTTAGCATACGGTATTTGTTTTTCTCTTTCTGACTTACTTCACTCTGTATGACAGACTCTAGGTCCATCCTCCTCACTACAAATAACTCAATTTCGTTTCTTTTTATGGCTGAGTAATATTCCATTGTATATATGTGCCACATCTTCTTTATCCATTCATCTGTCAATGGACACTTAGGATGCTTCCATGTCCTGGCTATTGTAAATAGAGCCTGCACTCTAAACTATTAAAACCTTCCTAGATTACTTCCCAAGGGGTTTTGCATTAAACAGAGCATAATGTCACAGCTCAAAGACCTGCAGGCATCTGAAGCAGGCTGTTGGGGCAGACTTTTGGATTAGGAGGACCTATAGATACCCTGGGAATTCCCTGGCGGTCCAGTGGTTAGGACTCGGTGCTTTCACTGCTGGGGCCCAGGTTCAATCCCTGACCGGGGAACTAAGATCCCACAAGCTGTGCAGCACAGCCAAAAAAAAAAAAAAATTATACTACAAGTCCTTTGTGAAAGGCCAGACTTGCCTACAATTACCCCCACTGTCCCTACTTGCAGGACAAGAAAGGATTATACTTCTTTTGAAATCAAGCGCTGAAGGGGAAAGGGAACTAAGAGTTCAGAGCGGGTCAACCTCTGTCAGGTAATACACATAGCTGTGGCATATTCTGGACATTTCTTACACTTGTTTAAGAATCATTCTGGGAGTAGTACAGACAGCCTTCTAAATACTGCCTTCCCCCAAATCTTTCCCATCATCCCTGACCAACCCCAAATTTGGAACACACCAACAATCCTAGCACATCTGCCCATAGTTTGGGTATGGCTACATTTTTGTTCTTGTTTATACTGTTCATATAAGTCTCTGTCACTAGACTATTTGTTTCCTGAGGATAATTACTGAGATTTGAGATTTCTTTTTTCCTTGGGGAGACCAGAGTTGGGGCTTAAATGCTAATCTGATGTACTCCTGGCCTAAAAAACCTCTCACTTGGCCACTTCACAGCAAAGGCACAATGGAGCTTCTCACACACAGTTGGAAAGGTGATGGCTTCAACTACTTCTTTGCCAACAGAAGGGAAGGAAACAAAAGTTAGGGCACAATAGCCAGGCCATAATTAATGTGGAAGAACGATCTAGAGCCTTCCAGGATTTTATAAGAACCCAGAGTCTTCTCCAGTCCTGAAATTCTAGGAAAGGGTAAAGGAACCAACATGGTAAACTTTTTATATATGAGGTGAATATCACTATCCTTATTTTAGAGATGAAGAAATTGAGACTCAGAGAGGTTAAGTAACTTATTCAAGGTCACAAAGAGCTGGTCCAGACTATCCCAAAGTTTATGCATTCCCATCAGACTTTGCAGTCTCCAAGATCAGCAGATTTATTTACCAAATAGTCATCGAGTGCCTACGCGGATACAGAGCTCTGGACCGGATGGGTGTCCTGCCCTCATTGAGTTTACACATCTGGCAGACACAGAGGTAGGTGGGAGGAGTTCGTGGCTCCATCCAGAGGCCTAATCCATTCTAATCCACTCTGTGGGTTTGAACTCTCCAGCTCTCGTTTGCGGGTGAGTCATATGGACAACCCCCCCATCACCATGAAATTGAAATGGCTTTTAGGGCAGGGTCAAAGTAAAGGACATTAGTACAGAGAAGGACTTTTTCTCTTTCTGACGTGGGCGGGGGGACTCCTCAAAAGAGGAAAATAATCTTGAGTCTTAAAAACCATTCTCAAAACACCCCCTGGCCTCTGGGTAGGGAGGTGGGCGTGGAGTGAGAAGCAGTGAGGTGTGCGGCGAACCCTCCTGCAGCCGAGACTCGGTTCCCAGAAAGATAACTGAATGCGGTGTAGGGCAAACCGGAGCCAAGCCCCCAAGTCACCCATTTAGCGCTCTAGGAGGCCCGCGAGGGGCCCCGCCCCCTCCTCAGGCGGCGCGGGCAATGAATGGGCAGCTCGGGTTCTCTAGAAATCGCTGCCACCCCTCCCCCGACCTCGGTCTCCCAGAGCTGCTGCCTTCACAGGGCGGGGAGCTGCGGGATCGCGGAGCAAACAAACCCTGAAGCGCCGGCCTAGCCCCTTGGGCCGAGGAGAGCTGCCCCCTGATCCGGGAGTGGGGCGGGAACCGCAAACCAGTCCAGGACCCCGCCCCCGCCCAAGGCCCGCGAGCGCCCGCGCCCCGGAATGGGCGCAGATCTTTCTGTCCCTTGGGCCTTGCGGACAGGGACGCGAGCCCCCGGGGGTCCGTACCCCGACTTTACCTCCTTTTTCACGTTCCACAGCAGTTTCTCTTTGACTGCGTCCTCCGCGCTGCCCATCGTGCGGCGGCTGACGGGGAGGTGGTGCCCAGCGGCCGCCTAAGCCCCCACGCGCCCTAGCTGCCTCCGCGCCTCTCGACTCAGCGCCCCAAGCGCCAGGAGGAGCCCCCGCCCGCCGCGCTCCCCGCCCGCCGCCGCCGCCGCAGCCACTGCCCGGTGCTGGGCTCTGCAGCCATCTTCCGAGCCCCGCACCGACGTCAGGAGGCTGGCCCGGCCCCTTCCCACAGCCGGGGGCGGGGGGGGTTGCGCTCAGCCACTGGGGGGGATCGGGAGGGGGGAAGGCTGCGCGCACCTGGGGGTACCGTGCCCGGGCGCGCGCCACGGCGGCCGTTGTCATGGCAACGCGCCCTCTCCAGCCCCGAGGGCGCGAACCTGCATTGTGAGAGCTAGCAGCCCGCCGCGCCCAGTGCCGGGCGGGGAGGCGAGGCGCGCCCGGCACCCCGTGACTGAGGGGAGAGTCGCTCGGGCCGAAGCTGGCCGCCATCCAGCTAGACGTCCCTTGATTCCTACCCGCTCGTTTTCCCGACGGGAAGGGCCGGGGCCCCCGCGCCTCTAGTCTGGCCACGGGGAAGCCAGTGTTAGTCCCCTGGCTGGGAGAAAGGCCGCGGAGCGCCATCGTTTCTCCAAACACCCCTGCCATGCGGGCGCCCTCAGTTGCAAAGCTTTTGGGAAGAGGAGTGGGAGCGCAGCAGCCCCCGTCTGCAGAGGCTCAGCTATCCCTAAGGGCGCGAGAGTTACGGTCAGCCGTCCCTCCCCCGAGGGGTCGCCACGTCCCGTCTGGCCCTTCACGCACCCACGTGGGAGGTGGGGGCGCAGCTTGAAGTGACTGGGACCAGCAGGAGCTTGTACGGAACCTGTGGAGATGAGATAAGCGCCTTCTGCACGATTTGCCTTGTAGACTCAAGCAGCCCCACCTGGGCACTGAGGGCGAGAAAAGGTTGCTCAAAGTGACAACACCTGCTGCTGCAAACTGAGAAGCGGTGTGCACAAAGCTAGGTGAGAGGAGGGGCTTAGCCCTCTATCGCACAAATGGAGACTCTTCCTAAGTCATGCAACTTGATAGCGCAAAAAATAAAAATACAAGGGAGCAAAACAGCTCTCCGAGACTGAAAGCCCAAACCTCGAGTCTACATCCGGCGTTTTAAAGCCCGCAACAGCGGACCACCGCCTGGGAAAAGTTTACGAGCAGGGTTTGTGGAGACACGGGCGCCGTGCTCTCTGAAGCGGGTGGAAACGACCCTCGCGGGAGGACGCGAGGAGCCTCGCCCCGCCGGGCGAGGACACGCCCCCAAGGCGGGGACCGGAAGCGCTCGGTTCGGCCCGGAAGTAGTGCCGAATTGGTACACGTGAGCGGCAGCATGGCGGCTCATCGCTCTGGCCCGCTTAAGCAGCAGAATAAAGCTCATAAAGGCGGGCGGCATCGGGGTCGGGGATCCGCGCAGCGGGACGGCAAGGGTAAGAAGGTAGGGTTGGAGGAAGAAGGGATGTTTAGTCGATATTAACTGCTTTTCTTCGTGCCCAGAATGAGCTCCTACCTACTCCGGCCTGGACCCCGCGCAAAGGCTCTGAGGAGAGCAGAGAGGGATCTCCTTTCTTGACCTACTAGTGCCCTGCGCAAGAGCCCTTTCTGGTCTCCCTCCAGGCCGTCTAGCACTGAAAACCCTAAGCAAGAAGGTGAGAAAAGATCTCAGCAAAGTGGACCAGAGGCATCGCGCCAGTCAGCTCCGAAAGCAGAAGAAGGAGGCGGTGAGAGGACCGGGGATTGGGGAATGGTGTGGCTTCACAACCGTTCTAGGCGGGTAATGCCTCGAACTAGAAAATGTGACCCTGGGAAGGGGCCAGGGATGGAGAGTAACCCTAGAGCACGTGTCAGGCGTGCTGGCCCAGACTCATGCTAGAGCGTTCTTTGCTTTGTTCCTAGCTCCTGCCTGCCTCCTTGGCATACATGACACCTTTTACAAGAGAGATGCTGGTTGGAGGGTGGGGGTGGGCATCTGTACTGGTGGAAATGCAGTACCGAAACAAAGTACTGAAACATTGAGATGTTCTCTGATCCTTTCTTTCCTCAGGTTTTGGCAGAAAAGAGACAGCTCGGCAGCAAGGATGGCCCTCCTCATCAGATACTGGTGGTTCCCCTGCACAACAGGATTTCCCTGCCAGAGGTCTTTCGACTGCTTCAGGATAGGGACACTGGAACAGTACACTTGAATGAATGGGGAAGCACCCATAGCTTTATGCTGTTATGCCCCCGCTTGAAACATCGGTGGTTTTTTACATCTGCAAGGCCAGGTTAGAGCATACAACAATATTTTCTATCACTATGTTTTGCGTATTAGTGGTAATTTTTTTTAGTATAATGTGCTGATGTCAACCACCTCTTCCTACTGACTGTCTTCTATTTCCAGGGGATCTGCACACTGTATTAGACATGGCTAAAGTGGCTGATACCATCCTGTTCCTCCTTGATCCACTAGAAGGCTGGGATAGCACTGGGGATTACTGCCTTTCCTGCCTCTTTGCTCAGGGCCTTCCCACTTATAGTAAGTGAGTTGGGAGTATTGGAGGCCAAGGAAGGAAGTGAATTAGCATGTATATTGCACTTACAATTTGCCAGACACTATGTCTGATGCTTGATACTATTGGAGGGTTGTACATGTATGGCCTTAACTTGGTCCATTGTTTACAAGTTCCCTATCAAGATGTCTTTTTATTTCTGGACTGCCCATTGCCCAGAGAAAGAAGAAGAATATGAATTTTGGTTTTATTGTGAAATTTCTTTAGGGTAGCTGAGTGTTGGGTTTCCCAGTGATCTCTGGGCTCACAACTGAACTGTTAGCTTGTTTGTGAGCCACAGGGGGGATTTTCATATAGTGAAGCAACAAGTCATGATACCCTTTCTCTTTTGTTCACAGCATTAGCTGTCCAGGGGGTTTCGGGCTTCCCACTGAAGAAACAAACAGATGTCAGGAAGAAGCTAAGTAAAGCAGTGGAGAAGCGCTTTCCTGATGACAAACTCCTCCTGTTAGACACTCAACAGGAGGCAGGGATGCTGCTCAGGCAGTTGGCTAACCAAAAGCAACGGCATCTTGCCTTTCGAGATCGGCACGCCTACCTATTTGCTCATGCTGCTGACTTTGTGCCTAGTGAAGAGAATAACTTGGTGGGCACCTTGAAGATCTCAGGCTATGTTCGTGGGCAGGCTCTGAATGTAAATAGCTTGCTGCATATCATTGGACATGGTGATTTCCAGATGAAACAGATAGATGCCCCTATGGACCCTTTCCCTTTAAATCCTAGAGTGATCAAGTCCCCAAAGGACCCAGGCATGGCAATGGAGGTAAGATTGGTCTTCTTAAAAACTATGTATTGTAGATTCATGTGTAAGCTGGCAGAGGATGGGAACTACAGAGAGGGTAGTCTGTCTGCACACTTGGACAACTATCCTAGTCCCTGGAGGTAACGGCTAGTTCGAAATAAGGCAGTAGTCAACTACAAATAAGTTGCTATATCATATACTTATCCAGTACTTTGTAGATGCCTTGCATAGCAATTGACTCTGAATTTATAGAAGGCACACAGGTTGTAGTCTCTTTCCTTAGACAACTTAATTAGGTAAGAAAAAAATGGCAAAGACCTGTGAAATAAAGATTAAGAAAGCGTGGTTGAGGGCACACCTGCAGTGGAAGTTGAGAAAGAAGACTGGCAAGCTTCACAGAAGAGATGAGACTTGAGCTAGGTGTTGAGAAGGATGAACGTGATTTATGAGTTGAAAACAGATGGAAGAATATCCTAGCAAATAGACAACATGAACCTAGGCAAAGTGATGGAGCAGAGGATTTCTTTGAACTCTGAAGATAACAGCTTGATGGGAGTAAGGTATGTAATAAAAAGGTAGGCATGAGACCAGATTATGAAAGGTCTCAAGAGCCAAGCAGAGGTATAGACCTAGAATGGTAGGAAATAGAACCATTTGAAAAATTCTGACAAGTTTTCACTTTCTATTCTTCTATTTGAGGACTATGTTATTTCTAGATCTTTCTGGTTATTATGTTAGATTTAGTAGATTTTTGGCTAATATTTAATTGACCATCAACTGTTTGGGTTTTCAGATTTGTGCTACAGATGCTGTAGCTGATATGGAGGAAGACCTGAAGGTCCTAATGAAGGCAGACCCTGACAGACAAGAATCTTTGCAAACAGAGGTTATCCCAGATCCAATGGAGGGGGAACAGACCTGGCCCACTGAGGAGGAGCTGAGTGAAGCAAATGGTTGGTGTTGGCAAACTTGAAATTCTGGCCTAGAATTGTGGGTTTTGTCTAGCTGCTCACAGTGAGGACCTTACAAGGTAGAGTAGGATGAGGAAGTATTTGGAAGTCTTCTCTTACCTCCAAAGGCTATATGTTTTCACTAAGCAAACATTGGACACAGCTTTATTTCGTTTCTCAAAATTACTTACGTTATTGTTTCCTAATGAACAGATAAACAACTTCTGATTTATTATAGGACTTATTTAGCTGTGTAAGTATTGCTAGTTCTGAGGCAGCTGAATTAAATTGGGAAGTCTGTTCTATTTATAGTTCCTGCCAGAGTTCCTGGTATTGGTAGCAATATGTAATATCTTGCCTATGTGAGAATGCCCAAAGTAATAGGGGAGGGAAGGAGGTATATAATTTACTTAACTCATTTGGGCTTTTACAGACTTATTGAAGGAAAGTTCCAAGGTAGTAAAGAAGGTTCCCAAAGGAACATCCAGTTATCAAGCTGAATGGATTTTGGATGAGGATGGCGAAAGTGGTGGGGAAGGAGATGAGTATGATGATATAGAACATGAGGATTTTATGGAAGAGGAATCTCAGGTAAGGAAATGGGCCCTTGGGCAACTTCTATGTACAGCCCCAAATGCAAGGCAAGGTGCATTCCTGACCTTAAGGGGTATGTGTGGTCAGTTTCTTAGGAACGACTTTGTTGCCGGGAATGAGACTGTGTTTTATAACTTAGTCTCTATTAGAATTGATACTGGTTTGGACTAGGTATCTAGTAGAATTATTTTAGCTCGATGGCCTTTAGGGTAGAGATGTGGGTTTCCTCTGAAATTGTAATCCTTCGTTCTATAGGATGAGGGTAGTGAAAAGGAAGAAGAGGAGGAATGTGAAACTGTGACTATAGGAGAGTCCGTGCGTGATGATCTGTATGATGAGAAAGTGGATGAAGAGGCTGAGGGAAAAATGCTGGAGAAATATAAACAAGAAAGACTGGAAGAGATGTTTCCAGATGAAGTAGATACGCCCCGTGACGTGGCTGCTAGAATTCGGTTAGTCAACAAGTCTAAGATCAATCAGTATGTTTTTATTTAAAACTTACGTGGCTCAGAACTATGTCAGTGTGATGTAAAAGAAGAAAAATACATTGTTCTTGCTCCTGAAGGGCTAATACTATATGGGAAGGTAAGACAGACATATGGGAAACAATGTTCATGTTCTAGACTGTGTAGTACAGACTAATAATGTTATAGTACATTACTGAAGGAAATGCTGTGATTAATTAGCAAATGCTTCCTTTGGAGCTAAGACTCAAAGTATATAACATTTGGAGATTTGGGGAAGTTTGGGTAGAACAGTGAGAATAAAAGAATGAAGATGTAGATGATCCTGTTTGCTCTAAAGGTGAGTCCAGAGAGTTTATGCTGGATATTAGAGAGATAAGCCTTTTATCAGGACGTTGCTAGTCAGGTTAAAGAGCCGCTCCCTGATATGCACCAGGGAGCCACTAAATACTTTTAAGAAGCTGGGGTTTGGTACTGAAATACTTGTTTCAGGCTGTTTTGGAGTGTGGTTCTGATTTAAGCTGTTAGGTTATTTTGAGAGAGAGTTCTTTTAAGGTAAAGCCTTAGGCATTTTATTTATTTACTTATTTATTTTTCAAAAACTAAAAAAAAAATTTTGTGTTTTTTTCTTTTTTTTTCTTCTTTTTAAGCCTTAGCCATTTTAGAAGTGAGTTGAGTGAAACGGTTAAGTAGCACCATATAAATTTCACTATTAATTTCTTTAAAATGTCCTCTGTATTCTAGATTTCAGAAATACAGAGGCCTCAAGAGCTTCCGGACATCTCCATGGGATCCTAAGGAAAACCTCCCTCAAGATTATGCTCGGATCTTTCAGTTTCAGAACTTTATTAATACTAGGAGACGCATCTTTAAAGAGATTGAAGAAAAAGAGGTTGAAGGAGCTGAGGTATCTGCCTTCCTTTGTGCATCCCTATAATTTGTTTTTGTTTGCCAAGGTGCCCCCTCTACTCCTTCTGTTGGCATGACTACCTTAGTTTTGTGCTGCCTACAGCTGAATTAGAGGAGCTACTGAGTCACCGATAAGAGTGATATTGGGAACAAAGAGGTATCAGAGATGTTAACTGAAAAAGCTTAATCTAGGTAGTTGAGGCATCTGTGAAAGGCAGTCTTGAAGGGTGAGGATTGGCTTTATGGTAGTCTGAGAGACTTTTTAACATATTTGGAGAAATGCTTCATCATTATTGAGACCTTAAGGGTAATTGCATGATTGTTTTCTGCTTTCTTCTGGCAGGTTGGCTGGTATGTCACACTTCATGTCTCTGAAGTCCCTGTCTCAGTGGTTGAACACTTCAAGCGAGGTGCACCCTTGATTGCATTTTCTTTACTGCCTCATGAACAGAAGGTGAGTTAGCGTCTTGTGGGAAATGGGAGTTATGACACTTTCCAACCAGTTTTGTCTGGCAGTCTAAAGTTTTATGTGACACATTTTGCTCATTGGGATGCAAAAGTCTGCCTTTATGATTAGAAGTCAGAGAGGATGACAGAGAAGTCGATGATGGTTTTACCCAACATGTCTGAACCTGTCTGATACACCTCAGTGACGTGATCTCTGTGTGGTTCTGAGACTTCTCTGAGATACGTACGTTTGTCAGGTCACACTTTAACAAAGGGTTGGCATCCATAAAAATAAACAGGGTTAGTGCCAAGGTATAAATCTTTTTTCTCTTGGTGGCCAGCAGTCATGTAGGTTGGGGTGTATGTGAGAGCTCTGGCCTTTTGGTCACTGTGAGTAAGGGTTGAGGCAAGAAGGGTCTTGAATGAGTGTGGTTTAGAGGTGTGTGATGAGTGAGTGACTTGTAGGCACTGATTTTGTGGCAGATGTTGAGCTCTTGCATGTTAGACATGGGAAGGTCACCTAGTGTAGCAGGGACATGAAAGCTCTGAAAACCAGCATATTTTCTATTTGAATGCCAGTTGTTGGTGAAGGTAAAAGGTGAATTTG
This sequence comes from Balaenoptera borealis, assembly GCF_965194805.1. Lineage (NCBI taxonomy): Eukaryota > Metazoa > Chordata > Mammalia > Artiodactyla > Balaenopteridae > Balaenoptera > Balaenoptera borealis. The sequence goes on along the minus strand of NC_138879.1, from coordinate 48,616,613 downwards.
TGTCTCTTCATCTACACTCCACCATAAATTAGTATTGTCAGTTCTTAGAGTGAATCTAATCTGCTGGTTTGGTTTGCCTTCTTGCAGGTTAGGCTATTCTATTCCTGATGTGAAGTTCTGTTTTTCTATTTGGTCCCCAGATGTCAGTACTTAATATGGTGGTGAGCCGGCACCCTGGCAACACTGAACCTGTGAAAGCTAAAGAGCAGCTGATCTTCCACTGTGGATTCAGGCGCTTCCGAGCCTCACCTTTATTCTCTCAGCACACTGCAGGTAAGCAGTAGGGAAGCTTCTGGGTTCTTGTCCATCTTACTGTCTTTTAGGGGACTGAGATTTGGGGAGAGGTGCAGAATACACCATTTCAAACTCTCAGTCTCTGGGTTAGAGGTATTTTCAGTACTCTGGTTTAGGAGCCAATGATGTTTCCATTCAAAGTGTCTGAACCTGTCTGAAGCATCCCAGTGATGCAACCTCTGTGTGGTGCTGAGGCTTCTTTGCCATGAGTATTTGCTGCAGAGGAGGTTTTGGATAGGAGTTGGCTGCTTTCTAGAGATGATGTGTCATGGAACCCTTGGCATCTGTTGTGCCAGTGGCCGTGTGGGTGAAGGCTAGGGGTGGCCCTCAGTTGGATAAAGCAGAGTGCGTGGCTTCTGAGATGTTGAGACTGCATGAGAATTTAGAGAGTGGTGACCAGGAATACTTTTATGACAAAAAACGATTGTGCTCTTAGGTATTAGGAGTGAGAAGATGTTTGCATTAACTTGGGGGCTTCTGAACATTACCTACACTCTCAACTCTCAGCAATGGCTGGAGGAAGGTGATAAAGGCAGCATTAATGGATGCTCTGGATAATTTCTTTTCTCACCAGCCATGCTGTCTAAATGAAGGATTAATTTCTCGTTCCCTTAAAATATTGTGTTTCCCTATAACATTCAGTATTAAAAAGGAGGGAGGGTTTCGTTGAAGGTAAAGACAAGATCTAGATAGTCCTCAAGAAGAGATTAGTAAAGTTTGGCCCTTGGGCCAAATCTGTCCCACTGCTTGTTTTGTTAAGTAAAGTTTTGTTGGAACACAGTTGTGCTTTTTTGTTTAATTTTTTAAAAATGTCTGTGGCTGTTTTTGTGCTACAGTGAGAGTTGAGTAGTTGGAACAGAGTCTATATGGCCACAAAGCCTAAAATATTTACTATCTGACCATTTACAGAAAATGTTTGCCAATCCTTGCTCAAGACTAAGAGCTGTTGAATTAGTGGAGTGTTTTTTTGTAAAGCACTAATTCTCAAATGAGGTAGGGGGTGATGTGTATCAGAATCACCTGGAGAACTTTTTCCAACCCCAAAATATAGTTTAAGCTCCAAGATTCTACCTCCAGTTGAAAAATCACTGATAGGATTGGGTTGTATCTTTCAGTTGTATTGAGGCCAGAAAATGTTTGGAGGACTAGTGGGATAAAGAAACACTAGTTGCCTTAGGTTTAAGAGTTGCAGTGATACCGCTTTTCACAGACCTCTGGATTACCTATTGTTTCTCAAAATATTTTTTGGTTTTTATTTTTTTAACCTTTATGGCAGCGGATAAACATAAATTTCAGAGATTCCTGACTGCTGACTTGGCCCTGGTGGTGACAGTATATGCCCCTATCACTTTTCCTCCTGCATCTGTGATGCTTTTCAAACAGAACAGCAATGGTAAGTTGAGTTCACAGAGGTGAATAGGCCAATAGGCCTGTGGGTCCTTAATAAGATTAACTGCTTTCTGTATTTAAATTTGGGGGCCAAATGGCACAAAAAAGGTAATGATGGTTTTCAAAATATCCCAATCTCAGCCTCATATTGGGTCTGAGGCAAGGATGACAAATGGGGTTTTATCTTGCTTGCAAACCGTAGCTAATTGGTAGAGGCTGCTCAGAGTGCTATATTTAGGGTAGGTTCTGAGGATAGGCTCAGCAGGAATATCACTTAGTGATCTTTGCCATGAACCCAGGAGGGGCAGCATAGTACATCCCTATTTTGTTTCCCTAAGATCTCGCGTAGGTCTTTAAATGGACTGGACAATAAATGAAGGCTTTGACCTATGGACTCCTGCTGCTCTGCTTTTGCCCCTTAGGAATGCACAGCCTCATTGCCACAGGCCATCTGTTGTCAGTGGATCCAGACAGAATGGTCATCAAGAGAGTTGTTCTGAGTGGTCATCCTTTCAAAATTTTTACTAAGATGGCAGTGGTGCGTTACATGTTCTTCAACAGAGGTAGGTGTGACGGATGGGATCCAATTGCCTTTGTGGGATGAAGGTTGGATTTATATATTATGGATAAATGTTTCATCTTGGTCTTCTGTGTGTCTGATTCTAAGAGGATGTGCTGTGGTTTAAACCAGTGGAACTGAGAACAAAGTGGGGCCGTAGGGGACACATCAAGGAGCCTTTAGGTAAGAGAATGTGGGATTTGGGATCTTGTCTAGATTTCCCCAGGGCTACTAAATGACTATTGGGTTAGACCACTGCTTTAAAATTTCCTATTAAATTTGACCAACTCGTGCTGTTTTCTTTGTAGGTACTCATGGCCACATGAAGTGCAGTTTTGATGGGAAGCTAAAATCTCAGGACACAGTACTGATGAACCTCTATAAAAGAGTTTTCCCCAAATGGACTTATGATCCATATGTACCAGAACCAGTACCTTGGGTGAAAAGTGAGATTTCTTCAACAGTGCCTGAAATGGACATGGAATAATGGATTCAGTGGGATTCTGTCTCATTGCTACTAGTTAGCACTCTAGGGTTGGGAGCCTGTAGGTTGTGATTGGGCAGTTTATGTTTTCTACTTAAGCCTAATTAAGGTCTCCTGCTCCTTTTAGCAGAAGACTTTTCTTGGCCTTGACAAGGTATCTCAGTTAAGTATGGATGTTTTTCTATTGCAACTTAGTCCAAAAAACTATTAAAACTTACTGAAATATACATTCTCTATTAGGATTTTGAAAGCTCTTTAAGAGGGGAAGATAGGAAGTTGACAATGACCAGGAGACAAAATTTCCAAGTGTCTAGACACTGAATCCCTTTTCTTCCTTTTGCACATATTAAACAGAAACAGATTGCTAAAGAGCTGGCTTTTCAGCCTGCTTCACCCAAGTTAGGGAAGTTAAGTCTACATTTCCACCACTGAGCACAATACAAATGTTCTTTACTTCTGCGGAAACTGTTTGAAAATGCTGAGACAGCACAGCGGCCACTCCAACACCAGCTGTAGGTTCAATAAGCAATTTCATCCTCTCCCACACCAGCTGGGTTGCATACTGTTGGTATAGAAGGGAGTAAGAATTAGTGAAATGGGAAAAGGGGAAAGAGCCTAGTTGGTTGGCCTTTATAATTAAAGGCCAGATGGGGATATAATAAGCCCCGTCTGAATTTTCCTATTGCTATATGTTTGTGCTTGCCAATGAAGGGCAGGGCTTTTTTCATTCTGACTCTGCTTCTACGGTCTTAATACATCTAGGGCACCCTCCTACATGTCATGAAATCACCTAGTTGAGTCCCTAGTGTGTGAGTTGCTACTTACAACAGGAGGGTGTTTTGCCTAAGAAGTTGCTCCATTCTTTTGTTATTTCCTTTCCTCTTGGGGCCTCACCTTAATTTCATCCTCTGTGACAGTGAAGACGTCATCCACGAGGTCCCTTATAATAGGCCAGGTGTTTAAGCCAATGCTGGATCTGACACCATCTGCTATGGTTTCTGGAGGATAGGGATTGGGGGTCAGTTCCCCTTTCAGTTTGGACTGGTAGCAGTCATTTGCATTCAAGGGTTCAGCAGCATATACCTTGACACTAGGTCTCAGAGCCTAGGAAGAGGAATATTAGATAGCTTACAACTAGCCACAGCATTTTGCCTGCATGCTTGCAGTAAAATGATTAGTACAGTTAACATATTTCTGCCCAAGAGGCTTTCTTTTAATCGATGTAATGGAAATAAGGCCTTTAAGCACTTGAAATCATTTTCCACTCTGGCCTCGGTTGCCTAGATCACAGCTGGTTCTGCTGGTAACTTGGGAAAAGAGTAGCCACTGACTTGGATAGTAGGTTGGTGAGATGGAATTCAGAGGACTGTGAGGGTGCCACTCATTGTAATGGCTTTTGTGCTGAAAGTTTTCATTAAGAAAAGGGTAGTGAGGGACTTCCCTGGCAGTCCAGTGGTTAAGACTCCACGTTTCCACGGCAGGGGGCACAGGTTCAGTAACTGGGAACTAGGATTCCACGTGCCGCGCGGCCAAAAAAAAAGAAAAAAGGGTAGTGATGAAGAGAAGGGCCTTCTATGTCAAGTGCCAAGGGATGATTAGAAGGAATGGCAATTTGGGGGAATGTTGAGCAAGTATTCACAATGTACTATGATGTAAAATAAACTCTTCTATGCCTGAAGTGGGGAGTCCTCCAGAAGCTGTTTTCTTACCTTAACTGTAATTGCTATTCCAGCAACCATTCCTCCTCCTCCTACAGGTACCACCAGTGCATCTACCAAGGGAACCTGTAGTGAAAAGAATATAAAGTATAAATAGGTCTATTAATAATCAGTTTTATATGTACATATAAAATAATTGGTTCTACGGCCAAACAGCATTACCAGTAAGTAGCTAAATAAGAACTAACTAAGCTTTTACCTGGTTTAGGACTTCCATGGCAATTGTCCCTTGCCCAGCTATCACTGCAGGCTCCTGGTTGGGATGTACCATGATGCCTTTTGTTTCTTCCACAATTCTTTTTGTAACATTTTCTCTGGACTGAAAGAGTACATTAATTTAGCTTACTTTATTTGTATTTGATAGAGTTCCCAACAAGTTAGATTCAGTCATTTAACACTTTATTTGCCATCTACTTTTTTCAGAATTTGTTTTGGCACTGGGGATATAACTGAACAAAACAGTCCCTGCACTCAGTGGAGTTATGTTCTAATGTGAGGAGGGGTGGGATATAAGTAAATATATGGTATGTCTAAATGCTTTGGAGAAAAATGAATTTATTTTATATAGGGTGCTCAGGAAGGGCCACTGGTAAAGTGACATTTTAATAGATTTGATCAAGTCCTGTGTATCTCCAGAATATTCCAGGGAAAGAGTAACAGCAAGTACAAAGACTACAGAGAGGAGTGCTTGGCTTTCTGAGAAACTAAGTGTGGTTGGTGTGGAGTGTTTGGAGGAGAGTAATAGTGGGAGATGAAGTCAGAAAAATAGTAATGGGCCAGTTCATCTGGGCCATAGATGATTGCAAGAACTTTGGTTTCCACTGTGTATGAGATGGGAAACCACTGGAGGATTTTGGGCTGACAGACAAATTCTGACTTACTAAATGGATAGCTCTCGTTGCTCTTTTGGAAACAAGACTCGTGGGGCAAGGGTGGAAGCAGAGACCAATTAGGAGGCTACTGAATCTAGGTGAGGACTAACTGGTTTGAATCAGGGTGGTGATGGTAGAGGCTGTTAGACGTAGTTGGATTGGGCTTCTCTGGTGGCGCAGTGGTTAAGAATCCGCCTGCCAATGCAGGGGACACGGGTTCGAGCCCTGGTCTGGGAAGATCCCACATGCCACAGAGCAACTAAGCCAGTGCACCACAACTACTAAGACTGCTCTCTGAAAAAAAAAAAAAAAAAAGACTGCTCTCTGGAGCCTGCGAGCCACAACTACTGAAGCCCGCGCGCCTAGAGCCCGTGCTCCGCAACAAGAGAAGCCACCACAATGAGAAGCCTGCGCACCGCAACGAAGAGTAGCCCCCGCTCGCCGCAACTAGAGAAAGCCCGCGCGCAGCCACAAAGACCCAACGCAGCCAAAAATTAATTAATTAAAAAAAAAAGAAGTAGTTGGATTACGGAAATGTTTTGAAAGTAGGACTAAGATTTGGATGTGGGGTATCAGAGTTATCAAAGATGACTCCACGTTTTGAGGATAATGAAGGATAAAAATTGCCATTTACTGAGATGGGGAAGACTGGAGGTGGAACAGTATTAAGATGAGGAGTTTGGTTTTAGACAGTAAGGTTGAGATGCCTATTAAGGCACCCAAGTGGGAATGTACAAGTCCTGGTTAAGAGCAAAGTTCAGGGCTGCAGTTAGAGTGTAGGTGATATTTTAAACTATGAGACTAATGAGATCATCTGAGTGAGTGTAGGTAGAGAAAAGGTCGTGCGTGCCAACACTTAGAGAAACAACAAAGGAGACAGAAGCTGCAGCCAGTAAGGTAGGAAGAGAAGTTTCATTTTACTATGAAAGCTGTTAAGGTGGTACTGAACATTGCTCTCTTCCTTACCTCGTCGCTCTGTTCACTGTATACTATAGAGGCTCCATAGCCTTGTATCGCCAATTTTTTACAGTTGGGAGCTGTTTCGGGCACTACAATATAAGCAGGAATCCCTGGGAGGGAGAAGCATGTTTAGTTAGTACAAATCAGAATTTAGGATAGAAATTTATGTTCAGTTTGCTTGTAATCAGGGACTTGGAAATTTATTCCCACAGCTATCACCAACCTCACTGAAAGTTAAGGCTACTTTTCCAGTCCTCTGTGATGAGCCTACCCAGTACCCTGCGAAATTAATCAAGTACCTTGCAATTTGGCAGCATAGGAGAGAGCCTGGCCATGGTTTCCACTGCTGTGAGTAACAACAGCTTTGGGCTTCTCTTCTGAAGTGGCAGAAATCAAGCCTCTGATTGCATTAAGGGCACCACGAATCTGGAAAAGAGGGATGGTGAATTAATATATTTGATTAAAAATTCTTTTCAAAAAACCAAGGAGCTTTTTTACATTTTTCTTTTCTAATACTGCACATCCACTCCATGACTAAATCTTACTGAGTCTATCTCCTAAATATCTCATGTTCATCTTGGCCACTACCTTGGTGAGGCCTCATTTCTCAATTTGGTATCACCAAATCTCAGCTGATCCTGCCTCAAGGATTATTCTCACCTAATAGTTCCACTAGATTAGGAAAGTGAGCTTTTAAAAAACAAACGTTACCTTTTTCATTGATTGCCTATTTTTGTAAGAAAAGTACAAATCCCTTACAAGCTGCAGCCTTTCTAAACATATCTACCTCTACCATTGTAGCCATCCTAAATTGCCTCTAGTTTCCATCCTACCAGGTTAGCTCACAACTCTGTACCTCTTGGCATGCTGATGCCTCTACCTGTAGTTCTTTTCCCCCACTCCCTGGTCTGGCTAAAAGTACTCATCCTATAAAACTTGGATCAAACAACACCTGGTTCAACCTCCTTGTTCTCCCAGGCAAAATTAGGTACTTCATTCGTTTCCATGGCCCTTGTTTGTATCTCTTTTAAGACACTTGTCATCAACCTATTTTGTCTTCCCCTGCAAGTATGGATACGGGGCAAGGCCTAGTGTACATACACCTAGTATAGTTAGTGAAAATAAGTGCTTGATGTGTGATGAATGAAAAATAAACCATGGCAGAAGCAAAGGGCAAAAGAGAATGGAGAAGTTTTTGTTTGTTTAAAATAAAAGTTCTCAGTTAATGGGTATGGAAAAAGGTAAATTCCTGAAATCCTAAAGCTACCACTTAATGGGTACTAACAATACCTGTTAGGCACAGTGCAAAATGCAGCTTTTCAGATTTTTACCTGAATGGATCTTAAAGTTCAACTAACGGTCAGAAAATTCTGGTAACAAATCAGCATAGAAATCTATCTGTATGCATAGGAGAGGCACTGATGTATTTTGTAGAAAAATGTCCTGTTATATGAGGGTTGAGCTAGGGTTAGATCATTTATATTCATAATAAGGTATAAACAAATAGTAAGTTGACAAAGTGAATGCTTAAACTTGGCTATATACAGGGTGATCACACGTGTCCAGGTTGATGACTGTGGTCTCGGTTTAATCGTTACAAGTTCCCCCTTTTCATTCTCAAACATGTCCTAGTTTGGATAGTAAATTATATGTGATCACCTTAATTATACGGAATTTTGAGATTGTGTAAAAGTGGCTCTTGTCAATGCCATGCTGCTAAGTAACCAGGACTTGAGCAAAGGAAAATTTCTACAACCCTTTCTTTAGCTGTAAAAAGATATTAATTGTACCTACCTCACTGGGTGGTCAAGAGAATCAAAGTGGCTTGAAAAAAAACATGATACACTATCAAAAGGGATTGTTACCTTAAAAGATCCAGTTTTCTGGAAGAGTTCACATTTGAAGAAAAGATTACGCCCTGTTACTTGATTCAAAATGGAGCTTGTTAGCACTGGTGTGAGGTGGATAAAATTTCGAATGTTGATATGTGCTTTTTCAACATCAGCAAAGGAGATGCAGTACTGATCACACATGGTTCTGAAACCCAGGAATAAGAGAGGGGTTAAAGCAAGCCTAGACAACGTGTTTAATGAAGATTTTGAAAATGCATAACACAGACCCATGGAATGTACACCACCAAGAGTGAACCATAATGTAAACTATGGACTTTGGTGCTAATGGCATGTCAATGTAGGTTCAGCTGTAACAAATATACCACTCTGGTGGGGGATGCTGATAATGGGGGAGGCTATACACGTGTGGGGGCCGGGAGTATATGGCAAATTTCAGTTCCCATCAATTTTGCTGTGAACCTTAAACTAAAACAAAAAACCCAAAAAACAACCAAACAAAAATCTTAAGAAAAAAAAAAAGAAAATGCATAACATAGGAAAATAGACTCAGGGCCTGTGGTGTTAATGTGGGGACTGTCTCCATTACTGGGGTCCAGAATCTCTGCATAAGGGAACTTCTCTTGAAGCTGAGTTTCTTGGTGTATAAGTTTGCTCTGTTGAAACCTCATAGGAGATAACTGGTGATGATTATGGAAGGCTTAAAGCTCAGCCCTCGCCCCTACCATCCATCTCTTGGCACTGCCGCTGGTCTCTACATTTTCATGATTGTGAAGCTTGAGTAAACTGGGTTCAAAATCTGCTACAAATTTTTATTTAAAAAAAATATTTCACAATTTACCAAGGAGAAAAATTGCCTACAATCCTACCATCTTAATAAATTATGTTCACTATGTTTCCTTCTGTTTTTTCAATATACATATATGACAGTTAAAATCAAACCATAAATAACATTTTTACTCCTTTTCCATTTGGTTCATTCTTCAAAGTTTTCATAATTATAATTTTCAGTAACTGTATTATGCTTCCACTTTTTACTATATTTACTGTAGTGTTTAAACATGAAGTTTCTCTTTATTTTTCCTTATTAACAAAGGTAATGTATGTTCAATAGCAAAACAATTTAATCTGCTTTCCTCTCCAAAGACAATTGCTATCGAAGCTCTGTTGTCTCTCTTTCCAGGCCCACATACATATGCAGACAAAACTTTTTTGACAGGTTTGTTAACTTGCTTTTTTCAGACAATATATCTATGAATCTTTGCTTATCAATAGATATATTTATGTGACTTTTTATTTTTATTTTATTTGATGTGGAACATTTTTTAAAGTCTTTATTGAATTCGTTATAATATTGCTTCTGTTTTTTATGTTTTGTTTTTTTTGGCCGCGAGGCACGTGGTATCTTAGCTCCCTGACCAGGGATTGAACCTGCATCCCCCGCATTGGAAGGCGAAGTCTTAACCATTGGACTGCCAGGGAAATCACTATGTGATTTCTAGTGAAATGACTTACTAGTACTTCTTTTTACAAAAATACCATAGTTTTAGATAACTCTGTTGTTGAACATTTAGATTTCCTTTTTTTTTTTGGCTATGATAAATAATGATGTAATGAACAGCCTTGTTGCAAGATCTCTGTTTATCTCTATACATGCTTTGAGTAGATTCCACCAGTGGTATTTTACATTAAAAGGCATACACACTTCTAAGGCTTTTGATACCACTGCCAAACGGGTCTCCAGAAGAGTTATAGATTATATCAATTTATACTCCAACAGCACTTTCTAAGGAATGACTATTTTCCTTCACCCTTACTGTATCATTTTTATCTTTCAATTTAATGAAGTATGTCTAGTAGTTTACATTTCTTTAATAGTGACTGAACTTTTTTTTATTTTATTGAAGTTAGGTTGATTTACAATGTTGTGTTAATTTCTGCTGTACAGCAAAGCGATTCAGTTACATATATGCATACCTTCTTTTTCATATTCTTTTCCACTATGGTTTATCACAGGATATTTAGCATAGTTCTCTGTGCTGTAGGACCTTGTTGTCTATCCATTCTTTTTTTTTTTATATATAAATTTATTTATTTATGGCTGCGTTGGATCTTCATTGCTGCACTCGGGCTTTCTCTAGTTGGTGGCGAGCAGGGGCTACCCTTCGTTGCGGTGCCCGAGCTTCTCATTGCAGTGGCTTCTCTTGTTGTGGAGCACGGGCTCTATGCATGTGGGCTTCAGTAGTTGTGGCTCACGGGCTTTAGAGCACAGTCTCAGTAGTTGCAACACACGGGCTTAGTTGCTCTGCGGCATGTGGGATCTTCCCGGACCAGGGATCAAACCTGTGTCCCCTGCATTGGCAGGCGGATTCTTAACCACTGCGCCACCAGGGAAGTCCCTGAACATTTTTTCTGTATACTTACTGGCCACTAATTCTTTTGTGAATCTTTAACATACCATTTACTGACTGAATCATCCTTTCCTTTGAAATACATTTATAAAAAATTAAATATCTATTAAGGCTTGGGGCTTTTCTGGATTTAGTATTTTGTTCCATTGATCAGGCTGCCAATTCCTTTCCCAGTTGTTCATTGTATTAATACGTTCTTCCCTGATTTCTCTTTCTAAAATTTATTGGCTTTTCTCACACACCAATTCTTCCAAATGAATTTCAGAAATCCTTTACCAAGGTTGCCAGAAATTCCACTGTACAATCTACAAATGAATTGGGGGCATGATTGACATTTAAAAATACTGAGTCTCCCCATCCATTAACATGAGTGTCTTTTAATTTAGTAAAGTCTTTTTGTTTTAGGTTTCTTAGTAAAGTTATCATAATTTATTTATGCCCTGTATAGATCTGATTAAATTTATGCCTAAGTATATTTTTGTTGCTTTTGAGATAAGGCATTTTTAAAATTAGATTTTTAAACTGCTTACTGATGATGTATATGAAAGCTAATAATTTTTGTATATTTATCATGTAATAGGATACTTTACCAGATTATCCTGTTAGATCTAATAGTTTTACAGTTTATTCTCTAAACAATCATGCTATCTGCAAATAAAGCTAATTTGTCTTTACCTTAAAAATGTACCTCTTGTAACTTATTCAATGACTTCATAGTTACCGGTTTATATGGATTTGCCATCTCCTCCTGAATTAAAGTAATTTTTTTTTGTAAAATCACTTAATTTAAAATTTATTAGTATAAAGCTGTACATATTAATATTTCTAAGTATTTTTCATATCTGTGGTATTCATTCATTCAACAAATTTGAGCACCTTCTGTGTCAGATACTGTTTGATCTGGGGATATAGTATTAGAAAAGTAGACTTGTTCCTCCTCTCATAAAGATTACAATGTATTGGAGAGGTGTCTAACAAACAATCCAATTAAATATGTATTTATAAACATTGATGTGTTAACTTAGGGAAGTGTATTATGATAGGATACTATAGTGGGAGGCCTTATTTAGATCAGTGAAGGAGGTCAATGAAGACTCTCTATGTAGAAGTGAATTTTTATTATTTTGTGAATAATTAGTTTTTTTTTTCTTGAGAAGTAAAATTAAATTATGACATAAAAGATGAATGGGCAGAGTAGTGGGGAAAGTGTTTCAGATAGAGGGAATAATAATATTATGTGAAGGCTTTAAGGAGGGAAAGAGATTGGCATTTTCCAGGAATTAAAAGGTCAATGTATCTGAAAATGTGATCAATGGGAAATGTGATAAGAGATAAGGAGAGTGAAGTTGGCAGAGTCTAGATCATAAGGGACCATGACTCATGGAAGTTTTTTTTGGCCGCACCTCACGGCATGCAGAACTTCCCAGACCAGGGATTGAACCCACGCCCCCGGTAGTGGAAGCGTGGAATCTTAACCAATGGACCACCAGGGAAGTCCATGGATTTTTTTTTAAGAGCAATAAAATGCCATTGGACTTGTGGTTACCAGGGGAGGGGGCGGGGAGGGATAAATTGGGAGATCAGGACTGACATATACACACCACTATATATAAGATAGATAACTAATAAGGACCTACTGTATAGCAGAGAATGCTACTCAATACTCTGTAATGACCTATATGGGAAAGAATCTAAAAAAGAGTTCACTTTGCTGTACAGTGGAAACTGACACAACATTGTAAATCAACTATACTCCAATAAAAATTTTTTAAAAAATGCCATTGGAGAATTCTGAGCAGGTAAGTGACATGTTAGAATCCGTATTTACAGAAAATCACTTGCTACATTGCAATGAATGAAAAGGAAAGAGATAAGAGTGGAATCAAGGTATCCAGTTATGAAGTATTAGAGTTGTAATACACACGAAAAACAACAGGGGGGCTTGGATGGTGAAAGTGGAGGTAGAAAAAAATAATCATTCAAGATACATTTTGGAAAAACAAACCCATGGAAAAATGGGCCAAGGACTTGAATAGACATTTCTCCAAAAAAGATATACAAAGGGCCAACAAACACATGAAAAGATGCTCAACATCACTAATCATTAGAGAAATGCAAATCAAAACCACAATGAGATACCACCTTATGCCTATTAGGATGGCTACTATTTAAAAAACCCCCAAACTGGGAAAATAACAGGTGTTGGCAGGATGTAGAAAAACCGGAGTCCTTGTGCACTGTTGGTAGAAATGTAAAATGGTGCAGTTGCTGTGGAAAACAGTATGGTAGTTCCTCAAAAAATTAAACAGTATTACCATATGGTCCAGCAATTCCACTTCTGGTTATATACCCAAAAGAATTCAATGAGGGTCTCAAAGACATATTTGTACAACTATGTTCATAGCAGCATTATTCTTAATAGCCAAAAGGTGGAAGCAACCCATGTATCCAGCGACAGACAAATGGATAAACAAAATGTGATATATACATACAACAAAATATTATTTAGCCTTAAAAAAGGAAATTCTGACATGTGCTATAACATGGATGAATCCTGGGAATATTATGCCAGTTGAAATAAGCCAGTCACAAAAAGACGAATACCATATGGTTACACTTATGTGAGGTACCTAGAGTAGTCAAATCCATAGAAAGTAGAATGGTGATTGTAAGAGGCTGTGGGGAGGACGGGGCAATGGGAAGTTGTTGTTCAATGGGTATAGTTTCAGTTTTGCAAGATGAAAAGAGTTCTGGAGATTGGTTGTACAACAATGTGAATGTACTTAACACTACTGAACTGTACACTTAAAAATGGTCATGATGGTATATTTCATGTTACGTGTATTTTACCACAGTTAAAAAACACACACGCACATACATTTTGGAGATTATAATTAGTTAGACCTCTTGGTTACGAGTGATAGAACCCCAATTTGAACTGGCTTAGGCACAAGAGGGAGGTGATGAGAATTTACTGGCTCATGGAATCCACGGAAGAGTTGAACCATGGGAAAGGCAGGAACATGGCACATCAGGAACAACTGGAACTAGGGACTTTGAGATTTTCCAGGACTTTCTCATTGTTTCTCACCTCTGCTGCTTTCTGCATGTCGGCTTCATTCTTTTCACTGCAGACCAGCTGGTTCGGTATGGCAGGACACATGGCTGCTGACAGCTCCTGTGTTTTACATTTTACGGCTTCCAAACTGGAGAGGGATTTTCTTTTTTTTCTTAGTTTCAGTTAAAAAAATTCTGGGTAGGGACGCTGATTGGCCCATCTAGGCCCAGGACCAGTGGCCAAGGGTGTGAGGTCATTTAAGACAATACTATGCAATACAAGTATTTACAGAAACATGAAATAGAAACAATGATTTCTATAACATAATATCAAATATGTACATTTAAAACACATACATATACAAAACAATACTCTATATTATTCAAAGATACATGTCTATCCAAGGACATGTATCAAACACATTAGAGTGGCTACTGAAGGAAGAGGGAAGGAACATGACTGGGAATTGGAATGAAGGAAAAAAAGATAAAATGAGAAAGTCCTTGTTGATGATAATGTGAACTGAACAGCAGGACTGCCTCAAATCTCTGCACCTGAGGGAAAAATAGAAGCAAATGAAGGGAGTAAAAGAGGAAAGAAAGGAAAATAGGAAATAGAAAAAGGAAAAGAGAAAGTACTTCTGAGTGAGAGTAAGGGACAGTTTTCAAGAGAAAAGGAAGGGGAAAATGTTGAGGTGATGAACTCCATACGTCACCACTACAGATATAGAAGAGACATATCCTGATATTGGATTGAATGTGGGGACTGAGGGAGAGGGAGGTGTCAAGGATAACTCTTGGGTTTTGACTTAGATGGTGGTATAATTTACTGAGATATAAGGCTGGCAAAGAAACAAATATTTTAGGGGAAAATCAGAGATTTGATGAGCTAAGTTTGCATTACCTATGAAGCATTTGGTAGGATGTCTTTTGAATTTTCAAAACTTTTTGCCAGAAATGTGTCTATTTTAATGTCTATTTCTGAAGAATGAGTGCTTCAATTTATCAAGTGCTGTTCTTTTTCCTTTATTATTTCTGATTTTATCTTTATTTCTTCCTCTATTTTTATTTTCTTTTTCTATCCTTGTTGAATACGTAGCTTATTAATTTTCATTCTTTTTACTTATTTATTTATTTATTTGGGCGTGCTGTGCAGCTTGTGGGATCTTAGTTCCCCAACCAGGGATCGAACCCGGGCCCTCGGCAGTGAGAGCTTGGAGTCCTAACCACTGGACTGTCAGGGAATTCCCAAGATAACCTAAATTTAAAAAAGTTTGGTATGTAATCGTCCACATCTTTTTTGATGTATTTATATAGAAATTTACATATGCAACAAATGGTTTTGCTGCACTCAGACAGAACCATACTCTATATCTTGTTCTGCAATTGGCTTAAAAAATTAACAATGTATCTTGAATATATCAGCATGTATTTTTATTCTTTAAACTCAGCTTTCATTGTGATACAGGTCTAAATATGGTTGTCTTTTCACTTATTTCTACCTGGTATTTCATGAACCCTTTAAATCTGAGGGTTGAATTTAAGTCTTAAATCCAAATTTTCCATCAACTTAGTAAATTTTCTTGTATTATATATTTGATTATTGCTCCTCCTCAGTCAGTTCTGTTATCACCTTCTGGACTCATATTTGATTATTAGTTTTCTGGATCCATTCTCCATATCTCATACCTTTACCTCTCAATAGTTTCTATCTATTATATTTTCCCTCTGAGTTCTCATAAAATTTTTTGAGCTGGTTTAACTTTTGGCATATCTCATCTGCAGCTCACTTATACTGCTGTATTAATTTGTCAATGGTGTTTTTCCTAAGAAAGTTTTCTTCAGATTATTTTTCCATTAAAGAAAAAACTGTTGCAATGTCCTCGTCAATTTCACTATGAAAACAAATTAGTTTTAAACATTTTTTTCCTATTTCTTTCATATCTGTTTTAAAGATTGCCATTTGCTCTGACCACTCCAATCACTCCTCTTCTTTTGTTATCTATTGACTTTCTCCATCTGTTGAGAACTTCGTGGAGGCGAAGCGTCTGCCACCTAATAGGAATTGAATGAGTTGTCAGAGACTGTTTAAATCTTTTAGGCCCAGTCTAAGGAATAATCGGTAACTATTCTTTGATGGTGCAGAGGTCCAATAGGTTGTGCGGGACTGGGAAGGAGCAAGAGGTGGAGGGAAGCGGCCTTGCAAGAGGAGGGAGTTCCACCACAGTTCTGAACACGGGGCTCATGAACAAACAGGTAAAGTACCAGTATTCAGATCCAGTTACATTTTAAAGATGAAAAAAAAAAAAAAAATCAACCTGAGATCCAGGAAAGTCAAGTAATTTTTCCCAGAATCCACAGTGATACAGAAATTCCCAAATCGACTCATAACACCTCCTGACTTATTTCCACACAACCCCTTCCCTCAGCAAGAGCCATCTATACTGTATTTAAAAAAAAAAAAAAGTCACAAAGTTTGGGACGTAGATTGCCATAAAGGAAAAGACTTTTGAGTCTCTGGTAATTATCGATTGTGTCACCCTGGGCAATTTGCTACGGTTCTCTGGGATTCAGTTTCCTCATCTTAAAAAAAGGAAAAAAAAAAGAAAAAAAGGGGGCATAATACTAACTACCCTACAAGATCTTGAAGGTCGCAGAGTAAAAGCCTGGGGCACTAGTCCGGGCCTGTGGCGAGAGACCCTGGCCTAAGATGACTGGAAAGGGCCGGACGGTGAAGGCCCCCGTCAACCCGAGCCCCAGGCTGGTACCGGTGTCCTCGAAGGCCACCACGGCAGCAAGAGCAGCCACCGCAGCGAACGCCCGCCTTGCCTGGCCTGGCTCGGCCGGGTCAGACCTCACCTCACCTCCCAGGCGCCGCGCCTCCAACTCCCGCCTCAGCGCACCTTCCCGGCCACACCTCTGCGCACGCGCGGCGCCCGGCTGCCCCCGCCCAGGCTCGCGGCCCGCCTCTTCCCGACCGAACGTGCTTTCGGCGCTTTTCCTCCCAGTGCGGCCACCGTCGTTTGGGGAGGGGAGCGGGAGGGGGCGGGGAAAAGGGTGGGAGGTGGGTGAGCGCGCGCGCTGCCCGTCCGTCGTGGTTTCCTGGCTGCGCGCGGCGCTGGCGGAGTAGCTGCAGCTGTAGCAGCAGCCGCGAAGATGGCGGAGGGGTTGGAGCGTGTCCGGATCTCCGCGTCGGAGCTGCGAGGGATCCTGGCCACTTTGGCTCCGCAGGCCGGGAGCAGAGGTGAGTCGCGCCGCCCAGCTCCTGGGCCGGGCCTGCCCGCCCCGCCTCCCTCTCCTCCTCTGCCTCCTCCCCGCTCAGTTCGCGGCGCTCCGGAGCCCCCGCCCCTTCCCCCAACACTGGGGGCGGGGGCCGAGGGCGGTCCCTCCCCGTTCTACCAGCCAGAGAGCCGGTGTGGGGTCGGGCTCTGCCAGCTCCGGCCCCTTTGGGCGAGTCCAGCCCAAGTTCCTGCCTCCGCCCCCTTTCTCACGGCGAAGGTGACTGTTCCCCATTGCCCTAGCCCTCTCACAGGATTCCCAGCCGTCAGGGGACGCGGAAAGGAGTGGGCTCCGGGGTCTGGTGGAGGCCCCCGGGGTGTATGGTTCCCCGAGGAGTCATCCGCAGGCCTGCCCCGTCGTTTCTTTAGCGTTGGAAGGAGCTGGGAACATCGAGGAGAAAGGTTCAACAGCTTGGGACTTCCTTGCTGAACTTTTCCCCCCCAAGGCAGGCTTCTGAAGGCTGCGCCACCGGAGGGATCCAGGACCTCAGAGAGCTTACTCTACTCTGGTTTGGCTTTGGCATGTGTGGGAGCAGTTTTTATCAGGGAGAGTGTTCAACTTGCAAGTTAAAGTCTCCAGCCACACCAGGAAAGCACCAAGGAAGATTCTAGTGTCTCATCTTTCTTTGGTTAGGCAGTGGAGTCGTGTAGAATGGTAGTTATACTCCTGCAGGCTTGTGGCCGAAGTCTGTGAAATTGGTTTTCATGGGTCATGTGCATTGGATTATTCAGGTTGTTTTCTCCCTCCTCTCTGGAAAGTGGTAGTGGCTCTTCCCACCCCACCCCCCAACTTACACAGGCTGCTGAGGATGAGCTCTTCTGGAGTTAACTGCTTTACCTTTGTTCGTAGGGGATGAAGCAGTCTTTTAGACTTCAGAAAATACTGAAGCAGTGTCTTAAACTTCAGGGTTTTGTGCTTTTGTTTTTTTTCCAATTTCGTTACACCCATGGGTGTAAATGCTGGAGCATGTGATCCCTGTTATGAGCTTGTTTGCATTTGTGTTTATAGAACAGTAGTAGGATTTTCTATAACATTCCATTTTGAGTATACTCTGTAATGTCACTAATTCCTGTTTCTTCCCCACTGAACAGTTTAGTGGCTATTTACAGTAGACTCTCCCCTTAACAGATAAATGTAACAGATAAAAAAATTGATGCTTGCTTATCTGTCATTCTGTAAGTTCCTGGTGCCTGGAGAGTGGTTTCTAAAGCCCTGTTCTCTTATTCTTGAGTGCCCCAGTCGTTGGTATTTTGAGAGCATGTCGCAATACTTCCATCATCCTCCAGGGAAAGCTCCTTTATGGAACTTTTTCCTTATATAACGTCATCATAGTAGCAGTTAGTCTCAGTATTCTAATGATGACTGTCTGAGCAGTATTTCCTTGGAAGGACCCTGCTGGCTGCTGTTAGAGAGTTGGTGAGCATGAGTGGAGTTGAAGAATGTGAAAGGAACTGCTTCCTGTTTGCTTCAACAGGAGGTATGTGATTGGGTAGTTGAAATCCTAAAGAAGAGGATTGTCCTGGCCAAGTTCAGTGACTGGAGTTGCAAATTTTTTCTCCAGAGATTTCCAGAACTGTGGATTGTTATGCATACCCCTCTTTTTCTCTGCCCTCCCCCCCACCCCCGACCCATTAGTATGTTAAAAGGACTCAGCCACACTGGAAAAATGTTAGAGGCAGAAGAGGAGACCAAGATAGAGCTGAGGGCTCTATAGCAGAGAACAGTCCAATGCAGAACTGGTTAAAGATCTTTTATTCTATCAATGATTAGGTAGTTTGGGGTCTTGTGGATCCGAATATGGTTTGGGTAACAAGAGAATGTAGGTTTTATTCCTTGTTTCCCCAACTCAGGTGTAGGTAGCTCCAACACAGTTAAGTTCTTAGTTTTGCCAGTTGCTGAACAAATATTGTAAACCTAGTAGAATTTCTGTTTCTGCAGAAATTTCCTTCCTTGTCTACCAGTATTAACATTTCAATGTGTAATTCTTGCTTGACTTTTTTTTTTTTTAATGTTTATTTTTTGGCTGCGTCGGGTCTTAGTTGTGGCATGTGGGGTCTTTTGTTGCGGCGTGTGGGCTCTTCGTTGCAGTGTGCGTGGGCTTCTCTCTAGTTGTGGCACGCAGGGTCATTAGTTGTGGCGTGCGGGCCTAGTTGCCCCACAGCACGTGGAATCTTAGTTCCCTGACCAGGGATCGAACCCGTGTCCCCTGCACTGGCAGGT